>NC_134236.1:200093297-202593297 GCF_965152275.1 Natator depressus
ACTGTAACCCCAAGGTCCTTTTCTGCAGAACTGCTGCCTAGCCATTCGGTCCCTAGTCTGTAGGAGTGCATGGGATTCATCAAAGGCAATAACTGGTAAATCATAGGGGAATCCCAGCCACACCATGCTATGCTGGTACAGGGCAAAGGAGTGGCATAAGAGCTCCTACGCCAGCACAGAATCACCCTTCCATTGGGGTGATGTTCCCCGGGCTGCTTACGCCAGCTTTTGGGCCAGACTCCCACCAGCTCTGCCACACCAGAGCATCTGTCTCCTTGTGTTCAGTTTGGAACTAGGTAGTACCACACATGGGTCAGCTGGTCTGTTTTACCCAAAGGCTACTAGCTTGCCTCAAATTACCTGGGGATGGGAGAGTCAAAAAAAAAGGAGGACTGTGTACAAACTGCACTGGAGCTATATGACACTGGATGAAGAACTGAGCTACCAGTAGGTTCAGGCATATGCTTGAAGGTGTCTGTACCCTGTGCATGAAATGTCAAATTATTTGTCAGGCGGTCAAAGATAAAATCCTTGTGAGCCAGAAATCTTCTGCAAAAAACTAATTTTTAAGATTACACCATCAAATGAAAAAAAAGAGTCTGAATATACAGGACTGTGACAATGTTAAACTGGCAATATATAGCTTTTCCGTCACCAACCCATTCCCAGATTAACTGGAAAACAGGCTAGCTAATGTGTTGTCTCTGTAAAAGGGGGAAAAGGAAGCGTTTATACCTTTCCCACAACCTAAATAGTATCCTCAGGGCTCGTCTACACTTAAAACACTGCAGTGGAACAGCAGCGCCTCTGTAGCTCGTTTCAGTGCAGATGTTACCTACCCTGGCAGGAGGCGTTCTCCTGTCGGGATAGGGAATCCACCTCCCCAAGAAGCAATAGCTAGGTCAACAGGAGCATTTTTCAGTCGACCTAGAGGTATCTACACCAGGGGGTTAGGTCGACTTAACTGCATCACTCTGGGGTGTGGATTTTTCACATCCCGAGTGACAGTTATACCCCCCTAATTTCCTTGCGAAGACCAGGCGTAAAATGGCCACACGAATCTGGGAACAACCCTTTTTCCTCGCTGTCAGGGAACTACCAATTTGACTTGTTCTAAATCAGTTACATGAAGGTGAAATAACAGCAAACACTCTGCAAAGACAATCAAATCTGTTGCCTAGTGTTCAGCATCAACAAGCCACTAGGTATTGAAGGAATGACAAAGACCACTGAAAAAATCAAATTCTGAATTCAAGTAAACAAGGACACCGGCATAAAACCTGAATGACACAAACTGTTATTCTGGATTTATATCAGTGTAACCAGGAGAGGAATCTGTCCCTTAGTATCTAACCTTAGAGAAGCAATGACCATGAAACTAAATGGAAAAAATGAAGCAGTGGGCACAGAAACTACAGGATGAAGAGCTGAATGCACAACTAAGTACATGGAATGTGGAAAAAGATAACTGAACTAGCTCTGTTAAACAAAGAGCCAGGATTTCTGAATGCCTTTAAGTGGAAAAAATGAAAGAAACATTGACTGAAGAAGCCTGTCTTCCAACGTTTGCTGAATAACTCCATCAAATCCTTTAGAGCTACTCAGTGACCTTGCTTTGTCTTGGTTTCCTCAATGAAACACAAACCAGCAGTGGCAGAGTGCACAGACTGCTTGATCTCTTAGCTCTGAATTAGCCATGGCCTTACATTTAACAGGATGAGATGCAAACTAGGGTCATTGAGAGTGACTAAAAACTGCTGTAACCTTCAGCTCATGCTATTCAGTCCAACATCATCCATGGTTTAGTTATAGATGAGACCTGTATTACCCAAATCGAGCAAGGAGATTCCACCTTTCCTGTGTCCATGTAGTTTCTCCAGTGAGGTACTCGGTCCAACATGAACACCAGGCTAAGGAACTAGGATGACGGAGTGGTTTTTTGCATCTGGTATTATCCCGAGGGGGTGCCTAGTGCCAAAGACTGATTTGTTAGAGTCCAGGACATGATAATTTGTGGATAATATCTAAATCAACACTTCCAAGTGGGACCACTATCCATCCCAAATTAAGCAATTCTCCCTCCAACACAGCCTTGCCACCCACAACCCACACAACAAATCCATCAGCATTCCCATACCCAATTCATTCGTTCCCCTTCTGCCCCACTACCAGCGCACTCACAGCCCCAGTACGCCCCCTTTGCTTCTCTTCTCATGCACACACAGAGCTGCGTGGAAAGGGGCCTGATCCTGAGCTGCTGCTTCCAGACGTGGTCAGTGCCTCCTCTCCCCAGAAGCAGCAGCAACTGAGAGCGCAAGGAGAGGAGCCCCCAGTCCCAGAACTCCAGCAGTAGCTGCCCCTAGGGCCCAGGGTGGAGTCTCGGCAGAGGAGCTGCTACCTGCTGCATTGGTCCTTCACTGCTGAATCCCCATGTGCAGGGCTGCCTGGCCTGAGTGTGTAATGTGGAGTCCCTTGGTGGGCCACTGGCAATAAGGATCGAACCTGGGCCTGCTGAACTAAATGCACAAGGTTCTACTGTCTGAGCTAAAAGACTGTTCGCTAAATGGCTGTGCAGACTCATGAACCTCTGTGTGGTCCAGCCACTAGAGGGGAACAGAGCCACACTGTGGAAGCACCAGTTACATATGCATCTGTGAAAGCCCTGGGACTGAGATCATTTTAGTAATTTTGGTGGTGTACTGGCTCGGCAGCGGAGTTACAGATTAAGCTCTTGTTTCAGGCTAGAGTCACCAAGATTAATGTCCAGGGTGACTTACACATCTCACTGATTTCAGGACCTCCACAGCAACTATGGGGCTATCCTTAGGAAGGGAAGAGAAGAGGTTAGTTTGACAAACTAAAGAGGCCACCTTCTGGATCTCATCTTTCACTGGGGAATCGATTCTGGGCAAAGGTCCTGTTTAGCTCGTGTGCTGTCAGCGAGTGATGGACCCGTTAGGGGTTTCAAAATCCTCAGAGAGAATATACTGAGCATTCTGTTAGTAGTCTAGCAGGGAACCAGAACATTTTGTTCTCAACCATTCACACAGTGGACAATAGATCTCCTCTTCCTCAACTCCTATGTCCAGTCAGTCTCACAGGTCACGTCTGTACAATGCAGATTACCATACCTGCGACACACAAAGAAGCAACAGAAAGGAGACTAGACTAGGGATTGTGTAAAATTCATCCCATATCTGTCAACCGCAGCCAAGAGTTTCTGTATGTTGCTACTGAGGCTGTGCTATACGCTAAAAGAAAACTCAAGGGCTCGTTTTCCCCCACTTCCAGAATTTCATCTACAAAGTCCCAGCTAGCACAAATGTTCCATGTTGCAAGCAGTCTGATGAACCCAGATTGCTTCCACTCATTAACGGAGCGTTTCTTGCTGTGAGGAGTTTTCCAAACATGTTGAGGATCAGACCAACTGGATCTACACCAGTTTGGCTGCTTCTGTGGGAACAGTGTCAAGAACGGATGAGACAAATATATCAGGTATTTTGGTCTAGTTTCACCCAGTGCGATGAGCCCTTATCCATTGTGGCTTGTGAAAACCAGTGGGGAGGTAGTGGGGCCATTGAAAGTCCTGCAGTAACACTTCCAAAAGGAACATAAAAGAGTGAGGGGAAAAAAAACAACACAGCAAAGATCCTGGATGCCTTTTTCAATGTACAATGTAAAGGTTGGCCAGTAAGTGAAAATTAAGATACTGACAGATCTTATGAACATGGCATTAACATATCCCGAGGGGTTGGTGATGAAACAGCAATACACAGCTCCCTGAATGGGGAAGCAACAGTTTTGTACTGAGGCCTTGTGATTCTCTGGGAAGGCTTACTTGCCACCTCAGCTAGATACCATATGCCACATTCCAACACAGTGCAAGAACTACGGAGATACACAAGAATGCTTGAAAATGCAGGAAACCAAGCAGAAAATAAAATAATCAAATCGTGATGAATGTAAGAACAATGAATAATAATAAAACATTGTGCTTCTGTAATGTCCTCCTCTGAGGAACTCAAGGCGTTGCAAACATTTCTGAACTTAGCCTCACAGCACTCTTGCGTGGTGGGCGGGTATTATTATTATCCTCATTTTACAGATAGGAGAAGCTGAGGTACAGAGAAATTAAGTGACTTCACCAAGCTCCCACAGGAAGTCTGTGGCAGAGCTGGGAAGAAAATGTATAACTTCTAACTTCCAGTCTTGTGCTCTAGCTATAAGATACCAGCTGACTGAATATTACAACAATATTTGACCAGCTTGCTTGAAAGATTAGAAACCCTGATTCCCCTTTGAATGCAAGCTTCCAATATAAAATATGTATATGGCCCTAATCCTGAAAACACTTAAATATGTGCCTATCTTCATGTGTATGAGTAACCACATCGAAATCAATAGTTTCTGGATATACAATAATTTCAAAGTATTTGCAGGACTGAGGCCTAAATCACTAATGATTATTCCTTTGACAGGGACAAAAGAATCAGCAGATTTCCAGAATTCTTTCCAGATATATTCTGCAGTTTTCCCGAGGTAGTTTAGATTTACAATGCACATGCATGTAAAATAAGAGAAAACAAACAAAGATACAGAGAAGTTCTTTAAAAAGAAAAGGAGTACTTGTGGCACTAACAAATTTAGCTCACGAAAGCTTACGCTCAAATAAATTTGTTAGTCTCTAAGGTGCCACAAGTCCTCCTTTTCTTTTTGCGAATACAGACTAACACAGCTGCTACTCTGAGAGAAGTTCTTTATTTTTCTTTATAAGGGCTGTGGGAATCTGCTGCTGTTCCCAATGTCTCTGGCTGTACTTGCGACCTTTCTGCTTTGATACACATCATCACTGCTCTTCAAATGATTATTAAAATGGAAGCCCCCTGGTATTACAGGGAGATCATTTTCCAGAACCAGACTACATCTCTGCTACACTGGAAAGCAGATCCTTTCTCTAAAGTGCTCTGTGTGGAAAAACAGTGTAGCAGCCTCTGCTTTCTGATCATCTGCATTTACAGTATTTCTTTCTTCCATAAGTCAATTAACCAGATAGTAATAAAAGTTAATGTGCAATATACTATCCATACCAATTGTTAAAACACTGCCCACTACAAAGTTTATAATTATGCTGAAAATCGGCATGAGTTGTGACGGTTATTAAATGCTGTTGATTGTGAAACCGAGCCTATCCGCTCTGTGATCAGCTATTTGCACTGAGGTTTTGCAGGGCTGGCGGCCTGACGTAGCATCTTTTTGAAAACGCTCTATCCATTATATAAATCTATATAAATTTACAAGGCAATATTCATAACCTTTCAGAACCCAGCTAAAATTAAAATGGCTGCTCCTCGCTGGCAAGAATAGTTACTGATAAATTAACTCAACATCTCTATTCCGCATTTATACTGAGTGGGATTAAACTGTGAAAAATCAACAAAATAAATACAAACGCGACCAACAGAATTTGCCACCTTACACCAAGGATGAATCGGTCCCATTATTTTTACCCATAGTGTTAGTAACACATGCCAAAGGAAACTGTCTTTTTGTTCTGTGTTTGTACAGTACCTAGACCAGTCTATGACTAGGACCCCAAGGTGCTACAATAATACAAATAATAATAGCCAAGACAGCTGACACAGTAAGCACAGTAATAAAATCACTGAAGTTACAGAAGAACTATTTGACAGAGAGAGTATTACCTAAATATTTTAGCTGATGCCTATTACAATTCTTGTGACTCTCATTCTTGTGATTCTCTACTTAGCCATTAACGTCACACTCAGCCTTGTTTTCACTGCTAGAAAAAAGGAGCAAAGTAAACTAGGCACGGTCAACCTCAGGCTGGGGTATAGCACTGACATTGCCTAATTTGCCATCTGGTAAAACCAAAGTATTTTGTCTTCACTTGGGATAGCTCACATGTTCGTTACCCTGAGGTAAAATGCACCTTTTTTAGCAGTGAAGACAAGGCCTCAGTGGTCTCACAAACCTAGTGATTTATTCTTCAGAGCAGACTAAAAATGAAGAACCAGAATAAAATCATGAACGTTGCTTCTCTTTTATATGTAAATCTTTTGGGTTAGATTCCACATCACATCTCCAGAGTAGGGTTGCCAATTTTGGTTTGATGTATTCCTGGATGTTTCATCACATGATATAATCTTTACTTAAAGAGTAATCTTGAATTCCTGGAGACTCCAAGGCAATCCTGGAGGATTGGCAACCCTACTCCAGAGATAAGGAGGGGGAGGTCTGGACTCTAAACTACTGCAGGAGCCACCATAGTCCTTACTGTAAGAGATGCTTTTACTTATGGTAGCCTAGTCTGAGCGGCATATGGACTGCTTTGCAGCCCAGAATGCCCTAGGCTAGGGCCTTACACTGCTCCTGCACTAGGGGAATTCTCCCCCAGTCTGCCACAGCCCCTTTACACTGCCAGAATACAGCGTCCGTTGTACAGACCAGGACTCAGAAAGGCTATCTGGTAAATGAAGTAACTTAAGCCCAATCCTGGGCAACCACGAAATTTGAGACCTACAAGCAGTTGATGCAGGTGGTTTATAAAGTTCAATATGCAAACTCGACCAGTCAAAGCATCGCTTTAGGAATACAGGATGAGAGTCTAGTCTCAGTTGTGTTGAGTTCAGTGGCGGTACTCTAGGTTTACAGCTCTACAATTCAGATCAGAATTGGGGGCCATTTTTGTACTCTCCACCTTTTTTTGAACTCTACCCCCCAAATAGAAATGAGAATCTCATTTTCACTGCTACGGAGTGAAATTCTGCTCTTATGTATCTGTAATTTATCTTACCACATGGAGAAGCTAAGCCTCTGGTTAAAGTTACACAGTTATGGTTACAATACATTTACTAGAGGGTCACACACATTGTTGCTTCTGTAGGCTGACCTCATTGCACACCCCGGAGGCTCCTTACATCCCACCATTCCCCCTCTCACAAGTTCCCTGGGTGTCACCCTCCCATCCCCTTTTATTTCAGGGATTCCCTTCAACCTTCCATCCCCTGCCTCATTATAGGGGCTCTGCATGCCCTTGTAAACCTTTGGTGCTTGGTAGACCTCTCCAAGTTGTGATCTTTAATGTGGAAAAGTGGCTAAAACTTTATCAAACATCACAATAATCTATAACAAGTGTTGAGTGGAATAGGTACAGAAAGGAGAGAGACAGACTGAATTAGTCCAAACGAAAAGGCCTACTGATCAAACTCAAGGTATATGTTAAGATCATGCCTGGTAAACAAGAAAAGTGTGGGACTGGAAATCTGTGAACCAAAATTGATGTGTCCAAAATTAGGCCTAACTGATGAACAAACTGATGGCCGGCTATGTTTCCCATCATTCCCTTTTCAGGCCCCCATTAACTAAAGAGAGACTTTGTGGGGGAAACTAACTAACTGACTGGGAGACTGGTGGACTGGAAGGAACTAGCTTTGTCATCATGACTGCCACCCTCACTATCTCCTGGGACTCCAGGAGCCACTATGACACCATTAGGCCTCTGGTGTTCTGATCCTGAGAGATGTCCTGACCAGACCGGTCCAGAGAGAGGGAATCAGATGATATTGCCATCTCCATCGGCTCTGGCTAAATCCTGACCACCACCTAAGATGTGAGACTTTGGTTCCTGTTGTCACCCCTTCCCCATACCTGTCATTTTCCTTCCCCACCTTCTTTTGCCTTCTGTTTTATAAGCATCTGACTTAGCCAGTCAGGACTGCATATTTTGCAACACTGCTGTAAGCCTGTGACCACAAAGACAGCTAAAAGCAATGGCCTAAATAGCCTGCCGCTGGTACAAGTTAGCCAAGTCTCAGAGTAGCTGACAAGAGCATGTGCTACGCCTGTGTTTCTCCCACAGTGAGATTTTGCAAGTGGAGATACTGGTTTTTTTCTTCCATTTTCTGTTTGTTTTATTTTGACTTCTAGGACATGGGATGGGACTTTAACAGCAGCAGCAGGAACAGCTCCAGCTTACCTCAACTGACTTTTCTCCTTCCCCCCCAAAAAAAGACGACTGATCATTCTACAAGCAGGGAACAAGCTTAGTTAAGACACACAGGCTAGTATGAAATGGCGGTGGGGGGTTTGGGGGTTAACTTCCCTGATATCTGTTGGATAACTATTGCAGCGAAACATAATATGGCCTGAAAATTCATAGCATGTGTAGAGAACAATTTTGATTCAGAAAGTTGAGGACACAAAGGCAGTCAGTCCATTTTGGATCTGGTTTTGACCAACAGGGATGAATTAATCGTGAACACAAAGGTGGTTGGGAACCTGGGAGGAAGTGATCATGATTTGATAGAATTCAAGATCCTATGGAAAGGAGGAGATGAGAACAGCAAAACAAGGACACTGGACTTTAGAAAGGCGGGTTTCAATGGACTCAGAGAAATAGCAGGGAAGGTCCCATGGAAAGACCAATTAGGAAGAAAAGGAGTTGAAGGAGGCTGGCAGTTCTTAAAAGATGTAATACTAGAGACTCAACATCAAGCTACTGCGATGCAGAGTTAAGATACGAGGAGCCACAGGAGGCCAATGTGTCTGCACAAGGAGCTTTTTAGCTATCTGAAAACCAACAGGGCTCCATACAGGACATGGAAGGAGGGGCATGTCACCAAGGAAGTATACATGGGAATAGCACGAGTATGCAGGCACAAAATCTGGAAAGCCCAGGCAAAGAATGAGTTACAGCTGGCAAGAAATGTTAAAGACAACAAGAAGGAGTTCTTCAAATATGTCAGACAAAAAAGAAAGATCAAGGACGGTGTGGGTCCACTGCCTAATGGAGGTGGTGAGCTGGTAAAGGAAGATGATAGGAAGGCAGAGCTGCTCAATGCCTACTTTGCTTCAGTCTTCTCACAAAAAACAACATGTGTCCAGCAAAGTTACCATAGACAATAAAGGGGAAGGGATGCAGATTGGGATAAGTTAAAAAACACGTCAGAGATCTTCTGACCAATTTGAATGAATTGAAATCAGCAGGGCTGGATGCTGTTCACCCCAGGATACTGAAAGAATTAGCTGAAGCCACTGGCAATAATATTTACAAACTCTTGGATGACAGGAGAGGTCCCGGAAGACTGGAGAAGGGCTGACACAGGGCCCATCTTCAAAAAGAAGAAAAAGGAGGAGCCAGGGAACTACAGACCAGTCGGCCTGACTTCGATACCTGGGAAGCTACGAGAGCAATGTCTAAATCATTCAATTTGCAAGTACCTGGAGGATGACGGGATAATCACTAGCAGCCAGCGTGGATTTACCAAGAACAAATCCTGCCAAACCAGCTTGATTTCCTTCTTTGACAGAGTAACTGATTTAGCGGATGGGGGAATGCGGTGGACGTAATATACCTGGACTTCAGCAAGGCTTTTGACCTTCTGATAAGTAAGCTGGAGAAATGCGGGCTTGGCAGAACTACCATTAAGTGGATACATAACTGATTAAACAACCACAAACAAAGAGTAACTATTAATGGAATGATGTCGGATTGGAGGGAGGTTTCAAGTAGAGTTCCACAAGGATTTGTTCTGGGTCTGGTGTTGTTTAACATCTTTATTAATGACCAGGATGTAGTTAAGAAAGCACACTGATCAAGTTACAGACAACACAAAGCTAGGGCGGTTGCCAATACTTTGGAGGACAGAGCTAAAATTCAGAGGGATCTTGACAAATTGGAGAACTGGGCTATGGACAACAAAATGAAATTCAGCAAAGACAAATGTCAGGTGCTACACTTAGGGAAGTAAAACCAAATACAGAATGGGGGATAACTGGCTTGGCAGCAGCACTGCTGCGAAGGATCTGGGAGTTCTGGTGGGTTTCAACCTCAGCATGAGTCAGCAATGTGACGCTGTTGCCAAAAAAAAAAAAAAAAAAGCAAATGCAATTTAGGTTGCATTAACAAAGGCATAGCATGAAAGTCTTGGAGGTAATAGCACCGCTCTACACGGCACTGGTTACACCTCAGCTGGAGTACTGTGTCCGATTTTGGTCACCAACGTCTAAAAGTATGGAGAGAAACTGGAAAGGATCCAGAGGTGAGCGACAAAGATGATCAAAGGGATGGAATGCAAGCCATACAAGCAAAGACTGAAGGAATTGGGTATGTTTACTTTGGAAAAGAGGAGGTTAATGGGGACATGATAGCACTCTTCAGATACTTGAAAGGCTGCCATAAAAAAATTGGAGAAAAGTTGTTCTCTTTTCCCACAGAGGGCAGGACAAGAGGCAATGGGGTCAAACTACAGCAGAGCAGATTTAGATTAAATCCCAGGAAAAACTTCCTTCCTGTAATAACACTAGGACAATGGAACAGATGCCTTGGGAAGTTGTGGAAGCTCCTTCACTGGAGGTTTTCAGAAGGAAGCTGGATAGCCCTCTGTCTTCGATGGTTTAGCCACAACAAATCCTGCATCTTGGCAGAGGATTAGACTAGATGACCCTTTTGGTCCCTTCTAACCCTAAGATTCTAAGATAGTTATTACCCTTTTTAATCCCATCCAAGACACTCTCAAACTAGGCTTTTTCTTCCTACTACAGACTCTCTATAGAGAAGGGGAACATGGTATATTGTTAAAACAAGAGACTTCCTTAATACTGTACATTTTGAATGCTTTAACTGTTTTTCCTTCTTTTTCTGTATCTTTAATAAGAGAGTAAAAAGATTTTTAATAGTGTGTTTTCCATGCTAATAAGCAGGCTGAGGACTCTGTATTCCAAAACCTTGAACCTTGTTTAACTGTTCAGTGTTGTTCAGTGACAGGGTCATGTTAACACCCTGGACTCTCTGGGGCCCTTAATTCCATCAAAAATAACATAACAGTGCTCCCCTATTTCTCTCTTCCTGTGCCCACGCCAGGGTCCCCCACTCCCACCTCCCCCCTATGCCAGGGGCTCTCTGTGTGCCCTCCACTTCCACCTTCCCCCTCTCCTAGTGTCCCACAATCTCCTCCCATGCCTGGGGCTCTGCATGTGCCTACATTCCCCCTATGGCCCTATTCCTTCCACTACTCTCATATTTTTTCTGTGTCCTTTTTTTCCGTGTCCTTTTTTCCCCCCCTTCATTTATTTTTCTTTCAGAGTGTTACTATTTTATAACTGTACTGGGACTAAGCTGGTGGGAGGGAGATGTGCACTGCCAACCTGTTCTTTGATCGGGAGGCAATTTGAAAGGCGGGTGAAGCTGCTGGCTCAGCTAACCAGATGCCAGGGGGTTCCATGTGTCACCCGTTTCCCCCTTTCTGTTTTTCTGATTGTGATCAAAATCAAGAAGGTTCTGCCCATAAATGCCTAAAGCATTCCCTACATTTTGGAACTGACCGGATGTGGTGTTGAAAAGTTATGACAGACAAACAGAGACATGCTACTGAGTTGAGTGCTAGACCTCACTTTGCTTGGCCAGCAACAATGGTTGCAATGAATGGTCAGGCTATGCTTTCCGTCTACGAGGCTTCCAATAATAAAAAGGAAAGAGGAAGCGGAAAGCCAAGGGATTTCTGTACATCTAGACAGAAAACACAGGTGTGACTGAAGCTCGAGTAGACACTTCTGAGCTAGCTTTATTCTAGCTAGCTCAAGTACCAGTCGTGATAAATCTGTGGCAGCATGTGCTTCAATGCAGGCGACACCTTTCCCCCCGCACCCGGCACAGTTTAACTGTGGAATACCTTAGCTACTTCTGCATTTTCTGCTACCATGTACGTGAAGCTGATGTTCACCAGATCTGTGCCACTGCAGACACACACTATCCGCCCTTCCAGCTCAGTTTCTGCTTTTCCCACAGTCTCAAGAACAGCTAGTATTTTGGGATCCTGTTAAACGGAAAAAAAAGACTTGTTAAATGCACAATACAAAGATTAAGCTAAAAACACATCTCAGGTTCGCATGCATTAAGACTGTAAATATTTCCCGGTCACCTTAAATGAGTTGTTTCATTTAGAATCTATGGGCATGATTAGGAAAAAAATCTAATTTAATAATCACTGACTGTGGCTGAATCCTAAAAGCAGAGAGATAATTGCAGTATTTTAAATACATTTCAGAAAATTACATATATTACCTTCACAGAGAAGGGAAATGGAATACTTTTAAAGACTGGCAATAGTTTATGGGAATTCTTAACTCTATCTAAATAAATTATTCCAATCCAAATCAGTAGTGACCAAAAGTTATTATTTGCATGGAATGAGTGGGTGATTTCTATCCATTTCTTAGCAGCAAATCTGGTGCTCTTTGGTACCTTTGCTGGCAGTCAAGAGCCATAGATTTAATAAGCCTGGAGACTGAACTATTCATAGAAATTGGGAATATTCTGAAGCATATTTGAAGTTTGAAGCATACTCGTGGGGTATCATGGGGAAGTCTGCACTGCCTTAGCCCATGACCTACTTTGTTGGCTGAAGATTTCAGTCTATCACCTTGAAAGAGAACTAACTTCGCTAGAAAAAATAAATCTATGATTAAAGTGAAAAATCTATGATTTTTAAGTAGAACCATAGTCTGATTGAAGCTTTTGTATTTGACATCACTGGACAACTAGATAGCAAAACTCTTAAAGAGACACTGAAGCAATTATGCCCAAATTTCATCTCAGAAAGATGTCTAAAATCCAGATGCATTTTAAAAAGAAATCTATATTAGAAAATATTTTAAAAGCTATGATTTCTGTAGAACCCTCAGGTGGTCCCTCTGCAGATTGCCTTTGAACCAGCAGTTAATAACCACAAGTCCCAGAGCTGTCGTGACACAATTGATCATTTAAGTATCTAAAACAAGGAAGCAAACAAAAATTTCTGATTTCTATGTCAATGAAACATAGGAACACATCTTGAATGATCAAGGACAAAAATTAAACCAGAAAATATTTTCAACCTCCTAAAATGATATCATAATAGTTCAAAATAATTTGAAAACCCTTGACAGGATCCTTTTAATATTCAGTGCCCAGATTTCACAGCCTCTTGGAAGGTCAGCACTGACATGGCATTGCAATATTACAAAACCTTGACACTGAAATAAACTAAAACCACTTAATCTTAAAGCTAAACATTTTAGGCTATGATTTTACGAGCAAAGTTGTGCGGGCGGTATTTTGTAACAAGCTGCACTGCATTCCCCACTTCACCTTCAGCTTAAACACTCTTTGTTTAAAAGAACAGTAAAAACTAATTACAGCGTACCTTTGGTACAGCTCCAAGACGAATACTGTTGATCAGGGAGCATTCTAATACCTGTCCTTCCTGGAACGGCAAGAGAAAGCAAGTTAGCTAAAAGGTCTGGCGAAACACAGTGCAGACACAAATAGGAATTGAAGCAAAAATAAACAATGAGTCTTAAATGCAACTGCAGTTAATTAACACAAAACAGTACATTTTCTTTTCACATCTGTTAATAATCTGTCAAGAATTGCAGTTATGTAACTTCTAAAAACACAGGAGCCAAGCTATCTTACTGTAAATAGTTACAAAGCCACATGTAATTTTAGTGATTAAAAATTAGCCTGGAAACAAACCAAGTGCAACAACATAGGCAGACAGTAATGTTCCTGGTACAACAGTACTGTACCTTTCCTTCACTTTTCCACCTTAGGAAAAAACCAAATTCATCCACTTGAAAGAGACAGTTTGGTTCAAAGACAAAGGACTCCTGTTGAAAGGGAAACACAACAAAATATTTTGGTGATGTTGACAAAATATTGTCAGGCATTCATTTGTTGCTCAAAACTAAAGATCTTTTACCTTTTCCCCAACTGCCTTGCAGTATTGCCAATCCCAAGCATTCAAAAATAAGGAGTCAATCCCCAGAAATCATGAGATTTTTAAAAATAATAAATATTAGAACTTTTTTTATTTGACTTCTGGTTTCTGAGACATTACAGCAGACTCCGTTCTCATTTTCAGGCCTTTCTCAACAGCCACAAGGGCTAGAAACTTCTCTTTCTAAATGAAAGCTGATTTTCTCACCTAATCACAGGCTTCCAGAAACAACCTCACCAAATATTGTGAGGCTTGCAAGAATTGGCAACTGCTTGGGGTCAAACCACCACATTTTGCAATGACTTTTGGGATTCAGGAGAAGTGGTTTTGCAAAAGCTGGACCCTCACAGAAGAACTTCTAGAAAGTACACACAAAAATATATTGCAAAGTGTTAGTCTGGCAGAGGACATAGGATATAAAGCAGTTCGGAAGGAACAGAAAACCACAGAGATTAGACTGAAAAAAAAAGAGCAGTCAGGTCAGCCTTACTAAAAACACAAAAACTAAAAAAGTACACCCTCCCCCCAAACTATTTTAATGTCAGAGGTGAAACTAAAAGGTAAGGAAACATCCCACCGTGCAGAATCAGTCATTTTTAAAGGGAACAAAAAGTCCAGCCCAGGCCAATCTTTTTTTAATTAAAAAAGATTACTTTATAACAAACGGCAAGCATGTGTGTAGGGAGCAGCGATGCTGTGACCAACAGAGGGCAGCACTTCATGTGGTTTGGGACATTTCCCACACAAAAGGATCATGCGGACAGGAGGATTTCTGACTTCTCTGATTCAGTTAGCACCATCCCACAAGCCGTCCATGCAAGGAACACCCATGTAAGTTAATAAGAGTTCTGCTGCAGGATGGGCCACAAAGCAGCCAGACCTGCCTACTACTTCGCTCCCTTGACCCAGAACACATTCAGCATCGAAGAGCATCTGCCTCTTAAATAATAGCACTGAGTACATACAGCACTTTTCAGCTTCAAAGCACTTCGCAAATATTAATTTCTGCGGCATCACTGTGAGGTAGGAAACAATTATCTTCATTTTACAGATAGGGAAACAGAGAGAAGGGTTAGAATTTGCCGTAGATTCAGAGACAGAGTCAGAACTGGATACGAGGCACTTCCTGTGCCCTCTCCTATAGCCAGGCTGCTAGTCCACACCTCACAGCTTACTGCCTTTTTCTTAATCCTTGCACTTCATAAAATGTACCAGATGCAAACATCCCAGAATCACTAGTTTTATAGCTCACGGGTATCCCTGTAAAGCTGCATCTATAAAAACTACAGCTAGCCACCTGTTAAAGGGAGAACCTTTTAAAATCTGCATGGAATAGAGCAGTGGTTCTCAACCATTTTGGGTTCAGGGCAGGACCCATTTGTAAATGTTTATAGCCTGTCATGACCCAGAAAATAGTCTGGGGAGTGGAGGCCCTGGGGTGGTTTTGGTCTGATCTTGCCCCCTGGAGAGGTTGAGTCCTGTCTGGCACTTACCTCACAGTGGCAGCTCCTGTGCTGTGGGGCTGGCTGGATCTGGCTCTCCGCGCCGGGAGTTGCAACCTCCTGGGTTGCAGCGCCACTCAGGTATAGGCCCCTCCCCAACTGGACCAAATTTGCGTGGGTTGAGTTGTGACGTGGCTCATGGGGTTGCAGTGCCACTCACTCAACTTTGGCCTACCCGGACTCCTGTCATCGTAACAGCTGGGCGGAACTTGAGTGGCGCTGGGACCCCAGAGGTTGCAGCGCCTGGAGCAGGGAGGTGAACCCAGCCAGCCCCATGGGACAGGAGCCGCCACGCGACCCTCTGAAATGTTCTAACAACCCAATTTTGGGTCCCGACTCAGGTTCAGAAACCCTGGAATAGAGGGTCTCCTCAATAAGCAAGGTCAATGCCCATAAAATGGGGACATGTTTTGTTGCTTGTTGCACCCCCATGTGATTAAAAGCTCTCAGTATAAAAATAACTTTTCCTCCAAAGATGGCCACATAAGCTGCACTCAGTCCAACGTCCACTACTCAGCATGCACCGGTTCCATTAACTCATTGCTTCTGCAGTTTTTCTTCTAATACAGTGAGGGAAACACCAGCTACCACAAATTCTAGACATTACACAGTCCAATACCATTGCTAACCTTTGACCATCAACCTTCTCCACTAAGATATCCCCAAAAAGCCTTTCCAACATTCAGGTGTGGTACTGCCTGGTCCAAAGAGAAAGGAAGCATATCCCACGTGGCCTGTAATTCCTCTCGCTGATGTATACCTCTAGCACAGTGATCCAGACTTCGTTCGAGACCTTCTAGTCCCCCAGTGAAATTCCATTTTGTGAATATTGCTTCCTTGGGAGGCAGTGTGGTCTAGTAGTTAGGACACTGCTCTCAGACTCAGGAGCTGTCCCCTATTCGCAGCTCTGCCGCTGACCTGCTATGTAAACTTGGACCAGTCACTTCACTGGGTCTCTGCTGTGCATCTCTGCTTTGCCTGTTTAGGCTGGAAGTTCAATATAGAAGTTCAATGGGAGCTGGGTGCCTAAATCCCTTAGGCTCTTTCGAAAATCCCAAACTAAGATTAAAAATCCTTCGCAGGAGGGCTCTTGCTAGGGGTACGTACAATGCCTAGCACAAATCTGGTTAGGATATCTAGGCATTACTGTAATTCTATTAAATAAATAATAATATCCCAACCAACCACAAACTTGATGATATCATCAAAGGGGCTGGGCTACCACGCAGATGAGCTTACAAGTGTTCTGTAGCAAAACTGGGTAAATTTACCATACGGGACTTACAGCAAACAATAAGGATACAGAACACCGTATGTTTTCTGCTTCAAATAAGGCAGGTAGGACCCCTGCTAGCAGTCAGTGTAAAAAGAAGGGCACATGATTCAAAACACCGTGAATGCAGCACAGCACTTAATAAAATCTGATTTATACATACAACGGCAAGCCTAATTCCATTCCCAAATGTCAACATTGATTAGGTAGGTGAAATTACTAGCAATTAAAACAAAGCTCAGTGCTTTTCCCATCCTGAAGAGACCCACTGCCTCTGAAACCTGTTCCAATGTTAAACGCTGTACCGTTCACACGGTTCGTGCTGTAAAAATGCAGCCCTGGCTCTAGCCGCTAAACAGAGGTGAACTTAAATATGCCACATAACTGGCACTGGTGCCTTTTATTTCAAGGTTGCTTTGGACTGGTGACTTCTTCCAAAATTCAGCTGCACTCAGCTACTTCTTGCATCTTAGAATCATAGAAGTGTAGGGCTGGAAGGGACAGCGAGAGGTCATCAGATCCAGCTCCTGTGCTGAGGCAGGAACCTTCGACCAGCATTTCTCAAAGGTGGCCACCAGGGGCTTTTCTTGCAGCCACAGCTTCCCGGGCAGTGATGGGGGGAGTTGGCAAAGCAGTGGCCCGTCCCCAGGGGCCACCAGCAGTGGTTGGGCCCCACCCTCCTCTGGGGAGACACAAGCTGGAGGACCAGGCAGTCAGCGAGTTCCCCACCTTCCCGGGGGCTGTGAGGTTGGGCTTCAGTCCTGGGGTGGCAGGCTCCAGACACAGGGCTTCGGGCTCTGTCCCCAGGCTCTGTCCCCTGGGTGTGGGGCTTTGGGCTTTGTTCCCTGGCTGCCTGGAGGCAGGCTCTGGCCCGAGCTCACCCCCACCACCAACTCTGGTCCCCACTGCCTCCCCCAGTGCCCCATCGCCTATTCCCCCACTGCCTCTGTACCCACCTCCCCATCCAGGGATTAATTTGTCCCCGAGCTTGCCAGGGCTGAGTAAGTCTGCTGTGAAAAGTGATATTAACAAACATACAAATATCACTTTTCACAACAGACTTCCTAATAGCTAGCAAATCTTAAAAAAAACAATCCCAAAACAAACAAGAAAAAGGACAAGAACGTTCAAAGCGCCTTATTTGTGTTTCTAGTCTGTTTAGGTCCAGTAAAGAATAGAGACAACTGTACATTATTTTTATTATTGAGTCTGAAAAAACAAACAAACAAACCCTACATAGATAAATTACAATGATTTGGGCATGTATATGTGCATATTTATTTGATTTTCCTAAAGTTAATTAAGTATTTTAGGAAAAATGGTCAGAGCGGCCACCAGCAAGAGTTGGTGGCCGCACTCTGAGGCCACCAAAAAATTTGTCGTGAGAACCCCTGCCTTAGACCATCCATGACAGGGGGTTGTCTAAGTTGTTCTTAAAAACCTCCCATGATGGGGATTCCACAACCTCCCTTGGAAGCTTGTTGCAGAGCTTAACTACCTCTATAGTTATCGAATATTGAACCTAAAACTCCCTTGCTGCATATTAAGCCCATTAGTTCTTCTCCTGCCTTCAGAACAATTGATCACCAGCCTCTTTTAAACAATCCTTAACATATCTGAAGACTGCTATCCAGTCCCCCTTCAGTCTTCTTTTCTCAAGACTAAACATGAACAGGTTTTTAACCATTACTTGTAAATCAGGTTTTCTAAAGCTTTTATCACTTATGCAGCTCTCCTCTGGACACTCTCCAATTTGCCCACAGCTTTCCTAAAGTGTGGCACTCAGAATTGTACACAGGTCTTCAGCTGAGGCCTCACCAATACCAAGTAGAGCGGGACAATTACCTCCCATGTCTTATGTATGACACTCCTGTTAATACATCCCAGAATCATATCAGCCTTTTTCACAACTGCATCACATTGAATATGGAATTGAGTCAACAATTTGTGATCCACTATAACCCCCAGATCCTTTTCAGCAGTATCACCATTTAGCTAGTTATCCTTATTTTGTAGTTGTGCATTTGATTTTTCCTTCCTAAGTGAAGTACTTTGCACTTGTTTTTACTAAATTTCATCTTGTTGAATTCAGACCAATTCTCCAACATACCACAGTCATTTTGAATTCTAATCCTGTCCTCAAAGTGCTTGCAACCCCTCTCAGCTTGGTGTTATCCACATTTTTTATAAGTATACTCATCAGTCCATTATCCAAGTCATCAATGAAAATGCTGAATAGCACCGGACCTAGGACTGACCTTTGTAGGACCCCACTGGATATGCCAGCCCAGTTTCATGTGGAACCACCGATAACTACTCTTTCAGTATGGTCTTTCAACTAGGTGTGTACCCATTTTATAGTAATTTAATCTAGACCACATTTCCCTAGTTTGCTTATGAGAACGACATGTGGGACAGTGTCAAAAGTCTTACTATAATCAACAGATATCACATCTACTGTTTCCTCCCTACTCCCTAGGCCAGAAATCCCGTCAAAGAAGGAAATTAGGTTAGTCTGGCATGATTTGTTCTTGACAAATCCAAGATCACTATTCTTTATAACCGTATTATCCTCTAGGTACTTACAAACTGTTTAATAATTTAGTCCAGTATCTTTCCAGGTACCAAAGTCAGGCCAACTGGACTATAAGTTCCTATGAGCCACAAGTTGTAACTTGTACTTAGAAAATGTTTGCCTGCCTTTAGAAGGGACTGAATAACCAACCCAGGACAGCCAGGAACCTTTTGCTTTATCTTGTACTATGCAAGCGAAAACAATGTTCATAATGGGGTGACCATTATAAACATTCTTGAAAGCAAAACCATACACATTCCGTTGGATCAGCTGAGCTCAATTATTTAGCATATGCTAAATTATTCAAAACAGCATTTACAGAATGAAAAATAAACAATTTAAGATCCTTCTTTCAAAGGGCAACATTTACCAAACATGTTTCCTATTAGTTTACCTAATCCAACACTGAAAGTGGGGGATAAGAAAGCTAGGTCTATCTTGGCAGGTGACTATGATACAAATGCTTTTTGTTCACTTCTAGAGATTAAAGGAAAGCATAATATCCCTGAAGGCATTTCTCAAAATACCTTTAACTTAGAGATTTTCAGGCAAATAAAAAAAAGATTAAAAACAAACCTTAGTAAAACTATTTTCATAGGCAAATTGATGCTGAATATAAGGCAAAGGTCTCTGCCTTTTATTCTGGAAGCTTATATCAAATGTTATGTCCCACTTTCCTTTCCTTCAACAGACCTGGATTAAAGTGCGGCTGAAAGCAGGATCATATTAATCATATTCCAGATAAAGCATAGGTCGATTGACTAAAGGAGATAAAACCACCCTTGATTTCAAATAGTGTCTTTGATTTACAGTGTAAATGTTTTGGTGATCTTCTATTTTTCCGTACAGCATGTAGGTTCTTAGTCTATTTTTACAAGTAGGAGCACGCATTCCAAAAATAGTAAGTTTAAAAATAGGACAGAGTGCATTTTTTTTTGGTACGGTGCTTTGGGTACTATACTATCCCTACAACAGAGAGCTGCATGTATGTTACAGATAGAAGGGATTTAAATCAAAATGTTTCTCTTACTCTGGGATTATTTTCAAATCAAAGGATTAAATCAGCCATTACAAAATGTATTTTAAAGAGGCTTTTTTGGCAGCAAGAAATTGTATCGTAACAAAGTGTTAACATTTATGTTCTATCTTCATGTAGATTTTCTGTTTGAAACTTTTATTTGTGTAAAATCTTAAGAAAAAAAGAAATATTTTTGTAACATTTGCCACATCTAGAAAAGGCAGGGAAAGGGAGAGGAACATTATCCAACTGGCCCCTTACCTCTTCGTATCTGTCAAACACAGCTCCATCTTGCATAAAGGAAGGGACTGACTTCTGCCAGTTAAATTCATATGGTTTTGCCATGATTATGTGTGAAAAACCTGAAATGAAACGGAAAGAAACAGCACAGTTCAATTGTTGCGTTCTATAAGGAAGGCTGCACAGACTGTTGGGGACAAACAGCTGGCTTTCCTTGCCACAAAACAGTTTATAAAAACACAATACTGGGTTTTCAGATAAAGAGTTTCCCTCACATAAAATTAGTTTATCTTTGATAAAAATATAATTTTAAAAGTACAATATGACTGAAAAATGTTTTAAAGAGTGACTGAACATGACAATTATCTGAAAGACTACTGCAGATTGTATCATTAATAGGGCCCTACCAAATTCATGGCAATAAAAAACCACATCACGGACTGTGAAATCTGGTCCCCCCCCGCCTGTGAAATCTGGTGTTAGGTGTGCTTTTACCCTATACTATACAGATTTCACACGGGAAACCAATGTTTCTCAAATTGGGGGTCCTGACGCAAAAGGGATTTCCAGGGGGGTTGCAAGTTTATTTTAGGGGGGTGGCGATATTGCCTCCCTTTCATCTGTACTGCCTTCAGAGCTGGGCGGTTGGAGAGCGGTGGCTATTGGCCGGGCGCCCAGCTCTGAAAGCAGCACCCCGTCAGCAGCAGTGCGGAAGCAAGGGTGGCAATGCCATCCCATGCCACCCTTACTTCTGTGCCGCTGCCCTCAGAGCTGGGCGGCAGGAAAGTGGCGGCTGCTGACTGAGGGCCCAGCCTGCAGGCAGCAGCGCAGAAGTAAGGGCGGCAACACCAGACCGTGCCATCCTTACTACTGCACAGCTGCTGGCAGCAGCTCTGCCTTCAGAGCGGGGCTCCCGGCCAGCAGCTGCCGCTCTCCAACTGCCCAGCTCTGAAGGCAGCGCCGCCGCCAGCAGCAGCGCAGAAGTAAGGGAGCAGCACTGCAACCCCCCTGCACCAACCTGGCAACCTGCCCCACAAACTCCTTTTTGTGTCAGGACCCCTACGATTACAATACTGTGAACTTTCAGATTTAAATAGCTGAAATCATGACATGTACGATTTAAAAAACCCTATGTCTGTGAAATGGACCAAAATGGACCCTGATTTTGGTCGGGCCCTAATCATTAATCAATTTAAATACCTGCTCAAATCAATGCAAGAGTTTAATTAGCTACAGATTAATGTACACTTAAGTAACATTCATTAGCACAGCTGGTAATATATGCAAGCATTTCACTGAAAGATAAGTGCTATAGCAGAATCACATACTAAAAGGCAAAATGCTTTTACATTTTTATTCTGGATTTTATATTTCAAAAGCCATTTACTCTACACACAAAACCAGCTCTTTTCAGCAATATTTTATACGCATCTCATATTATCTATATTTATATAAAATATGCAGGTATATTATGCAGGTAATGATTCACAGAAGAGAATCTGTAGGGGAGTATAGGGAACGGAAGGAGGTTTATCTACCACTGTGGATTTTTGTACAAGTTGAACGACACGTGGACTAGCAGCCACTATTAATTCAGGATGCAACTAAAACATCAGGGTACAAAGTCCATTTTAATTTACACAATGTTTTTTAAAAACCAACATAGTCTGAGCAGGATACAATACCCAAACATGCTTTACTCATATTGCATCACTGCGCAAATAGTCCCATCACATACCATTTAATACTCTGCCAAATACTGAATTGACAGCATCTAATGTACAAATTGCTATGTCCAATTTGGCAGTGACTTGCCTGCTTACAAGTGCACTCTGGGATGCACAATATCCTGATAGTTCCAGTAAACTGGCGGGTGGGAAACTCTTGTATTGACCATAATGCATGTTGAATTAGTGTGGAAGGTTCGGAATCTCTCTGACTCAAGGGAATCAACAATTTAATTTTTTGAAACCATGTATTAGCATGGCTGCTTCTGGATTCAATCACAATATTTTATCCTATAAAAAATAATCACATATCTCATAGGTGAAAACTAGATTATAATCCGGCATTCTGTAATTTCATTGTTTTTGAAGTCAATACACCTGAGGGGAGGGATGTATTTAAAACCTTAGGGGCTGGACACTTTTTTACTCATGCTGCCTCGTACCCCATTCTGTGAGAAGCTCCAGCTGATTTCAGTAGGACTGTCTGTCGTAAAATACTACAAGCTGTGAGGAAAATGGCAGAATCTGGCTGTTAGTCATTATCAAGGCTCCAACTTAAAATCTTTGGTCCAGACTGAGATTTAGGCACTGCGCTCAGCAAGGGGTGCTGTGCAAGCACCACCATCCCAGAAGTAATTCCAAGAGGCCTTGTGCTCAGACACGCACAAGACACCACTCTTCCCATGCTTCCTTCTTGCTCGCAGGTGGTCATAATATGCTGTTAGCCTATATCAGCAGTACACTGCTTCCTAGGTGAGACAGCCAGTGAATGTATAGTGCACCAAGGCTCTGCCAATGCCCTGCCCACTCTGCAAACACCTGTTCCAGGCAGGAGGTGTCCAAGTAGCCTTATTTATTCCTGCACAACCAGATGCAAGGTCCAGGTAACCCACCCTCGATGGGTCTGTAGCCAAGTCCCAATTGAGCCTACATGATACAATTTTAGTCCTGATTCTGCACTTCTTACACAGGTGAAATGCCTTCTGAGAGCAGGATGAGCCCTTTGTGATTAAGGCTAACCTGTAATGGTAAGACTGTGATAAATGCAATCTGCCCTGAGTAAGAGGCAGTGCAAAGCCATACTACTCCATGAGTAGCCCAGACTCCGAGAGGCACAATTCAGTCTCTAGATTCCCCTTGCTCTAAGGAGACAATATTTTCTATGTCTGGGCTGGCTCAACTGCACACTGGCAGCCACAGTGAGGGGAGGAGAGTCAAGGCCCAGCCCATTCTACACGCTTGCCTATCTATTCTCCACTCTTTCGCATGGGGGATGGAGTAGTGACTCATGGAGACTGTCCTTCCATCCATGCGATGGGCTCATGAGGGGCGCCCCTTTTCCCCAATGCAGGCACACTGGGCAAGCAACGATCTTGCCTAAATGAGCATAGTGAGACGCTTATGTAAGACTTGGGAGAAGTGTTACTATAGGCTGTGTAATCAGTGTTATGGAAAACTCCTTTGCAGTGTTTGTGCATTACAGAATTCTAAACAGCAGACTAATACACTGTCAACCAGAATGAGAACATGGCTTCCATTAGGCAGAAAGAATGCTCTGAATTTCAACTTTTATTTGATTGTATCTGTAACTTCAGAACAGACATAAGTGTTCCCAAAACGAAGGACTGATATCTTCTTGCTCACTCTTATCATAAAATTTCCTAACAAAAGAACAAATGGCCTCAAATGGCACTATTAGGAGACTTTGCCCAAGATTGTTTTCAAGAACAGATACTTCTGATAAATTTTCCACTAAAAAAACTGCCTTATTATGGGGAGAAAAACAACCCTGCATTTTTATGCTATTAGTCTTTTTACCTCCTGCCTTTTGTCAAACAGTCGTTGAAATATATATCAAAATACATAGATCAACAGCCTACATGAAACCAGCCAGACCTTCTGAATATGTGAGTTCAATTTAGGTACTGTTACTATCAGAAATGTAACTGGACAGTGATATATAACATCATGAACATTAATTCTCTGCTTCAGCTGAAAATGCTTCCATTTGCACGAATGCGTAAAACAATGGTCACTCTATTCTCCAATAAAAAGAATTAGTGGCTATAAATAATATTATCGTTTCTTCTCCAAAAGAGAGGACAAAGGACGGCCTTGTGAATAAAACACAGGGCCGGGTGGCAGGGCACACGGATTCTACTTGTGCTCTTACACAAGCTTCTTCTGTGACCCTGTGCAAGTCGTCTAATCTCTCTGCACGCAGTGTACCACTCCGCCATGGGAATGATGCGCACCTCAGGGGGCTGTACAAGATTTTGAGATCCTTGCATGAGAGGCACCATAGTAGTATTATTCCCTTATTATTATTTACAATTACATTTACAATTCCAGCCTCTCCCCAGTTCCATTAATGGGGAGCAGCCTTTTTTGCTCACTATCAGAAAATTGCAAGTTAGAGACCCTTGTCACAGTCCAGGGTGACAGCACCAGTATACCTGCTCCGTGATCCACCAAGGGCATCTACCCTAGGCTCTCAGTCATCACCTCTTTTGGGTGAAGACATGTCTGCCTCTCCCTCCTGACCAGGGTTTTTTCAGGCTGCACAGTTCCCTGTCTACACTGTGATATCCCAGCAAGCCAGACTGCTTAAACAGGCCAGCATCTGCACTTAGCTTACTCTTTGAAGGCTATGAACAGCATAATTGCCAGCAGTAATAAGTTATCACACAGCTCTTTCTAAGTAAGTATATTCGTTCTTAAGGTGAAAGCATTACAGAGAAAACATTAAAAACAATAGAAGTTCCTATACATGTGCTAAAAGCTTACCTATAGGTAAAAATCAGTATTATGGGGCCTCAGCAAGGCAAAGTCCTTCCAAGCATTCCCAGCAAGAACTGCCCTCCCTGGCCTTGGACAGAGGGTCCCTGTCCATTTGCTGGATCAAAAAGAATAACAGAAGTGTAGGACGGGAAGGGTCATCTAGTCCAGTCCCCTGAACTCAAGGCAGGACTGCGTAATAACTACATCATTCCTGACAGCTGTTTGTCTAACCTGTTCTTAAAAACCTCCGAATGACGAAGATTCCACAACTGCCAGAAGCAATTTGTTCCAGTGCTTAACGACCCTGACAGGAAGGTTTTCCTAACATCCAACCTAAACCTTCCTTGCTGCAATTTAAGCCTGTTGCTTCTTGTGCTATCCTCAGAAGTTAACAAGAATAATTTTTCACCCTCCTCTTTGTAACAACCTTTCATGTAGTTGAAAACTGTTATGTCCCCCCTCAGTCTTCTCTTCTCCAGACTCAACAAACCCTTTTATTTTTTTTCAATCTCCCTCATAGGTCATGTTTTCTAGACCTTTAATCATTTTTTTGCTCTTCTCTGGACTTTCTCCTATTTGTACACATTTCAGAAAAGATGTGGGTCCCAGAACTGTACAGCTGAAGCCTAATCAGCGCGGAGTAGAGCGGAAGAATTACTTCTCGCTTCTTGCTTACAACAGTCCTCCTAATACATCCCAGAATGTTTGATTATTTTGCAACAGTGTTACACTATGGGCTCATATTTAGCTTGTGATCCACTAACCCCAGATCCCTTTCCACAGTACTCCCTCTTAGGCCATCAGTTCCCATTTTGTATCTGTGCAACTGATTGTTCCTTCCTAAGTGGAGTACTTTGCATTTGTCCTTGTTGAATTTTATCCTGTTTACTTCATATTATTTCTCCATTTTGTCCAGATAATTTTGAATTTTAATCCTATCCTCCAAAGCACTTGCAAACCCCTCCCAGCTTCGTATCCGCAAACTTTATGAGTGTAATCTCTATGCCATTATGTAAATCATTGATGCAGACACTGAACAGAACCGAACCCAGGCCTGAGCCCTGCGGGACCCCACTTGATATACCATTCCAGTTTGACTGTGAACGGTTTTCCAACCAGTTATGCACCCACCTTATAGTAGCTCCATGTAGGCTATACTTCCCTAGTTTGTTTATGAGAAGGCCATGCGAGACAGTATCGAAAGCTTTACTAGAGTCCAAGATATACCACACCTACCGCTTCCCCACATCCACAAGGTTTGTTACCCTGTCAGAGAAGGCTATTAGGTGGTTTGACATGATTTCTTCTTGACAAATCTATGCTGATTGTTACTTACCACCTTATCATCTTCAGAAGGCCAAATCACTTTAAACTAAAGCTATTTATCCAAAAGTCCTTTCTTTGCTGGCCTCTGGAGACTCCAGTTTGGACAAGTAAATGCCAGACTCTTCAAGTGGTGGTACTTCCCCAGTTGGAGGTGTTACAACCTATGTGAATTTGTCTAATGCCCCCCACTGTTCTTAGTTCTTGGAGGGGCTGTGGTCATCGTCCTCCATGGAATTACATGTAACCTCTGGCCTACAATACCGCATCAGGCCAATGGTCCATCTAGCCCAGTATTCTGTCTTCCAACAGTGGCCAATACTGGATGCTTCAAAGGGAATTAACAGAATAGGACAATCATCAAATGATCCATCCCCCATCATCCAGTCCCAGCATCTAGCAACCAGAGGCTTAGGGGCACCTATAGCATGGGGTTGCATCCCTGATCATCTTGGCTAATAGTCATAGATGGTCTGTCCTCCATGAACTTTTGAATCCAATTATAATTTTGGCCTCTGCAACATCCGCTGGCAACGAGTTCCATGGGTTGACTGTGCGTTGTGTGAAGTACTTCTTCATGTTTGTTTTAAACCTGCTGCCTATTAATTTCATTGGGTAACCCCTGGTTTGTGTGTTATGTGAAGGAGTACATAACACTTCCTTCGTCACTTTCTCCAAACCATTCATGATTTTATAGACCTCCATCACATCCCCCCTTAGTTGCCTCTTTTCAAAGCTGCATAGTCCCAGTCTTTTAAGTCTCCCCTCATATAGAAGCTGTTCCCTACCCCTAATAGTATTTGTTGCCCTTCTCTGTACCTCTTCCATTTCTAATATATTTTTTCGCGACAGGGTGACCAGGACTGCATGCAATATTCAAGCTGTGGGCATACTATAGCTTTATATAGTGACAATAGACTATTTACTGTCTTATTATCTACCCAATTCCTAATGGTTCCTAGCATTCTCTTAGTGGTTTTGACTGCCGCTGCACAGTGAGCAAATGTTTTCAGAGAACATCCACATGATGCCAAGATCTCTTTCTTGAGTGGTAAGAGCTAATTTAGACCCCATCATTTTGTATGTGTAGTTGGGATTATGCTTTCCAGTATGCATTACTTTGCATTTATCAACATTGAAATTCATCTGCCATCTTGATGCCCAGAGACAACATGGGTGAGGTAATACCTTGTGTGTGTGTGTGTGTGTGTGTATTTATATGTTACCCAGTTTTGTGAGATCCCTTTGTTACTCTTCGCAGTCTGCTTTTATCTTGAGTAATTTTGTATCATCTCCAAACTCTGCCACCTCACTGTTTACCCGTTTTTGAAGCTCATTTATGAATATGTTGAACAGCACTGGTTTCAATACAGACCCCTGGGGGACACCACTATTTACCTCTCTCCATTACGAAAACTGACCATTTATTCCTATCCTTCCCCCCCCACCCCGTCTTTTAACCAGTAACTGATCCAAGAGAAGAAAAGGAGTACTTGTGGCACCTTAGAGACTAACCAATTTATTTGAGCATAAGCTTTCATGAGCTACAGCTCACTTCTTCTGTATTTTCCACAGTATGCATCCGATGAAGTGAGCTGTAGCTCACGAAAGCTTATGCTCAAATAAATTGGTTAGTCTCTAAGGTGCCACAAGTACTCCTTTTCTTTTTGCGAATACAGACTAAAACGGCTGTTACTCTGAAACCTGATCCATGAGAGGAGCTTCCCTCGTATCCCTTGGCTGCTTACTTTGCTTAAGAGCCTTAGGTGAGGGAGCTTACCAAAGACATTCTGAAAGTCCAAGTACACTATATCCACTGGATCACCCTTGTCCACATGGTTGTTGATCCCCTTCAAAAATTATACTAAATGGGTGAGACATGACTTCCCTTTACAAAAGCCCTGTTGACACTTCCCCAACAAATCACATTCATGTATGTGTCTGATAATTCTGTTATTTACTATAGTTCCAACCAAATTTACCTGGTACTGAAGTTAGGCTTATCAGCCTGTTATTGTCAGGACTGCCCCTGGAGCCTTTTTAAAAATTGGCATCACATTAGCTATTCTCCAGTCATCTGGTACAGAAGCTGATTTAAGCAATAGGTTATACACCACAGTGAGCAGTTCTGCAATTTCATATTTGAGTTCCTTCAGAACCCTTGGTGAATATCATCTGGCTGTGGTGACTTATTCCTGTTTAGTTTATCAATTTGTTCCAAAAACTCCTCTACTGTCACCTTAATCTGGGATGGTTGCTCAGATTTGTCACCTACAAAGAATGGCTCAAGTGTAGGAATCTCCCTCATGTCCTCTGCACTTGAAGACTAATGCAAAGAACTCATACAGCTTCTCCGCAATGGCCTTTTCTTCCTATAGCACCTCGATCATCCAGTGGTCCCACGGATTATTTGGCAGGCTTCCTACTTCCAATGTACTTTTAAAAAACTGCTGTTACTTTTTGTCTTTTACCACTTGCTCTTTTGGCCTGCCTAATTACTCTTTTACAATTGACTTGCCAGAGTTTATGCTCCTTTCTATAAACTTAATACAGTAAGATCCCCCAAAGATATTGCAGAAAATTGCCATATCTGTCACACGCTTTTTATCAATAATATGAAAATCACATCCAGTGCAGCTTACAGACTAAGAAAATGCGGCATTCATTGTAACTTCGAAACTATACACAATGAGTTTCAGAAAATTGTTTTCAAAACAAGCAAGGCTTGATTTTGTTAACAGTACAGTATAAAATTACAACCAAGCTGGAGTCATTTAGGTATTTAATTTCTGTTACTGACTTGTAGATTGCTGCTCATGGTAACGACTAGGAGCATATTTATAGAAGTTAAAAGAAATAACATATGTAAATCTACCCACAGTGTGTAGCGTAAGTAACACAGCAGCTGCTATCAGCAACCTTGTTGTCGTTTTGTCTGCAAGAAACAACCAAAACACAAAATATAAAATAAAAGGCAAAGAAAATAAACAGAACTGAATACATATGTTTTGCATTGTGCTCTGATACCCACTAGATCAGAGCTCTGGCAAACCACGAAAGGGAGTGGAGTCCAGAGCTCTCCACTTAGAAATCCTGGCGCTGGTCCTAGAAAGCTAACTCAGGAACCAGCCACAAGAGCTTCCCAAATGACTGTAACCCCCCTGATGGGTTATATTACAGGCTTCATATTAGGGTGACCATCTGCATTGCAATGAACTAAAGGGCAACTGGATGCAAAGTACAGGATAACGCTTATTTTTAAAGGAATCTCATCCCGTGCCCTCTCACTGTTTTATTCATGATACAAGATCTTACAGCGGTATCACACAGTATGATCCTTGCATAACAAGCCAATGCTTTTTACTAGCAGGGAGGTAGGCACCAGATAAAGGCTGTCACTCAAAATACAGGCCAGGTGATTCTCCCCAAAATATATGCTGCCAGGAGCTCAAGTCGCTATGGGTGCAGGCTGCTGTATTCTGTATCATGAGACATGAAACACTGCTCTTAGGGACTGCGAGGAAGAATATTGTTCCACTATCAGACCATTCTATCAATGGGCTGGGAAGACCGTTTTACAATTTCTTATCCTCCACCAGTGACATAGAGACCCTTAAATGCCCTCTCCACAGATTGTTACGCCCACAAAGTCTATTACGGTAAGTTAGTCTGACCTCCTGCGTAACATAAACCAGAAAATTTCACCCAGTGATTCTTGCAATGAGCCCAGTAGCTTGTGGTTGAACTAAAGCATGTCTTTTAGAAAGACACTCAGTCTTGATATAAGACTCACAGTAAAGGAGAATTTACCACCTCACCAGACAAGCAGTTCCAATGATTAACTATCCTTACTAGTTAATATGTGCATCTTATTTCCATTTGATCTTTGCTGTGTTCAGCTTCCAGCCCTTAAATGATAGCTCTATTAAAGAGTTCTGTAGTGTCTGATATTTTCTCCCCATTTAGGTACTTGCACTACATGATCAAGTTGTCTTGTAACTTCCTCATAGATCAACTAAACAAATTGATCTCTTTAGTCTCTTGCTGTAAGGCATATTTTTCAGGCTACAAATCATTCTTGTAAAAATTCCCTGACCCCTCTCAAGACTTTTAACAACAAGTTTAAAGTGTGGAGACCAGAACTGGACACAGTATTCCAGTAATGGTCTCCCTATTGCTGTATACAGAGGTCATATCACCTCCCGTCACCTGCTCAATGCACCCCTTTTAATATATCCACGTAACACGTGGGGTATTTATGGCGACATCTACACTATGATCGCGGGTTGTGATTCCTAGCTCGTGTATATGTATCTGCGCTGACTTGATGAGCGTTAGCACGAGTATAAATAGCAGCGTAGCCATGTTAGCATGGACAGCAGTGGTGGCATGGCTTAGCTGTGCTGAGTATATACCCATGGGGTTCAGGTGGGTTTGTACTTGACCCACTGCCTCTACCACCGTGGCTACACTACTATTTATACTCCTGCTAGCAAAACGAGTATGTGTGGGGCAATTGGGAATCACACCCTTGCTCATTGTGCAGACATAGCCTATAATGACACCTAAGTTCTTCTCAGGGTTGCTGCTTTTCAAAATATAGTTCCCTTTCTTCTAAGTAGGGGCTACATCTTTCTTCCTATTTGTATGACCTTGCATGAATCCCAGCCGATCAAAGAGATCCAGATCTCTGTGTTAGTGACTTGTCCTTGTTGTTATTTAACACCGCACCAATCTCCCCATCAGCGCCACTCCCTATCAGGTCAATAATGTTTACGGATGACCTGTGATAGAGGAAGCGTGAGTAGAAGATGGCTAGAATACCAGTAGTGGAAGTCAGACTGATTACAACAAATAAGATTTTTAAGCCATATACCGTGGCAGCTGCGCAGGAGGTGAAGAAATAGTTCTCTGCTTCAACAAAAGCTTTACTCGGTCTCAACAGACCTCTCACTGCTCCCATAATCCTCCTCTTCCTCCTAAACTTCACAGCCCTAACATTTACCAAAGAGATAAATGCACCCCCTTAGACCTCGTTTTTAAATACCTGATTTCTCCCAATCAGTTCCTGAGTAGTTCAAATTATTATAAATGAACTATAAATATACAATTTCACCATGATGTTCCAACATTTTATTTGATTGCATATATATTCATCACGATTAGTATTAAGAACTATACATTAAGACATTTAATAACAATCCAAACCTCTGAAGACTTGACTGAGAGAATTAGGGAATTTAGGAACTAGCTCTACAGGCAGCCAAAGGGTATTTTCAAGGACTTCAAAACACCCATCCTGAAACAAAATACAGCAGTTTTTTTTTTTTTAAAAAAAGATTAAAATAAAATTCTCTCACTCTTTATTTTTAATAAAAATGTTTTCTGAGTAAATGAGTACAGCACCATTGCATACCTTTCACACCTACAGAAAAAGCGTTCAAATAAAATACACACTGGGATTCGATCAGTGCCGGTAGGGACACAACTAGAGAGTCACCTTCACAAACTCTGCAGTCGAATGCCTCTTGGGCTATCTTCCAGGGCTGTAACCAGGGCAGGGCAAGGGGGGGCAGCTGCCCAGGGCTCAAAGCTGTGAGAGTGGAAAAATGGGGCAGACTGTGGGGGGCATGCAGGGTCACCTGCCCCCCCCCCAGATTTCTGCCTTCCATTTTGCATGGAGATTTTCAAACTGTGGGGTGCACCCCTCTAGCCAGCGGATTGGAAGCTGGTGGGAGACACCCGGCCTGCTCAGGCTACTAGCTCACTGCCCTGTGGGATCCGGGGTGCTGGCTGGCTGCCTGGCAGCCCTCCCGGCCCTGTTCCCTGAGCCAGGCTACCTCTGCGCACCCGTGTGCTTCCCAGACAGCCCGGGTGTGCAGAGGCAGCCCGGCTCGGTAAGCATGGCAGGAAGGGCTTCACTGGCAGCCAGCCAATGCCCTGTCTCCTAGAGTGCAGAGAGCCAGGGGCCTGAGCAGGCGGGCAACTGACACCAGCTTCCGATCCGCTAGCTCCTGGCAAGAGGCGATGGTTTTCAAACCGGGAGGCATGCCCCACATTTGGAAAACCTCTATACTAAATGGGAGGCAGAAATCTGGCGGGGGGCACACGACCCTGCATGTCTCGTCCCCCCCACCATGCGTCACCTTTAGGGGCTGCAAATGTGCTTGCTTGCCCCAGGCGCTAAGATGCCTAGCTATGGTTTTACTATCTCCCTCCCTTTTAAGACTGATTTATCCCCGAGGCCACACTCTGGGCCATAGGAAATAAAGCACCTCTTGATTTACCTCAGGAGCACTTACAAGCTTCAGTCAAAAACAAAACAAAGAAACCATCTTCAAAACAGCAGTATCAGACTTTTGTTTTCCTCTATAATAAACTTCACTGCAATAATCATGAAATCAATTGCAAAAATCTTGACCTTTTCTTTCTTTGGCCACAAAAGGGCAAGGCAGAACTGTACCAGAGAAGGAAAGGTTTTAGTTAATATAAAACACACACTATCCACCTTTGGGGAGTGGGGCAATATTCTACATTAATTCCACAGGCCACGCTTAAGTGCCGGAGGGGACTCCTTAGGGCTCCTGTGAGCCTCTGGTCAATATTGTGCCACCCAATCTGAAAGGAAGGCTGGCAGGATTCCTAATGAACCTCACCCCCTCTCCGGACACAGTTAAATCACATTGTCTAGATGTGGCTTATCCCTGTTCATCTATCATAACAATACTACTGAAAATTATTCTTATTTATCTTTGGAATAAGCATTTATGGAGGCAGCTCACTCCCATAAGCTTGTCATCCCATGCCTGCCTCTTCAAATCACATGAGCTAAACTCTGTGCTATACCATCAATATACTCAATTAAGGGTGTGTCTACACTGTCATGTAAGCCCAGGGTATGAACTCAGGCTCAAGCCTGACCCCTGCTTCCATCTACACATAAATCGTGATAAAACCAGGGCTTGGATCCAAAGTCCCAGGAGCACATGGGGTGGAAGGTCCGGGGCTGAGTCAAGCCAGGATTCAGGGTTCAAGCCCTAGTGTTTTGCACTGTAGATGCAGTCCTACTGGACTTGTGCACTTGGAGACTGACAAAAGTATTCCTTAATCTCACGGGTCAACTTTCTTTGTCATTTGCACAAAGCTTGGTGGGCAGTCAAGTTTTCCCACGCTGCACCATGAACAAAGAGCTAGAGCAGCCACATTTTGGGAGGGTGCTAGGAAGTTTGGAATACAGGCAGTTGGACGTGGCCCCACATAATGCAGCGTAGAAGCTGGAGCCCCAAGCTGGGATCTAGGATTCAATAATTCCTGACCTGCAGTTACAAATGAGCGTAGATGCTCAAGCCCTCAGTCAAACACACACAGAGTCTGTTAACTCAATTTCTGCTAACCCGGGGCTTACATTGCAGTGTTGACATACCCATAGTTTTCAGGAAAAAATTACAGACATCTCTAGAAAACTATAGCTTAATTCAATCTTGTTTGCCCAGTGGCATTTCTTTATTCCTTTGTTAAGCATTTTTCATTTATTTTGGAAAACAAATGATTATATTCCTTACATCTGCACCTCTCTCCAAGCACAGACAGCTTTCCTCTCCCTACTCTTTGGGTAAACAAGGCTCTCACAGACAACATCCCCAATCCTGCAGTCGGGTCTATGCAGACCGACCCTTACATTACATAAAGTCCCACTGAAGTCAACGGGGGACATTGTGCACAGGCTGCAGTCTACCTGAGTAAATTTCACTGCAGGATCATGGCCTAAAGGGGGAAAATATTTGTGCAAGTCTCTCACTAAAATGGCAGCACATCAATGCAACTCCTGTAAACATTTCTCACTCCTTTCTTATTGAGGCCCATTATTTAGTCAGGCTGTAAATGCACCTTGCTAGGCAAATATTGCAAGCATTGCTAGATCTTTATAGGAAGAAAGCGCTCATATTTTTGTATATTCATATTTTAAAGTCAAGTTTATTTGAGCCTTAAATATACCAATATGATAAAATGGGGGGTGGGTGGGGGGAGAGAGTACAGAATGTATGTATTTTTAAATATAAAGTTCTAGTTTCTATACTGGAACTTAGAACTCTGAGTATATTGTACTAACCATGAGCGGCTTTTATGTGAGCCCTGTGTTATAAGTGATGGTGAGAATCACATGGCTGAATTTTGAGAGCCCTTTCAGAATCATAATACATTTTCAAGATTTCAAAGCACTATCCAGGCTCTCTTGTAGCAATTACAGTCAAATAATTGCCTCTTTCATAAATGTGCCCTTTCATCAGGTTATTTTTAAATTTGCTTGCTCCCGTAGCTAATGGAAGCGATGAAAAACATTGCTCCCAGGAACAAGATCCAGAACACCAGATGATTTAGCAAAGCTCTGATACTTGAGCATGCATGACTCCCCAGTGGTCATTTTATTTTCCATTTTGTTTTAATGGCTGCCCATAAACACAAGGAGGTAAATTGCAGACAGAGAGACGCCCACTTTAAATTAAGCTCTTTGTTAGTATTCTGAACAAGTTCACTGAGACTGTCCCTAGTAGAGCTTATCTGCACTTGGAAATGTATCGATCCTTGACAATAGGCATTGCCAACCGTGGGCCTCTCACATGGTGCTAAACATGGATTGTCCTGTCTAAGTTTGTGGTTTGACCTATGGTTCCGTTGCCCCTGTTTCTGACAACTGTTCTCAGCAACAAGTACATTTCCTATTGTAGACAGAGTTTAAGAGTGGACCACAGGTCAAGTATGGGTTGTCAGCTCTGTCACCATCAGGCAATTCCTGCTGTTTGGCCAGCCACCTTATCCAGTCTAGGTCTCTCACCGCCTGATATTGGAGAGGCCAACCCATTGGCACACACTTCTAGATCCTGACTGAGCCATCCCACCTGTGAACAGATCTGTAAGCAAAGAAACAGGCAGTCTTCAAAATGGTTCACAAGAATTTGTAACAGTATAATAATGGAATGTTTTGTGAATTAAAAAGAATATTTCAAACACATATTATATTAATTTTTTTTAAACCCAGATGATTCACCTGGGGCCAAATCCTGACAAAGTTCCATCATTTTTACCAAGTTCAGTGACTTCCGTGGGAGTTGCTGAACAAGGACTACAAGGGAAAAACAGAAGGAAGACCAAGGAGTTGGCCCTTGAACGCTAAGGGCCAAAACCTTCAAAATATAGCTCATGCGAATACTCCCACTGAAGCGTTTGCTGGATCACTGTACACACTGGAATTGTTCTGAATTTGTAGCTCAGACACGAAGGCTATGTCTACACTTAAACCACTGCAGCTGCACGGCTTCACTGTAGACACTCACTACCGCAAGAGGAAGGGTTCTCCCATCACTGTATTTAATCCTAGCTCCCCGAGAGGTGACGGCTGGGTCAACGGAAGAATTCTTCCATCAACCTAGCGCTGTCTAGGATTTTAAACACCCCAGGTACCCAGCATAGCGTAGACATAACCTAAGGTGGTGAGTGCCACAGAAGCATCAGTGAACACAAAGTAAATACATTCTGAACGATCATTCAACCAGTTTGTAACTTTGTGTTGGGGCAGACGTCAATGGGATTTGCTTTACTTCTTAGAAATTATGCCCTTTTCTACAGTGTGGTATAGAAAGATAATAATCAGGGCTGATTATTAGCAATAATCTTGAGAAAGAGTTCAACTGTACTAATACCACCTAGGCACCAATAAAAGAACAGAAAACTTCAACATGTTGATGTTAAACACCCACCAATTGGAGACTTCTCTATGAAATGGAGAAACTCTGCCACGACTTTTTTTTTTTAAATTGAATATAGCGAAACTACGTCTCAGCAGTGCTAAAGCCTGACCATTTAGATCTCCCTCTTCCATCACAGTGACGCATGCTAAATGTTGGAATGGTAACTAAATCGTTTAAGACTTGGATTTCTAATTAGTCCTAAAATGATCAACTCTACTTTTACCTAAAGTCAGTCACTTCAATAACTGAAATGTTTTTAATTAGTGCTGCTTTCACACAACCTCAATTAGAATTTTCCCCAAAAGGACCTATAAAAACATAAATGTATACCTACACTGAATGCACAGAACTTAAAAATTAACTGGGCCACATATTCTGTTGTAATGGCTTGATCCAAAGTGCCCTCAAGTCAATTGGAATCTTTCCACTGACATCTGTGGGTTTTGGGTCAGGCCCTACATTACTCTGTTTTGTATCTACAGCAGGGGTGGCCAACCTGAGCCTAAGAAGGAGCCAGAATTTACCAATGTACGTTGCCAAAGAGCCACAGTAATACGTCAGCAGTCCCCCCGCCCCCCGTGAGCATCTCCCACCCACCGGCAGCCCCACCAATCAGTGCCTCCCCCTCCATCCCCGTACCTCCTGATCAGCTGTTTCATGGTGTGCAGGAGGCTCTGGGGAGGGGAGGGGGGAGAAGGGGAAGGAGACAGGGCATGGCAGGCTCAGGGGTGGGCGTGGAAAGGGATGGCAGGGCAGGGCAGGGCCTATGGCAGAGCCAGGGGTTGAGCAGTGAGCACCCCCACACACATTGGAAAGTTGGCACCTGTAGCTCCAGCCCCGGAGTCGGTGCCTACACAAGGAGCCACATCTTAACTTCTGAAGAGCCGCATGTTGCTCTGGAGCCACAGGTGGCCACCCCTGATCCATTAGCTTCAACTGGCGGTTGAAATCAGAATTTAGGTCAGTGCAATTTGAAATTTCTGCTAAAATAATGATGTTCTGGGATTTTTAATGGTATATTTCCAGAAAAAACAACAAAAATGGTTTGTCACAGGAAAAAAAAAAAGACAGCAGAAAAAGTTACTCACAATACATATAATAATTCCAATTTCCTGTAATAATTCCAATTTCCTGTAACTTCTAGTACCATAAAGGCTGATTTACATAAGGAATCATAATCACAGAACTAGACTCACCCAACTGCAGTATATTACCAATCCTAAACATTCAAAAATCATGGGTCAGACTCAAAACTTTAGATTCCTTTTATTTGCCTTCTGGGGCAAGAGCATTTATGGTTCACATTTTCAAGGTTTTCTCGGCAGCCAGGAGGTCTAAAAACTTAATTTAAAAAAAAAGACAGATCATATTTCCATATAACATGACTCCAGGAGCTGGGATTTTAATAAAAAACACTAAATATCACAAGACTTGTGATAAACTGCAAGTGTTGGCAATGCTGCAACTGATTACGTCAACGAAGGAAGTAATGAAAGCAAAAAGAGCCACATTAATCTCAATTCTGTTGAAAACAGGAAAGATCTGATATTTGCGAAATGAGTAAGAATCCTGACATCCTTCCTGAGACAAGACCTCCATTGACAACTGAGATCAGTTAAAGTCATACTTGAGAAAAGACTTCAGGAGTTGACACACAAGTTGTGTACAGAGATTAATATTCTAATTCATCAAAAAAGTATAGTTAACACCTCAGAGTTGGATCTTGTGTCTTTAAAAACAAATGATTCAGTGTCCCTCTAATGCTAACTTTCTCTTTTAGCTGTGAGAGAGCAAGGGAACTTTATTTTATATAGTATTAAAATAAGAACGTACCTTTTCCAATTACATCTCAGGCTTAACTTAACGCTCCCCGGATCTATTAATGGCGTGTAGAATTAAATTGTCTAAGAATGTGGATGATGCTGTAGTTTTATCTCCAGCTAGGCTGTGAGTAGTGTTAGAAGACATTTAGTATTTATTTTTGATTATGATGGTGCCAAGCATGGCATTTCCTGGAAGCCAACTCCCCAGGTAGTAATGAAGAATGAGTTAGAATTTGATGAAGGCAATGGTTTGTATAATGGTTGCCTGGGATCTTTTTGTAATTACTATAGCATGTGTTATATGTACTCCATATATCTTCATTGAAGAAGTAGTGGCTTCTATTAAATGTAATGACTTCACCCTGTGGCTGTCAATTGAGGGCAGCTTCAAAACAAGGACTGCTTCTATTAACAAAAAATACTTACCACTTCTAAAGCATGTAAACCATTTTCAAAAGGAGGTAACACTGACCTCCTGATGAGCTAGGCAACTCCTGACATTTCGTCAATGAGCGTGATGAATTTTACAGCAGAATCAGAACAGATATTATGTAACGGAATAGTTAGTGTTTTATTTCCATTGCTTTGAATGTATAATTGGAATACATAACAGATTTTTTTAAACCTGTAAATATTTGTTGATCCATCTTGTATAAACCACTTTCAAACAAGTGTATTAATTACATGCATCATCTTACAGAAGCATTAATCAAATTACATCAAAGATTTTGGCACTTAGGACTTTGATGGCAGTGGAAGATTTTGAGGAGAAATAAGACAAAATCTAATTTCTCCTCTAAATCTTCCACAGCAATCAAATATACACAGAATAATGTTAGAGTGGGCATATAGCAGATATTTTTCTGAGTAGTAGGTGACAAGTATTTTACATAAGAAGCCAGCTTGGGCCAAAAATAAATAAAAATAGGTAAATAACTACTATTTACCAATAAACAAGGGGGGGTATGAGGACAGGTTGCTCCAGATTTCTATATATGAGATGCAGATACCATACATCATTTACACAGATTAATTTCTGCAAAATCAAAATCTCTTTCCAAAGGTAGAGAGTGTGTGCCAGTTAACCAGGCACATTGCCTACACCCAGAATGCTTAGTTTCTTCACTACCGAGCCATTAGCTCTAGTGTCTGCAGGTTGGTATGAAAGACCATCACTCCCCCCATACAGTGGGCAAAGTCAGCGTTTACCTACGAGTAACAGTACCACGTCTGGAGTAGGTCCACTCAAGAATGACGACCACTATATTGGTGCAATACTGTTCTAATTTCACAGAAGGACTAGGGTAAAACAAAATATTTAGAGAAAACAGCAGCTCATGGGATGTTATAGGCCATACATATTCCACATAATTTATACCTGTGAATGGCAGTAATGGCTAAAAATAATCAGGAGTTTCTTTCGCATACTAACAGATGATACAGGGATGAAATTTGTCTACATTTTCAATTAGTTGGTCTAGGGAGGTTACAGAGACATTTTGATTTCTGAACACTTATTATCCCATTACTGTGGCCAAGTACAATGCAATTCCTTGTTGATTTAGGTGGCCAGATTGCTGGGTTTTGCAGACTTTAGAGTGGCTCTGCCATCTTGACTGTCTTCCATGAGCTGCTTCCGCACTTTTAGAGCTGTGTGATTTGTCTACACCTCAGTTAAAACACACAGAGCTAGCCCACGTCAGCTAACTCCGACTTGCGGGGCTCAGGCTGTGGGGTGTAGATGTCCGGAATAGAGCAGTGTAGACATTCGGGACATCCAGACCAAGTGTGAACATCTATGCTGAAGTTTTATAGCCCTGCAGCCCACACCCCATGAGCATGACTCAGCTAACATGGGCCAGCCATGGGCATTTTACTGGACTGACGATATAACCACAGACAGCTGCATTTTAGCCATTAGGAAAAGAGTTTTGGGATCCTCTGAGATGAAAAGAGATGTAAGAGAGAATTTACTAATTACAAACAATGTGACTTTTAAAGAAAGGCAATGAAAACTTCCTAAAGGAATGATATGATGGTTATTTTACTTTAGTTTTTATTTTAAATGCCAATAAATTACTTTTTAAAATAGCAATGACCAATAAATGTGTAAATGTATATTAAAACAAAATAAAATGCACAAACAAGCCACCCCATATACAAATGCTTTGGGAGCATTTCTCTTCTCTTTCCAAAGAGCTATCTAAACCCAGATCTAACATTATTAAAATGTAAGGAAAGGGCATGATCACATCTCTTTAATATCTTTTAAATCTGTGTGTGTTTGTAGTAACCCCTTGTACGGCTAGATGTATTAGCTCAAGCCAAACTTTATTAAAGTTTTGTCATGACTTAATATTAGCTTGTTAAAAAGATACAGACATTTTAAAAAAAAATAATAAGCTGTGGAAAAGAGAGGTTCAACTTGTCAAACTAAAACCAGGAAAATAATAATAAATTATAATATATGGACACAATTCTGACTTCAGTTTTGCCACTGACTTCTGCGAGAGCAGGATTGGGCCAATTAAACATTGTTCTGCTTAAGATTCAGATATATAATCACAATGGCTTTCTAAATGGTTCATCTCTTATTGATATTCTTATTCTTTCAAAGATTCAAGATCAGAGGTCCAGTATCTACTAGTGTCAATGAACTAAATTAGTGCCTTGATCATTCTTTTTCTTTCACTTTGTACATATTCCTGAGAACAGCACCAGACAGAGACTAATTTGGGGAGTTACAAACTCCCTCATCTCCCTTATTCAGTGTATTCCTCCTTCCTTCCCCCCATCCAGTTTCCTCTTTTTCTCTCTCTTATATTCCCTTTTTATCGTGCTCAATTCAGAGTGAAAGGCCTTTGGGGTAATGACAAACAGGCTTAACTCTTATGCCTAGCACAGCTGGGAGAGAGCGGGGTAAAAGTGTCTGGAAAGCCGCGTCTACACAATGCTGTAGCTATGCCTTTGTAGCACCATAGCATGGACTCTTCTTCCAGCAACAGACGGGGTTTTTCCATCGACCAAGCTTCATTTATACCGGGGCTCAGGTCAGCATAGCTAAGGCCTTCAGGGGGGTGGATTTTCTACACCTTGAGCAACGTAGCTACGTTGACCTAACTTGTAAAGTGTAGACCAGTCCTAAATCACCTTTTTGCTTCCCCCAATCTCAGGACAAGCCCTCAGATTGAGCCAGAGCAGCCTGAAGAATTCTCCAACCTGGCCTGCCTTCTAATGGCCTGCTAGGTGGATTGTGGCTAGGCAAAGGGACCTTAGCAGGCTCAGAGTCTTTATTTGCTGAGTGATGCACCACACACCCGCATGGCACTGCATATACCAGGGTTTACACAGAACAAAAATGAGAAATAGGTAGAAAACATTTCCAGTGAGGGCTCCTGGCACCATATCCTGATTAATGGCAGAAACATAATAATACCTAACACTCATGTAGCAGTACTGTACAAACAATGCCTCTGTGAGCTCAGTAAGTGTTCTCTCTATTTTACGTACAGAGAAACTGAACTAGGGGAGCAAATGCAGCCCTGCTGTTAGCAGGCACTGCTGCTCTGTTAGCTTCAGAGCCATTGTGCCTGCTTACCCCAGGGTTGGATTTACCCTAGGCTCTGCAGAGTGCAAATGGCAACACTGTTCATGAATAATGTGGTCATTACTCACTGAATTACTGACTACATATAAACCCTCAGATGCTACACTATTGAGCATGGTATAAACGCCCAGCAAGAGAATTATCCCAAATTCATGCCAAGAAAACCTTTGCACCACCATACGCCATCATGTATTTTGCGTATGCAATGTTTATAGATAAGTAATCTTTAAAATTATATGAACATTTTCGAACTTTTATCTTGCTACAATTCTTTTTTTAATCTCTCCACTTGTAAAGCTGGTTTTCATTACTAGCTCTCAGGAGAGTACAGGGTGGATGGCCTTCTGGCTCCATGGACATCAGGAGATCTGGGTAACAGCCCCTGTTTGGCAGTCTTCCTGTGTGACCTTGGCAAGTCGCTTCATTTCTCTGTGACTAAGGTTTCCTATTTGTAAATCGAAGATAATAATACTTGCCCTAATCATTAGCTCTGAAATCCTTGGATGGAAGCTGCTATGGAACTAGAAACTATGATGATAGGTCTCTAAGCACCAGAAAATTTGGGTGCTAACATGTTTATTAAAATAAGTAATTTTTCCCAATAAGAGGGTGCCACAATTTTCAAGTCCAAGATGTCACGAGCAGTCAAGGCTAAAACTGAATGCGTAGAACACTGAGGAATCCTAGCTTTCTTGTAGAATACAGCACCTGTTTCTAGATATGTCTGGTCATGAGTATTGGACTTCAAAACTGTTACAGGTTCAGGAGGGGCTGAACTTCAGTCCAATGTTCCTTTGAAGCTTTGTTTTTACACGGCCCATATTTGGATGTGGGAGAACAAACATTTTTGGATAGTTGGGTTTGGGGGGACGGGGGGGTTCTTTTTTCATGGCCGTTGGGAAGTTGACCAGAGGTTTCTGAGTTTGAGAAGCAATACCAATGAAGAGTGAGATAGCCAGGACAAGATGTCTCAGAGACAGTAACAGAACGGATTCTGTATGAAGGGTGGGGAGGTGGGGAAGAGAGAGAGAGAGAACGTGGGCAAGGGTGGAGTCACAGATTTGCAGTCATCACCACAGATATAAACAGATGATGCCATGAGACTTGATAATCCATCCCAGCAGCAAGGGAAAGGAAACATTTTGCCATTGCTAGTGGCAGAATTTCCCCAAGTGTTCTGTGGGGCCTATTGAGTGATTCCTTTGCCCACCCTTCCCCTCACAGCCTCCCACCAAGGTTGTTCAGGCCTGGAGAGAGACACTCCACAAGCACAGCTCCCATTAAAACTCAATGACTGTCAGATGCAGAGTGCTCTCCGGTCCTGAAATTAAAACAAAAAGGGCAAGATAACATATTCCTCTAACAGCAGCTCTGTTCCAGCTACCACCAAACCTTTGAGGCATAGTTATTAGCACTACATTTAACAAAAGTTTCAGCTCAGTCAGATTTTCCCTTTCAAAATCTGCAGCTGGTCAATTAGTCCAGATCTGACTATTTTCTTCCCGTCACACTGTGACATACCAGGGTGCAATCCAGGCTAACGAGTAGTTGTGTCACCCCTGCCCTGTATCCTGGGATACCCTTTACAAAGTCTTGCTGCTCACAAACAGCCTCCAGCACGTAAGCCACTCTCCGCTACGTCTGTGTGTGCTGCAGCCAGCCAGCCACGCCTTGGCTCTTACCAGCCGTGGTCATACTGCAGGGTGACCCCAGCACAGCCCCAGTCTTAGATTCCACCCCCACCCCCACAAAGGTATGTCCTGTACTGCCCAGCCCTCTCCTGGATAGTGCGGATATACTGAGTCCATTATCCCTTTAAGGGAATTATATACCCACAACTTGTTACTCCAAATGGAGTTACCCACACACTTCAACTCGAACACACTGGATTAGATAAAACAGTAAAACAAGTTTATTAACTATAAAGAGAGAGATTTTGAGTGAGTACAAGCCATGAGGCATAAAAGCCAGAAATGGTCACAAGAAAAATAAAGATAAGACCTTTACAAATGCCCACCGTAACACACCAAGGCCTTGTCTGCACTACACACTTTTGCAGACAGAAGTCGGCTTTGGTTGACCAAACAGTGGAGGTGTACACAGTGAAATGCTCCTCCGGCTGATGTAACTCCCTTGCTGCTATGTTAAGAAATACAACCGCCTCAAGGAGAGCCATAGGGCTTATGTCAGTGTAGTTAGGGCGATGCAGTGTCTGTGTAGACACTGTGTTCCTTACATCAACTACTGGCTGTCATTCTTGTCAATTTCACGGCTCCAACTGAAAAGAAAGCCGGCTCCTAAGCTGGGCTGCTGCCTAGTCTCTGCTCCAAGCCAGGCTGCCACCCAGGCTCTCAGCTTGGGCTGCTGCCTGGGCTCCCCACTCAGAGCCCTACTGCTCCTGGGGTCCTGTCCCCTCACCAGGAGCATGGCAGCTGAGTGGACTCCGGGTGCAGATCTACCCGCCAGAGGTGAGAAGCCCAGCGCAGCTGCCCCCGTCCTCCCGGCTGGGAGTTCAGATTCAAGAAATAGCGTATACGGTGTGAATACAGGGGTGTATTCTGTCACATACATACACATTATACAACTTGGACTATCTAATGTGATAATCATGCCTAAGACAAGAAATAGTCTAAAGCTTACAACCCATTTCTTTGCCCTTGGCTAACAATCCCCTTCCTTTCTCCTTTGCTTAGTGAACAGCAATGAGATAATGTGGCGCGACTGTGTTATTATAGAACACACTTTCTGTATACTGAAAATGCACTTCTGATGTCTTTATAAATCCGCTGGGATTCTACAGCTAGCTGCCTGCAGGGAAGTGTGAAGAGTGCATACCTCCTGTACTGCATGCTGCACTGTGCTGCTTTCGGAGGGAAAACCTTCTCTATTAGAAGACGGTAAGAAAGAAAGGACTCAAAGATCCAAAAGAACTAATCATAAAAGTGTGAGGATTGCAAAGGAAAACAAAGAGAAAGATCACCCCTCACAGCTCAGTGAACATGAAAGGTAGCATAGCAATGCACCCTGGGAAATCTTTGTTAAGGTCAGTAAAGAACAGGAAGCTATTTTACAACAGGGCACGTACACGAAGGCAGGGCAAGAGATCTCTGGGGGTGGGTAAGAAAAAGTGTTGTCAGGCATGAACTGGTATATTCAATGCATCATAATCCACAGTTGCCCTACCAGGATTTTCATTCTCTATCAGTTGCTTTTTTGGTAAGAGGAAATCTCTGACATGATTACAATGATGATAACCTTAGATGGAAAAACACACATTCTATACTAAAAATAACTGAACGAAGCCTTCTTGTGTCACAGTGAAAACTAACCCAGCTTCACTGATGCACGCCCGCCAGTTCTCTCGCTTTGTCCTCTGCAAGTCTGGAGGCTGTTGTGATTAAGGAGTATGTGCTACCGGGTATTTGACCGTGTGATTTTGTGCCTCAAATTCAGCTGCATGCCATGACACTGGCTAACTGCGAAGAAATATATCCCTGAAAATGGAAGCAAACCAGAATATAATTCCCACTGACTTCAGTGGGAGTTTTACCTGAAGAGAGCACAGGAATGCCCTCCCAGTAGTTTGTGATAGTGTTACAAGGCTACAGTTCCTTTTTCTTCACATGTTTTTATATATATATATATATATATATATATATATATATATATATATATATATATATATATATATATATATATACACACATACACTCATTCACTTTGGATGTCTCACATCCCCTTGAAGTCTGAGCTGGCCTTAACACTTTAGAATAATTTTTTTTATTTGTCCCATACCCCAAAAACTTTACTGACTCCTGTCCAGCATGATCACACCATTATGCACATGGCCAGCTTGAGGCCTGAGCAAGGTGAGTCATAAATTAATCATTTTCTATAAAAAGGGGGAGAGATTGGGAGGATCTGAGGAAAGGCTCTTTTGGCTCCCACCAGCCTTGGGCTTCAGCAGAAGTCGATCACAACTACATGTGTTGAGGGTTGATTGGTGGGAAGGATGGTAAAGCAGTTAGGCTGCTAGCCTACTGTACTCAGGAGTCCTGGGTTCAACACTCTGCTTAGCCACAGACTTCTTGTGTGTTGCTGGGCAAGGCACATAGCCTCAATTCCTCATTTGTAAAATGGGGGCGGTGGAATTTTCCTACCGCAGAGGGGTGCTCAGATATTACATATAAGAACCTTAGATACAGAAACGCCAGTGGGTTTGTTTTTTGTTGTTTTTTTTTTAAGTTTTTCAAGTTGGGAGTAAGGGCTGGAAAAGGGTTTTGTATTGTGCTAGCAAGTTGGGAGTAAGGGCTGGAAAAGGGTTTTGTATGGTTTATGGTGAATTTTACCACTAAATACTGCATTTCAAGTCAAGCTTCAATAACTCTTCCCTATTGCAAGAGCCCAATCCTGCAGCCTTTGTGGGACGGGGGGGAGGGGAGGGAAGAGGACTTGGCCAATGGGACAAATGCCCATTTTTGCCAAAAAAGTCAGGATGGGGGCTCAGGTGAATGGTGATAGCAGTTGGCTCTGGCAATCAGCCCTGTGTGGGAGAGAAATGGGCTTGGGCAGTCAGCCCTGTGCAGGGGGTGAAGGGGAAACAGGCCAGCCATGGGAGGCGGTGTCCCGTTTTCATTTTGGGAAATATGGTCATCCTAAAAATCTCTTTGTAGTTTATAAAACTTGTTTTATTGTTTTAACTAATCCAGTTAATTTAAATTGAACTGTCTGGGAAACTCAATTTGGGGTGCTACTCCTGGGGGAATTCTGCACCACTGCGCAAGCACAGAATTCATGTCCTCTGCAGATTTTACTCTTTCCCCACAGAATAAATGATTCATGCTCCCCTCCCGGGCAGTGGTCCCAAGAGGGCATGACTGGTTCGGGCATCGAGAGCAGCCAGAGGAGACGTAAATCACCACCGTGAGGGGCGGGACTGGGTGTGTGAAAGAGATACTGTCCTTTTCACTCGCTATCAACCATCAACCTAGAACTATCTACACTGAGGGTTAGACTGGTTTAACTGCATCGCTCAGTGATATGGATTCTTCACACATCTGAGTGATGTAGTTATACCAACTTAATTTCCCTAGTGTAGACCAGGCCTTTGACAAGTTCCATGTCTTCAGGTCAGCAGGGCCTGATATAATACATCCTAGAATACTTAAGGAACTGGCTGAAGAGATCTGAGCCATTAGCAATTATCTTTGAGAACTCGTGGAGGATGGGAGATATATCCAAGGACTAGGAAAGGGCAAGTATAGTACCTATCTATAAAAAAGGAGAATAAGGAGAACACAAGAAATTATAGACGAGTCATCTTAACTTTGGTATCAGGAAAGACAAAAGAGCAAATAATTAAACAATCAATTTGTAAGCACCTAAAGGATAATAGGGTTATACAGAATAGTCAGCATGGATTTGTCAAGAACAAATCATGTCAAATCAACCTAATATCCTTCTTGGACAAGGTAAAAAGATGAGGGGGAAGCAGTAGATGTGGATGAGGGTAAAGCAGTAGATGTGCTATATCTTAACTTTTGTAAGGCTTTGGATCCTGTTTCACATGACTTTCTCAAACTAATTAAATTAAAAGGAGAACTTGTGGCACCTTAGAGACTAGCGAATTTATTTGAGCATAAGCTTTTGAGAGCTACAGCTCACGAAACCTTATGCTCAAATAAATTTGCTAGTCTCTAAGGTGCCACAAGTCCTCCTTTTCTTTTTGCGGATACAGACTAACACGGCTGCTACTCTGAAACCTGTCAAACAATTTGAGAAATATAGCCTAGAAAAACAAACAATATGGTGGGTACACAAATGGTTGGAAAACCGTACTCTGAGAGTAGTTATCAAATGTTCACAATGTTCAAGCTGGAACGCCATATTAAGTGGGGTCCCACAGGGATCTGTCCTGGGTCTGGTTCTGTTCAGTATTTTCATAAGTTATTTGATAATGGCATAGAACGTACACTTACAAATACATCACGCTGGGAGGGGTTGCAAGCATTTTGAATTCTAATCCTGTCCTCCAAAGCGATTTTAACAAACTGAAGAAATGGTCTCAAATAAACAAGATGAAATTCAATAAGGACAAATGTAAAGTATTATACTTAGGAAAGAATAATCAATTGCACAAATACAAAATGGGAAATGACTGTCTAGGAAGGAAATACTGCAGAAAGAGATCTGGGGGTTATAGTGGATCACAAACTAATTATGAGTCAACAAGGTAATGCCATTGCAAAAAAAAAAAAAGGGGGGGGGACATCATTCTGGAATGTTGTAAGCAAGATGTGTAAGTCTTCCATTCTACTCGGGACTGAGAAGGCCTCAACTGGAATATTGTGTCCAATTTTGAGAAAGATGTGGACAAATTGGAGAGAATCCAGAGGAGAGCAAGAAAAATGATTAATGATCTAGTAAACATGACCTACAAGGAAAGATTGAAAAGGTTGGGTTTGTTTAGTCTGGAGAAAAGAAGACTAAAGGGGGAAGGGGGGGGGACATGATAACTATCTTCAAGTACGTAAAAGGTTGTTACAAAGAGTAGGATGATAAATGGTTCTCCTTAATCCCTGAAGACAGGAGAAGTAGTAATGGGTTTAAATGGCAGCAACGGAGATTTAGTTTTACACATTAGCAAAAACTTCCGAACTGTCAGGGTTGTTAAGCACAGGAACAAATTGTCTGGGGAGGCTGTGGAATGTCTGCATTTGGAGGTTTTTAAGAGCAGGTTAGACAAACAGCTGTCAGGAATAGTCTAGATAATACTTAGTCCTGCCTCAGTGCCAGGGACTGGACTAGATGAGCTACTGAGGTCTCTTCCAGGCCTACATTTCTAGGATTCTAGGACAGTTAGCAGTGCCTATGCTTTACTTTCCAGGCTTTGTAATTTTGACTTTTTGAGCCCAATATCAATATTTTATTTAAATCTGCTTAATCAGCAAATAAGCCTGATCAGACAGTGGGGCTAAAAATGCAATCTTGATTTAAACGGTAGAATACTACATACAATTCAGATTGGTTGGCTAACTACAGGACTTAGCACTCTGACTGCTAAAGAAAAGGAAACTGTTTGCTTCTCTTTGCACGCAGTCAGAGAGCAGCAGCAGCCTTGAGGGTCAAGAAGGGGTGATTTTCTCCCCAGAAAAAGGCCTTCCAGCAAAGATTTGCTTCAGTGAGCAGCAGCCATGAAAGAGGAACAGGAATTGAATTTGTTCACTAAGGACCTGATCCAAAGCTCACTGAAGTCTATGGATTAGGCTCCAACAGAGCAGCACTTAAAGCTTTATCAGTAAAAAAAACAAACAAAAAAAACCAAACACACACCTGTTGCTGATCCCACTGTAAGAGCTGAGCACTGTTGGGAGGAAGTGACAGGTCATTTGCAGCCCCAAGCTTTATTCCAGGTTGTCACACACCTGGTGGTGCCATTGTTGAGCCGTTTCCAGTCCAACACACAGGAATGTGAGAGCAAGAGGGCCAAAGCACAGATATGAGTAACCACTGGGCACGATGTCACAACACACCGTAGCAAATGGAAGCTAATTTTAACCAGGCTAAAAATGTTAAGATACTAATAGCTGCTGCCAGGGCAAAGAAACGTGAGCTATGAACCAGACTGCATGCATCCAGAAAGGAACGTGAATCAAGGAACCTCTGACTAGCAGGCAAAATTCTTCTAAAGGATTGTGAGGTTACATGCTATAGAAGAAAGGATCATTGTTGTATTCAGACATCTAAATATGCTGAGTAGGGGCCTTAGATGTCATCCCCACTCGGTGTTATGGTATGTTAACCCATCCCTCAACCCCACTCCATCTGGGGTGTGTTTATTATTGAAAGTGGAATATTTTAAAGGTTGTTGGCAATATTTTTAGCAGACATTTGTCGAGGTGGGTAACAAACGTACAGTATACTTAGTAGAGCATTACTATCACCTGTAGCATAACATGGGACCCCACTTTGGCGTGTGGGTGCAGAAGCGTCTCTCTGCCCCAAGGGACAAGCGTCGGTGTTTGACAGTGAAATTGGACTTTTTTATTCTCCTAAAAGCCTTCAACCTCTTCCTTGCTTCCCAAAGGAGTTCATTTACACATTACTGGTCAGATTCTCAGCTGGTGTAAGTCACTGTTCCTCCATTATTACAATGGAGCTTTCTCCATTTGCACCAGCTGAGGGTATGGCCCTACATTATCTATCAAAATGCAATTCATTTTTCACCTAACAGGTATGAACAACAAGTTTCTCTTTTTGGATTGCCCTTTCCTGGGCTTGGGTATATTCCTCCTTTCCCAGCATGATTTATGCATGCTTCTAGTGTAATGCCTTCTTAAATGTGCTTTTTGTTATCAGCTCGTGGGAGGTTCTTTCCCAGAATACAAGTAAACAGAAAACCTTGCAACAATTTTGCAACAGAAAAGCGTCAAAAACAGACTCCAAGGAGAAACTATTGAGCTTGAATATGCAAACTAGATACCATTAACTTGGGTTTGAATAGAGACTGGGAGTGGCTGGGTCATTACACATATTGAATCTATTTCCTTAAGTTAAGTATCCTCACACCTTCTTGTCAACTGTCTAAATGGGCCATCTTGATTATCACTACAAAAGTTTTTTGTTTTTTTTCTCCTGCTGATAATAGCTCATCACACAAAGTAAAACTATTTCCCCATGTTTATTCCCGCCCCCCGCCCCCGCCACTATTCCTCAGACGTTCTTGTCAACTGCGGGAAATGGCCCACCTTGCTTATCACTACAAAAGGTTTCCCCTCCCCCCACTCCTTGCTGGTAATAGCTCACCTTAAGTGATCACTCTCCTTACAGTGTGTATGGTAACACCCACTCATGTTCTCTGTGTATATAAGTCTCCCCACTGTATTTTCCACTGAATGCATCCGATGAAGTGAGCTGTAGCTCATGAAAGCTTATGCTTAAATAAATTTGTTAGTCTCTAAGGTGCCACAAGTACTCCTGTTCTTTTTGAGAAAACCTTGGGTTGGCCCATCCTCAGTAAACAACTTGAGCATATAGAAATCACAGGGAGTTCAATAATCATGGATTCACGAGCTAGGTACATCATGCATCTATTTTTTAAAAACTTTATTTTAAGAAATTGGTAAGAAGAGATGCAGATGTAAAAAAAAAAAAATCACTGTTAATATACCGGAAGGATAAAAAATGTCATGTACACAAGTAAAAACACAGCTGACATTAACAAATCAGACAAAGATTACGTACCCCTCTACTGACTCTGTTCCTTTTTGCTGTTTGGTAGGTTAACATTCATGTACCCATTTAGATAAGTAAAAGCAGTAGTAGGAAGAAAGAGACGGGCGGATCAGAGGAAGATGGAGGTTAGAAAATGATGTAGCTGTACCTTGGTAAATGAGATTCATGGGCTGTGATGTAATAGCTGGAGAAGACAGAATTATACGACACAGAATACAAGCCATTAGGAGTGTGCCATTTAGCTCAGAAAACACAAAGTACCTTTCACTCTTTTTAGTCAAGGAAAAGGCTAATAGGATATTCACAGATGGAACTAGCACTGACCTTTCCTTTTAATTAATCTAGAATATAAGGCTGTTCTCTGGCTAACATCCAACTTCTTTTGATGGAGGCACCAGGAAGCCCTGGGAAAGCGGGGGGAATGATTTGAGTTTTTGCTTATAGGATTGTCTCAGCAAAACTGAATTGTCTGTTCTACAGTTAAGGCCAAATGTTGAAAGGATGGGTCTGCTTTCTGCATAGTAGAAAGTGACCCAACATGAAAGAAAAATAAAGCTGATACATCTTAAACACTAAGAGATAAACATGTGTCTCACTTGAGCTCCACGGAGCTGCTTACCATGTGAACAGCCAATTGATAGTATTTATGTTTAATTTACCTTAAGTTATCCCATTTTCCCCAATATGTTCAAAAGCGTAATAAAAACACAGGTGCACAATTCTTTTCTAGCACAATATACCCGTCCTAAAGAGACAGCAGAAATTCTAACCACTTTAACTTCCAAAAGATATCACAATCTTAATCTTAACATATCTCTGAACAACATACTAACCCACAGAAACCTCCCTACCAACACTACAAAAAGAAGGATTCTGGTTGGACTCCTCCTGAAGGTCGAAACAACAGACTGGACTTCTACATAGAGTGCTTCCGCCGACGTGCACGGGCTGAAATTGTGGAAAAGAAGTATCACTTGCCCCATAACCTCAGCCGTGCAGAACACAATGCCATCCACAGCCTCAGAAACAACTCTGACATCATAATCAAAAAGGCTGTCAAAGGAGGTGCTGTCGTCATCATGAATAGGTCGGAATATGAACAAGAGGCTGCTCGGCAGCTCTCCAACACCACTTTCTACAAGCCATTACCCTCTGATTCCATTGACGGTTACCAAAAGAAACTTCACCATTTGCTCAAGAAGCTCCCTGAAAAAGCACAAGAACAAATCCGCACAGACACACCCCTAGAACCCCAACCAGGGGCATTCTATCTGCTACCCAAGATCCATAAACCTGGAAATCCTGGACGCCCCATCATCTCAGGATCGGCACCTTGACAGCAGGATTGTCTGGCTATGTAGACTCCTTTCTCAGGCCCTACGCTACCAGCACTCCCAGCTATCTTCGAGACACCACTGACTTCCTGAGGAAACTACAATCCATCGGTGATCTTCCTGAAAACACCATCCTGGCCACTATGGATGTAGAAGCCCTCTACACCAACATTCCACACAAAGATGGACTACAAGCCGTCAGGAACAGTATCCCCGATAATGTCACGGCAAACCTGGTGGCTGAACTTTGTGACTTTGTCCTCACCCATAACTATTTCACATTTGGGGACAATGTATACCTTCAAATCAGTGGCACTGCTATGGGTACCCGCATGGCCCCACACTATGCCAACATTTTTATGGCTGACTTAGAACAACGCTTCCTCAGCTCTCGTCCCCTAATGCCTGTACTCTACTTACACTACACTGATGACATCTTCATCATCTGGACCCATGGAAAAGAAGCACTTGAGGAATTCCACCATGATTTCAACAATTTCCATCCCACCATCAACCTCAGCCTGGACCAGCCCACACAAGAGATCCACTTCCTGGACACTACGGTGCTAATAAGCGATGGTCACATAAACACCACCCTGTACCGGAAACCTACTGACCGCTATGCCTACCTACATGCCTCCAGCTTTCATCCAGACCACACCACACAATCCATTGTCTACAGCCAAGCTCTATGATACAACCGCATTTGCTCCAACCCCTCAGACAGAGACAGACACCTACAAGATCTCTATCAAGCATTCTTACAACTACAATACCCACCTGCTGAAGTGAAGAAACAGATTGACAGAGCCAGAAGAGTACCCAGAAGTTACCAACTACAGGACAGGCCCAACAAAGAAAATAACAGAACTCCACTAGCCATCACCTTCAGCCCCCAACTAAAACCTCTCCAAAGCATCATCAAGGATCTACAACCTATCCTGAAGGACAACCCATCACTCTCACAGATCTTGGGAGACAGGCCAGTCCTTGCTTACAGACAGCCCCCCAACCTGAAGCAAATACTCACCAGCAACCACACACCACACAACAGAACCACTAACCCAGGAACCTGGGGGGAGGGATAGCTCAGTGGTTTGAGCATTGGCCTGCTAAACCCAGGGTTGTGAGTTCAATCCTTGAGGGGGCCATTTAGGGATCTGGGGCAAAAATTGGGGATTGGTCCTGTGTTGAGCAGGGGGTTGGACTAGATGACCTCCTGAGGTCCCTTCCAACCCTGATATTCTATGAACCTATTCTTGCAACAAAGCCCGTTGCCAACTGTGTTCACATATCTATTCAGGGAACACCATCATAGGGCCTAATCACATCAGCCACACTATCAGAGGCTCGTTCACCTGCACATCTACCAATGTGATATATGCCATCATGTGCCAGCAATGCCCCTCTGCCATGTACATTGGCCAAACTGCACAGTCTTTACGTAAAAGAATAAATGGACACAAATCAGACGTCAAGAATTATAACATTCAAAAGCCAGTTGGAGAACACTTCAATCTCTTTGGTCACTCAATTACAGACCTAAAAGTGGCAATACTTCAACAAAAAATCTTCAAAAACAGACTCCAACGAGAGACTGCTGAATTGGAATTAATTTGCAAACTGCACACCATGAAATCAGGCTTGAATAAAGACTGGGAGTGGATGTGTCATTACACAAAGTAAAACTATTTCCCCATGTTTATTCCCCCCCCCCTTACTGTTCCTCACACGTTCTTGTCAACTGCTGGAAATGGCCCACCTTGATTATCACTACAAAGGCCCCCCCCGCTCTCCTGCTGGTAATAGCTCACCTTACCTGATCACTCTCCTTACAGTGTGTATGATAACACCCATTGTTTCATGTTCTCTGTGTATATAAATCTCCCCACTGTATTTTCCACTGCATGCATCCGATGAAGTGAGCTATAGCTCACGAAAGCTTATGCTCAAATAAATTTGTTAGTCTCTAAGGTGCCACAAGTACTCCTTTTCTTTTCACAATCTTAATGTTACTGAGAAGTAATAAGGCTGCCATTTGAGTCTGCTATGAAAAACCTAGGTTCTGATCCTAGTTCTGCCAAAAGTGACCTTCAGAAACCTCTTTTGTCCTCATTTCCCCACCTTTAAACGGGGGTGAATGATCTGCCTTACCTATGTCAATGGATATTTTTATTTGTAGCTCACTGGTTCACTGGGTTTTCATCTAGTAGCAGGAGTAGAATAAAAGCCTACTGCTGCCACAAAACAAAGGACTTGTGACTTAAGCTCAACTCACAAAGGTCTATTCTGCAGCACTGGAGATCCTAGGTTTAAATCCTCTTTTGAGAAACAAGCAAGTGGCATTTTCCATGTCACCTCCATTAACCTGTTTGGCATCAGAGGGGTTTGGCCCTGAAGCTGCTTCTGGAGTTCCCTGTGCACTGTACTGACAGACTTAGCTATCACAATGCAACAGAACAGTGATTACGTAGGTCCGTAAGGGAGGTCTAATAACTTCCTAGTTCCAATGTCAGACCTTCCTTTTGGTACAATGCACCACGTCTCAGCAATGCAAGTTTCATGTGTCTCCTTACCCCTTGTTTGTTCAATATCTGTGTGCAAAAAAGAAAAAGAAAAAAAAGAAAGTATATTAAAAATGTATGAGAAAGATTCTGCAACTTTGAAAACAGCTCAGTTTTTAAGATGCTCTGTCTCAGGATTTCAAATACTCCCTCCTCACCCCCCTCTCCACACTCGACTCTGGTCCCTGGCAGGGGAGATGGGGGGAGGGGAAAGGGACCAGCAGCCAGGGTGATGAAGGGGTGGGGCCAGAGCCCGAAGGTAAGAGGCAGGGTGCCAGAGCCTCTCCTCTTCTGGCCACCCTCCCTGGGACGCTGCCCAGTGCAGCGCAGCGGCTACACTCTCCCAGGTAGCTGCTGAGCTGCCCTGGGCAGCGTCCGGATGTGACTCCACGGGGATAGTTCTCTGAAGACGTCCACACAGCGTGCAGCGGCAGTCAAAAAAGCAAACGGGATGTTAGGAATCATTAAAAAAGGGATAGAGAATAAGGCGGAGAATATCTTCTTGCCCTTATATAAATCCATGGTACGCCCACATCTTGAATACTGCACACAGATGTGGTGCCCCTCATCTCAAAAAAGATATACTGGCATTAGAAAAGGTTCAGAAAAGGGGAGACTGATTAGGGGTTTGGGAGGGTCCCATATGAGGGGAGATTAAAGAGGCTAGGACTTTTCAGCTTGGAAAAGGGGAGACTAAGGGGAGATATGATAGAGGTCTATAAAATCATGAGTCGTGTGGAGAAAGTGAATAAGGAAAAGGTATTTACTTGTTCCCATAATATAAGAACTAGGGGCCACCAAATGAAATTAATGGGTAGCAGGTTTAAAACAAATAAAAGGAAGTTCTTCTTCACTCAGCACACAGTCAACCTGTGGAACTCCTTGCCTGAGGAGGTTGTGAAGGCTAGGACTATAACAGGGTTTAAAAGAGAACTGGATAAATTCATGGAGGTTGGGTCCATTAACGGCTATTAGCCAGGATGGGTAAGGAATGGTGTCCCTAGCCTCTGTTTGTCAGAGGGTGGAGATGGATGGCAGGAGAGAGATCACTAGATCATTACCATCATCACTCCCTCTGGGGCACCTGGCATTGGTCACTGTCGGGAGACAGGATACTAGGCTGAATGGACCTTTGGTCTGACCCAGTATGGCCATTCGTATGTTCACATGCCAGGGGGAGCCGGGGCAGCAGGAAGACAGAGCCCCTACCCCAGGTAACATGGGATGGGGAGGGGACGGGGAGAGCATGGGGTCCCTGGCCTAGGGGTAGGAGTTGCCAACTTTCTATTGGCACAAAACTGAACACCCTAGCCCTGCCCCTTCTCTCTGGTCCCCCCCCCACTATATTCCCCCTCCCTTGGTGGCTTGCTCTCCCCCACCCTCACTCACTGTCACTGGGTTGGGACAGGGGGTTGGGGTGAGGGGGAGGGCTCTGGCTGGGGGTACTGGCTCTGGGGTGGGGCCGAGGGATTTGGAACGTGGGTGGGGGTAGCGGGTTGAGGCAGGTGGTTGGAGAGTGGGAGGGGGTGAGGGCTCTGGGGTGCGGGAGGGGGATCCAGGCTGCAGGGTGGGGCCGAGGGATTCGGAGTGCGGAAGGGGGCTGCAGGTCGAGGTGCAGGAGTGGGTGAGGGTTCTGGGCTGCAGGAGGGGACTCTGGATTTGGGGGTGCTGAGCGCTGGGGTGCAGGGGGGTATGGGCTCTGGGCTAGGGGTGCGAGCTCCGAGGTGGGTGTCAGGATGAGGGGCTCAGGGTGTGGGAGGGGGCTGTGGGCTGGGGCAGGGTGTTGAGGTGCAGGGGGGGTGAGGGCTCTGGGCTGGGGGCTCTGAGCTGCAAGAGGGAACTCTGCGTTTGGGGGTGCTGGGGGTTGGGGTGCAGGAGGGCATATGGGCTCTGGGCTGGGGGTGTGGGCTCTGGACAGGGCCGGGGATGAGGGGTTTGGGATGCAGGAGGGAGCTCCAGGTTTGGGGCAGAGGGGGCCTCAGGGCTAGGGTGCCGGAAGGTATATGAGCTCTGGGTGCAAGCTCTGGGGTGGGGCCGGGGATGAGGGGTTCAGGGTGTGGGAGGGGGCTGTGGGCTGAGGCAGGGGGTTGAGGTGCGGGGGGGGGGGGAAATGAGGGCTCTGGACTGGAGCTGGGGATGAGGGGTTTGGGATGCAGGAAGGAGCTCCAGGTTTGGAGGGGTTCAGGGTTGGGTTACCTCCAGCAGCTCCCTGTCAGCGGTGCAGCAGGGGGGCTAAGGCAGGCTGCCTGCCCTGTCCTGGGGCACTGCACTGTGCCCCAGAAGTGGCCAGCAGGTATGGCTTCTGCGGGTGGGGGCAGGAGGCTCTGCGGCACACGCTGTTCTCACCCGCACGCACCACCCCCCCAGCTCCCATTGGCCAGTTCCTGGCCAATGGGAGTGTGGAGCCAGTGCTCAGGGCAGGGGACAGCGCGCGGCGCCCCGTGGCCCCCCCACCTAGGAGCCGGACCTGCTGGCTGCTTCCGGGGCACAGTGCGGTGCCCCAGGACAGGCATGGACTGGCCTGCCGTAGCTCCGCAGCACTGCCGACTGGACTTTTAATGGTCCATTGGCGGTACTCACCAGAGCCGCCTGGGTCCCTTTATGACTGGGCGTTCTGGTCGAAAACCGGACACCAGGTCACCCTAGCTGACGGTGGGGTGGGGAGGCCACATGGCGGGGGGGAAGGCATGGGGCCTCCCTTCAGTTGGTGCCCTTTATGTCCCTCCAATGTGTCGCGTATAGCCCCGGCCTTATCTACCAATTCTCAGGACAATTTGATGGTTTTGTAGATTTTACAGAGGATGCAAAATTATGCTTTAAAAAGAAATTCAGATTCATCACTTCAGCTATGGAGAGACAAGCACTTGTCTTAATAAAATGTAAAGAAACAAAACACGGTGCCTGCAGCCATCACTACAGTGGATGCTAAACTGCAACAAAATCATCTGTTCAGAGTTAGCAATAAGCCAGCCCAGTGTGGACATGAAAGAATAATAGATGACTTTGAAAATGGAAAACAAAGGACCAAAAAAAAATGTCTTTTTTAAATGATGGCTAAAGGGGAACTTTATTTTTCAAGCCTCCTTGAAACGTAAAATTGACTTGCATGCAGAAAGTGAGAGCACTGGGAGTGTCAGATCCGGAAGACAGAGATAACTGCGCTTTAAGGAATGGAAACCACAGCTACTTCTCCTTAACAGCAGAGATGACCCTAGTTACAATATGCTGAACACTTTCAGATCTAACAAAGGACACATTTTGTAAGCCTCTACAAAAGGCAACATTCTCACACTTCTGAACTCGGCCCCACTACTCAATAGGGTAATGTCACTTCCACCTAAACATACTCTTTTGGGAAAAACATTTAAGCCACTCTGCTACACTCCGCAACACTCAGCAACAGATAACAGGGCAAAACTGACATATTCTGAGACCCAAAACTGGCAGGAGTAGCACTGAACAAAATCAGAAAGGACTAAATAAAAGACTCCAGCCTGTGTCAGAGGATGACAGAACTTGAATTGCACGACAGAACTGCTACCCTATTTTAATCCCCTTTCTTATTACCTGAATGGTTCCCACACAGCTGGACTAGTATAACATGAGGTATAGTAGCTACCATTATCATTCATGCAGGCTTTTATTTTACCATTCATCTGCCAAAATAGGCATTTAAACAATCTCTAATTTGTATAATCCAGGAGTGCCATACCTGGAATGCTGCTCATTACATTTTAAAGGAGGCTGGTGGATATTCCCTCCTCCCCCGCGAATAATTTGAACAATCTGTAGGCCTGGGAGCTGAGGGGGCCTGAGAGAACATTCAACCCTACCTTGCGAGCAATGGCCTTGACCCTGCAGGCACCTACTTGTGAATTGCCCCTGACTTTAACAGAACTCTGCGTAGGCAGAAGAATCACTGCACACATGAGCTTGCAGAAGCCAGGCCAGTGTATGTGATGCTTGTCTGCAGATGAGATAGTGCTAGAAGACTAATTTATTACATGATATTTACAATGTATTCACAGGTAATATACACCAAGTTTATAAAATTACAGTAAAAACAAAAATGTGAAGGTGTTACTCTGTCACACATTCTTCCGAACTAAACAAAAAACAAAAAATAGGGAGATGTCCATGTTAAAAACGTTGCTGTAAGTAGACACACCCCTTTTTACCGCTAATGTGAGGGAGGAGGATGCTAAGACAAAGTCTAAGATGCCATGTAGCAATCACGGAAGGAATCAGAAATGCAAAAGATTTTACATTTAAGTAATACTACCAAGGATTCTAAGACTAATCTTAGCCTTTACTCATCATAATTTGCAGTTCTATAGAATCTTTTATCCCTGGTGCTCAAAGGACTTTACAGTGGTGAGATTATTTAAATACTGATTTTCCAGATGGAGAAACAGTGGCACAGAGAAGTCAAGTGCCCAACCCAAAGTCACACAGGAAGACAGTGAAAGCTCATATCTCCTTGACTAGCAGTCCTGTGCGCTAACCAATAGTCCAGGCAACCTCCCAGTGCTATGCCACTTTGTGCTGGGTTGCCAGATGTTGGACCAGCGAAGCATTTTGGAAGTTCAGGTTTTGAAAGGACTGGGCTATTATTCTGCCTTTTAAGGTTATCTTGTGTCAAACTCACAGTTACAGATTATATTGAAGGTCAGATATAACCAGATCTAGGGAACTGGAACAAGCTACAATGTGAAAAAGCATGTGGTTTTCTTTTTCCATGGACTCAATGCTGGCTGTCGTTTAAGGAACTACATGTCCATGTCTATTCTGTAAATGCTTTTCAAGAAGATGCAGTAATAGAGTAGACCAGTGCTAGACACAAAGGGCCCATTGTGAATGACACTTCAAACCTTAATTATCCTTTTTCTACACAGGGCACAAATAAGCCACTCAAATATAAATTATAGCAGGTCTGATGACGAGAGGGACTGAAATGATTTAGCAAACTCCAGATGCACAGGCCAGTATCCCCATTTTAAAGAAGTACGGCAGGCCTGCATGAACCTGACCCATCAGCAGGGGCAGCCTGGAGTTCTAAGACCAGCGCTGTCTGCAAAACTATAACACACAGAGTCTCATCCAACCTTGTCTTCATCTGGGAGTGGATTCCCTAGTCTTGCCAACTCTCTCAATTTTATCAAGTCTTGAAATATTTGGTGTTTTTCTTAAAGGCACAGTTCCTGGTGGCATGTGATCAGTGAGACTCTGTTTCCATTTAACAAAAAATACCATGTTTCCAAGCCTCATGGTTGTGGAGAAAAGCTTGGGATTATGGCCTGAGTGAACCCTGAAGCCTCAAACACACACATACAAATATAAATACATAAAAACTTGATTTTTAAAGAAACGTCATGATATTTTTATGGCTTGACGTGAATTTTTAATGCTTGGGGTTGGTAATATTGATATTCAGAGCCATACCCAAGTGCCCACCCACTTTCATTTTCTGGCACCCTCTCGCCTTATTAGGTTGTGACAAATTCTTCTTCCTCGTGGGTAAGGCTCTGCAGCCTCTGATAACATACCCACACACAGGCTTAAGAAGCTAGAAAGTCGCACACTGACACAATTTTCCAAGTGAGGGGCTGCTGGGGGCCTGTTCTGCAGGAGAGACAGATGGAGTGGTGGATGGGGAATCAGGAACGGCATTCTGACTGGTGGATCCCGTGTGCGTGAGAGAGGTAGGGCCCCCGAATAGAAGAATCCTAAAGAACTACAGAAGGTGTACAGGCTTAACTCCACCAAGCACCAATTTTGATCTGGTTACCATATATGCTCCCAGAATGCGCAGAGAGAGGTTTTTTGTTGTTGCTGTTATTACAGAGCTCCTATCTTCAAAAAAAGTTCTTAAATTAAAAAAAAAAATCCCACCTTTCTATATGCCTTTGATGGGCTTAGCAGAAGGAGCCAGAGCTGGCAGTGTCTTGTACTAGCTAATTCTGAAGGGCATCAGCTCAAACGTTTTGGTTTAATGTTCTGTCTCAGTTATTGCACATAAGTGTCAAGGTGCTCTTCTTTCGCTTGGGTCAGCTGGTTTGCAGCACACCACTCTAGCTACTTGCACACAGAGTTTTGGGTTTGGATAAGAACAAGGACTTCCCCACTACCACAGTGCCCTCTGAGACATCTCCTGGGCCCAGAACATTATAAGTGCTTCCTGCCGGGGCACAACAAGGGAATTTCAGGAACCTACTGCTATAAGAAAAGAAAGACAGCAGGGAAGAAATCTTGCTTGTCAACTCCTGCGGGTTTGGAGGAGGCAGGAGTGGGAAGAAGAGCTCTCCCTGAAAGGTAGAAGAGTGGAGTCCAGATATATTAGTGAAAAAGAGGTCCTGGCCTCGGGTTCATTAAACTTGGGAGACTTTCACATTAAGATCAAACTCAGCCTACTGTCACTTGGTTTTGTTATGGAAGTTTTTCATAGGATATACTTATGAGCTCTCTATACACATTCTCCCTGCCATAAACTTGCTCCTGAAAGAGGTTTTAGCAAAGTATCTGAACATTAATAAACAATAACATCAAACTGAAGACGACAGACCTAAATGGAATAAAGAGAAGGCATGAGAAGTCAAAGGGAAGTTGCCTAAATAAGGGACCACAGGATTTAGTTTTGTGCATAGAGGAAGCCCAAATACTATCTCCCCAGCTAATAAAACATTATATTGGTTCCTCTCATTCAAGTCCGAAATGTTAGTACCTCATTTACTCTTGGTACATACACTGGGATGTTTTATTCCAAAAATATCCAATACAGTAGGCTCAAGTCCTGTGAAACAGGCTCTCCACATAGTGTCTGTTTCTTTGCATATCTGGGTATTTGTGTTTTCATTAACAATTAACAAAAGGGAGAAAGTTTTACAAGTTTAGACTATGTCTTCATTGTCTGAACTTCAGCCATACCACAAGCATACACCCCAAGAGCCAACAAAAGAGTGTGATTCTGAGTATTGTTTGAGTGTAATTTCATCAAAAGTAGGGACAGTAAGTGTGAACAGTTTCTAGTGCATTACCAGCACAAAAAATAATTAGCAATGTGAGAACAGCCCTGGATCCATAACACATGAATCCCAAAGGACTCTACAGAATCCACTGCCCATTTCTTATTGGTAACTCTAGAGATATTTTATCAGTCGATCACCTTTCTTCATTAAAGCTTATAAGCTGTATAAAAAACAGCAAGGCACCAAGAGAGAACGGGATGGCACAAGGATGATGAGGCTTACTTAACATGTACAAAAGAAGTGATAATACATGGTATTAAACCGTTGAAGGTTAGTAAGGAGCTGGCACATAAACGAATGTCTTCATTACGATGGGTTTTTTCCCCTCTGCTTCTTGTACATATTCCTGACCTGGACTTTGCACTGTCTGGCTATCTACTGCCTCGTGAACATGGAAACAAAGACTTAGAGAGGAGTAAAATGGAAAGTGATTATTATCCTGACATGGCCTTATTATGCTTCATTGCAATAATCAGCCAGAATATTGGCTTTTTAATGATGTAACTTTAACAAAAATTGTTGTATGTTATCCATTAAAAATCATTAAAATGCATGATAGATAGGCAGGCATATAATGCTGGAAGAGAAAAGGAAAATAGACAGTAAAGCAGGGTGGATAAAAATCAATTATTTAAAAAAATAAAAATCTGATATTTTAATTTAAAATAGGATTTTTTGATAAAATGTTTTTTGAGGAAAAAACTTATCTAAAGATAGTTTTTATTAAGACACATTATAGCTCAAAGATATCTCATCATGGAATAGTGATTATAAATTCTAATTCTATAGTATGACACAATATATTCATGTAATGTTTAAGAAAAGTTTTGTAAATGAGTTCCAATAGTTCAGGGATTAGGGACCCAATCTTATGGGGTTCCACAGGCTTCTGTATAGATTATTTAGGTTAATCTTTCTATCTACCCAATGGGACTCAGTGCTCAGTCTAGAAGATACCATCAGAGATGCTTAGTTCTGCAGTTCTCAAACTGTGGATTTGTGTCTCCAGAGATAACGTGCTTGTTAACAGCAAAAATGTTTTAAAATAAATATACAGAGATGAAAAACAACAGATCTCAACCCTATTGTCCCTCTGCAAATTTGTGTACACAAAGTCGATCCCTTACCTCTCTCTAAATGTGCAAAGTTTCAAAAAGTTCAATGAATAGAAGACTGTTGGGGGTGAAATAGATCTGGACAAGGAGCAGAAGTCTGGAGATAAATGTGAGAAGGGAGGGACAGGCAGTAGAAACAAAAGTGAAACTGTTTGAGCACCATATTCCAGAAGTCTTGAGGTCTTTCTGAGTGTAGCCTTCATTGATTTGAGAGCTACCATACAATTCTCTCAGTTGAAGAGAAAACCTATAATGGCAGCAGGCCATAAAAGAGATCCAGTTTCGGAATATTTTGATGAAGTTCCTCTACCTGTGGGTAAGACAGGCATCTGTGCAAAATGTGAACAGTGCAACAAAGAAACGCAAGGCCTAGTTGCCTGAATGAAGCTATATCATGAGAAGTGTTCCTTCTCAGGAGGAAGCTGCGTTGAAGATGATGAAAAACATGTCTGAACATGCAGGATCTTCAGGTTGGTAAACTTTTTTATTTCATACTCCTTTCTTAAGGACTGCCTGTCTTCCTTCTGGACTATTCTTGAATTCTCATGTTTGAGCAAAAAAATATAGTACCCTAGAGTAACAACTATCATTTTAGATGCAGTTGTGATAAAAAAATAAATAGCTGAAATAGGAAGATCTTCCTTTTACAGTTTCACCTTTAAAGTAGTACTGAGTGTCTGTGAATGCAATGAGTAACAATAAACGAGCAGTATGGTAATTAATAATTAAACAATTTCACCCTCTAGACCTTTTGCACACTGCTCAATTTCTTTCATACACTTTATCCAGGAATTTGCCTGCAACATCTGCTCTGTTGGGTGGACTGTATCCTGGTCTTAATGACTGAACCATGTTAATGAAGTGTGGGTTGTCAATCATATGGAAAGGAGAGTTTGTTGCGTAAACAAACCAGGCAATATTTTAATCAATTACCTCTTTTTGTAATCTAGTTGCCTGAATGAGTAAACAACTGCACTAACTTATTTTGTTTAGGAGAATCCATCCTCAACATATAGGATTCTGAAGACTATCCACCTTCAAGATCACCATCATTTTCTATAGTTTCAGAGTTATGCCAATGATAGTGTTTCAGTCACATCATGTATGTCACAGACACAGTATATCACCTGTAGCAAAAAGAAAAAAAACCTCCATCATCCAGAAACAACCACAGATAAGTCTGTGATAAGAACCAGCAGATTACAAAAAGAGGTAATTGATTAAAATATTGCCCGGTTTGTTTACGCAACAAACTCTCCTTTCCATATGATTGACAACCCACACTTCATTAACATGGTTCAGTCATTAAGACCAGGATACAGTCCACCCAACAGAGCAGATGTTGCAGGCAAATTCCTGGATAAAGTGTATGAAAGAAATTGAGCAGTGTGCAAAAGGTCTAGAGGGTGAAATTGTTAACCTGAGTCTTGATGGGTGGAGCAACGTCCACAATGATTCTGTTGTATGTGCTTGTATGACAAGAGAAGAAGGGAATGTCTTCCTTACAGAAACATTTGATACATCAGGAAATGCACACACAGCAGAATACTTACAAGAAGTAGCAGTAAAAGCTGTAACAAACTGTGAAAAAAAATTCAAATGTCTCGTACGCAGCTTGGTCACAGACAATGCTGCAAATATATCCAAGATGAGAAGAAATTTAGAAGAGAGTCCCAAGCTAATAACATATGGTTGCAGTGCTCATTTGATGCACCTCCTAGCCAAAGACTTCAGTGTTCCAGAAATAAAGGCTAATGTTGAAATTGCAAAATACTTCCGTAACAACCACTTTGTAGCAGCTGCTCTGAAAAATGTGGGAGGAACCAAGCTTACTCTCCCACAAGACGTGTGCTGGAACACCGTAGTGGACGGTTTTGAGCTCTATATCAAGAACTGGCCTAATCGGATGACAACTTGCGAACAAAATCGTGGAAAAAATAGATGGCCCTGTCACAGCCAAAGTTCTCAGCATAGGGCTTAAGAGAAATGCTGAACACATGCTGAGTACCCTGAAGCCTACTTCTGTAGCCTTGAACAAAATGCAGGGAAACAGCTGTTTTATTACTGACACTGTTGAAATTTGGAAGGACTTGACTGAGATCTTAAAAAGAGAAATATGCAACGACAGAGTTAAATTACAAGCATTAAAAAAACGAACGGGACAAGCACTATCTTCGGCTCATTTTCTTGCAAATATTCTCAATACTCGGTACCAGGGTCAAACCTTGACTGGTGAAGAAGAGGAGTTGGCTGTGACATGGACATCCAGCAATCATCCCTCCATAATGCCAACTATAATAAACTTCAGTGCTAAGGGTGAACCATTCAAGAAATATATGTTTGCTGATGATGTTTGAAAGAAAGTCACACCAGTGAACTGGTGGAAGTCACTTAAGCACTTGGAATCAGCGACTGCTGAAGTGATAATCTCACTTAACATCAGTAGCTTCTTCTGCCAGTGTAGAAAGAATATTTTCTCCCTTTGGACTAATTCATTCCAAATTGAGAAATCGTTCAGGAGCTGAAAAAGCAGGAAAGCTTGTTTTTCTTTTCCAGATTATGAACAAAACAGGAAAATGAAGGTGAAGACGACTGAGTTAGCTACAGAAGCCAATATTTTAAGTTTCTCATGTTGACCTGGCTGACGTAGTTGATTTAATTTTTGTTTTCTTTTAAAACAATATTTCATTTAACTATTTAGTTAAAAACAATTTTAACAAAAACAAACCTGATTTTAAAAAACTTGAATATTTAACTAAATTCAAAAATGTATGTGCTTGTTTTGTTAAAATATTATATTTTGCTGTTGAAGAAAACAATCCAGAATACATAACATTCTTGTTTTAGTTACATAAAACAATTTAAATGTCTGTCTGGTGATGTTCTCCTTCTAATACAGCATGGCAGGAAAATCCTCGAAATATTAATGATTAACCTGTTGAACTGGAGATAGTTCACCTCCCAATGCTTTCATAAATATCTGCTTCAATTACCTTTGGTAAATGAAATAACCAAACAATCATTCATTTTCTGATATAGCTGTAAAACTAATATGAAAAGTTTTCAAAATAAATCACTTTAAAAATGCATAGTGTGTACCTTCTAAAAATGAAACCTACATCTATCTCTGAATTGTGAAGAATATGTATTAAGGTTATAACAGCCAACAAGAATGCACTTTTATGTAGAAATCCATGATTAAATTGAGTCTTCCTGACTAGTGATTTAAATCAAATCCACCCTGCAGTAAAGTAAAAAAGCAATATACAATGGACTGAAGAGGAAAAAGCAGGTAACCCAAATAAATTCCAAAAACCTTCCTACACCATATGATCCAATTGAATGTTTTGCCATTTGCACAAATGGATCACATTAAATGTTCGCACACAAGAATCTGTTTGGTTAGCTCACTGCAATCAAAGTTAATGTGTACAGGAGAAATTAATGAAATGTTTAAAATTTGCATCATTATATTTCTAACTTCCCCATAATTGGGTATCCTATCCTAGAATTTCGCGCTATTGCGTATACACCACCTTTCCTTTACAAAAAGGAGGGAGAGGCTGAGGAGTTCAAAGGGGAAAATACCAAAACTCTGGAATAATACAAATTTAGGTATGTTTGCTGTTTTGAAGCCGTGTTGGTCCCAGGACATTAAAGAGATGAGGTGGGTGGGGTAATATATTTTATTGGACCAACTTCTGTTCGTGAAAGAGACAAGCTTTCAAGCTACACAGAGCTCTTCTTCAGATCTGGGTTCAGCATAGGTAGTTTACACATATTGTAAGAGACTATTCAAAATGAAGTGGCTTGTTAAAACCTCTGCAGTCATAGGACAGAAAGAGGGGGTTAGTGGGTTACAGATTACTGTAATATTGCCCACAACACACCTTTCAAGATCCTCAGGTCCTACACATAGGGTGACCAGATGTCTCGATTTTATAGGGTCAGTCCTGATATTTGGGGCTTTTTCTTATATAGGCTCCTACTACCCCCCACCCCCTGTCCCAATTTTTCACACTTGCTGTCTGGTCACCCTACCTACACATGCGTATCACAACATGTGCAGTACCTCATCCAGTGTATTAAATGCCCCAACAACAACTATGTGCTGAAACCAGACCATTACTACGCGCTCCAATGAACTCGTGCTAAAACCCCTCCCAAAAACAATAAAAAGACAAAACCACCATATCACCCTTGGTCAAACACTTTTCACAAAAGGATTATTCCATACCTGATCTCTCCACCCTCGTCCTCAAAGGAAACCTGCACAAAACCTTCAAAAGACGAGCCTGGGAGCTTACATTCATAACTTTGCTAGATACTAAAAATCCTGGTCTTAATAAAGACATTGGATTTATGGCTTATTACAACAATCTGTAAACCACTAACCCACTTTTTGTTCTAGGACTACAGAGCTGTTAACAGGCCACTTCACCTTGAATGGCCTCTTACAATATGTATTAAATATTTATGCTAAACAGTGTGCCCCAACATGTATTTAGCCGTGACGCTCTGAGTCCCTTTCCCAGACCTGAAGAAGAGTTCTGTGTAGTTCGAAAGCTTGCCTCCTTCCCCAACAAAAGTTGGTCCAATAAAAGATATTCCCTCATCCCACCATACTGTCTCTCTCTAATGAACATAGATAGTGATTTTCATCAGGTGAGTTGAAAGCACACTACATATAACCCATCCTTTTCGAACACTTGTGAGGTAAGCATTACTGTAACATAAAAGAAAGAAAAATCCCAGCTCACAACTGGCTGAGAACAAAACTATGGGATGAGTCAAACTCCTACCATTTGTTCACCAGAGGTCGGAAACTCTGAGGTCTGGACCAATGTTAGCCAATTTACTGTACAGGTAAATGACTGTATCCGAACTGGCAGCAGGCAGTTCTAAAAGTGCGGGGGAGATCACAACAGGTCAAAGACCCAGCCAAAAAATATAGGTATATAAAAAAAAAAATCAGGCCGAAAGCTGTTGCTCCCAGATTATCTCACACAGACACAGACAGACAGACAGACACACACACACACACTTTTTTTTCAGACCACTTTAAGCACCGGCTGCAGGAGACACCAGTAAAAATTATTCAATTCTGATGAGCCAGTCAGATTGAATACGAAAATCCCTACTTACTGATTTGCTCATACATGATGCATAATACTAAAATCTTCTCTCAGGATTTCAAACATCTTTTCCCCATTTAAAAGAAAAAATTGTTACTTTTAAGAAATTTCTCACCACAGTGAAGCAATTTTCATTAATTTCCAATGAAATCAATCAGAACATATATAACAAAACATCCAATGACTTAGCAATTGAATACATTTTGAGGTAAATATTGATCTCAACTTTGCCTCTATCAGTACATTTTGAGTCTCTTCAGCAGAAGTCAGTATTGTGATAATTGGGCCTGCAAATTTATCCTGTGACCTCAACTGTGAAAACAGATAAAAGTTCCAGAAACGTCACAATAACCTGTAACAACTGTTCATGAGAAAAGGTGTGAAGAGTGAATTAGTTTAAACAAAAAGGCCTAGTGATATAACCCAAAGTTTGTATTAAGGTCATGCCCGGTAAACAAGGGTAGAACCAGAAAACAATGAACCAAAATTGGTGTGTTGGAAATTAGATCTAATTTGTAAACAAAATAATGAAGGGATGGGCTATTTGCCCTTCACTCCCTTTAAAAACAAAAACAAAAACAAACATACAAGACTTTGGGAGGAAAGCTGGCTACTGTGACACCGGTGCTGGCAAAGACAAAAAAAGGGGAAGGAGTGAACTCCAGAATCATAGCTGTCACCCTACACCATCTCCTGGGACCCTAGTATCTAGTCTGACACCATTGTGCCTTCTCTGTCTTAATCCTGAGAGCTGTCTTGACCAGACAGAGCAAGATGGAGAGACCCAGATGACACCGTCATCTCTACCAGCTCCAGGTAAATCTTGCACCCCATGTGTCCATTTCCTTCCCAACCTTATTTCCCCCCCCCCCCCTCTCTCTGTCTCCTCTTTCCTTGTTTAACAAAAGTCAGGCTTGGATGGACAAGACTCTATTTGGCAACACTGCTGTAAATCCATGACCAGAAAAGCAGCGAAATGCTAAATGCACGATGCTGGTACAAGTTTGCCAGGTCTCAAAGCGGCTGATAAGACCATGTATTGCGTCTGTGTTTTTCCAGGAATGAAGCTGTAAGTGAGAGTCAACACCAGAGACAGAAGCTGCATTTTCTATCTTTAGCGTTCTTTTCCTTCCCTTTTTTGTGTGTCTGTTTTGTTTGGTCTTCTAGGTAACAGGATGGGACATTAACAGCAACAATGACAGCTCCAGCCCATCTCAATTAACTGCTTCTCTTCTCCCCAAAACCACAGTTATTATCATTTTAATGCCATCTAGGAGTCTGTCAAACAAGGGGAGGAGGTCTTTCTAAAAACACTCTCCAGGTTTTTAAGGGAAAGGGAAGAAGGGATTGTTAAAAGCATTATCTAATACTTAACATTTCAAATACTTTACTCGTTTCCCCCTTTTTTTCCTGTATGTTTAATAAAAGTTTTAAAAGTTTTTTAATGGTGTGTTTGCCATGGTATAAAGCAGGCTGAGGGCTCTGAACGTCAGACCTTGAACCTGTTTAAAACTGTTAAACTGTGGACTGTTACAGGATCAGGTTTACACCTGGACTGAGTCCATCTCTTTTACCTAAATTATTACAACAAAACACTATCTGTTTATTAAACCTATTCTGTAAAAGGTCTGATATTCAGAACCTCACCAGCATAACTGCATGCCTAACTTATGGGTATAATTACTGCAGTAGCACATTCAAATTGGGTACTTGCACACACAAATAGCCATTTAAGCATTGGAACAGGGTTCCCGCTCAACCACTAGCGTGCCTCCTTGCACCCAAGTCTGGGAACATAGCTCTCGCTGATTCAGGTGTTCCCATCTGTTCTCCACTCACTCTACAATAGTCTATCTGCTGGTAACTTGGCCCTCTGGCCAAGTCACTATTAGCCCACCCCTTCTGGTGTTACAAATACCAACAGGACCACTCTCCAGATGCCTTTTTTGGATGGTGTTCAGCCCCAAACTCAGGGCTCTGTGCCACTAGACTAGTGGCTGACAGGGGAACCAGGCCTACCCACTACACCGGATTCCAGCCCAGGGACTGTATAACCAGGAATCCAGGTCCACTTAATCTCTGTAGCTGTTTCCCTCGGCTCCTTCCCACCCAGCCTCTCTCTTTCACCTAGTCTGTATCTGGGATTACCACAGGAGCCTACTCTCTTCCCCATAGCTACTTCACCTCCTCCTAGCCTCTTGCTAGACTCTTTACTCCAAGACAGGATCCCAGGGCTTACTCTCCTCCTGGATTTCCTTCTTGCCCCTGTTAGTGTCCCTCCTCCCAGGGAGTAGCTACAGATTCTTTCCCCTACAGCCCCAAGGTGGGATGTTTTCCCCACACCAGCCCCAGTAAGAACTGAAATAAGGCAGTTGGGCTCAATCAGCCAATTAGGCTGCAAACTGGGGAGATTTAGGCCGTGTGGAGGGAGCTAATTAGAAGGAAGCTCACCTGTGAAGGAACAAGTGAGGCATCTAGAAAGCCAGGAGGCTTGAAACAGTATGAGGGACTGCAGGGAGGAAGTCTACAGTCCCTTTCCCTTAGATAAGGGAGAAGGAGCGTGGTAGGAAGGAGTCTGGGGTGAGAGTGGTATGTTTGTTGTAGCTGCAGACCTTAACTGTTCACTACAGGGCCCTGGACTAGAACCCAGAGTAGAGAGTAAGCCTGGGTTCTCCTACCACCCTTGGTATTGTTAAGGGAAGTGGAGGCAAAGACTGGAGGAGTGACATTCGACTGTGGGTGTGAGGGCTGCTTGTGGAGAGAGGCCCTAAAAGATCATCCTAGAAGGGGAAACAGCTTAGTGATCTGGCTGGAGAAAGAGAGACAGAGAGCTGGAGTGCAACTGCAGGAAGGTGTGTTGGCCTGGCATTATTTTGGGGTGTGGGTAGGAGATGAGAGCAATTCTCTCAATCTCTCCTGTTGAGTCCCCTGTTGTGCTCTGTATAAACTATTTAGTCATTAGAGCAGGGACTCCTACATCACATCCCAGGGGAGTTCCCCAACCACTGGGCTATGGAACCATGCTCACTTTCTCTCTGTCCCCACTGAATACCAAAGTATTTCATGCAACATGGAACAGCTTCAACAGGAGAGGCTGCCAAAGACTCTTCTAGAGTACCCTATAGCCCACTGGTTAGAGCACTTACCTGGGAGGTAAGATACCTAGGTTGAAGTCCCTGCTCCTCTCAGACAGTGGAGCTCTGAACCTGCATCTCCCACACCCCTAGTGTTCTAGCCACTCATCTATTGGCTAAAAGGGCAGCTGCCCAAGTGACCCTGTGGGGTTTTGGTGGGGTTTTTTCCAGGGCCTGATCCAGTAGGTATGCTCTAAAGAGATCTCTGGACTTGTCTACCAGATTGGGTCCCACAGGCAAAATAGGCAGAGGAGACACCTAATTTGAGGATTCTGCCATGGCACAGGCATCAGGACTTAGGCATCTGAAGGCATGAACAGAGGCAAATTTTAGGGGACTTTATTGGCACCTAGAGAGTTTGGCAGCAGCTGAGTGGGGCTTTTGAAGATCTCAGTAATGGACTTAGACACCTAAATCCTTTTCTGGATCTAACCCATGGTGTCAAATCTAAGTAATATTTCGAACGGTGTCAATTTTCTTTTGTATTTGTATTCTTGCTCACTAAAATTTCTGTCCCATTTTAACTTATTCCTGGACTGTCTATTTGCATCCGGAGTCATTTTCCCAAGACGTATTCCAAACTATTTGTGACACAAGACAACATAATTTGCTGCTCTTCTTGCAGATAGTAACAATGAAACCTTTGCGTAACTTCATAGTACCATGAAAAATAATGGTACCTTTATTAGATACTCTTCGTGTAAGCCCTTTGGACTTTCTGGTGTCACAAAATATCTAGCCAACAATAAGCTTCTTTGATCAGAGAGGGTTTTTGTTTCTGTTTTGTTGACTGTGTACATAGACCATTTACTGGAATAGTAATGGCATGGAAATCTGACTTCCATAACCTTGGAGACAGCAAATCTCTTTTTTCCTGTTTGTAATGGCCCCAAGATTTAGATATTCTGACTCTGGAAATATCTGTCTTTCTATTAATTACAAAAACTGATGGAGGAAGGTGGACTGAGACTGGACAAACCTTATAAGGACAGAAATATTCTTTAAAATTATTGTGAAAATGTGGTCATATTTGGTAGCATAATTAGATTGAGGACAACAGCTGAGAAGGATTAGGCTATTGGTAACCAAAAGTACTATGCATGAAATCTAGTCTAATTTTCATCTTATTCTCAATAAAATGTTCTTTCACTGTACTCGGTGTGCTTTGTAAACTCAATGGTTGCAGTTTTTATTATCTGTATCAACTTAAAAAAACCCAATAAGGTGAATTTTACCTCAAGTTATTTGACCCTATGAAATTAACCGATTTGTCTAAATTCAGCATTTAATGACTCAAAGGTCCAAAATAATAATTTGTCTTCTGATGCTCTGTCAATAAAGATTCCAAATAGCCTGATTCTTAAGGGCACTTGGGGATTTTTTTTAATTAAACAAAGCTGTTTTGCCTTATTCCCAGAAACTGCTTTTAGCAGCTACAGGGTTTAGTCAGATACATTACATGCAAAGCAATTGCTTCTGAAGGATTTAGCTCTTACTTTGTTTTAATCTGTAAACAACATTAACCCATTAATCAATATCTAATTTAACGTAGCTTTGTTGGTCTCAGAAATTCAGTGCATACAAATGTCAACACATTTTGTAAATCAAATAACATTTCTGATTTAGATTACGCCAAACACCTGTGTGTGTGTTTAAAGTGAATACATATCTTTTAAAACAGAGCAAATCAATGAATTCTACAGAAATGAAGTGAGTTGGGTGGCTTTTACAGTCTTTCAAAAGTAATTTTTGAGCAAATTTGGGCCAGATCACATCCTCAAAAAAAAAACCCTGGTAGATTCCCTTAGCAGCATCTAGTGTAATTATAATCAATAAACAGGGGCACACAAATCCCATTAGTTAATATACAGTCACAAAAACCACCTGCTGTTCTGTTTTGCATATTATAAAAGTCAGTCATTGGGTTTAATATTTGACCTGCCTTAGTAGTTGACTCATTTTCGTCTCAAAGAAGCCAAAAGGAGTTAACTCTCTTCAGTGCCTTTGAAAAGTCCAGCAGTAGATGTTAATTTAAGAATTTTAACCAGTTAACAGTGTTTTTTTAAAATCACATTTTGCTGAAATGCAAACTGTAATTAAATACTAAATAACTGATTTACAGTCTGACCTGAAATCAGTGTGTGCCTGCTGTGTAAGAAATGACCAAGTGTGTGCACGATTATAGTTTAAGCTACTGGCACATCCTGGGCCCACGGATAGCAGTCAGTTTGAAAAGCCAGGGCCTCGGCACTCCAGTATCTCCATATATATACTTATTTAGTTGTGCAACATTTTGCTTACAAAATGGAGAGTCAGAAGTTTGAAAATAAGTGTGTGAAACATTTGCATTAATGTGATTTCTGCAACATAATTACAGTTCAAAACAGCCAATTTATAAACTCTTCAAAAATGGCCTCTTGAATTCACTGTATGCAATTTTACATTAATTTTAAAAATACTGAATGCTCAAGGATCCTAATAAAACCACTCTAGTGTAAACCTGCACTTTTCATTTTAGCTTAATCCCAAATAGCTGAAACCAGCTGTTTGAAAGCAAACCAAAAAATAAAGGGCCAAATCCCTTTTCTACTTCAGTACATTATGACACTTGCATGAGTAGAGGTATGGCCTAAAACGTAATTGTATTTGCAGCCCAGATTAAAAACATGCAAGTAAATCGAGAAATAATTGTTTCCCTAGATATACTGAACTGGGACTAGAGGTGTGGGTAGCATTTTAGGGCCGCAACCCTGAAAACACACACAAAGTACATTTACACATGAGAATAGTTCCATTCTACTTAATGGACTATTCCTATACAAATGGTTATCTATACGTGGAAGCACCTGCAGGATGACTGATGCTGTTGAAGTCTAGGGGATTTAAACATGTGCTGAAATGCTTTGTTGAGTAGAGACTAATTTAAGATGTGTTTAAGTGTCTTGCTGAACTGGGGCCTTAATCTTTAAGGAAGAACACAAGTCACTTAAAATTACCAACAAAGGAAACTATTATTGAACACATACACATAATTGATCCTCTGAACTTGTAGTATATATTTTTGCATCGTGTTCACTAATTCTTGGGGGAGGGGGGAGGAATGCATTTTCAGTGTCGTTAATAGTAAAACTGTAATCGGTTTAAACAATTTGAAGTCTTGTTTTTTTTAAGTAAACTCAGTACAACGTTATAATTGATATGACAGGTCTGTAGTTTATTACATTTATTTAGTTAATCCATATGTTTTCCTTCATCACTTAAGGCCTGATTTTTAAAGGTATTTTGGCACCTACAGATACAGTAAGGCAGCTAGTGGTATTTTCATAAGCGCCTACATGCCTATCTGCATCTTTAACTGCTTAAACACCTTTAAAAATATAGCCTTTAGACTCCATCCCTGCAAACATGTGTGTACACGTCTAACTCTACTAAATCATCCCACTTAAGACTTTGGGACTACTCACATGGGTAAAGTTAAGCATGCATATAAGTGTTTGAAGGATCAGGACCTTACTACTGAGTAAAACCATTTTGATCATTTTGTTTCTAGGTTGATTACTTAATTTGGACATGACAAAGTTTGTTGTGATTTAAAATATTTACACTTAGCTGCCATTCAAATGTTCTTTGGTCCTAGAAACATTAACTATGTTGGAGGAATTTCAATGGAAAATGAAGGCACACTATGGCCCTCTGCAATCATGTGTAACAAATTTAGTGGGTATCTTGACACTATGTACTGGGGGGAGGAGGGGAGGATCACAGCCTTGAATTAGAAAGCACACTGAAGGAAAATAACAGAAGACCCTATACAACAAAATGAACAAAAGCTAAATGGAAGGTAAGAATTGTTAAGATTAATTTGATCGATACACCTCAGTTTAACTGCTTCCCCTGGATATTCCCACTAAACTGAACAACTGTATACTCAGGGCAAGCTACCGCACCTGATTCACATTTTAAACAGTGAGAGAAATTGATTAGCTCCTTCCTATGAAAGAAGAGAATTCTATGACACCAGAAGGAAGGAAAACCCTAAATTATGCCAGTGGCTTTTCACTCTGCTCAGCTCCTTCTGGAACACTGCCAAGACACAAGTATCAAGGGATACTTTAGAGCAACATATTCCAAATGCAAAAGTGCCAGGAGAATATGTTAAAAAAATTTAATTGTTCTGTTCCAATATTCAACACTCATGGACGTCTGAGCAGAGCCTGCTAATTATCTCATTTGCATGGACTGTATGTGAAATGGTATTTTGAAGAATTCCATCAGAAAAATCTTTGAAAGGCAGATAGTCCAGTCTGACTGGCTAGCCAGCATGCAGAATTGATTTCCCTTTTTTAAAGGAAGAAGAATTGCAAAACATTTATATTTCTACAAGCATAGGTGGGCAGACTTCTGGAAATATCTCCATCTGCAATTTCACAGACAGACTGTTTTGAACAGCGCTCCGGAATGTGTAATTTCCTCTCAGAGGGCCTAATCATGCTCTCATTGAAGTGAATGGCAAAATTCCCCACCAACAGAAAGACTGGGCCAAGTATCATTCCAACTATCCAACAAGAAAAGTCACTGCCTTTACTTGACTCAATATCTAGATAACTCAAGAGCAGGAGGAAAAGGGACTGAATGTGCAACCCATGTATCCCACTCTCAGGAAGAAATCTATTTTGGCCCTAAGCTGCAGCAAGTAGCCTCTGTGGTGGTCGTGCTGGCCCATGGAAGCACTGCAGGCTTCTCGGGCTGTTCAGTGAGAGAGGATCCTCTCTCTCCCCCTTCCCCCCGCCCCCCAAGTCCAAAATGATAGTCTCCCATATTTAACAGGCACAACATATTGTAGTCAGGAAACTTGATTTAAGGCCCTTCATGTTTTATTAGTAATGAGGGATGCTGAAGGCAGGCAGAGCTGTAGGAAAGAGATCTTTACACTGAGCAGGTTGAGAAGCCAGTATTTGACTGGTGGCAGCCTAGTCACCAGCTTGCAAACCTGAACTCCAGACGTCAGGCTGAACTGACCCTCCTGACCCCAACTGAAATATGACCCTCTTTCTTCAATCCCACTCATGGCATTACACATCCCCAAAGTAGTTTTTTAAGTTACCAGTGTGCCGGATTGTTACAGGGTTTGTTGAGGTCTCTGCAGCAAGCTGACTTATCTTCTGACTAGTTCAGCCTTCTACAAAGATAGCACTTGCAGCGCCTGCGGATTTGAGTTCAAAAGAACACATTTGTCACCGGAATCTGGCCCTTTGATGTTCTAATTTAATTAAGCACCAGCTGAAAGTTCAGAAATTGTTGTATAGGCAAATGGAAGCACTGTTGCTTATTTATTATATTGAGGTTTGTTTCTGAAAGAAGCTAAAGGCTGGAGCCAAAAACATTCTTTCAAACAATTTTCTTTGACACACAGAGATACGTAACTGAATAACTTCTAACAGGTGCTAAATTAGTTTCTTCCCAGAATAATGTTTCAGCTGAGTTTTAAATTTGAGACAGCAGTCACCGCTGCGTGTGTATGTATAATATTACTTTATTTTACTGTGGAATAGTATTCCTGCTTTACTTCACTAACCTGCCCTGTAGTGACATTGTATGACTCTCTTGTTCATGATAAAACAAAATCTGAGATTTTACAAAAAGAAAAGGAGTACTTGTGGCACCTTAGAGACTAACCAATTTATTTGAGCATAAGCTTTTGTGAGCTACAGCTCACTTCATCGGATGCATACTGTGGAAAGTGTTGAAGATCTTTTTATCACAAGGACTCCTTTTCTTTTGGCGAATACAGACTAACATGGCTATTACTCTGAAATCTGAGATTTTAATCATCTTAATCTTGTGGAGCCAAATTTTAAAAAGAAAAACAACACAGTTATGTCTGCAAGTATCTATATTTTTATACAAACAGATACCATGCCGGACTCTCAGGTAAATGTGATATAACTGTCCATCTACATGCAGATGTATTTGTGCATGTAAATGGAGGGGTTTGCAGGCGCAGGTGATTAATACATATTTTTGTTGGTAGAGCCATCATGTTCTCCTTATAAAATACAGTACTGCAAGTTATTTCAATAGCCACACAAAGTTTATATCCAATCTACTGTGCAAACATGTATTTGGGAATCCCGTCAACAAGGAACTAGTTTTTGCAGCATAAAAGATCATTTTCAGGTTGGAAAAAAATTAAAATAGATCACCCTTAGTCAACAGAGCCCTCCTCTCCATGCAAATTACACATCAAAAATAAAGACAGAATACCCTTGCTGTTTTCTTCATTGCTTTCCCATCAACACCTCTAAACACTGAAGTCCACATATGAGTTTTTAAAATAATTTAAATCAAGGAGGTCTGTACCTATTGAAGTACACATTTTTAAAAGCTCTCAAATTCTCTGCAGAGAATATCTGGCTATGATGGGAGACTAATACAGTGTTTGACTTTTTTTCCCTCACTGGTTTGTTGGTCTGTTTCGTGCTGTCTGCAGTCACACTTCATGGTCTCTAGCATGAGAAAGGCAATTCCTTGGAGCAATCTTACAGAAGTTGAAAAGAAAAGGAGTGCTTTAAGTGCTGAGAACCTATAGGGATAAGATGTAATTCCAGCCTGATTGAGGTTATTCTCAATAACTAATAAACAAGTGCAGAACTCCTCTGTTACAAAATCATTCTTCATAACTATTGCCAAACAGCTCCCTGCCAAACAGTTCTGCTTTTTCTTCTCCTCCAAATCCAATTCCTACAATCCCTGTGGTTTATACACTAGTTTCAACCCCCTCTTCAAATCCTCTTCGTTTCCCTTCCCTGATCCCCCTTAGACACCCAGAGTCCTCCACCCAACATAGGGTAACTTAATATTAGACCTCATTCGGACTGCCAAAGTAAAGTTAAGAGCTTACCTAAAAATTAGAAGTTGGTTAGGTACCAGTGATCATGATCTGGTTACATGTATGGTGTGCAAACAGATTATGGTGCCAACCAGTAATCTGGAATTTTAAAAGGACCTATTTCCCAAAGCTTAAAGCAGTTGGTGGCATAACTGACTGGGAACTTTAAATTTAAGTGGGAAGTGTTAATGAAATCTGGGTATTGTTCACGGATGTCCTACTGGATGTCCAAAAAGCCACAGTTCCACCGACACAAAAATGATGATGCTGGGCAAGAAGCTATTCTGGTTAAAAGGAGATGTGGAAGCAGTGATAAAACATAAATTAATACATGAAGGATGGAAAAAGGGGGAAGTAAATAGTAATTAATAGAAGTTGCATGTTAAAAAATGTAAGTGACTGATAAGGGAAGCCAAAGGTGTCAATGAAATATCAAAGTCCAATAGGGTTAGGGATAATCAGAAGGTGTTTTTAAACATATTCGGAAAAAGAAAAACCTTAGGCCAGGTAGAGGTCCATTGTTAGATACAGAAAGTAAAACTGCAAACTGTAATGCAGAATAGGAAAAAGCATTCAACGGATATTTCTGTTCTGTATTTGGAATGAAGAAAGAAGATGTACCCATCCTATATAATGCTGTGAATGCAATAGAAAGGTTACCATCTGCAACAAAGGAAGGTGTGAGGCAGCATCTGATAAAATTAAACATTTTCAAATCAACAGGGCCAAGAGCAACTCTCGGAGACAAATCCAGTAGAGAAAAGGTGCTGTTAATTTGCTATTACTGTAGTCAGCCTTGCCTATTAAGAAATCAAAAGTTACCAAACTATGTTATATACCTTAGGAGGATTTATCAGAGAAAAGGTGTCCCAAATGTGCTCTGTTACTTGAATGGCCAAGTAGTAAACGCTCTATTGGATACAGAAAGATCCCAGACTGTAGCCCATAGTCACTGGATTCCTGTGAAAGACTTAGATCAAGAGAGAACTCAGAAAGGAGTCTGTGCACATGAAGACAGGAGGTTACACCCCCCCCCAACCCCCCACAGGGGTGCTTCTTGGCATAAACAGCCAGCAATATTTTATGTAGCTGACAGTAGTGACAAATTTCCCATAGAGTTCCCTGTTTTAGCAGATTTACTAATTGAAAACCCAGTGTCTGTGTGGAGACTAGATCACAGGTCAAGAAAGAAGGAGGAATTTCCTTCTCTGAGTTAGACCGGGCTGTTTTTGGGAGGAGAAAACAAGATGTGGAGGAGATGGGAAAAACACCAACAGGATGTCAATTAGGGAACTGTCAGGGGAAGGGGAGTTGGAAGTAGAAGATGTGTGGAATATACCACTAAACTTGGGACAACTTCAAAATGAAGATATTTTCCTTCAATTCATAGAAATGGTTAACATTCATGGAGTACCCGTAGAAGAGGTAAAAACTACAGAAGATGGAACAGATCAAGAGCATGTCCTGGGAAGTGATTTACTTTGTGTTAAGGGTTGACAAAAGTTTGTAGGGAAATGGTCCTGAAAGCAGGACATACTAATCCTTGGGCTGGACACTTAGGGTATGTCTAGCCTTTGAACTGGAGGTATGATTCCCAGCTCAAGGCATACTTGTGGCTAATTCTCATCATGCTAGAAATAGAGTATCAGCACAGCAGTGCAAGCGTGGAGAAGGGCTAACTGCCATAAATACTTGCCCCTCCAAGACCCTAGGCTCGTAACCCGGGGCAGTTTGCCCCTCCCGCTGCTCACGTTGCTACAGCTACTCTCTATTTTTAGCATATTAGCTTGATAAGAGCTAGAGCAAATATGTCTCCTCAAGCTGGGACTCACACCTGCGGCTCAGTGTAGGCAGACCTTTAGGGCATAGAAAAACAATGCATGCTAGAGTAGCGAGACATTTTTATCGGTGTGGCATGTATCGGCAGGTATATGACTATATTAGAGCCTGCTCTGAATGCCAGATAGTAGCCCCAGAAAAGAAAAGTGATCAGGTTCCCTCTTATTCCACTACCAATAACAGAGGTACCTTCTGATAGCCATGGGCCTAATGAGTCCTCTGGAGCACGGTCACTCAGAATACTGCTGTATCTTGCCACTGGATAACTATACTACTCAACACCCGAAAGCATTTCCCCTCAGATGCATAAAGGGCCAGCAGGTTGTTGCAGCCTTGGTGCAGTTATTTGCTTAGATTGGAGTGGCAGAGGAGATTATAGCTTACCTGGGGCTTGAGAGCAGCCTTTACCCTGGTGGTCTTCCCTTCTTTGTATTTCATAAACATGACCCTGACGACTAAACACAACCTTTGTATAAAATCAGTACAAAATGAACTCCAATGTGTTTGTCAGGGGGAAAAAACCCAGTGATGTGTTTAAGTGTTTAGTAAGCCTGGTGCTTCTTTTATATTATATATGAAAACATGTAACCGATTACTTTACCTGGTATAGAAGTTATTGTAACCCTATATGGAATAACTTGTCTCTCTCACTCTTCTCTTCTACGGCAAACTACAGAAAACAATGTAAAATGTCATGCTGAGCTGCAGATTTGCAGTGATTGTTTCCTCTATATTTGCTGAGCAGCTACTTTATACTTGGGCAGACAATTATTCAAGTGAATGTAGCATACCAAAACATTGCCAAATATGGCATGTTAGTGACAAAAACCAAGTCAGAAGCCATCACTGAAGGGAAGGATTTAGATGGATTGGAAAATACTTATGTGTAAAATGCCAATCAATTATGCAACCATCTTCATTATTCGGTGGATATGAAAAATTACTCTTCTGAGGAAATGTGCTTAAGAAGAGAGCATATGCAGTCATATACTTTTACATTCACTGTTTTTTCTCTGCCCATTTACCAACTGTAGAAGTATCTCAGCACTACTACACATTACAAAGCATTATCTTAGACTTTAATTTCCCAAGAACAAAGCTACAGTCTGTACCTACCATGCTCATGCTTCAATTCCTGCACCAAGACAACTGCTGCTGAGGATGTGAGGCAGAAAAATCTAGACACTAACTCATGATATTTAGATCTACAAATGAACGTACCGTATGACAGTAGGTAATCCCAGGACAGTCTCTTTAAATCAAGTTTTTCACAAAAAATGATAGCTCCAACATCACAGTAAAGAATGTTTGCATACCTGCTATATTACTCTACAACAATTAAACGTAGATTAAACGTTATACATAAAGAGCCAGATTTTTTAAATCACTCAGCACCTACAAATGGGACCAGGTATTTCCAAAGAATTTGTTCCCCTTTGGGCACCTGAATGAAGTGGCTAGATTTTTTGAAAGTGCTCAGAGCCCAGTAAGAACAAGCAGCCCCATTCAAACAACATGTACAGCAGTGGCCTATTCCTCAGAGGACATTATCAAAAACTATTTCAGCTTTGTTCTTTGCGGTAGCATCACTGCCTGAGAGCACCAAACATTTCCTTCAAAATTAAGATAAGTAAATGGAAACTTACTTAATTTTTCAAAACAATCAATCTGAAAAACTGGAACAGTGAACATGTAGAATGTATTAACTTGTCCTGATTATCAGAGGGTGTTGTCAGCTGGTCTGTTAGACTGAGTATGTAGGGTATTCTCTTGCTGTATTAATCTCATTTTTCAGAAATTTAGAACCTAAGTGGGAAAAAAGTCCTTTTCTGTGGAAATCTGGCATACAAGTTCTCATCTGAAGGGGCTTTTTTCACCCAAAAATATAAAACTAAATGGTAATTGGCTGGTGTCATAAATATAAAGGGAAGGGTAAACCCCTTTAAAACCCCTCCTGCCCAGAGGAAAAATCCTCTCACCTGTAAAGGGTTAAGAAGCTAAAGGTAACCTCGCTGGCACCTGACCAAAATGACCAATGAGCAGACAAGATACTTTCAAAAGCTGGGAGGAGGGAGAGAAACAAAGGGTCTGCGTCTGTCGGTATGCTGCTTTTGCCGGGGACAGACCAGGAATGGAGTCTTAGAACTTTTAGTAAGTAATCTAGCTAGGTATGTGTTAGATTATGATTTCTTTAAATGGCTGAGAAAAGAAAAGAATTGTGCTGAATAGAATGACTATCTCTGTCTGTGTGTCTTTTTTGTAACTTAAGGTTTTGCCTAGAGGGATTCTCTATGTTTTGAATCTAATTACCCTGTAAGGTATTTACCATCCTAATTTTACAGAGGTGATTCTTTTTTACTTCTATTAAAAGTCTTCTTGTAAGAAAACTGAATGCTTTTTCATTGTTCTAAGATCGAAGGGTTTGGGTCTGTGGTCACCTATGCAAATTGGTGAGGATTTTTACCAAACCTTTCCCAGGAAGTGAGGTGCAAGGGTTGGGAGGATTTGGGGGGGAAAGATGTTTCCAAACTACGTTTTCTCAGGAACCCAGATAAAGTTTGGTGGTGGCAGTGGAAGTCCAACGGCAAAGGGGTAAAATAGTTTGTACCTTGGGGAAGTTTTAACCTAAGCTAGTAAAAGTAAGCTTAGGAGGTTTTCATGCAGGTCCCCACATCTGTACCCCAGAGTTCAGAGTGGGGAAGGAACCTTGATGGCTGTTTTCTGAACAAGTAATAAAAAATAGAAATTCACATGCTTCTTTGGTAATTGGTAATTATAAAAAACTGTTATTAGACAACTTACAAGCAGTTATCTCAAATGGTGTAAACATCTTTTTAACTGACAAAGAAAATACAAAAGCAGACTGTTCATGCTGAAACATCAGCTGTGGAGGTCTCTCAAAAATTCTCCTTAGTTGGAGTTGTGCACCTTGTGTCCTGGGTCCCTAACACATGTATGCAAAAACAGCCTAGACACACGATGAGGAAGTAACACAAAGTCTCAGAAGCAGGAACCATTTTGGAACATCGAACATAGCTGAGATGTTTTAAGACAACACTATAACATACTTACTACTCAGGAGTCTCTTCCAGATAGAAATCAGACTTCACATTGTTTATCATCTTTACTTGAGCTATTTTGCTTACACATGTGCGTGTGTTTTTACAGAAAGCAGCAATGTTACCATGGCAACATTTACAAAAGAAAGGAAATTCTACTTAAAGCTAAAATTCTGTACTCAACTGGCTCCCCCACTACTATATCAGACTCTTGCACCTAGAAGTAGGCGCACACGTGGCATGCAGTATAACATGTGATATAACACGTGGGATGTCGTATACATTTTGCCCTTTAGTGTCATACAGGTTTAGAGGTCTAGAATTAGTAGCATGAATGGGCCCCCTCTTTGTGCAGGAGCAAATGTTTAGATGTTTCATCACGCAAATCATGAGTCCTACCAGTAGTCCCTTGCTCACAGAAGTAGCCATCAATGGCCTAACTCATCTGAGTAAGAAATACTCGCTCTGTAGCTAGATGGCCGTTTACTGAGTGCCCTCTAGTGACCAGGGGTCATTTTGCAGGCACCTGCCCCCGTGAGTCCTCTCTTGTGGGCCCCTTAAGGACTCCATACTGTCTCTGTTGTGGCTCACAGCACCCCTACCCAAGGCTCATTTAATATCAAATAAAGTTCACATAGTCCGCCGAGTCCCTAATCATAAAATCATCCAAACAGTCCTCAATGAGCTCCCAAAATAAGATGATGCTCATAACTCCATGGTTCATACTTAGCTCTGGTTCTTCAGTCAGCGCCCAGAGCTCTTTCTCTGGCAGTCTGGTCCACACAAACCTGCCAGTCCCAGCCCTTTTTTGGCTTCCTTATCCTGTCAAAGTCTCCCCTGTTCTGAAGGAGAAGGCCGTCTATATAGTGCCCTCAACCAAGAGCTCCTTCCCAGTTGGCTGGAAGATAGGGGAGCCCTTCATTACAGGGCTCCTGATCCAGGGCCCGTAAACGAACAGTGTCCTGGGCTTTTCCTTTCCTCCTCCAACTCCTATTTCCCCAGGACCACTCCCTCTCTTCCCCCACCAGGCCATTTTCTGAGCCTTTGTTTATTCTAACACCCTGAAATGGGGGTCTTCTGTCCCCCTTTATTCTTAAAGGGCTGGTACACCCCTTTGCACACATGAACTACAAATTTGCATAATTCCATTTCTTTATCCTACAAATTAAATCATCTTATGTGGATATTTCAGCTCTATCCCACCCACAAAACCATCCTTCTATGGTCCTGCGGTCAAGGTCCTAACTATGACTCTGGAGACCTGTGTTCAAATCTTATCTCTGCTGGAGACCTCCTGTGTGACCATAGGTAAATCGCTTAATATGCCTTCCTGACTCAAGTCCCCATCTGTAGACAAGGGAAAATACTTAATTCTACTAATCTTTATCTGTCTTTTCTATTTATATTGTAAACAGCTTGGGGCATGGACTGTCTCTTAAGTGTATATAAAGTGACCCCCAATTTCAGCTGGGGATTGTAGGCACAACTGCAATGTACAGAATAATTTTCACATTCTGAAAATAAAGCCTAGCACAAAGAAGACTGAAAAATGACAAAAAAACCCATACAGGTTTTATTTATTTTTCAAGAGTCCCTTTTCCTATAATTGCCTGTCCATAACTGAGAGATAGGCAAAAATCAGACTTTACTTTTACTGTTATTTGTGATATCGTTATCTTTGGAAGAGTCTTTGAAGCAACACAAACCAACCCTCTGGTTGTGGAATGAACTGAGGAGCAGGGTGCATTCTGTCAGGTGAACAACACAAAATCCAGGGCAACAACTGGATACCTGTGCTTGACTGCCAGGGAACTGCCAATCCATCTGGGATAGGGACAAACCAACAACCCCACTGAATTTCAACAGGAATTAGGCACCTAACTCCCTTAGTTTCCTTCAAAACTCCCAGCCATTAATAGAACTTATCTTTACTGCTACCAGTATCATTTTAACACATTCAATTAATTATTTGTAATCTCTCCATGACGGAGTGATAGATTTTTTTAAAATTAACATAGAACTTTGCAGATAACTGTATAAGTTTTCAGGTACTTGTAGCTTGCATTTTGAAGTCAAAACTTCCTGATCATGTTATTCGGTATTAAATCTACAGTGCTTCAATTTTCTGATTTCACCTGCTTTTCCTCCTCCTGCTCTTTCACCTCCATTCCAACTTAAGTGTTAGAATAGCGACCCGCTTGGAAAACACTCTATAATTCTGATGTTCATGACACTGTAAATACACCCAAGGGAAAACCTAGGTATCGTCCCTAACAAAAGGCAATTCAGTGCACACAGCGAAAGCCAGCCGGCTCAATAAGGTAATATATGAGACCACACCGAATATATCATGAAAAAAGAACACCGATCAAAACTAAAGCAGATGATGAGAGATGCTAGTAACACACAGTCCCGGGTCTCAAATAATTACGTACAATATTTAGATCAACCGTATGAACACAACCACACTGCATGAGCTGTACTGCAGCACATATTCAGCACAGACGAATAACAAACTGTAGTCTAGTGAGAAAATATTTTTCAGAAATTATTTTCACTACAGAAGAAAGCTGGGACCCCCCTTTTCTTTTTCTGACAGGCAAAAGCTTTACTTCTCCAATATAACACAACCTAGGCTTGCTATTTAGCAAACTGCATTCAGAGGTTGTTCCTCTGTGACCTCATTAATCTCCATGGAAACCTGCTGAGACTGACCACTGGCCTGAAATAAGAAAAGGAGTACTTGTGGCACCTTAGAGACTAACCAATTTATTTGAGCATAAGCTTTCGTGAGCTACAGCTCACTTCACTGGATGCATACTGTGGAAACTGCAGAAGACATTATATACACAGAGACCATGAAACAATACCTCCTCTCACCCCAATCTCTCTGAAATCTGTGGCCTGAAATAGGTACTGTCATCTCAGATCAACTCAAAAGAAGTACAGGAAAAGACCTTTTATCTTCCAGCTATACATTGCTGCCGAGAGATTTGAACTTCCCTAGACTAAGGTACCAACTTTGAAAAACAAAAGGATCCTTAGAATTCATGAGTAGTGTGGGCTAGAAGAAAGATGTTTGCATTAATATAGTCTACTATCCATTTGTGTAGCATTATATCATTGCAGGAAGCCAGCTGGGGAGAACAATAAAGATTTACTAATCCTTACTTTCAGGTGTCACCAGGGAACACCCCTCTTCAGTGGAGTGCAACCAGGTGGATCATGCTTTTTTCCCTTTGCCATGCCAACGCAGCCACTCATCATGACTAAGCTCCCTGCTCTGGAGTCAAGGTATCTACTCTAATAGAGATGTTTTACCTAGCAAATAGATCTATGCCCAAATGGGTCTCTTTCATGCTGAGTTAAACTGAGAGGGTAACAGACCACAAAAAAAAAAAATAGAGTGAAGGTCATGAACTCTGCCTTTTGTTTTTTTGGGTTTTTTTTTTGCAAGCAGCCTAACAAACTGTTAGGTTTCTATAATGAAATTATATTTACACACACACACAAATGTGAATTAATCTGCCTTCTTAAAGACAAGTTTTAAAAAATTATTATACATTAAGAATTAGATCTCTCTGACATTTGTATGGATGCAAATGGTACGTAATATTGAATAAACCTCCATCGTTGAATTTTATTCAGTGCCTGTTATGAATTTCCACTGATAAGTAGCATAAAATTGACAATTCTTTCAAGAGGTGTAAAAGAAAAGAAGTGGGCAGATATTTTTAATAACGTACAGAGGTGGGGTATGCACTGTTGTTGTTGTTTTGGTCCCAGGATATTAGAGAGACAAGGTGGGTGAAGTAATACTTTTTATTGCACCAACTTCTGTCGGTGAGAGAGACAAGCTTTCAAGCTCACACAGAGCTCTTCTGCAGATCTAGTAATAGAAGTGTAGTGTTGACTTTAGCTGCACTGATTCATTTGTTTTTAGCAGCACAGAGAGGTACACAAAGAAATACAGGACCCAATTCTGCAAATATAGGACTCACTTTCAACTAGCAAAGGGGTGGGCAAACTTTTTGGCCCGAGGACCACATCTGGGTATGGAAATTGTGTGGCGGGCCATGAATGCTCACGAAATTGGGGGCTGGGATGTGGAAGGGGATGAGGGCTCCGGCTGGGGGTGCAGGCTCTGGGGTGGGGCCAGAAATAAGGAGTTTGGGCTGTGGGAGGGGACTCCGGGCTGGGACCGAGGGGTTTGGAAGGTGGGAGAAGGATCAAGGCTGGGGCAGGGAGTTGGGGTGTGGGAGGGGGTCAGGGGTACAGGCTCTGGGCAGCGCTTACCTCAGGCAGCTCCCGGAAGCAACAGTATGTGCTGCCTCCAGCTCCTATGTGGAGGCGCGGCCAGGCGGCTCTGCATGGTGCCCCATCCGCAGGAGCTGCCCCTGCAGCTCCCATTGGCCACGGTTCCCAGCCAATGGGGGTTGCGGGGGCCACGCTTGGGGCGGGGGCAGCGTGTGGAGCCCCCGGCTGCCCCTACATGTAGGAGCCAGAGAGGGGACATCCCGCTGCTTCCGAGAGCTGTGCGGACACATGGCATGCACAGAGCGGGGCAAACCCCCAACCCCGCTCCCCGGCTGGAGTGCCAGAACGGGGCAAGCCCCAGACCTTGCTTCCTGGCAGAAGCTAGAAGGCCAGATTAGGCCCCTGGGCTGTAGTTTGCCCACCCCTGGACTAGCACTTCTCAGGATCAGGCCCTTAATTACTCAGGGCCACTCCTACACATGCTATCTTGCACAAATCATCCCACTGAAGCTTAGATCATAAGCATTTTAGGCTGGAACCATGTTTTGTTCTGCTTGTACAGTGCCTAGCACACAGTGTGGTCCTGGTCCATTACTGGGGCTACTACAATATAATAAAATAATTATTATTCATGTCACCAAGGCTCATAGGATCAGGGCCCTACGCATATGTAAAACTTTGTTTGCTAACAACATTCAGGGCATGCTGCAAGGCTCAGCTTGTCTTCCTCACCGCTAAGGAGCTGGTTGGTAGACAGAGCTGAGTGGCTGCCATATGCGACTTTGATGTGGGGTTAATTAACTTGCTATTTTATGATGCCACTCTGCTATATGAATTGATCCGACTGATAGGTCCACTTGTTTATGAGTGTATTTTTAAAGAGATTGTCTAGGATTTCCAAGATCATTAATAAATGAAATTGGTTTAATTGCAGAGAAATAAAAATCCACATAAATTACAAATTCAAATGCACATTTATTAATGTTAATATAAATTACAGATGTGTTTCTTATGAAATACAGAGGCCTTGTTCCTGCAAACTCTTCCATGGTCTACCGCAGGGAGTGGGGCTGGAGGCCACCTGGGGCCCAATTAACATTAAGTACTAGCCAAAGTTCTTTGCATATAAAATACATTTTAGGTCCTTTGCATGGCCACTCCCAAACTTTAATGAGCAGAAAGGGAGCAGGATGTGGGACTGGTTTGTTGTTAGCAAACAAAATTTTAAACAGCCCGAACCCCACGAGCCCGAGTCAGCTGACACAGGCCAGCCACGAGTGTTTAATTTCAGTGTAAACATGCCCCATGAACTGGGTGACATGTTATGGGTTGAGTTAAAACCCCACTGAGATTGGTAAGTGTGAACTAACCCTTCAATTAAAGTAGGTGTAAACATAAGCACCATCTTAGGCCTGGTCTACACTAGGAAATTAGGTTGGTATAACTACATCGCTCAGGAGTGTGAAAAATCCACATATCGGAGCAATGCTGTCTACACCTAATGCCCGGTGTAGACAGCACTAAGCCAACATGAGAATTCTCCCGTCGACCTAGCTAGCACCTCTCCAGAAAGTGGATTACCTACGCCAGCGGGGGAACCCTTCCAGTCAGTGTGGGTAGCGTCTTCACTGAAGCACTGCAGCTGCGCTGCTGCAGCCTTTTAAGTGTAGACGAGCCCTAAAACAACAAGGAGAACGTGAACCTACGCAGCAGCTTTTGGCTAAGTATTGTTTTGGGTAAGGGTGTGTGTGTGAGAAGAGAGATCACACAGAAACCGAGGGGAGACAAAAAGATGGAAGGGCAGCCTGAAGAGCTCTGAAAGAAACCTTGGGATAGCTTTTTGGGTTGGGGATGGAGGCTGAAAAAAAACTGCTCTGGGTGCTGTGAGCTAAAGAAGCTGTTTCCTGCCACTTGATTCTTTCTGTGTTCAGAGACACATAGGGGGTCCAGAGAGCAAGTGTGAAAAATCGGGACAGGGTGTAGGAGGTAACAGGTGCCTATATAAGACAAAGCCCCAAATATCAGGACATCAGGTCACCCTAGAGACACAGGACTTCGTACAGTCTTTGTAAATGAACCAAACTGCATCAAAGAAATACCTGAATACCACCAATTTCTACAGCCAACTAGAATGCCCACAGGGCCCCAAACTTGGACTGGCCGCACACATCAAAAAGGGGAAACAACAACATAGGTTAGCCAATTATCAGTACTGAGCCAGACTCTGTCCTCAGATACACATGTAATAACCACACTGATAACAGGGGAATTGCAGGTGTGTATCCATGGGCAGGAGTTAGCCCACTGTCCTGCTTTCTATCTATACACTTTTTTTCCCCAAAAAAGTGCTCATTATTTTTACGATAGCCGCACGTAGCCAAGCCATGGGAACACACTGTCTCGAACACTTGTCAAGAGTACAAAAACCTGCAGCCAGAAGTGACTCGGTACATTAGATTAGAGCTACAGAAATAAGATGCCTCATGAGGCTTTCCTCAAACTCTGCAAATTTGGCCCACTTTAAACCACCTTTCCTGTGGCTATTACCTCTGGCTAGAAGAAACTGTGATGCAGCCAATGCCTTGGTAACTCCATAGTTAGCTGGAAGGAGCAAGACATTGGATCCTTCTCCCCCGCGAGATTTTGTAAAGTACTTAGCCGTCACCGGCTCTGCAACTAGAATCCCAACCACTGCTTGAAGCTGAGTATATCAAGGTCTAGTGGCGCGGGGGCGGGGAGGGGGGGCGGTGGGAGGACAAGAAAGACAGAAAGAAAGACAGAAAGGTTTAGAAGTAGTTATAACAAGCTACGTTACCAGGCAGCACCTCCCAACCACCACCTTAAGAAAATGGTACACCTTTAGAACAATGAACCATTCCAAATTGAAGCCAAGGCGGGGGGGGGGGGGGGAAGGGATCTTCCAAACCTCTGACCATTTGTAAAAGAGACTCAAGGTCCTAGCCTCAGGGCTAAGGAAAGCAAAATATCACAGTAAGGTGATAAATTCAGTCTTCCTAAGCAAAGGCACAGGCTGTATCAACATCGTGACAGCTCTTGGTAGGCAATCCATGCTGTAACACTGATAATGTATCACAGAGTCATTCATTCATTGCCTTCAATTTACAGCGTGGCGGTTAACAGGCAAAAGAGCATCAGACATAGAACAGCTGAAATTAAACCTTTTAAACAAACTAAGCAATAAACCTGTGTGCAAAGGCTTCCTGTAATAACATCAGCCTTAAATATCTGTCATTGCTTCTAATATTTTCATCGACCTAATTATTCTGCTAAACAGGTCTCAGCTGTGATGCAATGTTGTGTATTTGATTCCTAGTTACTAGTTCCCTGCTGCAAGGAGTGAGTCTCCTTGGCAGGTTTTTACACTTTGAAGGTGCTGCTGTCAGTGACAAAAGCCTATCTGAACACAGGGGATGTTCAAACAGGGTGTCACGTTAAGAAATTAGAGAGAGTGTAAAAATGTCAAAACCAGCTACTTCCTCCTCAGTAATGGTGATTCCGAGATTGCACACACAGGCTATTAAATTTGGTCCTCCTGGGTCCCAAAACATTGTTAAAGGGATAGCACTGGATTCAGACACACCTTACATTTCTATTTCTTAGAAATAGTTTCTATTTTAAAAAATTAGTCAAATAGAATCACTTTTGATAATCTGAATTTTAAATAATTAGGGTCAAATTCTGATCTAAGAACCACACGCACACATAAGCCAGTAATAACAAGCAGCATTTATCTACCTATGCACCTAAAAAAATGCTCCAGAAAGCATTATATCTGCCTAGTTTTCTTCTTCAATGGTAACCTTGCTTCTGACTCCTTTCTTTCTCCTTGCTGTGACTTGCCTATTTCAACACTATTTAGAACTCCATAGAGAATGGCAGTTTGTTCTTTATATCTGCCTGCTTTTCTGAGCTTCTGCAATTTGTTTGCAAACCTTAACATAGGTTATTGTGTATCTTCCCAGTCTCTTCTGATGGGGAGGCGATGTTAAAATTGGAGATATTTACAAAAGTCTTATCTTTGAAGGTGAACGTGTTAGAGGAGTTATTCAAACAATTTCAGGTTTCCAAGCTCATAAGAGATTATGTAGATAAATCTAGTCTATTCAATTGCTATATAGTTATGGCCTTCAGAAATATTTACTAGATGAGGGGGGAAAAAACCCACTTCTTTTAAATTTCCAAACAGTCACAGAGGAAAGTTTTCAAAATTTGGCTGGAATTGAAAGTCAGTGAGACTTAAATTCACTTAGGTACTTCTGAGAGAGAGGGAAGAGCATCTTCACAAGCAGGCTGGCTAACCTAGTGAGGAGGGCTTTAAACTAGGTTCACCGGGGGAAGGAGACCAAAGCCCTGAGGTAAGTGGGGAAGTGGGATACCGAGAGGAAACACGAGCAGGACAGCATGAGAGGGGTGGGCCCCTGCCTCATACTGAGAAAGCAGGACAAACAGCAAGTTATCTCAAGTGCCTATACACATATGCAAGAAGCCTGGGAAACAAGCAGGGAGAACTGGAAGTCCTGGCACAGTCAAGGAATTGTGATTGGAATAACAGAGACTTGGTGGGATAACTCACATGACTGGAGTACTGTAATGGATGGATATAAACTGTTCAGGAAGGACAGGAAGGGCAGAAAAGGTGGGGAAGTTGCACTGTATGTATCCGATGCATCCGATGAAGTGAGCTGTAGCTCACAAAAGCTTATGCTCAAATAAATTGGTTAGTCTCTAAGGTGCCACAAGTACTCCTTTTCTTTTTATGAAGGAGAAAGGAGGCCAGGAGAGCTGACTGTATTTTAAAGAATCCTTATTGAGGTTACAGGGACATACCATCCCGATGTGTAGAAAGAATAGTAAATATGGCAGGCGACCAGCTTGGCTTAATAGTGAAATCCTTGCTGATCTTAAACACAAAAAAGAAGCTTACAAGAAGTGGAAGATTGGACAAATGACCAGGGATGAGTATAAAAATATTGCTCGGGCATGCAGGAGTGAAATCAGGAAGGTCAAATCACACTTGGAGTTGCAGCTAGCAAGAGATGTTAAGAGTAACAAGAAGGGTTTCTTTAGGTATGTTAGCAACAAGAAGAAAGTCAAGGAAAGTGTGGGCCCCTTACTGAATGAGGGAGGCAACCTAGTGACAGAGGATGTGGAAAAAGCTAATGTACTCAATGCTTTTTTTGCTTCTGTCTTCACGAACAAGGTCAGCTCCCAGACTACTGCACTGGGCAGCACAGCATGGGGAGGAGGTGACCAGCCCTCTGTGGAGAAAGAAGTGGTTCGAGACTATTTAGAAAAGCAGGACGAGCACAAGTCCATGGGGCTGGATGTGCTGCATCCAAGAGTGCTAAAGGAGTTGGCGGATGTGATCGCAGAGCCATTGGCCATTATCTTTGAAAACTCATGGTGATGGGGGGAGGTCCCGGATGACTGGAAAAGGCTAATATAGTGCCCATCTTTAAAAAAAGGGAAGAAGGAGGATCCTGGGAACTACAGGCCAGTCAGCCTCACCTCAGTCCCTGGAAAAATCATGGAGCAGGTCCTCAAGGAATCAATTCTGAAGCACTTAGAGGAGAGAAAAGTGATCAGGAACAGTCAGCATGGATTCACCAAGGGCAAGTCATGCCTGACTAATCTAACTGCCTTCTATGACGATATAACTGGCTCTGTGGGTGAGGGGAAAGCAGTGGACATGTTGTTTCTTGACTTAGCAAAGCTTTTGACACGGTCTCCCACAATATTCTTGTCAGCAAGTTAAAGTAGTATGGGCTGGATGAATGGACTATAAGGTGGACAGAAAGCTAGCTAGATTGTCGGGCTCAACAGGTAGTGATCAATGGCTCCATGTCTAGTTGGCAGCTGGTATCAAGTGGAGTGCCCCAAGGGTCGGTCCTCGGGCCGGTTTTGTTCAATATCTTCATTAATGATCTGGAAGATGGTGTGGATTGCACCCTCAGCAAGTTTGCAGATGACACTAAACTGGTAGGAGAGGTAGATATGCTGGAGGGCTAGGATACAGAGGGACCTAGACAAATTAGAGGATTGGGCCAAAAGAAATCTGATGAGGTTCAACAAGGACAAGTGCAGAGTCCTGCACTTAGGACGGAAGAATTCCATGCACTGCTACAGACTAAGGACCGAATGGCTAGGCAGCAGTTCTGCAGAGAAGGACCTAGGGGTTACAGTGGATGAGAAGCTGGATATGAGTCAACAGTGTGCCATTGTTGCCAAGACCGCCAATGGCATTTTGGGATGTATAAGTAGGGGCACTGCCAGCAGATCGAGGGACGTGATCGTTCCCCTCTATTCGACATTGGTGGGGCCTCATCTGGAGTACTGTGTCCAGTTTTGGGCCCCACACTACAAGAAGGATGTGGAAAAATTGGAAAGCCCTCAGAAGAGGGCAACAAAAATGATTAGGGGACTGTAACACATGACTTCTGAGGAGAGGCTGAGGGAACTGGGATAGTTTAGTCTGCAGAAGAGAAGAATGAGGGGGGATTTGATAGCTGCTTTCAACTACCTGAAAGGGGGTTCCAAAGAGGATGGATCTAGACTGTTCTCAGTAGCAGCAGATGACAGAATGAGGAGTAATGGTCTCAAGTTGCAGTGGGGGAGGTTTAGGTTGGATATTAGGAAAAACTTTTTCACTAGGAGGGTGGTGAAACACTGGAATGCGTTACCTAGAGAGGTGGTGGAATCTCCTTCCTTAGAAGTCTTTAAGGTCAGGCTTGACAAAGCCCTGGCTGAGATGATTTAGTTGGGGATTGGTCCTGCTTTGAGCAGGGGGTTGGACTAGATGACCTCCTGAGGTCCCTTCCAACCCTGATATTCTATGATTCTATGATATGAAAGTGTTATTCATAGAGCTGCGGATCCACATGAAAACCAAATAACTCTGGCAGTATCAGAAGTAGGTACTGGAAAAGGAACAAAAATTCTGAGTGGATATTAATTAGTGCAATATGGTGTAGAGGGGGGGAAGAGAGGGGAGGGGTAGTGATTAGAAGAGAACACTGGTCATTTGGAGTCTTGTTTTTTTTCCTAGTTCTATCACGTGGACTTGATGTGTGATCTTGAACATGTCTAGTTAGATTGCAGGCTCTCCAGGGCAAGGATCGTGAATTCCTATTTGTTCATATAGAGGGAGTGCACTGTGGGTGTTAATGAAAGCAAATAATTAGTAATAATAATAAAGGACTAATATGACAGATGCTATTGATTGTCACTTGTGTAGGAGAAACTGCAACCCACTGCTACAGATTATGCTCTAACATTGCCATTTGAAAAACTGAAATCAACATTTAATAATTGTCATTTATTAGAAACTCATCAAAATGCAAAGTCCCACCTGATTCAAAATGTTAGAATATTACAATACACAGAAATGCAGCACAATCACATTGGAAAACCTAAGTGCCACTAAGAATGTGAATGCAAGTGTATACATTTTGCCTTGAAACGGCAATCAGCATGTTTTTTCTTCTTACCTCCCCCCTCCCTTCCCCATTATTCTGGCATTCCTGGGTATCTGTGCATTTTGTTAACCTTCAGAATGCTATAGCAAAATTATCAGTCACATACAATGCCAATGATTCTGAGAGGTAATCTGGATGGACAGGCTGGAGTGGTGCGTTTTCTACTCAGTAAAGATAAGGAATAGCAAGCACATGGGTATTCAGCAAGCAGTACTGCCCGTCTCATCTGCTCTCCGTCATTTAAACAATGAGAACACCCTGGATTCCAGTGAAGGTCAGTGTTCCACTAGAGCCTCATTCATTGCTATTCACATGGTTTCTGGAAGGGGTATTTTTCGTCAGATCCTACAAGAATTCAAAGAAAGACTGTGGCTGCTGTTTCTCAGTGGCTGGGCCATTGCTGGCTACTTTATCTCTTGGAATTAATTCATCCATTCACAACTTCTGTGAGAATAACGGTTTGTTGCATGCAAAGCACCGCAGCTCCAACTGTCTTTCCAGGAAAGGGATATATTTCTTCAACCCCTCCCCATCCCTGATTTAAGTGCAGAGTATCTCTTGCACTGTTTGGAGGACGTGGGTGGAAAAGACGAGGAGACAGGCAATACGGTGGGTTGGTATTTTCTGGTAAATACATCACAGGGGATGTGAAATGAGAGGGATTTGGTACTGGGATACTTGTGTGGCCAACAATTTTGTGGGTGTGGGAAGGGGGTCTTATTCTATTGGCTTCCCTCCTTCAATGCCTCTTTTCCAGAGCTTCCAGCTTTGTCTGGAGTCTCCAGCACAACACGGGTGGCAGGAAGCCATATTTAGGACCATCGCCACCACCAGGACAGGAGTCAGAGATTTGTTAGGCTGGTTCAGAGCCAGAGGAGATGGGTCCATTTGGCCCAGGGTTCTGATGGGACTAATCAGTCCATTCTAGAGTGTTTAGGCAGAGTAGGCATCTCCTGGGGGCGAGAGTGTCTGAGTGTGAGGGCTGTGGTGGTGATTACTGAGGCTCTTCCTAATTTTACTAGATTAATCAGGACGAAACTCGACAATTTCATGAGTGGGTTGGGTTTATAGGGCACTTGGCCACTCAGCATGTGGAGAGAGATCCAGGTAGGGTTTGGGAACCATCGGGAAAGGTGGCTGATTGTTTTTTAATATCCTCGATTTCTTTTCCCCCTGGAGAGGGACGCTTAGAGGTAATAAATGGGATTTATACCTTGTCCTGGGAGACTTTTCCTGGGCAGGCAGCTGTTCCCCTGCAATAGATACTGAAAGGTGACTGAGCAGGTTGAGTAATGCTGCTGTGAGATAAGGTCACAGCAGACCAAAGAGATCTCTCTGGGTGCTCGAAATCTCTGCTTCCTGTTGCAACAGGCATGGAGAGACTAGGCAATTTGAGCTCTTCCAGACACAGGCCAAGAAGTCAACATTTATTAGTCCCATAGGTTTCTCATCCTGGTAGTTCCATGATGTTCACTGCGGGGTCACTGGTTAATAAAGTCACAACCACCCCTTTAACTACGGATTTTGTTTGTCTCCGCGAGAACTGGATGGATGATTTGGCTGGGCCTTTGTGAGCTCAGCTTTCACAAGGCAGGTACTCAGGTCAGTATGAACTGAGAGAAAGCTGGAGGGGTGCCCTAGCTGTGTTGTATGCCGATTTATTGAGGGGTCGTGCCCTGCCTTTGTTACGGCAGTTTGCAAACAGAGTGCTTTTCATTTCTCAATGGCTCCACAAGCAGCACTGGTGCCCAGAAGAATACTTTTTCATCAGCTACACAATTAAACCTCTCTCTCCAAGGTGGTCATCCACACCATCACGACCTTCTGACTACTGGCATGAGATTTCCTCAGGTCTGGCCAGGCCAGCTAATCTAACTTCTGCTGCTGCAGAATGCAGTTGCCCACCTGCTCATCAGCGTCAACCATAGGGAATATATAACATTTGCAATGGCTACCTATTCACTTCCCGGTGCAATTCAAGCTATTGGCATTGTCTTATAAAGCTCTGTATGATCCGAGTCCTGACTACATGGAAACGGCCTCTGTCTCAATTCACTGATCCTTTCATTCAATTCTACATACAATCTCCATATAATAGGATCTATGTGAAGCCAAGTACATATTCAGCTACACACAATCATTATTCCAGAACAAAAGGTGATATGTCAGACCATAAGTTTAAACTTCTACAGAAAACAAAAAGCAAAAAAAAGCCATTAACCTTGCATTTGCAACTGCTAGTCAGTTATCATTGCTAGCCTACAAGCAGGTAACTTACCCAAGTAGCTCTTGATTGGCTGGCTAAATAGCTGGACAGATTAGACAGATGTGCTGGGAAAGTCTTCCTTCTGTAAAATAATAAAACAGATCAATAAGGCTGGTGCCATCTACTGAAATCTCCTATTGGAAAAACATCCTTTTGAAAGTCCAGAAATGTATGGTATCAAGAGAAACATTTAAAAACAAGCTTTGGTTATGCCTTTGCTAAATCATGGGAAAGTAATAGCTATATGTCTCTTAACGGAAAAGAGACAAATCACAACTGATAGCGTTAGAAGCTATGGATCACACACACCATTTCCCGCTGCACTGAGCCAGGACAGATTTCAACATTAGTAAAGCATCCTAAATAATTAATAAAGATCAGAAAGCAGCACTTGAATAACACTGCCATATTTGTAATCTTTCCAGAATAAATGTTAGCTGACTTTAATAGTTTTTGCTGAAAGTTCTTCTTTAGATGAGCACAATAAACTTTAGCAGAGACTTCACCTGAGAATGGCTAATAGACAGCTGGAGTAACAAGGGACCAGTGAACAGTACAAGAGACAGGGGTTACACAAAGTGGAGGAAAGGGCTTTGCCATATTGCATATGGCACTAAATACCCTGCCTGCCATGGGGCCACGTTTCATAAAGGCTGTGGCACTTGAAAGAGTCAAGGCAGCATATTACTTATATGTTATTTGTAATAAGACAACAGATGGATATGGACAGACAGAGAGAGGAGTACAAGGAAACAAGGAAACAGTACTGGTTGGCATAGAATCATAGAAGATTAGGGTTGGAAGAGACCTCAGGAGGTCATCTAGTCCAAGCCCCTGCTCAAAGCAGGACCATCCCCAACTAAATCATAGCATGATAGGCTGTGGTCTCAGCATACCGGCAGCCTAACTGTGGGCAAGTTTTTTTGTAGGCATCCCAGCAAAGGAGAGTTTGAAATGGATTAATGAGGTAGCTTTGCGGATGTTTATGGGGAGCTCCTCCCAGGCATGAGGGACAGCATAGGAGAACGGTGCTTGTTTGAAGGTTGCATTTGTCAAGGCCAGAGAAGAGAACGTTACGGTAATCGAGATGCGAGACGATGAGAGCCTGGATGAGCGTTTTAGCTGTATGAATGGAGAGGAAAGGCCATCTGGTGGACATGTCATGCAGAAAGAATCTGCCAGATTTAGACATAGCCTGAATGTGAGGATCTAGGTCTGAGTCGAAGATGATTTACAGGTTACAGGCATGAGTGACAGGGAAGATGGTGGTGTTGTCTACCGTGATTGAGGAAGGGCTTAAAGGGGAAGAGCAGGAAGCTCTGTTTTAGCCACATGTATGTGTGCATGGAGCCAAGAACTGGAGAAGGAAAGAGAGAATGAGTTGCACTCAATATACTCATGCTAGGTGGTGGCTATGTGATGGCTGAGTAAATCTAGCATTTCAGCAAGATGGCCAAAAATATAGATTCTGGAATTCAAAACATAAAACTCCACTATATGAAATATCAGACACCAACCCACAAAAGAATGGAGAGTGTTGTTTGGTGCCAGCGTGGCATGTATACTCCATCTGGAGGAGGAACTAAAATGATCTGTCATTTCTTCTGGCTTTTTTCATAGAATATCAGGGTTGGAAGGGACCTCAGGAGGTAATCTAGTCCAAACCCCTGCTCAAAGCAGGACCAATCCCCAATTTTTGCCCCAGATCCCTCAATGGCCCCCTCAAGGATTGAACTCACAACCCTGGGTTTAGCAGGCCAATGCTGAAACCACTGAGCTATCCATCCCCCCCTCAAGCCAACAAACATTACCTGTGCCTGATCCAGGTTTATTCTCAGCCAGCTAGCTCTCAGCCAAGAGCCGAGCCAAGCCCAGCCAGACGGTGGGTAAGTTGCATGACTGCACCATTTGCGTCTCATTAATGGAGATGCAGAGTTGTCACCCACACACCGAATGTTCCACAGACCACATCACCGCATTGTCTCCCTGAATAGCCTCAGAGGGGTTACATAATAGAAACACTTGGAACTCCACACACAGGAGCCCTTGGGCAGATGGACAATTGCTCACCCTATACTAACCTCTGGGTTCTCTCAAAAATAAAGGAATCATTCAAGAGCAGCTCTGTTTACTTCTGCTGAGGAGCCAGTGGTAACAAAGACTACTGACAGACCTAAAAGAATAAGCATGGAAGCGGATCTCAATCCAAAGAGGGCTCCAGACGCTCTAGTTGCCTCATCACAACTGTGCTGAGAGTTTCCCCCCATAAATGAAAACTAACTTTTCCCTATGGAAAGGGACTGCACAATAATTAGCAAGTCTGTCCACGCCCATAAATTGTTCCTCAGTCTGGGACCTAACAACCCTCTGGTAACAGATGCTGACATCACTGGTACCCACATCCAACCCGCATCTGCCCAGGCTCTAGAGGCAGGAAAATCAGCCTCTTGAGAATTCGGGGCAGTGAATGAGAACTGTTTCCAGCTCTCTGCACAGAAAGATCCTAGCAATATACACTGGCTGTAAGGAGGAGTAAAGGAGGGGAAATCTTGGGTAATCTTTTCCTCATCCCCTGGAAAACAAAAACTAAGCTCCAACTTCTCAGTAGAAAAAACTGCAACCACCTTTCCCCCTCCCCCCAGCTTTCTGGGAAGGTAGACAATACAAATGATAGTTTTTGAAGAGTTATCATCAAAACATAAAGACATATTTTATGCATCAGGAGATAAGCACATTTTTAACAATACTTCTAAATAATTCACTTTAACAATGAGTGATATGGAGGCCTAGCCATGCCCATATGGCAGTAATTGCAATCAGATGCCCAGATAAACCAAGAGGCTGTTTTGTGGCCAGCAAATGGGAATTGCGGCCCATGGTGCGTGCATGCTTGTGGTTAACTATATCATCATGAATTAAAAGTGTGTTATTGATTTGACCAACCATGATGGACCACTAGTATCAGGCATCTGCCTACTGCAGTGAAACTTAATTTATTTGTCTTCCTTTTGTAAATTAGGGATTTTAAGTTTAAGCACCTACAAAACTTCAATAATGCATATAACAGTATGCTGAATGCTGCTGATTGTAATACACATGCCACTACTGAAGTAATGTAAGGAATAGTTTGTGCTCATGGAACTATTTTTGGGCCTTACAAACTACTATTGTACATACTAATTATTTGTTAATTGGTAATAATTTATGGCTATTTGTAAATTTCATTATTATGCATTTAAGTGTTTAATATCGGATATGGATTTTTTATATATATTAAGCATTTGAATGTCTATATAGTAAAAAACGAGCAAAAGTGTTAATGGTGTAGTTCAATTAAAAAAAACCCTTGCCGGTTTACCGGAGGACAGAAATTGTCAGACAAGATTAATAACTGATATGCCATGTACTGCATGGCATAGTTATTTCAGTTTATACTGCATGCTTTCTGCACACAGCTGTAAGTTCCTTCACAATGCCCAAGTAAATGGACAGACGGACTAAGAACTAATACAAATAAGAAGGGGTTGGGCTGAATGCAATTCACCCATATTTCAACCTGAGAACAGGCCACCTTCTATAGTCACTAATCAAGCCTACAGACTAGAATAAGAGAGAGTCCCTCTTCACTCACACACACACCCACCCCCCACATGTAGGGACACTCGATTTGAACAAGGCACTTCCCCCCCACACCAGCCAGTCTCCAACTGACATCCTAAATTTTGGAGCCACACAGCATGGTGAGTATAGGTTCTACTGCTTGGCGACTTCTCCCTCCGACCTCCCTGAACAGGGTTAGAGTTAGCACTAGGTGACACCTTCTGCACTCAGGGAATTTCACTCCTGAGACCTCAAACAAAGAAATGTTTAGATACATATCCAGGATCTTCTCGTTTACAAACGAATGACGGTGCTATCAATCGAGTAGGAATGATAACCAAAAAAGGGGATAAGTAAGCACGCATTCCCTACCTGTCTCTGAATATATGAGTATTAAATTTTAAAAGAAAATAAACAGAGAAAGTAAATGGAGAGATGCTTAGGTTTTAAGCCACCAAAGACCACATTAAAATCTGTCCGTGGTCTCCACTGTAACTTGTCAGCTGTACAGTATGCTGCAAACTGAAATATATTGTTACTAAGCAAACTACTGGAGGAATTTTTCAGTGGAAGCGCTGCAGAGAAATTCCAGGCAGAGTAGTAAAGCAATTTCTGTAATGATGTGAACATACAATATTGGGATGATTGACTATTTGGAAGATTAATATGGAAGATGGCTTTAATCATAGCTGTGCTGGTACTGGATTTTTTTATTATTATTATTATTACATTCTTGAAAAATTCTTACAGATCCTGAGAGTTTTCATATGGCCAAAGTGTTTCTAGCCAGGAGAAGTTGAAATGTACTGGACTTTAAATCACATCTTTTTAAACCATCTTATCCCTCTCCCCCTTCATCCCCACACACTTTAATTGTAATATGATATTAGCAGTTGTCATTTCACGAACTGCTGGAGTTAGGGATTAACGCCTTACAGTGTTTAAAAACTGGGATTTCAAAATGCCTTCTAGCAGTAAAAGCATCCATTTCTAAAGAGGTTCACAACAACAGTTATAAAAAATCATGTCCAAATTGAAGTGAAGAAGAAAGATGGTATTTAAAACAATGAAATTTTAATGTCCAGTATCTGGCTACCTGCCAAGACTAGAGATGAATATGATGTGCCAATGGAAATCTAAAAATCCTAGCCATTTGTTGGATATCGGATCTTGCAATTCCCACTGGTCCCTTGGCATTGCTCAGATTTATTGCTATTGGTCCAGAAGTGATGTACGAACTCCTGGACCAAAGGCTAGTTTACTGTTAAATCTCTAGGGTGAAATTCTGGCTTAATTAAGTCAATAGCAAAACTCCCATTGACTTCAATGGGGTCAGAATTTATACCCTAGTATTTAAATTCAATATGCAATTTCATCCTAACTAGTAACAACATGAGAAGTTTGCATTCTTCACACAAAGCTACTTTCTAGACTGACTGGCTTGACTTTTCTTAGAACATTAACTCTTTGGGCCAGCAATTGTCTCTTACTCGGTGTTTGTATAAAGCCTAGCAGAGTGGAGTCCTGGATCCTGGTTGGTACTTCTGGATGCCCACTGTCAGTAATCCCATTATTCCTCAACTAAACCCAGAGGTTTGATATAGCATCTCCCTGAACACAGCAACCTGACGGAGATTATCTGGCTGTGTCTGAGAATGCTCTATGTTATTCCCCCCGACACACACACACACACACACACACACACACACACACACACACACCCCTTCTTTTAGCCTGTCATAATCCAGGAATTATCCGTGCAACAAGTCTCCAGCTGCAAAATGGATCAAATTCCATGTAATCTAAAAATTTGCATGCTACTTCCTGGCCCAGAAGACTGATTTCTTATCAGCAGAGTACACCGTCTTCAGGAGGAAAGAGCTAAATGAACTGACCCAGAGGTGGGTACACCATTAGTAGCCTCCTGCGGAGAAGAGAGGAGACCCATAAAACTCCCGCCTCGCAAAGCAGAGTGAGCTCGCAAGAGCTTCCAACCGTTGAGAGAGACAGAGAGAGAGAGAGAACTGTGGGATTAAGGGTGCACATTTTGTCAGATATTTTTAATATATATTTCATATCTTAAAACTTAAGTCCTGGTCTAACAGAAGATCAGGTAGGGGTCACCAATGAAGAGCTGGCTAAAGGAAGTCACTTCTGATTTAAAGAAGGAGAGTGCTTTGGTTGCCTGGCACAGCCTTCAGTTGCAGTTTGCGCTGACTGTCCCGAAAGAGCGGCATTCGGTGCATTACCTGAAAACTCCTCTTTTCCTTTACCCCCCAACCCATCCAGCTCGGCCACAGATTGTCATTCATGACGTCATATCAATCATGAGATTCCTTTGGAGCATGGCACCAGTGAAGAGGGGAATGAGTAAATGACATGTTTAGTGGCTAGCTCAGTTTTGCTTTTTGCAATTTTGTTTTTAAAACTCCCCCCCTCCCCCCCCGCAACTTTAGACTATTATTTTACATGTTAAGATGTAAAACAAGAAAAAAAACTCCAAAACAATGCCTGTATAAGGAAGGTCTTACCTGACCCCACGCTTCCAACCCTACAAGCTTGGTGTATGGCCCAGCAGAAGCTCGTCACGGATGTGGAATCAGCACTTACTGCTAAAGATGGCATTGACTCCATTGGTTGGCTGGTCACATTAAAGGAAGGGTCTAACATTTTAAGGACTAAGGTCATGGCTCTTAAGAATCAGCCTCGAGGCGGCAGGGGTGCAGAGCTGCCACAACGGGAAGAGCACTGGGAAGATCGTAGCTCAGGTAGAATGTGATTTATGCCTGGGAAGAGGGTGGGGATTAGAATGGAGGAGAATGCTCCTGCCCTTGCACTGAGTTTGTGCACAAATGGAGTGGAGACACAGACCCAACTTCTCTCTGACCCCTTCACAGCATCCCCATACACAGCCACATGTGGAGAAGCAGGGAGCCAGTGAAAATAGATAGGGGCTTCTCATAATCTAACCCCAAATGTTATGACATGGCCTGCAGCTGTCAAATAAGCTAGTTCTCGAATGTGGAACTGAAATTAAGGGCTAGACTTCCAACTGGTGTGAAGGCAGCAGAATGGCACTGATTTACACCAGCTGAGACTCTGGCCCTACATTCACAGTGGCAGAAAAATGGCTTAGAACTGCAAAGTGAATATTTAATAGAAATACAAAGTCACGATTGCTGCGATATCATGTTCACATGTGTGCTCTAACGTGTGAAACAAAAGACAAAATTATTTAGCACCAAATAAGTGTTTGGGTTTGTTTTTTAAAAGGTATTAGCTGAGAACAGCCAATGTGCTCGTGATGGCATAATATAATCAACAACAAAACAAAATAATCACAAAAAATTAAGATGCATGTTCCACCATTAAATAAATGTCAGACTGAAGGAAGTTTCTTTTTTATAATTTCCTCTACATATTCTTACTCTTTCACCACACAGTTCAGCAACAAAGAATACACTGACTTGCAAAACCAAAACATTACAGCTTGCCTAGAGAATGAGAAATTCTGAACAGTCATATCTATCTATTCTCTGCTTGTGATGGTGGGAATAAGGGATTTATCATTATGTCTTACATCAGAAACATCTATTTTTCACTTCAGAATCCAATAAATTACGTACTATTATTTCTTACTTCATTGCAACAAAAGGAAGGCTTTGTTTCTATCATTATTCCTTCTTATATGTAAAAATAATGAAGTCGTAGAGTAACTAATATTTTTCAAGTGAAATTCTGTTTTCCCTCAACTTTATAATACAGTGCTTGGTGACTGATGCATTAATCTATCTACCATTTATACAGATCATATTTTACGAGTATATAATGGTAAACAACAAGAAAATCCCAACAAGAGTTTGTTTTTATTCTCCAGATTGAGACCCAGTTCTCCTGCTTTTACAGTCTGCATAATCTCTTTGTTATTCTTGTCAAGATATAGACTACAGAGACAGCCCCAAACCTGCAAAATGTTTTGATAAAATTTTCAGTTAACATTTAAGCAACAGATACTCCTGTACCGTGCTCAGACTTCATTAGAATTATGTATTTTTTGTCAGTTCAGAACATAGGTCTGTAAATATGGATTTATACAAATTATTACTTATATTGATTGCCTTAACAGAGGACAGTAAACAGCTACGTGAACAATGAAACAGCTACGTGACTTGGCATGGCCTCCATATTTTGGAATTGTAACATGAAGAGGTTCACTATCACACAGAGTGTATCCTGGTTTCTGGTTCCCTTTAGCACCTAACCAATGATTTATGAAAAGGCCAGATGCTGACTTCTTTGCAGCTAGTGCGCTGATAAGTCTAAAGCTTTGGTAACATCCCTCATTAGAACGAGTATATCCCGTTGAGATTTGGCTTCCCAGGGCAATGATAGATGTCTACCATGACAACACCATCTGAGATCAAAGACCTAGTACACCATGCTGTGGAGTTGCCTGTCAGCAAGCTGTAATACAAAAAATCTCTGGTGATTTGGACTTGTGCAATAAATGTTTACTTAAGTCACAGAAACATTGTATCATTTAAATTTTAACTACAGTGATACACCTGTTTATACAATAACATACATGTGGCCCGTAAATACTTATTTAATGCTTCTTCTACAATTTAATAATGAGACACCCTACCAGATATTTTACAGTCTCTGAATAGTGTAATACAGCCACATTACTGTAATTCTTTTCTTTTAGCCTGAAGAGATTCAATCTTGGAAGGTCCTGAGCACCAGGGCTTTGATCCAGTAAAGCACATGCATAACTTTAAGCACTAAGTAGTCCCATGGATTGTACGCTCAGTCTTTAAAGGGAATGAATAACAATTATACAGTCATTAGTAGCTCAGTCCAGAAGTAATCATGAATGTGGCATTTTGGTCAAGAGCAGCTAGACTCATAGACTTTAAGGTCAGATGGGACCATCATGATCATCTAGTCAGACCTCCTGCACACTGCAGGCCACAGAACCTCGCTCACCTACTCCTGTAATAGACCCCTAACCTCTGGTTGAGTTACTGAAGTCCTCAAATCATGGTTTAAAGATTTCAAGTTACAGAGAATCCACCACTTACAGTAATTTAAATCTGCAAGGTCACCCATGCCCCATGCTGCAGAGGAAGGCGAAAAAAAAAAAAAAAGGGTCTCTGCCAATCTGATCCAGGGGAAAATTCCTTCCCGACCCCAAATATAATGATCAATTAGATCCTGAGGATGTGGGAAAAACCCAGCAGCCAGACACCTGGGAAAGAATTCTCCGTAGTAACTCAGAGCCCTCGCCATCTAGTGTCCCATCACCAGCTGTTGGAGATATTTGCTGCCAATAGTCACAGATTGGCTACATGCCATTGTAAGTAGTCCCACCATACCAGGCTCCCCCTCCCTCCAACTTATCAGCATGGAGCAACTGGAAATTTTACTGATGTAAAATTTTACCCATGGATCAGTCATGCAAGTTGAGGTTGGGGCACACCTCGGTGAGAGCGCTTTTTTGATGGTCCATCCTTGGGGCTGATTGATGGAACCTGAACATCCAGACAGTTCTGAGGGAGAATATGCTCCTCTAACAGAACTCTCTATTGATGTCTTTTTATGCTACACTATCAATGAAGAGGCCTGTAAATGTCCTCTTTTTCCCAGCTCCTTCCTCACAGGTCACCACCATGGGTTACAGAAAATGCACGAGGGATGAGGGGTAGAGCTCCTGTGGCAGAAATTTCCCATCAAATCTGAAGAACTGTGTCATATATTATTTTTAAATCCTACAGCTGAACAGGTGGCAAGGAAGAGTTCCTTAGCTGCCATCCTAGCATCTGCTGAATCTCAATCAGCAGATGTGGTCCAAGGAGTGGACCGCCTGACTGATCCAGGTTATAACACCCACCAGGTGAAAGAAAGACGCTCCTAATGTGTTGATATTACATGCTTTTTTTTCCTCAGAAACTCAATTATAGATTCAAGTATCAGAGGGGCAGCCGTGTTAGTCTGTATCCACAAAAACAATGGAGGAGTCCAGTGGCACCTTAAAGACTAACAGATTTATTTGGGCATAAGGTTTCGTGGGTAAAAAACCCACTTCTTCAGATGCATCTGGTGTGGTGCTCTCCACCTCCACGAGAGAATTTACTCATCACACGAAGTCAATTGGAATTTTGCCACTGACTTCACACCTGAGTGTGAGTTTCCCTGTTTTTATTCCTATTCCAAGTCTACAAGTGTAGGATGTCTCTAAAACCAACCAGCATTCATGTTACCATCTATCACTTTTTGTACTGTCCACCATGCTATTTATTTAAATGGCATTGTCTTTGGAAGCTATACATGAAACTATGACAAAATGTTTTCACATGTACTTGGGATGGCAGTGTTTTTGCACCTGAAGCCTTTTTATGAATAAGAGTTCAGTACATAAATCAATGTATATCACATACATACCCATGAAAAAAATATATAATCTCACTATAGTCAGTGGTAACCAACTCTGATTAAAACTGAAACAGACTGTTTGAAGAAACTGATGACTCAAGACCATATTCTACGTATGAAATAGCCAGGGACATTTTATGCAAAGATCAAAGGTAGACTAATGTTCTAGTATCATCGTTTGTCCATGACATAACACATTTTCCATATCGGCATTAAGATCTAATTTTGAAAAGGTCTTAGCTTCACTGAATTTGCTGGGGATGTCATCATAGAATCATAGGATTGGAAGGGACCTCAAGAGGTCATCTAGTCCAACCCCCTGCTCAAAGCAGGACCACTCCCCAATTTTTGCCCTAGATTCCTAAATGGCCCCCTCAAGGATTAAACTCACAACCCTGGGTTTAGCAGGCCAATGCTCAAACCACTGAGCTATCCCTCCCCCAAGAGGTTCTATGTCACTGCATAGAACCTACAGGCATGCACATGAATGAATTAAAATAGTACACAACGGAAAATAAATATCAAGTAAAATAAGGAAGATGACTACTGTAGATTGCGCTAAGAGATTAATGTGTAAATGGCCAAATACACACAGTAACCACATGGCCTAAATGTACTGCCTATACCGGCAAAAATTGGATTAATTCAATGGGAGAGTTTTGCCCAAACAGAGACTTAAAGATTGGGCTCTCTATTAAAATGATGAATGTTATTCAGCAGCTAAAGGGTCTAACGAATTTTTAATCAATGAATTAAATCACATTTAAATCTTATGTTTATCTTATTTCCGTTTGTAACCATTATCACTAAATGTCATCAAAAACTTTATGGAGGTTTGCTGTTTATTATTACTTTCCCTACAAACTCACACATTAGTGCCGAGGTGCTGGAATTAGGGGTGCTGCTGCACCCCCTTGCTTGACGGGGTTTCCATCATACATCCCTGTCTTAGTGCACACTGTGCGGCTATTGCAGTTGTGAAGTGTAAGACTATAAGAGCACCTGGCATGGTAGCAGTGATGGAGATCATGAAAGCATTCTGAACTGCCCTATTTAAAAAATGAGCTGATGCTACATGGAGGTTATTTACTGTAACTGGAGGTTCTTAGAGACTTGTGGTCCCTGCCTGTATTCCACAGTTGGGTTCACATGCGCAGCATGTGCCCAAGTTGGGCATTTCAACACAGTAGTGTACGTTGACCCACACATGCACACAGCAGCTCTCATCATGTACCCGACTGAGGGTATCAGAGGCAGTGCAGGTTGACACCACTCCAGTTAGAACATAAGAACGGCCATACTGGGTCAAATCAAAGGTCCATCTAGCCCAGTATCCTGTCTTCCGACAGTGGCCAATGCCAGGTGCCCCAGAGGGAACAAACAGAACAGGTAATCATCAAGTGATCCATCCCCTGGCGTCCATTCCCAGCTTCTGGCAAACAGAGGCTAGGGACACCATCCCTGCCCATCCTGGCTAATAGCCATTGATGGACCTATCCTCCATGAAAGTATCTAGTTATTTTTTTAACTATTTTATTTATTTAGCGTATGCACAGTCGTCCAGCCAAGCGATGGCATCTTCAGTGGCATGATGCAGTTCTTCTGGGCCACCGCTGAACCGAGTCAGCCGGCATTCATCGACAATGTGCGTCATTGTCTGTGTCACGCCACAGCTGCACAAAGGGCTGTCACGAAGGCCCCAGCGATACTGGTTGGCTGCACAGAGACCTTGGCTGGTCTGGAACCTGTTCAACATGGACCACTGGCGATGGGCAGGTGAAAGCCAGGCAGGCAAATTGTGGGATCAGCAACAAGGGACTGGTTGGGGATTACAACAGATATCCATTCCTCTCACCAGAATGTTTTCATCCTAACATCCTGGCGTGGTGGATGAGACCATAATGGGTGACGAGACGGCAGACGTGCAGCTGGTGGTTTAAAAAGGTCATTGTAGCCGCACACCTACTTTAAGTTGCCAGAGCACCTTTGGAGAAACAGGTGTGAAGACAAGTGAGGAACGAATGGCGTATGTTTAAACGTGTACACCAGATCAGAAGCTGCCCAGAACCATTCACTGTAACAGAGCTGGAACAGACACTGGGTAGCATCAAGTGTGGAACAGCTGAGGGCTATGACACCATATCTCCAGAAATCCTGAGAAACCTTGGCCCCCGTGCTCGACTTTGGCTTGTGAAATTCTTTACCGGGGTCACCAGTGAAGGCAGGCTACCAAAGATATGGCACACTGCAAAAGTCATTGGCCTCCTAAAGCCTGGAAAGGACCCAAGTAAAGCATCAAGCTATTGTCCCATATCATTATTGTCGGTGTCTTCAAGGCACTGGAGCACTTGGTCCTACAGCGCATATTACCCAACATGGAGAGAATTTTGATCCCTGACCAAGCTGGCTTTCGCCGGGGCCGTAGCACATGTGACCAAGTACTCGCGCTGACCACATCTGTTGAAAATGGCTTCCAGAGAAACTTGAAAACAGGTGCTGTTTTCATCGATCTAACAGCGGCGCATGATACGGTATGGCACACTGGCCTGCTCGTGAAGGTATCGCGAGTCCTGCTACATTGGATCACAGGCACCGTTGAACTGATCCTCCGCGATAGGCAGTTTACAGTCCATATGGGGGAGAAGACAAATGCTTGGAGACGACACAGCAATGGGTTACTCCAGGGCTTTGTGCTTTCTCCAACCCTGTTCAACCTTTACATCAATGATCTGCGAACAATGGAATCACGAAAGTTCATTTACGCAGACGGCATCTGTTGCAGTACCCAGGCCTGGACGTTTCACAAGCTTGATGCCACCTTAAACCGGGACACAATAAAGTTAGCTGAGTACCGTAAGACTTGGCACCTCCAGCAACAATATTGCAAGTCCAGTTCTGAAGGAACTCAAATGCGAAATTGCAGAACTCCAATTCCTTCAGAACTCCAATGTTGTTTCTGGATGTTAGCTGGACTCCACTTTCAGCCTACGCTCTATTTAAGGAAGTTTTTTCTTTATGGAGTATACATAGTTCATCACTGTCAGAGGCTGAACTCTCTGCAAATGGAAGCACATGGTTTTGTTTTAGTAAATCTATTGATGGTTAAAATTCCTTATTCCATGGAGCAGGCGGGCAGCCTTTTGCCTTAAGAAAAACACACCTGTGAGCAAAACCTTTTTAACTTGTCCTCCTTCACATTATCACTATTCAAGTCCAAATTTTACACAGCCTTCTGGAGCCCACAAACCTCAATAGGCCAAACAAGCTAAACGTGCCCTCGGCAGGTCAAAAAGTGGGGAAAAATAAATCCCTGGGGCTAGAAGCAAAGGGGTCCCGTTAATAAATGATCCTGGGACACCTTCTACCTCTTCCCTTTCCCCAGCCTTTCCCAGTGGGACGACTCGGAGTGCAGGAGTAGCTGGAGCTGCAGTAACTCTCCTGGGTGGGTGCAGAGGCCGAAGGACAAGGAGAGAACACCAGCCGCTGCGAAACAAACCTTCGCTTCGGTCCCTCTCCGCTTCTACACAATATCCTGCCAGCGGGGTGGTAGGGAAGCCTACAATCAAACCAAGGATGGAGGAGGTGGGCTCCACTCTGCATCACCTAGCTGGGGATGGGACTGTCTCCACTACCTTGACTTGCCACTGGGGACACAGTCTCCAAGGAACCCTTCCTCCTTTGCGGACCTCTGCTCATGAGTGAAGCTATCAACTGGGATATTTTTCATGGGCCTGAAGAGTCCCTTTAAGATTCTTCCCTGGGTGGCACCTCGGGAGGTGAGAGGAGAGGCACATCAGCATGCTCGCTAAGATCATCTCTACTGTCACTTCCAAGGGCATGACTGCTTTATACAGCAGTTGAGCTGAGCACAATCAGCGATTTCTGCCTTTGGAGAGGGGACAGCATAGGCCAGGGGTGGGCAAACTTTTGGGCCCGAGAGTCACATCTGGGTGGGGAAATTGCATGCAGGGCCATGAATGTAGAGCTGGGGAAGGGGGTTGGGGAGTGGGAGGGAGTGCGGAGTGCAGGAGGGGGCTCAGGGCAGGGGGTTGGGGTGCAGAGAAGGCTCAGGGCAGGGAGTTGGAGACTCATGGAAGGGAGTGCGGAGTGCAGGAGGGGGCTCAGGGCAGGGGGTTGGGGTGCAGAAGGGGTGCTGGGTGCGGGAGGGGGCTCAGGGAGGGGTGTGGAGTGCGGGAGAGGGCTCAGGGCAGGGAGTTGAGGTGCAGGAGGGGTTCAGCGTGTGGCAAGGGGCGTGGGCTCCGGGGTGGCAGTGGCGTACAGCGGGGCTAAAGCAGGCTCCCTGCCTGCCCTGATCCCGCATCGCTCCCGGAAGCGGCAGGTACCATGTCCCTGTGGCCCCTGGAGGAGTGGGGGACAGATGGCTCCGCGCATTGTCCTCGCCTGTGGATACTTCCCCTGAAGCTCCCATTGGCTGTGGTTCGCAGCCAATGGAAGCTGTGGGGGAGGTGCCTGCAGGAGAGGGCAGCACGCAGAACCCTCTGCCTCCTTCCCCCCCCCTCCCCTGGGGCAGCAGGGACATGGTGTCAGCCGCTTCCGGGAGCGGTGCAGGGCCAGGGCAGGCAGGGAGCCTGCCTTAACCCCCCTGCGCCACAGGGCTGGCAATCCCACGGACCGTTTGCCCACCCCTGGCATAGGCACTTGCATGTAGCCTAAGGCAAGAGTTCCCTGCTATAGGATAAGGAGTATCCATCGTGGCTGTGCAGCCCAAAGGGCAACTTCAGACTGGGCAGGATCCTTTCTCTTGTAAGTCTGTTAGATAAAGCCTTCAAGAGCTTTAAAGCAACTTTAATATTGTAATTCTGTCTCAGAACTTTTTGCTTATTATTGTGATAACGGGCTTCTATAATTGAAAGAGAAAAAAAACCAGAAATGTTCAGTTTCTTTACTTGGTGCATTGAACAGCTGTGAATCACTCCAGTCCCGATCCTGCAAAGACTTTTACTCACATGAGTCATCTCATTGTGTGAAGCGACTCAAGAATGTGAATAAGTAATTGCAGCACTGAGACCTTTGCCATTTTCACCTGTTTGTGTGGGTCTTTCTTCCATGCAGCAACAGGGATGGGGGAAACAATAGAAAACAAAAGGAAAACGGGACTTTGAAATGAATTGGATTTCGAGTCAATGGTGTCCTTTTAAATGACCTACTCTTCTAATCACGGGAAGAGTGCTGAATTGTCATCTCTTATTGACATAAGGTCCAGAATCTATGAAGGAGTCAGCTAATTGGACGTGGATGTGGGTAACATCGATTCATGCTGCAGAGGTGGTGATGGCTAATAGTGATGAATTGCAAAGTGATGCCAGCTGAAAGTTCATTGCTTATGAGGCTTCCTGAATACATTTGTATTAAAGTATGATGGATAAAAGTCAGGCATGATGTTAAACACATTCAGACATTTTTCTTTTTGAACATTAAATGACATAACATACATACGGATTGGGCAGAATTAATTTGTTTATTCAATTCTGTATTTTAAAAAATGTAAAAAGATGGGTAAAGATTCAAAAATGAAAGCAAGCGAGGCTAATCCACAGTGATTCATATAAATGACCATTTTAATTCTTTCTGATCTGCAACTGAAATGTGTTGCATGTCAGATTCCAGAGCATATTTCTGTTTCAGATTTGATGTAGATAGAAATCATGCACATAAATGTCTGTTTAGATTTTTGGCAGAGAAATGCATGGCTGTATGACCTATAGACATGTCTACTGTGGTACATAAAGGAAGTAATTACAAAAGTAGTGTCAAGACACTTAAATTATTAATTTTTCTGTAAAATTCTGATTTTTCTTTTCCTTATGGAAAACAATGTTACAGGGATAAAACTTATGTGGTTCTATAGAAACTGACCTAAAATGCTACAGAATTTATTGGAGAATGATAGTTCGTATACTTTGTATAGTTTCCCCCCATTTTATACAATTATATAGTAGGAATATAATTCTTAAATTCTCTAGGATGGTTCAAAAATCTGCATAAAGTCTATCACTGTCTGGAAAAGTCTTATGATGTTTAATAAAGTGTTGACAAAACACTATGTCAAATGTAAAGCAAAATAGGCTTTATATGGAGCATTCTGGGACACCAAAGAGAGTCCGGAAGTTCAGTTTAAAAAAATCAGATTTTTATGGGAAAAAAATGTTTTGTAAAACTCAAAATAAAAAATGTTGATGAAAGGGTTGATTTAAGTAAAAGGGATATGTAAGCTGTTTTCCATATGGATTTTAATGTAACCCCTCGCACCGTTACAATGTTACTGCACTTTGTTACTGAATGAGGCCTTGTCTTCACTAAAAAGTTGTACAACTTTAACTACCATTCTAGTTAAAGAAATACAACCTCCCTCGTGTGGATGCAGTTGTAAAGGAGCTTCACACCACTATAAAGATATATAAGACACCTTTATATAGGTAAAACTGTGTCCACACTGGGGTTTGTATCACTCAGGGCTTGTCTACACTGGAAAGTTTCTGCGCTGTAAAGCCGCTTTTTGCACTCAAACTGCAGAGGTGTACACACTGTCCAGCCACTTTGTGTGCAGAAACTCCTCTGCTGAATGCCACAAAAAAACCCGCCTCGACGAGAGTCGTAAGGCTATTTGCGCAGAGGCTCCAGCACTCTATTGCCAGCGTAGACCCTGGATTGCTTTCTGTGCTGTAATTGGTCTCCGGAGCTGTCCCCTAATGCCTCAAGTGACTGCTCTGCTCATTGTTTTGAACTCTGCCATGGAGACTTGCGCCCCTCCCCTTTCAAACCACTGTTTCTAACAGCCCTTGTGTGCCCTGTTGATTTGCCCCGGGACACAAAGCAAACCACTAGTGTGGAATGCTCGTGCTGTTGAACACAGAGGGGGGTGGGGTGTGTGTGTGTGTGTGTGTGTGTGTGTTTGCTGTGCAGAGAGCCCAGGGAGGGAGGCGGGGGCTGATGTCGGGGTTTCCCCCTTCCCCAGGACTGGTTGCTTCCTGCCGCTGTCTGAACTTACAAGACAGCACGCTGACACACACTCTGTCCCCCCAAAATACTTGTGGCTCAGAAAATTGCCAGTGTAGACATACCCTCAGTAAATAATCACATCCCTAACTGATCTAAATATACTGGTACAACTTTCGAGTGGAGGCCAGGCCTGAGAAATAACATCAAAATGGACTAGAAATCAAAATGAATCTGATTAGAAAAATTCTCTTTTCCAAGCAGAGCTGAAGTGCACACCGCAAACAAACAGAACCAACGGTGAAAAATTAAATTGATTTTTAAAATGGTTCCGCTTAAATGCTGTTAAATATTATTAGTAAAATTAGGTAAGGAAAAATGTTTTGGTTTTACAATATGATTCTTAACCAGTGTCCCTTTCATACATCTTCCCAATTAAAAATAAAACAGAACTAGAGTGAATGTATGTAATGCAAAGAAATCACACTAAAAGCTTAACTAAATGTAACAGAAGCCTAATCAGTTTCATTCTGAAATAACTATTGATCAGTGATAAATCAGTCCACTCTAAGAACTAAAACCTCACAGACTGTGCAAGGGAGTGAGGGTGGTGTTGAAATGTCTTCTAGAGAGGGTGAAATGATCCTCTCTTCCCTTTCCCCAGGCTATCCAGAACCCAACTGGCAGCTCCAAAGGCACTGCTGCAGACCACAAGTTGTTTTAAACAGCCCCAACTGCCACACCGTCTACACAGGGGAATTCTGCCAAAGGATCATAAACACCCACTGCTTTGGCTGCTGCAGACTCTCTGAAGCGGAGGGCATTTCATTATCCTCAAATATAACTTGTCTTGTAGCAAACACCTTGAAATGATCTCTTTGCTCATATCGTTCTATCTTCTGATCCTCATCCTCCCACATCTCCCCGCCTATTATTTTGATCCTCAACTACTGTGCCTTGTCTGTCAGCAGGTCCCAGTCCTACATTAAGAACCACATGGGTGCTGCCAGGACAGTTCTAAATTCAGGATCAGGGCCACAGATATCAAGCTCTTTGAAGTAGAGTCTGTTGCCGCCTTTGTGTTTGTACAACTCCCCAGCATGGTGGGGCCCTGATCAGAGTGTAGCTTTGGGTGCTACTGTAATACTAATGAACATTGCTTTCTCAATCTAGATTTCTATACTGCACTCACCACGGTATTATCGTTCGGTTTTTCCGGGTCTTCCCACTGCCTGGTTTCTGAAAGCAGCAGAAGTTCCAAAAGCATTCATTTAGGTGCAGTAACAGCAGATATTTTACATTTTGATTACCAAGGAAATGCAATCAGATTGCAGGGAGTAGTTATCCATCTGCTACATTTGTGCATCTTCTAGTGAATAGTCTCTTCTGCTGCACAGATGAAAGAAAATGTTACACTCAGAGGCACCTGGAAAAAAGCTATACTACAGCTCAATAAAACAATGAAAGCCTCCTGATAAATGGTCTCAGTGACCTATCAAAAATTCTTTTCGAGTAATGATTAAAAGAAAAACAAAGGCAGAAAGACAGCCTGACATACCTCATTCTGCTTGACATACATTCCCTACAAGACAGCAAAATGCAGTGAAAGAATGGCTAGGGATACATTTTACACTCTGACACAAAACTCCCCTTTTTTTAAATAAAATCAGTAGAGCAACCAGGTCATTAAATCCAGTTCTGTTCTATATCCACTACCTAGAATCGCAGAACAGCTCCAGTCATGTTAATTTTGTAAGTAAATTTCATTTTTTCTTAAATAAAGGGGTCAAAGGTAGAAATGTAATCAGGAAATACCATCTCTATCATCATCATCATCAGCTAATACAGGCCCATGTATATGGATCCCTGCGCTCATATGAAGCAAGAATGGGGCCACAGGCTAATTCAGCACAATGGATGACTAATAAGAACGGCCCTACTGGGTTAGACCAATGGTCCATCTAGCCCAGTATGCTGTTTCTAACAGTGGCCAGTGCCAGATGCTTCAGAGGGAATGAACGGAACAGGGCAATTATCAAGTGGTCCATCTCCTCTTGTTCAGTCCCAGCATCTGGCAGTCAGAGGCTTAGGACACCCAGGGCATGGGGTTGCATCTCTGATCATCTTGGCTTATAGCCACTGATGAACCTATCCTCCATGACCTTATCTAATGCATTTTTGAACCCCTACACAAACATCCCATGGAAATGAGTTCCACAGGCGGATTGTGCAAAGAAGTATTTCTCTTTGTTTGTTTTAAACTTGCTGCCTATTAATTTCATTGGGTGAGCCCTAGTTCTTGAGTTAAGTGAAGGGGTAAATAACATTTCCCTACCCACTTTCTTCACACCAGTCATGATTTTATATATCTCTATCATATTGCCCCCTTAGTCATCTCTTTTCAAAGCTGAAAAGTCCCAGACTTTTTAATCTCCCTTTTTATAGAAGCTGTTCCATACCCCCTAACAATTTTCATTGCCCTTCTCTGCACCTTTTTCCAGTTCTAATATATTTTTCTAGATGAGGCAACCAGATCTGCATGCAGTATTCAAAGTGTGGATGTACCATGGAGTTATACAATGGCATTAGGATATTTTCTCTTTTATTATCTATCCTCATTCCTAATGGTCCTAACATTCTGTTAGCTTTACTGACTGCCACTGAACATTAAGGAGATGGTTTTCAGAGAACTATTCACTATGACTCCAAGATCTCTTTCATGAATGGTAATAGCTAATTTAGACCCCACCATTTTCTATATACAGTTGAGATTATTTTTCCACTGTGCATTACTTTGCACTTATCAACTTTGAATTTCATCTGCCATTTTGTCACCCAGTCATCTAGTTTAGTGAAATCCCTTTGTAACTCTTCACAGTCAGCTTTGGACTTAACTGAGTAATTTTGTAACGTCTGCAAATTTTGACCCCTTTTTCCAGATCATTTATAAATGTTGAACAGTACAGGTTCCAATACAGATCCTTGGGGGACCCTCATATTTACCTCTCTCCACTGTGAAAACTGACCATTTATTCCTAACCTTGTTTCCTATCTTTTAACCGGTTACTGATCTATGAGAGGACCTTCTCTCTTCTCCCATGACAGCTTAGTTTGCTTAGGAGCCTTTGGTGTGAGACCTTGTCAAAGGTTTTCCAAAAGTCCAAGTATACTATCAACCGGATCACCCTTCTCCACATGTTTGTTAACATCCTCAGAGAATTCAAATAGTTTGGCGAGGCATGATTTCCCTTTACAAAAGCCACACTGACACTTCCCCAATATACCCTGTTTATCTAGGTGTCTGATCATTTTGTTCTTTACTACAGTTTCAACCAATCTGCCTGATATTGAAGTTAGACTTACCAGCCTGTAACTGCCTCTCTCACATAAAGATGTATGGGGGGGGGGGAGAATCTACCATTACTAGAAATTTGCTACTGCAATACATCCTGCCCTTTGCATTGCAAGATAGTCAGCACTGGAGAAAGGACAGGCAGTACGGTTTCAAATACAAGTACAAACCAGAGACGCATAGGTAAATACATCAGAAACCCTGCAGATCTTCTCCCCGTTCTGACTGTGGCATGCTCCTTTGGCCTCCCATCTTACTAATCGCAACATGGCTGGGCTGCTGTTGGACTCCCAACAGCAGCTACACTCAGTCCCTCACAAAGCACATTGCTTTATGGGAGGCAACATGCACTGGGGGCTAATCCCCAATTCCTCGCCTTCTGCGCTCCTCGGCGCTACACTTTCCTCGAGTTGCACCAGATACATGTTGTGGATGACCTAATGCAATAGTTCTCAACCCGCAGCCCATAGGCCGCTTGCTGCCCAATCAGCACACAGCTGCAGCCCATGTGACATCCTCAGGGCCACACAGGTAGTGTTTATGTACTGTGTGGATGCAACCCACATAACACAGAGCTGCATGTGCATCTCATAATGATAAATAGGTTTGGGGGGAGGGATAGTTCAGTGGTTTAAGCATTGGCCTGCTAAACCCAGGGTTGTGAGTTCAATCCTTGAGGGGGCCATTTAGGAATCTGGGGCAAAAATTGGGGATTGGTCCTGCTTTGAGCAGGGAGTTGGACTAGATGATCTCCTTAGGTCCCTTCCAACCCTGATATGATTCTAACCACTGGCCTAATGGTATGATACAGTCTAACTACAGTTCTCTTCCAATGACTTCTGTGGGTTTTCTTGACCATAATTTAGATCCAGCACTCCCTTGTGTGCCATATAAACAGAGGAAACATATGGCCTTTCAGTTATTTGCAGTGCCACTTTACCCTACTCTACAGGCGGCATTATAGTATACTCAATGAAGATCTAGATAGAACAAATATAACCAGGTGGGAAAACAAAAATATAATTTTTAACCAAAATTATTTCAATGGAAAACCAAAACTTTAGTTCATAACATTCAAATGTTTACAGAAGACATGGGACAGTGTCACCAGAAAGAGACTATTCTTTTCCTTATGCAGAAATTGCCTACAGCAATTAACTCCCAAACCTCAAGGCTCCTGACACAATCAGGCTAGAGTTAAAATGCATACACAGAGGTGCTCCAGTGCAAGGAAACCATTTATTATTGTTTACTTTAAAATATGACACCTGAAACATGGCTTGGAGGGGTGGAAGGGGCTGAATAAGTTCCACATAAGCACTCAAGGTTTTGTTTATCAGAATCTGTTATGCCTGCAAAAACTGGTCTGATAAATCTGTGAATCATAATGCTTACTTTCATAGAACGCCTTTCATCTGCGGTTCTCAAAGTGCTTGGAAAACATTAATTAGGTCTCAAATCACCTTTGTAAAGGAAGCATTATTCTCTTTCTACAGAAGGGGAAGGTGAGGTGCAGACAGGTGAAATGATTTCTTCAAGGTCACTGCAGCGTGGAGCAACACAGACTTGTGCGAGCAGGGCTCCCGGTAGCATGCTAAAAACAGCAGTGTGGATACTGCTGCCCCAGTAAGGATAGCCACCCTAGCTGATAAGCAGGCAACCGGGTAGGTCCGAGCTGACTGTGGCTAATCTGAGCCGCCACTGGTGCTCCATCGTCCATGCTGCTATTTCTAGTGTGCTAGTTCAAGCCCTGCTATGGCACGTCTCTCTGCCCAGGCTGGGAGGCTTGCTAACAGCTTTGGTGTAGACCTAGGCCAAAAAAGGGTCTGATCCTGAAAGATGCTGAGAAGCCCCTACCAGCTGCCGTGCTAGAAAGAGCATTCAAGAGCCCTGACTCCCAGACCCTAAGCCGCTCACATGAATGCTTTGCCCGTTTGGGTTTTGGTCATGGAGGGAACCGAGACAAATGGACACTCAAAGAGGAAAAACTAGGGCTTGTGGGAAGAGTGGTTTCCAACCTCATAGAAGATTTGCTTCAAGTTTTTGATGGCCATTTGGATCGTTTCTGCTTACATCCCAACTGGTTCACCCAGATAAAACTGTTCGTTAAAGCTAAAGCAAACCCTCGCTGCCATAATTAAATGTTGTGCCTGGAAGGCCGGCACATTTTACAACCTCAAAGGGTTAAAAATCTCACTTTCGGTACTGATTACTTAAACCACTTTTACAAAATGGCCCTGCAATAAATCTCGTTCAAAACTGATTAAATCTGTACGGAGGTAAGTGGGAGTTGTAGCATACAATCAAATTCCATTTTTCCTGTGGATATTTATACGTTCTTAAGGGCAGCTTTCAATTCTGAAAAGTAGGACGTTACTTGTCAGCCTCCTCTGAGCTTAAATCATAAACTTCCCATTTTTGCCGTCAGTCAATTGTGTTGACATACCACACACATGAAAATCAAACAGGTGTATTTGCAGTAATCAGGGTGGATAAAAATCAATGATTTTTTTTTTAATTTTTTAATCAGATTTTTTTTTATTTAAATCGGATTTTTCTGATAAAATGCTTTTTGAGGAAAAAACCTATCTAAAGATAGTTTTAATTAGATAGATTATAGCTCAAAGATACCTCATCATGGAATAGGGATTATAAATTCTAATTCTACAGTATGAGACAATATATTCATGTAATGTTTAAGAAAAGTTTTGTAAATGAGTTCCAATAGTTCAGGGATTAGGGACCCAATCTTATGGGGTTCCACAGGCTTCTGTATAGATTATTTAGGTTAATCTTCTATCTACCCAGTGGGACTCAGTGCTCAGTCTAGAAGATACCACCAGAGATGCTTAGTTTTCCAGTTCTCAAACTGTGGATTTGTGCCTCCAGAGGTAACATGCTTGTTAACAGCAAAAATGGTTTTAAATAAATAAATTTAATATATAGTGGTGAGAAATAACAGACCACAACTCTATTGTCCCTCTGCAAAGTTGTGTACACAGAGTCAATCCCTTACCTCTCTCTAAAAGTGGAAAGTTTCAAGAAGTTCAACAAATAGACAATTGTTGGGGCTGGAATAGATCTGGACAAGGAGAAGAAGTCTGGAGATAAATGTGAGAAGTGAGGGACATATGCTTGTTTTGTTAAAATATTATATGTTTGCTGTTGAAGAAAACAATCCAGAATATATAACACTGTTTTAGTTAAATAAAACAATTTAAAATGTCTGTCTGGTGATATTCTCTTCCTGATACAGCACGGCAAGAAAATCCTCGGAATATTAATAATTAACCTGTTGAACTGGAGATAGTTCACCTCCCAATGACTTCATAAATATCTGCTTCAATTACCTTTGGTAAATGAGAACCAAACAATCATTCATTTTCTGATATAGCTGTAAAACTAATCTGAAAAGTTTTCTAAATAAATCACTGTTTAAAAATGTAGTGTGTATCTTCTAAAAATGAAACTTACATCTATCTCTGAGTTGTGAAGAATATGTATTAAGGTTATAACAACCAACAAGAATGCACTTTTATGTAGAAAGCCATGATTAAATCGAGTCTTCCCGACTAGTGATTTAAATCAAATCCACCCTGGCAGTAATTTTATCTTTTATATACAATCCCACCCAGTTCTGCATGGCTAATGATAGACACCGTTACAGAAGTGAGAGGAGGACGTGAGGTAACAAAGTTACAAAAGAGCTTTGTGTCCTACGAATGGAAGTGCGGATCATAAAGACGTCTGAAGCATTTTAAAAATTAAATAATCACTGTGCCGTTTATTTCACTTCAGTGTCCTAGCATTAATCATGGACTATACGCACACACCATGTCCAGCAGGATACTTACATACACCTGAGACCAGATTTACAAAAGAGCTTCGGGCCAGATTTCCAAGTGGTCAGCAGCACCCACAACTCGAGACAGATTTTCAAGACAGCTCAGCTCGCACGGAAGCGCCTAAATAAGGGCCAGGTTTTCACAAATACTCAGCAACCAGCAGCTCCCACTGTGATACCCACTGCCAGATTTTCAAAAGAGCCCAGCACATTTCTCTTCTGAAAATCTCCACTTTTTGGAGCTTTGGAACCGAGCTCTTTTGAAAATCTCGCCCATGAGCATGTCTCAAACACATATCAGGCCTGATTCAGATCTCAGTTATACTGATGCAAATCAGGAGTAACTCCACTGTCACTGAGTTACATCAGTGTCACTGAGATCTGAATCAGGTACCACACTGGGAAAAGCCTTCCTTGTTTCTTATGTAAAGGCATCAGTAATCAACTACTGGATGTTCTTCCTTTGTTTAGTACATTCCACATTCTGAAACAGTTCAGGACAGTTAATATTAATCAGATTATGGATATGCTGTTTTTCATTTTAAAAAAATCTTTTCTGGTGCTCCAGTACCATGAAACTCTTATCTGTTGAAGGGTTTTTACTTACTAATTCTACAGAATGGCTTTTCTTGCAAAGGCTGAAGAACTGTCAAACAAATTATCTGCATTTTAAAAATATGAACAAAGCAATTAAAGCTTTTAGAAAAGGAAACAGCCTTTCAAACATTAGCTAATTGGAAGTTAAACCTGTGGGTACACCAACACCATAAGAACAATCATTAGATTAAATCAACAAATGAGGAAGACACAGACCTGTTAGGCTGAAATTTCACCCAGGGGCTAGGGAGCCTTCTACAGTCCCTACCAGCAGAAATGCCCAGAAGTGGAATGCAGCGGAGGCAGGAGGTGCTGAGGGTGCAGCTGAGATACAAACCCACCTTACATGGGCCACCTTAAAGACTTCCTAGGCACTAGCTGGGGTGGGGGGGAAAGTAAAGGTATAGCCACTGGGCCCAAAACCACCTTATGCAGATCCAGAGGCCACAAACCGATAGGAGGAAAAAACAGAAGTTCTACCCCCCCCCCACAATCCAGTCCAGGGGATGGTAGAGCAGCTGAGGAGGTGCTGCACATTTGGCCCGCTGCCTGCCTACCGAATGGTGAGCCTCTCTGTTCCAAAAGGATAGCTCCTCCTTGGAAAAGGTCAGAGGCGGCAGGTCAGTAAAGTGCTCGTTATTAATAATATTTGTAGTATCATAGCACCTAGGAGCCCACTGCACTAGTGCTGTACAAACACAGAACAAAGACAGTCCCTTGAGTACATGCCTAATCTCAGCCAGTGAATAGTCTCCTTGAGGTCGAAGAGGATGCTCAGATGTTTAAAGTCTGCCAGATTTCAACACCCTTGACAATTGGGAAGCCAAGGTAGGGGAGTAATATCCTTTACTGGGCCATCTTCTGTTGGTGAAAGAGACAAGCTTTTGAGCTACACAGAGCTCTTCTTCAGGTCACTAATTGGGAGCAGAATACTGGATTTGACATGACCTAGCTGCCTTTTCCAGGGTCAGTGTCTATGTGCATAGTCAACCACCGAACCACCACATCCCTGCATTTAGCTGCCTGGAATGCTCTGCCAGTTGGAATAGATCGGAGACCAAACTTATTTTCACTTCTGTCCCAATTACAGGTTTGGATCCTGTTCTTCAGAGGTGAAAGGCTAAAGTTTTTCCCCACCCTGCATTTTTAATATACAGCAACTATTATCATTACATTGGCAAAACCATGTATTTCATCGCAATCAATCAAGTGGGGAATACTGAAGCAGTGAAAAAGAGTAAGGAATGAAAACACTCTGCCACAAAAGCTTCACTTATAATCACAGAAGGTTTTACCAATTCCATCCAGAATACTCTAGGGGACAAAAGAGAAGCTATAACAGATTTTCTTGGCCTCTTACCTAGCATTTTACTGATCATACGGTAAAGGCATGACACTTCTGTACTAGACACTTTTAAGTGGAGGTTAAGTGGAAGTTAAAACTACGTTCTGTGTATAAAACGTCAGTAAAGAAATAAGTGATACATAATTTAAGTGCTCAATCAAACAAAGACAGTTCTTTTTGAAATAACTTATTTTCATTTATTCATAAGGGTTTTTTATACAATCTGTAACAGTCTTTGTAAACAGGAATTAAAATTCTGACAGCAACATAATTTCCTAGTTGGCAGAATTTTCCGTCTATATTTTTTCTTTTTAATTCCTGTATTCTTTTTTACTGTTGGGTAAAATAACCCCTTGAAAGTTAATGCATCTCCCATTCCGCAGTTAAAAAAAAAGGATAATAAAAACTGAATGCTGCTGTATTGTATCAGTTCCCCAACCACAGTAGAGTTATCTATTCGTTATTATTTTCTAAAATGGATGCAAATTATACTCCAAGGTCAATGCAGCCATGCAGGGGGGAATTTACACTACGGGTTCCATTTTATGAACTTCAGAACTGTTGCTCCTCAGATTTCCTGTTGGAATGGATAAAATTGTGCTAAATTCTTAGTCCAATTATGCAGTCACTGCTTTCACATTTTGCAGAGTGTATATTTCAAAGGGTTGAGGGGATATAGAGAGAGAAAGGAGAAGGTGGAGACCGCTAATAAAGGGAAAGAACTGCCTCGAAACGCAGAACTCAGGCCAGTTTGAAAAGAAAGTGGGGAAACAGCAACAATTACTTCAGAGTATCAGAGGGGTAGCCGTGTTAGTCTGGATCTGTAAAAGCAGCAAAGAGTCCTGTGGCACCTTCTAGACTAACAGATGTATTGGAGCATGAGCTTTCGTGGGTGAATCCCCACTTCGTTGGATGCATGTAGTGGAAATTTCCGGAGGCAAGTATAAATATGCAAGCAAATATGCAAGCAATTATTTCAGAATGAACAAGCTATTATGTGGCTTTGTTATCAGTTTGACATTATTATAGGGGTATAATGGCAGCCTCATTTAGACTTAGATACATCTATTTAAGGGGAAAATTATGTAAATGCATATTCTTGTATCTATTTTGTTGAAAATATGTTGGGGAAGGGAGAACTGGAATGAACTCCATGATCAACTTGATAGGATCAGAGGTAATAAAGCTAATACCTGGGGATCAATTTTTGTTCTCAGTTGCTCCCAAGCAACCCCAACACGGGATAAGGACAAAGCCTTCAGCAAGTTTTTAACTTAGCTCATCGATACATGAATGTGTTAAAATTCAGTTGATAATGGTGGGGGGGGGGGCTAAAGAACACGTTAAAAACCCTTTGGACATAGCTTTCCTGAACTCATTTGCTGAACAACCCACCAGTACTACTTGTCCAGAGTCTTTCAGATTTCAAGAAATTGAAGGTAGGTGGTGTTAACTGTATAAATGATCCTTTAAAATTCTTTTTGGCAACTCAAGACCCAATTTTCTGATTATAATACAGGTTTTTACTGTTGTCTACAAATAGATCAGGGATTCATTTCCATATAAAGAGCTCTAAATACATCATCCATAACTAATGTGCTTCATGATAAACTAAGGGTCTAATCCTACAGAAACGTTACACACATGAGAAGCCCCAATTAATTCATTAAATCAGCCTGAGCCACTCTGCAGCAATCCCTTTGGCAACCTAGAAGCATTAGTAATGGACATCAAAGAGTGTTCTGTCCACTCTTAATGGCTGAAGGGAGAGTAGATTTGACTGAAGGAAAGGGATGAAAACTAGAAGGCAGGATAGTGGTTCTTCTCTAGAGGGTGACTTTGTGGTTTCAATGAAATCTATGGAAGGTTTGCCATTGGCTACAATGGAGCCAGGATTTCACCCTGAAAGTATCATATTGCAAGAATATATGTGTGTATTATACATAGATAGGATGACATATTTGCAAAAGCTGTTTCATGTGTTACAGTCCACATACCAGAAAGGGGCCACATTTATATTAGTTCACGAATGAGTCAACAGATGATCTCTTGCGAGACCAGCATGTAAGAGGTATGCTACTTAGACGCATTCATGTAGAAATGGATTTTTGTTCCACAAGGAGAAATAATACTTTTGGGATGCTGGTGATTTACGAATGTACCTTTTTATGACTATCTACTGGCAAAGCTACAATAAGAGGTGTTCCATTTTTTTCCAACAGGCTTATTGGTATTTATGCACCAAACTCTCATTGATTTCAATAGGAGTTAGGCCCCTAAATACCTTTGAGGATCTGGGTCATTGTTACTGGTTTTGATAAAGGACTACATTAGCTTTGTTGGCATGCCTGGCAGCAAATAATACATCTCCCACAATCATACATCTACTTGAGACAGTGAGTGGTTGTTTAACATTCACTGAAATCTGGCCAAAAAAAAAAAAAAAAACAATCCACAGCCCACAGAACACTAGGCTTCTTGACGCGATGCAGAGACCCTGTCCCTAGTTACCAGCAGCTGGCCTGCTAGACAAACTGTAATCTTTCTCTGTGTTCCCTTCTCTTCTCTCTGCTTTCACTACAATTTTCCAAGACTTAGCACATGCTTAACTTCATGCATATGAGTGGTGTCACTGAAGGCAACGGGACTACTCGGTATGTGTACATTAAGCACATGCACAAGTCTTTCCAGGATTGGGGCCAATATCTGCAACAGCCCAGCTCTCAAAGCAACTTCCCCTCTCCCTTCCTAGCCATGCATAAGTGCAATAAAAATAAATAAATAAAATAAAAAACCCAACAGACTGGGTCCTGAAATGTGAGGTGGTGCGGGGTTTCAAGCACTTCGCTGTTTCCTCCGAGTCAAAAATACTGCAGCAACAGGGTTTTTAATCAAGTTATTTTAGCACTTCATAGCTAAGCCAAGAAGCACAGAGAAACATGTGGACATTTCTCAGACAAAGGCTTGGTTATACACAATCTTGGTGCTATACACCCCACGTGGCAGAAAATCATGGGGTCCATGGCGTGGGTGGTCCCATGCTCCTTCTGTTGCTGTATCTGAGTGATCACACTTTTAAATACATAGATCACAGGTGACACTAATGTCCTAACACTAGCCTTCCACCCCTCCCTGCAAAAAACACTGCAAAGTTGCAGAAAGCTACGCACTTTCAAAAACTAACCAAAAGACTGGACGTACTCACGACGCTGTGGTCAAACACATACATATCTTTAACAACTCACACAATTCACTTCAAAAAGAAACACGTATGATAGCTATAAAAGAGTGCAAGAAACTATGAACAATAACCTTAGCTGGAAAAAGTGCTTTCAAAAGCCACCCAACAACAGGTCGAGTCATGAGTGGGTGAATGATTATTTATGAAACTTTCAGCAAACAAAGTTATCTTTTAGAGTACAGAGCAAAAAAGTGAAACATTTTAGCCCAGGTAATTTTTTTAGAATGTTTCTTTGACTGACAGCAGGTGCCATTTCCAGTTATGGCCTTTTAATTCTGTGATGCTGTAGTAAACTGCAGGCACCGTTTGCATTATGGGAACGTAAGTATTCTGGAATTCTAAGGACTCCACACACTTCTCACATTTTGTTCTCCATGTTTGCAACACCGCTCCATGGCACTTACTGGGATCTGCTGGATGATTCGAAAAGAATCCAGGCACTTCATCTAGGTGCTTAATTGGGATCATAGCTCTTCTCCAAATCCAGCCACTTCTTTAGGTATCTACATGGGAGTTGTTGGGTACTGAGCTCTGTTGCAAAATCTGGTCCTTTGCTTCTAAGTCAAACAGAAACTGACTAATTACAAAAAGTCAAATCGCTTAGCGGTGCCTGGTTGGAATTGTAAAAGGATGTTTTTGTTTTAATCATCCTATATAGCTGTAAAAAAATCCATTATTTTAAAAAATTGTGCAGGTCTTTAAAAAGACAACAGGGACTTTAAACAAAAAACACAATGCAGTGAATATGTGATGAGCCATGCGCACAGTTCTTGTTTACAGAGTTTAAATTGCATGTATAATTCCTCACCTACTATACTGATAATGTGTCCCCATGGTGTGTGCAAGCAGTGTTATAGGGGTGGGGAAGCAATTGTTTTTCTGACTGTCTGGCAGTTTGTGACAAGGACTGTGTTAATTAATTTTAATAGCTTTTTAGTATTTTTTTCTCTTTATGTAAAGCATTCAGCTAGCTGTGTATCTGTTCAGCTACAGCTATATTTTAAAAGGTTCATCATAATTTACAAAAATGAGCCCCAAAAATATGGTTTTTGCTAGATTTCCTGGCTCTCTACTGCTTCTATCAGAGGGAGTCAGCACCAACCATCACAGGGCCTGGACTCTGTAAATACAATTGCTTTCATAGAATCGTAGGGCTGGAAGGGACCTTGAGAGGTCATCTAGTCTAGTCCCCTGAACTCATGGCAGGACTAAGTATTATCTAGACCAGTAGTTCCCAAACTTGTTCCACCGCTTGTGCGGGGAAAGCCTCTGGCGGGCCGGGCCGGTTTGTTTACCTGCCGTGTCCACACGTTCGGCCGATCGCGGCTCCCAGTGGCCGCAGTTCGCGGCTCCAGGGCAATGGGAGCTGCTGGAAGCAGCAGCCAGCAAACCTGCGGACGCAGCAGGTAAACAAACCGGCCCAGCCTGCCAGGGGCTTTCCCTGCACAAGCGATGGAACAAGTTTGGGAACCACTGATCTAGACCGTCCCTTACAGGTGTTTGTCTAACCAGCTCTAAAAAATCCCCAGTGATGGAGATTCCATCATCTCCCTAGGCAATTTATTCCAGTGCTTAACCATCCTGACAGTTAGGAAGTTTTTCCTAATGTCCAACCTAAACCGCCTTTGCTGCAATTTAAGCTCACTGCTTCTTCTCCTATCCTCAGAGGCTAAGGAAAACAATTTTTCTCCCTCCTCCTTGTAACAACCTTTCATGTACTTGAAAATTGTTACCATGTCCCCTCTCAGTCTTCTCTTCTCCAGACTAAACAAACCCAATTTTTTCAATCTTCCCTCATAGGTCATGTTTTCTAGTCCTTTAATCATTTTTGTTACTCTTCTCTGGACTTTCTCCAATTTGTCCACATCTTTCCTGAAATGCGGCACCCAGAACTGGACACCATATTCCAGCTGAGCAAAAGAAGCGGTTTCCTGTTATTTGATTTCCTCTGCCTTCAGAAACACAAGACCTTGTATATTCTTTATAAATAAACACAACTGCATCAAAGTACCACCCATCTATTGCCAAATTCTACTCCCAACTGGAACACTCACAGGGCTTCACACTTTGCCGAGCCACTCGGACTGAAAAAGGCCAACTATATCACTAGTGAGTATCAGTCTCCCCTGCACCCACCCAGGAAACACCCTCCCAAACTCTGGGCAGTTTTGCCAGGCTCCAACCCCAGGCCCAGGCTCCTACCACTGTAGCCCAGAAAGAACCAGGCTAGCCAGGTTGCATGTGGACTACTGTCTCCCATCGCTGCCAGAGTACTGTCAAACACATTTCTGCAAGCAGCTCTCCCTTCGTTATTTAACCATGTTATCCCACTTGCGCTCTCTCTCACTCCCGTTCTCTCCCAGCTCTGCACAACTTCATCTCATTTCCTTCGTCCGTTCTTGCTCCCAAGATCCATGCGTATAAGAATCCTCTTTCTGAATTATTAACATAAAAAACCACCAAACAGGACAACATGTGCAGAACCACTGAGCTAACTCCTGACCTTGCATGTGTAACCCTGGCTTCCCCATATCTACATACACCTCAACCCCGATAGAACGCGGTCCTCGGGAACCAAAAAATCTTACCGTCTTATAGGTGAGACCGTGTTATATCGGGGTAGGGAGAGGAACCGCTCCCCGCCCCAGCTCACCTCCGCTCCGCCTCCTCCCCTGAATGCGCCGCCACCGCTCCACTTCTCCCCCCTTCCTTCCAGGCTTGCCGCGCCAATCAGATGTTTGGCACAGCAAGCCTGGGAGGGAGGGGGGAGAAGTGGAGCGGCAGCGTGCTCGTAGGTGGAGGCAGAGCAGAGATGAGCTGGGGCAGAGGGGCCGCAGCGAGTAAGGGGGGGCGCAGAGGAACCGCTTGCAGTAAAATGAATTCGGATATAATGAGGTAAAGCAGCCCCACTCCCCGGAGCACTTCTTTACCGCATTATATCCGAATTTGCGTTATATCGGACCGCATTATATCGGGGTAGAGGTGTATATTGTAACTAGGGCTGCTCGAAATTTTCAGTAAAAAAAAACAAAAACAAAAAAACAAAAACACACACTCGGTTTTGATGGAAAATTGGGGTTTTGACTAAATTGGTTTTTGTGAAAAAGTATCTGCTTTCCATAGAAAATTCTGATTTTCTTTTTTTTGGCCAAAAAATAATGTCTAACAAACAAAATATTTTAACGTGGATAGGCTGCAGCAGTGCCTCATGGGTGTTGTAGCTTGGTTACTCCATGTCCCCATTCTCCTCTGTGAGCTGGGCTTCCCAGCCAGACTACATCTCCCATCAACATTTTCCTCTGGGTTCTTCTGGACAGGGACAATATCCTTTGCATTTGCCTGATTGGCACCTCATGCTTTTCTGAGCACTCAGTGAAGAAGTAAAAAGCACAAAGGGGGAGTTACACAGTTCCAAGTAATTATTAACTAATTTACACTTTCAGGCAGCATAGGCATTGTGTAGGAAGTTGACCGTGCTGCATACAATGGCAGTTCCTCCATCAGGCTGCACAGACATCCTTGCTTTCTCCACTGTGCCCATCTGCCATGCAGACTTTATGCAACAGGGGGTGGAACATTACATACAGTCTGTTATAGTACATCCTTATAAGTGCACACCCTTGTGACATGGTACAGTGCAGCAGGCACTCAGCTCAGCTTCCCAGCTGGTCTTTCACTCCTTTATCCAGCCTCCAATGCCTCCATGGTTGCAAAGACTTAGCTCTCCAGATAGCTCACTTTCAGTTCTACTCCTTCCAGGGGACTTGAAATCCATAACAAATATGAAGCAACATGAACATAAACTCTTTCCTATCCTCCAGGTGATCTGCTATGTACCAGTCTTGGCCCTGGCCCACCTTTTCTCACACAGCAAGAGACCCACATCCACTCTCTCTCTCTCTGCCTGCTTCCCTCTGACTGAGAAGGGCTCCTCCTTTTAAGCCCCTCCTGCTCTATGCATCTGAGTTTGGGCTGACTGAGCCTTCAGTAACGCATTAATCCATTCCTGCCTTGAATGAAGGCTTGCATGCCCCATCACACAGTCCTACATACCTATGCAGGCAAGGAGAGAAACATTGCGTACTGCCTTACCAAAGGTGTTTTCAAGGCCATGAACGCCGCTCTGTTCTCCACATCACACACAGGCCCAATTAAAATTGGTGGTCATGAAAATGTCATGCAAATTGTAATACATAAAAAAATGATACTTGAACTAAACGTATTGACTTTAGAAGGCAGGTCTTCAGATTATTTCACAACCACTGCTTAAGGCAAATATTGAAGGAAACTACTCAAATTACTCCACTTCCAAATGAATACAAGTACATATTATATCACTCAGCTCAAAATAAGTACACAACACTATAAAGAAAAGTCCTTCTTGCTTGATGCAAAAGGCCAGAGTTTGAGATGTCCCAGGAGAGAGCTCTTTTCATCTTGCCTTTTATTATTCTTGTAATGTAACTATTCCAAGCAAACGCTATCATCATATTTAACACAGTGGAATTCATAGGGCCATTACCATATCCTTTAGTTAAAAGAGAAACTGCTTAAACTAAAAATCTCAACAGATCTACATGAGATATAAAATTAGGAGACCCTCTACCAAAATATGCCCTTCAAAAATCATGGACTTCCATTTGCAGACTGGTTTACCAGCAGGCTTTCCAGATAAGTACCCATGCCAAATAAGAGATCTGTCTTAATTTACTTGTCCGTTTCTTAATCAAAGCATTTTGGTTCTTGCAGTATCCCTTGACAGAAAACAGCTCATTTCAATCATTAGGAGTTGCAGACACTGCTTCAAAGACATCCAGAACGAATTGAGATACCCAAACACTGCAACACTAAACAATCTCAACAAATAGCATCACATCATCATCATCATCATCATGGAAAACACAGATGAGTGTTATTTATACTTGGATATTCATTCCCTTTTTAGCTGCAAAATATCTCAAAGAACATTATCCTGCATACGACAGCATATGTCAAAATGAAAAAGGATTATAAAAGTCCATAAAAAGTTACACAAAAAGCAAGTGATAATATTGTGGTGATAACTGGGCCTACAAATTTATCCAAATTGTGAGCTCAACTGTAAAATGCATTTAAAAGTTCGTAAGATGTTACAATAACCAATAATAATAAATGTTGATGGAAAAAAGGTATGAAAGGGAGACAGAATAACTGAATTAGTCCAAATAAAAAAGGCCAAATTGATATAATTCAAGGACTGTGTTGAAATTATGTGTGTTAAAAATAGGAAAACGTGGAGATGGAAATTGATGCGGCAAAATTGGTATGTCAGCTATTAGGACTAATTGGTGGGCCAAATACTGAGGGGATCGGTTATTCCACCCATCGCTCCCTTTTTGGGTCCTTACAAGAAAAAGGATGTTGTGGGGAAAGTACAAAAGAACAAAAAGAAGAACAGACAAAAGAACAATCAGAGGCTACTGGAGTGAGCTTTACAATCATTGGCCTCCACACCCAGGGTCTCCTGAGACCCTCGGCCTTCATCTCCATGATCCTGAGAGATGTCCTGACTAGAATGGGCCAGCAAGAAAGGGACCCAGGCAACATTGCCACTCCTACCCTGAATCCTAAACACCACCTGGGAGGACAGTTACTACCATCTTTGGTACCATCTACGAGACTGTCAAACACATTTTCCTTCTAAAAGCTGTCTACAGCTAAAGGGCAAGGGAACAAGGGATGCCATTACAATGAAAGCCTTATATTATACTTTACATTTCAAATGCTTTAACTGTTTTGCCTTCTTTTCTGTATCTTTAAAAAAGGTTAAAAGGAGATTTTTAATGATGTGTTTACCATGGTACTAAACAGATTCAGGTCTCGGTAAACCAAGCCCCAGACCTCGTTTAACACTGTTTAATGTTGGACAGTGACTGGGTTATGTTAACACATTTGGCCCATTTATTCCATCTAAATTAATACAACAGATTGTACAGTCTTCTGTTAATTATTTGTTTCCCGTAGTGCTCACAATACATCACGTATTTTCCAAACATATCAGAAACCATAGCCCCTGACCCAAAGAGCTTACAATCTAAAAGACAAACAGATAAAGTATAAGGGAAGAGGTAGAACATATCAGCGAAGCATACAAGATGGCAGCTGAACCGGTTCAGTAATGTTTTAATAACAGTGGATTTTTTAAAAAATAAAAAACAAATAAAATAGCCCCCATTCCCATCATCAGCCAGTTGGTGTCGTGCGGAGTTGAGTCTTTAGGATGGAACTGAATGCAGAAAGCGTAGCAACCTAATGTTTAGAATAATATCTGAACATGTCACTTGCTGTTCTACGAATTGTCTGGACAGATGCTGGTGGGAACAGGATTGCAGAGGTTATGGTTTAGGGGTCTGTATGGAAGGGAAGTACTGCATGGGATTAGCCAGCCAGCACCTGGTGATGTCAATACAGGAAACTAGTATCACTGGACAGACGCTAGTATCCTTTTCACGAGACATAACAATCTACAATATTGGCTTCAAACACACCAGTGTTTCTCAGGGTAAATTGGATAGTAGTAAAGAGGTAGTTATGAATTAATATGTCATCAATGCAATCTCAAAAGGAATAGATCAGTGAGATGGCCAAACAAAACTTTATTCCCTATCCACATGCAAACATTAAACGGTGACTATTATGAGACATGGCAAGTGAGGGAGTTTACGAAGCACAGATTGCCAGTCCGCTTCCTAGTGACCACATGTTGGAGCTGTATATACAGATACTAGAGCACACCTTCATCTAGGTGAGGTTGGCATTAACTTGCCCCCAACAAAATTTGCTAAGTATCTTCTGAATGTGGATGGTACAAAAATCCTTATTTGGGGGTTTAGTGACCACCACCACCCTTTCAAAACACAGCCGCTGGTGACATGCAGAACTTTTTCCAGGCATTGCATCACAGCAGTGGAGCCAAAACTTGATGCAGAAGTGCCATCACATAGTTAAACATAAATACTTCCAAATTCCAGTGAAACCGAAATGTAGAGAGGCTGCAGTCTAGTGCTTAGAGCCTGGGACTTGGAGTCAAGAAGCCTGGATTCTAATCCTAGCTCTGAGAAAACCTTGCTCGCAGTCTATCCTTGCAAAAGATACGTAACCTCTCTGTGTTTTACCATCTGTAAAACTGGGGATAAGGCCACTTCATGGGACAGATGTGAGAATTAATTAATTAAGGCTTACAAAGCATTTGGAGATCCTCAGCTGGAAGGCACTATCCTAAGTAGCATAAGTATTAGTATCATCTACAATGCAGAACAGACAGTATCATAGGGCCCTTCGCAAACCCAAAGGATCAAAACCAACACGCGATAAATAGGTAAATTCTGTCATGCCATCATACACAAATACACAAAAGATTATGCAAATTGGCTAAACTACCAAGCTTAACTTGTTTGACTTTCCCACTGAGGTAAGCAATCCTTATTTAAATTTTAAAACAAACCTACCAGGATATGATAACTCCTGTATTAACTACTTAGAAACTTTCCAAGAATTTTCAAGGTCTCAGCCAAAGCCACCGCCTGAATGCCAAGCAGAACTGACAAGAATCTGTAAATATGAGCAGGGGACTCAACCATTTTGCCACATAATTAATAGGAAAATGGGTGAGCTGGATCAGGCAGAAGACACAGATGACTATGAAATCAACTCTTTTCCTTGAATGTACTGATGCTGCCACCAGCCTTCCTGGGCCAACAATGCCCTTTTAGTAGTAGAGGCAATTTAGGGATTGGAAAGAGGTCGTGCTGGCCACAGCCAGAAGGACACAGAACCACGTCCAACCCACGTGCTAACGCAGGCTACGCCAGCTGAGGATCTGATCCACTGTGAATCTCGAGCTGGTCTGGTCAGTCTGACTGCCAAAGGAATCACTGCCACTACTGACCTTGCTCCCCCTTTGAGTCTGGGCAGCAGGTTCAGATGCTCCCAATCAGCCAACCCTACTACACTGGGCTGTTTTTTTCCTCTGTAGGCTTCGCTGCCTCACTCCACACATTTGTCTCCTGTGTGGTTTTGAGGCCAAGCACCCTGCTTCCTCTGACAGCTCAAGGTGTGTTGTTAGCAGAGAAAATACCACCCAACGGCTTTACTGAGTGTACTTCTTGCGCTATTCATATGCTACTGTGCTTGTTTATACAAATGAGCATGACAGAGCATGGCCCATAACAATTAATGTGCGCTATATATGCCCTGCAGATACTTAAAATCTTGACTATAGCAACATAATCATGCCCTACTAAACAAATTCTCAATGTCCTGATACTGTCTCCATTTTAGAAATCCTACTGACCATGTTACGACACCTTGACAGACTTGGGTGGCATGTAATGGAGGTTGAGGGAGGCTAAGCCCCCCCAAACCTCCGCTAATGCTCCCCACCAGGGCTGGGCCGTGGCGGGGCTCAGAGCCTCTGGCCAATCGGGGCTCAGGATGGCTTGGGCATCCCAACGATCGGGGTGGGCCAACGGGCCAGGGCGGGCCAGGGGTTGGGACAGCTCCTCTGGCGGGCAAGAGCAGGAGAGTGGAGTTGGAGCGGGGCCTTGTGCAGAAGGGGCGGGGCAGGGGCTAGCCTTCCAAAAGTGGGGAGGGTCCGTGCGCCGCCCATGTTGACAGGCCTTTTGGAAACTTCATGTTATCATCGATACCTAAGATGTTTCAGGAAAAAGTAAGTAGATTAGCGTATACAATGTTGTTTCTCCATACAGTCATGCCTTCAGCACATAAGATGATTTTAAAATGTTAGCTATGATTATCAGCAATAAACTCCATTCGCCATATACACATCTATTCCCCTGTAAACAATCTGAACCAGGGCCTGAAGAATCCACTCACCAGTGGCAAGTAGGAACCATTCCCTGGTGTTTAAAGAGGAACCAAAGCCACTGGCGTCTTCAGAATTTAAAACTTGTATTTTTCTAATCAATTACATTTCCAGACACTGCAGTTCCACGGACAACCTTCCAAGTGTGACTGAATGCACCACTCTCTTACCAGGTTAGTTTCGAGGCTGTTAGTCACAGCCCAATGGGCAACAGTGAAACTGACAAGGATTGTGTTGGTTTTGCTCTGCTGTTACGTGGGGAAACTGAGCAATAGACACCAAGACCGCAGCTATTTGTGTGAAAAGAGGTTGGAAAAAACAGAGCGTGGGGAACGCAGTGGAGAACACGCAGCTTGCCGCTGCCAGGAGGAGGGGAAGGACACTTACACACCTCTCATGGAAGCGAGGAGGCTGCTAGAAGGATACAGAATCACACAGAGTTCATTCCAGCCATTCAGTTACTGGGTAGTGCTGGATAATCAAGAACTGCTGGGAGAGTGGAGAACTAGGCTACTGCCAGGAAATAATCGAATAGGGAAGAAAAGAAAACCTTACTAGTCCAATGAACAGGGAAAGCTTGGTGGGCTTGAGCTCATAGCAGGAGAAACCAGATGGGAGAGAATGTGGCTGGAAGAGGAATATAGAAGGAGTCAGTCAGGAAAGACATGCCTGCAAGGAGCTTGGAACTAATAAGGAAGTGGGAGTGGGTTCATTGTTTGCTGCTAACTCCACTGGGCTGCTTTTGCAGGGCTAGGAGAGTCCATGCCCCTGGGAGCCAGGAGAGAGGAGATGGGAGGGCGGGATCGTGTACCCAGCACACAACCCAGTGCTCTGAACTAGTGGTGAGCAGCAGAGACCCACCCCTGCCCTTGCAGAGGTCAGGACGCTGGGAGAAGACTAGAGCAGAAAACTGCCCCTCCTGATCCAGCAGCAGCCAGGAGGCTGGGGTGTAGAAGGCCCACCAACCCTGTCAGGAGACTGTGGGCTGGCAGGATAAGAGGAAAAGAAAGCTCCTATTCCCTTTCAACAGCTAGAGAGAGAGGCGGGGTGTGAATGAGAGAGGATTTCACATTTGTCAGACACCTAAGAGTGGGGAGGGGTGGGGTAATAAAAAAGATGGAGCTTCTAACCAGAGCTGGGTAGCACCCGGGTAGAAAAGTCAACATCCTTTCCTAGCAGCTGGGGTGGGAGAGAAGTTGGACTTCTCACTAGGATGTTGCTTGTATTCCCCCAACACCTTCCATACTGCCCTCTCGCTACTAAATTTAGTCGTCTGGCTGGTAAGTGACTGATAGGTTCTTCAAGCCCTGATCTACAGTGTTGTCCTCAGACAGAGCAAATAGAAAGTGAAATCGGTGACATTTAATCACCGTGTGCTTCCTTGTTGCAACAAGAGGAATCTGAAATTAAATATTGCACCCAACCCTTTTTTGTTTCCGCAGGCAGTAATAATTTTTGTTCCACTGTCTCATATTCCTGAGACCCGCCTATAAATTGCTACCTCAAATTATTCATTTTAGTGCCGTTCTCCTTTTGTGCTAGTGACTGTCTTCTACAAGAAATACAACATATTATTCATTTTCAAGGCTTCAGAAAGAAAGCTGAGCTGCAACAGTTGATAAAAAAATATGCTGTACAAAGACTGAATAGATTACTGTGTCACTGCTGAAAGTTCATTATTCTGTAACCTTTAGAATGACGAAATCTTGCCCTTTTCTCATCAAAAACACTTATGGTTATATCCTTATTTCCCTGTAAATAATATTGTGTGGAGATCTTCAAATTATGTATCATTAAAATACCTGTATCAGTAAAAGGAACATTAATATACTTTCAGAAGGCATATTTTAAAGTACACCTCTACCCCGATGTTTCGGGATTAACAACAAGAATTTTAGTTATAAGCTGGGGACGCATCAATTAGAAGTAACGGAGGAGGAGAAGGACCTTGGAGTATTGGTTGACCAAAGGATGACTATGAGCCGCCAATGTGATGTGGCCATGAAAAAAGCTAATGCAGTCTTGGGATGCATCAGGCGAGGTATTTCCAGTAGAGACAAGGAGGTTTTAGTACCATTATACAAGGCACTGGTGAGACCTCACCTGGAATACTGTGTGCAGTTCTGGTCTCCCATGTTTAAGAAGGATGAATTCAAAACTGGAGCAGGTACAGAGAAGGGCTACTAGGATGATGCGAGGAATGGAAAACCTGTCTTATGAAAGGAGACTCAAGGAGCTTGGCTTGTTTAGCCTAACTAAAAGAAGGTGGAGGGGAGATGTGATTGCTCTCTATAAATATATCAGAGGGATAAATACCAGAGAGGGAGAGGAATTATTTAAGCTCAGTACCAATGTGGACACAAGAACAAATGGATATAAACTGGTCATTGGGAAATTTAGACTTGAAATTAGACGAAGGTTTCTAACCATCAGAGGAGTGAAGTTTTGGAATGGCCTTCCAAGAGAAGCAGTGGGGGCAAAAGACCCATCTGGCTTTAAGATTAAACTCGATAAATTTATGGAGGAGATGGTATGATGGGATAACATGATTTTGGCAATTAATTGATCCTTAAATATTCATGGTAAATAGGCCCAATGGCCTGTGATGGGATGTTAGATGGGGTAGGATCTGAGTTACTACAGAGAATTCTTTCTTTGGTAGCGTGCTGGTGAATCTTGCCCATATGCTCAGGGTTTAGCTGATCGCCATATTTGGGGTCGGGAAGGAATTTTCCTCCAGGGCAGATTTGAAGAGGCCCTGGAGGTTTTTCGTCTTCCTCTGTAGCATGGGGCACGGGTCACTTGCTGGAGGATTCTCTGCTCCTTGAAGTCTTTAAACCACGATTTGAGGACTTCAATAGCTCAGACATAGGTGAGAGGTTTTTCGCAGGAGTGGGTGGGTGAGATTCTGTGACCTGCGTTGTGCAGGAGGTCAGACTAGATGATCATAATGGTCCCTTCTGACCTTAATATCTATGAATCTATATAACGTGGTCTGATATAATGCAAATTCAGATACAACACACGGTAACGCAGCTCTCTGGGGGGCGGGGCTGCATGTTCCGGCGGATCAGGGCGTCAGCGTGTCTGGCTCCGACACGCTGCTCTGAGCGGCGTGCTAAGGGTGCCGGGCCGGGGCCGAGGGGTTGGATAATAGGGCCATGGGGGGGAGGAGAACAGGGGTCGATTCAGACGTGCAGGGGCAGCGCGGCGGGGCTCGGCCAGGCTGTGGCGACCCGGGGGGCGGCTCCTGGCTGGAAGTTCATGCCCCAGCCCAGGTGTACTGCGACCGGAGGGAGTGGGCCCGTGCTGCAGCCCCGGCCTGGCTCTGAGCCTCCCGCGCCCTGGCCTGGCGGTGCTGCGCGTTCTGGTGCCGCTGCCATTGCTTCGCTCAGCTCCTGCCTCCCTCCCGCACCCCCGGCCCAAGACCCTCTGCCCCTACTAACAAAAATGATTTAGTTCGCAAGTTTACAAAACATTTTTATCCTAAAGGAATACAAATACCTTTCCTAGTAAAATTTCAAAGCACATTATTTCTTTGTACACTCTAATCCCTCTACCCCGATGTAACGCAGTTTCACCTAAAAGGTGGTAAGATTTTTTGGTTCCCAAGGACCGTGTTATATCGGGGTAGAGGTGTATCAAGAGAAAAAAAAACATTTGTTTTTGCACACTCTCATGGAGATGTGTTCGTTACATAGATTCAATTTTGTGTTTCAGTAAATGTTTCTATTCCCTTATTTTGCTTGTTTACTACTTGCATAAGGGAACACTTTTCAATTGTTTTAATAATTAAAACAAATACTTGCATGCGCTAAAGATTGAGATGTCCCTTGATGCTTCAACCACCATTCCAGAGGACATGCATCCATGGTGATGATGGGTTCCGCTCACTAATGATCCAAAGCATGTTCATTTTCATCATCTGAGTCAGATGCCACCAGCAGAAGGCTGATTTTCTTTTTTTGGTGGTTCGGGTTCGGTAGTTTCTGCATTGGAATGTTGCTTTTTTAAGACTTCTGAAAGCATGCTCCACACCTCTCAGATTTTGGAAGGAACTTCATCTTCTTAAATCTTGGTTTGAGTGCTGTAGCTATCTTTTGAAATTTCCCATTGGGATCTTCTTTGCATTTTGTCAAATGTGTAGTGAAAGTGTTCTTAAAATGAACAACACGTGCTGGGTCATCATCCAAGGCTGCTATAACATGAAATATATGGCAGAATACAGGTAAAACAGAGCAGGAGACATACAATTCTCCCTCAAGGTGTTCAGCCACAAATGTAATTAACGCATTATTTTTTTAACAAGCATCATCAGCATGAACGCATGTCCTCTGGAACGATGGCCGAAGCCTGAAGAGACATATGAATCTTTAGCGCATCTGGCACATGAATATCTTGCGACGCCAGCTACAATGGTGCCATGGGAACACCTATTCTCATTTTCAGGCAACACTGTAATTAAAAAGTGGGCAGCATTATCTCCCATAAATGTAAACAAACTTGTTTCTCTTAGCGATTGGCTGAACAAGAAGTAGGACTGCGTGGACTTGTAGGCTCTAAAGTTTTACATCATTTTGGTTTTGAGTGTAGTTATGTAACAAAAACCCCTTCATTTGTAAGTTGCACTTTCATGATGAAGAGATTGCACTACAGTACTTGTATGAGGTGAACTGATTAATATTTTTATCATTTTTACAGTGCAAATATTTGCAATAAAAATAACATAAAGTGAATACTGTACACTTTGTATTCTGTGTTGTAATTGAAATCGATATCGATATATTTGAAAACGTAGAAAAACATCCACAAATATTTAATACATTTCAATTGGTATTCTATTGTTTAACTGCAATTAATCAGGATTAATTTTGTTTGAGTTAATTGCATGAGTTAACTGCGATTAATCGACAGCCCTAGTTAACACAATTTTACTAAGCTGTAGATAGCTTGTTGGTTAAGACAATGCCAATTTAACAGAAAACAACGTTCAAAATATCTGCAAATATCCACTACATTATCAATATACTTTATGCGATAACAGTCTCTTTTAAAATAAATAAATCCAGTAAATATTTAATCTGGTATTTCTCAGGTACAAGTTGCTAAAACTATTCTATCAATTTATTAAAAATATATATAATAAATCTTAAAATAATCTAAAATATAACATCTAACCAGAAAGCCAGTATACTACAGAGTGTCATCAATGAAGTTAATTCTTGAGAACCCTAATGATTGATCATAAGGTTGAAAAGCTTAACGGCAATCACAGCTCTTCTCCAAAGCTCCAGTTTTATAATAAGAGAGGGCAAAGCACAGGGGTATCATGAGAGCTCAAGTACTGTTCTTCTAGCACTTAAGACTAATAATACTTGTTTGCAGTGTTGTAGCCATGTTATTAGAGAGACAAAGCAGGTGAGGTAATGTCCTTTATTGTACCAACTTTTGTTGGTAAAACGAGAAACTTTCAAGCTTACAGAGAGCTCTACTTCAGGTCTGGGAAAGATGGAACAAATTGTTAAGCATAAGTAGTTAACAAATGTTGTAAGAGACCTTTCCAGGTGAAGTGGCCAGTTAACATCTTGGTGGTGGTAGGAGAAAGTAGGGTTAATAGGTTATAGACTTTGTAATGAGCCATAAATCCAGCATCTCTATGGAGTCCACAATTTTTAGTGTCTAGCAGAGTAATGAATTTAAGATCCCAGGCTTGTCTTTTGAAGGTGTTGTGCAGGTTTCCTTTGAAGATGGGGACTGAGTAGTCAGGCAAAGGGTGATCATGCCCATGGGTGATATGGTATTTTTGTCTTTTATCATTTTTGTGAGAGTTCATCTGAGAGCATAGAGATTGTCCCATTTCACCCACATAGTTGTTATTGGAGCAGTCAGTGCACTGTATGAAGTACCCCGTATTTCGTGATAGGCATGTGAAGAAACCATGGATCTTGAAAGGTGTGTTGTGGGGGGTACTGATCATTGTAGCAGTGGAGATATGTCTGCAGGTTTTCTGTTGTTGTGGCAGGGTCTGATGCTGCTTTGGGTTGGTGTGTCCTGATCTGTGGGGAGCCTGCTTTTGATGATGAGCTTAGTGAGTTGGGGGGGGTTGTTTGAAGACTAGAAGAGGGGGTTCAGGAAAGATTTCTTTCAGGATGTGGTCCCCATTGAGTATGGATTGTAATTGTTTAATGATATCCCGTTGGGTTCCAGTGTGAGGTGGCAGGTAAACAAGTAGGGGTGTGCAGTTGAAAGGGTATTTTTTCCATATTGAAGCAGGTTCTCTTGGAGTATTTTGGTGGCTCTTCCATAAAGCTACTGGTCTGATGTGTTATTTTAAAAGCTTTATCCTCAACAGCTTGAAGATGGAAAGACATTTTCAAGAGTAAACTGAACAACAAAAATAGCAAACAGGACTGCACTAAGTACTACTGCTTTTCAATGACTTTAGTAACAAAAATTGACTCATCCGGAAGATTTTATCATTGTAAGTGACCGGAGCATGGACAACGGTTATTATTAAGAGCAGAGGAATATTAAGAAGGCTATGACAGCAAAACTAAACTACATATTTAAGCAGATAGGTGGCTAGAACCCAGAGGCCAGATGCTCAGCTGGTGTAAATTGTTGTTGTTTTATTGAAGTCAATGGTGCCATGACAATTTACATCAGCTGAAGATCTGGCCCAAGGTCTATAAATACACACAGGCACTACAGAAATCCAAGTATGAACTCAATGGAGATATATTGCACCACGGTTTTGTAATCATGTGTTGCATCACAATGTGACTTGACCTCATTTACAGAAAGTTTAGGTTTAGGTCCAAAAACCGGCATACTTTAAAATGGTTGCAGTCTAGTAGTGAACACCCTCTGAATTATAAATACCTTTAGAAAACAAAACGAGAGAGAAAAATACATATCTTTCTTCTTGAGTTACCACCTGGCTGGTATTTTAACATGTCCGATAATACTATTTCAGGAACTGTTGCCAGTAAACAATAAAAGTCAAATAAAGGCCAAAATTTGCCTCCCCAACTTGTGTGTAGCTGGCAACAAGGTGCTAAAGAACAAGGCTTTAGAAAGGACTTCAACTGGTACCATTCCACAGCCTCCATGGTCACTGATGCCATGAGCCCGACAGTCTTGCTAAGCTAGGCAACTTCGTTCTCTGCTTCTACAAAGCTTTTCCTTATAGATGGATGCATTTGTACGACAAAGATTTGGCTTACTAAGCAGAGAGCAATGGAATGGGCAGAGTCTCACAAACAAGGACAGCAAACCAACGTTGCAAACAAAACACTTAAAAAAAAAGGATCATCTCAGAATAGTAGATAGAAAGAGGAAGCAATTTCTCCTGTTCCCTTCACCATGCTGTTCTGAGAGCGTACTTGGGGTTAAGGGTGGACCAAACCAAAACCAATATGCCCCAGAGTAAATAACTGGATAAACCGCGGTTTACATGGAACCCACTGCAGCCACAATATAGGGCGCACAGAACAACAAACAAATCCTATTCCAGCAGATGCGTTCTCATCACTGATGACATTCCAGGGAAAACAGCACAGATATATTGGCTCATGTTCCTGATAAACACAGGGAAACAAACCTTTCATGGACTCGTAGACTTTAAGGCCAGAAGGGACCATCACGATCATCTAATCTGACCTCCTGCACATTGCAGACCACAGAACCTCAGCTGCCCGCTCCTGTAACAGACCCTGAACCTCTAGCTGAGTTACAGAAGTCCTCAGACCATGATTTAAAGACTTCAAAGTAGAGAGAATTCACCATTTACTCCAGTTTAAACCTGCATGTGACCCATGCCCCATGTTGCAGATGAAGGCGAAAAAACCCCAGAGTCTTTGCCAATTTGACCCAAGGGAAAATTCCTCCCTGACCCCAAATATGGCAGTCAGTTGGACCATGAGCATTTTGGCAAGACCCAGCAGCCAGACCCCCAGGAAAGAATTCACTATAACTCACAGCCCTCCACATCTAGTGTCCCACCACCGGCCATTGGGGATAATTGCTACTAGCAGTCACAGATCAGCTACATGCCATAGTAGGCAATCTCATCATATCATCCCCTCCATAAATGTATCAAGCTCAGTCTTGAAGCCAATTAGTTTTGGGTTTTTTTGCCCCCACTCCTCCCCCTGGAAGACTGTTCCAGAACTTTGCTCCTCTGATGGTTAGAAACCTTCATCTAATTTCAAACCCAACCTTGTTGAGGGCCAGTTTATACCCATTTGTTCTTGTGTCAACATTGGTGCTTAATGTAAATAACTCCTCTCTCTCCCTGGTATTTATCCCTCTGATATATTTAGAGAGAGCTAGCATATCTCCTCCTCAGCCTTCTTTTGATTAGGCTAAACAAGCCAAGTTAACTGAGTCTCCTTTCAAAAGACTGGTTTTCCATTCCTCTGATCTTGCTAGTAGCCCTTCTCTGCACCTCTTCCAATTTGAATTTGTCTTTCTTAAACATGGGAGACCAGAATTGCACACAGTATTCCAGATGAGATCTAACCAGTGCCTTGTATAATGGTACTAACACTTTCCTGGTTCTACTGGAAATATCTGGCCTGATGCACCCTAGGATTGCATTAGCCTTTTTCGTAGCCACATCACACTAGTGGTTCATAGTTATCCTGTGATCAACCTATACATCCAGGTCTTTCTCCCCCTCTGTTGCTTCCAACTGATAATTCCCCAGCTTATAGCAAAAATTCTTGTTGTTAGTCCCTAAGTGCATGACCTAGCACTTTACACTATTATATTTCATCCCATTTCTATTACTCCAGTTTTCAAGCTCATCCAGATCTTCTTGTATAATATTCCAGTCCTCCTCCATATTGGCAATACCTCCTAGCTTTGTGTCACCCACAAATTTTATTAGCACACTCCCACTTGTGCCAAGGTCATTAATAAAAATCTTAAATAAGACTGGTCTCAAGACTAATCCCTGAGGAACTCCACTAGTAACCTCCCGCCAGTTGGAGAGGCGACCTTTCAAAAGAGAAAAGGACAAACTGCAGGGGTGGAATTGTACAAATAGAAATCGCGGGGGAAGGGGAGATGTTAAAAGTATTTGCCAGTAGCCCTTTAATAGTATCATAATGGACAAATTATTAAAAGATTTTTTTTTCTGTGACAGTGAAACGAATGAGCCAAGCCACCGAGAAAACAGCATATAGCTCTGTTGGCCAACTATGGGCCCAGTTCTACCCTCATATGCATGTGCGACTCCCAGTGAAGCCAATGGCTGATGATAGAATATGGCCACTAATGTAGCTGACTGTGGGTTTGACTCTACAAACACAGAGCCAACTTAATGCCTGTGAGTAGTTCCATTGTTGTCAATGAAACTACTCACACAAGTACAGTTATGCCTGTGTGTAAATGTTTGAAGACCTGGGCCCTATCTCTCTCAAATCAACGATACATGAAGGAAATACACCGAAAGGCCTATTTTACAAAAGGGACCTCTAAGCCAAGATAAAGCCTTTTCTTCCTTCTGCAAGATTAATTACCTGATTACTCTTTTGCTTTCCCCAAATAAAAAAAAAGTAACATGAATATTGGTTTGGTTTAAAATCAGATCCCAAATACAGAGCACAGTCCTTCTCCTATTCAAGTCAAAAGGCAAATGCTCACTGACTTCAAAACAGCAGCAGCCACACAGAGAGCAAAGCAATCCGTGCAGGAAGAGAGATGCCATTTGCACTATTCAGTCTAATAAGAAATAAGGCTGAGTGAATAGCAATAGATCAGCCATACAAATATTCACAAAGCACACACCATTACAAACTCAGGGCTTGGGAGAAGCAGGAGTGTAAGGTATTAAAACACTGGCATAAAACAAACATTTTTGTTCCCAAACAAAAACCAGAAATATACACATAAAGAGGCAGCAGAAGCGTTTAAAATGTGCCTTACAATATTCTATAACTCTTCAAAGAATATGTACCTCCTTAGCTAAATTACTCACCGTGTGTTGTGATGAGAGCCTTCTTGCAATGTTCCACTGCCATATATAGAGAAAAATGAAATATCTATTTTGCCCTACCAGCCAAAAACAACAACGTAGTTAACTCAAGAAAGAAACCTGATTACTTCATCAAAGAGAAAAAAAATTAAATACAAGAAACTACTATGCAAAACTTACCTCGATAACCAACAAACATTATGTCATGTACTCGGACTGTTTTTCAGTAGAAAATATTACTCATATTGACCTAAAACCACTTCACATGAAAATAAAAATCATAAGAGGCTGAAAACAGCAGTATGTGCTCATTAGAAATATCAAAATTATGCATCACAAGGTTGTTGATATTTCTATAATTTGAATACTTACATCTGTGTAGTAATCAGTAATACCTAAATGATGCAGATTAGTTAATGCTCACACTGATGAAACATGATTTTTCCATGAATTGCCTTGCAGACTTCCCAAAATAAAACAAAAACCAAATCTCATTAACATTGGCAAGCTTCCACATCCTCCTGCTTTCTAAAACTTAAACTACGAATATGGGAAAGGAAAGGCCATAGGTTCTTTCGGACTCACAAAAACAGTAACTCAATAAATTAAACTCAGCCATGAGTTTTATCGCTGGAAGTGTTACTGCTTGCTATGATAAAACTCCTTCAAAACACTGAACAACATTCCACTTGAACTGAGACTATCAAGACCTACTGTTCCGTAGAGGACAGGTGCACTGTCATGTTATCTCTGGGAGTGGGGGAAAGGAAAGAGTTTCTGGAGAGCCTGGGCCTAAGCCAATCCCGACTACAGGATGTGTCCGTCCTGAAGCAATCAGGTGAGTCTAGTATAAAAGAGTCAGGGGGTTATGGCGAAGGAACAAATAGCTCAGGAAGCTGTGACAGAGTCTGAGGAAAGCTCTCCAGGCAGGGAGGCCTAGGAGAGACTGAGGCGGCCTGGGAGGATGAAGAGAAACCCTGGATTGTGTGGACTTCTAGATGGAATTTGTTTTGGCGTCTTAGTTGTGTCTACAATTTATTTTATATCAGCAACCAATGACCAAGAAACAGTGGAAGTGAAGTGTATATGAACAGTCCATAAACTGCTGGGGAAACTGAGGCACGTGTCCTGCACTGTGACCGTAGGCCGCGAGGGAGTGCAGCGGAGGCAGCTTGCCTGATTACAGGACCAAATACGCATGCATGACAGGAATGCTGCCACACACACTCCGAAACATCTCCCTAGTCTGGAGCCCGTCCTTCCCTTCCATACAGTGTCACCCTTCGAAAGCAGCTTTTAGGTCCAAATTTCCAAACGCACTGCAAAATTAGGGACGCAAATTTGGCACTGGAATCGGTCTGCAAGTCGAAATGGAAAATGTGTCTGTCTGCCCGAACTGGCAAGAGTACCCTTTACTGTCCTAAAGGGCAGCTGTTTACATTTGAAAACAGTGTTTACCTGAAAATTATTGAGGTGATCACTTTGACAGACCGGCTCCTGCAGTACCTCGCGGAGATGGTACTGCATCTGGAGAAGCCAGGGGCTTGCCTATGCTACAGTGGCACAGCTCCCGTGCTGCGGCTGTGCCCCTGCAGTGTGGTAATGTAGACACTTGCTACAGCAACAGAAGGGGGTTTCCTGTAGCCTTGCATCCATCCGGTTGTGCCTAAATTTACACCTAAATTTGCCTCCCACTGATACCAACGCCAGCCTAGTAACACCACCTCCCGGAGCACTGCTGAGCCAGGATCAATGTACTGAGGTTGACACAGCATGAATGTAGACACTGTATTACCTATGTCAACTCTAACAGTAATCCAGCAGCTGACCCACAATGCCTGACTGACTGCTTCGATCACAATTGTGACTTCTGCTGCCCAGGGGTCGCGGAGAGTGGAAACCCCTCCCCCTTTTAAAATCCTGCAAATTTCTGAAATGCCTTTTCTTGGTTGTTCATCTTGGCAAGAACACCTAGAGCTCTCCATTGCTGTGTGCAACTTCTCGGCTAACCCTACCAGCTACACGCTCCAATTACACTCTGTGGCCTTATCTTAGATTATGTATTAATCATACTGATTACTTAAGAATCCCCAGTTATCACTTTGAGGGTTGACAGGTTCTTGCCCCAAGATCAGGCCCAGTATTTAAATTATTATATAGTTGGGAACCCTGATGTGCACACAGTTGCAACACTCACAACATAGGAACTCTTTTATATTTACAAATATAGTTTATTAAAACATTTAGCACAGTCACAAACACCCCAACTCAGTAAGTCAGAGATACTACAGAAAGTACATTTACAACACCCATATACTCACACCATCTCCTGTAAAAGAACCTGAAATGTTAGCCATCATCTGCCTCATCACCATCACCTTCCCCTTCATCATCAATGGCCATCATCCTGACACCTCCCAAGGACTACATCTCTCTTTCCCCTGCCCCTAGGCTGGGATGCCACTTTTGTAATATGTTACGCTGACACCACTATGTTCAATGCATATTCAGTAGGTGATTTTTCCCTTCACCTTTTTTGTATTTCCTCACCTCACTAATGTTGGAGTGTCTTTTTTCTATAGGTGAGTATATCAATGATCTAATTTATTATATACGTTAATTCGTTACTTTGGCCCTTTTGTGGTTAGGCATCACATTTGTTATTTCTGTCCTAACTAGTTATTTTGGTTCTTTCCAAGTTGTGATGTACCTGTTAAGTTTAAAAGGGTATGAACTTAGGAAAGCCCCTATGCCAGCCTGCTTTAACGCATCCTCTATGTTAAAGGTTGCAGTCATACACAGACCTTACGCTTTAGCTCCATTTCTCTACGTGAAAGGTCCCAAACATATGTATGCTAACTTTGCCTTAGCCCACCATACAAGATGTGACCTGCAGGTCCCTTGTGTTACAGCCAAAATATACCCTTATATAAACCTATTATAAATAAAATACGTCATCAAACCTATAAGAAACTTATAAGAAAAAAAAATATATATATATAGGCAAGAAAGCAGGCTAGCCTTAAATGTATCTCATGTACTTCAGTTCATTGCCAGGACACTTCTGTGGTTGATTTATTTACTTGTGGTCAGAACTTCCCCTTAAACTCTACTTTCAGCTCCCCAAATACTTGGCATTTTTCCGCTGGGCCGTTTATCTGTTCAAAGATTACCGGTCTTAAACCTTATGCTAACTTGCTGACACTAATGTCTTACAGGATGCAAGCCGGTAGGTTACTTGCATTACAGCTGAATATAATGCAAAGCAGAATATAATGAAGGCAAGCTAGCCCACTGAGCTACAGTAGCAGTGAATATAATAAAGCAAACTAGCCCACTGGCTGCAACTCCAGCCTGGAGTACACGGGAGGTGCTGGATCTCCTGGGCTTGTGAGGAGAAGAGGCTGTGCAAGCACAGGTACGGACCAGCCAAAGAATCATGGAAATCTATGAGCAGATTGCACGGGGGATGCTGGTCAAGAGGGTACGACAGGGATCAGCAACAGTGCCACATGAAAGCAAAGGAGCTGCGGCAGGCCTATCAGAAGGAGGCCAACAGTCAACCCGGTGCCAAGCCACTGAGCTGCCACTTTTACAGAGAGCTGCATGCCATGCTTGGCGGAGCCCTCACCACTGCCCCCCCCAGCACCAGGGATACCTCTGAGGAGCTCAAGTCACAGGCCTCCAGTGTGAACAGCGAGGACAAGGAGGAGGAGGAAGAGCACAAGGACAGGGGAACATGCAACTGGAGGGTCCAACTATGCTGCGAGCCAGGACCTATTTTAAACTCCTCTGCAGTCCAGTCAGTCCTGGCAATCAAACCCAGCCGAGCCCAATGCAGGGGAAGGAACCTCAGGTAAACATGTAAATGTATTTCCCCATTACAGTGATGGCACCCCCAATTTAACAGGACACAGCTATTGAGTTTTCACTAATCGACTCATACTAGACGAGGTAGCGGAACAACAAAGAGAGACAGAGTTACTATCGGAGTTGGGGGGGGAGGGAAGGGGCATGCGGAGCAGTTTGTTTATGGGCACCGGGATGTCCCTTACATTTTTCTGAGAGATCTCGATGAAACTTTCATGGAGGTACTCTGCAATCCTCTCCTGAAGGTTTCTAGGGATGGCAACCTTATTTCTTCCTCCACGGCAGGACACGTTCCCATGCCAGTCAGCGACAACTTCGGCAGGCACATTGCAATAAGCAGGCTAGCAGCATACTGGCCGGGTGGCTTCAAGGTGCCAGCAGCAGATGGGCTCTCTGTGCCTTTGTTACCCTCAGGAGTGAGATATCAGCTCCGCCTGTGGAAAACGGTGCCAATATTCAATGCCATTACCCTGTACTCAGAGTTTCATACAACTGAGCAATTTCCTCCTCATTTCCCTGTCCCCACGGGCCATATTCATCATGGCTGGTGCTGTGAATGGCTCCGTACACAAACACTCCGAAACAAGTGTAAATACGCACATCTTGTATCAAACTTCAGGGGACCAAGGGAAGGGAGTTCTGAATCTTAACTTTCACTTTTCATTGTGACGATACAGAGAATGGTTCCTCTGTGTGTTGTTTCTGCAGCTGCTGCCGTTGCAGCCTTGAGGGTCTCCCCCTCCACACCCATGGAAAGCTTGAGGCAGATAAGGAGGAGAAAGAAGAGGACTCAGGGTGACATGTTCAGTGACATCATGCAAGCCAGTGCTGCATCTGACCATAACCGAAGGTCCTGGAGAATGAATACTGCAGACTGTATGGAGAAGCACAGAGCAGACAGAAGAAAGGCACAGGAAAAGTAGAGGGAGATGCACCAGGACATAACGAGGGGTTCTCCAGCAGCACAAACAGATGCTGCAGATGCTTGTGGACTTACAGGTTCAACAATCACAGGCTTCCCTCCCTTTGCAGCCCATGAAGAACTTCATTATAGCATCTCCCTTCATCATTCCATGTGGCATCAAGGGCTACATCCCCTACTCCTGCCACTCCACACCAGGGGACATTAACGACAACCACAGCTTCACACACACACAAAAAAAATCGTAAAGTTTTTAATGTATTTGCTTTTAACTTGCACAGATTTTTAGAAGTGTTTTCATTACTCAATAAAACTCTATTGTTTGGGAAATAATTGATCTTTATTAGCTCCCAACATATGCTGCTGAAAGCCCAGTGGTAGTAAAAGCACCCACTACATATTTTACAGGGTGCCACAACTCAAGAGGATCCGTGACAAACACAGTGTAGTAATCATAAATGTACAGCAAGCACCACAAAATTAATAGGTGCATTGACAGTGTTATACTCCTAGACGTACACCAAGCACCACACAATACCTAACACACCCTCAACCGTAGGGCCAGGTACAGGACAGTTCACCATAACACATGACTGTGACTCACCGTTAAAGTGCACTTTCAAAGACTCCCTGAGCTGTACAGCTGTAATAGTCCTTGAGTCTGGCTGCTCAAACTCAGCAGACAGCCACTCCATCTCCACCCCGGCGGTGTCTTTTCCCCTTTTGCTTCACAGATATTCTGCAGGACACAGCGGACAGCTATAACCATTGGGATATTTTTCTCCCTGAGATCTAATCTTGTGATTAAACAAACGCCAGCGACCCTTCCAACTAGTAAAAGCACATTCAACTGTCATTCTGCACCTGCTGAGCTGGTAGCTGAATTTTTCCTTGGTGCTTCGAGGTGGCCTGTGTATGGCTTCATGGTGGTTTGCCAGAGGAGCAAAGGCTTGGCTGGGTCCCCCAGGATCACTACTGGCATTTCAACATTGCCAATGGTATTCTGCCAATCAGGAAAGAAAATCCCTGCTTATAGCTTTCTGAGCAGCCCTGTGTTCTTAAAGTGTGAGCATCATGCATTTTCCCTGACCAGCCAACATGGATGTCAAGTGAAGCATCCCTGGTGATCCACCAACACTTGCATAACCACGGTAAAACAATCCCTTCTTTTGATGTGTTCTGCGGCAAGGTGCTCTGGAGCCAAAATAGCGATATGCATGCCATCTATTGCTCCACCATTCCTGCAAATCCATCCACTACATCCTGCACATGGCTGACAGTCACAGTCCTGTGTAACAGTAGATTAATGGGCCTTAACACTTGCATGACAACAGGCCCATAGTGGATCTTCCAACTCCAAAATGATTTCCCACTGACCGGTAGCAATCCAGCATTCCAAGTTTCCAAAGTGCAATCACCACTAGCCACTCCACTGTCAGTGCAGCTCTCATTCTGCATGTCCCTGCACTAAAGGGCTGAGGGCTCAGCACACACAGATTCAGGCATCTGGCCTTGCGCCACTGCTCGTCATCCCAAGCCTGCATTACAATGTCATCCCATCAGGCAGTGCTCGTTTCTCAGGCCTGGGAGCGGCACTCCACCATCTGCTGCTGCTCTGGGAAGGCCAACAACCAGCTTGAATTGGTTCTTGCTGTGTCCCACAGAAATCTGTGCTTCAGGAAATCGTTATGTTCCTCACAGCTCTGCTTGTGGCTCTGCGAATACCAGAGGATCGTGTGTCGAGCTTGCAATGCTCATGGTAACAGTGCAGAGCTGTGCAGGAGCCATGCTTCGGTTACAAATGGTGGACAGCAAAGAGGGCTGCACAGGTTTGTGGGATTTTCAAAATAGGGGCCAACATTATGGAACAGGGATGGCATTATGGGATGAAGAAAGTTGCATGATGGGAACTTGACCCCGCAGCCCCAGCCACCCTTGTGTGGCTCATTAATGCCCCACCATGCATTGCCAAAAACTTCCCACTGGAAGTGGGTGAGTTGCACACTGGGATACCTACCCATGGTGCACCGTCCTATGCATCGACAAAAGCACTTCTGGTGACTACACACGGCGCCAACCCAAGGAGCCAAGTATGCATGTGCACAAGTGATAGACTAAAGTGCGGTGGCTTTATGCTGACGTAGCTTGCATCAGCAAAATTTTGTAGTGTAAACGTGCCCTGAAAGGCAATAACTAGCTACCATCAGCCTAGCAGTATCCACACTCAAACTTAGGTTGGTGTAACTATGTTTCACAGGAGGTGTGAATTTTTCCACACACTTGGGCAATGTAGCTAGGTCGACCTAAGTTTTAGGTGTAGACCAGGCCAAGGAGTAGTCACACCAAATACTTAGTCTGCCCCATCCACTGAGGATCTTTTTGTTTCTTTCTTTTTTTTTTTTTTTTTTTTTTTTTTTTGAGAAATCAGTAACTAAAATGGACTCCTATGTTTACTTGATGCTCTAACAAACGTAGGAGTCTGAGGAGGGACAGAGCTGTTTCCCATCATTCTTGACAGGACGTCACTGTGGGCAATCCATTTTCAAGGTAGGGGAAGCCGTGATGGTGGAAATGGGCTGCCACTAACACCTTTTGTGAATACCCTCAGTTCTGTCAAGAGGCCAAAGTGAAACTCTGTCATGGTAAGAGTCTAGGCCAGTGGTTCTCAACCTGTGGTCTCTGGACCCCGACCATGTCTAAGGGCTCCACGAAAGACTTAGACTGGAAACTGACTGAATAGAATTCATCTCTATATACAGACAATAGATTTCCAAAGAGTCCGTACCTCCACTCCAAACATTTTTAAGGGTCCACAAATGAAAAGGTTGACAACTACTGGTCTAGGCCTTCAGCGATTCTCAGGAATTTCCTGTGCACAGGGTGGATGTCTATTTGGAAATAAGCATCCTTTAAATCAAGAGCTGTGAACCCATCCCCCTGGTTCAATGACAGGATTTCAAAGGGCAGGGTGATCATGCTGAACCTCAGGTAGCAGATAAAGACGTTCATTTCTCTGAGATCTCAGATGGGCGTCCAGCCTCCCTTCTTCTTGGGGACGAGAAAATACCGTAAGTAAAATCCTCTTCCCCTGTGCTGAAGAGGTACTGACTCCAAAGCTCACAGATGGAGCAAGGAGTCTACTTCTTGTCTGAGCACCCTCTCATGAGAGAGGTCCCAGAAAAGGGATGGAAAGGGGGATGTTGGAAGGGGGAGAGAGAGGAACGCTGTTGTGTAATTGGGGATGATTATCTCCAGAACCCATCTGCCCAATGTCCAGGTGTCAAGCCTGGATAAAACAAGATATGTGGGGCCACCAAACGAGATACAGGAGGAGACCTCAACCAGTACATGTGGCAGAAAAACTGGTTTGCAGCTGTCGAAATCTCTGTCAAAAGGATTTCTTGGTAAGAAGATGGGTCTGGAAGAACAATGAAGGTGGGAAGATCATGCTTTGAATGCTGCATTCTCTTTCGCTCATATGACCTCCAGTGGTGGAGCAGCTTAGGGGTTGGTCATTGTTTATACAGTAGCATATTTCCTCCATGGTGCACGGGTATAGATATCCAGTGAGCAGAAGGGTTGCTCTTGAGTCCTTGAGGAAATATAGTCCTTGTCTGTCTTTTCACTGAATGGGTTACTTTCCTCAGAAGGGCAGATCCTCCACAGTGGATTTGACCTGTTTGGGAAATCCAGAGGAATGGAGCCACAATCCCCACCTCATGCCTCCAGAAGTAGCCATTGAGCAGAAGGCTTTATCTGCTGCATCCACTGAGGCTTGGAGGACTGATCTAGCCAGCAATTTATCCCATCAATAATTTCTTGGAATTGCAGCCCGTTTTTCTCCCAGAGTTTGTTGGTGAACTCTGAGAACTCACTGTAATTAACAAACTTTATACTTTTACAGTAATGCTTAGTAGTTTGCTCTGCGGAGCTGTAAGCTTGCGAAAGTAAAGTTCTTTCTCCCCAAAAGAGCTAAACATTTCCCCTCCTTATCAGAGGGTTTACATATAAGATGGTGGAGTCTGTTTCTTTCAGTGACCAGTGAGTTCATGTGGGGTGCGTGACTAGGTATTCCGCTCTCTTAGATGGTATAAAGTATTTCTTCTCCTTTCTCTTCAGAGTGGGAGCACAGGTGGCTTGAGTATGCCAGACTGTCCTGGCAGTTCTACGATGGACTCCTAATTGAGAGTGCAAAATCTCCAGTAGCCTGTACTTCAGGGCTATCTGGATTGTATCAGTGATCCTCCTCAGGAGATCCCAAAACTGCCAGTAGTCGTCAAGTGATGATGGCAAGGCTGGCATGACCACCTTGTCTGAAGACGACGATAATAACCACACCAGTGTGGGCCGTTCCATCTGATCTGGTTCTCTTCCTCCCACCATTTGGTCTTGGGTGGGTTGAGGGTGTTCCCTGCATGAGGAAGGTTCCCTTGATTCCCCCAGGGTCTGATGAATTTGGGGTTATGCATGTACAGATTCCATGGACCCTAGTATCAGAGGGTAGCCATGTTAGTCTGTATCCACAAAAACAATGAGAAGTCCGGTGGCACCTTAAAGACTAACAGATTTATTTGGGCATAAGCTTTCATGGGTAAAAAAACCCACTTCTTCAGAAGCATGCCCTGTAACAAACCCCATTGCCTACTCTGTCCCCATATCTACTCTAGCGACATCATAGGACCCAATCACATGAGTGACACCATCAGGGGCTCATTCACCTGCACATCTACTAATGTGATATATGCCATCATGTGCCAGCAATGCCCCTCTGCCATGTACATTGGCTAAACTGGACAGTCTCTACATAAAAGAATAAATGGACACAAATCAGACACCAGGAATGGTAACACACAAAAGCCAGTAGGAGAACACTTCAATCTCCTTGGACATTCAACAACAGATTTAAAAGTAGCCATCCTTCAACAAAAAAAAAATCTTCGTAAACAGACTTCAAATAGAAACTGCAGAGCTACAATTCATTTGCTAATTTAACACCATTAATTTGGGCTTGAATAGGGACTGGGAGTGGCTGGTTCACGACAAAAGCAATTTTCCCTTTCTTGGTATTGACACCTCCCCAACAATTATTGGGAGTGGACCACATCCACCCTGATTGAATTGGCCCTGTCAACACTGGTTCTCCACGTGTAAGGTGATTACTCCCTTCTCTTCATGTGTCAGTATATTTATGCTTGTATTTGTAATTTTCACTCCATGCATCTGAAGAAGTGGGGGTTTTAAGCTTACCCATGAAAGCTTATGCCCAAATAAATCTGTTAGTCTTTAAGGTGCCACCAGACTCCTCATTGTTTTCATGGACCCTAGTAAGGCCAAGTGAGAGGAACTGTAGAGAAACTTGAATACCCTGGATTCTCTGTCTGGGCTAGTCCCTTGTGTAGTCACTCTCTTTTAAAACGTAGGGCACACTACAGAATAGTTCTACCACCTCTGACCTTGGGGCCGGTCTACACACAAAGGTGTGATCTTAGTTAAATTAAGGTTCACTTAGTTAGTGAAGCTATGATTTTATTTTTTTTAAGATCTTTCTTATCCGTTTATAGCAAGTGTTTCATTCTTACAGCACCTTCTCATGAGGCAACGTATAATTTTAAAGTAAAAAAAAAAGGGGGGGTGTGGGAATAGGCACTTTGGGGCTATTTTAAAAAAATCATTAAAACACTTTGCTTTATGGGAGAGCTGGAATTTTTAATTGCATGCACGGAGCACAAAGTTGACATTGGGTTCAAATAGACACACCTACGTAAATATGAATGGTCTTTTTGTTCTGTGCTTGTACAGCACTTCGCATACTGGGGTCTTGTTCCATCACTGGGGTTCTTAAGTGCTACCACAATATAAATAATAAGAATAACGGTGTTAGAGAAACACTCCTGTCTCTCACATTCCTTTACTGGGCACACTTTACTACTGATTTGAGGTGAAATTACCTATATTTAGAGACTTCATCATTCTTAAACCCTCTTCAATAGGCACGGAATAGGCACAGGAAAGCCTCCATAAATCCTCTGTGATGGACTGGGGTGGCTATGCACGGGATTCAGGAAGGAAGCTGCTGCAAGGGGCTAATCTGTAGTCTACAACCTTCCTATGGGTTACTGGGGATGGAGAAAGGTTGGAATTCCTTCCCTGTGCCCCATTTAGTCCCCCACATACCCAATTACATAGACCTGCTGAGTAAAACATCTGTTCAAATAAACTGGTTAGTCTCTAGGTGCCACAAGTCCTCCTTTTCTTTTTGCGAATACAGACTAACACGGCTGCTACTCTGAAACCTCTTTTAACAAAAGCTTCCAAGTAATGGGAAAATTATAGAAATGTTTTCAAGTTTATTTTCAGAAATGCCATTTTTTAAACGTTGAGTTGTAAAATGAATACTTCCCCCCCCCCAATATCAAGTCTTCTTCCCTGCTCTTCACCCCCGCCCCCCATTACCTCTTGACCCCCCCCCCCACACACACACAATATGGCCTATCCAGTAGCTTTTAAGGCACAGCTGTGGAAAATATTTCACTGTCATTGAGCTAAATAGCCCCCTGAACTGACTCTAAAAATTAGCCTCTGGGTATATCACATGGGCGGGCTGCTGGTTGCCTGTGTGTGCTTCCTTGTTTGCTAAGATTTCACTGCACAGTGGCTGTCTTTTGCACATCTATTTCTTTGCAAATAAGATTGGTAAAAAAAATTTCATTAAATCTAATCCATCATCTAAATCACTAGTTCCATCGATATCCTAGCGCCCAGCTTCTGGCATCAATTCTGTTATTAAAATATTCCCAGCCTCCTCCCTACACATGAACACAGCATGAATTTTTGAACATACAATGACATTCATTAAGGATAATACCATCACTATGAACTGATCAGCTGCAGAGCTCTACTTGAGCTTCCCAAACAAAAAGCTCGGGGGGAAGGAGGGGGGAAGAGTAGTATTCAGCCCTGTTTTTATGTAAGGGATTGACACATGCCTGGCAAATCACCATAATCTAAAAAAGATATCACTACATTATTTAGATTAAGACCTTCAGGGCAGGGACCATCCTTTTGGTCTGTGTTTGTACAGCACCTATAATGATGATCCATGACTGGGGCTCTTAGGGGCTCCTTGAGGCCCCCACATCCTTGAATGGAAGGGTGAAATCATGGCCCAACTGAAGTCAATGAGAGTTTTGCCACTGAGCTCAGTGGGGCAAGGATTTCACCCCCAAGGTCATGACCACCATCCTTCTCGCCAAAAGTGACTGACCGCAGCTCTTTTTCACTCCGTTCATTTTTACCAGCCAGCACAGCTCCTTTACCGAGCATGCTCCCCCTTCTCTGTAGCTGACTGCCCAGGAATAAGAGACCAGGATCAAGACCTGAACGTGGATTTCTCCCACCTGGCAATGCATGAGAAGCTGGCATTATGTCTGAACACTGTCTATAGATATACATTCTATTTTACTAACTCTTTTGTATGAGTAACTCAACAGCTGCAGAATTGTCATGATATCATTGTTATAAGAAATTGGATTTTTCCAAAGTACCAAGAAAGAAACACTTTCATTTTAGCGGGGGGGAAAGAGCCACCTTATGAAATATTCATCAACTGAAAATAATCAAATCAAATGTCCAATTACAGTTTTAAAAAATACAGTATTGCAAGGAAAAACATGTGATTATTAACTTTAATAGGAGACTGCAGGAGCATTATTATCTTAGTGCAAAAAAAGTCCTGTGTAAGGCACTATAACCCACATAAACCCTTTCATGGTGCCTTTGCATTTTGAATTTCATCTCATGTTAATATCATCTGACAGGAAAAACATCAAATAAAATTGTATACAACAATCAATGGTCTGTCTTTGTTCTCCTATAATCTATGAAAAATTTAATCTTTTCAAAGTAATCTTTATGTATTTAGGGGATCTCTAGTCCTCTCTTTAAAATCACAATACCTAAAAAGACCTGGATTAGCAAATAAATTTTTATTTAAAATATTTCCCCTTCCTTCTGCTCTTTTTAGTGGCAGTTCTTTTTTCACTTTATCACTAAAAGATAAAATGATGATGTATAACAGAATATAAAAGAGGAACATTACAAAACCTCTCAAAATCACAGTTTTTGTTTTAGAGAGAAAACACCGGTTATTTTTATTATTTTAAACATATTACTTAATCCCTTAGAAGAGTAGCATTTTGTAAATTGACAGACATTTTTTTTTAATTAATCTACCAAGGTGTTCTTAGAAGCACCAAAGACTGCCAACTCTTCTCTGAATCAAATACAAGATTCTAGTCCTTACCTTTAAGGCTCTTTGCAATTTAGCCCCTCCCTATTTATTGATCCCTAAGTTTAACTGTGTTGCCCCTCCCTCTCTCCAGCCTCTGCACTGCAGCTGTGCCAGCCTCCATAGCCCTTTTGCTTACTTCTCCAAGAAGCACCTTTGCATATCTTCTGTGCACAGAATGCAGTGTCCAAAACTGTCCAAAAACCACTAACCTGTCTCTCCTATAAACTAAAGCCCCTTTCTAGTATGATGCCCACAGGCCAACGGATAATGGCTGGGAAGACGGCTAGTAACGACTTCTGATATTTATATCTTAGGAACGCCTGTCATGGACCAGGACCCACTTGTGCTAGACATTGTTAAAAAATTAAAATAACAAACAGACCCTCCATCCCTGTCCTGAAAGGGCTTATTATGTAAGTAAACCTATACTTTTCTATATAAATTTGCAGACATCTAGCTGTGCACAAAGCTAGCCTATGTAAACACTGTTTGAGAGGGAGTTTTCAAGAGGGACTCATCATATAATTGCTATGGTTAGGAAGGGCCGCACCACCAGTCCTGTCACTGCTCCTGTCTCCTCCACCTGCACCTCTATCCAGAGGGAGAACCTGACCGGGTTTGCAGAAACTGTGGCCTGCATTTCCCACTCTCAGAAAGCCAGACTGGGGGGACCGGCCAGTGAGAGAGGTGCCTGCTGGTGAAATCTCTCAGGAAGCCGGTGGAAGAGCTACAGGAGGAGGTGGCTAGGCTGAAGAGCGTCTGTGCCCATGAGGAATTCATTGAGAATATTCATATGGAGACATCCCAGACTGAGGAATCTGTCCAGCTAGAGAGAACTGGGGAGGAGGATATGGCTCTGTCACAAGAAGGACACTGGCTGCCAGTTACTTCTGGCAGCAGGCAGTGCTCCACCCCTACTCCCAACCCACACACCATAGTGATGAAAAACCATTATGTTGCCCTAGCAATGAGGAATCACCCCCAAAGGTGGACGAGGAGAAGCCATGTACCCCCAAGGCTGGGAGCATCACAGCCACCACTCCCAGGAGGAAATGTAGGGTAGTGGTGGTTAGTGACTCTTCTGAGGGGTTGGAGGCACCCATCTGTCAGCCTGACACGGCATCCCGGGAGGTATGCCGCCTGCCAGGGGCCCATATCCAAGACGTTACAGAGGGATTGTTGAGAATGATCCGGCCCTCTGACTACCACCTCATGCTATTCATCCATGTGGGCACTAATGATACTGCAAGGTATGACCCTGAGCAGATCAGAAGTAACTACAGGGTTCTGAGACTAAGGGTGAAGGAGCTGGGGGCACAGGTGTTGTTCTCTTCAATCCTTCCAGTCAAGGGTAGGGGCCCCAGCAGAGACAGATGCATCCTGGAGGTGAATGCCTGGCTACGAGGATGGTGTCGCCAGGAGGGCTTCAGCTTCCTTGGCCACGGGATGCTGTTCCAGGAAGAAAGACTGCTAAGCAGAGATGGGGTCCACCTACCGAGGAAGGGGAAGAGCATATCTGGACACAGGCTGGCTAACTTAGTGAGGAGGGCTTTAAACTAGATTTGATGGGGGCAGGCGAGAAAATCCCTTTGGTAACTCAAAAACATGGTGTCAAGGTTCCTTCCCCACTCTGAACTCTCGGGTACAGATGTGGGGACCTGCATGAAAGACCCCCTAAGCTTATTCTTCCCAGCTTAAAGTTAAAAACTTCCAAGGTACAAACTTTGCCTTGTCCTTGAACTGTATGCTGCCACCACCAAGTGTTTTAAACAAGACTAGGGAAAGAGCCCACTTGGAGAAGTCTTCCCCCAAAATATCCCCCCAAGCCCTACACCCCCTTTCCTGGGGAAGGCTTGATAAGAATCCTCACCAATTTGTACAGGTGAACACAGACCCAAACCCTTGGATCTTAAGAACAATGAAAAAGAAATCAGGTTCTTAAAAGAATAATTTTAATAGAAGAAAAGGTAAAAGAATCACCTCTGTAAAATCAGGATGGTAAATACCTTACAGGGTAATCAGATTCAAAACACAGAGAATCCCTCGAGGCAAAACCTTAAGACACAAAAACAGAAATATACATTCTATCCAGCACAGCTTATTTTACCAGCCATTAAACAAAAGGAAATCTAACACATTTCTAGCTAGATTACTTACTAACTTAACAGGAGTTGTAAGGCTGCATTCCTGATCTGTTCCTGGCAAAAGCATCACCGCAGACAGACAAACCCTTTGTTCCCCCCCGCCTCCAGATTTGAAAGTATCTTGTCCCCTCATTGGTCATTTTGGGTCAGGTGCCAGCAAGGTTATCTTAGCTTCTTAACCCTTTTCAGGTGAAAGGGTTTTGCCTCTGGCCAGGAGGGATTTTATAGCACTGTATACAGAAAGGTGGTTACCCTTCCCTTTATATTTATGACACATGGAGACCTGGGAGAAGGGTCAGAATCTGAGGGGAGATGAACTGTTATAGCAGGGATAAGGGACAGACAAGAGACAACATGGAGGAAAATCAAATCAATATCTTAGATGTCTGTATACTAATGCAAGAAATACGGAGAATAAGCAGGAAGAACTTGAAATGCTAGAGAATAAACACAACTATGACATAGTTGGCATCACAGTACACATGACTGGAATATAAGTATAGAAGGATACAGCTTGCTCAGGAAGGATAGGCAGAGAGGAGATTTTGCCTTATATATTAATAATGTACACACTTGGACTGAGGTTGAAATGGAAATAGGAGACAGACTTGCTGAAAGTCTCTATGTAAGGATGAAAGGGGTAAAAAACAAGGGTGATGTTATGGTAGGGTCTACTACAGACCACCTACTCAGGAAGGAGAGATGGATGAGGTTTTTTGTTAAACAACTAACAAAATCATCCAAAGCACAGGACTTGGTGGTGATGGGGGACTTCAACTACCCAGACATCTGTTGGGAAAATAATACATCAGGACACAGATTATCCAACAAGTTCTTGGAATGTACTGGAGACATTTTTTTATTTCAGAAGGTGGAGAAAGCTACTCGGGGAAGAGACTGTTTACATTTGATTTTGACAAATAGGGAGGAACTGGTTCAGAATTTGAAAGTGGAAGGCAGCGCAGGTGAAAGTGATCATAAAATGGTAGAGTTCATGATTCTAAGGAATGGTAGGAGGGAAAACAGCACAATAAAGATAATGGATTTCAAGAAGGCAGACTTTAGCAAACTCAGGGACTTAGTAGGTAAGATTACATGGGAAGCAAGTCTAAGTGGAATAACACTTCAAGAGAGTTGGCAGTTTTTCAAACAGACATTATTAAGGGCACAAGACCAAACTATCCCACTACAAAGGAAAGTTTGGCAAGAAACCATCCTGGCTTAACCAAGAGATCTTCAGTGATCTGAAACTCAAAGAGAGAGTCCTAGGTCAAATTACAAAGGATGACTATAAACAAATAACACAAGTACGTACCCAAAAAATTACAAAGGCCAAAGCACAAAATGAGATTAAACTAGCTAGAGAGAACAGGGGAGGAGGATATGGCTCTGTCACAGGGAGAGACATAAATGGTAACAAGAAAAAATTCTACAAATACATTAGAAGCAAGAGGAAGACCAAGGACAGGGTAGGTCCACTACTCAATGAGGGGGGGAAAACAACAACAGAAAATGTGGAAATGGCAGAAGTGCTAAATGATTGTTTTGTTTCACTTTTCACTGAAAAGGTTAGTAGCAATTGGACATCTAACGCAGTGAATGCCAGTGAAAATCAGGTAGGATCAGAGGCTAAAATAGGGAAAGAACAAATTAAAATTTACTTAGACAAGTTCGATGTCTTCAAATCACCAGGGCCTATGAAACACATGCTAGAATGCTCAATGAGCTGGCTGAAGCGATATCTGAGCCATTAGCAATTATTTCTGAATAGTCATGGAAGATGGGAGAGATTCCAGAAGACTGGAAAAGGGCTAATATAGTGCCCATTTATAAAAAGGGAAATAAGGACAACCCGGGGAATTACACACCAGTCAGCTTAACTTCAGTACACAGAAAGATAATGGACCAAATAATTAAGCAATCAATTTGCAAACACCAAGAAGATAATAAGGTGATAAGTAACAGTCAGCATGGAGTGTCAAGAACAAGTTGTGTCAAATGAACCTAATAACTTTTTTTGACAGGGTAACAAGCCTTGTGGATGGGGGGAAGCGGTAGATGTGGTATATCTTGACTTTAGTAAAGCTTTTGATACTGTCTCATATGACCTTCTCATAAACAAACCAGGGAAATCCAACTGAGATGGAGCTAATGTAAGGTGGGTGCATAACAGATTGGAAAACCATTCTCAGAGAATAGTTATCAGTGGTTCACAGTCAAGCTGGAAGGGCATATTGAGTGGGGTCCCACAGGGATCAGTTCTCGATCTAGTTCTATTCAATATCTTTATCAATGATTCAGATAATGGCATAGAGAGTACACTTATGAAGTTCTCGGACAATACCCATCTGGGAGGGGTTGCAAAGGCTTTGGAGGATAGGATTAAAATTTAAAATGATCTGGACAAACTAGAGAAATGGTCTGAAGTAAATAGGATGAAATTCAATAAGGACAAATGCAAAGTACTCTCCTTAGGAAGGAACAATCAGCTGCACATACACAAAATGGGAACTGACTGCCTAGAAAGGAGTACTGCAGAAAGGGATCTGGGGGTCATAGTGGATCACAAGCTAAGTATGAGGCAACAGTGTATCACTGTTGCAAAAAAAGCAAACATCATTCTGGGATGTATTAACAGGAGTGTTGTAAGCAAGACACGAGAAGTAATTCTTCCGCTCTACGCCACGCTGATTAGGCCTCAACTGGAGTATGATGTCCAGTTCTGGGCACCACATTTCAAAAAAGATGTGGACAAACTGGAGAAAGTCCAGAGAAGAGCAACAAAAATGATTAAAGGTCTAGACAACATGAGCTATGAGGGAAGATTGAAAAAAATTGGGTTTGTTAAGTCTGGAAAAGAGAAGACAGAGGGGACATGCTAACAGTTTTCAAGCACATAAAAGGTTGTTACAAGGAGGGAAAAAATAATTTCTCCTTAACCTCTGAGAATAGGACAAGAAGCAATGGTCTTAAATTGCAGCAAGGGCAGTTTAAGTTGGATATTAGGAAAAACTTCCTGTCAAAGTAGTTAAGCACTGGAATAAATTGCCCAGGGAGGTTGCGTAATCCCTATCATTGGAGATTTTTAAGAGCAGGTTGGACAAACACCTGTCAGGGGTGGTCTAGATAATACTTAGTTCTGCCTTGAGTGCAGGGGACTGGACTACATGACTTCGAGGACCCTTCCAGGCCCACAATTCTATGATTCTTATCACTATTTCCCTCATCTCCTTCCCCTGTTCCTTCTAAATGGCTATCTTGTCATACCTTCTTGAAACTTTTTCTCAGGCTCCAGTCCTGCAAAGACACAGACACATGCTTAAATTTACAGACGGTTAGTCCAGAACAGATCCAGTGTGTAAAGTTAAGCATACTTCTGAGTCTTTGTACGATTGGGTCTTTAGATTGCAAACTGTTCAGGAAAGAGGCCATTGTTCACTCTGTATTTAAATGGCACCTTGCACAACGGGACCCTGTTCCTGATACAGATCCCTATGCACTACTGTAAACACAAATAATAATTTTTCCATATTTATGAAGGAGAGGGGAAATACACAATGTGGTGTGTGCTAGCATAAATTTGGGATGTCCTGGATAACTCACAAGTGACAAAGCATGAGTGAGAAGCCATTCCAAGTGAATGCCAATAAATGTTTTGTGCCAACACTGCGTGCTTTACAGAAAAAGCTATTCTATGACTGTTTTAGGGCTTTTTTTTTTTTTTAAATAAAGTTTTTGACACTAAATTTTGTCACCCACCACTTGCAGCCAGCTGCCAGGTCAAGACCTCAGAGGAGAGAAAACCTCTACTAAAAGTTACCTAAAATAGCTTTCCTATGTCACAGGTTTAAGTCTCATATCTTAGGATCTCCCAAGGCCGTAAATAAAAACTGAGCATCCTACTGAAAAGCCACGTAGCATTATTTACAATTGTATAAAGCTCCTGCTCTTGCCCAGATTGGGTGCAAACTACTGGACTGTCAACCTGCTTCCGCCCCATATGTAAATAACATACATCCTGTACCTCAGACCAGTGTAAAAACTGCAGGGTCTAAACAGAATTTCACTCAAATTGAGTTCCACAAGCATACACAGTGTTACATAGATCTGCAGCATCCAGACAGTTAATAGTCTCATAAACGTAATCGGATATCCTCATATTTACATAATTCTTCATACTTCATTAAGGTAGAAATGCTTTCAAGAAAAAGTCAACACCCTCACCAAGCAAATATTTGCAAATTAAGACTGGTTTCAATTCTCCCATGTTACAATTTGCTGCTTAGCATGAATCATAAAAAGTAAAGTATCAAGGAAATGGAACTCAGCTGATACTTGTACCCATTCCAAAAACAGCCCCAAAAATAACTATTATAAACGTTTCATAGCTCTACTATTAGGCTTTAATATCTCACATCTGATTCTACGTAAACTCAGAAGAGAACTCTCTCCTTTCCCCATAGATGTCTCATTCAAAAGGGGACTTTTATTCTATGGGGGCAGGGGAGAGAGAGTGTGTGCGCAACAGTATGTAAAGTCACCTCAGAGGTAATTGGTTTAAAATTTTAATGCCCTACAGATGGAACATAGGGTGACAAGTTATTATAAAATTAGATTCTTGGATATAGTGCACAGCTGATGATTGAAGTGGGTGGGAGGAGGGAGAGGAAGGTTATTGCTCTATATTTGAAAAGGTGAATCCCTCCTTCAGTAGAAGAGTAGACAAAGGAAATCAAGAACTGTATTCCAATGGAGAAATTGCCCACCCGACTAAAAGGATCTCTGGAACAGCAGCATAGAGCATGGGTCGTATTTATTGGTGCTCCTGCCTGTCCAGTGTGAGTGAAATTGGTTCTGACGTTCCCCTCCACAGTATCCCAGCAGATAGTGCTGCAGCACTTAAAGAGTAAAAATCCTAAACTATCAACTTCAAAACTGGGATGGGCAGAAATATGTGGCAGAAAAATCCCACAAAGAGCTGACAATCTCATTGCATGCTCCCCTCTGCCTCCGAAGAGTACAGCGGTTCCACCATTCCAAACTGTGCATGATTGAAGATAGTGGTGTTATCAGTAACAGGCCATTTTCCATGGCATTGTCCCTGACTAACCAGTGGGCTTATTTACAGGGTGCCAACACTGAGCTTTGCCCTGCATAAGATCAAAAGGAAGGAAGAAACCAGGTTTCTAGGAGCTTCAACTCTAAATTCTCTAGTAGGTAGGTACCGCGGCTCATGGTAGCAAGAGTGGCACAGGGCCTTAATATGCCCAGAATGTAGACGGCCATATTAGCTTCCTATTTTTAATTGCCAGTTAGTTATGACATGCAATTATATAGAGACATTTATTATTTTATATTGTGCCAGAAAGCACTGCAGGCACTTTGCGGATAAAGACAACAAGTCACCATGACCTGTTTGAAGTAGTTTGTTTTAAACATCACTTATTCTAATGCTTGTGGACGGCATATCTAGAGCCTTATATGACAATGTGTATGTATGCATGTAGCGAGGCAACGACTTACCGGTGCGGCGCCTCCCGCTGGTTGTCTCGGGAATTAGCTCTTCCAGCCCGGAGCGCCCTCTGCAGGCCGGTGTCTCGCCTGCCGCTGGCCCCCATGTCCCTTTACCCTGGGGTTCTGCCTTCTGCAGGAGCCCCACTCTGGGTCTCCCCTCCCAGGGGAACCCCCAACCCCCTAAACCCACCTTGCCTCAGTGGCTACTGCCAGTCATCATCTAGCCCCCGCTCACTGGGGCACACTGCAGTCTGTAATGGCCACTCATCACAGGCAAGAGGGTTAGGACCAGCTGCCTCTGCCTAACCCCGGGCTGCACCTCTGCAATCCCGGTACCTGTGTAGGCCTTCACCAAGGCCTGCAGCCCGGGGATTTACCAGGCCGGAGCTCCCCAGCTCCCCTTGTCCTTCCCCAGTCCTGCTCCACTCAAGCACCTTCAGCTCCCAGGCAAGCCTTCTCCCTCCAGGGCTAGAGTGAGACTTCTCCCCCTCCCAGGTCTAGGACCATAGCCCTCTTATAAAGGCCAGCTGGGCCCTGATTGCGCTGGCCACAGCTGTGGTCAGCAACTCAGTCAGCTTCCCCCAACTGTTCTCACTCCCCTTATTTCCAGCCACAGCCCTCTCCAGAGCTGCTTTTATCCCCTTTTCTGCAGGAGTGGGGCAGCTGCCCCACTACAATGCATATTAGGAAATAAGCCAAATTGTGAAGATGAAAGTACCCTGTACAGATATGTTCCATTCTTTTCAGCTCTTGTCGTCCGGATGTTCTGCCACAGAACTTATCAATAGATTGGACGGTGCATTTTCATGGTAGACACCGAATTGCGAAGAATATTTAAAAGAACAGCGCGCACACGCACGCACACACAATCACCAAGAAATTAAAGCAAGTTGGCCGGCATTCCTTTGGCCTACTTTATGACTAACAGGAAAACCAGATTATTTGACCTCCCATGAAAGACAGAAAAGTACATACAGGATAAAAAAAAAAAACCCACCAAAACCCTAAGTCAATGCCTAAAATGGAACCTAAGGAAATTACCCAAAAGCTCATTTCCTCCATTTTCTCCTTTTACAATATCTTAAATGACAGAAGCCCCCCATCAGTGTAGGGTAAAAAGACACACTGAAGGAAAATGGAACAGTGAAAAAAATCTTAAAATAGGTCTTTCACGGCATGCAGGGCCACCCAGAGGATTCTGGGGGCCTGGGGACTTCGGCAGCGGGGGTCCTTCCACTCCGGGTCTTCGGGGCACTTCGCCAAAGACGTGGAGCGGAAGGACCCCCCGCCGCCGAATTGTCGCCGAAGACCCGGAGCAGAAGAAGCGGTGGGTCCTTCACTTTGGGTGTATTCGGCGGCACTGAAGGACCTGCCAACCGAAAACTCTCGTGGGGGCCTCTGAAAACTCTCGTGGGGGCCCCTGAAGGGCCTGGGGGGCAAATTGCCCAAATTGCCCCCCTCTGGGCAGCCCTGGTGGCATGCCACATTCTTTACTGTACCAAACTAAAACAACATTACATCATAGTTACTTTTAGCATTTTAAGTGTAGACAAGCCCTTAGATAGAGGCAGTGGTTACAAATTGTCAGCAAAAGCAAGAGAAAAGAATCCACCCATGACTGAAACGATGTTAACCACCCTAAGGGTAGCAACGAATTGCACTGGGCCATTTCAGAGGCACACTAACCGAACAGCAGCTTCTGCAAGCAGTGTACTTCACACAGGAAAATTGGGTTAAATCCTGCCCCACTGAAGTTGATGATAAAATTCCCATTGATATCAACAGGGCCAGGATTTTCACCCCTTGCCTGCAGAGCAGAGAGTTATGAAATTGCTGTTTCACACTGTGACTGAGTGCAGGGAGGGAACGGGTGTGCCTGCTCTCTGATCACTCAGATGTTAATTAGTTCCCCTAGAGGAAGTTGACCTGGGTGATTAGACAATCAGGCCGGCTGGATGGATGGGATAAGGAGCCAACTACCCCCCCAGACCAAGGCTGATAAAGAAATAGGAAGGAAGTCCCAAAAGAGGAGATTAGGACTAGTTAAGCCCAATGACACAAAGGTCTCAAGGGAGGGAGACATCTGTTACCCTCGGGTCTTGGGGGAGAGGGCCAAAAAGCACTGTTGGTGCTGTCAATAGATTGTCGCTATGGGGTTGTTGTGGAAATGGTGGAGGGAATTTAAAATAAAAGAATACGGTGAAGGCACAAGCACTGGAGTCTGTGAAGTTTCAGCAGGGGAAGAAGGCAGGAGAGAAGCCACATCCTGTGACACACCCTTTTAAAAGGGGCAGGGCATGCCCCTGAATTTGCAGCCAGCTCTGCTGAACTAAGCAGCACATGGGACGGGAAGGGAGGAGAAATGGTTGAGCCACCAGCCTACTCTGGAGGAAGAAAGAACTGCTATTAAAACACACTGGAGAAGTCATGGAGAAGGAACCTCCATTTATCCTCTCTGCGCATTCTTGCATATCCACCCTAACCCATCGAAACCTGGGCACAACTTTGCTCTTCACAGCTCCCGGCACTTCCACACACAGGCAGATACAACCTTCGCTGTAATTTTTATCAGCATGTACTGTGTGCTCCAACTAACTCAGTGTAAAGAATATGCAGAACTTGTGATTAACACTCAGAAAAAATATTGTAGGACGTAAGGAAAATGTTCCAGATCTAAGGGCCTGAGACAGCTCATCTTACCAAGGCTAACATCCCATTGATTTCCAAGTAAGAAGTGAAGGATTAGGGCCTTAATCTTAAGCAATATGGCTCCACTCCTGATTATAAAACCAGTAATAAAGCAGCGAGGTAATCAGTCTCTTGACACTGAGTTGCCATGCAACCAGTTACATAAGTAATGTCATTTTGCAAAAAAAGACTGAAAGAAACAGTACATTCAGAAATGCTAAGTGCAATTTAAAATACTGGCCATGACCTGAATACTTACTCACCTGAGTTACAGGATCCAGCCCATTTATCCGGGGGGGGGGGGAGGAGGGGGGATGATGTGCAACAAATTGCATTTCCTACCACAAACTCTCATAACCACCACACTGAACAACGTAGTGCAAGTTCCTATTCTAAATCAGCACCTTTCTCCAGATCTCAAAAAGAAATGGAAAAATGAACGTGACATGTTGAAACTTGCACTGACCCTGACCCATTCCTTTTTTGTTGCCGCTGACTGTTTTGTTTCATGTCCGTTTTTTTTTCCTTATTTCTTTTCATACCAGCTTGCTAAGCAACAAACAGAACTTTCTCAGTTTGTCAAGTTGCACAATGAGGCAATTATAGTCAGCACACTAGTTCTTAACATACATAATAACAAATGGATTGTTCAACCAATAAACAAGAAATATAATCAGTGCAGGAGATCTATCATCACACCAGAGCAACATTTCTTAATCTGTGATGCTCTGACTCCTTGCCTTTCATATTTAGGGATGTAACGAAAATTTTGCGCGTGAGAGAAAACAGAGGTAGAAAATATTCACAAACAAAAGACCCACCCCTACTCTGATTATTTGCATTACAGAAGGCCCTAGTGGAGATCAGGGCCACATTGTGCTTTGTACTGTATAAACACATAAGAGATAGCCACTTCCTCAAAGAGTTTACAACGTCACAGGCAAAGGAAACAGGCACCGAGAGATGACCTTGAAATGCCCAAGGTCAGTGGCAGAGCTAGAACCCAGCAGACCTGAGCTCTGTTCCTAGGCCACTGTCCTGTCCACTGGAGCACACTGCCTCATACAGTCCCTTCTTCTCATGTTCTCAGTGGAATTGCTCAGGGGGGGCTGAGGGTTGCGAGGTGGTGCCCAAAGCATGCTGACACAACAACTAAACTCGCTTGTATTCACATACATTTGTGTTAGCACCACAAACACACCAAAACAACATATTGCCAGTACACTAGCTGTTCTAAACAGAAATACCACTATCACCACTAATTGCAGAGACAATGCATTCAGCCGAGACACAGAACCTTGACTCAAGACCTCTCCCTAATCTCACACAGTTTTGCCAACAACCTCAGTTGTCCATTCCCAACTAAAACCTAAAAGGACAAGGAGGAAGGAAGACAAAATAAAATACAGGAGATGGATAACTTTAAAAAAAAAAATTTATTTAGGGCCAAATTAGAAGCCCATTAAAGTCAATGGGAAGATCCCCGTTGATTTCAGTGGGCTTTAGAGCAGATCCTTAGATAATAATCCTTCTTATCTATTATTGATATGGGTCAGATCCTCAGATGGTATAAACTGTCATAAACTCCACTGAAGTCTATGTACCCAGCTGCAGATCTGCCCCATTTACTCTGATCCTGCTCCACTGAAGACAATGGGAGTTCTGTCATTCACTTCAGTGAGAGCAGGATCAGGCCCTAAATCAGTTTGATAGCTAAATTTACACAACTGACAATAGCCTGAAAAAATATATAATCTCAGAAAAAAAAATGAGCTCATGAAAAATAACCCTTCTGGGATTATCAATTAAGATATTTTAGCTTTCAAATTTAAAATAAATGGAAAAATATGTCATATGAACCTCTGTAGGTATTCAATTATTATATTTTTATTGTATCGAGACCCATAATTGCACCTGGAAGGGAGGAAAAACTGGATCACATTGTCCCCATTGGTCTAAAAGCAGAATTACCATCAGGAGACATACCTGACTCGGTGAATAGCATTGAGACCTGTATCAGCGAGCTTCATATGGAAAAAAAAATAATAATTAGGACAGTCAGAAAAATTACACAATGGCTAATGATTTCATGCAGTGTTGTAGTTGTGTCAGTCACAGGACATTCGAGAGACAAGGTGGGTGAGGTAATATCTTCATTGGACCAACTTCTGTTGGTGAGAGAGACAAGCTTTTGAGCTACACAGAGCTCTGCTTCAGGTCTGGGAAAGGTACTAAGATATGGCCTACTATTGTAAATATGGCAACAGGTTATAGAATAGATACCATCTTTAATCTCTGGGACAGATAAAGCTATCTTTCAACAAATGCCAAATATTTAAAACTTGCAGTTCTTTGTTAGAAAGTTACTGCTGTTTATATTCATTACTATGGCTCACATGCACAGTATGAGTATAACTTATAGAAACCATAATCCTTGCATGCATTCCTGCCTACATTCATTTTACCAGAGTAATTTTAATTTGACAGATATGTTTATGAGCAGCCAGCTAACTATATCTGAAGCACTGTAAATTTCTACCATCTACTCCAATCTTTATAAAGATCATTTTTCCCCCCACTTCAAATCAGAAAAACCCATCTTCCTCTCGAAGATTAAATATACCATATATGTGTTCATCTGTTCAAACACAACCCATACAAAACATCTCACTCAAAAAAGGCAGGCATTTTTCAAAATGTCTTTTTCCCCCCCTTTTTCAAAGTCTCTGAAAAAGATGCACAGGTGATATATCCAGATATCTAAGCCAAACTAACATGGTGCAGCAAATATTTTGTTTACCAGCGAGGTTTATAATTCAATTTAGTACATTTGCAAATGTTAGCTTTCCGTCCTCCTAATAATTTCTGAAACAACTCACTAGATGCACAGGAACAGAGTATATTAGGATACTCAGTCCCAGGAGTAAAGCATTCCATCTAGTCTTTTGCTGATTTTTATCTTCAAAATTTACCAAAAGAAAAAGCCTTTTTCAAGCACTGCCAGTCTTCTGTATCAAAGGAAAATCTGTCTGGTTATGTAAGTGAGAAAATGTGATATGAATTTAATTTCAAGATAATTATATTTTGAAATATTGGTTCTGATATATAATGTTTTCAGGAGTTCTGGACAGTGGTTTAAAAATGTTTCAGTCATTCAAAACTGTGAATTCATAGTCTCTTTTCAGAGAAACCAATGTAACTATAACAAGGCAGATAAAAGATCAAACAGAAAAACAGAATTTGAGATTCATTTTTAAAAATTCTGTAGTTTTGGCCAGAGATTTTACAAGTTTCTACGGCTCTGGAGCTTAAAATTTGTTGTATGATGAATCTAGAGTCTACAACTGAGCATTTGACTCTTGATTTTGGAAATAACCCCTGAATACAGTAGTGCTGGCAGTCCAGGGCAAAGAAGACTCAGCACCAATAAAGAGATTGTGACCCACCCATACCTTAGAACCTTGCACTGACCCTGGTATCAAATGAGAATGGGGTCAACTAACTGTACAGCTTGGCGTATACCAGAAAAATGTACTCTTACCATTTTTTCCCTGTAATCCAACTGTAATACATCTCGCATACATGCACACAAGTGCTCCAAATTGTTTGGCGCCCTGCCAGATACCACTGATGTGGACACAGCAACAAAATGAGGACAGGCCCGTGCATGGAATTAAGTGGCAGGCTGCAACTTTTATTAAACTTTTAGCACAAAGGAGGGGTGGTACCTGCCCATCACCCAGACTCTCCTATACCAGGCAGTTAACTGGTTCCAGTGTGGGAGTTACAGGGCTCCTTCCCATATAACTCATAACTGGCCCCAGGGTTACAGGGCTCCTTCCCATATAGCCCATAATGCAGGTTAGGCTCTCCTCAACCTATCTCCTTTCCCCTCCCCAGGACGCAGCTCTCTCTCAGTCCTAGCACCCTTCCCCCTCAAGGGGGACAGTGGGTGCAGCAGGGTGGGTGGGGAACTCAGCCCACGAGAGACACAAGGTCTGACTTCAGCCCACAAAGGCCACAAGGTCTCACCTTATCCCATGAGCCCAAGGACCGTCACCAAAATCCCAGGCCTTTTACCTCTGGGAACCGTTCACTTTATTCTCTTAACCGCAGGGAAACTGGCTGCAAGTTGCAACAAGTAAGCAACAGCACCCAGTACGTTAATTAGGTACTACTTCGCTCCCTGTGGCTCGCAGGTGCTGCAAGGAAGCCAAAAACTTCCCTGGTCTTCTGCCATTTGGCCCATGGGAGAAAAAATTCCTTTCTGACCCCCAAACAGGCAATTGGCTAGACCCGCAGCATCTATCCAGCTGGGTTCCCATTCCTAGTTTGAGTGGTTAGGATGGGCTGCTAGAACCATGCCAAAAGAGGCTCCACATGGTCCCTGTACTGGGCTAAATCCTGGGAGCTGGGAAACGCTGTCCAATCAGCACCCCTCTCCCCAGCTGGCCAATGGGTGCCACAGACTCCTATAGGAGGAGCTACTGAGTGTCCCCTTAGCAAGTGCCTCCCTCCTTTGTTGTTTGGACTGTCCCCCTTTCACTGCTGGCCCCATGAATGTCCCCCACCCATTGATGCAGGTGGGTGGCATTTTGGAGTGGACTTATGCTTCAGCAGGGCTTAATATCAATTGAAACTGAACCCATTTCAGCCTCAATCCCTCCACGAAAGAGTGGGCAAAGAGGATGTTCACCTGAAGGATTGACATTTCTTTTAGTAAGGGAAGAGGCCATGGAATGCAAAACAAAAAACAACACCCCAATCTTTCCTCCAAACATCCAGGGGGTGAATGCACTTTGCCGCACTATCATCCCACCTCTGTTTTTATAAAGTCATCAAATCGCCATGTTATCTGAGTGCCTTACTGGCACTACAGCAAAATCCCCACAAAAATCCAGAAACCACATAGGATTGGCACCGTCATTCTCTGCCTCTGGCTATACGTAGGAAAGAGAAGTCCTACCTTTTGCATGGTCGACACATATGCATTTGTTAGATGAAAACACATGCAAACTATTTTCTAGCTTCCCTCATGGAGAAGGCCATCTCACTTCCCAGTACTTACGAATTGAGTTCTATCCCTTCCCCGCTCTCCAGTTTTGTAGCTCTCATTCCCGCATCATGGTAATACTCACAACAGAAGGGTGCTGTGAAAATTCTACACAGAGCTGAATATTACTATAAGAGATTACTTTGCACATTTATGGTGTATATGCTATTATGATACATGATGTTGCTGCTATACTGACTTTCCTTTTCAGTCGAGATAGCCTTCTTCTCAGACACTATTCTTCCATCTCCTTTCTACACATGTATTTACTCTTCTTCCGCCATGCAGCCACATGTATGATCAAGTTCAAAGTGGCATCATGATAAATCGGCTCAACTTCAGTGCGGTCACCAACAGGGCAGAATATGGGTATGCAAGCCGCCTATCAGTATTTCATTGCTAGCATGTATACACAGGCAAAAAGGACTAAACAACCTGTAAACAGGCACCTACAAACAAGCAATGTGTTCCTTATATCTGCAGTATCGTCTGATCCTTCCACTGGGTCATGTATTGAAGTATAAAAAAGAGAAGCTTTGACATCACTTGCAACACGAGAATATTTATGGGGTTTTTTGAATCCATTATTATTCTAAATGGCTTTAACAAAAAAAGTCTCTTTCGCAAAGAACCCAACTGTAGTAAAAGCATCCTTTGAAATTCTCACTAAAATGGGTAAGCAGTAACAAATGGATACCATGGTCTGCTTAACGATCTTGAACTCATTAAACAAAAGTGTATTGAAGGTGCTTTTAAAATTAACTAAGTCTAAAAAAGAAAAAACTTGCTTGAGATCCCAATTCATTAAGAGAATACATGTAGAGACTCAAAAAGTGGGTGAGAGGGCAGGCTGGGGATGGTGTTCTTCTTGCCCTTTTTACTGTAAATGACAAAATTTAACGTTATTAAATTAATATTTTTTGTTTTGTTTTGTGTGGGTTGCATTGTTGTTTGGGGTGGTGAGGGGGTTGGGGTACGAAAGGTGATTTCAGAGCTATTAAACATTCCAGTGGATAATTTGTGGTACAAGTCATTAGCATAATTGGGGGCATACTTTATTCTGATCTTTGCAAAACTTTCATTTCCCAAATGGGATAAATATGAAGTGCTTTTATAACACCAATAATGATCATTTCCTATGGGAAACTGCCAATTATAAGTTAGAGAAACAAGCTATACCGGATATACGTTTAGAAAGTGAACACACCTAACATATAGTTAAAACAATTAAAAACTACACTTCAAATACCAGTAAAAGTTTTGATTTTCATAAAGGTAAACTGCACATTTTAGTTTAACTGCATCCTTGTTGGGTCGTTCATTCCCAATAATAAATATTTGATGAGTGTTTAAATATGGTATTTATGCTGAAAGTTCACCTTTCACTGGCAGTAAAGAACACCTGTGGGAACTTGATTTAACATTTAAACACTTGACTCAAGTTCACATCATATATACTCGCTAACATTGAGTATCAGCAACAGTAAACAGCTACAGGGAAAAAAACCTCTTGCGTTCTGGAAACCAGTGATTATAAAAAAGCAATAAAGATCAACCATGAGGATCAGCAATAAAATGTCACATGTTACGCTGTTCTGTTTTGTAATACTGATTTCCAGTCATTCTGCTGAGGTCACCAGTGCAACAGACAGAGTAAGGAACACCACCCCCCCCAGACTACCACCACCACAATGGGATAGCTGGGTCACAATAGTTTGTGAGACTTCTTTCCCAGGTTCAATAACTAACATACATCCTTGGGAGGGGAAGGGAGAGACAGGAAGATGGGGCTCCTCAGATATACCTGGAGATGATTTCTCTACATGCCAATCTCACTTGTTCCATGCAGGACCACAGCAGCATCTCCCTGACCCCAGATATCAGCAGGTTTAGGGATCTACCCATGGTTCTGGGAACGAATGACCAGGCCAGGAGAAGGGGACTGGTGACAAACACGTCTGCCCTCCAGCCCTGCATTGTCCCGAGGCTGTATTACCTTTCCCACTCAGTCTCCTCCCTACTTTTAAGCAGGGTTCTGAGTGCAGGGGGCCCTGTTGAGGGACAGAGCCATAACGGATATCAGAAACACAGCGTCTCTATGCGGATGGCCCTAGTCTCCTGGAGATCCCCATCCAGATCCAAGTATACCCTAGAGGATCCACTGCTTTAACTGGAGACAGCCCCAGGCCCTATTCAGAGGGGAGACCAGCCTCATGGAGTCTCCAGGACAGGATGTTTGTGATGAATTTCCTCCTTGTGAGGCCATCTCCCATTGGTTTTATCTGATCCAGCCCTCAGCGAGTAGCCATTCCTTACAGTATCACCACACCTACACTACCTCACGTTTAAAGGGTGTTCACTGTAGTATTCACTGTGCTCGTTACTGATGCTTTAGCCTTCATAACTTTTAATAAACATGCTTAGGGCCTGATTCCCATTTACACTAAAGCCCATTTGCATCACCCCTGCAATGTAAAATGATCCTCAAAGTCGGAGAAACATATAATTTGCTCCCACTTTAAGACCTCGTTATTGTTGCAGAGTGATGTAAAATGGTCTTAGTGCAATTCAGAATCAGGTCCATTAGCTTTTATGACCTTGCCAATATACTCCATGGTGATACGTCTAGTCAGTAAACAAGCAAAACTGCACATGTGTTAGAATTTAACAGTTCAAACAAAAGCCAGCTTTTAATTTTTAACATTTTAGCAGAATAAAAAATTCCCTTAGGTCACTGATTATTTATCTACATAATTTACAAAGAGCAAAAATATTATTCCAAAATGTCTGTGCAATAAATTGCCTAAAGAAGATGTGGAAAAAATGCTCACTGAGGATAAATCAATCAATGAAGAAAAAAGATCATTAAGGGTCAGAGTTTCAAAGGTATTTAGGTACCTAGACAACTTTTGAAAATCCCATTAGGCACCTGCCTGCATCTTCAGGAGTCTAAATACCTTTAAAAATCTGGCCCTAAGAGCCTCATCCTGTATTCCTCATGCACCCCAAACTCCCAAGGAGTTAAATGAAGGATTACAGGATTGTACTTAGAAAGGAATGGCATATGTGTTCAGGATGCTCACCTGGAACTCAAGAAACCCAGTTTCCACTCCCGGTTTTGCCACATACTTCCCATGTGATATGCAATATTGTGTCCACACTTCAAAAAGGATGATGAAAAATTCAAAGGGGTTCAGATCCGAGCTATCAGAATGATTCCAGATATGGAAAATCTGCCTTTGAGGGTGAGACTTAAGAAGCACAATCTATTTAGTTTATCCAAGACAAGGTTAAGAAGTGACCTGATTGTGGTCTACAAGTACTTACATGGAGATGAGATTTTTGATTCATCCAGAAAAATAAAAGAAAAACAAAAAACTAATGAGATCAACTAGTTGGAAGCTGAAGCGAGGCAAATGCAGACCAGAAATATGATGCAAATGTTTAAACAGTGAGATTAACTAACTATTGGAACAACTGACATAATGGACCTGGAAAATTCTCCATCACTTGCAGTCTTTAAATCAAGACTGGATGTCTTGCTACAAGATATACAATAGCTCAACCAAATGTTAGAAGCTTGAGGCAGAAATTCCTGGATGAGGTTCTTTGGCCTGTGTTACACAGAAGGTCAGACTCGATGCTAATAACGGTCCCTGCACCTGCATGTGACCATCAGGCGTTGAATGCTCAGAAACTGGTCATGTGCTTTTGGTAATTCGGGGGGCCTTGTTTACGGAGATGAGAGAAGCATTCCTTTCCTGCAACAAAAGGTGTTTGTTCTCTTGCTCAGTTCATATACATAAAGACTAACAAATTTAAAAGGGTCAGATTCTTCCAAATCTATGGTATTTGGAAAGAGTATTTTGCATTTTTGAAAAGCAGCTCAGGCAACCCCCCGGCATGTTAATTATCTGATCACCGAGGCAGCAGTTCCAAAACCATTTTCCCAACTGCCAGTTCAGAATGCCAAAAAAAAAAATCTCTGTCATCTTGTTTATAATACGAGCTTCCAAAGACGGGGGCTCATCAAACAGTGAAAAATATGCACTTATGTAACGTGGAACAGTTTCACTCCCCCACTTTTCATTGAAATGTTTAACAAAAATTCTGAATTTTGAAAAACAAATAATTAAAAGTGTCAAAAATATAAGCACATCTGAAAAGCGGAAATTGCATGTATTTTTAAGCAATACACAGTATACCATACATTTTGCCTGTTTAACACAATGTAACCAGAGAGCAGCATCGCTGCTCCATGTACTCCAACGAGCAAGTCTTGGCAAAGGAACACTTGTACATTGTGTTTTAGACCCAATAGCTCAATATTTGCTGCTAAGATCTGGCAGTAGCTTCTCTTTGGGAGTCATCACCTACTTTTTGGCTTACCCAACCTGCTGAGTTTAGGAAATTTACACTTAGTAGATCTGAGTGGTTGCACACAAACAGAAAAGATGAAACTGTAAGAATCATAGTCAAAGCTTTGCATGACAATTCACTTTGCCACATAGATATTTACATAGCCGGTAAAAAGAAATTCTTATGGTGAACCGCACTCATGTGCTCAGATTCCAATTTTCACAGGCGTTGCAATCAAGGAGGATTTGTTTAGGTAAACAGCTGGCCACAGGGCAGGCTGCATAACTACTAAACACATGCCCTGTTTTCTGATCGATGAGTCCTGTTAAACAGAGTGTGACAAAGTTCCTCCTCTGCCTGGTGGGTCCTGAGCTTATTGGTGGATTCGCTCGCCTCAGAGGTTCACGGCAGCCCTCAGTTTGGCCTCTTTCATGGCTCAAATCTGCCATTCACTCAATTAGCCTCATCACTGGCCAGCATGGGAAAAAGGAAGAAGAACAATCCCCGCAGTCTCTGCTGAGCCACCTAGTGGATCGGGGAACAGGCCAAAGACCTTCCCCTCTGGTGGAACCCACAGCCCAGGTCAACTCCTCCGGTATCAAGTAGGGAGTTGGGGGGATGGGGGGGAATCGAGGCCCGCCCTCTACTCCGGGTTCCAGCCCAAGGCCCTGTGGATTGCAGCTGTCTACAGTGGCTCCTGTAACAGCTGCGTGACAGCTACAACTCCCTGGGCTACTTCCCCATGGCCTCCTCCCAATACCTTCTTTATTCTCACCACAGGATCTTCCTCCTGATGTCTGATAATGCTTGTACTTCTCAGTCTTCCAATAGTACACCTTCTCACTCTCAGCTTCTTGCACCTCTTCCTCCCAGCTCCTCACACACACAGTACAAACTGAAGTGAGCTCCTTTTTAACCCAGGTGCCCTGATTAGCCTGCCTGTCTTAATTGATTCTGGCAGCTTCTTGATTGGCTGCAGGTGTTCTAATCAGCCTGTCTGCCTTAATTGTTCTGGAACCTTCCCTGTTACCTTACCCAGGGAAAAGGGACCTACTTAACCTGGGGCTAATATATCTGCCTTCTATCACTCTCCTGTAGCCATCTGGCCTGACCCTGTCACAAGAGCCACAACAGCAATGTGTGAACTGCAGCAGATAAAGTGAGAATCTCTTGGAAAAAAACAAGGGTTCTCTCCAGAAATGGGCAAACCACAAGATTTGTGGCTAGGGACTTAGGTGCTTAAATGCCACTTTACGGCCTACATCCAACAGTTAGGCACCACTTGCATTCACAAAGCCACTGTTCAGCTGCTGCCTAACCCCAAAGGCATCTGAAGTCTCTAGGTGCCACCATTTTCACAAGTAAAGTTTCCATAGTGCCTACATTTCTACTACTGGTTATGAGCACAGCCACCTAAGTCCTGACACCATCAGGTAGTTCAGCCTAATTCATGCGTAAGCCTCTGCAGGATTCACAAACTAGATTCTTCCCCACCTACCTCACCTGTGAGACTGGATCTAGAACAGTGGTTTTCAAATTTGTTTTCTGGCGACGCAGTTGAAGAAAATTGTTGATGCCTGCGACCCAACAGACCTGGGGATGAGGGATTTGGGGTGTGGGAGAGGGCTCTGGGCTGGAACAGAGGGTTGGGGTGTGGGAGGGGATCAGGGCTCTGGACTGGGGGTGCAGGTTCTGGGGTGGGGCCGGGGATGAGGAGTTTGGGGTGCAGGAAGGGGCTTTGGGTTTGGGGTGGGGCTGAGGCAGGGGATCGGGGCATAGGCTGGGGCATGGGCTTACCTTGGGCGGCTCCCGGTCAGTAGCGCAACGGGGGTGCAGAGGCAGGCTTCCTGCCTGTCCCGGCACCACGGACCGTGCTGTGCCCCAGAAGTGGCCAGCAACAGGTCCGGCTCCTAGGCAGAGGTGCACAAGCGGCTCTCACATGCAGGCACTGCCCCACCCAGGTCCCACAGGCCAGAAACCAGCCAATGGGAGTGCAGAGTTGGTGCTCGTTGGTGCCCCAGGGCCCCCCCACCTAGGAGCTGGATCTGCTGCTGGCCGCTTCCAGGGTGCAGCGCGGTGTCAGAACAGGTAGGGACTAGCCTGCCTTAGCCGGGCAGCACTGCCAAGGGGAATTTTAATGGCCAGGTCGGCAGTGCTGACCAGAGCTGCCGCAACCCAGTGCCTTACATGCCGCGACCCAGTACTGGGTCATCACCCACATTTTGAAAACCACTGATCTAGAGAGCATGTTCTTAGGCAGCCTCTGAGCACGCCTACTGGAAAGGACCCAGCACAAAACACAGCCAAGGAGAAGTACCCCCTCCCCCACCACCCACCCACACACCTACCTACCCACCCACAGACCCAGAATCAATAGCCAGGTGGTTAGGGAACCTCACCCACAGTGTAGGAGACCCCAGGTTCAAATCCCCCCTCTACTGATATGGAGCAGTGACTTGAACTCAGGTCTCCCACCTCTTGGGTAAGTGCCCTCATCACTGGGTATTCCAGTTACTCTCCTGTTGAAGCTGTTCCACTTTGTATAAAAATTTGGAACTAATGTTAAGCAAACACCTTTGGGGCTGGAAATTGAATGAGGAAAGGCATTTTGTGGAATTTTCTGTAGTCCTTGGTTCCAGACAGGAGGAGATACTGTGCAAAACAACAAAAAAGCAGCTTCTTCCCTCCCTCCCCCCCGCCCATTATCTCAGTAGTTTGCTTTCTAACCTCATTTGAAAACAATAAAAGCACAAATCTGCAGCTGCCATGCACACAAGGTATGACTGTGGGCCAATCTGAAGAAAAATATCCACTGGGCAAATGATCTGGCAATTCTTAACGATAGGGCTCAGCATAAGGTTTTAGGAGGGGAGAAGAGGAGAGACAGAAATGAATAAAATATTTTTTCCAAACTTAATTGCCTACTCAATGAATTCTTGGTGTTTTTTTCTTCTCGTTTCTTACTTTTTTTCATTTTCTCTCCTATCTCTCACGTTTAAATCAGACCATTCTGTATTTTTCTTTTTCTTTTCTTCATTTATTTTGCACCTTTTCTCGTATCTTCCATCATGTTTTTCCTCCTGCTTAGACAAATCCTACTACCTATTCCTCTCTCACACATATACACAAACTGCCCTCAATGAAATTTGTGGCAAAACTCCCACTGTCTTCAATGCGGTCATGACTGCACCCACAATCTCAGGTGACCATGAACCCAGCCCTCCACCCCACACATACGGAGAGAATCTCTCAGCCCATAATTACAAAAACTTCAACCGTGCTAATATACAGAGGCGCAAAAATGTTTTCCATTTCCAGCTGTTTCCTTGAGCACTCAGTTCAAGTTTTGACCTGAAGTTCATGTTTGTACCCTGGGCACATATATGGTGCCTAAAATATCACAGTGATGGACACCTTACAAATGCATTATTATACATCATTATTATAATATACGTAACAGCTATATGCTCATTACCTGATTTAGATAACATTAGGAAATAACCCACTTGTCACAGAATCATAGAATATCAGGGTTGGAAGGGACCTCAGGAGATCATCTAGTCCAACCCCCTGCTCAAAGCAGGACCAATCCCCAATTTCTGCCCCAGATCCCTAAATGGCCCCCTCAAGGATTGAGCTCACAATCCTGGATTTAGCAGGCCAATGATTAAACCACTGAGCTATCCCTGGGTGACATTAATTGTCACGTGCTATACAATGTATATACGTATATTAGATTGTATCCCTCTCCCACAAACCGAACCCTTTATGTGCCACTTGTCTTTACATATTGTAACCTCTTCAGGGCAGGGACCACGTCTTCATGTGTTTGTACAGAACGGGGTCCCAATCCTGGTTTGTGGCTCTGGGCACTACTGCAACATAAATATCAAATAAAATAATCATCTGATTTAAATTCTTTACATAACACCCCTGTACATTTTGCAGGACACAATAAATTACCTCTCCTTCTTAAGGATAAAAAATAACTTTGTGATGGAAAATTATATAAATAATCCATTAACAAAAATTGCTGTATAAGAAAACCTTCTCAGCCAAAAACAATAGCTACTTAGCTTCAGTGTTTGTTCATACGTACACGTTGACAGGAGCAGCATGTAAGCACCCAAGGGAAGCATTAGGCGTTTAAAAGGACATCAGCAACTTAAAAAAAAGATCACACTCCTGGTTCAAAATTTCTAACCTAACTATAGTAACATACAAGATCACTAGAAACACAGGAGTTACCAGACTGGATCAGACCTATGGTCCATCTAGTTCAGAAGCCTGTCTCTGATAATGGCTAGTACAGATACTTCAGATGAAGGTATAAGGCAGGCAGACATGAGATAATCTTCCTTGCAAATTAGGTCTCATCCTGGTTTCTAATAGTTAAGGATTGGCTTAATGCATGAAGCATGACGTTTCTTATCCCTACCAAAATATTTATCATCATTAATTATGATAACTCTGGGTAGTCTCGATAGCCATACAAGTCTGCAACATCCTTTCCCCCCCTCACCCACTCATTTCTATAGAGTTCATTGCCTTATATGAGTGCACCACAGTGTCTGGACTGCATAAATATTTCAATAAAATAAGACAACGACTTTACAGTGGCATTATTTTAGTACATTTGACTCCACCTAAGATGTGCACAAACTGTCTGACAAACAATCCGACAACCCACTAATGACTATTGTCGCAAACGGGAAAGACAGCTTCGTCAGCTCATTTTGCAGATCTCTGTGGTTTGCAGCTCGCCCTGGGTTAATGGTTCCCGCAGTTCCTCCTTCTCCTTCCAAAACATCAGTTCCTGATCTTCCTCCCCACTCACTCTGCAACTTGGCTACCCTTCCCCCCCTTGTGTTTCCCCTCCCCACCTCAGCGTTCACCTCTTCCAATCAGGCTCTGATAACTGCATTTCGTGGTCGCTAAACAAACCATTCTTTTGGAGGAAAAGTATGGGAAGTACATGGGCAGGAACAGCAGGGAGAATGTGGAAAACAGTGTTTCATCTAGTTGCAGGAATCTTAGTTAGGTTTTCTTTTCCTTCTCTTTTTTTGTTTGTTTGTTTGTTTGATCCTGTTGGCTCCGAGTTTTAATGGCAGCAGAGAATTTGAGCACTCTTGCCCTAGAAATGTGGTAAGAATAAGAGGATTTTTTAATGAAAACCTTGTCCATCTGAAGAGCAAAAAGACAGTCTACACACTGCCTCGATAAGCTGTAGTGGTTGCTTGGGAACAAAGGCTGACTTGTTCGAGGTAAAGAACTCCACTTCCAAAAGCCAGGGACCTCATGCATAACGGATTAGATAGACTGCAGGAGTCAATGGACCTGATTAAAAGAACAGTAGAAGGATTCATCGAAAGAATAGATGCTGCAGAGCCATGGGTAACTGATATGGAAAATTCAGCCCCAGGACAAAATTACTTAATTGCAGTGCTTATTAAAGACAATAAGAGGTTATCCAGTACTGTCAGGGATATCAAGACTAAATCTAGGGTAAAAACATTTCAACTGTTATGCATCTGAGAGTAATGAATTGGGAGATTTGGCAGGGGATGCAATGGTCTCTAGCCAGTAACTCTTAGTAGCCAATTCTGCTCTCATATACTTGCCGTCACTTTCATAGTGGGAGTAGTTGCCATGTATCAGATAATAGAATTGGGTCCTTAGCGTACAACTGGGGAGCAAGTCTCTTACAGCCAGATCCTGTCCTCGGTTACACCAGCATGGATCCAAAGTAACTACACTGATGTCAATGGAGTTACTCCACATCCACACTACTACAGGGAGGAGAATTTGGCCCACAGTACTTCGAAACCCTAGCACAAGGGTTACAAAGAGGTAAAATACTCATCAGGCTTGGTTCTCCTCACACTTGAACCGGTTTGGCACCAACGTAGCTCCACTGATTACAAAGGGGGTTACTCCTGATTTACACCTGTGTGAGTGAATGAAGACCAGGCAACTTGTTTGAAATACCATCACAGCTTTATGAAGGGGCCCCCAGTCTTATTCCATTGTTCTGAAGGCTTCCAGAATTATCAATGAGTTGGGCTTCCAAAGCTAACAGGTATTTCCATGCCTGTCAGAGCAATGAAAGGACTTGCCTCCATCTTAAAAAAGAACAACCCAAAACTGAATCAGGAGACAGTTTTGTACCAAGCATGGCTTCTGGAGCGGGGAGAGAATTACTATTCTTTTAAATTGCCAGGTGGCATCATGACATTTACAAAGGCTCTGAAGCATGGAGAAGGAGTAGTTACATCTTTCGAGTTACTAGACTGATAAAACGTATACTGAAACTCTTGGAACCATTTCTGTCATATTACTGTATTCAACAAAATTTTGTCAATGCCATTGTGTGGTTGAGATTAGGGCTGTCAAGCGACTAAAAAATATTAATCCCAATTAATCGATGATTTCACAATTAATTGCACTGTTAAACAATAATACAATATCATTTATTTCAATATTTTTGGATGTTTTCTACATTTTCAAATATACCGATTTCAATTACAACACAGAATACAAAGTGTACAGTGCTCACTTTATATTTATTTTTGATTATTTGCACTGTAAAAAAACAAAAGGAATAGTATGAGGTGAATTGAAAAATACAAGTTCTGTAGTGCAATCTCTTTATCATGAAAGTTGAACTTACAAATGTAGAATTGTGTAAAAAAAAAAAACAAACCAATCTGCATTCAAAAATTAAACAATGTAAAATTTTAGAGCCTACAAGTCCACTCAGTCCTACTTCTTGTTCAGCCAATCGCTCAGACAAACAAGTTTGTTTATATTTGCAGGAGATAATGCTGCCTGCTTCTGGTTTACAATGTTACCTGAAAATGAGAACAGGTGTGCTCATGGCACTGTTGTAGCCAGCATCGCTAGATATTTAAATGCCAGATGCGCTAAAGACTGAGATGCCCCTTCATGCTTCAACCACCATTCCAGGGGACATGCGCCCATGCTGATTATGGGTTCTGCTCGATAATGATCCAAAGCAGTACGGACCGATGCATGTTCATTTTCATTATCTGACTCAGATGCCACTAGCATAAGGTTGATTTTTTATTTTTTTGGTGGTTCGGGTTCTGTAATTTCTTCATTGGAGTGTTGCTCTTTTAAGACTTCTGAAAGCATGTTCCACACCTCGTCCCCCTCAGATTTTGGAAGGCATTTCAGATTCTTAAACCTTGGGTCGAGCGCTGCAACTATCTTTAGAAATTTCACAAAGGTACCTTCTTTGCGTTTTGTCAAATCTGCAGTGAAAGTGTTCTTAAAATGAACAACATGAGCTGGGTCATCATCTGAGACTGCTAGAACATGAAATATATGGCAGAAGGCGGTTAAAACAGAGCAGGACATACAATTCTCCCCCAAGGAGTTCGAACACAAATTTAATTAACACATTTTTTTAACGAGCAACATGGAATGGTAGCCGAAGTACGAAGGGGCATTCGAATGTTTAGCATATCTGGCATGTAAATACCTTCCAATGCCGGCTACAAAAGTGCCATGCAAATGCCTGTTCTCACTTTCTGGTCACATTGTAAATAAGAAGTGGGCAGCGTTACCTCCTGTAAATGTAAACAAACTTGCTTGTCTTCATGATTGGCTGAACAAGAAAGAGGACTGAATGGACTTGTAGGCTCTGAAGTTTTACATTGTTTTGTTTTTGAGTGCAGTTATGTAACAACAAAAAATCTACATTTGTAAGTTGCACTTTCAGGACAAAGATTGCACTACAGTACTTGTATGATGTGAGTTGAAAAATACTATTTATTTTGTTTATTATTTTTACAGTGCAAATATTTGTAATCAAAAATAATATATACTTTGATTTCAATTACAACACAGAATACAATATATATGAAAATGTAGAAAAATATCCAAAATATTTAATACATTTCAATTGGTATTCTATTGTTTAACCGTGCGATTAAAACTGTGATTAATCACGATTAATTTTTTTAATCGCCATTATTTTTTTGGAGTTAATTGCGTGAGCTAACTGCAATTAATCGAGAACCCTAGTTGAGATATCATTTTGCATCCCCTTCTGTATGAAGAGCGGTTTTGGGGAACTTTACAGTTGAGAAATGTTTGCAGGATTTTTTTTCATTTTTTTTAAATGACCTTTGTTAGGTCTCCTCTCAGATCACTCGGATGTACAAAAGGAACAGATTGAGCTTGAATACCTTTAATATTATGGGCCAGTTTTTGGAGGAGCCTTAAGCTAGCCTCCTATTTTGCAGCCACAATTAACTGCAGATGCAGAATCTTACAGCTAGATGTCTAAGTGCCCAATTTGTGCATAAACTCAAGTACATACAGATCTAAACAGTAACACAATTAACTGTACCAACAAAAAAAAAGGAGGCATGTTATAAAACAAAAGTTAGGCTCTCTCCCTCCGTCTGTGCCATCACAAGAAGAGAAGTTGGAATCCCGAATTTTGCCTTCTCCGCTATGAAAACAGCCTGTCCTAATTTCTGCCTTCCTGTACAAAGCCTCGTAGGGCCAAATCCTGCTCTGGCTTACACCCCACACAACCTCAAGGAAATCAACTGGTGTTTGGGGCTTAATGAAATTAATGAGGCTGTTCTGGTGTCATGTGTAGTTACATTTTTTCATTATTTTATTCAGAAATGCCAACCCCATGGACTTCCCCCTCTAGACTGATTTTTTCATATCCTCCCCCATACAGGAATGTAGGGAAAATCCCTGATCTACAGAAAAATGCATCTCCAACTGGCTGAGCTCTCCAATTCTGCCACAACTGCTCTAAGGAAGGGCAGCCAATCGACACTGCTGCAGATGCTAAATGGGAGTCCTGGTGCCTCTCCATGTAGCACAGGGAGCAGGGGGTTCCAACCCGAACTCCCTTCCTCTCAGTTATTTAAACAAAAGATTGGGGCTGCTCCTGGATTGTGCAGCCCTTAGATCCCAGAACTAGCTCCTAATGCCAACCCCCGGGCATCACACTACTGTATCCCACACTTCCCGTGGGTGGAGAGCCTCTCTAGCCACTCCCTGGGCTCCATATATGACCAGCAAGAAAAAACGCTTATTCCCAGGGCCAGTGGGACCTCAGACCCTTTTCCTGCCCTGAGCCCAGGAGGAGAAGGGCAGACATGGACTCCACACTAAGGAGAGGAGTTCAAAGCCCACACACCACTCACAGGCATGTCAATGCTACCGCATGTAAATTTTTGTACCGTTTTCTCCCCATCAGTATCTATTGGCAGTGGTGGTTATCAGGACTGAATCTGAATGTTCTGTACCGAAGGAGACGCTGGCCAGCAGCATTTCCAAGAGGGAGTGCAGTATGGAAGAACGCAAAGGAGTACAAAGGGAACTAACTCATGATGGTCTCTCTTGAGTTTTAGTACCCTATGTTCTTAGCATGTTAGGTACCCGAAAAACTGCTTCTCTTCCCATGCAGCTCTGAGATATCAAGTATTGGCTGAAGTGTTCTGCTGGAGACCCCTAGATTTGAATGCTCCAGGGGAAGAGCCAGGGAATTTTTGGCAGAAGGCCCTTGAACCAAATTCTGCTCTCATTTACTTGGTGTAAATCTAGAAACTCTGGACTTTGCTTTCCCAAGGTCTGTTGATGTGGTGTAAAGTCTATAGCCAAATTCAGATGTGCCCAAACGGTGGTCTAAGTTTACACAATCAGAGTAAATGGGTTAAATATGGGTACAAGTGATAAATACTGCCGTCTGCACCCATCTCTGCAAAATGAGTAACTCACACCGAGAGAGGGAAAGAAGGGAGTTTAGCAAGAGCAGCAACTTATAGCAGGGTGTAAAAAAAAAAAAAAGGCAACCTTCCCTACCTTATCTTACATCTGCAGTTAGTGGTTTTTCCCACAACAGATGGATAAATTAGCCCAGCAATTATATCACTTCTGAATTCAGTCCAGAGTCTTCAGTGGGAGTTATCACTTACACTTCCCCCTATACCAGGAAAGAACCTGGCTCCATCTGTCTACTGAGACTTTGGCTGTGAGGGTTGTCGGGGTGTGTTTATGTTAATTGATCATTTCTGAGGAAGAGTCTATTTTTGGTTGACGTAAGTTAATATTTTTGTTTTTAATTGTTTTAGCAAAGTGGACATGTGCCCAGAGGAGAATCACAGTGGGAGCATTTTAATAATTTAAAGACAAACAAAAGCAACAGCGAGAGAACATTGGGTCAGAGTGCAACCGTCCCCGAAATCACATTGGCACAGTTTAGTGGTCCACCAGACACCAAAAGGAGCAGAAGCCAGGAGGCAGATCACCCTAGACAGTGAATGCATTTTAATTTGACGGTTCTAGAACCATGATGCTTCTAGACAGACATGCACAGCTATGACACTACAAGCTGTTAGGTAGCTATGCCTATTTACTGAAGATCAGTATTTGACACTGTGCTCAACAAGTCACATCACTTTTCCAGTGACTAACCCCGATGACCACAAAAAAGGTAACACACTAGCTCCAGCCACACCACTGCTGTCACCTGTTAATTTACTATTTTTTAATTCTACTTTTCGCAAGGAGCCTCTTCAACCATAAGGGTGCAAGCAAGGTCCCATCATTCTAGATGTTCACCAAGTCAGAGTTTAAGGCCAGGAGGAACCACCAGATCATCTAGGCAGACCTCCTGTATGGCAAAGGTCACTAAATACCACCCAGCCACCCACACAATGAACCCCAAAACCAGAATTAGCCCCAAAGTATTACAGCCCTGACTTTCTCCTCTAATATTTTCCCAGGCCCACCTCTCCAAATGATTCCACTACTGCAGACTTCCCCCCTCCAATTAGAAGCTTTAAATGCCTTTATAGTCTAAGGAACCACCTCAGTATCCATCACATGCCAGAAGAGCCTCACGGGGTGGTCCTGTTACACATTTACTTACTGCAGAAACATCAAAAATAAAATATATCTATTTCACGCTCAATCCCAAATATCTCACTATGCTTGGCAAGGAAATAAGTTCTACATTCAATTTGTATGTGGACCATCATCCCGCTGCTTATGCACACTGATATGATCATGGACAGGCATCAAAGGGGCCCACTTCAGCCAAACGGATCGGCTTATGCGGAGGAAGCAATTCCCCCACGTGCGCTGGTATCACGTGACCTACTGTTACACGCGGTTGGGCGACACCTGACCGACTGGTGGTGGTTGTTTGAGTGTTGCTTGGAACTGCCTCTGACCGTTGTGCCCGGGTGGCATATACCTCTTGGATGCTGGGAGCAAATATGGTGAGATCCTGGCTGCTGATGGGGCACACCAAGGATATTCCAGGTTAGCAGCACCAGGCGAGATTTTTTCCCTACGTGGAGATAAAATTAACTGGCAGGAGTGGCAGGTGCTCAAAAGCCCACGGAGAGGGTTAATGTCCCTTTCCTGTAAATCTGACACTTGAATGAAGCCTGGTGGTTGCTTCATGACATGGCTTGCTCAGGTCTGGGAATAAGATGGGCCTAGTACGCCCAGGAAATATTAGGATGCTATGGATTTGAGCATCAAAAAAGTGGAGGGGGCACCGACAGCCTAGACACCTTGTGGGCACCTGTGGCACTAGCCCTCCGCCCCCATTCACCACTGTCAGGCCCGTTGCTTTTAGAAGATATTTTAAGGCTCAGGAAATTTGCAGCCACTTGCCAAAAAAGCAAATGCTGTGTCCATGCTCATTGACCCTTATCGTTCTCGTTTCCAAACTGCCATTCTTTACTCTGGAATAAGTTCTATATTCTCCTAACATTAACCACGCGGCATAGCAGCGTTAAGCTATATTTTGAAGGGGAGTAGTCTACATACACAGTATAAAAAAAAATGCTAAAAAGAAGAAAAAAAGGAAAAAAGACATCTACCTTTGTAAACCAACGATCACTTTGTAGAGGTTTCCATGGTGGAGAAATTGCTGCTTTCCCCTAAAAACCAAAAGACAAAAGAGATGCTTTTTCAGAAACAAAGATACTATATGAAGGTTCTCAAAGCTGTACATTAAATATACAATAGAACATCGTGCCTATTTTAAAAACAGCAAATTCAAAGAACAGTCATCGCTTATATAAATTAAAAAACAAGTCCGCACTTATCCTAACAAAGTGCAATAGATTATTCCAAGTGGCGTCATTTTTCCAATACATTTCTCCCTCACCCCCCCGCCCCCGGATGAGGCTATGAGCAGTACTGCAGTTGACATCAAAACATTGGTGATCGGTGTTAATTTGCAGTGGTTATCAAAACAAAAGATGAGCCCTGCCTACGAGTGAGTCTTTAAGATGATGTATCCGTTTTTCCCAAAACATTTAGGCCAGACTGTAACCTTATAATGATGCTTAACCGCGTGTAGCTGTGCTGCCCCAGAAGCAGGACAGGAATTACCTGATTTCAGCTCCGAGGTTCACAATCCTTGCTTCCCCCTGGCTCTAGGGCAAGATAGAAACTGACGGTGCAGCACAATCACATACACTAGAGGGGGATGGAACGAAGGCTCCATCCACTCCCACGCGGGGCGGACTACTCCCCACCCACTTGTGCGGGAAAGGAATTAGCAGCCCATGGGAATCTGTTCCTTCCCCTGCACAGAACGTAGCACAGGTAGCCAGCAAGGGGCACTAAAGTGGTTCACTCCAGCAGCGCCTCACAGTCATGCCCCGCGCTGGTGTTGGTTACAACGATTTTAGGCTGTGTCGTTAATAACAGTAAATCACTTGATTTAAGACTACACTGAATCCTCTCCAAGCGGCCAGAGGTGTTCAGCAATTCCCACCAAAACTGAAACCATTCCAGAAATATAAACTGAGTCTGAGGGGACAACTGCTGAGGGGGTTGGTTGTTCCGTTTTCACTAAATATTGACAATGTGTTCTTCCAGTAGAAGAAAACAAAAGTTGTTTTACTTTAAAAAAAAAAAAAAAAAAAAAAAAAACAGATCCAACTTCTCTGCTTACCCCAATGCACCTTTATATTGGTCTCACTATTGCACAATCACACACGGAAGACTAACCCAGTTTCTACAGTTGTTTCTAGGGACAAGTGAAATCAGCTCACAGCACAGAATAATTAAGTCACTACTCAGAACATGCTGCTGTAGGGAAAACGATGCAAGACATAACAACAATATCTTAATACATAAACGGATCCTTCCAACAGTTTGTAAGATACATGATGGGTATTTTTATTCTGCATCTAGAGATTCTGGGCCAAATTCAACTCAGTTACACCAGAGTAAATCCAAAGTCACTTGCATTACTCCAGACTTCATGTATATAACATAGCAGAATTTGGCCCAAAATTCCTATCGTCAGTCATTTATAGGCTTTCTGGGGGAAAATTACCTTTGGGTCTGAAATTTCTATGTTCCATTTCAGCCCATGCCTGACATGTTGGAAAGTTTAATGGGAAAAAAAAATGCAGCTTCTGTTTCTTTGTACAAATAGAAATAAAATGTATCTTTCACCAGTTTAGTATTTTTCAGAAGCTTGCTTCTGCTCAGAAACTCCAGTGGCCTTTTTAGTGAAATGGTAAACTCCATGGGACAAGGATTTCGAACCAGATTCAAGACTCGCTTGCACTCATGGAAATGCTGAGCGACCACTGATTTCAGTCAGCGTAGCCAATGGCCAGAACAGACCACAGCTGCTGTTGCAAGTTTATCCTCTCTCCACCACTGGCTGGAAAGTCAGTGCAGATACAGACTTGACCTAAGTAAGGTTCTCACTTCTCTCATGCCATAAAGAAAAATAAAATACGGAGGGACAAATAAGTTGACCCTATATATCTTGCTACATACCAAGCTCTTCAAAGGTGGTCACTAACTATGTGTTCCTCATTTTCTAGGTGCCTGACTTGAGACCCTAGGGTCTGCGTTGCAGAAGTACTGCGCACCCACAGCTTATAACTGAACTCAATGGGAGCTGTGCTTTGAACACACATAGAGCTACAGATGCCTAAACACGCCATAAAATTGTGTCCTAAGCATCTCAGTGTAGGCACTCAGAATTAGTGAAAACTTCTGACCTTAATCTGTCTGTGCCCTCAGCTCCCCACCTGCAAAATGTGGAGTTGTGAAGTTAAATTAATTCATGTTTGTGAAGCACTCAGGTATCGGAGTACTACAAAAAAGCCCATGAGAAAATTCATGTTCTGTCTTTAGAGGAGGGTGTGAATAGTGTGTACTAAAGAAGGCACGAGGCAACACACTGAACAATTATTTATTTGAATTATTTACTATTATTTATTTGAAGACAGAGCACACACTGTGCCTCACTAAATATATTTCTCTCTCAATCTTACGCAACACATAGCATTGCATAGCTGAAGTATGAGGGTTCCCATGCCTAGATAGCCAGTAGCCCATCTATGGCTCTGGAAGCAAACAGCCAACCATCGCTAACTGGAAATCATGACCAGAGCCATTCAATTTAAGCCTCCTGACAGCAGCCTATCCATCTCAGAACCTCTGGAGCTTGAATTATGAAGGGAGGCTGACTTAGTGGGCCTTGCAAATGGATCCCATGGCACACTGCAAATCTAATCCCATGACTGCACAGTGCAGCACTGCGCACTGGGCCCAGGATTTGTGGAAAAGCATGTGGGATTCTTCCGGAAACAAAAGGCTGGACCCATAGCAGACAGGAAGGGGGGGGTTACACCCTGGTCACTTAAAGCTACAAAGGACCTAATCCAGTTGGCCTAGCATTCTTTCCAGAGTTTCTCTGGGATAATGTGAACAGACATGCTAAACAACATCTATGGCTGTAGGACATTAATGAGGGTTGCAGATATCGCATACCCATATATAACCCTAAAAATCAGCTCTGGCAATTTTTACACGGGCAAAAATAAAATAACCATCAGGTCATACTGCCAGTCCTTTCCCTACTCCTATACTTGGGTATATACATGGTCAATGTCCCCAAAACAGCCAAGACAATTTTCACCAGATTCACAGACTCTTCCTTTACAGTTTCTCTGTTAATGACCTTATGGACCCAAGATACGCTCACCATTCAGCTTCTTACCAACACTTATCCAAAGATGGACACCACCAGATTTTGCTTTCAGGGGAGCTTACTGCTTTAACAAAGCTGAGATCTTCACAGTTTTATATGCAGCTCTGGAGAAACTTCAGCTCCTTCCTGCAATGGAGGGTTACCAGGAACGTTGGTCTGTCATCTGAGACACATTCTACACACATATATCAATTACTTCCTCCCCTTCAAAGTCCTGCACGACTTGAGTCATTTGGAATATTTCAACTATTAACCCAGAGACTCAGCCATGTCCTCGTCCACACACAAAAGCAAAAGGCCCCAGCACAAACCAGACTTATTAGGGCACTGGGCTGGCTCCCACTGGTGGCATGAGCTCTGGTTGTCCTCCAAGAAGATAAGCAAATTGTAGCACCTGACCCAGAAACAGAAAGCCATACACACTTGCGTAACCCCAGACACTTCTTTGCCTCCTTGCCCTCACATCCGAAGAAGTCAAAAACAGAGGGGTACTTAATAGTAGACAAGTACACAATTTGGCCTGAACCACCTCTGTTACTAGTGATAATGGACCAGGGTTGCAGCTGTTTGATGATATCCCGTGTAGGTTCCAGTGTGGGGTGGTAGGTGACAGCTCGGGGTGTACAGTTGGAGGAGGTTTTATTTCTGTTTTGGAGCAGGTCAACCCATACTCAATGACAAAAATGTTTCCTGAATGCCCACTTCTGGCCTTCAAACAGCCCCCCAAACTCTCCAAGATCATCATCATAAGCTAGCTCCCCACAGATCGGGACACACTTGCTCAAAGTGGCTCCAGACCCTGCCAGAAAAACAGATGCAAAACCAGCAGACATTTCTCTGCTGCTACGATGATCACCACCTCCGACAATACACCCGCCAAGGGTCCTACACATGCCTATCACAACATGTGGTGTACTTTATCCAGGGCACTAAATGCCCCAACAGGAACTATGTGAATGAAACCAGACAATTGCTATGCTCTCGAATGAACTCACACAGGAAAATAATAAAAGACAAAAACACCCCATCACCTGTGGGTGAACACTTTTCACAAAGCCATCACTCTATATCTGACCTATCAGCCCTCATCCCCCAAGGAAACCTGAGAAACACTTTCAACAGACAAGCCTAGGAGCTTAAATTCATAAGTTAGCTAGACACTAAAAATCATGGACCGACAGACACACTGGATTTATGGCTTATTACAACAAATCTACAACAACCACTAACCCCCACCCCCTTTTTTTTTTATCCTGTGACCGCAGACGTGTTAACGGGCCACTCCACCTTAAACGGTCCCTTAGAATATGAGCTAACTACTTCTGCTAAACAATCTGTTCCACTTTATAGTTAGCTGTGACGCTCAGAGTACCTTTCCCAGACCTGAAGAAGAGCTCGGTGTAGCTCAAAACCTTGTTTCTCTCGCCAACAGAAGTTGGTCCAATAAAAGATATTCCCTCACCCTCCTTGTCTCTCTAATATCCTCAGACTAACACAGTTACAACAACACTGCAGACATTTTTGCTAAGTCACTTTTCAGGGTTGAACTGCACTTTACTCAATCATCCAGAGTGTTGCATTTTCATATGCAGACAACAAATTCAGTTTGTTTCACCATATTCCTTCTATGCAGAAATAAGGCAAACATTTTTAACAGGGAAGCTGAGTAACCACTGGAACAAACTGCCAAGGGAGATGGTAGATTCTCCATCTCTTGATGTCTTCAAATAGAGACTGGATGCCTTTCCCAAGAATATGCTTAATCCATTAAGTTAATGGACTCAACAGAGGTGTAACTGGGTGAAATGTAATTGCCTGTGATATACAGGAGGTCAGATTAGATAACCTAATAATCCCTTCTAGCCCTAAAATCTATGAATCTACACAACCTTGCAGCCCTGTATACAGGATCTGGATCAAGTAATATCACAGTCAGATATCTTCCCATTTAACTGAGTATCAGTCATATGACATAGTGTAGATAACAAATGACATAATGGTTGAACTTACTCTGCACGACAAGTCCTTGTTTTACATTTCCTTGTCCGGACTGTAGCTTTCTACCTCAGCAGCACCAGTTTAAGAGCGGCTACTCTAAACTGACATCAAAAAACTGAATTTTGTCTGTTTTTGCCCAAAGGAATACAGTGATGGAATCAATAGAAAACTCCACTTTCATAAACCATCTATGGCTGTACAAAGGACATATGTGCTCAGGCACACTGTGTGAAGTAAGCAAACTGCCTTACCAGTAAAAAAAAATTTTATAGCCTGTGGGTATTGCCATTTGAACAGCTTGGCACCGATCTTGCAATTAACATAACACATACAGAAAACGCACACACACCCACACACACCATGCTTGCTGCACATTTCTCAGAACAGGATCAGGGTGCATACAACCAATTTGAAAAACAAAAGCTACTCTGGATATCTATATAGAATGGGTTTTGGACTGGTTGCATGACACATCCAGATTAGTTCCACAGGAAAAAAGATTTTTAATGGCTCTCCAGATGGGCTGGAATTTTAGGATTATTCTTACTGAAAAGGAGACTGACTGCAATGACAGTGATTGCATCCTTTTTAATGACGTTTATAAGCAAAACATTACTGTCTAAGGGATTTTTAATATTTTTCTAAAATAAATGGATTCCTGTTATCACTCAAAATATAATAGTTTAAAGCAGGCAATAAATAAGATCCTCTTTTGTGTAAAAGAAACAAAACTGCAATACCACAAACTCTGATTCTAACACACTTTCAACATGTGTTGAAATACAGGCTAACGGTTTAGTTCTAAAATTTCCCAGAGACGTATATTCAGACAATTAACGTAAACAAAGGTAAAAATAATGAATAAGATAAAGGCTCTTTTGTCTTTAGGCATAACTACTATAGGAATGCACTATTCTCTCTACTTTTCCTTATATTCCAGCCATATGTCAAATTACTTTTCTTACACATTGTACTAAAGCTATACAGATAGGCACCAACTAGTACAAGAGTAGATAAAATATTCTATTTACATTTTCTAACGCCAAATTTAAAAAAAAAACAAACACATTGGTTATTTTTATAGAGTTTCTGTAGTAGTTCTTTAGAACAAAAATTATCCTAAGAAACGCAATTCAAAAATCTGTGAAATTAGTCACTGAAAAAAGAAAGTTAGGTAACAATCCAAGGCTTCATTTATGAGCACTACAAACAATCCCAGCTCATTTAAGTGCTAACACTTTAGTTCTGCTTTGGCCAATAAAATTCAATATTTTTATGAAAAACTACAACACAGCCAAGAGTGAAGTTAGGGTGACTCATAATGCATTTGAAGCAGACAGTCACTTAGGGACAAATCCAGACCCTAGTGCCCAGCCTGACTGGTCAGTTCAGGTGTTGGGGAGATGCGGACAGGCTAGGCACTAGGGTAAGGGATAGGATAGGAAGGGAAAGAATCCTCCCTCCAGAATTCATGGCCATTCTGCATAGGGCTACTTCAGCCTACTGGCCAGCCGTAGTCCAGTGCAGGGGTGGCCTGAAAAGGAGCCTGAGAAGGAGCCAGAATTTACCAATGTACATTGCCAAAAAGCCACAGTAATACATCAGCAGCCCCATATCAACTCCTCTACCCTGCTCCCAGTGCCTCCCACGCACCAGCAGCCCCACCAATCAGCGCCTCCTCCTCTCTCCGCGCACCTCCTGATCAGCTGTTTCGTGGCGTGCAGGAGGCTTGGGGGTGGGGAGGGGGGAGCGAGGGCATGGCAGGCTCAGGGGAGAGCGCAGGAAGGGGTGGAGCGGGGGCAGGGCCTGTGGCAGAGCCAGGGGTTGAACAGTGAGCATCCCCTGGCACATTGGAAAGTTGGCGCCTGTAGCTCCAGCCCCAGAGTTGGTGCCTTTACAAGGAGCCGCATCTTAACCTCTGAAGAGCCGCATGGGGCTCCGGAGCCACAGGTTGGCCACCCCTGGTCCAATGGAACCACACCAGGTCCACAGCACAAGGCTGCTCCACAGCGACTGAAGTGGGGAGCTGGATCCGGACTTTGCTGCAGGAAGTTTCAGGCACTAAAATAAAGTGCAGTAACTATAGAGTCTCCCAAGAAAACTCAGCATGTACAGGGTAATCTTTATCTTTATCACCACTCAGTAGTTCTGTTTGGGATGCTCCTGTATTCCAAAGACGGAATGTTCATCTCAGTTCATACTTTGAAATGTAGGCCAGCAGCAATTCTAACGTGGCATGTTCTGATCTAAACTTTCCATTACCCCTACCTTCTATATACTACTGACAGTGAAAGAGAAGGATTAAGCAGAATTATTTTTCCCTTTTAATGTTTAATGGGACTACTACATGACATCAATCATACAGGACACACAGCACTGTACAGAGTCACACTGAACAGAACACCATTATGGAACACCTGTGCCTTTCTGTACCCTAATATAATGGGCAGTACACATATGACCATATTAGGCATTTTCATACAAAGAACCTTTAATACTGGTGAACATTTTCAAAGGTAACAGACAAATTCATGCAGCTTTCACTTTTTTTAAAATTATCTTTGCTAATTCTAAAGCTACTTGAGCTTATCGGGCTTCCTCCCTTCTGGCCCCTCTTTCCCTCTTATCAGATCACACAGTGGTGAATTTATAATCATTTTCATGCCAGCAGAATATTACAGCACAGAATTATCACTTCACTGTAGGATCCTGGAGGAGCTGGTGAAAGGAAGTTTTATTGAAACAAATATTTTCAACAATGGCGAAGGGAACGCAGTAAAATTTAGTTTAATATATGTGTGCTGTTTCCATCCCAACCCCCCCACCCAACCACACCCCCGACAACGAAGGATTGATTTCATATGAGTCTGACTCTAAGTGACATTACTTTATAATGTCCATTGCCAGACGTAGCTGCCAGAAGTTTTTACTGAAATGGATTCGACACAAAGTTGAAATTAAATAACAATTGGATTAAACCAAACTAATTTTCTTTTCTTTCCATACACAGTTTAAGAGAACATGTCTTTTTTTAATCCAGAATGTATATCCAGTTCCAAGTAAACACATTTTGCTCTGGTCAGCAGTCTGACATGCAAAAAAGCAATTCTTACCATGAATAAACCATGCAAATGTATTCCAGAATAATTTTATCATATTACAATTGCTATTTCTGAGCCTGACAGTCATCAACCTGCTAAAAGTGCCATTACTGTGAACTAGCAATATGGATAGTTCAAGGTAAGTAATAAACAACATTCCTATATTATTGCTGGGTTAAATTCACAGAAAGAATCTTAAAGTATATTAAATATTTAACATGGTATTTTAATATTAAACTGTAAGCACAACACCTTTTTTAAAAAACTCTGAAGCTATTCTGTGTATGAAATCTTCAGGTCAGGTCTATCCGACCGGATTTTGTCACTGTCTGTTGATCCCTATAAATGAACAAAGCACGAGCCATCAGTTTAATTTCTTATTTGTTCAGCAAACAGAACTGGGTGTTACCCATCTGTGCAGCACATCCTCACTGTGCAAACACACTGGGCTTGATCCTAAAGACGTCATTCAAACAAAATTCTTTTTTAAGTTAGCCTGATCCAGTCAGTTTCCAGCCAACAGCTAGCCCTGTACCTAGGGATACATTTAAAGGGAGGCCACCAACTTACAAATAACATTTCTGGCTGAAAATTGTTCACATGTACTATGGAATCCAAAGGCCTGGCAGCTGGTCTGCTCTGACTGCTCCTTATTACGCTTCTGATTGTCTCACTGTTCCCTTTTGCTCCCTTTGTCCACCAGGAGTATGTACACTTGTTACCTTATCCTACCCTTAAGACTGTAAGATCTTTGAGGCAAGGAGTACCTATGCGTGTCCAGTGCCTGGCAAAATGGGGCTTTAATTCTTGACTGGGGCTTCTAGGCATTGTAACAATACAAATAAATAATAATGTTTTAAATAGCACAGAACCTTACTGTAGCTGAAAGGGCTTTGAGGGGAAATTTTTTCCCTAGTTTGTTTACTTTATCTAACTGCATTTTGTGCCCGTCAGTTGTTCTGTTTCCCCTGTGTAGTTATTTAATCAGTATCCAGCATTTTTGTGGGTCTTTAACACAACAGGGAAGAGAACAACCATTCCTAAAAAGTACAAAAATGTGACTATAAAGCAACCAAAATTGGCAGGGGGATTCAGTGGCAGGTTCAGTATTGGAGGGTATTTTAAGTCATTGTTCAAACAGACTTGATTTCGTACTGACATTGTCCGTTTAAGCATGTGCTGCTGATTCGAACTGTCTCATTCCTGTTGCCAAACACAGAATGAATGTGCTCCTGAGTTATGTTCCAACTTGAAAGTTTACAAAGGGAATCCTCAGAGCTAGAACTAACACTGAGTGAAGCACTTTTACATTTGTGCCAGAAGCCCAGGGTCACAAAACATTTGACGGCTCTATAAATGCAATATCCCAGACTATATTTCCAAAGCCCAAAGATAATGTAACTCTGCTATTACTGGACCATAAGTCAAATCAAAATTGGGTTGGTTTCCTAATGAAGGAAACCTGTAGGGGCCTTTAGTAGCATGTGAAATGTAAGTTCAACTAGTTTAGGCAATGCCTTGTCCCATAAATTATGCTGCACTCCTGATAGTTTGCCCAGATGTGATATTGTTCATATCACTGAGCTTGTACTATTTTAATTTGCATATCATAGTTAAGAAAAAATTGAACAGGATTCCTTTCACTTTGCTAACATACATGGTCATAAACTCCTGTAACCCATATGGTGCTGAAAAGGAAGTCCCAGATACCTGGAATTTCAAGACACCTAATTGTTCGGTTCATGCTGAGAGCTGCTTATCTTTAGAAGTTTCAGCTTGCTGATCAGAACAATACAAGTACTCTTCGCCTTTAACTTGCACAGAATATGTGGTATCTGTCCTAAGCTTCAAAGCAATGTATTTATTACCTCTATTGCAGTAGTACCTAAAGACAAACAGAAAAAAAAAAAAGAGCAAGGTCCCTGTTGTCTAGATGATGTGTAATAAACAACACAAAGATAGTACTTGCCCCAGAGATCTTACAGTTCAGAATATGGAATGAGAATCCTCAAGGCTGATTCCAACCTACGTAGCATTCCTAAATTCTGATGTTTACATTGTGCCTGTACTTTAGCAAATATTTGTAGAGCTGTGCTGCAAGTATGTGCATCCATTTCCTTGGTCACTTCACCTTTAAGAAGACTGCTGTGCATCACATCATATGTAGCACAAACAGCCTTCATTTCCACCACTGTCAAGACAGATGGATCGGACAAGCGTTGGGACGTTAATATAAAGAGACCAACTTTTTGGCTAGAACATGGCTTTTTTTGAAACGGCGTTTAACCTAAGCCAGCTATAGCCAAAGGTGCAAATCCCTATTTGGAACATAAAGGAATCAGCCAAGATGAGCAGCAATTTCTGCAATGTGCAGTAGATCTGAGAAAAGAAAATGCTACAATTGTTAAAACACTATTGAACAGGATATAAAACTGTTATTAAGCCGGGCTCCTAAACTGAAAGTGTCACAAATCATTACATTCTCTAAGCAAGATAGCTACTACCACAATCCGTATGATGAACTATAGTTACTTTGAGCTATATCTTGCCCTATAGATCTCTGAAATTTGAAGTTAAGGATTTTCAAGAAATGACATCAGCCTCGGTATTTAAAGTTAGGATTGATAAATCTAGTATCTTCTTCCCATCCTTAAAAAATAAAATGCTTCTCTCGATGCATAACCTATGCATCTGTGATAGCCATTCACATGATCTGGGATATCGTTTGGCTGAAAATGGTTGCTTTTAGCAAATACGCAGGTTACCTCTTTGCTACTGTCAGAAATGGGTGGATCTTGACCTAACTCAGTAAATATAAATTACATTTGACTTTAGCAGGAATAATGTAGGACACAGAGCCAATATGGAGCTGTCAAAAATACAGTACACCACTTTCAGCAAGACACAAGTTCTGAAGGCAAAATGAAGCATTTCCTCTGAACAGCCTAAAGACTTCTCTCATCAGGTCTCAAAGTAACAGCCGTGTTAGTCTGTATTCGCAAAAAGAAAAGGAGTACTTGTGGCACCTTAGAGACTAACCAATTTATGCATCCGATGAAGTGAGCTGTAGCTCACGAAAGCTTATGCTCAAATAAATTGGTTAGTCTCTAAGGTGCCACAAGCTCAGAAAGGTTTGCGTTGGTCAATTCTTGAGCGTGGAGCCCGCATAGGGAAACAAAAGTTGCTGATGATTTCTTCAATAGATGGTACTTTCCTTCTGAGCCATTCCTGAACCAATGCCCTGCTAGGGTGTTAGTGTCATTGTGTTGTTTGGAGGCACTGCCTTTCAGAGGAGATGCAAGAAAAACGTCCTCGCCTCTTGTCCTCATTAAATATCGCATGGCACTTTTTGCTAGAGTCAGGTTGGTTTTCCTTCCTCATCTCTGATTTTGAGGTAGGTAATTAAGTATCCTCTACTTTTTCTATTGAATACAGTTCCCTTTTTTCATTCTCTGACGTTCTTCTGCAGCGCTGCTGTGCATCATTAATCAGCTGCTAAGTTATCAGCAGCACTTATTATACAGATATAAAATAGTACATACATACAGTAGCCTCATTCACATGAGGCTGTCAAAGCAATTTACAGACAAGCATTAACCAAGCCTCACCGAAATCTGAAGAGGTAAGTGTCGTTATACTCATTTTACAGATGGGAAGCCTGAGGCACAGTGAGACTTAGTGATTTGTCCAAATTCACACAGGACCATACTGTGGCCTGGCTAGCAGAGCAACATAAACAGAGGTAGCAGCAACTAAGTAGAGATAGGCTCCACAGAGCCACCTCACCTTGGCACAAGCGAGCAAGAGGGGATGGAATGGGGCAGGAAATGGATGGAAACTTGGCTCTACCGCCAACATGCCAGGAGGCATTGCTTCACTGGCACATCGGGCAGCATACACTGCCCTGGGTATAAAGATGGGTGCAGCATACACTGCCCTGGGTATAAACATGCTCCCTCCCAGAGCAGCAGATGAACCAGATCACAATGTCCTTCCCCAGATACTCCACGTACCGTGCCATACTATGCAGCCCATTACCCCGGGCTGATTGTTATCTCACAATCTAGTCCAGAATGAGTTAGTAGAAGAGTCCGGAATAGAAAACAAGCCTGAAGTGCATAAAGTTAGAAATCCAAAAAACAAAAATAAAAACCCACAGAGGCAGCCAAAATTCATGTGCACATTTGAAAGCTTGGAGCTAAATGATGATGTTTGACAGAAGTGCCGATTCAGAAATCCACCCCCCAGCGTGATACCAATAAACATAAATCAAAGGGCAGAATCTCATAGAAGTTCCATTCTTCTTAGAGCAGGCATGCCACGGTGTAAAGCTGTTCATGTCAGGGCCAAATTATGCCCTCAGCATTGGGCTACATGCTAGAGCACCGGCTGAGGTTACGTGGGTATAACAGAATGTAGAATACGCTAATTGATATTGTTGATCATATAGAGCCAAATGTTACCATTAAAACAGTGCTTTATTCATGAAAAAGGTGCTACATATCAATTGGACTTTTAGGTTGCTCAGTTCAGCAAAATATGTTCTGCCTCCTGTACAACAAACTTGATTTAAGTCCTACAATATAAAAAAGCAGTGATGGGGCTGGGAGATTTGGTCCACCTTCCAGTTGCCTTTAAGGAATGATTCATTTAAATGATTTTTTAAATATTAATTGACAATTGATTTCCTTTCTTTAACATTTGTAATGCACTTCTTAAAAACCAAAGAATCAACTATTTTCACTCCACCTGCTTGACAGGTTTTCCAAACATCTGGGGGGGGGAAAAACACTAAGGTACATTAGCCACTGGTATTCCAGTTTTATGGATTACAAAAGTTACGCAGTTTTAGAATAGAAATTATCACCATGTAAACTCTTCCTTTTTTGGAATGAAAAATATGTTAAAACTTTTGTGAATCCTGGTATTATTATGCTTTGCCTAACACACACCAAAGGCCTACACCGGTTAGCAAAAACGGATCTCTCATATTCAGATAATTTTCGCCCCTTCCTACATTAAGAAATCGGTTCTATAGCTTTTCATCAGAAACTGTGTGAACCAATCCCTTTGTTGCCCCCAATTACCTGTTTAAAATATTTGAATTCCTCATGAAGGTTATTTATGATATTTAAATTGCTGCTAAGAGAAAGAAGTTATCTTTTTTAAACATCAAACTTTAATAAGAAAATGGAAATAGAAAATAACCCAAAAACTGAGGCTAAAGAAATGCCAAGGTAATTTTGCATGACTCAAAATCTTTATTACATTTTGTTCTATTAAAATGATTTTTGCAAAGAAAACAACCCCATTATGAAGAACAGAGTATTAATGAAAGTTTCTCTGCACGTTCATATAGAATATTCCCAAACTAAATTAAAATGGGAGTCAGCCAACATTTAAACCAGCAATATCATCCCCTGTGTACCTGTCATTGCTGCCTTTGAATATGAAAAACAAATTTTCCAGGTTTCCGTTGCCTGTCCCTACAATACATAGTACTAGAGTCACTGAAGATTAGTCACTAAAATGAATCATTTCAAACTATTAATTTAAAGCTACCAGAGTTCTCATGACTTTAGTAAACCAGACAAGCCCACCGATGATTTCCATTTACAAGACATCCCAAAAATGAGATAATTTTGAATTTTCATAATATTCAGTGCTTTATTATGGGTAGAAGTGGGCTGATAGGGAACAGAAATGAAAATGTAATGGGACTCTAAGATTTCGGGGAACCCCTGGCTATTCACGAGGAAAAGCACAACTAAAGCAAAAAAGCACAAAACAGTGTGCATCATTCCTGCCAGTAACAAGGTTTTACCTGTCATTAACTTAATCTAATTCATACAAAGTGAAAACTACTCACACACATTTTCTCAAAACATGTGTTTCAAAATAGAGCAAGAATTGCCATTTAAAAAATACACATGCTTACATGGCAAAGAGCCATTGCAAATATCAACTTTTATTTTGCTTTGTAGATTCCCACATTTATAAATGAAGCCCTGCTCTTACACAACCAACTGTTGTTGCCTGTAGGAGGAATGCTGGTAGGCACCTACCCACAGAAAAAACTGTCACGACAAAGCTCTGAAATCACCATTTACCAGAAAAAGCAGAATTAAAAAAAAAAATCGAATCAAGCTCTGAAATCACCACTTATCTCTGAAAGGCAGGGGAAAAAAATCCACGACTGAGTAAACCAACCTGGCGGAATGTCAGCATTGTCAGTTAACAACTCATATTCTGAAGCCGCAGGTCAGGGGAAGGCAAGGCATACGAAACGGAGAAGCATCAGTGAAATGGAAATCAGTTGTCTTAACGTGTACACTGCGATATAAAAAAAACCCTGGCACCAAGTCTCAGAGCCCAAGTCAGCTGACTTGGGCTCGGGCTACGGGTCTAAAAATTGCAGTGTAGACATTTGGGCTCGGGCTGGAGCTCGGACTCTCAGACCCTTCACTTCCCCATGCCGCAGCTCTTTTATCACCGTAGAGACTGAAGACCCTCAGCAGCAAGATATAGGACTTCCAAACCTATCTAGGCTCCAGAAAGTTACTTTTGGGGGCTTCAATTCCTTAGTACAGGCTTCTTCTGCCAAGAAACACGGCTTCTTCTAAATGAACTTACCGCTTATACAAGATGCCAGACTACCAGCAATGCAAACTTAGATCTTCTCCTTTAGCTGTATAGTGCATACAATATGGGCAGCAGAATGTAAGTTTCCCAAAGTTCAGAGGCAGGAGGAAATGGTAGCGGAGATACCTTTAGAGGCAAGAATGATCTGCAGGTCTCGGTCACTCTTTCTGTGCCACTGCTGAAAACAGTTTGATCTCATCTACACAAGCAGCTAAACTATTTGCAATCCCAGATCAGGAAGGTCAGGGACGGTCTCTTATTTGATGTAATGGAGCCAAAAGCTCTGGCAGCAGTAGAGAAATGTGGGGTGCTAACTCACAGCACATCTATACAACAACTTGTGCCCGTACACAGAAGTTCCCCCAGTGCGGCACCACCATTTGAATCAGACTGGTTTCAAAGTTAACCACCATGTGCTTCTCCTCTTTGCCAGTCTCCACCAGTGCAATGCCAGTGTGGATGCAGATAGCTTCCATAACAGTTCCAAATATGCAAATACTCCTCCCTTTGCCTGGCTAGATTATCAGCCCGCATTCCACTGCGGGGGTCTGCTCTTAGCCAGAAACCATTTACGCGTTCAGCAATCCTCGCACCAACCATGGCACTTAGTTGCATGCTGTTTGCACAGTAAATAACTTCTTCTACTCTTTGCAAATTAATCTGATTCTATCACCAGCATGTCTCAGAGGAAGCCATTTTACGAGCACATTGCCAGCTCGCCCAAGGCAGATGTGCAGGCTCTGACATCTGTATGGGGATAGAAGGGTTCCAGGACCAGCTGAATTCAGTCACATGCAAAACTCCAGTGTATGACCAGGTGGCAAAGAGACCAGCTGACAGTGGTGCAATGACAGGCAATATCCAGGGCCAAGAGAGAGTAAAGGGGGCTAGAATTCCTGTGTGTAAGGGCCCAGGACAACAGCAATCAGTCCAGCTCAGAAAATTTGCCCCTTTTAGGATGAACCGGAACAAACCCTCAAGACTCACCCCTCTTCCCTGCCTGAGGCACCATGCATTGCACTAGTGAGAGACAGGGAGGATGCGGCAGAGAAAACCAGTGGGATGAGGAGCCGGACTCAGAGATGCCAGACATATCGCCAGCTTCCCTGGATCTGCAGACAGAAGCTGAGCTCAGTTGGAGGTGGAGAAAGCAGGAGAGGAGTGACCCCTCTGTAGCAAGAACGCCGGGTTTTTATTGTAAAATGCATTGGCAGGGGCTGATTTTGCAGCTGTGGGAAGAGCTTCCTGGGTTCTAATAGCCACCAGCATGAGTGGGAAAGTGTCCACCTCTGCCCCAGCTCTTCCACCTTACCACCACAAAAAGCAACTGCCAAGGCTCCTCACTAGCCTGCCCTCTTTGGATCCCTATTATTCTTCAGCATCACATTCCCCTCCCCACCAAAAAAGTACCCACAATTTTCAACTTCAGGGCGGAAGCGCACCAGTCAACAGGGCTGACCACACCATATGGACAGGCTCAAAATGGCAGACATGCTTGGGGGGTGGACAGGGGCAAAGGTTTCCAAGGGTTACACAGCACCTGCAACGTACACACATATGGGAGATCTTTCCTGCAAGAAATTACATACTGAGCACTAAGGCCAAAGTATTTACATTAGCTTGCATCTATCAGCTCATATGCCAAGCTGCAGCACCTAATTTGCAGGCTGCTCTGATATACCTGCTATCAAATTTCATCCTTTCTGTCCTGTCATTTAATGCATGAAAAACATTCCTAGGCATACTTTCCTAGCCAAGTGATGCACAAGTAACACAGGTCATGAAATAGGCTGAAATAATTACACTGACTGTTTCTTGCTGCTCTCAGACAGTTCTCTACATCCATCAGAGAGGCCAATTAATCTTAGCCCTCAGCACCAATCCTCTAGAGTTCTATCTGAAATAAAAGCTCCCATCCAGCAGTCCTCCTACTGCCTTGCAATCAACTTTTGGGGCAACATACATTTCCCTCCACCATCAGAGAGGATCACACAGCCTCTCCTTTCATGGATCTGATCCCCCGCTATCCTTTGTGCAAAAACAGCCCTACTGCAAGTTTCTGTCTTTTCCCCCCACGCTCTCAAAAAAGCTTTTCTTTCCTGGATGGGACCCTCCACAGAGGTGTTTTTAAGGGTCCCGTTTTAGTGATTACCTCATGGTTCCTCTTCCTTCCTCCCATTATGGCATTAATTTTTACATGTATTGTGAGAAAACTGTAATACGTCGTCACCATCTCTGGTCTAAGAGAAAAAATGACTCGCAAGACGGCACTGGAATTCTAAACTGGAACAAAAATTGTTACTTTTATTGTACTTCATGTATTTCAAGGGATGGACAGGCTATTGCTATGGTTAGAAACGCTTTCATTTCTTGTTTTTCACTTTGGTGGCCACTGCAGCATACAGATGTCCTAAAGTAGACATGGGGGCAGGTGTATGGGATCCAGAGCATGGAAAATCTTACTGAGCTAAGCAAAAGAAGAGGAAGGAAGACCTGTCCCTGGACATATATTCAGAGTCACTCTTCATATCTCTGCACATGTGCAAATTCAAGATGGAAAAGAAGAGGTTTGAGAGACAGAGCATATTCAAGCAGGCAAAAGGTAATCACACAGGACTATCTCTAGAAAGAGAAATAGGAATGGAAAACCAACAAGGAGCTTTTTAGTGAATGCCTAAGGGAAAATGCCACCCGGATTCTCTTCATTCATCCCAGTCTCTCCTGCCCAGAATTCCTTCATTGGACTGCCCCTTATTCTCCTTCTTCACAATCATTCCAGTGTTTACACGACTGTGGAAAAGAGAACTGGAACACAAATGAGAGGCTTTATATATGTAAAGCAATCCCCTGCTTAACCAATGATTTGTATACATTTTGGTGAGGAAATACTTGGAGGAAGGAACTGATGCGGAATGAGTATTTAAGAGCAGACTGTTTGATATTCAAATTGTGCATAGGCTTCCTTTTCCAGAAATGTATTTATTAAACACACATACACAAAAGAGAGGTCAGGCTGACAGCAGTGCTTATGCAAGTTAATGACAAATACAAAGCAGTTGGTCCAGCAAAAGATACTACTTCACCCACCTTGTCTCGCTAATACATACACTAAAAAGAGAGAGCGCGCGCGCATGGGTGTGTGCATATAAATATATTTTGATATACACATGCATGTGTGTATACTCAGACACATACATATGCATAAAAATAACAAGAGTATAATCCCACCACCAAATGGTCAGAAAAAAATATTTCTTATCAGCTGCTGGTCTATCAATACACCAACTAACAGGGAACTATGCACGGTACTCAGCTTCTACAAGGGTCATCAGTCTGCACAGGGAGCAGATTTCCTTCCCATGGTCTGGTGCTGCAAACACTGAGCATTAGCTCAGCTCAGAGGTATTAAAAAGATCCCAGTCCCAAACACAGACCCAAACACTACCCTCATATACTGCACAAAAAGGCTTCTTCAGCGGTTGGAGCTGGGCGCAGGACTATTGCAGCAAAAATTCCATCAGGCACTGATTTCAGTCTTGGGCTCTCTACGAGAAGACCGAAGGGCAGATCACCCTCCATTTTGCCTCAGGTGCCTAGCAACTGTTTTTCTAAAGCTCCAGAAGACACTGTTCTTGCTGGGCAAAGAGTGAGACCTGGCCTCCATTTTGAGAAAACACAAAAAAGAAATGGCACCAAACTATCCTAGTTTAGGGTTTGGTACTGCCACTCACCCCTCTAGTAGCGCTACACCTTCCATATAAAATAGATTAGGAAGTATTACACCCACTTTTGCCAATGGGTGTCATGGAATCTTTTGTGTGTCTCCCTTTTTGGGTTATTAAAAAACACCGTGCTTTGCGTAAGGTCTCTTTTTTTGGAAGGGGTAAGAGGAAAGGGGAGCAGTTGATGCTGTGTATGCTGTTCTGGTTATGGAGTCAAAGATTTATCAGAAAGAAAGGCGTCCCAGCATTTCCCAAAGAAAGTCAAATTCTGGATTCCTCTCATCTCCTCAAAGTTCTCTGATAGACAGATGCCCTCAACTGAAATTATTTCATCCCCATTCTCATGCACGCGTCACTCTGGGCTTTGCAATCAGCATTGGTCCCAAAGGAACACAGCTGTCTCTGTGGCTTGTCGATGGTGATGGGGTCTCTGACATAGCTGGGACACGATCCATCAGTTGTTCTAAGATTAGGATCAAAGACCTAGAATGGCAGTGGATAAAGGACTGGAAGCCAGTGCAGGGACAGAAGCACTGGCTTGATGTGCTCACGGCAGCATAAGCCATGAAGAAGACAGACAGCCACATCTTGTGCCGGCTGAAACCTGTGCTTATCCACAAGGAAGGGGTGGTGTTTCCTAGCAAGCTGGACGTGAAGGTGACACTTTTGGTTTTTGATGCTACCTGCTCATCCAAGTTCAGTAATGAGTCAAAGAAGACCCAAGACTTTCCACCACTTTGAATGACGGCTGGAAGCCTTCAAAAGAAAGAAAGGGTCAGAGGACTGGCTAGCTCTTCTTAGGGTTACCCCCCGCCAACCAGCATGATTCAGATCTTGCCTAGATTGAATTTGAGCCAGCTGCTCTTCGTCCAGGAGCTGATCTTTTGTAAGTATTGTGACATCTTATTAGTGCCAGTGGTTGCAATAGTGGAGAAAGAGATATGCAGCCAGCTGTCCTCAACAGACAGTTGGCAGCAGAGCCCATAACCTCTCACTCTCGCTCCAAGTGGTCACAGTGGTACAATCCACCCTTTAATCTGAGGGTGGAATTGAGCCTTTACTATTGATTAGCCCAATCAGAAATGTTGTTTTGTGCAATTTTTGATAATGGTTACTACTGACAATCAACCAGTTTGAAGCATCCTGTAATTGGATGAATTAGGAACTTTGATTTCCACCACATTTTCCAACAATTCCCAGAATACTGTAGGACAGATGCTTAAAAATATGGAGGAAGCCAAAGTCTTCCTAAAACAAATGAGGTATTGTTTCTCTTAGACAGACACTCATTCGTAAAATGGTTGGCTTCATCTTTAGCACAGCATCCACTTCAGTTTCAACAACAAAACATTTAAACTAAAATTATCAGAATTAGTTATTCTGCAAATGACGACCAAGAATGGAATATAATTCATACGGTAAAACCACAACTGAAAATGAATCATAAAGCTACAAGACTACAAAAAACGTCAAGCTAACGTAAAGAAAATATTGAAACAAAGTGAATAATCATGAGAATAATGGAAATTATACCGACAAGAGTTTGAAATATAGGGTATTTAAATCTGATTTTAAAATAAAGTCATCACTTCCTACAAAAGCAGTACCAAATATTTAAGGTACATTAAACCAGAAACTGTTCTAATATTTTTGTTATGAGTAAGTACAATGCAAATGGATTTGACAGACTCATAGTAGAGCTCTAAGTGCACGACATTACTGGAACAAATGGCCAAAGTCAGCAACAGAAGTCAGCAGTGTACATCAGGTCAAAAGAACTGGTCATTTATTTAAAAAAGATGGAAGCAGAAGGGTACAGCTAGCGACTGGATTTTGGGTGGTATATAACAATGAGATACACAGCAAATAGGTTTGTCTTTCCTGCATTTGTAAGGGAAGCCGATATGGAATTTCTCTCTTTACCCTTTCTTCTGTCTTTATCTCTTTTCCCTCTAGGTGCTTTCCTCTCTGTTCACAAAAAAAAAAAAAAGAGCAAAATATAGCTTACAGAATACATTATGCATTTTATTTTTAAATTCACTGCATAAAAAATTCTGTTTTAGAACAAAGCTCTTGTGTGTGGGCGTACACGTATAAAATAAAAGGCATTGTTACTCCACCAGATATGAATCCATACCCAGTGATCAAATCAGACCTTAAAATTCCGTTTTGACAGCTACTTGAAGAGTTATATTTTCACCAGAGGTTTGACTTTTAGATGAATACTAGGTGTTTAGTCATCAAAAGAAGACTCAAACCTGATATTTGCAGGCAGAGTGAAATTAGCAGTTGTGAAAAAGTTTCCATGTCTGAAATGCATACTATTTTATATTCCCTGATCATTTTGTTCCTTCCTAGAATTAGATGGCCATACCTAAAATCTCACTGTAGATGGCAATTAATCTTACCCGTGACATACTATTTTGGAATTTATTTTAATTACATTATTAAATTATCACTAATAGAAAGGTATGAGTCTGTTTCCAATTAATATTTATAAACTGCCTCTGTATGATACAAAAATGCGCAGTCCTATGTAATAGCAACCCTTCTGTTGTATAAGGGCCTAGGTAGGTACCTGTGACCTGGAAGAAAACTGTAAATACAATAAATGTTATACTTTTAGAAGTTAATTTACAGAAAACCTCTTCAAATAAATAATATTCCTCGTCTCGGGAAAACACTTAATACACTACTCAAATAAGCTTTACATAATATGATTTTCTATGCGTAATGACACCATTCATTCTATTCTTTTGTATAATTAGGGTCTGTTTTATTTTTCTGTATAATTCACAATAACTCAGATTATTCATCATAAAGTCCTATAATTTTACACTTTCAAAGGGAAGTTCAGAGAGTAGTAAGCAACATTATACTATTAAGCAAACATACTGCACACATTATTTACAAAAACAAAGGAAAGTCATCCACACTGTAAATCATTTAGCATATCCTCTGCTGATTGTTTTAAACTTGTACCCCCCACCCACCCCCACCACACACATCTCTGCATGCAGCATAAACCTACCTCTGAGAGAAAGATTTTTTTTTCCAGGTATTTTCCAGAATTACTCTCTTTGGAAAAATATTACTTGAGATATCCATTAGTCTCTCCTGTTCTTACTGTATACCAGCATAGCATCATTTTTAGAAGAACCATATTTGCATTTTATTTTCAGAGATAAAATGATGACTAAGGTTGGATAACAATAATTGACAAGGATAAACAGGATTAAGTAACAGGTGTCTGACTGTACATAATTCAAAAGTCAAATACATACAGTATTGCTGGCAAAACGGCAACCGTAGTCAACATCTTGGTTTAAAAGTTATATTATAAAAATATTATGTTGATACATTTATGTAAATTAGACTTGACATGTTTTACACACACAGAGCTAATGCATGCATACACACATATATTCACACAGGTATTCTATTTAATAATAGTCCTGCTCTCTCTCTCTCTCTCTGTATTAAAGAACATTAAAAAAAACCCTTCAGAGGTAGGATCCCATTGTTCAAAACAAAGTTACTCTCAGCTAAAAGAGACACATTGGTCACACACCACACTGCATTGACACAATCCGGATACCCCTGAAAAAACTACAGTGATCGGCTCAGCTGGCAATAAGGATGAGGAGGAGAAGAATTTAATTTAGAACAAAAATCTGGTCTTGTGTGCAGCAAGTGGAAGGATCGGTTCGAGCTGCGAGTTTGGGCTTGCAAAGATGCACTAATCCTGCCTACTTTGCACGGCCAGCCAGAACCCCAAGGTTATGGCCCGTGGGAAAGGACCAGAACTCATGTCAGGATCACTGAAGCAAGGGCTTTCTCCACCGCAACAAGCCTGGAAGAGCAAAATAGAAATAAACACTCGTGCCCCCCCGCCCCTTCTCCAATCACACGCATTCACTCGGAGCCTAGACACAGCGGTGGAGGGGCACCTTGCGAGGCGGGGACAAGGCGAACGCTCCCGTCGCTGCGACGGGCCGCCGCATCGGTGCACAGGGGGGGGGCAGGCACCCCACGCATCCCCCCGTACCGCGGGGCAAAGCGCCGGGAGCCGACTTCCCCCTACCTGTCCCCTTGGCTTCCCGCTGCCGCTCCGGAGCTCCCGGGCTGCTCACCAGGAAACGCATCTACCGCTTGCGCCGCATCCTCCGCCCCCCACGCCGCCTTTGCCCGTGCACGGAGCTCCCCGAGCAAGCCCCACTCCCCGCAGAAACCCCCCATCGCCTTACATCAGCTGCAGCCGGGAGGGTTCCGGAGGAGGAGGGCAGCAGCCCCGGCCAGCCCGCCCCCTGTGCACAGGATGTGCTGGGGCTGAGCCGAGAAGGGGGCGGGCGGGTGGCTTCCGCGCCCCGTGGCTCCTTATTTTGCACCCCCCCCCCGCTGCTCCAGGCAGGCGCGAGACACCAGGTCCCGGGAGCGGGCGCGCGCGAGGCTGGAGCGCGGCACTGGCCTGGCGGCGGCGGCGGCGGCTCGTCCCTCCCCGGGGGCTGGGGCCTCCCGGCCCCGCGCCGCGTGCACACGGCCGGCGGGCCCGGGTCAGTCCCCGCAGAGCGCTCCGCCGAGCCGGGCTCTCTCCTGGGAGGACACAGACCTGGCCTGGCCGAGCCGGCGCATGACGAGCGCAGGGGCAGCGGGAGCCCCGGGAGGCGTGTGTGTGTGTGTGTGTGTGTGCGCGCGCGTGGGCGAAGCGTGGGAGCCGGGACGTGCGAGCAGGTGTGCCCGGGCTGCATGGCGACGACGCGCGGGAGCCGGTTACTCTCAGGCGGCTGGAGCGCCCCTCACGGCATGTGCCCGCGTGAGGGCATGAGCCCAGTGGCGTGTGGCCTGTAGGTGTGTGTGCATGTGGACAGCCAGGATCCGTGCATGTGTACAACACCGTGTGTTGACCGAGCATTCATGCGTGGTTACACGTGAACAGGACATGAGTGTGTGTGGCTATTTTCCTGGGCGAGAGAGGCTTGGAAGGATTAGATTTGTATCTGTAAACACTGGATTTCCCTGTATGTACTCACGCTGATGAAAAATATTTGCATTGATCATCCAAATGTACTGAGCAGCAAAGTAAGGAAAGGTGGCTTGAGGCATTATGCCAGTTTGATTAAAGGATATTTGCTTTGTGTATTTTGACATGGGACGCTGACAGCTTTAAGCTGTAGGTTTTTTTTAATCTCAGCATTGTAATTAAATAATTGTGGTGTGATGGCTTATCGTCTGAAAACCCTCCCCATAATTTCCCACAACTGAACATTTAAATGGATAAATAAAAAATGCTTAAAATATATTTTGTAATTGTGAATATTAAAGTTATTAAACATTGAAAAAATAACTATAAACATTGATATGTCAAAATTATAAAATAACAACAATCGAATGGTATCAGGTCTTTTTATTTTGATAAATGGCTGTGCATATGTAAATATGATGTGTGTATCCATGTGCACGTGTAAACTATAGAGGTGGTTTTGTCTGGTATGTATGAGAGAGGACTTTGACTCAGTAGTTTGCTAGTTTCAGGTGTTTGAGGTTACACGTCTTTTATTTTGTCTGCCACCCAAATAAATGTAAACTCTATAATCATAGCCCATTGATTTTTGCCTTTTAGGTAGACTGTTGTTACATAATGGATCTTTGAATTCAGCATACAGTATTTGAGTTCAGACAGTGCTGTTAAAAGATATAATAGTTTCTATTTAAAAAAAAGTACAGCTACAAAGGAAAAAGAAGCATTTGATTCACTGTTTGCTTTCAATTTGGCAGGATCCAGAAGAACCCAAATAGCTTTCCCAACCCACTGTATATTACCACCTATACTACAGAAAATGGTATTTATTAATGCCTGAATTCAAATTGAGAATGAGGAAGAGATTTGAGATGACATTTTCATAACATTCACAAGCTCTGCTATAAAGACTAAAAGCTTAATCACTCTGTTCTGACACTGTCGTAAAGTGTGCCATGAAGTCTGTGATACGGCCCAACTTTGATTTTTTTTTTTTTTTTTTATTGTGTGCTAAGTTACAATACTATTTTCAATGAACTGCAGCACAGTTTGCTCTTCCACTCTTGGGCCTGTCCTAAGCACAGTCTGTCAATAGTGTGGAATTCTTTCTGTATCTTATTTAGCTACCTGTAGTATTTATAGTGATATTATCTGACTGCAAACTACAGTGATTAAGATTTGCATAGAGTTGCCCATATTGGTCTCCACAATATATCCTTTGGGTCCACAAAAAGGCAACCCACCATATCCCATAGCATTTATGTCACAAAGTATTGTGGGATTGGTTGCACAGTGAAAAAAGGGGAGATGAGGATTGTTGGCACTGTGGGCAACAGATAGAAAGGAATGGTGAAGAGTGGTGGATTTAAGGCTGGCGAGGCAGTGAATGATGCAGATTGAGGAGCTGATTAGGGGACTTGTGAAAGGCTGGTGCTGGGTTTGAGCTGATGCTGGTTACTGGGAGTGTCTTTCTACTCTCCTGAGCAGCCCTTAGCTCAGGGCAATGCTGCTTCCAGAGGCTAAAAGGAGCCAATACCACTGCCTCTACAATCTCTACTTCATCTCTACTGCTGAGCAATATTTGGGGGGCTGAGGAGGGAAGTGTTGACCTGAATTTATGTGCTAGTTTATTATGGCTCACCACTGATCTGATCAGAAGATATTTAGATTCTTGTCCCAATTCCGGCTACAGGGTTAGAGAACTCTCGGGTTGTGTGGCAAGGACCCTTACACTGAGGACAATACCAAATTGATAAGATAGTTATTAATATAAATGAAAGAACAATAAATGCTATTAAACACAGAGTCACAGAGAAGTAATACAATTCTATGACCACTGATGGTAACATCTCTATTCTAAAAGATTACTTAAACTAGCATACTCACACCCTTCCCTAAAGACCTGGTAGTAGAAGACAGAGGACCAGCCTCGCCTCTGGCATGCCCAAGGAATTGATGGTTCAGGCTTTCCAAATTGGTAGGGATTCAGTTCGAGTGTTGAGTAGCTAGACTGTATTGCAAAGCTGGGCTGATAGCTTGATAGAAGATAGGAAAAAGCAACCTCCTTGCATGGTTGTTTGCCCTTTTATAGGGTCCAGACACTGCCTTAATCCAGGCCCAACCTACCATGCCCAAATCTTATTTCCTCACCGAAATAAATCTTCGTCTACACTTACTCTATAGGTTAACATATTATGACATATATTTATACGTATTAATATCGATTATCTCATCCCCAAAACCGTTACCCTTGGCCTTACTTAAGACTTCCATGTTCTGCGGTGTACCCTGCGGTTACCAGTGTGTTCCAGACCTATGATAAAACATATTCAGTTCTTTGTTCGGTTCCCCTATTCAGTTCCCCAAAGTCAAGAGAGGTAACCAGTAGGTCATTTATCTGTGCCAAAGGTTACAAACACACTGAATTGCTCTAGCTAATCCTACAGGATACAGGCCTGTAGGTTACTTGCATTACAGCCAACCATTATGAATAACCATGAATAACTATTATGAATAGCATATACTAGAATTCAACATAAACAAAACTCAAGAAAAGAAGATGACTCGATAATACTGGGATAGGATAGCAAAATAATATGAATCAAACCAATGAAGAAAACACAATATAGCAAGCTAGCAAACTAGCCTTATGGGCTACAGAAAAAAGAACTTGAATGTGATTGAGTTGGGGGGGGGCAGGAAGTATTGGACCAGGGGAAGCAGCAGGAACAAGAAAAAAGAAGAAAATTGTACCTTCTCTATCCTCCTTGTCTCCCATCAGGTCTTAGGAACTAGTGGGTGCTCCCTTTTCTTTCTGCAGTTAGGTACTCTCCACTGGATGCTCCCTTGTGACCCACTTCTTGGTTGTAGCCTCTGTTGAGAAACACTGTCTAAAAGAATGCAGTTAGCTGTGTTGTGAACTGAGACCATTAGCCAGGCCCTGATTCATCAAGTTCCTTAAGGATTAAGACCATATCTTGAGCTGGCACCGAAAGAAAACTGGATACAAAGCACAAGTGTGATGTTTTCTTTAGAGGTTTTCTCGGTCTCAAAACCAGGCAGCTGCATACTGGAATTTCGCTGTTGCCTTCCTCTTCAGTCTCCTTGAATGTCTTATTTCTTTTTAAACTACTACATTAAACTATTACTTAAAGCTTTAACAGTGCAACAAATTTTAATAACCTTGTAGCCGTTTCCCTACAAATACCAGAGCAGATCCTGCATGAAGCAAAAAATAAAGCAAAACACACTCACCAGTAAGAATTATGTACATTATATATAAGATGATGTGTGAGCTACAAGATTATGTGTTATTTGGGATGAGTGCATTACAGAAGTAGCAATAAAACTCGTCTTCTACACCACTTAGCGTGTACTTTTTCATGCCAGAAACTTAGCACAGAAACTATTCTGCTTGTTTGTTTAAAGAGTCAAATATTTTATTGGTACTGATTTTTACATACCACCACCTCTAAAGCAAGACTACTTTGGTACCATGGATCTAAACAGGACAGGCCCCAAAGAGAGAAGGAAATTATATGCAATAAATTTAGAAAATTGCAAAAATAATTTAAAATAGCTTTTCTGTAAATCAGAATGTCACAGTGTTAAGGTCCGGTATTTCATTAATTGCTGCCTAGAAATTAATGCATTATATGTCTCTTCCACTATATTTTCCACAAATATATTTATATATTGTATTATGATAGTGTCCACAGACCTCAGTCAGGAAAGAGACCCCATTGTCTCAGGTGTTGTACAGACACGTAGTAACAAACAGTACCACCTTGAAGAGCTTAGTCTACTTTAAGATGATGTAACAGGTAGGTGTCACAATCAGAGAGAATAAGGGAGAGGATGGGAGTGACAGTGATGGTAACACATGGTTACACAGAGTAGGTGTGTACATAATTAGACACCCTCAAGTCAAAAAATTAATAATAAGATGTAAATAAATACGTTAAGCAGGTATCAGTATTTACTAATTGTTACCTACTTCTTTTGGTGGAAACTTCCCACAGACATGATGATAAAAGAGTCTAGAGAAGGAAATTAAAGGCAAACATGGTAGTGTCTTTATGACCAGTTCAAGGAAGGTGTCATTTATATTTCTTAACTAATGTCCTCCTTAGGGCTCAGCAGTTTGGAGCTAGAAATGGAGGACAAACAAAAAACAAAACACACACACACAATTTAGTAGACTTACTAGGCATGAGACAAGAGGCCCAGTTTGGTGCTCTAATCACTAGGCTACACTGTTGCCCCAGAGAGTGCTAGCTACTTTATAGACATGAGAATTGAGGGTCCAGGCTTCCCAAGTTGGTAGGGATTCGGTTCGAGTGTTGCGTAGATAGACTGTGTATGCTAGTTCACCATGGGCAGGATGCAGCACCTCTCTGTATCAGTTTCCCCGTTTGTAAAATGGATATATTAATGCTTTTTACCAGCAGGAGAGTGGGGTGGGAGGAGGTATTTTTTCATGCTTTGTGTGTATATAATAAGATCTTCTACACTTTCCACAGTATGCATCCGATGAAGTGAGCTGTAGCTCACGAAAGCTTATGCTCAAATAAATTGGTTAGTCTCTAAGGTGCCACAAGTACTCCTTTTCTTTTTGCGAATACAGACTAACACGGCTGTTACTCTGAAACCTGTCATTAATACTTTTCTAACTCAGAGGTGATTGCGAGGATTAGTTAAAGTGGGAAGTGTTACATGAATGCTAAACACTATGACTTAAAAGAGGGAGGACTCAGGAAAATATAAGTGAAACTGACATAAATTTAGGGCTAAAAGATCCTGCATTTTAGATGTTTAAATTACTCCTACATCTACAGCATTTGGGGCATATTTTGTTGTTTTTCTATTGTTCCTCAGGCTTGCCAACCACATATAGTTTGGGGCAAGGGGAACCTGAGGAAAAGAGGAAGCAAGTGACCTGAAGATAAATCTATAAAAATACTTTAAAACATTCCCACATTTACCATATGGTTCACTTACACCTGCTGTCTCCAAGATAGCTGCTGCTCTTACTGTTAGACCCCCCCCAGATCACATGACCATGTGAGCTGAAATACAGTAGTCCCAGCAGAGGCTAACTCAATCTGCACCGTATTTAGAGCAAAGGTACTTTTTCGAAGGACATAACCTGAAGCGTTTAGTATATAATACTAATACTTTGCACTTCTATGGCACACCCCATCTGAAGATCTCAGTGTACTTCACAATCATGAATACATTTAACCGCACAGCCTGTCTATGAAGGAGTTTACGTTCAGCATTCTACATATGGCAGCAGTTCCCAAACTGTGGTTTGAAATCCCAGATGGGGTCATGCCATCACAGATGGGGTCATGGCGAGCCCTAGCGTGCAGAGGGTACCGTTTTGCTCTGCACGGCATGACCTTGCAATGTACAGGGCATGTGAGATCACAATGCATGGGGGATGCTGTTTTGCTCTACAAAATGGCATCCTCCATACGGCGTGACCTCACAAGTACGGTACGTGTGAGGTCACACTGTGCAGAGGAAGGCATTTTGCTCTTCAAGGTGGCATCCACCATGTTGTCTGAGGTACCATGAGGAAATAATTAAAATGGAGTTCTGCCAGCAAAAAGTTTAGAAACCCTTGTCCTATGGATAACTTAAGGCACATGGAGGTAAGGCAAAATTGTCCTGGGACCTGTGAGTGCTCAGTGACTGAAACTCAGGCTCTAGTTGTTTCAAGTTGGCATGTAAAAATAAGTAAAGAATGTTGAAACTTCAGGCTTCAAGGACTTGGCCCAGGGCACACAAGGAATCAGTAATGCAGCCAGCTTATACTACCATATCCTCTGCTGATGTAAATAGGCCTGGTTCTGCTGACCAATTCACACCAGTGGAGAATCAGGCCACAGATGTCTTGAGTCCTAGCCCTGGGCAGCCCGAGTCAATATAACTCTCTCTATTACAGTTACATATAAAAGTACGTTAAGGTTGCAAAGTGAAGCACTCCAGAGTTAATTAATGCCAGCTGTAATGCTGTCTGTATAACTTTCATGTACTCCTCTTGTGCATATGCATTATAATAGTCTTGTTCAACATCACATGGGACATCTGCAACACAGTCAGGAATAGAACCCAGCTATACTGGGTCGGCTGTAACTTAAGAGCATGACCTTTCTCTTCTGTCCATCCTTTGCCTCCTTCACTGTCCATCCTATGTGCTGATGGAAGCAGGATCCTGTGGAACAAATAATATAGGTCTCATGATTGACACTACCATTTGATTTCAATGGGGCCAGGATTTCACCCTGTCTGATTTTCAGGGGTTTATAGTACAGCCAGATCTGAATGTATTTTAATGGGAACTGCAAAAGGCACCTTTCTAACCCCAGGGCCATCCTAATGGCAAACTCCAAGCTCTGCTCTAGAGCTCTTCAAATAAATGCTTGGAAAACGTTTAACATTGACAATATGCCTTTTTTTTTTCCTCCCCACTAATTGGTTCTTGGAAATTGCTGAACCATTTTTGTTGGAACTTTCACACAAAAACTCAAGCCAAGGCAGACTACAATCATAGACGGTTTTAATCCCGATGGTTAACGCTTGGCAAAGTTAAAAGGACTGAAATACTTATAATGAAGAGTGGTAGGCAGCTTTACCTGTAGGTGTCACCACCAGCTCCCCTATAATAATGCTTTCCTAAGCAGAGTTTATGGTTAGGGAGAACGAGGAACAATTTTATTTTTAAAAAGTCCTTCTTGGACCTTTCACTTTCCACAACTGCAAATACATGCTTGTGCCAGACCAGTCATGAATTTAGACACTATAATTTGTATACGCTACAGGAATTTACAATGTGGCTCCATGTCCAAGAAAATACTTCGACTTAAGCTGAGGTTGCCTTGTTAAATGTTAGTTCCCTGGTAAATAAAGGTTATGCTGATATCTGATTTTTTTTAAAATAATTATAAAAATAAAATTAGCTCTCAGAAACTGTCGTGAATAAAATGACCTAAGTAAGCACCCTAAGCAGAGCCAGGAGGGTACTCGCGTCTCGTGAAGAAAAGGAGATGCTGCTTTTTCCCCTGTCCACAAATACATAATCTTATTAAAAGCATGCCCATCACTTTTGTATTCTTTACTAGCAGTAGATAACACAGTGTATTAGCACTGAATTGTTTTACTAATAAAGGCCCTAATTCAGGAAACGTAGGCTTAATTTTAGGCATGTGCTTAAGTCCCATTAACTTAAATGATTTAAGCATGTTGTTAAAGTAATGCATGTGCTTTTCTGAACTGGGACCACAGTGCGGATGTCTGTATATTCTTTGTTCAACACTATAGCAAGAAGCCAAGCGGGAGGGGCACTGCAAGGAGGGAGATTTTCAAAGACACCAATCCCAGTTAGGTGCCAACTTCTCATTCAGAGTGAGTGGGGGTTGGGCACCTACTTGCAATTTGCACCTTTGAAAATCTCCCGTACAATGGAACAGAGCCAGGGAGACAGGGTACTTTTCGGGTAATACTGTAAATTCTATTAGATTAAAGCTTATTGTTTAGTGTGAGAAGAAAGTGATTGTGATTCTTTGCCAGTTACATGACAAGCAGTGGAGACTAGCATGGACTATTGTCAGCACCTGAATTCACTTGTACTCTTCCTCAATTTGCTGAATATCTGGATTCATTAGTTCTAAACAGGGATGTGATCAATACACAAATCAGATTTAATTTGTAGCAGAATCTTGGTTCTCTGAATGCATTTGGAGTTCCTCATATACGGACCCTAAACAATAACTATTCTGAACTCAATTGCAAAATTTTAGCAAGAAAGTTTACAAAAGTAATTAAAAATAGAACCAGAAACCCATATAAAGGAATATTATACATGCATCCACATCATAGTAGAATACATATATATCTGTTGCAATAAAGCTGGGTCACTGATTAGAAACTATTTTGTTTTAATTAGTATTTATAATCATACCTCTCAATTAGTAGACCTCAAAGGATTTTACAAACCAGGTCAGTATCATTACCTGCCATTTACAGATGGAGAAACTGAGGCACAGACTTTCCTAAGGTCATCCAACAGACCAGCTGCAGAGCTGAGACTAGACCACTCTTCTGAGTCCCAGTTTAGTGCTCTAATCACTAGGCTACACTGTTGTCCCAGAGAGTGCTAGCTACTTTACAGACATGAGACGATAGCATCCCAAGGATTTTCTAGCCTAAAAAGATAACTCAGCCAAAAAAGCAGCAAAAAGGATGCAATCCAAGTTTCTTTGAATTTGTTTTTAATTTACTTATTAGATATACTACTTTTTCTGTCTCTCCAGGGTTTATTCAGCATCCATCATCACCTATGCCTCAATCCATTGTATTAGTGTATTGGTTTATAGTAACAATTTTCTGTCTCATTTTCTATTTAATTTTTCTAGTAAACTCCTACCTAATAAAATAACCAGCATCACCTACCTTCTTACCTGCACCTCCTTCCCTTTCCAGCGCTCAAACTCTTTCCTATCAAACATTCACCAGAGATTGTTCTGCTGATGTCATTGGCTTTACTAAAAGCCCAGATCCTCAAAAGGTATTTAGGTGCTTAAATCCCATTGAAATCAATGGGAATTAGGCCCCGTAATATCTTTGAGGATCTGGACCAGAGCTCTTTGGGTAAGGGCTGTGTCTTTACATGCATTCATATGGTGCCAAACAAAATTGGACCCTGGTTCTCTTCAGGGCTTCTGGGCGCTATAATATTTAAATAAGAATACAAATGGTATCTCAATTAGCCATCTAAAGAGCCTTGCTATTTCAGTTGTTCAGACACTGGCCTGATTCTCCACTGTTTTGCACCTTGTCTCTTTGCAAAAGTGGCTGCACAACGCTACCCTGTGAACACGGTTGCCTTTTACACCTCTCTTGTACAGGTGTAAACGCTGACAGGTGCAAGGCAGCAGGAAATCTTGCTGGTTGTGTTTCATATGGCAGCCACTTGTCTTTTGCTCATTCCCATTTGCCTAAACCTAACAATCTGTAACAAAGCTTAGTCTGTCGCTGGCCAACAAACGACTGCAGCAAGCACAAAGCCAGATGTTTGTGTGCCTGAGAAGTGCAACTATATTAATGTCATCCACCACTGATCCATCTGCAGGATATTACACGTGACAGTTACTGGATGGAAAGTGAACTGTTATCAAGACGAGTCACAAGAAGTCCACAGCATCAGCTTAAGCACTTTTTCTCCCTGGAAGTGCTCTCATTTATCGCATTACCTTATTTTTCTGCATTTGTTTTTAATTCATGTACGGGCAAGGATACAGGGCAATAGTCCATGAATGCATAAGCTAGCAGTTGGTAGAACCCCAAGCAGCCAACTTTTGGCAGTAAATCTGAGTGTCAAACAGCAAACCACACTTTCACGCATTCCGGAGCCAGAAGGGACCACTGTGATCATCTAGTCTGATTCCCCCGCTCACCCCTTCCCCTCCCCCCGCCGTGTAACAGAGGCCATAGAACATCCCCAAAATAATTCCTAGAGAAGATCTTTTAGAAAAAACATCCTATCTTGATTTTAAAATTGGCAGTGATGGAGAATCCACCATGACACTTGGTAAATTGTTCAAGTGGTTAATTACCTTTACTGTTGAAAATTTATGCCTTATTTCCAGTCTGAATTTGTCAAGGCTCAGCTTCCAGCCACTGGATAGCGTTATACCTTTGCAGTTTGTTAGGTATTAGACAGTTTAGTATTTGCTTGAATACTGATGGGTATTGTACTGTATGGTACAGCACTTGTTCAGACCCAGGCAGGTATAAATTGCACACAGGAAAGCCCCTTTAATGATAGGATTGTACCCTGCTGTACCCCGGGCGCACAAGGGGGCGGGGGCCATAAAAGTGAGTTCTCGCTTGTTTCAGAGTGGGGCTCAGCTCCAGTCCCTCTGATCAGGCTGGGAAAGAAATTACTTCTGTCCTGCCCCACATGGAGCATGAGACATCCCAGAGAAGGTGCGGTGTGGATGGACCATGACAACAGCCCTGGTCACTCATGCAGTGGGGAGAAGGCTGCACCCCCGGAGAGCAGCCTCAGAGGCATGCTGGAGATCTCAGAGTGGGATTGAGGGGGACTGAGATTAACGGACATGATAGAGCCCCATGGATGCAAACACACAGACCAGAATCAGAAAACGAAAAGCAAAGGTTCTCTACTGCCCCCGCTGTAGAAATCTTCCTTTGAGTGTGGCCGCCCAGTCCCCCTCATGGAGTCTCTCTCTCTGTGTGTCAAGGTAAAAGAGGTTGCAATTCCCACACTGGATACAGAACTCCATTTTTAAACACAAGAACTCTCCCTGCCTGCCTGCTTGAGTGGGCATGGGGCAGGCATTGCTGTAACAGACCAGAATATTATCAGCAATAAAGTACATGTTTAAAAGCCTAACTAATTAAAAAAAACAACAGTTCCTGTGTTCCTCTCTGTCCTTCTTCCCCCTTCTCCTCCATTACTCCCCCCTTCCCCCCCCCAGCTACCACTACAATCTCCCCTCTAGACAGTGGTCTGTTCTCTTCTCAGCTGGACAAGAGAAAGGAAGCACCTGTCTGTGTGGGGAGTAGTACAGGGATAGGGGTGCACAACGTCTGCCTGGTTTCACGTGGCACTGCAGGGAGTGGGGGGAGGCATCTGCTGAGTCACCTGGTCTAAGTGGGAGCTGCAGAGGGAGGGGAAGGGGTGTCAACTAAGTCATTTCCAGGAAAGGGAGCCAAATTCATTGGTGTCACTCCACCGATTGCAACAGAGTTGCAACAAAGGATGCAATTGGCCCACAGGGCAGAAAAGTGTGAGCACGTCAGAACCAACTCTCCAGTCCCAACAGCCACAAAACCAGGCTCATGCATGGGCTGATGCACCTCTTGAAGGCCAGCTGAGAGCTCTGAACTTCCATATTTCTTCTCCATAGTAGCAACTCCATAGTACCGCAGGCAGTTACACAGATTAAAACGGAGGGGAACGTTCTTGCCCCCAAACCAATTCTTTTAATCAGAGAGAGCGTTGCAATTTAAACATGCCTTGAAACTCCAGGAAGGACCAGCTGACTGGAAAGTTTGATTTTTCTTTTAATCGGCCACTTTGAGAAATTTGGGTTCAAAAAAGAGAAAAATCCTACGATTTTCTAAGCAGCAAAAAAAAGATTTTTCAGAATAGATTTAACTCAAACCTTGCAAAGATATTTCACCACGGTGAAAGCTGTAACTGTTTAATCATTATGTATGGGCACAGGGAACTATGCCAAGGTACTGGCCACCTATCAGTGACTTTTCCCTTCTGGTTAATGTACTTTACACCATGATAGATTGCAATGTCGGTTTTCTTCTGTTCACAAGTTCTACTCTGGGTCAACCTGTATTTGGTGAGAGGAGACATGAGCAATATTGCCAAGCTCAAGTGTTCCAAAATCATTATTCAAAACACAAAAATCCTAATTTATTTAAAAAAAAATGAGTGCTTTTCATTTACCTCCATGTTTCAAGCTTTTCTCCACAACTATGGGGGCTTGACACTTCCAGGGGTTTGGAGGGCGGGGGCTAAATGACAGCGGAGATTCGCATGCATTTCTTGATTCCAGCACCTAGGGCTTTAAGGAAAAACCACACCAAATATCATGAGACTTGCAATGAAATCAGGAGAACGGGGCAACACTGTTTAATAAATATCGGGTATGCCTGCACTGGGAAAATGCATTGCAGTACAATACATACAAATGCTTTCGAATGAACATAGGTCAGCAGAGGGCAGTGTGGTAAATTTACTGAGGGTGACTCTGCTGTTACTCCTTTCCTCTGGGAGAGGAAGGTGATGGGGTGCCCACAAGGGAAGATACTATGGCATTTGGGAAGCATTTGGTGAGGGGAGGGCCCTGGAAGGGGAATGGCGTTGAAGAGAATTGGAGGGCCCCACCAGACGTTAGGGCCCATTGATCCTAATTATTATTATTGTTGTTAATTATTTGTACTAGGCGCTGTACAAACAGAACAAAAATACAGACCCTGCCCCCAAGGGATTACAATCTAAGCAGTGCTTAATATTCTTTGTGCAATATCCAGGACTATTTTTCAAGACAGCTTTCGGTGCCACAAAACTTCACGAGGTAGTAAAGATTACAATAACCAGTGGACACATTTCAGCAAAGCCAATTGCAAACCCAGCTTTTATCTTAATGCAGATAAAGACAGTTCTGCTTACAAACCTAACTGATGGTGGTGGTGAACCCTAGGATCCCGAGGTTAGTAAATGTGATTTCTATCACAGTTCCTTGTCCCAGGATGGACGAGCTCACAGAGGGAAACAGCAGCATAGAGAGGTCAGTGAGATTTCCCACTGCAACGCGCCACAGCAGCATCCCTTGTGTAGTTGGAGTTATTCCATCCACATCCAATGACATCTCTCTCAATTGCATTTTCAAATGATTTCTTCTATCATCCCTGAGCCTCCCCTTTCCAATACTTCCATTCCAAAATTCAGCATTTCTGATCATGCAAATGCAGGCTTCAACGGAGCAAACCATTTTTAAATTAGAGATGCAAAGTAGTTTTTTAAAATCCATTCTTTGAAATATGTCATAAGCCCAGTGTGGCGGTACAATACACTATGTATTACACAGGGTATCAACCCAGCTTTTGCACTGAATCAGAACTACTTTAAAGTAATGATTGGTTATTTCACTTGCAGTTTTCCCTTTTCTTTTTAAATATTTATCTATGCTGACTTGAGTTTACATACCACATGTTGTTTTTTTTCCTGGTACAAGACCATAGGAGCTGCTGTTGTGTAGCACCATTGAGACAAAAATAAGATCGACAGACTTTGCTTGGAAGTTGAAGAAACTACCCCATTTTGCAGATGGCTCTGTGAAAAGTTTCCTGGAAATTAGCATTTCAGGCCACCGTTCAGCCTTTATGCAGGCAAAACTTCAGTGAGTTATGTTTGCATTAGGAATGCAGAATAAGGTTGTAAGTGAAAATAATCCTTGATGAAAGGCCAGAGTTGGAAGCTGTAAGATGGATTGCTTCTTAATGCTGCCGTTTGTTAAATAAAATCTTTGGAGATATTGCACAGATGGTTAAGCACATGGCAGTAGCATTTGCAGAAGTATTAAGGGCTTTGATGTTCCTTATGGTATGCCTTAATATTCTTAACCAGAAGCACAAAATAATACTGTTTTTATATTTAGTACCTTAAATGTGATCCTTCCAATCATTAATTCACTTAGTCTTCACATAAACTAAGCAGCTGCTTGGTAACACCTTCTTTTTGCCCCAGCAAAGATAAAAGGAGAAACTTATATCTGATGTAACAGTTCCATTAAATCTGAGTTTTGCTATTGACTTCAATGGGAGCAAGCCCGTAACTTGCTGTGTATTTCAAAGATAATTGTGTGTTCTATTTTTCTATCCACGTTGGCAGTGACCCCTCTATTTAGGTCGCTTATGTACAGGCTCAAGTATGGTTGGCGCTTTATAGCTTAGTATGGAGAAGATAAGGCCCCCCGCTTCAGAAGCTCACAGTCCATTTGAAGGATGGGGAAGGGAGGCAAAGTGGCCGAGTTGTTATGTCTGGCGTGTGTCTTGTTAGACCCATCAGCTGGATTTTATATAACAGTTTATAACAGCCTATAAGGTTCAGTAGCTTCACGGAATACGTCTGCGTTGAGGAGGGAACTGAAAGGGCAAAGAGGTGGCCCAGGTCAGAAGGGGGTTTCCCGGTAAAAGGGATGGCATGAAAGAAGGCACGGAGGATGGTTAGGTGAGTAGCCTGGGCCAGAATGAGGGAGAGTAATAAGACAGACAGTGTGAGAAATACCTTCCAACCAGCCTCTGCTCTCCTTTACACTCATGCATCCCCCATGGAAATCAATGGGGATTGCTCCGATGCAAGACCAGAATGTATGCGGGTGCTACGCTCCTTCCTCCCCATCCAAAAAATCCATTATGTCTTCACTATTTTCCCCAACACCTCCAGTTCAAACTTGGGGCCTTCAGTTAAGCCCTTCAAATTGGATACCCCAGCTGGCACGCCCCAAAAGCTTATGCTATGTCAGATGGGTCATTTCCACAGAACGAGGGGGAGGAATAGGAATGAATAATATGTTTGCAGAGGTTTTATAATCCACTGACTATTAATTTCTCTTGCTCCCTCTTTCTGTAGAGTTGATCTAATGAGGCCAAGACAACCAGGCTTTGCAGCTGGGTTGATATGAAAAAATAATTCCAATAAATGTTTTTAAAACTCCAAACGTTTCCTAAAATCAGCTTCTCTCTAAAATATGTGGCACCAGGGGTTGAAGGATCCACTTGCCCTATCGTCCATAGTGACTGGAAAGCTTGCGTGACATCAGTTTCTTCAGAATATATGCTTTCATTAATAAAAGCTCCCAGCCCGTATGTTTGAGAAATCTTTCTAAACATGAGCCATGTATAAACCAGTGCCGTGTCGTCTCCCCAAGTCTGCAGACAACTCCAAAGCCTCTGGCTTCTCTTGCTGTAGCTCTGCCAAGCAGTAGCAGACTGAGTTTAACATAACTCTGTTCAATTTCATGGCTGCTGTTCAGAATTCAGCAGAAAGCGGCTGGGGCACTGTAAAGAACCATGTCACTTTCACACTGCTGCTGCCCAAGAAAGCTTTGAGCAGGAAGGTGTCAGACACTGGAGTTAGTCACACACAAAAAGAAATCAGTGGGCGGGACAGATGTATTCTTCCCCATGACCTTGCACCAGCCACAAGGCTCTTGGAAAAGTTGGAGACCGAGAGAGAAAACACACTTCTTTCTTCCAGAAGAAAATTCAAATTTATCAGATACCTACTTTGCTAGAGATGAGAAAAGATGGAGCCCCTACACAGGGTCCAGGGACAGCACCCTGGTTCAAACCCAATCACCTTTCTCTTTTCCAGATGCTTGGAAGGCCTTGGATTTTCACCTGGGTGCTGTCCCTGGGTAGTGGAGCCCCTTATCCTAGTTTAATCCTCTGACTCTTGTGTCTGGTTAATTTTTCCAGTCCTGTTTATGAGGGAACTAATGGAAGTGAGAGTTCGGGGTGGGGGCAGTGGGGGTGAATAAGTGCATATTGGAGTAGGAGCGGGATTGATGTAGAAGAAAAAGGTTTGCGGGGAAGGGGAAAGTGGTACGGGCAGAAAATATAGGGGACAAAGCCGAGAACATAGTGTAAGGAAAAAGAAAGAGGATAGAGGGAGATAGAGGGAGAGACAAAGAAAAAAAGAGGACACTATAGACACTGAAAAGAGAGCAGGAGAAGATGCACCATCATCTGTTATGGGGAAAATAAAAGCAGTGGAGTGCCTCTAGGAAAGGAAAGGCGGTAAAACAAAATAAGGGGCATAGAGGAAATTTCATTTAAAAATGTATTAAATAGAAAGCTGATTGAAACCTTATTACAGCTAAAATCAAGCTATAATTATTCAGTGTTGAGAAATGTCCCTTTAAATATGTATTCTGATACTGACATATGTGCAAGCTAATCAAATAGTTGTTTATAGCCTTAAGTGAAAAAAATATTAATATTTGAAGGATTCTGCAATTAACATTTGTATGATCTTACATCTTAATGTGAATATATTTCAGTGCATTTGGGTTATGCACAGAGTTGTGTTACTAAATTTCATGCAGTTTAGACATTATAATTGATGCTTACAGAAAAGCGCCCCGAGAAAATAATTTTCTGTTCCAATTTTACTGGTTTAAATTAAAGAATTGTACTAAGAGCCTTTGTGACTGGTGGAAAAAGTGGTGCATGTTTTCATGGAGGTGAGTGATTATTTTCATTTTACTTTAGATTTCGAGAGAAAACTCTTTGTGCAGATGAGAGGGATAATTTCAGGCAATGAGGTTTACATGGTAAGGGCCAGATTGCTATCTCAGTTAAACCTGTCCTGTGTAAGTCTGGAGTTAATGGAGCTATTCCAGATTTACACCAAAGCTATTAGAATCTTGACATAAGTACAGACAAGAACAAGAGAATAAGAATTGTTCCCATTAGTTGAATCCTACGATATTTAAAGATATCCATGAGAAATGCCTTCCAAATTATCAGGTTATATGAATGTATTTTTGTGAGTGATCATCTCCACATTTCACAAAAATGTGGGTCTTAACATTGGTGGGCAGACATACATTTCTGTGCAGTCTCACCCTACCCAGTCAAATAAGCTGTCAACTGAGTATTTATCTCTTCATCTGTTGGTAAATTCACAGTACAGTTGCAGGCCATAGAAAAACATCTTACGACTATGAAAGTTAATAGCGTAATTGTCCACATACAGAACTTATGCTTTTCTTATTTATCAGCATATAAATTGCCTCCAGACTGAACACTATAGCACCACTGAACCTTCTGGTATGATGGTCTTGTAGAACACAATTGCTTGGACATGGTCTTTCCTTGATGCCGACACAACCCTACACAAGGAAAAGCTGCTGCTTGGGTATCTCCTCAGCTGTTGTTGCCACCAAGCATGCACAAGCAATGCTGGAAAAGACACTCTTAAATCTGCTTCTGGAAAACCAGTGTCAATGTATGAGCAACAAAATTCCAAAAGGTCACTACATTATTATTATTATTTTTTAAATTACTATTTGTATTATTGTAGTGCACAGGAGCCTCGTCATGAACCAAGACCAGGGCCCCATGATGCTAGGTGTTGTGCAAACACCAGTTGCTCTGTAGCACTGAAAACTTAAAGGGACAGGGGAAACTCAAAGGCCAGTTATATTTATGTAGGCCCAGAACATTATGGGCCAAATAGTCAAAGCTGTGTGAAACTTTGCACCCATTTGTTTTAGGCATGAAAATCCCAATGTACTCATGCAACCTGAAGGCTGTCTGAGTATGTACATCATGATATTTCAGTGCAGTTTTTTAAATTACTCTAGGAAGAGAATATTTGTGATGAGAGACCATTTTAAACAACAGGGACATCACAATGGAAAGCCTTTGTAGGTATGTATAGTACATCTTTAGTTCCAAGGGAGCAGGACTCAAGATCATACATTAGAATATATTTGGCTACCAAGTCAAAAGAATATAAATATGCTACCATGGCTATACTACTGGTCTCTGGATCAGGAAAATGATTTTGAGTCCACAGTATTGAGGCAGGTTAGAGAAGCAACAAAATATAATAAAACATGGATGTTTAATAATGGGTGACTTCAGCTACCCACACATAATATGGTCAAATGTCATATCAGGACAAAGTTCAGAGAAGCAATTTCTCAGCACTTTAAATAATTGCTTCTTGGAACAGCTAGTTCTCTTGCCCACAATTGGAGAAGCTTCCCCTGTGGACAAGTTATTCTATAATTATCCATTATTGAATTTCTCGTCCCTTCCTCTGAAGCACCCCCCATTGCCAAAGACAGGATACTGACTAGCCAGACCATTGCTTTGATCTACAGTGTCTATGTTCCTGAAACATGCTGATTTGTCAGTGTTGGAGTTCAATGGCCCGGAGCAGAAGCAGGGCACACTATCATTTATTTAATTTCTACACGTTTTTATGCTTTTAACTATAAAGTTGTTTGCCCTCATAATTTGTCAAGGAAACCAACCACATATAATGTTGTATTTACCGGAAACATCGCTAACACCCCCTACACTTCAAATTTAGGGAAGTTCATAAAAAATGTACTTAATCCTTCTCTATTTAAGAAAAAAATAGAGCAAGTGCTTAAGCTTAAGGACATTGATTTCAATGGAGCTTAAGCACAGGATTAAGTGCTTTCCTGAATAGGGAAGTTTTCCTGAATCAGGGAATTACATGTTAATTCTGAAGACTAATGCAGATACCTGCTGTCACAGTTTAGGGCAACTACACCTGTATTTCCACCTCCATGGTCCCTTGAGGGCACTCCCTCTAGGTTCCTGGCTCCTCAGCCATCACCTCTCTTGGGCAGAGACCCTCCTCCCTGGGAGTTTTCCGGGTTGCACAGTTCCCTGCCTCGACTGGGATATCCAAGCCAGACTGCCTAAAAGGCCAGTGTTAGCACTTTGCTGTCTCTCCAAAGGCTATGCCTAGTGTATTGCCTGTAATTACAAATTACCACATAGCTCTTTCTAAGTAAGCACATTTATTCTTAAGGTGAAAGCATTACAGAGAAAATATATAAAAACAATAACAGAACCTGCATGCATGTTAAAAAGCTTACCAGAGGCCACCCCCCAATGTCAGTCCTTCAAAACCCACAACTGGGTTTTCCCCGTGTTTGTAAGTTCAGCCTATGTCAGATTCAGAACCAAAACAACCACAAATAGTTCAGCCTTTCTTTACACAGTTTGGGCCTTTGATCTTGGCCTCATGTAACAGGTGATCAGCAGGCAATGGCCCACTGTTCAGGGTGTAGCTTCAAAAGGCTGGGCTTTTGCATAACCAGAGGTGGGGCATTTGCATTCACCTCCTCCTAGATATTCACCAGGAAAACCACTTAACACTTTTTCTTCTAAAAGTCCACTCTTGTCTGCCACATTGTTCAGTATAGTCCTTTGAAACCCAGGTCTCGGATATGTCACATCTTCCCTCTTGACAGGTTACATAGGTTACATACAATCTCGGCCCATAATAATACACAAACCATTCATTTAATACAGTGGACCCCAAGGATACTTACAGTTAATTCAATAAAGTCTCCTAGGGATATTGCAGGAAATTGCTGTACCTGTCATACCTTTAACACCAGATTTTCTAAAAAAGGTAGCCAGGCAATTGCATGTGTAAAATGTGTACCTACTGTCATGCCAAGTTTGTGGGGACAATTATTGAGTTGCTCATGCAAATGGCTAATCAAAGTGCAGAAATGACCCTGGTCCTTAAGTTGCCCTGCATAATTTTTCCCCACTGATTCAAACAGAATGCAACAAAACTTCTAATTAAAAGTGTAGGCCCAGTTCTGCATTGCAGTCCACTAGTACAGACTCTCCGCCTGTGCACCAAAGTCAATGAGACTTCATTCAAGTGGAGGGAGGGATATGCCAAAAAATTACATTGCAGGAACATCATCTTAGTGATTAAACAAAGGCCTTATCCTACTCTTGAGACCCATGCTTTATTATATTGTAATTTGGCCCTTGCCACAGAGTAAATTTGACACCCCTCTTCTACAGGACACGAGGGAGCCTAGTACGTCATAGAATCGTAGAAATGTAGGGCTGGAAGAGGTCTCATGAGGTCAGCATGTCCAGCTCCTTGTGCTGAGGCAGGGCCAAGTAAACCTAGACCATCCCTGACTGGTGTTTAGCCAACCTGTTTTTAAAAACCTCCAGTGATGGGCATTCCAAACCTCCTCTGGAAGCCTGTCTCAGAGCTTAATTATCCTTATGTTTCAGAAGTTTTTCCTAATATCTAATCTAAATCTCCTTTGCTGCCGATTTAGCCCATTACATCTTGTCCTTCTTTCAGTGGACATGGAGAACAATTGATCACCATCCTCTTTATAAGAGTCTTTTACACATTTGAAGACTTATCAGGTCCCCCTCAGTTTTCTTTTCTCAAGACTAAGCATGTCCAGTTTTTTTTTAACCTTTCCTCATAGGTCAGGTTTTATAAACCTTTTATTATTTTTCTTGCTCTCCTTTGGACTCACTCCAGTTTGTCCACATCTTTCCTGAAATGTGGTACCCAGAACTGGACACTGTACTCCATTTGAGGCCTGACCAGCATCAACTACTTCCCATGTCTTACATATGACACTCCTGTTAATACACTCCAGAATATTAGCCTTTTTTCCACCTGGATCACATTGTTGACTCATGTTCGATTTGTGATCCACAATAACGCCCAGATCCTTTTTGGCAGGACTGTACTACCATCTAGCATTTGATTTTTCCTTCCTAAGTGAAGTAATTTGCACTGGTCTTTACTGAATTTCATCTTGTTGATTTAAAACCAATTCTCCAATTTGTCACAGTGGTTTTGAATTCTAATCCTGTCCTCCAAAGTGCTTATAACCCCTCCCAACTTGATGTCATCTGCAAATATATAAGCATACTCTTCACTACATTATCCAAGTCAGTAATGAAAATATGAAACAACACCAGACCCAGGACTGACCCATGTGAGACCCCACTACATACGCCCTCCCATTTTGACAGCAAACCATTGATAACTATGCTTTGAGTACGTTTTTTCAACCAGTTGTGCACCCACCTTATAATCATTTCATCTAGCCCACATTTCCCTAGTTTGTTTATGAGAATGTCATGCGGGATTATGTCAAAAGCCTTACTAAAAATCAGTATATATAAAATCTACTCCTTCCCCCAATCCACTAGGCCAGTAACCTGTCAAAGAGGAAATCTGGAAATCTAGAACTAAAACCTTTAAAAAAAATCCTGACCCATACTGACAGCAAATGAAAGCTATCAATGGTGGAATGAAATTCTGTTTCTGGTAATATTTAGTTGAGATAGGAGTTGACACATTCCAAATACCCTAATAAAAATAATCCCTATCATGAAGGTCATAAAAGAGGAAGCTCCAATCATCCATATTTGAAGTAACCAAAGAATAGATACTTTTTTGTGTGGATTCTGTAGTTAAATATTGGCAGACATAGGAAATAATTCTTGGTGAAAAGGGCAACAAACAATTAAAAAAAAAACTAATTCTCAGTTTGGAGTGGATTAAGTGTTACTATAGTCAACTGATTTTCCATCTATGGATGCCAAGTACTGGCTAGCAATTTTTTTTTAAAGTATCCACCAGGTTGCATCTGGTTTTCAGATATCCACATGAAGGTAATTTTGACTCCTCAGTTATTATAAACTTTGCCCAACATTTTCAAAAGTTACTAGAGATTTTAGGTGCCTCAATTTTTGACTGCACTTGAGACACCTTAAAGGAACCTAATTTTCAGAGAGCAAGTACTCTACATTTCTGAAAATAGGTCCCATTTAAGGTGTTTCAGGTTGGGCACCAGCAATTGAGACTCGTGAAGTAACTACAGTAGTCACTTTTGAAAGTGATGGCCTATGTTTTGATTGCATTTATATGCATTTACTCAGGTGCAGTAATACATAAAAACTGGAAGGTTGTAAACGTCCTGCCCTAAATTTTACAAAGTATAAACTTTATTGCTTGCGGGTTGTTTTGTTTTTTAAACTTTGGTGCATGGAGTTATCCTGATACGTTTTAAAATCATTCCAAACTCTTTGGCCTTGAACATAGAAAAGTTTGACTGAAATCAGTTTTTAAATTGATTAAATTAAACCGATGCAAATCGCTGTTTGGATGTAACGTTGGTTTAGAATTGGCATGTATCAATTTAGCTTACTTCAGTTTACAACTGATTTATGTTGATTTAGTTTAATTTGTTAAATGAGAGCAACACAGCACTAGAAGAGTCGTTCTCAAGAAATAAGAAAAGGAGTACTTGTGGCACCTTAGAGACTAACAAATTTATTTGAGCATAAGCTTTCATGTAGCTCACGAAAGCTTATGCTCAAATAAATTTGTTAGTCTCTAAGGAGCCACAAGTACTCCTTTTCTTTTTGCGAATACAGACTAACACGGCTGCTACTCTGAAAGCTGTTCTCAAGAAATATTACTCATGGCATAATTAATGTTCACCTCAGCTTCAGCTGGTTACATATATCCTTTGAAATTTTGGCAGGCAATGCCACAGGAAGACTTTTTCAGTCTGGTACTGAACTTTTGCTTGGATTTGGAATGCTCATTGAGAAAGATCCTTGCTATTGACTTGCCATTCTCCAGCTCCCACCCCATGACCATTCCTTTGTATTTTTTCACCTCTGTGCTTCCTTCAGGATCCCATGAAAAAGAAAAATGCTGGAGAACAATTGATGTTCTATGAAAACCATTTGACAACAGTTCTTTATTGTACTGGCAAGGGACTGGTGACCCCTATTTTTCAGGGGGCGGTTGCTGTAACATGTATTTGCCCAAGTAATACTGTTTTTCACAATGCACAATTATCCCGTGGGACTCACTGCCACCAAGTAACACCAAGCCCATTAATTTAGAAGGATTAGAAAACGGGATTAGCCATTTATATGTTTAATAAGACTATCTGGAGTTTAGGGAAGGGATATAAATCTTCATGCTTCAAGCCTTAAGCTTCTGACTGATAGGGGTCAGAAGGAAACTTGCCCTGGGGGCAGGTTGTCTCATAGCCACCTATTGTAGTGTTCATTGAGATTTTAAAAAATGGGTTTGTTTCATCTGGAAAAGAGAAGACTGGGGGTGGGGGGCATGATAGCAGTTTTCAAGTACATAAAAGGTTGTTACAAGGAGTAGGGAGAAGAATCGTTCTTTTTAACCTCTGAAGATAGGACACGAGGCAATGGGCTTAAATTGCAGCAAGGGCGGTTTAGGATGGACATTAGGAAAAGCTTCCTAACTGTCAGGGTGGTTAAGCACTGGAATAAATTGCCTAGGGAGGTTGTGGAATCTCCATCATTGGAGATTTTTAAGAGCAGGTTAGACAAACACCTGTCAGGGATGGTCTAGATAATACTTAGTCCTGCCTTGAGTGCAAGGGACTGGACTTGAAGACCTCTCTAGGTCCCTTCCAATCCCACATTTCTATGATTCTATGATTCCTGTAACTTCCTCACAAATAACTGGTATTGGCAACTGTTGGATACTAGAACTGGAGTAGATGGACCAGGAGTCTGATACAGAACAGCAATTCTAATGTTCCTGTGTTCCAGATCAAAACGTTTTTAGTCTTTAAGGTGTGATTTTAAGACATCTGGCACCAAGGGACACGTGCATGCAATTCTACACCTAGTTTATACATGCAATTATTGTGACTAAACTGAGTATTGGCCTCTGGCTATCAATGTGCTATTTGAATGTAGAAATACAGTTATGATTGCTGCACACAGGAGTCTTGTATGTATAAATTAGACACACAATTGCACACCCAACACAGTATCTGAGGTTCCTGATCTTTTGAAAATTGGGCCCTACTTTTACTTTTTCACATTTTATTTTGCCAAAGTAGTTTTTAAATCTTAATATAAGTGAAAAGCAACAATTTCTTTCCATTATGTTTAGTGAAGCTCAATATTCTTCAAACAGACTAATCAAACTATTCTATGCCATATCATTCTTTTTTCTAACCTAAAATACACCTGTCTTTGCTTACAAACCTGTTCCCATTGATTCCGCGTTTAACATCCCCCATTTTCCCTATGAGGATCATTCATGTAGGAATCTAGGCAGGAAAGACGTAGGTGGGAGAGCAATTTCTAATCCTTTCCAGGTATTTCCTCTCTTTGTCTTATCATTAACCCTGCCTGTAATCTTTAATATTGCACCAAGAGTTTTCACTTAACAGGGAACAAATCTACATCAGTAATGAAAGCAAAAAAATTTTTATCTTACTGTAATGTTAAGGTAACAAAATCAAGCGCATGAGGAATTCCAAAAAAATGTCCCGCCGTTGCATTAATTTCTCAGCGTCACATATCTGATGTATTTTGTGGTATACATGGTTGAGCACTCAAAAGTCAGGAAATGACAAATTAAAGGTCGCATGTGCCACCTTTAATTACATGATCACATACTATTTCTCAAGTATTTTAATACCATACACTATTTTTTCAAATCTTAGATGCACGAGTAGCATCTTGTATCTTATTTTTTTCATTTTATATACTTATTTTCATTGTTTAAATAGTCCAGTAAGTCTAAGCCCGAGACTTTTTATACAAGTTCCCTTATCTCAGGGTTATATATTTTCAGTACAACTTTCATTATAATGCAGAAAATTTTCACTTTTACTATTAAATCTATAGTATACATTGCGTAAGTACATTTTACGGTGTACTTTTCCTACATATGCGTGTTCATCTGCTCTACACAGTATAGTACATAATACACACATATATAAAAAGGTTATAGAAGAAACTGCATTATACTTAAGGTTGCTTGAAGAGCCTTAACTTTTAAATTTCCTGACTTGACTGCGTGACCTTAACATAGATTTTTGTACGGCATTGCCTAAGTTTCTTGGAAGAAAACTAGTGGGGGATAAAAGATTTATGAAAGAGAGACAGTCATTCGCCAGGACTTTGAAGCTCTGCACGTTTGCAAATATATGGCAATGGCATATATAGATTCCATAGTGTGGAACTATATAGGTAGAAGTTTGCAGAATGCCATGCTTTACACCCCTGAGGTGATTTTTCTCTCGTGCACCTGAGCCAAAAGACCCAGTCCTGCACAGAAAGACCCCTGCCCCCACATGTACCCTCTTGCAGGATCAGAGCCTAAGTCAGCTTTTATTTCTATGAGACTACTAATCAAGTAAGGTATTAACCATGAGAAAAGGTGGTAGACACAGGCCCCGATATAGGTGGATCTACATGAACTATCTTGATTATGTCACACTACACACTCATGTTCAGCCATGTATCTAAGGCTGGGTTCAAGCCTGTTTTGATTTTGGAGCACAGGAAATTAGCAAAGAGAAAAAATAAGAGGGGGGGAAATCTATAGGTTGGGAGTTTTTTTGGATTATGTAACTAAATATCAGATCTGGCTTATTACATACAGTATGCACAATGAATTACTTAGGCTAGCCTACTTTGGAGTGATTTCCCTTTAGAACTAAAATCCCAGTGACGCTGGTGAAAATATATTACATTTTTTTAATAATGTCAGCGCCTATAAAGAATGTGAGTGAAGTGAATATATTCATACATCTATAGTGCTCTATTTCTATGGTGCTCTGCTTTGGTGCCTCTTGTAATCAAAACCCAATTGAACCTGTTTTTATAACACAGCAGGAGCTCACTCTACATGCATTGTCTTTTGCATACTCTACACAATAGCAGCAGATACCTTTTAAAAACACGGGCAGGTAAGATAATTGCAGTTATACAAGGACTTTAATGTCATGGTTGGTTCTGCTGTACGGTATATTGCTTTGTATAGGGCAGAGAGGCTGGGAAAATTATATTTGAAGGAACAGGTTTCACCAATATTGGCAATAGCTGGGGGAAGATCTCGATGATCTAATAGGTGTTCTCCATTTCTGATTTCTATAAGTGAACCAACCATAAAAAGATTCAGAAAATTAAAGCATTTTGCCTTCCCCACAAAAAAAACACCACCACCCTATACGGTAAATGTGTTTTGTTAGGCACTGGTTTCATTTTAAAATGCGTTGCTGTTTAATATGTAGTTACTGGTGATGCCGTTGATATATAACTTAAAATATAAAACCATTCCCGAGAAGAGAGAGTTATCAATGTCTGACTGCTTCCTCTTTTTGTCAGCATAAATAAGAAACAGGAAACATCATTCACCTTTGTACCCCGTGTTAATAATTTTAGAGAGCAGTTTGGCTTCGTCTTCCTTCTGTTAGATGGGAAAGCCTAATTTTCTGCTAGGAGTGAAACAGAATAATTCATTTTTGGCACCAATGATATTCTCTTCACGTATATATTATACACTGATATTACACACCAGAAGTCCTGCGTTAAATCATCCTTAAAGTTGCAAAGTCAAGCATGCAAAATTCAGGAAGCAGTGCAGCCTTAATTCAACCCTCTTGTACATAGGCATGGTGGGAGAGTTTTATAATGGGCAGTATTGGGCAAACCTAACTGCAGGCAGCACTAACGGTTTCACTTATAATGGCCCCCATTCTGCCACATTCACTCAGATTGACAGCTAAATCAGGGTTATCTCTATTCAGCATACGGCTTAAATCCCACTGACTTCACGATGTCTTCAGTGGGACCGCAGTGCAGGGTTTAAGTTAAGAATTATATAATAACTTTCCTGAAGAGGGATGGACTTAAGCATGTACTTAAATGTTTTGCTGAATACCTTACACTGCAACTCGTCTCATCCATGGGCCTACTCTTGGAGTAAGGTGCTAGTCAGCATGAGTAAGGGTGGCAGAATCTGTTTTTTGGTGTATTAAGTATTTATGCACATTTTGATTGAAATGTATGACTGGTAAATAGTGTACCGGGCGTCCATGCCACCCTCACTGCTTCCCTTGTTTTATTTTGAGGGCCAGACCCTCAGTTTGTATAACTTGTCATAGCTCAGTTGAAGTCAATGCTAGGGCAATTTGCACACGCAGAGGATCAGATAGATGAAGCGATTACTTTCACATTGTTGCTTATTTCATTTGGTATGTTGTCTGGAGAAATTATATTTGCATTAAAACGACTTTGAAATAAAGGAGGAGAGATTGTCTACAAAATGGAAAAAAAAAATTCTAAACATTTAAAAAATTCTGTTCCACTTTCTCTTGGGGAATATTCTTGTGAAACTGTTGCTGTCCCCCATCTTCCCCCTCCCACCCCCCAGTTCTCAGCAATATTTCATTTCTGCACAGTACATCACAAGCGCTGCCCCGCTTGCCAGCATTCTATTCAATTCAGTAACTGATTTAAATTTAGCCATTTTCTGAGTGCAAATAATACCATTATTCATGTGACCTTGTGCTAACTCCCAAGCTCCTGCCCGGTTCTCTTGATAATTTTACGTGCACGAGGTAGATGATCTCGGAGGTCAATGTGAAAGGAAAGTGTTACGCAACTCTAAGGGATGAATCTCCCAGGAATAGGATCTCAGAAAGACGCAAAAAATTAAGTCCTCATATGGCTACAACTAAGAAAATGTTGATCTGATGGGTATTAGCGTACTTCATATGTATATAGTATGCTCCCTAAGTGTAAGAATGTGCGAGGGATTGCCCAGAGACAAGGGAAGGCCCAATCTCTGCCCTGAAAAGCTCACAAACTTCAAGGGCTCCTCTACAACTATCCCTAGTGTGGCTGCAGTTCTGCTTCTATAGAAAGTGCTTCTACTGGTATAGCCTATTGCTGTATGGGAAAAGGAATAAGCTGTACCAGCAGAAGTCCACATTAGGGAGTTGTATTGGTATAAATATCTGGGTAAAAGAACAAAAAAAAAAAATACAAAAAAACAAATCACACCCAAAATAGTTATAGTATTACAAAAATCTGAGTTTAGACTAGGCCTCAGGATACAAGCAGCAAATGAAAAGGTGGGGAAAGGAAGGGTAAAACTAAAGCTGGCTGAGAAAAATTTTTAAAAAATTATTTGCATTTTGCAGGGATGGAAACAGTTCCAATGTTTTTATGTTTTAAATATGTTTTTGCAGTGTAACTTTTTTTAATCAAAATGTTTATTGAACCCCTTATAGAAAACTTTTTTTGTAAAGGAAGGTTTCATAACCGTTTCGATAGCAGTTTTTATGATGTTTGATTTTTAAAAAATTCCAAAAGTTTTTGTACAAAACTTCTAAACTTCTTTGTGAATTTTTCTCATTTGGTAGAAAAAGGCCATTGTTGGTTTAAAAAAAAAACATTAAAAATGTCAATCAGTTTTAAATAAAAAAAATGGCATATACTCCTCTCTCCCTTCCTATTTCCCCCCTCCTTTCTTTCTATAAATATCAACAACCTTTCCCTTGTCTTGGTCCCTGCCATAATTAGTTGGCTAATTTCTTATAGGCATTATAGTAGGAGTTGCTCGTGAGCAGGGACTTGAAGAAGAGAAAAGAAAAGGAGTACTTGTGGCACCTTAGAGACTAACCAATTTATCTGAGCATAAGCATCCGATGAAGTGAGCTGTAGCTCACGAAAGCTTATGCTCAAATAAATGGGTTAGTCTCTAAGGTGCCACAAGTCCTCCTTTTCTTTTTGCGAATACAGACTAACACGGCTGCTAGGATCTACTTGCTCCTCAGCTTTCCCCCAATCCCCTGCTCTTATTTTCATTCTTTCCTCTTCTCCTTTTCATTGCCCCACCTCTGTCCTTCTCTCTGCTCTTCCCTCTACCCTGGTTGTTTAGAGAGAAACAGCTTGGGGCAAGCCCGTCTTCAGTCTGAATCAGGGGCCACCAGGGAACACCCCCAGTGCAGGAGTGGCATAGGACCAACATACATGCCACTGCAGTTCCCAGCACAGGGGCGCACTGCAGGCATGACTAGCTAGCAGGCATGTTGGAGGCAAGTAGAGCTCTGGAATTCTGACCTGTGCAACAACTCATAGGCAGGCATCAGCATCGTGCTTCAGAGGAGGAAGCGGGCATGCTGAACGCTTAAAGTCAGAAACTTATGACCCAGCCTCCCCTTCTGATGTTTGAGCATCCCAGCTGCACACGTTGCAAGGTCAGTCATGCATGCCCGGTGGCGGACTAGCCCACAGATGCTTGATTACCCTCCTATTGTTTTAAAGATAGGACTGAGGCCACAGACTAGAGAGATCTTTTGTGCATGTTAGTTGGCTGCTCTGGACGGATGGCAGTCCCAGTACACTTCGTTTTTTATTAATTATTAATAAACTTGTTTGTGTGTGTGTGTATATAACACACCATAGCATGACATGGAGTGTTATGAAAACCAGGCGTTTCAGAGCCAGGAGAAAAGCACCGTGACATTAAACATGTAGACTCTTCAGTGACCATAATACTGTACACAAATATCAATCCTGCTTTCTGCTTTCTTCCCTTCATGAGGAGCACTATTTCTTAGAAATGTTCTGGATCCCAGCAAGTTCCTACTCAGCTTCTATCCGAATACATGTCCTAAAACCTTTCCGCAGATAGAACAGGTTTAAAAATCAAACTAGCCCAAGACACTGACCTGCCCTGCTGTTTCCACTATATCTTTGTCTTCACTTGTAAGCATGGGACCATACAAATCCAGCCTGCTGCTCTACTAGGGAGCCCCATTTCCCCCGTCCCCATCCCCCGCCTGATGTCTCAGGACCCTGCTGCACATGAAGGCTGTGGATTCAGAGGATTCAAATCTATTTCCCCATGTTAAGTATCCTCACACCTTCTTGTCAACTGTCTAAATGGGCCATCTTGATGATCACTACAAAAGTTTTTTTCTCCTGCTGATAATAGCTCATCTTAATTAATTAGACCCTTACAGTTTGTATGGCAACTTCTACCTTCTCTGTATGTATCTATCTATATCTCTCTATATATCTATCTTCTTACTATATGTTCCATTCTATGCATCCGATGAAGTGGGCTGTAGCCCACAAAAGCTTATGCTCTAATAAATTTGTTAGTCTCTAAGGTGCCACAAGTACTCCTGTACTTTTTGTGGCTACAGACTAACACGGCTGCTACTCTGAAACCATTGAGATCCTTCTATCCAACACCTCCTGAGGCAGACCACATAGATGGGGTAACCACCTCAGTTGAGCAGCTCTGTAGCCAGGAAAATGGATTCCTTGCCTATTTCCTTCTCTGGTAGCCAATGTCTGGCCTGACTACTTGGGTCTGCCATGCGGCTCTGAATTTTGCCTGATGTGGAGTGAGACAATTTGGTCTTCTGTCATATCAAGCATCCTGCTCTTACATACATGTTAATCTGTTCGCTAAAATGAACATGGTAGCAAAAGGAAGAGATTATGACTATTGCTTAGGGGAATCCAACAAGGATGAATTTAAGAGTGTTGTTGTTTTGTAACTGGGTTTACCAAAACAATAAGCAAAATCAAAGATATTTTCTAGCTGCAGCTCTGAGGTAGTTTTCCACAGAGTTGCTTTGTCTGTTGAAGGACACAAGGCCTATGCCAGTAGCTCCTGTCAATGCAAATGTAATAGTTACTATGAAGGATCTTGATGTCACTTAGGGTACATGTACACTGCAGCTGGAAGTGTGCTTTGCATCTCCGGCGGACAGACACGCGTTAACTCTGCTCGAGCCAGCGCACTAAAAATAGCAGTGGTCCATGTGGGTTTGTACTTGGACTGCTAGCCTGAATCGCTATGCTGCTTTTGTCAGCTTGCTAGTCCCAGCAGAGATAGTACACATGTGGCCACCTAAGATGGGACATAAGCTCCCCTCCAGAGTGTAGACATAGTCTAAACAGAGACGTAGGCTGGTCTTGTGGTTAAGGCCTTGTATTTGGCCTCACAAGATCTGAGTTCAACTCTGAGTTCAACTCTGATTTCATGTGTGATCTTGGGCAAGTCATTTAATCTCATGGTGCCTCAGTTCCCTATCTGTAATATGGGGATAATATGCCCTTTCTCCACTCCTTGTCTGTGTAGTAAGATGGTAAACTTTTGGGGGCATGGACTGTTTCCCCATTATGCATGTATACTGCTCCCAGCACAATGGGATGTTTGTCTCAGGAGGGTGCAACTGCAATACGAGTGAACAATAATAATAAATAAATAATAAATAAATAATAAAATAATGCTGAACAGTTATGGTTTGTTTCAGAGAAATTAATCGCTGGTGAGAATTTAAGGCTATTCTATTTATGTGATTATGCTAATCTAAAATCACTTGGCTTTGAGAGCTTTATCCTCTTCTTTGCTAAAAAGTTTGCATAATTTACATGTAAGTGAATCGGAACATTTTCTGTGCTGTTTGAGGATAAGAGAGAAACAGTGAAAACAGCCCAAAGATGATCTTCTCATTTGTGCTCAGAGGTTAGAAAGCTTCCATACATTGGGATTCAGCAAGGATTCTAACCACAAAGGGTATGGCCTCACTGCAGAATTGGCCCAAGCTCTTCCCTGGTGATGCCCCTTAACCCCGCCCTGTCCACACACAAAAGCCTCTCACACGAGTGCTTTAAACCTGAGCTAGCTGCCAGAGCTGGGGGTGTGGGTCAGAGCCTAGGTTCTGCTTTCACTCAGACTGCCCAACCTGTCCACTCTGCAGTGAGAGCACAAGCTAAGCTACTCAAGTGCCGACAGTCCTCCAGTGCTTTCCCATAATTCCCCTGTGTGCTCAGAAGGAAAGATAAGTTCTCTTATAAATCGCTGGGAAAGAATCAGAGTGGCTCAGCTTCCTGCATCACAAAGAACTCCAAATTAGTCCCAGCAAAGTCCAGCAGGGGGAACCAGCAGCACCAGCGAGGACACACAAACTTAGGTAAGGTTTTGCAGTGCGGCTGCTCACACCTGGGCTAGGCTAACCCAGTTGGGGATCACCTAGGGTAATTCTGCAGTGAAGACATCTCATTATAGTCTCAGCCTGTTCGGGTAGGTGAAGAAGCCGTTAAGGAACAGAGAGCTGGAATGACAGAATGTGTGCAGTGTTTTGATTTGGCTTCAGAAGGAATTAAGAGCTCACCCTTTTCTCCATTCTACACTGGCCAAGATTTTAAGGCAGCTAGGACAATTAAATGACTGGCTCCCATTGAAAAAAAATCAATAGGAACTGGGCATCTAATTCATCTAGGGCACACTGAAAATCCAGAGCCCAGTAACTACAACTGATTATTCTTCTTTTCAAACAATTTCACAATTATCCAAACTGAAGTTTGGATCTTTGCTTTCAGTGAATGACAAAAGAAGTCTGCACCCTATCAAAAGTTTGGTATTAAACAGAACTAGAAAGAGGTTACACAAAAATTAGTCATTATGTACACATCCTGTGCATGTAGAAGAATAGACCCCATTATGTTAACTCTGCCTTTGCATTTCTGATTGTAGCAAATGTAATTCTCCTCTGGAGACATAAGGAATTGGACTCATGCCTAAATAAAGCCTTCTCTGCAATGATATTAAAGAGGCTGGTTTTACCTGAAAAGCTGTTTTTTCAATTGATTAGATTACCAGCTCAGAAGTATTGGAGTTTAAAGTAATCTATTGGCGACAAAGCCTACACTAAAAACACACAGTAGAATATCTGCAATTTGAAAAGCTGACATTCAGGGCCCAAGTCAGCAGAAAAAAGTGCTGTCCTTAGCAACAAACTACTACTGCAAACCCAGTACCTGTATATTTCTGCTAAAATTATCAGCAGTGAAATCGTTAATGTGAAATGTCATTAGGTTTCAGAGTCCATATCCTAATTAGATGAATGGGGTAGATCATCTCTCCTTTAAAACCAAATTTTGATCTTAAGAGACATTGCAAACCATCCTTGAAAAGGGCATAATTGATGGTCCACACTCCTGTTTATTTCAGAGTTGGTTAAAAAAGCACAAGCGTATCAAATTAAGCCATTATTAGAGCTTTACAACATCTCACTTGAAACTAAAATCATATTGTTCCGTTAGACATTGTGGCTAGGAGTTTTTGACTAATCTGGAGAGATTTTATTTTTATTTATTTGTTTATTCATTTTTTAGATATCTGTGAAAAACCAAAGTTTTTTCCGGACACATTTTCAGATGAGTTGCTCATTTGAGTTCAAGTCAAATGGATGGAGACATGTTATATTCTGGTTCCCTGAATGGCTGAGTTTATGGCACACGCTCAGGTAATAAAATAAGCCATGGGATAATTTGAGTTAAAAAGAGTTAGACCTAGCAAGAGACATAAAATGTAATAAGAAGATGTTCTTTAAATATATTAGGAGCCAGAGAAAGACAAAGGGAAGTGTATGTCCTCTACTTAGTGGGAAAGGAGAGATAATAACAGATGACATCAAGAAAGCTGAGGTGTTTAATGCCAATTTTGCTCCAGTCGTCACAAAAAAAGGTTAGTGGGGACCAAATACTCACCACAATTAACATTAACTACAAGGGAGAAGGAATGCAAGCCAAAATAGGGAAAGAACAGGTTAAAGAATATTTAAATAAGTTTGATGTATTCAAGTTGGCAGGGCCTGATGAAATTTATCCTTAAGTACTTAAGGAACTAGCTGAAGCAGTCTCGGGACCATGAGCAATTATCATTGAGAACTCATGGAGGACGGGTGAGGTCCCAGAGGATTGGAGAAGGGCAAACATAGAACCTATCTTTAAAAAGGGAAACAAAGAGGTCCCTGGGAATTATAGACCAGTCAGACTAACTTCGATACCTAAAAATATATGGGAACAAATGATTAAACAATTTGTAAGCACTTCTAGATAATAGGGTTATAAGGAATAGGAGTATGGATTTGTCAAGAACAAATCATGCCAAACCAACCCATTTTCTTTCTTTGATAGGGTTACTGACCTAATGGATAGGATGGAAGCAGTAGATGTGCCATATCTTGATTTTAGAAAGGGTTTGACAGTCCATGCAACATTCTCATAAGCAAATTAGAGAAATGTAATCTAGACGAAATTACTATAAGGTGGGTGCACAACTGGCTGAAAAAAACATATTAAGGAGTAATTATCAGTCGTTCACTGTCAAACTGGGAGGGTGCAGCTAATGGAGTTCCTTGGGGGTCAGTCCTGGGTCTGGTACTATTCAATATTTTCATTCATTACTTGAATAATGGAGAGTATTCTGATACGATTTGCAGACAACACCAAACAGGGAGGGCTTGCAAGCACTTTGGAGGACAGGATTAGAATTCAAAATGACCTTGACAAATTGGAGAATTGGTCGGAATTCAACAAAATGAAATTCAGTGCGGACAAGCGCAAAGCACTTCACTTAGGAAGGAAAAATCAAATGCACAACAACAAAATGGAGAATACTGGCTAGATATCTGTGAAAAACCAAAGGTGTACTGCTGAAGAGGTTCTGGGGGTTATAATGGATCACAAATTGAATCTGAGTCAACAATGTGATGCAGATGGTTAAAGGCTAATATTCAGGGGTGTATTAACTGCAGTTTTGTATGCAAGACACAGGAGATAATTGTCCCACTCTAGTCAGCACTGGTGAAGCCTCAGCTGGAGTACTGTGTCCAGTTCTGGGCATTACACTATAGGAAAGATGTGGACAGACTGGAGAGAGTCCAGAGGAGAGCAACAAAAATGATAAAAGATTTAGAAAACCTGACCGATGAGGAAAGGTGAAAAAAATGGACATTTTTAGTTTTGAGAAAAGACGACTGAGGGGGACACTGATAACAGTGTTAAAATATGTTAAGGGTTGATATAAAGAGGATGGTGATCAATTGTTCTCCATGTCCACTGAATGTAAGACAAGAAGTAATGAACTTAATCTGCAGCAAGGGAGATTTATGTTAGATATTAGGAAAATCTTTCCTACTCTAAGGGCAGTTAAGCTCTGGAATTGGCTTCCCAGGGAGGTTGTAGAATGCTTAGGCTCCTAAGTCCCATTGACTTTCACTGAGATTTAAGCTCCTAAGTCACTTTAGAAAATGGGAATTATGAGCTTTTGAAAATGTTACTCCTCGTCAGTTTCTCAAGGGAGCCTGCATTTAGTGTGGTGTTTGATGACACAAATATCAGGAAAAATGCCATATTGATTGATGTTCATGAGTGCTGAAAACCCATCGCGGCCAAAGAAGTCAAGGCCTTCCCCCGGTTGCCGTGATCACCTGTGAAAAAAATCAAGCCAGAAACCTTTCTAGTATCTCAAAGCGTTAAATTTTTTATAACTAAACAGGTGGCATTGTGCAATGCTGACAAACGCAGCAGGCTGGTTTTGCTGAACTGTAGTTATTTTGCTAGATATAGAATCACAGAATCATAGACTATCAGGGTTGGAAGGGACCTCAGGAGGTCATCTAGTCCAACCCCCTGCTCAAAGCAGGACCAATCCCCAACTAAATCAGCCCAGCCAGGGCTTTGTCAAGCCTGACCTTAAAAACCTCTTAGGAAGGAGATTCCACCACCTCCCTAGGTAACGCATTCCAGTGTTTCACCACCCTCCTCGTGAAAAAGGTTTTCCTAACATCCAACCTAAACCTCCCCCACTGCAACTTGAGACCGTTGCTCCTCGTTCTGCCTATATAACTGTGAGACAGGCTGGGCAACTGGGTGAATAAATCCTGCGACTCAGCAGGAGAATAAAACATTAAAGCAAAACTGAAAGATAAACAAAAGAAATGTAGCAATGCACCTCAGAAGACAGTGAGGATACACGTTTACCTTGTCTCGTGTTGTTTCTATGCTGAAAGCACAGGCTGTGGATACCTCTCTCGGTATCTGCAACCTTCACCTATGTGACGTTCTTTGCTTGAGAAGCATTTTTACACTCGCCTTAGGTAGCTCTTAAACTCTGACTTCCTTAAAGAAACAGTACCATGATCACAGCAGCACACTGAACATAAATCCTCCCCAGAGGCCTTCTGTAGGAACAGAAAGGCCTTTCTAACTTGTCTAACTGTTTAACTTGCCCAATTAACCATAGACTTAGCCCAAGCTAAAGTTTGAAGGGCATCACCTTGCCTTTTTACTACAGAAGGCTACAGACAAGGTAATTCATTCATCTATCTCCTACTTTTTCAGTCAGTTCACCAGGGTCCTCTTATATCCCCAAAGTCCCTCTTTTCAGGGATCCCTCAAGAAATAGAAAAAGCCCTAGTGTTGCCTTTATGTATTATAGGGCAATCCCACCATGATCTCAAGAGCCATCCTTTACCATGTTGTAGACTAGCAAGGAAAAAGAACAAAGGAGATTAAAAATAGGTGGCTGGCAAGCCAGGAAACATACATGCAGTCGCGATTCACATCTAGCACATTCTCTTTAAGTCCTGTGATCAGATACCATTGGGAAATTGGAGCAGTAGCATGGTTTTCTGAACCAGCCTCTCCCTTTGTAATCCTGCCCCACCATCAAGGGAGGCAGAAGAGAAGAACAAGAGAACTCCACCCACTCAGCTGTAGGAGCGATGCCGTTATGATGCACAGAAAAGAAAATGGTTTCCACTCCCACTGACCCTGTGTGAGCTACTCCACAGAAGAGAAAATGGCTTCCACACCTGCAATAAGCCACAGTCCTTAGCCCACAAGGTAATTATTAAGGGCAAATTCTACCACCCTTATTTATGCTGAGTAATTCCTATTTGCACAGCAGCCACTGGAAGAATCTTGTCCTACAGAACCATGCGTAATCCCTACACATTACCCACACCATAGTGCCAGGAGTTCCATTGGTGTCAATGGGACCACCCACATGCACAGGGTTTATTGGTGCAAGGAAGGGCTGCAGATTAGACCACATAACTTTCTCAGTGAGATCCACTGCTGCACTATGGTGGGCCAGTCGCGCTCCCATTGAAGTCAATCGGAGCAGGATTGGGCCCAAACAGAACGGATTGTACAGAGAAGGAAAAAGAAAAGAGAATTCTCCTGGCAGAAGTTAGGTGTTCTTGCATTTGTCTGTAAAGTACTCTGAATATCTATAGTAATATGGAAATAATAAACAGGAATAAAACCAAGGGTGTCCTCCTGAGTGTGTATACATTAGATGGTATTGTTCTCTTGTCCAATTGCTGATTACCTGGCGTTACCCCTCCTCTGCCCAGCCAACCTTCTTACAATTCTCCTTCACTGCAATATACATAATTTTCGCTACGGTTTCCTGAAGGAGCCTTGTCCCAGCATCAAACAGCAACTTGGGAAAGGGCTTGATATTCTAATCCTGAAATAAATCAGAAAAAGAACCACAAAAGGTGGAGAAGCAAACAGAACTTCCCATGTCTCCAAGAATTTTACTGCAATGACATGTCTGCTTCTTAGCCCATGGTTCCTATGAGATACTGCAGTGATAAACGCCACAGAGATGCCCACAAATGAATCAATAAATAATGCATCATGACTACAATTGTTCAGAGGGAATATGGGATTACAATATCCATGTTACAGACCAGAACAGCAAAGAACAACTCTCCCATACCGCAATTCACAAGTAACTTTTATAAGCTAGCTAACAAAACAAATTGAGTTGTATAGGTGGATAATACAGCAGACAATACTGTGTGTTTCATGGAGCAGGAGACGGCAAATGTGGCATATTTAATACTTGGCATTGAAAACATATTGCTGAGCTGCGCCACAAAAACTAACCTTCTGTAAATGATGGCACATGGAATAAAATAGCAGCCTGGCTTGATGCTTGCTTAGCGCTCACCTGTTGAGGATATCCTGCTTGGAGACATTTAAATCCAACCCTCAATTCTACAGGACATTTCTGACTGAGATTAAAAATTCCTGGGCACAGGGTTAATTCTGTGTTCCATACTGCAGAGTGCTAGAAGGACATGGCTCAGTCCGGAAGGGAAAGAAACTACTGTGGGAGCTATCTTAGTGTTCCGTACTGCATTTGCAAATCAATGCTAACACCACGACGGTTCGAAACCTGCTTCTTTGCTTTCCACTGGGCGGCTGTGATGTAGCCTTTATTTCAAAACACCTTTGGCATCGAACAATATCAAAGTGTCATGGGCACTCCGGTGTATGAGTAATGGCCCATTGTAAGATAAATACTTTGCTAACGCCTGAATGCACAAAACCTAAGTCCCATTTTTGGCTCCAGTAAAGCACAAAACGCCTGCTGAAACCCGGTAGGCACCTAAAATCACTTGGCACCTAAGTTTTTGCAGTAAAAGTTCCCTAGGGGCCTATGTTTCTGCCCGTGAGCAGGCGCACTGCAGTCTTCCTCGAGACACCCAGATGCCTAACTCCCTCCTAAGCCCCAGAGCGATTCAGAAACTGGGGGAAAATAGACATTCAGCTCCCTAACCCAGAGGCCTGATCTTCTAGGCATGCTCCGAGACTGCCTACTGGATTGGGCCCATCAGGTGGGTACACAAAAGATATCCAGGGAGGACTTCCCTCATATCTTTCAGCATGGTGGCTAGGTACTCACGTGGGATGTGGCAGACCCCTGCTTCAAGTTCTCCTTCCACCTGAGGAAGAAGAAAGGAGTGCTGTAAGTATTGGGCAATGCGGTATTCTGTTGTGAGATTCCCTCAATTTCTCCCATTGCACTCTAGATAAGTAATTAAAGAGCCATGGAAGCTAGAGGACTCAATCTCCCACTTCCTGGGGGTGTGCTCCAACCACCAGGCTATAGAGTCACTCTCAGGCTCCTGCCATCCCTCTCTCCAAATGACTCACAGAGAAAGCAGGAGAATGACAATAGCCAGGTGGTTAGAGCACTCACACGAGAGGGGGCAGATTCTGTTCCTTCTCACCTCAGGGAGAGGAGAGACTCGAACCAGGGATTTTCCACCTCCAACATGTGTAGTACCCTAACCACCAGGCTAAAAGTTATGAGGGAAGTCGTCATCCTTCTCCTCCTTCCACCCCAGGCTTCTTGCTGAAACAGCATAAGGCACCTAAGTCCAAAGGAGATTCCCAGCTGTGACTTGCAGGCAGAAATAGGCACCTCTCTGCAGCTCCGGCTCAGGCACCTCTCTCAGTGAGAGGGATGGGGCTTAGCACACATCCCTCCGGTTGGCATCGCCCATTGGCTAGCGTAGGCAAGCTGGCTTTTACAAATCGTAAGCTAGTGTGCCAGTCTCTCCAGCTTCGGCATGGAACTCAGGCTTTGCATACCGCAATAATTGTCCCAGGTGCCAGACTCCTTTTGTCCATTCAGGCCTAACTCCTTTCAGAAGCCTTTTATACCACATTATTCCTATTGCTATATTTGGCTGATGGCACCCTATACTATCTGCTCTCTGCAAAGAAATGCTTAGAGACTAGCACTTCCTTAGTTCAAGATTTCACTCCCCATGTCATGCATTTAATACTGCCTAACTGGTGCTGCAACATGTCCTTTCCTTAGAATTCGCTAAACCTCATGGAGGTCTCCTATTAATTTCTGTTTTTTTCCCTAAAAATACACGACCTAATTTCTGTGAGCTTTTTTCCTTTAATGACCCTGATCTCTGCATTCTTGTCCCACTCTGGTTTCTCTCCAGTACACCTTGATTTCTACACTAATCTTATTATATAAGAGAACCAGACCTGCACATTTGATTTATCCAACGCTGTTTGGCCTCACTACCTCCCTTGAGGGCACTAAAATACTGTTCCTAATTTGTGCCTGATACCATATGTCTATTATAGCACACTAATCAATCTTTAATACGCCAACAGTTTTGGAGTTGTATCCACCGCAAATCCAAGATATTTTCCTTCTCACTTGCAGAAGAGTAAATGCCTTTTTTCTGTTTCAACCAGAAAGTTACTTTAATAGGTTTCTTATAAATTATACCTCTCTATTATAGACACAAATGTATTGGGAAGTACAGTAGTAAGTCAAGTTAGAAATTTAGGTCCAGATGATACCCTCCTGGGTTAAACCCACATGCTGGAGCAAGACAGAAAGCACAGGAAAATCTGTGTGTGCCAGCTTGTGGAATTCCTGACAAATGCTGTCCTCATTGGAGAAGTCTGGGGAAACTGCTGTCTGGGATATCAATGCTACCAGCTGCCGATCCCAGCACAGCCACATCCCCTCCAGGGAGAGGGGAGGGAACAGCACAGGACAGGACCTAACATTGCTCGCAGCAGCTTTCACTCCAACCCTCTCCCCCCACAGTGGTATTTCCTCCAATGCCAGAAAAAGCTGGATATAACATGGTTGCTCCTGGACCATGAACGCACCTCCCCAACCCTTCCAGAATCCTGAGCGTGTGAATTTGATGTTGAGTTTTCTACACAGATACATATGAAGGGAGAGCTTATTGCAAGTCCTTTTGGGACTTTATTTTTGTCCTATTTGCTCCCCACCAGCTTCCCAACACAGGTTCCAAGGGTGCTATTCTCCCTGCTCATTATAATACAGATGGACCAAGCTTGATGCGGGATCTGAGGTATTGGCTTGACAAAGTCATATACTGGAGCTTTATTCTATCTGAACCTGATTCAACACCCACAGAAGTCAAGGGAGTTTGGTATTGGCTTTGGTGGATTTAGATCAGGCTCTGTTTTTCCATAGAGCTGCTCACCCGACTATGAAACACAAAAGGTGGGATTTTCAGAAGAAATCGGAGTCTGCCTAACTCTGCTTCCATTGAAGCCAATGGTAAATCTCCCAACAATATCAATGGAAGCGGAGTGTTTTTGAAACCCCCAATAATGTCATTTTAATCAGTGCCCTATTTTGAAGGGATGTGTAACTAATCTTTGTGTCACTTATTGCTCTTTGGCTTACTTTAATGTTTTGTTTTTTCAAAAGAAAGTTAGAGTTATATGAAATTTTACGTACATGTAGATTTTGGTGTGACTGAATCAAATTCCGTTTGAATGGTTTAGTGCTTATGTTCAAACTGTACAATAAATTGTTTTTGATTAATTCTTCATGTATTTCTGTTGTATTCAGAGAACAGCAGGGAGCGCTCACATAGCTAATTTAAACACCTGTAAATTCCTTTAGGTCTTGGCATCAAGTGTCTGTCTTAAACTGCAAAGGCAGTGAATTCAAATTGTATGTGACTAATGTTTCATACACAGTTTGACATTTACATGATGAATACTTTTTTAATGCAGTTGTATTAAGAAATCATGTGTATATAGCTGAGCTTGTTTTTCAAGGTTCCCCCCTCACAACGTGTCGCTAAACAATACAGAATTAGCTTCTCTTCAGTCCACTCATAAGTTAACATCTCTACTGCCGTGATCAAAACTTGAAACAATAACAAAAAAACCCCACAATGCATTAGCAGGTCCAGCTACAATGAAGTCTGCAGTAAGTTGTTGGTGGTGCTACACTTACAACTAAAAAACACTCGGTGATGCAATGAGATGAACCACTATAGTGCTCCAGCAGCAATGAAATTTGGAAGGGTGTGTGTTATTTTCATGTTTATGGTTCCTAATGAGTCACGGGCACATTTCTAGGCTTTGCCCCTTGGAGACTGTTCCTGTAGTGTATCATTTGTCTGTTTATTTCGAGGGGTCCCTTTTACTACAAACTGGAGCTGCAGCAGAGCACACTGCTGAGGTGAGGAGATGTTGCTGATGATTAAGACCATGTCCCTACTTTGAAATATCCATATGTATTTAGGCCCCAGGCCATCAAAGCACTGAAGCACCTTCTTAACTTTAGGTACAAGTATAGCTCTATTGACTTCAATGAACCTATGCATTGTGTGCAGTTAGGCATATGTTTAAGTGCTTTGCAGGTGGGGCCCTTAAAGCAGTGGGTTTCAGCCCATGTGATCTTGGAAGGAGATGGGCATGCAGTCATTGTGCAGCCTGGCGTATGTTAAGTTGATGATTTACAGTACTACTAAAAAGAATGTTCTCAGCCTATAAACATGTCCACCGTGGAAACAAAGCACAGAATTAACAGGGCTTGATTTCTTATTGGGAATGGGTTTTATTGAGAAGTATGTATCCACCTCTTTACTAGGTACTTCATTTACAAAATGTATAAGCACCTCAGCACCACATTCCCCTTTTTAAACAGCAACAAGCAGGAGTTGCTTCCAGATACCACAGTGATGCATACCCTATAAATGCTCATAATAAAGTTAATAGAAAAACACAGTGCAGGTATTGGAGGCCGCGTCCCAGTGATAGATACTCTTCAGAATACAATCACTGCTTCCATCCACCTTCTCCTTTCCATTGCCTAAGAAACAATGCACTCTGGTTCATGGCAAGACGATTCCATCTGGTTTAAATTCACCAGCAAAATATTTAATATAGGTAGGGAATGTTTCAGAACCCATGAGGGGGAAGGGAGAAAACTGGCTTAAGATGGGATTCCCCAAAGCATTTAATGTTGGCCTGACTCTTCTGCCATTGAGGTCCATGGTCAAAGTCCCATGGATTTTATTAGGAGTAGAATCACCTCGATGCTGAGCATTTTTGGAAATCTGACCCAGAAATTAGATTTACGTAGGCCACTGAAGTGGGAAGGGTCTAAAAAGAGTGCCAGGAAAGTGGGAATGCAAAATGGTGTGGTTTAGAAATAAATTTGAACCAGGGTATGCATGCTTACTCCTGGGGGAATTCTGTGCCACTGTACATACACATAATTAATGAGCTGTGCATATTTTAATTTTTTGCACAGAAAAAGCTTCTGCTGGAAAGTTGCTGCAGTTCTGCTATTGCCCACCAGAGGGCACTGTGGCAATAGAAAAGAGCATTAGCTCCCACCAGCTAGGGAAGAGAAAGAGCCTGCCTTCTTCACAGCACCTGTTAGGCCAGGACAGGAGACAGGGGCTAAGGGGAGGCAGACAGTTTAAGGCTGCTGGGGGGCCAGACAGGGGCTCATAAGGGGGGAGGGGCTGAATGGGAGTAGAGGCACAGGGCCACAGTGGGGAGGGAGTTTCAGGGCCACATGGGGATGAGGGAAGGGGTGCAGGGCCACATAGAGATGGGGGGAGTGGGTGTCTGAGTCGGGGTGGAGGGACATGTGGACAGGGGGTGCAAGAAGACATGGGGACAGAGACAGATGTGCCTGATTGTGAGGGAGCTTCCCCCATGCAGACCCTGGCTGACCCCTAGCATCTCCCATTCACTCTCCCCTCCCCACCAAAAACCCTCAACTGTTCCACACTTTTCCTACCCACACCCAACAACCCTCCAAGTTCACACCCAGGCTCCTTTACAGCAATTACTTTTCTCTCCCTCAGTTCCTCCGTTACCCCCTGACTCCCCTAAGCCTTTGCACTGCTTCTGAGGGGTGTGGGAAATACAGTTCTATATTTTAGTTTAAATGAATTACAACTCTTCTGTATTAATATGCATAGTAAGGAATCTATTTCTCAAAAAACATTTCTTGAATCTTTTTTGTTGTCTGTATTTTTATAGACATACTTGCTGACAGGTATTGTGAAACAAATGACCAAAAATAATCAAAAGTGGTGTAATTATATTGTGTTTTTTTGACAAATAAAATATGCAGAATTTGAAAATATTGTGTGCAGAATTTTTAATTATTTGTTGCAGAATTTTTTTACTTTTTCCATGCAGAATTCCCCCAGGAATACATGTTGGAGTGCAGAGTGAATGTAGTTAGTATGAGTCCCGACACATGGGTTCTGTTGCCAGCTCTTTCACTGATTCACTTATCCTCCCTGGACAGGACATGTCTCCAAAAATTCTAACTGGCTCAGTAAAAGCTAGGACTCCTTGAAAATTTTCTATCAAAACTGTTTTGACAGAAAACTGAGTTTTCAGCTACGTGAATTTGGGTGAAAAAATGTCTGTCAAAAAACACGAAATGCCTCCAACCTGAAAAGTGCTGGGGTTTTGGCCAAAACCTGAATTATTCTACGTCAACTCATGTGACAGTACCTCATGGGAGTTGTAGTTCAGGTCATTATACTCTTATTTGCCTGTATAGGCCACACTTGCTGGCTGGACTACACCTCCCATAATGCACTACAGCCAGGTACGCCTAAGATGCTGCTCTTCCCTTCACCAGGTGGAGAGAACATGGCCACCCTTTAAAATCTCCATTGTATCTGCAAGAGCTACTCCACAAAACAACAGAACCAAATTAGAAAGCCTCATTATATAAGCTCTCACATCCAGATAACTCTTTTTGCTAAGGAAAGTCACTTGGTCTGCCATTATACAAGAGGAACACAGGCTCGCAGACTTGTAATTTCAGATGCTGTTCTGACGGAAGGGGGAAATTGCACTCACCGTCCCAGAGTTCACCACTGAGCAATTTCTTAAGAAAAAAAAATCATGACATTTGATTGCCTCTGTCAAAAATATAAAGGGAAGGGTAAACACCTTTAAATCCCTCCTGGCCAGAGGAAAAATGCTTTCACCTGTAAAGGGTTAAGAAGCTAAGACAACCTCGCTGGCACCTGACCAAAATGACCAATGAGGAGACAAGATACTTTCAAAGCTGGAGGGGGGGAAAACAAAGAGTTCTCTTGGTCTGTGTGTTGCTTTTGCCGGGACCAGAGCAGCAATGCAGGTCAGAACTCCTGTAAAGAGTTAATAAGCAATCTAGTTAGATATGCGTTAGATTCAGTTTTGTTTAAATGACTGATAAAATAAGTTGTGCTGGATGGAATGTATATTCCTGTTTTTGTGTCTTTTTGTAACTTAAGGGTTTGCCTAGGGGGATTCTCTATGTTTTGAATCTGATTACCCTGTAAGATATTTACCATCCTGATTTTACAGAGGTGATTCTTTTACTTTTTCTTTAAATTAAAATTCTTCTTTTAAGAACCTGATTGCTTTTTCATTGTTCTTAAGATCCAAAAGTTTTGGTCTGTGTTCACCTATGCAAATTGGTGAGGATTTTTTATGAAGCCTTTCCCAGGAAAGGGGGTGTAGGGCTTGGGGGGATTTTGGGGGGAAAGATGTTTCCAAGTGGGCTCTTTCCCTGTTATATTTGTTAGATGCTTGGTGGTGGCAGCAATAAAGTCCAGGGACAAAAGGTAAAATAGTTTGTACCTTGGGGAAGTTTTAACCTAAGCTGGTAAAAATAAGCTTAGGGGGTTTTTCATGCAAGTCCCCACATCTGTACCCTAGAGTTCAGAGTGGGGAAAGAACCTTGACAGCCTCTGTCTTTGAATTCAAATAAAGATAATCCTAGTCCTTTTTACTTTTTCCTTCTCTTCAGACACTAAATGGCTTTTAATGACATGGTTGAAAAGTTACCTTGGCCATTTGCTGGGGAAAAAATAGCTTAAGGACCTTTCTCAATGCTTCTTGGTTTTCTTATTTCCCAGTTGCGGCATGTAGTTGTAATCAATAGGTGTAAATTTGCAATGGAAAGCTGCTCAGTATCATCACCACATCGCTTTTGTTATAGTAATGCTTGGTTTTCATGTAACCTTTGAAACCAGCAAGTTCAATTACTTGGTTGCATTGACTGAAGATCCTATGGGTGAAAACCCCAGAAGTTATGCTGTATTCTATTGATTGACATGCCAATGCTAATCAGCAAATTATATGACAACACTCATCATTCCTGCATAGATATTTTCCAGTTGATTGGTCCAATATATACTGAACCAGTGTAGTATACAGCTACAGTCATCTTAATGAAATATTAACCTGCATGGGGATTGCTGGGTTTGTAACCAGCGGGGAACATCACCTTGCACTTCTGCAAAAATGACACTCCCTGCAGGGCACTAAGGTATTTTAGGTGACCGTGATGCTGTCCCTGTGTGGGCAGTAGGACATTGTTACTAAGTGATGTCTCCTGTAGTTCAAGCTGACAGAGTTAGTTCCAGATTCACTCATGCTGACAAAGGAAGCCATAGAAAACTGACACCTCGCTGTGGCACTGGGGCCCCTTGCACCTTCTGATGTTAACAATCCTACTGGGAATGAGGGAGGAGTCACAGGAGAGGGAATTAGATGAGCTACCTACTGATTAACCGAGTTGTCCACCCAGGGCCTGCACTTTCAAAGTGCTCAGCACCCACAAATTGGGCATGGATAGTTCATAAGAGCTCATCTCCCACTGAAACATGTCAATGAAGTGGCCTAATTTTTCAGAGATGTCCAGCACCCATGTCATTTAGGTCCTTATCTGACAATCTAGTTATTCAGGTGCCGAACTGGGAGTTGCTAGATGCTGAGCTCTTCTGAAGATCTGACCCTGCTCCTTCATTCCTTGTGCACACACAAATACTGTTGTCTTTGGTGGGAATTTTGGATCTGTAAGGGATACAGAAGGGAGGCCTTGATGCTGCATTCCCACTGGGATAACTGCAGTTGCACACTGAATATGCTATAGTCCAGTTGCTGCAGCAGAGGGGGAAGAGTGGATTTACCCCACTTTTGTAAGGGTCCTTTAGACCCTTCGGTAAACAATGCTGTATAAGTGCAAAGAGCTTTCCATGGGCATTAACAAGAGAAGGGAGGATGAGAGGGAAAAGGGGAGGGAAAATTAGAAGGCGCTTAGAAGAATGCACAGATAATATCCCATTATACCTTATAGTCTGGTGTATATTAGGATAATGAATAAATTGTATAATCCAGTATATGTTCATGTAAAGTGTTATGTCAATAGCTGAATTAATGACCATACAGAAAGGATTCTCCAGGAAGTGGAAGTCAGTATACATAACCACAATACAATCATCCATTCTGTAATATAGCAGCTTTCAATAAGAAAAAAGAAAAACAAGACAAAAACAAATAAAACCCAATCCATAACCTGAGCAGAAATAGACAAGCTGAAGGATAAGTCAGCACTTCTGACCATGGATAGTTACTGCAAGTGAAAATTAGTCCTCCCCTGGTTAGCTTGTAGTTCTCTGTGAGCGAACTGCTCTTGCTCCTCATTCGAGGGGGCATGCAGACCCTATGAATCTCAGGGTGGTTTCTTTCCAATTTACTATCCTCACAATTTAACATTCCTTCTCTTTTGTGGGGGTGAGGGAGAAAGATGGTTCTCTTTTGACTATAACAGCTGAACAAGACAGGTGAGGAATGAGGTGAGTAACTTTTACTGGAGTAATGCCTGGACAAGGCCTGCCTGTTATAGAATTCGTTAGCTGGGCATGGAGTTTAAAATTAAATGGTATATCTGATCACATTCATAGTAATTAAAATATACCAAGTTCATTGCCTCAGTTCTGTATTTTTCTGTTGTAATGGTCACTGACGCAAGGTACTTGTGTGTATGTGCACAGTCCTAGCCGTGATGAGAAGAGTTGGTGATATTCTTGTCTAGTTTGTGTAATTGACTCTGGGCCAGGGCTCTGCTAACAGTACACACAAGCTTAAAATTCGCTTTGAGAGCAACTGAGAGTAAAACTCCATAGCTTTGGTTGGACGTATTCCTGGAGATTTCATCACCTGACCTAATCTTTAATTTAAAGATTAATTTTTAATTCCCGGAGACTCCAGGATAATCCTGAGGGTTGGCACCCCTATGCTGTGATACACAACAGGAACAATTGTATTGAACCTAACAACATACGGACAATGCCACATATTTGTGTGTGCCAGGAGATGGCACTCTTTATATTAGGTATCCATACAGACATGTATGTACCGTCCTCTCTTTTACATAGCACTCCTACAAAGTGCAGAAAGAACACAAAGGAGGCATGATCCCTGATGACACAATTTCATTCTTATGCAATTAAAGCTTTTGGTGGCATTTGCTCAGCCATGATAACTTGTAAAATAAAAGTTTTGAAAAGCAATGTCCGTTACAGAGCAGTGTGGCTGAGATGCCTGTCAAGCACATTAGCGAGTCAGAAACCCGGGGTGACATTCAATATTTGCTTGACTAACATCAGCCATCCTGAAAAGTTTCATTTTTTGTACCTTATTAGTGCAAATTATTCTTACAGCTGAAGTGCCTTTTCTTCTAGACTACAGATTGCAAATTGGGTGTTGGAGAAATCTGTCTGCATTCTGCTGTGACAGACACAGGAGAACACAATGAATACATGTCTTCATTATGTCAAGGGAAAGTGCTTCTTGAGGACTTCCTTGTGCTCCTGACACTTTGCTGTGTTCTTATGGTAGCACTCAAAGCAAAAGAGGACAGATTTTATCTAGGAGCCATCTTTATTGGTAGGTTTATAGCAGTTTTAAGAACCATAAAAATTGGCATATCTAATCCCCGTCTTCCACTTACAAGCCAATAATTTTGTCAAAGGGGTCTACAGGAGATTAGGACACAAAGATTGAGCTGCAATAGTGCACGTGAAGAAGATCTCGCAGCCCATATCGCTGACAACCAAATGTGTGTTCTGTGCTTAGTCAGGGACCTGATGTTTGTTTATGTTGCTATTTTACTCCTATCTGCTACAGCACTGAGGATATGGAAGAGTTTATTTAAGGCTAAGTTTTTGTCATGGCTGCTGCCCATTAGTTGAATTAGGTGCTTCTTGCCTGATTCAGGAATTACACGTTCTAGAACTGTGCCAAGTAGGCCGCTTTAGGTCTGAGAGGGATTTGCCAACCCAAATCAGCAGGTTTCATTTTGATGGGTTCAAATCATGTCAGATAAATGGAGTTTATGGTTTGCACATGTAACGCCAACAGACCCGGGTCGGCGGCAGCTGGGGTCAAACCTGAGACCTCTGGAGCTTAATGCATGAGTTTCTACTGCCTGAGCTAAAAGACACGGCTATTAGCCAGGGCTGTAGCAGGCTCACCAAGAGTGGGACAGAGTGCCCACCAAGCAGGCATGTGTTACATCCATACCCAAGATTCCAGCAGTAGACCAAGCAAAAGCCATTAGACAGAGCCTGGATGTGCCCATCAGTATTAGGAGAGAGAAAAACCCTTTATTGTCATTATTGCTCATGGATACAAACAGCAGGTTGCCACCGCCAGGAGACTGCAGGCGCTATATCTGCTCTGGGATAGAAGCGGCACTCTTGGAATGGTGTGGAAGGAGACATTTTGCATGTGTCTGCAGAAGCACTGAGGACTGTACTCGGTACTGTTGGCACAGGCTTTTCTGGTACCCTTACTGGGTGTGCTGGGGGGAAAGCATGCCCCATCACTACCATGCCCAGACATGCCCCCTCTCCCAGTTTGTGCTCAGAGAGCAACTGCGTCATCTTTAGACTTTCTTCAGGAGAAGCCAAGAGTGTAGCAGATATGCAAAGCCTTGAACTAGTCTGTGTAACAATCAGAAAGAACCCATGTGCAAAACCATCCTGTCACTTGCTAAGTCTATACAGATGCTATACGGGGGAGCTCTGTTACAGTTTCAGTTACTGGAATAAGCGTTTCCCACACTGGAGGGCAGGCATGGCAGGAAATGGGACTCTCTGTGTCCCTTTTCTCCACTCAATCCTACACATCCATGCTGGGGAAACCACACTGTAAGCACTTATTGTGCGTGCACAGCGCATTTGCTGTGGCAGTATTGTTTCAGTAGCAATATTTTGAAATGGAAGTGGCATTGCACGCTGGAAGCAAACTAAACGCTAAATTTTCTCCAGGCTAAACTGGAGAAAAGTCATGAGCCTTGTTGCACCTTTTTAATCCTTTTTATGTTGCAGATTTTTATTCTTTTCTAGGTTGGCTAAATTCCAGCTTAAAAAAACAACTGGAGATGGGGGACAATCTTCCCTCTTGCAAATGAGATATCAGCCTTGATACAAATAGAGCTCCCATCTGAACTCAATGGAAGGCCCATTTGGGTGAGGACCGCAACACTAGGCTCATAGTTGAGGGTCTTTTGGCATTTTGAAGAGAAGAGCTCTGCAATGCTGGTGATATCGGAGCTTGAAAAACAGCTGTTGGGTACAGCAAGTGCAGTGAACCCACATAGGGGGTGGCTCTGCTCTGAAAAAGGACTTTAAAAAGGAGAACATTATAATGTCTTTTGTTTGTTTCTCGAAGTATGCCTTTCCCTCTTTCTGAGGGCACATGTGCATAAGTGAAACAATATAAAAATTAACTGATTAGCACAATCAAAATACACCCACATTTACCCTTCAGGCAAAAACCTGGGTTAGCGGATAGGCTTTGCACCGTGTCCCATAAGGCAAGGTAAGAAAGACTCTGTGAGCTTGGTGCAGTCACTCAGAGTGTCTATAGCAGACCCACAAATTGAACCCACCAATCTCTGGCATCCCAGGCAGTGCTTTGACCACACGACCATCCAAACCATGACTATGAATGTTCTCTAAGGGTGAGAAATCCATTATTTGAAAGTTCTTGATTCATGTCTAAATCCATCCCATTTCAGTGCTAGGTGCATGCTCATCCAGTCATTGGTGACTCTGTTGAGTCTGTCCATAAGGATGCCAATCCATTCCAATCCAGAAGGGAGGGATGGTAATGTGAACCTAGAAGTACATTTTAACATAGCCTTTATCTTTTAATTGAAGATATTTCTGTCAACAAAGCTTAAAAAAACATTCCCCTCCTTACTTGCAGATAGACAGCTCTGTTGCTGGCTGTGTATTTAATGCAGAGCATACAAGAAGGTAAGAATTCTTAAACTAGTCATATGACACGCTGAAGCCATGAAAGCAGTGACACATCTGAGGGATGAGTTAGGGAAGGCAATGCTCCTCTGCTCCTGTTGATTTGGCCCACTCACCTTGTGGTGAGAACTTTCCACAAACTGACCGACTGAATTTGGGGGGGAAAGTGCTCACTGAGCAAGTCTGTTATTTAAGACTGTTATATAATTTTTGTTATTAATATTAAGCACAGAAGTGTCTCTTGATTTGCCACCAACATCCTTACGCAGTCGTTAGGTAATTTTTAAAATTTCTGTTGAGCATTGTTTACCTAGATCTTCAGCCCAGCTTTATGAACACCGCGTTTGTAACAACCACCACTGAAATCAGTGGAACTGTCCTCTGCCATGTGACTGAGGTATTATTAACCGTTTGTATCCTGGAACCATGTCAGGCTGCTAGGGAAGAGAAATACAGAGCAGAGTAGTCACATTTCCGTATTGCATGTTTAATGCATAGTGTCAGCTGCCAATACGGAGTTTACTTCTCTAGTGATTTTATTATGAGCTTCATTTTTTAACAGCCCCCAGCTCCTGGAGTCATGTTGTTAGGGGGCTTATTCCTTCACCCACTTACTTCCCTGGTCCTTCTCGCATGAACAGAGAGCGACAATACCCGAAGTCCAAAGGTGCAAACAATTCGATGTTTATTGGGGTGAACTTCCAGCAAGCATGATTCCAGTTTCCTTCCTTAGTGTCCCCCTTCCCAGCTCTGACACCACAGAGGCTTACCTGTGTCCCTGTTCCCATTTCCCCCTTTAGCAAAACATGATTCCAATTTCCCCACCCCCATTCCCTGTTACCATTTCCCACACCCAGCCACCCACCCTTCCTGATTGACTGCAGACCGTATAGTAAAACTTGAGTTCTGCTTAGCTATACTTTAACCAATCATTTTACTGAAATTTAACTAACCAATCCTAACATATTGTAACATGATTATTTAACCAATTATATCCCACCACCTTAATTAGTTCACACCCAGCAAAATTAATTATACAGCAGACAGGAACAATCACAGAACCAGACAGAGATTATACAGACAAACAATAGCAAAGTGGGAGCTATAATGACAAAACAATACAGAAGTGAGGATTTCACACCCCAGCTATTGATAAGTGAGTTCTTGCCAGACAGGATGCTATCAAACTAAGTTTCCTTTTACATCTTCTAGGCACTTCCCTTTCTCTGGAGGTGATAGGCACTATCAGGACAGGATTGTATTCCTAACAGCCCAATAGCACCTTATTTCAGTGTGACTAGTTTGGAATGTGAGGAGGTGACCAGTCGTTTCCCAGCTTATGGCTGCCTCTGTTGCTTAGCCAAAGATCTTAGCCTAAGCACGGGGCCTCAGACTGTCACAGTAAGAGAAGGACCTTACACTGGCAGATAGTGATTTTGATTCTTTCTTTTATACCTCTAACTAGCCAAATTATAAGAATACACCTAAATTCTTAGAGTATAGGCCTTTACAGACAGGCCTGAATATCTAAATCCTAACACATGTGAGGATGTAAGAATGTGAGCTTCCATCAAAAGCTGTTTGATATATCATATCAAGCCCTCATAATAAACGGCTAGCAGCAAATTCAGTACAAATAGCAAAGAACTTAATTTTAAAAGCCTGGCAGATTCAAGGGATTCAGACTTGGGCCTCATCTACACGATCAAGTTGCATTGCTTTAACAATATGGGTATAATGAAGCAGTGTACCCCCCTCCTAATGTGGATACAGTTATATTGGAATGAAAATGCTTTATGCCAGTACAGCTATTCCCATAGGGGAAGAGGAATAAATTAGACAGGTGTAAATAATTTGTATGCAGGTATAACCATGTCCACATTAGGGATCTCACCAGCATAAAACTTTCAGGTGGGGAAAAAAAGAAAAAGGAAAACAAAGCACTTTCCCGATCAACACAGTAACACCACTACAACTTTCATGGGCAGACCAGGCCTTAGCCATGTTCAAGAATTGCCACACCTCACCAAGCTTTACTCGCATTGTCAGTTCAGAGACTGATTACAGAGAGAGAGAGAGAGAGAGAGAGAGAGAGGACAACCACCTTAGGTCTAACATTTAACAGGTTTCTTGAACTACACCCTGTTGTAGCTACCAAAGAACTATGCCAGGAAACCAGAACAGAAAAACTACAGCAAGGATGCCAGAGTCACCTGCATAGCCAGTAGGAGAGAATGTCAGATTTCAAGCAATTTGCCAAGGCAAAAAGCCATACCATCCTACCACAGTCCAGTTCAAACAGCAATTAATTCAGGGATGTTCCATGTCCTGTCTTTGACTGCAGGTCACACTAAATAATCACTGTGATCCATCCAGGCCTTAGAATCTATGAAGGTCATACATCAATCACCATTTTGGGTCAGTCCAGCAGGAAGAACAGAAGACATCTAAACCAAAAACCAGTGTCATCGCAGTATCCAGTATGCTACCGTGAGTGCTCACAGCTGACAGACGTCCCCCCTCGCTTCTCCCAGCCACCAACAATGCAAAGCACGAGGTGCAGCAAATTCAGACTGCAGACAGCAGATCCATCTCAGTGACGGGACAGGCCACTGGAAAGATTTGGCCACATGACCAGAATGGCAACATGACCAGAGGGCCAGTGAGATTCAGAGATTGCATTAGTTAATGGCTATTGAGTAGGTGGCAAATTTTTCTGTCAAGGGAAACCCACGTTGTCTACCCTGAGCTTCATCCTAGATGGAGAGTTCAGAAACAGTTAGTGCCTTCAAAGAAGTTTCGGACTGGTATGTGTGTGTACACTATCCTGCTCTCCAGAATCTCATCTTTCATTAAAAAGGGAGGGGGGGAAAGCAAGTCTCTGACTGTTATGATGGTGGAGAAAAACCTTGAAATTACAATTCGAAAATAGCCATGGCAGAGATGAGCCTTCAGAAAAGTGGGAATAATAGCTGAGAGTCATGAACTGGTTTATTCATCTGAGGTGCTCACTCAGAGGCCGGTCATAGTAATTGAAATGTTAACATGGGCAAGGATTTGGTTCTTGACGCGTAAAGGAGAGGGAAGGTCACAAGCCTGTGCAATTTACTGCAACAGGTCAGTGCCACATCTTGGTAGGTGGTGTGCGGATGACACCACCAGTCCCCCTACCCCCATTCTCATGGGAGAGCCAAGGCAGAGCCCATGGGTATATTCTAGTCACACTGAGAAGGAGCCGTACTTGGGACCCCAGCGGAGCCAAGCATCACACACTCATACTTGGAATATCGACAGGTTATGTTGTGTACTCCCCACTATTGCACCCCTGTGTGTCAGGGTGTGATGTTGCAGGGGTTTTCACCTCCTCCAGGGCTCTTGCCTTTGCATATGAGGTCACGCAGCCCTCTGGCTGAGAAGGGACTAGTTTAAACCCCTTCTGAGGTAACAAGTGTCCAGGTACAGTCCAAAGAAATCACCCTATCTGCTGGGCCTGGTCTTCCACCCTTTCCTGGGCTTCCACTGCTTTTCCTCACCTCACAGTCCTGCCCAGCCACAAACTTCCTGAAGTTTCTGGTTCTTCAGCCCTTTACAGGAGTCTGACTTCTGTCTGCACCCTATGGCTTCTCTCTTCAGACTGGGCTCTCCCCTTTTATATGAGAGTGGAGAATGAGGGCAGAGCTGGGCCTGGAGGCGGAGCAGGACTGGGGGCTGAAGGGGGAGCAAGGTGGGGGCAGAGCTGGTCTGGAGGCATGGTGCTCCCCCTGTCCAGGGGGGCTAGTCCTCACCCTGCTGTGCGTCCCCCATACCATTCCTCTGTACCTCCTTGCGGGGGGGGCACAGTTTGGGGACTACTGGTCTAGCTGGTAGTGTGAACTGGGTATCAGGGGACCTGGAATCTATTCCTAAATTTGCCACAGACTTGCTGTGTGAGCTGAGCAAGTCAATTAACCTGTTTTCTCTCCCACCTTTTGTCTTTCTTATCTATTTAAATTATAAGGTCTTTGGGGCAAGATGTATGTACAGCACCTAGCACAATTGTGGGTCTCTATGGGGATATTATAATTAGGGCTGTCAAGTGATTAAAAAAATTAAACATGCTTAATTGCACTGTTAATAATAGAATACCATTTATTTAAATATTTTTGGATGTTTTCTACATTTTCAAATATATTGATTTCAATTCTAACAGAATACAAAGTGTGAAGTGTTCACTTATATTTATTATAAATATTTGCACTGTAAAAAAGAAATAGTATTTCAATTAATCTAATATAGTACTGTGGTGAATCTCTATCATGAACGTTGAATTTACAAATATAGAATTATGTACAAAAAAATAAACTGCACTCAAAAAAATGCAAAACTTTAAAGCCTACAAGTCCACTCAACCCTATTTCTTGTTCAGCCAGTCACTCAGAAAAAGTTTGTTTACATTTGCAGGAGATAATGCTGTCTGCTTCTTGTTTACAACGTCACCTGAAAGCGAGAACAGGCGTTCGCATGTCACGGTTGTAGCCAGCATTGCAAGATATTTACATGCCAGATGCACTAAAGATTCATAGGTCCCTTCATGCTTCAACCACAATTCCAGAAGATGTGTGTCCATGGTGATGATGGGTTCTGCTCAATAATGATCCAAAGCAGTACGGACCGACGCATGTTCATTTTCATCATCTGAGTCAGATGCCACCAGCAGAAGGTTGGTTTTCTTTTTTGGTGGTTTGGGTTCTGTAGTTTCTGCATTGGAGTGTTGCTCTTTTAAGACTTCTGAAAGCATGCTGTACACCTCTTCCCTCTCAGATTTTGGAAGGCACTTCAGATTCTTAAACCTTGGGTCGAGTGCTATAGCTATCTTTAGAAATCTCACATTGGTACCTTCTTTGCGTTCTGTCAAATCTGCAGCGAAAGTTTTCTTAAAATGGATATGTGCGGAGTCATCATCTGAGACTGCTATAATATGAAATAATGGCAGAATGCAGGTAAAATGGAGCCGGAGACATAATTCTTCCCCAGGGAGTTCAGTGACAAATTTAATTAATGCATTATTATTTTTTAAATGTGCGTCATCAGCATGGAAGCACGTCCTCAGGAATGGTGGCCGAAGCATGAAGGGGCATACAAATGTTCAGCATATCTGGCATGTAAATACGTTGCCATACCGGCTATAAAAATCCCATGTGAACGTCTGTTCTCACTTTCAGGTTATAGTTTAAATAAGAAGCAGGCAGCATTATCTCCTGTAAATGTAAACAAATATGTTTATCTTAGCGATTGGCTGAATGAGAAGTAGGATTGAGTGGACTTGTAGGCGCTAAAGTTTTGCATTGTTTTGTTTTTGAGTGCAGTTATGTAACCAATAAAATAAAAAAATCTACCTTTGTAAGTTGCATTTTCACAATAAAGAGATTGCACGACAGTACTTGTATGAGGTGAACTGATAATAAAAGAAACAGTATTTTTCATTTTTACAGTGCAAATATTTGTAAGCAATATGATAATATAAAGTGAACACTGTACACTTTGTATTGTGTTGTAACTGAAATCAATATATTTGAAAATGTAGAAAAACATCCAAAATATTTAATAAGTTTCAATTGGTATTCTGTTGTTTAACAATGCGATTAAAACTGTGATTAATCGTGATTAATTTTTGAGTTAATCATGTGAGTTAACTGCGATTAATCGACAGCCCTAATTATAATACAAATATCAACATTAGAATTCAGAAGAGAAGGCTTAACTACACTAATTTCCCCCAAAGGATTTATATTACTATTTTAAGTGTTTATAGAACAGTACTTGCATCTGGAAACCATTACAGAAAAATCAAAATATGACCGATGTTAACTGCAGGGTACCAGGGAGAGCATTTATCTTGATCCTAAGTCATTTTAGAACATTTTAAATGAAAGAAGCTGACTTCAGTCTGGACCTGAGCTATGCAAAATGCTTATTTTCAGAGTTGACAAAGCATGGGGTGTTTTTATTCTTAATTCAGAACAGTTCTGAAATGTTCCAAGTCTGTGCAGATAAATCCATGTACTCTTTGCTTCCTCACAGTATGTGTTCCACAGTGCTTAAAAATAAAATAAATCACAGACATTAAAGTCACTGGTTTGACCGCCTGAGAATTGTAATAGAAGGCATCATGATGTATTGAATGCTCATAGGACAGTGAGGCACATTTTAGAAGGGACAGTTTTCAACTACTTCTTCTCTGACACTGCCCAGTTACATGCACATTCAAATCACTTGTCAAAACCTGTCAATTGCTCTACAGAAATGCCCTTGGTCATTTACTGAAATCCAGTCCATTGGTTTACATGTCCCTGGAGGAAAATGAGAGAGTTAAGTTTGCTAAGCTGTGATATCCCCTTAATTTTTTTCCCCTCATGGGAAATGTTCTGTCACAGGACTGTCATCACAGATGTGCAGTTTGAAATTTTCCAGAGGATTTAATATTAATGCTCTTTCAAAAGAGTTGTGAAATTTGTCACTTTAAAAAAAATGGAAAATGGAACTATACTACCATTAACTGCTGGAGATGGGATTTCTCTGTACTGAGAACTAATGCAGAATATACTCAATGCAAACACACTAATCATCTCCTCAGGATAACAGCTGCAACACATTTCAGTTCAATCATTTTGCCACGATATATAGCCACATGTCCATTGTAATGATCTTGGGGTTCATTAAATAATGTGACAAATCTCCTACCTTGGCTCAGTGGGTCCCGCGCTTCCAAGCGGATTACACTAGCCTCAGAGGCTCACTGTGATCTTCCACGTAGCCCTTCTCTCTCTCTCTCTCGAGGCACGGGTCACAGCCTACTGAGCCATTTTCATCAAGCCAGGAAGGGAAGTGGGAAGAAGCTACCCTCCATCGCACAGTCTGTTTTCTCAGTCTCTGTGATTAATTGGGGAGAGAGGGGAGGAGCCCGGGCTCACCATCTACTCCGGGCTCCAGCCCAGGGACCCTAATAGTACCAGCTATTGGGAGCTGACTTTTGGAAACAGGACAAGTACAATTCCCTGGGTCACTTCCCCCACTTCCTCAATATCTACTTCACCCTTACCTCAGGGCCTCGTTCCTTGTGCCTGATAGGGTTTGTATTGCCCAGTTTCTCCAGCAGCGTGGCTTCGTCCTACAGCTCCTGACACATGTCCCCCAAATGACTAACTGGGAGGCTTTTAACTAGCTATAGCCAGCCCTTGATTGGCTTCAGGTGTCCCAGTCAACCTAGCTGTCTCCACTGCTTTCTAGAAGGATCTTAATTGACCCCAGGTGTCTTAATTGACCGGAACAACTGGCATTTGGTTACCATGGTAACAGGTATTTGTTTAGCCTGGGGCTAATATACCTGTTTCTCACTACTTTCCTAGAGCCATCTGGCCTTGCCCCGTCACAACAACAAACCAGTGAATAAGAAAGGAATAAACTTTAACAAAACAAATCGGAGAGCTTCTGTAGTGAGCTGCTGCACACAGCCACGCATTGTTCCCAACTCTGCCTCTAGTGGGGCACATCTCCAAATTCCCAAACTCACAACACTGTCCCTTATGAGGAAGCATCTCCAAATCACAGACTTTCATAAACACCTCTGCATCCATCAGCCCATTGACAGGTGACCCAAGAGCCATCTCAATCATGTCACTTAACAAGATTGTGAAGGCCAGTTGTTTACTTAGCTATAACATTTTCAATGGATGGAAGTTATTTCATTGTCACTGATAAACTGCTTTGATATTTGCAGAGTAAATCTCAGCCACCATTGGGAATTCAAGAGGGAAAAGATAAAATGGATTTTTTTGGCCTGAAATATTAGATATAATCAATTACTCTTCTGCTCATAACTAGCAGAAGGGTTTGATCCTCCAAACACTTACTCACATGAGTAGCCATACTGGAGTCAAAGGATACATCTACACAGTTAAGGAGTGAGCCTCCTAACCTGGGTCAAAGACTCAAGCTAGTGAGGGTCATACCAGAGCTGTAACAATAGCTGTTTAGACAGCACTTTGAAGCTGTGGTTTGGCCTGGAGTGCTGGCTCTGAAGCCTAGAGGCCAGGCACATGAGCCTGCATCTAGAACTTTTCTGCAGTGTTGGTAGAACTAGAATATGGAGGAGCTGGATTGCCAATCACCTACCCACTACTACTGCCCCCCCCCCTTTTTTTTCAACTGCTAGCAGTAAGAGGTAGAAGTATGGGATAACCACCAATCCTCTCTAGGTTGCATATATTTACTTGCTATTTGTGCAGAAATGCAACCATATGTGCCAAACAGTAATGGACACTATGCAATATGAGCAGTAATTTAAATTGTTTTTACTTGCTATACCAGATAGCACATTCATTATTTCACCTGTTAAATGATAAAAATGCTCCTTTAACCATTTCTACTATTTTTTGGTGCAAACAAATATGCAGTGAATTGATAGAAGGTCTTTTGGCAGAAATGTGTTTAAAGTTGTGTCGAAAGAAGGTGCATAGCCTAAATCTATGTCTACACTGCTACAGTATGTTGACCTACGCTATGCAACTCCATCTACGTGATTAACGTAGCTGGAGTCGACGTACCTTAGGGTCTACACGGGAGAAAATCTCCTGTCGACTTACCTTATTCTTCTCGTCGAGGGTAGAGTACAGGGATCGACTGGAGAGTGATCTGCAATCAATTTGGTGGGTCTTTACTAGACCTGCTAAATCAACTGCTGGTGGATCGATCTCAGAGTGTCAATCCCTGCTGTAGTGTAGATCTCCTGGCAGCAGAATTACCAAATAACCAAACAAACATAATGGAAAGGGCTTCAGTCTCCAAGCATATCCACATTAGGGGCTAAATGGAGAGGACACACACTGGTAAACTGACAATTTTATATATATATATATATATATATATATATATATATATATATATATATAAATTAATGTGAGTAGGCTTGGTCCTGTTCCCACTGAAATCAAGTCAATGGGAATTCTGCAATGGACTTCAGGAAGAGCAGGTTTGGTCCCTGGAAGTGCAAGAGGGATGGGGGCAGGGCAGGGTGGGTAGGTGAGGAGGAGAGGGTAATAGTTGGAAAAGTATCCAGCAGGAGCGTGTAGGATAAAGCAGGGAGGTTTCCTTCATTTTACACCCTCTAGTTGATAGAGATTGTAGCAGGAAAACGAATCTAGGTACCTAAATTGTCATGAGTTATGATTCTTGGTAATTCTCGCAGAGCCCCAGCTTCTGAAGGCATTAATTATATGAGAATCTCAGCTTCCATTTAAAATAAATTAAAAAAAATAAAAATCTAAGACTCATGTTTGCAGAAAAAGCTTGAGAATGTGACCTCTAATAGCTACAACAGAGAAGAAAAAGAATGCCAAGATCTAAAAAACCCCCCAAAAACAAAATAAAAAACACCCTCATGATTTTAAAGCCAAGAACATGGGATTTTGATGCTTGATTTGGGAATGCTTGGGAGGGTGTGGCAATTCTAACTACTAAAGTGTCTTCTGCAGGACCTGAGCATCGCAACCCTTAAACCCTTCCACTGTATAAATTACACCCACTTGCACTATAGATTCATACAGTTTAAGACCAGCTACCCCTGTATTGAGCCCAGTAACTTGTGTTTGAGGTCATGCCAACAATCATTTATCTAGCCCCCTAAAACTGGCCCTAACTCTCTGAAGACTATGCTAAGTGATTCATTTGATCCACCAATATTCTGACCTCCTATAAGATTTGGAGATCTCCAGGCATTCGTATTATCTACACTTATGATGCTGAATTTCTCAAAGATGGTGGTTTGGCCTAATTTGGCCTAGCACATATATATTCTTGTCCAACCATCTGAAAATAGGCAGATCTGATGGCAATTTAATAAGCATACATTACAATTGGCAGGAATAATTTATGCCCTTGAGCCTCTGTCAGATCTTTCAGCTAAATTAGACATCTAAAGGCAAAAATCTAATTCTCAGGAATGTCAAGTAGCTTAGTAATGCACCCAAGAGGATTTGGGGGTCTAGAAACAAAGGGATTATACCGATCTATCATTGTAGTTTTGTCATTAGTGACAGATACAATAATATTCTTCACTTCACAGTTTGTTTCATAACAGCCATGTGGAATGGAGTGTGGCAACGGCTCAGACTTCTGCAGCATGGGAGAAATGCTCTAGAGCAGTGGTTCTCAACGTTTTTGGGCTCAGGACCCATTTGTAAATGTTTATGGCCTGTTGTGTCCCAGTAAATAGCCTGGGGATGGAGAACCTGGTGTGGTTTCAGTCGGATCCTGCGCCCTGGGAGGGTTGGATCCTGCCTGGCACTCACCGAACAGCGGCGGCTCCTGTGCTGTGGGGCTGGCTGGGCTGGGCTCTCTGCTCCAGGCATTGCCACCTCCGGGGTTGTAGCACCATTCAGGTTTGACTTGCTGCCCTGACTGGACAAAATTTGAGAGAGTGGAGCTGTGATCTGGCTCATGAGGTTGCAGTGCCACACACTCAAATTTGGCCTACCTGGGCTCCTGTCATCATGACAGCTGAGTGAAACCTGAGTGGTGTTGGGACCCCAGAGGTTGCAGTGCCTGTAACAGGGAGTGGAGCCCAGCCAGCCCTGTGAGACAGGAGCTGCCATGTGACCCTTGGACACATTCTGGTGACCCAATTTTGGGTCCTGACCCACAGGTTGAGAAAGTCTGCTATAGAGTATTTCATGGCATGTGGCCTGTCCTTTAGAGTTAGAATAAGGTATTAATTGCATACCTTATGCTATGTGACGGGTTGGACCCCCCTGTCTGGGATGCCACCTGATGTCCTGGGGTTTAACTGAGCTTCTCCTGCTCCACCAGCCTGGATTCCCTCTCCCTGTTTTGCTGAATTAGGCTCTCCAGCCTCTTGCAGCACACACACACACACACACACACACACACACCTGCACAAGCTGGCAACTGGCAAGAATGACCCTCATTTGTGTGACTTCACTGCAGACACAGACTAAAATTAGGTAATTCCACTCACAGACTGGACACCCTCCCAACTTGGGTTCAACCCTCTCCCCTCAGTTCAGTTCTTACTTCCAGGTGTTTTTCTGGGTCTCTTTTGGAGGTGAGGCAGAGGAGAACCACAATGATGTCACTCCCCAACCTTATATAGCTTTTGGGTATGGCAGGAACCCTTTGTCTTCCAGGGGAAGAAACACTGTCATTCCAAGGGGTGGGGGTCCAGGGCCAGGTGACCCAGACCCATGTCTCTGCAGGGCTGTGGCAGCCATTACTCCTAGGCTGTCTGGAGTGTCCACAGGAAGACTAAGCCCTTTCACAGTCCATTGTATTTGCAAAGGGCCATCAGCCTGGTCTGGCTTTTCATTGTTGTACCTGAAGGACTAAATTGTAGGTGACACCCAAAGTAGCACATTTGAAATACAGACACATGGCCAATATTTCTAACTTTAGATACAGAAATGATACAGGCATACAAACTGGATAATCACATGCAGTACATCATATCTTATATGAGCCATCCTGCATGAAGTATCTCAGTTATGTCATATCCATATCATAAGCCTATTTTCATAAGGAATATGGAGTAACTTTCGCTTTTAGCCTGTTGCAATGAAACCTATAGGCCAGCATGCCATAAGCAGAAAGGGGCTGTCATAGTTTTCTCCCTCAGACAATGAGGCCGAAAACAGACAATGGGTTCCAAAATTCCACCACAGCAATGCAGGTCCCCCCCCAGCTTCAGTGCTTAATTTGTAATGAAAGAGGTGCTGGAGCTCAAGCAATATTTTTACTTTCATAACGGACCCGGCAAGCTCAGAGGTGCTGGGCCTCAGGCCTGCCAAGCTCTGGCACAAATTGAGCCCTGCCCAGTTTGCGATGAACATAAAGCTGGGGTCTCTGAGTTGCTGGGACTGCAAATCAAACATTTGTATTGCGGCAGTCCTTCGCCGCCCTAGCCAAGGATCAGGGCAACCCAACAGGTTAAGCATAACAAGAAGATGGTCCCTTCCCAAAAGAGCATAAAATCTCCTGTCTAGTGAGAAAGACACTTGCAGGCACCTTACCAAAGCGTGTCCACTACAAGAGCTGTCCTGAGTGACTTCTTAGAGCGGTCAGAGGATCAGAAATTGTATAGCTCTTCAGCTGGTGTAACTCAGTGTAGCGCCATGGATATCAATAAAGCTCTACCAATTTACTCTCTGTCCCATGGCACATATTGTATGTACAAGGCCATAGAATATGTGGAGGATGCATTTTACACAGCATGAATCACTGAAGACTATTTAAGAGGTTTTTTGCAGTACAACAGAAAAAGCTTAGTTACAAGGCTAAACAGAGAGATGACACAGTGCATCCCATTCTCTCTGGGATTCTCAGCATCTGGAAGAGGAGGTCCAGTATGCACCACAACACATAGCTGTGTTGGTAACATTTGTCAGCAAGGTAGGCTCTAAAACACACTTTGTATACACACAACATGGTTAATATTCTGTGGTCCCTGCTGGCAGCCTAATTTGGCATGTAGTCGTCTTCCAGAATCCAGGCTGTGTGAGGAGAGAACTCCCGAAACAAATCTGTGTAACTGGACTGACTGGTACTTTTCCCCAGCTCTGTTGTTGGGCATCCCGCAATGCATTGCCTCACATGTTACTATCCTCTGGGCATCTATGCTCTGCTCAAGCACTGGCCTGATTCTCCCAGAATACACAGCTGTAGACACAACGAGGCAGCGAGGAGGCACAAACTGTCTGTGGTTTGGAAATAGCAGCTAAATGAATCCAACTTAATTCTGTTTACTGTAACAGGGTGAGATGGGACCATCACAACCTGGTTATAAAAATGATTGTTTATAGTGCAAACAAGCCCAAAGACAGGAAGATTAAGGAAATATTTTCACAAGGCCTGCTTCATCTCCTCACACCCTGTTTCCTTCTCTGAACATGGGTTCTCAACCTGAGGGTCACAGACAGGATTCAGAGGGTTGTGACTTCCCTCCCTTTTTATTATTAGTATTACCATAGCACCTAGTATCCCATTGGGCTAGGCACTACACAATCAAACAAGACAGTCCCTGGCCCAAGGAACTTACAATCTAAATATCAGACAAGAGCGATAGATACAGACAGATGGGGGAGCACAAGCAGCAAACGAGACAATGTTTGTCAGCATGATTGGTCTCAGCACACCAGTAGCCTAACCCAGTGTTTCTCAACCTTTCCAGGCTACTGTACCCCTTTCAGGAGTCTGATTTGTCTTGGGTACCCCAAACTTTCACCTCACTTAAAAAATGACTTGCTTATTTAAAAAAATAAATCAGACAAAAATACAAAAGTGTGTCAGCACATTACTGGAAAAATTGCTTACTTTCTCATTTTGTCTGTCTGAAATTTGAGTTTGGACTGACTTCGCTACTGCTTTTTGTATAGCCTGTTGTAAAACTAGGCGAATATCTAGATGAGTTGATGTACCCCCTGGAAGACCTCTGCATACCCCGAGGGATAGGCGTTTCCCTGGTTGAGAACCACTGGCCTTACCATTGTCAGGTTTTTTGTAGGCAACATGCCAAAGGAGGGTTTTGAAGGGTGTCCCAATTTGTTTTTTTGGTCTGCAATATTGGGTGGGGGGGAAAAAAATCAAAGAATCCACTGCTCTAATATGTGGGTGGAAATGTTTACACTAAAGCTGGTTTTAAGTTACCTCACCTCCATATATGCTTTCCTTGCTGCTGTTTTCAGAGAGAATGATGGCACTTGATAGGACTCCAGCAGGAACCAATAATCAAGAAGGTCTTTAATCCTAGGAGTGTGCAACCCTTTATTCCAAACTGCTTCCACAATAGATTCAGGACCAAAATAATGAGTGACTTGTTCTCACCTCCTGAATTTCAGGCAGCTTGCTGAGCCTTTACCCTTTCATTGCAGTTTTAAACACTGGCTTTTGAGATCTGAGAAAATGATATAGAATGAAGGACTGGAAAAGTTTCCTAGCACAGCAGCCTTCACGTCACTCAAAAAGATGACCAGATGCCACCAGGACTGCAGTGTGTTGCAATACAGGCTGTATAAGTCAGGGACTATATTGCTGTGCTTAGATGTGATTGCAAAAGCCACAAGAAGAATGAGATTTGGAAGCAATTATATTGTATTCTGAAGCCTTTTCTATGCTGGGAATTTATCCTGAATCCAGCAATCTGGAACCAATGGCTGGCCTCCCATCTAGCAGCGCTGGTGCAAGGAGAGCCAGGATTTTCTTCAGCAGCTTTCATTTGCTTGTGGAATTGTGCACAACACCTGGTGCTTGAGGCAAGCCAGCTACAGCTGCTTTACCCTTTGCAGTCCCTCTACTCATACAGCACTACTCACTCATGAGGATTTGCTGGCCTCTGTAGGGCTCCTGCTAGAGGGGATGTGTGCAGGAGTGTCTGGGTATACCACATGTCCTCTTGGTGGGACTGCCATTCCGGGACCTTACACCCCAGCTCATCCTGGGAAAAGCCAGCATAAAAAGGCCAGAATCTAGCCTTGAAAGCATTATGGGCCCTGTATAGCCAGCTCAACATGAACAAATCAAGGGTCAGGATTTACTACAGATCCACTACCCTGATTATGTAGCTTGAGCCACCAAAACCTTGCACTTAGAGGTGTAAGACAGAAGCTGCCCCTAAGAAGCAAATAGACTGTAAAGACTTTTAGGGGCATTGACGAATAACCTGGGGAAAAACTTCTCCTTTTACAAAACATGCCTAAACAGTACAGCATTCCCTGTAATGCCTCCAAAGAATTATTTGCAGCATCTGAAGAGAATATTGGTTTTGAGATTCGTATGGCTAGTTAGTCCCCCCACCTCCCAGGCATGAGTAACAGAAGGAATCTGCCCTGAAATGTATTGTGAAAGTGTACAAAAGAGGCTATGCAAAAATAAATGGTAGCAGATTTTTTTTACTATACGTTATACCTACACCCAAAATCAATATTTATATTGGGCTGGTAAACTTGGACCCTTAAATAAGCTGAAGGAAAAAATTAGTAATCTCTATGTAACGGAGGTTCACTCACCATTGGGGCACTCACTTGTGGCTGTGTCTGGGGATTAGCGCTGCCCAGTCTAATACCCCTTTCTCTCAGTCACTCACGCTGTGGCCTGGCTTGCTCGCTAAGAGTCACAGTGCTTCCTCTTAGGGGCTCAGCCCTCCAGACAGGTCACTATATTGTTTTCCCCTTCCAGGATAAAGCAAACCCAGACCAGCTGTGCAGGTGCCATTCCACTTACCCTGAGGGAATGAATTTTCCCTACAGGGTGGTGGGGAAGACAGACGACAAGGGCAGAGCAGGAAGAAGCCCAAGGAACAAGCAACAAGGATTGAGGAAACCTTAGCTGCTGATTGTAGGGTTTCCAGACTGAAACCCAGAGTAGTGGGTGGGCCTGGGTTCTCCTGCCAGCCACTTGGTAAGGCTCCCAGGGCTTCTGCTCCCCACCCCCAGGTTTCCTTCTTTTCTCCTCACAAGGCCCAAAAAGTGACTGAAGACCCCCCACACAACAGCCCCCTTCTACTCTCACTTCCTGGCTTTATACAAGCCCTGCCTCCTCTGGCCCAGATGGATTCCATAGTCAATGGCTATATTGAACATCAGGGCTCTCTCCCTCCACCCGCATGCAGTCAACCAGGTTAATTAGCCCCTTCTGAGCCACCTTTACTCCTTCCAGGGTGGTGTGGAGGTGAACATCCCATCTGATACAAGCTGTATCAGAGCTAATGTGAGGAACCCTGGGTAATTACTCACAGGGCTAACCCGCACTGCTCCAGTGTCACTGTGCCAGGACCCACGCTAGCTAGAATAAAGCTAGCTCAGGAATGTCTACTCAAGCTTCACTCACACCCAGTGACTGCAGTCTAGACCTGGCTTCATGCTGAACAGAAGAGAGGGTCCTGTGGTTAAAGCACTGGACTGAAGAGCTTTGGGTTCAGTACCCAGCTCTGCCATCCATTTCCTGTGTGACTTTGGGCAAGCCATTTAATTTCTCTGTACCTCAGTCCCCTAGCTATAAGATGGGGATAAAAACCTATTTGCCTATTTAGACTGTAATCTTTGGACTGTCTCTTACTATGTCTTTGTACAGTGCCTAGCGCAATCGGGCCTTGATCTTGGGTGGGGCCTCCAGGGCAGGGATCTCAAAGTCAAATCACCATGAGGCCCACATGAGGACTAGTACATTGGCCCAAGGGCCGCATCACTGAAACCTTCTATGACGCCCTGCCCCGCCTCTTCCCACCCCTTCCCTGCCCCCATTCCAACCCCTTCCCCAAAGTCCCTGCCCCAACTCTTCCCCCTCCCTGCCCCTATTCCAACCCCTTCCCCAAATCCCGGCCCCAGCCCCGCCTCTTCCCCTGAGCGCACCGCGTCTCTGCTCCTCCCCACTCCCTCCTGGAAAATCTTAAGCGCTGCCAAACAGCTGTTTGGCGGTGGGAAAGCGCTGGAAGGTAGGCAGAGGAGTGGGGACATGGCATGAAGCGGGAGGGGAGCTTGGCAGGCCGCAGGAAAGAATTCCACAGGCCGTATGCGGGCTGCGTGTTTGAGACCCCTGTTCTAGGGGATAGTCTAGTGTCAGTGACCATGCTGAATTTGAAACAAGTGATCTCTGTACAAAAGAAATACACATTGTAGAAATGTTATCAATGTTGTAAAGGAGAGACAGGAGACAGAGGCATTCTGCTCAGTTGCCTAGACCTAGCCTATGTCACGTTTTAGAGCTCTGCTTTTCAGAAAATACAAGCCTCCAAACCAGCAGCTCTGAGAAATGTTCACCTTCTGAGATAACAGCAAATACATACTGTGCTAAACCAGCTGGGTATTTCAACTGTAGCTCCAAGGTAGTCAGAGAAACCTGGTAAATCGCAAGTCATTGCAGGTGGAGAACAAGCTACTTCTAAAGTAATTTCATGTATAAACTGAACTAAACTTCTAGTGGAGTTTTTCCCACATGCTTTAGGATGAAGGATGCACACTTACAAATCAGTTTAAATAGCAACAGAGAATAAAGTAGTCTGATTATCCAAAGAACGAGTATGCTGCAGCCAATGGTCTCTGCACCTCGTCCTGCCAGTAGACATTTTTTGAGGGAATCACCTTTGCTAGTAAGAGTAATTTAATCTCCATGCCTATTGCACTGGCTTCTGATGAACCTGCCAGCAACAGTGGCAGCTAGTGCCAATGAAATGAAGAGCTTTTAAAAACGAAAGTGGCCCAGGAGACGGTTTGAAACCTGTCCTCGGTAAGCAACATTTAGCAGAGTCTCCTAATGGCATCTAAAATAGGTCCTAGTTATTTACATGTGTGTTGGATGTAAATACAAGTATATTTTAACAGCGAGTTTGTCAGAGTCAAAACAGCACACATTTGCTGTAATACCTAGTGTCACTAAATAATGGACAGAATAAACAGAAAATATGTAAGTGTACTAACACCTGAGGGCTAGATTCTGATACAATTACTTGTTGAATGCACTTTAGTCCAACTAATCCCACTGACATCAATGGGACCAACTGGAGTGTAAGATTCAACCCAATATGAGGGAGGGTCTCAGAATAAAGGCTCTTAACCCTGGCCCTGCACTGGGATCAGTGTGAGCCCACGCAGAGCCCTGTTGATGTCAGTGGTGCTCCATAGGTGTGCACGGCTGTCCAACATCATGCTGCATTCAAACACAGGATTGGGGCCTGAGTAATGTTTTCATAGTAAGTCAGCAAAAAAAAGAAATTCAGTTATTTTGATACCCAAAAGTTATTGAACGCCCTGACTTGCCAACAGAATGATGGGCTGGGAATTTCTGAGACTTCAGTTCTTTGATTTTTTAAACTAAGAAAATAGACCGAACATTGCTGTTCGTAAAATGACTCTAGTACAGAGTGTGACACAGCTCTAAACTGGATTTCCCTGTGGGGAGGGAGGGAGAAGCAATTTTATTGTTATCAAGGAGATACCTGGATGTTTTCTTCCAAGTTCCGGGACTCTGTAATATTAAAAAAAAAAGGAACATCGGCAAGAGCCATGAATCAGAGTTAAATATAACACCAATTAGTGAGTGGCGGTCCAAGCCACTGGGTTACTGTCCATGCTGGCAGAAAGGGGTACAACTCCATTGACATCAGTGGCATTGTACCCATTTACACCAGTGGTGAATTTAGCCCAAAGTGAATACCTGGAATAGATAGCCACACAGGTCTAGAAACAGTCATGGCTCTCATTTATTGAATACTGTGAAAGCAAACTAATGAAGAAAATAAAGGAGGACAGTTACTTGCCCAGCTGTAAATGGAATCTGAAAGTCAATGCTAACCCATGGAGATACTGGACACATACACAAAATTAAAGCGATCACCATATTTGGAATTAGGAAAGGCGTTTCCCTCCAGTTCCTATTGATGGTCCCACCTTCCTCTGGAGTTCTGAGTGGCAGATCTACAAGGTGGCTAACTTTCTGATAGTTCACAGGTCTGGCGGTGGTACCTGATTCTTCCTCATCTTCAAAAATGACCTTGCAAAGGTGAGGCTATTATAAAATATTAGCAGATCGCAGTGATTTGAGATGTTAAAGCTTGTCTGATTCACTACAGAGAAGCCAAGGCACAAAAATGTCCAGGGACAGGTTAGGAATTGATCTCTACTCCCTCCCACAGATAGTTTTCTATAGTAGCATCCAAATGACGCATGAAGGTATGAAAAGAAATTTTCTTGCCACCCAGTTCATATGAAAGTGTTAAGTTCCCCCAGTTTATCACCCACCAAAGAGCGTAAGAAAGGTGACCTCGAACACAGCAAGGTTACAAACGCAAGAAATATACTTCACCTTGTGGTAGAAAGAAATCACCAGCCGTGCAACACCAGCTCTTTAACTACTTGTGCACATCATACTCAGCAACAGAGAACCAAGTTCACTACACTGATAGAGGTAAAGGCTTCTCACAACACTACATACCCAAAATAGGTTCATCAACTTGACTAAGATATCCAAAGACTTGGGCCTCTTATCCCACACGGAATTCCACGCTGGCCTTCTGGCATTATTTCTCTTGGTTTATAAACTGGTCACAAGACACCTTTCATGCAATTATTTCCTTGAGTCTCCCTGCAACCCAATCTGTTTTTCTCTGTACAATTTAAGGCGCAAAACAATTCAGAGGAGAATTATTTGGCTGCCACATCTGGGCTCAAGCAGCCTGCTTTGTGAGAAAGGCATGGGACCCAACAGCCCCCTTTGTAAAACCTGGGGGAAATGAAACTATGCCTGAACCTGCATGGCAGGGGGGTCCCACTTGGAGCTCAGCCACCTGCACTCCTTTCAGCCTCTCCAGGACATTGGCAACATAGCCCAGGTGTGCCATGACACATCTGCCCTTTGCAAGCCACATTGGTTGTTGCAGAGCACGGAAGAGGACGTCACGCTGCTTTAAGCAGCATTGACGAATATTCCCTTCTTTCATACAAATTTGGCTGGTGTAGGGAGAATGGCCATGCCAATTAGAGTGATTCTTCTGCGGCTCCACCACTTTGTTTCTCTGAGATGTCCATCCTCCCGCCCCATTTCCACCGAGAGGTTCTGGGAAGGTGGTGGGGGGCGGAGAAGGGAGGAGAGCTGGCTATGCAAAGGGGCGGGGGGTTGTAGGAAAAAACCCATTCATTGCATTGAAGATTCCAGGGGTCTTGAACTCAGGTCTTTCAGTCGGCAGGCAACCTTTGCCTCCCAGCCACCATCCAGTAGCATACTGGTAGCTACTGAGTGAAGTGGTTAATGGAACCGTAGGCCCCCCTGAGGCCCTGCCCATAGTTCTCCTGCTTGGGGGGGCACTGAGCCCCACCGACTGGGCTGGCTGGGATATTTAGGGAGGCATCTGTGTAATTGGGTGAGTTTCTGGCTGGCTTTTCCATCAGATCCTGCCTTCTCAACTAATTCCTGATCCCTGCGTCCGTGACTTGCACCTGGTTCCTGCTTTCCTGTCTGGTTCTTAATCCCTGCCCTTTGCCTCTGACTCCAACCCCTGGCTCAGCTCCTGACTCTGACCACTAGGTCTGACCACCCAGTCCCAATAGTATCCGTTCTATTCCACATGTCCCCCACAGCCAGTTTCCACAGATTTCTGTATGTTTCTTCCCTGCCATGCCACACAGAAGAATGGCTGTAGGGAGCTCTAATAGCACTGCCATTGGTAGGGGAATATATCTAACAACCATGGGGAGGAAGAATTTCAAGGACAAATGCCCCCCTTAAAGACAGGGGGCATTTTGGGCCATGGTGCAGAGTATTAGAAGAAAAGCAGGACTTGGTATTTTATCCAAACAGTAAATGAAGCTTTTCCTATCTGTAAATGTCTCTTCCTAGAAAGAACAGGTCTGGCCCTTCCCCACAAGACAGGGAAGCAGGCTTGAGTAGTCAACAGCACTGGGCTCAAAAGAAGCATCCCATTGATGTCACATGCTCTTATACAAATCATTGACAGCCTCTGAGACCATACAGTAGTTTATAGCCAGGCCTCCTGGAAGAGGAGAGCCTTCTTAGCCTGGGTGCTCTGTCTGTAACTCTGATCTATGGCAATGGACCTAACAGGCTATGTCTTGATGACAGAGATACTTCTCACCACAACTTGATGGCCATCTTGACTCCCTGAGCCAGCGAGAGCTGTTGCAGGGATGGGAAAGGAAACAGGATTCCTCTCTGCTCCCCTCAAGTGGTCATGATCCACTAAGTCCAGTCCAGACAGGCCTAGTGGTTCTAAGTCTCAAACCTCTACCTTGTCCCAGGGAGAACACTGAGACTCCTCCACAGCCCCGTGAAAGTTTACCAATACAAAGTGAATAGGTACAGAGGTATACAGATAGTTCATAATATTACAGAGACTTCACACATTCACCAAACCTTCCTTGCCCACTCTTGAAAAATCTCAAAAAAGTAAAACCACATTTGATAAAGGATAGGAATATTGAAAATATGGGTTAAGTTTCTATTAATTCATGAGTTCCATATCAGCATTTCAACTGTTTTGCTCAGGATTCATGTCAGACTAGCTGGTCTATAGTTACCCTGATCAACCCACATGCCCTTTTTGAAGATTGGCACAAGATTAGCACTCTTCCTGCCTTCTGTAATTTCCATGGAATTCCAAGATTTATTAAAATCTATCAATGGGCTAGAGATCATCTTATCCAGCTCTTTCAGGACTCTTGGGGGCAAGTTATCACCCTGCTTCTTTCCAAATACAGAATGGAAATATTGAACATTTCTCCCTTTTCTGCATCATCAGTACAATTTTATCATCTACAGGTAGTAATGGGTTTATACTATTGCTAGGATTTCTTTTGTTCCTAACTGTAACAGAGTCAGCACGTACCTCTCATGAGCACCCCTCCTGGCCGCTAGTTTCTTCAGGGGTCTTCAGTGACTCAGCCTTCTGGCCAAGTCACATACACTGTAGCTGGAACAGAACAAAAACTCCTTCCAGGGTATATAGTCTTTACCTTCCACCAAGGCTTCCTCCCAGGAGACACTGCCCTCTATCCAACAGGGCCCATCACAGTACCCTTGCTTGGCCTGGCTAGGTTCTGAGGTCAGTCCTTGCTAGATTCCCACATCCAGGCAGGAGATCCTTCTTAGCTCCCCCAGTCTTCAGCAGCCCTCCCTGGGCTCAGTCCTGCCCACACTGAGTGATCCATGGTTCTGCTGCTCTTCCAGCCAGCCAGAAACCCACTCCTCTCTCTTCCAGCTCCAGGCAGCAACTGACTACTCTGCCTTTGCTACTTATTTTTATATGGCCTTTCCAGCCCCTGACTGGCCACCATCAGCCCCTCTGGTTGGCTGTTTCCCCTGCAACCACTCTAGGCTGCTTGGAGGACTTTTCATCTGCTCCTCTGGGGTGGGGTGAGACAGGGCCATGAGGCCTCCAGGAGGCCTGATGTCTTTAGAGTCCCTTATCAATTTTCTACATTCTATAACTTCTAGTTTTATAGTGATTGCTATTTCCCTTTTTTCTATTTGTTCGATATTGCTTCTTTATTTTACTTGCTGCTTGCACTTCAACTCTGAACTAGCAGGTGCTTTAGTTAAGGCTAATTTTTTTTTTGATTGGGGACTAGTGATTTATTTTGGCCATCTAACAAACATGTCGTAAAGAGCTCTCACTATTTAATCATATGTTGCTGTCTAAATTTCTCCTCTCAATTTTGCCCATAATTTCTCACTTTTAGGAAATCAGATCATGATCAGAGCTGCAGCCACAGCCACCAACTCCTAGTCCAGTGATTAATACAGCTTTATCTGTCTATAATAATAACCCAAAACAGAGTTACCTCATGTTGAGTGCAAGCCTTTTTGTTAGAAAAATCATCTATAAGGCTAGTGATGTTTTGACACTGGCAGTATGTGACTTCCAATGTATAGTTCCCAAATTGAAGCCTCCAACACTACAATTTCTCTATCCACATTTTAAAGACAAGTGCTTAATGAGTAATTCAGCCTCTTCTCTGAATCATAGAATATCAGGGTTGGAAGGGACCTCAGGAGGTCATCTAGTCCAACCCCCCTGCTCAAAGCAGGACCCACTCCCAACTAAATCATCCCAGCCAGGGCTTTGTCAAGCCTGACCTTAAAAATATCTAAGGAAGGAGATTCCACCACTCCCTAGGTAACGCATTCCAGTGTTTCACCACCCTCCTAGTGAAAAAGTTTTTTCCTAATATCCAACCTAAACCTCCCCCACTGCAACTTGAGACCATTGCTCCTTGTTCTGTCATCAACTACCACTGAGAACAGTCTAGATCCATCCTCTTTGGAACCCCCTTTCAGGTAGTTGAAAGCAGCTATCAAATCCCCCCTCATTCTTCTCTTCCGCAGACGAAACAATCCCAGTTCCCTCAGCCTCTCCTCATAAGTCATGTGTTCCAGTCCCCTAATCATTTTTGTTGCCCTCTGCTGGATGTTTTCCAATTTTTCCAAATCCTTCTTGTAGTGTGGGGCCCAAAACTGGACACAGTACTCCAGATGAGGCCTCACCAATGTCGAATAGAGGGGAACGATCACGGTTTGATTATCTCCAACAGATCCATACCTGTACTACCTCCTGAGCTTTGGAGCCACATGCATTCAGGTTCCTGTGACTCTCAAGTTCTCAATCACTCTAAAAAAGGCAACGATGTCTTTGATATAGAATGCTGCCCACTACCTCTCTTACTCACTCAGTCCTTCCTTAACAGGTTATACCTGAACATTCCAACCTTGTGAATCACCCACAAGGTTTCAGTGATAACACGTGTATCAAATTACTTCTCATCAATCAGCTTCCAGTTCTTCTTGTGTGTGTTACCCAGCCTCCGAACATTGGTATACAAGCAATTAAAATGTCTTCTTTTCACATTCTGTGCCACATCAGTTCAATTGGTTGACAACATGCAGAGTTTATGCCACACTTGCCTTCTTAACACCCTCCCACCTGCTCCAGCTAGTTTCCAATAGAAAAGAGTACCCCCACCCTCACCCAACGTGAGATGCAGGCAGTCCTGTTTGTTCAATGTCCTCTCCCGCTGAAACATGGCCCAGTATTCCACAAAGCCGTCAGTGTCACAGTCACACAGCCAATTTTTCAACTCTAGTATTTGCTGATTTTTCCTTTCTCTTGTGGGACTGGTAGGATCGCCAAGAAGATCACGTGGGCTTTATTTTTCTTCAGCTCTCTTCCAAGATCCCTGAAATCTTTTATGATCTGTGAATTGGTTCCAGAAGATGAAAGAGATGCCCAGATAGAATAACTACCAAACATGGGGGAATATGGTATAGTGACAACAGCACAGAAACAGACATTTCCCAGGTGCACTGCTTTGATAACTACCTGTCTCTTACTAATGTTTCCTACTGTAGGCTGGTCTTGTTATAGGAACTCCCCCCCGCCCCAAAATGACTTTCTGAGGGCTGGCCCTTTAAATTTGGCAGAGACAAGCAGCTGCAGCCCTAAAGTGGCCATTTTACAAGTGGCTGCTGCTGGCTGCATCTCCTTCTCTTCCAGCAGGTAAGTATTCATCTCCCTAACGTAAGCAGAGTAAATTGCTCCCAAAGGGGGAAAAATAAAGTCTTAGGGTGCACTCCAAGGCGCAATCAGGTGCCCCTCGCTCAGAATCCCATGAATCCTTCTGTGGTAAGCAGGAGAGGATCTCAGCCCAGTGGGTAAAGGTCTGGGAGAGAGGCTCACAGTTCTACTCTCAACCTCTATTATAATAGTTTTCTCTTCAGGCGAGCCCTTCAGTCCCTCACAGGAAAGCAGGCCCATTCAGCATTCAGCTGTCCTCTGTTACGATTAAGTCACTGCTGGAAGCCCTAAGTATAGCTGATAAAAACTAGAAAGCTCCAGCTCCAGCTGTTACTCTTGGTTTCAGAGCCAAAGTATTCTGGCTTCCAACTGATGGGTAGGTTCTTTAGGGGCAGGCCAATAATTAACAGCTTGAGTCTTCCCATCAGGAAGGACCCACTCACTTGGCTGGATTCCTGGCCACGGTCTTGACTTCAAAAAAGTGGCATGGTATGGTATTGGCACCCTTACTTCTGCGCTCCTGAATGCAGAGCTGGGCCCTCAGTCAGCAGCCGCCACTCTCTAGCCACCCAGCTCTGAAGGCAGCACAGAAGGCATGCCATTACCCGTCTAGTCACCAAAGGACTTGGTAGTTGGAAGTAAATGCTTTGAGCCAATAATAAACAAACATAGCAACAGTTTTGTGTTAAGAAAATTTTTATTTGTCCTTTGGATCTGTGATGAAAGCACATAAAATTACAAATGGAAGAAACATCATGCCACAAAATTGCATAGAATCCTTACAAAAATGTGAATTATGCATCTGAAACAATCAGATTGAGAAACGAAAATATGTACATGTTAACCGAAATATTTCTCTTATTTTTTTTCAAAGCAAATCACCAAAATCCAATCAATCACAGACACTATTAATACAATGTACAAGAGCAACATTGATTTGAAAGAAAGGCAAGCAATGTCCCTTTAGTTATCTTTTAATGAATACATAATAATAATAATTAATACATGAGCATTAATTAACATAATTATGAACATGTTAAATCCAAAATGTCCGGCATTTCATTAGAACTTTTAAAATTCTGCTTATACTGCCCAAGTCAATCTATTCTCAGTAGTGTTAAGATATTTGAAGTGTACAATCTAGTTTAATATAGAGAGTTCTATTCTATACAACAGACAGGTCCACAGTACAGCATTTCCACACATTCAACACATAACAAGGCAAATACATAAAAGGCACAAGACTTGCACATCATAAAGACCCTTTTTTCGTTATCTTATTTAGTTCAAGTAATATTAATATTAAATGATATCTGTATCACTGTAATAATCTGAACAATGCAAGGTGTACAGTATTACACACTACCCTACAACTGCAAAAATTAGCACTGTACAGATATAAAAAATGGGAGTACAGTAAATGGTCAAATACAAACATACTGTAAAATGACTACAACTGATCGTATATTTAGTCCAACCATAAACTTTTTAAAATATAAATAAAAGGCTAATTTGTATTTGCCCCAGTCTATTTGAAGACTAATGGTGAAGCCCCTGGCTACCCTGAAGTCCCTGGAAGTGTTACCATAAACTTCAGTGGAGTCATGATTTTTACCCTAAGGCAATGATTACTATAATGCAATAGTCTTCAGTAGGGTTGTGAACACTGCTATTAATATATCCTTTCTATAATTTCAACAACCTATGTAATTTTTAGTTTATAAAATGCAGCATTAAATTTACCATTCTAGATTTTTATCGAATGATTAATGCCAATCTTCAAAGTGCAAAAGTAGACTGATTTTTCTAAAATCAAGCTGAAAGTCAGACTTTTGAGTTTTATGGTCATTCAGTTAGTGTAATCATCATCAACCAGAATAGTTTAATCCAAAATATGATCTCCAAAGAATGTGCAATTTTTCTTTTTGCCTGCTCTAAGTTTAAAAAAAACCCATCAAAATACTGTTTGTTTTCTAAGATTTGAACTTATAATATATATACACATATAGGATTTAACTCAAAACTTAAGCTTGATCGGTATTTATTGCTTAAATTTAAATAAAATAAGTTACTTAAAATATTAAAATCCTGAGGGAAAGCAAGTAAAGTAACTTAATTGCTATTATTTATTAAAATGCTTTGCTATGCTACTATTAGACCATTTAAATTTATTTATTTAAAAATACAAATTAAGGCCCAAATCCTGCAAACATGTATGCGAGCATTATTATCCACAGAGTAGTTTCACTGAATCCAATGGGATTATTCATGTGTATAAAGTTACTCATGTGAGTGCTTGCAGGACGTCGGCCTAAGTATGAAAATCTACACATTCTGAGCTAGTTTCTCATTTACACTAAGGGCCCCACTGCTCTGGTACTATAAAGGGGCCTTAAAGTACAAGTAAATTATATTTATGCTCACTTTAAAACTCCTTTACATGACGAGAGCAGTATAAAGTGGCCTTAGTGTAAATGAGAATCAGGCCATATATATTATCATACCCTATATCCTCTTTAACAGGGGATGCCAGAGAATAATATTTTTCTTTCCCTTCTCAAATATCCTGATTTTCAGAAAGTCTTACTAATTATTTTTATATAGATTTCTGAAAATATGCGGTTTATTTCTCTCATGCATATCATACTGCACATAAGCTTGGATTGTTCTTATGTTAAAGTATGGATATATGGATTAACAGATATTTGAAATAACAGGGGTGGGGTTTTTAAATTTGCTTTTAAACTTCTGACATTAGTAAAACTGAACTGCAGAATTAAAAATGATGGAAGATGTTCCTAAATGTTCAAATCCTGTAGTTTTAAACATTTTTATAACCCTATCAAATTCAGTAAGCTTAAAATATGATACTTAAAATCAATACTTTCAAGTCTGCAAAATATATATCAAATTTATTTGCTAAATGTACTTCAATTTACAACACCAACAACACGAAAAGAATCTTATGATTTAATGTTTGTTTAATATCACTCTAACCCAGAGGTTACAATCTATAAAGGTTTTCTATTCACGTACCCCTGAAACTTTTCATTTTGCCATGAGAGCAGACCGACTGCAAATACATACATGCTGTGTGTGTATATGTATGTGTGTGTGTGTGTATGTATATGCTCAAACATATATGCACTCACACAAGTGTACAACATACACACACTCTCTTTCTCTACGCAGACTAAGTCCAACTCTTGGTTTTAAACTTACTCTAATCACCACAGTTCCAACAAAGGATTTTTTTCAGCAGCAAATATATTTCTCTCCACATGATAAACATAATATCAAGACAGCAAGCCACCAGTGCTTGCAAAGCTAAAAAGGATCAAATGTTTCAGTGCAAATGTAACATGATGACACAGCTGTCAAGGTGCAGTTAGAAAGTAGGAAACAAAAATGATTAAGTATTGTCATACAATTCCGTAAGGTCAGTATTAGTTTGGGATGCTTTGCATTGGCACTTTAAAAGGAAATCTGTGCACATTTGCCTGTGTACAATACTCTGGTCTTCATTAAACTATCTTAAAAGTGCATAAGGCCTGAAAATTACTCATTGTAAATTGGGGGAGGGGGGAGTATTAACACATTCATTCCCTACTCTCACTGCACTAAGCTTTAGTATAATAAAAAAAACGAAGCATGAGAGTGAAGACCTTTGCACAATCTCGTTATAAAATGTTTCTTTTTAAAATGTGAACTTCAATACAGATGCCTCCTGCATTCAGAAGCTTTTCAATGGCAGCTCACAACAGGAAACCAGAGAATGGGCAGCATGGGAGTGGCATGCCCTGGCACAATAACTGTTGCTTGTGGGCTGCCCTGGGTAGTTAAAAAGGGGTATCGAACACTTTATCTGGATTATTTTCTTCCGTTTCCTCTTCATTTTGCAGAGGGTTATGGTTCAGTTTTCCACTGTCAGATGTCAGGGAGGAAGTGGCAGAACTGTGGTCTCCATCTTCACTGATTTTCCCTTTCATGGCATCCTGTACAAACTCCAGAATTTCCAGAGGGAGCCTTTTGAATTTGTCTTGATATTCCTGATCAAGTTCACCTTGTAACTGGAACAAAAACAAAACAGAAACGGTCTTAAATCATTTCTGATGGGAACAATAACCTACAGCATGGGGACACTACAAGCAGGAGGGGAAAAACTTACAAACTCACCTCCATTTGTTATTTTTACATGATTGGGGGCTTATTTTCAGTTTGTAGGTTTAGGGCTATACCTATGATACACCTAATAATGATCAGACACCTATTAATTATCATGCATCCACTGCAAAGCTGAAGGCAAATACAACCATTTTTACATTTTGTTTTGTTACGACACTCATAGTACCAAAATCCTGCAACCATGCATGTGCTTAATTTTACTTCTGTTAGTAATAAATAATAATAATACCTAGCTCTTATATGACACTGTTCATCAACAGATCTCAAAGCGCTTTACACAGGAGGTCAGTATCGTTACCCCATTTTACAGATGGGGAAACTGAAGCACAAAGAAATTAAAGCTCAGATCCAGGAAAGGCACCTTGGGAAAATCACTGGAATCCACAAACCCTGGTTTAGGTGCCTCGGCTCCATATACAACGCATGGGGGGAGAGACAGGTGCCGGAAAATGGAATCCACAAATGCTAGCACAGTAGGCAAGGAGCTGCCTAAACTCACCAGTGTGAGATGCTGGTGAGAAGGGTGTATCCTTAACCCTGCCCCTCTCAGATAGGCCAGTGCCTAGCTCCCTTTGTGATCCATGGCTGGGAAACCTTTCCTGGAATCAGGAGCCTCAGCCATTTCTTGCAAGAATACAGCTGAGGGGAGGAGAAGGCCTCCCTTATAACCTTTAGCCCAGTGGTTAGGGCACTCACCTGGGGTATGGGAGACCCCTGTTCCACTGCTCCCTCTATTTGATGAGGAGAAGGGAGATGAACAAGAAATGCCCCAACTAACGGACTACAGAGGCATTCTCAATCTCTCTCGGGCCCAGTGCATATTTCCTTATTTATCCAAAATGGAACGGCTTCAACAGGAGAGACTGAGCCACATCAGAATGTCCCACTGTGCAGTGGTTCAGCCATTCCCTATTCAAATCCCTTCTTCTCATCAGGCAGAGGGGGAAGTGAACCAGGGTCTTCCACATCCTAGGTGAGTAAGCTAACCACTAGGCTAAAGGTAGGCTGAAAACTGGCCTTTAGGTGCCTAAGTCTCTTTAGATTGGTCTTTAGGTGCCTAAGTGGCATGCTCAAGGTCACCAGTAGTAGAGCTGGCAATAGAAGCCTGAGTCCCAGCACAATGCTCTGTCCACTAGGTCACCTCTTCTTCGGATCTGCTTACTTGGTTTCAGTTACCAGCGCTATGGCAACCTCTCACAAATCTACCTCTGCCCTCAACTTGCCTCCAGCATATTCCACATCTCGGTCTGTCTCACTGACCCTTCCTCTTGGATGTCTTGCCATCCATGTAAGCTTCCCATGACCCAAACTGACCTCCTTATCTTCACTTCTAAACCCCGGCCACTCCCCCACTTCTTTGTTGCTATTGACAACACCATCATCCTCCCTGTTACTTAAATCCGCCACTTCCCAGCTTGAATCCATCTCTAACTCCTTCCTCTCCCTACATACAAGCAGTGTCCAAATCTTGTAGCTTCTTCCTCCTCAGTGTCTAAGATCAGTCCTCTTCTTTCTATCTCTGCTGCTAGAACGCTTGCTCTGGCCCTCATCTCCCATTTTGATTACGGTAACCATCTGCTCTGGCCTCACGACAGCCATCTTGCCCACCCCCAATCCATATTACTGATGGCTACTAGGGTGACCAGACAGCAAGTGTGAAAAATCGGGATGGAGGTGGGGGTAATAGGGTCCTATAGAAGACAAAGCCCCTAATATCGGGACAGTACCAATAAAATAAGGACAGCTGGTCACCCTAACTGCTGCTGACAAGTCCGAGGAATAAATTATGTATCCCAGATTTCAAATATGTATTTGCATCAGTCTTATTTTGCCATGACATGGCCAGTTACCACTTTGATCACTCTTCCCTTATGCAATACCTCCTCTTCTTTTTCTTGTGCCCCTTCTCCCTACCCTCTCTCTGTCTTTAAGGGACTTTCCTCTGAGATCACCTAGAAGAGTGTGGGCAATACCTGAGATAAATTAATAAAAATATAATAGCAGTAAGTTACAAACTAACACATTGAAACCCCCCTGGAAATTTACTGACAGCCAGTGAAGATTACAGAGCACTATCATGGTATGCTCTCTGCCTGACACACGACTGAACAACTGAGATGCTGCATTCTGCGCTAGTTTTCATTTCAGAATGGTCTCAATGCGCAGCATGGTGCAGAATGCATTACAATATTCTACTCTGGAGGAGACCAAAGGCAGGGATATTTGCATCAAGGACCACATCCTAGAGAAAAAGGACAGTCAGGTTTCACCATGTGTCAAAAGTGCTCTTAGCCACAGCTAGTTCTCCAGGAGCAGACCAACATCGCATGAAACTGCTAAATTACAAAATCTGTGCCGCACGTAGCAGATTCCCTCACTCTTCTTGGTTTATCAATTCTATTGGTTGCTTCCTCCAGCCTACCAACATTCCCTTTATCTTCTCTATATCTAGCCCTCATTCAGTTCACAGTCTCAGACAACCTCTGGACCATTTGTTCAACTCTACCTACCAAGATCAAAGCAACAAAGCTGTAGACATGGGTGTGTTATCACAGTCCACATCTCCTCATTAAGCCTCATACTTCTACACAGTGGATATGATGAAATAAACCCCGGTGGTAACCCGCATAAGGGAACCCTACAGCAGAAGAGCAGCTGGCCAACGCTACCCATTGGGCTCTCTCACGCTCAAAAAAACCCTCCATCCAGTCCTTCTCGGGGCGGGTCTCAGGTATGTCAACTAAACCATGTGGTCAGTACTATGAAAGGCAACCCAGCACATACAAAAGCAGCAGCATGGACACTTTATATCCATCCATCATAGATACTACTAGATAATACTTAGTCCTGCCATGAGCACAAGGGACTAGACTAGATAAGCTCTCGAGGTCTCTTCCAGTCCTACTATTCTATGATCATGAGGAGGAGATCACTGACTAATGCAACAAGTGCCTGGTCCATATCTAAGTCTAAAATCTGACTGATTGGTGTCAAGGCAATTCAGAAACCACTGGAGTTTTCTCGCCACAAACTTCTCAAGGATTTTTTCCAATAACAAGTAGAGACTCCCCAGAATTAAGTCAATAGCTGGCAAGACTGTCAGTGTCAAGCTGTATCAAGCAGTCATTTCTTAAGATCCTTGTTTTATAGGAATCTTCAGAGATGTAGGTGTTAATATTTGTTACAGTTACTCTTAACTCTTAGTGATGAACTCCACATATGGAGATTATTAGCATACATTAAAATCCTCCCGTAACGCAATGCTTATTGAACTGGGACACATCACAATATTAGTAACCTTAATTAAGAAACAGGAATCAACACATTTCTACAGCAATGCGATGTACAGAATGCAAGGTTTTCAACTTAATCTGGCCACAAATAATAAAATATTTCATGTTGTAGGACCACATCAATACCTACAGTGATACACCTTACTGTGGATAATGGAATTAGTGTATTGGGGAGACACCCAAGAATGACATATGAAATAGAAATCATTGTACATCCCTGAGAGGTTTATCATTCTGAGCCGCTATTTGTATTGTTCCTAGATTTCCAGATTCCAAGGCCAGAAGGGTCCAATGTGATCATCTAGTCTGACCTCTGATATTACACAGGCTATAGAATTTCACCAAAATAATTCCTAGAACTAAACAGCATCAATTTGACGTATGAGCGAGGCAATGGTGTTCAGATCTCCATTACATTTGGTCTAGGTTCAAACCCAAATTAAGACTAAGGTTGAGTTTTGGACTTAAGGGTACTAAAATCTTGTGAGATTTCTGCAATTTTAGCTCAAAACATGGTGAAATTGACTTGTAGGATTTTGGCTATAACCAACCTGGGAAATAGGCCTTTTTCAATTTAGAATCTGATTTGGAATGGAGGCAGAGTTGGATCTGAGGAATTTGCATCTACACTCCTGTGAAATACACAGGAGTGTAGAAAAGGTTTCCAATTTTGGCCCATCTCTAATCATATTTTATGATATTCGTGGAAGTCTTGCTCTTGCAGACATAAATGAAAAGGACACCTAGCATAATTACTTGATCTCCTTGAAACTGTCTCTTTAATATATTTTGTTCACAGAGCCAGGTATCTGAAAAATCATACAAACTATAATTTTTGCAGGGCAGGTTTATAGTTTCTGCGTGTGGTTTCTATGACTTTTATCCATCTAGGTCAATTATGGAGATCCTGACTTCTCATGTTGACATACATCTCTGTATGATTCAAGGTGTAACATGGATTATCAATAGTATTCTCAGATCTGCTCCCTGGGTTCTTGCTTCATGAGCCTTTAAAAAAAGACTTCTCTTCATCCTTCCTCTAGGAGATCTAGTATCTAATATGTGTGAATAAAATAGATTCACCTGTTCGTTATTCATTTTTTGGTAATAAAAGGTTGCTTATTAATGGCTTTTATTTATCAAGAATTTCTAAACTTCATTGGGATTGGCCCAAAAAACTTCATTTACTTGTCTAGATCCACAGCTTCGTCTGCTCTCAAGCCACGGAGGGATCCCAAACAAACTACATGACACAGGACATGCGGTGATCTGGATTCTGTTGTGAGATTTCTTGCAACAGTTAGCATACATAGCCCTTCAGTAATGCAACTCAGATTCTTCAGCTGACTCTTCTTCAGCTGTTTATTCTTGTGCTATGTGAATAACGTAGCTGGAGTCGATGTAGCTTAGGTCGACTTACCTTGGTGTCTTCACTGTGCTGCGTCGACGGGAAACACTCTCCGGTCGACTTCCCTTACTCTCCTGGGGAGCTGGAGTACGGGAGTCAACCGGAGAGTGCTCTGCTGTCGATTTAGCGGGTCTTCACTAGACTCGCTAAATCAACACCCGCTGCATCGATTGCAGCAGCGTTGATCTCCCACGGCCACACACCAAGTTCGTGCCAGCATAGGAATTGTGAGCACATGATCTTTAGCCTAGAGCGCAATCCCTTGGACCCAAACTGCCTCTCAGCTGGAAAATAAAAGTCTTCAGGGTTCTTGGTTAAAACCACTGTTTGAAAAGGGGCATGGAGCAGGGAGAGGTCTGAGCAGGACTGCCTGGGAGCACGGGAGTGAAAGCTAACCTGAGTCATTCAGCTTAAAGTAAGGGAAAAGCATTGAGGAAAGAAAATAAATGCTGTGATTTATACAGTTTATAATTTTTATGTTACGTAAGCCCCAAATTAATTTTAAACTTACTAAAATGGAGCACATGCTAAGAGGTCAATACTAAAAAAAACCCAACTTCGGGTCAGACAGAATTACCAAGCATAGAAGCAGAAACTGTGGTTTCAAACTTATTCTGACCAACCTCTCTAGACCTCTGCATACTTCCAGCATGATCTAATGAACTTCTGCTTCCACCAAGAACAAAAATAACAGGATCACATGAAAAACCCCAGCACAAGTTACCAGGAGGATTGTAGTTCACATGGAGTGTATTGGGTAAAAAGAAAGATGAATCCCCACAATGCTGAATAAGACCAGATTCATAGCGCTCAGAGTTATCTTGTTAGTGAGTTTAAGAGTAGAATACTGATTCTGTCAGTTCTCAGTATCTGAAATCTAATTTATCCTCACGCTCTTGCTGGTGAAACTGTTTTTCATCTCAGGTAGCATGAAAGAAATGGCTGGGGTAATTTGTTATGGGAATGAGATCATCACATAATAAAATACTTTAGCTCTCAGAAGCACAACATAGTTAAGAAAATCTCGGCATTAGTCTAAGCACATGGTAACAAATCGGCAGCTGCATACATAGACACATATGGTCATTGTGGGGGCCCTACCAAATTCACGGCCATGAAAAAACACGTCACAGACTGTGAAATCTGCTCTTTTGTGTGCTTTTACCATATACTATACAGTGAATACAGATTTCACGGGGGTGACCAGGGTTTCTCAAATTGGGTGTCATGATAGAAAAGGGAGTTGCGGGGGTGGAGGGTGTCACAAAGTTATTTTAGCGGGTCATGGTATTGCCACCCTTACTTTGGCGCTGCCTTCAGAGCTGGGGGGCTGCCCGACAGCAGCAGCGCAGAAGTAAGGGTGGCAATACCATACCATGCCATCCTTACTTATATTTTTTAATGGGATTTTCCCCCCAGCTTCTTTGAACTCAAAATAACTGAAGGGGTGTGTGGTGGTCGCCCCACCCCCTAAGAAAAGGGCTGGAACAGGCCTTTTGAGGCTGCACAGACCGGCAGCCAATCAATAAAGGCCTGTGGAGGGCAAATCAGGGGAAGGAAAAGGCAGCCAATGAGGGCCGGGCGAGGCCCTATATAAAGGCTGCCTAGCAGAGAAGAAGGGAGTATCTCCCTGACTAGCAAGGGAGGAGGACTGGCTCCTGAGCTAGGAAGCAAGCACCTTGGACAGAGCAGTGCTGGGCAGGCTCGGGGGAGCAGGAGAGAGCTCCAGCCCCATTACCTGCCAGGCTGCAGACCCTGCTACAAAGGGCCTAGAAGGTGCACGGAGCCAAAGTGGAAGTGGCCCAGGGAAGACTAGGCGGACAAGAGGGGAACGAAGGACAGCAGAAAGAGGCTGCCGCTAGAGGGTCCCTGGGTCGGGACCCAGAGTAGCGGGCGGACCTGGGTCCTCCCCCTTATATTGCACCTGGCCAGGGAAGACGGGGGCCAATACAGACTGCAACTTGCCCCTGAGCTAAGGGACTAGACTTTGGGTTGTGGTTGGCCACTGAGGCAGGTGCGAGTCCCAAAGACTGCTGTTAATCATCCCCCCCCTCCTCCCGCCCCAGAAGGGGGTGAGTCTGGAGTAGTGGGCACTGCCGGAGGGCAGTGTCCTGAAGCAGACGCCACCGAGCGGGAAGCAACGCAGATCCCAGGGCAGCAGAACAGACAACGGGCAAGACACCCCATGCTGAGAATGCCCCGCAGCAGACAGAGCTAATTCCCGGAACAAATAGCGGGAGTCTTGACCCCATCACAGGGTGTTGTTTAAAGAGCATAGAAAAAAATTCCCTTCCCGGCAGAAGCCAAGCGTGGAGAATGCAAGCCTTAAAGGCAAATGTTTTGAAGACTTCTGTCTAAAACAGTTTTGTATCCATAACAATTGTAGGCTCTAACAAGCATCCCGCATAATATTTAATTCTATCTGAATGTTCCCATCTGCCTTTTGGTCGACTGATGAACGAAGCAATTAAATTAATTTCTTCCATGCATTGTGAGGGATAAACTGCATTCATTTTGAATGCAGGTGATATAGCAGTGACTATATTGATTATTAATAAAAGTGGGATTGCACCAGCAGTTCGGTATAATAAACGAGTGTTTTAAATTCATGTTTCCATTTTCACAAGCCACTAGGAACGACGGTTTGTTTCCCCAACACCAGGGAGCTGTTAAAGCTGTAGATCAGGAAAAGCATATGTCTGTAACAGAACTATTGTGCTTGAAACCACTTTTTATTTGCCCCCACGCTTCTCTGAGCCTGCTAAAGCTCCACATACCTGTTTTCATGCCTGCAAACGTTTGACCTACGTGCCCAAAGACAATTTTGAGTAGCAGAGTCGGGGCTTTTATGACAGCGTCAAACAACAAATACGCACTATGTCCACAACCTCAATTTAGCTCCCAAAACAGTGCATGCAGGACTCCCAGATTAAGGGGACAGAGAGCAAACGTGCTGCTACTTTTCGTTTTCAGAGCTTACTTAATTAGAGAGCCGTTTGAGAGGGATACGGAATTAAAGGCTGAGTAGCAAGAATTGTAAAAAGCAGATTGAAATTGAGGAGCAGAGCTTAGGGATCAAATGATCTATAGTCAACAATTGTTTTTCTTTTCTATTTTGAAACAGCAGGAGTTTCTTACTAAGGGCCCTGCTATTCCTGCACCAAGCAGAAGCCTATTGGCATGGCATGGAAGTGTCATCTCCATGGCATTGTTCTCCTCCCCGGTCTCCTTCTTGAACCTGCTGAGAACCATCTGTGGAGCTCACCCGACTTGCTGAAATAAAGAGTATCTTTGTTTAGTAAGTGCAAACTAGCACAAGAGCAAATGGGGCCCACGTGTTAACACCTGGACTTCAACAAACTACACACGGTCAATATAGATAAGGATGAAAAGAAACCATTCTGGCCACTAGAGAATCATCTCCAAAGAACCTGGTATATGGAGTAATTAGGGAAGACGTAAAGGCTATAACAATGATGGTACAGAGACAACGGGGCTATGCAAGTGACTGATGGTGCAGGCACTTCTTTTAACTGACTAGGAAACAGCACAATTCTCCCACTGATGACTGCTGCCATCTGACAAGAACATCCAAAGCTCAGCGGATGCCCACTGCCACCCTTCCAAATCACACTCAATATCCTGGGAAATTGTTCATTTCCCAGGACATTGAGTGTGATTTGGAAGGGGGGTAAGCATGCCCTTCCCACCGCTGACAGCATAGCCTCAGGGCTCTTCCAGGGGCAACACTTTACAGGTGCCAATGTCTGGGGAACAGGTTCACTCAGCTGCAGCAAGGAAGACAGCAGGCCCAAGAGAGCAGGGCCTGCTAAACCCAACTCCTCTGCTTCCCACCAGACCAGCCTTCTGGGACTTCTGTTTGCCCCATGGGGGATGAGAGTAGCAGCAGCTCCAGCCCATAAAGGCCACTCCCCCGCAGAGGAATCTCACTCAGCAGCAACAGGGTCCCACCGTCACAGCCTCCAGCACCTTGACAACACTTTCAGTCATTCCTCTGCCACTCTCTCTGCCTTTGCAAGATCTCGAAGAACTTTTGTTTATAAACTGCAAACCTATAGAGTTAAACAACGCACAATACACCACCCAGTGCCCTTTACAAACCTAGGCAGCCCCAAAACCTTCTGTTCCCCCATCTGACCTTTCTTTTAAGCCCTCTTATGCCCTTCTTTTGTCTTCTCATGTTTCTCACTCGTGTTGTCTTAATTTAATCCCTGTTCCTGTTAAAGCCAAACATTTTTGCCATTGACTTCAGTGGATGCAGCATTACGCCCTTAAATTCTGATCCTGTAAACATTTACACGCTTGCTTCAAGTTAAGCACAAGTTATCCTGATGACTTGAATGGTTCTGCTCATGTGAATAAAGTCAAGCATGTGCATAACTGTTTGCAGGATCAAGGTTTTAGATTGTGTGACTGGTGAAATGAATTAGCCTGTCGACAGGTACCCAGACCCAAGGCGATAGATATATTGCATATATGTATTTAATGGGATCCTTGGTGAAAGCATGGCACTCTAGGTATTGTGTGGAGATACAGTAACCCCAAGCATTGTGCTAGTGTCTTCATCATGGCAAATCCCGAAAGGATATACCCTGCTTGCAGATTTAGTGCCACATGGATCAATCTCTAGTCAGGTAATTAATGTGTTCATGCCACGGAAGGTTTTGATGAGCACCAGATTGCTGGCGCTGTAGCAGCATTCCTTGTTCAACATGCTTTGTAATTCATTGGTCTTCCAACATGTCTGTACCAAGAAAGCTGCCAAAACCAAACCAGTGCTGATGGAGGTGGTTGTGGGTTCAGCTTTGAATATTCTCATTTTTGATCTTGTCCTGCCATTTAATGTGGAGCCGTTGATGAAGGTGACCAGAATAAAAATCTCAAGCCACCGCTCTTCAACCTTCCTCGGTGCCCATCTTTCACTGCCGTACAACAGAATTGGTATGAGGTTCCATAGCTCCACCGCTTCGGAGCAAGCTTGATGTCAGGACAGGTCCCACAGAGGTCACTGAGGGTACGTTTGCATTGGAGCTGGGAGCAAGCGGGGTGGACCGACTCGTGCTAGCTCCACTTGAGCTAGCGTGCTAAAAATAGCAGTGTGGACATTGCAGCTCCGGTGGATACTCGGGTTAGCCACCCAATCTCAGATGCAGGGCGTTGGGCGGGCTTGAGAGCACATGCTGCCCCCTAAGCCACAACCTCTACTCTGCTATTTTTAGCATGCTAGCTCGAGCCAAGCTAGCACAAGTCTCTCTTCCTTTTAGGTAGTTTTCGTAGCCTATGTTATACAGGAGATCAGACTATATATAATCTAGTGGTCCCTTCTGGCCTTAAATGCTATGACTATGAGCTGGGATGGAGACGTGCTCCCAGCTGCTGTGTACACATACCCTGACGGGGCCAAAACACGGCAGCAGGGGCTGCTGTATGAGTATCCACATCTTTGGAGCATCCTCCGACACGGTCTATCCCGCCCCTCAAGTATATGCTAGTTGCCACCCGCTCAATCTCCCATCCAGACAGATTAACATTGAACTCCTTGTAATCTGAAGCTGGAGACGGCTTGATGGAAATGGCCAGAGACTTAGTTTTATCCAGGTTACTAACAGACCAGTGCACGCTGCTTCTTGCCTGACCAGATTGCTTCATGCGACTGTAACCCCAATTAAATTAATGGATTTGTGAAGTTAATTGGGTCCTTAAATAAGGCTCTTAGATTGCAGTTCTTTGGTGAAGGGACTTTACCTGTTGTTTGTTCAGCAAACTGCCACCTACTTCAAGGGCTAATTAATAAATAAGTGTGACTGGTGAAACGCATCAGCAATCCTTTGTCAAATAAAATTGTTACCAACTAAAAAAAACCAAAAACCAAAAAACCAGACACCTAGATCCAAGAGGATAGATACATTAGCAATACATATCTCTTTATGGGATCCAAAGTAAAATCATGTTATTATAGCAGCCTGGGTATTGTGTGGAGATTCAGGAAGCTCAGCTCACTACTGGCTGTATTTGCACATTTCAGATCTCTTGTATTTCCTTCAAATGGATGGATTACTTTGAAATGTCTGGGGATTTTTTCATGGTTCCTTTGTTTTCTACTTCTCTAACATTTCCTCAGTTAATTCTCATGCAAAATCCCGCTCTGGGCCTTTTAAGCTGTATATCTGGAACTACTCTTGTTTCTGATTAATATTTTGTGTACTTGCAGTTTAACTGTTTGCTTTTGTAGCTAGAAGGCTTTCTTAAGCTGTCGGTGATTTTTTTTTATGACTATAAATATGTGACATGCATCTCATGATAAAAATAAATGGAGAGAATTTGAACTGGTATGAAAGGGGAAAAAAATCCCTCTTCCCTGACTATGCATGACGACGTTGGGCCAGATTTTGCTTTTTACACCATCATGAAACTGAAGTAAGTTCACTGCAAGCTACTTATGGCCGGAGTCTTCTCTATTTCACTGGAAGAAATCCAGAGAAACTCCATTGACATCTGCCTCTCTATTGCCACATTCTGCACTCTGTTTCCCCGGTGAGAATCCTGGGTAAGTAACTCCTCTGACATCGCTCAACAGAAGCTGCAATATAAGCTCTGATTTAGTTCTTTCATAAAGTGCTATGCACTTTATGGCACTGCATTAAAGACTAACACAGTGATTTCTCCATTGCCTTCTAATGATGGCTATTTATTCCCTTCCATGGAGCTTCCAGTATGCCCTCCGAATAGACAGTTGACTATCAGACAGCAGAACCCTTCTAAAGGGTATCATTATTTTAACTATCTGCTCAAAAGTGCTTAACAGTCCCTTGGAAACCCTTTCTCACAATTAAATCTTGAGATTATGACAGAGCCAGAAATGTTTCAAGTCCCTTGTCTGCTAGAGTTCTCTGCACTCTGAAAGCTGAACAGCCTTCCTTGCAGCTAAGGTGAATGTCTCTTGAGTACAGTGGGATCTACAGGGTCAGTTATACAGTCTCTGTTGCCTTAAAGCACTGCTGTCCTGCAGGGGGAGAGGTTGGGTTCTTTTTGGAGGAGAAGAGATATGTAGGAAGACAGTAAAGCTTGGAATACTCTTCTCTGGAGGCCAGAAATGACAAGACGTAATAGGCGATACACAGCAGCAGTAGTAATAATACCTCACTCTTATATAACGCCTTTTCAAGTTTAAATCTCAAAGCACTTTACAAAGGAATCAATGTCATTATCCTATGACCCTATAAAATGCTCTGATGGCAACTGGCCCCTCTTGTGGATCCCTTGCAATTCTAAACAGGTATCTGAACACAATTGAATGGTGCTTTTCAGTTTTTGAACTTTAACTTCATCATGCATCATTCTAGCATGGCCTGTCTGAAACGCCGCGTGGCATCATAATGCATCATTCTAGCATGGCTGACTTCTGGTAGTGTCTGGCTACTTCCTTCCACTGCGTCATTCTGATCTACGCTTTACTCTCCCCAGCAACCAAGGCACTCTCTACAGCAACAAGAGCTCTCACTGCATAAAACCCCCCAAACCGCAGCAGTAAGCTTCAGAGCCGGATCTAGAGACTTGGGCTCATAATGGTGCTAAAAATAGCAGTGTAAATGTTCTGTTCAGGCTGGAGCCTGGGCTCTGAGATCCAACCCCCTTGCCAGGTTTCAGAGCCTGAATTCCAGCCCAACCGGGAACATCCACACTGCTATTTTTAGCAGCGTAGCCCAAGTCTGTAGACCTGGGCTCTGAGACTGCCACAGGTTGTTTGTATTTGCAGGGTAGACTTAGCTGAAGATTTTGCACCTGAGAGTACTGTCCCATTGGCTGGGGGGACACACCATCACAGTACATGTTTAGTATAATTTTTATACCTATTATTGTTGGAGAATTGCATGGGATTTTAGTTGACTTTAATGGTAATCACACTGATAAAACCCTATACAGCTCTTTGACATTTTCCCTGCTTAGTGACAAGATGAGCCTGATGTGTCACTACACTTATACGTGTCACGAAGGAGGCTCTACAGCACAGAGTTTGTTTGAAAAGTCTGTTCTGCAAATTACCGAGCATATGTTCTGTTAATATCTTGTTAAAAATGAGTGTTTTTAGACTACAAACCAGCCTCTCTATGATTAAAGATCAAAGCCATGGAAGTGTCATTGAAACCCCTTTCAAGTAGTTACAGTTCTGTAATCCTTTGCAACGAAATCCTTTGTTCTGAAAGGTTTCTTAACTAGCTCACTAACAATGCTAGCCTGGATTTGCACTCCACGTAACCAGAGATTCTGTACTGAATCTCACTGGAGGTTTCCATTTATCTGTGGCATTTTAATGGGCAATCCACAGTTTTCTCGCACAGCAGCTGATGAGAAAGTCTATTCAGAGTCTGACCTTGTACTGATCAGCGTGGCCTCTGAGACCCCGATATTAACCATCCAAATGTGCATGTGAGGATTACAGGTATAGCCAAATGCTCAAATCAGCTAGAAAGAACAGGGTAATGCACTTCTTTTATGTGGCAATACCCATCGTGTTTACAGACAGAATGGCTACAGAGCATTACTCAGTGCTCTGAGTGGGAGCCGTGTTAGTCTGTATCCGCAAAAAGAATGAGGAGTACTTGTGGCATAAATTTGTTAGTCTCTAAGGTGCCACAAGGACTCCTGGTTGCTTATTACTCAGTGCTGTGATTCTAGCAGTGCTCCTTGATTTATCTCTCAGCTTAATGGCACACGGTAGAATTGCCACATTGATTAACAACTCCTTGAGTCCTTTCAAATCACTGCTCTCTTCTGCCTCTCAGTGTTATCGTCTCTCATAAATTCTGTAGAGTCAAAAGATTATTTTAAACGGTATAAACGAGCAAAACTTTTTGATAAAGTAACCTCCCTTTTCCACACCCCACCACCTACCTATGAGCATTGCACTTAGCAGACAAGTCCACACAAGAGCTTGGGGTGCTTTGTTTAAAAAGATTCTTTGTCACATAGTTGTTTCCTAAAGAAGGTTTCTCTTGAAGTAAATATTAATTTGTACTGAACAGGTGCATATGTTAATTTGAGATATAATTAAATGTCAGACCAGCTCTCTCCAGGAAGGTTTGCACAAGTCTGGAATACTTTGATTTTTTTTTTCAAATAAGCTTTTTATTAACTTTTCTCTATCAAATGGCATAAAAACAAGAATAATTTTGCCCACTATGAAAACAAAACTACCTCTGGGACAAGACTTTACAACTGTTCAGCAGTGCCTGGCAACACTACACAAAAAATTAGAGCAGGAACATTATAGATTTTTGGGTAAAATTTTCAAGTGTGCCTAAGTGGTTTAGGAGCTAAACTCCATTTTTCAAGAGATGTAGGCACCTAGGAACCTACGTCCCATTGACTTTCAATGAGACTTAGGCTCAGAAGCCGAGATTTTTAAAGGTATTTAGGCATTGCTGCGCTTTTTAGCATTGCAACACAGAATTGATTTAGGAGCGTCAATCTCATTTTCAAAGTGATTTAGGAACTTCAGTACCTAATTCCCATTGACTGTCAATAAGAGTTTGGCTCCTAAGTGTCTCAATCACTTTTGAAAATGAGATATAAGCCCTGAAATCAGTTAGGCATTGCAACACTGAGAGCAGCAATGTCTACATCGCTTTAAAAATCTGGGCCCTAAGCCACACAGACCCACAGCACCTCTCAGTGATGCAGCGTTTGTGATGCTCTGAGTTTGAGTTTAGCAAACAGATAAGGGCCTGGCTACACTTGCAGATGTAGAGCGCTTTGAGTTAAACCAGCCTTCGGAGAGCGCAGTAGGGAAAGCGCTGCAGTCTGTCCACACTGACCGCTTCAAGCGCACTGGCATGGCCACATCTGCGGCACTTGCAGCGGCACTGGGAGCGGTGCATTATGGGCAGCTATCCCAGCATGCAAGTGGCTGCAACGTGCTTTTCAAATGGGGGGCGGGTGGGGTGGAGTGTGACAGGGAGTGTGTTGTGTGTATGTGGGGGGAGAGAGAGTGGGTTTTGGGGGGGCTGAGAGGATGTCAGCATGCTGTCTTGTAAGTTCAGACAGCAGCAGACCTTCCTGCCCCCCGCCTCTCTCTCTCTCTCACACACAGCATTCTACAGTAATGGTTGCTTTGTCTCGGAGCAGATAAGCAGCTGGCTGTCAGAAATGGAGCTTTCAAAGGGCATATCTGCATTCCTACAGCCGATTCCAAACAATGACAAGAGTGGCCACTTGACTTAAGGGGATTATGGGACATTTCCGGAGGCTGATCAGAGCGCAGTAAAGCAACACCTTGTTCACACTGGCGCTGCGGGACTCCAGCGGGGGCGCAGCAAACATTATTCCACTCGCCGAGGTGGAGTACCAGCAGCGCTGTAGCCGTGGAGTCAGAGTGCTCTACGTGCCTTGCCAGTGTGGGCGGGTAGTGAGCTAGTGCGCCCGGTGCTCCTTTATTGCGCTGTACCTCGCAAGTGTAGCCAAGCCCTAAGGCTCAGACTCCATTCACAACCTCATGTAATGGAACCTCCCTTCCCCCGACTGCACCATTCAGGTTCTTGGAAACTTCAGTGCTCCCATCCTCCCATCTCTTCACCCGAGAGAGGCGTGAAACCAAGCAGGAGTTAGTATAGCTAGAGGCTGAGGTACAGTATCAGCTGAGTGTTTAAAATACAAGCCTCTCCTCCCTCAGGCAGGTCTGTTTACAAACCAAGTCCTGTGGTGAAAGAGGCCTTCCCACAATGGGTGGAGAACACTCCCATCCCAGTCACAGTGGTTGTGCCCCTATTACTTCCATGGCTGTTAGAGCACTGCAGGAATGCTGTCCCCTCATTGTGTGTATTTGTTTTCTTCCTTCTTTACTGATTTTTTTTTTTTAAATCTCGAGCTGGGGATACCACTTTGGCACCACAGTCCCTTTAAACTATTCAGTGTCATTCCCAATTGCGCAGTCTGGCTGGGCAGTCAGACCATGGCCTTGGGGAAAAGGAAGATCTGGAATAACCCATCAAGCGTTCTGCAGATGGGAAATTCCCCTACTTCGAACCAGGAACAGCCATCACAGCTGCCTATGGTACTTCTGAAGGTCAGCAGTACAGAGGGACTTTATCCTCGTCTAGTCACCTGCACTTGGGTACTGCTGAGGAGCAGATGAGCAATCCCATAGGGGCCTGATCCAGCACCCACTGAAGTGGATAGAAATCTTGCCATTGACCTTAAGTATGTCTTTGATATGATGTTTTCCCATTCAGACTCCTAGTTCCATTTTGAGAGGATTTTAGTCTGGATCCAATATATTTATGTCCCTCCATCATATACATCCACAGTGGACATTACACAGCATATTCTATGCAAGCGATGGGCTACATACGAGTAAAAAAATGGCTATTAAAAAAATCTTGCCTGAGAAAGCCGTAAGACTTTTCTTCTCTACTTAGAGTCCAGCTCTGATGTCAAGTACATGTGCTTTACACTGGTGTCATGGTACCAAGCTGAATGGAGTCTCTCCTGATTTACATCACCATAAAGGAGATAGAATCAGGCCTCTAGACTTTGCATTCTTTCTGGAAAAATGTAAGTCTCTGAATATTTTAGTTAGGTGCAGTACATGGATAAAAGGGATAATGCATAATGTCATTCTACCTTCTGCTTTTGTCAGGTGAGCTATACAATTCTAGACTGATGTAAAGAACAAATGTAAATTATACTGAGCATTTCAAAAGGTTTTAAAAAATAGCACGACAATCCGTTTCCTTCTAAAATATTTCATAAAGCCGATTCGGGACTAAAAAATAAAAAGCATTATTTAGCATGAAAGGACGGTGGTAATTTCATTACATTAACCTAAATTCTTCAGGTTCAGCGTTGTTAGCTTTTGAAAGGGAATTATTCTTTTTGAAACAAATCCCACGAGAGTTCTTCAACCCTGATGGATTTGGAAGATACTAAGAGTGAGCTAAACTACAGTGCTCTCAATGCCTCGGAAGGAGGAGGAGTACCTTACCATACATGGAGATCACCTATGAATTGTAGCACATATTAGTATCAGTTGTATTATTTATGTGACCATAGTGCTCACAAATCCCTGCTGAGGGGGGAAGGGCTGCTCCTCTGGAAAATGGTCCTGGGCAAAAATGTTCAATGATGCACTTTTGGCCCAGAGACTTTCTCGAAGTTGGATCTGCTTCCTCCAGACTGCACTAGGTGGAAATTTGGACCACTTAGGCTATGTCTACACTTGGACCCGGAGGTGTGAGTCCCAGCTCAGGCAGACATCGCTGTGCTAGCTCTCATCAAGCTGGCATGCTAAACACAGCGGTGTTGCTGCAGACAAACGGGCGGCGGCAAGCGATGGTACGAGTTAGCCCTGCCGAGTGCACATCTGCCTGAGCCCCCTTGGTACGTATTGGGGTGGCTAGCCCAGGCCGCTGCTCGCCACCACCTGTGCTACCCCAGAGACCTTGCTACTTTTGTACGCCAGCTCGATGAGCACGCGGCAGGGACTCAAACTCTCAGCTCATGGTGCAGACATACCCGTGCATAAAGCCGCAGCACAGTCATTAAATAATCAAGCCAGGAATAAGCATGGACATTCCACGGGCTTGAGGTGAGTTGCCAAGTGCTGACATTAGATCTGGATTTGGCACCCCTGTCTCTGAAGGTGACTGAATCCACTCACCCGTGTGGCTGCTGCTGCTGCAGAACCGGTATTGGTGTGGTGCTACACTCTGCAGTAGCAGCCCTCCCATAGGCTCTGACGTTTATTCTCCCCGGGGGTGCTCCACCCCCACTGTGGCCCAAGGCCCCACCCCTTCCCCCGAGGCCCCACCCACACCCCACCTCTTCCTGACCCTGCTCCGCCCCCTCCCCCAAAGCTCCTGCCCACCTGCTGCTCTCCGCCCTCCCCCAAGTGCCTCCCTCAGCTGCCAGACAGCTGATCAGCCACGCCTCCGAACAGCTGATCGATGGTGATTTCAAACAGCTGACCGTGGCACCATGGAACAGCTGTGGCTGGTAGGTGCTGAGCACCCACTACTTTTTTCCCCGTGGGTGTTTGAGCCCTGGTGCACAGATGGAGTTGGCACCTATGGGCCCACCAGTCACTTACAGGAAGAGGTGCCCCGGCAAGCACCAGTTTAGTACAACTTGGTGATGCCACAATGGTGAGTGGATTACAAATCAACAGGAATATATAATAACATGGAAAACACGCAAGTTACGCACATGGCATGTTTACATAATGTGTTCCCTTGTCTTCCTCTCCTTTCAGCTCTTCCAAACGTCATGTCACCCACCTGTTTTGCCTGGTCTTTGTTTGTCAGTTCTTTGACGTAAGGACTCTTTTACTGTATGTTTATACAGTGTCCAATATAATGGGGTCCTCTTCTGATAGTTTTGTATGGTAATAGCACCCAATTAATGACTAATTAATACATATTTGTTACTAATCATTAATAACAATTCCTAGCTTAAAGGTAGAGAATGCTGGAATGATAGAGGGACAACTGACAGGGAGGAATATAAACAGGATCAAAGAGAGTCCCCTCATGTGCAGAAAAGGAAAGGGAGAATCTTTAACTCAGTTGTACTTTGATTGACAGCAGCTTGCTAATTGTTCAGTGATTCAGACAGAGGGCGAGGGAATCTATCTAGATTTTCTCTCGGCATGCAAGTCAGATCCCTAAATAATTCACATTCGTTTGCAAGTTATTCTCGCAGAAGGTGTTGAATTGTAACTGTTTAAGGGCAAGTGACAGCTTGTATTTTATTTTCTGAACAGACAAAAATTAGAACAGACAAGATAGACCTAAATATATCAGGATAACCCCAACATGAACAGGCTAAATATTATCCATTCAGGATATTATCTGAAGCAGATGTATGTCTGGAGTTGAAGTGCTGTGCATATTTTGCTTAAAATTTTTGTTACGGCTTGATGCCCATGTTATCGAGGAAAGTGCAAAAGCTGAAAAATATGCTTTTTCCCAAGCAGATCGTATAGCTTCTAGTAGAGATTAAAGTGGCAAATTCAGATCGAGATAGCAGGAGAGAGGACAATCACACCCCACGCATCCAGTACTTTGGAGATATAGATATAAGGGATCGCTAATTCCCCGCTATTCGCTATTATGCGTGATGATGGGCAAAGAAGCATAAAATGAGGTAGAAAGCCCCAAAAGGAGCAGAAAGGGGAGAAACAGCAGTAAGGCATGACTCCCCCACCTATCCTTGGGGCCTGTGGAGGCCCTCTATGCTAGATCTGTGTGTGGTCAGTGCTCAGCGGCTCATGAGGGTGGAGGAATGAGAAGGTGTGTCAGGGGAAGGGGGAGAGAGGAGGAGCAGCTGCTCTGTATGGCATACTCCCCTCTCTGACTGGCAGAATTTCTGTTAGAATACAGAGGGGAAGCTACTGCTGTTCCAAGTGGTTTTATTGCCTTTTCTTCCATGCTGTGTCCACTCACCCATGGAAGGGGAGAAGAGTTTAGGCACAGCAGGCTGGCCAAGGACAGCATGGATGCCAAGGGAGAGAGAATGGCTGCTAGACATTAGTACAGAGGAAACCCTCCATGTCATTGGGACTTTCTTTCTGTACAGATCCCACAGATCCATGAGGTTTAGAAGCTACCACCCTTGCTTCCTCCAGGGTCATCCAGGCACTAGGAGGAACCTGTAAGACAGATCCTCAGCTGAGGCCTGATCCAAAGCCTACTGAAGTCAATGAAAGTCTTTCCAATGGTTTAAATGGATTTTGGATTCAGTCCCTGGTGTAAATCTGGCATATTCCCATTAAAGTAGGCCAGGTCTACTCCAGCTGAGTATGTGGCCGGATGTGAGGTGAACCCTATGGAGTTTCTCCAAGTCTTCTGTTCCCTTTGTCCGAGATATACCACAGGAGGGTATAATGTGGTCCCTAGGAATGTCCTTTGCTTTCTATCTGAATCTAATTTCTATTCTTGACTATTTGTAACTTTAAGCTCTAAGTTTGGTTCTTACCAATCCCTCTCCTGCTTCTGTGCCCCCCTTTTTTTTCAGATGCCAAGAATGTCTGTTTGAAGAGAGATTTATTTTGTTAGACCCCTGCTACTGTTATCACACTTGACATCTCCCAAGTGCATTAAAAGGCTCTTTCACTTCATGCATGTTTAGAATGTATTCTGTGATGGCAATTCTGATCACAATCTAGCTGGAGACAAGTTGAATGGATACTAGAAAAAACACAACCTGCCATGATCACGTTATTTTTGGAATTGTAAAACGTTGGTTGATTGATTAATGGCTCTATTTAAAATACATCCAGATTGCATAGTTTTATTTAGGATACCAGACAGTTATCTTTTTCTTTGGGAAGAGCTCAAGTGGTGATAGGGAAGTATCAGCTATGAGATGAGTGAGGTTGTAAATTTAAAAAACTCTTTTTTTAAAACTATGACTTGTAAAACTTCATCTTGGCTGACCCATCCATGAACATGGATTTCAAAATGTAGAAAAAAGGCATGCAATATTAGCACTAATAAGTATGACTGAATAATTAAATTATTTTGCTACTTTTACAACAGCGATAGGATTATTCTGAATTAGTTACATAAATCGTTCCTAAAATTTCCTATCACTCTTATGTTATTTAAAATTTCTTACACATCAATTAGTTTGAAATAATAAGACTTTAGGCTATCCATTAATTGCTGCACTGTAGACATGACCTGTATTTAACGTTCTGCAATGAAAATTAAGCTGAAGCAACAAAGAATCTTGGCTAACAGAAAAGGTTTCTTCAGCCTTCAAATAACAAAGAAAAGTTAATGGGAGCAATGAATACACAAGAGACTCTTTGTCAGTTTACCATTTTCTGCTGTTACACGCTAAGACAGATTGCTGCAGCTATAAGCTTTTATCTACACATGTTTAACACATATTGTTGTATTTTCCATGTATTCTTTCCAGATTATACAATATAACTACTTTCTGCCAAAAGTCCGGTGCTGAAAGAAAGATATTATTCATGTAAAGGGAGGCCAGCTTCATAAAAAGTCCAAGGACTTATTTGTTTGAGAAACATCACTTAGAAGATACTGCAATAGACTACTCCTGGGAGAATTCTGCGCCACTGTGTGTGCGCAGAATTCATGCCCTGTGCAGATTTCTTTGCTTCCCTGCAGAAAAATGACTTTCTGACAGGGAAGCTTCAAGAGCAGTTACACATCACTCCCTAGTAGTGCAGATACATTGTTTCAGGCACCTGGAGCAGCCTGTAGAGAGGAAAATCACTGTGGGGCTGGGGACACCCCAGCCAGTGGCTTCTACACTGAGCCGGGATCAGCTGCTAGTCCTGGCTGGGCTGGAGGCAGGAGAGGATGGGACTTCCTTTTCCCCTGCAAGGAGTGGCTGGGGCTGTGTAAGACCCACCCCCAGAAACCTCCCCCAGCTGCAGGAAGCTCAGCATCCCCCCCTGCTTCTTGGCCCCATCGCTCCTCAGCTGTGGGGGGAGGGGACACTGTATGGGGAGCGGCTTCCCCCCCGCATCCACCCAACCCTTGTGAATCCAGACCTCCCATACCCAGACATCCCTGTCAAGCGTCACCCAGTACATCCAGAATACCCCTAGCCCTCCATACCCAAACCCCACCCCACTGCACCTCAACCCCTGCCCTCAAATCTCCTGCCTCCGGATCCTCACTCTTGCACCCAGACCACCCCCTACTGAGCTCCTGGCACTCAAACCCCCACTCTGACAAGCCCCACACCCCTGCACCACCCTGAGCCCCCACATCCAGACCCCCATGCCACTGACCCCCCAATTAGCTGCACCCAGACTCTCACCCCACTAATCCCCACTTCCCTATCACCCAGATACCCCTGCTGAGACCCGCACACCCAGACCCCTCTGCTGAGCCCCAATCACCTTCACCTGGAAGCCCCTGCAGAATCCCATTGCCCCTGCACCTCAAACCCCAGCCCCCAACAAGCCTCTGTGCATCCAGATCCCCCCACACCTAGACCCTCCACTGAGCTGCCTGCACCCAGATTGTCCCACACGGAACCCTCTCACCCCACACCTGGATCCCCCCACACTGAGCCCCTCCACACTTGGATCCTGCCTGGTTGAGCATGTCTGCCCTATCCCTGGTGCACCTGGTGCAGAGGGGCAGGGCCCCAGGGTGTTTCTGGGTCTTCTGCTGTGTCAGGGTTGGGTGCAGCCTCACTGCTGAGTCTGGGTCCCGGGGGTGGGGTTGGGGCTGCAGGGTGATCTCCCACATTCGTGCAGCCAGTGGCCTGTGCTCCCCACTGTCATGCTGGATCCTCTGCATTTATTTATTGACAAATGAAACTCACAGAATTTTAAAATATTGGGTGCAGAATTTTTAATTTTTTGGTGCAGAATGCCCTCAGAAATAATAGATATGTAAGGTAAATGTGGATGGGGGAGCTTTAAATAGTTCAGTCAGTGCTCTTGCTTTTCTGTTAGCTAACGGAGATGGGTTTATTGGAGAGACACGTTGTCTACACACATGGGGAATTCACAGTTCTTAATTTTTATCTGCCTGCTGTTGTGGCTCACTGAGAAGCTGTTAAACTGCCTTGATCTCTTTGTAAAAGAGGCCTTAAGACAGCTGAAGTTCTCCTTCAGAGCCAGCCTTCTGCTCTGTTCATGTACTGAAGCCACATTCTAGCATCTGTGACACCACAGCTGGTTTCAGGCTATCAACTTGTAATGTCACACCCCATGGATTGCAGCATCAGTCATCAGGATCTGACTGCTTACAGAGAAGGGGAATTGGAAACATTAAAATATTATAAAAAGAAGAGAAACTAGCCCAAGATGAATAATTAGGAAGGCTGGGAGGGGACACAGGAGAAAACTGCTCTCCTCTCAATTATTTTAAAAGCAGAATATGCTATAATCAGGACCCCCTGTAATCTGGCCATGCAGAATTCATCTTGTGCCACAGAACTGTGCTCGAGAATCTCAGCTTTCATTTTTAAAAACTGTTTCTAGCACATGCTATTGCAGATATACACTTAGGTGATGTTTTAAGTGAAAACCTATGCAGTGATGCCTGTCTGAATCTGCAGAGAGCCTGAAACAATAGCTCTAAGAGATGTGAATTGCCCCAATTCCCATAGACTCTGCTACTACAATTGGCATTCTCCCAAGATACTGCGGAATTTGCAGTTTTGTGCCTGTCTCCCTGCCCCAGCCCTGCCAAGATCTGCCTTGTCTTCTCCAGCTTTGTTCTCAAGGCTTCCTGCACTGTTTGTTGGAGCCAGGCTTTGGGGAGCTAGGATGGGAGTCCAGCTTGCAGGCAGGGAGTGTGGGAGCCAGAAGTGTAGACTTGTGAGCTGGGTCTGGTAAGCCAGGGAGATAAGCTGCTGAAGTTGGCTACCAGGATCCCACTTCTCTGGCATACATGAAAGCAAAGAGGTAGTCAGCCAGGCCATATGGACAACACCGCAGAAGCCAAGGCCTAGGGAGTGGAGCTGGGTCGGAGAACACAGCAAACAAAACCCATCTTTAAAATAAAATCACGGTCAAAAATAACCGTGGATGATTTTTTCACCAATGAGTATTTTCAAGCATGTGCCACGGTTTGTTCAGTGGGGGTGGGGGTAGGAATAAATGGTATTCTAGGGCGATAGGGTAAGTTAACAATGAAGCAGAATTTAGCGGTTGTTGCCAGAGAATTTGATCCCATTGTGCTGCTGAGGACGTTGTGTACTGAGAAAGTGACTGACGGTGAGTTATAATTCTCAGAATCTTCTATACCCCTCAGCTCCATTCGACATTCTACACTGATACCTCTAATGTGTTTTAATGGCCTTTTCTGCAGCAGTACCCACTATATGCAATAAAAGGCACATTACTAAAAGAACAGTGGAGGAGTTTAATTCCCATAAATGTCATTAGTTCTAACAGGAGTAGTTACTCTAAAGTCCTAAACCCTGCACCGAAAATTTTGCCTTTGTAGCATTTACACAGAAACGAGTGTTTGAAAAGCAGGTACCATAGATTGTGAATTCTCTAGATTACCGACCATATCCTTGTAAGGGTTTGTACAACTTGTAGAATGGAACGCTCATTCTGATCGGTGCCTCTGGATTCTACCGTAATGTACCTATTGAATAGTAACTACTGTAAGTTTTAATCTTTACTAATCACTTCTGAAACATTGAAGTTCAGTATCAACTATTTGCGGAAATAATCCCTCCTACATATTTCATGGTATGTATTTTATTTATGTGTTTTTAACACCTACTGCATGAAAATAAAGATGTCAGAATGTGATCTGCGAAGTGCAATATTATTCCCATAAGCCATGCTGTCACTAGATATAGAAGCTGACACTACGCCAGGCAGAATTCCAGCTCCACACAACAGCGCCTGCAAATTTTAGCCTGCGGTGTTGATTCAGGAAAGCATCCTGATGCAGAACAGCGCTCAAACTTGTGGTCAAAGCCCACTGAAGGACTTTAGAATGTGCTTAATGTTAAATATGGGCTTCAATGCTGTCCTGAACAGGGATTGATTTATGCATGTACATAAAAGCTTTCCTGAATCAAGGCTTCTGGTACGAGTAAATTATGGCAGTACTCACTAGCTGCTAGTAGCCAGGCTCTCGATAGGGGCTCGCTTCAGCCTCTCTTATGAAGCCCCGTGTACAGTACAGACTTGTGACTGTATCTCCTCCTATTCTTTCTTAAAATCATCAAATTAGCCCTCTTACTGCTGGCATCTGTCAATCACAATGTCATTAACCAGAGGAAAGAAAATTCCCCCTACACCTCTGTGTAGCAGAATACAGTAGGTAGTTAAGTCAGTGAATCGCTGCATTAAGTTATGCAACTAGATCCGATGAATTCAGCTAGATTGCTGCATGCCTAACTACCATCAATGCTAATGAGAGTTATGTGCATCTGTTACGAGTGGGCATACACTTTGGCCATGAATTCTGTTGAAGCAAAATCTGATGCTATCTCATGTGGGAGTAAGGGCCATGTGATGCCCTGAAGGGATTCCCACTCCTCTCCCTACGTCTGTAAAGCTTGCCCTCTTTCCATCTTGCAGAGCATCTACTGGGGCAAGGGTGAGCTTGGGGGTTCAAAATGACCCTTACCCTTTGGTTGCAGAGGACTTGGTGGGCATTGGAGGGGCTGTGCTGTCATTCTTCCACCGCTCTCCCCAAACACCTGTCCTATTGGCTCTGGAGAAGGGGAGATCCTTGGGCCAATGGGCCCATTCACTGCATTTTGGAGCGGCCTATTGGATGTGCACTACTTGGTGCATTCTGTCTCCCAACTTTTACTCAGTTGGGTAGATCTCACCCCATGGTCCTTTCAGGCATAGTTTCCCCCAACCTCATTCCTTGGTGCCCTCACTGCCATGTAGTGGGGTGAGTGAGGCAAGAGGGAGTCACAGACTTCACCTCCAGGGGAAGGGATAGGTTTATCTGAGCAACTCCACGATGACACAGGGGTTTCCCCCTTGGGATTTGATTTGCTCTCCACAACTGGGGTAACTATTTGGACTGAATAGCCTTCACCCTTCCCACCCCCATAACATGGCCCAAATTAGGAGATACAGATCAGGATTTGGCTCGTGTTCAGGACAGCACTGAAAACACAGAGAGAGACAGCCTAAAGGGGCAGCGGAAAGCACAGGGGCTGTCCGTGGAAGAAACCTGGAGAGAGATTTCTGGGTCAGGGTGCAGGCTGAAAAGAATGCTCTTGGCGCTGAGAACGAAAAAAGCTGTTTCCTGAAATTTGATTACTTTTGTGTTCAGAAAGAGTTCAGTTAAATGCTGGTACTGTGACAAAATTGGCCACAAAAAGAAGGATTCTTATAAATTTATGGCTGTCACAAGGGTCTTGTGAAAGCTTCTCTCCCATTTTGGGAAAGGGGGGGAACACCAATCTGAAGGGGCAAAGCTTGGAAGTACAAGGATCAGTCCCAGAATTTTTGTTTAGATGTGGGGCCATTAAAAAACAGTAAAGTAAGTTGGACTATTGAGTCTGTAATAGGATCTGTGATGTATAAGGGGTAATTGACACAGGCTCAAACATTACAGTTATTAGACCAGACACTAAAGAGGCTAGGAATCCCAAACTGAACCACCTAATTGGTCTCCAATGGACACAGAGACTGGGGTCAGGGAACCAGTTCAAAAACTGGGAAAACTGGGTTTGAAGATTGGACCTCTGAAATTGGAACAAGAAATCTGGGTGGCAGAAACAGTGGATGAGCTGATGATTAGCTTGGATTTCATTGTGGCTAATAACTGTGCAATCAATGCCAGGCAAGGTATCTTACAAATTCAGTCTGTGGAAATTCCTTATATAGATATGGCCCACATGAGACAAATGGTTTATAGGCAACTGGTTTGCAGTGAACTAAGTGTTCTGCTCCGATGGGGTAGGAACCATTATAACAGCTACATGCCATGGTAGCTTTTCAGCAAGGGCAAGATGCGGAGTTTTGAAATCTGTTTTGAGACCCAGGGTCTTGGGGGAATCTTAGCCGGTAAAACTCTTGTGGATCTGAAACAAGAACTGAGCCCCGCTTGTTTGTGGCAGGGTTCTGACAAACAGGAAATTGTAAACAAAGGAATGCAGTTGCGATACGTGAGAGATCTGGTAAACACTGGTAGAGAAGACAATTACAAAGGAATAAAGGTGAACTCCAAGAGTTTCTATTGGATTTGTTCCAGCTCAGTACAGCACACTTAAATGAGGACTAGCAGAACAGTCTACAGTGCTTTCCGGTAAGGAATCAGGAGTTGTTCTCCCGATCTAACAAAGATATATGTTGTATTGCACTGGTCCGGCCCAAGGGTGATACTGGGGGGAACAGACCCATTAAAAAGCCACCTCACCTACCTGTAGCAAAAAGGGAAGGTGCACTACAGGGCATCAAGGAAATGTATCAGGAAGGCATAATCAAGCCTGCTTGGGCCTCACCCATAAGCCTCTCTCATAGTTCTGGTTATGAAAAAGGATGGCAGCCCCAGTTTCTGTGTGGACTACAGAAAAATATCTGAAGTCACTTTCAAGGATTCTTATGTATTATCATGAATGGACGATACCCTGGATGCTGTAGCAGGTTCAGTCTGGTTTTCCACACTGACATTTAAAAGTGGATATTGGAAGTGGATCCAGAGGAAAAAAACTGCTTTCACAGCAGAACGGAGCTTATGACAATTTAAAGTGATGGCTTTTGGCTTGTGCAATGCACCAGCCACAACTGAGAGACTAATGGAGAGGGTATTACAAGCATGCCTCTCTCGGCCTGTCTGTTATACCTAGGGGATATCCTGGTGCTTGCGAAAACATTTGAGCAGGAACTAAAACATTTACCAATGGTCTGCAACAACCTGAAGGTGGCCAATTTGAAACTGAGCCCAAGGAAATGAGAGTTGTTCCAAAAAGAGGTCCTCTACCTTGGGTACAACAAAATCAGCAAGCAGGGAATTTCCACTGACAAAAAAGGAAACTGAAGCTGTATAGAGCTGGCCAATGTGCCAGACACTCACAGATGTGCCATTTTATAGGGCGCTGCTCCTATGATAGACGGTTCAGTGGTGGGTTTGCCTATATTGCGGAACCACTGCAGATGTTGGGTGAGAAAGGGAGCCATTTCAGTGGTCAACAGGGAGTGATGTAGCATTCGGAGAGCTGAAAAGTGCCATTGTTCCTGCTCCTGTCTTGGACTATCCATGTTTCAAAACCCGTTTTGTATTGGACATGGATGCTGGTGCTTATGGTCTGGGGCCAGTACGGACACAAGAACACAAGGGACTTAAGAGAGTGACAGCTTGTTACAACAGAAGTCTAAATTCGCCTAAGAAATTATTGCACCACCTGAAAGGAACTCTTAGCCGTGGTTAAATCCACAGAACATTTTCCGCACTATTTGCATGGGAGGAAGTTTATGGTCAGGACAGAGCAGGCTTCCCTGCAGTGGCTCTTTAGAGTCACAAGTCCTGAGGGATAGCTTGCCAGGTGGCTGGAGAAACTGCAGTGCTATGATTTCACAGCCACACACAGGCCTGGCCATGAGCGTGATAATGCTGCTGCCTTATCCAGACAGTCTTGTTGGGAGGCTAATTACCAATGCTGCCCCAAGCAGGAGAGCAAGGAACTAGTCGCTCAAAAAGATGAGTGTGCCGCTCTTCCTCTAATTCGTAGAAGGGCCCATGTTCCTATTTCATCCATTAGAGCAACCGGGCTGGGGCCAAAGTATGTGTCCCAGAGCAACTAAAAACTTCTCAAAGAGAGACCCTGATAATCACGATAGTGTGTGATTGGAAAATCAACTGGAAAATGCACCCACCCTGGAATGCAATGTAACAATGCCACAGTAAAAGTTGTCTGGTCACAGTAGGAAAGCTAAAGGCTTAAAGATGAAATATTGTATAGGAGATGGGAAAAAGCAGCAAGTGACGGACACAGGTAGCAGCAGTTTGTACCAGATGCAATGAAATAGGAGGGTCTGAGGTGATGTCATGATCTTAAAACTGCTGGACACTAGGGGGTTGCAAAAAACTTAGCCAAGGTCAGGGAGAATTTCTATTGGGTAACATGCAGGCAGGGTGCAGAAATTGGTGCAGGAAATGTGATGCCTGCATTGCAAAGGAGGGCCCCCCTAAAACCGGGAAAGCCCCTTTGCAGCAGCATCTTGTGGGGGTGCCAGAGGAGTGCATTGCCACTGATGTTCTTAGGCCCTTGACTGAGACAGAGGCTGGCAATCAATACTTGATGACAGCTATGGACTGCTTCACAAAATGGCCTGAGGCTTTTCTAATAAGAAACCAAGAGGTTGTGACAGTAGCAGACGAGTGAATGAATTCTTCACCAGATTTTGGGACCCAGGCAAGTTATGGATTAAGAGAGAATCTCTGAATCCAATGTGTTTCACCAGGTTTGTGAGATTCTAGGATCCACAAAATTTGCACCATCTCAGCACACCCCCAATCTGATGGGGCGGTGGCTAGGTTCAACAGGACTCTGGGGGTTCAGCTGGCTACCTTGCCGAACAGCATCAAAGAACTAGCACCAGCATATCCCATTCCTTTTGATGGTTTATAGAACAGCAGTTAATGAGAGTAAGAAGTGTACCCTAGCATTCCTCATGTTTGGACGTGAGCTAAGGACCCCAGGAAACCTGTTGTATGGAGTTCCTGGAGAGGAACAAAGGGATTTGAACCATGGGGACTACCCTACATTCCAAAACTGAAAAAAAATCACACCTTTGGCTAGGGAATATCTGAGGATCGCCTCTGTCAAAATGAAAAAGCTGTGTGATGTAAGGTCATCTGGGGAAACCTTTAAAAGGAGGAACCTGGTCTGGTTCCACATTCCTAGAAGAAAGAAGGGTAGGAGGCCTAAACTGGATAAACTTTGGGAGGGAACCCTATAGAGTACTGACCCAAATCAATGAAATGGTATACACTGTATTGTTGGGTCACAGGACTAAACCCAACATTATCCATAAGAACCCTCTGAGAAGATACCGGAGGACAGAATTTCAGTTTTGCTGCCCTCTGAATCTGAGAATGTAGCTGTGGAAGTCGAGACTGGAAAAGTTGTTACAGAGTGAATTCTCCTCAAGGGTGTGGTCTGCCTCAGCCAGCAAATTCCACATAAACAATAGGCAGTCTTTAGGGTCTGCTTGACATGAAACCCAGGGAGAGAAAAGAGATTTGGGAGGAAATAAAATTCCTTTGGGTTGGTGATGTGAAAACATCTTGACAGAAAGACACCGTACATATGTAAATAGTTAACCTTGTATCATTCTGAATGTTTTAAAAAAATTTCTGTTTGGGATGGGGCTGGTGAGTGTCACCGTTTTAAGCCTCACTGGGACAACAGGTGAAGCTGAGGTGTGTGTATGTGGGGGGTGTTGTTATGATCTGGGTGAAACATTTTTATGGACTGAGATTGATGGGTGTGAGCCAACCCTTCAATTAACAAGACTGTAAGCATAAGGCCCACCTAAGACAAAAGAAGTCTGTGGCCCTGCCCAGGAGCTTTTGCTGAACATTGTTTTGGGCATGTGTTTGTGTGTGGGAAGCCAGAACAAAAAGTAACTGCCTACAGACAAAAAGGACTGAGAGAGAGAGAGAGAGAGAGAGAGAGAGAGAGAGACCACGTAAGGAGCTGCTACTTGAAAGAATGGTGGCTGACCATGGAAAAACCCTGGGAAGAGGTTTTTGGGTCAGGGGTGCAAGCTGAAAAGAGTGCCTTTTGTGCTGTAAGCAAAAGTAGTTGTTTTATGCTACTTGGTTCCTTCTGCACTCAGAAAACACTGGATTTTGTACATTCCTTGTCAATAAAAAAGGCTGCATCAAAGAAAATACCAGACTCCATCAATTTCTCCTTCCAACTGGAATATCGCACAGGGCCTGAACATTGCCGAGCTGCTCAGGTCAAAAGGGGGCAGCAATCTTAAACACTATTATTTCTGACTTTCAGAATGTTAGTTGAGTTATTTCAAAGAAACTGAGCGCTAGTCTAGCCCTTCAGCTTTTCAGGAAAGAAGAGAGTACATCTCCGAGAAGCAGAAATCAATATCCTCATGACATTTGCATAAAAACAAAGAACTATCAGCTCCCTGGCAAACTGTTGCCAATGTAATAATGCTGTCTCCTGTAAGTCACCCGGGCTGTCCCTTCTGCACATCATCAGGTACCGAGGTATTTATTATGCTCTCACAGTTCTACTTGCTTTTGTTGCAACAAGTTTGCTCATGAAAATGCTTGTCCAATGCTTTCCTGTGTATCGATAGTTGAACCGAGAGCTCATGACAAGCAAGGACCAGCCCTAGTTTTGTGGCCTAATTCTGCCAAGCTGAGAGAAGACAACTAAGCACAATTTAGAGTGAAATATCTACTTTAAACACATTGTATTTTACAAGTTCATTATTCTCTTTGCAAGAGATCTTACAACAACTAAAAACATTAATATAAGAGATTATAAGCGTGCATTAGTATGTTTAGATACTAGGGTTGCAAATTTTCTAATCACAGAAAACCGAACACCCCCACCCCACCCTTTCTCCAAGGCCCCGCCCCGGCTCACTCCATACCCCCGCACCCCAACGCTCACTCTTCCCCACCCTCACTCACTTTCACTGGGCTGGGGCAGGGGGGGTACGGGTTCTGGGCTGGAGGTGCAGGCTCTGGGGTGGGGCTGGCGATGAGGGGTTTGGGGTTCAGGAGGGGACGCCGGGCTGGGCCAGGTGGTTGGGGTGAGGGCTTCGGCTGAGGATAAGGGATTTGGGGTACAGGAGGGTGCTCCGGGCTGGGCCAGGAGGTTGGGGGGCAGGGAGGTGCGGGGTCCTGGCAGTGCTTACCGTGGCTCCAAGGAAGCGGCCGCCAGGTTCCTGCAGCCTCTAGGCACATGGGCGGCCAGGCAGCTCTGCGTAGGGCATGCTGCCTTCGCGCCCGCAGGCACCACCCCCCACAGGTCCCATTGGTAGTGGTTCCCTGGTGGCCGCTTCCAGGAGCAGTGTGGAGCCAGGGCAGAAAGGGAGTCTGCCCTAGCCCCAGGCCCCCATTGCGCTGCTGCCCAGACTTTTATCGGCCCGGTTGGCAGTGCCGACCGGAGCCGGCAGGGTCCCTTTTCGACTGGGGAAAACCAGATGCCTGACAACCCTAATAGATGGTAGATGGTAGAGTCCACATGGTCAGAAGACAGATCATGCACATCAGAAAACCAATGTGACTCAAATTAAGGTGACATTTTAAGCATCAGTAAACATATACATTATTTATTATTTCTATTACAGTAGAACCTAGAGGCCAGGGCCCCAAACTGCTGTCATCATGGCAAATCCCAAAGGGGTGTAGCCACCTTGCAGACTGACTGTTGCCTGGATCAATCTCTAACTAGGTCCTGACGATGGTCCCAATATGATAGGCTCTATACGAACATATAATATACTTTATTTCAAACAGGAGTTAATTCAGGCAAGTCCTATGGCCTGTGTTATACACAGATGACTCAACTGGTCCCTTCTAGCTTTATAATCTATGAAGCTGTGAAGAGAAAGTCCCTCCCTCAAATCCTTTACAATCTAATTGTAAGACTACAGAAAACAGGTGGCTAAAACAACACATGGGGGGAGCACAAGGAAGCAATGAAATGATTGTGGCCAGCATGGAAAACAGAGATCAAAGCAACCAAGAGGCCTAACCACTGTTGACTTTGTTGTAGCCATCACAGTAGAAAGGAGAGTAACTCCAGATCCAAACAAGATGTGATCTTGAGCTACTGATGGCAAGGATTATGAATTACAGAAAGAGAGAGATATTTACTTTCAAGGTGCATAGGAACCTTGTGTTAAAAAATTCAGAGGAGAGCTATAGAGATTGCAGTAAATTAAGTCTTTTCTCCGTACGCTACTGTCAGACCACTTCCCCACCACAGATCTCTGTCTCGGCTGTACCATCTTGTGTGGCCCAATCACCTCCTTCTTTAAGATTAGATGTCTGGGGTCCCCCTCCAAATATCTGTACCCATCAATTGCAACGCCCTGCATTTTTAAAGATTATGCACTAACTTGTGGCTTAGGAGGAAGGGGCAACAACATGTGGTTGTGCTTCCCCAGAAGCATACTGGTAACTAGATTGTGACTCAGAGTCAAAATCGGCCTCTTGGAGGGCTGGGGTGAGTACCTGCAGCGGACTGACAGCTGGCACAAATTGCTTCACTTGTGTGTGTTCCACTCACTCCTCAGCCCTTGTCTTCCTCCCTCTCTACCTGGACAGAAGGAGGAGAAGTAGTAGCTCTGTGAAGGTGTTGCCCCTTGCTCCCTGCCACCATATGGCCCTAAAAATATGAAAAACACTGAAAAATATCTATTGTATGCAAAGAAAGGTAAGTGCCTTCCTAGCGATTATCTGAAATCCTTTACTATGGGAACTCTCCAATGGGAAGTTATGTTCTGTTACAATACTTAGTTCTCCCAAGTCCCTTGCTAGTCCCCCCAAAGTGACAGTGCTTCAGAAGAACTTGTTCTTATTCCATCAGCAAGACAACGCATATTAAAACATTCAGAAAGGTAGAATCAGGTAAATGGTAAAAGATCAGAACAAAGCAAACAAAACTGACTGATTAATAACCAAAGCAGTTTATTTCCATCCCCTAGACAGAAGAAAACCTGAGATCCCATGCACATCCGCATCTTCAAGCAGCTGTCCCAAGCCTCCTTCCTCCTACACAGTCATATCCCCACTGCTCTGTGACACACAATCAAACTCTTATCCCTTCTGCTAGGGCATTTTGGGCATCAACCCTTCTATAAAACAATTTAAAGAAAGAAATTATTTTCTTATACTCTACTTTCATCTGTCCTGGTGGGTGTGTCTGTCTTTTCCTCAGTCTTCTTCATTTCCACCAGAATAATTCCCCCCCTTTTGTCTCTTAATCTCTCCTGGTGGCTCCACTAATTCCCCCTTTCACTGCTTGCCACAATTTCCCCTACCTCTCCCGTCCCCTGGTTACCTCTCTTCTCCTTCCCATCCCTAAGACCTGTTGCCTTGGCACTCTCTTCTCAACCCTATTAGCTTCTGCTCCTCCTTCTTTCCTATCAACAATGCTTGAATCTCTCCCCTTCCCTCACGCCTCTAATGTTTTCCGTGCCCCACTCTGCCCCACTTTTTGCCTACAGTCCCTTCCCCTCTCTGATGCTGCCAGTCCTTGATACCCTTCTCTGGAGACTTTAAGTTCCCTCTTTTCCTTCCCCATAATCTCTCTTTGCTTTTTCAGGGGACTTTCCAGTAGTCTATGGGAAACAGAGCATTGGCCTTCTGTGGGTGGTCTCGAGGGAATGGGATTTTGGCTCTGACTTGGCTGAGAGATGGAACAGAAGATGCTCAGATGATCAAAAGGGCAGTGGAGATGGCTGCCTGAAAAGCTTTTATATTCATGCTGCTACATGCATCTCTTGATCGCTGTATTAGAGGTGAGACAAAAGCATTACAAACAAAACAGTGGGGTGGAGTGTGAGGCAAAGAAGCCACAAACTGCTTTCCCAGTCTAAAAAGAGTATAACCACCAGTGGCAACATACATTACGAAGCCAGCAGATAATAAAAGGATTCAAAACCTTCCGAGATTTCAATTATCACGTGAACTAATGGGCAGTAAACTGTGGACCCTATCGACTCACGTTTTGACATGAAAAATGAAAACAACATGCGCATTACTAGATAAGAAGGGGAACATTTCACTCACTTTCACTATAGTCTCATATTCCATTTCTACTTCTGTTTTTCCTCTACTTCTTGTTCTTCTATGCTCTTTAAAACAAAACCAAGGATCATTTCAATTTTCGGTGATTAGCAATTACTCTAAACTAAAATTACATAATTTTGTGCAGTACAAAAAAGTAACCTCTCTTTTATCTAGGCACATAATGAACAATAGAAAGATCACTCTGCCCTTCTGAGTGCTGGCTCATTAATATTTGACTGGTTGCTAGGATCACATTAAGCAGTGAATTTGACCAGTTGGTAGGAACACATTAGGCAGTCAAACCAATCTATGAAACATAACCTGTCACTCTTTATTAAAAAAAGGACAATGTTTCAGCATGCTTCTGTGTGGGAGATCTGAGCTTGGGTGCAGCTGGAGCTCAGGCACATTGTCGAAAAAAAATTTCCTCAAGAAAGAGACATATTCTTTCGATAGGGGAAGAAAAGTATATTTCCATAAGGACAATGTCAATCAGCCATGCCACCTCGGTTCCTACTGGAAGGAGTATCTAAGGCCACTACAGATATATCACCTCTGCCTCTGATCATGCCAGATTTCTTAAACTAAGCGGGATTGGCCTTAATCAGTTCTTAGATAGGAGATCTTCAAGCAAAACACAGAATGCTTCAGAAAGTGGTGCTAGAGAATCAACAGATGGAACACTTCCTTTTGAGTCAGTATTAAACCAATGCCTGAGCAGAGGGAGCTACTGGGCATGATGCTGGAGGAGGTGACATTTTCAGGATAAAGTATAAGACCAATATTCTGATCCACCAAAGAGCCCTTAAAAAAACAAAACAAAATGAAACAAAAACACCTAAATTTGCATTTGATTCCCAGTGTCAAAATTCATACTTGGGTAATTTAAAAGAGTGGCAGGATTTTAATATTAGCCCACCCTATTAGCAGGCATTGGAACCCCCCAGAGAGCTGCAGACTAATTATTGCTGACTCTCTGGGACAGGAGTAGCTCATTATACATCACCCCAAATGTAAAGGGGGTAAAGGTAGCCTTCTGTAAGAGAGTACAGGCCTGAGTCAGAGAGGCCCTGAAGGAAAGAACTCCAGCCTAGAAGCATCCAAAAAACTCCAAGGGGTCCACATAGGGCAATTACCTTGAAGGTTATCTTTTTGTTAATAAAACTGTACTTCAGGAAGGGTAGCTTTTTGGAGCTGACTAAGGTGTAGCTTTTATTTGGAGCTGGATTAGAACACCATCAGTTTACATATAAATACATTTTCCCTACTAAAATTACTTTTCCACTTGCAACTGGCTGTGCATTCTTCGTCTATTTTCCTATACTGTTGTGTAGCATTGCTGTGTGGTAACAGCTGATATTTCACCCCAGCAGAGATTGCAGTGGGGAGTGATGTGATTGCTACATGTTGATGGTAGCTGCATGAATAAGGATTGCAGTTCTAGTTCTGTTTGTAGGAGTTAAAACTTTATGGCTATTTTTGCAGTACAGTAGGTGCTATTAAAAGCTTGGGGTCTACCACACCATGGCATACACGGTGCTCCATATATTCAGAATGGGAACTATTACAGACACCACGGTATGTTTTAAATATATGGTGACACTGGGTCAAAGTCAGCCCCGGTATGATAGCTGGGCACACATTAATTAAAGTCAACGATGCTTGGTCCTAGCTGGTTGTCTGTTAAATTTGTTAAGAAAGCATTGAAAATAAACTTTTAAACTGAAATAGAAAGAAATGAGTAGCACAAAGGTCAGAGTTTTCATTTTCTATTCTAATGAAACTGCTAATAAAGTTTATGTAACTTAATAGCCGAAGTAATACTTAAATTGATCATAAAATGTTTCCCCTTAAAGCATTTTTGTAAACTGATCATAATTACCAAGCTACATCCTTGATAATGGTGAAGGGGGAGAACAATGCATTTTATGCATTGTGCGCTCATCTTACATTCATTTGGATTTATAAATGTCTTGTAATTGAGTCACAGTGGAGAAAAAAATCATCATTAACTAACTTAATATGGCTGGATTTGAATGAAATTAATATGTAACAGAATTTACAAAGCTCTCCTATATTGCGTCACAATGAATGAATGAAACCACTTTATCTGTTTTCCCCTTGAACTCTCTTTCACCTTGGGCTGTAAAACTGCTACATTAGCAGTGACATAAATGGTGTTGTAAGTTACATGTTGGGTATAAATTGGCCAGAAAATGGGCGCTCGTGAGAGTGGAGTTTGCAAAGTAAATCCATAATCTATGCGGAGGGAGCAGAATGTGGGGATTACAGCAGGAAAAATGGAGCAGTGAGAAGGTGAAATGTAAGGTGGGATGAGACGGCTGCTTTATTGTGCATATTCCCTTGTTACTTTTCCTGGGGCACTTTAATTTCTGGCCCTTTTGGCCTGGAACTTACACTGATTTTGCATACCTGCTGACAGATAAATCAGTTGAAGTTGCATTATTTTAGCACTTGCCCCAGTTTTATGCCACAGTTATATGTGAGGTTTAAGTTACATTACCATTTTGTCACTGCAGAATTTGGCCTAGTTACTTCCAGGAGAGTTGCATCCATTACATAAGGTCTGAATTTGGCCCCTAGAATTTTCCTTAAAACAAACCTTGGAGCACACTAACTTCCATCCCAGGGCTAACTTATTTACTTTGTGTAATGCTCCTCCTGATCCTTACTTCAAGGATCTTATTTTTAGCCTACCTCCTGGGTAAGTGCACATTTGCATTTGTGAAAAGGCGTTTCCTTTGCATGCAAGCGATCCCAATTTTACATACTCACAGGGCTAGATAGGTATTCCTGTGGACTTTTTTGTTCACAGGCGGGGATCTGGGTGTGCACACGGTGAGGGGCGTGTGCAAAGTGCGTGCACGTTTGCGAACATGCAAATACCACCTAGCTGGAAGTTGAAAATCAGGTTCAAAATGGCTAATCACTTCATAAAAGCAACATCCAAAAGTGACAATAAAACAATTCTCCTCTACCATACTTGGGATTTTCACCTTCATCATTAGCAAGTACCCAAAACGCAGTCAATCAAATGTAACAGAGATATCTGTATAGCAGCTGTAGCTAACTGACAGCCTGAATTTCTCTGTGATATACAGTTACAAAATATGATACCTTAGTTTGAATTAAGGTGCACATAATTCAAATTCTAAAATATTTTCAGAGCTTATATAGATAATGTATGTGCTTTGCCACTATTGCTATTTTTTGATCCAATTAGCACAAGTGTATCAGACATTATAAATCATGTGTTGCACACACATATTTACCACAGAGTGCTCGCTTGCTATGGAGTTCCAGTCAGCGAACAGGATTGTCTTGCAGCATAAGAAAGAGAGTCAGGAAGAAACACAAGAATTAAAATGAACTCCGAATTTGAAGCTCTTTTGATTTCATTTGTTATGACTACATTTACCGTATGGTAAGTTACATGGATCTTGTCTTTAAAAACCAGCAACTCCTTTGTTCTAGCAAGGAATTGATTTTAGTTGTCTTTGTGCATGCACGGTAGTCATGTTAAATGGCTTTTGGTGAAACATTTTAAATCTGCAGATAATTAATGCAACACAGACAGAATGTACTGCTTCCCAAATCATAAAAATGCATCTGAATAGCTATTAGTCACAGTAATGTTCAGGGAACATCACAGAGAGAAGACACTAAGCTTCTGAATGACGGACTAGATCTTAGGAGATCAGAGTCAAATGAGTATATTTTTTCTATTATCCATAATTAATTTGCAATGCTGTATTTTCCCAGCATTTATGTGGAGAAGCCCTACTACTATAGAAAGTGCAAAAATCAATCAGTGCACGATAAGCATTTAAAATGTGAAGGTTATAAACATGTTTCATTTTATCTGACAATAGTCAATGCGTGGCTGTTCTGTACTGTCCCAAAGGCCATCAAAAAGAGTATTTTACATTTCTGGTCTCAGAGCTGTCATGAGGGGTTAGATGCTCTTCTGAGTTATGCAGCTGTAAATCCAGTGGACAGCCACTGGAGTAAATGATGTTACTCCAGATTTACATCATCATCACAAATGAGAGCCGAATCTCACCCAGAGCACTGTGTACTTGGAATCCACAACAACAACCTGAAGCTTTGAGCCTGAAGCTTAAAATCAGTTCTGTCAATTTGGATTTTTTTTCCTGATTATCCTTTATGGGCATCTTGAAAACATTACAAAGAAAAATGAATCACATTATGGAAAATACAAAGGGAATACTAGCTACCAAAAACATTGTCTCATAACACCTTATTTGATTCTGTTTGCACAGTTCCTGACAAATCAGACTTTCTTCCCCAGTCTCTCAGCTGGCAACTCATTTGTACAGACACCACCCTAGCGTTTGGCCTAAAACAAGGGTTTCATGGCTGCTTAGGTCTGTGATAAGACCTCTTTGTTTGAGAAAGAAGAGAAGATTTTCAAAAAGGCCCAGCAAGTTAGGAGCACAGGTCACTGGGAATCCTAAACTTTGAAAATCTCTCCCAGAATTGTTTTTAATTCACGATTCCTTCAAGAGGTGCTGGAATAATTTTTATAGTGGAAGTGCTGAAAGCCATTGTATCAAACTGTAAACCCTGTATATGCTGGAAACCACTTCAAGCCAGGGAGTGCAGCAGCACCCCCAGTTCCAGCACCTATGGATTCCTTTGAAGTTTTCCCTCGGATGTGCAATAGAGTTTACCTTCAAAAGAGAGGTGTCAATGATATTTTAAGTAATAACTTTCGTTATACAAATGTCTGCAAGCAGAAGGTTAAATCACACAACACAAAAAGAAAAGATGAGATCCGGGGCCAAATTTTCCCCTCAACTTTTAAAGCTTTGCAATTCCAATAAACTCAATTGGGCTTTATAGGGAGGAGCTCAAGCAGAATCTGGATCATAACAACATGTCCTATCTTACTCGTTCTGGTCCTGCCATTTTGCCTTCAAAAGACCCAGAAACTGTGTTTCTTTGTGACTCTGGACTATAGTGTCTGTTTGAATCAAAACTGTTTGATTGCCCACTTTGGAGCAGCTACTTTCATTAAAAATTCACGGAATTTTTCTTTGATCAAGAAAAGTACAGAGAAGAAATGTACGAGCAACAGAATGGGTCTGATTCTGATCTTGCTTATGTGGGTGTAAATCAGGACTAGTATAAAACCAGTGTAAGAGAAAGCAATATTAGACCTAAAGGCCCAATTCTGTCCTCATTTCACCGGTGCAACCACAATGACTTCAGTTAAACTGCGCAATCTAATCAAAGGTGGAACTTAGCCTCTAATATTTCCTCCTATTTTCATTTCTGGGCAAGAAGGGTAGGTTTTCAGGCTGGGTTCTTCTATGATTATTTTATTCATGCTAATTTTTTAAAATCAACTTGTGGTTACTATTATTGTAAAATAATTCCAGATAAGTTAAAAGGCAAGGTCTGTACATAAATTTCTCAACTTCAAAAGGCCTTCCTAAATCCTTTCAATATAACTTAATCTGTTTAAAGTAGAATTGAATTTTTATAGGTAGAAACTGTTTTGTATATATACATCTACAAAGCACTTTTTATATCTATATCTATCTGTCTGCCTGTCTATCTATTGACATTTTTTAGATAGACAGACAGCAAGAAAATGTAATTTATTTTTCAGAAATAAAACTTCTGTGAATTCAATGAGACACACAAGGAAGATAAGGTAATATCTTTTATTGGGCCAACTACTGTTTGTCAAAAGGACAAGCTCTTGATCATGACAGAGTTCTTCTTCAGGTCTGGAAAGGTAATCAGAGGGCTCTCTGAAGCTTGAAAGCTTGTCTCTTCCACCAAATGAAGTTGGTCCAATAAAATATATAACCTCACTCCATGTCTTAATTTAGTCTGTGGGCAAGATCCCTGATCAATCCATTATCTACACACCGAAGGCTGTGTCCATACTGCGGTGCATAGCTACTCATGTCTATGAAAGGCTCTGACACAAGGGAGGCAGTAGGGAAAGGCTCGGCCGCAGGGAGCTGCCAGAGCTTTCCCTGCTGACACACTCCTGCCAGAACCTTTCCCCACCTCTGGAGTTTTTCACTGTGGTGGGGAAGAACTCCAAGGCAGCAGGATACTACACTGCTAAAAATACCAGTATAGATACTATAAAGCCCCTCAGGTCTAGAGAGATTTATTGGGTCACTCTTGGGAGAGTTTATGACCCAGAAAAATAATATTTAATAATTTACCAATATATCCACAAAAGACTAATACTTGATTCCCAATAAGAACAAATTAACCAAAGCCCTAACTCATTTCCCAGGGTCAGTTCCCCATATTAGTTACCACTTGTGTGAATTCTTTGACCTTAAAATTGCCTAAACAGTAAGTTTGGGAGCCATTGTGGCCTAGTGGCTAGGACACTGGTGTGGGACTTACAAAACCTTGGTGCAATTCCCAGCCCTGCCATTAGCATGCTGGGTGAGGTTGGGCAAGTCACCTCCCCACCAGATGCTTCTGTTTTCTACACCCAATAAATCTCCTGTGGTGGTACAAAGGTAACTTTAGAATGGCACTTGGACAAGAGCCAGTGCACCCCAAAGGTCTTCGTGGGCAAGAGCAGAGGTTCTCAAACTTCATTGCACTGCGACCCCCTTCTGACAACAAAAATTACTGCATGACCCCAGGAGGGGGGACTGAAGCCCTGAGCCTGCCTGAGCCCCACCACCCCAGGTTGGCCAAAGCCAGAGTCCCACCGCGTCAAGCAGGGAGAGCAAAGCCGAAGCCCAAGGGCTTCAGCCCCAGGCAGGAGGCCTGTAACCTGAGCTGCGCTGCCCAGGGCTGAAGCCCTCAGGCGACCCACGTTGGGGGCCTGACCCACAGTTTGAGAACTGCTGGGCTAGAGTGTAAGTCAAGGGCAGTGCATAGCTGCGCTGCCCCAAGAGCAAGACAGGAACCTGAACGTGACTCCGGGGATCACAATCAGCTCCCAGATTCCCCCTTTGCTCCATGGGGGAAATAATTTGTTCAGGCTCTTTGGCTGGTACAACTTACTTGCCCCTCTGGGCTGGCTACCAGTAAAGGGAGGAATGTGACTCTCCCCACCTATGTATGTGGAAGGTGGAGTAACAGCCCATTGGCAGCTGTTGTCTCCCCCCGCTTCTCAGTGTGATGTGGGTAATCTACTTGGGGATGTAAGGCGATCCATATGTCCCATTACTTCCCTGCTTGGGCATGCAACTCACAGCTGAGGCCTGTATGCTTTGATCTCCAAATCAAATCTCCAATTTCCCCTGCTATCTCTATGATGAAACAACACATTTTGATTTGGAACATTGGGGGTTCAGAAATGTTGCTTTTTCTACCCCAGATCCTGTTCTAAGTCATACCTGTGTAAATCTGGAGTGACTCCACTGCTATCTCTGACGTGACTCCAGGTTTACATCGGTGCAACTGAGATCAGAATCAGACTGGACTGAGGATGCACCTTGTCTAGGAGTCTCCATGGTCTAGTGGATTCGGCGTAAATTTAGCAGTCTGACATTCTAACAATCCTGCTTGTGCTACTGTGTGATTTTCAGCAGATCTCCTAACCTCTATCAGCCACAATTTCCCCATCTGTAAAATGGGCTGAACTATATTTACCTGCCTCAAACTTAATATGGTTTGTAAAAAGCTGAAAGTAAAAAGCATTGATAAGGCCACTATGCTGCAGAGATGGGGGCTAAAACTCAGGCCTTTCTAGATCCTTCTCTTGTGCTCAAAATGCACCAGACCACATGGTGCTGCTTTTGTGGGGGAGAGGGGTAGTGGGGGCTTCTTCTGTGAGAAGATTTAGTCCAATGCCACCTCCTCAATGAGGTTGTACCAGGAAGGGCCTTTTTGCAGTTCTCAAATAATGCCTTATCAAGAAAAATGTTAAGTCTCCTCAAACTTCATTAAAAATTGAAATTTGACCGTTTCAAAATCACAAACTGAATGAACAAAGGAAGAAAAAACTTGTATGCAAAAGAGTTTTCAGCAAATCATCATTATTTACTTTTATTTTGCCAGATTTAGTATATAGGCCAAATGACGGTTTTCAAGGTGCCAGATGGGAAAGTCCCTTCTCCAGTCTATATATTGTACAAGAAGCGATTTTCTTCGTTTTTAACCACACATTTTCAGCCGCATTCTCATCTGAAGCCAAAGTTCGCCTCATTCAGATAATACATTGAATGGACGCTGGTAAACTCCTGGTGACTTAATATCAATTTGCTGAGTAGAAAATCCTGCTAATATTGAACTAATTGAGTACACCTGCGCCTACTTCAGATCAATTCACAATAAACAATTTCCTGTCAATTAAAAATCACAGATTTCCTGCTCCAAGCAGCATTTAATCCTAAAGAACTACAGCACTCCACACAAATGGTGTTCAATTAACCCAGCCAGCGGCATATAATTCTATGTTTACAGTCTAGTTCCACAGTTTGTAAGAACAACAAATCTACACAACAAGGGAATGGGTGGACTGAATACCTACACACAGCCAATTTCACTTTTGAGCATTAGAGAATCAAAGAATGACACACTTACAGTTTTATGTACCGTCCAAGGGAGATCTGATTTCTTATTGGGACGGAACCCTGTGGCGCACAGGTGTGTATGTGTACCTCCCCCTGCCTGGATGCCCCAATTCCAGCTTCTCCCAGGCTTGCAGCAGAATAATAAACTGTTCTGTTGCCAACGAGAGGACTGCAGATTCAGAGGTGGCATCTCAGTTTGACCCTCATTGGCCCACGCTTTTGGTCTCAGGTTTCAACAAAAATACTTTCAACTGACTGTGTATTTTAAGAAAACACCCATCCCTTTCTTTTCAGTGTTGTGTTAAGCAAACAGACTCAAGAGACAGTGGAACAGCAACTTGAAAAAAAGTCTGAACTTTAAGAGAGATCTCTGTCCAGTGCTTTGAGCGTATTGTCTCTGCACATTCACCCTTATAAGATATGCATCTGCAGCTTCGTGCCAGGACTTTGGGAACCTCCAGGACAGCAGAGCCCATTGGGACCACAGAAAGGTTCTCACCAAACTTCCAGAGCAGAATGTATAGAAGGGCCATGCCATCCTAACCATATTAGCTCCTTCCTCTAAACCTCAGAGTTCTAGCAAAGAGCTCTGAGGAAGAAGGGAATATAGGCAGGTAGTGTGGACACGTAGGAGTAATACCTGAAATAACTAACTGCTGCTGAATAAACTTTCTTCCTTCTCTAATTATTGCCTCTGCACATTTCCCACTGCAGAGGATGTGAGGGAGATTCCCACACTTGAGCCATTATTTTTAGGTGACTAATCTGAGGAAATGTCCCATGTTGAGGTGTCAATAGAGGAGATTTGGAACAAGTTGAGAAATTACTATTTGGTCCTGGTGACTTATTAGTATTTATTCACCCACAAGTTCTGAAGAAACTCAACTATGAAATTGCAGTACTAAGTATGGTATGTAACCTATCGCTTAAATCAGCTTCTGTACCAGATGACTGGAGAACAGGTAATGTGACGCCAATTTTTTAAAAAGGTTCCAGACGCAATCCTGGCAATTACAGGCTGGTACGCCTAATTTCTATACTAGGTAAATTGGTTGAAACTATAATAAAGAACAGAATTATCAGACACATAGATGAACATGATTTGTTGAGGAGGAGTCACCACAGCTTCTGTAAAGCGAAATGATGCCTCACCAATCTAACAAAATTCTTGGAGGGGGTCAACAAACATGTGGACAAGGGTGATCCAGTGTCTATAGTGTACATGGACTTCCAGAAAACCTTTGAAAAGGTCCCTCACCAAAGGTTCTTAAACAAAGTCAGCTGTCATGGGTAAGTGGGAAGGTCCTCTCATGAATCAGTAACTGGGTAAAAGACAGGAAACAAAGGGTAGGGGGAAATGGTCTGTTTTCCAAATGGAGAAAGGTAAATATTGGTGTCCCTGAGGGATCTGTACTGGAACCAATACTGTTCAACATATTCATAAACGATCTGCAAAAAGGGTTAAACACTGAAGTGGCAAAGTTTACAGATAATATAAAATTAATCAAGATAGTTAAGTTCAAAGCAGCCTGCAAAGAGTTACAAAAGGATCTCACAAAACTGGGTGATTGGGCAACAAAATGGCAGATGAAATTCAGTGTTGGTAAATGCAAAGTAATGCACACTGTTGGAAAACATAATTCCAACAATACATAGGTAAATTAGCTGTTACCACTCAAGAAAGAGATCTTGGGGTTGTTGTGGATAGCTCTCTGTAAACATCTGCTCAATGTGCAGAAGCAGTCAACAAATCAAACAGAATGTTAGGAACGATTAGGAAAGGGATAGATAATATGTCAGAAAATATAATAATGCCACTATATAAATCATGGTATGCCCACACCTTAAATACTGTGTGCAGTTCTGGTCACCCCATCTCAAAAATATATTAGAAATGGAAAAGGTACAGAGAGGGCAACAAAAATGATTAAGGGTATGGAACAGCTTCATATGAGGAGACATTAAAAAGATTGGGACTGGCCAGCTTAGAAAAGAGACTGCTAAGGGGGGACATGACAGAGGTCTATAAAGCATGAATGGTGTGGAGAAAATAAATAAGGAAGTGTTATTTACTCCTTCACATAACACAAGAACCCGGGGTCATCCAATGCAATTAATAGGCAGCAGGCTTAAAACAAACAAAAGGAAGTACTATGTCACACAATCCACAGTCAACCTGTGGAACTTGTTGCCAAGGGATGTTGTGAAGGCCAAAACTATAACTGGATTAAAAAAGAATTAGTTAAGTTCATGGACAGATCCATCAGTGGTTATTAGCCAAGATGATCAGGGATGCAATGCCATGCTCTGGGGGTCCCTAGGCCTCTGACTGCCAGATGCTGGGACTGGATGACAGGGGTGGATCACTTGATGATTGCCCTCTTCTGTTCATTTCCTTTGAAGCACCTGGCATTGGTCACTGTCAGAAGACAGGGCACTGGGCTAGATGGACCATTGGTCTGACCCAGTATGGCCATTCTTATGTTCTTGTCTAGGAGGAGTAATTGCTCAGGAAGGTGGTCTTAGAAGTTCTTATCAATCAGAGTGCAGAACGGCCCTCCTGAAGCAAATATGAGTTCTAGATGCGAAGGTGAGAGTGTAGTGGTGAATAAATGTATTAACAGAGCTCCAGACAGAAGCCCAACAGATTTCTAAAATACAAAGGCAAGTCTTCAAAGCTTCTTCAGCTCTATCAGTGTCCACAAATCATCTTTGGGAGGAAAGCCTTGATTTGTACAGAGCACCATTAGCCTATACAAAAGAGAACCTCTAGTTAGATATCAAGGTAGATCTGCCCCAGTTATCTGCAGTCCTGGGGATAGAAACAGTGGATGTCTCTTTCAGGAACTCCTCAAGAGCTCTCCTTTTGAGCCCAAGCCAGCCAATATCTAGTACAGGTACATATGGATTCACGAACACCTCCAGGTATGAAAAGAAGGTAGCTCTACCACCTACAGCCACTCACGTAAAGGAAAAAATCTGAGGTAGTTGGAACCACACAGCCCTTTTATAGCTTAGGCACCAGATGATTAATGTCATGAAAGGGTGCTTGGGCAGCTCTAATAAGCACTACTCTCTAGAAGGTTACTGATGCTCAACTGCTCCAGGGTGCTCAACCCATAAGTGGCAATCTGCAGAGACAATTCTCAGAGAACATGCACCAAAATTTTGCAAACTGGGTTCCTAGGTAGGTTTCTAAACTCCTGAATGAAATCAATAGGAACTGCAGGTGTTGCTTGCTTCCAAAAGTCTGGGAACTTTTAGTTTGGAGCCTAAATGGATTTTGGTGCTTAACTTATAGGAACCTAGTTTAAAATGCTGGCCTTGACTTTTGCCAGAGAATGTGACAAATGGAAAGTCTCAGTGTTCTACAAAATTAGGCCTGGAATTCACAATGGGTCAAGTAATCAGATTTTAGAAAGTGTCTGACAAGTTGTAACTAGTTCTTTACCTGGATACATTACAAAATATTGTTATCATGCTGCCTTCATAGAAAGGGCCAGGAGTGGTGGCACAACAAACTGTTAGGACTGTCCCATCCATTTGCTGTATTAACTGTTGACTGATCACTGCACTCTTTCTTGTTGCTTTGAATGATGGCACACATTTTTCTTGTAATGCCATTATGTCTCTGTGCATGAGGTTAGACTACACCATGGCGATAATATTGCTCTGTGTCAGGAACAGCAGTGGTAGCTATGCTCTGTTGCATTGTCCTGAGGCAAAGTTTTTCACCTTTCTTGGATGTAATGTTCATTAGGTCACTAATATGTCTCTTTTATTTGTCTGAGTTTTAAATTCAAGGACAGAGCTCATTCTCCACCCCCGCTCAAAGCTGTGTTAAACTCTTCACATTGTTCTTCCCAGAATCAGAACTGATGGCTTATTCATTCATAGAATCATAGAACCACAGGGTTAGACGGTCATCTCAAGGGTCATCTCGTCTGCTTTTCTTGGGATAAAAATTTACTCTAAAAGCTGCAGCAGTCTCTCTCATTCATTTCTTAGGGCTTCACAATGGTTGTTTGTTACCAACTGGTCTTAGAGGTTTTAATGAAAGGACAAGGCGTATGCAACCATAAGTAAATAATAAATAATGCTAACCATCATGCCAAATGTATGAATGCGATGGCTATTTATCAGTTCTACACTCCAGTAAGCAAGAAGTAGTTCAAGTTTTCTTGCATAATACAAGTAGTAAATTCCACTAGTAATTATACAATGCACATAAAATTAAAGGTGTAAAGAGTATCTATTCATCTGGTTCACTACTGTGGTCAGGAAGCAACATGGGAAGAGTTTTTGTGCTGTGTTTGTCCAGCGCTTAGCTGGTCCATGGCTGTGGATCCTGGCGCTACTGCCATACAAATAAACAAGAATAATGCATATTCATTAACAATCTTTTTATAAAAAGAAAAGGAGTACTTGTGGCACCTTAGAGACTAACCAATTTATTTGAGCATAAGCTTTCGTGAGCTACAGCTCACTTCATCGGATGCATACTGTGGAAAGTACAGAAGACGTTTTTATACACCCAAACCATGAAAAAATGGGTGATTATCACTACAAAAGGTTTTCTCTCCCCCCACCCCACTCTCCTGCTAGTAATAGCTTATGTAAAGTGATCACTCTCCTTACAATGTGTATGATAATCAAGGTGGGCCATTTCCAGCACAAATCCAGGTTTTCTCCCCCCCCAACACCCCCCACCCCCCCAAAAAACCACTCTCCTGTTGGTAATAGCTTATCTAACGTGGTGACTCTCCTTACAATGTGTATGATAATCAAGGTGGGCCATTTCCAGCACAAATCCAGGATTTAACAAGAACGTCTGAGGAAGGGGTGGGAGGGTAGGAAAAAACAAGGGGAAATAGGTTACCTTGCATAATGACTTAGCCACTCCCAGTCTCTATTCAAGCCTAAGTTAATTGTATCCAATTTGCAAATGAATTCCAATTCAGCAGTCTCTCGCTGGAGTCTGGATTTGAAGTTTTTCTGTTGTAATATCGCAACTTTCATGTCTGTAATCGTGTGACCAGAGAGATTGAAGTGTTCTCCGACTGGTTTATGAATGTTATAATTCTTGACATCTGATTTGTGTCCATTTATTCTTTTACGTAGAGACTGTCCAGTTTGACCAATGTACATGGCAGAGGGGCACTGCTGGCACATGATGGCATATATCACATTGGTAGATGTGCACGTGAACGAGCCTCTGATAGTGTGGCTGATGTTATTAGGCCCTGTGATGGTGTCCCCTGCATAGATATGTGGGCACAGTTGGCAACAGGCTTTGTTGCAAGGATAGGTTCCTGGGTTAGTGGTTCTGTTGTGTGGTATGTGGTTGCTGGTGAGTATTCGCTTCAGGTTGGGGGGCTGTCCGTAGGCAAGGATTCTTACAACTACAATACTATCAAGCATTCTTAAAACTACAATACCCACCTGCAGAAGTGAAGAAACAGATTGACAGAGCCAGAAGAGATCCCAGAAGTCACCTACTACAGGACAGGCCTAACAAAGAAAATAACAGAACGCCACTAGCCGTCACCTTCAGCCCCCCACTAAAACCCCTCCAATGCATTATCAAGGATCTACAACCTATCCTGAAGGATGACCCAACACTCTCACAAATCTTGAGAGACAGGCCAGTCCTTGCCTACAGACTGAGTGGATCACCTTTCAGGCTCTCAGATATTTATTTAAAAGTGAACGTTAATCCTGATGGAATTGTAAATTGGATTACTGAAAACCCACCAATGTTCTTGCTTCAGGGAAAAGGTCTAGAATAGAGCTGCAGAAGTACTACTAACCCCCACACCCAACACTACAAGTATTTAGGCGTGTTTGCTTGAATGCTGAATGATTATTCAGTTTGGCAATCTGTGGTCCATTTTATTGTCTATTTGTGAACTTTGCTTTGTGAGCAAAAATACTTTCCCAAATGTTTGAGAATGGCTGCTCTTTATGGCCTCTTAAGGGCAGCATGTGCTTAAATTTAAAGTGCTTTCCTGAATATGAATGCTTTCTCGAACTGAAGTCTATATGAATGACAATCTTTGTATGTCAATTTGTGCTTTTAGAATGAGATTTTGTTGGTCAATACTTGCTATTCTACTGTTTAAAAAGTTGCAGTAGTGAGCCTTCAGGGTGAAATCCTGCCTTTCCTGAAGTCAAACTGCATAATTCCAATTGACTTCAATAGGCCCATGATTCCCCCTCCCCGCCCCCCCAGAGTCCAATCCACCTCCCACAGAAGTCAGTGGAATTTTTTTTTTAATTGACTTCAACGGGTGCTCAAGGAGGCCCATAATGCCATATGACTGGGGGAAAACAGTCACACCTCACAAATAAAAGTAAATAATCTAAGTGAGCCGTTCACAAATAAATAAGGTGAAATTTGTTCAAAATGGTTAGCTAAACAATTAAAAATAATGAATAAATTACTAAAAAGGTTTGTTTCCAAATTAATTCCAAGCACAAAAATGGTAAAGTTCACTGAACATTTTATTCCATATGAATAATTGGACTGCCTGTTCTGGAGGAAAAAGTAAAACTGGAAGCCTTAAATAAAACAAAACCAAAACCCCCGTAAAATTTAAGTCTAAAGCAACAGAAATGAAATGTTGAGTATCACTGTCATTACACATTTTATATTTCCGTATCGAAAATATTCCACGAGGCATTGTAGACTTCCTCTGATCCACATCCATCAGTAATTTAAAGTGAATACATTTCTCAGTGGTTTTAATAATGAAACAGATGTTTACTCTTCCTAGAAATAACTATTATCCCTTATATTGGAAAAAGTGACCTCCAGTGGACAATAATACTCCTGTATATTATAGTACAGTGTTTGCTACTCTTTCCTTGTTTAATTCCAGACTGCTTTCAGAAATCCAAATTGTATTCAGTACCCTCATGTGAGTAGTGCCATTGAAATTAATAACAGGTTTCAGAGTAGCAGCCGTGTTAGTCTGTATTCGCAAAAAGAAAAGGAGGACTTGTGGCACCTTAGAGATTAACAAATTTATTTGAGCATAAGCTTTCGTGAGCTACAGCTCACTTCATCGGAAGCTTATGCTCAAATAAATTTGTTAGTCTCTAAGGTGCCACAAGTCCTCCTTTTCTTTTTATTGAAATTAATGTGTGAATATGGTAGGAGCTGTTGGCCTGATATTTAATATATGACAGTGTTTGTTGGCATTGAATACATGGCTAAGGCTGAGTTCCAATTTCCACTTCAACTTTCTTGTAACCTTCTCAGACAAATTCTTTTTCACTAGATGTTTTCAGAGCTTGGGATCAGCATAAAGGAGATTTTATTTATTTATTTGTAATTGAGTACAATTGGGTCAAACATTTTTTAAATGGGAGAAAAATGTTTTCCCTTTATGTTCCCGTTGAAATGTTGTGCTTTCATCACCCTACCAGAGCTGAAGCTAGAAACCCTAAAATGGCTATATTTCATAGTCCTCACTGGCAAAGGAAACACAATACAAGTTTGAAGACAATTAGCTTATTATAGTTGAACACACATTTTGCAGCCAAATAAGTCACACATAAGCATCTGATATTTTGTATTCTGTTTTTGTAAGGGCTTCCTTAATTAAGTGGATTAGAATGTTGGGAAGGCAGAATTCAGGAATCGGCATGGTCTCTTCAGTTATGGGTGTAGGTTTGCCAAATGGTAAACCCATGAAATAGATGGCATGGAACCTTGGAAACGTATAAATCTGCCCTCTCTGCTTTATATTTTCTCCCTGAAAGTTCTTTATTTCTTTTTAAAGAAGCTCTTACTCTACCAATGCATTCACATTGTGAAAGGCTCAGCAATCTCCATGAGAAGTTATGTGATCTAGTATTTAGTGGACAGGCCTGGGAGTCATCAGAACTGGGTTCTAATCTTGCCACGGAAACTATGTCCTCTGTCACTTATGGCAAAAATTTCAAACTTGGGCACCTAAAATTAGATATTCAAATACAGATATATTCCATTCCAGCACAATTCTTAAGCACGTGTTCAAAGCTGTGAGGTATGGGTTGGAATCAACAGAAGGGAATTCTATTTTTTAAAAACCAATTTATTTTGGCATTAAAAAAACTGAAACTTTTCTACTGGTCTTAGGTTTTGCAAAGGCTTAAAAAACCAAAAAACGAGGGGCAGGATTTGATCTGACAGTGTTATGGTTAAGTTAATGGTTTTTGTTATAGGTTTTCTCAGATATCAGGGAGAGTTTAGTGGTTTATGTTTCAAGAGATGAGTTACTTCCTTCCCTCTCTCCCCCCCACCCAAAAAAACCCAAAACAGTGAGCTCTTTTTTTAGCCCTACCTTTCAGTGTACAAAAGAACAATGGCTTTCACTCTAGAACATGTCTTGGATAATACCTGGAAAAGTCTCTCTCCCCACCCCCTTTTTTATTAAACAGCAATCAAACACAAAGGATAATTTTCATCTTATTTTCCTCATGCTTTTTTGTAACTCACTTGAATTTCAGTGAGCCCTTGGGCATGCACTGAAATCCAGATTTATGACTATGGGTTAAGGCAATTGCTGATTTGAAACTACAGATAGTTATCAATGAAAAACAGCAGACTGTTTAACTGGTATTGACAGTTGTGGCCATGTATCCTGAAGGTTTCCCAGCGTTAGAAATCATGCAATGCCACTTTCGATTTTACCCTTAAAATGTACTTGTGAATGCAGGTAACCCTCTTGTGGTCTCTGCTCAATGGACCAATACTGTTACCAAGGTCACCTTTGCATAGTTATATTTGCATCCAGCTGACGTTGATTCATGCTGCCAGATGGCTAAGGACAAAGCACAATCATTCAACACAATGTGTGACCTACTTACACGCCTAACAATCTGCTGCTTAATACTTAGTAAAAGCATGAAGGCTTTGATTAAAATTTTAATTTTGTTTCTTAGTTAGCTCACATGTGGCATGTACAGTTTGCATGCCGGCTGCATCTGTCCCAACAGGGCAAAGATATGGGTTCTCCAACATATTTCTAAAGCAAAAGGATTTGAGTGCCAGAAGCAGCGGAGAGGACAATGAGACTGAAATGAAAGCAGTCTCTGTGAGCAGTGAGCATGTGCATGAGGCAAATCATGGGAGGGGAGGAGGAGAAGGAGAAGCACCCGGCACTGAGCAGCAAAGCAGAAGAAAGTGTACTTGTATTCTTTCCCCCTTCCCTCTGCATAGTGTGTGCGCAAAGCAAATTCCAGAAATACAAAGCACTGGCTGACTATTGCATATTTTTACTTATTAAAGTTTTGTGAGTCACAAACACCACTTGAAAAGTCCTAATTTTTCTCTCCACTGACTTTAATGAAGCTGTCTCCATAGCCTTGCAAGCATTGAGACCATCTTCCTAAGAAGCAAGTGCAGCCAGACAGGTTTCATCTAAGTCACCCAGCTCTAAAAAAGCTTTTGTCTCTTGTACCTTGTCATTTACTGTCAGCTGCAACTTCTGATGTATTATTTCAATGACGCCATTCAAGGAAGCTATAAAACATGTCATTCTGTGGCGAAGGGAAGGTGATCTTAATTAATTTTTTTTACCTAAGCTAGGTATGGAACATGACAATCCATCTACTTTGGATACTGCTCACTAGCTCTGAGCTGTCCAATGTACTGTCTATTTATTGTATATTTGTTTATTGATAATGATGAGTTCAGCACAATGAAGGGAATCTACCTGAAATTAGACAGGTGATCTAAAACCAAGGGTCTCGGTTCAGTCTTCCCTGGAAAAGCTCATGGGAGAAGGTTTAGGATTCTTTGCAAGGATAACCTTTGGAATTTCCAGGAAGTTGTCTCATTAGGGCTGAGTGGGTATGCAGTATTGCCTTTCAGACCTTAGAAAAATAATAGATTCACAAAGGCATTCATAAAGTGTCTGATCCTGCTCCCATTGACTTCAATGGGGCAGGTTCAAGTCATACAGGGTTGTTATTCTGTGCCTTGCAACTCTGGTCTTCCCTTTTCCACTATTGTATTTGCAGAGCTTCCACTGATTGAGTGACCTGTGGTTGCCCAGGATCAGCGACAGAGTGGACTTCATGGGGGTTAATGCTGTTGAAACGAGTTACAAGAACAGCAACAAAAAATTCCTTTCCCTACAGTGCACAGGAGTGAGATATAGCTGATTATATTTATGCAACTCTTGGACACTCATCACATGATAACTAAGTCATGAAAAGGCAACTTGCATTATTGCATTAAAGCAGGTTCTGTACTGCTTTAGATATTGAGTTCTCTTTCATGCAAATGGAAGGTACTCCTCTAGGACAGGGTTAAAACCATAGGGAGAATGGGGAGCAAAAATGGAATGTACATCTCTTGCATACTCTGCACAGAGACGGGCAGGAGGACAGACAGAGACAATGAGACTGATAATTCTATTGTATAAAAACACCCTCTTTCCAGTATTTAAATATTCACTCTTCTAGCTTCCTAGATGCAGAGTCTTCTAGATCTTTGAAAGGCGATGAGATGTCTTATATGATCAGAACATTTATATGCTCCATGTAGATGATATGCAAGGCAAATGAACAAAAAGGCTGTCAGTAAGCCTGGCGTAAAGCAATGACTTTCCAAATCTATATTGTGAGTCCGGTTTCCGTAATCTACAAAGATCGGTTAGCCTGAGGCACTTTACACAAAATGGAATGACTCTTCCCAGATTAAATGGATTCAGTTGCTAAGGTAAAATTCATCTCTCCCCCCTACTTGGTAAAGGCAGAAAACTGAGCCAGAATGCACTGTGTGTTTCAAGAGATGGTTAAATCCTGTCCCACTGCAACAAGGGCACTGGGCTGCCCAGCTGCAGAACCCGTGCGGTTCTGCTCGGTACATGGGGGTGAGCAGGACTGGGTGTGCACCCCGATTGACGTGCTCAGCTTTGTAGGGGGATCAGTATATGACCGTGTGGGGCTGACAGCAGGTCACGCTGGATCTTATGACCTCTACTCAGATCCTCTCGACCTTCCCCCTGTTCAGGGAGGAGGGAGATGGTGAGGCTGCGGCAATGGGAGGACTCCTCCCCTCACCCTCCCGCTAGCAGCCAGCTACGGGATGGTCTTCACTGCAAAGTTAACTTGAGTTGTGACTGGCCCAAGACCAGGTACGGGTTAAAACTCGAGTGAGCGCAACTTGTCAGCTGCTAACATGTCCACTCTGTAATGTGAATGCAGGCTACCAACACTAGTCCTCCAATGTCATCCCATAATTCACCTGGTGTTCCCAGAAAACACAGACTATTTCTCCCATAGGGGGAGAGAATTCATAGACCATATAAGCTCACTACAGCGCAAAGAATGAGGAGATGTGCCCTTAGAAGACTTAGCGCCACACAAAAGTGAATGCAGTGTCAGTGTAGACACAGCAACTCAAGCGCTACGCTGCATCTTAACTAAGGGCAGCTTGTGACCCCCAGTCTCATGGAGAACAATGGGAGATGGTGGCCATTTTGAGTAGAGCAGCCTGTACAATGTAGTCTATGCACAAGATTTCAGTGAGTTTTAACTATATGGGAAGTTTAAAGGCTCTGCATTATTTTGTTACTAAGGTCATTTTGGACAAAAAGAACATCTGATACCATGTGCTAACTTTCTTAAAGGACACATTTTAAATTAATTTTAACTAGTAAGCTTATTAACAAATTCTCAGAAAAGTTATTCTGTACTCAAAGTAAATGCTGTAATTTTGGAGAAGATATATTTTGTTGTTTCACGTATAACAGAGTATGAATCCCTGTTTTAAATACAAAACTAAACTCGCCCCCAACTATGGAATGGCAAGTGCTCTGTAGTTAGTGAGGTTTACTGTAATTTTTTTTTATACAGCATTACATGATTTGAAACTAACATATTTGGTTAATTGTAGTGTTGTAGCTGTGTTGGTCCCAGGATATTAAAGAAACAAAGGTAGTGAGGTGTCTTTTATTGGACCTACTTCTGCTGGTGAAAGAAACAAGCTGAGTGCAGCACTGCCTAAATATCTTTAAAAATCTGGGCTTTCGGCAGTAAGACACTCAATTTTGAATATTTTGACCTTAAGAACATAAGAACGGCCATACTGGGTCAGACCAAAGTTCCATCTAGCCCAGTATCCTGTCTTCCGACAGTGGCCAATGCCAGGTGCCCAGAGGGAATGAACAGAACAGGTAATAATCAAGTGATCCATCCCCTGTCGCCCACTCCCAGCTTCTGGCAAACAGAGGCTAGCGACACCATCCCTGTCCATCGTGGGCTAATAGCCATTCATGGACCTATCCTCCATGCACTTATCAAGTTCTTTTTTTTTTAACCCTGTTATAGTCTTGGCCTTCACAACATCCTCTGGCAAGGAGTTCCACAGGTTGACTGTGCGTTGTGTGAAAAAATACTTCCTTTTGTTTGTTTTAAACCTGCTGCCTATTAATTTCATCTGGTGACCCCTAGTTCTTGTGTTAAGAGAAGGAGTAAATAATATTTCCTTATTTACTTTCTCCTCAATGTATTCTCTGGTTACTGTATAGCAAATATTGCCCATTTTAATTAGTAAGGGCTTTTAATGTTTTAGACTTGTAGCATGATATAAATTTCCTCCCCAAACAGCTGAAAAACATGCTTAAAAGACTAAGGAATTGTGTTACTCAACCCAAATTAATTTGCCTTATCTCTAAATCGTCTGACTCCAACTTTGATTGAATTAGAATTCATCTGATTTACAAAAATCCATCAGAAAAACAACAGCAGATGTGGAGTAAGGGCAGCACAAAAAGTATAAACAGACTAAAATATACCAGGACAACAATGCTCCTTTGTACTGCCAGTTAGCAACTGGCACCAAACTATAACAAGCACATTGCAGAACATGCTGCACTCACATGTTACTGTCTCTACTGAGGTCTGGAAATTACAAAAGAGTGAAATATTACCTGCATGTTGATATTTAATCAGGATCTAATTATGTCATAGAAATTACCCTTGAGAAACAATGCTGACAGAACCACTGGTACAAAAGCCAGGCAAAAAATCCCAAAGTTTCTTTACAGATACTTGTGATATATAGCAGTGTCCTAATGACAAAAAATTCCAAAGGAAGAAAGAGTAGGGAGGCATGATTTCAACTACTTAAAAAAGTTCTTATGAACAGAACTAAAAGGACTTGCAGTCCAAAATTCTCTGTTGGTTACATTAGAAGTATTGCAAAAAATCAAAATTGCTAATTTTCAACATTGAGCACCAATAATACTGCATATAAGTATCCAGAAGTGATTATGGGCAATTTTTCTCACAAGTATATAAGACATATAGATGCTTTTCAATCCAAGATTTAAGCTTGAAATGTTATCCTCTTATCTATTCAGTTATTACAAACCAAAACAAAACATTACAAGAAAATATCCATTTATCGTTCGGTATATACTTAACTATAAAAACACATGAAGAATTTATAATCTGTGCACCACAAATTTAGAATGATGTGTTAAAAATTAATATCAAACTCTCAAACTAAATGAGCAAGATTATCCCAAGTCCTTTCTAAAAGTCTGGCCAGTGGTTTACACGTTTTCTAAGAATTACAGAATAAAACACCAAATATAGCAGACATATGTCTCACACAATAATAATATCACGTGTTAAAAACACTTTTACAAAATAAGGTAAGACACTAGCTTGATAGTCTGGTAATATGCTCTATATTTAATAAAAACAAACAACAGCAAAACAAACAAACAAAAAACCCCACCCCTATCTTTCTCTCATAGATGAAAAAAACAGGAGAAGTTCTGTGATGTCTCCAGTAATTTTAACATACATAATTCCTCAGTTAGGGATTGTGCAAATATCATGAGTCCTGAGCCTGTTTAACTTTGGAATCAACAACAACTACAAAGCCTCAAGGGATACTAGAGCTACAGTCTCTCTGAATTGCTATTACTTGTTACTGCCAGATAGTCTCCTAGCAGCTTTTCTTCATTCACACGTTTTGTCTTCCTCCCAAGAGCGATTACTGCTCTCAGCATTCCTGGAAGCTTGGTAGTTTGACATCTCAAAGGCTAAAGCAGTACACTACGCTTCTCCTGAAAGTGAAAAGCTCATATTACAGCCCTGAGCTCAAGCACATTGAGATATACCTATAACTCTATTTAGGCCAGTCGCTTTGTGCCATATTCAGCTTCCTATGGGAGCCCAAACAGGCTAGCATCTGTAGTCATGAGTTAGGGTAATTTGGACACGGAAGCTCCTCCAGAGAGCTGGGATTGCTACAGCCACCAGATTAGGGTCCAATGAGAAGATGAAAGAGAAAATATAAATTCAAATAGGTGGTCTTGCAGTTCCACATATCATCACATGCTGTTGTAGAACTTGGAATCAGAAGCAAGGAAAAAACGGATGCAGAATACTTGAAGGTAAAGCCTTTGAGAAGGTATAGAACTGCTGATGGCAGAATCCCTGGAGTTTTGGAGTTATTGTGTATGTGCAAAAGACCATCCCCTTTGTCATTTTGAAATTATATCCTGATAAGGACAATAATCTGCCTAGGCATCATAAATATGTTCGCTTGGTTTACAATAACCTTTTCTTTGGAGTAAGCCCTGGATTTTCACCATGGCAGTCTAGGTGTACAAGTCTGCTTTCAGGAGCCACATCAGTATTATAAGTCAGTACCTTTGAAAAAAAACCAGACAGGCATGGTTATTATCCAGCTTCTCCTCAACAGTAAGGGGCAAAAGTCATGGACAGAATCAATAGAGGTGAGATATTCTTAGTAGTTTTGCCATGGTCCAACATTCAATGAGCAAGTCTTTATCCAGCTTTGAATCAGGAGTTATCATTTAGCGTCGTCATCTCAGAAATCAGGGCCACTTGTATTTATGTCCTCTGGAGGGTAGAAGTACCATCTGTGATAGCTAAGGAGGTTCTGGCCAAGACTCTAGAACCAGTCTGAACTGTGCTATCTAGTGTTTTGACAAAAGTATATAAAGAACCATGGGCGATGGGGATAGTTGGGGCTAAAACTAGCCAAACTATAGTAGGAGGGATTGGCAGTGGCTTAACAATCAGACTTTTTGGCTCTGGTGGGCATGGGGTGGGGAGGGAGACTTGTCAACTTGGGCCTCCACAAAAGCTTTGGAAATGAAAGAGTACAAGTCAAGGAAGAAGGGAAAGGTGGGGTAAAGTGAACACTCAGTGCTTAAGCTGTTGGCAAGAGCTCCACTTTATTCAGCATCTAGTTCCCACAAGCATAAAAACAAGATCATCAGAGCACCCCATCCAGACACTTAGCCCTTAAAGGCCCAGTCCCTGATAACACACAGATAAGGTTTGGACTGGAGGCCTGAGGGAAGCTGAGAGAAGAAGCTCTTTTCCATTTTATGATCTTCCAGCTGATGGGCTGAGAATAAGGGAAGTCCTAGTCTGCAGCCAATTATGGTTTGGAGCCCTTCGACCAAGAGTTATGTAGAAAGCCTGTGCCATTGGGCTGCACTGCCTCACCACAGGCAGAGCATTTACAGGATATCTTCATCTTCTCCCGTCAGTCGGACCTAAAACCTGAACCAACTGAGAAATGCCTAGCCAGGTACAGAAAATTCTAGAATAACACGGATGGGAGAATGAACTCCTGCTCTCCTCCCTGTCAAGACAAGAGTGAGGGAGATGCCTCTGTGCCCAGCTCCATGCCAGAAAATCAGCTCGTTCGTTCCTGCTCCTGTCCAGTGAAACAGGAAACAGACTTATCACGCTCTGCTGACTCCTATTTTAGGTGAATAAAATTTATTTCAAGAACATTATTATTAATTTGTATTACTATAGGACCTAGGGACCCTCGGTGTGGCCCAGGACCCCACTGTGCTAGGTGCTGCACAAATACAGAACTAAAAGACAGTCCCTGCCCCAGTGGGCTTTCAGGCTAAGCATAAGGCAAGAGACAACAGATGGATATAGACAGATGGGGGACGGACAAGAGCTGAAGAATGACGTGGCATTGGTTATTATTACACAAGGTTTGTGTGCAGTATCATAGATGTGCGTAACACTGGACAAATAAACAGGAACTTGCATTCTAATTTCTCATAGTTGGATAAGATTAAAAAGCCCAACACCTCATTAATTAAGGGGTGATGGAGAGTTATGGACAACATTGTAGTGGGCGTCTTAATTTTGTATTTGACATCTAGATATAGCAACGAAGGAGGGTGCAAAAGAAATCGATAGGCAGAAAAAAATCAAAGGAAGTAGGATTTTTTTTATCATCAAAAGTTTCATTGAAAGCATCGCTTTTGTTTACAAGCCACATGGGATTCTCATGGGCTACAAAATAAGACAGGGGGCCGATAGCATGCTACTATTATCATATGATAGAAACGAACCTGTGAAAAATATGGCTTGTTTTTACATAATTTTATAAAATTCGGTAAAAATAAAATGAACCATATTTTCACAGTGTACTTGGAAGCAATTATACAGTACGTTTTGTAAATAATTGTATACAATTTTATGAAATAATACTGCCTAATTGCTTCCAAGTACACTCTCTTTCTTCCAGGGCCAGCAAGGCAGCATGACATAGGCAACAGCCTTAAACCCATGGGAAGGATTTCACAACAGCAGAACACTCAAGAGCAATCCCTTTTTTTCTAATGAACCGTCCAACACAGCAGCCCTTCCAAGCACTCTTACTGAAGTCAAACCCTAAGGAGTGTCAGTGATAATCTGACAAGGAAAGAGTATAATAGCTGCAAATTGGTTTTAAAGAGTCAAATGTGAAATGTTGGGAGGTGGGAGGATGAAATAAGGAGAATCTCATGTCTCTGGCTGGGACAAGGAGGAAACCCCAGGAGAGAACTGGATGATTAAAAATGGGTATTTACAGCAAATATTGCACAACTATTGACACAGAACGTTTCACTCACATCAAGATGTCTCTCATCAAGAGGGGTACAGTCAGCAGCTAGATGAAGTGGAGTCTGTACATCTATTTTGCCCTGAGGGCAGATTTTGATTTGGGACCTAAGAACGAGGTGTCAACATTTGTGCAATATGGACAATAAATATGTAAGAATGTACACTGCGTTTTAAGGGTTTTATATTTTCACAGGTTTATGCCACAAACAGGAACTGGGTTTCCTTAGCACAGACTTGCAATGGAAAAACAGGACCTTCACCTGTAAAACCATCACAAAGCTTAACGGAGAACATTGTTTTCAATGCAAGATGTGCAAAGCTGAATACTACTGGGAGACAAACAGTAAGTCCACAGAGAAAGAACCCTCATAGGTGTTCTCTGCATAATGGACAAGTCTGCAAGCAGGGTGGATAGTAGAATTAATAGAACAGTGAACGGGGCTGGGGACTATTAATTCAATGTGCCATCAACACTCAGAGCAGAGGAGAAGAGTGACACTGCAAAAATGCAAGAGTCTTGCAAATCTTTGAGCCAACCACAGAGAGTACCAGAATTAGATGATTATCTGCACAAGATTAGGGGTAGCATTTGATAATTTAGGAATGAAAATAAGGGGAAAAGACATGGGAAGGGGCCAAAACCACTGGGGTGAACACTAATTGCCAGCAGCACTACTAGTCAAGGTGAAAATTAGGAAAAACATGTATGTTGTTCTACAAAATGTTTAAAGGCTCCAACCTTTCAGTAAAAGCTAAAATTAAAGGTCAAATCCTCAAAAAGGACCTCAATCAGCCTGTAAGTCTACGTGCATGATTACTTGCAAGTGCAAGTATGATATGTGGATACAAATCAAATAGTTTGGGCAGTCAGGAGTCTAACTACTGGTGTGCATGCATACGCCTTGTCTGTATGAGCAAATTTGTGTGCTCAAGTTATTCTGCATATGATACTGTGTGCCCAAATCGAGATGCTGTGGTAGGAAAAAATCACTCTCAGATGTAATAGAAAAGTAAAGTAATATAAAAATAGAAAATATGTCTAACTACCATTACAGTCAAAACAGAGATTGTTAAAATAACCAACGGTTGACTGTGACTCTGAACTCTTTTGACTAGAAGTTCTAAGTTAATCAAAACTTTATCAATGCTCCCACACCCAGGAATGGTACATGGTGACCATGGGTTGCTGGGTGGCAGGGGTTGGGGAGGCAGGGAAAAGGTGGTAGGGGAGAATTTGAAGTATGGGGACTCTGGGGTCGGGGAGGGAGGATGGAGAAGAAGCAGCTCCATAGCAAGCAGGGCGTAGGGGCTGAAGAGTGGATGGTGGGCTTTGGGGGAACTGATGCTCCTTCTGGTGCTGGGCAGGATGCCATGTGGTTCAGTCCAGCAGCAGGAGCACAGCCATTTGGATTGGATTTCCTCTTTCCTGCCCTAATAACAACAGCCCCTCTTCTCCAGGAGAAGGGCTAGTGGCTCTCTTGCAGGGCCTGAGTTTCTAGTTTCAGCTGAGGATGGAGATCGTATATGCTACTGTCCCAATACACAGGCCAGGACAGCAGCACCACAGAATCCTTGTTCATAATCCAGGGGTGGCCCAGCCAAACCAGACTATTGGCAGGTATGGGGAAGCAATCCCTGGCAGCTTCTCCAATTACTCCTCTGATTACTCCAGCTGCTCCCCATTTCTCTGCTGCAATCCTTTGTCAAAGCTCCCTGGTGTTGATCTGGTTAGCTGGAACATTGAGCAAGTGAGATGGATAAATCAGACTTTGCCTGATTAGTCTGTCCTAAGACGCTTGCAGGGTATTGTCAGACATTTACTGAGTGCTCATATTCTTTTAGAGACACATTTACCCTCCAGTAAAGATCTAATACCTGCAAACAGTAGAATACTTTATTGCATTCACCTGTTGCCAACACACTATCCTACAAATTCCTCTTCAAAGCCATAGTGACAGCCTGCTGGGACCCAAATCTGACCCATTTAAAGTTACTCTAGAAGTGTGGAAAATGGCCTTTGGATTGTAAGAAGATGATTATCTCCCCAGCTACGTACATTTCAATACGAGATTGCTTCTAGGGACCTGGAAGTAGGATAAAGTGGATGGATGGTTTGGAGACCATGTGACTGGGGCTGGCTTGGAAGAAGAGGGTTTGGTAGGACATGCCACTGACTGAGGGGACCCCAAACATAGACTCATAGACTAAGGCCAGAAGGGACTATCGTGATCATCTAGTTTGACCTCCTGCATACTGCAGGCCACAGAACCCCACCCACCCACTCCTGTAATAGACCCTTAACCTCTGGCTGAATTACTGAAGTCCTCAAATCATGATTTAAAGACTTCAAGTTACAAAGAATCCACCATTTACACTAGTACAAGTAATTGACCTGCGCCCCATGCTGCAGAGGAAGGAGAACACCCCCCCAGAGTCTGCCAGTCTGACCCTGGGAAGTTTCCCTCCCAACCCCAAATATGGTGATCAGTTGGACCCTGAGCATTTTGGCAAGACCCACCAGCCAGACCCCTGGAAAAGAATTTTCTCTAGTAACCCAGAGTCCTCCCACTTAATGTCCCATCATAGGCCATCAGAGATATTTGCTACTAGCAGTCACAGATCGGCTACGTGCCATTGTATGCAGTCTCATCATGCCATCCCCAAACTTATCATGCTCAGTCTTGAAGCCAGTTAGTTTTTTTGCCCCCACTGCTCCCCTTGGGGACTTCACTCCTCCGGTGGTTAGAAACCTTTGTCTAATTTCAAACCTAACCTTGTTGATGGCCAGTTTATATCCATTTGTTCCTGTGTCCACATTGGCGCTTAACTTAAATAACTCCTCTCTCACCCTGGTATTTATCCCTCTGATTTATTTATAGAGAGCTAGCATATCTCCTCCTCAGCCTTCTTTTGGTTAGACTAAACAAGCCAAACTCTTTGAATCTCCTCTCATAAGGTAGGTTTTCCATTCCTCTTAATAACCTGTTTGAGATGCTTGCTCATCCAGCTTGGTCTGCAACCCTTCCCTACGAATTTTTCCCCTTGCTTGGGATGCAGACTTCAGACAGATTCTGCAACTTTGACTTGAAGTAATCCCAAGCCTCCTCCACATTCAGATCCTTGAGTTCTTCAATCCAGTCCATTTCCCTAACTAATTCCCTTATTTTTGTAAAGTTTGCCCTTTTGAAATCAAGGACCTTAGATGCAGATCTATTTTTGTTTATCCTTCCATTCAGTTTAAACTGAATTAGCTAATGATCACTCAAACCCAGGTTGTCCCCTACAACCAGTTCTTTTGTGAAGTCCTCATTACTCACCAACATGAAATCTAAAACGGCATTACCTCTTGTGGGTTCAGTGACTATTTGGTGACAAAATAGCAGCTATCACATCTGGGTCCTACCATTGCTAATAGCACTTTGCCAGGAAGTAAATGTCTCCCATAATCACACAATTCCCAGCAGTATTTATTGCATTAAACACATTAAAGAGGTCTCTAAGGATCCTGGGGGGTCTATAGCACTATCCCAGGGGAAACTCTAGTAGCTTTCTTCCCCAAAGTGATTTTGGCCCAAACAAACTATTTTATCCATTCTTTACTTCTAATGGACATCCTCATTAATATACAATGCTACTCCACCACCTTCATCTTTGTTTCTCTCTTTCCTGAACAGCACATACCCTTCTATATCTGTACTCTAGTCATGATTACTATTCCATCATGTTTCTATTATCCCTATAATATCTGGTTTCACTTCCTGCACCAGTAATTCTAGATCCTTCATTTTGTTACCCTTTTCTGCTTCCATTAGTATCCTGTTCAGCCTCAGGTCCACATCCTGTATCTTAGCTCCCGGCAGACAGCACACCCTTCTGTTCTCCGATCATCTCTGGTGACAGTCCTGTCTTTTCTTAGTAGGGAGTTCCCAGTCACGTAGACCTACCTCTTCCTTGTGTTAGTGTGATATTTCCAGCCTTCATTCTGTTCTTTCTGGCTGCAAGTCCTTGGTCTTTTGTTGTCTCTTGCAATCTTCTGAGAGTCATCCTCGTCCTCCTGGGCCTCTGAACTCTGGCTATCTCCATTGATTCTTCCCCTCTTCTTGTAGGACTAGCCGCTCTTCTCTGCTTCCTTGCCCTCCCGTCTTCTGTTACTGTCTGCTGGGCCCCTTCTTCATTTTCCAACTCAGCAAACCTGTTACTCAGCTTTATTTCTCCTTCACTAAGTGGCAATTTCCTCTGTCTGGGTCTCATAGCCACATGCTTCCACTGGCCACTTTCCTCACCCATCAGTCTACCCTCATATTTCTCCAGTCCAGCTTGGATCTGAGAATCTTGACTTTTCCCTCAAGCCTCCTCATGCTTTCTCTCCATCATCTGCTTGAATCCTCTTCAAAACTCAACCATAGTCTCCACCTGCATCTCCAAACCTCAGATCTCCTCTTCCATCAGCTCTATCAGGCATGAAGCTCTTTTTGAGTACCCACTACAGCAGGGATCGGCAACCTTTGTCAGGGAAATCCGCTGGCGGGCAAGGATGGTTTGTTTACCTGCAGTGTCCGCAGGTTCAGGCGATCGCAGCTCCCACTGGCTGCAGTTTGCCATTTCAGGCTAATGGGGGCTGCAGGAAGTGGCATGGGCCGAGGGATGTGCTGGCCGTCGCTTCCCGCAGCCCCCATTGGCCTGGAACAGCGAACCGCGGCCAGTGGGAGCTTCGACTGGCTGAACCTGTGGGCGCTGCAGGTAAACAAACTGTCCCGGCCCACCTGCGGATTTCCCTGACGGGCCGCGTGCCAAAGATTGCCGATCCCTGTTGTAGTGGGTACTCAAAAAGAGCTTCACGCCTGATAGAGTTGATGGAAGAGGAGATCCGAGGTTTGGAGATGCAGGATAATGTAAATCCCACAGCTTCCACATCCAGTCATCTTCATTATCTCCTCCATTCCTTAGGTCACTACCGCTGCTGCCTCTGTATCTGCCATAGCCGCCCTGTCTAAGCTCTTGTGAAGGAAAACAAAAAAACAAACACCCCCCCCACCCACATAACAAAAACAGAACACCACACACTCCCTCCCCAAAACTCCCTTGTTTTTGAACATTCTAGCCTCTTCCTCCTCCCCTGCCTACCTTAACACTGAACTTGGGCCCACTTGTCTCCGTGCTAAGCCTGAATGCATCACCTACTCTTCTTCTCCTTTAACGCCGTGGGCAAGGGAGAACAAGGCACAATCTGCGATGCCCCCTACCTCCTTGTGGTAACATGTCCCGAATTTGGATTAATATATTCCAAGGCCAGAAAGGATCATTAGTTTGATCTTCTGCATAATACAGGCCATAGAACTTTCCTGAAGTAATTCCTGCTTCAGCTAGAGCATAACCTTTAGAAAAACATTAATTGATGAGGAGGTATTTGCCATCAGAGAGATGGCAGGCAATACAGCAAGTCCAGGCCAGAAACATCTGGACCAGAATTCCGCATTAAGGAAAAAGAGGCAGGGAGCCATAAGGGGAAGGGGAGAAAACAAATAAGGAAACTGTGGTGGAAAGGGGGAGCCAGGACAGAAGGCGCTAAATGTGTCAATGGCTGATGGTAACGAAGCAGTTTCAATATAATTCAGCCAGAGCACTCAAAAAAATCCCCAGGAACTAGGATATCAGGTTAATCTAATAAACACAGAAGCACACAAAAGAGCCTTATTAGTTTCAATTAGCTAAATAGAAAAGGACAGAAGTGGAAGGGAAAACAGATTTGTGTTCAAGCCGCTAAAATGGCCTTTACAAAGTACAGGAGATTTTTTTTTTTAAATTAAAAGCTACTGTTAAGCAATACAGTTTATACGTCTGAGAGATACACAGACATTGCATAGTGGGGTGAGATATCTATATGATAAACTGTGGAGGCATGTGAGAAATGGATTTATCATGTACTTTTGATGCCTCACCTGTCATCTCTCCCACAAAATAATTTTCTTATGAGTAAGTCTTACATTGTTGATATGGCTGTGGTCCTTAGAAGCAGATGGAAATGGCTGCACAATTGTTCATGCATTCCAAAGATCTCTCATGTGGGGTCAATAGTTACTTTAGCTTTATGCTGGGATAACAGAGAACAGAATTCAGCTGATAGCTAGTTGGCTGTGGACCCTGGTCCCCTTTAGAAAAAATGGGGTTCATTTTACAGATGGGGAACTGAGGCACAGAGAGACTGAGTAATTTGCCCAAGGTCACCCAGGAAGTCTGTGGAAGAGCAGAGAATTAAATGCGGGTCTCCTGAATCCCAACGGCCTAATGACTGGCCTGTCCTTCCTTCCAAAAAATAATTTTCACTTCTACCACCATGTCTTCCCCATGATTTTAATCCAGAACCTCTCACACTTTAGACGAGTCATATTTCAAGAGGACTAGGCTAGCCATATTAGCTAAATTGTACATGCACCACTAATTGATGGTGTGTGACTATTAATTGTGAAATGGGTTTACAATTTAGGGATATTATACGCAAGGCTGCTATTCTGACAGCAGCTGTGTTGAACATGGTTTTCCATCTGCACTTTGTAAGGAAGTGAGGCCTTCCATTTCAGATGTGTCCCTTACTAAGTTTATTCATGCCTTTGTCTCTTCAAGATTAGGCTACTGGAGTGTGCTCTTCTTTGGGGTTACACACTGAGATCATTCAGAAGCTGAAGACAGTGTAGAATGTGGCACACATTTATGAAGCACTACTTTACACTGGGCGCACACTACACCAGTGGCCAATGAGCTGTACTAGTTGTCTGTGGTCTTCAGAGTGGAATTCAAGGTGAGGCTATTTGTCTGTAAAGCCATATGTAGTATGGGTCTCAGTCTGGATTACCTGAGACGATCATATTATTCAGCTTGATCTAATTAATGCCTTCTGAAACTCTAATCAAGACAAAGCAATTGATCTTTACCATGTGCCAAACTGGACAAATTAAAGTCTAGGTTTCCCTTTCAGCTTTAACTCAACCGATTTAGCATGTGCTGCAGCTAAAGTACAATTGCTGGACTTGTCAAAAGTTCTAGAAGGTGTTAGGTAGATTGAGCGGGATAACTTCATCTGACATCACCCCTTTAAATCCTCCTCTAGGCAAGGCCTAAGAGACCACCCCTCTCCTCATGTCATTCTGCTGCCGTTGTGGTTAGTAAACATGGAGCTCCTTCAATATAAAAGAGATCCATGAGGGCCCATTGACCCCAGAATGCACTTTCCCACGGAGTCTGCCACAGTCTGGATTTGTTATTTCCTGGACATGCGGCAAAGCTCATCTTTTTCCGCTCAGGTATTTGGGGAGGTTCAGAAGTAGGCAGGTTTATTTACTGGAAAGAGATAAATAAATTGTGGCGAGAGTGATAGTGATAGATTTAATTGACAAATGTCATTTTCTGATTGGGAATTTTTAAGCCTTCTAAGGGGTGCCCATGGCCAGAGATGAGCACTTCTATAATTTCTTTCAAAATTAATCTAAATAAATAGCATTGATATCAACTCCACACAAATGGCATATGTGTGTGTGTACATGTATGCACACACACAGGTATATGAATGTACACAGAGTATATACAGGACATATATTTTTTATACTCTTCCTTCTAGCAAGGCTTCAAGACACTAAAAAGAGGGGTTACCAAGGTTACAGGCACAGAATGACTCATTGACAGTGCTTCAGCTATTAATCTTTAGCAGGTACAAGATGCAAACTATCTGAGTTTTACTGTAGTGGATTAAAACTCACACCCACAAATCACAAATGGATAGTTCATTCAAATCATTCACGTAACAGCTACTCTGGAGTCACTCTGCTGAAACTAAAGAATCATTCACTGGGGAATTCACAAGGATTTCTATTGCGTATAGGCTATACACAGTCCTGGTAATGTCTCCTTGCTTCCAAACCTATTGTGTTGTGAATGAACACCAAATGCATGCTAATGTTTTGTTCGTGTATTTTACTGCAGGACACCTTTATCAATTTTGTTCATTCATTTTCATTTGGTACTTGTATCCAAGGCATTTAAATAAATGACTTTTTTAAAATGGGAGGAAAGACAGAAAGGGTCGTAATACTGCATCATAGATATTTGCGTTGCTGTTTTTACCACATCTTAACTGAGATTGTTTTCTGTTGCTAAGCAGAGTTTACTAGGTTTCCCTTATTTATAAGTCAAGTGTACTTGTTTCACTGACGTCATGGTGTTACTGCCTGTCTGCCCTCACCTTTGCTTTAAGGAAGGAACGAGGGAGACAAAACAAAATTTATTATTAGACATAGTCTTTGTCTCTGAATTGTGACATTATAGGGTCGTGCCTTTGAATCTAATCAGCCTTTCTCTAGCTCATTTTCAATTAATATTCTTGCTATTGGCTACCAGGTCCCATTCCCAATCTGTCCAGCATATGATCAGCAACAGAAAGCAGCAGAAATCCTGCAAAGTAGACTGTACAAAATGGATAAACAAAAAGAAACAAATATTTTAATTCAGAAAAAGAAAACAGCAAGGCTGTCTTTCTGGCAGCAGCTGGGATTTTTGGACACTGAAGATTTAGTGCCCTAATGACTGGTAGTAGGGCCCTAGACTGCCATGAAATACAATATGAAATTACATTTAAGCTGTAATTGGCAATTTCTTTTATCAGCATGACATCCAAAGCTACTGAGCAGACTTTCCAAGCCCCCTGTTGTCACAAACACTCTGTTGCACGTGCCCACCGCTCACATGTATTTGATACACATTCCAAGAGTGGGTTTCCTTATATAAACCCTATCTCACATACCCTGAACAAAAGCCAGCAATTATCACAAGGACTCAGCAGTTCATGGCTAAGCCACCATCAAATCTCAAAGCAAGACTCTAATTGTCCCGTTCATCTTGTAACTTTGACTATAACAGCAAAATATCACCAATCAAAATCTAAGCAGTAATAATAATGCAGAGCAGAGGATGTTCACCAAATTGCATGAACTCAAATTAAAACTGCAGTCAGGGTTTCGCCCATGTTGCTCAAGGCTCACAGTCCGCAGAACAAAGAAAGCAAGACTCATAGGCGCTGACTCCATGGGTGCTCCAAGGCTGGAGCACCCACAGAAAAAAAACAGTGGGTGCTCAGCACCCACCAGCCACAGCTCTTCAGCTCAGCTGTTCGGCAGTTGGCAGGAGGCGCTTGGGGGAGGGGGCAGAGCAGGGATGGGAAGAGGCGGAGCGAGGTGGGGCCTGAGGGGAAGGGGTGGAGTGGGGGTGGGGCCTCGGGGCAGAGCAGGCGTGGAGCACCCACCCAGAAAAATGGAAGTCAGCGCCTGCGGCAAGACTGGCTCTACGATGGGAGCAATTCCAGTGTGTTTTTTCTGTGTTGGGTAGCTGACATAAATTGAAATCTAGGGTAGTAAAAGAGCAGGGGTGAACAAAGCAATAGCAGGTATGCTTCCCCCATAGGGTCACTCTTGTGTAATTTTTATCACACTCGATCCATTTCTCCTTTGCTGTCTAAAGTCTCAGCTGGTTTGCAGTTCTAACCTGTGTTGTATGTTCAAGGTTCAACTCTGTGGTTTCCCTTCTTTGGCTTAACCCGCATTTCAGTCCTGTTTTCCCTTCCAACACTTAACTGTTGCCATCATTTTAAGTATTTCTCTCCTTGTTAGAGCTGGTAATTCTGGGGGTTCAACTTTTTCTTTGTGACTGACAAGTTTTTCATGGTAGGTCTCTAGACAGAATTGATTGATCATTTCCTTTATTTGATAAGAGAAGAGACTCAGGAACATGTTGTACTCCCATTGTCCTCTTTTTAGTTGGCAGTTCTTTAGAATCTCTTCCCTTTGGGTTTGGTTGCAATCTCTTTGAAAATATATATTTCAATAAATTTCACTGAAGGGCTACATGTTAATGATTTAGGCAAGAACTGCCAATTTCATGTAAGTATCCATCATCTGGTGGCCTTCTCGATTCTTTAGCTCCAGATTCTGCTGCTCTGAATCGTGACTGAAGTTACTTACTCTGTGTGTAGTCCCACCAAAATGAGGCTGGAAGGACTGGGCATTCAGCCTGCAGGAAAGTGCTATCCTGCTGGGTTTGTATAAATTGTTTACATACCTGTTCCCAAGTCACAGATAACTTGGAAGAAAATGATCTCAAATGCTTATGGATCAATGGCCAAACACAATGTTTCTCAAACTGGGGTCCTCAGACCCCTGGGGGTCCGTAAGGGTACTCCAGGGGGTCTGTGGGCCCTATTGATCAACTCCTCCTCCTCCTTCCCAGTGCCTCCTGCATGCCATGGAACAGCTGTTCCCCAGTGTGCAGGAGGCACTGGGAGGGAGAAGGAGGAGCAGGGATGGAGCGCACTATGGAGAGGGGGCAGAATCATGTCCGGGGCTGCCGGCCCCGCTGATCAACTCCTCCCCACCCCTCCCAGTGCCTCCTGCACGCCAGGGAACAGCTGTTCAGCGGCATACAGGAGGCACTCCAAGGGAGGTGGAGGAGTGGGGACAGGGTGCGCTCAGGGCAGGGGGTGGAAAGAGGTGAGGAAAAGAAGGGGCAGGGGTGGAGTGTGGGTGGGAAGAGGTGGGGCAGGGGTGGGGCCTTGGGGGAAGGCATGGAGTGGGGGCGGGGCCTGGGACTGACATGGGGGCTTGGGAGTCCGCAAAAAAAAAAATTAAATAAAAATGGGGGTCCTCAGGTTGCTTAGGTTTGAGAACCGCTGGCCTAAGAGATAAAGCACAAGATGGGGTACTAGTTGCTACAGACCACCAAGTCACACTAGGGAACAAGATGACTGTCTCCTTACACACCTATCTATAATGTATAACGGGGGAAATGTGTGATCATGGGGGACTTCAATTTTAGATGACAATTTCCTAACTCAAGAAGTGTTGCAGCCAACGTGGGGGAATTCTACATTAGACCTTGTCCTATCAGATAAAGAGGAACTGATCACAGAACTAAAAGTTTATGGTAGCTTAGGTAAAAGTGGTCATGACTCGATTACATTTATAATTTGCAAACAGAATAAAGTAGATCAGTCACATATATAGTTGATGCTTTACGGGGGCCATTTTTACAAAGATGAGCCAAATCAGATGCGAGGAAGAATTTAATCAGAAATTGTGAATGATAATTGGGAATCATTTAAGAACACCTTACTAGATGGTCGAAAAGCCACAATTCCACAATCAAGGAAGTTGGCTGTGCTGGTTAATAAAACCATCTGCTTTAGAGGAGAAGTAAAGGCAGCTGAAAAAAATAAAAATAATATGTAACAAATGGAAAAAGGGCAAGTTGATAGTAATGAATATAACTCAGAAGTTAGGAATTGTAGAAAATTGATAAGGGAAGCCAAGGGACACGAAGGAGAAATCTATGGCCACCAGAATTAAGGACAGTGAGGAGTTTTAAAATATATTAGGAACAAAAACAGTCCTCACAATGGTATTAGTCTATTACTAAATGGAAATAGTAGAATTATAATGCTGAACAGGCACACATTTTCAATTAACATTTTGGTTCTGTGTTTGGACAAAAAGCAGGTGCTGCAGTCTCATGGTAAGAGTGTTACCATTCCACTAGTATCTCTGGAGGATGTTAAATAGCAGCAACTAAAGACAGACATTCTAAAATCAGCAGTTCCAGATAACTTGCATCATACAGTTTTAAAAGAGCTGGCTGAGGAGCACTTTTGACCATTAGTTTCAATAAGATTTACTTTCAATAAGTCTTAGAGCACTGTGGAAGTTACAGAAGACTGGAAGAAAGCTAATGTTGTGCCAACTTTTAAAAACGGAAAACAGGATGACAGAGCTAATTATCGGCCTGTCAGCATGACATCAATCCCAGGCAAGGTAATGGAATGTCTGATATGGAACTCGATTCATAAAGAACTAAAGGAGGGTAATGTAGTTAACACAAATCAGCGTGGGTTTATGGAAAAAAGATCCTGTCAAACTAACTTGAATTTTTTTTAATGAGATTACAAGTTTGGTTGATAAAAGCAATAGTGTTGACATAATATACTTAGACTTCTATAAGGCATGACATTTTGATTAAAAATGAGATATAAAATTACACATTAAGTGGACTAAAAATTGCTTAATTCATAGGTTTCAAAATATAGCTAAAAGGGGAATTGTCATTGAGTGGGTCTATTTCTAATAGGGATTGGCCTTATGCTATTTAACTTCTTTATCAATGACCTTGAAGGAAACACAAAATCATCATTGATAAAGTTTGTGGATGACACAAAAATCGGGGGAGTGGTAAATTATGAAGAGGACAGGTCAGTGATTCAGCATGATCTACATCTCTTGGTAGTCTGAGCACAATCAAACAATATGCACTTTAATATGGCTAAATGTAAATATACGAAGAACAAAGAATTTAGGCCATAGTTATGGGCTGGGATACTCTATCCTGGGAAGCAATGACTCTGAAAAAGATTTGGGGGTTGTGGTGGATAATCAGCTGAACATGAGCTCTCAGTGTGACACTGTGGCCAAAAGACCTAATGTGCTCCTGGGATGCACAAACAGGGGAGTCACAAGTAGGAGTAGAAAGATTATTTTATTCCTATATTTGGCACTGGTGTGACCCACTGCTGGAATACCATGTTCAGTGCCCACAATTCAATGAGTATGTTGATAGATTGGAAAGGGTTCAGAGAAGAGATTAAATGAGAATGATTTAATGGTTAGAAAACATGCCTTACCGTAATTGAGCTCCTTGAGTCCATCTATTTAGCTTAACAAAGAGAAGGTTATGTGTGACTTGATTATAGTCTATAAGTACCTACATGGGGTACAAACATTTGGCTCTTCATTCTAGCAGAGAAAGTTATAACACAATCCAATGACTGGAAGCTTGTGGCACCTTAGAGACTAACCAATTTATTTGAGCATGAGCTTTCGTGAGCTACAGCTCACTTCATCGGATGCATACTGTGGAAACTGCAGAAGACATTATATACACAGAGACCATGAAACAATACCTCCTCCCACCCCACTCTCCTGCTGGTAATAGCTTATCTAAAGTGATCATCAAGTTGGGCCATTTCCAGCACAAATCCAGGTTTTCTCACCCTCTGCCCCCCACCACACAAACTCACTCTCCTGCTGGTAATAGCCCATCCAAAGTGACCACTCTCTTCACAATGTGTATGATAATCAAGGTGGGCCATTTCCTGCACAAATCCAGGTTCTCTCACCCCCCAACCCCCATACACACACAAACTCACTCTCCTGCTGGTAACAGCTCATCCAAAGTGACCACTCTCCCTACAATGTGCATGATAATCAAGGTGGGCCATTTCCAGCACAAATCAAGGTTTTCTCACCCCCCCCCCACACAAACTCACTCTCCTGCTGGCAATAGCTCATCCAAACTGACCACTCTCCCCACAATGTTCATGACAATCAAGGTGGGCCATTTCCAGCATAAATCCAAGTTTAACCAGAACGTCCCGGGGGGCGGGGAGGTAGGAAAAAACAAGGGGAAATAGGCTACCTTGCATAATGACTTAGCCACTCCCAGTCTCTATTTAAGCCTAAATTAATAGTATCCAATTTGCAAATGAATTCCAATTCAGCAGTTTCTCGCTGGAGTCTGGATTTGAAGTTTTTTTGTTGTAAGATAGCGACCTTCATGTCTGTGATTGCGTGACCAGAGAGATTGAAGTGTTCTCCGACTGGTTTATGAATGTTATAATTCTTGACATCTGATTTGTGTCCATTTATTCTTTTACATAGAGACTGTCCAGTTTGACCAATGTACATGGCAGAGGGGCATTGCTGGCACATGATGGTATATATCACATTGGTGGATGTGCAGGTGAACGAGCCTCTGATAGTGTGGCTGATGTTATTAGGCCCTGTAATGGAGTCCCCTGAATAGATATGTGGGCACAGTTGGCAACGGGCTTTGTTGCAAGGATAGGTTCCTGGGTTAGTGGTTCTGTTGTGTGGTATGTGGTTGTTGGTGAGTATTTCCTGACTGGAAGCTGAAGCTAGACAAATTCAGACTGGAAATAAGGTGTAAATTTTTAACGGTGAGAGTAATTAACCATTGGAACAATTTACCAAAGGTTATGGTGGAGTCTTCATCACCGAAAACTTTTAAAGAAAGATTGCATATTCTTCTAAAAGTTCTGCTCCAGAAATTATTTTTGGACAAGTTCTATGGCCTGTGCTATCCAGGAGATCAGACTAGATGATCACAATGGTCCCTTCTGACCTTACAATCTAAGAATATCTTAACTAGGGAAACAAGGACTGGAAAAAAGGGGATACAACTGAGGAATCGGAGCAGAGAAGAAAAATATAATGTAAGGATAGACAACAGGAGAAAACAGAGGAGAAAGGGTGAAAGAAAGAGAAGAACAAACAAGAGAAACAGTATAACTGATGGAGAGGCAAAAAGTTCAAACAGAGGAGGGTCAAGGAAAGATGAAGATGGTCTGCCTATCAGCACCAGCATATACCCGTCACAAACAGGAACCCTCCCTTCCATTTTTATCTGGGTCAGAAAGCTAGTGGTCACCGCTTGAGGCCTTTAGAATGGGTGGATTCAATCAGGTGGTAAAAAGGAGAGGTGCTTATGCCAACTATCCAAGAAGTTTGAGGTGAAGATCAAAACCCAGAGACTATCCACCCACACTTTATTTAAGCACCGGAACACTTTCAGGTTGCATCTGTTTCACAGGAATCTTCCAAGAGAAGTTCTTTGGACCCCTCACTAGCTTGGAAATTTTAACTCGCAGCAAGGTAGTGCTTCATCTTTCCCATCCCTGGTGTAGAGTCCATATCTATCCATGTCTGGATTAGACCTGCCTCTCCTAACTGACACCATCTTCTCCAGGTGAAGATCAGAAACCTCCATGTCTATAGGCAAGAAATCAGCCAGTGGTCCATCCCAGAAGCTTATGTGCCCAGTCACATTCCAAAACTTCTCTGAAGTTAACCTTCCTCCCCCCGCCGAATGATTTTTACTATCTCTAACCACCACCACCACCACCAAAACAACAAAAGCCGAGTTTCTGCAGACTGGAGTGAAAAGAGAAAAATACATAATTAGCTGTACATTTCCTAATTTTGTAAAATGTTCATATATGACACTGGTGGGTGCTGCATAAGAATCTAAAGGTTAGAAACCCGGTGTGTGCATTTATATTTATATCTATCTATATACATATAAACATAGATAGATATAGATATATCTATATGTAATTGTGTGTGTGTGTGTAAAATATATATATACACACACACATATATATATTACGCACACACAATTACATTAAAAGAATATTATTAAAGTTGCTAAGTCAAGCGCTCAATCATTGGAAATGGCCGAATGTTGCCTTAACATGGACACTTTGTATGCATTATGATACAGTCTTTAACTACATGATCACATAATGCTATTTCCACAGGACCCTGCCTCATTCAGTGCACAAAATGCACAGTGCTTAGTTAATGAGCATCTTCAACTGTTTTTTCTCCTCATTGTTCAGTGTGTGACGCAGGCTTTTTTTACTGCACACTATTCAAACCCTGCTCTGATGACAGAATTATTTATTTCTTCATGGGGTTTTCTATGGAGCTCATCACTATAGTATCGGAGTGCTTCTGTGTCTACTAATCTACTTCCACAACACCTCTATGACCTGAGGGGATGAGGGCGAGAGATTAGGGTCAAATGTTTCCACTAATCTTGGGTGCTCAATTTCAGACAACTGGGACCTGATTTTCTGGACTACTCAGCATGATAAAGTACTTTATCTCGTCAAGGCCCAGCTCCCAAGACATCGGTGACAGGGGTGAGTGCTCAGCAGAGCCAGTTGGAAATTTTCTGATGAAAAATATTTCTGCCAATTTCTCAAAAGCGAAACATTGCACAGGAATGTGTTGATTCTGACATTTCTTTTGCAGGAGCCAGGCAGGTTTCCTGATGGCTCATCTGCTTACCTCCACAGCTCCTCAGGGGCTTGCTTAGCAGGTGCCCATGATTTCTGGGGCTCCCAGATGCCAGGCACCTTGGCAGTTCACCTAGAGGCTCCTGTGGAGCTGAGGAGCTCAGGACCTCCAGACTCCTGGCAGGCTGCTAAGCAGTCAGAAAACCCTGAGATTCCCAGCTCCCCAGCAGGTCAGTTGCCAACCTACCAGGGCTTCCTGGAATTCCAGGCTCATGGCTGCTCAGCAGCTTGCTGCTAAGAAACTAGGAACCTGGAAGCCCTGACTGAGCCTTGCTTCCCAAGTGCCCCAGCTCCTTGGTGAGTCAGGGCTCCCAGCTCTGGGGAGCTTGGAACACAGGGACCTTGTTTCATTTTGGAAACACTAAATTGTTCTTACTGCAGGTGTTTCCATAACAAAATATTGCAGACTTCCAGCTCCACGAGCCATTCTGAGGTTTTCGATTTTTGTCTCCATTCTATGTATAAGTTTTAATTTATTTACAGCTATGGAAATGTCACAATATTCTTGATATCTTTAGTTAGCCTTAGCTTGGGGAGTCTTCATTTACTACGATTTTTATCATATTGGAGTGTTTCCCTATATATGTAAGCTTAAAGCTACAATATACATTGCCATGGTAGGACTTATATAGACTACCTGAGATCTTGATTTTATAGAACTGCCAGATTTACAAAATCCAATCATTCCAATTCTTTCTGACTTTTTTGGGGGCCTGATCCTACAGACTTAACCATGTGCTTAAAGCAACTACTTACATGCATAAATTATACATGTGCTTAAGTTTCCGCCAGACTTGCATTGATTTCTCTTGTCATAAATATAAAGGGAAGGGTAAACCCCTTTAAAATCCCTCCTGGCCAGAGGAAAAATCCTCTCACCTGTAAAGGGTTAAGAAGCTAGGATAATCTCGCTGGCCCCTGACCAAAATGACCAATGAGGAGACAAGATACTTTCAAAAGCTGGGGGGAGGGAAAACAAAAAGTCTGTCTGTGTGATGCTTTTGCCGGGGACAGAACAGGAATGGAGTCTTAGAACTTAGTAATCTCGCTAGATATGCGTTAGATTATGATTTCTTTAAATGGCTGAGAAATTAAGCTGTGCTGAATAGAATGGATATTCCTGTCTGTGTCTCTTTTTGTAACTCAAGGTTTTGCCTAGAGGGATTCTCTATGTTTTGAATCTAATTACCCTGTAAGGTATTTACCATCCTGATTTTACAGAGGTGATTCTTTTTATTGTTACTTCTTTTTTATTGTTACTTCTATTAAAATTCTTCTTTTCAAGAACTGAATGCTTTTTTTCATTGTTCTTAAGATCCAAGGGTTTGGTTCTGTGGTCACCTATGCAAATTGGTGAGGATTTTTACCAAACGTTCCCCAGAAAGTGGGGTGCAAGGGTAGGGAGGATTTTGGGGGGAAAGACGTTTCCAAACAACGCTTTCCTAATAAAAATAAACCCAGCTAAACGTTTGGTGGTGGCAGGGGAAGTCCAAGGGCAAAGGGTAAAATAGTTTGTACCTTGGGGAAGTTTTAACCTAAGTTGGTAAAAGTAAGCTTAGGAGGTCCCCACATCTGTACCCTAGAGTTCAGAGCGGGGAAAGAACCTTGACATCTCTATTAGTTGATACTGGTGGATTATGCAGTATTATTCTATGTATTTTTCCTATTTCACCTCTATTTTGATCTTTCAGACAAGGTTACTGTAATAAATATCAATATTTATTAAAAACTACAGACATTAGTTTTGTAGTTCCTAACCAGCCATAAGAACGGCCCTACTGGGTCAGACCAAAGGTCCATCTAGCCCAGTATTCTCTCTTCTGACAGTGGCCAATGCCAGGTGCCCCAGAGGGAATGAACAGAACAGGTAATCATCAAGTGATCCATCCCCTGTCGCTCACTCCCAGCTTCTGGCAAACAGAGGCTAGGGACACCATTCCTGCCCATCCTGGCTAATACCACTGATGGACCTATCCTCCATGAATTTATCTAGTTCTTTTTTAATGCTGTTATGGTCTTGGCCTTCACAACATCCTCTGGCAAGGAGTTCCACAGGTTGACTGTGTGTTGTGTGAATAAATACTTCCTTTTATTTGTTTTAAATCTGCTGCCTGTTAATTTCATTTGGTGACCCCAGTTCTTGTGTTATGAGAAGTAGTAAACAACACTTCCTTATCTACTTTCTCTACACCACTCATGATTTTATAGACCTCAATCATATCATATGAAGTATTGTGCTTCAGTCCTTGGTTTTACCTCACAGCAGCAGTTAAATAACACAAATATGGTAATTCTGATGCACAGAGATGGATATAGCTTAGAGTTCTGTATGGTTGCAGGGATCTGTCTTTGTGGAGCTCATTCCTGGAGCTGGGCCATGGTTTGAGATTACAAAGCACTATACAATATATGGTACTTATTTTAGGGGGTAATAAACACTATATTAATAAACACTAGGTTCCTGATCTGAGCTCCACAATGGAGGAAGGGAAAAGTCAAGGGTTTCGAAACAAAAGGCAAGACTAGTGAGGAAAATTATTTCAAATTTCAAAGAGGGATGTCATAAAGAATGGAACGTTAACAGTGAATATTAAAAACTATTCAAACATTCCCTGTTAGGGCCCTTTCAATTATTTAGCTTTGGTATGCAAAAGTAATCCCCTTTGGCGAATTGCAGTTGTTCTTCTCTCATGAGGCTTTCCTTCTGGGGTTTAAACATCAATGTTGTCTAATTCAGTAATTGGAAGCTTTTGTAAACATTCTGTCATGAATCTCTTCAAACTCATAATCATGTTGTCATCGAGTTTCCATATCCTCAGGGCAGCCCTTCACCTCAGTTTCCCCAAATAAACTTCACACAGGCTTTCTGTGGACAAAAATGCACCCTCCTTGGGGCCTGTGTTTATTCATATAAAAATAAACTCCAAATATAATGCCAAGTCCCAAATTAAAGACCAACTAAAGTCTATACAAAGCAAAAGTTTCTCTTCCTACTCCAAGGCCTTTCTGCCTGGGCCCTTTCCTGCTTTGACAGGCCACTCCCAGGCTCTACCTGCCTGGAGTCTCAGCCTCAACACCAAGGACTCTGCTGGAGTCTGAGTACCCCCACTTCATTGCAGGCTCCTGCTGCTTTTTATAGGGGGATCGCCTGATCCATACCCAGTGATCAGGGTTGGCTGGCCCCTAGGCCACCACCCCTTGTGGGACAAGCCACCCTGCTACACACGTTAACTCATTTTTATCATTTTCAGCTCGTCTTTCTCCAGAGGTAGATGCATTAACTTCCATGCAGTGTATTACACACGGTTCTTTCAGATTAGACCTAAGAATAGAGATCCTGACTGCTTTGGGTAAACACTGAAAATTCCACAGAACTTTTTTGTACATCCAAGAGTATGCTTCTGAATTTCAATGCTGAAATGATTACTATATGTAAATAGCTTCTAAAAAGCTTTGAGATTCCTCAGTGTGTGAGATATCTTTATAGCATTATCCTGTTTACGTCAGTTGGGTATTAAATAGGCAATGTTTCTTGTCCTGGGATCATCTTAGCAATCTACAACCCCTAATCATATTGCCCACAGAAACAGTTTTGTGTTTGGGCAACATCACCAGCCTCTCTCTCTCTAGGATGTTATCTATTCTTGGGATGGGCTTTGGCAGGAAGAAGCTATATATCCACCTTCATGTCTCCTTCCTGGTCTGGTTTTCTCTTGCGTGAAGGGCAAGGTGAGTTTTATCATCTTCTCCTTTCTGTGTCAGGGAGACAATAGTCTTGGGAACAGTTAAACATGCACTAGTGTCAAAATCAATAATTACTTTATATACTTTTAACAAATCTTTTATTAGCACGTTGTTATTGCTGGCATCTGCTAGGCCCACAACTGTGAGAAAACATACCCTGAGAACTTACGCAAAGTTGGTCATTTCAAAGGACTGTCCATTAGGAAGAATCAGCTATCATAAGAGGAGATCTCTTTGTAAGTAACTGCATAATGCTAAATAGCAGAATGCTCGCTGCTTTATTCCTTACAACCAATGGAGCGGATTCTGTCCTCCAACCCAACCCCTACATGCTACCCTCGGGGCATACAGGGGCAGTAAGGCACTACATTGTCATGAGGGCTGAATATGCAGCTCTGTGCTGTCTCAGTGGAAGAGGGGAGGCGGTGCAGGCTGGATGTGTGCAGGAGGACCAGAAGAGGGAGTGTCCATGGTGTTGTAATTCAGCACTGCTCTAGTTGAAACCACCGGCTGTGGCACCCCGAGTCATAATTCAGGTGGTACAAAGATGGCTTAGTTACCTTTGGCCTCAACTCCTCCCATGCTGCAGCTTCTGTGCTTGGCCTCCTGTTGGACACAGCATCATATCGGTTCCAATGTTTCCAGCAGTGGACTGCTGCCTAACGCCACTGATGAACACTCACCTCTCACTCAGAAACCTCAATTTACACATTATAACAGAGACGATCTTTGGGTTTTGACTCGGAATGTTATTTTTTAAAACTTGGAATAGGAGAAGTGAGAATGCTTAAGAAAGACTGCCACACGCTGGAAGGGGCTCAGAAATATGTTAGGCAGAGAGTTGAGGTGGTGGGAGGTGCTAGGAACTGTCTAACTTGCCTAGACCATTACAAAACACTGATCTTCACAAATCAAACTTTTCAACTACATGAAATATACTCTGGACCATATGCTGCTCTCAGTCTCGCCAGTGCATTCAAGAGTGAGTCAGCTGAAATAAGAAGAGCTGCTCCTGATTTACACTGGTGAAAAATGAAAGCAAAGCTTGGCCTTTCAGTCCTCTCAATCTCAGTTCCTTACAGCTCTCAAAAAAGTAGATTTCCTCTGGCACCTCCTACAAGGAACACCAATGAACACTAAATACATGTCTGGAAAAATGTCCTCTGCTGAAGAAAAAACAGTTTTCTTAACAATTCCCTCCTCTGGTTTTCATTAAAATAATTACTTATATTTTCTTTCTACCAGGGGTCTATGACACTCTTATTCAAAATAAATGAAGTTGCAAGTCATTAAAATAAAAGTAGAAGCATTTCGCAAATTTCCATTGAAAATTTGATGTAGGCATTTGGGCTATTTGATTTGAAAGCTAGAATTCCCAAGTGACACTTGTGTGTACAGTATCATCACGAAAAGAGATTTAATTAACATACTGAATATCGCTTCAGATTGTTACATGTATCGTTTGTGACCTGTTATCCATCTTTAGAACTGTAATGGATATTGTGCTGGAAAAATAAAGTTATTAAAAGAGGGGATCTATATGAATAAAAAGCATATGAGAAAGCTCCAGTTTTCACTCTTTTCACTTGTGAAGGCCTCTCTGCTTTTTGTGATTGAGGCTGAAGGTTATGGGCAGGATTCTGATCCCACACTGGTGAGGGTTTGAAGTCATTCCACTGAAGTCCGTGGAGTTTTACTTGAGCAAAACCAGTATGAGATCCAGACCAGCCTATTCAATGACCACAACACATTCTAGGGAAAGCCTAAGAATTTAACCCAAATGTGACACAAAAAAGTACATCCAAACATCAGAGCTGAGATATTCGAAGCTGCCTATAGGATTTGGATGCCCATCTCTTAGGGCTTGATCCTGTGAGTGGCTGAGAGCAACTAAGCACATGCTTTGCTTTAAACATGTGTGTAATCCCAGTGAAATCAATGGGACTATTCATGTGCTTACAGTTATGCCTGTGCTTAAGCACATTGCAGGATTGAGACCAAAGTGCTCAGCACCTTGCGGGATCAAGCCCTGAGGTGGCTTTGAAAATCTCAGCCCACAGAAATTACTTTTTATAAAAATATTCTTTTAAAAGATTTGCAGTTCATTGAGACTGAGTAAATGTCATGCATGTCTCTGTGCTATTGCCTACTTAAGAAGACCCAGAGACAGTTAACTCGTATGACTCTGATGGATTTACAAGCCTAGAAAAAAAGTTGAACAATGAAAAAAAACAGTACATTATTTTAAACCCTCTGTATTCCTTCTGTGTTTTACTGCTAGGCATTGCTGTAACACATGTAGCTTAAACGCTGCAGGTTCTTAAAAGCTGTGAAATTTCTTTTTAAAATCTGGAGGGATTAAAACTATCCACTGCACAGAAAAGACTATTTGCCTCTGGGAGTAGGGAACAAAGGGGGATTAAGATGGGGAACACTTTAAGAAGGACACTTTCTACATTCCAATATGAGTCTATAGCATCCAAGGTCTTCGCAAAGCCCTGCAAACTGAAATCATCACTTTGCAAAGCTCTATCCCTAACATTTTTGAGTGATCCCATGCAGTAGAAACTCGAACGGGTCTGACAGGAGTTGGATGGAAGTGCGTCTAACCTAGCTTGTCCTGAAAGGAGGTTTGGCTTCTTACCAGGGCACTGAGTGGAGAAAATGGGGTATGGTCTTTTTGTGCAATGTGCAATGACCTGAAAACATATTGGAAGAGCCATAAAACTCCCTGGGAATTACTTTCTTCCCCGGAATTGATTTAAAGTAGAAATTCTGGGCTCTAGGAATTGATAAAGACATATCTAAAGTAATTTCAAAAGTTCTGTAAATCATATGCACTGTACATTGACTATTCTCAAAAATTAGAGAGAGAATCCTGCTGACCTTACTTTTATGAACAGCCCCATTTAATTCACTTACATTATTTGCAGGAGTAAAATGAATGATTTGAAACAAAAACCACAAAACGGGTATTAGACAACCAAGTTGCGGTCTACAAAAAAGATACTTTAAGATTGTCTGTGACTTCAGGATCATTCTCCCTTAATTGTGCCTTCAAATAATTGACTTTAACTACTGCACCTGGCAGGGGGGAAGAAGTCATCTATTGTTTTTGCAAGGCATTGTTTCAACAGGATGAAGACGCTGGAGTTACAGGAGGATTATTATTTCAGAGTTGGAGTGGCTCATTACTTTGCTCCTTGAAAACGTGTCATTTTAAGTCCCCATAAATTTTTCAGGCACGGCCCTGGTATAAATTATTGATTAGGTGTAGCAATGTATACACACAGCGGGTGCAATAAATAATGCATAACAAACTGTGAGATAATAAGCTTGTGTTTTTAAATTATTTAGCATACATCAGATTCTTAACTAGCCTCTATTTATGCACCATTTTAAATTAAAAGTACCTTTGTTTTTATGATGTTTTTTGAGGAAAAAATTATAAATGTCAGAGGTGAAAGCCACGCAAAGCAATTTAGCAAGACACACTCGGCCATCTCTCTCTCCTCTGATTCGTGCAAACTGAGCATAAGCTGTGGGAGCATGAACACAGATGATTATATCTTCCTTGCTGTGCTGAGTCTTCCTTCCTCCAGGCACTGAGGTTACCACTGAAGTCAATGGAAAGATTCCAGTCAACTTCAGCAGGAGCTGGATCAGACTTTAACAGCGCAGGAGTCTCTCCTGTTGTGCTGCCATTGGATTTCCTCTGGCACGGCAGCATGGCATATGTGACTCCTACAACGGTGGTGAGAGTGGCAGCTGGTCATGGAGCTTATCGGCCATCTTAAAGTGCTTTGGGGCAGCTTTATCTTGCATAGAAAATGTCCGGCTCTTACAGAAGGGATCATGCCATGCAGAGTGGCTGCTCTCAGACTCCGCCCCTGCATTCATGTATGAACTAAGGCATGTCATGAGAAAATACTGCTTAGCGGCATTTCTCTGCTCTATGGCTTCCCCAGGCCTTTTCTGCATAATCTATGGCTGTCCACACAGCTCCTAATTAAAAGGATCTAGAACCCACTGTTTGCATTGTTCAGTTAGCTTTTCGGGGAAGTGCTATGAATTAAAAAGAAAAAGCAATAGGCAGAAAGGATGCTCCAGTCTGAGACTGGGAGTCTGGAGACTGGGGTTCTATCTACAGTAAGTGACTTGCTCAAGGTCATACAGAAGGTCTGTGGCAAGGCCTTGTCTTCCATAGGACCTTGGGCAAGTCACTTACTGACACTGTGCTTCAGGTTTTTCCGTTTGTAAATAACAACACTTACCTATGTACGTGGGGCTGAATGAGTTAATGTTTGTCAAGTGCTTTAAGGTCTTTGAATAGAAGGCACTATAGAAGTGTAAAATATTAATAATAATGTGCTCTAATGGATTGAGCTAAAAGTTGCAAACTGTAATGGGCCTGATTCTGGCCCTTTCAACATCCATGACAAACCCTCATTGACTCCAGTGACAGGAAGTGCAGGGTCCATTTACTGTAACAATCAATTTTCATGCAAAAGAATGAATTCCTTGCCATATCTCATGCGGATGGAGTTTTGTCATTACAATGCAATGGGGGAGGAGGGGATGGAAATGCACTTAATTTAAATTTAAATGGATGAACAGATTATTCAAAGCAAAGACACTGAGATAAAATGACCACGCCATCCTCTAGTCCCTCAGTTGTACTTCGATATCACAGTGCCACACATGCACGGCAGTAAGCACCCCAGATCACTCTTTGCCCTGAATGTACTGAATTCCATACTGAGGTGTAATGAACTGTGTTCCTAAAGTAACCCTCAGGAATTTACAAGAGAGGCAGCTGAAGGGGAAGAAGAGAGGGGCAGACAAAGGCTTAATGTAAATGAATGAAATAAAGAGAGAAGACAAGGAATGGGAACGAGGAGAAAAGAAAAGGGGTGGATGAATAGGAAGTGAACAATAGAAAGCAAAAAGGAGAGCAGGTGGAGGAGAAAGGGAAAAAAAGGAGTGCAAAGAAATAATTAGACTGATGGGAAATGGTGCTGTCAGGGAGAAGACAGTGGAGGCAACTATCACATAGGACAAAGATGAACCACCCTGAATCGTTATAACTAATCCACCTGGTTAAGTTATCTACCTGCTTTCAGTGGTCAATATCTGATGCTCAAGAGGAAGGCATCAATTAGAAATCCTAATGGATTCCAATTGCTACCTGGCTTTCAATGTATGCATTTGTAGAAGTAACTTTTGAACAAGCTCTCTCTGATGTGCATTCTGTAACATAACACTCAAGGTAGAGGACAATCAAGGAAGGATAAGGCCAGGGTATTTACTGTTCCACACATGAGCACATAGTCTTTGAATTAACAAGGCGACATTTTCCTTTGCCTGGAAGCTCTCCCACATTAGCTTGTTGGAAGTGTTTGGTATGTCCTCACACACACATATATTAGAAAAACATCCATGAGATTATTAAATTTCTAGTCTCTGCTAGACCAAAGATGAATTTGTGATCAGAGGGAGTATCGTATTATACAGATACAATGTGAAATTCTGGTTCCATTTGAAGCAGAACTCCCACTGACTTCAAGGGGAATATATATTCAGAGGGACTGCTCCCATCCCTTTCTGCTGACATCATCAGTTCAGGAATCAAACAAGAGTAGATGGGAAGTTCAAGTTATTTTCAACTATAAGCCAAGCAGTTGAAAAAGTACAAAGTAGCCCGGTGTCTAGGACTTGTTTAGGGGAAAAAAATCTGTACTGATTTATTATTCTACTGATTTCAGTGGGGTATTTAAAGGTGTAAATCAGTTGTGAATGTGGTTCCTTAGTCTAGAAAAAATATTTTTTAAAACCCAAAGGCCTTTATTTGTGGCATACCTTTCTACAGGATTTCTGCATTTTTAAAAAAGATTTAAAACCTCAGCTATTTAGCGCAAAGTTCTCTCTAGTTTCCTAGAGAATTTACAATACAGGAAATTACAAACTTACACTTATCAAACTACCAAGCCCTGCTGCAAACATAATGGCTAAGACTGCAATAATCTTTTTGTCTATGACTGGGCTCTGCATGTAAAGTCATAATACAAGAAGTTTTGTGAGTCACTGCTAAGTAACAAAGTAAAATGATGAATGGATGGAAGGGTGTCCCCAGTGACATTATTGGCAGGAGCACACAAAGCTAATGCTATCCCTAAACATATTAGGCTATTTAGGGACTGATCCTGCATTGCTTATGTACCCATAAACTCCCATTGACTTACATTAGCATTAATTTTGATGGGAGCTTTGGATACACAAATAATGCATCTGGGTACTTAGAGAAATACCTCTGGAAAGGGTACAGAGTACATATTTGTGTCTGCACCTTTCAAACACCTACAACTGGGGAAACTTTTGATCTACTGCATATTAATGCCCTTCTAATAAGGGAGCTTGGCTTTGAATACAAAGCAAAAAATAAACTATTTATACAATGAATTGTTGTTTTGCACTAAATCTTTTGGCCCAAGTAAAAGCTATGCACAGTCCTGAAATCATTTCCATTATGCGGTAAAGGGTAGGATGCAGATCCCGTGGTGCACTACAAAGCACAACACTATGCAGGCTCTCAAGGCAGGACCTTGAAAGTGGAGGTTAAATGCATTGTCAATGGGTCACTGACTACAGAGAGGATCTAGCCAAAGCCCATATAAAGGCAGAGTTGCCTCATGCCCTGTCCTGAGGTTGTGGATGTGAATGTGCGTGGGAGGATTCTAATCCTGCCAAGCCTGCATATGATCCTTCTCTCTGCATGCAAGTCATACACTTGTGGTAGGAGTGAGTCCAGAGTTCAGATCTGCTACTACTTTACTAAGAAATACAGTAGCAGCCTTGAGATTAAAAAAAGAAGGAAAGAAGTTAATTAAGAGTTTGTATAAACAAGCTTATCAAACCATAGCCTTAGAATGACTGACAATGAGTTATTTTTGCATTATATTTGTGCACTTAAATTCTATTAATGTAAAAACAATAAGTTAGTGCTATTCCTCAAGAGAAGCTGGTGATCAAACACAAAAAGGAAGCATTTTAAAAGTTTAAGGAAGGTATATATTCTGATCCCAGATACCACGGCATTTACACTATCTGTTATTAATTATTATTGTTGTTTTTTATAAAGTTTATTTTTAAAATCAAAGTAGAAAATTACATGAACAAAAATATGTAATTTTTAGAAACGTACTAAGTTTATCATTTATCATGCATTAGCTGTTAAAATAGTTACTTGATTCATTCTTTTGATATTTCACACAAATGGGAGGCCAACACTGATTAACTACTGTCAAAATTAAAATTCCTTATTACTGCCAATTTAACTGTAATACAAGCATTGGAACATTAGTCTGTAGACAGACAAGAAATTAAAATTGAAGTCTGTAACATACTGGCTCTAATATAGGAGACACGAAAGCAGAGATGACCAAAATGGTCCATGAAGAATTAGACCAGCAGGAGCACTCTGTTGAATGACACCATATTCATGTACAATAGCCTGTTGATATAATTATGACTTCCTGAAACAAATTTTACAACATTTTGGGGGCCTGAATATGCTCCACTGGAGTCAATGGATTCCCATTGGCTTCAGCAGGAACAGGATCCAGCCCACAATCTCTAAAATAAAGTGAGAGAGAGACAGAGACAGAGAGAGATTTCAGAATACTACATGATCTTAGCTGACATGAAGGAGAATACAAAAGATTCAGTGCACAAAATCCAGTGTAGAAAATTCAGCATATATGCCATGTTCAGCAACAGCATTTTGACATCTCATTGTTTTTCCACAAATGGAAAAACATTTATTATCATCATCTATTTTTACCGGCTTTCATTACTATCAAGAACACTTTGAGCTAAGCATGCTAAAAAGATATCTCCTTTTTTTATGCAAACTGTGTTTTGTTTTTGTACTGCTAAAGAACATTACAGCAAAGGGCACACTCTGCTGGTCAGAAGCACCCTTTACACCAGGTGCCTTTCAGAGATACTCTACAATGACTAAAAGAACGATTTAATTATAGGGGGTCAGGGTCTGAAGTGGTTACTCACTAGCAGGTTGCTATCTGACTTTTTTTCATAATCTCAAATATTGGGGAACTTGTCTATGACACTCTCACTATGCGCGGACTCTATCACACGTCTCGAGTATCAAATTAATCGATGCATACAGTAGGTGCATTTGCTGAAAAAAAGTTTTTAAAAGCACTATGTCACTGTACAAAACTCTTTACCTTGGGCTTTTCATCCAGTATTTGCTGACGAATCTCCTTGTGTTTTTCTACGAGTTTCTCCTGTCTTTTACTCTGAGCATCTTCTAGCTATAAGAAAACAGCAAAAAGTTCTGTTTCATCCAATACACAAACCTGCTTTTTTCCAATTAAAAATATTACAATTCTCTAATGACAACTGTAAACCTTTTTAATACAGCTGTGTAATCCCCTTTTTGACATTCACCAATGACTTATGTTGTTGGCAATAGTTCTTCTATGGGTGCATATACCACACATGCACACTTCACAGGAGAGACAAGATGGGTGAGATAATTGGACCAACTTCTGTTGGTGAGAAAGACAAGCTTGTCTCTCTAATATCCTGGGCCTGACACGGCTACAACACTGCATATACACTTCACAGGAGGCAATGCTCCTAAAAATAATATTTGGTCCCCATCCTGCAAGGAGCCTTGTATGGCTAATTACTGCACCCAGAAAGAACTCTTTGCAGGGCTTGAAGAAGGAAACATCCACATATTTTTGGCTATAGTACAGAACTTGGGCCCTGATTCACCAAAGCACTTAAACATGCACTTGACTTCCATGGAAATGGAACACATGCTTAAAGTTAAGCATATTCTTAAGTGGTTTCCTGTATTGGGGCCTTTGTGAGCAAAAATGACCCAGCTGTTGAATTAAAATAGTTCTGCACTGAAGACCTAAAGAAATTCCTGGGAGTTTATTTTGCATATTTTTGATTTGAAAACATTTTGATCCACATTTCACAAAGCAAAATTTGGGGCTCAGTACAACATTAAGACAGTTAAAACCATAAAACAGCTAACATTTTCTCATGAATTTCCATAAAAAAAAATTTATTTTGCAGAGCTCTGCTTAGAATGCTTATGCATTTCAGCAGTTCTACAAACCTAATAAAGAATATGCTGTAATTAAATGTTCTTTGGTTCTCAGAGTTCTTTAAGCCATCATTGCATTCTTGAGACAGCAAACCAATTTACAAAAATGTTTCTCCAATACCTGAAGGCAAGAGGCCACACACAGTTTCCATGAATAAAAACTGCACAAAGATCAAAATAAATCTAGATTCAGAAAAGAAAAATAATTTAATTCCCCCAGTCACGGATTGTTCAAAAAAGACATAAAATTCTAATTTCATATACAGTAATATATAAATAATCCGTATGGCAGTTGCACAAAAAGTTGAAATTTTAGAAGCTTCATTTAAAACTTCAGAAAAAATGGTTACTCACCTGTACAATAACAATTGTTCTTCAGGATGTTTTATGTACTTATGCATTTCATTGTAGAGTATCTACACCCAATGCACTCAAGTCAGAGGCTTTTGCCAGCAGTACCACTAGGCAGTATATGCCTAGTAGTACCTCTATTGGAATCAGGATATAGTGGGAATAAAAGCCTTTCCTACTGTGCTGATAAAGAGCTTCCTCTATTGAGCCCAGATCCAAGAGACTGTACATCTTGCATAGATACAGCCTTATGATATGGGTCCCCGAAAAGGGATGGGGAAGGTAGGGTGGGGAAGGAAGTGAATTGGCCGAGAAGAAATTTCTATCCATTCACTGTAAAAGAAAGGTAGGCAGTTTCCAAATGGGCAGCCGAAACTTTGGAGATGATTTACAGTCAGTATGCTGTCTTCGACTCTGATGCCAAAATGACTGTTTTGAAGCAGAGGTCTGGTGAGAAAGGCCTGCTGTGGACAAAGCTGATGGACAACCTTTAGAAGGCTTAGATCTCTGGCTAGAATGATCTTAAAGTTCATATTGTCCCTGTGGTCTGAAATATTTCCTCTTCATCACTGGGGTACAGATACTGAGAGAGCAAAGAGTCGCACAGGAATCTTCACATGCACACCACGAACATCAGTCTTTCAAGAAAAGAGCTTAGTGCCCTCAAGTGGCAAGTTTTCTATTGCATTTTGAAGTTCCCTTGGCATGAAGGAGGCCTGTAACTAAGGAGAATACCTCATTGAGATGGCTGTCACCTTTGAAAATGAAGCCATATCCACTGTGTTGATAGCCATTTAGAGATGCCTGGGCAGTGAGGTGACCTTTAGAGGCTATGGCCAAAAACTGCTCTTTATATTCCTCAGGCAACTTATCCATGAATTTAGAAATTGCCCACCAATTAATAAAGGAATACTTGGCCAATAAAGCCTGACAGTCCGACACTCTAATTTGAAAGTTTATGAAGGTATAGGCCTCTCTCCGGTATAAATCCAATCTCTTAAATTCCTTGTCTTTCGGGGTAGCCTTGGGGAGCAACTGCCTCAACTGTTCATTCACTGCTGTGACAACTAAAGAAACTGGGGTAGGGTGAGTGAAAAAAAATCATGTTCTTGCTGGGAAACCTGATGTCGCCTATCCACACACTTGGCAGAGAAACAGGTGTCTGCCAAATGGTCTTAGCAAGTTCCAGCAGGATTTCGTTAATGGGAAGGCCGATAATAGCTTGTGCAGATCATCTTGCTAAAGTTCCACCTGTGCTCCTAGGGAAGCCGCCACCCTCCTTCTAAAGTCTTGAAAGACCTTAAAGTGCTCAGGCAGAGGTGAAGTTGACTCAAGTGCGATGGACTCATCTGCAGAAGAGGAGGAATATCTTGGAGTTCTTCTATTGGGTCCTCTTGGTCTGGGTACTCCAAAGCAGGGTGACAGGATCTCGTGGTTCCACAGGAGCTTCACTAGTGGCTACAGGAGTTGGAAGAGGTGACTTCCTCCTGGATTGTGTAGCTGATAGAGTCCAGAGGGCCTGAGAGCAGTCCCAGAGGCCCAGTATGGCCAACGGGGCTATAGCAGTGTTTGCAGTGTCTGTGGTGAAGGGTACCATACCAGGGCATCTGTATGAATAACTTGCTCCATGGGTCATGCATGCTAAGAGTGAGATCCGTATGGAGATCCAAAAGACCTCAGAGACAAAGGTCTATCATTGTCTGAGTCTGACGAGGAGGAAAGATAACTCTCTCTCTTCACTGAATGGACAGGCAAGTCCAGTGGTTCCTGGTGGAGTCCTGGGCACAGGAGATACATGGTGCTGCACCAAAGGTAGGATGAAGTATCCGACGGTGCTGGTGGAAGCAGACAAGCACCAACAATGAAGGTAAATTTTCTGTTGCTGGAGCTGGTATTGGATCCACCAGTGCCGGGGTTAAAGATCTCTCCAGTAAGGGAGAAAGCACTGGTCTTGTTAGCCCCACTGGGGCTGGCAGCAGCGTTGCAGCCTCAGACATTGTGCAGGGAGTGTTGAGTTGGCACCGGAGGACTTTTAGCACCATTTTTTGAGATCAGGAGTGCAGCCTATCTGCCCCAAAGTTCTGAACCGGCTGGGGAGGCCGCAGGAAAGGAAGGAGATCTATGATTCTCCCCTGAAATTGGCTTTGGAGCCATGGCAGCTGGAGGGGCCCTCCTTGTGGGGTAAATCTTGCTCTCTCGTCGTAGGGATCAGGCTCTGAAGATGCATTGCCTTTCCAAGAAAATAAACCTTATATCACAAATCCCTCTGTTTCTTTGCCCTCATGGGGAATGAGATGCAGATAGAGCATTTGTCCCTCACATGTCCCTCGCCTAAACAAACGAGACAACTTTTGTGCCTGTCAGTGATGGGATAAGGGTCCTGCACATGGCACATTTTTGCCTGGCAAAACCCTCTCCACAAAGCCTAAGTAACTAAACTATAACTATATTAAGTGAACTATGACTATGTAGAAAGTGAGAAGATCCCTAAGTTGGCGAACCAAGGCTCATGAGTGCTGGGGAGCTCTAAATATTGCCATGGGTGGTGAGAGGGAACTGAGAGGAAGGTGGTGGCTATGCCCCTTTTATGCCCTTGGCTCTGTGCATGGGGGGAATGCGCCCCCTAGTGGTCTCTGGCTTGAGTGCGTTGGGTGCACATACACCTACAGTGAAATGTATATGGTCATAATCACGCCATGGATAACTTCCAGTCAAACTGTACTCTGTAAAAGCTGAAGTTTTACAAAGAATGTAAATACAACAGACTGACGTACCCTCTTTATGTACTGCACCACTTCCTGGATATACGATCGAATCATTTCTGTCTTCTCTCTGGGGACAAGGGATTAACAAGTTATTGCAGTAGACAAAATTACATCAATATGTTTGTCGATTCAGATACATCAAATACCCAATGTGATAGACTCTGCCTTGAAGAGACAGTTCTGTCTGTCCGTCCATCTGCATTTCTAAAGTGTCTAATACGTTTGAATCAGGGTGTTGGAGTTGTATCTTCAGAAACGTCCCAAAATGTCCAGATCTGTGACTTCCTGCAATGAAATTATTTTCCCTTGCTTGGCTTTAAGTCCTGATAATGTCAGGCAAGTCCTGCTCTCAGTTAGTCCTTCTGCTGTAGAGTATCGTTCCTGTTGCAGCTTCTATGTGGCAGCACTGTTCTTTTAAGTGTGGAAAATGGAATACCAAAGAGAACACACAGGGGATCACCTGGTACGTTACCCAACATGTTATATTACGCAGTATTCCATGTCAGTGAGCAGATACTGCGGATGAAATCCAGCCTCGCTGAAGTCAATGACAAAACTCTCAGCGACTCCAGTAGGGTCAGGATTTCACCCCATAACTTTACTATGTGAGCCACGGAGCTCTGGATTCAGTTGAAACATTTGAATTTTAAAGGTGCCTATGAATGTCATTGGATAGGGGCTAACTCTACCGTGGCAGACAGCCTGGCAGGCCAAATGACTTAACAGAGCTTCTCTGCTAATGTGGTAGTTTAGCTGGTGATGTGCTGCAATATTTTGGGGGGTAGGGCACGGCTGCTTGTCTTCTGCTTTTGAACTGCGTTGTCTTATTCTTCTCCACAGCAATGCTGCTGTGCCATGTTGGTTCACCTCTCAGCTGCCACACTGACTGGACACAACAAAAAGAGGTTTCTACTGACCTATGTCACTGGTTTTCTTTACAACCATTTTAAGTGGAGGCAGGAGAACTTGGGCGGGAATATCTCAGCAGCTTCATCAGCAGTGACCTTTTAGACAGATTTTTTTCAGGATGGCCTAGCCAGAGTTAGCACACACTGCCATAGACATGTGCACTATAGCAGGGGCAGTGCAGATACGTTAGAAGTCAGTGGGACTTAAGCTCCAAAGCCACTTATGGGCCTTTGAAAATTTTACTTGTGGCAATATAGGCCCTGATTCTGCACCATTAAAGGGAATGGGAACTTTGCCATTGACTTCAATGAGCACAGTATCAAGCCCACAGTGAACATGCAGTTCATTAGAGATGATGGCATGTAGTAATTTGAGTATACAGTGTAAAAGGTTTCTTTACTGTTTATGAAGTTCGCAGAGGGGAAGATAACCGTTCCCAAATGATGGACTAGTTGCAAAATTTCAATAAAATCAAGGAGCACTTAAGAGGTTAAACAGAATTTTGAATTGCTTGGTAAATCTATCTATACATAAGGGACTAAAATATGTTGCTTCCAGGCAGCTATGCAAACCCTAGAGACAGGGAAAAATTAAGAACGATAGAAAAACGAAAGCCTGCAAAGTTTGGCACGATATATTAATCTGGGAGTATTCTGATTTCCCACATTTGCGAGAGAGCATCCTCATATCCCTACTTGGCACAGGAGGTCTTCATGGAAACCACTGAGTTTGCACACAGGTCCTGCTACCTCTTTCAGTGGGGAGGGGCAAATTGTGTCCACTTGTTGGAACAGCTGGGGAGAAACATAACGAGTTTCCTGCTCCTTTTGCTGCCTCCACTGGATTTTCCTGTGCAAGGAGTTTGAGGGAGCCTCCTTAGGGACTTTTACCTGTCTACTTTTGAACACCTAAATTGATATTTCAATAATCTCACTACAGGCAAATCATTTCATGTTGCAATTGATTGTACCATTAGGACATTTTTCATAATGTTTAACTGATTTTTCCCAATTTTATTTCCATGCCATTATGCCAACTTTAACCACCTTAAATAATTCTTCCCCTTTTACACTATCACTTTTTATTCCTGTTTTGTCATCTTCTCCTTAGGCTGCTTATTAAATTCCTCTAATGTCTGTTCTCAGGTCATGCACTGTAGTCCCTTTATCTCTGTAGCCCATCTTTCATTTCTATCAATAAAAAGATGTATTTATTTTTCCTACAACAAGAAGCTCCAAACCATACACACTGGTAATACTATATTAAACACTGTATAATAGTGGCTTTGTGGAAAAGCCTGGGGTTTTTTTTGTTTGCTTGGGTTTTTAAAATTCTTTTGCAGTTTTTTTTTTTAAATTTGGTTTTAAATATTACAAAGCATCAGGATCCTGGGCAGAGGTAGGCAGGACTAGTGGCAGGAGCTCAGTAGGCAGAACAACCACCGGAGTTCAGAGTCAGTATCAGAGTCAACAGTCAGGCCGAGGGTCCAGCTGAGAGGCAGAGCCGGGGACAGGTCGGAGATCAGGCTGAGGGTCAATACTGGGTAGCAGGGTAGCAGGAGTCAAGGTCCAAATCAGAGCAGAAGCCAATACCAAGGCTCAGGAACAGGGAGGTCATAGTAGCTAGCTAATAACCCACACTGTTACCTGGACACTTCCTGAAACACCCCTTGGGTTTATATAGAGCAGTGAGCCAATCAAGTGCCATGAAGGTGCCACTTCACAAGTCCCTTGAGGTGGGATTTCCTGTGGTTGGTGTCTGCAGCGGGTCATGGGTGGGGATACGCAAGCTACTTACAGCTGTTACTGGGTAGCAGTGCGGAGTTGTTTGCTATCTAGAAACTCTGCAGGCCTGGGTTTAAGACCCACTAGGCTTTACACAAAGATTGATAGCTAATAATAAATACAGTAGTGCAACCTAAAATGTTCTATTCTCTCTTTGAATTATTTGCCAAAAAGGAATTGAGGAAAACAAACAAATCCTATTTACTGCATACTAGAGGAGGATATAGCCCACTTACCCAGATATATTCTGTGCTTATTTGTGAACCATAAATCAAATAAATATTTTTGCACCTTTTGAGAGAAACTGCACCCACAGAACCCAATTCTTCTCACTTCCACTGTTGAAAAATCAGGAGTAACTCCACATTGGCTAAAGCTAGCATGAAAGAAGGATCTGAGGTGACATTACAAAACTACCACAAACCCTCCATTATAATGATGCTGTTTGTTTCATTCAGAAACGAGTTTATAATAGGTAAAGTTAAAAAGAAAGGAAATTCCTACCCAACAAACTCTGTTAAGGTGAAATGAAAGCCTCAGGAACTGTCAGTAGTTTGAGTTCATGCTATCATTCAATAACATTATAATTTTTTAAACATAGGAAAAAGGCAATATGCCGGTAAGGTTGCATTTCTCAAACAAGGCACCCGAACTACTTGAACCCTGCACCCATAGAGGGGCCAGCCTGCCACATTCCTTTCCTGGTATGCTCCATATCAAAAATGGCCCACAGAACATTAGTTTTATAGTGTGTTTTAAGGGTGTCTCTCAAATCCAGGCCTAATCCCACGAACACTCCCGCACATGAGTAACTTTACAACGCTGATTTGAAGCCAATAGGCTTTTTCACGCACATGTAGAAGTGTTTGTGGGATCAGTGCCTAAGTGTGCCATTCTGTCACCACACTGACCTTGGCTCTTTTCATGAGGATTCTCTCATTTGACCTGGACTGCAGTGCAAAAGCACACCTGTTCAGCTGGCAAAGCGCTTACATGCAGAGGAGGGGTTTGGATTCATTCAACAGGAGGTGGCACGATTCCTTTGGTGACCCCTTACTGCCTGCATACTGATCATTTAGTTGAGGCTTTTCTTTTGATGTCACGTGGACTAAATGTCCTTGAACCTCTTCATAAAATCTAACACAGTTTTAGAATACACTTACTCGTCCACTTGATTTTTATCCCTGGACTTAGCTTCTGTGATCTTCTCCTGCCTCTTCTTGTCCATTTTCTTCTTTAACTCTTTCTTTTCTCTACAGGAAAGAGAAATAAAGATAAGTCTATACACACATACATATTTCAACCAGAAGTTAGATGCTGAAGAAGATTTAGTTAGTTATATGAGAATAGCACCTTACTTTTCACAAGTCTCTTTCAGTTTCTTTAACTGGCTGCTCTGACATTCCTCTGCCACGTCTGTCAGCTTCTGAATGAGCTGAAAAAAGTAAAACAATGAGTATTTTATATTTTGTCATCATAAATAATCCCAGATTTCTTCAAAAATATAGCGTGGTGAACACGTGCAAATGTTATTTCATCACCAGTATGTATACGTGATTAAAGGTAGCAGCAGTTCTATCAATGAAGCATGGACTGTCATCTTGAGAACTGTGGACTTACACATAAAAATCTCATTCGCTTCCAAGTGTTTTCCTACTTATGAACAAGAATAATTGTGGCCATTGATAAATTACAATTGAATCTCCGTGCCTTTGTCTAGTTCAGTTTCACACATGCAAGTGTGGTATACAGTTTCCATGAACAGAACACTGTTATTTGCAACAATTCTGATTTTGGTGTAGCCAGGTAGAAGTAATAGTTTCATGCATTTTGGGTTAGAAGTGACTCTCTGCTCATATCTAGGAAGTATAGACTAGAGGTTAAAGCACAGGATTGGGAGTCAGAAGATCTGAGTTCTGGCTTTGCCAGAGACCTGGTCTATGACTGTTGGCAGATTTAAGGCCAAATTCTGTTCCCACTGAAGTCAGAAACAAAATCTCTATTGACTTCAGCGGGAACAAGAGTGGTCCCTATTGGCGGAAAAAAAACAACCCCTCTATGCCTCAGTTTCCCCATCTGTAAAAGGGGGAATAATACTTCCCTACATCATATGAGACTAACTTTATAATATTATGAGTCATAAAAGGGTCACTGATATATTTCACTTAAAGATCACTACAGTTTAGGCATAATTCAGTAAAAATAATCAGATAGACATTTAGAACCATGAAACAGAGAACGTATAGTAAAGGGTAGTTAGTAAAATCCAATTTTTATTTCCTATTTGCAGAGAACAAAAGGAGGGTATTGAGTATGAACTCTCTTTTAGAACTACAGAATAACAAAGTATACAACTAAGAAAGAATTCTCTTTTGTTTGTGAAGCAAATTTTCATCAGAGCAAATAAAGCTCAGAGGAAACTGTCAGAATGTTTCTTATTGAAAAAGTAATTATCATGACACTTCATAACTGAACAATTCAGAAAATGTAACCAAGTTGGGGAACAGTCATTATGTGTTTTGAAATGTAAATGTAAGCACGGAAATGAGTTCACAGACAATAAGAAGCCCCACAAAATAATTATATACTAGTCCAAAATGGTTGTTTGCACGAAAGTAATATAAATGTTACATTCCAAATAAAAAGATAAGACACAGCCCATTTTAGACATAGCTCATTACCAAAACCGAGGGTGGGTTCCTGAGGACATTGGACTAATCATGTAACTGCTCATCAGTGTTACTTCATATCCTCCAACTGCAAACATAAAGGGGCTTTGCATATTACTCTGCTATAGGTAACCTGCAGTATGTTGTGTAGAAAGGATTAATTGTGTATTTTTCAAATACATACTTTTTTTGGACTATTTGTATGGCAGGGACACAATACTTCAAAATGATACGGATATGCAACTAATGCTACAGGAAAAATGGTATGATACTACTTGGTGTTATCTGAGAAATAGCTTGTGATCACATGAACACAGACCAGCCTATAAAGCCCAAGGGGGCAGTGATAAGGATTTGAACGCCTCCTTAACTTTGGCTTTTCCTCACTTTGAGTGCATAACTGTTCAATGTTCTCCTCACATCTTCTTGTGAGTGGAATGCATCATACAACATTGGGAATTCCAAGTTCTTACCACATCCCCATGTCGTTCAATGATGATTTATCTCTTAAGAGTGTGGGTGTGAGGAAGAAAGAAAGGCGAAGGCAAATGAGATAGAGAAATCTTGAGAGAGAAAGCGAGAGCCAGTCTTGTGTCTGGCCTGGAAAGGAATTAGAGTGCTGACTCAGCTTCCGGACCTATTCAAACCTGCCTTTAGCAAAAGTGCCAGTGAGAGATAAAGAAGTATTTCTTGGGCAGAGGTGAATCCAACTTTTAAGATGACCTCAAATCATCCAGGAGAAAAATCAAGTGGAGAGCATTTCACAAAGAGTGAATACCCACAATGTCTAATAATCGTCACCAGAAGCAGTTAAATTGCTCTTGACCTAGGGGGAATGACTATCCTCAATAGTTTTTCCTGTGTGGTATATGTAACATGACAAAATCAAGGGATAAGAGCAAATTAATGATGACAAGAGAGAAAAAATCAGTGGGCCAAATTCGGGTCTTGCTCACACCCAGTCCAGCCCACTGTTAAACAACAGAATACCAATTGAAATGTATTAAATATTTCTGGATGTTTTCCTACATTTTCAATATTGCTTTCAATTACAACACAGAATACAAAGTGCACAGTGCTCACTTTATATTATTATTTTTTATTACAAATATTTGCACTGTAAAAATGATAAAACAAATAGTATTTTTCAATTCACCTCATACAAGTACTGTAGTGCAATCTCTATCATGAAAGTCCAACTTACAAACGTAGTTTTTTTGTTACATAACTGCACTCAAAAACAAAACAATGTAAAACTTTAGAGTCTACAAGTCCACTCAGTCCTACTTCTTGTTCAGCCAGTCTCTAAGAGAAACAAGTTTGTGTACATTTACGGGTGATAATGCTGCCCACTTCTTAATTACAATGTCACCTGAAATGAGAACAGGTGTTCACATGGCACTGTTGTAGCTGGCGTCGCAAGATATTTACATGCCAGATGCATTAAAGATTCATATGCCTCTTCATGCTTCGCCATTGTTCCAGAGGACATGCTCCCATGTTGATGACACTCGTTAAAAAAATAAGGTGTGAATTAAATTTGTGACTGAACTGCAGAATTATGTCTCCTGCTGCTTTACCTGCATTCTGCCACATATTTCATGTTATGGCAGTCTCGGATGATGACCTAGCACATGTTTGTTTTAAGAACACTTTCACTGCAAATTTGACAAAATTCAAAGAAGATACCAATGTGAAATTTCTAAAGATAGCTACAGCACTCGACCCAAGATTTAAGAAACCGAAGTGCCTTCCAAAATCTGAGAGGGCTGAGGTGTGGCACATGTGTTCAGAAGTCTTAAAAGAGCAACACTCTGATGCGGAAACTACAGAACCCGAACCACCAAAAAAGAAAATCAACCTTCTGCTGATGGCATCTGACTCAGACGATGAAAATGAACATGCTTTGGAACATGCGTCGGGTTGCTTTGAATCATTATCGAGCAGAACTCATCATCAACATGGACGAATGTCTTCTAGAATGGTGGTTGAAGCATGAAGGGACGTATGAATCTTTAGCGCATCTGACATGTAAATATCTTGTGATGCTGGCTACAACCGTGCCTTACGAACGCCTGTTCTCATTTTCAGGTGACATTCTAAACAAGAAGCCTAAAATATATAAGTCTAAAATAAATATAAGGTGAGAACTGTACACATTGTATTCTGTGTTGTAATTGAAATCAATATATTTGAAAATATGGAAAACATCCAAAATATTTAAATAAATGGCATTGTACTATTGTTTATCAGCACGATTAATAGTGCAATTAATCATGATTAATCTTTTTAATCAAGCAATTAATTGCAATTAATTTTTTTAATCGCTTGAGAGCCCCACTTGTAAATGCTCAGAAAATCCACTTTATACTTAAAATAAGCACTGAAAGTTTGTTGAGGATATACTGCATTTTTCATACAAAACGAAAAGGTTTCTTTCAGTGCAAAATCAAACTCCAACCTTAACTATGGAGTCCTGAACAGCACCTCCGTAATGTGAAATGAACAAGAGCTGTCCATGAATGCAGCAAAAACACTTTTCCTGTGTAATCACACATCTCCCATTCATCAAGACGAGTTACGAACAATCAGATATGTGAGAGCATTCCATATGTATTTCACACAATGAAGAGACAACACATTTAAACTCGGTAATTTTAGAAAATGGCCGTGTCCCTGAGAGCCTTTAGGCATTGATCCTGCAATGAGTTTTGTGGGCGGATCCCAGCACTCACACAGAGCTCCTAATAGGGAGGGGGCCTTAATTTGCACAGTGTGACCCGATCAAGATCCCTTGTATTACAGTAAGCACGGAGTTAGCTTCAGACTTAAACCTCACACAGCTGTAAGGGGCAGAGGGCAGGTCAACACTACAAATGTTGCATCAGTGCAGCTTCACTGATCCAAATGCAGAGGGGAGAAGAGCTGAAGCAATGGGGGATGGGGTAGGAGAAGTAGATTAAGCCAAGGAGATGCGGCAAGGAGACTGGGACTGAAACCCATGAAGGTAAATGGAGGGGGGACTAGGAGACAACAGGTGGAGGGGAGACTGAGACCAGATGAGGAGCTGCAAGGAGACTGGGACTGGCTGAGCAAGGAGACTGGAACTGAAAATTAGTGGGGTGGGGAGTGTGACAGATACGGCAATTTCCTGCAATATCTTTGAAAAATAAGTTTAAGGCCTTGTCCACACTACAGGGGAAAGTCGAGCTAAACCATGCAATTTGAGCTACGTTAATAGTGTAACTCAAGTCAGTGTGGCTTAGATCTATTTACCATGGGGTCCACACTATGCTATGTTGACGGGAGAGCGATCTGCAGTCGATTTAGTGGGTCTTCACTAGACCCGCTAAATCGACCGCCGATGCATCGATCCCCTGGTAAGTGTAGACAAGCCCTAAGTATCTTTGGGTTCCATTGTATTACATGCAAAGTTTATGTATTATTGTGGGCCAGGATTGTATGTTAGCTCTGTAGGGGGGAGATGTGATGTGAAGTGTGGGAGTTCAAAGGACTATACTAAAAATATGCCAGACAAGAATGGACAATAAGTGTCAAGTGGATTTCCTGGGAAATGTCAAGGGGGAAATAAATGAAAATTTCCCATCTCTGGTTATGCAAAACTCCTGCCTTGTGAAGCTATATCCTGAGGCTAAGTCTTTGTCTGATGATTACCTGTTCCCAGATCAAAGGCCCAATGGGTATAAAGAAATGGCTGAACTGCCCAGCCTGGCTTCTGGTTCTGAATCTGAGACAGCCATGACCTTGCAACACTGGGGAAAACCCAGCTGTGGGTTTTGAAGGACTGACAGCTACCAGAGCCCAACGTTGGAGTTGGGGGTGACCTCTGGTAAGATTTTTAGCAGGTAGGTTCTTTATAGTTTTTAATATGTTTTCTCTGTAATGCTTCCACCTTAAGAATAAATGTGCTTGGTTAGAAGGAGCTGAGTGGTAACTCATAACTGCAGGCATTCACACTGTTCATAGAAATCAGAGAGAATACAAAGTGCAGACCCTGGCCTGTTTAGGCAGTCTGGCTTGCTGGGGATATCATAGTGTAAGGTAGGCAATTGTGCAGCTTTAAAAAACCCTGGTCAGAAGGGAGTCAGATTCAGTCTCTGCCCAAGTTAGGTGACGGCTCGCAGCCAGAAGCCTAGAATGGGTGCCACTGATGGACCATGAGGGGGGAAACAGGTGCAGCTGCCCTGAAACTGAAACAGAGAGAACAAAGTAAAGGGGGAAAGGAGATCAGACAAGGAACTCAGGTGCGAGGGGAGAACTGGGACAAGAGTCGCAGAGATCGGATGAGGAGCCTGATTGGATGAGGAGCCTGAGGAGAGAGACTGGGACTGGAAACCATTTGGGATGGAGAAAGTCACATAGAAGGCCATGGTGAGAGAGAGAGATACAGATTGGATGAGGAGCTGACAGGAGGGTGGGGGCATGGCTAGACAAGGAGACTGGGGACAAAGTGCTGCGGGGGGGAGGTGGGATGGGGGGGTAACTGGAAATGGGTAAATAAGGAGAATAAATGAAGAATTGGGACTTGAGGAGATTGGGACAGTGAGTCTGGACGGGTCAGACTAGGACTTGATGGGCAAGGAGACTGGGATGAGACACTTGAGGAGTGGAGACTGGGAGAGGTTGGAGCAGATGAGTCAGACAGGGTCATACTTGGTGAGAAAAAAAGCAGAAGAGTTTATACCTATCCCCCATGAGCACACTCCCCTCCAGAGCCCTGAATGGAACCCAAGATTCCTGAGTCTCACTATTTCTCGTCTGTCAGCAAATATCTGTGAAACCCATTCACGAAGGGTCCCATCACCTCTAGTGCTGGGCCATACATAGCACGATAACCCACTCTGTTAGCTGAAGTGGCAGAGGTCTGTAGCATGGATCTAAAAGTTCCAAACCTGCTGCTGATCCATGTGGGTGTCAGTATGATGGCACATGATGGAATGTCTGCTTTTTCAGTTTGCTTTTTTAAAAAAACCTGGGAAATTACACGAAAAAACCGACTACATTACAAGAGCATTATTAAAGTTGAAAAGTCAAGCAACCAAAAGTTAGGAAATGCCAGAACTAAGGTTGCTTATCCAATCTTAATTTGACCCCCTTTTACATATGCATTATGATACAGTCTTTAATTACACAATTATATACAATTTTTTCCAGAGGAAAAAAAATCTACATCTATCTTCCTGAAAGGTATGAACATATCAACAAACTAGAGCAAAAGGATACATCAACATGAAAAGCTCCCACCTAAACTTTTATAGAAAGTAAACTGAAGACATTTTTAAAATGAAGACTACTGATCTTACAGAAAGGTTGTTTATGTTGTTTTTAACAGATGTATATTAAAAATTACAACAGCTATGTGTACTGTATAGAAGCAGCCAGATTCTGTTGGACTTGCACTTCATACAACCTTTCTGCATTCACTGGGGTTCACGGGCAGCCACTCAAGTGTTTTTAAGCACAAGTTTTTTTCAAAAACTGTATTTTAAACAAGAGTCTGCATTACAAACTGTCCAAGGTCTACAGTGCAAAATACAAGCCAAGTCCTTGATCCAGAAATCCCCCAAAGTGGATCTTTGTGTGGACCCAATTGAAGGATAGGGACTGAGGGTGAAATCCTGGCCTGGTTAAATACAATGGCCAAACTCCCATGGACTTATATGGGGACAAGATATCTGCCCTAACTTTGACGATAAACTACATAAGAGGCAAAGATGACAAGCGCACTTCTACCCTTTCTTGCTTTGCCAGTTAATTTTTTATTTGCTCTGTGTTTTTCAAAAATATATGTGTATTAGGTCACTCTATTAGACTTGAGTATATAATCATAAATAACTCAGTATATTAAATTGTGTGGATTTTTTCACATCATGCAACATCATACATTTTTTGCTTTTCATGACCCTTGATGTATGTTGGAGGACGCAAAGCTTTTCAGGTAATAAGAGAACACACAGCTCTTTGTGAGGAATGAACAGAGAGAGAATTTCTCAGTTACCTTAAGGACAATATCAGGGGGTAGCCGTGTTAGTCTGTATCCACAAAAACAACAAGGAGTCTGAAGTCTTTAAGGTGCCACCCGACTCCTTGTTGTTCTTAAGGACAATGTATTGCTTTGAGTGCTGGCAGATAGCCAACACAAAGAATTTTAAAAGTCTTTATCACTAACATGTTATATCAAAGGGAAATTTTCTACTGCAATTTTTGCTAAGTCTGAGCATGGTAGCTACTTGAGAAATGATGGCAGAACAGTAACACTAGGTCATAGGTGGAATACATCTGTAGCCGTTCTTATGATGGGCTATGTCACCTTGAGAGTGAGCACTTGAGATAAGAAATTACAAAGTGTAACTGCAAAGACTACAGCTTGCTGATTAGCTGCTAGCTGGAGCATAGAAGGAAGCCAGAAACACATACTTTTCTTAAAGGAACAAAGGGATGGAAATGAAGAAACAAAGGGATGGAACAGACAACTAAACAGGTCCTCTGTGTAAGATACCTAGATAGTCCCCATCACTGTAGTATCTGATCAGCTCTCATCTTTAATGTATTTATCCTTGCAACAACCCTGTAGGTGGGGAAGTGCTATTATTCCCATTTTACAGATGGGGAACTAAGGCACAGAGAGGCTAGGTGACTTACCCATGCTCATACAGTTAGTCTGTGGTAGAGCAGGGAACCCAACCTGGGTTTCCAGAGCCCCAGGCTAGGGCCCTAATCACTGGACGTCCCATCTCTCCTTCTTTTGCCTCTGGTTAGCTTGTATGAGTCTATCAGTCAGGATGTTCCACCCACTCCATAGACCTGCCAGAGCCTACTTCTATTCTTGTCTTGCTTACTGCTGATTAATAAGATCATTGTGTGCCTTATCAAAATACCCCATGTGGTTACAGTCTCCTTGAGGCTTCTCCATCTCTGGCCCAGCCCTTTCACTGGTGACACAACCCGCAGAGGCAACTGTCAATCAACAAATAACTAAAACCTCCAAGAAAAAATATTTTCACCTTTGTTGTGAGCAGGATTTTCAATAATAGTAAATACCTAGCTCTTATATAGCACTCTTCATCCATATATCTCAAAGCACTTTACAAAGGAGGTATGTATCATTGTTCCACTTTTATCATGGGGGAAGCTGAGTGCTTGTGGTTGGTATAATTCTGCTCTTGTTAAAATCACTGGAAATTTTACCATTGACTTCAAAGGGAGTCGAGTAGACCAATGCTGAGTGCATTTGAAAATCTCACTCGATATATTTATATATCTCATAAAAATATTTTGGAAGCCATGGAACTGCTTTGGCCTTCCATTCTACGCCTTCTGCTTGCTCTAAAACACTGGTATCACACCTTAGATTCAGATAATTCTACTGCCATATTTAATTGCGTCGCATAATTGTAAAAGCATACACACATTCGTGCATGAGCCCTGGTTGCACATTGGGATTTCCAAGCACATGTACCTTGTTGTGCGTGCACTGACGACATCCTGAGCACACTTTTAAAAATTTGGGACAATATTTGACTGGACTTGAAGTTTATAGTGAAAATTACGGCCTTGCAGGTTAAAAAAATGATCGATAGATACAACAATTGAAGCTACATCTTAAGGGCACGATTGTCTATTGGCGACTGTGGGACAGAGTCTGTCTCCTGCCCCTCAGGCCTTATCATTTGCTCTAGAAGAATATAGGACCTGTGCTCCAAGAGACCAAGGGAAAATTCTCCCAGCACTTGCAAGCCTTGTTGCAGGGGATGTTTCAGGGTAGGAGGGATAATGCCAGGACTGGGATGGGGAATCTTCCTAGTCCATGCTGCTATGGAGATTCTGGGAATTCCCTAGACTTTGGGAGGCTGCTGTAAATTAGAACCACCCCCAGGGTTGCTCTAATTTAAGGTGGAAGGATTTTGGCCCACAGATGAGCCCAGAATCCAGAAGGCACAAAGATGCCACTTTTGCTCCCAATTCCCCTGAGCTGTGCCTTTGTACTGGGCATCTTGGGGGCTTAGCACAGAATCTCAGCTCATTCTTCTAACCTATAAGCAATGGCTTTCTCTATTCACTAAAACTCTCGTGTATGCGTTATAACACCCTTAAAAAAACCTTTTCCTCCCTCAAAATACTCTGCATCATCAGTTGCCATGTGCTCAGTCTTCCCTATATTAGCTCATAGGGCCTTATGATCCTGCTTCAGCCAACAGCAGAATTCCAGCTGGGAAAACAAAAACTGACTTGGAATAATGTATGCAAAAGACTTCTTCACTGTCTATAAAGGATAGTCTTGCATCCCTTTAAAGCATTCATTTTTGCTGAGGACACTGTTTGGCACAACTTCACGCCTCAGGGAATGTTTGAAGCTATTTTTATTGATTCATTTTCATGAACTTTTACTTTATTTTACAATTAATTTTGCTTCCGAGAATATCATAAGTCTAAAAAGCAGCAGAAAAAAAGAGGAAATCTGGTTCAAATGATGAAATGAGTGTGGAATATTCTGTGCTGAGGTTATTAAGCAGGGTGAGTGAGAGAGCTGTTTCCTCACAGCCATATGACCCTTCATCATTTGCTGATTTACACTCCCATCCAACCTTCACATTGACTCCTAACATCCGCAAAACATATGCAAAGATCAAAATAATAAATAAGATTAGAAAATCCCATTTCCTATTAAAGGTATGCCCTTCTAAAACAGCATGACACCATCAGGTGTCACATTACCCACTACGAAAAAGCTGCGTTAGTTGCTAAACAACATTGTTAAAAATACAACATTGCAAGGCGTACACACACAGAAATACATGATATAGGCCACCCACTTCGTAACACCAAAGAGATCAACCAGTCACAAAAACATTCTTTGGCTCTACCAAAAAATTACATTATGAGAAAACTTAGAAGTCTGACATAACTTAATGTACCTTAATATTCCTTTTGACACCTTCAGTAAACACATAAACACATGGGCTGGCCAGAAAACAACACTTCCATTTTGCAAAAAAAAGTGGGTGTTTTGGAATTTTTTCTGATGCGGAATGAAACTTTTGAAGTTTTGCATGACAAAAAACAGGGAGGGGGGAAGAGAGAGACACCTACAGAATAGCCAGCAGTCTGGTGGTTATGATACTCACCTGGGATGTGGGGGACCTAGGTCAAATCGCTGCTCTGAATCAAGGCAGAATTTCCGAGCCACCAACCTATTCTGGCATGGTGGGCCTCTTTCTAAATTCCATCCTGGCCCTGAGCGTGTAAGGCTCGACTGTTGGTTTATAATCTGCCCCGAGCAAGAATCAGTGCATACCTGTACAGCTGCAGGAGTAGACCAGACTATCAGTCACAATTCCCTCCCTGATCGCTCCCTTGCTCCACAGTGGAAGCAGCAGGTTTACATTCCCTTCAGTGCTCACTCAACTCTGCTGGCTGGAGTGTTCGGGTTGGTGAGGAGGGAATTTGGCTTCACCCATTTCTGGATAGGAGGGAGAGCATGGAGGCTACTCTCTTTCCCACCTCCCTGTGATGCTGGTAGCCTAAGCAAGTGAGTAAGAGTGAGTCTTACATGTGGTGTTTGACTAGTTTATTCGTGTGGTTTCAGGCCCAAGTCACCATCTATCATTGGCCACAGTTTTGTTTTCACTGAACACAGAATGCACCCTGTGGACCTGGATAAATTAAGGCTCAGAACTGGAGTCTGGGAAGGGAAGTACAGGACAAAATGCAACGTAATTAATAACAATACATAACTTCCACGAATGACTGAGAGAGCCTCAAAGAAAAGTGTAAGCCGTGAGTCTTTACACTTACCAGCTTAATATGTTCTCGCTTCTGATACTTTTCACTATAATACTGTTCTTGTCGGAGATTGAGCAGCTGCTGTTGTTGCTTTTCCTTCAGTTCTATTAACTTCTGGGTCATTTCTGAGTCAAGGGCAGCCAGTTCTTGTTCAATAGTTGAACTGTGATCCGGGCTGCCAGTTTCACATCTGCAAAGACACATGGAATACTGATAACTCATTCAATAGGTACAGTTAGTACAATTCCTATTTCTTTCTTTCTTTCTTTTTTTTTTAAGCAATTGTCTAAAGTAGTACCTGTAGCCCATCAAGAATGCATAAGTCTCTCAGAGCTGTATATTCTTACTAGTGCTATTATACGATCTACTGCACACTTAAAATGACTGGCTGGTTTCATCACTGATTTGTATTTTCTATACAAAATGAGCGTAAAACGTAATATTTTGGTGGTGGTGGTTATAGTGGTTTAAACTCAATTTGCACAAGGTGCATTGCAGTGGAGAATCAGGATCAATATAAATAAGTCATAAACATAATCACCAATATTTCCCCAAACTGGGCGTAAGTTCACATTTATGTACCTAAATAAGTGGCTTGATTTTCAAAATAGCCCAGCCCTCAATGAGAATAATGGGAGCTCTTGGGTGCTGAGCCATTTTGAAAATCAAGTCACCTATTTAGATCCCTAAATGGGGATTTAGGAACCTAACCTGAGGCTTGCATTTAGAAAAAGCAGGGCCAGTGTTTATTCAGGAGCTAGGAACATTCCTATATCTGCTAACTTACAGTGAATGTGTGTGCATTTGTGTGGAAGTATTTAATGAACTGCAGAACTGTGGACTTCTGTGAAAAAGAAAACTAGCAGAGGATTAAGGAGACTGAGTAAGGGAGCACACAGAAGCAAAGGAAAACTTAAAAAAATAATCTAAAACCCAAATTCCCTCAGAAGCAGAATGAGATTTTGGTCTTGGGAAAGAAAGGTAAACGAACAAGGGCAGGGAAAGGGATTGATGAGGGAGCAGTGAATGGTGCATGTGAGAGTGAGATAAACAGTGCATAAAGTTAAAGGATTAAGGTAAAATAATAACTATCTAACAAAAAAAAAATTAAACATGTAAGAATATGCCCTGATCCATATTCCTACATGTTTACTGCTCTATTCTAGGCGTTAAGTTAGTTGCCTAGGAAACATCAAGAATACAATTAGCATTGTCAGTTTATAGTGATGTGGAAAAGGGCCAGAGTTCAGCCTAGGGTAGAGTTCTTGCTTCAGATAGACGGAATTATAAAGCCCTGAAGAGAGAGCACAATTTGTAGGAACACATGGGTCAGCCACTCAGAAATTCAAATCCAGAAAACCAATTATAATGTAGAGAGCTCTCTACCTTGCCAGTGTGTCATTCTTTCTGTTTGGATGGATACACTGGGCCAGATTCTGAGCTGGTGCAAACTGGAGTAGCTTCACTGAAGCTAATGGAACCATACTGATTTTCACCAGCTGAGGATCTGGACTTTTGTACCTCAATTTTAAGTTTTTACCAGCAATAAAACTCCCCTTTTTCTCTTTCATACTGCATGTTTAATTGTTTGTCCCCCTACTGGGCAGACCTATAAATTCTGCTTTTTGCAATATAAATGCTTATTATAAGTATTGATCATTAAAATACGTGGGTACACACCACCTACCTTAGACTAAAGGGGTGGGGGTGGGGGAGGAAAGATTCCTATATTCCTGTAAATTGAAAATCCCAAGACCCTGCCCACTCACCACCATGACCCTAAAAAACAAAAACCCAGACTAGGAAGATCTTGCGACTATTCTAAATTAAAGTGAAAACTGAATCAACAAAAAGTCCAGATAAAGGTGTGTGTGTGTGTCCTACAATGCTTCCTAAATACAGCCATGTTCCAACTCAGATGTATCTATGGTGCAAGAGAATTCAGAAGAGAAGGACCTGCTACTGAGAAAGCCCTCACTCCAGTTCCTCTGAGCCCCGTCCTTGGCACAGGTAGACAAAGCACTGTGGATGAACATAGGTGTTCCAATGGGGGAGACTTTTGACATGGATTCAAATAAAAAAAACAATCATTGGAATAGCATGAGAAAAGCTATTCTCACAGTATTCCCAGCATGGCCAGACCAAGAAAATACTGGTATTTTTATGGAAAAGTCTGTTCTTGTGAGATTAGCAGGTCAATTTCCAGACGAAATGCAGGTTTAGCATGCACACTTCATACCAAATCTCTGAATGCCCATAACCCAATTTTCAGCTACAAGGATTGAGGGGCAAGATGAGCAGCACATATTCTAGAAAGAAATGACAGAAATAATGGCACAGCACTGTTTTCCTAGTTCAGGTAGTTTATATTGACAGAACAATTACTTTAGTAAGGAAAATTTAAGTAGGGTTACAACCTTCCTAACCAAGTATCAATCTAATCCTAAAATCAATTTGTGCAATGCCATTGCCTACTAAGCATTAAGTCCAAAGTGTTCAGGACTCAAATGGCAGCACTGGCAATTATCACTGAGAAAGGAGAGTCCAATCTAAATATGGAGCTGCAGCCCAGAATAAGGTGGTCATACTTACTAAACTGAGCAATTTATATGATTAGTTTATGTATTTTCAGGATAATACTTCACTCGTGTTGTTGAAAAAATATGGCTTTCTGCTAAACCTCAGCTAAAATTGCTAAGACCTTAAGATATTTAACCAACAAGATCACAAAATAAAAAATCTTCAATTATTACACCATTATGACCCCAATGCAGCAGAGCTTCTGTGTAACTTTCAGTATGTGAGTCACCCACACTGACTTCAACTTTACTGAATTAGGGCCCAATTCTACACACAGCTGCAAAACACGGATTGCCCTCTGAGCCGGTTATGCACATTTGAGTCAGTTTCTAATACAGGGACTACTGACAAAATAGTAATTTGTGTACTGTAGTTGCAGGGAAACAGCTTCAGTAATGATCTAAAATGATATAAACTGCCTTTTTGCTGGGATGTTGTAATCTATTAGAAGTCTTTTGCTTAAGATATTATGCACTTGCAAGTTTGAAAAACCCTAATGATATATTCCTGCCTTTTTAAAATTCAGCATCAGACTTAGTGTAACCTTCATATTTTCCAATATAAAACTTCTCATCTTTGAAATTATTTTGGCAGCTCAATGTAATAAGGGGTAGTTGAATGTTTCACTGCCTGACACTGTGGAAGATCTATGACCACATCCTAATGGAACAGAAATGCCCATCACTGAAAGGTAAATGAGTTATTTATTTGGTTTTGTTATATTGTTGAAGTTTGAATGGAATAAACCAAAGCAAGAAAAATCTTAACGCCGCTGTCTGTAGATTTCTGTCCTGCATGTTGGCCTTGGACCATATAGCAGATTACAAATTTCTACGTAACACAGCTGACAAACAGCGCTAAAGAATTTTATTGACTCAAACTTTGGCTGTATTCTGTTTTCAGAATGTCAAATTCTAAGTCACTTAAATATGGGGAGGCTGCTTCAGAAGTACAAAATTCCTGTTAAATTGAATGAGGGTTCTGCCACTGGACAATCATAAATGGCCAAGTTGCCTTCTGGGAACAATTTGTGGGCTAATTCCCTGCCAGTCACAATCAGAGGTGTTATTATGGAAGTCAGGGGCCAGAAATCACTCTTGGCTTTTTCTCTCTGCTTGTCTCCCAGAGATTTTTTTTTATGTTCATGGTTTTCATATTTGAAAAGCTATGATGAATTGCAAGTAGTCAATTTTATGAAATAATAAAAAGGACTTAGACTGTAATGGTGCTGATTTGAATTAAATGAGTTGCAGAATGATGCTGTAATGTTTACTACATTTAAATAAATTATAATTAAATGAAAATGCTGTATAATTGGGATGAACAGAAATCTACCAAAAGGCGTCCCTGATTAAGCAGATTCAACTGTGGTATTATCAGCATCTAATCCTGCATAAACTTAGGCACGCGAGTAATTATATTTTGTGTAACTGTTTATAGTAGTAGTTGTTTATTAATATATAGTTCATTGCTACATGCACAAAATGAGAGTATTGGAAAGATTTAGTGAGTCACAGTATACTTCCCACATCAAATGGACAGAAATAACTACAATGTCCATGCCCCTTTATTTTCTAACAAACTAAAAAACAAAACAAAACACTTTCACACAAACAAAAAAATACAGGGGAATGGAGGATTGAAAAGTAGACAGGGCACAGCAAGGGACTGCATAAAGGGAAGGGGGCATAACATCTTGCCTAGATCTACTTACAATAAATCAATCGTCACCAAGTGGTCTAGAGAATTCATATTTTAAAATTTATTTGATTACTTTCAGCTGTTAGTCAGTAAATCTATCAGGTGTTAAATTCAAGGAATAGGTCTAATTCTTAGTATTCTTTCCAGGGTTCCAGTTTGGAGGCAGACACAAGTTAAGGATGGCCCACCTTGCCACAAATAATAAAACAGAACCAATTTTGATTTTCATGTCTAGGGTTGCACCTTTAGAATTCACACTGTGGGATCTAGAGCCAATTGTTTGCTCGTTTGGGGCCAGATCATGGGTTGTCCTATTTGTCTCTGCAGGGGAGTAAAGGGGCATAAGGTGGTCTCTTATCTCCCCCCCACCCCCTTGTGGACTACATGCATGAGTTACAGTGTAAAGGAGAGGGGGCAGCAGCAGTTTCCCTGGGGATACTCCTCCTCCTTCCCTGCAGAAAAGCAGGGAGGCACGGGAAGCATGCGGCACCTTGCAAAGCACATCAGCCAGTGCAGCTGTGCCTACTAGGAGAGGCAAGTCATCTGTGCCAGTAAAGAGCTGATGCAGATTACTTCCTGCCTGCAGCAAGGAGGGAATCAGGGATTGAATTGTGACTCTGTGAGTTGGTCCCTGGTCTACTCTTGCACCTACGTGCAGCCTCTTACTCAGGGCATGTGGGAACTCCACAATCAAGTCCTGTGTGTGTTATTTGCAAAAGACTTAGGGTGACCATATTTCCCAAAGGGAAAATGGGACACCGCACATGGCTGGCCCAAGGGCCTCTCCTCCCACGCTCTCCCCTCCCCCCCGTGGAGGCTGGACTGAACCGCTCGTCTGAGCCCTGCCTCCTCCTCCCTCTCCCCTACTCCTGCGCAAGGCTATCACTGGTCGTTAGTCCCCCTCCGCCACCGCCACTATCCCTGGTCGCTCCAGCCCTGCCTCTCCCCCTGCACCGGGCTGGCATCGCCCCTTGCCCCTCCACATGTTCCTGTGCACTGCACCATACTTTTGTGACAAAAGTTGGCAAGAGCAAAGGGGACAAATGCCCACTTTTGCCAAAAAAAAAAAAAAAAAAAAAGGGACGGCCAGGGCAGGGCTTAAGAAAGGGGCTGTCCCGCGCAAAACAGGATGTATGGTCTCCCGAAAAAGAATGGATTATCAGAACAGCTGAATCACATGAGATCACCATACAGATGAAAGTGGGTTTCTCAATACACAAGCAGTGTGTTCCCCTATTGTACAGGGAAGGAGATATATACAAGCAATCTACCATGTAAATTGGGACGGTCTTCTTGGGTTGCGAGTAGAGAAGAAATGCATGACAAAGGGGGCTTCTGTCCACTTTTGCAGGGTCCACCTTTATTTCAAGATCCCTGCCCTCATTCTATGAATGTCAGGGCCTTTGTTTTTCATCTGTATTCTAGTGCTATCTCCACATACTTGTTATGTTACCAATTATGAGTAAATGGATAAAGATCTTTTTTTAAGATTAAAGGAGAGGAAGCTCCAGTTAACATACCTTTTCTTAGTATCCCTTTTTGTGGTTTTCTCTAAGACTGCCCTGCGTCGCAGGTAGTCGTTCTGAATTTCGTTGTATTTTGCAGTGTGCTCTTTGATCAGATCAGTGGTTTTCTTGTGGTGTTTCTTTACAAGGTCCTTCATTTCTTTGTAGTGCTTCTTCTGAAGTTTAACAAATGACTTCTGTTGTTTTAGCTCCTCAATGGTCTGTGCTTCCACTTCTGCAACAATAATCATGGAAAATGCATCATTTTTCTCTGATTGAAATGATATATTAGTCGGACATTTAAATTCTGATCAGCAGACATGGAACCAAGGGCTTTTGTTTACTATTGATAAACAACTTTTATTGGCTTGAGATAAATCAAGGGCTTTCAATGACAGCAACCAACTTTATCTGGAAATAAACGAATAAGGCTGAAAATATTGTAGTAAGTGTAATCAATTAACGTCTAGGTAGTTAAGTGATAAGTTCAGAATCATCACATTTTGCAAGACAAATACACTATTTTATCTTTCCTTCAATCCCTTTCATATGCAGAGGACTCCCACCATCAGCCCAAGACAAACCAAACCACAGTCCTCTCCTGTGTTTCTCCAACACACCAGAAACATATCACTGTGGACAAATATCCCTCAGACAGCAGAGGACAAGACAAAGCCATTCTGGGGTTAGAGGAGCTGCTTCAGAATATCCCTAGTACAAGCTGCCATTGCCCAGGCACTGACAGACGGTCACTGTAAGAACATCAGACCAGTCTGGCTGGAGTAATGGGGCAGTCCCAGTTCTAAAAACATTACGCAGATAGACTTTATTCTTGTTTCCTTTACATTTCCATTGGCTCATTTTCCCTTAAAGAGGTCCTCCCACTTAGACAGAGATTGACCAGTTTCTCACATTTATCTGCTATGGATGATTTCTCAGCAGTTTATCAGGCAAATATGTGTTGTATTTTAAAACACAAGGAAAGACGGATCTATTTTTATTCCTTAATTGTCCATCCAGTAAGGAAACATCATCTAAAATAGACCTAATGAAGAGATGCTGAAGAAAACAGTCAAGTAAATCTACACATCTCTTCTGGATCCAAAAACTGGCTGAGGCTGGTTATACTTGACACTGTTCGTAGTCTAAATTACAATGGGTCATGCTAACATGTTCAGGTTGGAGAGTTCCATCCTATGTTGTGTTTGTCTTATGTTCAGTTTGTACGTGTGTGATGGTCGCCATCTTGGCTGACATACCAGGGATTCAACCAGGGACCGCCAGAGCTAAAAAAAAGCACGAGCAGCTGCAGCTTGAAGTAAAGCTATACAGCTGTGGGCTGTAACAATTCATATTCCTCTGAGGATTGGAAGACCCAGTAACACACACTCACCGACAGGTTACACGTGTTCTTTGGGAAATGGAGATTAATAAGAGGAAATGGGAGATGTTACCTCACAAAAATCCTTATGGAAAAGAAGCCAAAGCTCTGGATGGGCCTCCAATTATGAAATTTTTAAACAGTGCAAGCCACTGTATTTAACTGAAATCCAAAGATAATGTCAAATCCAGTTCTGTCCTAAGGTACAATGCAGTCCATGGATAAATACTGTTAACTATTCCTTTCCCGCTCCCTTCTCTAGGCAACAGTTTGGTCTGCATAAGGACACATTTTCATACCAGTACACAAAGCTTTAGCTGTGCAACACTTTGACAAGTTACTTCTATTTTCAGTTGAATGTCCAGGAGGATTGCAAAACTAAAGCTCCACGGACCACATTGAAAATATACCTCTTACTACAGCAGAATCAATGCATTCTTCAAAGAAGTTGAACTAAAGGACTTCTCAGTTTTGGAAGTGGAGAATGGACTTGATGTCCTCAAGAAGCTAAGCCAGCAATGACATTCAACTAGGTACGATGAAATACAAGTGGTGTATCTTATTGTTAGGAGTTATGCCATTGACTTCAGGACTGGGCCCTACATTGCGCTGATAACTACACTATCACTGGTGCATCTCCAACATCTCCAATAGTAGGAGCTCTAGCGAATGCAAGGCGCTGGCATTAAGTCATCTAAGTCTGCTCAGAGCAAGTCTAGATGACATGGTGGTCATAATACTGGTAACTTCTTTGCATTCAGACTCCGAATACTCCCACCATTACCGGCACGGGTGGCAGTGCAACAGAGGGAGATATTAAGAAAAAGCTCCCTATAGGGACCCGATCCTACTCTCTTTGTAGTCAATGGGGCGTTTGCCATTCAAAGATGCAGGATTATGTCCTGTGGGAACAAGTCGTGGTATGTACATTTGCCACAAAGTTCTTTCAGAATAATCAGACAATGAAAAGTCTAAACCAGGTAGCCTATTTTACGAAATGTACGTATCCCTGGACAAAACCGTAAAATGTATTCAGAGTATGCTACTGCATAACACTCGTATATTTATTACCTGTTAGGACACTCTGAATAAGATCTTCTGTTTTTGCAGGTGCTTTCACAGAACCTGGAAGTGACACATATTATTGATATCAATTCTTTTTAAACACAAGACACATGTGTTGCCCTTAGAAAATGTATATATATTCTATATCATTATTGCAGTTGACATAGCATATACAGTTGTGTAAACATTCTGAATAATGTGAGAAAACATATCTTTCAGATACCCTTTACACTGCCAAGATGTAGCAACATGGAGGTGTATCCCAGTTCATAGATTATGTATTAATTATATTGATTACTTCAGAATTCCAGTTATCACTTTGACAGTTGACAGGTTCTTGTCCCAAGATCAGGCTCAGTATTAACATTACTGTAGAGGTGGAAACCTCGATGTGCACAGTTGCAACACTCACACTATAGGAAAACTTCTGTATTTACAATAGTTTATTAATACATTTAGCAAAGTCACGAACACTCCAACTCAGTAAGGTAGATGGAGATAATACAAAATGTCCTTCTGCACATCCATATACTCACACCATCCCTTGCAGAACAACCTAAAATGTTAGCCATTATCTTCCTCATCATCATCACCTTCCTCCTCATCATCAGTGGCCATCATCCTGGCATCTCCCAAGGGCTACACCTCCCTCTCCTATTGCCCGCAGGCTGGGATACAACTTTTAGAATATGTTATGCTGACACCACTCTGCCTAATGCACATTCTTCCTTATTTGTATTTCCTCACCATACTAATGTTGAGGTGCCCTTCTCCTATAGGTTAGTATACTAATGATCTCCATTTATTATGATATATGTCAATTCGTTGCCAGGGCATTCTTGTGGTCAGCCATCTGCAGATGTTAGCTCATGTTCACGTAGTTATGGTAAATTCTGACAAAATTTCCCCTTAAACACTTTATTCACAGTTCTCCAGAACTTGGGGGTTACCACTGGGTCATTTATCTGTGCCAAAGTTCATAGGCCTCAAGCCTTAAACTAAGTGCTGAGGCTAATGTCTTACAGGGTACAGGCCTGTAGGTTTCTTGCGTGACTGCTGAATATCATAAAGGTGGAATATAATGAAAGCAAGGCCGTGAAGATAATAAAGGCAAACTAGCCCTATGGTCTACAGAGGCAACGCTTGTATCAACACCAAACAACACAACACAAAATAAAACACCCTAGCCTCCTCACTTTTCTTTAATTAATGTAGGAAAACTGTGTTTAAGTCTCTTACCCGGGACTGGTTGGCTATGGACAACCTGAGTTGCTGGCTTCATTGTCAGAGAAGTGGAGTGACTTAGTCCATTTTCTGCTGGAGTTGGTCTGGGCTCGCTTTTATCTTCTGATGGTGCATCCCCCTGATCAACCTAAAGATACAGAATATTTTACATTACTCTTCCAAATAGATATATACATAATAAATACACGCAGGGGGAGGGGGAAGGTGTTATTTATTTCCAGTCCAACCTTCATGCCTCTTTTGATTCTGAAATTTCGTACAGGTTTTAAATACACTGCTCTAAAAGAAAAATCTGGACTTAGTAGCTTCAGTTTTCCACTGTATCAGTGACAGTTCATTTTTGCAGTTTAACTTTCAGCACATATCTTTCTGAACAATTATTCTGAGTGTACTTTTGTCTTGTATAACCCCCGGAAAAAAAAACTGTTAACAGGATATAATTCAGCTGGTGGTTTTCAGCCACAAAACAGACAGGTAATTTACTCATTGATAATATGTATTAGTTAGCAATATCAGAGGTGAAACTACATGGAATCAGCATTGTGCTGCATCATAAAACCTTTCTAGAAGTAAGCAGAAGGTAGCAGGAAAATACCATTCAGATCCTTATTATGAACAAAATATGCGTATAGAACGGCTGCTAAATTTCATAGCTAATTTTACTAGATACACGACAGTGTAATTATTCACCACCTCTCAAGACACGCACACATACTTCTTATCCCCAGGATATAATAGTGTCATATTTACACTCAACAGAGAGCATATAAACAGTACCTCCATCCTGCTGAACTCTACATAAACGTGTCTCTGGTATCCAACTCATCTAAGCATTTTCCACAGCCGTTTTTCCCCTCCTTGCCAGTTCCCTTATGAACACCTTACAGTTACTCTTGTGGATGTCAGGTTTATAAAGACATACAAACACTCCATGCTCAGGGAGGAAGAGGAGGGGGACTCATAGCATTGGTAAGGTATTTGGATTTTGAGACAGCCAAAAAGAGTATGAAGAACTGGTTGCCATGGCACCAGCTGAATACAGTCCTGGCTTGTTCCTCAGGCTGCTTCTGTTTCACTCTTGGAGGAAAATCAGATTACAGGCAGAACAGGAGACAGCTCTCAGAATATCCGTCTGCCACTCTATCAAGAGGCAACACAGGTTCTGCTATAATTGTTTTACGCTAATTACATTGCCAGTTTACTGCAATCTGGCTCAACAGTCATATAACTTAACACTTTGTGTATTGTGAAGGGATCTCTGTCTCAACAACTTAATTCTAACACAGCTATACAATGGGATACAAGAATACCACCACCATTGTGTCTATCAGGAGATTCAATCTATTCCAACCACTTCATTTATCTCATGCATAAGCTAAACATGATTGAACAGCGATGTGCACGTCCACTTTCATTCTAGAATGATCCTGTTTTTGGCAGAAGTCTTGGCTGGTTTTCTTTTTTTCTCCTTTAAACACTGTTAAAGGAAGTGATGTTCAATAGTTTAATAAAAAGGGCTCTGCTAGTGAGAACTTGGACTGCATGAATGATTAATAAAAATAAAGCTAGACTTACAAGCTCGCATCCCAGCTTGCAAATTCATGTATGGAAAGTTAGGAGCCAATTTTGCGTGTGCAGGTGCACATTTTCTTTTTGGCCACCAGGTTTATATATGCTAATAAAATTCATGTAGCACTGCACCTTGTTTTCAAACAATTAGCATGGCTGTTTAGTTTTGGGCACCGGAGACATTTGTTTCCAGAAACTAAATCACAAACGTGAGACAAGTTCAGGAAGTGAACAAAGAACCATTTTTTTGTGCGTAACAAGCAATTTAATCTTGTTATAAAGCATGTTCTCTTCTCATAATTCATGACCACCCACAATTCTTAAGTGAATGTGATTTTCCCTTAATGGAGAATATCACAGGCTATCTTTCTTAATACATTATGTATTCCACCCTCATATTGTACAGTTTTAGTAGCGAGGTATAAAAGGAACATTAGTTTACACCCTTTGCTTTCTCATGTCTTTAGTAAGACTGTGCTTACTCAGCAAAGGTTAGTGGTCAGCAGGGAAGAGCAGTCTTATATAGACACATAGGATTGGATTCTGTTCTACTATACACCAAAAAGTGGCATTGTAGCTACCTTCCACACTAACCACACCTGATGTAAGGAGGAGGGGGGAATCATCTCAGAAGATCCCCTATGCCTGACCCAATTCTTTCTTGTAAAAGGGACTTTATGCCAACAGCACCCCTTGTGCTCTGAATTATGACAAGGCTGAGTGACTCCGAATCAGTGAGCCACAATCGCCTCCCTGTAGCCACCACTCTACACCCTGTCTAGATGTAGTGGAGATTTCGGGATTACAGTCTTTGTTCACTCACGTCTGTGCATGTCAGTAGCAGAGGCGACTTTAGGAAGGATCTGAATGAGGAGAGAGTAGCGGCCGGGGTGCCGACTCAGAATGGGTATTCCCGAGGAGATGGCAATGGACAAAGACACAGAGATAACCGTGAGAAGTGGGCAAACAGGACTTTGAAGTTGATATCATCAGCAGAATGCCAGTTGAGGGAGTGCGGGAGGGGGCTCTGGGCTGAACCTGGGCAGGAGGTTGGGGTGCAGGAGGGGGCTCAGGGCTGGGGCAGGGGGTTGGTGTGCCAAAGGGGGTTTGTGTGCGGGCTCCGGCTGGGTGGTGCTTACCTCGAGTGGCTCCCAGAAGCAAACGGCATGTCTGGCTCCTAGGCTCAGGGGTGGCCAGGCGGCTCTGCACGCTGCCCCGGCCAACGGGAGATGCGGAGTCGGCACTTGGGGGAGGGGGTGAGCAGTGCTCAGAGACCCCCTGGCCAGCCCTGCACCTAGGAGCCAGAGGGACGTGCCAGTCACTTCCGGGATCCGCGCGGAACCAGGGCAGGTAGAGAGCCTGCCTTAGCCCTGCTGCGCTGCCAACCAGCCTTTTAGCGGCCTATTAAAATCTCCCGGATTGGTTTCAGTAGCCACAGGGAGATTGATTCCAATTCCGGGAGACTCTTGGCCAATCCGGGAGGGTAGGCAACCCTAACTGTGGCATGGCTGCAGGGAGAACAGCACAGGAGCTAGTTACATGGCTCTACACCTGACGAGGACCCAGGAATCTCCTGCTGGGGACCTGTGAGTGACTTCTGCTCCCTTTGTGCCATATGAGCAAAGGGAATGGAATGGGGCAGATACTCTGTATTTCCATGTCCTCATTCAAGCAAACTTGTGAGACTGTACATAATAAAGAGACAAAGAGGCAAACTGTTGGCCAAGGAACTGTAATGATTATCATTCATTTAATCTTATTTGGGGAGTGTATTCTTGGTTACAAAAGCGAGTTCAGTTGAGCTTTTATACCTTTGAGAATGGAGGATCCAGGAAACAGGGCAGGAGGCAAATAAGGGACTGTTTCCCTGCCTTCCAGGAATCAGGACTTAACTGCTTGTACTGAATACTCTTTAACTCATGTGATAGACCTAGAGTATGACACAGGAATTGTTTAAAATCTAATGCTGGTATTTTCAAAGCCATTCGGGTGCCCAATTTCTAGTAACGTTAATCGGAATTGGGAAGCCAAATTCCACAGGTGCTTTTTAAACCTCAACTTAAATAAAACTATAATATGCATTTACCACTGAAAGTAAGTGCATAATTGTCAGAGGCGCCCAGGCATGCACAAAAATACACATATGTCTACATATGTTTGTACAATCACTGCATCTGCACAAGCAAATGTGAGTTTAGTCTTATAAACCCATGAGTTTAGTCTTATAAACCTTATATATGCCCACATCTTGAATACTACGTGCAGCTGTGGTCGCCCCATGTCAAAAATCATACATTGGAATTGAAAAAGGGCAACAAAAGTGATTAGGGGAACAGCTTCCGTATAAGGAGAGATTAATAAGACTTGGACTTTTCAGCTTGGAAAAGAGACGACTAAGAGAGGATATTATAGAGGTCTATAAAATTATGGCTGGTGTGGAGAAAGTAAATAAGGAAGTGCTATTTACTCCAGCTCATAACACCAGAACTAGGGGTCACCAAATGAAATTAATAGGCAGCAGGTTTAAAACAAACAAAAGGAAGTATTTCGTCACACAATGCACAGTCAACCTGTGGAACTGTTTTCCAGAGGATGTTGTGAAGGCCAAGACTATAACAGGGTTCAAAAAAGAACTAGATGAATTCATGGAGGATAGGTCCATCAATGGCTATTAGCCAGGCTGGGCAGGGATGGTGTCCTTAGCCTCTGTTTGCCAGAAGCTGGGAATGGGCGACAGGGGATGGATCACTTGATGATCACCTGTTCTGTTCATTCCCTCTGGGGCACCTAGTATTCGCCACTGTCGGAAGACAGGATACTGGCCTAGATGGAGCTTTGGTCTGACCCAGTATGGCCGTTCTTATATGTTCTTAGTGATAAGCGCTTATGCAAACAAAGGCACAAAGATGAACCACTGAAAATCTGGCTTTCACAAAATTCCAGTTAAACTAGAGCAATAGGCCTGAATTCTCATTCACATGAAAGACTCTACACCACTCTGGCAGTTTAATGCAGCCTTATAGTGGATGTAAAGTGGCCTTTGTGCAAATGAAAATTGAGCTCGTAATATGGAGACATCAGAATTTGTGCAGGATGTGAAGAGACTCTCTCCTCCTGTGAACAGAGTACAATTTTTAGAGACAAACTGCTGTGAAATAGAAAGCCCTCAAAATTCCTGCAAAATCTGTAATATTTTCAAAGAAAGCGAATGATATAGTCCTCTCTTCGGGACTAGGAAAACCACATGATCAGAGTGCTAAACAAACATGAGGGTCTGTGGTTGGGGGTGTTTTTTTTCTGCATGTTGTGTGACATCCAATACCTTTTCACTAAAGACCAGATTCTGATACCCTTACTTCATTTGACTTTGCATTACCCCACGGACTTCAAGAGGATCCCACATACAGTACAATGTACACAATGTAAGTGTATCAAAACCTGGCTCTCAGATAATGGATGGGGTTTTGAAAAGTCCTTAAGTGACTGATGAGCACAAGTCCCACTGACTTTCAATGAAGTTCTAAATCACGTAGATGCTTTTGAAAGTCCCACCAAATATGATGAATTTTCAGTGACTCTCCCTTACCTCTTTCTTTACCTCTTCTTCATCCTCCAGTGTGAGTGCTGCCAGCTGTTTAGCTCTTTGTTCCATCAAGTTGACATATCTAATTGGATTGGATAATGCTTCAATCACATCTGGAAATGAAGTAAACATTTCAGGCCAAAGTTCCTTAATCTATGGTTTTAGAGATCCTAAGGTGTTAAGAAGGTGCATAGTTTTTCTTGAAATCTATTATTCAATACCACTTGGACATCGGAAACTTCAGTGAATGTGACTATGCCGTCATACCAAAGGCATTAACTGTGAAACACCATTTATGGAAATATACATTCTGCACATGTTTAGGCCAATATGTAGGTAAGAATTTTAATCCCTATTTCACTACTGTGAGAGGTACTGGGGAAAGAAAAGGTAGGAGAAATACTGCTGCTTTGAATGAGTTTTCTTTTGTCTCTCCTATGTGCTGTGTTTTTAAGTTTATGTCCAAAACACTTGGAGCCTGGGATGAGCACTCTTTGGGGGGAGGTTTAGGATGAGATTTTCTAGCCTGTTCAGCATTGGCCCAACTCTGTTCCCACAGAAGACAATGGTAAAACTCCCAATGCTTAGTTAGGACAATGCTGAGCGCTTTTGAACCCTTACGTTCACACTCATATTTTTTTAATTGCACATTTGCAATTTGATCTCACAGCCACTGCATATTGTTTATCTTACAAAATCCCAAGACTCCTGGCTTCTTTAGGGCTACCCAAAGTCCGCTAGGAAATAAGTACTTAGGCCCCGATCCTGGACTGTGATCCATGCAGGCAGCCTGCAGATGGTTACACCAGTATTATACAGGGGTGTTTCAGGCTCTCTGTCACAAACAGACTGAGAAGGTTCCAAAGATTCGTGTATTTAATTTTACCTTTATAGTTCATAGTTTAATAGTTACCTGCATAAGTATCGGGTACGTAGTCTTTAACGTCTATGTACACAAAGACTGCTGGCAGCATTAAAGGTTGGTTCCGCTCATTCCTCAGACAGATGTAGTGATATCCTGGAATACAAGAGCAGTCGAGTCCAGAATTGTAAACTCTGTCCAATGTAACTGGATTATTATTCATTATTTATATAGTGCCCAAGTGACCTAGGCTCTTTAGAGACTGTGGGAAGGCAAATCCTGACTCAGAAAAGTTTACAAGCTACATAGACAACATACAGACAAGGGAGCAGGTGAAAGGTTCAAGACAGCACAATTAAAAAAAAAATCTTTCCCCCTTTATTTTTAAACCATTGACTAATTTCTTGTTCTTCGGCTCATGCCAATTTGCAATTTGATTAGAGTTGGGCGAATTTTTTTTTGGCGAATATCAGTCGAATGAAATAAATTTGGGAATTGTACATGAATTCGCCAAATAGTTTCAGCCAAAAGTAATTTGGGGATACCGAGATGCCATTCGCAAAATGGCTGGAGGAGATGGTGATGGTGCTTTCTTTAGAACGTTTAGCTAAATTCTTAGGGGACTCATTGGGGATGTGGGAGAGCCAAGTTTAATGTTCCCTCTGCCTGACATGGAGCAGGGATTTGAACGTGGGTCTCCCATATGGCACAAAAATGTCAGTGTTAGCTGCCGGTGCTGGCCTCTTTATAACCATCATCGGCTCCTCTTCCTCCTCTGGCTGTTTGGTGAATTGAGCCCTTCAAACATGCTTGAAACAAAATGTTTTGGGTCATATAAAACTTGGTTACTTTGACCTTAAATGAATGTTTTCAATGTGCCCAACTTTTTCCGCATTTTTTCATTTCAGTTCAACCTGAACTGAAATGATTTTTCGGAAGTGCCAGCAAACAAAAGAAATCAGTTATTTCCCTAGCTCTAATTTATATAATTCTTTGATCTTTTCTTATTGTTTTCCATTTAGTTTGGATTGATTTGGCTTTGTAACCCTACTTTATTTTCATTTAAAATATTTATAAGTACTTCCGGTCAAGATACTCAGAGAGCTGAAATGTTAATTAAAAGGAATCAGGATGCCGTAATATGCACACAACATGAATACCTAACAATAAAAAACCCAGAGAACACCAGAATAAATGACACAGCAACATATTTAAAAAGACCGGGAATGAATGGGAATAAATTCTTCACAGTGGCTAAAATTAAAATACACCTACAATATGAGCATTTGCAGGCAATTTTGAAAGTGTGGAAGGATGAGCCAAGCTGACTGTCCCATGAGAGCATGTTTCACGCCCTCAGTGTCTCCACCCACCACAGCTAAAGCTCACTGAGCAGTCGATCTCAGAAACAATGACTGAAAAGGAGAAACAACTGCCAAGCTCCTTCTTTTAAAATGGTTTCATAGCTACAATTAACCAGTAAATGCCATCAACTGCTTTGTATGTTTTAGTTCTGTAGGTTTTCTTGTTTCATTCTAGATTTAACTTTCGGGTGATTCAGGTGTTTCTCTTCTCATGGATGGTATAAACATATTCAAAATTATTTACTTTTTAAAAAAACAAAATGAAGTTATAGCTAAAGCTGAAATAATGCAGTACCAAATTAAGTGAATTTCTCCATTGGCTGCATACGCTGGGACAGAGCCTCAGTTGGCATAAATCAGCACAGCTGCATTGACGTCACAAGAATCTTGCTGAGGGTCTGCCATGTTGCTTCTCTTCACTACAGCAGAGCCATAATCTTACCTGGTCGAATTGCTGAGACAGGCAATATCCGATGTCCGATAAACTTTCCTCCTTCTTCATATACTGCTATCCTCAAACATGCCAGAGAAGGCAGAACCACCTACAGGGACATATTTGGTACAGTTATCAGTTGTCTGCTATAAATAAGAAAATATCCTTCTGCATACAAGGCAGATAGCAGAGTAGAAAGATAAGGCTCTAGTCAGCAAATAAAGAGTTCTATAGCCAGACTAGGAGTTTGCCATACAACAGGTCAGAATGCATATGACCCGTGTATGAAAATCATTCTGAAATGATCATGCTTCAGTCAAGTAACAGGTGGCAGGACAGTTTTTTTACAGGTGAATAACTAATTGACAGGAAATGGCTAGAACAGCCAAATCTGAAGCTGAGAACTTACCCCTACATTTTCAAAGCAGCACATAGCTCTTCAGCATCATGCCTCTAATTAGGCCTGAATGAGGCTTTGAAAATGTAGACATGTACATGTAGAAAATGTAGTGACAATGTATGAGGTGAAATCATGAGTGTCACTCAGAACCGATGTGTCCTAAGGACCCCTTAATTAATTAAGCAGGGCAGTGATAAGCACATTAGTGCTGATAAAACCATCAAATAACAAATCCGTCAATCGGTGTGTTTTAAGAGGGAAAAGTCTGAGCAGGTTGCTAGACCTTAGTTATTTAATTACATAAAGCATCCTGACAGGCTGAATGGATTGAGGCAGTTTAGCATGCTTGCATAATGCCAATAACCATACCCGTCATAAGTGCTTTCCCTTGCATGCCTACACCTAACAGAGCTCTCTATAGCTAGTGTTTCAGAACACCTATCCAGCCTTCCGCAGATCAGGCAAATGATGTTTACTGGACAGGTGAGGCCAGGAGCAAAGATGGGTATGCCTGGGATGCTAATCTTAGCCTCAGTGAAAGGATGGAAAAGTCCTTCAGAGTTGTACTAAGTTCCGAGGATTGCTACAATGGATGGACCTTGGTGGTGGAGGAAGAAATACATTAAAAGACTATAATAGCAGTAGGGCAGAAAGGAACCTGGACTAACCTCATAAACAAATACGTGATGTGATTTCTTTCGAAAGGGAGATTGCTCTGGCGATATATTAAATAGCGTGTCTTTCTCCAAGAGGACGGGTGATTTGGTAGGAAATCAGTCTGCCTGTGCGAGAAGGATTAATCTTTTCCTTTATGAGGTACGGATATGTGAAAGAACTGAGCTTGGAAGGCCTGTCCCTGTCGAAAGCACTTCTTGTTCATAGGGATCAATATTCAAGACAGTGGGAAGGCCCAGGTGAGCTAGGGCCTAGATTTACAAAGCGGAATGCAGTCAAACTGGAGCTTTCAGCTCCCAGTCTAACAAGCAGTAATGAGACATTTCCTATCACCCAGCTTATTTCTGGCAACAGACATATCCCCCAATCCTTATCCCTGGCACATGGGGATAGTACGGGGTGTGTGTCATAGAGCTGTTGAACACGACATCATCAAATATTAACCCTGTAGGGCTCTCCAGTGGGATGTAGTCTTTTGTCAGATTGGCCATGACCAACAGCTGGTTTTTCTGCAAGCCATCAGACAGAAGGGCTTGTTTGCTTGAGTAGAGTCCTAGAAAGGCAGTCTCTGATTTCATCCTCAAAAGCTCTGTGCCACTGGATCATTCGTGCTGACAAGAACAGGGACCCAGAAGTCAGGACTGTTCGTGTCCCAAAACAAGGCCTACTCGAGACCAAAACCGTGCTTGGCATTGAATGAACATTCTTACATTGCCTTAAATTTTAGTCAAGGCCCAAATCCCACAAGTAACAGACCCGACCTTAATTCCTACCCAACCAAATGGTACTGTAAAAAATGTGCACCGTATCTCATTACTGTGTCGTAGAGAAGTCATGTGTAGATACACATTGTAAGGCTGGTTACACTGGCCTCTTTTCCTCAGAGCACACTATGTGGAAATCAGTGTGTTATTTAATGGATGTTTATATGACACCTAAAAATATGTAGGCACTTAGTTTCACCTCCCACTAACAACAGATTATATGAGTTAATCTTCAGATCACTCAAAATAACAATCCAGGCCCATTATGAGCCTGGAGGCTCCCACACATTATAGTAAAACTGGTAACAGAAATAAAATATATTAATTAAGGGCCCATGAGAACAACAACAACAAAATGCTAGTGCTGTTTCCAAAATCCAGCCCTGGCAGAATGCCAAAGGGAAGGAGGTCTGAGGACAGGGCCTTCAGATGAGGGCGTCCTACTGCAGCTCCTAGAAAGCTGAGTTTCAGGCACTGACTGTGTAAGTGCCTCCATGAACTTTAATTGCTGTCATGGGACGTCAGGAAAAGGCAGGTTCTCTACTTGAACCAAGACTAATTAACTGCATTAGCCAGTAAACTAAAAATAGACAATACTACAGCTCTCTTTAGGAAATTGGCTGCAATCCCATTTACAAAGCACTGTGAGATACTAATGCTGCAAGGGCATGATTCTGAAAGATGCTTAGTACCCTCAGCTCCCATTGACTTTGTAGGATTGGGTCCTCTGGGTAAAATTTTCCAAAGCACCTCAGTAACTCAAGAGCCTATGTCCCATTGTAAGTGAATGGGATTTAGGCTCTTGAATCATCTGGTCCCAGATGATTAAAGGTATTTAGGTGTTGCTGTGCTCAGCATTGCAATCCCTAACTGATCTAGGAACCTAAATCTTCTAATCAAAAGGGATTAAGGCACTTAAGCGTCAAAATCCCATTGACAGTCAATAGGATAGGCTCCTAAGTGCCTAAATCACTTTGTAAATGAGGCTTTGGCTCCTAAATCAGTTAGGCATTGCAACGCTCAATGATGCAACCCCTAAATACCTTACAAAATCTGGGTTTCATGCACTTTGGAATTTTTTGCCTTGTATGTACAGAGGCCCAATCTTGTGTCAATGAAACTAACAAAGTTACATCAGTTGACTGATTTCAGTAGGAGCTGGCTTGATTTTATTGGAGCAGGGGTGGGCTCTACAGCATAGCTGTTTCAGAGTCTCTTAAATGATCTCTTCAGCAAATGCAATCATTCTGATTTTCTGTACAACACAAAATTAACCTAGTGGAAAGCAATAAAATAATCACTCTGCATTGTAGGGAAATAAACATCACACCAACCTTCTTAAATACTATGGGTTCTTCTTCCCATACAGGATTAACAGCATTGCCTTGAGAGGTCTTTGTCTTTAAAGCTTTTCGTCTTGTATCCACAGGCAGGCCAAACATGTCTACTTCTACATAAGTACCAACTTTTTTATCCGAAAGAAATTGACCTGAAATTATCTAGAAAACAAGATAGGAGTGTTTGAAAATGATTAATAAAGACAGCTTAGTGTGGATTCTGAAATTTCTGGCTGAAATTCAGGCTGAAGAATTCTTCCTAGTGATGGTATAGTTCTCTCCTAAATAAACCCCAAACTCAAAACAAGCATTCTCTAATACTGCAAATACAGGACTATAACATACTGTTATAGTAAATAAAAAGATACGGTAACACCAGAGCTTTGTGTAGTGGTGTTGCAACCAAGGCAATGATAAAAAAGCAGATGCACCTGTTTCGTTTTTGTCTCCTTCCAGACTTTTTTTTTTTTTTTTTAAATATGAGGTAAATGTAAAGGTTGATGATGAATTCCCTGAGTAACAAGGAGCGAGGGATATTCAGCCAATGTCAGGGTATCTTAAAGAACCTCAGATTTGCCCATAGTATGCCAGCTCCCATTCATTTGTGAGGCCTCAGCATCTACCATGCCATGACATCACAACTAGCACAATCTCTACTGGACAGTCAGAAGGAGCCAACTTCAGGCAATGGCCACATTACTCCTAGGGACTCAATTCCTGCAAAGGGCTAAGCATCTCCCTAGAGCTACTGAATAACCTCCATTTAGATGTGGTCCCAAAGCTGCCAGCCACCTCTTTCACACACGCTCTCACACCACTGCTTTGCCACAGCTGACTTGTGCCTGCAGCCTCAAGGTGGGTATCAGTTTCCTACCACTGAACAAAACAGGATATTTTGTGGGTGGCTTCTGACAGGGGAGATTGTTCAGCTGAATAGGCCTATTAATGAAATAAATTGTTTTTGTAACTCTGGGTATGAAACCATGACTTTTATAACTTCCTGGTCTCATTGCAAAAACCTGTTATTGTATTAATTTACACTAAGCAGCATGCTCTGTTGGTCATCTCAGTGCAAGTTAACATTTAGCATGGACTAGGGATGTTTTTAAGGTTACACTATTTGAAATACAGCACTTCATAAACAAAAACTTAAAAATCTTCAACCTCTTCTTAAATACATCAGTTTCCTGGGAAGTCTTATGTGATGAAAAGAAAAGGGATTGGAAAGGAAATTAAAAACAAAACACAAGCAAATTTACTTAATAGGCAATATTCCTTCAAAATTTGAGCTTCTGTTTTTTTATGAATTTAGATACCGTTGAGTTTAAAAATTAAATATGCCCCACTGCAAATTAAACGTATCTCATTGTCTCAATTTACAGTATGTCTGCACTGCAACTGGAGGTGTGACTTCAGCACATGTAGACATGAGTTAGCTTGAGTCTACCTAGAGTGAGTACCAATAGTGTAGCCATGGCAGCACAGACTTCAGCGGGGGCTAGCTGTCCAAGTAAGTGCCGAGGGTTCTGGGTGGGCTTGTGCGGGCCATGCTGAAGCCTGTGATGCCGCACCTTCACTGCGGTTGGTCCCTGTGATGGGGTGTACAAACCTCACACTGGAAAGGTACAGGTTAAAGAGATGCCCTGGGCCCAGGCAGCTCTGCTCCACCACACCTGCCACACCTGCACTGGCTGGAGGAAGAACTTACAAAGGGGAACACAGTAGCTTAGTGGCACTGGCAGGCAGGCTGTGGAGGTGAGCTGACCTATACTCTGAGCTTGTGAGAAGGAGCACCATGGAGCTCTTGCTGCCTGAGACCTGGCTATGGTGACCTGACGGAGCCTACAGAGAAGGGACCTGTGACTCTCTGAAAGCCACAGACTTTATCTTTGTGTTTTAGTTCTTTACTTTAGCTGTTGAGAAGAGAGGGGCCTGGTAGGAAGTGACCCAGGGAGGCAGCCGCATAGAATCTCAGGATTTAGCTGCCTACCACTGAGCCCTGGATCGGAGCCCAGTTGACAGTGTGGGCCTGGGCTTCCCTACCAACCTCTGCAGAGGGGCAACTACAGAGGCCTATTCCTGATGTGGGGAACCTACCTGGGGGGAGAAGCTCCTGAAGATAAAAGGGTCTGGGCTGTGAGATCTTGACCCAAGGGGTAGAGTCCTGAGCATCCTGCTTAATCCTGAAGTCTCCCCCATTGTTGGACTCTATACATACCCTGAAAGGGACAGACTTGAATACATGACCTGGCTGGAGGGCAGAGTCACCAGAAAGACAGACGAAGGCAGGGTGAAGCAGCAGTAAGAAAGGGGGATGCCTGGAAGACCACCTGCCACACCCCAGCCTGACCACTAGGCAGTGCTGGTGGTGAGCGTCCCTGCCACATTATCCAAGTTAGCTAGATTAAAGCTAGGTTGGTATGCCTACACGTGCTGTAATCACACCTCCTGACTGCAGTGCAGACACAGCTAAAGAAGATCTGCCAGGGCTCCAGATAAAACAGAAATATGTCCAGGTTCTAACATAAACAGAATTTTCAACAACTGTATACATACCTTCACAGACAACGTGTTGGCTACTATTCCATCCACAATACTTTCAGTAAATGGGTCAAAATGTTTGTCTGGTCTTCTCATAAACTCTGGCTTTAGCCTGTAACCACTTTTGCCATTGTATTCATACATCCCCATGTTTATTTGCATAGACAAATCTAAGCAATAAAAATATCACGAGGAATTAACTTCTCGATAAGTATCAAATATACAAAACCAAGTATAACTGCAGTAATATGACTAAGGGCAATGCAAATAAACAGCTAGTTCTTGAGCACTGCTGTCACTTAAACCTAGGTTTCAGGAAATATTTCACTGAAAGACTCAAGTTTCACTCACACAATCCTCAGTGGCCACCATCTTGGATTCTCTCTGTAAGAGGAGGGAATTCTCTAGAGATGTTCCAGAAGACAGAATGATAGAATTATAGAAGATTAGGGTTGGAAGAGACCTCAGGAGGTCATCTAGTCCAATCCCCTCCTCAAAGCAGGACCAACCACAACTAAATCATCCCAGCCAGGGCTTTGTCAAGCCAGGCCTTAAAAACCTCTAAGGATGGAGATTCCTCTAACTCCCTAAGTAACCCATTCCTGTGTTGTGGGATAACATTTTCGAAAGAGCCTAAGGCCTAGATTTTAAAGGTACTTAGGTGTTGCTCTGCTCAGCATTAAAGAGCCTAAGTGACTTGGATATGTCTCATTTTCAAAAGTGAGTTAGGCTTCTAAGTCCTGTTGACTTTAGGGTGACCAGATGTCTGCTTTTCGACCAGATCACCTGGTCGAAAAGGGATCCTTGCAGCTCCGGTCAGCACCGCTGACTGGGCCATTGACTATCTGGTTGGCTCCGCCACACAGCGGGGCTGGCACGCTCCCTGCTAGCCTCCACACAGCACAGCTCCTGGGAAGCAGCAGGCATGTCCCCGCTCTGGCTCCTATGCATAGGGGCAGCCAGCGGGCTCTGCACACTGCCCCCCCAAGTGTCGCCCCTGCAGCTCCTATTGGCCAGAACCGAGGCCAATGGGAGCTGTGGGGGCAGTGTCTGCAGATGGGACAGCACGCAGAGCCGCCTGGCTGCCCCTCCACATAGGAACCAGAGGGGGGACATGCCGCTGCTTCTGGGAGCTGCTTGAGGAAAGCACCAACTGGAGCCAGTACCCCTGACCCCCTCCCGGGCCCCAACGCCCTGCCCGAGCCCCAGCCCTGATCTCCCTCCCGTCCTCCAAACCTTTCAATCCCAGCCCGGAGCACCCTCTTGCACTCCAAACCCCTCATCCCGAGCCCCACCCCAGAGCCTGCACCCGCAGCCGGAGCCCTTACTCTCCCCCCCCACACACACTCCAACCCCCTGCCCCAGCCCTGATCCCCCTCCTGCCCTGTGAACCCCTTGGTCCCAACCTGGAGCACCCTCCTACATGCCATACCCTTCATCTCCAGCCCCACATCGGAGCCTGCATCCCCAGCCGGAGTCCTCATCCGCCCCACACCCCAACCGCCTGCCCCAGCCCGGAGCCCCCTCCAGTACCCTGAACACCTAATTTCTGGCCCCACCCTGGAGCTCACACCCCCAGATGGAGCCCTCACCCCATCCCATACCCCAGCCCCCTGAACCAGCCAGGTGAAAATGAGAGAGTGAGGGTGGAGAGAGTGAGCGATGGGGGGGCGGGAATTGAGTGAGTGTGGGGTGGGGCCTCGGAGAAGGGGTGGGGCAAGGGTGTTCGGTTTTGTGGGAGTGGAAAGTTGGCAACCCTAGCTGACTTTCAATGAGACATAGGCACCTATATATACAATTTCCCTTTTGTGCATGCACATGCAGGTGTTTGTGGGAGCAGCAAAAATGCATTTCACGGGATGCTCCCATTGGGCCCGCCTATGAAAATCTGGCCTCGTCATTTTGTACAGTGCCAAGAACATTTGAATCCAGGTGTTACTGCAATAAAATGATTAATAATAATTATTTCTGGAGACTGGGGGAAAGTTAGTTATATTTTCAGTTCATTACGCAATATAAAGGGGCTGCTATTAACAAGCAAATATTTGCAGAACTGCACATGAGAAACTGCAATATGTAGCGGTTGGTAAATGATGGCTCTAAGATGACCACTGTGTGCATGCTGCACTACGGTATAATATGCTAATGAATTTGAGAATAACTTGGGTTCATGAACAAACAGCTTCGTAGAACTGGTCAATAGCCCAACGTCTTTTGTTGAACAAAACAACTCTCTTGGCTCCCAATAACAGAACCTATTGAAAAAGTGGCAAGTACAGCCCACTAAACCAAGAAAAAGCTGAGCCTTACCTACAGTTTGGAAGTTAAGAGCAACCAACTGACAGCCAGCATTCCAGAAGACTTGCGGCATGTAGTTTGAGGAATCTACACGTGTTCCCTTTGGATAAATCCGGCTAAGCTGCCTTTTGTTATATCTAGATGGTGAGTGGTTAAGAGACAGTGCATTTGGCAAAATAATTATGTATACTTTCAGTCATTAAATGTAGATGCTCTTTACAGAACAATAGTAGGTTGCTTAGTGGAGTTCTCCAAACATACTACATTCACAGATTCACGTTCTTGGGAGGGCAGCTGGTCTATATAAATACTCAGGTGTCTAAGTTGAGGTTATAAAATGATACGTTACATACTTTCCTTTTGTTCCTGTAAGGGCTAACAGACTCTAAAGAAGCAGGGGAAAAGCAAGGGCAAGTGTGGATCTGAGAAGACAATATATTTGTAACTTCAGTTACACAGTAAATAATCTAATATGGTCCTAAATTGCCTCTACAGAAACTAGCCAGCAGTAACAATCCTTCTAGAGCTGGACTGAGTAACTGCTCTCCTCACACGAGTTTCAGATTTAGCCTCCACATAGAGAAAGCAATGGTGAGCAAACTGATGTAGCGAGCCTGAGCGTCAAATGGCCACTCCACAAATTTTAGATATGCGAATACATTGCAGTCTAGATGTAGAAGTTGCTCTCAGTTAATGTTCCGTAAGGCCATATTGTACCTGGATCCCTTTTTGTAAATTGTAGGCTTCAAAGGAGACAATGACATACACTGAGAGCCATTAAACCGAAATGCACTCCCCTTTAGTTATTTTTCTCCAAAAAACAAATCAGTGCAGCTAGCTCCTGGTAGTCAGGAAAGAATCAGCTGTGACCAGGAATCAAAATTGGATCTCCCATAAGACTATGCAAAGTACTGAGTTACCCAGATGATCTCTCTCTGACATATTTTCCTTTGTTTTAATTTATCTTCTATCATTTTATATAACAAATTACCATTGCTTTGTTTTCCCACATGCTCACTAATGATTTGACTCACTCTTCCTCCCCAGACCTTCAATCTGTATTTTAAGATGATCCCTTTTGCCCCTAATCCACATCACAAGAATTCACTCTAAAACTCAATGAGGTCTCATCAGGGGCCAGCTCTCTTTGCTAATGGAAGAGGTAATCGAGTTAACAAAGTTAGGCTAGGTTCCAAATTTCCCAAACTCATGTCTCCAAAGCCCAATGAAGAACCATAACGGCTCTTACTCAGATTTACAAAAGCATATGGTGTATCTTTCTGAATGCCAAGGATACTCCACGAACTCCACTGGAGACTTTGTGAGTTGCTCAAGCCCTTTGGTTTCCACAAAGGAAGACATTTCAAAACTCCTGTTGCGTTCTGTAATTCAAAGGGGGAAAACAGTGATAGATTAGATAAAACATTGTTGTTTGCCAGGTTGCTGTAGCCATGTTGGTCCCAGGATATTACAAGACAAGGAGGGTGAGGTAATATATTTTATTGGATCATCTTCTCGTGGTGAAAGAGACAAACTTTCAAGCTGACATATAGTAGAGCTGCAAATTAATGGGTTCATCACAGTGCCTATATTCCATCTGCTCTTCATAGACTTACCTATTTCACACCACCGTTCATATCATCAAATGATTTCCAACATTTCCCTTTTCCATTCTTTTAAAAAAATATTTAAAATTAAAATGCTTGACAAAGCCACACGTTTGGGGAAATTAAAACCACAAACAAAAGGAAAACAAAACAAAAGTTTCTGAGCCCAGGAGCCTCCAGCGTTTGAAAACATTCATTAGGGTTAGACACAGCACTAACCCCACTTTAAGAGCAGCAAATCCCATGTAGAGCTAGTGGGGTGATTGATCTCATGAAAGGGGGAGGGGGAGTGCTGAGGTAAAATGCAAGCACACACTGGAGTGCAAACATTGTCCAGTTCTCTCCTGCTTACTGCAGGCTTCTGCTAGCTTTTCCAGTATCTCTTCTGGCGGCATCCAAGCCAAGGATGGAAAATGTCGAAGATGCCAGAAGTACAGTGTCCACAGAAGTACAGTGTCCTGTCAACTGTCTTAATCCCCCATTTTCTTGCTGTTCAGGATTAATAAAAAATAAGCACAAGCTGAGCAGCTGTGGCAGTCATGCTATTCCCACAGCTATGATTTTCCACGACATGAAAAGAAGAGCGCCGACCTTGTTTACTGAGGTACAGTAAAGGTGTTTCATTCTAGGCAGAGTGCAGTATTAGTAAATCGTGCAACAATCTTATCAAGGACTGGGAAGATTATGCAAAAAGATAATGATGCCAAAACACAGGTAGCACAAAACTCTGGGACTAAATCAAAATACATTGTTGCTGAAGAAATGCTGCTAGAATTTGGGTAGTAAATTAGGGCCAAACCTTTGGATTAACACCTGGAACAATATACCAAAGGTCATGGTGAGTCTGGTAATTTTAAAATCAACATTGGAATTTTTTTTTTAAAGATCTGCTCTAGGAATTATTTTGGGGGAGCTATTTAGCCTGTCAGACTAGATGATCGCAACGGTCCCTTCTGGCCTTGGGATCTATGAAAGCTTTTAAAAGCCCTCAGAGATTGAGATCATCTTAGTTAACCAGGCATCTCATGAGGCAATTAGTTGGGATGGACACGTGAGCTGCTTAAAAGTTAACACATTTCTCTACTCGGCTTCTGCAATGATGCACTTTTAAACATCCCTAACCGTCAAAAAAATACATTTGTTAATATATTTGGTACACTCATGACAGACTATGGCCCAGATTACAAAGGTATTTATGTACCAAAAATTGCAGATAGCCATCAAGAGGGATTTTCAGAAGTGCCTAAGTGAGTTAGGTGCCAAACTCCCTTGAAAGTCAATGGGAGTTCTGTGCCTAACCTGCTTAAGCCCTTTTTGAAAATCCCACTTGATGCCTATCTGCAACTTTTGGCACCTAAATCTAGCTCTATGTATTTATAGCGAAAAAAAATTCAGGTTATAAGGTTCCGAGGTGTTTTCCTTGGATAAAAGCGTGAGAACAATTGTTTTCGAATGGGAACATGCAATTCTTTTTCATTCTCTCAACTCAAATAAGACTGAAAAAAACTGTGTTCACACTTTAAAAAAGAATCACCTTGATACACAAACCAGGGACAGTTTCACTTTGAAAAAATGAATGTTTTGTAAAGACAGGAGTGTATGAAAACAAGGTTTAAATAAGGAAACTGTTTCCACACCTTAGCCACCACAGCATAATAGCGAGCACTAGAATAAAGAGCTGTCAGGAATAAAAAGGACTAGACTTCTTTGGAGTTTGCTACCGCAGCAGCCCAGGGTACAATTGCTGACAGCTGGGTGTTAAAAGGGAGGGAAATGTCATGAAGAAGGGTATGATTTTGGCATGGCCATTGTTAGTAAATTTCACAGCAGAGGTGGGGGGAAAAATGGTAAGTCATGGAAAGGTCACCAAAGAATGCAGTACACAACAGTATAGTACGAGTGGTGAAAGCTGAAGCCCAGAGCATGGGGTTTGGAGAGCAAGTCCACCCTGGATTCATTCTATTCCACAAGGCTGTATCCAGATCCCCACTGCCGGTGTTGACCTGGCACATGGGGTTGCAGTGCCACTCCGGTTTGGCCCATCTGCTCCTCCTTCTTCTGAGGGGTGGATGGGACAAATCCAAGTGATGTAGCCTAGCACAACGACACTAGGTTTCGGGCCCAATCAGATGTGGTCTGACAGCCATTGCCAAGATTCCAAGGAGTTTAACCAAATTCACCATTTGCGTGACCACCATGACAAGTTTGTAGCCCAAGTTATGACCCATTGTGTAATGGGATATGACAAATCTTATGTTGCTACGTTCCTACAGCCACTGTAAGGAAATGGCTGATAAAGAAAGTTTGCTTATGAATCAAATAGGAACATGGGAACTGCCATCCAGGATCATCCCAGTACACTCTCTAACCCAGTAGCCTGTCTCCTACAGTAGGCGTGCCAGATGCTCCAGAGGAAGGAGTAAATAATCCTGTAATGGAATAACCTGTCCATATAAGAAACTTCTTCCCAACTCCAGGAAGTTCGAGGCCGGATCATGCTCTGAAGCAAGAGAGCTTATATCCCTTCTAAACTGTTTGCCCAATATAGTTGTGGATGGTCTCACTTTCCATATAAGTATCTAGTCCCTCTTCAAAAAAAAGTTCCCGGTGTCACTGGTACATTGTGGCAACGAGTTCCATACAGACCATGAGGTACCCAGCCACCAGGAAATGCTGGGCATAGTAGAAAGAACATTCTTCCTCAACATTTCAGCCATCAGCTCGTGCACAGGAGAAATGCATGAGCCTGACTAAAAAGCTTGTCCCGTAACCCAGTAAGGGTGAGATTCTACGCTATCCCTCTAAGGCAGTGGTGCTCAACCCATGGCCCAATCAGCACACAACTGAGGCCCAGGTGACATCCTCAGGGCCATACAGATAATATATATATTGTGTGAATGTGGCCCACAATGGTAGATAGGTTGAGAACCACTGCTCTACGGGTAAGTCGACACCACACAAAAAAAGACCTGGGGCAGCAAGAATGAGAGCCCGAGTCAGTTGATCAAGGCGGAAGGGCTAAAAAGAGCAGTGTAGATGTTTGGGTTCGGATGAAACCCAGCGAGGAGGGAGGCGTCTCGGAGCCTGGGCTCCAGCCCGAGTGGGAATGTCTCTACACTGCAATTTTTAGCCCTGTAGTGCGAGTCCCAGGAGCCCGTGTCCATTGATCTGAGCTCTGAGACTCACTGCCATGGGCTTTTTTCGGCAGTGTAAATATACTCTGAGAAGCAGAGCACAGAACTCGCTGCACAAAAGTAGGAGGCTTCTGGTGGCTTTAAGCCACCTTTGCATACAGTTGATTTTAGACAGTTGCAGGGACTGGAGAAGCCCCCGGTGTAACTTAGGTCAGCCTCAGAATCTCTCCAAGTTACAGTGACCTACAATTGCGGGCTAGAATCTTTACAGCGCTATGTGCTATGGCCCTGTCCCCATTCCCACCCCATGGGCTGATCCAGAGTTTTTAGGGATCCTTTACACTGCTCCAGACCTCTTACCTGCCATAAAACAGTCACAGCAGGAGGGGAGAGACAGCCTAAGCTCATGGCTTGATTGGGCTAAATGCATAGAGCTGGCTGCAATTTGCATATTCAACTTAAAAAGGAACATCTCCCTTTTCTTTTGTGTCTGTTACTCCCTCGAGTGATACCTGTGCGGAGCCTTTCTACGCAGCGGAATAGCCTCCTGAAATGGAAAACCCAGGTCAAAACCCCTGTGGCTTAAATAAGTTCTCCTTTAAATTTTTGCCCCAAATTAGTCTTGCACATGAGGCACAGACCCCTCAGAAAAACAGCCTTTCATTCCAGCAAATTCTAAGCCATGTCGCTTGCACAGAAGTGCCTACACTATTGAGAGCTGATTCCCCTCCACCACATGCCTTGGCACCTGTCTCGAAATGAAGCAATTAGTGAGTGTATGCGTGTCACATCTGAATGAGCTCTGGTGCCTCACAAAGCTCTCAGAGGCAAAGTACAAGCCAGAGGCACAGTGGAGGGCAATTGACCCACGTTGGTCTTAGAAGTAATTTTGTTGCAGTCACCCGTGGATTGAAGAGGCGCAGAGTTGGCCTGGTCTGCTTTGTGCAATCAGAACAAGAAGCCAAGTGGAAGCAGGCAAAAACTGAACAAGAGCTTTCCCTGCTCCTGCGGAGAGATAACAGAGGTAGGTGAAAACTCTCCCCGTTCTTAGAGGGAGCCAGAAGGCGAGCTCCACCCCCACAGGTGAAGGAGCTGTATTCGCGCTCACAGCACGGGGGGAAAGAGAGCTGCTGGCAGAGGAGCAGCAAAACCAGATGGTGGAAACTATTCTCAGGACAGTTTTATAGGCGCAAAGGCTACAGTGCACCAGGATCACTGCGGGTTCCATCGGGTGTTAAATCTTCACTGAGTCCTCACTCCTTTTGCAGCACCGTTGCCTGCTGCCTCACCACACCCCTTGTTTTCTTTCCTCACTTTAATCTTTGTGGGTTTTTTCCCATGCTGCCCAAGGCCACCCCCTTCTCTTTGTTCAAATCCCTCCTTAGCACCCACTGCTTTGGTGAAGGCCAACAACGCTAATGCAGCTGGCTGAGAAATGCTCCTACGCACCTGCCATATACACCAAAACAAAGCCTGGCTGTACTCAGGGTAGGGACCGTCCTACAAGCTGGATTGTTTCAGCTCCATGCTCCTTGCTGCTGGGATGGGTGCTTTGTGCATTGTTCAGCAGCAAGCTACTGGAACTCACTGAGGTCTTCTTCCAACACATTCTTTCTTTAGGAACTACTAGCCAGACACTTGAAGTCTCTGTTTGTGTAATCACATTTGTCCTCTTCCACAATGAACATTCCTTGTAATGAGTATTTTTAAATCCTGTCATGATATGACCATTGGCTTTTTAACCCCCATGTGGCTATTCAACTTCCATATGACCTCAGTGGAAAGGCTGAGAAAGACAGAGCCTTCAAGTTCTAATGTGCCCAGGAAGGAAAAGCAGCATCTCTGTTTCTTCTATTTAAGATGTATTGTGTTAGGGTTTGTGGCGTACGGTATCTTTTAGCCATGCCCTACCAAAGGGAAATGCCCATAGGAATGGAGGAGCTGGCAACTGCAAGTTATGTTCACGGTTATGAAATGGCTCAGCATTTAATCAGCTGTACAATTAATAACAACAATGACGACGATAATAATAATAATAATGGGTATTTTTGGTCAAATTAGGAAGGATAGAAATTGGCCATATGAACAGGATACATTCGTGCAGAGACATTTATTTCCATAGGGATGCTTTGCACTTTAGGGCAAGGGTCTCAAATCACTTGACAAAGTTTAATTCTGCCTTACATCACCCTTGGGAGATAAGTATTATTGTCCCCACTTTTATGAATGGGGAAGCAGACATGTAGAGGTTAAAGAGAGCTGCAGTGTGAAAAGGAGTGGGTGAGAATGGATTTGTGCTGTTCTCTGCTTAAATAATCAGTTTAAATTACTGTACTTTTAAAGTCTTAGTCTGTTGAACATGAATATCCTGTTGGATTGTATGTGCTGTCATTATATGTGACGTTATGAAGTATTGCTCTATATATTACTGACATATGTTGTGAGGTTGGGAACATCCACAACAGCCTTTCAGTTGCAACAAAGGAGTAGCCATCAATAGCCAGACAGCATTAATAGCTCATCAACATCCATCAAGAAAAGAATCCACTATCCCAGAGACTCTTATAGCAGGTAGGCAATGGAGACTGCTTGACCAATGGGGACTGCCTGATCCTTCCGTTAGAGCAAGGATCTTTCCAGCAACCTGGAAGAAAGTATAAGAGAGGGGAAGTGACATCATCACTTGGCATATTCCCCCCTGGAAGAATGTCTGGAAGACAAAGACTATGAACGGGGGAAGGGTGGACCAAGGCTGGAATGTAGTCGTAGCCTGTGTATTGAGGAACTGTACCTGCTTGTACCATTTGTCAGGGTGAGGCACTGTATGATTCAACTCTTGCTTAGACTAAAAGTTTAGGATTTAGAATGCATATTTACTTTTGATTTTCTTAAGGTAAACTATCTCTCACCTTTATGCCTACCACTTATATTGTATCCTTCTGTAGTTATTAAATCTGTTTTATATTTTACCTAAAACAGTGTGTTTTGGTTGAAGTGCTTGGGAAAACTCAGCTCAGGTTAACAAGGGCAGTTGCACGCCCACTATCCTTTTGGCAGAGTGGTGAACAAAGTAATGAGCTTACATTGGCCAGGTTTCTGACTAGTGCAACTCGGTACAGTTCTGGGATACAAGGCTGGGGAGCTGAGGGGAATTGGCTGGAGGTTCCTTATTGATGGTTCATGAGTGACCGGGAAGTCATTCATGTAACTCAGTTGGGTGTGTCTCTGCCTATGGATGGCTGTGTAAGTGCAGTGCGTATCAGAGGTTTGTAGTCTGACATCAGCATCACAGTGTGAGAGGTGATCCACCAAGGGCTCAGCTATTCACAGTCCAGGTTGCACCCTGGAGACCCCATCACAGATACATGCTGGATTTTTCATAAATGTGACTCCTGGTGCGGTATCTTATTTGAACCTGACAAAACTGCTACTGGCAAAAAACAAAATATTGAAAATTAAGGCCTTTATCCTGCATTGACAGAGTGACATAACTTTACTCACATGAACAGTCCTACTGACTTCAAGGGATTGTTTAAGGTTAAGCACGTGCCTTGGTGTTTGCAGTATCAGGAGCTAAAATTGTATTTTTATTAAAAACTTTTATCTTAGTGGCATACAATCTTTTTCACTTCAATACAAAGGTGTTTCAGTGTTAACAATGGGGAGTTAAGTAGGCTTCCACTACATTAAACAAAATTATTGTGAACGTGTTTATACACACAGGCCAAAATTTTCACAAATAGGAGCCCAAAGGTCAGCTGCTAAGCCCATAGTTGGGCACCGAGGTGATTTAGGAACCCATTGACTTCAAAGAGCAAATCTTAATGGAGGAGAGTGGCCTGTTCAAAGCACTTCAGATTTTGTGACTTGTGTAAGTTCAATATATTGGAAGGTTGGTCTGGTTGCGAATATAGCATGTGTGATTTGCTTAACCATGTTGTGGTGATGTTCTTGAGTTTGTGTTTTCTCACAGTAAAGATGGTAACGAGGCCCTGGATGTGTCTTTTTCAATTCAGATAAGCTTTTTAAGTGTGAAACTTCTTAACAGAAAAAAAAATCTTTGTAAAATTTGAAATTTTACTAACAACTAGGAAAGAAACAAGTACAAAACACTTTTGCAATTTAAAACTACAAAATTCAGAAGAAAGTAAAGAATGAGCAAGACAAATGAAAAGTCATTTCAAATGTTTAAAAATCAATTTAAATTAAAAAAGCTTGATTTAATCCCCCCCTTTGTATTAATCTTTAGTGGACTTCCCTGAAGTCACTGAGTGAGTCAGAGGCAGAGTTAGCAATGCAGCCTGGCATCCTGCCACCCAGGCCAGTTTTAACCAATATGTAACACCCTAACAATAATGTCTTTTTATACTTTAACACCATAAATACTCACCCCAATGTTATAATGCAAGGAGTACTCAAATGAGAATAAAATATGTTTGGATCAAAGCTCAAATTAAAACCTGCTGTGTTAAATCTGCACATACTGTTCCTTACAAGAGGTAGAAATCAGTTAGGGCAAGAGCATGTGAGAGATAAATCTAATGCCCAGATTTTTGACGACAGATACATCATATTGTTCTGAAAGGTTGGTAGGCTTCAAAGTAAGAGTTCCCTCACCCATTTAGCTTCCTTTCTAGGAGGAATATTTTTCCCCATAATGTGTACGCATAACTCCTATTAGTGTTAAGGGAAGTGTAGAGAAGCAGAGTGGCCTCCCTCCGACGCTCACAGGGAGGAACCATTCCCAGCCCCCGTGGGGCAGGTGAAGCCAGGTCAGGCCTGCCCTTTGCTCTGGAAGCAGAGGGGCAGAACAAGAAGTATAAGAGGCAGGGTGAGTTAAGGGAGAGTTAAGGGAAGGAGTCAGACACCTCTGCCTTGCTGCTGGCCCCTGAGTGGACCCCTGAAGGAACATCCTGAGGAGCTGCTGGAACGGCCATGTGCCAAGGACCCGTGAGAAATGACGCCTTATGAACAGACAGGGGTAGGAAGTAGTCCAGGGAAATCAGACATTAGTCCGGTTGTGGTGCTTAAACCATGGTCAGCGTGTTTTGGCAGGATCCCTGCTGACCCAGTGGAGTAGGGTGGGCCTGGGTCTCCCTACCCCCTGCTGCCAATCTCACCCCTGGGTTGGCAGCCTATTCATTTTAGGCCAGACAGCCTGTGTTTAGATGCTGTCTGCCCCGGACAGAGGGCTGGCTACAGACTGCCATTGCTCTGTCCTGCCCAGAGGGCTTGAGCCTGACTGTGGCGATTGTCTGCCCCAGCCGGAGAGCTGGGCTAAAGACTGCCCACTGCCCTGTCCCGAGGGACCAGAGCCCGAGACTCTTTACTGATTTACTGTGCTAATCCCCTGTCAATTGGCTCTCAGCAGCTAGGTGGCATAGCAAGGCGGAGTGGCCTCCCTCGGATGCTGACAGGAAGGAACCACTCAAACTCGCTACACTTGGTGGAGAAGGTGGGCACCAACCCAACCCCTGAGGCAAGGGGCTGAGGATGCCCCAAAGACCTCCCAGCAACCGTCTCTGGCCATGTGGTCGAGAAACTGGATAAGTGGCTGCCGGAGAGCCAGCAGCAACAGCAGGCAACCCAGCTGCAACAGCAACAGCAACTCATGAAGTAGCTGGCAGGTCAGCAGCAACAGTTGCTCTGGGAGTTGGGGATCCAGCATCGGGAACAACAGCAGCAGTGCCTGTAAGAGCTGGCTGCCCTGCTGCCTGGTCGCAGTGGCCCTAGCCCCTCTGGGGAAACAACCCTCGCTGTGCTTACCATTCCTGGATGGCTAGCAAAGATGGGACCCGAAGATGACCCCAAGGCTTTCCTCATGACATTTGAGCGGGTCGCCTCGGCCACCCGGGGGCCCCTTGAGGAGTGGGCCACATATCTAACAGGGATGGCCCAATCGGCCTACTGTGGGCTCCCTATCGACGAGGCCCGGGATTATGGGCAAGTAAAGGTCACAGTGCTTAACATGCTGGACATCACCCCAGAGATGTTCTGTGCGGTTCCAGGGGAAGGGGTACCCACCACGTGCCTGACCCCAGATTCAGGGGATATGACAGGAGCTGAAGGACAGCTGCTGGTGGTGGCTCCAGACCAATCAGCATTCTGTCACCGAGGTGGCCAAACAGGTCACACTGGAACAATCCACCCACATCCTCCCACCCTGAGGGAGGTCCTGGATGCTCCAACACTGCCCCACTACTTTAAGTGTGGCAGTCACCCTCATGGAGAACTTCTTGGCAGCAGAGGCCCTTGTCGGGCCAGAGGCCCAAGCCACGATATTGGGGTCAACCCTGACAAGCCTGGAGAAAGTTCTGGCTCATGGGCCAACTCCCGGTCGACCCTGAGGAGTCATGGCAGACGAGGTGGCATTGAACCCTGACACGCAAACCCGATGCATTGAGGGGGACCTCAGAACCTGAGGGCGTCCCCACCCCTCCCCTCGCACACACACTCGCTGCACCAGGAGACCTGGCTCAGACATCCCCAGCTAGGACCCTGTTTCTCCTGTGGCAGTTTTGGACACTTGCAGCAGGAATGTCCCCTGATGGACTGTACCTTTGGCCAGATCTGAATGGGAGAGTCCTGCGCCCACAAGCAGCCTGATCGAAAAAATTACGAGCCCTGTAGTTGTTGGCGGACTACTGGGTTGCTCAACCTGATGTGTAAGACATGGGAGTACTCACCATTGCTGGCCCAGAGACTCGTACAATATGTATTCCAGCGCCAGGAGTGCCTGAACCATGCCAGGACTCTGGCGAAGGAAAACCTGCAAGCTGCCCAAGGGACCCAGGAGTGAAGCTATAACCAGGGGGCACAGTCTCAGACCTTTGAAGTTGGTGAACGGGTCCTGCTCCTACTACCTTCTGAGGAGTACAAGCTCCTGGCCCCCTGGCAGGGGCTGTACGAAGTAATCTGTCGGTGGGGCCAGTAATGTATGAAATTCAGCAACTGGACTGGCAGAAGAAAAAACAGCTCTGTCTTGTCAACCTCCTTAAGACTTGGCAAGAGCAGGGGCGTCTATTGATTGTCCCTTACTCTACTGAGCCAGACCTGGGCAACTGGCCCAGAGGAACCACAACTCAGGGATACCCTCACCAAGGAGCAACAGAGGCAGGCTTGAAGCCTATTGAAGGCCTTCCCTAAGACCTTCACTGCCCTACCTGGCCAGACCACTCTTGTCCACCATGCCATCCTGACCAACCCAGGGGTGTGATGGTTGTGAGGTGACGTGGCACCTCCCACAGTGTGACCCTGCACTTTTGCATCGACTTACAAAGGGTAAACAAGATCTCTAAATTCAATGCGTACCCAATACCCCGTATCGATGAATTGCTTGACCACCTCGGGGAAGCTCACTTCATCACCGCCCCTCACAAACGGCTGCTGGCAAATCCCCCTTAACCCAAGCCTGAGAGAGAAGACAGCGTTTGCCATGCCAACTGGGATCTACCAGTTTATCTGGACGCCCTTCAGTCTCTATGGGGCCCCCACCACCTTCCAGAGGCTGATGGATCGCCTCCTCCTGTAGCCCCATGGTTCCTACGCTGCAGCATATCTCAATGACGTGGTGATATACAGCCGACGCCAGGAAGACCATCTCAACCAGGTGGTGGCTGTCGTATGGGCCCTGTGGGCTTAACTGCCCACCAACCCAAGGAAGTGTCGGATCGGGTGGCAGGAAATGACATACCTTGGATACACCTTGGGCCGAGGACAGGCACGGCCTCTCATTGGAAAGGTTCAAGCCTTGCAGGCCTGGCTACCACACACCATGAAGGGACAAGGGCGTCAATTCCTGAGGCTAGCCGACTATTCCCTCTGACACTGACAGGGGGGAACCACTCAAAGCCTCTACAGGGAGTATAAATGTGCATCCAACAGAAAATTTAGTATTAGAAAAAGGCAACTTGAATACAAACAGCTTACTATAAGTTGGACCAGTATACACACACACACAATGTTTTAAATGTTTTATAATGAAGCCATGAAGCTGGTTCAAGATAGTGATGTAAAGATTTCTTGCAGTCCTATTATCGCTGTTGAGCTGATGGATGGGAATCAAAGCTATATAAATATATACATATATTGACAATGAAGTTTTAAATATTTCAATATATTTGTTTGGGGGGAGTTACTTAATTTGCTTCTGATGAAGCAGTTGCCATTATGCTCATAACAACTGCAATACAAGGCTCAGTAGATGTAAAATCTTGTATAGAGGTAATGGATTTAGGCACCCATAACCCTGGTCTTCTAGGGCCTCATAAATCCAGGACTTAAAAATGAAAATGCGATAGGCTGCTTTAACAAAAAAGAAATGTCAAGAACATCTTGTATCCTGTCAAAACACCATGAAAAAGGGCAGGTAGATGGTAGGGGGTTCTGCTCCTAGACGGGAAATGCTGCTGTTCTGTTTATTAACGATGCTGCAAAGTGCATTCCCAGCAAGACTTTATCAGTGAAAAATCAGCAGGGGATGAAGTTATAGCCTAGGCTGTGGCAGAAAAGATAGATTTACATGAGGGGTGAGCGCTGTGTTTATACTTTATCTGTTGTACGTGCAACATGGGCACAGCGTAAAAGCACTTGCTGTTTCTCGCTCAATGCTCATGATCTCGTTGTTCAAAAGTTGACAATACGCCACGCTTTTCTGACCCTGTTTATTCATGGACATTTAATTTGACAAGCAAAGACTTTTTCAATTCCAGAAACTTTGTCAAACCTGACGCACACACTGCGTACCAATGTTTACCATAGACAAAACTGAATGTTTAGACCAGTGCATATCTCAAAATGAATGTGGCTCTATTGTCCCTCGATACATGTGGGTAATTCCTAATACCCTTAACAGGATTTATGCAACGCACTAAGGAGAGAAAAGCAGAGAGTCATCAGTTTTCTAAGCAGACTCTTCTCCTATACCTATGGGGACAGATCCTCTACGGGTGTCTACTTGACTTCCATGAAGATATGACAACTGCATTTACACAGGTTGAGGATCTGCCCCATGATATGTTCAAATAATTCCGACTGAGGATAAGAAAGCGACCTCCTAAGTAATTCCCAGTATAAAATTATGCTATGGCTATTTAGATTACTTACTTTTTGATATCTCAAATGACTCAAACTTCACTGGCTGTATGTAGTTCACCAGGTTAGACATTTCTTCCGTGGCCATGGCTTCACTGCCAGCAGTGCCCTAGAACAAGGAGACAAGGCAAGACTTTGTGTTTATTGCATATCAAAGGTCACTGGTGGGATTTCTATAAAGTAGACTTTATATATCTAAGACTCCAAGTGTCCATTACCTGCCACAGCAAAGTCAATGGGAGCTTTACCATTTACTTTAGTGGGTGTGGGATCAATGTCCAATAGATCATTATTCATTTGTATATGCACATTATCTGGCCTATTTCCCTTTGATATGGGGCTTGGCTCATCCGCTTTAGGCTCCTCATCTAGAGGAAGGGAGTCGTTTTTGTTTGTTTTTGTTAACAGGGTGTTAAGCAATGAAATTCACTCTGAAAGTCGTGAAACTCATTGAGGGAAGGAGGAATTTCAAGGGGACAAAAGGAAATACATGTGAAATAGTCTTAATGAGCCTCGTGGGAGTTTCACAGATTTATATGGATGAGCACAGATGGGGCTGGATGTTCTGCATCCGAGGGTGCTAAAGGAGTTGGTGGATGTGATTGCAGAGCCGTTGGCCATTATCTTTGAAAACTCATGGCAATCGGAGGAGGTCCCGGATGACTGGAAAAAGGCTAATGTAGTGCCCATCTTTAAAAAAGGGAAGGAGGAGGATCCGGGGAACTACAGGCCAGTCAGCCTCACCTCAGTCCCTGGAAAAATCATGGAGCAGGTCCTCAAGGAATCAATTCTGAAGCACTTAGAGGAGAGGAAAGTGATCAGGAACAGTCAGCACGGATTCACCAAGGGCAAGTCATGCCTGACTAATCTAATTGCCTTCTATGATGAAATAACTGGCTCTGTGGATGAGGGGAAAGCAGTGGATGTGTTGTTTCTTGACTTTAACAAAGCTTTTGATATGGTCTCCCACAGTATTCTTGCCAGCAAGTAATATGGGCTGGATGAATGGACTATAAGGTGGATAGAAAGCTGGCTAGATTGTCGGGCTCAACGGGTAGTGATTAATGGCTCCATGTCTAGTTGGCAGCAGGTATCAAGCGAAGTGCCTCAAGGGTCTGTCTTGGGGCCGGTTTTGTTCAATATCTTCATTAATGATCTAGAGGATGGCATGGACTGCATCCTCAGCAAGTTTGCAGATGACACTAAACTGGGAGGAGTGGTAGATATGCTGGAGGGTAGGGATAGGATACAGAGGGACCTAGACAAATTAGAGGATTGGGCCAAAAGAAATCTGATGAGGTTCAACAAGGACAAGTGCAGAGTCCTGCACTTAGGACGGAAGAATCCAATGCACCGCTACAGACTGGGGACCAAATGGGTAGGCAGCAGTTCTGCAGAAAAGGACCTAGGGGTTACAGTGGACGAGAAGCTGGATAGGAGTCAACAGTGTGCCCTTGTTGCCAAGAAGACCAATGGCATTTTGGGATGTATAAGTAGGGGCATTGCCAGCAGATCGAGGGACATGATCATTCCCCTCTATTCGGCATTGGTGCGGCCTCATCTGGAGTACTGCGTCCAGATTTGGGCCCCACACTACAAGAAGGATGTGGACAAATTGGAAAGCGTCCAGTGGAGGGCAACAAAAATGATTAGGGGACTGGAACACATGATTTATGAGGAAAGGCTGAGGGAACTGGGATTGTTTAGTCTGCAGAAGAGAAGAATGAGGAGGGATTTGATAGCTGCTTTCAACTACCTGAAAGGGGACTCCAAAGAGGATGGATCTAGACTGTTCTCAGTGATAGCAGATGACACAACAAGGAGTAATGGTCTCAAGTTGCAGTGGGGGAGGTTTAGGTTGGATATTAGGAAAAACTTTTTCACTAGGAGGGTGGTGAAGCACTGGAATGCGTTACCTAGGGAGGTGGTGGAATCTCCTTCCACAGAGGTTTTTAAGGTCAGGCTTGACAAAGTCCTGGCTGGGATGATTTAGTTGGGGATTGGTCCTGCTTTGAGCAGGGGGTTGGACTAGATGACCTCCTGAGGTCCCTTCCAACTCTGATTATTCTATGATTCTATGAAGAGGAGACCTTACCACTCTATTTAAAAGCTAAATCACGTAGCTGGTATTTTAATACTTTATACATGCCTATAAGATTCCTGGGGAACAGACTGCCTTATCTTATCTTCTGAAAAGTGCCGAGCACATTGTGAGCACCCATATAAATTAATAATAATAAATGTGTCTCCTACAGATTTCACCACAGAGCTGTCACAGCATAGCTATATATAAGCTGCATATATATATATAGAGAGAGAGAGAGAGATACACACATATATACATACATATATATGTATATATGTATATACACAAATATATGAAAGAAGTAGCTGTCTAAAACTGATTCATTATATCTTATTTTACTAACTTACTAACTAAATAACTTATTTAAGTTAAAATATGAATAAAGTGAGCAACAGTGTACACGTGTTGTTCAAGAATTCTTTTAGGACTATTGGCAAATATTTCTAAAGTTTGTATTATGTTTTAAGGGCATGTCTTCCTTTCTCCACTAGATGGCAGTCCAACACTTAGTAATGCAAGCCAAATTAAAGGACCAGAATCACCCCACCGCTATTTCAAAATATTTAAATCCTTACTTCATCTGTTGACGATTTTTTGCAGTCATCATCATAGTCATCGTCATCGTCACTCTCGATCTCTGCTTCTCCTGCAACATTTTAATTACAATACAATTATTGGCTGAAACGATTATAAATACCAAGACTATTCTTGATAGACACCTTCAAGTGCTGTTGCTTTAGAGGGTTCCACATTTTAGGGGGACTGCCTCTTATATAACACACCAAATTCTCTGTCTTGAGTGGTTTAGCCATCCTCAACATCACTGACTTACTCTGGGGAATTTGCCTATCAAACAAACAACCCCTTTGTGTCTTTGTAAAGGACTTTTGTGGTCAACAAAACAGTGATTCAGAACAGCAGTTTAGATGTTAGAATAATGAACTAAAAAAAAGAAAAAAGAATGCTGCATTTTGATAGTCCGCGCATATACAATATACAATATCACATATTATTAACCAAGGATAGTCCAATGGTTAGGACTTGGCTGATTTGAGTTCAAGTCTCTCCTCTGCCACACACTTCCTGTGTGATGTTGGGCAAGTCACTTACCTTTTTCTTTATGCCTCAGTTCTCTATCTGTAAAATGGGGATAATAGCACTTCCCTAAGGGTGTTGTAAGGATAAATACATTAAAGATCCTGAGAAACCGTGGCAATGGAGGCTATATAAGTACCATTACTTAGACTGTAACGTCTTTGTTTGTACAGTGCCTAGCACAATGGGGCTGCATTCTCCATTAGTCCTTATGCACTACTGTAATAAATTTAGTTATTACTACTAACAACAATGTACTTATTCAATAAATAATATTTTGGGTTAAATTAAAATATTTAATATTTTTATCATAATATATTGAAAATTGTGAGGCAGATACTCAGCTGCTGTCAACTGGCAATAGTTCCTTTGATTTCAATGGAGCTATTTCAATGTACATCAATTGAAGTTCTGTCCCTGCATGTTTTTCTAGCCCTCAGCTCTGAGGTGGCATATCACACACTCACCAGCAGAGGGGAATGCAAACTAAACAATGTGAAGAAGCTGCTTAAATATCATTCTTTTTCTCAAAAAGTACTGAATGAGTAGATGAGACTGAATCACATAGATTTAAGCCTTGTTCTCAGTTATTTTATATCAATTTAAACCCTATTGGCAAGACAGATTAATTTGTTACTAAATCAAAGAAACATTTTCCCCCTAAACAAAATAGTCTTATTATAGTGCTTTCCAGAAACAATCACGTTCAACAAAAATTGCAGCCTTATCTTTCTCCTTAGAAATTTCTACTGTAGGTTTTACTTTCAGAAAGAAGCCATCAAAACTGAGCTTTAACTTACGCGCAGATCCCTAGATGGACCTGCTAGGTCAGTATGTTTTATTACAGGCTGCATAAATCTTTTTATTTCACAACCTTTTGCCCACTGTTTTCACTTTTCTCAGTTAACCATGGCAAAGCAATTTTCTTTTGGCATCAGGAACGGCTAACATCCTTGCCTGCTGCAAAAACAAATTGCAATGTGAGAATTCATCCACAATGCCACAATCTTCCTCCTTGGGGGGAAGAGGTAATTCAGTCCTGATTCTTCATCTCAATTCATGGCCTGATTCAAAGCCCACCGAAGTCAACGTAATGACCTCTGTTGACTATGTAGAGCATATATAATGAAAGCAACGTGGGCTACTTTCTCAGTCGAGCTATGATTCCCCAAGCTGGGTTTTCTCCCAGACACTGGTGTTGATATGCCATGCCTTTATTCATGAACAAATCTTTGTTTGAACATTTCATTGAAGAAAATAACATGATTGCTCAACAGGCTCAGGGGATAGTTTGGGGGAACTTTAATGTATTGCTAAGAGCCTGAAGTGTTCTTGCTGGATTTGCAGTAACAGCCACTGGCTATGAATCTCTTAATTTATTCATTTAGATTAGCAAAAAGCACTTCCTAGAGTCCATTAAACGAGAAGAAGAGGCAGATTATGGCAAACTTTTTGCCCTGCTGAGATTAGTATATATTGGTGGCAACCATTGGTTGGCAGCTTATCACCACCAGATGTGTCCATGGAGGGAAATCTGCAACATATTACCTATTTATTTGAAAAGGTTTAACTGAAAAATCCCAATTAGATCAATTCTCACTTACAAAAGTTCTCCTAGGACAGCATAAGCTGCAGCTGTGAACACTCTGTTTGCCAGAAGCTGGGAATAGGCAACAAGAGATGGATCACTTGATGATTACCTGTTCTGTTCATTCCCTCTTATGTACATGTAAGGGTCTACAAACAAATACTGCAAATTAATGCAGCTTTAGAAACTACGGGTCAGATCCTCAACTTGAGTTGCCATAGCTCCCTTGACTGTTGTTGTTCTGGAATTTACACCAGCTAAGGATCTGGATTTATGACATTATATGAAGCTACACGAAAACCATGGGCGGGAAAGGCTAGTTGAAAAGAGTCTGACTACAGATATTTGAGCACTATGTATACAGTAAGATAAGAGATGGTGCTAGATACTGGGGTTTCCAAAGAAGCCTAAGATAATTAGGTGTCCAACATTGAATGAAATTCAGAACCGCCTTAGGCCCCTTTGCAAATCCCCATCTGAGTGAATAAAAATTTAAAATTCACTTGTGCAGCTCTGTTAGCGGTCTAAACTGCACCAAAATAGCTCAATCAACTGAAGACCTGCAGGAACACCTTGTGCGGGAAAGCACCTTTTATTTACTCTTTGGATACCTTTCAGTGCTGACATACTTTTTAGATTTAGGAGTTCATTTTATTTAGCTTGTAAATTTAAAGTGGTCACTTGCTGACAGCTGGCAATGCGCCAGCTCCTCGGCTGGTGTAAATCGGCAAAGCTCCTCAGACTATAACAACCCAATGCTGATTCACACCAGCTGAGGAGCTAGCTCTAAAATCTTTAATCTATTTTTACTCAGTCACCCAGGGAGCACATACGCCTCCTTCATCTTCCCCTAGCACTCCTGCAACTCTCTGTGAGTAGTTCCTCTGCAGACCATAGTGAATTTCACCCTAAGAGGGAAGGGTTAAGAATTTGCCCCACTATTTTTAAGTGTTAGCCAGGCACTTAGCAGTTATCCAAATTTTGGCTGCTTTAAACTGTCAATTGCTTTGGGCCTTTATATTAAATAATCCGTCCACGTCAAGCCCACGAAAAACAACCTACCACCAATGTGCGTACAGAGGTAATATGAAAAGGAAACAAAATACCACAATGCTAGGAATGAGATTTTCTTTTTCCAAAATGAAACTCTAATCCAAACCAATTTCTCAAATGTCTGGTGATTTGGCCAGCATACAATGCTGCAGTGACGCTGGTGGGATACAGGCATTTTCAACTCACAGAAAAGTGACTTAAATTGGTTTATAAACCAACGTAGTGAATCAGGTGCAAAGCCTTCTCTGAACACTCTTATTTTGGGTTATAAATAATAATATGTTGCTGCTATATTTTGCTTATGAGTACATCCAAGAGTCATCTTTAAGACTGTCCCAAATCAATGTCAACTAAAGCCAAATAAGCCTAGCTTAAAATGAAATACAAGTCTCCGCACCTTTTGCATCAGTTTGACTAAAATGGTTTTAAATCGCACCTGTAATTAAACGGGCCCAACTTTCTCATCTAATAATAATACCCAGGATTTATTCAATACTTTTCATCCACAGATCTCACAGGTGCTTAACAAAGGAGGTCAGAATCATTATCTCCATTTTCCAGATGGGGAAACTGAGGCACAAGGCAGTGACAAGACTTGCCCAAGGTCACCCAGCAGGCCAATGGGCAAGCAAAGAATAGAAGCTAGGTCTCCCAAATCCCAGTCCAGTGCTTTATTGACTATGCAACACTGCTTGTCAAGGCAAGTCCTTATTCTCACAAGTCCTGTATATCGCTATAAACACATTTAAATAATAGATTTTTAAAAACCTACATTAAAGGAACTTTAAGCTTGCAAAAATCACACAGTCAAAAGTTAGGAAATGGCAGAATTGAAGTTGCCTGTGCTACCTTAATACAGCTGTCTTGTGTGTATGCATAATGATAGTTTTTAATTACATGACTGGCTGACACCTGGCATAGAAAATGTCACCCCTAATGCTTAAAGTTTGGCAAAGTTATAAGCAACGGAAAACAGGGTCTTATAATGAAAAGTGTTAGACAACCTTAATTTTGGGCAGCGCTACCTGCCTATAATAATTGTTTAGGATGTAATCTCTTCAGGGCAGAGATTTCTCTTATTATGTGTGTGAACAGTGCCTTGCACAACTGGGCGCTGATTTCACATAGGATCTCTGGGCACTATCATGATACAACTAATACATGATGATAACCTTCCTGTTTTAAATCTGCATTCAAGAAACCAGCTAGTGACCAACAAGAAATGAAGTATTACCTACTGCTTCCCATTGGCTAAGATTCCTATAATCACCAATTGTACTGGATATTTAGTTTCAATATTATGTTTCTCACTAGAACATAGGAACTTAAAAAAACAACAATTTAATGTGGTTTGTTATAGGAGTGCAGAACAAACCTTAGTGAACTCAGGTAGATAGATATATAGATATATTGCTCTCAAAGCAAAAGCAGATAAAGATACTTTTATATATTTTATTTATTGGAAATTGCTCTTCTACTTAGTTTGCCCAGTTTTAGCCTGGAGCAAGTTTTTTACCTTATTCAGTACAGGAGGTTTACACTAGGAATAGTGTAAACTCTAGCTGCATGAACAGTCTGTACTGTGCATTGCGGGTGGGTGGGAGCAGCTACAGGTATAAAAGTAAGAGTATTGTGTGGTGATAATTAGAGAAATCAAAGCTAAGTAAATGCAAATAATCTACATCCATGTATTGGTGACTGCGGTGTCTTGGAAAAATTAATCCGCTCTCTGCCCAGAGGAATGCACAGCCCGTGCTATCAATTTATTTGTTTTATTTAGGTGAGTAAAATGGAAACAGAGCAGTGTATTTTCATATGGCGGAGTGGGAATTAATGGGAGTCACATGGTTAAATAGTGGTGCATTGAGCTGAGAAATATACCATGAAGTAATACAAGATGTAGGGCCTGATTTACCCTGGCCCTGCACCTTGTGTAGTCATTTTCCCCAATGCAATGTAAGTGGATGTAAAATGATACCATTCTGATGTGCTAGCATTTTACACCCACTTTACACAGGTACATGTGACCCTACTAGATGTGAGGCAGCAGTGAATGGGGCTCTGGGACTTTGAGAGCCAAATCGCCCCCTGCATTCAGTCTTAAATACAGAAGAACCACTGGAGTTTCACTGTGCACGGAGCTAATACGCAGAAAGGCCCTTCAAGGGAAGTCATATCCCTTGCATGCTTCATAGAATCATAGAATATCAGGGTTGGAAGGGACCTCTGGAGGTCATCTAGTCCAACCCCCTGCTCAAAGCAGGACCAATCCCCAACTAAATCATCCCAGCCAGGGCTTTGTCAAGCCTGACCTTAAAAACTTCTAGGGAAGGAGATTCCACCACCACCCTAGGTAACGCATTCCAGTGTTTCACCACCCTCCTAGTGAAAAGGTTTTTCCTAATATCCAACCTAAATCTCCCCCACTGCAACTTGAGACCATTACTCCTTGTTCTGTCATCTGCTACCACTGAGAACAGTCTAGAGCCATCCTCTTTGGAACCCCCTTTCAGGTAGTTGAAAGCAGCTATCAACTCCCTCCTCATTCTTCTCTTCTGAAAACTAAACATCCCCAGTTCCCTCAGCCTCTCCTCATAAGTCATGTGTTCCAGTCCCCTAATCATTTTTGTTGCCCTCCGCTGGACTCTCTCCAATTTTTCCACATCCTTCTTGTAGTGTGGGGCCCAAAACTGGACACAGTACTCCAGATGAGGCCTCACCAATGCCGAATAGAGGGGAACGATCACGTCCCTTGATCTCCTGGCAATGCCCCTACTTATACATCCCAAAATGCCATTGGCCTTCTTGGCAACAAGGACACACTGTTGACTCATATCCAACTTCTCGTCCACTGTACCCCTAGTTCCTTTTCTGCAGAACTGCTGCCGAGCCATTCAGTCCCTAGTCTGTAGCGGTGCATTGGATTCTTCCGCCCTAAGTGCAGGACTCTGCACTTGTCCTTGTTGAACCTCATCAGATTTCTTTTGGCCCAAAGCTCTGCTCCATGGTGCTTCCCTTTGCGTTGGAAGTTTGGGCACATGGCAATGGCAGGCTGGAGGAGCTGATCATATACTAAACTCCCCAAGTGTGTGTGTGGGGTGGGGTGGGGTGGGGGGCTAAATGCTATCGCACACAACACAATGCACCAGGTCATTAGATTTCTTCCGGCAACTAACAGATGTTACTAGATCGCAGGCCCTGGTTCTCATGGGAGACTTCAATCACCCTGATATCTGCTGGGAGAGCAACACAGTGGTGCACAGACAATCCAGGAAGTTTTTGGAAGGTGTAGCGGACAATTTCCTGGTGCAAGTGCTGAAGGAACCAACTAGGGGCAGACCTCTTCTTGACCTGCTGCTCACAAAGCGGGAAGAATTAGTAGGGGAAGCTAAAGTGGATGGGAACCTGGGAGGTAGTGACCATGAGATGGTCGAGTTCAGAATCCTAACACAGGGAAGAAAGGAGAGCAGCAGAATACGGACCCTGGACTTCAGAAAAGCAGACTTTGACTCCCTCAGGGAACGGATGGGCAGGATCCCTTGGGAGAATAACATGAAGGGGAAAGGAGTCCAGGAGAGCTGGCTGTATTTTAAAGAATCCTTATTGAGGTTACAGGGACAAACCATCCCGATGTGTAGAAAGAATAGTAAATATGGCAGGCGACCAGCTTGGCTTAACAGTGAAATCCTTGCTGATCTTAAACACAAAAAAGAAGCTTACAAGAAGTGAAAGGTTGGACAAATGACCAGGGAAGAGTATAAAAATATTGCTCGGGCATGCAGGAGTGAAATCAGGAAGGTCAAATCATACCTGGAGTTGCAGCTAGCAAGAGATGTTAAGAGTAACAAGAAGGGTTTCTTCAGGTATGTTAGCAACAAGAAGAAAGTCAAGGAAAGTGTGGGCCCCTTACTGAATGAGGGAGGCAACCTAGTGACAGAGGATGTGGAAAAAGCTAATGTACTCAATGCTTTTTTTGCCTCTGTCTTCACAAACAAGGTCAGCTCCCAGACTACTGCACTGGGCAGCACAGCATGGGGAGGAGGTGGACCAGCCCTCTGTGGAGAAAGAAGTGGTTCGGGACTATTCAGAAAAGCTGGACGAGCACAAGTCCATGGGGCCGGATGCGCTGCATCCGAGAGTGCTAAAGGAGGATGTGGAAAAATTGGAAAGAATCCAGAGGAGGGCAACAAAAATGATTAGGGGACTGGAACATATGACTTATGAGGAGAGGTTGAGGGAACTGGGATTGTTTAGTCCGCGGAAGAGAAGAATGAGGGGGGATTTGATAGCTACTTTCAACTAACTGAAAGGGGGTTCCAAAGAGGATGAATCTAGACTGTTCTCAGTGGTAGCAGATGACAGAACAAGGAGTAATGGTCTCAAGTTGCAATGGGGGAGGTTTAGGTTGGATATTAGGAAAAACTTTTCCACTAGGAGGGTGGTGAAACACTGGAATGCATTACCTAGGGAGGTGGTGGACTCTCCTTCCTTAGAAGTTTTTAAGGTCAGGCTTGACAAAGCCCTGGCTGGGATGATTTAGTTGGGGATTGGTCCTGCTTTGAGCAGGGGGTTGGACTAGATGACCTCCAGAGGTCCCTTCCAACCCTGATATTCTATGATTCTATGATTAGCAGGAAATACTCCTGAGCCTCAACCTCGCTTAGATCTTGAGCAAAGCATGTTGACTTGGCTTTTGTAAGGGGGACAGCACTTTGCCCTAAGTAAGTAACGTACCAGCCATTGGGCTAGACCCACACTGAGGCACCTTTACACTTACAGAGTGGTGTAAACAAGACTTAGTGTCAATCACAGTTGGGCTCCTTATGTTTCAGGCAGTAATGTATTTGGGAGTTCAACTTTTACCTGCTCCAGGAGATGAGGGTTCAAACCCACTGGATGCATCACTGCACGTGTTGGAAGCTTGCTCAGAGAGCTTCTTTTTTGAACTTCCGTCGGCAGACTTTTGTGATTTCTTTTTATTCTTCACCAGAATTTTGTACATTAAGTCCATAGGGCTTGGAAGGGGAATGCCACTTTCAAGCTTAGAGGAAAGAAGGAGAGATGTGTAATAAATAAAATGGTCCCATGCCAGCTTCTCATTCTCCCCATGATACAATGTACAGTTGTGCAGTCCAAAATGTAACCCCATTTTAAGATGAAGCGTGGTTTGCACAACAGGTAGGCTCTGTGCTAAACAAAACAGCACCAATGAAGGCGTTTTAGAAGATATCTTTAGAAGATAAAGAAAAAACGCACTATGAAATATCTACAATAGTAACCATAAGAAGTATTATTTCCAATGTGAAAGCTCAGATTATAAAAGAGTAGATGTTAGAGCCAATTTTGATTTAGAGGATTAGCTCACAATAATCTCCAGATCAGAAACCATATGCTTAAACCAATAATAGCATAAATTACTTTTAAAAACCCCAAACCCAAAAATCCAGCAGCTTCTATCTTGTAAGGCGGTATATGAAGAGCAACAGAAAACTGAAATATGCAAATACATATTCATACATATGCTTATGATCAGGGAAATACCAAACCATCTTACTGGGTATTTTTCCAGTGGATCCATGAGCAGTGCATCTCCAAAAATTAACCTGCAATATTCTGCCATTTTGGCTTGCTGCTTAGGGCTAGAAGGGGGGAAAGGATAGAATTAAGTGAGACTTATTCATACTGCAGGCTGAAAGCAGCAGTAATGGAAAAATCTAATATCCCTTAACTCGATGAAAGGATAATTTCCTGATCCTATCATTGTAAATTGTTCACAATGATCTTGATTCATCATACAATTATTCTGACTTCTCTGACAGCTCTTATCACAGAGCTTATACATGAAATAGTACAATAAAGGCACTGGCCATTTGAAGTCATAAATAGTGAAACTGACCTTGTCACATAGAGACAAATATTCACATGCACTTTACAGAATATAAAAACTGAATATATCAGTTGTGGGAGTGATAGAAATAAACTGTTACACATGTTTGGCTCTTTAGACAACCTATTTAAATATGTTTTCCTTCATCATACTTTTAGGTCACATCAAGGATTTTCAAGGTATATCTATGCCTTTACTCCCCCCCACCCCCCTTTTGCTTTTCTTCTTTGTAATTTGAGAATGTAAAGCGGAAGAGACAAAAAAGAGAAAAGGGGTTTTCCTTTTCAACGGCACTTCCAACATCTTGCACAGAGTCACATAGAAACTTTCTCAAACATGGTCACCCTCCGGCCAGTTCTACACTAGAAACTAGCTAGTGGTTTTGGTTTTTTTACTGCCATAGCTTTGTTGGCAAAAGACCTATTTTCAGCGCAGTCATAATGGCATAATTCTGCTTAGGCTGATATATCTTATATGGTGTTTGGGAAACAGGCATAAGCACAGTTTTTTGGTATAGGAGAGCTTTGCTGGAAAAGCTATACTGATCAGCAACATCTTCCTAATGTAGACCTGGCCTTAGCAACAAGCTCCTGGAGCAAGTAGCTGGATAATTATTTTAGCCTGTAGTGTGGACCACTGTTGAGACTGCCCCTTATCAGACGCTTGTCTACCTATATCATATTGTACTACAGTAAATTACTTTGGTGGTTTTCATGACCTCCACTAGGGGTAGTCAAACTGAGCAGACTGTGCTTACGGCCAGTTTACCCAAAGTGCAAACCAAGAGTGAAATAATGTCTACATATCATTGTTTTGGGAGTTTTAGGACTACAGATAGGTTATAATAAATGCCACTTGCATAGCCTTAGAATGCGGCCTGCAGCTCCAGTTTTTTTATAACCACAGGGACAGGTTAAAACTGTTCAACTACAGGGTTTGTTTCGCTAGTGAAATCAAACAAAAAGCAATTTCTGTTCACAGATCATGGACGACACATGGACACGCCAAACAGTTATCGTTACATTCTGTTATCAACAATAGATGCATCTATATAAATGAATATAGAAGAGGTGTGGCTCTAGGTTTTTTCTGGGAAGTTACAGTCCCGTGTATCACAACATTTGGGAACCCCGCTGTTACAATCATATCTCCTCACAGGAGGTTGAAACTCGAGCTGGGTGGGAAACAGTTTTCTAGTCTCGTGAATATTTTTGAGCATTGTGGGGTTTGTTTTGTTTTTTGTTTCTCAATTTGGGGAAAAAGTTGAAAATTTTGAAAATATTCATAAACCAAAAAAAGCCAACCCCTCCTCCCCCAAAAAATTCAGTTTTGGTCATTGAAACGTTTGGTTTTGGTCAGTTTGAAACAATACATTTTCAGTGTTGACATTTTTTTCTTTTGTAAAACCTTTTAAGAGGACATTTGGAACAGGAAAACAGGATTTTTTATTTTGAACATTCTGAAATGAAATGTTTTCTTCTTTTTGTTAAGTTGGAAAATTCATTGAACCACACCCTGTTTCATGAACAGTTTGGATTTCGATGAATCTGCATTTTTCAATGAAAAACAACTCATCCAAAAATTCCCAACCAGCTCTAGTTGAAAGGACAACTGCCCAGGTGACAGGAAGAATTTTTAATCTACTTCTCGACTAACCTTTTACAAACACAAATAAACTAGTGCATCTACTTTAAACTATCCTATTGTACTAGCTCTGCTGTACTACCAGGGCAGCGTGAAAGAACCTTAGTGTAAATGAGAATCTAGCCAAAAGTGTTTGGATAAACTTGCAGTTCAGCAATATGCACTGTTCACGTTACTGAACACCCCATTCTGTTGCCCAGCTTGCCCTCTTATTATGGTTACTAATTATTCATTGTGTGCCAGCAGTGTAGTTGGTAACGGAAAGATAGCTGGTGACACAGTGAGTAAATCAGAGATGGGACCAAGCCTGGATGTCATTTAACGCAGAATCGGAATCTCCCAAAGTTCAGCATTGCTCCCATTTGGGGGATTCCATCGTTAGCAGCCATAGGTTAAAACAGTCACAAACTTCAGTTGTCCACAGTACATATGGATGTAGATTTTAAATGATTCCACAAAGCTACGCGGGGTTTTAAACCGCTACGTTTTTCATCACTGCGGTATTTTGTTAATGCTGTCGGTTTAAAGTTAGCCAGTTCTGCAAGAAAGTTAAGATGCAGTTTCAGTCTAAGGCATAATATTAGAAAGATGCGTAGGAAGCAAAGAGAGCTAAGAGCCCTCAAGGGAAGGGTTGGTGGAGAATGCAGTGACTTGGGGGTGAAGGTAGAGTGTTATAGTCCTTATCTAACCGGCAGCTCCTTTTCAAACAAATAAAACAGACAGGGTGCACAAAACACCCCTAGCTCTCTGTGGAAAGTGGGTGGGTGAGTGGGGATTTGTTATAACTCCTGCCTCCATGGGGAAATTATTATAGGCAAGTTCATCTTAATTTTCTCAACTAGTATGTATTTCTAACGGATCCACACTTCTAGAGAGTATGATGTTCAAAGTCTGTTCCTCTTTAAACCAAACCCCACATTTATCTAAAACTTAGGAACAGGCATAAGATTAGATTTTAAAAGGGCACATCAACAGAAAAAAAGAAAAAACCAGATGTCTGGAGGTAGTGAGAGTTTCACTCCTACACAACAGCGAAATCTTATAGAACTTCAGAGAGAATTTAGGTTTAGAACTATCCTCACTAGAAGTAGTTGTAGAAGGAAATTGTACAATCCTGTCCTAACCCCACATCTAACTCTCTCTCTATTTATCTCACTTCTCAGTGTGTGAAGAACTAACAGTTTATAACATATTGAGCCACGCAGTAATGATCCGTACTGTATGGAATTGTACCAGCAGTATGCGAAATGGAGAAACCCCCCAAAAGGTGCAATGGCAAAGGACTTTATTTACAAGATAAAGGAGGAGCGTAATACCTTTGTACTTTCAATATGTGTTAAGCAGGAAGTACACAAACTGATATTTGTCCCTTTACTTAGATTGTGAAATTCTGTGACAAGGACCATTCTTTTTGTTTTGTGTATGTACAACACCTACCACAATGCAGTCCTACTTTATAACTGGGTCTCCTAGGCATTACATATAATAATAGCCTATTATTTATGAACTGTTGACAATGTGCCTACTGCTGTACCAGCCATGCATAAAGTCACAGTCCTTCCCCAGAAGTCTAGAAGATTGTAAAGAGGATCCTGAAAAAGAAACTTTGCTAAAAGCGCTATTGTAACTCTGGCAAACCAGGTGCCAGCTCTTGCCAAGACTGCAGGCATTAGCTAAGGACTAACAGACTCACAGCTGAAGACCAGAGCAGTTCACCTGTATGTTAGTTTTGCTCAAAATAGGTATTAGTCTTATAAGAATGTATTTAGTGTTTTTTATTCTATGAGATGCTTGTAAATTGCTGCATGCCTTAATCTCACTTGTAATGTTGGTATTCCATGCGATCAGAAAATCTGTAGATTTTGTTTTATAACTTTGAAAATGTTTGCTCTGAACTAGTGAGCCCCGGCATGGGAATCGTCCCCCACTCCACCCTCCCATCCAGAAGGACTATCAAAATCAGATGGGCCATCCAGGAACATCACCATACAAAGTCTTGGTTAATGGCCACATCACACCTGGGAAATGCTACGTGCAGGGAAGGTCCTCCTGTGGACTTGGAAGCTGAATGAAGGAAATAAAACAAGAAGTTTCCATCTCACTCTTCGCTGTTTGAACTCTTACAGGGCCAGAGGCTCTAAACGGAGGCAGAAATCCCCAGGGTTCTGCCTGAAAGACACTTTGAATTGATAAATCACTACAGCTCCATCACTCTTAGGATTTAAATGGTAACTCATTTGTGTGTATACGTTTGCTTGCTTTAATCTGTAAATAACTCTTATTTCTTTTTCCTAGTTAATAAACCTTTAGACAGTTTGTTACAGGACTGCTACAGATGCTGTCTTTGGTGTAAGATCTAGGGTACCAGTTGATCTGAGGTAAGTGGCTGATCTCTTGGGACTGGAAGCAATCTGAATGTGGTGTGATTTTTAGCGTAAGTGACAATTTATCACTAAGTCCAGTTTGTCTGAGTGTCAAGATAGACTGGAGAGGCTAAGGGGACTGTCTGTGACTCCATGGAAGGACTGCAGTAGTGATCCTTGTTACTGACTTGGTGAAATCTAATTTTAGATCACAGCATCAATTTGGGGTGTCTGCCCTGAGGTAAGCACTCAAGGCTGTGAGCCACTCCAGAGAGCATAACATCTATTAATATTTGTAATACTAATTCTAGACAGAAAACAGCAAGGTGAGTTTGCCTTTAATTAAGTTTAATCTTAAAATGGATCTTAGAGGGATACTGTCCAAGGATTACTTAACCTTTTAGCTGCTAGGTCATGAGTATGTTTCTAATTATAGAGGTGTCTGCCTTCAGATTTTTAGATACCTTGTATTAATCTCACTTCAAAACTCAAGGTCTTTCTGAGGCTTTTCCAATGCTTTCAAGGGTCTAAATGTTTCCCCGCCCTCCACTCCATTTTGTTGGTCCATTTCTTAGTGCTGTTTTTTTCAGTATGCTGCCTTTGACCTCAATATTCATTACTGAATGATGATATATCTTAACATTATAATTATTTTCTATACTGTAAAACCTACACACAATACTGGATGCCTTAGTGAGTCATGAATGACATTCAGTTTTTATGATTATTATTATCGTCAGTGCCAAGGACCTAGTCATGGACCAGAACCCCATTACATAAGAATGGCAATACTGGGTCAGACCAATGGTCCATTTGCCAGGTGTTTCAGAGGGAATGAACAGAACAGGCTATTATCGAGTGATCCATCCCCCTGTAGTCCAGTCCCAGCATCTGGCAGTCAGAAGCTTAGGGACACTTAGCACATGGGGTTGTGTCCCTGACCATCTTGGCTAATAGCCACTGATGGTCTCCATGAACTTATCTAGTACTTTTTTGAATCCAGTTAATAGTTTTATGCATCCCCTGGCAATGAGTTCCACAGGTTGACAGTGTATTGTGTGAAGCAATACTTCCTTTTGTTTGTTTTAAAACTGCTGCCTGTTACATTCATTGGGTGAACCCTGGTTCTTATGTTATGTGAAGGTAAATAACACTTTCCCATTCACTCTCTCCACACCATTCATGATTTTATAGACCTCTATCACATCGTCTCTTTTCAGAGCCGAATAGCCCAAATCTTTTTAATCTCTCCTCATATGGAAGCTTTTCTATATCACTTATAATTTTTGTTGCCCTTCTTGGTACCTTTTCCAATTCTAATACAACTTTTAGTGATGGGGCAACCAGAACTGCATGCAGTATTCAAGGTGTGGGCATATGGTGGATTTATATAGTAGTTTTATGATATTTACTGTCTTATTATCTATCCCTTTCCTAATGGTTCCTAACATCCTGTTAGCTTTTTTAACTGCTGTTGCCTATTGAGCAGATATTTTCAGAGAACTATCCGCAATGACCCAAATATCTCTTTCTTGTGTGGTAACAGATTATTTAGACTGCATCATTTTTGATGTATAGTATGTTTTTCAATGTGCATTACTTTTCGTTTGTCAACATTAAATTTCATCTGCCATTTTGTTACCTAGTCACCCAGTTTTGTGAGATCCCTTTGTAGCTCTTCATAGTCTGCTTTGGACTTAGCTATCTTGTATCATCTGCAAACTTTGCCACCTCACTGTTTACCCTGTTTTCCAGATTATTTATGAATATGTCGAACAGCACTAGTCTCAGAACAAATCCCTGGGGGACCCCGCTATTTACCTCTCTCCATTCTGAAAACTGACCATTTATTCCTAACCCTTTGTTTCTTCTCTTGTAACCAGTTTGTGATCCTTGCCAGGACCTTCCCTCTTATCCCATGACTGCTTGCTTTGCTTAAGAGCCTTTGGTGAGGGACCTTATCAAAGGCTTTATGAAAGTCTAAGTACACTGTATCACCTCTGTCCACATGTTTGTTTACCCCCTCAAAGAATTCTAGTAGATTGGCAAGGTATGATTTCCCTTTACAAAAGTCATGTTGACTCTTCCACAACACCATCTATGTGTCTGATAATTCTGTTCTTTGCTATAGTTTCAACCCGGTTCTGAAGTGAGGCTTGTCAGCCTGGAATTGCCAGGATCGCCTCTGGAGCCTTGTTTAAAAAAAACACTTATCCAGGCTTATCCATTGTGCTAGGTGCTGTACAAACACAAAAAGACAATCCCTGATCCAAGGAGCTTACAATATAAGACAAGAAACAACAGGTTAATACAGACAGATGGGGGAGGTATGAAGATATGTGTTTGAAAGTTTAACAAATGGCCAGTGCAGACTGGCATCATCGGCCAATCAGAGGCGAGCTTTGACAGCTTGACAGTGAAAGAGAGATGATAAGTAGGGTGGGGATTGACCGTGAAGGGCCTTGAAAGTGAATACAAGCAGCCAATGTTTGATGTGATAGAGAAGGAGGAGCCAGTGGAAGAATGCAAAACGTGGCCAAAGCATCAGACTAGGAAAATTATCTTAGTAGCAGGATTCTGAATGGATAGGAACAGGGCAAAATTGCCGTTGTCAAGGCCAGAGAGAAGGTTGTTGCAATATCGAGACATGAGATGATAAGAGCCTGGATAAGTGTTTTAGCTGTCTGGATGGGGGGAAAAAAGCTGTCTCTTAGAGATGTTGTGCACAAAGAATCATCAAGATTTAGACATAATCTAGATGGGTGGACCAAGAGCGAGGTCCAAGCTGAAAATGACGCGTAGGTTATGGTGCCACATATTGGAATAGTGGTAAGGAAAATGGAGGAGCTAATTCACATGGTATCAAATTCCATGAGGTTTAAGTCCTTTTGGGAAAAATATTGAAAGGTAGTAACAAATATTTACCTCAGGTGATCTAATAGTCACTAAAAAAAATGACATGACCAAAGCATATAGGGTAAAATCATGTACCAGCTGAAGTCAATGGCAAAATTCTCATTGACTTTGATGCAACCAGGATTTCACCCAAAATTTTCAGTGAAGACAAATCTAATAGCTGAGAATTACAGGGAAAATTCTGGTCCCACGGAAATAACTGGGAGTTGACTTCCATGAGACCAGGATTTACATAAATTCTCAAAAAGTGCAAGCTCTAAAAGTACTTAGCATCAGAAACTGGTATTTAGGCCTGAATGATCCTGAAAATCTAGAAGAAAAATAATGTTCCATCTAAACGGAAAGGCAGAAGAAGCATTCCATGAAATTAGATGAGGGATTCTCTGACTGGCATGACTAATTGCCGTATTCTCCAGTAACTTGTGAAGAAATGAAAGTCTAATTATAACGTGCAGTCAAATAACTGGAAGTGGTATTTGGCCAAGGCAAAATTAGAAGCTTCACACATTAAATGGGATAATTTATTGCAGCAGAAAGTTAACAACAACCAATACCAATAGTTAATCAACCTTAAAGCCAAATAAAACAACACATTTGATATTGCTTTCCCAAATATCCTTTGTTAATAATTTGTTATTGTCATCACAACACATGAAAGAGCACTGCAGATAATACACCTAGGGCCTGATTCATCTCTCTGTTACTGCAGTTTTCTGATGCTGAAACACCATTGATTTCTATGGGGTAACATTGGCGTAAAACTGGAGTAACACAGTGGAAACTACTCCCGATTTTTCATCTTCCTGGAATTTTACAACATATCTAGTTGTGATTAAAATGTAATCCCATTTTTAAAAGATATTTTGGCACTTATTTTACTTCTGAAAATAATTGTTTTGTTTTTTGCAATTATTAATTTCTTTCTTTTTCTAAAAAATTATTAATTTCTTTGTTTCTTTAAAATAAAGTGGAGGCTGGTGCTCTGGAAAAGACCTTATCCTTAATGCTTTTTGTTTAACCTGTAGACCTGAACAGTTGAGATAATAAATAGGTCAGTATGCTGATTCTCCTATCTGCCTTTTCTAAACAAAGTTTGTTGACTCTGGGTCAGATTCAGATGTGATGTGTAAGGTGATGTAAGTTATACATTAGTGGGTACGTGTAAAGGAGTCTAATTGAGTGTCAGCTGGCGTGATTTACATAGGAGCCAGAATAAAGGTTTTACCAGTGAAAGAAACTAACAGGTGTAGGAAAAAATAGGTCAACCCCTCAACTTTAACTTGTACAATACATTTCTCCAGTCTCTCAGAGTGAAAGTGACAAACTGAGATTCCCTTCCACACATTTTGCTACCTTTAACCACACCTTTGAATTTGGTCCTATGGGTACATTTCAAACTTCTGATCAGCCAACGTTCCTGATTTCTTTCGTCAGTGGAAGGAGGGGTTGATACAAAGGGGTGATTGGAGGGGGAATGGGACCAAGACCGACAATCAGCATAGTGTCAGTGTTGTATGGGTCAACTGCATATGAAATGGGATGCATGTGATTTTTCCCTAATTTTTTTTGGTGACAGTTTTGCTATGATGTAGAGACACCCCAGTTCACTATAAGACAATGGGATCTTAGATTCTGCTAAAAAGGAGGGATGAGTAGCTATTTCTCGACATTAATTTTGCTCTGTGAATCAATCAGTGTGGGCAACGAAGAACAGTGCATTTAGTATCCATTGGTAAGCAAATCCATCCCTTTTTCTTTTTATCTTTGTCTAATAGCACAAAAAGAGGGAGTCCCAAAATATTTCCCGACTCCATGACTAATCATATATATTTTGGAGCTCAGAGGAGGGGAAGTAGGGGTGAGGGGAGAGACAGTTTTTCTTTCACAGGAGATTTTTCAAGATTTCAACATTTTTCCCAACCACATTGGCACAGAATGTCAAAATCTTGAAAATTTGCCCAAACCAAAAAAGTGAGAAAAAAAATTGGTTCTGGTCAATCGAAACATTTTGTTTTGCGTTCAGCTTTTTTAATTAAAAAAATTACTATTCACCTAAATTTCTAAATGAAAAGTCCTTCCAAACCAAACAAGCAGAACTTCTTGTGTTGAAAGCGTCAAAGTGAGACGTTTCAACAATTTCAAGACTTTTTTCTCAAAAGTTTTTTAAATCAGGAAATTTGTCAGAACTGAACCTTTCATGCAAAAACGTGTTGGTTTAAACAAATCTGCATTTTTTGCCAGAAAGAGGTTTGGTTGAAAAATTACTGACCAACTCCAACACACACACACACACACGCTAAGCCCACTTCTGGGCTCTCCTCTAAGACACACACTGTGGACAACTTTCACTCTCGTTTACACTTGTGCCACCTCCAAGGAAATTGCTGTGTACATTAAAATAGATTACGGGGTATATTCTCTCTCGCACTCTCTTTCATTTTTGTTATGTTTACTGTCAATGCGAATTTCACATACTCTGCTGGAGTAGAACCTTACTCCAGGAGTAAGCCCATTAAAATCACTGAGGCTACTTGGGCAGAAAGATACTATTGAACCTGAGTGCAGGTGAGAGAATTTGGCCAATAATTATTAAAACATTCCCCCTCACATTCAAGGCTCCGATTCAGCGAGATACCTAAGTCTGTGCCTAACTTTAAGAAGATGAGTAATCTCATTTAAATCAATCAGACTACTCACATACTGAAAGTTATGCACATGTTCAAGTACCTTAAGGGCTTACATGTAGGATGACAAATTCAGTAATTATGATGATTGACGATAATGCCAGATAACAAAAATGCTAAATAATCTTGTGTCTTGACATTGTAACACTGTATAATAAACATTGTAACACCGTAATTACTTACGAATCCACATGGTTTTCAAAGGAAAGGAGGATCGGAAAAGGCGATGTCTTAAATGCACACTCAGCAATAGCTTCTATTACTTCCTAAAGAAATTAGGACACAGATAGGTTACACACCCTTTATGTCTACAGGAGATATATTTTGGTTCCTGATCTAACTTATCTATCTGCAAAGCAAACACAAGAGAACTCAGTGCCTTCCAAAACCATGCCCAGACTTTTTATTCTGAACAACTTGAAAGCTCTGGATTTGCTTTTACAGTCTGATCTACAATCTGATCTCCAAAGTGCTACCTCACTCCAAACGTGGTTTTGTGCCTCTCTGTGATTGAACCAATAGCTTATTGTAGAACTTTTTGCAGGTCATGATTCATTCCATGCCTAAAGTTATACCTTTCATGGATTATTTTGAATAATTAAAATAATCATGTTTTATTTGACAAGCCTGTTGTATCTTCTAAGTAGCATCTTTCTTTTTCTTTTCTCGTTTCTTTTTTTTTTTTTTTGTAAAATCCGTAGTACTCTGATGCACAAATTTTCAGTCCTCTCCTGTTTGTTGTGGGAAAAGCCTTCAAGGCACAATACAAAAAAGACTGTTTCATTGAGTTTTAGCATCCTACTGTGTAATAATCTATAAAACATATATTCAGAAATGGAACCATTTATTTGTAAAGGCTGCCTTTCAGCCTTGACTGAAGATGGCAATAGTTTGTCTACCGGAGGAATCATTTTATGACTTTAATTTTAGCTGTGTGCCCATTTTATCCTATATCAATGCACATATTGTTAGAAATAATTCACATTTCCCTCTTGAAATACAAACCTGCTTCCAGATGAACTCGCTTTAGCATCGAAGACTGTTATACCCATACAGTGATTAAAAAAAAATAATGAGTCAAGCACCAAAAATCATACAATGGAATGCAAAATAATGAGGGTTTTTTAATCTAGTGAGAGTTCTTTTAATTTACTTTCTGGCTTTTGAACTTTTAGAAGTCACCTTCCCAAGCTACGCTATACAACCACGAGGGTTGGAAATTAATTTTATTTTAATGAAAGCTGAGATTCTGGTGCATTCACACAACTCTAGGGCCCAGGGCTTTAAGAAAAAACACCAAATATAGCAAGAGTTGGCAACACTGAGTGTATATCCTGATGTTCCCTATAGAAACATCAGATTATATCTATACTGCATGGAGCAGATCCTGACCTGAAGTCAATGGAGATATGACTATTTACACCAGCCGAAGAACTGACTCACCAGTGATATGACTGTATACACATGCACACACTCCCCACATAATAAATAGCAAACTTTACACGCTTAACTATCTCACCGGCACACTGATCATTAACCCAGCTCTACCAAGATTACTTCTCATTCTCTAGCCTCTGAGCTTCAAAAGCTTCAAAAGCCATTTGTTTTTTCCTTTTCCCAAATGTGGAATCTTCCTCCTCAGGGCCTAGCATGGGTCGATTCTATCTAGCAATAGGTTTCTGGTTACATGTTTATTTGTAGAAGTAAAACTGATAAATAAATGATACATAAGTAAGCAGTCGGATATCTCATGAACCATGAGAGTTGGCAACAGACACTGCACGCCATTGGACAGTACAAAATACCTCATTCTAGATGAAACTTGCTTCTAGCCCAGGTAGATCACAAAACACTGATGTCACCTTACATTTGTGACACTGGGTGGGATTTTTTTATTAGTGCCTATGCGACGTAAGCACATAAGTCCCATTGAAAGCTAATGTGGCTTGTGCACCTAAGTGACAAGGATCTTTTGCAAATCCCACCCATTATGATCTACAGAAAGGTCAGTTTAGATCTTTAAGATTTATTAGCTCTATTTTTCGTTCCCATTAGACTTCACCACTCTCACACATGGATTGCAAGAGCCCCTGAAAGCATAATTAAAATAATCAAGCTGCAGGCCCTTAACCCTACTGCAGAGATCTATTTCTCATTTTGTAGCAGACTTGGGCCGAGCAGCATTCTATGAAATGTTCTTTCTAAGAGACCTGTGACTCACGTCCGGGTGAAAGGGTACAGCGTGTGTTACATTTTAGACACCTGCGAGGGACAGTGAGCCAAATTCTCTTCTCAGCTCCGTGCAACAGTATGGATAGCAGTGGGAGCTCTGCCTGTGTAGGGAAGAGCACAGTATGAAAGCTAAGCACCCCATTGTGCACTTGGAAGGAGAGCTTTGCTCCAGTTATGGACTAGTTCTGTATAGTCATATGAAACTATTTCCTCGGCTGTCATTGCAACTCCTCAGATGGGATGAAAATACTGAATACAGGGGGAGAAAATGAAGTGGGGGGAAAGTCAGCTTGAAAGGGTAAGAGCTTGGTCACCCTTCTGGGATTGGCTGAATCTGTAGATGTGAGATTCAAACATTGGGTCAATGAAGTGATGAGCCCTTTTGGAGACACTGAGCTTTCTGCATCTTCAAATTTATATACAGATCCACTTCAGTCAGTGCAGAAATGATGCTAAGATCCATGTTTCATTCTAGCAGGAGCGTGACTCACTGGAAATGATTCTCCAAAGTAGAGACACAGAAAGTGCGTATATCTAGAAAGCAACTCCTGAATTTGACAAGAGGAATATGGTTGTTTTTGCTATAAGGTCATATACCTGCAGTGGCTCCCAATCTGAAGGAGTCAGAAGCCTCACAAATTGCTCTGAGTCACGAGAGGAGACAAAAAAACGAATGAATGAAGTTGTCTCAAAAGGGAATTCATATTACTTTTTGTCTCTACACTTTAGAAAATCTCTTTACGTCAGTGAAAACCGACGGTCTGAGCAAACAGCAGTGCCTGTGACAGCCACGCCAAAAGCACGAACCGTTCAGTGACTTAGCACCCAACAGCCAGAGCCAATGATGGTTCAGAACTGAGTCACACACCTCTGATGCATTCTATCACTACTGCTTTGCTCACCTAGCATACACTTTAGAGGTGAAAAGAGAAGCGGCAATAAATAAATAAATAAATGTAAAAGGACATTTGCATTAGGGGTGACTGAAAGATTCTGATTATACTCAGACGTCCCTCCCACCCCCTTCAGATGCCAGCGAGACGTGAACTGGAGCCTGAAATCTCCTGGGCCCTATTCTTGTGTATGCTTTAAAAGAATCAGACAGGTTTTGCTTTATACTCTTGTACGTGGCTGAGGAGAGGTTGAGAACCACCTTATTTAATTAAACAACTTTCAGAAACCAAACTCTACATCAGCATCAACTAATTTCTCAACTGTGAAAGGAGAAGGTTAGTAATAATAGTGCTGGGGTAGTATTTTACAATTTCCTGTGACTAAATCTATCAGCATAGAGTTAGAGAGAAAGAGTGAAAAAAGCAGAGAAGCAGTGCAGTGCAAGTGAAATATAGACACTTTGTTGTTGCGTTACTTATTTATGTTGTAAGTGAATGACTATCAAGACAAGTAAACACTTGTGCCTTACAGTGAAAGAGACCCACGCAAAATCTGTAGCTGTTAAAGTGGCCAAGCCTATCACCAGTAACAAAAGGATACTTCAGAGAAGGATGATATTTTCCCAAATATCTTCTGCATATTAGTAAGCCTAGAACTGTATTTTCATAGAAAAGAAGTACCTAAAATTAACTGGAGGTATTTCTTTCAGAACGCTAAAATGCTGCCCTTACACAGCATTTTAGCTAACGTACTATTACCGCTATCTAGCATTTGTGCTGGAGGCACAAAAACTGCAGATCAAATACATACTGTAGACTGAAAGTGAGATAGCCTTTTAGCCAATTTCAATTACTACTGTGCACTGACACGGTTAATGTCTCGCTACCTGGATGGGCAGTCCGTTGTCATTTTAGTTCCTGGAATTTACAACTTTGTTGTTTCTTTATCTACAGTTACTATCTTGCTGCCTTGTAAGCTCCAGCATTTTTGTTTCCTGCTTTCCCCATTAACCCACTGATTCCCAAGCTGTGGGTACCAGACTGTTCATGGGAATAACATCTCAAGTGTCACTGAACGTGCCAGGGTGTTGGCAGCTTTTGAATGCCTGGAGGGGAAGAGGTCCTCTGCCACTAGCTGTGTATACTCTTGTCTCCTTTCTCCCTCACATAGAATCACAGAATATCTATGGGACCTCAGGAGGTCATCTAGTCCAACCCCCTGCTCAAAGCAGGACCAATCCCCAATTAAATCATCCCAGCCAGGGCGACTGCTACTCAGCCGTTCTCCCTGCAGGCCTTTCTGCAACCTTAGTGCTAATAGTCAGACCTGCAGAGGAAAGGAATGAGTAAATCTGCAGGCCAGGGGGAAAGGAATGAGTAAATCTGCAGGCCATGGAAAGGAAAGAAAACACATGACAGCAAACTTGGCAGGGAGTTAAGAGTCCCTGCCAGATAGAGAAGAGAAGGAGCTTTGCCCCCTTTTCTGTCAAAATCCTCATTCAGGCCTTCTTCTCTTGCTTGGACTCATTTTGTCATGGCTTCAATTCCAGCTCTCCAGACTCCAGCCCATACAGGATCCCCCTGCTCGTGTTCTCAACCGTACAAGAAATGTGGCCATATCCCCTCTATCCTCAGACAATTCCACTGGCTCCCCATTCACCTCAAGATTCAGTTCACACTTGCCCTCCTTGCTTATAAAACCCGCCAGGGACTCCATACATGTCTGTCTGCTCTCTCTATCATCTAGCACTGGTCTCTTTTCTGTCCGAATGTGGCATCTCTCCACTTATGATCTTCTTCTTGCAGCTCTGGACTACTGGAACATCCTCCCTCTATCTCAGTTTCAATGACTCTCCACCCGTTTTCAACACTCATCTGAAAACATCTCTTTGCCCCCCTCCATTTCTCTTTCCTTCTACCTTCGCTGTATGAAGGTGTTTAACTCTGCCATGTGTTGGGACACATTTTACATGCAAGGAACTACCCAAGATAAAGTGACATTGTGTTGCCTCATTATACCTTGAAGGATATTTCCGTTGTCATGGTGAATCCATGTGTAATGACGGGCTCTTCTTCTGCTGTTCGTCCCTTCCAGCAGTCCAGCTCCACACAGCGGCAGCCTGACAAGAGCACTTGGCGATACATCTCTACTGAGGAGTTACCAGCCAGCTGTCCAGCTGCAACAACATAACAAGGACACAAAACAAGGGGATTCATTCTGGGCTGCTGGGATAATTATAATGAATCTAATAACAATGAGTGTTAATAACATCATTCACCCTCTGGTGACAGGCAAGCTGTCAAAGAATTTAAGAGCACCAGATCTAAATGAAAATGACTTAACACAAGACAGTGCCATAGTCCAGGTTCTGTCTTTATTTACAATGGTGTAAATCAGGACTACCTCCATTGAAGGCAATAGAGTTACCCTGATGCAAAGCCACCGGGAGACTAGCATCAAGGCCTGTACAGACAGACAGACACGCAAGTCAGTGTGCCTCATTATTATTCTCCTATCTTTTAAATGTTTGCATTTTTCAAATGGCAGATAAACATGCATCTTTGACATCGGTGAGATGTAATAATTGCAAGACTTCATAAACAAGATTTTAAAAAGTTCCTTGCTATCGTTGTCTTCAAAAGTAATTGCTAAGATCCCCAAGTTAGTCTGAATTCCACATTAATAAAGAGCTCTTTTTAAAGTCTCAGTTCTAAAGCACGTGTTATACTTTAAACAAGTCACATAAGATACAAAGGCTACTCCACAGTAGACCTCTTTTTGTCACAACACACAATACAGTGCAGTGCAAGAGAAAATCAACAGCTGTACAGTCACTCATGGATCAACAGTAGCTCCCAAATCAATACGTATCATACTAATCACCACAGTTATTTGGTTAGTTAAATTTCCCGAGGTGATGCTGCACTATGTATTAAAAATTTAATTATATTACCTGTTTGCAATACTGACATATTGTAAAATTAAAAAAACAACCAACAGCTTTTTCTCAAACCTGGAGACTTAAGGAAAAAAATTCCCCTCTCATTCAAATCAAATGTTTGTGTTTACGAAAGGTTCTGGGCTTCCAGCACTGGAAACCTCAATCTTTACAACAGGTTCAGCTCCAGTAATGGCAGCGCAAATGTCCTGTGATGGAAGACTAAAAATAATGGAAGAATGGTGCAGTGAGCATGATGCCAGCCTCAGACTGGGAAGACCTGGGTTTAATGCCCTGCTGTGCCACAGACTTCCTGTGTGACCTTGGGCAAGTCATTTAATCTCTTCACACATCATTTTCCCATTTGTAAAATGGGGATAGCACTTCCTGACCTTGTGGGGTTGTTGTGAAGATAAATATATTAAGAACAGTGAGGGGCTCAGATACTATGATAACAGGGGTCATATAAATATGTCAAAGAGATATATAATGTACCTGTCGATGAATGCACTCCGCATTCACCATTTCTGTGGTCCTCCTGTGGATAAGCTCTCTGTTGGGAGCTCAGCTCCTCTGACTGCTCCACTCAATTTAAATGTTTACTTTCTATTTTCTCTACCCTTTTCTCTTATTTTAAATTCACTTTAAAAACAATAAAAAGCCCTCCTCTTTGAAAATGCTTATTTAGGGCTGGTGCCTGGGATAGAGAACTGAGGATGGAATTTTCAAAGGTGCTCAATGCTGGTCCAACTCTGCTACTGAAGTCTGAGAGTTTTTCTACCATTTGCATGTGTTTAATGCACTTGGTGTTTATATGAACCTGGCTCCCTTCAATTCTTTCTCCCTGCCTCACTGTTATTCCCTCCTCCCCCATTTCACATCTCCTTCCTGTTTTCTTTAAGTGCTTTTCCCCTTTGATTCTGCATCATAACTTTTCAGAAGCAGATGGATGCACAAGCAGATAATCTTGCTTGCAAACATATACCGTGCACGCAGTCACACCGTCTGTGATGCACAATTATCCATTCCCCCTGCAGAATGCCTAATTTGCACAAGCACATGTCTGTTTGCAGCAGCATGCACATATTGTGTCTGCATCTTAAGTGTCTGTTTTTGAAAACTCAGCTCTCAATGTTTGGGTCCGCTGATCTATGTTGACTGAAAAGTTGTATGTATTTACAGCTGTTTTCTTTTACGTTGTCTTTGTTTTCCCTCAAAGCAGTCTGAATGTTGATGAATGCTACTGCATGTCTTAGGAGAATATTGTCCATCATCTACTGGTTTGCATCAAACATTTTGGACTTGTGAAATCCTTGACTTCGGAAATCTCTATCTAAAGCATCACATGCACTGCTTGCCATCTGACACTTATCCACGTTGCTCTGCTAACATGATTCAACTCTCTTTGGAACGATCACCGCTAAGGGTGAGAGGATGTTCAGTGTCCATGAACATTCAATCCTCAGCAAGACTGCCAACCAGTGTGCAAAACCAGTATCAATTGGTTTAGTGCTTTGGATGACTAATTTTTCTCATACATGAAATAAAAGCAATATTCCAAGTGTTTAACGTATATTATTTATTCAAGGGATGGCCGCTTGATTCTGCATCTATTCCAAATAATCTCTCTCGCAGACGAATTCTAAAATGTACTAATAGAAGCAATAATGGTAATACTTGCAATAGGGTAATTTGAGTATCACGCTACTACAGAACAATATAATACTGAACACTGGACGTTCCCTTCTTCAATACGCACTAAATCTGCTTTAGCACCATAGTACTCTAATTGCGACTGAATTGCATTCAATAAGGAGGAGCATATTTTTGACAAAACCTGAATTTCCCAGTAAACACAAGACCAGATCCTCAGCTGGTATGAACTGGCATTGCATTATTAAAGTCAATTGAACTATGCCGATTTATACCAGCTGGGGATTCATAGATTCCAAAGCCAGATGGGACCGTTGTGCTCAGCTAGTCTGACCTCCTGTGACAGGCCACAGAGTCCCCCCTCCCCCAAAATAATTCCTAGAGTGTGTATTTTGGAAAAAGACACCCAGTCAAAAGCAGCCCCTCACTGTGAGCAAGATTCAAAACTGCACCGGGGAACCCCATTGATTTTGAGTCCAATGTGTTAACCACTCATCCATCACAGCTGTTTTGGCTGTCGGGGGGCTAGCCTACTGTCTCCACATCCCTGCACTTACAATTACCCATTCTGCCTGCAAACAACATGATTTGCAGAAGCTTTCACTCAGGTCTAGATTTTCAGAGTTATGCTAGCCCGCTTGTGTGCACATACCCCTTCCACGTGCGTAAAACATGTCATAGAGGTAAGTTTTTCCAGCACATGGCCAGTTGGATGTGCCCTTTAAACTATTGCTTATCACTATCATAGCTATGCTGAGTACCAGCTCATTTTTCTTTATATTTGCACAGCAGTAAGCTTCATATCTGACGTGGAAAACATCCCGCATCGGATCTGATATGCCAGAGTTGTCTGATTGCCAAAGATGTGACTTCAAATCTGAATTTCAATGATTTACACAAACAAACCACTGAAGTGTCACATGGCATAGGACAAAAGCCTGCACTTACCTTTAGCCTCTCTAGAGGTGGGATCAGAGCAAGTCAGCTGTGAGGCCCTGATTCACCCTTCCTGTGCAAGGCAGACTGGTTCGGGGGGAGTGGGGGAGAATGTATTCTGAAGTTCAACTTAGTACTTCTTCAAACAGATGCAGTATGCAGCTGCTTCTAGCACATGCTGCTGATCACACATGTAGCACAGTGCAATCCAGGGGTGAAATCCTGACTTCATTAAAGTCACTGGCAAAAATCCCATTGACTTCAATGGGGTAGGATTTCACTTTAGGTGTCTGACTATACTTGCTGGGTGTTCTGGTGCATGAGTTGGTGTGCTGGTTAGTTTTCCCCCGTTCATTTTTAAGGGACTAGATGTGGAAACATGCCACAGCACATGGATAAAGAGGGACTAGCACAATGTGGCCATGGGGCTTAAAGTTGGCAGCCTGGATGTATTTGCCCCGGGTACTCCATTCAGCACAACGTACGGTACCAGTGTATGTAAGTGAGGCTTTGTCCTCCTTAAAATAGAAGCTTGAGGACAACTTTTTAATTTTAATGCACTCTAACCCTCAGGCTTCTGAGCATTGCACTAAAGGATATGCCCAAACCTAGGAAATTTCAAAATGGCAACAAGAACAGGCACAGAAAATGTTAATAGCTTAGGGTTAGGGTTAATAGCTCATTGTTAAGCAACAGTGAATTATCCCCACAAAAAACAAATTAAAGGAAACAAAGAAGTGATGAATGGCCATTAAAAGTTGTGCATTTTTTTAACCTGCCCTTTAATTTGGGCCTATTTTCTCTCTGTATATCCTATGTTCCCATCCGACCTAACGGCTGCTTTCTACTGTGCCTGTTCATCTCTGCAGCTAGTTAAGGCAGAAGTCCTCGAAGCTATTAGTACCAGCTGCTTTAAAGACAGCCTGAACTGAGAGTATGTCTACACTGCAATTAAACACCCGTGGCTGGCCTGTCTCAGCTGATTCAGGCTTGCAGGGCTCCGGCTGCAGAGCTGGAAAACTGCAATCTAGACATTTGGACTCATGCTAGAGCCTGAGCTCTGGGACCCCTGAACATCTGCACCACAGTTTGACAGCCCTGCAGCCCAAGCCCAAGCTGACACAGGCCAGACACAGGTGTTTAACTGCAGTGTAGACATACTCTAAGAGTTTTACCTCCATGGCACACTCAGAGCCTGATAAGTGAAGAAGCAGGAGACCTGAGATGAATCCAAATGAGGGCGTTTTATTTTTGGCAGTAAGAACGTAAGAATTGTCATGCTAGACCAGAACAGTGGTCCATCTAGACCAGTAACGGGTCACTCAGAGTGGCCAATCTCACCTTCAGGGGAAAATGTAAGACCCCTATACAGTAGCTGTGTGATACTGTATTGGGGCAGGATGGAATTTCTGACTGCAGCTGGTGATCATCTCATGGCCTGAAGGATGAGGATTTACAGTCCTTATAATCCTTACCCTAGCTAGTGTGACTCCAAATGGTGTCAGACCAGCCCTAAAATCTCATACCACAGTATCTTAGCACCTCACATTAAATGTGCTTTTCCTCTCAAAACACCCCTGTGATTAGGGCAGTGATCCTCTCCCCATTTTACAGATTGGGGACCTGAGGCACAATGAGGCTAAGTGACTTCCCATGGTCCCACAGGAAGTCTGTGGCAGAGCAGGGATGTGACCCACATCTCCCAGTTCCTAGACGAGTACTCTAACCTCCCTTCCTCACTAAAATGCATTTCTCAAGCGGGAACATCATGAAATAACTTACCCTTCACTCTTTTTTTTAAAGCATCCTCAAAGTGTCTATGAACCATGCCAGTGTGGGCATTGTAAGTTCTGGATGTTGCAACACAAATGCTGTCTGGAGTTGATGGACTGGTACTGTACCTGTGCCTTTTTTTGGTAAGAGGTGAAGTTACACAGCTCCATGTTCCAGCTAATCTTAACCGTTGAGAGCCCGGTCCTTTTTCCCTCTACTGGGTAACTTGGATGGGGTTTTGTGGTCTTCCCATTGGGGGCTTTGGAAATGGGGAAGGCAAAGAAGCATCTCCACAAAACTGCACAGTGGTCGTGGTTTTGCACTGTGGGCACTACTCCAATGCCCTCTCCCCAAGGTGCCCCCCTCTTTCCATCCCTCTCGCCCTATAAGTCCCTTCTGTCTAGCGGTGAGCTGGAGCCGGTTCACACCGATTCATTGGAGCCGGTTGTTAAATTTGGAAGACCTTTTAGAACCGGTTGTCCTGTGAGGGATAACTGGTTCTAAAAAGGTTTCTAAATTTAACAACCAGGCAAAAGTGGTGCCTTAGGCGCCAACTCCGTGGGTGCTCCGAGGCTGGAGCACCCACAGGGAAAATTTAGTGGGTCCAGAGCACCCACCGGCAGCTCCCCTCCCCGTCCCCAGCTCCCCTCCGCTCCGCCTCCGAGTTACTCTCTGCCCCGCTCTGTTTCTCCGCCCCCCGGCTTCCCGCGAATCAGCTGTTTGCACTTAGATGAGAGGAAAGTGATCAGGAACAGTCAGCATGGATTCACCAAGGGCAAGTCATGCCTGACTAATCTAACTGCCTTCTATGACGAGATAACTGGTTCTGTGGATGAAGGGAAAGCAGTGGACGTGTTGTTCCTTGACTTTAACAAAGCTTTTGACACGGTCTCCCACAGTATTCTTGTCAGCAAGTTAAAGAAGTATGGGCTGGATGAATGCACTATAAGGTGGGTAGAAAGCTGGCTAGATTGTCAGGCTCAACGGGTAGTGATCAATGGCTCCATGTCTAGTTGGCAGCCAGTATCAAGCGGAGTGCCCCAAGGGTCGGTCCTGGGGCCGGTTTTGTTCAATATCTTCATAAATGATCTGGAGGATGGTGTGGATTGCACCCTCAGCAAGTTTGCAGATGACACTAAACAGGGAGGAGTGGTAGATACGCTGGAGGGTAGGCATAGGATACAGAGGGACCTAGACACATTGGAGGATTGGGCCAAAAGAAATCTGATGAGGTTCAACAAGGACAAGTGCAGAGTCCTGCACTTTGGACAGAAGAATCCAATGCACCGCTACAGACTAGGGACCGAATTGCTAGGCAGCAGTTCTACAGAAAAGGACCTAGGGGTTACAGTGGACGAGAAGCTGGATAGGAGTCAACAGTGTGCCCTTGTTGCCAAGAAGGCATTTTGGGATGTATACGTAGGGGCATTGCCAGCAGATCGAGGGACGTGATCGTTCCCCTCTATTCAACATTGGTGAGGCCTCATCTGGAGTACTGTGTCCAGTTTTGGGCCCCACACTACAAGAAGGATGTGGAAAAATTGGAGAGAGTCCAGCGGAGGGCAACAAAAATGAGTAGGGGACTGGAACACATGACTTATGAGGAGAGGCTGAGGGAACTGGGATTGTTTAGTCTACAGAAGAGACGAATGAGGGGGGATTTGATAGCTGCTTTCAACTACCTGAAAGGTGGTTCCAAAGAGAATGGATCTAGACTATTCTCAGTGGTAGCGGATGACAGGACAAGGAGTAATGGTCTCAAGTTGCAGTGGGGGAGATTTAGGTTGGATATTAGGAAAAACTTTTCCACTAGGAGGGTGGTGAAACACTGGAATGTGTTACCTAGGGAGGTGGTGGAATCTCCTTCCTTAGAAGTTTTTAAGGTCAGGCTTGACAAAGCCCTGGCTGGGATGATTTAGTTGGGGATTGGTCCTGCTTTGAGCAGGGGGTTGGACTAGATGACCTCCTGAAGTCCCTTCCAACCCTGATATTCTACGATTCTAAGTTGGGGCGGGTGGGAGGGCTGAGAAGCAAGCGGTGGCTTCACGCTCAGGCCCAAGGAGGCGGAGCAGAGGTGAGCTGGGGCGGTGGGGGGGGGGCGAGGAGGGCTGCCCGCGCCGCAGCAGGTAACCCGGGGGGCGCGCAGGGGAAGCGCTCCCCAGCTCGCCTCTGCCTCCCTGGGCCTGAGCGCGAAGCCACCACCTGCTTCTCAGCCCTCCCAGGCTTCTCACGCGAACAGCTGATTAGCAGGAAGTGGAGGGGGGGTCGGAAAAGCAGAGCAGGGTGGCGTGTTCAGGGGTGGAGGCGAGCTGGGGCCAGGCGCAGGGTGGGGCGGGGAGCTGCCGGTGGGTGCTCTGCACCCACCAAATTTTCCCCGTGGGTGCTCCAGCCCCGGAGCACCCACAGAGTTGGCGCCTAAGGCGCCACTTTTGATGTGATCAGTAGGGGGAGCGGCCGCTCCCCCTGCTCCCCCCTAGCTACACTACCCCGCCCCTACGAGCCAGAGGGACCTGCGGGATGCTTCCTGGGAGCTGCCCCAGGTAAGCACCGCCAGGACTCCCCACCTCGCCCCCCGGCAGGTCCCTCTGGCTCTTAGGGGGGCTATGACCCCATTGTGGGGTGAGGAGGGAACAGGTTGTTAAGATTTTGGCAGCTAATCACTGCTTCTGTCCTGCCCAAAGGTGCCCATACCCCAACTTTCCCTGTTGCCATGGAAAGCAACACTCTTTATGTGTCTCTGAATGGAGGGAGATCGAGAAGCTGCTCCTGAGAGGGTACCTGGGGCTCCTCCCCACCCTGCTCAGCTCCCACCTGCTGGCCAGGTTTCTGCCTCTCCCAAGCTCTTCTACCCTCCAAGCCAACAGAGCAGGGGCGGGAAAAACCCAGACAGAGATGGCCGGGGGGAAACCTACTGTAGCGTGGCTCCTGCTACCCTATTGCCTGGTCCCAGCAGCTCAACAAGTGTTCAGTGACAGCAGGGAAGATGGTGAGTGGAGAGGAAAGTTAGCTTCGTGCTGCTACATAACACAGCAACCTCAGACTGGTCACTGTCCCATCTTGTCCTCCCCCTCCTCAACAGCACATTGTTGTCTCTTGAAATTGTGAAGCTGGAGCATCATGGTGTTGGGTTTTTTGTTGTTGTTTTTTTGCCCACCTTAATTTTCTTCCCACCCCTGAAACTTCAGGTGTTGTGAGGTAGGTGTTGGTAACCCACAAGCTGGGAAGGTCTATTCTGCTTGGAAAAGCTGGCAAGATCCTGTGCAAGAAGGGAGGTGGGTGCATGGGTTGGGTGGAAAGGTTTTAGGGAAGTGTTGAAGGTTGCAAATAAGCGATGCAAGTTGTGGGCTCAGGACTTGAAGCACAAAAGCAGGTGGGTGCTGTAGGCAAGGAATATTGTTGCAATAAAGAAGGAGATAATGAACTTGTATCCAAGGAATACTGCTCGGCATTCTTCATGGGAGATGCTCAGTGGCCTAGGAGCACAGGTAGAGGAAATGGACATTGGAGGTGAAGCAGGGTTGGGAGTTAGTTGGGTAGACTTTGCAGTCTATGCACACACACTCAACCCAAAACTGATGAGCTCTGCATCCTGCATTTGTTTTTCCTCTTAACAGGCAAAAAGGCGGATGGCAAAATATAATTTTAAAGGTTAAATAAGTGTGCAAAAACTATTGTGATAGATAATGATCATTACTGCTTGGCTTCCAGTGCTGCAAGGAATGCTGCTGCAGTGTCACTCCCCACTGTGACAATAGCAATAACTTCAGGCAACTCTGAGAAGAAATCAGTCACAAAACAGGACTGCTGATTAATGTCTGAAGGATATTTCTTTAAAAAATCAGTGGTGAGAGAAATATTTTTTGCCCCGAAGAGGAGATTTCTTTAAACCAGGTTCGAATTAATAGAAATTACTTCTTTCCTGATGGATTTTACCTTTGTTCTTAACTGTTGCATTTCTTTCAGGGGGAGGGGGAAGCAATAAAGCTTCTAAATAAATAATCAGGACTTGATGTACTGCCAAGTGTTTCTACTAAAGGCTAGAAAAATGGTCACGACAATTAAAAATAAAGTCAGACTGTACATATGTTTCTCTTCATGTTGTAACAGTGTTTCTTTGGGGATGCCTTTTTCTTAGCTTAAAAACTAACAAAAGGATTGATAATTAGTAGGGCAATAACTGTAACCATAATAAAGATGGATTGCGAGACTGAATGGTTTCCCTACTTCCTTAATAATGATTACATGATTGGTTGCTACTGCCATTTGCACTGCTCAAATGAGTACACAGATGTTGCTGAAGCTTTTGTTCCCAACTTTCCAAGCCTTTAACCCCTTCAACAGTCAACAAATAAGATAACAATCCAGTAGCATTTGTTGACATGTTAAACTGAATGAAGTGTCTGCGGAAAAAATGCAAACAGCAACACGGCTGTATCTGGGCTAGCTTGAAAATAAATCTATGGCTCTCAGCTTTTGTAATGAATCTATAAAATCTAATTATTAAGTCCCGTTCCAGGCCAGCTGTCTCAGATTTATGGAGCACACGAACCCACAAAGAAACAGGGCACACATTTTGTATCTCAAAAGTTAAAACACTCTCAGCATGATTTTGTATTTTTTCTGGTTTAAATTATGACAGCTTTTTTTCACTTGTTCTGTAACAGCATTTTAATTCCACCAATCCACAAATGATATGTTAAATAGGACTGAGAGCTACATTTGAGTCAACAGTGTAACACTGTTGCAAAAAAGCAAATGTCATTCTGGGATATATTAGCAGCAGGAGTGTTGTAAGCAAGACACGAGAAGGAATACTTCCGCTTTACTCCACGCTGATTAGGCCTCAACTGGAGTATTGTGTCTAGCTCTGGGTGCCACCGGATATGGACGAATTGGAGAGAGTCCAGAGAAGAGCAACAAAAATGATTAAAGATCTAGAAAACATAAGCTACGAGGGAAGATTGAAAAACATTGGGTTTGTTTCGTCTGGAGAAGAGAAGACTGAGGGGGGACACGATAACAGTTTTCGAGTACATAAAAGGTTGTTACAAGGAGGAGGGAGAAAAATTGTTCTCTTTAACCTCTGAGGATAGGACAAGAAGCAATGGGCTTAAATTGCAGTAAGGGCGGTTAAGGTTGGACATTAGGGAAAACTTCCTAACTGTCAGGATAGTTAAGCACTGGAATAAATTGCCTAGGGCAGTGGTTCCCAAACTTGTTCCACCGCTTGTGCAGGGGAAGCCCCTGGCGGGCCAGGCCGGTTTGTTTACCTGCCGCGCCCGCAGGTTCGGCTGATCGCAGCTCCCAGTGGCTGCGGTTCGCTGCTGCAGGCCAATGGGAGCTGCTGGAAGCGGCAGCCAGTATGTCCCTTGGCCCGGCCTGCCAGGGGCTTTCCCTGCAGAAGTGGCGGAACAAGTTTGGGAACCACTGGCCTAGGGAGGTTGTATAATCTCCACCACTGGAGATTTGTAAGAGCAAGTTAGACAAACACTTGTCAGGGATGGTCTATAATACTTAGTTCTGCTTTGAGCGCAGGAGACTGGACTCGAAGACCTCTTGAGGTCTCTTCCAGTCCTACAATTCTATTGTTTCCAAGAGTAGCTTCTGAAACTATCCCAAAATGTACATCAAGTAACGTGCTGGTGCAATTTGGTAGGAATTCTTTTCAAATTTGGTCTGACTTAAACTCATAAAAGGCAAGGCAAGTTTGAAACACAATTGGTAACTCACTCCTTCCTGCTGCAATATTAAGGTTTATGCAATGTAAGATTATTTACAGTCCTGAGACATTTACGATATCTAAGACGAATAGTTTGGATTTCTGCCAAAGTTTCATCCTTGATTCTGTACTTCCTGGCTTCTGTTAGTTGTTAGCTAGTTGTCGGTTCTGTTGGTTGCTTTTAAGTTAGACCTTTAGGGCTTCATCATGTTCTGAGCTGCACCTATGTAAATCTAGAGTTACTCCACTGAAATCAAGGGCAGGACTGCAAATTTTCACTGCCATAAATGGGAGCAGAATTTGGCCCTGTACTGCCTCTCCACTCCATGAGCCTATCCACTAATGTGAGAGACTTGCCACATCTCTACAGCTCCTTGGACAGCAGCCTTACTATTTAAGTGACAGTTTCCATGGATCAGGAATTCTTTGTAACACTACAGCATTCTAACTAAATGGATTCTTCTGTATATCAGTAGGGCCCAGTCCACATTACAGACAATAGGCCTGCAAAATATCACCATAAAAATAAAGCTGCTTTTGTATTGAGAATGCTTGAATTCTTCTAAAGATCATACATTTCTGTATATTAGAATCATAACTTTTAAGCAGCCAAGCTGATATTTTTTTAATTTAATTTGCAGAAACAAAGCTGCTCCTGAGCAGAGCATGACAAGTTTTAGGATACAACACAATTTACAGCCAAGGTATAAAACTCTGGACTACGGGTGTCTAATGGAAATACTGACAGTTCATTAATTATACAACAGCGGGAGTAGGTGCTGCAGAAAGTTCTATAACATATATAACAGATGCAAATTAACAACCACTTGCCCTGTTTAGATTGGGCTTCTACATGGAATTGTTGTGTTTGGATCAGTGCTCCCTGGCATTTTGCAGAACTAAGGCATGTCTCTAAATCAGTAACATTAAAAAGACCATAAATCAATTATACGAGCCAGATTTTTACTATGTACTGTTACCACTTCTTGTTTAATATAACACAAGATGATGCTAACATAAAATCAAATGTAACAAACAAAATTCCCTTAGGCAAGTGTGCTTAAAAATGCTTAATTTTTATATAATATAGAAAAAAAACATTTTAAAATTGTGAATTCACAATTCTTTCCCCGGAGATAAACACTATGGCCAAGATTATAAAAAAGGAGAGTCAAAAGTTAGGCTCCTAAATCTTTATGTAGCATTATCAGGGTAATGATCTGCTCTTGCAGTCTTGAGTGTTTTAAAGCCCCATTGACTTTAGAGCATAAATAATACAGATCAGGCCCTTAATTTAATTATGTCATGGGAGCTTCTGGGAGCTCAGCATTTCTGAGAACTGGCTTGCACCATCAAAGAGCCTAGATGCTGAAGGCAGTTAGCAGCCCAGATCGCCCCTCCTTAAGAAGAAAGGGGCAGAAAGGCAGGAGACTCATGAGCCATTCTGGACCTCTCTGATCTCTCAAACCAAAACAAATCTATTGGGAAGATTGATCTCACAAAAGCTTCAGGTTCAATTAGTTTCAATTAGAGGGGGAAAAATGAAGTAGATGCAGGGAGGTTAATACTATGAGGATTTTACCATATTGGTTCACCTCTCACGAATCGTAATGAAATATTGTCTTGGACACCAGACAATGAACCATTTCTTTTCCAACTTAAACATCTGCTCCGGAGCCTGTTTATGTTCATGGGGATCTTTCAACTTCACTAGGCTTTTTGGATCAGGCACTGACTGAACTATATAACTTCCAATGGATATTCAATATTAATAAGAATAAGGAGGTAACATCTCTGTGAAGCAGGATAAGAATCACTGTCTGTGTTGTCCTTACTTTTCAGAAACAATCAGAGTGTGGGATCATTTACACCCGAGTGGTTAGTGCATCCATCCAGTATGACTGCAGATACGCTGTCTATTAATGTTGCAAAGTAAGAAATGAGATCCTTCCCGTACTATACCTGTGAGGTAGGTGTTGTGTGAGGAATTGATCAAATAGTGAGACAATGGCTGAGACATATCTTCATTCAAATCCAGTTTCTCAGGTGGAACAACGCCATTCTCTTCTCCACCCAGGTATCGCATAAATCCATCCACCGATATCTGTCCTGGGAAAGCACAGATTCGGGGGAATCACACGTTAATTCTAAGCACAGTATCCTCGGCACATACCTATTTTCCCATTCAATGCATATCTAGAATGTGGCATATGAGAAAGGCCACGTTATAATCACATTAGACTAGTTATGAATATGGCCTACATTTATACCATTTACAGAAGTGTTTTTATTATTATTACCCTTAAACTCTCAGAATTGTGTGTAGGGATCTAAACACATGACATCAATTGTACAGTCTCGTACAGAGAGACTGTCCTGCCACACTGTTGATCTCATTCCATTCACTGCAATGAGAGCCAAGCATCAAAATTCCCCATATATGGCCCATACATAAAATGTCATAAATAGTACTACCTTGCCATTTATTTTGGTTTGTTCATTAACTTTCTAATTATTCTCATTCCCTCCAGTTCCTCTAGAGCCAAAGCCTGAGGTCCTAACTCAGTTTGCATTCAATTCTTTGCATTGACTGGGAATTTTCCTGAATAAGGACAGAGTAAAAAACCCCACTGCTGGGGGAATAAATATGCCAGGAATCTGTAGGGCAGAAGGTTATGGACACAAACCAATCAAAAGGATCTGGTAAATTCTCTGTTGTCAACATGATTCCAGTATGTACATCTGAACTTAGACTAACTAACCCCCTCAGCAAGTGTGAGTTAGTGTTTTGTTTTGTAATTATTTCACCAATTTTTATTTTCCAGGGTGTCAGGACTAATGCAATTTGAACACCCCTTTGAAACTACAGGACCAAGATCAGCCTGGGCTCAAGTGGGATCTACACCACTGACGACAGTGAAGCTGTGCCTAATTCCACAGAGGCTGAATTTGAGCTGTAAACCACTAGGCTTTGACTTACTCTGGATCTGACACATGCTACTCCACTGGGCCAAGCCATAACATTTCCTCTCAACGTCCCCCCCCTCCCCGTTTTTTTCTGATTTTATTTGTCTAGTTTTCCTCTCCTGATCTGTTTGAGGAATTGTAGTAACCCAGCAGCTTCAGGCTGTTCCCTCAGCGCACTACATCAGAGGTGGGGAAACCTCTGATGTAGCTCGCTCCCGGCCCCTCCCCTGCTGTTCCCCCTCACCTGCAACCTCAGCTCACTGCACCGCCGGCACAATGCTCTGGGTGGCATGGCTGCGAGCTCCTGCTGGGCAGCGCAGCTGCAGGGCCGCGGCCTGACCCGGTGCTCTGTGCTGCGTGGTGCATGGCTGCCTCCAGCCAGGCGGCACGGCTGCCTCTCCTGGTGCTCTGGACGGCGTGGCTGTAGCGGCGCCAGCCACCGGTGCTCCAGGCAACGCGGTAAGAGGGCAGGGAGCGGGTGGGGGGGTTGGATAGAGGGCAGGGGAGTTCAGGGTGGTGGTCAGGGGGTGGGGGTGTGCATAGGGGTCGGGGCGGTCAGAGGGCGGGGAACAGGGGGGTTGAATGGGGGCAGGGGTCCGGGGGGGCAGTCAGGAAGGAGAGGGGGGTTGGATGGGGTGGCGGGGGGCAGTCGGGGCAGGGGTTCCGGGGACGGTCAGGGAGAAGGGGTGATTGGATGGGGCAGGGGTTCCAGGAGCGGTCATCAGGGGACAGGGAATGGGGGGGTTGGATGGGGCAGGAGTCCCGGGGGAGCCGTCAGGGAGCAAGAAGCACGGGGGGTTGGCTAGGGGGCGGGGGCCAGGCCACGCCTGGCTGTTTGGGGAGGCATAGCCTCCCCTAACTGACCCTCCATACACTTTCGGAAACCCGATGTGGACCTCAGGCCAAAAAGTTTGCCCGCCCCTGCACTACATACTTGTTCCTTGTAGATAAACATAAATAAATACTGACTTCTCTACCTTTGAAGAACCTAGGATACAGCTAGATAAGGATGATGTCTCCTAACAAGGCCAGGTTCCAAGCTGGAAGAAGATGTGTTTTAATTGGCCTCTCCAAAGTATCCTGTACAATATCTCTAACTGCAGGAGCTAGCGGACTCGGTACTGGGCTAGGACGTGGAAGATCTGGGATCTGGTTCCTAACTCTGAGACTGTCTAACTCTGTGATCATAGCAAAAATCACAAGCTCTATGCCTCAAGCAACCTGACCTGTGAAAATGGCACCTGGCCTTTGTAAAGGTCTCTGAGATTATCAGGTGAAAATGTGCTCACTCTCTCTCCCTGCATAAAGTAGCTATTTTAAGTCTGGGCATGGACTTCAGGATTTGGCTGTGATCAGAGAGGAGGATGTGGCCAGTGAACCAAAGCGTGTTAAGTGTGTAACAGATTTAAATTCTGATGTCTTGTTCTCATAACCACCAATGATCATCACACCAAATGAATCTATTTCTGTGACAAGGAGCATAGTCAGAATACAAAATAGCGCAATCATCATTCTTTCTTATGACAATGACCAGAAGAAGGGTGAAAGGGAAAACAGCAAGCCCATCCACAGCTTGAACATAGCAATCTGACTACGGCCTCCTTGGATGCTCTGACACAGAGTAATCAATCACCTACAGACTGAGGCCTAGATGCTTTCCCTTTCACAGCTGGAGCAAAAAGAGTCAGGAAACCTTCCTTGGGTTTCAAGTCCAGTGATTCATCGGACGATCAGAGGGCTGGACAATCTGCTCGGCACAAAGACCTGACCAGTTCAGGTGCCATGGAGCTGTGTTGTTACTGGCTGCACGTTGCTACCCAGCGAGTACAGACCTGATCCCAAACCCATCAAAGTCAACGGAAAGACTCCCAGTGACTTGGATCAGGCTCTTCGTGACATAAATGCAGAGTTAATGCTATTCTGTGACTGTTTCCTGCAGAATTAACCCCCCTCTCCACCCCCATGCCCGGGACAGGGTGGGGCTTTCCTGGGCCCCGCTTGGGTGTTTTCAGAGTTTCCTCTCTTCTCTTCCAAAGTTTTTTTTTTCCTTTGGGAACCTTACTTCAGTCTTCCTGGATTTCCAGGTACAGGGACCTTCCTCTTAAGGACATTCAGTCTGAGTTTTCCTTTAAGAGAATCCATTGAGGTCTGGCTTGTTTATGGCAGGTAGGTATGGCTAAACCTCGGGCCAGGGTTTATCTTCAACTGCTCTCTGGAGTGATCAGCTTGTATCTGGTCTGGTGAGTCCTTGTGGGTGGCGGAAGTTTACACGCTGTCTTCCTCCCAGCAACCCTGTTGTAAGGGACAGCAGCTTTTCTCCTGGCTGCTGCCCTTCCTGTGACAAGTTCTCCCTTTTAAACTTGCTTCCTCCAAGTGGAGCAGGCTCTGCTCCAGAGGAGCTTGTTAGCCATCTTGATTGGGATGGAGGCATGCCCCATCATACCCCCACCACAGCTCCCTACCTCATCCTCACCTCAAATATCTGTAGAGCCTTAAACAGGTGGTGCTAATGTGGAGAGGCCTCATAGCCTTGCTAGCTATACACCTACATAGCTTAGCAGCTAGCTCATTGCGACAGTGGGCTACTTCTTCTTCATCACAATGAGGCAGACCGCATCTCAGACACTGACACAATATGCAAGCAGAATTACTGCAAATTTTGCAGTGGTGTGAGTTTGATGGTGGAATGGAGACAGCAGATGTCAAAGATGCTTTTATTCCTGGGTTCTAATTTAGTAGCTCGTTTGCGACCATGTAAATGATCTTGCCAAGGCCAACCAATGAGCGACAATTCTCCATAGATGGTAGTCTGCAATAAAATTACTTGAACGTATTGGTACGGTGAGTTCTGAGTTTTCTCAGTCATGCCACAAGGGGGAAAAAAAGCATGACCAGCTTTTTCAGTAGCGACTATCATATTTCATCTGAGTATTAGGAAAAGGGAAACTGGCCAAGCAAACAAGCACAGCAAGACAGGTCCACAGTGAAACTGCTGTTCTTCGTGCTCTTCTACAAACAGGAGGACACAGTCCTGGGTCTGAAAAGGAGCAGCACAAGAAACTGAAGTATCGGGCTTGAGCACAGAGACCTTACTTGGGCAATTCCCACGAGGCCTATGTTGTGTCTTTATCTACTTCACTAACCTAAGCTTTTTTTTTTCTTTTTTTCCTCTAACTCAGGTCTTTAGAAATGTTCCAATTTAATTTCTTTAAAATAATCAATATAATCTCTCTCCACATCCCTGATATAAAGTGCAGTGCACTGCTGTGAAAAGAGAATTAAATTGGCTTGTTTCCTTCTCACTCACCATTAACATTAATAAGAGTTCAAGGGGTCAAATCATTCCTTGTGTGGCCCTAAAGCTTTCAAATGATGCCCTCAGCGATACCTCTGCAATTCCCTTGCCTTCTATGCGTTGGAACGAGTGTAACTAACCACTACATAGGATCTGATCCAAAGCACACTGAAGTCAGTTAAAAGACTCCCATTAATTCCTATGGGTTTTGGATCAAGTATACAGTAAATAATTTCATTGATAGTGCAAAAGAAGGAATAGAATCCAAAACACACTTTCTTAGCTGTGTTGGCACTGGAGTAAACTGTACTCTAGTTTTAATCACACCAGCTATGTTCATAAATCTCTTGCAGTTATCAGTTGAGATCTTTTCCTTTACTGGGGTAGCGTATTGTTCAGTAAGTCACCAGTACACAGAATGCCTTTCTTTCCCACCGAGATGGCTCCTCTCTAATACATGTAATTCTTCAGAACTTATTTACAAAATTATATTTCATGGGGTAATGCAGAAGGACTCTCCGCCATGAAATGCTCACCCAGATGATGTCCACCAAAAAAAAAAAACTTCCTCCCTTCTGTGCAGACTTTAAACATCCTATACATTACTTAGACCTTTCCCATCATTCAGCAAGTACTGGTTCTGTTTAAAGATACAAGTTTCTTAAGGGAAAAATACCACATGTGTACTCTTTGTGAAGATACCCTTGATGTCCTTTGTAACAGAACATTGTACTTCCAACATATCAAGGTTTACAGTTCTCATGCAGGAGAATATTAAGGATGTTCTAATGGATCACCAATTTTCAACTTAAGCCAAATCTGTTTCTGATTAATGGTCAATTACAATTTGTCTTAATATTTCTTTTTAAGAAAGGAAATCCATACTGTTATTTTTGTTGTCAAAATAGTGTAAAAACCAGCCTGGTACATAATTTTTTCTTCTATACACAGAGAAAACTGATGGATTATTGATATTAGTTATGTATTTGACGGGACAACTGGTGACTGATGAGCTTTTGACCTCACTCACTAGTACTTGTTTTAAAATTAAAAACACACCAAGCATATTTCATATTATGTGACAGCTGGATTTACTGGCAGAGCTTGTCATAAATATCTTGCTCCTGCGCAGAATGGACTATACTTTTGTGTCTGATGACCACGGAGCCTAGAAATCTGTTTACCATGGAAAAAAGTGGAATTTGCATTTTTACAGAGAATCTTTAGTTTTTACATTTTGTGAAAAAAACCATACACTAGAACCCCATTTATCCATCTGTCCATATTAACTGACCCACCAGCTGCATGGGGCTGACCACCTGAACCACCAGCCACCCAGGGCTGAAGCCGAACCACCAGCCGCTGGCAGCCCTGGGTGGTTCAGTTAAGATGCAGAGCTGGATAATGGTGGCTTGGATACACTGGGTTCTACTGTATATCAGTAAGACACTGTGTTCAACTGATACCTATCTATATCGGGGCTAGTGAAACTAAAGTGCAGCATTTAATTTTAATCACGAAAAAAACAAGATTATATTTGTTGGAGAATTTTGGGTTTTTTATCACAGAAAACTAGGATTCCCTGCTGATGACTATCGTTTTTCTCCCATGGACCCACTATACTGAGAGATAGAGAGAGAGGAGGAGTGTTTCAGTTGCATGATATTTGGGTCCCAAAACATGAACACACACACACACAAAAGGCTTTGGTGGGGTTTGGTGAAAGTGGCCTCCTAGGAATGTGAATACAGAATGTGGCCCCATATTTTACCACATAAAGGAACGGGAGAAGTAAAATACTGGAAAAGGATTGAGAAAAACATGTAAGGGCCTAAAGGATACCTGGAATAATATGTAGTCCTGCTATTCTATGTATTATTTGTAAATGAGGTAAAATTTTCAAAAGCACTCAAGTGGCTTAGGGGCCTACCCCACATTTTCAAAGGAGACAGACGCAGATTCTCAAAAATATTCAGGTGCCTAAGTCACTTTTGAAAATGGGAATTAAGGTTTTTTAATTGTTTAATTGTTTCAGCCCTCACCATAATATCTGGGCATTTTATAAACTTCATCGGTTATCTGAGAAGAGGAACACTCCCCTCCCCTCTTTCTTTTAAGCCACTTTCTCACAGTCATCGGCAACACAGAGAAGTTGCATGAGACAAAATGGATCCTTTTTTTGATCATATTAACAAGCTAGTGGAGGAAGGGATACACTAGAACGCATATATCTGGCTATTATTGATGAAGGAATCTTACTGGAAAAGTTAATCCAGCAGAGAACGAGAAATGAAAATGAACTGAAGGCTAACTAGATGGTCATGATGGTTCCTCCTGGCTCTGAAGCTATGAGTTGGATTGTATGGGGGTCCCATTGCTAGGGCTGGTTTCATTTCACATCTCTGTTAATAATCTGAAAGAAGGGTCAGCCACATGACAAATAAATTGACATGGGAGTCTTTGTGAATAGGATGGGAGGGAGATACTTGGAAATCAGCAATACTGGAAAAATGGAGAGGTTACAAAGGGCAGCAATACTGGATGAGTTAGCAATGAGAAATGGTCGTAAAAGAAGCCAATGTGATTCAGGGCTGCAGAGGATACCAATATCAAATCACAGACCAAGGAAGTGACAATACATGGCCTCAGTCATACCACCACTAATGCACATACATAACCTTAATAATGAGAGGAGTCCCATTAGACGCATGAGTTTAGAGGTAAGCATGTGCTAGAAGTGTTGGAAGGATCAGGGTCTATATGTAAGTGCTAAGTCTGTACTCCTCACTATCGCAAAGGTGTCTGTCAACTGGAGATAATTTAGAGAACAGCAACAGAACTTATTTATAATACTTTCATAGAATCGTAGAACTGGAAGGGACCTTGAGAGGTCATCTAGTCTAGTCCCCTGTACTCAAGGCAGGACCAAGTATTATCTAGACCATCCCTGACAGGTATTTCTCCAACCTGCTCTTAAAAATCCCTAATGATGGAGATTCCACCACCTCCCTAGGCAATTTATTCCAGTGCTTAACCACTCTGACAGTTAGGAAGTTTTTCCTAACGTCCAACCTAAACCGCCTTGCTGCAATTTAAGCCCATTGCTTCTTGTCATGCCCTCAGAGGTTAAGAAGAACAATATTTCTCCCTCCTCCTTGTAACAACCTTTTTTATGTACTTGAAAACTGTTCTCATGTCCCCTCTCAGTCTTCTCTTCTCTTCTCCAGACTCAACAAACCCAAGCTTGCAATCTTCCCTCATAGGTCATGTTTTCTAGATCTTTAGTCTTTTTTGTTGCTCTTTTTCCTTCAATCTGTCCACATCTTTCCTGAAATGTGGCGCCCAGGATAACAGGATAGCACTTTCTCCCCAAGCATCATAAAAAGCTTTAAACAGGAACGTAAGCATTATTATTTCCATTTCACGACAGAAATGGAGCTATAACAAGATTATATGACCTGGAAAAAGATCTTAGGTCTCCTGATTCTGTGTCTTGTGCTCTAACCACTAGATGACATTGCCTCCCTAAGGTACCTAGAGAAATAAGAAAAATGAGAGAGCTCAATACATATAACCTGTGTAAACAGTGACTAAGTAGGAATGTAATAACTTTCAGCAAGGATCTGAAGCGTAAACAACAAGGATGGGAAGGAATTGTTTAAGGTGGCCAAGAGCAAAAGCAGCTAAGAGTAATGAGAACAGAATAAGCAATGGAAAATTTACGACGGAATATTTGAAAAAGTTTCACAATAGTGAAATCTATTAAACTGTGGAACAGTAGTGCAATGGATGTGGCAGATGCCCCATTGCTTGAATTATTTAAAATTAGACCTGATATAATATTATATATATATATAATATTGGAGAATATACGGTCATACTGAGAGAATGGTGACCACACTTTGGATCTTTACTTTTTTAAAGATAAAAATAACACACTAAATTCTACTCTGAATTACACCTACCCAGCAACTCTCAGACTTACACAGACTGTAACACTGCTGAAAAAAGAGCAGGCTTTCTATAAAATTAGAATCTTGCAGAGGTCTCTTAACCAATAACACAGGAGAAGAGCAAGATTCCTTGCTGTATGGCTGCCTTGAGATATTGTACTAAAGACACAGGAATGGAGAATGGTATTTTCTAAGCAATTTCCAGAATAAATAGTTGGTGAATGACAAGTAGGTAGGGAGAGAAAACATAGGTCTGGAAGAAAAAAGATGTCTGCCCTTTAATTGAGTACATAAGGAAATTGTTCAATATCAGTTAATCCATGTGGAAATACGACTCCATCCTGCAGCGAAGGACAGTCAATTCTAGGATGTTTTGCTGAGTAAGAGCCAGCTGAACAAAGAAAGAAGAATCCGCTTTGTTTGAGTTAGAAATCTTTGTCATTATAATTCGAGCTGGGCAACATTTTTTGGATGAAAGTTATTTTGCCAAAATAATGCCGATTCAGGGCAACTGAAATAGTATGTGAATGTGGGTCAAATTTGCTGATCAGAAAAAAGATTCCAAAAAAGTCAAAACATTCCCTTTTGCCATTTTTGAAATGAAACGTTTTGACTTTTCAATTCAAAACAACTTTTTGTTTCAAATTTTACAATTTTATTTAAGAAAAGTTGAAAAACTCAACAAAACATTTTGTTTCAGTTTGAACAAACCACTTGGTTTGGCCCACAACTATTTTTTTATTTTTTATTTTAGCCCACAAAACAAAACAAAAAACAAACAAAGATGGGGAAAAAAACCCCAGCAATTCACACAGCTCTCATTTAAAACAAAGGCATCACCAACTTTTTATCATTTCAGATGATCCCTACGGAACAGGGAAAACAAACATTTGATGTCTCAGGATAGTTTCTGCAATAGGAAAACAATATATCCTCCACTCTACTGCCTGTGGTAGAGGAATTTAGACCCTTAAGCAATTTACGCTGCATTTACGTAAGGAAACCTTTCCTCAACTTACTACCATTCTTAAGCTGTATATGAACCAAGCAGAAATGAACTAGCAAAGTGAATGTCTACCCAATAATCTACATGTGCCTCTAGAATCACGAACCTCGGAAAATCTCCAAGAAGAACATGGTCACGTCAAATGTAAAAGGAAGACAGGAGAACAGAAGAAGCAAAGCTTCCAAAAATTTCTCCAAGATGTGCCTGGTTCATGTCAATAAATACAGGCCAAGGAAGTACGCAAGTAATGTTACAATGTTAAATTTATTACTATTTATTTATTTATTTATTTATCTATTTATGGAGATTTCCATTCTGCCTTCGGCACTTTCCAAACACTCAAGAAAGATGGGCTCTGCTCCAAGGGGCTCACAGTCTATGGAATTTGTGCCTTCTGCCACAGTGGTGGTTGATACCAGTAGGTTAAACTTGTAGGGTGGGTTTTTCAAAGCCACCTCAGAAAATCAGATGGCCAATTCTCATTAATTTCAATGGGAATTGGGTTTCTAACTCCCTAAGGTAGTTTTGAAAATCTCTATTTTGCCTGCTAGAAAGTAGGACTAGGAATCACAACTGCTGGTGATTAATGGATACACATTGTGTGTTAAAAACATAATTTCAGAACACGGAGCTTCTGGAAAAGCTTCCCTTTTCGCTTTGCTTTGCCTTTATTGAAATCAAAACTGGATGTCTCGCTAAGGCTATGTCTACACTGCAGGTTTCTTTTGGAAACATGTAGTGTGCATACGTGCATAGCCCCCCTGTCATGGTATAAATCGCATTGTAGACGGCGAGGCATGGATGAACCTAGTAAAGACACACCTGAAGGATATGGGTATGTACCCAGAGTACATACCCTACGCGTTCTCTACTGCTGCAAGCCACACCTCCTGTCTACACTGCTTTTTATTAGCTGTGTAGCATCCCATTGCCTCCAGCTGCTGGAGCCTCTCCTCCTTCCCTGCAACAGGGAAATGCTCCAGCAGCAGGGGAAGGCCCTGGCAGCTCCCCACTGCTGGAGCCCTTCTCTGCCGCAGGGAAAGACTCCCGCAGCAGGGAACAGTTGAATCATTTTCCCCCTGCCTCCCCTCTGCCAGAGCCTTTCACTGACACGTACAGCTAAACACCGCAGCATGGACACAGCCTGTTTTCACTCCCACTTGTAGCTACACGTGCACTACATGCTGCCAAAAGTGATGTGTAATGTAGAGGTAGCTTAACGGATGTGCTATTGCTCAAACAGAAGTTATGGGCTCGATGGAGGAATTACTGAGTGAGGTCCTATGACCCATGTTATGCAGAAGGTAATGGTAGATGATCGTAGTGGTCCCTTCTGGCCTTAAAAGTCTATGCATTTCCCTTTGATACAAGACAATCTAATATTTGCTTTTTAAAGTTATAATGTATGTTTTCAAAGCCACAGACCAAATTTTGATCTCAGTTATACTGTCTTTAATGGGAATTGCATAAATGTAGGCCGGAGTCAGCCCCACTGGTTTTACTTTATATCACAGTTACAATTATTAAACCAAAACAGTTTTAACAATATTTTTTTAAAGGGTTACATTAAAAAATATCAAAAACTAGGGGGCTAAATTTCATTCTGGTGTAAATACGCATACCCTTTCCTTCAGAGTGTAGACCTAGACATGGTGACCAATAGTTTCATCAACTCTAGGTTAGACTACCACAAAACATCCATCTGAGGTTAACCATAAAAGCCACATGGAACCTCAGCAACTTGCTCCATCGTGCAGTCCAAAGAGAACACATCTTACTGCTAACTCTGTGCTTTTCTCTGACTCCCTATCCAATTCCCGTTTCATTTCAAAGTGATGGCCCTGATATGTACGGTCTTTAAAGCAGTAAGCCCAAAATATTTTCTTGTTCTCCTGGTAGAGGGTCCTAATCTCCAAAATTCAGGATGAACTTATGTCTGGACACTTTTAGGTCACAATGCAAGATAACACAGGCCTTTCTAGAGCAATGAAATGGCCCTGAGATGCCTTCTTGGAAGACAAACAACTAAGCAGTCCTGTACAAGATATTTTCTATGACATGAGAGAGGCAGAAACATTAGGTCCTTTGCAAAGAGAACTAGTTCTGACTTTTTCTTATGTACATGGTGCCTGGATCCCATGGTAGATCTAGAGTGACAGACAAAAATACATTGATTCACAGTAGACCACTGTTTTATCTCAGCCAAATAATGTCTAGTAGGAATGCCACTATTAGCATATGTAGTTATTTTTCCAAACTGTGATCTGTGGGCCACTTAGGGTTTGTCTAAATGGAGCACTATGGGGAATGTGATTTCTAACGCACACTAACATGTTGCCCATTAATTGGTCCATGTAGACCCTGTTGGTGAGAACTAAAAGTTCCCCAGTACTTTTAGTAGTGCTGTTTTAAAGGTTAAAATTAATTAAAGTAACAGTGCTGTCGGAAATTCTGCATTAAGATTTTGTTGTGGGATCGGCTATGAAGAGACCAAACAGTCTGTGCTGGAAAGAAGCAGATATTGGTTGGAAAATTCTTAAATAACTTACCAAAGTGGAAATGGAAAACTTTAAAAATAAAAGAAAAACTAATGGTTCCAATAGCACAGGATGGGGGTTGGGCCTCCTCCTCTTATTAGATAGGACAGCAGCCAATGGGAAATAGTTATTTTAGTGTCATTCAGCTACCCAAGCTCCTCCCCCTATCCTCTTCCCAGTCTTCCTCTTGCTTCACTGGAAAGAGGAAGCAAATCCCAGCTGCTCCCATTTTGGGCAGTTTTACTGTCTTTTTTGCTGGCTGTTTTAGGATTTTTGGGCCACGGCTCTCGTTTTCTTTAGGCACCATGAGTTCCTCCACGGAAGAGAAGAGGAGGAGGGGCACAGAGTATACTCCTCATGCTGACACGCATCCGCGTTCACTTAGCAGGTTCCTTCCACACTGCCAGAGTCAACAAGAGATTGTGGCGGCAGGGGTAATTGCCTGGGTGAGCCAGGCCTTTGCTACTGCCTAGGCTGACTATGGTAGAGACTCCCTTGACTTCTGAGTGAGTGGGAGTGAAGGAGCTGGCCTGTAGGAGGCTTGAAGCCTCAAGCAGACTTGCAAAATGAGCCAACCAGAGATACCTGCACAGAGAAGGAAACTTAAGCAGCTGATTCCTTATCAAAGTAGCTGAAGCAGCTCCAGAGGAGTAGGAGAAAGAAAAGGTGGAGGGGACTGACTTTGGGAAGCCACAAGGGAGTCTGCTTAGGAAGGCCAGTTGGAAGCTAAGACAAGACAGACTGTGAAGGAGCCCTTTTTGCTCACCCAAGCTCTGAGGTAAGAGGCACACCCTGGGACAGACTTTTTGGACATCTGTGAGTGATTGGCGAATTTCCCTTTTTAAGTTTGTTTGGGGACCCTCCCCCTCCTAGAAAGGAGCCTGATCAGGCTATGTGTTGTGAGACAAACTTTCATTAAAGCTTTTCGGGATATGTCTCCCTAACACTATCACAGGTTGATGACACAAATTCAGCAATATGATTTTGGTGGAGGCTAGACTGGGATGGGAAAAATTTTATCTTCACATATGGATCAAGAAGACTGGAAATATGCTTCTGTTCTCAGTTGCACCAGTTTTATACTGGTGTAACTCCCCTGGCTTCAGTGCGGTTACTCCCGATTAACACCTGAGAGCAGAATCAGGCTGAGAACGCATATGTGCAAGACAGCTCATATTTCTATACAAGAATATGCAACAAATGTAACAGAATAGGGAATTTCCCCTACAGCCTAAACTTTAATATTATAAATGTAGGGACAATGCGCAAAACCTAACACCATAAGTATTGCTCAACAAAGGGTTGCAGAACCCACCCTAAACCTTGCCCTTTCAAAATACAGCCAGTGATTAAAAAGCAAAAAACCTTGCCGTATTATCAATCCATATAAAGCCATATTTTCCCACTGCTGTGTTTTTAGGTTAGCACCTTCAATATCCATTAGTGCTAGTACACATCATTGCTTTGTTTTCCATTATTTATTTATTATGTTGCTCCAGTTAATAATTCAGAAAGTTTAAGTGCTTCCACTGTAACGTATTTGCAAAGTGGATCCAGGGTGCGGAGATCTCACATTTCAGTAGGAATTTTAGGGGCTGGGGCTTCACTTAAAATAGACTCTTGTTAGCAAATGTGCAAGCTAGTGCAAAGCAATGAATTTTACCAATCGGCAAGCAAGTCAAACACACCCATCTAAAAAGAAAAGAGAGCGCATTACAAAACTGTACTTTGCTCATTTATTTTGACAAGAGCAGTTTACGTGTAATTATCTTTGATAATACAGAACACACTCTAAAATTTGCTGCAGTTCTGTTTATAAAACTAATGAAGTCTCAGTAATAAGAGAACCTAACCTGAGCACTCTATGAATATTTTGCGGAGACAGGGGGGAGAAGCCAGATATTTTTCTGTGAATTACAAATTGTGAAGATTAGTGAACTGCGGTTTTGGTGGGCTCTGTTGTACCGTACTCATCAAACAACAGAAACTGCTGAAAGGTCTTCTGCTGTAACATGGGAGAGCGGCATGGAAAATGTCCAGAACTCAGGAGTTAATATAAACATCTCTAATGTTTAATGTCAGAATTAAGAGCAGCTTGTAGGAGGTGTTTAGCGCCTTGGAAGATCTGCCTCCATGACCTCTGGAGACAGGAAGCCCCACCGCTTATATGTCCAAAGTTAGGCTATAAATAGACTTGCATTATTAGAGCTCCTTCAAACTGCAACAGCAGGGCCCTTACCTGCTTTGTACTTGTTTGTGCCAGTAAACACTGTTGCCTAGGAAATGACCCCATCAAGTCATCAAAGGACTCTAATGTGACTATTCTTACATGCAGTGTTATTGTAGCTATGTTGGTCCCAGGATATTAGAGACAGAAGGTTTGTGGTGAGGTCATACCTTTTATTGGACCGATTTCTGTTGGTGAGAGAGACCAGCTTTCGAGGTTACACAGAGCTCTTCTTCGTGGTCCCATAAAAGATATTACCTCACCAACCTGGTGTCTCTAACCATTCTAAAGCAGTTACTGAAAGGCGATTTAAAGCAGTGGAACCAAATTGTTTAAAAACATATTGATGTTTAACAGGGTGGGGAAAGTACATTTATATTCAAACGAACACTGCATGATGTCTTAACAGTGCTCTGGAAAAAAAATCCATGTGTCAGGCGCTCTATAAAATAAAAGTGTGTTTCAATCTACGACAGGGAGTTCATTAATTTACCTTATTGTTTAAAAAGCAAGAGTAACAACCAGGAAACTTGCACAAGACAATTTGAATGGATGTTGAAATTAAATAGGAGTTGGATACCTTCCGTAGAGTGCTTTGAAACCCCGCCGCCTAACTATCTATCTCCCTCTCTCCCTACTAATGACACACACAATATTTATGAGGCGGTTGATCAAGGAGCTGACTGAGTTTGAGGGGAGAAACACTCGTTGCTGTTGGGGGAAGGTTCTTTTTTCTTTGAAGATTAAAGGGGGTTACCCTTGTGAGTTTTATAATTGGTCAGTTTTTTGGCTTATGGAGAATGTGGTAATTTCCCTAGGAAAGGGTTTGCAACAGGCAGAATTAATATTTCAGCATGCCCATATTTAAGACATGGAAAAGTCTAAAATCTTTATTCCCTCTCATATCTCAAAAATATGCTTTGGGGGAGCTTGTGCTCTGATTCATCCACCAGGGAAGGAGAAACTGCAAGGCACGTCAAGACTCCATTCCCAGGGTTTACACTATTCTCCTGCTTTGCTTAGGAACTCTGAATTTGTTGAAGTCACTAAGTGTCGGGCCTTGAGTTATACTGGGTGGCTGATGGAAAAATGATTCACTTAAGCAGCAGTAAATTTGTAGGTGTTATTGTGCAAAGATTATAACTTTAATAAAGGGTCCTAGACATAAAGCTGGGTGACATTTTTCAGTTTTTCCAGAGGAAAATGCAGGTTCCAATCAACCGAAACAATTTTGTGACAATTTCGTCACATTGTTATGGTTAAAAAAACACAATCTAAACAAAGCCTGGAAGAAATCAAAATGAAACATTTCAATTTTTCTATTCCAAATGACTTTGTTTCAAAATTTACATCCATTTTATTTAAATCATTTTTTTTAAATGTAAAAGCTTAAAACTGACTGAAATGTTTTGGGCCAACAAAAAGTTTCATTCAACTCCAAATGTTTTTACTATTATTATTATTATTTATTATCTTGGAACAGCCAGTGACTTGAGAAATCAGATATTTGCACAGTTCTGCCTGCACATTTTACAAGCTTCGTATGATAGTTGGCAGAGCTGGGCTGGGATTTCTGCACAGCTTATGAGCACTGAAGATATTCCTGTAGAGTTTACTCGTCTTGCAGGAACTCCTGCAGAACTTAATTTTCACAGAAAAAAAATAGATACACAGGGTGCGGTTCTTGAGGAGTTTCTAAACTCCAGAGGCAAAGACAGAGACAGAGAGACAGGGCTCATACTCCTGGGACTCAGAATATAAGTCTCATCGCTCTCTGATCAAAATTGTAACAAGCCCTTTGACATCATGTGTTCACAGACCAAAGGTTTCTTTAAAACCCAATCAACTCAGGCAATTCCCACATCAAAGGTGTAGCAATAAGGTTATGGTTATTATTTCATATACACAAATTTCCTTTAAAAGGGATTAAGGTTGGTCACGTGTGACATTTATCTTATGCAAGCCCCAAACAGCATGGAAATACCAAGTTCTGAGATGTCTCTTAACCATGCCAAATGCCTGCATAGCATGTTTCTGCTGACCGTGATAGACTGCACATCATCACAAGGAACTTCCTTCTGCTTCCAATAGATAAGGAAATACTACACGCATTAATCTCCTTCATAGTTATCATGCAAAACATTAGTCACAACCTCACACTTCCTCCAGAAACAAACAACGCACCATATACTTGACCTATGTGCATTGTCAACCATAAGCGTCTGCTGATATTGCAAAACCTTAATTTTAACCTAGCAACAGACTACATTGCCACAAAATGTGCTAGATGATTTACAGATATGTAGGAAGACAGCCCCCTGCACTCTAAACTTTACAATCTAACTGATCCTGCATGTATTTTACTCATGTGAGTAGTCACCATTGACTTTAATGGGGCTCTGACTACTCATATGAATAAACGAGCCCAAGGACTGGAATGCTGCTAGCTGTAAGAAACCCCAGACAGCCATTTTCGGACAAGGCTGAAGAGCTTGGAAAAGAACTGAGATGGTACCATTCTTCACAAGCTCTGAAGTCTCCAAGTGACACACGCATACACACACTATATATTTAAGCCATCAGAGATCATCTGTGAAGGAAGATCAGAAGGAAATGTGTTTATAGTAGTACTAATGTATACAAGTGTAAATGTTACATTGAAACCTTTCCTTGCAATACACGTAACAGCAACAAAGTGGTGGAAGTCTGTAGAAAGAGCACCAGTAGATTTACTACCTAAAAGCTTTTGTTTTAAAAGTTATTTACGAAATATCCTGAATACCGTTTACAACGTTTCTGTATATATCAAATGTCAGTTTATTAAGAATTGTGTAGAACTCGCTCTTTGAATAGGACTGGAAGCAGGGTTTTGCATACAACGGTCCCAAGGTTTAACTCTGTAATGCCTTCTGAAGTCCTGAAAATAGAGAACTGAGCTTCAACACAGCGTATGTCTACACTGAAATCAGGAGGGGTTATTGTAGCTTTGACCAAAGCTAGCTCAGATATTTCTTCTTGTGCAGCAATCACACCTCCTGACTACAGTGTAGACATACCTAAAGAGCTAAAATGAGGAGTAAGAAAGTGGAGTGTAATAGAATTGTCCATAATATTAACCTCAACCATTACATTTAAACTTAAGTACATTCTGAAGTGCTTCATCCAATTGGGGTCAGAGTGCTCAACACCTTACAAAACTGAACCCTCATCTCCACCGCTCATCTCCACAGGAAAGCTTGAAGCCAAATGTTTTCAACCATCTCAAAATTACAGGTACCCAGCCTAAGTCAATGTCTTGATGTGTGTTATTACACACACAGGAAAATTTAATAAATGCCGTACTCTTTTGGTTCTCTTTGTAGGAATCAACTAGAAGTCCAGAACTTTATGGGATACTTGAGCCATCAAAAGCTTTTGAATCTGATTCCCGCTTTGTAACAGCTATTTTACATGGCAATTTAAATCAGGGAAATAATGTCTTTAAAAGCTAGAAATGCAAGAGAAAGAATTGGCTTGGCTTTCAAGGGTGCAACACAGCAGCGCCTACTGACCTCAGTGGGATTTGCGGGTGCTCAGAACTTCTGAAAATGAGGCCAATAATTCACATAAATATATAACGATATTCAAACAAAGGAAGGGGACACCCTTCACCATTAATATCTATTTTTACATTTAGTCTCTGTTTCATTGTATGCACTTTTGCAAACCATCAGTTAACCTAAAACAAGACAATGAGCACAGCTGATGGGTTTTACAAAATCAGAAACGGCAGGGACTGAAAAAAACAAACCCAGAAACAGTTGCACACGTTTAAACTCTTTTGAGAAATCTGGGGAAGAAGCAATGTAATTTGCTCTAAGGCTAGCCAATTAAGTCAACCTAATGCTAGTACGCAGTCTTTAAAGTTTCTCTAATCCCACCATAAAACACTGTATGTGTACATTGGTGTGATTTAAAGTGGTTGAAATCACTTGGTTGAAAAAAGCTTTTGGTTTCTGACGGGGTTTTCTTTTGTTCCGGGTTTGGATTTGATTCAGTTTCAATGGTGTTGGTTCATTTCAAATACAGTGATATTTTTTTCTTGCAAAACCATATAACACGATCGGCACATTGACAATGACTTGCTCCTGGGGGCGCCAACCCTGCAACTCCTGTCACTCCCCCGATCCTCTCTCCTGTCTCAAATATGCACTTATTTCAGTATATCGTCCAGAAACTACAGTGATGAGTTCAGTATAGGAGCCTGCTTACCTTGGCCATCTGTGCCCCTCTGATCCACGCTCATTACACCATCTCCCAGCGTCCCTTCTCCACCTGTCTCTCTTGGCATGCTGCTTCCTGCCTTCCTCATACCATCACTCTGTTCCTTGTTATACCTCATTAAACCTGGGCGATGGTCGCTCAGGTCAGGCCCTCTTTCTGCCTCACTAGAGCAGCTTTTCTTCATGGCTGCAGGGGAACATTCAAACCACCCCCCTTGGAACTGCTGCTGCCCTGGTCCCTGTGGAGGAGGAGTAAGGGGCCAAATATACCAAATGAGGCCGTCAGCTCTGTTCTTGCTTATCTCTTTGGCCAGTTTCTGGTATGTTCTGGGAACCGTGGAGCTTCTGCATGTTCATAGAGCTCCGGCTGGCAAGTGATTGGGCCAGGGGGTTAAAGTTATTTAACTGCATGGAAGGAGAGGAAGGATCACACTGGGAAGAGCTTCCCAATCAACTCTAATCGGCTGCTCATTTTAGCACCCTGAGTGGGCGGGCTTGGGAGATACCACCTCTTATTTTTTTCCCCAAATCAAAAAGGAGCGAAGCCCAAGGCTCTGGATGTAGCTGGAGTCGACGTACCTTAGGTCGACTTACCGTGGGGTCTCGACTGCGGGGGGTCAACGGGAGAAAATATCCCATCCACTTACCTTACTCTTCTTGTCAGGGTCGACTGGAGAGCGATCTGCAGTCGATTTGGTGGGTCTTAACTAGACCCGCTAAATCGACCACTGGTGGGGTCGATCTCAGAACGTCGATCCTGGCTGTAGTGTAGACCTGCCCCAAGAAACCCAACAGGCCATCTGAGCCACACCCAGAAGGAAGCCAAGCTGGAACAGCCCAATGGTGTATTAGGGGACCAGAGCCCAGACAGCAAACATGTCATGGTTTGAACTCCTGCATGATCTACTGAAAGCTCATTTTGTGGGCAGAACTTGGAAAAGTACCAGTACCTTTCTCTTTCCTTTTCCAATTTAACCTCTGCACAATCCCTTCCAATAGCACAAAGAATGTGAAGCAAAAATTCAGTTTAAAGGATAAACCATGTCTCTGAACCCACGCCATTGATCGGTGTTGATTTCAGGTCTATTCGTATCTTTTAGGCTTCATAACCTCTCTAGCAAAGAGCTCCACAGGCTGATTGTGCATTGTGTGAAGAAGTACTTCCTTTTGTTTCTTTTAAATCTGCTGCCTATTAATTTCATTAGGTGTCCCCAAGTTCTTGTGTTATGTGAAGGAGTAAATAGCATTTCCTTATTCACTTTCTCCACACCGGTCAAGATTTTATAGACCTCCAGTTGACTCTTTTCTAAGCTGAAAAGTCCCAGTCTTTTTAATCCTTCCTCATACGGAATCTGTTCCATGTCCCTAATCAGTTTAAGTTGCCCTTCTCTGTACCTTTTCAAATTCCAATATATCTTTTTTTGAGATGGGGTGTCCAGATCTGCATACAGTATTCAGGATGTGGGCATAGCATAGATTTATATTTTCTGTCTTGTTCTCTATCCCTTTCCTTGTTCGCTCTTTTGACTGCCGTTGCACATTGAGCAGATGTTTGCAGAGAACTGTCCACAATGACTCCAAGATCTCCTTCTTGAATGGGTAACAGCTAATTTAGACCCCATCATTTTGTATGTATTGCTGGGGTTATGTTTTCCAATGTGCATTACTTTGCGTTTATCAACATTGAATTTCACCTGACATTTTGTTGCTCAGTCACCCAGTTTTGTGAGATCCCTTTGTAACTCTCTGCAGTCTGCTTTGGACTTAAACCCCCTTTGGCAGTGTAAAGGGGCATTAAAATTGGTGCCAATGTACTGGACTTAGTGTAAATGAGGATCAGACTCTGAGAGTTTTGTTAAACTGAGGCTCCAAGGCTTTGTCTCTTTGATGATTATTTTGAATCTGATCCTTTGAAGTGATAAGGGTGTGGAATTCAGGGTACTCAGCGGCTCTGAGGAGATGGTTAGCAACTTGTAGGACTGCGTCCTGTATCTCTGAATCAAAATATGTTTTTTCACATCAGATCTGTTTTTTCAGGATATTCCCACACCCATAACAATTCTATGATATAAACACATTGAAAAGGAGGGTAGACAGTAGAACATATGAATCAGAATAAAACAAGATGCATGCGTAAAATCAATGTTATGTTAAGACTCAGGGTGGTAGTAAAAGTCTATCTGCTGAGAGTAGAATAGGATCTCACAGAGCTTTTGGCAAAAAGCCCAGCTGAGCCCAGAAAACGTTCAAGATTTTCAAAAGAGACTTTTCTGTGATTATGACAAAAAAACCCACATTCTGCTACAATCAGAGACTGCGTTGTATAACCACCTTATCAGCAAATAGATGGCTGAGCTATTAGTGTTATTACAATGATCAGGCCATAGAATGATTCTTCTCAGATTCAATACCACTGCTTGTTTTATAACGTTTTGCATTTTCCAAACATCTCATACGCAAGAAAATAGTTATTGTCGTAGTGCTGCCTGTGCTGAAATTTACATATCAGAGGAACGGTTCTGAACTCTCAATTATACATACTGAAAAGCAAACGGAAATCAGCCCATCCTTCCTAACTTAAGTTCCAACAAAATTCATTGGAATATTAACTACATCAAGTCTCACAAGCCTGTAAAGTCTAAAATCAGCCATTTGGAAATGTGATTAGACTCTGACCCAAAGTCTGCTCCAGTGGGTTGCTCTAGTGTAATTTGTTCATTGTTTCAAACCAGAAACAGAATTCAGCAAGACTATCAAAACCACTGACCTTTCTTTGCTAGAGTATTATTGGGTTCATATTTCTCAATCAGTTGTTGAACTTGCTCCTGTTTCATTGGCGGATAAAGGATTTCATTTAACCGTGGATCACGTTGCTTATAATTTATAAACTCCATCATCTGATCAACAGTAAGGTATGGTCTGCTCTTGGCACCGCTAGAGAAAAATGATGGTTAAAAAAAAATAAAAGAAATTAGAATATTTTCCCTTGCAGTTTAGTTCAATGGTTTGCAACTTCCCATGGAAACAGAAACAAGATTCAAACTACCAGGCAACAAAAAATTATGTTCTGTTAAGTCTCCAAACTCATTTACTTTATGACTATGTATGGCAAACTTTCTTCATTAAACACCTATCAGTGAGAGGGCTCAGCATTGTTGATGTCAGTGAAAGACAATTAGGCCAATGCTGAGAGCTTTTGAAAAGTCTACTCCTAGATTCCTGGACAGGACATACTTTTTAAATGAGAGGAAACGAAATGCTGTATTACTGAGCCTGTTACCTAAGTTCCATTGGCATTCCAGGCCTAACTATTAGGGTTTTCTGTTGGAGGACAGAAGCCCTGATTTTATTATACAATTATTTGCTTGGTTTACAGAGCCCTCAAAGAATGCTAGGGACTTTACAAAACAGGCAAAAAAAGATAGATCCCAACCCAAGGAGCTGACAATCTCAGGCTACGATCCTGCAACAGACTTTGTGTAGAGGGACCTCTGAACACACCTAGGGCCCCAATGAGCACCATATGAATACCAGGCACTGTGATGTGCCTGCATGCATGCAGGATTGGTGCGAAAGGAGATTACTATATGTGGCATTTTCAGAAGCATTTATTGGTGACCTGACTCTGTTCCTATTGCAATCAGTGGCAGTTTTTCCATTAAGTTCAATGGGAGGAAGGTTCGGCCAAAGCTGAGCACTTCTGAAAATGTCACCCTATTGGTTGGGGCAGAAAAAGATGAACAGAGCAAGAATACACAGGTTTCAAATATAAGCTCATGAATTTGCTTTGATGGCTCTTGGGATGTGTCTTAGGTGTCTTGGGAACTAACATCTCATCCACGTGGCTACCATCTTGCCCCATTTTCTTGCTCCACTGGTAATAGGAGAAGAGGCTTGTTGGATATAGTTGGAAATAGTGTTGGAGCTGAGAAGTACAGTGAATCTTGCAGGAATAGCCATACCACCACATGCCATTGTCTGCTTGCCTGCCAGGGGCCAAATTTAGCTCTGGAGTAAGCAGGTGAAACATTTTGTGAAATCAAGGAGTGTTGCATCTACTTAGGCTGGGGTTGCATTTATCTCCAATAGTAGTGAGACAGCAGGTTGCTGCAGAAATAGTCAATATCTTGTGGAGGACGGAGCTGTACATAGGAATGCCAGTGAAACCAAAGCAAGTTTTTTAAGCCTGAAAGGTCTGTGAGGTTCACCAAAGAAACATAAAACCGTACTGATCCAATCCCAGAAAAAGAGGATGTGAAAAAGTTCGGCTAAAGTTGTATGGCTTTCAGGTGTTTAAGAAATTGAAAATATGAAATGACAAAAGCACAGCTGTTTGCAAATGTAATTTACGCTGTAATGAGGCATATGATCTCTAACTGCATCATGCATGAATCCTAAATGCTATTGCATTCTTATTCCAACTCCTTATTAGTCTTCAAGTGGTTTCTATACGCTGATATCTAATGCCTGTTCTCATGCTTATCACTTCCTCTCCTTTTTTCTCACTGAAGCTTAAACTATCATAATACATATTGAGAAACAAGGCCTGGCAGTTCTACTCCTCTAGAAATAAATTACTGTAAAACTCTGGCCATTACAAACAGTGGCTAAAGCTTGGAGGAAGGAACTTTTGATCTACATTCACCTTCTAGGTTAAATAACAATCCTTCTTGACATGGAAATCTGTTCCTGGCAGTCGTTGTGATGCTGTAGCCTAAATAACCTACTTTGCCATCACTACCAGAGAATATCAGTGGAGGAGGGGAAAAAAAGTGTCATTTCTTACAACTCAGAAAAGATGTGGTCAATTTCAGGCCGAGGGCAGAGATTGTTTAAGAATACTCTGTATGCTTCTGGGGTGAAGTCCTCTTGAGGGATTGAATCATTCTGTGAAACGGGGGAAAAAATACTGAAGTAAAGAAATAGCACATTTTGTTTATAAGCAAGTCATTACAAGATTATTTCCCTTTGCAGAATAATCAACTCTTCTGAATAACAGAGCAGTTTTAAGCATATAGCTTCTGACAAAAAGTAAAATGATCTGTTTCAATAACTGGGTGATTTGTTGTATGACTATGTCCTCCCTTAGACAAGATTATCTTTTACCCTACGCACCCATGCGGAACTGTAAGAAGACACAAAACTTTCCCTTCTTCCCCTATGTGAGTTACCCGCAGAATGGGTGAAGGAGCAGCCTCCATGTAGCTGCTAATTCCAACTCCACACAGGTGCGCGGAGAGTGGTTGGGGCAGGGAATGGGTGGAACCCAGGCTGCTCCTCCCAGCCTTCCCAAGGGGAAACAAACTGATACTTTTATAGAGCTGCAACAGGTTACTTGACTCCTTGGAGCATGTGAAGAACCAGGGAATGAATTGGAACCCTGAGCAAAAATTAATACCCTGGTCTTGTCCAAGGAGCGCACAAATATTTCCCGCTACTTACTCAGGACACACGGATAAAATATTCTTCTTCTGGAAAAGTCCTATGGAATTTAGCCTTTCTAAAAGTTTTTGTTCATTTGTTTGTTTTAACATCCAATATAACTTAAGAGAAAATACTACAGAATTCTGCAGAATGGTTCCAAAACCTATAGAAAGAAAGATTTTTTTAAATTTTATAAGTCTCTAAAGTATATAACTCTATTTTTACATGCTATTTTTATAATCTCTATTATATTCTACAGAGCTTTTCCAGAAGAATAGGGATTATTGTGTTTGCTCTTACACATGGGATATTTTATTACAGTACAGAAGATTTCAGCCTTATTGCGATTGGCCCTTTCATGGGACTCAGGTGGATGCAAGAGCTTTCTTCCTAATTGACACTTGTCTAAGAGCCCATCCAATCACAGTCCTTGAGCTCAGCGAAGAGCAGGGGCTGCTCCCTCCATGCACCCACTGGGGCAGGGAAAACGGAGAGAGGAGGTCTAAATGATGATGCAAGCCCCAATGCAGGCCAGTAGCTTCACACGTTTTGACTTTTGCCTTTGCATCAGTCCAATGAGCTCTTCCGAGAAAGGAGGAGGACATGCAAAATAATCACTGTGTAGAGGAAACCTCCTAAGGAGCCAGAACAAAACTGAAAATGCAAAAATGTGGAACAGACATATCGAAGACCTGATCCTGAATTCCTTTCATGTGAGCCACCCACATGGAAGGCACTGGGGGTTTGGCCTGTGGAAGGACTACAGTATCAGGTGACACTTCTCCATACCTCCAAACTAAGTACATGATTCCAATCAGTGAGAAGAAAGTGTTTTGGGATCGGATGCAAAGCCATTTCCCTGGATATGCTGCTGAGCCCACTTGTGTCAGAAGCAAGCCGCCGACAGAGGAAATCATTGCTATTATTTATTCTGCTGTTTAGCACTGTTGCCAAGGGAACCGGAAGTGTCTATTCAAGCTTTTGTTAGAAGGAAGGGAACTTTTCAATCTTTTTCTGCTAAAAATGTGCCATAGGAGTGATTGTCCCCACCTCCCCTGCACTAGTGGGATCCATCCAGCCCCAAAGGGAAGTCACCTGTGGGTGTTTGTATCAGAACCACCCCTTGATGTTTCTGCTGGGAGGGGGTACATCTAAAGCTCAGCGCTGCATGCTGCTTAGGGGATGTGCTGACTTGTATATTCCCCACTGTCCTGGCCACACCTCCTCCCTACCCAAGGTACCCACTTTTAGGGTTGGATGGCTCAGGAGTCTATGACAAAAGAGGGCTTTCCACCACCCAGGCGCCTGCGCCCTCAGTTATAGCAATAAAAGCCCAAAGCTCCTTGGCTCTGTGGCACGGTGAGGCTCAGAACGAGACACCTCTCTCCCCACCATACACTTGCCATGCCTCACCACATGTGTCCGCCTCAGATCCTGTAATCCTCCAGTCAGTTCCACACAGTGGGGGCAGCAAAAGTGCCTCAAAATAAGCCAATTATACAGACAACCACAAAAAAAGTAACGTGTTTTTATATGCACATACAGTTGCTGAGGGAACTGGAACTGTATCTCTCACGCACAAGCGCACACACACACACACACACAGCTATTTTCATTATGCTTAATGGGCTATTCATTTCTTCCCAACTTTTTTCATTTTTGCTTCCTTAGGTTTCCTGAACTGTTCCTTCCTGCTCTCTGGACACCTTTTCGTCAGCAGTTTGTGGCCCAACAACCACCTTCAATGCATTTTCTATTATAAACACCTAAGTTGGGTGTATTAAACAGTCCTCAGTGTCGTTTTTATAATTGCAAGGGAGCTAAATGTGGCTGCAGGGCTGAAGGGCAAGTTTGGATCCTTGAGGGACTGGGATGTTTTCCTCATCTCCTTCACAAAAGCCTCCTCTTTTCAACACTCCACTCCTACAGCATCTGTGTGATGGCCCCCATTCTTGGGATTTGAACGGTTGTAGGCCTCAGATGCTTGAAAGTGCAGAGGAAGTGTGTAAGCCACCACTCAGGATGTGTGATGTGTCCTTGTCTGTCCCCAGTACACAGAGGATGTAAGTCTGCTATAAATACCAGTTAGCCTGGAGCTTTAGCACAAGTTGTAGAGACTCCTACTTTTAGCTCTGCAGATCTCTAGTTGAATCCCTACTGTCAGCCAAGATGGAGGCCATTACATAGCAACAGGCCCACATTCTCTGTGGACTGGGCACAGAGGGGGACACAGTGACCAGTGGGTTAAATCTCCTTCTGTTATATTTGTCACTAGTTATCTTCCCCACTTATCCATTTCACTCTTCTCAGTGGTGAGGTTCCCTCCTACATACTACCAGGCGTTGGTGCACAGGCATGCAGCATTTTGATCAGAACACAAGTCCAACCAGAATGTGGCTTTGGACAATCAGTGCCCAGAGTCATACTCTAGTTGGAATCAGGGCAGATGGAAAGTGAAGTAGAATCGGAATATACAAAAACCTATTAAAACAACCAAACCCACTGCTGAAATGGAGGCTAATCCTCACCAAGTTCATATTCAGTGCAGCTGGGATGGAGGTGTGGGGGTGAAACGTGGCTACAAGGCAACTGTCCATCTCCCCTAATCCCAGAGGTGACCAGAGGCCAAACCAGCCCCCCCAACATAAGCTAGAGCAGCCATCTGGCTGCTCAAAATTATTCTGGCTGGAACAGTCCAACAGTCCCCTAGGTACCTGAAATAGCTAGAGCATGGAACATTCCAGCTTCATGCAGACACAGGAATCCCCGCCCCTTCAGAAACTGGAGTGATAAAAAAGTGACTTGAATTGGGACAAAGATCTGACCCAACGGCTCTGGGTGAAACCTTGTTGACATGCACAAATCCCCAATGCATTGTGGGGACACGTGCACAAGGACAATCTTTTTCGCTCCCAAATTCAGTGATTGTTTCAAGGGCATGTTAATAAGTATTCGCCTCCCCAGCACGATGGTGGCGCACTGGTGCACTACTGAGTCACAGGGAAGAGAATCTAGTGATCACCCAACACAGCTTCCCACGCCACCCAGAGTTCTGCCTCCAATCAAAGAACTGATCCAAACTGAACCTGTTTAGCTGGTGAGACTGAATGAGATCATACCCTGAAGTGGAATTGCTGGCTGTATGCGATGCCTGCTTACAGAGTGTAAAGCTTTCTCGACAGCTTTTTGGGGTTTCTTTTTTTCTGGATTAAAAAAATCAGTGGTTTTTCACTGATGGGTACAAAATGTTTTATGAATAACCAAGTTGGACTTTCTCATAAGTTTGCTTACATTGTGTGTGACAAATGGAGACTCAGTTATTTTCTTTGTTAATGTACATTTGCGTTTCTATAGCAAGTGGAGAAAAGGCTTCAAATGAACTGATTCAGTCTTCAGACGTAGTGACACCTCTATTTAACTCGAAATAGTGTGGGGCACAACACATAACAAATAATGACAATTCTTGAAAAATACAGTTCTACAGAGCTGAGGAGCGAAAAGCTCTTTACACTCTTTGTTTTGGCACACTGTAATATTTCTGAATGCTTGTGTGGGCATAATCTGTAGGCAGTTGCTACACCTAATTATGGTTCTTAGAGAGAACCAGGCAGAAAAATACCTTCCCAGTGGTATGCGCAATGTCTAAAAAGAATTGTACCACAGCTGACAATAGGCATTTTCTCCCAAATCTGACTGCTATACATTCATAAAAAAACAGAACAAAGAAAGGCTGTCTGCAGTAAAGCATGTACCTCAATTTGCATTGCATCTGAAAACTCGCTAGACAATGGATAATTACAATATGCCATTGCTTCACTAAATGAGTAAGTATTTCTTACAGGGGCAATTTTGATACCAGTGCTCTGATTACTGAGGATCTTTATATTCCCATAGATTTCCATTCCTATTGGCTTTAATGGGAGTTTGAGAGCGCTCAGCACTTTGCTGGATGGGGACCTTTTCTGATGACCAGAGATCTACGTTTCTGTCCCCTTTTGCATATAATTTGGTTCAAATTCAGAAACGCATTTGAATTTCCATCCATTTACGGCCACAACCATACAAAAAGCCACCGATGCAAGCCGCTGGGAGGAAATAAAATATGAAATGTACATATTATTTATTTACTACCACCAGTGTGCAGGGGTGGCAGGTTTGTATAATTTTTGGTGCAGGTCCAAGTCCCACCCCACTTCCACACCTGCTTAGGGCTCTGGGAGGGAGTTTGGGTGTGGGGTGCGGGCTCTGGACTAGGGCACGGGGTTGGGGTACAGGAGGGGGTGCGGGCTCTGGGAGGGAGTTTGGGTGCAGGAGGGGGTTTTGGGTGCAGGCTCTGGGAGGGAGTTTGGGTGCAGGAGAGGGTTCAAGCTGTGGGAGGGAGTTTGGGTATGGGAGAGGGTGAGGGGTGCGGCGCTTACCTCAGGCGGCTCCTGAAAGCGACCTGCACACTCCTCAGGCAGCAGCTCCTAGATGGCGAGGGCCAGGGGTCTCTGCGCACCACTGCCCGCAGGCACCGCCTCAGCAGCTCCCATTGGCTGCAGATTCGGCGCTCGGGGCGGGGAGTTCCAGGAATGGCGCGCCACGCGGCGCGAGGGCGGGCAGGAAGCCGCTTTAGCCTCGCTGTGCTGCTGATGGTGGTGGCGGGGGCCCCCAGGCCCCTTTTAATCACCCGGGGACGGCAGACGGGAATGACAGATGCTCTGGGGGGAGGCGTGCGGGGGCAGTGGGGCTGGGGGAGAGACCCGGCCCAAACATTGGTGGAGCCGGGCCCCGTGCTCTGAATATTCCTGGAGCACAGGCACCCCGGGCCCATACAACTCGCCGCCCCTGCCAATGTGCTCAGTATTGCACATGACCCAAAGATAAAGACAGGAGATAAAAGCTTGGCCCAAATAGCTTCTACAACCTAAGAGACAATTTTAGACACTCGCTGAGTTTGGACAGCAAAATCCTCATTGCCAGAAATATTTAATATATTTTGTCCCTTTCAACATGCTGGCCTGAGAGCTAGCCACATATCAGTGGAGCCACCCACAGACCTTTTGTCCTAAGCTCTTTCTGTGTTCTCTGAACAAACTGCCCTGCTTTTTGCACTGCAGAAAAACACGCCTTGTTTCTAAATTTGCTGTATATTTGGCATTCAATACTGTTTTGTTATTAAGGCCCTCTGTTCATTTCAGGCACTGACCATTATGATTCGTCTGGAATCCCACTTGCTTTTGCAGCACCTGTCTCATTCCCCTATTGATTTAACAGCACAACAGCTACTCAGATGATAGGATTCAATAGCCAGGGTATTTTATTTTGGAGTGAATATTTATATTCGTGGCCCGTTTTTCGTGCTCAATGGAGCGTAGAATACAATCTCCGTGGCCAAGGTTTTCAAAAACAAGCGCCTAAAGTCAAGCTATAAACGTCACATCCTGAAGCATGGTCGGTTTGCCGAAGTGCCGAGCACCTTTCAGCTCCCGCTGACTTCAACCAGCCTGGCTGAGATTTTAAAAAATGCCTAGGGGAGTCGGATGCCCAGTTGGACACCTAATCCCCTCAGGCATTTTTGAAAAATTCACTCCCCTGACTTCAATATTTGCTGCTGGATACTCAAAAATGTGGAAAATCAGGCCACAAGCTCTTAAATTCATATTTAGGCACGTCAATAAGGACTCAGTCCTACAAGGGGCTGAGCACTCTGACCCAGCACCAGCAAAGCACTTGCTTCGGTGCTTCACTTTAAGCACACGGATCATCGCCTTGACTTTCATAGGACGACACATATGCTTCAAGCTAAGCACATGTTTAAGTGATTTGCAGACTCGGGGTGAGAGTGCTCAGCACCTTGCAGGAGCGAGCCCTTATTTCGGTTGCCTATGTATGAACTGAAGAGCTTAATCTTAGGCTTTTAGGGCGAGATACCCCTTCCTATTATTCTTCCACAGCAGCATAAAGGGACTGTTAAATCTCTGTTCCAGCTGGAGGAGAATTCCCAGGAACTAAGTCAGATAGTTCACATTGTCTTGGGAGGCCCCCTCCACAAGCCGCAGCATTAGGGGCATGTCAGGGGCAGGCGCTGGGCCTGTAGTCGATGCAGCTACAGGAGTGCTGTGCAAAGATGTCACCTGTAGGCAGTTCAGCTCAGACTACAATAACTTTGGGCTGGGCAGCTCAGTGGTTTGAGCATTGGCCTGCTAAACCCAGGGTTGTGAGTTCAGTCCTTGAGGGGGCTTTATAGGGATCTGGGGCAAAAATTGGGGATTGGTCCTGGTTTGAGCAGGGGGCTGGACTGAGGTCCCTGCCAACCCTATGATTCTATGAACTTTTAGGCAGTCTCCTAAGGTGGAGGCTATGACTACACTACAGCTTATGTTGGCAGGGGCGTGAATAAAGCACCTCCCTCAGCAACATAAGTTACATCGACATAAGCGCCTGTGTGGACAGCAGGAGAGCTTTTCCCACTGACATAGCTGCTGCCGCTCTTGGGGGCTGGACTAGTAAAGCTGATGGAAGAACTCTCTCCCGTTGGCAATGCGAGAGGGCTTGCATTGGTGCAGCTGCACTGCTGTAAGCTCTCCAGTGTAGCCATAGCCTAAGTTACATGCCAGGGGCCATATCAGCTCCTGAAACAACCTAGAATCAGGATGGTGCAAAAGTGGCTTAAACCTACCTAAGCCCCTCCCCCCCAGGGCTGCAGGGTTTTTTTGCTGTGCCTTAGGGGCTTTTACAGTCTCTTAGAAGTGCAGCACAAAATCACACTCTTACTTTGGAAAAATCTCAGCCCATGAGTCCTACGCTTCCCTAATGTATATCGTAAATATCCTTTCTACGCAGCTTGGAGAGACATCTTTCTTTGGAGGTTTAGAAAATATATACAAGCACACTCATCCAGTGTTCTGGGTGCCCCGTCAACCTTTGTAAAAAATATACTAAATAAACAAATTCCACTTTTCCAAGGAGGATTGCATGCTATTCACATACCTCAGTGAGAGACGGTATCCTGTATTAGTTTCAACTTTACCTTGTTCTAGTCTAAACTTTATGTCTTGAGGACACAAGATGGGTGAAAATATCACAGAAATTGGAAGCTGAGAGCCCAGAATTCTGCTTGTTTAAATAAATGGGAACACAGGTGAAAGAGCAGAAGTCAAAACAGTCGAATTTCCCCTTAACTCCGTGGGATTTGCTCTTTCCTGGAGGATTTGGTCATGGAACAGTGTTTCTTTTAAAAGATTTTATTTCCAGGATAATCAATTGAGTTTTCCTTACTGCATGTAACACATCATTTTTTGTCCTGAACAAAAAGATCTACCTTATACTATGAATAATTGTCCAACTAGTGTCCCGGCAAAAAATATACAGCAATCTCTAGATAAAATTGACTATTGACTCAAATAAACAACAGAAAGAGCTTGTGGTTTCCTTCAAGCATTGTAACAATGTTTATGTTTCTTTCAGTGAGAGTTAAGAAATCATTTTTATCCTTATTACCACTCAGTAAACGGATACATTAAATCAAATGAGTTAAAAAGCATGCCTCGGAGATTCTTGAATATCTCATCTTAAATGCTAACTGCACTGCCAATTAAATGAAAAGCAATCCTGGAAACAAACCTCAAACATATTTCTTTTTTTAAGAAACAAATGAGAAGGTAGAAAACCAATCACGTATCTGCTGTGTGTGGTAAAGTATATGGTGCATTATTTTCACAATCAGTTTAGATTTCCATAATCTTTACATACGTTTTGCAAATATTTACATAAATTGCTTGCAAAAAGCTCCCAAAGCCTCTTTCCATCTTTTTAGATCCATTTTCCCCTAGATTTCTGAAACATCTGAGGGTCTGATTGAACCGGGGGAGATGAGATCTTTGAGGATTGGCTTGTGGAGTTTTGCCCTGTTGCTGTTCTGGGGCACCAGATTTGCCCTTCCCGCAGGAATCAGCTGTGGAACCAGGTCCCAAACACAGTCTGGGTGCTCACAAGAAGTCTGGGCCTTCTGCAGGCCAGCTCTGTGCTTCTGCAGCAGATCTGTCTCCATTGAAGCTAGGCTGCTAGAGACTACCTTGGTGGCAGCTGTTCCTGGCATCCCTCTGTTAAAGTGGGGTCTCTTCAACAGTGAAGAGACTACAGGCTTACCTTCACTGCAGAGTGAGCTGGAGTTATCCACACCTGAGTTAACTTCTCTTTAGTTATCCTAGCTCAAGTGAGAACAAATCACACAGCAAACACCACTGGAGATGCACAAAGTGTTTGAATCTGCAGCACAGAATGAGTGCATTTACACCTGGGTGGGAAACCATTTCCCCATCCTTTGAGAGTTAATGAGATTTTGGATTTTTTCCTCCATTCCGAAACGGGATGAAAAATTAAAATCTCAAAAATTTCCATCAACTGATCATCTAAAAAACTGAAAGTCTTTGATCATTTCAAAATGTTTCATTGATATTTTGACTTTTTAAACAAAATAACATTTTTAGTGTACATTAACTAACATTTTGAATAAATTAAAAACCTAAACGTTTCATTCTGAAAACATCAAAATGGGATGTTTCACATTGCTTTTTCAAACTGTTTTCAAATTGGGAGATCTGTCCATATCAACCCTTTCTTGTGAACAGCTTCGGTTTTAACACATTGGTTTCTGACATAACAATGCTTCGTCAGAAAATTCCCAACTAGCTCTAGCCGTATTAGCAGCGCAGAATGATTGTATTAGCAGAGCAGAGTAGCTGTGTCCGTACTAGCTAAGTGTTAGCTGTACTCAAGATTTTACCCATGTTCCCAGGCTCGCTAGCGCAAGTTTAAAGCACCACTTAACTTGACCTAGAGATTAAGTGTGTGGGCGGGAGTCATGTTCTGTGCAATGCTCCAATTATAACTTGAGCTAACACTGCAGTGAAAATGAGTCCTGAAAGTCTGTAATAGAGTCAGTGACTGTGTTATAGTCTCATGGCATCTCCGCAGAGTATGGCACACAATCCTGTACCCTTCCCTCCAGCTCACTTACACTTCCTTCAGTTCCCTTCCCAACTCCTCAGCAAAGATACTCAGACTTGCAGAGAGCCATCTCTGGAATCCAGGGGTATCTTCTGTGCAGGAGAGGAAGAGCCACTGGCTGAGGGCCTGTTCGTTGGGCAGGTCTCAAGGGGCATGATCAGCCCCTGAGAAAACACTGCTGGAATCAGCTATGAATTGGCAACACTTCAGAGCAGGCCAAGAAAATATCTGAATGCTTACCCTGGCAGATGGAAGGCTACAAGCTTCTAATGCAGTCTCTACTCGCTTTCTGTCAGCGGAAAACAAGCGGTATATGCTGCAAAATGGAAATAAACAAGCAGGGATTTGTTCAAAGGCACATCACACTTTTCTGTATTATATGGATACAAGCTGTGCATGGCTAACGGACTGCACAGCAAAGTGACTTTTTGGGAAAACTTGTGCATTCATCCTTTGTTTCATAGCTAGATCTTGAAAACAGAAACACTTTCACAAAAAAGAAAAAGAAATCAAAATATTCCAATCAGATAAACACTTAACATTGGAGGCAGGGAGTTGACGGGGAAAGTAGTCATAGAAGGGACAGAAAGGGTGAGGACAGAAAGAGCCCTGAAAGGGGAGATCAGTTTCTTTCACCTCTAGGTCACTGGTTCAAATCCAGCCCAGAATAGTAGTTACCAACACTTATTACCATTTGTTGAGTGCTTAGTGGCATATATTAAATAATTTGGGTGATGTCAGCCCATTTCCCAGCATTCTCACCAAAAAAGCCATCATCACAATGGGTATCTAGCATAGTTATAATGGCTCCCCATACCTGTAGCATTTGAGCACATCATAATCTTTAATATATTATCATCACAACAACACTGAGGTAGGGAAGTGCTATTATCCCCATTTTACAGATGGGGAACTGAGGTGCAGACAGTCTAGGTGACTTGCTCAAAATCACACAGGCAATCTAGGACGAAGAAAGGACTTGAACCTAGGTCCCGAACCAGTGGACCATCCTTCCCTTTTGGTATTTTAACCGGGTGGTCTTAGCATCAGATACAGAAGTGCAACCTCCATAGACTTCACCCACAGCCCATGAAGACAGAGCGGGTTCCTGCCCCCCCAAAAGTGGTCTGGTTAGCATGGGGTGGCGCACACTGACACAGCAGTGAGGAAGTAGCTTGCCCTGCCAGCAGCGCTATATGCATGCTGCGTGGATAAACAGATTTCAGTCAAAGGGCTGACAGTCCAGCACCATTCCAAAGATTAAAATCACACTCAAAGGTCTGAAAGATCCAATTTAAGAACAAAGGAGAGAAGAACTTACCTCTTCAGAGGAATACGTCCTTCTGGAGTGACTTGCAGCTTCAGTTTTGTGTAACTGTAGAGAAAAAAAACACGGGGAATGTCTTTTTCTTTTTAAAAGCTTTTCAAAGACTCTTACAGCTCAATCCTATTGTTTCTATCAGTCTGCGAGTTTTACTCGCTCATTTTGTACTGTCTGAAAATCTTGCAGGACATCATTAACAAACATCGCTGGTGAGTGAGAAACGTCGCCTGCCTTCATATGGAGCAATGCAAAAATCAGCAGTACACATGAATACAAAACAAAACCCACAACACTGACATGGAAAAGCTCAGAATCAGAGGTTCTCTCTACACTGGAGCTGGAACATGTCATTCCCAGCTCGAGGAGATGTACCCATGCTAGCTCTGATCAAGCTGGTGTGGTGTAGCCATGCTAGTGGGCAGGGCTAGTCATCTTAAGTAGGTGTTTAGGGTTTTAGATGGGATAATATTTGGGGTAGCTAGCCGCTGTGGCTACATTCAGCAAGCTAGCTCTGACCAAGCTAACATGGGTATGGTCTCCGCAATACAACATCTAGATCCAGAGATGACATACTGTTAGATTAGGAATGGAATGGCCAAGCAGATCAGCTAAGATTCCTGCTAAGCGAGGGTTGCTCCCTACTGCTTTGTTGAGTCCACGTTTAAGTAATGGACCCTTCCATCACCTCCTTTGGAAAACTATTCTACAGCCTGATGGCTTTCTCTGCTAGGAAAATTTGCCTGATAGCCAGTCTAAATTTTCCTTTGCTTAATTGCATCTTGTTACTCCTAATTATAACCCCCTTTAAGCACCCTAGAAATAATTCCTTCCTTGAGGCAAATTGTGGGGCTGGTGCAGAGCTAGCCCATCCCAGGGAGAGGGGAAGGAGAGAATATGCCTCAGGAGGTACAACTTCTAGCTCACTGACGCACAGGGATACTGAGTAAGCAGCCCCATTCCTGGAGATGGTGCAGCCTGCTCCCTACGCTGTGCCAGTCCCTCTCCACGGGCTAGTAGGGGGCACACTCTCCGCCGAGTGCAGGGATTGTAACTGTCCCTGGCCCACCCCACTGCACACCCGTGGAAGAACTAGGGATAACGTGGCCCTTGGTCTTCATATCACTAGTCAGATGAAAACAAGTCAAACCACAGCCAATTAAACATCCTGGCAGCAGTGAGAGCGTGAAATCCCCTCTAGCCAACATAAGCCGGCTCGAAGACTTAGAATCAATGTACTAAAGAAGTCTATCAGTCTGGCCACTTCACTCGTGTCAGCCTGAAAGCCTCGTGTGATGATCAAATGGGTTAAAGTCTCACTGGTACTTTTCTGGTGGACAAATCTATTAACTATCTACCAAAGGTGCCTACATACAGGCAACTAAGTGCACTATGTAGACTGACCTCTTAGAGTGTATTTATATCCCAACCCTCACAGCTTTACTCATGCCATGCCTGTCGGAACATCGGGATAAGAATACATTTCTTTTTTTCCAAGCCATGCACATTCTCACTCACACAAACAGGGTCTGATCCAAAGCCTGAGGAAATCAGTGGGAATCATTCCATTGATTCTAGTGGGCATTAGATCAGACCTTCCTTGGGGCTTGCCCAGCTGAGGGAGGGCTACTTGCATAAGGATCTATCTACCGCATCAGCCCTTTGTCTGAAAATAGCAGAGCTTCTGGGGTAAGCTTTTTGGTTTAGGGTTTTTTGTTTGTTTTGTAACGTAAAGAATATAATTAACATCCCCACCCGCCCTCTTCTAGGTTTGGCATTTGCAAGATCAGAACATTAGCAGCACTGTCAAAAACAGAGCAAGTTCTAATACTCTAGCCTGTGTAATAACTGTGAGGTGTTTTCACAAATCCTTGCCTTTAGAGATATACCAAAGAAGCCAGACTTCCTGTTGCTACACAGTACTGCCAAACCCAAACGTTACAAGATCATGTGACTGGCTTAAAAATCACAAGCATTTTAAAAATATGCATACATTTGGGGTTCTTTTTCATTGTCTTCTGCTTTTGCAGCTTTACGGGGTCCTGAGTTCACATTTACGAGCTTTCCTGTGAAACCAAGATAGCTAGAAACTTACATTTTAGTTAAATGAAAGCTGAGATTCTCAGCTGTGTTCTTTATGTAAAGCTTCAACTGTTGTGATGGTATCACAAGAATGAACGACACTGGTGTTATAACAATTCTGACCAATCCTGATCGGGATTCCTTCCCCCAGGACTTCTCAGTATGTTTTATAGAACACCCGAGTACACACCATTTTACCTTGTTCTATAGCCACAATTCTTCGCTCCTCGAAGGTCTGGATGTTATTCCTGCTCCATTACTGGCTAGAAGGGCTGCTACTGAGAGATATTACCACCCTCAAAAGCTAAACATGCTACTTCAGTAGCTCACTGCTGGCTCTGAGAATGATAGATCCAGGACTTGAAACCAATCCCAGGTCTCCATGTCAGCCCTGGTTAAGCCTTTGCTATGTACTCCAGTAATAAAGGCAAAATTGTACTGCACAATTACAGTATAACAAAGACAACAGAGATTTAAATCCTAGGTGCCTGTTTTGTACACCACAGTCTAACCCTATTTTTCCTCATGTGACCTGATCACAGGAAACCTGTTCAGTCATTTTATTAATACACCCTGGACATTATGAAAGTTTGGATGCCAAAGGGAGGAAAATGCCTTTATAATTCAGCTCTACTGCAATCATTTTTAAATTGGATGACATGATTCTAATAGGACTATGATCACCACTTTATGCAGGACTGGCATTATAATAGGTGGGAAATGTTTAATCTTCAAAGTCAAAGATACTTTGAGTAACTCTGATTTGGCATCTGTGCTTAAGGGTCCTGGAAATCCTGCAGCACCTAAGTGAGCTATTAAATAGTGGAAAAATAAAAGGCATGGAGATACCATGCTTGCCTGCTATTCTACACATCTTAGAGTTGTAGCAATTTGTGTGCCCTTGTACATACACACACACGCTGTGCTTCCCCTAGAGGCAGTGCATCTCTGCTCTGTCCCCAACACAGGGTTGTGTCTACCATGCGCAATACAGTCTAGTGTTAGTAGTTTATGAGCTAAGAGCTGAAAGAGGAGGTTACTCACCAGTCACTGGAGGTTCTTTGAGATGTGTGGTTCCCTAACTGTATTCCACTGTGGGTTACGCATGCACACCATTAGCCTGGAGTTGAAGAATTTAGAAGTAGTGTCTGCTGGTTTATGCATGCGCCCTGACTTGCCTTGTGCTTCCGTCCAAGGGGATAAAGGGCAGGGGCAGACCAGCCATGTCTCCAGTTCCTTCTCCACCATGAATCTGACAGATTGGAAGCAGAGGGGAAGGAGGGCAGGAAGTGGAATACAGATAGGGACCACACAACTCAAGGAACTTCCCATTACAGGTAAGTCACGTCGTCTTCCTCTTCCTGCCGTGCCAAAGGAGTTATCCACTGCCGAGTCCTGCACCAAGGCGTAGTGTGTTGTGAACGTGTGGACAGAACTCCACGTGGCTGCTCTACATACATCTATCAGAGGCACATCTTGAAGGGATGCCACAGTCGTTGTTTGAGCTCTAGTGGAATGAGCCCGTACCCCCTGTGGGGAGAGGTTGATTTTACAGCTGTTAGCAGAGTTTAATGTAGCCAGAAATCCATTTGGAGATTCTCTGGGTGGAGATGGTGTGTCCCCTGATTCTCTCTGCTACCTCAGTAAATGGTCTAGGGGACTTCCTGATTGTTTTTGTTCTCTGCAGGTAAATGGCCAAAGTCTGTCGGACGTCGAGGGAATTGAGTCTATGTCCTTCTGTGGATGTGTGCGGTTTCGGGAAGAAAACAGGTAGGTAAATGGATTGGTTAATATGAAATGGGGAGACCACCTTTGGTAAAAATTTCAGGTATAAGCATAAAGAGACCTTATCCCTGTGGAATACTGTAAATAGCGGGTCTGCCCGCATAGTTCCAAGTTCACCGACCTTCTCACCAACAAGGAAGGTGACCTTCGTGAATGCCAAAAGAAATCCTGAATTGTTTCTTTCCAGGGCACACAGCAGGGCAGACGCCACGGTGTCGTTATTAGACTCACAGCTCATGAAATACGGCAAGATCAGCTGAACTGTATTCATAATGCTGATCACAAGACTGGAGAGCAGTGCAGGATCCATGCTTTCAGGCAGAGATGGCAGGCACACAGTTTACAGGGGCTGTTCAAAAGTGGTACGAAATGAAGTCAGAAGCCCACGGAATGATAGGATCGAAGGAACTGCATAATGGGATAGTGAGCCTGCCCCCATGGTGAACTGTGATCTATTCCCGTATCTCCCAGGGGAAGAGGATGGTGAGTTGCATTGTCGGATAGCTACCCATGATGCAATGCTCTATCTGTCAAAGCAAGAGCACCAACTGTGGATTTGCTCTGCTGACACAAGGAGCGTTGTGTGGCATGCACAACCAATGTAATTAAAGCAACATATGACTGTCAATGTAACTTAAGTTGTCTTAACTCTGTAGTGTAGACAAGGCCTTACTGCTCAAACTTCTCAGGTATGCCTGGGGAAAGTTTGACACATATTGCACCCAGCTGCGATGTGAGATTCTCCCAGGCAGTAGAGGCAGTGTTGGTGGTTGTCGCTGACTGAGAAGGATTGCAGGAGGAGGTGCAGAGTTTGAAGACCGGAGTTCTGGGCATAGTTCGGTACCCGAATGGAGCACGGGGGAAGGCCCCCCAAATTCTACTCTATTCTAAACTGGTAAACTACCAAAACTAGGAAAATAAGTAGAACTATTAAAGCTATGACTAAAACCGATAAGACATATGTACAATTAAAAGTATTAGAGCTGCGTCAGAGATGAGGACCCTGGAGGTTCCAACCCAGACCATGAGGCAGTGAGAAGGAACTGAAGACGCAGTCAGTCCGTCCCGCCCTTTATCACCTTAGATGGAAGCATGAGGTGAGTCAGGGCACATGCACAGACCAACGGACACCACTTTCAAATTCTCCAACTCCGGGTGCATGATGCGAATGCATAACCCACAATGGAATACAATAGGGACCATCTCTCAAAGAAGAATCAAGTGTCATGTTCTGAGCCCCACAAATAGCAACCATTTAGGTAAATGAATCAAGCGATGCTCTGGGGCTAGCTCTGGAAAACAGAGTGTCGCTTGCTTTATCCTGTTATAAAGAGAACTGCATTCAAAGTATGACGTTCTCAGCACTGTCACTTAAACAAAACTATCTCTGTCTGTGCGTTCATCATCCACATGACACCTGGTAATCTTGGATTTATTCAACTATGTTTCTTTAATTTGCAAAATGCCTGCTATTTTTATGAACTTCTCATAAACACCCTCTGTACTTTCTCCTACAACACTCAGAATCAATGTATTGTGTGCCAATGAATCTAGATGAACAGATTCACAGTTTCTCTCTACTGAGTACCGAGACCCGAGGGATCAGCCGGAGGAAAATGGAAATCTTGTACTTCTCATTCTTTGACTAATAATAGATAGCACAGAAAAAAAACAGAGAAGTGGGTCAGTCTGAAATTCATTGTTTTTAACCCTGAGCAGTAGTGCCAAGACCTGACGTCACTCTCTGTGTGTGTAGCAGGAAGAATGCAATGGCATTCAAAAGTATATTCCAGCCACGTCTCCTAGGTAATAGTTTGTGAAAGGAATCATATTTCCCTGATTTTTTTTTTTTTTTAGATATCAGCTTTTTGAACTCAGTGAGAGAGGAAAATCCATGTTTATAGAACTGACAAGCCAACAAAGTATAAACAATAGATGGTAAGAAGGCTGACAAAAGAAAAAGGAAAATGACTCAGAACAAGGAGTAACACCCTTGGCAATAAATATTACTGCTACTTACGCTTTTTCCAGAAATGCATCCCTTGACATGTTGTGTGCCAGCAGGTTTGTTGCCAAACTGAAAACTTTGTCCGTCCATTCCTAGGGAGATATAAATTACAGCTGATGTAGCCCAGATGCAGCCTCTCAAAGGTGCTTGTTTAGACCTTTATTTTCATGATGGCAAATAGTTTCAACATGAGTATTATTAACAGAAAATGTTTCATAAAAGCCTGAACCATGCGTTTCCCAGCACAGCTTAAGTTCTAGACTAAGGTACTGTCTTTTTCATTATGCATAAATCAAAACTTTGACACCTGTGTGTTTCAAAAGAGATTTCAAATATTGTCAGATAGGGCCTGATGCAAATCCCACTGCAGTCAATGGCAGTCTTTTCGCTGACTTCAATGGACTGTGAATCAGGCCCACAAAAAAATACCTATGACCGTGTGATGGCCACCATCTTGGTGGATACATCACTACAAACCAATGATCTACAGGAAAGTAACATAGTTAGGCAACAATACTGCACCTCCCCCTTAAGGTATATGGTCAAAACGTATATGTAAGTATAGATTTTGTATGGGCTACTATGCATTGACCTGAGAAATATGCAAAAGAAACCACAGCATCAGGGAAATACTGAAGTGGCTTGATTATTTGAATATCCTGGGGGAGAGGAAAGGAGAATGAATGTTCAGTTAATAGTTTCCAGTAAGAATACTTTTACTGCAATTAACTGATGTTGACAGACAGGATTTTGTTTTGGATAGACACAGGCATGTGGATACTGTGGATTCAGTCAGATTAATAGTTCCATCGAAGTCACAATCATGTGGTTAATTAAAATTTTGCATGCTCTGGTGATGCATGCTGCTGGGTGCATTGAATCCATCTCTGCACGTGCAATATGTTCTTCCTTTCTCCAACACTACTGACAGCTCTGCTAATCCCCCGTCATTCAAGTTGGCAGTTGGAGGGTTATATTTGATACCCCCTTTCCTTTCCTTCCCGCAACCAGGATCTTGCCCAATCTCGTTGTTTTTATAACATTTCCAGAATCTACCCCTTTTGTCTCTGCTTCTAAAACATTCATTCATACCATAATTTTCTCTTTCACCCAGACTACTGTAACCTCCTCTTCTCCAAGCTGCCTTCTTGAGTCTATCCAACATTCAACAGCGAAATAATATTCCTCTCCTGCCATTCTGAATGTGTCAAGATTAATAATGGCAAAATATTCTGATACCATACCTTTGTACATGGGTCTCTAGTCAAACAGCCCCAAAGTTGATTCTGGTTCTCAGGTCACTCCAAGTTCAGCATGAGGGAGCCTCAAGAGCTCATATCTTGTACAGTCCCAAGGCAGAGTAGTCCTCTGCAGCTGAGCCAACAACTTTTTCCCCATGACTGAGTTTTCTGGCATACCCAACAGCAACAGCAGACACCTGGGCTAGATCTCAGAGAGAGACTTCTAGCCCTGCTGGTCACAAAGTTGTTCTGGATTTACATACTCATTGCCGAGAGATTTTGGACCTCTGTCTCCCAGGACAGACTGTGTTGTATTGTTTTTCATGACCGTAACCTTGTAAGGTCTAACCTTAAAACACAAGGGATGTGAGAACAACAAAAGAATAGGGCCTCTAGCATCATTACTTTCCTGTGACTATTTTTTCAGCAGAGGCATATTAAAGGTAGCATTTTATTTCATCCTGGCGTCTCAATTTTCCAGTCTCAGAATAGCCACATTTTATAAACATTGCTTTGTTTAAGCACGAATAACAACAACATTTAAAAACGTTCTTTGTGACACTAACTACTGCAAAGTTTAACAGCAGCATAAAATGTTATTTTAGCAGCTTAAGATACGTTTTCTTTTAAGAAAACCTGGTGGGCTCTGTTTTGGTCAGACAGAACTGTATCACTTCAAATGCATCCTAAGAACTGAGAGTGGACAGGCTGTTACTGGATTTTTATTGCAAGCATTTTTTATATGCAGTTATCCTTGTCAAGATATTTTCCCTCCCTAACCTCTCTATGACACTTGCAAGAGAAGCAACACTCGAGCCAAGTAATCTAACGCCTACCCTCAGATTGAGCAATAACTGACCCTGTCAAATATCTGTGTGAAGCAATGAGTGAGAAATAATACTTGATCACTTCCCCTCACTTTCAAGGGTATACATTTAAATCCCCAAACGCTCCAGCCAGTAAAGCCAAGATCAGGAAAGCTGCCAAACGTCACATCATCCTTCCTGTCATGAAATGATGGCACTGAGCAAAGATCCAAAGCTCACTGAAACCAATGGGGGTCTTTCTATTGACTTCTGTTTGAATCAGACTATGAAATAAGCGGTGTCCTGTTGTTTTAGCTACCGAATGGACACCCGCTCTCTTTGGTTAAGCAGTATTGTATACAGTCAGTACTGAGATCTGGAATTATGATGCATCATATAATTAAGGCCCTTTATTTTCAGGTTTTTTTAGTTTAAAAATTCCTGGAAATGTACCAGTGTTTAATACAAAAAATTAAAAACAGGTGAAAATCAGTGCAAAAAAATCCACTCTGCAATTTCTAGGTAAATATTACTTTCTTCTCTTGTGTTTTTTTTTAACTTAAAAAACCCAACACTTATGCTCTCAAATGTAGTTAGACACGGGTTTTCATTTTTGAACCATTTTAGCATGAAAAGTAGTTCGCTAACTTTTATTTGCTTTGAATGCTGCTAACTATCCAAGCTATCTGTCAAGCTGCTACTGTGTATGTGCATGGGATTGATAACATGTACACCAGTGTTCAAATCATTCCAGTACTTCTAACCTGGCTCCCTACTCCAGAAGGAGAGATGGCAGCTCAGGAACCTGGCACAGGTTATCGAGCCGTCATCTCCCTTTCTGGAGAAGGGAGCCAGGTCCAGGGAGTTCTGGCACTTCCAAAATTCAGGTAGAAATTGGTTAAAAAAACACCCAAATAATGCCTTTTGTAAAGCCTGGGAATTTTCAGTAAAAAAAAAGGTAAAAACTGAAAACCAAGGTGTTACATATAACACATTGTGGTAGCCCACATTACTAGCAGCATAGATTCCACAAGGCAAGCCATGCTGAGACTTCATCTATGGGATGAATAGCTATTATATATAGAAAGAAAACAGCTGGTATTTTACTGTGGGAAGATTACAACAGACTCAGAATCACGGTTGCTTACCATGGGGTTGTAACTATGAACACTTACCCCCGTACATAATGCAAAAGGAAATGATAAATCTGGAGATTTTGAAGTAAGATTTTGCTAGTGCCAACAAACTCCTCTCCCAAGTTGGAAGCCTCTGAGCTATGGTATTTTTTAAAAGCAGAAAAATGGAGCCTTGCAACAAATTTTAATTTCAAGCAAACTGCTTCCATCATAAAAAAAGAGCCATATGTTCCTGCTCTCCTTTTGGCTTTGTTCTGTTACCATCATTCATATTTATATCATTCCTATTAACTTTACTAACAAATCAGGTAGCTGTTATGTACTCTAGTCAGTAAGGAGCAAACAATGTGTAGTATATTTTGAGAGCTCTTGCTCAGTGAACACATTTCTTTCATCTATTACATGAATCAGAATATATACCTAGAGGCATTTATCTCAGTATGAGAGATGAGAGCTATTTTTCATGGCAAAAGACAGTACCTAAGTGCTACACATTTTTGAAAACATTTAATTCAAATCAGAACTGAATATGCGTGAAGACAACGTTTTTCGCATGTTTGTTTTTGGCTCAAAATTACCATCTGAAGTTGTTGAAGTCACATGTTTCAGCATCCTCTGGTATGAAACATTTCATTTTATTTTTTTTTTTAAAGCATGACTCTGTACTGATTATTTTATTATTTATTTTACTGCTTATTTTAACAGAAAAGGAAATTTGGAAGAATAAAGAAGTATACTAAAAAAACATATCACAGAACATATGGTATCTGGGCACATGCTGTAGATAAATCACTTAACGCTTATCTACTAGGGGACATTAAGGAAGGTTAATAGAAATTAATTTTTAACATGGATTAGATAAACAGCATTAAACCCCCATGTAGACACTTTTATTCTGAATTAAAGAGGCCTTAATTTGATTTCTTCCTTTAATGCACTTACACACCTTTATTTAATACAGATTAACCTTCCTGAGTGTCCCCATGTAGACAAATGAGGGACTGTCCCTCATGTATGGAGGAAATGACAAACTGTTAGCTAAAGGCCTGATCCAAAGCCCCTTCCCACCTAGATCCAGTTGTTCCTTGAACTGCCACGTACCCAGCACGTGATCTAGCCCTGTCTCAGATCCCTTTCTATCGCTACTGGTCATCTCCCCAATTTTTATATTAAGGACCCTACTTTTTGAGCTCCTTATCTGTATAAAATCTGTATATATATCTTTCTCTTCAACAACATTTTCTTAGTAAATGGAAAAGAATGAAATGAGGACCATAAAAGATATAGAACTAGGCAAAATAAAATAGGTTCTGAGACTGGGAAATAAGACAGTTGAGAGCTTTGTCTGTCTAGGAAGTCTGATACTGTATAACAGTCAAGCGGATGTAGAATAGGTGAAAGAGGAATGCAATGGTCAGAGTTGTCTTTAAAAAAAGGTAAGGGAGTCTCTTTCAGACCAGACTGATGATCCTTAAAACTCATGTATCAATCACATTGGTGGATGAGACCCTGCATAAGCTCCTATGTGAAGAGAAGGAATTTTTGATAGCTTTGAAAACAGATTCTGGAAGAGGAGCATAAAGATGAAGTGAATGCAAGAAATGAAGACTGAAACCATCAGAAAGACAATGATGGGAAACAGCAGGTGTCTGAAGGGGCAGAGATTAGGTTACTGGAGAAAGAAAAAAATGCTTTGAAGACAGTTAATGGAGTGGAAGCCAGAAGCTCCAAGGGTTTTCAAGAGTAGTTCGAATGGAAAGGATCAGACAAAATGGGGCTGGGGAAACATTTCCCTTGATCATATAGGGAAAGGAGAATAATAAACAAACATGGAGGGGCTCATTCTCCTGTCAATTACACTGGTTACAGCAAAGCAACTTCTGAGTTACCTCAATATATGCCAGAATCAAGACTCAAGCCCAGATGTTGACCCAATGTGTCTGGAATCCCTTGCAAATTCTGCTCCTTGATACACACATACAACTCCCATTTAAATAAACAAAAGAGTTCCGTAACTGCCATTCATCTTCATCCCCACCACCATTAGAATGTATCTACTAATCCATTTCTTGGATTCCCAACAAATGAAGTACAAACAGGCACTCTCTGTATTAACTAGCATGTCTGTTACCTTCAACTCACACCTAGAGAGCATTAACAGTTATTTATTTTACCTAGAGAAATGTGAGCAAAGCAGTGTATTGTGACTTCATTTTAATTTTCTAGTTCTTTATTTAATTCACGTAAAGCAAGATCCGTACTAAATGCTTAGCTTTAGGCTCATATCCGCATTAATTCTATCACAACTCAGAAAGCGGAGGTGAGGAACTGAACCTTTTGAACAGAATGACCAGTAAAAGGCTTGAAAATATATTAATTTCAAAAGTTGAATAATAATAAACTCAGATCCTACAGAAATATAAACCAACTCCTGTAAGAAAAAAAATACAATTTGATTATTTAAATTGCTTTGTTAAGATCTTTTTCAAATAATTTTAGGTTAAGTTTTTCAGAGTGAGTGTTTTTAGCTTGAAAAATAACATACTCAGGATTTAAAAGATTAGATTTTATTGGCAAATGTCAATGAACGTCAATTTCACTGTACGCACAAACCTACAAAAAATGTTTCCATCAATAATAATTGAAATTTACAGATAGGCGAAATGAGACAAATGCATCTTGAGATCTTATCAGAGTTTGACTGAAGGATATTTGATGTATATTTGTCATGTGATGTTGTCAATTTGTGTTTTACAGTTATAATGCTTTAACTTTTTGAATCTCATCATCTACTGTCATTAAATTATTGCTGTCTGACCCACCCCATTGCCTGACTCCGCCCATTCCACAACTAAACATTTAAATCAATAAAAATAAAAGGCTTAAAATCCATTTTGCACAACCTTAAACCTTTACAGCCATACAAATCTAAAGTAAGTGCTTAGAAATAAACAGACGTTATCCGTAGAAAACAGCAAAAAATAAAAATTGAATTCTGCCGAGCCCAAACATAGGACACATGAAAGGTAAATAGCAAAGTGTGCATGCCAGTGACTGAGAGGATGTTTCCAAAAGCACATATGGCAATTGGACACCTACTTCCATTGGAAAGTCAACGGGAGTTAGGTGCCTAATTGCCATCTGGGATTTTGAAAATCTCCCCCTAAATTTATAAGGCCCTGATCCTGCAATGAGGTCCACATTAGAAGCTCCAGTGAGGCTTTATGTGGGTGCAGGGATATCTCTACATTCATGGAGTTCATTGCAGGAACTGGGTCTGTGAAAAACTAGAGGATTTATTTAGTACAGTGCGGTATATACAAGCAGGGTGGGATTTTCACACTGAAATAAGTGGGAGTTTTAGCATGACTTTAATGAGAGCAGAGCTATGTCAGTGCTGAATGCTTTTGAAAATCCTACCCTCAGGACATACTGCCTGACAGATCAGTAACAAATGAACTCAGCTGGTTTACATATATGTCAGATTACGTTAAGGATAAATTAAGAGCCTGATTCAGATCTTAGTTACTAAAATCAAAGAGGTTAACTCTGGATTTACTAAAAGAAAAGGAGGACTTGTGGCACCTTAGAGACTAACAAATTTATTTGAGCATAAGTTTTCGTGAGCTACAGCTCACTTCATGCATCTGTTCTTTTTGCGGATACAGACTAACATGGCTGCTACTCGGAAACTCTGGATTTACTGTAGCTCAACCTCCACAGAACCTAATTTTATTTACTGTATTTTCACTTTCCATCAATAACTTGGAGATGGACACATAACAGTATTTCTGGATTTTTCTAATTTGTCCTTCAGATAGCAAACATATCATGACTTTGACCCAGGATGGCTAGACTGGAAAACAGAAAAGAAAGGCATACAACTCGTCCCGTGTTAGTTCATTTCTTCTTTCTTCCAAAGAGTGAGCAGATTTGCGCAATTTGGCTTTATTATGCCTTTACATCTTCCTTCAAATTCTTTTTCCATTTATTCATGTTTATTTCAAGTGCTTCCTCCCATGCAGAATAAACCTGTGTTGGGTTTCTTAGCAGCCTAGCTGTACAATGTACTGTGAGGTAACCGTTCTGCATTGTTTATATCCTCCAGGATCAACCAACCAGCCAGAGAGAATTTGCAATCACAGCTGCATGGGGAAGAGGGAAGCCACACCCACACAGGGACAAATGGGTTGCTGCTCATGTCCCTCCCCACATGGGTGGATGGTCTGCTCAGGTGGTGGGTCTCTGGGGCCAGGGCTGCCCACACTCAGAAGAGGGTTGGCTGAGAGGCTAAAGGGTACTGGTGAGCAATGAAAATATCCCCTTCCCTAGACAAAGAGCAGGAGTCTATAAAGACTACCATCTTTGGCCAATCTAGCGGACTTCATGATCAAAACATTATGATTTTAATTAAATGACTGTAGGCATTTAGGAGGTATTTGAAGACAGGGAACTAAAGCATGCGTTAAAAAATCTGTTGTATTTTGCTGAATACATGTTAATTTTATGCAACTTGCCTGTACTGTAAAACTGTACAAAAATGTGTTTACATATGGTAATCACTAAGAGTGGAGAAAAGACATGCTGAAAATTTGTGGAGTACTAACCCTTGCACACTACAAGAAAGGCTAGGTGTATAAGCCATGTGTCGTTGCTGGCATAACAGTTTATAAATAGGCAGGTGCAGATAAATAGACTCTCAAACCTCAGTTCATTACTTTGACCTAGGACAACATTAAAAAGTCAACAGTTTCCACACTGTGGTATCACGGATATCCCAGAATTTCCACAGAATAGAAAATAACTTGTGATGGTTGTTGATAAAAATTGACTTATTATTGGAAATTCACAATGCATTCTTTGACATGGAGGCAATTTTCTGGACATACAGTTGTTTACAAAACACTCATTCCGGCTGTGCAAAGAGAATAACCAGCAATGTTCTGAGGATAAACACACCAGTGGCTTACAATTTCCCATGAATACACTTTGCTGCTGTGATGCAGTACAGTATATTTCTCTAACAGCAAGCTGATTTCATCCATGAGTGCATCTTAACAATCCCCTCCTTTTTTCTATTTTACCCATGTTTGAATAATAAATAAAACAATAATAATAATAATATTCATAAATGTAAATAATGGTAACATTGAATGTACCTTTGCTATTTCCTCTTGAAATGCCACTAAGTTCAAGTACGATATGTTGACCAGATCTGGACCATAGACAACAGTTATCATTCGATTCTCCAGCCGACCTCCTAGGTTCCCAGCATCCAACAGTTCACGCAATTTTGGATCCTGCAAGTAAATATATTGTGAGACAGTAAACATCTGATTTGCAAAATAACTTGCATTTTGAGAGACATGAACATTTTAAGCATCAGCTACATTTCTGGCCCGGTTCATTCCTCACTGCAAATATCCAAAGTAATCACCTCCGGGAACAGTGAAAGACCTGATCTTGATTTTCCAATGAGCCTGATCTCTGGATGGGTGCAGTGAAGAGGACAGATTGTAAGGGCCTCTTAAAGTTTCCCACCCATCTGGCCTCCTTAAAGTTAATCATGTGCTTCTAAGTGCTTTGCTTAATCACAGCCATAGAGCCTGATCCAAAATCCACTGAAGTCAGTGATTTTAATGGATTTTGGATCAGCCCCAACATGGGAAGAAAAGGATTTCAACTGATTTCTTCCCTCACAAAGAATTCAAGCAGAATCATTAGAAACGACACCACCACGTATAACAGAAGAATATACTTTTACTCCACTCCCTTCCCCTCCATGTCCCAAGAGATCTTTTAAGAAAATAATAAAAACATATTATTTTAATTGAAAGTTATAATCCAGATATATTTAATTTGCAGGATTTCCAGTCTCATGCTCTTATAGCAATATTAATCTCTAGGAGCAGTGTTGTAAAAACAAATGCATACCATTTCTGAATAGTGAAGAGATAATCAATTTTGCAGTTAACTATAGTAACTGAGGTTTGCCATTGGTAACACAATCTCTAACAAGAACCCGTTTCAGGATATTTTGTTTATCTCTTGGCTTCTGATGATTTAGACTGCAGCAGTGCCAACCAGCGTGCTAGGTCAGTGTTTCTCAAACTGGGGTCCATGGAGCAGGGAGGGTTTGGGGGTCCCTGAAACATTTTAAATCAAAATGGGGGTCCTCGGGTTGCTAAAGTTTGAGAACCTCTGTGCTAGGAGCTTTCCAAACTCATAACAATGCATGGCCCTTGCCCTGAAGAGTTTACAGTCTTCAGACAACGACAGCTGGTGGAAAAAATTTTTTGAAGTCAAACTGGGTGACATTCACCCCTTTGCTAGCACAATCTGAAAGCGTAGGCTTCTTTCACAGGTAAAATTTTTCAGAATGTTATAAATATAAAAATTTGCCAAGCGAATCGGATCCTTACTGGGTTAAATTAAAACCAACACTTGCATTCCTTCAGAAAAGTTAAGACATGATGAAATCTCTCTAGTGAATTGAATCACTTGTGATCTATGAAAGACAGATATAATAGCAGCTCCCATTTAGCTCTCATGTAAACTTTTCCCCCGTTGAGTAAATGCCATTATTATTCACGCTACCGTTCTTCAAAACTCAAATACCCTTGGAATGACAAACTAAGAGCTATTTGTCCTCTATAAATGGGGTTTATTATAGCAGGATGATAAATTTCAGTGTGTGAAAATGACCATTTATCTTGGAAAATAGGGAGATCTCAGCACAGGGGGAATATCAACATGCTAGTAGACATTAATTTAACAAGGACATCTTCTGATAGGTATTACATGCATTTGCATGCATGGCTTGTAAGTATCTACTGAATGCTTACCCTGGTTCAAAGGAATATTTTGAAGCACCACATGTTAATTGGAAGGAAATAGAAAAGCTGTCTCTCACGGGATGCTGAGCTTCTTTAAATATTGGGTACAACGGTAAATTGCGTCGGGAAAGGAGACAGAATAATAAGCCTATTCAAATATGTTGAGATGAGGAATATTATGGTACGTGCTCTGAACCAAAGCAGACCTCACGGATAAACAAGTTAAAACAACGTTTTCACACCTCAGACACAAACAGCAAAGGAATATAAAAGCAGGAGTGGTGGCCAAGGAAGCGTGAAGGAAAGAAGAAAGAAACAGAGATGATGTCAGCTAGCTGCTGGGTAAGGAGAAAAACAGACCGAGAAGAAATGTAGACTTTTCAGTCAGAACACAGTGTGTACAAGGTTTACTCAATCTTTACCGAAGAGTATAAATAACACAGGCAGAAGTCCAGCAACAGAGTGGGGGCTATCCAGTATATTGCAACGAATGCAACATGTATAATTACCTGCCTTGTGGGCAAGAGGCATGTGTGTGCATTCGGTGAAAGCTACTCAGAGCCCTCAGAGTGCAAGTACAGGCTCTCAGAACCAGAGGGTTTGAACTGGAGGATCTAAGAAAGATAGAGAGGTACAAAAAAGAGACTTTTCAGGACACAGTAGAGCAGTACCTCCCGCTCTGACAGCCTCTGGGCTGCTGCGGGGGATAAAAGTCTCAGTGAAGGAAAACATGAAGCTGGAACAGAGGGAAAGAATCCTATAGTTGGGACTCTCCTTACAACTGATGTCATGGTATCCTCTCACACTGAGGATACCCCTGCAAGGAAGAGGACCTCAGCTATTAGGAAGACACAGGGAATAGTAATGGGGGATTATTCAATTATTAAAAATATTAATAGTTGGGTTTCTGATGACTGAGAGACCCTCATGGTGAATTGCCTGAAGTGTGTGAAGGTTGTGAGACATCTAGATGGTTCTCGAGACATCTAGATAGACTGATGTGCACTGTTGATGAGGAATTGGAGGTTGTGGTACATGTAGGTACCAATGACATAAGGAAAGGTAGGAAAGAGGTCCTGGAGGCCAAATTTAGGCTGCAAGGTAAGAGATTAAAGACCAGAACCTCCATTGTAACATTCTCTGAAATGCTGCCAGTTTTACGTGCAGAGCCAGTTAGAGAGGCAGAACGGCAGGGTCTGAAGGCATGGATGAGACGATGGTATTCTGGAGCAGGGATTTTGCTTTATTAATTATTGGGAAAGGAGGAGCCTACACAGGAAGGATGGGCTCCAGCTAAACCAAAACAGAACCAGACTGCTGGTATGTAAAATTAAAAAGACTGTAGAGGAGTTTTTAAACTAAGGATTGGAGGAAAGCTGACAGGTGAGAGCACACAGTTCACATAGAGATATCCCTAGGGGAAGATTTATTAAGGGGCGCACTGTACAGCCTAGTAAAGATGAGAAGACAGTAGTTGATAAAGTACAGGTAGGAACTGAAGAGACAATCAAATGAAAAAGAGTCCCATTCAATTACATTACACGAAGGCAGACAATTAAATATTGACATATTTTATAATGCTTGTATACAAATGCTAGAAGTCTAAGAACTAAGATGGATGAATTTGAGTGCCTGGTATTAAATGAGGATATTGATATAATAGGCATCACAGAAACTTGGTGGAACAATGATAATCAATGGGACCCGGTAATACCCGGGTACAAAATATCTAGGAATGACAGAGTAGGTCGTGCTGGTGGAGGAGTGGCACCATATGTGAAAGAAAGTATAAAGTCAAATATAGTAAAAATCTTAAATGACTGAAATGTCACCATAGAATCTCTATGGATAGAAATTCCGTGCTTCAATAATAAGAGTATAACGGTATGAATGTACTACAGACCACCTGACCAGGATGGTGATGGTGACTGTGAAATGCTCCGGGAGATTAGAGAGGCTACAAAAACAGAAAACCAAACAATAATGGGGGATTTCAACTATCCCCATATTGACTGGGTACAGGGCACCTCAGGACGGGATGCAGAAATAAAATTTCTAGACACCATTAAAGCCTACTTCTTGGAGTAGCTAGTCCTGGAACCCACAAGAAGAGAAGCAATTCTTGATAAAGTTCTAAATGAAGCACAGGATCTGGTCTAAGTGGCGAATACAGCTGAACCACTCAGGAATAGCCACCATAATGTAATTAAATTCAACATCCTTGTAAGGGGGAAAATACCAAAGAAATCCACCACATCAGTATTTAACTTCAAAAAAGGAGACCTACACAAAAATGAGGAAGCTAGTTAATTAAAAGGAACAGTCACAAGAATGAATGCCTGCAAGCTGCATGAAAACTTTTTAAAAACACCATAATAGAGGCTGAAACTAAATGTATACCCCAAATAAAAAAAAACAGTAAGAGGACCAAAAAACCCAACAACAACAAAAAACCCACCACGGCTATAAAAAAGAGTAAAGAGGCAGTTAAGAGACAAAAACGCATCTTTTAAAAACCGGAAGTCATATCCGTCTGAGGAAAATATAAAGGAGCATAAACTCTGGCAGGTCATGTGTAAAAGTGTAATTAGGAAGGCCAAATAAGAGTTTGATGAGCAAATAGCTAAAGACACAAAAACAAACAGAAATTTTTCTTTAAGCACATCAGAAGCAAGAAGCCTGCCAAACAATCAGTGGGGCCACTGGACGATCAAGATGCTAAAGGAGCACTTAAGGAAGACAAGGTTTTTGCTGAGAAGCTAAATTAATTCTTTGCATCAGTATTCACTGCAGAGGATGCCAGGGAGATTCCCACACTTAAACCATTCTTCTTGGGGGACAAATCTGAAGAACTGTCCCAGATTGAGGGATCAGTAGAGGAGGTTTTGGAACAAACTGATAAATTAAACAGTAAGTCTTCAGGACCAGATGGTATTCACCCAAGAGTTCTGAAGGAACTCACATGTGAAATTGCAGAACTACTAACTGTGGTATGTAACCTATCATTTAAATCAGCTTCTGTGCCAGATGACTGGAAGATAGCTAATGTAACAATTTTTAAAAAAGGCTCCAGAGGCCACCCTGGCAATTACCCGTCAGTAAGGGTAATTTCAGTACCAGGCAAATTGATTGAAACTATAGTAAAGAACAGAATTATCAGACACATAGATGAAGATGGTATGTTGGGGAAGAGTTAACGTGGATTTTGTAAAAGGAAATCATGCTTCAGCAACTCACTATAATTCTTTGAGGGGATCAACAAACATGTGGGCAAGGGTGATCCACTGGACTTAATATACTTGGACCTTCAGAAAGCCTTTGACAAGGTCCCTCACAAAAGGCTCTAAAGCAAAGTAAGCAGTCATGGGATAAGAGGGAAGGTCCCCTCATGGACCAGTAACTGGATAATACACAGGAAATAAAGAGTAGGGATAAATGGTCAGTTTTCAGAATGTAGAGAGGTAAATGGAGGGATCCCCCAAGGGACCAGTGCTGTTCAACATATTCATAAATGATCTGGAAAAAGGGATATACAGCACAAAGTTTGCAGATGATACAAAATTATGCAAGATAGTTGTACAAAGCAAAGAGTTACAAAGGGATCTCACAAAACTGGGTAACTGGGCAACAAAATGGCTGATGAAATTCAATGTTGATGAATGCAAAGTAATGCACATTATATAAAATGACGTGGTCTAAATGATCTGTTATCACTCAAAAAACAGATCTTGGATTCATTGTGGATAGTTCTCCATTTATGTGCAGCAGCAGTCAAAAAAGCTAACAGAATGCTAGGAACCATTAGGAAAGGGATAGAGAATAAGACAGTAAATATCATAATGCTTCTATACAAATCCATGGTACAAATCCCACCCCTTGAATACTGTGTGCAGTTCTGGTCACCCCATCTCAAAAAAGATATATTAGAAATGATAAAGGTACAGAGAAGGGCAACACAAATTATTAAGGATATGGAACGGCTTCCATTTGAGGACAGATTAAAAAGGCTGGGATTAATCAGCTTGGAAAAGAGATGACTGAGGGGGCATATGATAGAGGTCTATAAAATCAGGGATGGTGTGGAGAAAGTGAATAATGAAGTGTTATTTACCACTGCACTTAACACAAGAACCAGGGGTCACCGAATGAAAGTAACAGGCAGCAGGCTTAAAACAAATAAAAGGAAGTACTTCTTCACACAATACACAGACAGCCTGTGGCACTCCTTGCCAGGGGATGTTGTGAAGGCGAAAGGTACAGCTTTGTTCAAAAAAGAATAAGATAAATTCATGGAGGATAACATCTATGGCTACTCGCCAAGATGGTCAGCAACCCCATGCTTTGGGTGACCCTAAGCCTCTGACTGCCAGATGCTGGGACTGGATGACAGGGCATGGATCACTTGATGATTGCCTGTTATGTTCATTCTCTTTGAAGCATCTGATGTTGCCAACTGTCAGAAGACAGGATATTGGGCTAGATGGACCATTGGCCTAACCCAATATGACCGTCCTTATACTCATTCTCCTCCCCACAATCTGAAATATGATTAACTAACTACTAAAACATTCATTTATAAATAGTTTAATGGACTGACTTCAGAAGTTCATTATGCATAGATAATGTTTTAAATAAGAATGAGGAGAGCTATGAAACCATCCAGAATTATGCTTGGATTTGAAACCACCAGGGTCTACACCACAGACTGAGTAAATGTCATTCAGGCTTTATAATGGGGGATTACATATATGGGGGTAAATAGATTTTATTTTTTAAAAGTAAATCATTTGATCTTTCTCTACTAAAAATATTAGCAATGTATCATACTGCGAGACTACATTGCTTGCAGTGCAAAGGCTAAAAGATGGATACATTAAGGCCAGGGGATCAATAATATTTTACAATATTTGTCTCCTGTGTGTTCTGAATTTGTTTTTTTTTTAGCTTGAAAAATAGGTTTTATTTGGTACTGGGTCTGCATGCCACAGGTGCAGATTACTTAGTTTAAAAATTGCCTGTCTGCCCTGTGTTGGTTAATTTTGTTGTAGTAAATCTATATGAATTGCTATTAAAGATATAGGAAATAATCACAAGAAATGCTCCTGAAATAGACTGATTTTTTACATTTTTTCCTTCAGAAATTTCCAAGATCTTCCAGACTCCTGGACCTGACCCTCCTATTGAAATCTGAAATAGCTCCCCGAATCACAGGTGTAGATACCCAGCCCATTCCAGCTGTGCATTTATATTGGGGTGGCAAAGAGAACTATAGAAAACTCATTACCAACTGCCCTGCATATTTTTTGCTAAAATCATTACCCCGGGCATATATGAAGAAATTGGGACCCAAGTGATAATTCTGATAAATGGCAAAATACTACCCTTTTAGGTCATGCCAAAAGGAGGTTTGGCCCTCCAAGGGAGGTGGTCTTAGCCCCACCTGTGACCAATTACTTGCCTCTCCAGTGATGGGTCTGAGGGCAGGAAGGAGGTGATAGTCTAAAATCATCTGCTCCTCAGGCCAACAGGCAGTTCAGTGGGGAGAAAGACCTGCAAGACACCCTAGGTCATAGGAAAGAACCTGGACAGGGGTCAGGCAGCAGGACCTGATTTATCCATTTGATTTATGTTAGAATGGTCTGGTTTGGTGAAATAAACCTGTCCCTAAAGAAAGGGACTGAAATTCTGCTGCTGTTTGGAGCTTAATTTGATGCACTGGCTGGCAAGTGGGCCCACCAGGTTACAGTCTTGATCCAACAAAGCTTGATTGCCATTGAAATCAATGGAAGTCGGGAGCCTAAATGCCTTTGAGGATCTGGGCCTAAGTGTTTTGCTGGACTGGGACTTTAGTGAGGACACAGGGAAAAAGAAAAATCACCCAGCTCTTTCTGAGATTCACAGAAAACCAGCTAGACAAGCTTATAAAGAAAATATTTGTGCTATAGACGAAGTCTTTTGGCACCAAACAGTCAGGAACTACCATATAGATTAGAAGATATCTCTGGGCATGCTTGCTAAACGGCAGATTGTCAATGTTAGCATCCACGTAAGTCTTAAACATTGGTGCTAACATGATGAAGACTGTATTCACAGCTGATTCCAGATGTAGTGACCAGATAAGATTCTACTTCCAATATGCTTAGACGTTTGCTGCAAGAGATAAACAGCCTGTGATGGTCTTCTATACAAAAGGTCTGATGGCGGCTGACTCCATCCCACTGGATGCTTTCACGAACTACAGTTCTCATACTGGACCTATCTGAAGACTCACACAAACCCAGCATTTCTGCAGTGGCTCAAGCACTGATATATGCCAGGGTGAGGAGCATTCTAAACAGACAAATACACAAAGGGTGACAAAGGATAGTGTCAGCAGGAGGAAAGAATTTAGAATCCATTTCAAACTGGTTCATCCATGTTGAACAAGGATAGGACAGGTGCCTGTGTTGCCATCCCCTTATGTAAGAGCTGAACTATTTCATTCTGCTCCCTCCCTGAAACTGGTAAACAAAAATATGCCCCAAAGTGAAGAAGCCAAAATAGAAGTGCAGAGCAGAGAAGAAATCCTCCAGCAACATGAAAAGAAAGCCAGAATAGTTAAGTGGATGGGATGGACGGGAGAAGTTTATTGATGGATTCTACTGACATTCATGAAACTGTACTGAACATTTGTTAGAACCCACTTAGCCCACAGGTAGAATCATAGAATAATAGAAGATTAGGGTTGGAAGAGGGTTGGTCATCTAGTCCAATCCCCTGCTCAAAGCAGGACCAACACCAACTAACTCATCCCAGCCAGAGTTTTGTCAAGCCTGACCTTAAAAACCTCTAAGGAAGGAGATTCCTCCACCTCCCTAGGTAACCCATTCCAGTGCTTCACCACCCTCCTAGTGAAATAGTGTTTCCTCATATCCAACCTAGACCTCCCCCACTGCAACTTGAGACCATTGCTCCTTGTTCTGTCATCTGCTACCACTGAGAACAGCCTAGTTCCATCCTCTTTGGAACACCCCCTTCAGGTGGTTGAAGGCTACTTTCAAATTCCCCCTCACTCTTCTTTTCTGCAGACTAAATAACCCCAGTTCCCTCAGCCTCTCCTTGTAAGTCATATGCCCCAGCCCTCTAATAATTTTCGTTGCCCTCTGCTGGACTCTCTCCCATTTGTCCATAGACTGATGGAAATAAAATTCTAACAGCGTTCCAAATCCTTCTCCAGTTGTGATGTCTTTCCTTGAAGTCTGACCAATAGCATGTCCAGCAATCTCAATGATAGCTTCTCCAGTCTTAGGGTATATCCACAAAGCAAAAGTGGTGCGTGGGCTAGAACCTTGCATCCTGCTACTGCAGATAACAATAGCAGTGAAGACGGCCTTCAGTGCTGGCAAGCAACCCAAGCACAAACCCAGGGTCTGTGCTGGGCTTGCACTACTTGCACTGAAACTTGCACTTGACCATCTTCACTGCTAGTGCGACCCACATTAGCTGGATTCAAGCTAGCTTGGATAGGCTCGCCTTTGCACAGTTTCTGCTGACTAGACATATCCTTAGATTACTGCCAGACAATGCAGAAAGGCTAGTGTTCTTAAAATGTAACTTGCTGGTATTTAAATTCCAACTAATATATGTTTTATATGTTACAGTCAATGCAATATAGCCTTGTAATAATATCAGAATTTGTTTAACCTATCCCCTAAAATTTGCACCATCTTTAAGAGGAAATTGACCATACTATTTTTGTTACATACTGTAGGCTGTGTACATAAAACATTGCAATGTAGTTTTATTGACTTAGCTTTTAAAGCCTGGCTGGGATATGTTAGACAATTTTTCTCCTCAGAGATTAAAGGATATACATTCCCCACCCCCACCCCCACCCGGATTCCTATTTGCTAGCCGTGACATTTGGGGGAGCTGGAATACAGTATCCAACAAATCAGAAAAAAGATGGATTCTTCACATGCTTATTGTACAGTGCTTTTCATCCTAAAAGAAGAGGTATTTTACAAAGCTATTCTTTAGATAGAGAGACTGCAGTGTCTATATTGCTATGGCAAATGTTATGGATCAGATAATAGACCACATACCACCTTGGATATAGGAACCTGTTTTACTGAGGGGGATTGTTGCCAAGGCCAGTAATGACAAAATGAATGACAATGAATAGTCATTGGGCCAGGGAAAGAGGCACTACCCTAGGACATGAAAGATCCAGTGACTATTTATATATAATGGTTCAGCTTGAACAGGAGAGACTGAAAGAGTCCCACATCAGGATATCCCATAGGCTAGTGGCCCAGGCACTCTCCTGCAGTGTAGGAGACCCAATTTCAACTTGCTTCTCTGCATCAGGCAGAGCAGGGTAGTGAACCTGGGCCTCCCACATCCCAAATGAGGGTCTGAACCACTGGGCTAAAATTTATAAGGGTGCTCTCATCCTCCACTGCTCCTGCCACCCAGCAGTGAGCGTCAGAGCCCAGATCTACAGACTTGGGCTTGTGCTAAGATGCCAAAGGCTGTGTAGACATCTGAGCTTGAGCTCTGAAGCCCAAGGAAAGGGATGGGTTTTAGAGCCCAAGCCACAATGTCTAGACTGTTGTTTTTAATGCTGTAGCACGAGCTCCACATCTCGAGACTCTGCAACTCACTGCTATGGGTTTTAAAATGCAGTGTAGACATGTGACCACAGCTACAGTTTTTTGGTGAATAAAATATTTCTGTGAAAAAATACACCCAGCTCTAATAAGCAGCATGCATTTATTGCGTCTTCTAATCATACTTCACTCTCAGGGGCTGTGTGTAGCATACTGTACGTTGCCTAGCTAAGCTTCACTTTCTCTGAACCACGAGGATTAATGATTAAATTATCCCATCTCTGCAGAACAGATTTCTGTGTTTATTAAAGCCCAAACACCGTTTTTTCTCTTATACACATCAACAGGCAACAGACCAGCCAAGTCTTCAACTTAAATGTACTGCGACACCCATCTTACTAAAGCCTGTCAAAGCTTCAGCCCTTTTTTTTTCCCCCTAGAGCAGCTGAGTCTGAGATCTGTGTCAAGCACTTGGAGAATGTGCCAGATGCTAAAGATTTTCTCAGGACTGAACAACCAGGGTAAAATGAAATAAGTATCAAAAGACTCAACAGGAATATACTGCTTCTTAGAAACAGGTGCACAATTAAAATAATATAGCAAGTCTCATTCGTTAAAGTCATTAATTTACCAAGTTTTTAGTAAAATAAAGAAATGACAGTGGAAAGCTTCTTTCTTTTTTGTTACACGTTTTGTGCATGTGGGTGTGTATAAATTGCTTAAAAAGGAATGTTAGCTATAACAGGAAGGTATAAGTACCTTCTCAGTGAGAAAACACTAACAGGCTCTTTAATCTAGTGGAGAAAAGCATAACACAGAATCAATGGCTGGAAGTTAAAATCAAACTGGAAATAAGGCATAATTTTTTTTAATTGGGTGATTAAGCTTTTAAACAAACTACCAAGGCAAGTGATGGATTCTCCATCTCTTAAAGTCTTCCAACCAAGACTAGATGTTTTTCTGGAAAGATGTGCTTTATTGAAACACAATTTATTGGGCCGAATACAGGCGTACCTGGATGAAATTCTATTGTTTGTGTTATACAGGAGGTCAGGCATGGTCTAATAGTCCCTTCTGGCCTTAAAAATCTATGAATCTATGCCCTGGTCTACACTAGGAGTTTAGGTCGAATTTAGCAGCGTTAAATCGATGTAAACCTGCACCCGTCCACACAATGAAGCCCTTTTTTTCGACTTAAAGGGCTCTTAAAATCGATTTTCTTAATCCACCTCTGACAAGTGGATTAGCGCTTAAATCGGCCTTGCCGGGTCAAATTTGGGGTACTGTGGACGCAATTAGATGGTATTGGCCTCCGGGAGCTATCCCAGAGTGCTCTATTGTGACCGCTCTGGACAACACTCTCAACTCAGATGCACTGGCCAGGTAGACAGGAAAAGGCCCGCAAACTTTTGAATTTCAATTTCCTGTTTGCATGGTCACCTGCAGCTTGCCACGCTGGCCAGAGCTCATCAGCAGAGGTGACCATGCAGAGCTCATCAGCAGAGGTGACCACGATGGAGTCCCAGAATTGCAAAAGAGCTCCAGCATGGACCGAACGGGAGGTATGGGATCTGATCGCTGTGTGGGGAGAGGAATCCGTGCTATCAGAACTCCGTTCCAGTTTTCAAAATGCCAAAACATTTGTCAAAATCTCCCAGGGCATGAAGGACAGAGGCCATAACAGGGGCCCGAAGCAGTGCCGCGTGAAACTTAAGGAGCTGAGGCAAGCCTACCAAAAAACCAGAGAGGCAAACGGCCGCTCCGGGTCAGAGCCCCAAACGTGTCTCTTCTATGATGAGCTGCACGCCATTTTAGGGGGTTCAGCCACCACTACCCCAGCCGTGTTGTTTGACTCCTTCAATGGAGATGGAGGCAACACAGAAGCAGGTTTTGGGGACGAGGAAGATGACGATGATGAAGTTGTAGATAGCTCACAGCAAGCAAGTGGAGAAACCAGTTTTCCTGACAGCCAGGAACTGTTTCTCACCCTGGACCTGGAGGCAGTCCCCCCCGGACCCACCCAAGGCTGCCTCCTGGACCCGCCAGGCGGAGAAGGGACCTCTGGTGAGTGTACTTTTTAAAATACTATACATGGTTTAAAAGCAAGCATGTTTAATGATTAATTTGCCCTGGCATTTGCGGCTCTCCTGGATGTACTCCCAAAGCCTTTGCAAAAGGTTTCTGGGGAGGGCAGCCTTATTCCACCCACCATGGTAGGACACACCAGGCCAGTAGCACGTACTCGGGAATCATTGTAGAACAAAGCATTGCAGTGTATGTTTTTTGGCATTCAAACAACATCCATTCTTTATCTCTCTGTGTTATCCTCAGGAGAGTGATATCATTCATGGTCACCTGGTTGAAATAGGGTGCTTTTCTTAAGGGGATATGCAGAGGTGCCCGTTCCTGCTGGGCTGTTTGCCTGTGACTGAACAGAAATGTTCCCCGCTGTTAGCGTGTGTGTGTGTGTGTGTGTGTGTGTGTGTGTGAAGGGCTAGCCATGTGGTGGGAGGAGGCAAAATGCGACCTTGGAATGAAAGCACATGTGCTGTGTATGTAATGTTAACAGCAAGGTTTACTGTGAAAGAGTGTAGCCATTGTTCTAGAAAATGTGTCTTTTTAAATACCACTGCCTCTTCTTTTTTTCTCCACCAGCTGCATGTGTTTCAATGATCACAGGATCTTCTCCTTCCCAGAGGCTAGTGAAGATTAGAAGGCGAAAAAAATGCACTCGTGATGAAATGTTTTCTGAGCTCATGGTGTCCTCCCACACTGACATAGCACAGATGACTGCATGGAGGCAGACAATGTCAGAGTGCAGGAAAGCACAATATGACCGGGAGGAGAGGTGGCGGGCTGAAAAGAGTAAGAGGCGGGCTGAAGAGAGTAAGTGGCAGGCTGAAGAGAGGGCGGCAGCTCAAATGTGGTGGCAGCGTGATGAGAGGAGGCAGGATTCAATGCTGAGGCTGCCGGAGGATCAAACCAATATGCTCCAGCGTATGGTTGAGCTGCAGGAAAGGCAGCAGGAGCACAGACCGCCGCTACAGCCCCTGTGTAACCAACCTCCCTCCTCCCCAAATTCCATAGCCTCCTCACCCAGACGCCCAAGAACGCGGTGGGGGAGCCTCTGGCCACCCGGCCACTCCACCCCAGAGGATTGCCCAAGCAACAGAAGGCTGGCATTCAATAAGTTTTAAAGTTTTAAACTTTTAAAGTGCTGTGTGGCCTTGTCCTTCCCTCCTCCACCACCCCTCCTGGGCTACCTTGGTAGTTATCCCCCTATTTCTGTGATGAATTAATAAAGAATGCATGAATGTGAAGCAACCATGACTTTATTGCCTCTGACAGCGGTGATCGAAGGGAGGAGGGGAGGGTGGTTAGCTTACAGGGAAGTAGAGTGAACCAAGGGGCAGTAGGTTTCATCATGGAGAAACAAACAGAACTTTCACACCGTAGCCTGTCCAGTCATGAAACTGGTTTTCAAAGCTTCTCTGATGCGCACTGCGCCCTCCTGTGCTCTTATAACTGCCCTGGTGTCTGGCTGTGCGAAACCAGCAGCCAGGCGATTTGCCTCAACCTCCCACCCCACCATAAACGTCTCCCCCTTACTCTCACAGATATTATGGAGCGCACAGCAAGCAGTAATAACAGTGGGAATATTGGTTTCACTGAGGTCTAACCGATTCAGTAAACTGCACCAGCGCGCTTTTAAACGTCCAAATGCACATTCTACCACCATTCTGCACTTGCTCAGCCTGTAGTTGAACAGCTCCTGACTACTGTCCAGGCTGCCTGTGTATGGCTTCATGAGCCATGGCATTAAAAGGGGTAGGCTGGGTCCCCAAGGATACATATAGGCATTTCAATGTCCCCAACGGTTATTTTCTGGTCTGGGAATAAAGTCCCTTCTTGCAGCTTTTGAAACAGCCCAGAGCTCCTGAAGATGTGAGCGTCATGTACCTTTCCCAGCCATCCCACACTGATATTGGTGAAACATCCCTTGTGATCCACCAGTGCTTGCAGCACTATTGAAAAGTACCCCTGGCAGTTAATGTACTCGCCGGCTTGGAGCTCCGGTGCCAAGATAGGGATATGGGTTCCATCTATGGCCCCACCACAGTTAGGGAATCCCATTGCAGCAAAGCCATCCACTATGACCTGCACATTTCCCAGGGTCACTACCCTTGATATCAGCAGATCTTTGATTGCGTTGGCTACTTGCATCACAGCAGCCCCTACAGTAGATTTGCCCACTCCAAATTGATTCCCGACTGACCGGTAGCTGTCTGGCGTTGCAAGCTTCCACAGGGCTATTGCCACTCGCTTCTCAACTGTGAGGGCTGCTCTCATCTTGGTATTCTTGCGCCTCAGGGCAGGGGAAAGCAAGTCACAAAGTTCCATGAAAGTGCCCTTACACATGTGAAAGTTTCGCAACCACTAGGAATCGTCGCAGACCTGCAACGCTATGTGGTCCCACCAGTCTGTGCTTGTTTCCCGAGCCCACAATCGGCATTCCACCGCATAAACCTGTCCCATTAGCACCATGATGCCCACATTGCCAGGGCCCCTGCTTTGAGAGAAGTCTTTGTCCCTGTCCTCATCACTCATGTTACCGTGCTGACGTTGCCTACTAGCCCGGTATCGCTTTGCCAGGTTCCGGTGCTGCATATACTGCTGGATAATGTGCGTGGTGTTTAATGTGCTCCTAATTGCCAAAGTGATCTGAGCGGGCTCCATGCTTGCTGTGGTATGGCGTCTGCACAGAAAAAAGGCACGGAACGATTGTCTGCCGTTGCCCTGACGGAGGGAGGGGCGACTGACGACATGGCTTACAGGGTTGGCTTATAGGGAATTAAAATCAACAAAGGGGGTGGCTTTGCAAGAAACTGAATGGTCCCCTCAAGGATAGAACTCAAAACCTTAAGGATAGAACTCAAAACTGGGTTTAGCAGGCCGTTGATTTCACAGAGGGAAGGAGGAGAAAATGAATACAAAACAAATCTGGTCTATTTCTTGTTTTGAGCCACTTCATCTATCTTTATACATCTTGCTGGCAGCAGACTGTGCAGTACGACCGCTAGCCGTCATCATCTCCTGGGTGCTCGGCAGAAGATGGTGCAGTATGACGACTAGTCATCATCTTCTGCTGGTTGGAGGTTAAAAGACAGTGCACTGCCGGTAGGACTGAATCGCCACGAGACGACACTTAAAAGGGAAATGACCTGGCTGAGTCACTCCCATGTTTGCCCAGGCGCCCGATTAAAAGAGCACCCAGGACTACGTCGATGACGGCTACCAGTCATACTGCACTGTCTGCTGCCAAAAGGCAATAAACTGCTACTGCGTAGCAATGCAGTACCGCGTCTGCCAGCACCCAGGAGACGTACGGTGATGGTTAGCTGAGCGGGCTCCATGCTTGCCGTGGTATGGCGTCTGCACAGGTAACTCAAGAAAAAAGGCGCAAAACGATTGTCTGCCCTTGCTTTCACGGAGGGAGGGAGGGAAAGGGGGCCTGACGATATGTACCCAGAACCACCCGCGACAATATTTTAGCCCCATCAGGCACTGGGATTTCTACCCAGAATTCAAATGGGCGGCGGAGACTGCGGGAACTGTGGGATAGCCACCCACAGTGCAACGCTCCGGAAGTCGACGGTTGCCTCGGTACTGTGGACACACTCCGCCAACTACATGCACTTAGAGCACCTGTGTGGGGACACACACAATCAACTGTATAAAACCGCTTTTTACAAAACCGACTTCTATAAATTCGACCTAATTTCGTAGTGTAGACATACCCTATGAATAATTTAATCTATCAACACAATAGAGTTTTCCTAAAGACCTCTTTGGTGAGAAATGTGACTCCTGTTCCTGCATTGATCAAGTAACATTTACACATTCACCTACAATAAAATATATTGTCAAAATGTTTCTTATTTCTATATCTGAGATATTAGTAAAGCTGCTCAGCGAAAGTTTGACAAAACCATATTTCATCAGAGTATACAGTTCTCTTGAAATCAAAAGGCTTTGTAAAATTGGGTCGATTTCACCGGAATTTTCATTTCGGAAAAATGGGAGGGGAAGTTCCGACAATGTTGAAATGTCCCATTTTGACATTTTCAGAATGAAATGTTTCGATTTTTTGTTCTGAAAGGATTTTTTGTTTTGAAATTTTTAAAATATTGTATCATATTTATTATTATTATGTAAGAAAATTTAAAGAATCAAAATCAATATGAAATGATTGACCTGAAACACTTTTTTATTTTATTTTTAAAATTCCTTCTTGCAAAATTTCAAAATTTTGGGTCAAATCAGAACTAAGTCAAATTTCAAAAACTTGAAATCCTTCACAAAATGGAGCTTCCATACTCTTCCCGCCTCTAGCTACTAGGTTAATATTGTTCCAAGACTTAAAGAATAATTTCCTTAAAATGAGCAACACTTTCATCTAGCTATAACTTTTATCTCACTACAAGCTCAGTCATTTATAATATAGTAGGAATGAGAATATTTAGAGATGAAACTGACACTGATAAATGTATATATTAAAATAATTCTTTCACAGTGCATGATGCAGATCCCATTGAAGTCAACTGGAGTTTTTCCATTAAATTCACTGGATGCTGGATTGGGCCTATACTGTCAGGACCAATCTATCAAGGCCGGGATGTAGGCAGCCAGGACTAGTGGTTAGTGTTGGGGGAGGCAGGTCTCCACGCCAGCCAGGGTTCAGAACCAGGAGGTCAGGAGTTGAGGTCAGGAACCAAAAGTCAGACACCAGGAATCAGGACGAGTCAGGGAACAGGGAGGTCAGGAATTATGAGTCAGATACCAGGAATCAGGTTAAATAAGGAAACCAGAAGGTCAGGAAAAGGAGACAAACCAGATATCAAGAACCATGAGTCAGATTCCAGGAATCAGACTGAGTCAAGAAACAAGGAGGTCTGGATTAGAAGACAAGAACAAGTAGAGCTGGGTGAGCAGTCCAAAGCAGGGCAGAGCCCATTGGTTTCTTCTTTTTGTTTAAGTAGAGGGAGTGGGCCATTGTTCCTCTCCAGAGGGGAACCTTTGATCTGGGCTTCAGGGAGTCCTGATTCTAGCTGAGAGTGATGACGCCCAGTAACCCCATAGACCAGAGTTTGAAACTGTGGGTCATGCCACAATCTTAGGGCCAAAATCTCCTCTGTCATCTGCATGATGAAATTCTTCACTTCTGTTCTTCTGTCTCTCTTTTGTGCTATTCTGAGGGTTTAAGGACTTACATCACATACACGACTGTTGCTGGCCCTTTGCATGGGAGGAATTTCACACGCAGAGCAGAATGGGCATCAAGAGATCAGCTCTGTGGCCCAGACCAGAGAGAATTTAGCCTTTAATAGCTGTGTAAATCTTCCAACCTTTAGTTCTTTATTTAACAAAAACTATCAGGGTGAATGAGAGCCACTCAAAGGGATGAGAAGAAGAAAAAAGGCAGAGGTCAATGCAAGCCAGATCGTGACCTCTGGGCAAAGCCCAGGTGAAAGAGCCAAGTGTAGGGATCATAAGGCAGACGGACTACTTCTCGCAGGCTGCAGAGCAGGATGGAGCTATTTGAAAGCTGCCACAGGCAAAGCAGGTGACTAAGAATTGTGCCGGTCCTATTATTTTTGTTACCCTGTCTCTGCACTCATCCCGCTTGTTTGTCTCACTGGCCTGTTACATCTTGTCTTTTAGAGTGTTAGCTCCTCAGGGCTTTCCTATATTTTTGTGCAGCGTCCAGTTCAATGGGGCCTTGGCATGGCTGAGGCCTGTAGGTGCTATCCGCAATCTAAACATTGAATAATGACAACACTTAGGGTTGCCAACTTCATAATATTTAAAACCCGGACACTGTCATCCTCCCTCATCCTGACTCTTCCCCACAAGGCCCCACCCCTGCCCCGCCTCTTCCCACGAAGACCCCGCCCCTCATTTGGTCCTCTTTCTCCCCTCCCCCCCACATTGCTTGCTGCTATTCCCCTCTCTCCCCTGCCTGGGTTGGGAAGGAGTCACCTGCAGTGCTGCGGATGGGAGCTGCAGCCGCCTGACGCAGATAGGAGGCTGGCGCAGGTGATGACTTGGGGCCTCCCTGCTTGCAGTAACCAGACTTTGCGTATCCAGTCAGTAGATATGACTGGACACTGTCAGGTCCCCTTTTTGACTGGACTTTCCGGTCGAAAACCAGGTACCTGCTACCCTAACAACACTGTCTGCAATCCTCGCGCTCACCATTCATGGAGGCCTTATTAAATATTATTATTATCATTACTATTATCTTCATCATCATTTGTATTGTGGTAGCACATAGCAGTGGCAGTCATGGAGCAACACCGCACTGTGCTCGGCGCTGCACACACACAGAAGACAAAGACAGTCCCTGCCCCAAACAGTTTACAGTCTGTCGTTCAAGTTAGAGGATCACATAATCACACACCTGTGCCTTCTGCTAGCCAAAACACATGCACAGCAGTGGCAGAAAGCCTCATTTCAAGAATCTCAACCACCATCATGCCCCCGAATAGTCAGAAATCTTCCATTCTCTCACAGTATCGCACAGAGGCCACCAAAATCCTTAGGTAATAGTTGACATTTCTTGTAACAGCCACCTGGGGGTTTGCTAGTTTTGTAAGAATTAAAATGCGAAGGAGGAGTGGTGTGGTGATCTCTTTATACAGAATCATGGCAATGGATGTAGAAAAGACCTATGTGATCATTAAGTTAATTGTCCTGGAAGGGCAGGTTGCCACTTCTGGAGAGCGGAAGTATCCGTTGTTAAACTAAAATTGTCTACCTTTTCTGTAAATTGTCATTTCCACGTTATGGTGTTTATTTAATGGAGGGGTGAATATAAAAAATGCGTGGATGATACATTAACTGCTACATTCTGCTTCTCGGTGTATCGGATTCTATAGTAAAACACCATTGGATTATGAAAAACATAAGTCAGAGCTTTACTGAAAGCTGGCTTAGTGTATGCAGAGACGATTAATGAATTCTGTCCATCTCTCTTACCTGTATGGGAAATTTACAGCACTGATTCCCTAATTCTAACTTTTCAGTCTCTTAGAATAACTCCAAAAAAGGAAACATCTCTCACAAGAACTAATTTTTCCTTTAGATACTATTCAAGCCTTTGAGAAATACCAGATTCACATAAAAACCATTTTCTCTCTAAAGGGAAGTCAATTTTGAATGTCATTTTGGCAGAAAAATGTATTAAAGTTCTTAGCCGCTTAAATATTATAGCAGGATGTGTTACAGTCATGATTCTACATTCCCGTATAACATGTATTATTAAAAATGCTGGACTGTTTGAACGGCCACATTTAACTTAAAGACATTTTGATGCATTATCAGCTTTCAAATTCTTTGTTATAAAATTATGAATGTGACATGAGAGTGTTGTAATATATGTGGAGTGAAAATCCAATTACAGTAAAAGCCTGGATCTTTATAGGCTGCTGCTGTGAAAATACCAACTTCACATTGCCACTCCATACATATAAATCAGCTGCACCCTGACTCACGAAAACATCTTTATTCAGGACAGCATTTAAACACATGCTGAAACCCCACTGACATCAAAGCGAGAAAATATGAACCACAAAGGCACAAAAAGCAGAAAGCCAAGAAAAAGAACCACAAGAACCACAAATGGGTGGTTTTTAAAAAAAATAATGAATAGGGCTCCCAATTAATCGCAGTTAACTCACGTGATTAACTCAAAAAAATTAATCACAATTAACCGCACTGTTAAACAATAGAATACCAATTGAAATGTATTAAATATTTTTCTACATTTTTAAATGTATCAGTTTCAGTCACATAACAGAATACAACGTGTACAGTGCTCACTTTATATTATTTTTATTACAAATATTTGCACTGTAAAAATGATAAACAAAAGAAATAGTATTTTTCAATTCACCTCATAGAAGTACTGTAGTGCAATCTCTATCATGCAAGTGCAACTTACAAATGTAGATTTTTTTTGTTACATAACTGCACTCAAAAACAAAACAATGTAAAACTTTAGCGCTTACAAGTCCACTCAGTCCTCCTTCTTGTTCAGCCAATTGCTAAGAGAAACAAGTTTGTTTACATTTACAGGAGGTAATGCTGCCCGGTTCTTATTTACAATGTCACCTGAAAATGAGAACAGGCATTCGCATGGCACTGTTGTGTCTGGTGTCGCAAGATATTTATATGCCAGATGCACTAAAGATTTCTATGCCTCTTCATGCTTCGGCCATAATTCCAGAGGACATATTTCCATGTTGATGTCACTCATTAAATTTGTGACTGAACTCCTTGGACAAGAATTGTATGTCTCCTGCTCTGTTTTACCCTCATTCTGCCATATATATTTCATGTTATAGCAGACTTGGATGATGACTGAGCACATGTTTGTTTTAAGAACACTTTCACTGCACATTTGACAAAATGCAAAGAAGATATCAGTGTGAAATTTCTAAAGATAGCTACAGCACTCGACCCAAGATTTAAGAATCTGAAGTGCCTTCCAAAATCTGAGAGGGACGAGATGTGGAGTATGCTTTCAGAAGTCTTAAAAGAGCAACACTCCTATGCGGAAACTACAGAAGCCTAACCACCAAAAAAGAAAATCAACCTTCTACATTATCTTCTGCAAATGTAAACAAACCTGTTTGTCTGAGCGACTGTCTGGACAAGAGGTAGGACTGATTGGACTTGTAGGCGCTAAAGTTTGACATTGCAGAAAATGTAGAAAACATCCAAAAATACTTAAATGGTATTCTATTATTGTTTTTTAATTGCGTGATTAATCGCGATGAATTTTTTTATCACTTGACAGCCCTAAAAAGGAATCTCATAATTTTTAAGCCAATTTCATGATTTTGGATGCCTGACTCATGATTTCTGAATGCTTGGGGTTGGCAACAGTAAAAAACCCGTAACACTCCTTTTAATAAAGCATCCTGCTTAACACTTTCAGTTTCTATGACTCTCAAAGGCCATGGTGCAAAGGCTTCTTTTAGTAAAAAAGGACTGGCCAAGAACTTGATAACAGACCTCTCTGTAAGAATGCAGAGCTCATTTGATCAAGGGCTAAACATGCAATTCTGAGAACTGCAAGGGACTCTTATGAATATGTATTGAGTATTAAAGGTAAGGTAGGTGGGGTAATATTTTCCATCGGATCCACTTCTGTTGGTGAAAGAGTACTATTATGCCAGTGGCAAACTGCCAAAGTGCTACATGATCAGTACTGCTAAAATAGCAACACACAGCTTCCAAAGGGCTGGTGGAGTGTTGCTGGGAATTTATTCAAAACAGAGGCTGATATTTTAATAGTGCTTTAATTTTAAAAAAGGTTTGGAAGCGGATCAGGTGGTCCAACTGCAGTGTTTGCCAGTACCATTAGGACACTTGCACCATTCTGGGACAAACCTTCTCCAATTTGCTTTTTATATGGGATGGTGGGCTTTTGCTAACTGAACAGTATTGAGAGTCAAGTCGTGAATGCTCTTTCCAGCAGTTCTAAAGACTATCCCGAGTGACCACAGGCAAGTCACTTACCTTCCCTGTCTCTCAGTTCCTCCATCTATTGCATTTACATCTCAGATAACAATATGTATCTACCTCACAGGAGCGTGTTAAAATAAATTCAGTAGGGGCCTGATCCTGCGCTTACTATAGCCCATACCACAGGTCCCATTGACTTGCAGGGGCCAAAGATCAGGTCCTAAGTCAGTAAAGCATTATAAAAAACTACAGCAGGGTTATTATAAAACTTAGGAATAGGTATAAAAAAGGGTAAATTAATAAATCAGAACAAATCTCTGAATGTAAAATGGCCAGTAACAATCATTGCATCTGGACATACCTGATGATACCCTGGTCATAAACAGAGGCAGCCCTTGTGTGTGAACAAGACATTGTGGGGGGGGTCTCTTTCCTACACATACTTTAAAGCTTAGCTGCCACTAAATCAGAAACAAAAACCAATCACTGAAGAGATTAAATTGGGCTCACAGGCATCTTGCATGTGGTTTAAGAAGTGCAACGGCAAGGTATGCAAAGCTGACAGCACACCCTTATAAAGATTAAACAAGGACAGTAATACATTCCCAGTTCTGAAAGAGAATGTGGTGCAGGGGAAGCTGAGTCTGTCTGAGTCCTGCTGGGTTATATTCCATGATTCTCATGACAACTATTTTAGAGTACTGTTAAAGGACCTCCCCCAGCTCTACAACAAAACCTGAACACTGCGGCACCAGCAAAGTTAGGGGACATCTTTGGGAGTTCCATTGTCACGTTAAGTATCTCATCTGTCTCAGTCTGAGTGGGTGAGTCACAGAATTCATTATCACACCAACTGACAAACCTGTGCTACCAGCCTTATTAGAGGTAGTGTAAAAAGACATCCGAGCAGAGCAAGAAGTTGCGGGTATTTGGAAAAGAACCACTCTAGACAAATCAGACATGTTATTGCATGTGGCCAACTCTTACACAAGTACTAGCTAGAGTCAATTGCAAGATCATGGTCTAGGTTTTTATCATTTTCACTGCTAGCATATTTTACGACACACGCATTTTCCAAATGTTTTAACCTGCATTTTATCATTTTAAAGTACTCTGGAATGCCTTTGAACGTGAAGTGCTTTTTAATCACAAATTGTTATTATTGTCCTTTAATGACTACTAGACTGGAGAGGTTATCAATAAAATTGGCAGTGGGATTTCATGTTACTGCAGTGCTTAATAAAATGAAATTTCTAAGCCCATAACATTTGCTGAATTTCTACATTTCTAGCTCTGAATAAATCCCAGGAGAAATCAGCTTAGTTAAGTTGGCTAAAGTTGCAAAGAGGGTTCTCAAAGGCCCTGATCCAACAAAACACTTACGCACGTGTTTGATTTTAACTTAGTTCAACGTTAAGCACATGCTAAATATTTTGTTGCTCTGGGGCCTTAAAGCTTGATTTTGTTTACTCAGAAGTCAGTGACAAAACTCCCATGAACTTCCATGATGCAGAATCAGGCCCTTACTTCACAAATACCTTATCAGAGTTTGTACACATTTTAAAAAAAGAAAAAAAGATCAAAAATTTTGAAACTTTGGATCCAAAAATTAGGTACCTATTAAACCACATAAATAAATAGTCTAATTTGGGTTCTAACTGTTGAATGATGACAAAGACAACAAACCTCTGAAATCAGGGCACTTATTTCAGTGACTACATATGGAATTAGTTGCCTTTCTTTTCCTGTCACTACCTGCTCTGACCTCTGGAGTGGTCAAACTCCAGGAGAGAGAAAGAGCAGGCTATATACTACCCTGTCATGTACCATCCAGTGCACCAGGCCATCCAAGGAAGCCCAATGCCTAATGACGGTGTATGTCTCTCTGCTAACGGCCACAACACTGCTCATTAAGACTTTTTGTGTAAGTTTTCACCAGTACGAGTAAGGGTTCCACAACAAGATCTTGAAGGGACAATCATTCAATAATACCCCATAAAAGCCTGTGGCCTCTATAGTGGAACACAGTAGCACAAACATATGAGACATCACAGATAGCTAAGTGGAATTTATTGCTTTTAACTCAAATCTAAATTTCAAAGCTGATTCAAAAACCCTTTCTGTCACACACCATCAAGCAATAATACAGGATGGAGGACTTCCAATCAAATAAACTGACAGCCTCATTTTTCACAGAAATCAATGTTTTTTTCCTCAGTCTTTTCTTTTCTGAGACCGAAGTCAACACTATCAATAGTTTATCTGTCACTAATCCCTTCTCACTGATTAAACATTAAACATTAAAAAATGTCCAGGCACGGGAATCAAATACAACAACAAACCTAGTTGAAAGGATTTCATATGTTTTTCATTCCCGACAGACATTATTGGCAACATCAAAGATATTCAAATCAGCACTTTTTAAACTCCCCCTTTTCATTACTATAAAGATGCAAATGTATTTTGATTTTTTTAAAATGTGTCTATTTACATCATTAATTCACTCTTACTAAATTTGCAGCGGCTAACCGGCAGGCAGGGGTGCTCTGCAGTACCCGCTTGAGGGCCATGCATAGTACTGGAACTGCTCCCCAGTATGGTTTGCAAAGTTTGGCCACCTGTTTGGGGCAGGGTAGCCCAGGCCATATGCTTGGCATCAGTCTCTAAACAAAAATTGTAACTCAGGATTCGGCTGTCTGAGCCTTGAAACAAAGAAGAAAACCCTTCAAAATGCAAGTGCTTAGTTGCAGTATTTAGGGCAAGGCCCTGGCCTGGGCCAACCCTGAGGAGCTCCCCGTCTCACCCAGCTCTGCCCCAAGCAAACACAGGCAAGCTATCTTAACTAGCCTGCTTGTTCTTGATTGGTCAGTATTTACTCCTGGCCCTTCTAGGCCTCTGGAGAATTCTCTTGTTGGTCGCCAGGTCTGACTGGATTTTCCTTGGTTGGAGAGTTGTCGCTGCTAATGTGTCTAGCGGGAGCAGGGAAGGGCTGACAGACCCCCATCATGCTAACCCACAAATTAATTTAGTCCAAGAAAGCCAAAAACTGCGTAATGGGTTTTTACAACAACCATTTTAACACCTTTTTATAAAAATATTTTAACAAAATGGCAGATGATGTTCAACACTGATAAGTGCAAAGTAATTTACACTGGAAAAAAAATCCCAACTGTACATATGAGTTCTAAATTAGCTGTTATCACTAAAGAAAGAGATCTTGGAGTCACCATGGATAGTTCTCTGAAAACTTCAGCTCAGTGTGCAGCAGTAGTCAAAAGGGCTAACAGATTGTTAGGAATGATTAGGGAAGGGATAGAAAATAGAACAGAAAATATCCTACCACTATATAATTCTTGCTATATAAATCCATACTGTGTCCAGTTCTGGTCACCCCATCTCAAAAAGGATATAATGGAACTGGAATAGGTTCGGAGGAGGGCAACAAAGATGATCAAGGGTTTGGATTGGTTTCCATATGAGGAGAGACTAAAAGATTAGGGCTGTTCATCTTAGAAAAGAGACAGCAAAGAGGGGGATATGATAGAGGTCTATAAAATCATGAGTAGTGTGGGAATAGAGAAGTGATATTTACCCCTTCACACAATGCAAAAATATCAGGGGTCACCCAATGAAATTAATAGGCAGCAGGTTTAATACAAACAAGAGGATGTACTTTTTCACACATAGCACAATTAATGTGTGAAACTCATTTGCTATCGGATGTTGTGATGGCCAAAAAGTATAACTGGGTTCAAAAAAAGATCAGTTCATGGAGGATAGGTCCAGCTATGGCTATGAGCTACGATGGTCAGGGATACAATCCTATGCTAAGGAAAACCATGAACCTCTGACTTCCAGAAGCTGGGAGTGGAAGACGGGTGGGTCTCTTCAGAGTCTCCCTGCTCCGTACACTCTCCCTAAAGCTCTGGTACTGGCCACCATTGAAGACAGGATACTGGGCTAGACGGACCATTGGTTTGACCCTGTGCGGCTGCCCTTATATTCTCATGCACCTTTTGCAAAAATATCAAATCAATGAGTTCCTGAGAATTATGCAGATACGTTCTAAAGGAAAATACTACTGAAAATACTCATCTTTCTATGGCATCAAACTATGTTTTAAATGTGTGTGTTCAGTTACTGCAGTGCTGTACGTACAGAGAGTAGTTAGGTGCCCAGCTGCCTGATTTGAACATCCAGGTACTTGTTTGCAAATGTGATAGTTGCACAACCCAATTTAGAATGCACAAAATGGTCTCTAAATGTCCAGAAATCAAAGGCTGGTTTAAAGCTGACAGTCTATAGTTAGCAAAGTCCAATATCATGGGACTACACGTATGGCTCCCACTACAAGACTAGACAAACAAGAGCTGGAAGCGTTTTAGAGGAGGATTTAGTCCCTGTAGAAACAGATTGCACCTTGCATTGCCCTCTAACACTGATCTTTTTGGATACATATAGCAGGCTGAAAGGCTCAGATGAGAACAGTATCTAAATTTCCCTTGGCATTATGGTATGGGGTCTTTGAGAAAGGGAGAATAATTAGAGAAACATTTTATGAATTATATGCGTGCCTATACAAAATGAAGTGGGTTTTTTTCAGTATAGAGATTAAATGCTAAGCAGATTTCATATGCCTGTCTGAACAAAATTCAACTTTGAAAGGAAAATGCAGTGATTCCATTTCCAGTCCATTATAAAAATCACCACATAAGATAAAATCAGGTTATGAAAATTATAATTTATTAATAATAATTATTATTGCTATTACGGTAGGACCTGGGATCCCCAGTCTTGGACCAGAATTCCATTGTGCTAGGTGCAGTACAAACATAAAACAAAAAGATGGTCCCTGCCCGAAACTGCCTACAAATTGTATTACTTGATTCCTATACCATATATATGGTGTGGTTATGACAGGCAAGTGTAACAGTATCAAGGACATGGTATGCTTCACTTACAGATAGAATCTCAGCAGAAGACCTGCCTACTCTACTGGTTTTCCCTGTAGAATAAAGCACTTTTGGCCTATTAGGAAATATGGCCAATCTACTGTTTAGTAATAAGCCAGGCTCTGTGCCATGATGGGTTTCCTATGATTTTTCTGTGCGTTAAGAAAGAGCCATGGCCCTGAAAATGTTTCAAAATCATTTTCCGTTTCTCTGACTTCTCTCATAATTTAAGCAATCAAAAACCAGATTCCCCATGCTCGCCCATGGCATAATTCTAAGCAAATCTCTTTCTCACTCCTTTGTTTGTTTTCCCTTATAATGTCCAGATTTCTCATTTCATGCTCTTTGTGTTTGAAATTTACTATAGGCAAGATCATGTGCCAATAATAAGGTGTGGAGCATGACTGCACTGCCCAGAAGCACCTTGGGGGTGCAGGAAGACACAATTCCCTCCCTGTTCCTCCCAGGCTGCTAGGGAGAAAAGGAGTGAGCAATTTTCTGCTGGCCTTTCCCCCACACATGCTCAGCTATACTGGCCAGAGAGCAGGGGGTGGACCCACGGCTCCTGCCATTCCAGCAGCTCTCTGCCCCACTCTCCTCACAGCTGCTCCACGGAGGGAATAAATGGTTGCACAGCCCAGCTGACCGCTGCATGCCTGGAACTACGGTCCCAGATAGCAACCTTGGAAGTTTTCAGGTCATTCCCAGAGATCAGACAGCAGGCATGTTTGCAGAAACAAGTTAGGGATGGGTTTCAGAGTAACAGCCGTGTTAGTCTGTATTCGCAAAAAGAAAAGGAGTACTTGTGGCACCTTAGAGACTAACCAATTTATTTGAGCATGAGCTTTCGTGAGCTACAGCTTATGGATCTTTGACCGTCCAATGCACAACCTTTCAATGTTACTACTAGTTCTATCTATCCATCTTAGGTAGATAGGCCGAATCAGTGCAGTGTCACAATCATTAACAGATTTATTCTCACAACATCCTTGTGAGGTAGGGAAGTACGATTATCACCAATTTACAGATGGGGAACTGAGACACAGAGAGACTAGGGCCCAGAACCCCAATGGTATTTAAATCATTGAAATCAATGGAAGTTAGAACCTAAATACCTCTGTAGCTCAGGGCCTAAGTGACTTGCCCAAGAAAGTCTATGCAAAACCAGGGAATTGAACCGATGTCTTCTAAGAACTCTGGTGACTTGACTTTCTGCATTTCCTTTTAAGTTTTTTTAGATTAATTGATAAACTGAGGAAATTCTAAAAAGGCAGGGTGGTTTTCTACATGTCCGTACAGATCCTAGCATATTTTGGTTGTTATTGACATAAATAATAATCATCATCATACCAGATGTTTTGTTTGGCATTCCATTTACTGTACCATACAGCTATATTACACTTTCTTTTATTCTTCCACAGCTTTAGTATGGCAGCTTTTATTTCTTGAAAGCATTTCTTTCGCTAGACACTATACCATAGTAATGCCATCCAGTTCACACCTGTAAAAACACCCTTGCAAAAAAGACTCAAAAATGTAAGCGCAAGAAGATGTTTACCTCTGTAAAACTGAACGAAATGTGATATTTTTTTTCAATCCATGCTATTTTGGGAGTATGCCTACAGGGAAAATAGCCCAATACTAAGAATAATTTCTATCAATTGTCACATTCAACTGGGTTAAAGCACATCTTAATCCAAAAGATATTTTACAAAGAAGCCTTAACTCACAGAAGAAAGCAACAATCCCATTTTAATGATCAACCTTTCTTAAGATTTTTGAAAGCAGCAAAATTGTATCAATTTCCATCAGCTGCAGATATTTCACTGTCAAAAAACCCCCCAAAACTTGGTAACCTAAAAATTTTTCAACTCCTCTCTTTCTCAAATATTTTATTTTATTTTTCTGCAATGGAATTTCAAGGGTAGAAAAAGCAGAGAAAACAAACGTGACATTCACTTTTTTTCCCCAGCAAAACCTTTGCTAATTCATTCTCTTTGGTCCAGTGTGGAGTATTGTAATCATAGCCATCCACTGAAAAGATTTCTACAGAAGACGTGATTTCTACAGCAGGTTGCATGGCACATTACATAGGAGCAGGAACATTTGCCCTGCTGTCCTGGCTCAATTTCCACCTACCTACAAATAAAATATTCTTCTTTCAGTCCTGAACTGCTGTGCCGTTACTCTGTTTGAAGGCTTTATCTCAGACGTGACCATGCATTTCAGCGACTTCTCTATATATAGGTTGCAAAGTCTGTCGACTTTCTGAGATCCTTTGGATGAAAGGCACAGTATAAACGTCATTTATGCTTTGAGAGCTCTGCAGGGCTTCGACTGTGAATTCCCACGATCGGTATTGAGTTTGCTGCAACTTTTATCTGGTGGAAATTTAAACCCAGAACATCGAAGGTACTGAATGTAATTGTTGCCTACACAGCATCAAAATAGCCACCTGGAACAGACTGTTAACAGTTACTGTTGAAAACATATGAATTATAAACTTCTGAGTTAATACATATGACTTTGACAGTTTGATTATAACTGCTGGAAAATGACAATGAGCGGGAAGCATTCTATTTGGCCACCTTATCTTCTTCCACCATAACCCACTGCCTAGAGGGACCAGCCTCACTTTGGTCAGAAATGGTTAGAAATATAGATTACAATTACTAATACTTCAATTATGAGAGAGTGGTAGAGGGTTCTTACTGGTACAATCTCAGATTTACCAAGAGAATGGAAGATGGAAAAGACATAGATGTGGCAGTACAAAAAAGAAAGCAGATGAAGGAAGGGAAAGCCACAAACTTGCGAGTAATTATTTCTTCTTTATTATTTTGAGTGTTGCTAAATACCTGCCGTCCCCGCTGACTTTAAGCGTTCATTGCTACAGAGCATATTTGAAAGGAGGAAAGAATTACAGCGATGACGTGATGGCAGCCATCTTGGCCGACACAACCAGGACTGAAGTGGAGACCTCCAGAGCTAAGAAGTATAAGCTGCTACAACTTGAGCTCTGGAGCTTGAGCTGTGACAGTCTCACATACTCTGTGGATGCGGCACAGAGGGGGACATATAACATACACTCACCAGTGAGTTACGACACATTTTCTCCTGGGCTACTTCATGCTAACCATAAGTTCTCATGAGATGTCATGGAGTGCAATAACTTCAGAAGTTAATTCCGAAGGTATTCTGTGACTTTTGTTAACTGCAGTAATTTTACAATTACCTGATAAGTCCTTAAAACAGGCTGATTAACTGATAGGTTATTTTATTATGGAAAAATCCCTGGGAAGCAGGGCCAGACTTACTCTCCTCTGGGCCTGGGGCTATTAGATTTTGTGGGGCCCCTGTATACAAGTCGTTTTCCTGGAAGGGAGTTTGGTGCAGGAGGGGGCTGGGGCAGGAGATTGGGGTGCAGGGTCTGGGAGGGAGTTTGGGTGCAGGAGGGGGATTCTGATCTGGGGCAGGGGGTTGGGGTGGATGAGGGGGTGCGAGGTGCAGGCTCCGGATGGGAGGCGCTTACGACAGGCAGCTCTCGGCCGGTGGCACAGCAGGGCTCAGGCAGGCTGCCTGCCTGCCTGCCATAGTCCCACGCTGCTCCCAGAAGCAGCTGGCTCCTAACATGTCTCTGCAGCCCCGGGGGTAGGGGGACAGTGTGTCTTCATGCACTGCTCACGCCCGCAAGCGCTACCACTGTAGCTCCCCTTGGCCGGTTTCCGGCCAGTGGGAGATGTGAGGACAGTGCTGGGGGCAGGGGCAGCACGCAGAGCCGCCTCCTCGCCGCAAGGGGCCGCAGAGACGTGCTAGCAGCCAGCCACTTCCGGAAATGGCGTGGGGCCACGGCATGCAGGCAGCCTGCCTGAGTGCCTTGCTGTGCCATGGGACTTTTAGTGGCCTGGAGTTGGAGATCACTGCCTACAATTTATTTTTGTGGGGCCCCCCCTGGAGCTGGGACCCTGGGCTGCAGCCCCTAAAGTCCCTGCCTTTATCCGGCCCTGCTGGGAAGGTGGTGTGTTACAAGTATATTTAAACTTAATGTACGGACATATCCCTGAAAATGAACAGTTCAACTTCACAAGGCAATGTGACTTTGTACTGATGCAACCTGTATATTGAAAAAGAGGAATGAAATATACCGGGAGTATGAGTAAGAACTATGAAAAAGTTCTGAGACCTTGTGCATCAGGAGAGAGCGCGAAATGAAGAATCAGTAAAGAAATTGGATTCAGGTGGTTAAATGATAAATGAATTTCAATAGCTGAGAAAGTGCATAATGCTGTCTCTCAGTACCTGTTAGAAAAAGAACATTCCAATGGCAATGTTTTTGGCAAGCACTTGGAAGGAGAAGAAATTTCTCAGGGGATGTCATGAAAATCATTGAAAACAGGTTGCTTTGAACTGTATAGTGCTGAGAGCTAATCAATGAAGACAACATAAAAAGCGTGGCTGGATGCATTCGAGATAGGTTTGTATGGAGAATATAACACATCAGCTTGGAAAACAGAGTCATGATGGAAATAATGAGAAGCATAGACGTGTGAGTAGCACAACAACATGGTCAGTGAGAAAACGAAAATAGGGATGATGGAAAAATCAATGTGTGAAGGAGGTGATGGAAATGGTTCCAGCAGAAAATGGAGTGTACATCATTAGGAATGTGTGTAGAAAAACCCAGATGGAATACTAACGACAACCAGAAAACCAGGGATGAGAAGAGCAAAATCAAGAAGGGTAATAGTTTGTGTTCTTGAAATAATAGACAATATCCAGTAAACGTCTCTTCTGATAACAATGATATCATATGCAAGATTCCCATTCTTTCCATGAATGGAAATTAGCAAATAGCAATTAATTTAATCAGGATTTTTCAAAGGATCCTAAGGAAGCTAGGTGCCTAAATTCCATTGAAATCGAAAGGTAAGCGATGCTCTGAAATGTCCCTCTGTTTGTCAGATGCTGGGAATGGGTGACAGGGAATGGCTCGCTTGATGATTACCTGTTCTGTTCATTCCCTCTGGGGCACCTGGCACACTGTCGGAAGGCAGGACACTGGGCTAGATGAACCATAGGTTCTTATATAAATGGACACTGTCAATTCAAATGTATTTTGGTAACTACCTTAGGCAATTTTCAAAATTTCAGGCTCAACAAAAATACCAAATGACATTGTGACGTTACACCCCATAATGCTTTATAGAAATATGCTTATGAGTGTACATATGACATGACTGGAATATGTTTTATGCTAGATATGCCATGTAACAGATCTCTGCAAAGGTTATGATATACTAGATATATTCATTCTATTTACATGCATGTATCATTTTTGTGTTCAAAGTTATGAATATTGGCTATATACTTGTTTGATTTTAAGTAGCCTCAGTGAAGCAGTTGGTCAGCTTCATGAGAAAAGACTATTCTCAGTAAGTGCCCAGTCAAGAAACACTTAAGCTAACAATGAACTTTGAGAGACGCCAGTCCACATCTGACCTTTCCTGGGAATGTGGCATCAGCCGGTAAAGTTCTGAGTCATGGATGGGCATGTGACTTGCCCATGTGACTCCAAAACTCCATCTTGCAGCTGTATGCTGCTTAGGAGAGGAGAAGGGGTTTCCACCCACAAGAGAGGAACTATATAAAGACCTGGGAGACACCTCCATTTTGTCTTCAGCTGGCTCAAAAGGTAGCCTCTCCACCCCCAAAGGATACCTGAAAGAAACTGGAACAAAGGAGAGTAACTACAGGGGTGTGAGTGATTGCTGGACCCAGACTAGAAGAAGTATAGTCTGTAAAAGAAGCTTACTGGAACATTTCTGAGGCTGAGATTTCATCTGTAATCACTTTTTTACTGTATTAGGCTTAGACTTGCATGTTTTATTTTATTTTGCTTGCTAATTCACTTTGTTCTGTCTGTTATTACTTGGAACCACTTAAATCCTACTTTTTGTATTTAATAAAACCACTTTTTACTTATTAATTAACCCAGAGTATGTGTTAATACCTGGGGGGGGGGAAGCAAACAGCTGTGCATATCTCTTTATCGGTGTTATAGAGGGCAAACAATTTATGAGTTTACCCTACATAAGCTTTATACATGGTAAAATGGATTTATTTGGGGTTTGGACCCCATTGGGAGTTAGGCATCTGAGTGTTGGAGATAGGAACACTTCTTAAGCTGTTTTCAGTTAAGCCTGCAGCTTTTGGGGGATGTGTTTCAGACCTGGGTCTGTGTTTGTAGCAGGCTAGCATGTCTGGCTCAAACCAGGCAGGGCACTGAAGTCGCAAGCTGCCAGGGAAAACGGGCTCAGGGGTAGTCTCAGCACATCAGGTGGCAGTTCCCAAGGGGGTTTCTGCGATCCAACCCATCACAGACATAGTAAAATTACCACCCCACCCTAGAACCCATACAGGATATCACTAAACAATTGCAACCCATATTCGAAGGGGACCACATCTTGAAAGAAACCTTTCCCGAATACCCTTTTCTGGCCTTCAAATCAACCTTGCCAAGTTCATTATCAGAATCAAGCTCCTCCACAGACCAGGACAAACCAAATGAAAGCAGCACCAGACCCTGCCACCACAACAGATGCAAAACTTGTAGACATATCTCCACTTCTATGATGATCAATATCCTCAAAGAAAATCTGCACATCTTCAAAAGACAAGCCTGAGAATTTAAATTCATAACTTTGCTAGATACTAAAAATCACAGACTTAAAGACGCTGGATTTATGGTTTATTACAACAATCTGCAAGCCACTACCTCCCCTTTTTTCTCCTATGACTACAGAGGTGTTAACTGGCCACTGCACCTTGAATAGTCTCTGTGATTGGTGTTCATGTCACACTTTACCTGAAACGGTTAAGGTAGCTGGGAAGGAGCTAATTGACCTAATAGGATACACCTGAGGGAGAATTAGGCAGGACAGGCAAGCCTTAATAGAAGATGAAACTCAGCTGAGCAGGTGTGGGCTGGGCTGATACGAAGCCAGCAAGGTGAGGAAAGGAGGGAGCTGTAGGGGAAGTAGGCTGCAGTCATTCCCTAGGCTTTGGGAGCTTCAGCTGGACCCCATGGGAGGGCGAACACAGAGAAAGAGAAGGGAAGTAGGAAGGAGCTCAGGGAAATAGCAATGGGATCTGAGAGTGAGCCACTGACTAGTGGGTCCTGGTGGTGGAACCTGGAGTAGTGCGTGGGCCAAGGTTCCCCCACTGAGAAAAGTGGCATAGGCTTGAATTAGAGGGTGGCTTGGAAAGACAGCCTGGAAGTTGATCCTATGGGACTTTGATACCCCTGGAAAGGGAAACAAAGATAATGACCTGGCCAGAGGGCTAAGTCATGAAGAGGGAGCATGCTGAGCCCCAGAGAGAGAGGAGCTGCGGTGAGAGTAAACTAAGGAAGGGGATGGCAGGCTTGGACGGAGCTAATCCCCTGTGCAGCAAGGAGGAGGTGCCCTAGCGGCAAGTGGACTCCGGTACAGTCTCTTTCAATATCTGTTAACTACTTACGTTAAACTATCTGTTCCACTTGTATTTAGCTGTGACACTCTGAGTACCTTTCCCAGACCTGAAGAGCTCTGTGTAGCTCAAACGTTTGTTTCTTTCGCCAACAGAAGCTGGTGCAATGAAAGATATTACCTCGCCCACTTTGTGTGTCTAGTAAAATTAAAGGTGTTTGGGCAGATTTTGCTGTCAGCCATGACAGCATAAATACAGAATAACTTTATTAACTTGAAAGGAGATATTCTGGATTTACAGCAGTGTAAAACGGGCAGAATTGGGACCATTTGTTTAACAGTCATACATTTGTTAATTTTTTTAAAAGACTTCTTCAATTAGATCATGCCAACTTGCAAAGAACTTTACATTTCTTACATTGGAATATAGGCCAGTGTTTTTATTACTAATATCACTAAGTAGGCACCACAGAAGATTTTACTTATTCAAGAATTTCTTGAACTACAACCAGTAATTTAAAAATGTTTCATTTAGATAAGAGACTTATAAAGTATATGCAAAAATAGTATCCCAGAAATGTAGGACTGGAAGGGACCTCGATAGGTCATCTAGTCTAGTTCCCTGCACTGAAGCAGTACTAAGTATTATCTAGATCATCCCTGACAGCTGTTTGTCTAACCTGTTGTTAAAAAACTCCAGTGAGATTCCACAAATCCCTAAGTAATTTGTTCCAGGGCTTAACTACCCTGACAGGAAATTTTTCCCAGTGTCCAACTTAAATCTCCCTTCCTGCAATTTAAGACCATTACTCCTTGTCCTGCCCTCAGGGACAACAAGAACAATTTATCACCCTCACATCTACCCTCATCATTAGGGGGCACTATGGTACAGTATGGGAGATCTAGTCCTACAACAGAGCCTGGCCTATAGGGGAGAATGGGAGCATACGGCACCACTGCAGCATTTCCAAATCAAAATATTTAGGTTTTTGATTTTGTGCTGAAACGTCAAAAGTTTCCAGGGGAAAAAGGCCATTTTCTGACCAGCTCTAGTGAGCAGGTAATTCCTGCCTAGTACAGAGTCAGTTTAGGGAGCAGCCCCTAGGCCAGCCATAGCAGGAATCATTATCTAGCAGTGACGATAGTACCACAGTCCCCTCAGAGCCATTATTATTTTAGGTTTGCTGTCAACCACCAGCAAGTAAGAAATGTAAAATACTTGAAATACACAGCAACTGGACAAATTGCAAACAGTAACTTACTGTTCCACATTACACACTGCTATAAATTGTTGTAAGAACATTTAATCTTTGGACAATGCCAGAACCATTCAATTAGTTTGCTGTATTGTGTCATTTTGCTGAGATCTTTAGCAGACATTTCATACAATTACCCACTTCTGTGACTTAAAAGAAAAAGCCTTTGATCCATCAGAATCTTTTGGTCATCAGTCTAGTCTGGGATAGTTCTTTTCTCTCAGCCTTCAAAAGTGCTGCAGAATCATTATGCCTTGTGCTCACCTTTGCTCACCTTTCAAATGTGAGAAACTTTGTGTGATATGACTTTTTCTGACACTGAGTCTAGCTTGTTAAGTTATGTAACCCAGAACCCTGATCTATCAGAACGAACTACAGAATACCATACATGTTCAATGTGCAATTTTCCACAATATTTCCATTACTCTTGATGGAACCTGCAAGTGAAGCTCTCTGTATAACGGGTGAAAAGGTCCCTTTACCCAGCTGAACCATTTAACAGGATAAGGAAGGACATGTTGAAACTTTAAGGTTACAATTCGTTATAGATTTGAAAAAAATTATAAGCCTCTATTGAAAACTCCATATAACATGAGTATTTAGAAGGTTGCCTTGCGATCACAGATGGCAAGTTTATATTTTCCCAGAGTGAAATTTGGGGGAAGAATAAAAAATGGAATACGAAAACAATACTTGTCCAGTATAGTAAATGTATCAATCACTTCATCAGACAATTATAATCTACACATGCAAGACATACACCTGCCCCTGCGTGAGTGAAGGCACAAGAAGTCTTTTCCCTCTGCCCTTGTGTTCCCTCCTGCAAAATGCTATTGCAATGTTGACATTGACAGCAAAGTATACATAAGTATAATACATAATACATAAGTATAATAAGTATAATACATAATACATAAGTATTATTAAATGAGTTCATTTGCAATGTTCTACTGAATGGCTCTATTATTCCACCATTTTTGACATTCATGGTGTCTACGAATCTATAACCCTCTCTATAACAGGGTTAGCCAACCCCGATCACAGAATAAGCCAGACCTGGGACAGAACAGAGGGACTGTCCTATAAAGAGCAACAGGGGCCTAAGATTAGGGTGACCAGATAGCAACTGTGAAAAAACAGGACGGGGGGGAATAGGTGCCTATATAAGAAAAAGTCCCAAAAAATGGGACATCTGGTTACTCTACCTAAAATGAAGCTGGAAAACTCAGGAAACACTAGCGAGACTGCAGAGAATGTGAAGTGCTCCTGCAGGGAAGACTCTGAGACCAAGGGAGCTGTGAAAAAAAAAAAGGAGCTCAGGAAGCTTCTGAGGGGAAACCATGACAGGGTTTGGGCCTAGGCATTTGGCGGCCCATTGGCCAGAATCAGAAGACTGAGCTCCAGGGAGGGAGAGCTGGGAGAATGGGCTGTGAGAACAAGACTGGGCCAGAGAAAGAGCTCTAGCTGTGAGAGACCTCAGAGCGAAGTGTAGACTTTTATGTGGTGAGGGACTTAATTTGGGGATCCTGAGGACTGTTAGAATTATTTCTGTTATTAAACTGGGCCCACGCAGGGGTATTGTTAATTCAGAAAAGGCGTGTTTCTGTTACTAAACCAGCCCCAGGCAGGGGGCAGTGTTATCCATGTGTACAGTTCTTAAGGGGGGCCCTGAAGAAGGAGAAGCAGAAGCGGGATAACTGCAAAACAATCCCTGGGCATGAGGGGGTGCTTAGTAAGCGACCACCCTGCTACACTTGCTGACCTTTCGGAGCCTCTTCTTGTTTCTCTCATTGTATTTGGCTTGTAAACTCTATGGGGCAAGGAATCCATGTTAGTCAGTTTTGTAAAATGCCATGAACATCTATGGTCCAATTCAGAGAATTGCAATGTTCTGAGAGCCCTCAACTCCCACAGAAACTGAGGATGCTCATCACCCTACAAGAAGGACCAGGTCCCTATGGCGTGACATCAGTCAAGTCACTGAAAAGTGGTTCAGCAACCTGCAGATGTGTAATAAGCTTTTGTTCCAGGAAAATCATCCGACAACAGAAAGAACTTGGAGGCATCCAGTTAAACCTCAGAGGGAAGTTGGAGGATTCATTTCTCTCTTATGGAATCCATATTTCATATGCAAAAGGGTGTTGAATTGTGGACTATAATTCTATTAGAAAGTGCAGACCCGCTCCAAAGACCACTGAAGTTACTGGAAAGACTCCCACTGATTTCATGAACAAGGAGAATCAAATGAAAAACCAAACAGATTTCTGCTAACTTGGAGATTTAGGAGAAAACTGAAATCTAAAACTGTGGCAATCTGTACCTCAACACAGCCCCTTGGAACTCTCATATTCACCACTGTCACGTAATTATGATATGTTTCATACAAAGTATGTCATGTAAGAGATCATAGGAAAGGTCATGGTCTTCTAAAACCCACTGTTCTGTCTATATATCATTAGTGTGTGTGAAATTATGAGATTTTGCTATATGGTTGTTTTTGAAATATGTGTAAGATTTGGGAGTCGTCCCTGGCTATTTCTCCAGTGACAACAAAGGATATGACCCACACCCAGGCAGGTGTTAAACGACCAATAATCATCAGGGGAGTTGTAGACAAGGGATTTGAAATTCTGTAATAGCAGTACCACACAATGGTGATTGCTCCACCCTGTGACTCAGCAATGCCCACCAGGCACTAGCCTGGGCTAGTTTCTTTTCAGGGACATGGACTATACTTTTTTGAGTATAAGAGACAGTGGCATCATGCTTTTACTTTTCTTCTCCCTCACCTATGCTGGAAGCAACAAGAACGCTGGGAACACAAAACCCCTGAACTGAGGAGACTGGTCCCAGGCTTAAAGGGAAAGCCTGTGTATTAAGGAGTATAACCTACCCGCAACATCCAGTGGGGTGAGAAAAACTACTTGATCCAAATATTGCTCAGTCTAATACATTTTTAGACTGCATTCTTACCTTTTATTTTCTTTGGTAATTATCTCTGACCTTTTGTGCCTACCACTTATAATCATTTAAAATCTATCAGTAGTTAATAAATCTGTTCTATATTTTACCTAAAACAGAGTGTTTTGGTTCAAGTGCTTTGGAAATCTCAGCTAAGATTACAAAGGCTAGTGCGTGTCCTCTCTACATCGAGGGAGGGGCAGACTGGGTAATGAACTTACACTGGTCAGCCTTCTGACCAGGGCAAGACGGTACAGTTCTGGGGTGCCGGGCTGGAGGCTTGGGAGATTTGCTGGTGCCTTTCTCTGTGTGATTCGTGAGTGGCTCAGGGAGCATTCATGCAATCTCGCTGGATGTAAGGCTCCACATGCAGTTGTGCTGAGTGATCACAGCTCCTGGAGAGGTTTGCGGCTTGTCACTAGCAAAGCACTGTGAGAGACAGCCCAGGCTGGAGAGTTAAAGGGGCACAGCAGTACCCCAGTTCCAGGTTGAACCCTGGGGATCCCGTTCCAAAAAAAAATCGCCTTTTTCTCTCTCACATCTAAGCAGAGAAAAGTCACCTCTTCAAACCCGCTCTGAGACCCCTTCCAGGCAATGTAGTCTGTTCAATGTTTCAGAGCAACACAACTGTCTACCAAAGAACAAGTTTGCCACTAAAAAAAAAAGCCCAGAGCTACTGAATATGTTTTGTCCCCCCTTGGATCAAGTGTCAGCAGCAGTGGAGAAAATATTTGACAGTGGCATATTTTATTAGATCAGCTGTCAGATGAATTCTTCTTTGCCTTTAAATAAAACCATTAAAAAAGCAAATTTATAAGGGAATTTTCTGCGTAGGATTCTATGAAACTCACCTACAAAAGGCTGCAGATACTAAATTCTATACATTTCCATATGAAGTCATTATGAATTCTACCTGAGTTAAGACTGGGTAGAAACTGAGTAGGAACATAAAAATGCAGCCCACAGAATGACCTAATAGTGCAAAGCAAAATTAAAGTACATCAGTGTATCTTCTGTTTAATCCCACTGTTTAAACATTAATGGGCAATTTTATAAGAAACATTCACGTAGTAGCATACGAAAACCTTATGAAATGAGAAGTTAATGCAAAGCTTTGTTTAAAAAAGTGATTTGCCTTGTGGCTCAAATATCAGTCTTCATAGAGCAACAAACATGGCAGTATCTAGATCAGAGGTGGGCAAACTGTGGCCTGCTGGCCACATCTGGCCTGTGGGACCTTTCTGCCCGGCCCCTGAGCTTCTGGCCTGGGAAGCTTGCCCCCAGCCCCATCCACGCTGTTCCCCCTCCCCTGCAGCCTCAGCTCACGGCATCACCGGTGCAATGCTCTGGACAGCAGGGCTGCGAAGTCCTGGGGCAGCGCAGCTGCAGAGCCCGGCCTGACCCGGAGCTCTGTGCTGCACGGTGCGTGGCTGGCTCCAGCCGGGCAGTGTGGCTGCCACGCCCGGTGCAACTGCACCGCCAGCCACCGGTGCTCCAGGCAGCACGGTAAGGGGGCAGGGAGCGGGGGAGGGGGATTGAGAGCAGGGGAGTTCGGTGGGTGGTCAGGGGCCAGGGGTGTGAATAAGGGTCGGGGCGGTCAGAGGGTGGGGAACAGGGGGGTTGAATGGGGGCAGGGGTTCCGGGGGTGGTCAGGAAGTAGAGGAGGGGTTGGATGGGTTGGCGGGGGGCAGTCAGGGGCGGGGGTTCCGGGGGCAGTCGGGGGGGGGGGGCGGATGAGGCAGGAGTCCCGGGGGGGCAGAGGGGGGGGTTGGATGGGTAGCAGGGGGTCAGGGGACAGAGAGCAGGGGGTGTGGATGGGGCAGGAGCCCCGGGGGGGGTCATCAAGGGGTGAGACGTGGGGGGGGGTCAGATAAGGGGTGGGGGCCAGGTCACTGTCTGTTTGGGGAGGCACAACCTCCCAGAACTGGCCTTCCATACAATTTCTGAAACCCGATGCGGCCTTCAGGCCAAAAAGTTTGCCCGCCCCTGGTCTGGATGTTGCAAATGTAAATATGTTAACATTCTAGCTAATGAACATGAAGGGTTGTGTTTATGACCTCAGCAATTAGCAATACTATGATAATAACAAGAGCAAATAGATACATGATACACTATAGGGGTTCTGTTTGAGCAAGGAATTTGAATTAGCCAAATCATGCTGGCCTTATTCAGGTGAACAATACCATGGATTTTAGCAGTGAAAGCCTGAATGAATAAGTCCCATAATAGTGATGAGGAATGGCAGATGCCCACAGAATGTGCATAGTGGAGAGATCTGGGGCAGGGTGTATGTGGGGGTGGGCTGCTTTAATATAACTTTCTCTTGGTCAGCTTTACAATGGTGGGATGATTGCTTCCACCCAATACAAGAGTAACTGGATAATGCTGTATCCAAGGGGAAAAGAATCAAAACATCTAACATGTCCTAGTTGTTGCTTCAATCATACTAATTTCTCTCATTGTCTTTAATGGAAAGTTTTTTTGTCTGAGGCCTGGTCTACACTTAAAAATAGGTCGACATAGCTACATCACTCAAGGGTCTGAAAAATCCACACCCTTGACTGACATAGGTGTGCCAACCTAACCCCCAGGTGTAGACGCAGCTAGGCTGACAGAAGAATGCTTCCATCAACCTAGTTACCATCGCTTAGGGAGATGGTGTTCCTACACCTATTGGAAAAACCCCGTCTGTTGGTGGAGTCTGCATCTACACTTCAGGGTTATGCTAGCATATACACGGTATGGTAGCTGTGTTGGTATAGTTACCGTAGGGTAGACATGGTATGAGAAAAGAGTGAGGGCTGGTCTACACAACAAAGTTAGGTCAGTTTAATTACCTTGATAGGGCTGTGAAAAATTTCACGCCCTGTGCGACATAATTAAGCCAATCTAACCCAGTTTAGACGCCACTAGGTCGATGGAATAATTCTTCCATCGACCTAGCTATAGCCTTTCAGCTATTCTTCTGTCACTGCAGTAAGTGTCTATGCCGCAGCTGTGCCACTGTAGCATTTCTCGTGTAGACATACCCTGAACACCGAGTGCAGAATAAGGATCCCACTGAGGTACAGCTGTGTTAAGTATTTTGAGTTTAGGTTTGTCCTTTGACACATGCCCCAACTTCCACTATACATACGCACGGTTAAGGACTGGATTCGGGCATTTAGGCCTGGATTCAGCAAAACATTTAAGTATGTGCTTGATGTAAAGCACACGAGTGGTCCCACTGAAATCAATGTACTGTAGATTCACAATGATAGACATTCTGAAAATTCATTTTGGGTCTAACACTTCTTTAAATTTTGGCTTCTTTAAACCAATCTGGCAGTGTGGAGGGGGAGCGTAAAGTATAGTAAATTGTATTTAAACTCATTTTACTCTGTCAGAGTGGTGTGAAGGGAGCTTACTGTAAATAAGAATCAGGCTTGTTCTGTTTTGATTTTACATAGGTGTAATATATGCCATTTTAACACAAACTTGTAAAATACAAACCATTATTCAGGCAAACATACCAATTTTTTATAGTTATAAAAATAAAAGGAAACTGAAATTTTGTACTTAGGACTTGAAATTTTCTAAGCATTCCGCTGTTTAGGTAGGAAATATTGACAGAGAAAATTTATTATTTTTTGCAATGTAACAGAAATGAATAGTGGCTTTGACATTTATAAGATGAGGCAACGATTTGAAAACATCAGCTTTTCACTTTCCAAGCCTTGTTTCTTGCTTGATAAATATATGACTGTTTGAAGCCTTTCACATATGATTAAATACACACAACAAAGAATTTAATGTGAGAAACAGAAAAGTTTTTGTCTTAACCCACATGCTTGACTTGAACTAAACAATGACAACAAAAAACTGTTTGTTTCATGCCAGAGACATTTTCTCCAAGAGGTTGTTTTCCAAGTATATTTTTTGGTTTTCATTTTGAGTATGCCTCATACAAACATCAGACCCAAACCTGCAGTCTCTTGGTGCATGAATGGAAGTTTCGTATGTGGAATTAATACAGATAATAGCCTACCTCTGAGATCAAATTAACAATGTCCAGACTGTTTAAGGAAGATCAGATATTAGAAAAAAATTGTTCTTCTCTAAGATTTGACATTCTAGCTAGCATAGCCTTGTGCACAGTAAAGGTGAGCTGGAATTACGGACAACACTACCTCAGAGGAGTCTATAGGGAACACACAACAAAAGACATTTTCAGAAACAATAAAAAAAAAAACCTCCACTTGCAATCTCTGGGTCTCATCCTGCATCCCTAATTCATTCCTGTTTGTGAGACTGTGTAGCAAGATTTTTTAAAAAAAATAGCTTTAATTCTCTGGATAAATGTCTGTCTAAGGATGCATATTCCATGGATTTAAAGTACACAAACATAGCGCCTGATCCAAATTATGCTGAATTCAACAGCAATCCTTTCACTGAACTCAAAGGGCTTTGGATCAGGCCCACTGTGCAAAATGGTCCTTCATTTTCATTTTTTATTTTCTTTAAAATTTCCCAGGAATTTACTGGTGTTTATTAAAAAACATTAAAAAGGACGAAAATTGGTAAAACCTGAAAACAAAGGGCCAGTACCCAGGGGTGTATAGTGGTGCCTGGTATTCACAGGAGGCCACATGCAGAGATGTGTGATGGTTTGTGAAGGCAACCTTCAGCTCCTTGCGGGCCTATCGCTGAAGTGGTCAGGTGGTCTCAGCTGCCAGGACCCAGCCTGTTTCATTCCCCTACTACACAGGAGAAGCAGATGGGGCATGTATAAGGGCCCAGGCTCAGGGGGACTTTGTCAGGCAGGGAAAGCAGGAGAGGGCTAATAGCCAGCTCCTTGCCCATCTTACACCCCCACTGCACAGGGAACTGGGTGATAGGGGATTGAGACAGGAAAGGACCCCTCTTGACTGCCGGGACCAGGCTCCCTGCTTGTCTCACTCCCCCACAGTGCAGCACCCGCTGCCAACTTGCAGTAACCCTCCTACATAAGACTATAAGAATGGCCATACTGGGTCAGACCAAAGGTCCATCCAGCCCAGGATCCTGTCTGCCGACCGTGATCAATGCCAGGTACCCCAGAGGGAGTGAACCTAACGGGTAATGATCAAGTGATCTCTCTCCTGCCATCCATCTCCACCTTCTGACAAACAGAGGCTAGGGACACCATTCCTTACCCATCCTGGCTAATAGCCATTAATGGACTTAACCTCCATGAATTTATTTAGTTCTCTTTTAAACCCTGTTATAGTCCTAGCCTTCACAACATCCTCAGGCAAGGAGTTCCACAGGTTGACTGTGCACGGTGTGAAGAAGAACTTCCTTTTATTTGTTTTAAACCTGCTGCCCATTAATTTCATTTTGTGGCCCCTAGTACTTTTATTATGGGAACAAGTAAATAACTTTTCCTTATTCACTTTCTCCACACCACTCATGATTTTATAGACCTCTATCAGATCCCTCCCTTAGTCTCCCCTCTTTTTCAAGCTGAAAAGTCCTAGTCTCTTTAATCTCTCCTCATATGGGACCCGTTCCAAACCCCTAATCATTTTAGTTGCCCTTCTCTGAACCTTTTCTAATGCCAATATATCTTTTTTGAGATGAGGAGACCACATCTGTATGCAGTATTCAAGATGTGGGCGTACCATGGATTTATATAAGGGAAATAAGATATTCTCTGTCTTATTCTCTATCCCTTTTTTAATGATTCCTAACATCCTGTTTGCTTTTTTGACTGCCGCTGCACACTGTGTGGACGTCGTCAGAGAACTATCCACGATGACTCCAAGATCTTTCCTGATTAGTTGTAGCTAAATTAGCCCCCATCATATTGCATGTATAGTTGGGGTTATATTTTCCAGTGTGCATTACTTTACATTATACATGTACACACTCGCACTATGCTGTCCTGCAGGCACTCTGCAAGGGGAACAGCTGGGTCCAGGGAGTTTCAGCGTTTGCAAAATTTGCATAAAAACAAAAAATCGGTAAAATTCAAATACTTGCTTTTTCAAAAGGGATTTTGCAGGGAAATTTGGTAAAAACTGAAAACAAAGGGTCTTAATAATACAGTGAAGTTTGTGAGCTGTCTGAAAGAGTCCTTTCCCCAGCAGCTCCACAACCTACCAGATCACTTCCCTGCTCCCTCTAGTCCATGATAGCTAGGGTTATCTATGACTATACATATTATTTATGTATTTGTATTTGTTGTGTTTTAATTAACATATTATACATGCCCAGAGAAACCATCAATGGAGCACGGCAAGGACTGGACAGTTGTCGAGTTGTTTGGGAAATGAAAGCTGTTACCCGTGCAGAAAATACAAACTGACTCTCTATACGGCATAAGAAAAATGACACAAGAAGCAAAAAGCTGAGTTGGTCTGGAGAAATGGCTCTTGACACAGCTGTCTGGCAGGCCAACATCCAGGATGTATGATGCTCAATGTTAGCATACTCTATTGATGTACTAAGTATTAAAGAATACTAAGTATTATCCATAGTGGATGGGAAAAAAGAAGAAACATTCTAACACTTGTAGCTGCCAACCTTACAGTCTATCAGTATCATCCAAAGACCATAGAAGTCAATGGAGACTCCCATTGACTTCCTTGGGTTTGGATCAGGCTCTACATGACTGCTTAAGACTAGAAGACTGCACTAGGCTTCATGGAGAGATTAAATTAATTTAAATGGAAAGAAGTACAATTAAATAAATACAGTGCCAAATTCAAAGCAGTTCAAAGTTTTTAAAAATGATCTGAGCATAGAACCAAGTGGACATCCAACCACCTCACAAAGCCAACAAGCAATCTGATATGGAAAATCTAATATGGGAATAGCAGGTGAATGGCATAGGTCAAGAATGAGGTTCATGGCAGAATTTAATGGGAAAGCCTGAAAAACTTGCAGAACTCCTACCTTGCAGACTCCACACACGTGCTACCCGGCTGATCAGTCTCTCACATTTATGAGCACCCACATTCAGCCAGAATTGTCACGCTGAATAAAATGACAAGTAGCACTCGGTTATTGATATATGTACTGAGTGCTCAGTACATAAATCAATTGTGAGCCCTGTCCTTTTAAAACACTCGGTCCATCAATCCTCTGCTGAATAATAGACTCAAATGTCCTGATCCCATGATTTTACTTTAAATGCTGCATGTGTCATTTTCAAATGCTCACGAAAACAGATCACAGAGGTTATGAGTTCGCTTACTTGAAGCATAACAGTCATTCTCTGCACACTCAGGGTACTTTTCTCACACAGCTTAAGCTTCTCTTTTATCATCTTTGACCAGCATGAATGCTTCAAGTAGGGTGTCACGCAACTGGACTGAAATTTTGGCCAGTGGCTGTAACACTCAATTTTCAGGCACGTATGCATTTATCTGCAAAGTGGAACAGCTCGTGATTATACATTCTACAGAGTAGCTGCCTTTTAAAAGTCAATATTTGCCAACAGGTACCATATAGTTATTTTCTATTCTACATATGGGAGAAATGGTGGTATTTTAGAAGCCATTGTGGTAAATGTTCGCAAACGATGACTTTTTAATGTGACAGCTGTTTTTTTTCTCAGTGAATTTCCATACTTTGAAAGATTCCAGTTTGTCAGTAATCCTAGTGTTGTACATTTTTAAAAAGAATATTTGAGTTCATTTGAGCCACAGTTTCCAATATTTTTCTTACAGCATTGTTTCAGCATGGTGTAGCTCACACTTATTTCCCTCTTCTGTGAACTTGAACAGCTGGCCACCTTGGCTTTGTTTGGATGAAGGAAACATTAAACATAAAATATTGTAACGCACTCCATTAGAACGATCCCTTATGCTGTCAGACTCTAATGCTTGTCTTCTGTCTGCAGAGAACAACCTTATACTTATTCTGGTTTAAAATAATTTAATACTTGTTTTGATTCCAAAGATGGAATCAGATGAAGAGACGAGCAAAACTAGATAAGTGAATGCTGGCTAACTTTGAACCAGGGGATGTTCAGTAGCTCTGGGCTTCCCAGTTACTCTCAGTCTAAATGAATATATCTGTTGGAGTTCTAGAGGTAAAGAAGGAGAGTGTGAATTTTAAAAGGATGTAATTAAATTATAAACTTCTTGGAATGCATTTTCATTTACTCCTTCACCTGCCCATAGCCTTCTATTAATGCTAGCTATTTTAGTTCTGTATTCACAGTACTGCCAATCCCACACACTCAAAAATTGCGAGTCAGGCCCCCAAAATCATGAGATTGGTTTGAAAATCATAAGATTTTAAAAAATAATAGTAAGTGTCAGGTTCACTTATTTGGCCTTCTGGTTTCTGAGCCTGTAAGGGTTCATGTTTTCAAACTTTTCTCCACAACCACAGGTTTGAGAAACTTACTATTTTTAAAATGAAAGCTGAGATTCTCATGTATTCATTTGGCTCCAGGAGCTGGGACTTTAAGAAAATAACCAAATATCTCATGACTAACGATAAAATTGCAGTAGTTTGCAACACACATCAATGAGCCTAATCTGCAGACCGCAAATAAGCCTATGCTTTGCACATGCACAACCGCACCTCCATGTTGTTGATACCGCAAGCCTGAGAACAAGTGAGAAACCTACATGTCTATTTAGACATATGTACGTTCAGAACTCTGTGGTGCATGTGAACCTCCACAACCCCAGGATTTGTTTGAGTGACGTCTCATCAATTAGTCACAAATTATTGGTCACATTTACTCTCTGATTTCCTTTTTCTTTCATTTGCCTTCTTTGCTCCTTTGATATCTTTTTGACAAGAACAGATTGTATAAATACAAATACGAACACAAACAGAGCATACCAACATTTTGCAGCTCACTAATTAGCAGCCATTTAAAAAAAATATATAAAGAGGGATGTTTGGGTTTTTTATTTATTTTATGCCTTTTTTGTTGTGGGAACTTTGCTAATATGGCACTGATACTATTCTCTGACAAAGGCTACTGAAAGGTGGCCATAGTTAAAATTAAGGATAAGCTTATGTCACGGATTCCATGACTTTCAGGGACCTCTGTGACATTTTCCTCTTCAGTCCTGGAGCAGTCAGCTGCCATGGGGGGCCCTAGAGTGCCAAGCTGCCAGGACTGCAATGGGTCCCCGGTGCAGCAGGGCTCGGGTTCTCTTTCTCTCCCCCCCCGGCTTCAGTTGTCCCCCATCACCTCCCCTCCCCATTATTTTTAGTATAAGTCACAAACAGGTCACAGGCTACTGTGAATTTTTGTTTATTGCTCACAACTTGTCTGTGACTTTTACTAAACATAACTGACAAAATCTTAACCTGAGTTATAATGTATTTATCTAAAGGGATGCAAACATACAAAAGAGCTATCCAGTACAATCAATACCATTAAAATTAGATAGTTTGATTCTTGAACTGACAAGACTTATTTCCAGCACAGGCACAAAACCTGTTGGTTTAGTAAACATATGTTCCTAAAAATATCTGGCCTTACATCACATGATAAAAGCTGCATCTCTTTGGCCCCCTTGCCAACTAGTTCTACTAAATCTTTACCGCATTGTAAATTCATGTCTCTAGCAATGAATGTCTCCATGTAGAAAACTGATTAACTTCTAATCAGCATCTGCCAGAGACCATGCTACTACTGTACAGATACGATATTTTGTTCCACAGGTAAAAGTTGATTTTGAATTTTTTTTCTCCCAACACTTATTTGCTCTAATTAAGTCTTGCACTTCATTTATACAGCATCTGTAACACAGAAGCTCCAGTGAACCATGTGAGAATGCATATCTCTGATGAAATACGGTGTTCGTGTCAACATCTTCCTATTTCTTGAGATCATACTGTAAGAATGTATTTAAACTATTGCACTGTAAAAAGGTTTTCCTCAGAGGCTGCATATTGTCTCCTTTCCTCTTGGAAGCACACCTTGATTGATTGATTGATTAATTGATATAAATACAGAAGGATTTTATCATCTCCTTGACAGACACGTGTAACCCATACTTATGCAAACGGAAGGTATGCATGCACATCTGGCAAAGAATATTGTAAATAATTTAGGAAAGGCTTTAACGTTGTTTTTGAACACACTAGGTTGTTAGTGTAGCCAACAAGGTCAATAGCAACAACTCGGAGAGTGAATGCAAGCTTTTAACATCTCATTTCTGTTACATGATTGGAAATGTTCCAACATCCACAAACTCATACAAATCTGATTGCAGTTTCTGGTCTCGAATACAACTAGTGCTTTCTTTTCATTTTTTCCCCTCTTCTGAGTATTCTACATGATCATCTTTGTGCCAAAATTACGATGACTCTTATGTCCGTTTAATCAAACAAAATGTATTCTTGTCCTCTCCGACTGCCTAATCAGAAGGCTGCTGTATCACCCTCATCAGCTAAAGGGTTACAGTGTAGTGTCTTAAGGGTTCTTCTTGCTGCAGACCAAGTTCATTCAAATGCAGATGCGAGGATGGTTACAACTCCTCAAGCGGTTACTCAGTATGCTGATGGTCCCCTTTTCTCATCTTCCCAGACATAGACGAGTGAGCCAGCATGTTAAGTAATGGAGAGTGGCAAAATGCTCCTGCCGCATTGGTATCTGCTTGCTCCGCGTGATTTCCCTTTGACCCACATGGAGTCAAACTTGGACTTTATAATGATATTTCTTTGCTATTTCCACACCTCACAGACAGTTGAAAATCTGGTCTGATGCTAAAATAAGATGCAAGTAACATTTTATATTCTTTTGTTACACTCTTTGGACAGAGGAAAAATGACACACTACAGCAGACGTGATCCTAATCTGGTTCAAACAGACACAGTTCCATTGAAGTCAGAGCTACACCACCAGTAGATTTGACCCTATCCCGTATTCCTTAGTCTGCAAGTGCAATTTTCTTTGGCTGTGCAGGGAGTCTAGTGAAAGTTCTCCAAACAAAACATGGCTTCTAGAACGCTAGAGGATTCTCTACTCTTGTTGATGGATTTTGTTCTTCTTTTTTTGGGGTGGGGGTTAAACTAGGGCCTGATCCCAAACCCATTTAACTCAGTGCAAATGCTCCCACTGACTTCAAGAGGCTTTGGATCAGGCCCAAATTTCCTTCAAGCAGTAGCCATCTGTAATGTTCTTTGACATCAGCCATGGGACTCTGCATTGTTTCATGCTTGTAAAGCTACATCGGTATGGTTCTGGTGTCACAAAAATTGCAGCCATGACACTCAGAGTGAGGAATAATAAATAACATTTCCACAACCCATGCTCAACAGCAGAGACGACCCGTGCCTGCCTATCTGGGGGAGGGGGCAGAGTGAGGGCAGCCGGCTTCAGCAGTGTTACTGAGCATGCTCAGCCAAGCAGCAAATCTGGTGGGGGACACGTTACCCTGCATGCCTCCCCATGTGTCGCCCCTCTGTTGAACAGTGCTGGAGAGGGAAGAATAATGAAGCTGACAGACAATCTGACCAAACTGGTAGGGCTCAAGAACCTTGCAACCACTGTGTCCTTTTAGCCATCTGGCAAAGCTTTATCACTGTCAAGGAGTGCTTGGCAAGGCCATTTGGGCTGTGCCAATGCTGTTCTCATTCCAGTAGCATCCTGGAAACTCAACGCATATGTCTACACCACAACAAGCTACAATACACTGGTCTCCAAGGGGGTTAATGCAGAAAAAAGAAAATACAGAAAGTAAACAGAAAAAAAACGTAGCTAGTTCTAAGGAAATGGGAGAAAGAACAGTATCTTCCATTACGGGGTTTAAGAAAAGGTTGGTTTGTCACTTCTCCAAATTTAAGCAGAACAATCCATTTAGTTTGAGTGCCAGAGTGCACTTTATAACACAGACAAATGAATCAGGAAAAGATTAATAATATAAAATAGTGATGGATAAGGGCTCTAAATAAAGCGTTAACAAAATAACATTGCCAAAGCTGTTTAGTTCATTACTTTTTCTCATTTTATTTAATTCTTTAAAAAATATTTGTATGCTACTGTATTTACTTTTTGGAATCTATGGTTGATCTCTTCAAGGGACATCCTTCACACGGGATTTTTTTCATTCAAACGGCAAGAGCAACCTCACTCAACAAATTCCTGGAATTTTGTTGAAGATTCTCCAAAAACCTCTGACTAGATCAATATTTTTTCTTCCTTTTCTCCGACAGTGTTCATAGCTTTTTAAGACCAAAAGGGACCATTAAATCATCTAGTCTGACCTCATGTATAACAGGCTCAAAGAGACAGTAATTAACACAATTTAACACTATTCAAGACTTACTATTCCCCCCCCCCAAACATATTGTACAATCAATAGCATAATAAATACTGATATCTCACTCTTAAATAGGACCTCAGTGTACCAACTTGGTCAGGTGATTGTGTTTTGGGCAAAACATTGCATCTGTCCTCCCAGAGACTCTTATGGTCCACTCTTTCTAGACTCTAACAGGCTATCTCATAATCCAGTGCCTGTTAAACAGAGAACGTATAAACGAAGCCACTTGTGTCTAAATGGCTATATCCTGTACTGGATTCTTATTTCAGTCTATGTGTTTAGCCATAGATAAAATATTGGACCCTTGTTTGAACCTCATCTAACCAAGCACAAGGGAAAAATTAAGGTAAAAGGAAGAAGGAAATCTCATATGTCAAAAATTGCTCTGATGCCCTTTTCCCTAAATCTACCCAATGGAATTAATTGTAAATCTGTTTAATCTGGTACTGATATTGGTATTTCCCCCTGATATTAAATACATTAATTCTGCCTGTTCACTCATGCTGATTTCACAGTTTGTATAAGCAAAGTTCTGTACATTTTTGCCAATAGGTTAACAGACCTGCTGCAGTTTTGTAGGTCTTCAAGAATGAATTTTACATGTTGATTCTGAAAGATTTTGCATGTTTTATTACAGTGGAATCAGAAAGTCAGATAATTAGGACCTTATCCAACCCCCACTCAAATCCAACAATTTTCTTTACCGATTCCCACCTTAAAGTTACTTGTTTTCTGGACAAACTTCCAGAAATTGTTTTGCTGCTAGATGTGACCATTTTGTTTTATGTTACTACGCTCAATTAGCGGCTCAATTTTCCTTTCTCTCCGAGTCTGGCTCAGAAAGAGTAAGAGGACGGACCAAAAAGAGTTGACCACAGTTCCCTGATTCAACACACCTGATGTTTGTGGAGAATCAGACATAGCAAAGCTCCACTCCACCACTCCTTCTTCTCTGTCCCACTCACGCCATGACTTCCCCTTACCCCGCGGGAGGGGTGAATAGCTGGCACAGGAGGTGATGAAGATACTGGTGGAAATCTTGCAGAAGTGGCAAGTTGCCCTGCACAGGAGAAATTCTCCATTGGCCATCTTAAGCTGCTTTAAAACCACTTAGCAGACCATTTATAAAATATAAATTATTAGTGTGACGTTACACTCCATGTTCTTCATGGAAATACTGTTATGATATGAATGTGGCATAACTAAGATATGTTTTATGCAAGATGGGTCATGTGAGATATCATTGGAAAGGCTATGATTTACTGAATGTGTTTATCCAATTTGTATGCATGTATCGTTTCTGTATCTAAAGTTAGGAATATTGGCTATGTAACAATTACAAGTGTGTGTGTACTTGGAAAACACTCACCAGACAACAGGCCGTCAGCCTCGATGGGCCATTAGAAAGAAAGAGTAAGTCTGTGAAGATACTAATCTCTCTCCTTCCTGAGAAGAATGTTCTGGGATGTTGCTTTGACACTACAGGCTCAGGTGGTCATGTCACCTGGTACTAAACACCACCTTGGACTTCTAGTAATTTTCCACTAAAAGGATGGGGAGGTCAAGACTGGGAAACAAAAGTTCCCGCCTTATGTACATTCTATTTAAGGCTGGGGAATAAGTTGATCTTGGTTCACTCTTCACTGAATTCCCACCCAGGATGACAGCTGGAAATATCTGAGAAACAAAGACACAGGGGGGAGAACTGTTGAGCCCAGGCTGGAAAAGGGATCTGGTCTGTGAATATGGTGTCTGAAGATTTAAGGTGCAAGCAGGGTAGCTAACCTTCAAGAATTTCTGCATCATGCCCAAAAGCAACATTTAGGGTGAGAAATTACTTCTTGAAACCAGTCTCTTTAAGATCTTAAGCTTCGTATGAGTGTTTTGTTTTATTTGCTTACTAATCTGCTTTGTTCTGTTTGCTATCCCTTATAATCACTTAAAATCTGCCTTTTGTAGTTAATAAACTTGTTTTTGTTTATCATAAAACCCAGTTTGTGCAATTTATAACTGGGGAGAGGGGCAAGAAGTTGTGCATATCTCTTTTCACATTGAGGGAGAGGGCAAATTTTTATGAGCTTGCGCTGTGCAGATCTTTCTATACAGTGCAAGGCAATTATTTTCGATTGACTCCCCAAAGGAGATGTGCACATGAGTGCTGGGTGAACTGCCAGGGTGAACCCCCTCACACAGAGCTAACTTTGGATTGTGTCTGCAGCTGGGTGTGGCTTACCTCTGTGTGTGCTAGCGAAGGCTTGAAGGCCTGGCACAGCATAAACAGGGTGAGGAAGCCCAGGCTGGCGGAACGGGTGGTCTAACCCGACACAATTAGCTCCTAATTTAATCTTGTAATGATAGCTCATGGGTTGGTAGCAAGGCTTGGACCCAGAACCACTGAAACTAAAAAAAGGGGTCTCCACTACTTGATCTAAAGAATAAGAGTCATTAGCCCACAAGCTGCAGCAGACTGATAAACTGCTCTGAGCACTAAAGGGTGAAAAAGACCAATGCACTGATATCAACGTAAACTGCAATCTAATGGATGGGTCTGCAAATTTTAGCATGATTATAAAATGTACAGTTGTTTCTAAGATGAAAAAGACATAGGCAAGATGCTAATTATGGGACCGCTTCTTCAATTCCCAATGAAATTCCCAGATTTATAGATTCCAAGGCCAGAAGGGATCATCAATCATCATCTGGTCTGACCTCTTGGAGAACACAGGCAACAAGATTCCATAAATTAATTCTTGCTTCAAGTCCAACAGCTGTGATTGAACTAGAGCATATCTTCTAGAAAAACATACCACCTTCATTTAAACATATCCTGCGACGGAAATGTTACTGCCAGAACAGGGACACGAACTCTGGATTCACAGATTAAACGTCTCATGATGCATCACCTCAGCTATCGTGGCAAGTTGACCATGCCTTCATCTCTCCCCGACTTCAATGGAAGTCAAGATTGCTCACTGCCTCAGAGGTTCGGCCTCAATGTTATTAAAACACAGATACAAAATCTTCAAGGTCAAGAAATAAGCATCTAGTGATTTATAAAGGTTTGTTTTCCGTCAACAGGACAGCATCCAACAGAGAGCCATGCCCACAAATCAACAGTGTCCATTAAATAATAAGAAGGTAACAGAAAAATATATTAAAAGCATGCTGCTCTGACACAAAGCCTACAAAAGGCAACAAAACCATCCACTGGTCACAAATCAGACTCTTTGCAAGTCCTGGAAACCAGGGAGACTATGGCAGGACTTGCTACACGCCTGCCAACTTGCAGCTAGTGCTTCTTCCATAACAGTCCTGCTGAAGCATGGGAAGGGGCATGCCCTCTTGCGCTCCCAGCTCTGTTGGCAGTGCTAGTAACACTCCTGGAGCTGCCAAGCTCCAATTATGCCTTCCCCCTGCATAGCACTGGGGGTGGAGGGAGGAGTTTAGCCATTTAAAGGTATTGGGATCGTCAGCTTTTTTTTTTCTCTTTTAATGGGAGGCTATGGTACACTGAGAAACTGTTTACAAAAAACCCAAAGGCTTCCCAGCATAGAAGCCTTTCTGAGTTGCTTAGGGGTGGAGTTTAGAACCTTGCATCTTTTAGTTGAAAGTAAGCAGCCGGATTCTCACCAGGCTTTAATCGTGGGGTGGTTAAAGGAAATCACATCAAAGCAAAGCAGCATTTGTTCCCATAAATACACACACTTTATTTTTCAATTCACTTTTTATTCGGGACCTGAGTTGTACATCCAGTGGGCCAGATCCACTGCCTGGATTCTGCAGACCAAAAGAGTAGGGGGGCTGTGATGCAATCTCTCTCCCACCCCTTTCCCAGCAATCCACCAGGATCCCGAAGCAGCAGCATAGCCTGGCCATCTGGAAGGTGCACTACATCTGCACTTTTCCCAGAGAGATTCAGCTGGCAGGGTTCTCACTAAGTGTAAAGTTCATCTCCCCGGGCAGAGGGGAACAGTGGGCTGTCTCCTTCCCTCCCAATGAACGAATCCCAGTGCAGGTGCTGCTGCCCCCATGGGTACAAATTGCCCCTATCAACACTCAAGGGGATGATTCAAGACTAGTAATCGCAAAGAAGACAGGTTTGTGTGGTCAAAATGGAAACAGATAAGGAAAACTTTAATGTTATTGCTCTCTGCAAGCAAAAAGAGGCCTCTCTCAGAACACTCTGCCTATGGACGATGAACTAGAATAGCATCTTCTGGTATTTTGTGGCATGAATGGCTGATATTAATTCACAGAGATCCAATAAATCAGAGCCTGATTCTGCAAGTGCTCCTCCACAGGTAGAACTGCTCCCTTCCATGGGAGTTCTTCATGCAAATCACGTGTAAGATTAGGAGCCAGCACTTAGGATCTTTTAAAAGAAAACTTTGCAAGCTTTCCGCTGAGAGACGCTATTATTGGTGCGTGTTTAAAAATGTATTTGCTGTGAAAAACGGTCAGCTCTTCAAACCTTCAAATTCCTCTTAAAACAGAGATGATACTTTCCTTTGGGACACAAGATCTGAAACGCTAACTGATCACGGATTCCCTTTAAAGTATAAATTTACTTCAACGCTGTAACTTTGGCGTATTGCTTCCAGAAAGCTGCATTTGAACTAAACCGACAACAACTTTCAAGTGTGTTCAAATGAATGTTTCAAAACACTACACTATGTAAGAGATCTTGAAACAGAAGTACACAAAACAATACTATGAATCGGTGTAATTAAAACAAAAGAGGAATACTTTCTTTGTATACAGCAAGATTTAAAATAATGTTAGGGATCTGATTTATCTAAAGAACATGCTTTTCTAAAAGCCTTTCTGCTCCCCAACAGACCTTAAGCCTAAAGAGATTATATATTCAAATAGAGAAAAAGCAGCAAGCATATCACCAAATTTGTTATGTGTAAGATATGATTGAGAAGCTGCGCCTCCCTGTCTACACACCAATTTTAGCAATGTAGTATCCAGCTGCCTTTTCTCACAGCAGGCAAAGGCTCCAGCAGCATGGAAAGGCTCTGGAAAGGGAATATTCCCACTGCCTCCCCGCACCAGAGCCTTTCCTCATTGCGGTGAAAGGCTCTGGCAGTGGAGAGCTTCTGAAGGCTTTTCCCCGCTGTCTCCCCTCTGCCAGAGTCTCACTGACACATGGAGCTACATACTACAGCGTGGATGCAGCTTGCTTTTCACCATAGCATGTAGCTACACGTATACTATATGCCGCTCACACTGGTGTGTAGTGTAGATGTAACCGGAGATGGCAGATACACCAGTGAACACTTACTCTAGGTGGAAGAATAATCAAACAGAGCTATAGTAAAGGGACATTGTCCAAAAAGGTCAATTCCAAAGGAAGCAGTTTAAAAAACAGAACCCAATAACTATTTTCTTGCAGAGTTTTCCACCCAGACACTGCAATATTGTGCCAGTGAATGAGCCCCTGAAAGTGAAATTGACTAGAAACCAGTGTTGTCAATCTTAAGCATTCAAAAATTCATGAGATTGGCTTAAAAATGATTGATGTTTAAAAATGTTAAATTTGGGGTTCTTTTTGTTTACCTTATAGGTTTTGAATTAGGGTTCATATTTTAAAGTTTTTAGCTGCAATCATGATGGCTAGAAACTTAGATCCAACATAATCACCTGACTCCAGCAGCTGGAGCTTTAAGAGAAACACCAAATGTTGTGAGACTCTCAATAAAATCAGGAGAGTTGCCAACACTGAGCAGTCGATTTTGTCTAAATTAAGAGAAATCTCAAAACTATATAAACAACAAAATATAAATAGCACCAAACAAACATGTTTGATTGTGTTGCTGCTGGGCCCTTCTAAATACAGACCCTTGTACACACAATAAAGAGCAGGGGGAATACCAAAATCATCCACAACACCCCATAAAATATTTTTAACAGATTTATTTTAAAAAAATCAAAATCTATCTAAAGGATACTTTGTCAGTCAACTGAATTATGTGAAATTAGCATCAACTTTGAAATTGACTGTCTTTTTAGTTAGAAAACACATCAAAACTCAGCAAAAATAGAATTGTTACATTTGAAACATAAGATATTCCCAAATATACCTAAACTTCCATCATGCAGTTAGTAGCTGACAAAGATGAATAACCTGAGAACCTTTTTAGCTATACAGAAATGTACAGCACATAAATTCTCTTAAACCATCATAAAAACAGATTATCTATGAGCGCTTTGGTAATTAAGGAAAATTAACAACAATATATTCACAGCTTTCCAAAGCTCTGTTGATTCTCTCTGCTAAGCCCCACATATCATCCAACCAAAGGAAAAAATAGCTTTGCTATAGTGCAACACAGGGCTTTTGGGTCAGCAACAACATCAAAAAAGCCCTAAGTCTTTGCTGTGTGGAGCCTTCAGAGGTCATACTCTGGAGATCTCCCTTTATTTCCTATTTCTTCTACATTATTTTTCTTCAACTCTCTGAAGATGATTATGCAGCAAATTCACTCTAAACTGGGATGGGTGCAGGGCCACAAAGTCCAGGCACTATTCTAAAATTGGCTTCTTTAGCCCTGAGCAATTTCCTCCTTTTGATCGGACGTAATGATTATTTGGATAGAAACAACGGCACAAGAACAAACCTGCAGTTTTCTGAGAAGTTTTCAGCATTGACTTTCTCATTGAAAAAAAGAGATCAGTTTAGGGCTTACAAAGGCAGAGGTTTCAGCCTTACAATAACTAAGCATTAAGCAATAATCTCCTACCACGAGCTGAGACTAGGAACAGTAGTTCCAAAAAGGGGATTTCACCCTAGAAAATGTCAGTGAATTAACAAAACCAATCAGGATCCACCACTTGTTGCAGTTTTCCCTTAAATCTCAACTAACTACTTCCAAAGTTAATGTCAAAACTCAAGGGAGGACACAGTACAATGATATCAATGAAACAAAGGGCTATTGGGCTTACATATTGGTCAATATACAAAGGCAGATGGGAGCCAAGGCAGCAGACAGATTTGCAAGAGCCAATAACTGAGAGAGCTGGGCAATATTTTTCAGGCAAACAGTTTACTTGCCGAAAAAATGCTCTTTCAAATCCACCGAAACTATTTGCACATTTGTGTCGACTTTGCCAAACAGTTTTGACCCATCTGAAAAAGTCGAAACGTTTCAGTAATGTGGGAAACAAAATGTTTAGTTTCAACCCAAAACATTGCATTTTGATTTTCAGGCAGTTTGACAAAAGCAAAGGAAAGGAGGACTGGATTCACCAACCAGCTGGAGGAAGTAGTAGTGCTGCCCTTACAAGTGTTAGCTGTGTGATTAGAGCACTCGCCTGGTGTGTGAGAGACGCACGGTAAAGTCCCCCCGCTACCTGAGGTGGAGAAGGGATTTGAACTTGTGTATCCCACATTACAGGAAAGCAACCCAGCCTGTGGGTTATGGGATATTCTGGTATGTGGCTTTCTCAGGATCGGCTATGGAAGCTGTTTCACTTTGCATAAATAATTGAAGAGTCACTAAAGCAACGATCTGAACCTGGATCTCCCACAACCTAGTTTAGTTCCCTGACCACCAGGCTATAGATTCATAGATTTTAAGGTCAAAAGGGACCATCGTGATAATCTAGTCTGCCCTTCTGCACACTGCAGGCCACAGAACCTCACCCACTCCTGTAATAGATCCCTAACCTCTGGTTGAGTAACTGAAGTCCTCAAATCATGATTTGAAGACTTCAAGTTACAGAGAATCCGCCCTTTACACTAGTTTAAACCTGCAAGTTACCAGTGTCCCATGCTGCAGAGGAAGGCAAAAAAAACCAAACAACCCCAGGGTCTTTGCCAATCTGACAATTCCTTCCCGACCCCAAATATGGCGATCAATTAGACCTTGAGCATGTGGACCAGACCCACCAGGTAGACAGCTGGGAAAGAATTCCCTGCAGTAACTCAGAGCCCTCCCCATCTAGTTCCTGTCTCCGGCCATTGGGGATTTTTGCTACTGGCAGTCGCCGATGGGCCACATGCCATTGTAGGCAGTCCCATCACACCACTCCCTCCATAAATTTATCAAGCTCAGTCTTGAAGCCAGTTAGGTTTTTTGCCCCCCATTGCTCCCCTTGGAAGGCTGTTCAAGAACTTCATTTCTCTGATGGTTAGAAACCTAATTTCAAGCCTAAAGTTGTTGATGGTATTTGTTCCTGCGCTCACATTGATGCTTAACTTAAATAACTCCTCCCCCTCCCTGGTATTTATCCCTCTGATGTATTTATAGAGAGCAGTCGTATCTCCCCTTAGCCTTCATTTGGTTATGTCCTGGTGTCCTGCACACTTACACTCCACTATCTCTTCTCCCTGCTCCCTCACTCTGTGCTGTTTTCCCCATTGAGACCTCAAGGTGCCCTGGCGGTGGTAGGGACAGGACAGAGACCGCTGTCACTGCTATTTTTGTAGCCTCTGGGCTAGAGGAGATTTCATTTTTCCTGGTGTCCTGCACACTTATACTCCACTATCTCTTCTCCCTGCTCCCTCACTCTGTGCTGTTTTCCCCATTGAGACCTCAAGGTGCCCTGGCGGTGGTAGGGACAGGACAGAGACCGCTGTCACTGCTATTTTTGTAGCCTCTGGGCTAGAGGAGATTTCATTTTTCCTGCTGACTGCTGCTGGACATTCTCTCTGCACAGGCTCTCCTCCCTGCCGGTTACTTCTGGCTTCCTGCTCACTGCAGCAGACTGAGAGATCGCAAAAGGAGAAGCAAGCAAGAAAGAAAGACAGGCTTTGTGACAGGCTCCATGCTGGCCAACAGCAGGGAACGAGCGAGGCACCTCTAGAGCTGAAAGCAGGAGTCTCTGCAGTTTGAACTAGAAAGACGGGCTCTCATGCTGAGAGCTGAAACAGAAACAGGCCCACATCCTCTGTGGATCAGGCACAGAGAGGGCTGCAATAACACATGCTGACTGGTGGATTACATACTCAGCAGCCACAACCTTGATCAGTCTCCGCCCTCTCTGCATGTGTGAACGACTACCTTTGCCTTCCACTCCAATCTTCTCTTTTAAACACTGTGCCAAGCTGTCCTTCCTTTCCTTATAGCAGAACTCCTAAAGCCGCTTGTGGTGTGTGTCCCCTGATCAGAAAACCCCAGCATGCACCGACCACAAGCCTGTCAGAACACAAGAGAGCAGCAGAACAAGACAGAGACTGTGATTGTGGACTGATTAGTTTATTAATTATTATTATTTATTGGACTATTGTGACAGGCTGAGGTTATAGGAGAATCTAAAAAGGAAAGAGAATTTGATTGGTAAAAAGAAACAATGATTGGGTTGGAGAGCAGACGTCTCTTAGCCTGGTCTACACTGGGGGGGGATCGATCTAAGTTACGCAACTTCAGCTATGTGAATAGCAAAGCTGAAATCGATGTACTTAGATCTACTTACCGCAGTGTCTTCACTGAGGTAAGGTGACAGCTGACGCTCCCCCGTCAACTCCGCTTGCACCTCTCGCTCCGGTGGAGTACCGGAGTTGACAGGAGAGTGCTCGGCGGTCAATATATTGCATCTAGACTAGATGTAATAAATCAACCCCCGCTGGATTGATCGCTGCCCATCGATCCAGTGCGTAATGTAGACATGCCCTTAGTGAAAGTCGTCTGATCTACAGGACTTCAATAAGGCATGCTTAGAATGAGATGAGGTGTGGGGCTGGTGATGGTGGGGAAAATGACACTGAACATGGCTATGTTTTCCCATTCAGATGCAGCCTGGATAAACTGGAGGGACAGGGTCTGGGCCAGGAGGCTGGTTTTCCAAACTAGTTTGAGCATCCCTAGTCAGTAACAAAGCTGTTCAGAATGCATCACATTTATTCACTAGAGTTTTAGAAAGTAAAAGTCATGTTACAGCAGCCAGCTGCATGTGATAAGTACAGTAGTGACATTACATCACCAAAAGCATTCAAAGGAAATTCAATAACTCCTATTTATTAAATTCAATATCCTGATTACCTAGCTCCTAAGCATGACAAAGCTGTAACATATGCTGTAGAGACTGTAGCTGTCTAAAAAATACAGAACAACATGATGTTTATCCAGTGTTATTTAAATTATGATCCCAATCTCATTCATATTCTCCCTCCTTAAAAGAAACACATGTGCTTCCTTTCATATCTTCAGCCTAGTTTAACAGAACCACATCAGCGTCACATCTGTACACACTTGACTGTGGTTTTGTTGGTTTAGGCTGTCCTGAGTAGCAAAAACAATCGCCACATCCTCTTTTTCCTGTCTGAACTGAAAAGGAATTTTTTTCTTTTAACTTGATTTCAAGTGAATGAAACAATAATACCAAAAAAAAAAAAGAGGAATATATTATACTCGCTTGTAAACATGAAAAAGAACAAGGTAAGAGGAAGAAGCAAACTACAAAGGCAAATATGAATTATCATCCTGCATCAGAACAGTGATCCACTTAGACCAGTATCTGCCTCCAGCACCAGACGCTTCAAAAGAAAGTGCAAGAAACTCTGCAGTAGGCAGTTACGGGATAACTTGCTCATGGGGAAAGTGTCCTGGATCATGAAGGTTTCTATCCCTTCCAAAAGCATTAGTTACATTTTAAATCCTTACTGCTATACCTCTAGATATCATTGTCATGTCTATATATGTCCAATCCTTTCTTGAATCCTGTTAAGCTCATGGTCTCAGTGATATCTTCTGACTGTGAGTCCTAATACCACAGCTTAATATAATATTTGTGCTCGCCTACAATTGCCAGGTCATATTGTTCTTATTCATAAAGATGGAGGAAAGTAGATCACATAACCAGGACATTCTAATGTGTCATGTTTTGCACATTATATCCTTGCGTACTGAAACCCAAGAGATAGCAACTGAACTCCAATCCCTGAAATGTCAAATAATTGGCGGTGTCACCTGAGAAAGATTAGTTATTGCTTAAAAAGAAAAGGAAGGGCTGAAATCGCCATTTGTCTTGAGCAGCAGAGATCCACAGGGAAACTGATAAATCACTTAACCTGGAGAGATGTGCTGGTCTGCAGTGACCATCAGTTTTAATGATGGTCTGTGAGTTAAAGACAATATTCAGGTTTTGCTGTCTCACCACCACTTGTTTGTGGTGGCAGTACTTGACTTGCCAACCCCTGGAAGGGGTCTTACAGTCTGGGGCAATTCATCACAGGTGGAGTTCTGGTTCATCCAGCAATACCTACCCTCTGTGCATTGAGGCTCACCACTCCCCATGCACAAGGTTGTATTATGCTGCACCACTGTACTGAATCTAAGTGGCCATATAGGAGGGGAAGCCCAGTAGCCATAGAGAGGTCCAGACAGAATACCTGCCCTTGGTTTTCACTTTACCAAGAGATTACCAGGCCTATACAGCCTTTTCCTCTTCCCCATCTCCATGAGCCTGGAAAAATGGAAGTGGAAAATCTGTGGCAGGAACCAAGCAGAACCTTGTATGTAGTTTTTCCCTTCCCACTAGAGCAGCAGTTCTCAAATGGTGAGTTGGGACCCCAAAGTGGGTCGTGACCCTGTTTGAATGGGGTCGCCAGGGCTGGCATTAGATTTGCTGGGGCTCGGGGCTGATGCCAAAGTTGGAGCCCCACTGCCCAGGACTGAAGCCCTCAAGCTTCAGCACCTTGAGCTTTGGCTCCCCTTTCCCCCTGCCCAGGGTGGCGGGGCGCGGGCTTTGGTCCCCCTTCCCAAGGTTGTATAGTAATTTTTTTTGTCAGTAGGGGATCGTGGTGCAATGAAGTCTGAGAACCCTGCACTAGAGGGATGATCAGAATCAAAGAAGTATTTGAAAGCATTCTATCTAGCCTACTTTTCCATATAAATTTGTAGCACTCCCTCGCAGTCTGGCAGGTACGTTCTGTTAAGAGAGTTTGGGCCATGTGGGTTTTTCCCAGAAGTTGTATTTATTTAGTCCTTCAAATGTTTAAAATACATCTGTAGGCATCTGTCCAATGCCTTGGGTGCCTGTAATAGGGTAGCTGGCACATTAAATGAAACTGGGCTCATTTCTTCTGTTCCAGTCCAGGCGCGCCCTAGTTTGGTGCAATGAGGAGGGCGTAGCTGCCCCAGGGGAGTTATAAGTGAAATCTCAGGATGCTGAGAGCAGAGTCCAGAATGCAGAGTCCAGATTCCTGAGAAAGCGCATAGAGTTTAGAACCTGGAGTCTAGAAAGGGAGAAAGTCCGGAGTCCCGAGAGTAAGAGCTCAGCTAGACTGAGAGCTAAAACAAATAAAGGGAAGTTCTTCTTCACACAGAGCACAGTCAACCTGTGGAACTCCTTGCCTGAGGAGGTTGTGAAGGCTAGGACTATAACAGGGTTTAAAAGAGAACTATATAAATTCATGGTGGTTAAGTCCATTAATGGCTATTAGCCAGGATGGGTAAGGAATGGTGTCCCTAGCCTCTGTTTGTCAGAGGGTGGAGATGGATGGCAGGAGAGAGATCACTTGATCATTACCCGTTAGGTTCACTCCCTCTGAGGCACCTGGCACTGGCCACTGTTGGTAGACAGGATACTGGGCTGGATGGACCTTTGGTCTGACCCAGTATGGCTGTTCTTATGTTCTTACGTTCTTCAGGAAGGAGATGCCTCTGCAGTAGGGAGCATTGAAAGTTCCCTGGTTGAGCAGGGGAGCCAGATCAGGCTGGTGAAAGCAGAAGGCAGGCAGGGGGTCACCTCTATACTTCCCCAGGGCAAGGAGCCCTGGCTAGAGATGACTGAAGGCTGAGAGCAGCAGAGGAAGAACCCAGAGGGCCAGAGAGGGCTCCAGGCTGGGGAATGATAGAGGGGGGTGACCGGGCTGATGTCTTCAGGTAAGATCTGTAACCCGCCTTGGGAAGGAAACTGGAGGGGCTGAGGTGAGTCATGGTGAGAAGCACTGCAGATGCACCTGGCGCTGGGGTAAGGCATGGTGAGAGATGCTGGAGCCATATTTGGTGTTCGACTGTTGGGACAAATGGACCGGGGGGGGTGGGGAGTTCTGGTTTATGGTAGTGGGACTTTTGGTAATAAATTAACCCTTACAAAAAAGAACTCTTTTTATACTTCGAAGGCTTTACTGAGTTTACTTGAGGAACCAAGAAGGGAAACTGAGGCAAGCAGTCACTTGCAGCGGGCACCCAGGAGGAGGCAAGGCATTTACAGTGCCTAGCCCATAAATTTAAAAAAATCACAAAATTAAAATGCAGATCTAGAGCTGCCCATAACTGTATCCACCTTCATCCACACCCGCCACTACAGCCTTAAGAAACAGGTGGGAGGGAAATGTCGTTTTTTAGCTGGTGTTAAACCAGGATTTTGGAATATCGACCTTGCAGGAAGTTACACTGGATTCTGGGAAGGACTGACTACACACCTTGCTTTCAACAACTTTCCCCAAACACACAGTAAAGACTGACTTCATCATTTTAAGTCAGATACATTTCCGCACCCAATTTTGTCAGATTCAATCCAATATTTATATTGACCTAAAATAACAGCAGAAGCTAACTGGTAAAAATACAATGCGATACGCAGGGCTCAGTCACTTCCATTCTTCGATGGAGCATCTGAAATCATCTCCTATCAGTAATTAAACGTCCACACATTTGAGGGATTTGAAGCTGTTAATTCTATCTGCGTTTGTTATGGTATTTGATGCATAGCAGACTTATAATCAATGGTACCGATGGCCAAGCATGTTAAATTACAGTTATGTGCAAAACATCAGTCCAATATTTCGGCATCTTAGAGATGTGTACTATCAAGGAACAAATCTTGCAGCCAAACTCCCACTGATGTCAATAGGATCTGACTCACATGAAATGAGAGAGCACGACCGGGGCAAAACTGCCATTAATTTCAATGCAAGCAGGATCCATACTGCAGGAGTCTCTGAGCCTGATTCTGGTCTGACACTTCAAGTTATTCCACTGACATCAGCCGAATTACACTGCTCTAAAGTAAGTGTGAGATGAGAATCAGGCCCCTCGTCTTTGGTAGATGAGCTGAGAACCTTGGTCTGTGTGACATAAGGGCCATAGGCTGCTTTTGCACTAGGACCAGGCCAACACAGTATCATGGAGTTCTAATGCTCCCCCCCGTTGGCTCCCCAATCCCATACTGAACAGAGCTGAGACAAGGGACCTGAAAGTTTTGCCTGGCTAGGAACTTCAGAATCAGGTCCATGTGAAGTAGAGACAGCTAGTCCTCTAGATCCACAAGAAAAGACTCAGTATTGCCAACCCCAATGTTAAAAAATCTTGAGTCACAGGCAAACAATCATGAGATTTAAAAATAATACTAAAACTGAGATTCTTTTTAGTTGCCTTCGAATTTTTGAGTCTTTAGGGTGCACTCAGGCCACATTTTCAAGCTTTTCTCCATAGCTGTGAAGGGTAGATTTATTATTTTTTAAACAAAGGAAAGGTGAGATTCTCCGCTCATCACATGCCGGGACTATAAGTATAAACTGCAAATACTGCGAGACTCACAATCAACTTGCGAGAGCTGGCAACACTAAAGGCTAGACATTCTTACTGGAGCTGGCCAGGAAATTGAATTTCTGTCCTGTGAAAAGTTCTGAGTTTTTGGAAAAAAAAAAAAAAAGAGCAAGAAGCCAGGGAGCCTGGACTCTCCAACAGCTCACCAGGTGGGCTGTCAAAATGCTAGCCAGCTGGCCTGCCTGATTTCCATCAAAAGTTTGACAGCATCAACACGGTCCCGCAGAACATTACGATTTCATTGATTCTTATGATGGAAGACTGTTCCATCGGAAATTTTTTGACTAACTCTAGTTCTTATCTCATCTACCAAGACAAATAATTTCACTATGGCATCCCCAGTGGATGTGCTACTTAACTGTCACTTATAAGCGGAATCTCTGTATTGGTTCTAAAATGACAGTAACAGTTATACAATGAAAATGAGTCACACAGGTGAGCATGAAATTATCAGTAAATTTGGGGCTACCCACACATTGCTGCAGAAAATCAGTTGTCATGTCAAACAGCTACATACACAGAGAAAAATATTCCACTCATTTTTCTTTACCTCTTCACCTTCTTACTCTTATATGCTCTAGTTATTATAACAAACCTCAGGGTATGCAAAACATGTGTAAGTGAAAGTTACTTATCAGTTTTAATGCTATATAATTAATCTAAATAGAGGCCAGCTGTTAACACTACACTATACATATCCATAAAACCACAGTCCTAGGAGAGCATTTGTTTCTGTCACTCTGTGATGTATCATTTCAGTTTAATACTGCACAGTAGCCATTCATTGAGCTGCTCACAAGAATTTCTTAAAGAGTGTTAGTCAATTATATTAATTGGCTGTCTTGTTGATGAATTAGCTTATTGATAAAATATCTTTCTTCCATAAAATACACATTCTAATTGCCACGTGCTAAACCAGAAAACTGGTTTCATGACACTAAATGAGTTGTAATGTTAATATATAAGAGACAGAAGACAGAGGAGCAAAAAAAAAGAAAAAAAGCTGTATTTCCCCATGTTTTTCATTTCATTTACTTCCCAGTATTTATTTTGAATTCAGATGAGTTTGCAAAATAGAGATCAGAGTTCAGGGTTAGATTTAAAATGAAAGTGTTCTGAACTGGGTTTCCAATCTGGCTCATTAGAGAGACAGTGTAACATTTTCAAAAGCCAAAGTCCCATGTTCACAAGTGATTTACGGCCAGATTTCCAAAGGTATTTAGGCACTTAAGGATGAAGATAGGCACCTAGTGAGGTTTTCAAAAGCACCAAGCAGGTTAGGTGTCTAAAGACTTGTCTATTCGAACACTTAGTTTGAGGCAAGTTGGGGTGTAAGTCTATCACACACTGGTCTCCCATGTGGACTCTGCTCCCATGTACTAAAAATTCCCCAGTCTGCTTTAATCTACTCCCGTATCAAAGCAGCGTAGATCAATGTGCACTAGGGAACTTTTAGTATGTGCCAACAGGGTCCACATGGGATGCTTAGTACGCGGCAGGCTACTGCAGGGTAGATTTGCACCTCAGTTTGCATGAACTGTTTGCATAGATAAGCCCTTAGACACCTAATCTGCTTTGGCACTTCAGAAAACCCCACCAGGTGCCTCTCCGAACCCTTAGGCACCTAAATACCTTTGAAAATAGGCCCTAAATCACTTGTGAGCATGATGGGACTTAGGCATTTTTGAACCCACAGGCTCTAATCACACTGTTCAGATCTAGGTTCAAGCCCAGATTTCACACTTATGCAATGTCTGAGGCCATTTGGGATTTTGAATTCTGGTGAAGTCTTCTCTCTTATTTGGTAATATATAACACATGCATTTTAGTCTCCATGATCAAACAGAAAAAATAAATGAAACTTGCAAAATTAAAGAAAATTGGACTCTCATGTTTTCACGTTTCTAGCACACTATAGTTTTGGGACAAAACAAAGGCTTTTGACTGTACTTAGTTGCTGTGGTATGTGTATCAGTAAACACTGTATAGCAAACTTGTCTTCATAGATCAGCTATTATTCGTAGCATTTCTAGCAATGGTCTGGATGCAGTTATGACTCTGTCCATATCGCTAGACAAACACCAAACTCTGATCCTGAAACCCATATAAAGGCAAAACTGAGAGACGCTAATGGGAGTTTTCTTGGCATAGGCGCTGAGTTTAATTGGTACAGCCTGACATCCGTTTAAAGGAACAGGATGAAAGTTGCAAATTTATCTGGGAGATAAGGAAGGAGCCAGTTCATGGCTGAAATCCATTCTTCCTGTCCTTCCTCCTTTTTGTAATTGGGATGTCCCAGGTTTTGAATCCAAGCCTGGGAGTCCATAGACAGCCACCACCTCCGGGCCGCTACCCAATGTCTGCTGAAACCTGCAGGGTTCAGAAGCTAGTAGGACTACAGTTTCTGGCAAGGCACCACGCACAGGAGCCCTGATTGGAGGATCGCCCGGCTCCACCGATTGGTCCAACCACGCTATTTAAGCCAGAAGGAGGCACAGGAAGCAGCAAGGTGATTTCCTGTTGTGGCTGCACTGGAACCTGCTTCTGCCTGCCTCCTGCACCAACCCTGTTCCTATTTCCTGCCTCACCCCTGCCTCCTGCCTCACCCCTGCCTTCTCTCCTGTTCCCACCGTGCTCCTGCTTTGTATTTGATCCTTTCTTCTCCTCCAGTTCCTGCCCTTCCACCTCAACTCCTCAGTCCTGGCTCCGACCCCGGCCTCTGATCCTGACTCTTGCCTGACCCTTGGCTCTGGCATTTGGTATCTGACCTCGGTTCTGACCCTCAGCTTCCAGTCCTGGTTCTGACTTTGGTTTGACCCCTGTCTTTGGTAATTGGCAGTTGACTCAGGTGCTGACTCTTGGCTTTGGTCCCCAACCTGAAAGCCTGCTCCGCCCACTAGACCTGACTCCTGCTCTGACTACTAGGCCATGCTGCCTACATCCTGGTCCATAACAGTTTGGGGATGATCATATTTCTGAATTTTCTCATCAGACAGAAAAGATAATCTCTATAAAGTGTAAATATAAAGTATGCTTTTTTAAGGAATGGAGTCCAAGATGTGGATAGCAGAGCTCTTTTCACATCTTCAGTTACAATTCCCCTCCCGCTTCAATATTACTTGAGCTTTTGTAGCTATGCTTTCCTCCTGGTGACCTGTGGAATATCGCATAGTAAATGAAATGATAATCATATCATTCCTGCTGTTAACTTGCTAACTTCTTTCCCTCTGATTCAAGTACAAGTGCCGCAGCTTTGCTGGAGAGGGAAGAGGCGATCACCTTACAGATCAGTCATACGTAGAAGAAAGTAGACCCTCCTCACTCATAAAGATACAAATAAATAGCTATTAGAATCATAGAAGATTAGGGTTGGAAGAGACCTCAGGATGTCATCAAGTCCAATCCCCTGTTCAAAGCAGGACCAACACCAACTAAATCATCCCAGCCAAGGTTTTGTCAAGCCAGGCCTTAGAAACCTCTAAAGATGGAGATTCCACCACCTCCCTAGGTAACCCATTCCAGTGCTTCACCACCCTCCTAGTGAAATAATGTTTCCTAATATCCAACCTAGACCTCCCCCACTGCAACTTGAGACCATTGCTTCTTGTTCTGTCATCTGCCACCACTGAGAACAGTCTAGCTCCATCTGGCTCTGGCTCTCATCAAAGAAGAATACTATCCATTTTGATGAAGAGTGACTAATAGAAATGCTCTCTAGATCTTGAAGAGCTCTGATTATTTAGAAAGACTTTTGTCATATAGCATTTAACAATATTAATCCTTCAGTGTTTGTTGTTATGCTGCCTATTCAATCCATTGTCTAATCTGCAATGAAAACTACCAGTTTCATCTGCCGCACAGAATATGCTTTTAAAGTTAATAGGTTTGATAAATGGTGCCTCTTTCCTCTCAGCCATCCTTAACCTGACATGGTGATCACACATCTGTCTCTCTCCTCCTAGGGGAATATTCATTGTTGTTACCTCAAACCCTGAGAGCTCTACCTGCCAGCTAATATTAACCAACCGACAGCAGAAGAAACAAAATAAAATGAGCCTGTCTAATGCGAGAGTTTCCTGAAGATCAATGGCAATCACAGTAGTTCCTAATCATAAAAAACTATGTAGAATATTTTGCACTATGAGGCCCTTATCCCGCTAAAACATAGGCCAGGTCCACATTAGGAAAATTCCTCATGTTAGAATACATGATAACTTACATGATGCTTGTCATAAATATAAAGGGAAGGCTAACCACCTTTAAATCCCTCCTGGCCAGAGGAAAAACGCTTTCACCTGTAAAGGGTTAAGAAGCTAAGATAACCTCGCTGGCACCTGACCAAAATGACCAATGAGGAGACAAGATACTTTCAAAGCTGGAGGGGGGGGGGAACAAAGGGTCCTCTCTGTCTGTGTGATGCTTTTGCCGGGACCAGAGCAGGAATGCAGGTCAGAACTCCTGTAAAGAGTTAGTAAGCAATCTAGTTAGATATGAGTTAGATTCTGTTTTGTTTAAATGGCTGATAAAATAAGCTGTGCTGAATGGAATGTATATTCCTGTTTTTGTATCTTTTTGTAACTTAAGGTTTTGCCTAGAGGGATTCTCTATGTTTTGAATCTGACTACCCTGTAAGGTATTTATCATCCTGATTTTACAGAAGTGATTCTTCTACTTTTTCTTCAATTAAAATTCTTCTTTTAAGAACCTGATTGCTTTTTCATTGTTCTTAAGATCCAAGGGTTTGGGTCTGTGTTCACCTATGCAAATTGGTGAGGATTTTTATCAAGCCTTCCCCAGGAAAGGGAGTGTAGGGCTTGTTGGGATATTTTGGGCGGGGAGAAGTTTCCAAGTGGGCATTTCCCTGTTATTATTGTTAGACACTTTGGTGGTCGCAGCTTTTAACCTAAGCTGGTAAGAATAAGCTTAGGGGGTCTTTCATGCAGGTGCCCATATCTGTACCCTAGAGTTCAGAGTGGGGAAGAAACCTTGACAATGCTAAACATGCCTTGGGAAGAAAGGGACAAGTCATACTTAAATGTGTTAGCTTGATTGTAACCCTGGGGCCTCTTGTGGAATGCTATGCCAGCAAGTGTTTTCACTGATGACCGTTGGAATACTCATTCAGTAAAGCTGTGTGTGTGTGTGTGTGTTTGCAGGATTGGTACTGTAACATGGTACATCAAAAGGCAAGTATCCTCACTGGGGAACACTGGGACATTTTGAAATGTTAAGCGCTAATGGCTAAAGAGTCAGCTGAACGCTTGGAGTGACCTCTCTTAACCCACCAGTTACAAATTAAAGAAAACACAGTTATACACACGGGTCCAGATTTTCAGAAGTTCTGAGTGCCCAACAAAATCCCTCTAAAGTCTATGGCTCCAGTCCTGCAAGCTAATACAGGCAGGCAGATCATGCATTCCCCCTTTGAGGTCAATATACAAGGCCTGCGTGGACCATTTTTCAGGCCCAGAGTTAATGAGTGCTTCAAAGGCTCAGGATCTGTGAAATTCAGGGCAATTCATTTCCCTGTCAAAGACATGGGATTGAGGATTCTTTAGGGAAAGTCAAAGAGACACTGTCAAGGGCTATAAAGGTTCTGCTAAGTGGGTTAAAAATCCCACCCATATCAAGCCAGGTGTCAGCGTTCATAGCTGGGATTGTCAGAAAACCCAGCTAGGGGGAATGTGGCTGGGCTCAGCTGGAGCAATTTGTTCTTCTGCGGGACTCTACAAAATGTCATCCCTCTCGAACTTGCCCTCAGAATGAGCTTATGTTGAGCTGGTAACTGGAGCCTTCCTGGGACAAAGGAAGCCTGAATAAGAGAAGTTCTTTTTCACATTTCATTTAGGATGAAGCTTACCCAGGTGTGGTGGAGGAGCCTGAGGCAAGGTCCTCTGAAGTAATTAAGTCCCACAAAGCTGCATCCAGGAGGGCCTCTGAACTCCAGGCATGTTGCTGAGGGGATCTCTGAGCCAGCTAGGATGAGGAGAACTGCTTGAACAGTGTTAACGTTCATTAAATGTTAAAGGTTAATTGTTTTGCAGGAAATTTTAAAATGTTTGTTTTGCGTTTTTAATTTTCCATGAAAAGTTTACAGCTTTTTGAAGAAAACAAAACCAAAACATATAAACCTCTCAGTTTTCAAAAACGATTTTTAGTAAGAATGTTCGGTTTTTGGTAAAAAACTTCAAAGGCCAAAACTTGATTTTTTTTTATTCCAAATCCCTTTTTTTGATTTTAGTTTGTTTTTTATTTTTGTAGAAACCCTCCAGAAAACTTCAACCAAAATGAAAATTTGTTTTGATCGAAAAGCTGTTTGTGTTTTTTAAAGTGTTTTTGACTAAACATTTTAGTCAACTCCCCTGACTAGGCCAGAGTAGAGGGGGTTGTTTGGGTGCATGTTGGAGGAGAAGCTGTGGGATCTGAGCTGTATAGGAAATCTAGTACAGCAATCCTCCACACATTTATCAAAGAGGGGTGTATGGATGGGCAGCAGCAGCAATCAAATCCTCTGGCTGGGACAGTAGCCAGGAAGGGGCTATGTAGAAACACAACATGCAACTTGTGGATTGAATTCTCGCTTAGTTCTTGCTTCATGCTTTGTAAGGGGAGGGGTGACTTTCCTCCATGTGAATTAACACTATGACAAGCCTTCTTTCAGCGGACCTATAGGTCCTCAGCTGATTAAACTCAGGAGTAGTTCACCTTCCCTCAGGTTACCTGACCTCAGAGACACACACTAAAGATTTTTAGATCTCCATGAGAATTTCACTGTTGATTTCAGTGGAAGCAGTTAGGCCAATGCTGAGCACTTTGGAAAATGTCACCCTAAATATTTTGATCTGTCAGAAGAGAGGTGGTGAAGAGGAATTCTACAGCTATTAAATGTATCGCTGTTGTCAAACAAACCCAAAAGCCTGTCTTTCCAAGACAGATACGTTTGTTCAGTTTCCAAACCACGGTTTGTGCTTAAAGTACTAGTTTTGCAACAGCAGCTGTTCAGTAACAAATCCTGTGTCCCAGTCTCTGGAGCTATCAGTGAATGGTGTTGGTAGACAGCTGTTTTGGCATGATAAAGAGATATAAAAAGTTAAAGTTATTATCCAATAAAAGCAGCTGTGTTACAAACACCATTCAAAAACACAGGAAAAAGCAATGCTTTCCAAAATGGGTGGGGAATAAAACAAATGGCCAGAGGAAAGAAACATTTTTGAGCTCTTAACAATGGTTTACAAACAACGTGGAGTTCAAATCCCCTCTAATAAGCATGAGCTTAACTTTAAATCTAGCTAATTTCTCCTCTCTCGTTTGACCTAGTTAGAGTTGGCTGGGAGATCCGCTCAGCAACGGGAGAGGGCACAAATGTTCCCCTGAGCAGCTGTTTTGGCTGCAGCCCCACAGGGTTTAAATGGTACCAGAGACTCCTGGGTGAATTTCATCCTAAATGTTGAAAGAAAAATGCATGGTTTAGCCTCTCTCTCCTTGCCCCATGGTGGTTCTGGTTCCCAAGCCACTCCAAGCTCAGCCTGAAGGAGTCTCAAGAGCTCACATTGTCATACGGTTCCCAGACAGAGTAGTCCTCTGCAGCTGATCCAACCACATTCTTCTCATGACTGCATTTTCTGGCACACTCAACAGCGACAGCAGACACCTGGGCTAGATCTCACGGAGAAATTTCTAGCCCTACTAATCACAAAGCTGTTCTGGAATTACGGGACTGTCACTGAGAGATTCTGGACTGCAGTCTCCTGTATGCTATGTTTTCGGCAGTCTTGTTGTAGCCATGTAGGTCCCAGGATATTGGAGAGACAAGATAGGTGAGGTGATCTCTTTTACTGGACCAACTTCTGTTGGTGAGAGAGAGAAGCTTTGGAGCTTACACAGAGCTCTGCTTCAGGTCACTTAATGTAACTGATAAGTTCTAATATCTATTGCATTTATATCTTTTGGTAATTGTTTAATCATGAAAAATGTTCAATACACATTACATGCTTTTTAAAAAATTACTCTAGGTTTAGGTATTGCGTGACATGAAGACAAGCACTGTGTAACCTCAAAAGCTTGTCTCTCTCACCAACAGAAGCTGGTCCCATAAAAGAGATTACCTCTCCTACCTTGTGTGTTTTATCTAATGCTAAGCAATCCCTTAGACTGGTAAAATGGATTTATCACTAGTCACTCCATTTAAGGCACCTATAAATGCACTGTCAAACACATACAATATAATCTAATTGTTAAAAAAATGGTTTCAGAGTAACAGCCTTGTTAGTCTGTATTCGCAAAAAGAAAAGGAGTACTTGTGGCACCTTAGAGACTAACCAATTTATTTGAGCATAAACTTTCGTGAGCTACAGCTCACTTCATCGGATGCATACTGTGGAAAGTGTAGAAGACCTTTTATACACACAAAGCATGAAAAAATACCTCCCCCCACCCCACTCTCCTGCTGGCAATAGCTTATCTAAAGTGATCACTCTCCTTACAATGTGTATGATAATCAAGTTGGGCCATTTCCAGCACAAATCCAGGTTTTCTCACACCCCGCCCCCCACACAAACCCACTCTCCTGCTGGTAATAGCTTATCTAAAGTGACCACTCTCCTTACAATGTGTATGATAATCAAGGTGGGCCATTTCCAGCACAAATCCAGGGTTTAACAAGAACGTCTGGGGGGGGGTGTTAGGAAAAAACAACGGGAAATAGGTTACCTTGCATAATAACTTAGCCACTCCCAGTCTCTATTCAAGCCTAAGTTAATTGTATCCAATTTGCAAATGAATTCCAATTCAACAGTTTCTCCCTGGAGTCTGGATTTGAAGTTTTTTTGTTGAAGAATTGCAACTTTCGTTCTTGTCAAACCCTGGATTTGTGCTGGAAATGGCCCACCTTGATTATCATACACATTGTAAGGAGAGTGATCACTTTAGATAAGCTATTGCCAGCAGGAGAGTGGAGTGGGGGGAGGTATTTTTTCATGCTTTGTGTGTATAAAAGGTCTTCTACACTTTCCACAGTATGCATCCGATGAAGTGAGCTGTAGCTCACGAAAGTTTATGCTCAAATAAATTGGTTAGTCTCTAAGGTGCCACAAGTACTCCTTTTCTTTTTGTTAAAAAAATATTAGTTAGAAGTTTAAAAACAAATCACTTTAACATTCATTCAGCACCCCTGAAAATACCCCATCACTGGAACATGGGGAAGTTATTGTATGGCTCTTAAATGATAAATCGGAACTAAAAATTCTTACCCCGGTGAGTAAATTACACAGGAGTAGTTCCACTGAATTAATAAAGCGTTTGCAGGATCAGGGTCATAGACAACATCTTTTTCAAGTAGTTTGTGCTGTCACTGTAAGGTCCCCAAATACCTAAACCTGGAGTCATTTTTTAAAAAAATATGTAATGTGTACTGAACATTTTTTCATGACTAAACAATTATCCAAAAAGATATAAATACAACAGATATTAGAAGTTATCAGTTACATAAAATGAAGATTATATAAATAATATTTTCCAAAACAAAAATAAGAAAACAATTTAATACCAATGTAAGATATTAGGGGAGATGATATACTGAATATTACAAAATAGAGGTGTCTTGTTGCTTTCCGTAACACAGGAAGCTGATGAATAGGGTATGTTTGACAATTAGGCCTAAACAAGCATGCACATGTATTTGAGATCATGCCCATGGGCTGTCCCACTGGTTTCGATGGGACAACTCAAATACAAAGTTAAGCATGTGCCAAAAAGTGTTTGCAGGAGTGCGGTCTTTTTGCAAAATGAAAATAAATGAATCAGTTCAGTCAGAAAACAGTGAAGAGAGGACTTGGAATATAATAAGAATAAAAATATAAATGGAAAGATAATGAATGTCTCACTGTAATCTTCGTGAATAGCATTGCTTGAGAAGTTTATGCATAATATCTTTCCTCATTATAGTTCATAGTTGTTTGAAGTCATATCAAGCTTCTAAATTGAGTATCATTCCATCTAGGAAAATATTCCTCAAATGAAGCAATTTTGCTTATGTATAAAAACTAATCGGACAAAGTTGCTGGGGAAAAAATCTGCCAAACTCAAAGGAGATTGTGTTTAGTGCGCAGTATGGCCACAGCTGCTCAAGTCCTTGTGTGCATTAGAAATACTCTTTATTGGGCTAAACTCACACAGTACAGTACATTTTGGTCAGTTAGATTAATTGATATTTTAATTTTGTTACTTGCTAAGTATATAGACCCATTCATTTGCATATAATGTCAGCATCCCCCCAAAATAATTTATTATATCAACCGAGTTTGCAACCCCTCCTGTCCAATTATTTATTATGGCAAGAATTTGCCTCTATGGGTCTGTATACACTGCCATTAGATACCCGCAGCCGGCCTGTGCCAGCTGACTCAAGCTCATGGGGCTCAGGTGGTGGGGCTGTTTAATGCAGTGCTTACAGCCCACTTGTGCAGGACCATGTGTAACCAGTGATGCCACCACGAAACAAATACAAAAAAAAATCAAACATGTCTTTCAAAATCTGTTTAATCTTATCTGACATCATTACAGGACAGAGTAAGGGTTGCATGGATGCCTTAACAACCTATGTCTTCCCTTTCACATACTTGGATTTATTTTAAATGAAGTCTTAACTCTGAATTTCCCTGGGTTTATAATGCATGATTCTGGGAAAATGCAACATCCTTGTAATATTTTAATTATTATTTATTAAATCACTGATACATCCTTTCAGCCTTAACTTAATGGAGTTTTTTGCCTGGGAACTTCTAGGAGAAACATGTCGGTAATGGACCAGTTTGTGCTTTTTTGATCTGCAAGCAGAGAGGGTCCCCTTCCCCAGGCAGAAACACGACTTGACTTCCTCTGTAGCAGTCTCTTTCACTTCCCTGGAAATCTGAGGAAGCCTTTTTGTGGGTACAGGGGTCTGTGCTGATTGGGGGGGGGGGTGGCCGGCATGCAGAGGGAGGACTGAGCAGGTACTGCCCAGCAATAGTATGGACAATATTTTAATAAGATGGTTATTTCATTTGAAGTTTTAATTAACATCTAAGCCCTATCTTTTAAGCATACGGTATCTTCAAAAGCTTATCAGACGAGCAGAAGTGAAGCAAGTGAGCAGACACAGTAAGGTTAAAACCACTGCTAACAAATAATAAAAACAAAGGCCGGAAGAATTCAAAAGAAGAGTTCATTTGCTTCCATTATAGTCCTATTTAGGCGGGGAGGGAATCCTAATTGAGATTTTGTGCTGTTTTTTCAGCGGGACCCTATTAAAAATGAAACATGACTTATTCCCTAGAAATGTACAACTGCAATAAGAACTGCATGAAGAAAAATATAGCAGCTTATGTAATCATCATATTCTTTACTGGCTTTCCCATGGCTCTACCCAAAACTAAACCTGCATCTTTATTCTGCAGGTGCTAATTTGAGGGCATCGTCTTTTAAGAAGAATTTAGTATCTATGAAAATGGCTGTAAGACGGATGTGTATTAATTATAAGGTGCCGTGTTGTGCATTAGTGTAGCAATAATTGTTTATCAAGAATTAGCTGCCAAGCCTTTGATGCCATGCTGATGATTTGGCGTGTTCAAAAAGATTCGGAAGCCAGCTGAAGTACGGAAGAGATAGAATAATTTATAGGATTTTTTTGAAGCAAGTAGAACAGTGTAAGAACACTGACCCTGCATTTATTCATGTGCTATGTCTGAGACCTTTAGATTCTTCCCTGAATAAATTACATTTTGATCTACAAACTTTTCATCCACTGTTTACTGGAATGACTGAGCCAAACATAAAAAATACACCTGAAGGATACAGAATAAATATCGTGGCAGCTCCCTGATAACTTGTACTACACTTATTCATTCTTTCCACTGCTGCTACATAAACACATCTAGTAAGGCAAATAGCTAGTATGCATCCAGTTGCTTTTCCTTTATCTGCCTAAACTTTCATTGACTTGTTGACCAGTGCAATACTTTTAAAGATATGTATGAAATATATATGACACAAAGCTTCACTGAACCACTATAAGGAAATTCAGTGCCCCATTCCAAGTGAATACATACATATATTTCATGATTCTTGCAATACGTTTGCCAAAATTGAAAGCTCAAATTCATTATCTATTGACGGGGAAACAGTTGGTGCTAAAATTATCTGAATTATATTCTGGATTCAGAGCCACATGTGTAGCCAGCTACAATTGCCTTAGTGAGAATTCCATGCACATAAGGGATTTTGATGTACCCATAACCGAAATCACAATATGGACTCAAGTCTAATCTTTTATGATTATTTTACAGAACTCACAAGCACGCTAGGCATCTTGCAGAACAAATGAACAGCATGCTGTCCCTGACCGCAAAAGCTTGCAATCTAAACCTTCTATTCCTGCAATGAGCAACACTTGGAGGGGCACCTGTGCCCATACAGTGCTCACTGTAGGAACGGGACTAAATTTTACACAATGCAATGAATGGGCAATGAAAGAGAGCATTGTGGTTCCAAGGGGAGAGACAGCAGACACAGTAACAAGTTTATGTAATTGCTCAGCAAAGTCTTGTGTGGTGGAATTTTTTTAAAAAGTATAGTTTAAAAAAAAATAGTGTAGCACAGGGAAGACAACTGTTTTGGCTGACTCATTTCTGGTGGGTGTAACAGCAGAGGTAGGTCAGAAGGTAGGATTTGAATGCGGGAAGGGTGGTAGGTTGGCGACGGAGGACTTTGCTGCATAGAAAGTAGCATGAGGAAAAAGTACAGAAACAATTACTGGAAAAGGGGATTGTGTGGCCAGATTTTCCAAAAAGCTTGGGTCAATTTTTCAATGGCTCAGCACTCACAAATGGGGAAAGATTTTTCCGAAGTGCTCAGCACCCGGCAGCTCTCCCCTGGTGACACTTATGGACAAATTTTTTAAAAAGCCCAGTACCCAATATGCTGAGCTTTTCTGAAAAGCTGGCCCACACCGCACTGTGACTGGCTTCCCTGACTGACCTGAGTGGGCGTGGGCCAATGAGATGAAAGACTCGGTCAGACACATCGGTGAGGCAGAGTTATTCAGAGACTTGAAGGCAAGGGCAAGAAGCTTGAGTATGGTGCAATGAAGCAAAGGTGACAGGTGGAAAGATTCAAAGAAGGGGTGACTGGGTCTGGTTGATGGGCAAGGAAGATGATGTTAGTGTGTGTGTGTGTGCGCGCGCGCGCACACACGTGCATGTGTGTGTATTTTTTTTTTGAGGGAAGATGTGTGTGTTTAAGGGGGGGCAGAGAAAAGGAAGCTTCAACAGTCATGGGAGGAGACATTGAGGGCCTGGGTGACAAGTTTTCATGCCTGGACAGAGAGAAAAGTTCAGACCTTAAAAATGTTGTGAAGGAAGGAACATCAGCATTTGGACACAGCTGAGATGTCAGGGATGGAGAAGAGGGAGGAGAGACAGATGATGCTTTGGTTATAAGCCTGCATGACAGGAAGAACTGTGGTGTTGTGGTGACAGACAGGAGAGTGACGAGGAATATGGAGCAATTTGTGTCCACGTTAGGACTATGATTTAATGTTTAATTTATTTAAGATACAGTCCTGGTGATGGAGTTAGCTGTGCCTCTGCCCTCTTTTCAGTCTCTCAGAGTGTAGACACGTCAGGTCTTGCCCAGACTTGTCTTGGGGTGGGAAACTCTTAAATGAGCACCCAGGTGCACTATCGACTGATTATAACCCTGCAGGACTGACTGGATGTTAGGCACCTGCATTTCTTCCCTTTGGTGATCAGTGATATTGTGACCAAAAACCTTCCTAAAATAAAATGCTTTATTTAGCAGTTGGAGCAAAATTTTGGGGAAAAGGGGATTTTAAAACACAAACAGCCTACTGTCTTTAGTCTCACCTAACAATGCGCTTTACAACAAGCTAACTTAGATAGGATTTCTTCTTAAGTGGAGTTACACTTGTAGAGGTGGAGTAGCAAAAGGCCCAGGGAGATGACAGCAAGGTTTGGGATGGTGCAGACCTTGGCCACTGATTTGAGGGTCCCTAGGATGAAACCTGGAATAGTGGGCGTGTCTGGGTTCCCCTACCAGCCACTGGGAAGGACTGAATTGAACTGATAGCTTTGAATTGGATGACCGCTGGGAACAATACCCGGTCAACCAATCCAGTGAGACTTTGATGTCCCGGAATGGGAAAATGATAGTGACCTGGCTGGAAGGCTAGGCCACACAGAGGGAGCATCCTGACTCACAAAGAGGAAGCACTGTGACTCCTGGACCATGAGAGGGGCTGCAGCATGAATGAAAGACGGAAGGGGATATCAGACTGGGCAGAGCTAATTCCCAGACGCAGCCCCAAGAAGGTGCCCCAGTGGTGAGTAGGACTCCGTTACAGTCTCTCTGCAGAGACAGCATTATCCCTAGCTTTTGTTAAGAAATCTTGCAGGAGCATATGGAAATGGCAAGCTAAATGGTACAGAATTCATATGAGAATGTATTGTTCTCTCTCTTTAAAACTCTACAATTCATTTTCTGTCTGGGGTCCTCAATAGGAATTTGTTGCTCATTAGGAAGAAAAGATTTGCTAGAGGACCTGGAGTGCTTGAGTCCACAGCTTCACTTTATCTGTGAGTCCTTTAGAACTACAAAGAAGAAAGCTTACATTTTGCATCAGGAGTGACCCAGGTATTACCCACTAAGTTTTTCACTGCTGGACGCATAGAAATGGCATGACCAAGTTTATCCCTCTTCTGTAAACGGTAAACCCTCAAGCAGTAGTGTGAACAGAAGAAGGCATCATCCATTTTAGCAGGTTAGCCATATTTCTACAAAGACTGATCAAATCTTCCATGGCCAGCCAAAGAGAATCATTTCTTGAGACAATAATTCTAAATAATTATGATTTACAGCTCTGGGACCAATATGAACCAAAACATGCTTTTAAAAAAAAATTAAGGGAAACATTTTCTGTAGGAACCAAGTACCTTAAACGTGGCAGGAAAGGCTGCTGATTGCTTTAACAATAGATGTCTCTTTTTTTATAAGTAGCAAAAGTTATTCTAAGTTTAGAAGGAGTAGGAGTCTTAACCAACGCTGCGTGAGCTTGTGCTTCAACAAGGTTTTGTCTGTCAGAGAGAAGGGGTGTCACAGAAATGAAGGTAGGAGGAAGACATTAGGTAGCAGATAAAAAAGTGCCCTTACTTCTGCTCTGCACAAAAATCTTCTTCTCCCCAAGGAATCTGAATTCCTGGATATAAATAGATCTCTCAGCAACTTGCAGAACTGATAGTTCAAGGGTCTGAACCCTGGGGGACAGATGAACAGAGACCCAATGGTCTCTTCACAGTACTATTATCTCAGCCATATTTTTAAGCCAATAAATAACGTGAAATGATAAGTTTTAAAACACCGAATGGAGAAGTGGGAGAAACTCCAGCTGCTTAATCTATGGAAGGCAAGAGACATTTAGGCCTGACTTTTTCAAAACCGTCTTCAACATTGTGGGCAGAATTAAGTTGGCCCCAAAACCATACCCATTTTGAAACCAAAGTATCTAACTGCACCTGGATACTACATTTAATTTTGAGATGAAATTTTCTACCTTAATATTGAAGGTGGGGTTGTGGCCCAACTAAATATCAGGACCTCAGTCCACCTTCCAATATTGTTGCAATTTTGCACCCACAGTTTAATACAAATGGAATTAATTGTGTCCACAGTTATAGCTATAGACTTTGGTCTATAAAATCTGAGGATGTGATAGAGTTGGGCTTCTCTTCGCTAGAGGTATTTTACCTCTCATAACTCATTGAAAATTAACTCGAGGTAGCTAACACTTTTGTAAAGGCTAGTCTGGATGCTCCCCAAATATTTGCTCCAGACTAAAAACAGTTGTAATAGGGTTGTCAAAGAATTAAAAAAATTAATCAGGATTAATCTCAGATTAAAAAAATAGTCATGATTAATCGCAATTTTAATCACACTGTTAAACAGTAATAGAATACCATTTATTTAAATATTTTTGAATGTTTTCTACATTTTCAAATATATTGATTTCAGTTACAACACAGAATACAAAGAATACAGTGCTCACTTTATATTATTTTTATTATAAATATTTGCACTGTAAGAAAGATAAAAGAAAAAGTATTTTTCAATTCACCTCATACAAGTATTGTAGAGCAATCTCTTTATCATGAAAGTGCAACTTACAAATGTAGGTTGTTGTTTTTTACATAACTGCACTCAAAAATAAAACAATATAAAACTTTAGAGCCTACAAGTCCACTCAGTCCTATCTTTTCTTCAGCCAATTGCTAAGACAAACAAGTTTGTTTACATTTACGGGAGATAATGGTGTCCGCTTCTTATTTACAATGTCACTTGAAAGTGAGAACAGGCATTCGTATGGCACTATTGTAGCTGTCATTGCAAGGTATTTACGTGCCAGATATGCTAAACATTCATATGCCCCTTCATGCTTCAACCACCATTCCAGAGGACATGCTTCCACGCTGATGACACTCATTAAAAAATCATGTGTTAATGAAATTTGTGAATGAACTACTTGGGGAAGAATTATATGTCTCCTGGTCTGTGTTACCCGCATTCTTCCATGCTGATGACGGGTTCTGTTCGATGACAATCACTGCATAGCAGTGCAGACTGATGCTTGGGTGGGAGGGATAGCTCAGTGGTTTGAGCACTGGCCTGCTAAACCCAGGGTTGTGACTTCAATCCTTGAGGGGGCCATTTAGGAATCTAGGGCAAAAAAAAAAAATAATAATTAGGGATTGGTCCTGCTTTGAGCAGGGGGTTGGACTAGATGATCTCCTGAGGTCCTTCCAACCCTGATATTGTATGTTCATTTTCATCATCTGAGTCAGATGCCACCAGCAGAAGGTTGTTTTTCTTTTTTGGTGGTTCGGGTTCTGTAGTTTCCAAATCAGAGTGTTGCTCTTTAAAGACTTCTGACAGCATGTTCCACACCTTGTTGCTCTCAGATTTTGGAAGGCACTTCAGATTCTTAAACCTTGGGTTGAGTGCTGTAGCTATCTTTAGAAAGCTCACATTGGTACCTCCTTTGCGTTTTGACAAATCTGCAGCGAAAGTGTTCTTAAATCGAACAACATGTGCTGAGTCATCATCTGAGACTGCTATAACATGAAATATATGGCAGAATGCGAGTAAAACCACGGAGCAGGAGAAATACAGTTCTCCCCCCAAGGAGTTCAGTCACAAACCTGCAGGGCTCAAGTCCTGTTTCTAGCTTTTGCAGTTTTTCAAATCCTACCTGTTGGCACTGATAGATTGTGCTTTCGAAGAGCTAATGTGGCTGCGACAGTGGCTTTACTGAAAAGCAGGCGCTGAACCATACCCAACGTGGAGTTCCATCTGGTTGAAATATCTTGCACATCTTTTCCTGTCCATTTGTAGCTTGTGGTATTCCTAGCTCTGTACTGTTAGCTGGGCTGTGTTTGAAATGGCCCACAAGTTTTCTACATTTTGCCAGCGTATTTTCAAAACCACCATCACTGAGCGCTACTGTGATGGATTGCTGCAGGCTGTGAGTGATGCCGGCCGTGTTCAAAAGGCAAAGCACTGTCTGCTGCTATCATTTTACATCCACTGTCAGTACTAACTGTTGTTACCTTTTCCTGAATATTCCATTCTTTTGCAACATCCAAGAAACGCTCTGCATATGCTTCAGCATAATGTCTCTCTTCAGTATGTGTTATCATTAAAGCAAACGATTGCAGTGTCCATGCAGCTTCAATCAGGGGTGTCGTGACTCCAAGATAGCTGTGATTGCTCAAGGATGTCCAGTGATCACCAGTCACAGCAACAACAAGTGCATTTTACAGAAGCTCCAGCTTTGTAGTCTGCTCATTATTATATAGGTCATGTATTCCTGTTGAAATGGTTCCTCGGGACGGCAAGGTGTGTGACTGATTGGAAGATGCAATTTGAACAACATTTCTTAGCCCTCTGTTGTTTACAGTGTTGAGTGGTCTGCAGTCCATAGCTATCCACTTTCAATAGCACTGGTTAAACTGTTGTACTTTCTTTGATCCATGGGCTTGTAGCAATCCTGAAACTCTGTAAGAGTACTCTGTCTCGACTGGTGGGATTCATTTGCTGTTGCGGGGTTATCTGGAGCACAAGAACTGGAGGAGAAAGCATGTTTAGCGCCTAGGTGGTATTGCAGATTTGAAGTACTTCGATGGTATTGGAACTCAGCCTTGCAATAGCTAAAGATAACCATCTTTTTATCCAGAGAACCATCCGGACGTTTTTTAAAAATAAACTTCCTATTCAAAAGACCTAAACTTTTGCTGCTTTGCTCCATTAACTTCTTCTGATATTTAATCACTTCAGATCATGAGAACACAGCTCTGTGCCAATGTCCGCCAAGTGATGAAGTACAGTAAGTGAAAAGGGTGAAAATAGAGAGGCGCGGTTAATATTTGTTTTAAAAAAGCGTTAATTTTGCATTAATCACTTGGGTTAACTGTGATTGACAGCCCTAAAAAAATAATTCTACTTTTGTAAGTTGCCCTTTCGCAATAAAGAGATTGCACTACACTACTTGTATGAGGTGAACTGAAAAAGTATGATTTCTTTTGTTTAGCTTTTGTACAGTGAAAATATTTGGAATAAAAATAATATAAAATGAGCACTGTACAATTTGTATTCTGTGTTGTAACTGAAATCAATGCATTTGAAAATGTAGAAAAACAAGCAAAAACATTTATAATAAATTTAAATTGGTGTTCTATTATTGTTTAACTGTGATTAATCGTTATTTTTTTAAATCTAGTTCATTTGTTTTGCGTTTATCGCTTGACTTAATTGCAATTAATTGACAACCCTAATTTGTAATTATACATGGGGTTGGTAGTGCCACCAATAATTAAAGTTGCTTGACATTTCCCATTATAAGAAGCTGTTTTCAATTGCTTATAACTTTGCCAAACTTTAACTATTTGGGCTGAATTTTTACATGGCCCATGTCTTCCTCGAGCTGATTTTTTCCCTTTTTTTTTTTTATTTATACCAGCCAAAATGGTTCATCTGTTTCCAAGAATGAGGCAAAGGAAAAATATATTGTTTTGCCCATGTTAAAATATTCTGATTATCTTTTCTTTGGGAAGCTCTGGAGCCCCCATGATTTGGAACCAGGACTTGAAATTTGGCCGAGGGTGGCCTTTGTGTCAGGTATGTGCCTCTTGCTATTCCTATGAAAATCCAACCAAATTCTGTGACTAAGTGATAAGCCTTTGAAAAAATTCAGTGGGCACATGCTCACTAGAGGTTTTCTCAGTTTTAGAAGCTAAATTCCCTGAAGATTCTGTCCACACTGAGCACACTCCAATGACTCACAGTACCTAATGCCTGTGTGCCATACCTACCTTCCCCTTACAGCTCCTATGTGTGACCCCGCTGAGCATGCGCCATCTCCACAGAGGAACTGAACATTATCCGTCCACACAGGGAACCTTAATTCTGGTATTTCCTAACTCTCAAGTGCTTGACTTTGCAACCTTAATAATGAAGGGTTTGGAGAGCGAGTGAGAGTGTAAGAGAGAGATTGTGATTTACCCTAAGAAAAATCACAAACCTTTGTAGCCTGGCACAAATATTTGGACTGCATTTTCACTAAGAAAGAAGGTTCGTATCTCCAGTTAGCTAACACAAAGTAACCAGCAGGAAGCAAAATCCCAGTGAAGACAAGGAAGCTTGCAGTTTTCACATAGTGTTAGCAGGTCAATTTAAAGATGAGGGAGGAGCCTAGGGTTTATCTTGACCTACTAACTCATGTTAAATCAACAGTTTGCCTTGTCTTCACTAGGATTTTACCTCAAGTGAAGAACACACTTCTTTTCCTAGTGAAGACAAGGCCTTACTGATTGTCCATACTTGCTTTTACCCAGTGGTTAATGACCCTGAGTTAACTGACAATCCGCTAATGTGAGGTAAAAATAACCATGTAGACACATCCAGTGGGTGCAATTAAAAAGCCCAATTAATTGTGCCCACAATCGGAAGCAGGTTTTGAAAGTGTAAGCAATATGCTGTACTTTAGAATAAGACCAGAAAATTCAGCAATTTTCCACTTTATGCATCCGATGAAGTGAGCTCTGGCTCACGAAAGCTTATGCTCAAATAAATTGGTTAGTCTCTAAGGTGCCACAAGTACTCCTTTTCTTTTTGCGAATACAGACTAACACGGCTGCTACTCTGAAACCAGCACTTTGACTGGTGTTCTCACACATACATTTTATGTTGTAAAGGACAAACCCTTTCAACAAGTATCAAGATTAATGAGTCAAAGAACTGCATTCACAAAGAAATAGGAGTATTTTCACTGACTGCAATTTACTTCTATAAATAAATCCATCTGTGCGTCTTTGCCCCTAAGAGCCTGCTTAAAATGAATCCCAGGCTAAACTGAGTCACACAGGTGCCTCTCAATAGACAGCCCAGACAAAGGTGCCAGTTACTGCCAAACAATGGTGATGTTACTGCCAAACAGGTGATGACAAATTTTATTTTTAATAGTGAATGTGCATGGCCTATACATAGAATACAGATAACCAGGACAATAGAGTGGTTACATCTGTTCTTCTCTGACATAGACTCAGAGAAAGATAATCCAGGAAAGTAGCCTGACTATTGTCATCTGCATCATTTTGTGTAGCTATATCAGAGCACTGCATTAGCTATACCTCGAACTGTTCTGGGCTAGATGGTAAGGTTGCAACTAGAGCTGGTTGGAAATTTTTTTGTCAGAATGATTTTCCAATGAAAAATGTCTTTTTTTCACAAAACCAAAATGGTCTGCATGAAAACATCAGTATTGCAAAAAAACCTAACAAAAATGTTCTATTGGGAAAATCCAAGTGATGGCTCCCTGTCTACCTACCAGGAAGGCTCTTCTGGGCCGAAACTGAAATTGACAAAAGCATTTCAAGGGGCCTGCCAAGGCTGGGCATCCTGACTCTGCCTTTCTGCCTCCCCCCGCCACCCCAATCTGGGGGCCAGAGGGGATGAGCACCCCAGTTCTCTGCCTCACTGGCTCCTGGAGCTGGGGGGAAGCAAAATGAGCATCTGAATCTCTGGTCACAAAGATGGGGGGGAGAGTTAGAGCACCCCCACTCTCTGCCTCTCCAGAAGCCCGGCTAAAGGCACTTGACAATTTCACTTAGTGAGTGAAATTGACAAGAGCCTTCCAGCTGGGCTTCTGGGAAGCTGAGAAGTTCCATTTCAGTTCTCCCTTCCACTGAAAAATTTCATAGTTCAGGATGTTTTTTTTTTCAAAAATTCCACAGGAAGGGATTTCCATTTTTCAACCAGCTCTAGTTACAACTTGCCCTGAATAAAGGGCAACGTGCAGCTATGCCACCCCAGGAGTAGACCAGCGGATGCATGTAGATTCACTGTTCCTCCCCGCTGCCTTTGGGAGAGAGGGGGAAATAAGTTACTTCACCTGTTTTCATGGAGCTGCTCACTCCTCCCTGTCACAAACGGAGGCGGAACTCTATCCACTCCCCACCCACTCTCTTGTAGGAGGGAATATCAGGTAAGCAGCACCCACCTTCCCAGAGTCAGAATCTGAGAAGAGAGGGAAGCAAAAGGTGCTTGGACTTACTTCTGCAGACAGCCATGTAAGGGCTGTGACTACCTACCCCCCCAGTGAATAAATGCAAGTTCCATTTTCACTTGGCTTCCCCTCCACACACACTCTTACCAGCTCTGGAACTACTTCCTCTCTCCCGGTGCTGCTAAGAGAGGCACACAAGCTTGACTTTAATGCAACACTCATGATAAACCCCAACTAAAAAGGCAACCCAGCTTTAAGACTGTGTGGTCATGCTTTGCATCTGCACTGCTTTATGGGAGACCCATCTACATTCAGTACCTACCCTTTCTCTTTGAACTGCCATGGACTCAGGAGCACTGCTGTAAGCAGCATGCTAAAGTCCTCCTTGAACAGGGCATGGGTTGTGTTGTTTGACAGAGATCCCTCTGGCCAGTTAAGTCACATCACTGACAAGCTCTTAAGATGTTCTTATTCAAATATGCTCAGTCAGCCTGGTCTCTAGGATGCAAGGTGCACTACCAATATATGGGTGTATCTATAGAGATTTGGGGGAAGGAGCAGTTCCCAGGCTAGCTAATGGATAACATCCTTGGATGCAGAAGAAAGAATCACAGCGGGCACATGGCAGTATTTGGGGATAGAGATAGATTAAGTGGTTTATTAATCTTCGTCCATCTATTTGCACTGGAGTCTAAAGTGGAAAGCAAAACATTTAAGCCTGAGCATTCATGCCAGTTGGCTATCTGAGCTCTTTACCGAGTAACTGAACCATACTTCTAATGACACTACTTCCGCTATTAGACATGCTCATTTTATTCAGAATACTGACTCTTCTTGGAATGAAAATTACAAGCAGCTGTGAAGCACATTCATCAGAATCTGTCTTCTATAGATAGCTGAAACCCCCTCATCCTTCCCTCTGTTCCATTGTAGATGACATTACTGTCTCTACAGTCTTATGAACATGTAGTAGAAACAAGTCTAAAAGCAGGTTATTCTTCATGCCCTGTAACCACTGTCATAACATATGTACTGCTAGAAGAATTGTATCTTTGCATCAGTTTGGGTGCTACTCAAAGCATACTTAACCTGTTTCATTTAGAAACCATGAGAATAAAGTATAATAATGTGTTACATGCCACTATGAAGATAATCACCTAATCTATGACTGGCACTTACCACTGACTGAATGGATTGTAGAAACTATCTGTGAGCAATGGATCTGAAATAACCCAGACAAAAAGGGAAGAGCTAGAACCATGCATATATATCACTATGAATGTTATCTTTGATATCTCATAGAGTCAGTTAGCCTGGATCTGTGGGGGATCAAGTGGATCAGTGAAAGCGATGGACCCATGCAGTACTATTCTTCATTAACAGCACAATGGCACCAGCTATCCTCTGTGTCCTTATACTATTCTAAACTGCATGTTTTATCTTTCTATAATTGTAAATATATATCAATGCCTTTAGAAATACTCCACACCACATTTGGTAGCTCACCAGAGTATGTAATGTGTATGGGATTGTATCTGTTTCTAGTAGCTGGCTTGCTAAGTGGCTAGGAGAACATGCAAATATTACCCACTGAAAGTTCTCCTCTACCTCATGTGACAGATCTGCTGGCTTTTCCTGCTGAAAGTCTATGGCTGTAGTCCAAGCTCCCTGTATTTGTGTATGATTTTTTCTAGTAATTGTGTCCACTGTCTGCAGCACATGGAGTCATTACTGCAATATTAGTCTTAAATTATTGCTAGGTGTAATCATGCTTTATAGGTGGAAATAGCTCTGAAGACTAACTGAAACAGAGCATGGTTCTTTGGCAAAAAAAAAAAAAAAGCTGGTTTCTCTTCCTTTGCACATACATACTCATACTTTTCTAAATGCAATAGCATATTCCAGGGAGAGTATCAATGAGATCTTTCCTAATGCTTTGAGCAGCTAGCACAGCTAACTAGTATACAGTACTGTGGTTGTTCTAGAATGTCATAGAGCTGCTCACAGTTTCCTGCTGGATTTTAGGATTTTTTTAAATTTATTTTTATCTTGTATAATTTTTGTTCTTCTGCAACTGAACAAGGAAAAGCATTACGAATATACGGCTTCTGAGGTTATGTCTTCACTACAGAGTTGACACAAGTTAGCCGAGCTCGAGAGCGATGTACTGCAAAACACCACTCAAGCTGCACAGAACGATTGTGTTAGCAGCTAACAAGTTGTGCTAACTTGAGCTGATCCTGTACCCCCAATGAGCCAGCCAACCTGAGTTAAAAACACAATCACACATGAGTGAAGGGTTTGTGTGTGTGGACTGGACTTGAGTCAGGGGTAACACTCAAGTTACAACCTGAGTTAACCGCAGTGATGAGTAGCCCATAGAAAGACAAGTCACTAACATATTCCCTGGAATGGTGTAGATTTTTTTATTTCAACAGAGCTGTGCTGATTTACACCAGTTGAGGATCAGGTTCCAAAACTGTAGTTGGCATATATGTCTGAGAAAAGCTTTATCCCTCCAGAGAATATCAATTTGACTCTAAAAGGAATGGATACCTCACATGCGTAAAGGCTACAGGGTTGGATGCTTTGACATTTCTTGATCTATCCCCAATTAAAAAAGAAATTCCAGGCAACAGTTCTAATGTCTTTTGTAAATGTAGCCCTTTTTGTTCTTTCGGATAAGAAGAGAAGAATTCCCTAACCTGTGTGGAGCACAGCTGTTAGCAGAAACTGACAAGACTTCCTTTGATCACTGCTGAGATATGCACTCAGAACATGTCTCTGGAGCAGACTATCTACTAAAAAAAACAAACTTTCTTGTTCAGAGCCTCTCTAATTTTTTTAGACAGAAACAGAACGTTCAGCACTCAATTTTTTTTAGTTTTTATTTTCAATCAGAATATCATTGTTTGAATATATAGGCTCAAAGCCTCAATCTAACTTCGACATACAGAACAGCAAGGGTCCCTTAAAACGACTATACTATTAAATAGATTTTATTGAAACTACAAAAGCTAGACAATTTCAGACAAAGGCTCTTATCCCTTCTAAACTCATTCTCTTGTGCCCATATATTAAAGAACATATTGTATGCCATGCAAAGTAGATTTTGGCTAAGCTTGTAAAACTTGCAGGTAAGAAAGACTGCACTATGTCTATTTGCGAACCTGACTTCATCTAGGTAAATGAAAGGGACAGTTAAGTAGACTTTTGGGGTGAAATCCTGGCCCAGCCGAAGTCCACGGGAGATTAGCTATTGATTTCAGTGGAGCCAGGATTTTCATCCTTGGTCCACCTGCACTCACAATTTTTATACCTGCCTGTACTATTAGTTTTCCCTCCTAGCTGGAACAACCTGTAATACCCTGAATTTGGCTAACTGCTTGGGTCAAGAGGAGTAACAATAGCATTGCCTCATGGCAGGATCGAATGTGGATAGGGTGCCTTTGACCCCTTTGGTGCCTTGTAAACATCTGCCATTTGACCAGAAATGTAGTATTTATACAGCTCAAAAGGCAGCCACTAAATACCTGAATATTCCATTGAAGTTTCACAAAACATGTCAGGTGCCTTGACACATCATGTCATCTTGAGTACACACTTTTTATAGCATTTAAAGAGTTAAAAAAATCTGACAAGACCCTTTATTCCACCACTAGTCCTAGAAAGGGCACAGGAGAACTCAAGCATTATAAGTAGTGGGATCATACTTTACAATGGCCACAATGTGTTTGAAAAGAGTAAAGTGGAGGCCTGTTTGTGCAGAATACGCAGAAGAAAAATGATGCAAAACCAAGCAATACACGTGAAAATGTGACATCTGAACTGTCCAAGGTCAGAGGGACATATGAGGACCCTGGGCACCGATTCAGGAGTTCATCCCTATGCAGCAGAGCACATGCTTAAGCCTCTCTGACTTCAGCGGGACATTAACGTGTGCTTAATCACTTTCTAAATAGCGATGCTTTCCTGAATCGTAGCCTAAATGCTTTGCTGAATTTGGTCCTAGGTGAAAAAAAATATTAGTTACACAAGTTATAGGAAGCAACTTTAACTGATACATTCAATTTAACTCCCATTATAATTTTAAAACATTGGACAAGATACATGCGACTTGCGTTTGGAAGCCCAATTATTTCCTTTTTGTAGTATCCCTGCCCCCCTCTTGGACCTGTACTGGACTCATGGATACCTCGCAAACAGAACATCTAATTCTCTGAATGGAAAACGACTCTCCTCTTTTTTTTTTTTTTTTGAAAATGAAACATTTTTTGGTTCAAAGAACATGAAAATACAAAAATTACAGGGTAAAAGGTAGAGCCCTTTCATTTAGATTTTTGTTGTTATCCCTTGATTGTAACAATGTCTGTCATGTAATATTTCCATTGCATGCTTTTTCTTCAGCTCCAAAAAAGAGTGGCTTTAATATAAATCTTGACTAAAGGTGGGCCACACAAATGGAATTCCTTTGAAACACTGAAAAATGAACATGGAAAATAATGAAGGGAAAATTAGAGCTCGCATGAACAGAATCACTTGTAGGCATTGCAGGGGTTACAGTCAAAGTAACTGCATGCCTAGAAACCACCACTTGGCCAAGCAGGTGCCTAGCAACAAAATGTTATACATGATCAGTTTTTAAATAGAAAAGTGGTTGTATTTAATAAGTCTAACAAGAATTCCAATGTGATACATCAGCTTGCTACTGATGCAACTGATTTTACAGCAATGGCTAAATGTTACTTTTATAATGTTAATCGGCGTTATAATTACAGTTCCTTTCCATTTATATGTAGTATATATAGTTTCCAGCTATATGCCTAAAAATAGTGTATCTTTTCCCCTTTTTATTTAGGATTTGTACCTAAAAATAGCTGACTTGATAAACATTAAAGCAATATGATGTTACATGCAGGTGGCACTCAACTGATTACAGCATTTCAAAATCTAACACGCACCATTAACAGATGTAGATGCCAATCAAACTATAGGGGATTACAAATCAACAGTTCCGTAGAATTACCAGTACTATGCAGCTAGATGCACGAAGAAAAGCATGAGGCATGTGGGAAAAAGAATATAATCGTTAAAATTCATCCTTGGGGTAACTCCACTGAAGTTCACTGAACCTGAGTGAGTTAACAAAAGGTGTGAATCTGGCCTATTCCTTTATCTCCGGGTGACTGTCCTGAAGAAAGAGAGGCATGATTTAATCAATCATTGCAAATATGCACATTTTATGGACTAGTATATTAAGTAGACATAAAACCACTTCATACTATGACAAAAATATATTATTCCTTTCTAGATATAAAAATTCATTATTTATCCTTTTCCCCCCCTCCTGCTGATAATAGCTCATCTTAATTAATTAGCCCTTACTGCACTTTTTCATGCTCTCTGTGTGTGTATATCTTCTCACTATATGTTCCACTCTATGCAGCCGATGAAGTGGGTTTTATCCCACAAAAGCTTATGCTCAAATAAATCTATTAGTCTCTAAGGTGCCACAAGTACTCCTGTTCTTTTTGCGGATACAGACTAACACGGCTGCTACTCTGAAACCCATTATTCATCCACATTTCCTTCCTTTTCTTAGAGGAATATACATATGTAACAGTTAGAACTGGGATCTTCTTTGTGGCTACATGTTCCTCCAGATTTGGGCGAACATAATCCTTATTGAAACAGATGTTACAATGCCATCAGAGGAAAACCAAATGATTAGGGAATAACAGGAATTTTAATGGAAAATTCTATTCCACACTTGTTGCTAGTAAACAGTGTACAATTCACGTACAAGTAGTTGCTATTAGAAAGTGAATATGTGCCAAACATGAATGAAAATGCCCTCACAATTACAGCAAATGCTGACTTCTATACATTATCTTATTAAAACAGGTGAAATTAGAACTTTAGGGAAAAAGCAACAGAACACATATATGGTCAGAAATGAACACCTACAGAATCAAAAAGCGTGCCATCTGTATGTTAAAGAAAAGTAGTGGTAATACTGAACGAATTGAAAAAGAAAAAAAGTATAAGTTATAACTGTACTGGCAAAGTGAAAAAATAAGATTTCGGCTCCAACCCAACAATTGACAATATCTGGGTACAGCAGTCTCTCCATGCAGCATAAATTGCAATATAAGAACTTAAAGGGTTGGGTTTTTTTGCACTTCCATGGTATAAAAAATGAAACTGTATTTTATCCATATTTAATAAGCGTTTTCAAGGTACAATTCCTAATACTGTTACATTTTTCAGTTGACAGGTTATGCAGTGATCTATTAATAGGGATGTTGCTCAGAGACTTCCACTTAGAAGCTATAGCCAATTAGGATATGACGACTTTTTAATAGCAACAAGTGTAGATCTCCTATAGAAGGCCAATTTGCTCAGAGTTTGAATGGGAACCTATATTTGGACTATTGCAATAAGCTACACTCTGTGGGCTACATTGTCCAACCTTTACTGATGTTGGTGAGTACTTAGGCTATATCTACATTAGCACTTTATTCAGTAAAACTTTTGTCAGTCAGGGGTGTGAAGAAAACACCTACCTGACCGACAAAAGTTTCACCAACAAAAGTACCGGCATTGGGGATGGTTTAATTATGCCGGCAGGAGAGCTCTCTCCCTCTGGCATGGAGCGGCTACACAGGAGACCTTACAGCAGCATGGCTGCAGCAGTACAGGTAAGGTCCATTGTGTAGACATAGCCTAAATCACAGAAGGAGGTTGCTCGAGTTAGTCCTGTTCATTAAGTAGATATAGTAGCCTAAGAATACAGTACATTAAGGCTGTATTTTCAGATGAGCTCAGCTCCCATTTCGGCACTAAAATTACTTGCCAGAATTTCAAAAGCACTCAGCACGTTGTTTTAATCTGAACTCCTTTGAGAGCCCAGCTATAAACGTTAGAATGGGAGTGGCTGGGTGCTAAGCACTTTTGAAAATTTGGCTCCAGTTTTGAGTGCTGGGCATCTGAAAATCTGACCCTGAACTCTTTTGAAAATCTGTCCCTAAGAGGTTATGCCCTTCATATTTTAAGTGCACCGCATCCATGCTTATATTATTAACAACTATTTAAAATGGTACTTTTCTCTAGAAAAAAACAGAAAGTATTTGAATGTTATCAACTCCCCCTCCCAAAATATATTACAGCAATTATAACTATGAACATTTAAAATAAATAATCTAAGCTAATTTTAATATTTATATGTAGATATACACACCGGTAATACCAAACATACCTAATACACACCAGATATAAAGTCTGTGTATAGAAAAATGCACACACACAGAGTTCCTCAACAGCAGTAAATCAATGTAGTGCCACTGATTTGTACAATGCTATGCTGCTTTGCACCACCTGACAATCTGTCCCACAGATTATTAGGATAATTGTGTTAAAGTTAATATCTTACTTTTTCTATTGTGATACTTTCTGGTCATTTTCTACTCAATTGCCCTTGAAAGAGTTTGAAAATATTAGCAGGCTAATAATCATCCAGTATAGTAGTTGCCTAAACATATTCAAAGGAAAATAATCATTTCTTTGTAAATCATGTCAGGCTAAGAATAAACATAGGAAAGAAAGTAGAGTGTAAATAGACAATTTTACAATCCCTGATGTTTGCTGCCTGAAAAATCTAAGGAACTATTTTAGTAGGTCTTAGTAGCTACAAAGTTAGAACATCTTTCTTCTTCCCACTATACTCAAATTTAAAGAGAGAATCCAACATAAAAGATACTACACAGGAGAAGTACTTAACCTGCTTACTGAGGATTATCCTACTGGAGCTAAAAGAGCACATCAAGTGCCCTGAAAAAATCTGCCAAAAGCCACAAATAGCCAGAAGTCTATAATTTTATACAGTAATTGCATTCATTCTGGGAGTCAAAAACACTGTGTCCTGAGAGTGGAGAGGGTAAGGCAGGAGATACTGTATCTTCTATGACACCAAATTTATGTTACATCCACCCACACACCAGCTTTCTACTGCCTACAGAAAGAAACTGCACTAGGGTTGCCAAGCCTCCAGGATTGTCCTGGAGTCTCCAGGAATTAAAGATTAATCTTTAATTAAAGATTATGTCATGGGATGAAACCTCCAGGAATATGGCCAACCAAAATTGGCAACCCTAAACTGCACCCTAATACTGATACGCAGGTGTGACCGGGTATATCAGGCCTTTGGTGGTCCCCTGCTCGAGGCCTTGGGTCCTACCACACCCAGCTCCAGGAGAGGAGCAGTGAAGGTGGGTCCTTCAGGCCTGCCTAGAAAGGCTGCAGGGGAGCAGCCAATCAGAGCGCAGCAGGCTCAGATAAAAGGAGCTGCAAGGGCTGAGCAGGTCAGTTGCTGGCTGGGACCAGAAGAGTGAGAACGGGCTGGAAGACAGAGCAACTCTCCAGGCAAAGAGCCCTGGGAGAGACCCTGCTCCACAGGGAACAGACAGAGAGAACCCAAGAACTGTAACCCTAAGGTGATGGGACCAAGTGGGAAACAGCCCAGAGAATTCAGCAGCAATTATTAAGGGAAGCAGTATGTGGCTGTTGTTTACAGGGCCCTGGGCTGGGACCTGGAGTAGTGGGTGGGCCCATGTCCCTCCACAGGCCACTAGTGAAGTGGCCTAAGCCCTGAGAAGGCTCTGTTGGGAAGCCCAAGTGAAGGCAGGATTTGAAGGGGCCAGAGGTAGGGCTAAACACCCTGGTCAGGGTAGACCAACATTTCCAGTTGGACTCTTTACTAAGGGCTGAGAAAGGGACTAGATTTAAAGGGCGCAGAGACAGTGCTGAAGACCCTGTGTTGAACTCCTGTTACTCTGGAAGGGATTCATTCATCAATTCTGATGCTATGACTTAGCGGGAGAGCTGTGCTATTGGAGAGCCATCTAGTGAGGCCGACAACCTACAGGGCGTGTCAAGAGAAAAAAGATTGCAGCATCAGACCTGGCCAACAGGAGGCACTCACGAGAGGCGAGTGTCCCTGTCACAGTAGGATTTTCCTGGAGGAAAATGAAAACACCTCTAGTGTACCCAGCTTAATTACAGATACAGTATCAACAGAACGCATATCCTTTATCATGACCGTGTGAGGCCAGTGTTCCAACCTAGGGACCTCTCCTTTCTCCCTGCTTCACCCTGGTCTAAGCTCACCTGATGCCTCCCTCACAATACATTCATTTCTCTCTTACCCCCAATATGTATCTTTCCTCCTGGCTCCTCCCCACCAGTTCCTCCTTTCTACCTCTACAGGATTCCCTTGCATTTTATCTACTGCCCACAACACCTTCCCAAGTTTCTTTCTCCTTCTCCTAGACCCCTCACAGTCAACAGTCCCACTGTGCTTGGTTTCTTCTTCTCTCTTCATTCTACAGGCAGTGAAATACACAAGCAGCATGGTAGGGGAAGAGCTTCTTCTGGCAGAAAAGTGAATTACTTCTGAAGGGAAAAAAACTGCAGCAAGTGGCTGTGACATGTGTGGGGCCTTCAGGGGTCCAGTCCTTCCTCCTAACCCCTATCCTTCAATGGCATGAGCTCCACGTATTACAGGTTTCAAACACTATTATAGCATATTACCTAGATCTGAGAACACCAGCGTAGCAATCATTAACCCTCGATTTAAGTGATCATATGAACAAGAGAACTGAAAACCCAGCACACAGTAGGAGAGAAAACACTCCATAGTCAGACACTCAGCATTTTAATTGTTAAAATGATCGTCTGCTAAATTTAAAGTTCACCCAATTGGTTTTATACATATTTTATTGAATGTGAATGCCTGGCTGAGAATAAAGAATTAGGTCCGACATAAAAGGTTGCAATGACCTTGAGAGAGACTATTACAAGAAGCACTTTGTCACTGAAACAAACAGACTTGAAATACATCTTGTGAGGCAAAAAGGGTTCTGAAAAATAGCAACAATTGAGTGATACATTGCATTATTGATTAAAAGTGTACCTTGTTTTCCTCAGTTATATAAATACAACAAAGTCCATTTTTTTCCAAGCATCTTGACTTGTCAATCTAACCATGCATTATTACCTAAGTTATTTTAGTAATTGTAAGTATTTCTTCCACTTTCTCCATAATGGTAAGTTCATAGACTAGAAAATATTATTTCTCAGTGAGGCACGTAAAGGATCACGTTAACATCTATTTTAAGGCAGAACCTGTAATAATTCCCTGCCCAAAGAAGATGATCCATCACAGCTACCCTACAGGCAGAGCATGTGAAGTTAAGAATCAGTTTGCACATCAGTTCCAAAACCCCAATGTCGCTCACTTGTAGATTTTCTCAAAAAATCTTCCTTGAATTGAAAAAAACCCAAACGGCTACCTACCTTTCGTAACTGTTGTTCTTGGAGATGTGCTGCTCACGTCCATTCCATAACCTACCCTCCTGCCCCTCTGTCAGAGTTGTTGGCAAGAAGGAACTAAGAAGGCGTAGGGCCGGTGGTGCCTGATATACTGCCGCAGGAGTGCAGCACTCCAGAGGGCCCACAGCTGGCCCTATGGATACTGCTAAAGCAAAAGTCTCCGACGACTGTGCATGTGGGTACACGCACACCTAGGATGGAATCTACGTGAGCAAGCACTCGAAGAACATTTTATTCTTACTCTTAGCACTGTAGTGATGATTCTCTTTGAAGTTCAGTCAATAAAGTTACCAGAGTGTGAAAAACGTGAATCTAACTGTTATGATAAAATGAATTTGGTTTTGACACATTAGATTGCTCACAGGACAGGTGATGGGCTGCAGAGCCTTTCATCTAACTTCAACTGCCTCCTTCAACTCTCTGAGCCTCAGCCCTTCTCTTCATTCTGAGATTAATAAATTAAAGTAGTCACATTACATCGAAATTTAAGAACCAGTGGCTGGGTGCTTGAAAGAGGACGGCTAGAGTGGTTGGAATGTGCTTTATTTGATCTGGTTTGTAAAACGTAAGCACAATCATGTCTGGATCTAACCAATATGGCAGCCATCCACAGGCTGTGTGTGGGACACACTAATGTTTTGCTTTGCAGGCCTCAGATATGGCTCCTCCTACTGACATATAAAGAAGATTCCCCATTGATTTCATAAACTGTATTGGCTTTGGGCGGAGAGCTCCTTGCTGGAATGATTCCTCTCAAGTAAGGATAGTCCTTCATATAATGTTTACCTTTCTGCATTCCACATTGTCCGTGACAGACTGTGGAGTTTTTATTTATTTTTGCCAGAGTACACTTATTCATCTGCTCTTTTTGTAAGGCTTATGGCTGAGCAGGCACTTTCATTCTCAACTTATTTCCAATTATCTATAGGGATGAAATTTCTCATGCTTATTCCCAGCCCAACGATGATGATTTTTTGTGCTAATTTGAATGTCGGAGCCTCGAGAATCCTGCTAGACAGTTTTTTGTTTCAAACTTTAAACAAGGACATTTGGTGACAAAATATAATGGGCCAGATTCTCCCTGTATTAGGGCGCTTTCACGCTGTTCTGCCAGCATAAAGATGTGCCCTGAAGCCGTGTTAACTGGCCACCGGAGGACTATCCCTGGGTGACATTGTGTGATGCAATGTTGTAGACGTGGCAAAGGGAATGAGGGCTACCGGCTACTCAGCTGATCTCTTGAGTCTACTGGTTAGGATCATCCTTCACAGCTGGTCCAGGATCAGGAGAACACAAAGCGGCTTAAATCCCCCTTTGCATGCGCACACAATACAAACATGCCCACGCCCTCCTTGATTTGCATAGTGCAATCCTCAGTCGGAGCAGATGATGAGGTCCCATACAGAACGCGGAACTTTTGTGGTAATTCTGGATTTCTTGTATCTTCTGCTATTAAAAGCACATCTTTGAAAATAATCGCTTACATTTAAACTGACTATATCATATGTATAAAAATGTATTATCTGCATTATTGTAATGCCTAGGAGCCCTTGTCATGGACCGGGAGCCCACTGTACTAGGCATCGGACAAACACTATCTATTTTCACTTGTTGTCATTCGAATTGAATGTCAGAAATTATATTCAAGGCTTCGAATGTAAAAGCACAAGATGCAAGAAATCCAGAGTTTGCATGAAAGGTCACTATTTGCCAACAGTTACGATATTGCCCTCTGAAATGCCACAGTTTCACTTTACTTAGCATGATTATTTCCTATTCTGTCTCACCCACCAATTTCTGATAACTGTTGTCAAATGTTGATTTTTTAATGGCATGTGTAAGCTAAACTGACTCAATACCCATTGCTGACAGCTGACAATGTTCTACAAGACGGGATCAGTATTCTAAGCATTGTATAATGCTTATAACACCATCCACATACATATATTTATTCCTGATCTTCAAAACAGATTAACACTTGTCATACTGAAGTTTGGAGAGGGACAATAATTTTTCCTTCCCACTTCTAAGATAAACCCAAACAAAAGATTACAAAACTAATAGCAGATGATAGCAATATGCTTCAGATTTGCTCCCTTTGGTTTAAATGAATATTTAGCATGTTCAGTCACAAGTCAGACATAAACAGCTGGAATCACTTTTACTAGAACCTGGGCAGCTGAATAAGAATCTATAATAAAATATTAATTAAAAAAAAGATCCTGTTCCATGTACACTGAGGAAAATATAATTGTGACAATATTTAATAAAGGAATATTTTGGAGTGAGATTCTGTGCTGTGCCACTTATAGGTTTTTTTATATTTAAATGTTGTGACTATCATTTTTAATAAGCTCAAATAATACATAACTATATCGTTGATTATTAGTATTGCTTTGAAACCTTTCTGAAAGAAAAGTACTATACAAATAAATTATATTACAATAAACTTAACTGAGAGACTTTAACTCACCTAAAAACATCTCCCCTACCTTCCCATGACAGATTGGTTAAGCTAACTGAACACAATTTCAGTACTGTCAACAGCAAGCATTCAAAAAAATCATGACATTGGCTTAAAATTCATTTTTTTTATTTGTATTCTGATTTCTGAGCCTTTAGGTTACTTTCAGGTCATATTTTCTAGCTTTTCTTTGTACCTGTAAGGACTAGAAAAATGAAAAGTGAGATTCTCCTCTAGCCACATGAATCCGAGAGCTGTGGCTTTAAGAAAAGCACCACATACCACAAGACTTGTGATCAGCACATAAAAGCCAGCAAAACTCAATTTATTCATGTGTGTATTCCTGAAGCTGCAATTCCTGATGCATGAAAATTGTCTTCCTGCAGATTCCTTGCTGCTGCTGGTGCCGATGCTTGCAAAGGAGCCTGAGCACAATATGAATGTTCATGATACAAGAGAAAGAGACTCAGCTACGACCTTTGGAAAAAAAAATGGAACTACCATGGCAAACACGATCACTGGGTCTATAGCCCTGCAGTCTGGAGACTGACTTCCTCAGAGTGACTCCTTCCTTGTAAAGAAGACAAATGATTTCCCATGCTCCATCAGTGACATGAGATATTGCAAGATGGACTGAGTGGAATATATGAGGGGATTTGCAAGAGCGCTTAGCACTGGCCTCACTCTGCCTCCGTTGACATCAATGGGAGTTTAAGCACTGATGTCAATTAGGAGTAAAGGAAAGCTTTTGAAAATTCAACCCTTAAATGACAACCACAAAGCTGAACGGTGAGATTTTCTTAAATATGGTAAATATTCCAGTTGAAGTCAATGGGTGTTTTCCCATTCTCTTCAAGAGGACAGGGTCAGGAACTGTATGTTTGCTGTGTTGAAAAAAATAAATGGAAAGAAAAGAGAACATAAAATGGCCTATTAGTGTCTAAATCTACAAGCATCAACTATTAAAAAGCTGGGATATGGAAGAGGATTTTGGAAGTTAACATGTGAATAAGCATTTAAATCATCCCAACACTGCCTTGATAGTTCAATTGTGGGAATGAATTAAATGAATTAAATTTTACTCAGTTTTAACAGCCATACAATTTCGGTTTGTTTCCACTACAGCAGGCTATTATAGCAGGTGGACCAGCCTTAATGGACATTTTGCATGTTGGCTTTGCTGCCTGGAATAAATAGTGATTGTTTAGCTCAAGAAGCATTTGTGGCAGTGGCATTTTGAAGAAAGTGGGAAACTGGATGTGTTTATTTGCATATAAGAGGACCCCTCACATTCAGCTGTTTCACAGTGGAGTTAGTGTCTAAGATCTGGGCAATAACTCCAAATTGGAAAATGTCTGGAATTTCTTTTTCTAGACTAGCTAAAATGTTAATTATACAAACACCCAACCTTGATTTAAAAATTGCCCATGGTGGAGAATCTACCATGACCCTTGGTAAACTATTCCAGTGGTTAATTACTTGCACTGTTAAAAATGTACTCCTTATTTCCAGTCTGCTTACGTCTAGCTTCAAGTTCCAGACCTTGGATCATGTTATACCTTTTTCTGGTACTCTGAACAGCCCATTATCAAATATTTGTTCCCCATATAGGTACTTATAGACTGTAATCAAGTCACCCCAACCTTCTCTTTGTTAAACTTACTAGATTGAGCTCCTTAAGTCATTCACTATAAGGCATGTTTTCTAATCCTTTAATCATTCTCATACACTGGTGCTGCAACAATTTTTATAGCGGGGGTGATAAAGGTGGAAACCGTGTATTTGGGTTGTTATTACTACCTCCACGCAGGGCGTGCGCCAGCCTAGTTCCAGCAGCTATGTTCTCGTGGCTCTTCTCTTATCCCTCCCCAATTTATCAACATCCTTCTTGCACTGTGGAAAACGGAACTGGATGCCATATGCTATCAGCGTAGCACCAGTGTCAAATACAGAGGTAAAATAACCTCTCTACTCCTACTTGAGATTCCCATGTAGATGCATCTCATCAGATTCCGGGAAGGAAAATGCAACATTACATAAATTAAACTGAAGGCTAAACTAAGCCAAAATACACATCTGAGGAAAAGGCCCTCAGTAGGGATTTTTAAAGAATTTGAATTAAATCTTGCTCTCCTAACTCAGCAGAGTTGTCCCGTTGATTTTACTAGGACTATTCAACAGAGCAAACAGAACATGATTTCGCCATAAAAATCTAAATCTCGCTACTCTCTTGAGTTTATGATCAGGAGTAAATTTGTAATAATTTTCTTCAATACTGGCAGGTTTATTTGGGGCCTGAATTATAAAAGCATAATAATATAATATAATTAATAATATAGTGTGCTTGTGAAAATGGCTATTCCATAATAAGAGCACTTCTTTAAGTGAGTTGATACTATCACAGAAACACTATTGCATTTAAATAACAATATTATAGAATCACCTTTATCATAAAAGTGTTAAGATAAGTTCTCTTGTGTTATTAAAAAATACTGAAAATTCTCTTCTGAAGATGCTGAAAGGCTGCCTCTTCTCTTAGAAAAATGAGTTCTATCCCAGGTGTCCCTGGCAATTGGGTAAAGAGTCCCAAAATGATGGCAGTAAGAAAGACCTCCTCTGAATTACTCATGTGAAAGCTGTCTGAGGAATTTGGACACCTAATTGTCAATAATTTCCAATGGGAATTGTATGTCCAAATCACTGAGGCAGCGTAGAGGGTCTCAGCCTTAAAGGAGTGTAAAAATTGACAAAATTAAAGTGACAGCAGATATCAAAGGCTATAAAACTAACTTGATTTAGACAGAGGATCTGGATTATGTTCATAAAGTACAGTGAGCTTTATGAAAGATGCCGAGTTGAAAGTTATGGAGCCTAACATTGTCTATACACGCCCAAACACCTTCATCAGCAGTGCAACGTTCCCTCCTAGTCTGCCTTGATCCTATAATGGAGGAACCAACTACAGAGCTGAGTGGGTAATTCAGTCTCCAGGTCGGTCAGCTGAGGTTGACCACGTTCCAGTTAGCACCAGCTACAGTACAGCTGTGTGTTCACAAAGCACCAGATCCAGACCCATCCCGATCATTCTCCCCAGGGAGAAGAAATATTTCTGCTGGGTGAGGTAGATGCGCGATTGCAGGGAACTTGGAGAAGCAGGTGAGGCAGGGCGCATTCTCCCCTCTCAAACCTTTTGCAAGCGGGGGCTGGAGAGGTTACTTCAGGCATTGGGCCACAGCAGCTTCTATGGAGTGAGGTGGCGGGAGGGGAGAGGAAGAAAAGGATCAGAGGTCACATAGTAGCAGGTAGCATGCATTATTGTTCATTGCCTCCAGGTGAACTTTCCATCACTGTGGGGCAGCTGAGGGGGGTCAGAGGAAGCTAAGTGAAGATTTCAGGCTGAGGCCTGTTGCTCTTTGATGGATATTAGCCTTTTCTTGCTTTTTATGTTTCTCTTAATGCTTTTGATACTCCTGCTGTACGACTGATGACTTTTCTTGTTTTAAATCTTACCACCTACTAAAATGTAAGGTGGCATTCAAGGCCGCCAGTCAAAAGTTGGGAGGATGAAGAAAGAAGGCCAAATTGTCTCCTTTAAATGTGAATCAGTCATGGAAACTTGACTTTTGGCCTCCATATTTTAGCTCTTATAAATCCCTCAATTCTATAGGCCTGAATTATCAATGGTTAAAATCATATATAAATGGTTGGCAAAATTTACTAAATAAAAGCTAGGTTTTACATTTGATTTCTTTGAATCCTCTACCATCTGAAGTTAATATCTACATGGAGTAAAAACAAATATAATATCTGCAATTGTTATTTAATTGTAATTTATTCATGAGTAAAAGCCATCAAAAGCCCAATAATAAAATAAATACATTACAATGTGAAGGTAGCTTTACAAAGCCAGAAGAAATGAGAGAGGTATTTCCACTGAAATGGAATCAGACAATGCCAGACTTCAGCAAGCCAGAGGTATCTTGTAGACTGAGCAAAGGACTGACATGCACTAACATGCTGTTTTAGCTTCCACAAGCCACTTGCAAGGGCAACATTTTAAATAGTAGCCTCTAATTTGAGTGCCTGACTTTACAGAGCCTAGAGTGAAATCCTGTCCATGTTGGATCAATGGGAGTTTTGCCAATGATTTCAATGGAGTCAGGGTTTCACCCCTGGGGCCACTGATTTCAGTTAGAGTTGCAGGTGTACTGCTCCTCTGAAACTTGGACCCTAAGACTGGTGCCTAACTCCCCTAGGTTCCTTTGAGACTCCTAGCCACTGTTTCTAAAGTTTGACACCCCAAAATTGAGGTGTCCAAAATAGGGGATCCTCTTGAAAATCTGGGCCTTAACTATTCTGTGAATCTCAGTTTCTCCATCTCAAGTGGGAGGTAATATAACTTTCCTGTCTCACAGGAGTATTGTGAAGTTTAAGTCACAAGTCTGAATAGATGCTTTGTACAGCATTTTAAATATATAATCATGCTATATAACTGCTAAATATTATTGTTGTTTAATATCTTATTTGTTTCTGAGAATTTGTAAGGCTATCCAGTACTTTATAGCTATCAGTAGGTCACTAAGCTATGATCAGTGAGGTTAAATTTCAAGTGTGAACTTTGCTTGAGGATAGCCTGGACTAAGCAGGAACAGGAGACTCAAGGAACTGAAGCTCTGGGTAAGGCAGTTGACAATTCCACTTTTCATGTAGAAGTCTTTGTCTACATGGTGTCATAGGGAAAATGATGGCTCTGGAAAACTGACACACATCTGCTTTCAACCGAAAATAATGCTTGGATAACACAAATGGCGATAATATTTTCTTTTTCATCCTAAATCTAGTAGTTGAATGGCTCCAAGTTTGATGGGTTTTCCAATTAAAGATTAGAACCTCCAGCGAAGACTTAAATGCAGCTTTCTCAAAAGGGTGGCTGACCAATCGAAAAATTATCGCGTGCAAGATGTGACGCCGGGGCAGGATAATTTTATAATTCCACTGAATTATCAGGCTTTAACTTCTGTCTGGGAGGAAAGTAATTAAACAAATCAACTGGCAGCTAAGGAAGCAGAATAGTTTAAAACTGCAGCCCAGGCATTAGAATATTGTACAATTTGGAAAACTCTCTTTGAATCATAAAGCCATAGGGTTAGAAGAGACCGCAAGGGTCATCTAGTCTAACCCCTGCCAAGATTCAGGATTTGTTTTGTCTAAACAACTGACGGTCCAGCCTCCTGTTGAAAACCTCCAGTGAAGGACCTTCCACAACCTCCCGAGGCGTCTGTTCCATTGTCCTACTGTTCTTACAGTTAGGAAGTTTTTCCTGAGATTTAATCTGAATCTGCTCTGCTGTAGTTTGAACCCACTGCCTCTTGCCCTGCCCTCTGACAAGAGAGAACAACTTTTCTCTATCTTGTTTATGGCAGTCTTTCGAGTCTTTTGATCATCTTTGTCGCTCACCTCCGGATCCTTTCCAGTTTCTCTGCATCCTTTCTATACATAGGTGACCAAAATCGGACACAGTACTCTGGCTGAGGCCTAACCAGCACCAGTAGAGAGGTACTATTACCTGCCATGACCTGCATGCTATGCCTCTGTTAATGCAACCTAAAATTGCATTTGCTCTTTTTGCAACAGCGTCACATTGCTGACTCATGTTGAGCTTGTGATCCACCACAACTCCCAGATCCTTCTCCGCAGTGCTGCTGCCAAGCCAGTTACCCCTCATTCTATATTTGCACATTTGGTTTTTCTTCCCTAAGTGTAGCACCTTATATTTGTCTTTATTTAATTTCATTTTTCTGTCTATAGCCCAGTTCTCCAATTTATCAAGATCCCTTTGAATTTTAGTTCTGTCCTCCAAAGTGTTTGCAATCCAACCCCAGCTTTGTGTCCTCTTCAAATTTGATCAGTATGCTCTCTATTCCTACATCCAGGCCATTCATAAAGATGTTAAATAACAAGGGACGTAGAACTGATCCCTGTGGAACCCCACTTGAGACCTCCTTCAAATCTGGCATCTTTCCATTAATAGCTACTCTTTGTTTGCGGTTGCTTAAACAATTTATGTATCCACTTAATGGTAGTTCCGCTGAGCCCGCATTTCTCCAGCTTACTTATCAGAATGTCATGTGGGACTCTTGTATAATCTGTAATATAATTAAAGAAGTGAACAAAAATTGACCATAGGAATAAAACAATTAATAATGAAATAGGATCCCACAGCCAGTTCTGATACTGTGAAATCATCAAAAAGATCAATCTACTTGCTGGATCCCCTGAAACACTCAAAGCACTTTGCAATTATTGGTAAACTGGTCTTTTGGGTCACAAATCACCAAATGAGAAAAATGTTCCCCACTCTCAGGTCACAGAAAATGGGCAGCAGGTTTACCATCTTTCCCAGTGCCTTACACCTCATCACGCATCTATCAGCTGAACTCATGCCCACTCTTGTTCATCAGGTCCAATCATCGGTACATACTCTAGTTGATAGCCATTCCGTAAAGTATCTCATGAAACAAAAGCAAACTGTGTGCAAGTTCACAGGAAATAAAGCAGATGGTGGCACCTTCTCAGATGCAGGCAAGTCTTTAAAATGACTAATGTAGCAACGGTATATTGAGCATTCTGTTAGAAAATGGGCAATTACTCTGGTTTTGCATACTGGAGGTTTTCTGCAGAACTAACTCCCCCAATCTAAACACAGACAAAGTTGTTACTTTTAAATAGCCTCTTAACAGCTCTGTTGTTGACAATATCTTTAATAAATGGCATGGTGGATAAAAAACAAGCAGCTATTTATATCGGTAACAAGGATGTATTCAAGGGTAGTTACTTACATTCTGTCTCATCTATGTTTGTTCATGGAATTTAGGATCACAGAACTTTTATAGATCTCTGTTGCCAGTTTTTTCCTTCCGAAATACGAATTAGACATCCATTTTGTAACGTGCAGTTCATTAGCTATCACAATGTTTTCAATTAAAGACCTGACTTGAAGCCCATTGAAATCAATGGGAGTCTTTCCACTGACTTTAATGGGCTTTGCATAAATGCATAAACCTATTTACCTTATGTTCTTATGTACATGAAAAATGTTGTTTTGCTGAAAAAATTTATGTTATTGAAAATTTTTGATTTTCACTTGGGAAAATCAAAATAAAATATTTCATGGCATTATCATGGGAGATGTGCCAGGTAGCCCAGCCCATGGTGAAGAATAAGGTCATGAAGCATCAGAACAACAATGTCCATAAGGCACTGTGACAGCTTGGGTGGGTGCAGTTTAAACTTTTCAGTTCAGTTCAACAAACTGAAATGAAGCGTTTAGATCCAGGAATGATTAAACATTTCATTTCGATCGAAAATATCAAAACAAAGGTTTCGACATTTCCAAATTAAAAAAAAAATCAGAACTTTCCATTCAGCAAAAAGTTTTCATATGTCTAAATTTCTTCCGAATCTGAGATGAAAACACGTGTCAAAATATCAGAATTTCCAACAGAATGGGAATTCTGATTTTCAACCAGCCCTAATAAATAATAACACAGTAATTTAGTTTTGTCACCGCTCATCTGCTACAGCTGGGACAGCTATAAAAAATTTCAGCAAGTAACTCATAAAAAACTCACCATGCCCTTAAACAAACTGTTGCCCTATTTGTTACCTTAGTTTTTCCTTAAACTGATCCTGGTTACATTAAAAATCCTCAGGGTTCTCTTCTGAATTGAACAATCTGAGTTTGTTCTGAAATCATCAGATTTCCAGTTTCACTTCCCTTAGAGGAATGTTAGTCTTGTTGATAATTAAAAACATTCCCCCCTTGCCTCCAACAACGCAAAGTCAATGTGATTCCAATGAATTATTTCATTCATTATCAAAGTAATGGGAATCGATGTTTGCCCACTACAAGGGGATTCAACCTTTTTAGAGACATTGGGACAAATTCAGAGGTGACGAGTACGGCAGTCTAAATTACACTCTGATAGAAAGAGTTGAAATGGCCAGAGGTCTGGTTTCTATCATGGCAGTTTAAACCCAGAGCAAACCCAATTCAGCCAATGGTGTTACTCTGGATTTACACCATTATAACTGAGAACAGAATCTGGCTAAGTGAGTTTAATGAGAGACAAAGTTGGTGGAAGTTAGATAGTGGAGCTGGAGCAGAGTGATGAATGATGTACAGAGACAGAAGCCGGGAGTAGCTAGGAGGTGGGTGAGAAAGACCCTCCTCCCTTTCCCTTAGTGGACAGTAAAAGGGAAGGAGAGATTAAAGAGAGGGCATGGAAAATGGCAAACACAAGGAATGCGGGAGTGGCAAATGACACTTGTTAGGAGAGGACTGCCACACCCCTCAACTCCACTGTGCCTTAACCCTCTGAATCAAATTGTACCTTGCACTGGAAATAACACCATTTTAAGTTCCAATGTCTTAGATGTAACAACAGCTTTTGTGACTCATGACAGCAGCCTTAATGCTGAAATTTTGTGCACAATGACTGAGTGCATCTCTGGAACAAAGTGCTTATTACCAGAGAATTGTCCTCGTAGGATCAGCTGTAACCTCAACATCTGCTTATTTTCTTTTCGAACATTGCTTTGTTCAGTCCTTATCTATTGAACGTATTTTGGTTCCCAGTAGAAAGATAGGGAGCGAACTTTTGCAAAGTGTCTCAAAGTAGTAGTGTCTCAGCTAGCACCTGCAATGTTATCGAAACCAAAATCTGTTAATACAGCTTTAGAAAATGCCCAAAGAATTTTTTTTTTTTACTGTTACAACTTTTTATTCTACAGAAAATTCCTACCTGTACCTTCTTTGCGCTTCAGCATGCCTAGACTGTCACTTTCCAGGGTAGAAAACAAATGAGTTTCTTTGCTTGCAGCCAAAAATAAGTGAGCAGCATGTTCTGGCTCGAGCAGATGAGTGAATAGAATGTCCTTTCCCTCCCATCAATAACCCTGTGCCAACTTACTAAGGACCAAAAGATTCAGAGACTATAAAAGAGTTCTGTCATCCACAAAGTTGCATTAAAATACCATATAAAGCTACATGGTAATGCTGCTAAATACGTAGGTATTTGTAAAGCTTTTTTTCCTCTCGCTAGAACACAATTTTTTCTTAAAACTACTTTGTGTGCCACTGAATGGATCCACATGCTACAGAATTCAGTCATCAGTACTTTCTATTCCAGCTTATGTCCATATAGTGGAAGGTTGTTATGAGTGCAATAAGCCCTTTGATTACTCCAGAAGCGACCAGCCTGCCACAATCAGCACCTGTGAACTTCTGTCAGCCTAACAGAGGCTTTTCTATACTTGCTACTAAATTGCAGAGAACAAAACTCATGTGCAGAGAATCAGACAGGGTCACTTAGGACAAAGGGATAGACAAGCTCATGCTTTAATTTACTGAGCCATGCCAGCTGTCTCCTGCAGTTTGTTCTGTGTACCTCTCAACCCTACATCTCCTGTCCTTCCTATGGCTGAAAGTGCTACCAACTTTTACGGAGCCCATCACAGTAGTAGCTGCATGCCTCGCAAATAATTAGTTTTGTAATTGTTATTTGTATTTTTGAAGGCCTTCTCTCTCCTTCCCACGCCTGTAGGAGGATGATGTTGGATTTTTATTTTAATAAGTGAATTTAAGAGGCTGTGCAAAGTAGGCAAAATGGGGGGTGGGGTTACTTGGTTCTGAATGCTATGAGGTCAGTGATCATTTTGATCTCTTGTGAGAATGTTCTGTCTCCATTTCATCTAGATGTTGCATAGAACCAGGGAAAGGACGGAGTCTGATGGGACACCGGGTAAGGGGACAATACTGACTACTATTATTTCGGTAGGGAGGACTGTGGGTGGGGGGTTAGTCTGGATCAGTGGTTCCCAAACTTGTTCCGCCGCTTGTGCAGGGAAAGCCCCTGGCGGGCCGGGCCAGTTTGTTTACCTGTCGCTTCTGCAGGTTCGGCCGATCGCAGCTCCCACTGGCCGCGGTTCACTGCTCCAGGCCAGTGGGAGCTGCTGGAAGCGGCGGCCAGTACGTCCCTCGGCCCACGCCGCTTCCAGCAGCTCCCGTTGGCCTGGAGCAGTGAACCGCGGCCACTGGGAGCCGCGATCGGCCGAACCTGCGGCAGGTAAACCAACCAGCCCGGCCAGCCAGGGGCTTTCCCTGAACAAGCGGCAGAACAAGTTTGGGAACCACTGGTCTAGATGTTCGTCTAATGGAAAGCTGGGGCCAGATTTCCAAAAGAAGTCAGCATGTTAGCCACAGGTGTCCCAAGGGGAGCTGCTGAGCGCCAAACTCTTTTGAAAACCTGGCCCTCCAGTCTATGGATGGGCCCAAAGAAAAACCTTGGACGTGAACAACCTAGATATTTACATGTGGATCAACACTTTGTGGCTTAGTCCCTTCTCCACTGCTAATTGCAGCAGATTCGTGACAGTTTACATGGAGAAGCCTGAAAATAATGTATATTGGTCTGAAAGGATCTGAACCTCCAAAGAGCTGCAAATCTCAACAACAGTATTATTAATAATACCTAGATGCTCAATGCAATCAGCTCCCTCTTAAATCAGTGTGGACCAAGGGCACTAAACACCTTGCAAACGGTGCACAGAATCAGTCTTTTCCCTTCTTTGAGCTCTTCCCTCATTTTTTAATAAGAGTATTAATATTTCTAAAAGAGCAACATTAAAAATCTCCAGGAACTTATTTCTAAAGTTTTGTGCTCCAGTGTGTAGTAAAAGCATGAAAAGTGGCGGCAGGGCTTTAATGCAGTGAGATGTTCTGTCTAAGTGAGCTCCACACGGCTTCAGTGCAGTCAAACTATTTTATGACAAACAATTCTTACCAACTGCTGGATTAAGCCATTACATTCCCTCTCTCGAGCCTTTATAGGGCGCCGATTCCTATGCAATGATACTGAATGGCAGGCACCGTTTTTGAGATTTGTCATATTACAGACGCGTTTAAACTGCTGTGTAAATAAAGCAACAGGGGGGAACACGTCTGACCATTTTAAATTGTAAGAGAACCATACGCAATATGGGTAAGTGCACAAAAATGAAAAGTTAGGCTTTTTACAAGCATACTGTTCACAGCAGGTCTGATGAGATGATATTGGTGCACCATACAAAATGGCCGGAAGTGCTGGTTCTGCAGCACACAGACCACTTCCGTGGAAAGGTCAGCCACTGTGGAGAGCAACAAGACAAAGGGAGGCGTTTGTGTAGAAATATCTGTGTCTGCGAGGTCTCATTATGGACATCCCACTGCCAACTCAACCCAAAATGTGCAATAGCTCGCAGTGGTTCTCAACCTGGGGTACGTGTACCCCTGGGGGTTCTCAGAGGTCTTGCAGAGGGTACTCAACTCATCTAGATTGTGTTTCTCAACCTGTAGGTTGCAGCCTCGAGAGGGATTGAGGGACAGGTTTGGGGAGGGGGGTGGTCACAAGTGCAGGGCCAGCATTAGGGGTGGCAAGCAATTGCTCAGGGTTGCCCATCACAGGGGGCCCAGCGAAGCAAAGTTACATGCTTCAGCCCCACTGCCTGGCTTTGGGCTTCAGACAAGGCTCCGAAGTGAAAAAACAGGCTCAAGTATCACTCTGAAATTGTAAGCACAATATCCATATTCCAATCAATTTATTGTATAACTGTATGGCAAAAATGAGAATGTCAGCACTTTTTCAGTAATAGTGTGCTGTGGCACGTTTGTATTTTTATATCTGATTTTGTAAGCAAGTACTTTTTAAGTGAGGTGAAACTTGGGGTATGCAACACAAATCAACCTCGTGAAAGGGGTACACTAGTCTGGAAAGGTTGAGAACCACTGCAATAGCTGACCTAGGCTTTCCTTCATCACTCACTCACTGACTATTCCATCGTACTCAGCCTATGGCTTTTGCCAGTTTGACTTTCCTATTTTTCCCCCCAGCATCCAATCCCAGTGGGTTTTTTTCCTATACATCATCTCCAATACCACTCCTTTCCTTTAGCTAAAGCAATTGTCTTGCCTTGATTCCTGAAAATCCATCCCCCTTCATTCTGCCTCCCTAGCCAACATGCTTCTATGCAAATCATCCGCCTTCCCTACCTTTCTGGCCATGTGTTTGAATCCCTCTCCTGGCTCCCTCTCAGTTGCTGAATTAAATTTACCCTCCTTTTCCTCCTGTGCAACTGTCTGTACAACTGCTCCAGTCTATAGCTGCACTCCCATTTCTTCCTATGCCCCCATTTTCTTCCTCCACTCTGCCTGCATGTAACTACGCTCCTTTACATCTTTCTCCCTATTTCAGATCTGTGCCTTCTGCCAAGGTTCCCTTACACTGGAGCTCCTCCTCCTTCAACCCTTCCTCAAAACCTTCTTCTCCCATTATGCCCATAGGTCTTAATCAATCTCCAAAAAAGAAGTTCTGTTTACTGGAACTGGTTGCAAAATATTAAGCAGTTTGTCTGAAAATTCTATTTTAAAAAAGGGAAAAAATCATTTGAAAAAAATGTGGTTTTTTTTTTAAAGTATTTAATTGAAAGCTGAAATTTTTCACTTTGGAGGGTTTGGTTTTTTTCCCCCTTTTTCTTTTATGCCCCTCTCCTTTCTTTCAGTTTGCCTCTGGCAAAGGAGGAGAAAGGAGAAAAGGAAATGGAGGGAGGGAGCGAGAGAAAAGAGGAAACAAACCACAAATAAAAAACATGTCAATAGAAATTAAATTTATTTGTGAACATTTTCATTCTATAAAAAAGCAAATTTTTGTTGAAAATATTTTTCAACGACTAGTTTTTGACTAGTTCTATTATACTGACTAAAAATGACTGCTTTTTGGAGCAGCTAGTCCTGAAACCCACACAAGAAGAAGCAATTCTTGATTTAACCCTAAATAGAGAACAGGATCTGGTCCAAGAAGTGAATACACCTGAACTGCTTGGTAATTGCAGCCATAATGTAATTGAATATAATGTCTTCGTGTGAGGAAAAATACAAGAGGAAACCCAACACCGTAGCATTTGACTTCAGAAAGTGGAACTGCACAAAAATGAGGAATCTAATTAAACAGAACTTAAAAGATAGGGTCACAAGAGGGAAACTCCTGCAAGTTGCATGAAAACTTTTTTAAAACACCAAATAGAGGCTCAACTTAAATGTATACCCCAAATTAAAAAACATAGTAAGAGGACCATAAAAGTGACACCATGGCTAGAAGCACCATAAAAGAAAACACAATGAGGTGCCACAAGGACTCCTCGTTGTTTTTGTTGATACAGACTAACACGGCTACCACTCTGAAACCTGTCACAGTAAAAGAAGTGGTTAGAAGCAAAAAGGCTTCATTTAAAAATTGGAAGTCAAATCCTACTGAGGAAAACAGAAAGGAGCATAAACGCTGGCAAGTCATGTGTAAAAGTAGTTAGGCAAGCCAAAGAAGTTGAAGAGCCACTAGCAAAACACACAAAAACTAAGTACATCAGAAGCAGGCAGCCTGCCAAACAATCAGTGGGGCCACTGGATGACCAAGGTACTAAGGGAGCACTCAGGAAGATAGGGTCATTGCATAGAAGCTAAATGCATTATTTGCATAGGTCTTCGCTGCAGAGTATGTGAGGAAGATTCCCACACCTGAGCCTTTCTTTTTAGGTGACAAATCTGAGGAACTGTCCCAGATGGAGGTGTCAGTAGAGGTGGTTTTGGAACAAATTGATAATTAAACAGTAATAAGTCACCAGGACCAAACAGTATTCACCCAAGAGCTCTGAAGGAACTCAAATATGAAATTACAGAACTACTAACTGCGCTATGTAACCTATCACTTAAATCAGCAATCAGGATGCGACAGAGTGCTAGGTATGAAACCCTGAGTCAGCACTCTGTTCATAGCAGCTTCAATCAGGCATAGCAGATTGGAGCTGACAAGGCAGACCTGTGCCTAATTTGTGGGTGGGGCAGAGCAGAAAGGCTAATTAAGCCATTAGTCAGAGCCTACAAATAGGCACAGGAAAGAAGTGACAAAGGGGAAGAAAGAAAGAAAGAAAGAGAGAGAGAGAGAGAGAGAGAGAGAGAGAGAGAGAGAGAGAGAGAGAGAGAGAGACTGACTGACTGACTGACTGACTGACTGACTGAGAGATTGATTGATTGCTCTCCCCCTATTTGTAAAGGCACTAGGTATGCTGTGAAGGTGGTGGGACTCAATTATAAATAAACTGCACAGGGTGTTGAATCAGCACAAGGGTCTCTGCGTGGTTTGCAGACGGAGACAGAAGCAGGACCAAGAAGGCCCTGTTACACAGGAGCTAATGTAAGGCCAATTTTTTTTAAAAGGGTCCAGAGGCAATCCTGGCAATTAAAGGCCAATAAGACTAACTTCAGTACCAGGCAATTTGGTTGAAACTATAGAATAAAGAAGAGAATTATCAGACACATAGATGAACACAATATGTCGGAGAAGAGTCAACATGGTTTTTGAAAAGGAAAATCATGCCTCACCAATCTACTAGAATTCTTTGATACGGTTTTAATTAGTTTTTACCACTCAAGAAAGAGATCTTGGAGTCATCGTGGGTAGTTCTCTGAAAACATCTGCTCAATGTGCAGCAGCAGTCAAAAAAGGAACCATTGGGAACCACTGGGAAAAGGATAGATATAAGACCAAAAATATAATGCCACTATATAATTCCATGGTATGCCCACACCTTGAATACCACATGGAGTTCTGGTTGCGCCATCTCAAAAAAGATATATTAGAACTGGAAAAGGTACAGAGAAAGGCAACAAAAATGATTAAGGGTATGGAACAGCTTCCGTATGAGGAGATATTAAAATGACTGGGATTTTTCATGCTGGAAAAGAGACGACTAAGAGGGGATATGACAGAGGTCTATAAAATCATGACTGGCATGGAGAAAGTAAGTGTTATTAACTCCTTCACATATCACAAGAACCAGGGGTTCTGTGTCAGTGTGGCTGATTGTCTATTTACATTTAAGCAATTGAGGAAGGCACCAGGTCTTGTCATTCAGTCAGTGCTTCCTACATTATCAGCACTGACAAATGAGGAGGACTCCCAGTTCTTCATCCATCACTCCTAATCTATGTGGTTCCTCACTACTGCAATCTTACAGCCTGCGTGAGTTGCTCCAGCACCAGGGAATGTCTCACTTTTCTAGGCTAGGAGATCTTATCTTGGTTTAAGAGTCTGGAATATATTAAAATAATCATTACTGAGGAGGGACATATCACTGCTATCGCTGTAGTGTTATTGGTGGTGTCTATTGATACCTGTTGGATAGTTCCAAGAAACATCTCTCCTGAGAGGATGGCAACCATGGGCGGCGGGTATCAAAGGCAGGGGAAGGCTAAGCCTAACCAAACTGCCTGCATGGCCCTGCCCACACTCCACCCCCAGGCCCTCTCCTGCTTCCTGCCATGCTCTGCTGCAGCTCTTCCTTCCCAGATCACTGGGGCCCCGGGCCAGTGGCGTTAGCCTGCCCACTTTTCGCCAGGGTGAACCCCTTCCCTTCCCATCCTCTTCCCCGCGAGACCCTGGCCAGGCTAGGGCAGCATGGAGCTGGCTGTGGGCATCTCCCAGACTCACAACATATTTCAGTAACATCCATAAAGCAAAACTTCCTAATTTCACATGCAATGGCAATACATATAATTCAACAGACTAGTAATGTTCAACAGATCATGACTTTTCAAATTATACCTCATATGGCATACTTAGTAGAAAATATATGTAGGTACGGGATGTTATTTTGAGGTAAAGGGTGTCACACATGCCTCCAAAAGACAGTTGTCAGCCAGGGCCAGCCCAATAGTTGGGTTTGTGGTCCCTTGAAAATGCTTTAGTTAGTTACATTCAGTCGGCAAGGGGTCACCTTAGTGACTCTGTCCTGTTGTTTGGCCTTACACCCTGTAAAAACCTCAATTAATTTTTCTTTGCCAACACTGTATGACATTCGTATGGTTGGCCCAATTACAATAAAAAGTATTAAAGTAAAAAGATTGGTTCTGCTTGCAGATATAAACGAGGGTTTTATTTTATTTAAACGTGTTCAGTTGTAAGACTCAGCAAGCTGGATTCAAATACAATAAAAACTTGCCATTTTATTCTCAAAAATGAAGGAAAAGACCTGTCTCTGTTACAAGTAGCAATGCATTCAAGACGACTCACCAGAAAAGGGTCTGATGAGATTCACAGCCTACATATCTGCCTTAGCATTGTTCCACCATTGTACAGCAACATGAAGAGCGGGCAGCCATTAAAAGTTTACCTTTATTACCTAATTAGACAAGGTTGGCAGTATAAAGAGGATCAAAGTACTGCTGTGTCAGAATTGGACATTTTAATTAAGCAGATATCATTCTCTTAAAGAGAGACTTCCCAACTGCAAGTGCTTAAAGAACAACCACCACCCTACTGTCAAGTACTGCCCCACAGATTACATCGTGTTTTTATCATACTCCATTATTTGTAACAGCTCTTTAGAATCTCGGAAATAAATGCTAGTTGTAAATCCTTTTTTGTCTGGCAAAAATTGCACCACCACCCCGCCTCATTCTTAAGGAGCACTCAGGAAGGTCTTGTTTACACACACAAGTTGTATTGCTTTACCTATATTTGTATAGTTGTGTACACGGATGCTTTTATAGTTAAAGCAGTACAACACACCCATTTTCTCTCCACCCACCAATGGACACATTTATACTGCTATCAATGTGCTTATACAGGTATAGCTTATTCCCATATGGGAAGGGGACTAAAAGTCATACATTTATACTGGTATAACTGCATCCACACTAGGGGTTGTACTGACATACCTATATTGGTAAAATATCACATCTGTATCAAAGAAAGCTCAGTATGAGTCACTGCAGCCTGGGGCTTGTGAAGCTTATAAGCTCCAAAGCGTTGTGAACCACTGGGCCAGGAAGACTTTAGAATAGTTGTAGAGTCGAGGAATTTGTGGAAGCCTACCAGAGCCTACCCCTTCTCCCAAGCATCTTATTCTGCAGTAACAGTATTTAACTAGACCTCTTTCAAGGATATATAAATATATATATACATTTTAAAAGAAATCCATCAGGAATAACAAAATACTGAATTCTATATCTGATCAGTCCAAGAAGAAGGGTATGAAATCACATTTTAAAAGTCTGACTTTAAATGAGTCAAAACAATACAGGACTATTCCAATACATTGTACCTTGACAGGTGAGCTGAATATATACCATATACAGCTGATGCCACCACTGCTTAACCTCTGAGTACTGCTAACAACAAAAAAGGCAACACCACTTCCTGTAGGCCCCGAAGGAACAACTACAAGTGTTGGTTCTTTTTCTGCAATGCATACAGATCACTTTGGAGACCACAACCAATATCAGGGCAGTAAGATAGTGCGTCTACTGCAAAGAGGTTATGATCTAAATTGGCAAGACAGATAAGGAAAAAGGCACTAGTGAAATCCTCACCACCCCACTCCAGCCGCTTTAAACTAGGTTTAAGGGACAGAGCAGCATAAAGAGTCCAAAAAGCCCCATATTTAGCTGGGGTTTGATTCCCTAGTGCAGGCACTGTGATGACAGCTGTAAGGCTGTTTCCCAAGGACCCACTGGTGTAGAAGACATATCAGGGGCAGGGCTAGGGGCAGGATGAATGGGTTGGAGCCAGGACCATAGCACAGTGGAGATTCTGAGCAGTACTAGAGCCTCCTAGGAAGGCTGTAGTAACTTAAAGACGCCCCAAGGGCTGTCTATGTTCTTCTGGAGGCCTCTGTAGCCCCAGAACAGCACAAGATAAGGAGGGCACAAAAGTGGCTTAAAGTTACCTTAGCCGCACCTCCCCTGGGCTGCGAGTTCTCACCCACAGAGAAGAGATGTGACTTTCCCAAGATGCAGTGGCTAAACTCGCAGTAGTGCCCAGATCTTCTGACTCCCAGCCTCACGCAGAAATGGATTTGGTGTTGTGACACTACATTACATGAATGCTATCATTTCATACCTACTGCAAGCTTATTACAGAAATACCAAGCAATGCAATCTCTCTTTTTCATTTTGGTCTCTCGGGAAATATAAAAAGCTATAATCTAAGATGAAAAACATACTTAGCATTTCTGTAAAGTCTTTATTAATTATTATTATTTTATTTTAATATTTAAAAAAATCTGGTCAAATAGTGAACTGAAATACAGAAAAGGATTATGGAAGGAAATGAGCATCTTGCTATATTAATTAGGCTATTAAAAACAAATGCAAACTGTTTTATTATTTATACATTTGCTAATTACTTTGTGCTCTTAATTCTTGAGCATCAAAACACTCCTCTCCAAGCAGCACTTTCCAGGGCCCTAGCTTTAAATGCAAATCAGTAAACATGACTAACTTTGTAAGAGAGGTTCCTAAATACAAAGTTCTAGATACGTGGAGAAAGTGAGAGCAATCAAGAGATTCAAGCTTATGATTTTAGGGGCCAGATCCAAACCTCACTGAAATCAATGGAAAGTCCGCCATCAACTTCAATGGAATTTGGATCAAGGCTCTATATCCACAAAACCCATGGAACCATAATCAGACCTAGAATAACCAGGCACAAATCCCACTGACCTCAGTTTCTCTGAAGCTGGTTTAGTGGAAAATGCACATGCTCAAATGAGGGCTGAATTCAGTTTATATTATCTACTCTAGTTACCATCCAGTAGCAGTAATTCGTTCCATAATTCAGGAATTGGGAATGTACATGAGGAAGAAAAAGCACAGGGACCCGATTCAGGAAAGTACTTAAGCACTTTAAGAATATGCTTAAACTCCTTTGATTTAATTTAATATTCCCTAAGAGTTTCTCACAGCCTGGAGCTGGGATCATCCTTTGTCAAAGTTCTGTACATATTTAAATATTTGTATCATTTTTGGTAAGCTTTGATGAAGGTAGGTAATAAACATGTATGCCTCCTGGAAAAAAAACCTAGTTTATTTAGGCAAACAAAAAGTTCTATTTGAAACTTAAAATCACCAGAAGACATTTACTTGTTTCAGAAACATGGATAACTGAAGTCAAACCTGGATTCTCTAAATATCCTAGGGAGACACTGATTAAGTCCTGATGAATTGAGGTTTTGGGTAATCAAGGTAACCTTCAGAGTAATGAAAAAATGTTATGAAAGATGACTTTGTATCATCTAACAGGAAATTCTTAAAATTGAGATTTGAACAACTGAATTTGTACCATGCACCTGCTTATAACACAGGTCAACTGTTAGCAACTCTACATCATAGAAACAGAGGTAGTCAAGTAATAAAGTTCACCTTGTTTTAGGAAATCCACAACTCCCTCCAATTATTGAAAAGATGCTCTCTAAATTGTTTAGTCAATAATAACCAGTTTCCTTTTTTGCCCTTTGAAAAGCCTCCTATATTTTAAATTCATTGTATGGTACCAAGAGATGATTTGAAAAATGATCACCTACTTTATGTCAGAGGTGGAACTTCTGATGGAAGTGCACTAATAGTTTAATATTTCAGAAGAAGAGTACTGATCATACTGTATACACAGATACGGTACACAATGGTTTGGTCTAAAAATATCACACAACATTGAAACTGCTGGTAGAATTTCAAGTAGGCTAAATGCAATATTCCACACTGCAATTTGCCCAGTTAATTTGCATTAACACTTCTTTTTCAAAAAGTTCCTTGAGATCTTTAATTGTCACTAGTATCTGGGAACTCATTTTTACATTTTTATCCAAATGACACAAGCAGGTATGGACAAAATTTGTAAGGCCATGGCAGAAAACGAGATTAAACTAGAGAGGGACATAAAGAGTAACAAGAAAATATTTTACAAACACATCAGAAACAAGAGGAAGACAAGGATAGACTAGGTCCATTACTCTGAGGTGGGAAAGACAATAACAGAAAATGCAGCAATGGGCAACGTGTTGAATGCCATTTTTGTTTCAGTTTTCACCAAAAAGGTTAGCAGTGATTAGACAACTAAAATAGTAAACATCGGTGTAAACGGGATAGGATCTGGGGCTCAAACAGGGAAAGAGCAAGTTAAGAATTACTTAGAGAAGATAGATCTCTTCAAGTCAGCAGGGCCTGACAAAATACATCCTAGAATACTAGAAACTGCCTGAAAAGATCTCTGAGCCATTAACCATTATCTCTGAGAATTCATGGAGGACAGGAGAGATCCCAGAAGGCAAATATAGCAACATCTAGAAAAGGAGGAATAAGGACAATAAGATAATGGAGCAAATAAAACTATCACTTTGTAAGGAGCTAGAAGATAACAAGTGATAAGTAACAGTCAACATGGATTTGTCACGAACAAATTATGTCAAACCAAACTAATATCCATCTTTGACAGCGTAGCAAGCCTTGTGGAAAGGGGAGAAGCTGTAGATGTGTTCTATCTTGATTTTAGTAAGGCTTTTGATACTGTCTCACAGGACCTTCCATACACAAACTAGAGAAATATAGCCTAGATGAACCTACTATATGGTGGGTGCACAACTGGTTGGAAAACTGTACTCAGAGAGTAGTTATTAATGGTTCACAGTCAAGCTGGAAGGGCATATTGAGTGGAGTCCCATAGGGATTTGCCCTGCATCCAGTTCCATTCAACAACTTCATAAATGATTTGTACAATGGCATAGAGAGTACACTTATTAGGTTTGTGGATGATACCAAGATGGGAGAGGCTGAAGCACTTTGGAGTATGGGATTAGAATTCGAAATTATCTTGACAAACTAGAGAAACAGGCTGAAACAAACAGGATGAAATTCAATACGGACAAATGCAAAGTACTGCGTTCAGGAAGAAATAATCAACTGCACCAAATACAAAATAGGAAATGACAACTTAGGAGCAGCACTGTAGAAAAGGATCTGAGGGTTATGGCGGGTCACAAACTGCATGAGTCAACAATGAAACACTTGGAAAAAAAGCGAACATCATTCCGGGATGTATTAGCAGGAGTGTTGTAAGCAGGACAGGAGAAGGAATTCTTTCTCTAGTCATCACTGGGAAGGCCTTAACTGGAGTGCCATGGCCAGTTTTGGGCACCACACTTCAGGAAAGACGTGGACAAACTGGAGAAAGTCCAGAGTAGAGCAACAAAAATTATTAGAGGTCTAGAAAACATGATCTACAAGGAAAGATCGAAAAAAATGGGTTTGTTTAGTCTGGAGAACAGAAGACTGAGGGGGGACATGATAACAGTCTTCAAGAACCTAAAAAGGTTGTTGTAAAGAGGAGGGTGATGAATTGTCCTTATCCACTAAGGACAGGACAAGAAGTAAATGGTTTAAATTGTAGCCAGGGAGATTTAGGTAAGAAAAATTTCTTAACTGCAAGGGTAGTTAAGCACTGGAATAATTTACCTAGGGAGGTTATTTTGACTAAAATCCCCATCCAGGTTCTTCTGGCCATCAGTCCATTTTCATTTCTTACATTAAACTTTCGTACAGGACTGTTTTCTGCAGTGAAAGGTGTCAACATGGACATTTTGAAAATCCCAACTGATAAAGCCCCCTTCAAACACCATGTCATTCATTTATTTTTAATTCCTTTATAAAATTTTAGACTTGCTTTGTTTTTCCCACTCCCCAGTTGGGTCTTTGCACTAAGACAGAAACTGGCTGACTGTAGGAAAAACAAGAGACATGACTACACACAGGGTGTTGCAAAATTCACAGAATAAACAAATAAAAAAAAATTAAAATGAGAAAAATATTGTTTTCCACTAACTGATTTCAATTCTAATCCTTTTAGGAGTTACTGGCTATTTAGTATGGCACAGGATTTCTTGGACAAAAAAATGTGATTTTCAATGTCCCTTTAAACAACTGCAAAAGTGACATAAGTGGTGACTGAATATTGGTGCTTGTACAGGGTGACATCCAGGCCTTAGCCTACTTCTTAGCACCCAGACAATAGGATCTGTTGAGATAGGAACCTCCTCAGCACAGCTGACAAACTCTGGCACTGCATCACCAGGGCTTTGTTTTCAGGGAACTGCTGGGCAGGCACAAGGCAAGGGGTGGGGGAGGGCACTGCAGGTTTCTCCCCCACTGGCTGACAGTCCATCAGATAGCCAAAGTGGCGGGGGTGGGGGAGGAAGTAATATATTTTATTGGACCAACTTCTGTTGGTGAAAGAGACAAGCTTTTGAGCTACAACAGAAGTTGGTCCAATAAAAAGACATTACAGTGACAGTGCCCCCCATGAGGCTTTATGGAAATATGCTTATGAGTGTATCTATATTACATAACTGGAATATGTTTTATGCTACTTATGCCATATAAACATATCTCTGTAGAGGTTATGATCTACTGAATCTATTAATCCTATTTGTATGCATGTATCATTTTTGTATTTGAAGTTATGAATATTGTCTGTATACTTGTCTGATTCTAAGTAGGTTTTAGTGAAGCAGTCAGCCAGTTTCCTGAGAAAAGACTATTCTCAGTAAGTGCCCGATCAAGAAGCCCTTAAGCCAACAAGGAACTTGGAGATGCCAATCCACATCTGAGCTTTCCCAGGAATGTGGCTTGGCTGGTAAGGAACTCAGTCATGCATGGACATGTGACTTGCCCAGGTGACTCCAAAACTCCATTTTGTAGCTGGACTTTGCATAGGAGAGAGGAGAGGGTCTCCACCCACAAGACAAAGTCTATTTAAACCCCTGGGAGACCCCTCCATTTTGTCTTCAGCTGGCAAAAGAGAGAGACTCTCCACCCCCAAAGATACCTGAAAGAAACTGGAACAAAGGACAGTAACTACAGGGGGTGTGAGTGATTGCTAGACCCAGACTAGAAGGAGATTAGTCTGTAAAAGAAAGTTTACTGGATCTGGTGAGGTTTTTATCTGTATTCAGTTTTTATTACTGTACTAGACTTAGACTTGCGTGTTTTATTTTATTTTGCTTGGTAATTCACTTTGTTCTGTCTGTTACTACTTGGAACCACTTAAATCCTACTTTCTGTGTTTCATAAAATCACTGGGGATGCAGAGCCAGAGTTTCCGGGGTGCAGTGCCAGTTGCTTCTTCTTCAGCAGCAGAGCTCTGTGTGGCAGAAAAGCTTGTCGCCTTCACAAACAGAAGTTGGTTCACTTATCCTGGGACCAACATGGCTACAACAACACTGCCAACAGCCCATTTGATAGAAATTTTAAGCAGCAATCCCAGCTGACCACTCCGAACTGCAACTGTTGACCTAGCAGAGGGGCAAATCTATGGCTGAAGAAAGTCCCTTCTCATCTGATTAGGGGTAGGGTAGGGGAAAAAAGGGTACCTCCTCTCTTTTTCCCTGACTCGTGAATTCTAATGACTGTTCTGAGTTAGAACTGATACACTGCATCCAGTGCTCTACACGGTCGCCTTTTCTTCATAGTAACGAAAAAGGAGATGAAATCTGTCAAGCTGAATTTCTTCAGACACCTAGTTTTAAAATATAGAAGAGTCCACACTTACTGATTTTAAATAATTTATAAATGCTACTTGCTATTTCACAAAAGTTACTTCTTCACTCAAAATATCTCCCAAATTCACAAGAAGAGAAATGACTTCCATTTCCTTCTGTATTAGAGGCGCAGGGACTCTCTCTCAATTAATGATACATCTGTCAAAAAGTATTGTTTCTATCCGCATAAGATTATTCCAAGCTGTCTCCAAGGCAGCCAGCCAACCAGAACTGATCCCTTTGGTGGAACACTGAACCTTAGAACTGTTTCAATCAATTAGCGTCTAATTGTTCGTTAGCAGCGCTTTAATAAATAAAACTATATTTTCTAGCTTCTGATAAAGCTGGTCTTAGATGGGTAATCTGGAGTTCAGTTTCTCCACAAAGTGTATTTCATTATTACTGGCACTTGTATGTTTACAGCATTATTTTCTGAGTGACTCTCCAAAATTGTTTTTCGACAGATGACATTTATTTAAAGCCCTATACATCATTCTGAATTCTGTAACAAATATCAGATGGGTATCGGGAAATATAAAACAATTCATACTATAACCCATTAAGGGCCAGATCCTTCCTTGCTGTAAAAAGGCATAACTTCGTTGTCTGTAATGGAACACACCAATTTACCCCAGTGGGTAAGAATTCTCCCTTCAGTATATCTAGCTGGCAGGTGAATACAGAAGGGACATGCTGCAGTCTTTTCTTATTTCTACCTTCTGAATAATGGGTCATTTATTGTTCATCTGCTTCTAATTTGTAAGCATTTAAGCAGAGAGAGATTACACACACAAAAATGTCAGTGTAATCCATTTAATGATACCATATATCTGTGTCAGTCACGGCTACATAATCCCAGAAACTGTTCACTGCTTGAAGTTCACAGACCAGAATGGAAAGCTACCTTTAGGCCTTCCCTTCCCACTCAAAACTTTAGTTTTTGCTCTTTGGTACATAGGATGAGAGTGGTAATGGGAACGTAATGGATACTTTCTTCTTGGGAGCCTAGTTATTGAGCGGCACACTTTGATCAGAATGGCGATATCTAACAAAGGCAATTTCCTGTATCTGAGATCTCATGATTTACACTGTACTAGGAGATGAAATACTTAGCAAGAGTTCCCATTTAAAAGCCTCCTTATTAGACATGCTATATCAGGGGTCTCAAACTCAAATGACAACAAGGGCCACATGAGGACTAGTACATTGGCCCGAGGGCTGCACCACTGACCCCCACCCCGCTGCCCCGGTCCCGCCCCCACTCCACCCCTTCCGTGAGGCCCCGCCCCTGCCCCTTTAAACTGAATAACCTACAATGAACTGTAGCCACAGTAGATTGAGAAGTGGATAAGATGATTTCTCATACAAACGCAGGTAAGTACATAGAAATGCAGGTGAGGATATAGAAGATAACAGATTGCTGAGCACAAAAGTGGAAGTGTTGGGGATTCAAGTAGTCACGTGATGCTTTTATTCTGGGGGTTGCGAGCAGTAGACATCTACAGGTTTAGTGGGCAAAAATTCACTACTGCTTTTTGAAAAGTGCCTATCGAAGACTGTTGATGTAAATACTTAGGAGGACACTACATGTCCCGAAGGAGCATTTTGAAAAATAAAGAATTTAGTGGGACTTCAGCTTTCTGACCTGGGCCCCAACAAATCTAATGCTGGCCCTACTTGGCGGACCCCCTGAACCTGCTCTCGGCCCCCCAGTGGGCCCCAGACCCCTTGTTGAGAAACACTGCTCTAAAAGACACAGCACAAAACTTGCCACCTGGGAACGGAGCAGAGGCGGTTAAGCCACCTCTGCACCTTCACAATACTGGACTTCTCCAAAGTCCTTGGCATAATTTAGAGAGCCCCGGGGGCCTAGACTGCACTGCCTGCAATCTCCATAGTGCTGCTGCCCCATCCACAGCCTTGCCCCGGCACAGCCCCCATACCAAGACATATCTTTGGCAGCCTTACAGCTGCCCACTACAATATCTGCATTAGGAGAAACCTCCTCTGGTCAGAACCTGGGCTTTTAGAGTGCCTTTAGCTGGTTTAGGCCCTTTTAGGCTGCATGGAGGAGCTGGAACAAAGGTGAAGATTTCACCCACAGATTTTATTGCAAGACAGAGCAATCCTCCTTAGCTCAGCTGTTCCCTAGCTCTTCTCTCAGCCATGCTTCTTTTTTAGTGCTTGAGGGGCATAGGAGGAAACTATTTTGGCTAACTGCCTTTCCCGCATGTTTTTTGATATTTATCCCTCCCCCACCCCCGGCCATGCAAATATGCTGACTTACAGGGAATAATACTGAGCAGAGCCTGTGTCTGTATGATTTTTCCTTTCACACTTATCAGGAAGCTGCTATTTGGATGATCCTTTTATGGGTATCTTTTAAGATGATATCTAAATTCAAAGGGCACACAAAAACCTAAACCAAACAAACTGAGCACACATCAAAATGCTGAATGATTCAACATTGTTTTATAATGCAACTGATACTAAAACTGGTCAGAAAGTTTCTTACGACATTTCAGCAATACTAAGAAGTTAACATAAATCTAGCCTATTGCTGGTTGTCTTTCCATTCTGTTCCCAAAGTGCTTTTGTTCACGGATGCTCAGATCTTTTTGACAAAAAAGCGTGTTAGCTTCACGGATGAAAGAAAATCTTGGAGTGTTTGAAATACATCAAAAGTTTTAAAACATTATGATCGATGGAGGCACTTTTTCCACCGCGGAAGTGTAAGAAGTGGTTGTAAGGGACTTGTCTTGCCAAGAATATGTACTATTGTAGCTTTCTGTGGCTAGTGCAGGACAAAATATATTGAAAACAAATGACCTGCAATCCTTAAATAAGCACGATTTGATCTAATACAACCCACATGGATGCCAAAGAATGCCTTGGGAAAAGAGTAAATGTCTCCTATTTCACTAGCCTGAAAACTTGTCTTTTTAATCTTAAGATGATACAGAGCACATCTTTCACTGTTTTAACACTATTTCCCCTTTACAAAGCCTTAGAGGTAGCAGTAGTAGAAGTCAAATCTTCTATAAAATACTCACAATCTCTACTGAAGATCTTCTGGGCCAAATTTTCTGCTGCATTCAACTAGCAGTGCTGCATTTCATTACTACATGCAGAGCTATAGCTATCTGTTCACCACCCCTGAGTGGCTCCCCCTTCACACCTCTTTGTCCTCCCTCTCTGCAGCGCTGCTTCCCACGGAGATTGCTATCGCTGTTCCTCTGCCCTGCCCAACTAGTCCTGCCGTGGCAGATGGGTCTCTGCACCCCAGCTCCACATAGATACAAGGAGAGAGCGGAAATCTGCGAGGCACTGAACACCCAGCTGTGGGATTGGAGTGTTTTTTGGTTGCCTGTCTGCCTCCTGCCTGCCCTACAATAGCTGTGAGAGTAGCCCAGTTCCCTGTCCCGAAATGCACTCTTCTGCCGAGGACATGGAGAAGGCTAGCAGAGAATTCCCCTGCACAGTGGGAATTTTCCCTTGGCCATTTCTAACCACTCAGACATAAGCACATGCTTAATGTTAAGCACATACTTAAGTGTTCTGCTGAATCTGGACCAAAGATTCTGTGACATTCCATACTTTGCGGGAGCACCCTGTAACCCCCCTGTTCATCATTTATATATAATTGTGATATTTCGTATAAAGCATGTCATGTGAGGTATCAGGGGAAACGTTATGATCTGCTGAAAGCTAGGGTTCTATCTAAATATGTATATGATTAGGGCATATGAAGTTATGAGAATTGTGTTGTACGGCTGTCACTAAAATATGCTGTGGGTTCGGGAAGCACCCAGATACTAGCTCTCCAGAGACAATGACAAGGGAAGTAACCAACACCTGGGTGGGTGCTGAACAGACATCACCAGCTATTGTCCAGCAGAGGAGTTACAATTCCATGACTCACTCACAGGAGACACACCGGAGCAGGGATATTGCTTCACCTTGTGACTCAGCAATGCCCACCAGACATGCATGGTCTTGTGTTCTCCAAGCACATGGACGAAGGGCATAAAACAGAACATAGTGGCCACATGCTGGGCCTTTCTCCTTTGCCCACCTATGCTGCAAACAACAAGGACACTCGGAAGACTGAAGACTCCAGCAGAGGGGACTGGCCCAGGTTTGAAGGGTGAAACTTGTGTACTATGAACTGCAGCATCCAGTGGGGTGAGAAACACTGATTGATCTAGATGTTGCCCAGTCTAATACGGTTGAGAGTTTAGACTGCGTGCTTATATTTTATTTTATTTTGATAACTAACTCTGACTTTTTGCCTATCACTTATAATCACTTAAAACCTAGCTTTTGTAGCTAATAAATTTGTTTAACTCTTTATCTTTACCAGTGAGTTTGCTTAAAGTGTTTGGTAAATGTGTTCAGGTTTACAAAGGCTGGTGTATATCCATTTTCCATTGATGAAGTGGTGAACCAGTTAATGACTTGTACCAGTCATCTTGAGCAGTACAAGACAGTACAGTCCTGAGGTACAAGGCTGGGAGCTGGGGGGATTTGGCTGGTGCCTTTCTCTGTGTGATTCATGAGTGGCTCTAGGAGCATTCATGTAACCTAGCTGGGTGTGGGGCTCCACATGCTGCTGTGCTGAGTGATAACAGCGGCTGCAGGGGTTTGCAGGTTGTCATTAGCAAAGCACTGTGAGAGACAGTGCGGGCTGGAGAGTTAAGGGGGCACAGCGGTCCCACAGTTCCAGGCTGGGGAATCCCATCACAGATCCCATGCCATTCTTCCTAACAGTAGTTAGCTACATCTTCACCCTGAAAAATATCCCCTTCCTGGCATGGCTGTGAAACATCCTTTGAGCCAGTGGTCTCTCTACCTGGATCCCTCTCATCCCAGGGGCGGATGTAATTCAGGGGTGAATGGAACAACCACCGCACACATGTAGTCTCTACAGCATTTTATGCTGTTATCATTTGTTTTACAGCACCAACATGTGTGCTAAGCGCTCTATGGGAAATGAAGGAAGACATGATCCCTGCCCCCTAAACATCACAATCATAGGCCCTGATCACGTAAACCCTGCCACACACAAATAAAATGGTTTTATTCATGGCTCATTTTATTAAGCTCACTGGGAGTATGCATGTACATCCAAGACTGGGGTCAAAATGTTAGCCATGACAAAATGGTGAGGTGAGAAAGAAGAGTAGTTACAGTAATTTGAATTCAGTTATTCAGTTTAGATGCATACACATCTTGATGGGTTTGTTATTTTTTAATCTATTTTAAATACTTTAAAAGATAAAATATAGAAGATATATAAAATAGTGACTATTGATGATTCACTTGTGGGAATGAATAGATGATTTTATAGATTTATAGCTCAAATATGCAAGATCTTTATCTAGAGAGAGAGAGAGAAAAAATTAGTTATGTTATTGCATTTTTACTTCTTACCATATATTTTGATTTCTTTCTAAATAACGATTCTTTTTATGTTCAGAAATTTCATTTCTATTCAAAAACACATAAATACATACATTGCAAAATACAATGGGAAACATATTTCCAGGAAGGGAATTAGGGGCCTAAAAAGATATCATAGCTACTACACTGAAAATCTAAACAGAAAAGGCAGTTTACATGTCTGTCAAATAGCAAGGCTGACACTAAGGGTCATGGAACATGTCCATTTTGAAAAGCAAGTGGAGAGGTGAGGCAACATTGTATGTGGAGTTATAAGATTTCCCTGTATGGTGTTATTAACATGTGTTCCAAGCCCTGCCCAAACTGAAGTTGGCAAACAGATCTGTCCTAACCAAAGGAATGAGTGCTTGCCTGAATTTGCATGTAAGCAGTAAACAGAGTCACCAAGCAGGAAGGGAAACAAAGGAAGCTCAAACAATTGAAGAAAAAACAGCAGGGAATATCCTTCCACACAGACTGTGTCTCTTGGTTCTCAGCTGGAAAATTTTTTTCAAGCAGGGGGGCTTAAACTATAAAAAGCAGAGGCAAATACCCCAAGATATCCTTCTTTATCTCCCTGCCCGCTTCATTCTCCACACCTGGGAAGACAAAAGGAAACAGCCGCTGGACTCTGGGGGAGGGGACCTGACCTGAAAGTTTGGTCAGTAATCTGATGGAGCATGTGGTGAGAAAGTTTGCTTTGCAACTCAGTTTCTTAAGTAGATACTAGTAAGCCTTTTATCTTTATTTCTCTCATAACCATTTCTGACATTTATGCCTCATTACTTTTATTCGCTTAAAATCTCTCTCTTTGTAGCTAATAAACTTGTTTTATTGTTTTATCTAATCCTGTGTGTTTAAGGTGAAGTGTCTGGGTCACTCTATTTAAGATAATAGGCTGGCATATTAGTCCCTTAAAGGAATAACATACCGGCCTATTATCTTAAATAGAGTTAACATATTTGAACTGTCCAGGAGACGGCTGGCCAGTACAGGACATACATTTCTGGGGGAAGATTGAAGGCGTGTCGGGGTCACCCTGCAATATAACCCAGGCTGGTCAGAGCCAGGGTGTAGTGGGCAGTTACACAAAGACACTCACGATGTGACTTGCATGCTGGAAGGCTGTTTGTGAGCGACCCAGATGGGAGCTACTACAGTGAAGCATTGTAAGGCACCCAAGGTTGCAGAGCAGGGGTGCACAGCCCCTGACTAGTCTGAATTGTGCCCCAGTATGTCACAATAGGACAACTAATTCATCAGTTTGAGATATGAACGTGTCTAGTTCCTCAAGGGCAAAAATACTAGTTAAATGTAACTCCTGCTGCTGCTCTGTCATTCACACACAGACACACTCACTGGCTGATCAAGAATATTTTACCTAACCAACTACTCACTGGTAAATTTCAATATAATTCATAAATAGAAACTCTGGGCCCGATCCCAGCTGGTTTAAATCAGTACAGCACCCCTGAAATCCATGGAGCTTTGATGATTTACACCAGCTGAAGATCTGGCCTTCTGTCCCTGCTGCTGAGCAGATTTTATTTTTTAAGCTGTAGGTTTCAGTGTACCTAGAGCCCAGTCTTTCACCATTACAGTCAATGGCAATGGTTCTTTGACTTCACTGCTGCAAAAGCAGGCCCTAGCAGAACTAGAAGTACTGACGGATTAGTTGGGACCATGCTAAACTTTCTCAAATTTCACGTTTAGCCAATTATAAAGATAAATTCAAGCTATGAACTCTCATCCACACCAAAGGTGATATTGGAGATTTTGGTCCAGGCCATCTCTAATATCACTAATAAATAAAGAGGTGCAGGGAGAAAGAAGTTCCTTAGAAGAAGAAATAGTAGTCACAGTCTGCTGCATATCATATATACCTTCTTTACATGTCTCCCATCCAAGTACTGACCAGGACCAGCCTTGCTGACCTTATGAGATGTGGCAAGATCACAGCCTATGCTGATACGGTGTGTCTACAGTTCAGGGACTTTTGTTTATTAATAACAGAAATAACAATGTTAAATTTATGTTTGCAGTGTTGAAGTAATGTTTTCCCAGGATACAAGTGAGATAAGGGGCATGAGGTAATCTCTTTTATTAGACCAACTTCTGTTGGTGCGCAAGACAAGCTTATACAGACCTCTTTGTCAGGTCTGAAAAAGCTGAAGAACACTTTTTCAGACCTGAAGAAGAGCTCTGAGTAGCTCAAAAGCTTGTCTCTTCCACCAATGGTGGTCCAATAAAAGAGATTACCTCACCCACCTTGTTTCTCTCAATGTTTTATTTATATTGTTTTGCAGTTGTTTAGATAGAAGATTCATAGTGTGGGATAACAAGGGCAGGAATCAAACCAAGGGTTCCACATAAGAACTATTTCAGAATACTATCAGAGAGTCACAAGAAAAAACATCAATATAGGATCAGGGGAGCTGGCAACAACCCTTTATTTAGATCACCTAATACTTTTTCACATTAAAGATTCTTCTGACCTTTTCTTTGACAAAAGCAGGCCTTTGATATTCTGCAGGGAGACGCTCCTCAGGCTACAGAAGTATATATATAGTCCTTTGAAATAGCACTCACATGTAACTGAGTTACAATGTGTTAAATATCACCATTTCCTCTTGCTTTCCTTGGGAAAACTTAGGCAGCCTCCCCAAATCACAAAACATGCTCTCAAGAGCAACCTTAATTTGGCCGTGGTGTGAGCATGTATTATGATCCTGAAGTATATGATAATGTATTATTTTTTCCACATGACCCCCTACCTCATTCAGTGCACAGAGTGGACATACAAGAGGGTCAAATTAAGGCTGCATGGACAAATATAAATTTGGCATTTCCTAACTTTTGAGTATTTAATTTACAACCTAGATAATGTTCTTTTAACATAGTGCTGTTTTTTGTTGTGTGTGCGCTCTCATGCAGCTGTGTGTAATAGACTATAGAGAACGTTTTTAAAAAATCATATTACATGTGTATAAATATAAAACCACTGGGAAATTAAGCCACTAATTTCCTAATTCCCATGAGGACTTGAGCACCTAAATACCTCAGGCTCCTTTGAAATCTCAGCCACAATAATTAAGATCAGCCATTGCTATGACAGAGAAGCAACATGTCTGCAGAACACAGAAGTATTCTCTGTAGGTCACCCATCTAAATACTGAACAGGACACAGTCTGCTCAATTTGTAAAAATCAGACAAACTCAAAACCAGTCAGAATATTTCTTCTCAAACCTGCAGCTTCCTCTCCATTCAACTGTGACTGACTGTGTCCTCAGTAATCTGGTCATCCTAGGATGCACTTGTGTAATGTGAGTTTCTTGTACAATCAGCTATTTGAAAATCAGTTGCACAACTTGTTATACGATTAGCTTTGTAGTTTTATAAATCACTGAGATAGTGACTAGTTGAAAAGTCATGGCGGATGGCCGTTCTGGGAAAATAACAAAAAGCACCTTAAAATGTTTTCAGAAAGTAGTAAAGGCCGGAACATAGGGGCTCGAATTCAACAAAGCACTTATGCACATGCTTAATTTTAAGCATTTGCTTAAGAACCACTGGCTTAAAAGTTAAGCACATGCTTAGATGCTTTGTTGAATCGGGGCCTTAGAATAGAATGGCCATATCAACCAGGCAGACAGTGGGCTAGATTTTCAAAGCTATTCAGGGGCCTAAAGATATAGATAGGCATCTACCAGGATTTTTCAGAGGAGCTTAGGCACCTAACCTGTGTGGAAGCTGGATCTCCCACTACAGTGCAACATATTACTCTCCATTATGCCCATTTTTAATGACGGCTTTTGTTTGTGAAAATTTCTTCTTATAAAGCTAATTTCATTTTCTTACAACTTGATCATGATTGTGTTTTAAGTTAAAAAAATATTTTCATAATAAAGGAAAACATAAAATGTGTGACGTAAAAGTAGATGTAATACATTCACCAGCATCAACAGTATATCATTTAATAGATATATACAAATTTTGACAATCATGAATGTGGTAAAAGGATTGAAGATCTGCAATATTTTCTGCAATTTTGCAAAAATAAAGTCAAAATATGATGCACATTTTGATCATAATAGTAGAACTCTATGATAAAAGTCTAATTAATATTACAGAATTTCAGCTTATTCATTATTAGCTCTCCCCTGCATTGCTTTAATGCTGCACATGGATGTGTGGTGTTGCATAAATATAATTACTAGAATCAATTCAATATACGATGCTATTTCCATATAATTATAAGGAGACTGCAATATGAAATGACCACACAGGCAGCTTTGTATTTTTCAATTCTTAGCGTAATTAAGTTTAATACTGACTCAATGAATCTGGCCATGAATGAAATGCAAATTCTGCACATCACTGTTCTCTGCTTACATGAGAAAAAGGTCATTCACGTAAAAGTTAGCATTAACAGCAGTTGCCCCTTCATATGGGCAATTAGTAGAACAGGGTTCTCCACCAGAAGCTCAGGTTCTCTGGATCATAAACAGAAGACTCCATTAGCAACTCTGGCTTAAAAAAAATATACATGCATTCTGAAACAGCGGTGTTCAATATGTTTTCTAGTTAAAATATTCTTTGAACATTTTCATATTTCTCTTTTGCTGTTTGGTTTTATTCCTATTGTAACAAGTACACACCTGGAAAATGCAAATCCATACGACCCCACTGACAATTTCTGCAACAAGTACTTAAGGCTGGATTTGATTCGGAGAATTTTAACTTCCCCTATCCTGTATACGTATGTGCCTGGGTAAGTGTCTAAAACCTAGATATGTGGATTAAAGTATCTGAAATTATCATGCCAACACGTAGGCATGTTTTTGACTTTACTGCAGGACTACTCATGGAAATAAATGAAGTGTTTAGAAGATGAGGGACTAGGTTTAGAGAGTCAGACAGATGGCATGTCTGTTCATTAGTGAGGCTGTTCTTATGTATAGTAACACCTGGCAAATACACACGTCTGATTGTTTTCCTTTTGGAAGTTTATCGACATAGCAACAAGGCCATGTTCCAGGCATTGTATTTATGGGAGAATGTCTTTCCCAAGTAGTTAAATTCACTCACGCTTCAGCCTCATGTCCACCAGTACCAGCTAAAGCAGCAAGGATTGCCCCAAAATGCCCTGCCTCGTCTGTCACTTTTTATTGCCTGAGTAGTTAGCATTTAATCAACCTTTAACACCTCAATCAGTAACAATGAAAAAAAATCGAATCAGATACAATTTATACCCAGAAAAGCATTTAACAATATTTACATTCAATGTTTGAATGAAACAGCATGTTTTTTTTCCTCTTGAAAATGCCTATAAACTGACAATGGGCCAGATTTTCAACAAAGCTCACACACTAGGGGCTCTATTTTCAAAAGAGCTCCCTTTTACACATAGATTCATAGATATTTAGGTCCGAAGGGACCATTATGATCATCTAGTCTGACCTCCTGCACAACGCAGGCCACAGAATTTCACCCACCCACGCCTGTGAAAAACCTCTCACCTATGTCTGAGCTATTGAAGTCCTCAAATCATGGTTTAAAGACTTCAAGAAGCAGAGAATCCTCCAGCAAGTGACTCATGCCCCATGCTACAGAGGAAGGCGAAAAACCTCCAGGGCCTCTTCCAATCTGCCCTGGAGGAAAATTCCTTCCCGACCCCAAATATGGCGATCAGCTAAACCCTGAGCATGTGGGCAAGATTCACCAGCCAGATACTACAGAAAATTCTTTCCTGGGTAACTCGGATCCCAACCCATCTAATATCCCATCACATCAAAATAAGCAGGCAGATTTAAACAAACAAACAAATAAATAAGACAGGCTTGTCTACACACCACCGCAGTGCAGACTACAGTGGTGGGGGGGTGAATTGCAACGTGCACACACACAATCCAGAGTACAGCTCTTTAGGGTCCCTCTCCCAGCCCGTAAAAATGCAGCTTTGGTGCTGAGATCTTTTCTGTGGTGAGGAGGTGTTTGTTCACCTGCTCCCCTGATCCGTTCCTCAGCCTCTGTCCCCCACCACATAATGCTTTAGTAAGAGTTACCATGTGAATTTGACATGATAGATTAAATTCATCCACATGGGGGGAGTGGATTGCTCTTTTTATAGTTGAGTTTTGAATCTAGAATCACAGAGGTTTGAACAGGTTAAAAAAACAGATCCGTGGAAGAGAATTTCTGAGGCAATAAAATAAAGCCTTTAATTCTGTCATTTGGATTTCAATGGAACTCAACCAATGATACCATGGTTAAAGTGGAGTTTATATTGTGAATTGTCAGTCTACTGTATGAGCAAAATAATGTCTTGGATATTTTATTTCTGCTCAAAAAACTAGACACTTACCTAACTATCCTTTGGATAATGACAAAAGGCCTCAAACTTTAAATGGAAAATTGAATTTAATACAGCCAGAGCACTTATAAATTCCATCATTTAAGTCTTTTGTTTTCAGCACATATTGTAATGCTGTGCTTAGCTGCCCCAGTGATCTAGCAATAACTCTCTACATTCCCATGTGGGAAGTTTGAGCAGGAAGCCCTTTTTAAATCCTGGATTGGCACTTCCAGGTCAAGCTGGTGAAGCAACGAGCCATATCCTCCAGGGTTGGAGTAGTCAGGAGAGTGTTAAACTAATAACAAAAGGTGAGGATAAAAAGAGGGAGATACGATCACTCATTTAGCACAAAATCGAGATGCTGAGAACAAAATTAATCAAGGAACCAAAGACATGAAGAGAAGAAATTCTTTAACTGCCTAGACACCAGTGCTAAGAGAATCTGGGTAACAAACAAAAGGAACTACTCATTTATAAGGCTCTGATTGTGTCATGAAGGTCACGGATTCTGTGACTTTCCGAGACCTCTGGGACATCTTCTGAGGCAGGGCTGGAGCAGTTGTCAGCTCCGGGGCAGCTGGAGTCCCAGAGTTGCCAGAACAGTGGTCCATGGCCCGCCAGAACAGCGGCTGGGATTGGATCAGCCCCCCAGGGTTGCAACAACAGCAATCAGCCCCTGCCGCAGGAGCAGCCTCGGGGCTGGAGCAGCTGCAAGCCTCAGCAGCCCTCTGTCCACCACCGGGTATTTTTGGTAGAAGTCAGAAACTGGTCAGGAGCATCTGAGAATTTTTGTTTATTGCTCTTGACCTGTCCCTGACTTTTACTAAAAATAGCCATGACAGAATCGTAGCCGTACTCATTTGTGAGCATACATTTGATTTAGTTGGTATTACTGAAACCTTGTGGGATGATTTGCACGATGGGAATGTTAAAATCAATGGTTATAACTTATTTAGGAAGGATTCCAAAGCAAAAGATATCTCAGTGGTTTGAGCATTGGCCTGCTAAACCCAGGGTTGTGAGTTCAATCCTTGGGGGGGGCCATTTGGGATCTGGGGCAAAAATTGGGGATTGGTCCTGCTTTGAGCAGGGGGTTGGACTAGATGATCTCCTGAGGTCCCTTCCAACCCTGATATTCTATGATTCTATGAAAAGGGGTTGGGGGAGTGGCACTATATGCCAAAAAATGGCATTACCTGCTTCCCAGTCTCTGATAACTTGGAAGAAAATGATCTTAAATGCTAATGGACTAGTGTCCTAACAGACTGAGCACAAGATGGGGTATTAGTTGGTGCCTGCTACAGACCACCAAATCACACTAGGGAACAGGATGTCTCCTTAGGCAGCTATCTATAATGTGTAGTCAAAAAGGTTTGCTTCAATTTGAGTGACATCTACTGCAGGTCAAATGCTGCTATTATTGAACTATCCTTTGAATTTCTTAATAGTATAGATGTGACTAAAACTGTTGAATCCAACGTGGGGTGGGGGGATTCTATATTAGACCTATATAGCCAGAATGGGGTAGGCAGTTCCTGCTCCACACTGCTCCTGCTGGCAGCAGGCTTCCAGACAAGTGGCCAGGCCAGAATTTAGCCCACAGGTTTGAAGATGTTTGTCTAAATAATTTTATAACAAAGAAACCAACACATCAACTGGTACCTGAACAGCCAGCATTACAAAGCGTATATAAAGTACTGCTAGAAAGAAGAATGGATTCCTTACAAAACACACAGTGTACTCCAGGTCACTGGGTCAGATTCTGATCTCGCGGCATGGCAGTGTAAATCTGGAGTAACTGACTGTCGCTGAGATCAGAACCTGGCTCACTGTGGGTCAGATTTCACCTAGCCTTTGGTTGAAGGCTCTTGGTGTTCTCTTCCATCTTGCAATCCCTGTGCAAGTGCTGGGTACAAGGAGAGCCCCTGAGATCCAGGAAGTGCAGAAACTTCTCTCTTTGCTCCTAGGCACCCCAGCAACGCAGAGAGCCTGCTGCACCATTTAAAATGGAGATTGCAACATGTGCGTAGGCACTCCTCTGTGGGCAGTGAGTTTTACACAACTTATCCCACATTATTGCATACATAACTCAGGAAGGGTTTTCCGATAATAATTGAGCTAATAATCATCCAGCCATGAGGTACATCTTTCTCCCATCCATCTTAATGGCAAAAGGGACCTGTTTACAAAGCACAGAGATATTTCATAAGAAGCTTAGTTTAGAGGAGAGAAATAGCAAGATGGACTACAGCACACCAAATGTAGGGCTCGAGCCTGCAAGGTGTGCTGAACACTCTGGCTCCAATCCCGCATTTTATCACGTACTGAAGTTCGAGCACCTGGATAGTTCCACCAAAGTCAGTAGGACTTTCACACACTGAAGGCGATGCACGCCCTTAAGCACTTTGGTGGATCAGGCCAGAATGCTCAGCACACAGAGTGCTCAGAGCCCTTTAAAGCACAAGGCACAAAAATTAATCTATCAAGTAAGAGAGAGTTCAGCCTTTACGCACAGCAACACTTGTCTTTCAGTTCTAACATAACAGTTCATCATTTAACTTTTGAAATGTCTATAAATAACCTTTGAAAAGACTTGTGCTGAAATTTCAAAACTATTCCACATGCTGAACACATGCCAACAACAAAAACATTGCATAGAGACAGGAAATCCTTTGGAGTCATTTTATTTTCAACACAAAATCCTCCTGAGTTTATTACACACATACTGACTGTGGTATTTTTTTCATGTAGGCTCCTCCGAGCTTTTTTCCTGGCATAAACTTTCCACCATGACCTCTGAAATCCGTTTATACTAATTCATTTTTGCTTCTTCACCATAAAGTGGTGGAAAGGATTAAACAGTGGTGATGGCACTGGATAGGGATGGAGGTGATCTGGGTTCAACACCTTGCTCAGCGATCGACTTTTTTGTGTGATGTTGGGCACGTCATTTGATTTACCTTGTGCCTCAGTTCCCTATCTGCAAAATGGGAATAGTATTTCCTTATCTCACAAGGATGTTGTGAGGATAAAATCCATCAATGAATGTGAGGCACTATGGTGTTGAGTGCCGTATAAAATATGTCTATTCAGGTGTAAAATAAACTCACTTGGGGAAAAAAAAAGAAGTCTCCAGAGAAAATCTTGCTACAGTGGTTTTAAAACAATGTCATCAATTAACTACTTAAAATTGTTTTATTTCCCCATTGCCACCTGGAAACTAAATTCCTCTGGGTGTCATAATTTCAGGTTACCCTTACAGTCTGCTTCCAGTTTCATCTGATAGAACATAGTAAAATCCCACCAAGACTCATTCATTTATCTCAGATGCCTAAAATATGAAAGCAGAACTGCTGAAAAGTTTTCCAGAAGCTATGAATAGTGTATGAAATTTCATTTGTGAGGGGTTTTTTTTATAATGGTGGAAGAGAAGAACTTCAAAAAATCCTTTTAATTCTGCAGCATGCAATACAAAGAGATGCAAACACTCCCCAGTCATTAAATATTTTCACAGTGCTATCGAAATCAGAAGGGGGATGAAAGTGGGATGTCTGAAGAAGTGTGGAATGCTACAGAACATATATATATTGCTCAGAAGTTGACAAGAATTGGTATTCAGAGGGAGAAACAAGTATGGAGGGAAAGTAGATGAGAATCAATCCAAGGGGGGAATTTGATGAGTACCGTATAGCACAGCATTGTGGAAAAAAATAATCTGTAAAATGCATGTAATTTTATACACAGCATAGCCAGTAACCACAGTGTGACAGGTTTCAGAGTAACAGCTGTGTTAGTCTGTATTCGTAACAATTATTCCAAACTGAAAAAGATAAAGGGATGGGTTTATGTTCTCAGGGAACATTCTCCGACAGAACACAGGCCTGACCCAAAGCTTACTCAGGTTAATGCAAGACCTGCCACTGATTTGAAAGGCTTTTCATTAGTGCCTAAGAAACCAGGTAGCTATTTATTAGACTTCCTACTGGTCACTAGATTCTCCTTTTTAACCTTCCCAAGAGACACGTTGCTTCTTGAATTGACTAGGACAAACTCCATACATTCTATAGCATTGGTCCCCAAATCGTGGGGCGTAGCCCCCTAGGGAGGCACAGAGGAATGTTTGGGGGAAGGGGGAGCGGTGGGGCCCAGGCCAGTCCCAACAGGAGACAGGGAGGGAATGCCACCCAGCCGGGCTCTGTCCCCAGCCCAGCTCCGACCCCAGCTCCAGCTCTGCTCCAGACCCAGCCCAGCTGCAGCTCCACGCCAGCCCCTGCTCTGCCCCCAGACCAGCTCTTCTCTCATTCCCTCTCCACCCGCAGCCCAGCCCTGCCTCCTCCCCCAGCTCCACCTTCAGCCCAAGGTCCTCTGCTGAGAAAGCCTTGGCTGTGCAGTAATGGAGACAGATTCCATTATGGGGGGCGGGGACAGGTGAGAGAAAAAGTTTGGGCACCACTGTTCTATAGTGTGGCAATTCAGGTGCGATATTAAGTTCATTTGAGACCACACAGCATGGGGGTAACGTCTACTCTCCCATTCAGATCCTGAGCCATAATTTTATTTGCTGACAGACAGTCTCGTATTCTTAGCTTCTAGGAACTCTAACTTAATCTCTCAAGGGCACATTCAATAAAAGCTTCATCCTGCTTTGGCAAGATGGATGTTTTATTTTAATTTAGTTTACTTTGTGCAGGCTTTCTCGGAGCAGAATCTGGCTAATTGCACAGTACAATACTGGTAGAAACCCAGGCCACATTTAATCTAGTATCTTGTAACCAACAGTGGCTTTAAAAAGCTATTCCAGAGAAAGGAGGAATAATCCATAATATACCAGGCTAATTGCAGAATACTATGGGGAGAATTTTTTCCCCTGCCCAACTGATTATCACCATCCTCCTGAAACTGGCGGATTGATGGATAGCCCTGGCAATTTCTAACCTAGCTAGTATAATGGCAGATACTATTCTTATTCACATAAGCACGCTTACCATGCATAACCCAACATGCTTTATGAAACATAAAAAGCAGACAGCCAGAGGATGGCCAGTAAAATCATATGCAGTAATGAGCTAAAAATAGCATATGAGTCAATCTCCTCATATCGAACCTAATGTCTGAAGCATGTATATTTCATGAGGCGTTACAGCAAGGCACTTTTTTCCACACTCCAAGTCACGTTTAGTTCACAGTCTAGTAATAGGGCCTTTCACTGTTTGGCTAAAATAAATAACTAAAAAACTGGATGAAGAAAGGAAATTTGAAACTGTCACTTTAGATTGATGGAAGCGCATGGATAGCTGAACAAAATGTGAGCAAATATTTGTTGCTCTGATCCTCTCACCAGTTTTCCAGACACCAAATCAAATGATTCATTTCGGGTGAGTTGCAGATCTATGATCTGTCTCTTTCCTTAGCCCACTCTAGCCCACTTCCTTTTTCCTCCCTTCCCTCCCCTCCCACCCTTGCCCACTTCCCACCCTGCACCTCTCCTTTTGAGTTCTTGCATACCACGGCTCAGTACTGAACATGCAGCGTACCAAATCCCTGGGAGTGCCAAAGCAGACAATGATGCAAAGCAGAGGCCTGGGATATAGTGGCAACTTCTCTCTGAAAGTCAGCAGATGGGTCCTGAAATGCAGATGGATATCACTGCCTGGCATGTGGGAATTGGTCCTGCTTCGAGCAGGGGGTTGGACTAGATGACCTTCTGGGGTCCCTTCCAACCCTGATATTCTATGATTCTATGATTCTATAAGAGGCTCTCCTTTGCAGTCTTCTGCCAGTAGAGTGGAAGGTCTGGGGCTTTTTTCTCTTTCAGTTCTTTCTTCCCTTTACCCCTCCTTTTCCCAGCTGCCGTTACTTCAATATTACCTGCATCCCTCATTCTCTGCTAAAGAAGAATCCTCTGCTTCCATATAGAGAAGAGAGTGGCCCACACCCTACCCTTCCTGCTGGATGGGTCAGGATCTGCAAAATCTGCTCTCCCTAATGAAAAGCAGGCTTTGCCTCCAGGCTCTCCACTCATCTCAATGTGCCTTGCCCTCCTCAGGGTGGGTGGTCAGCACTTCTGAGCAGAAACGCCGGAGCCGCCTGGGGGAAATGCCGCTTTGCCGCAGGAGCAGAGAAAAGAAGCAGTATGACCCCCTTCTCACTGCCTCATCCTCCCAGAGTCTGGTGCTTGGATCCTTTGTGTTGCTCCCATGGGGCTGAAGTGGATCAGGCTGGTAGTGAGAACCCTGTAAGTTTTTACCAAACACTATGAACCAAGGAAACTATAAACTAAAGTGCATCCCATGACTGGTTGTATTAAAAAGGAGACAAGAGAGGAGGAAGGAAAAGAGGTGTTTCATTAGCCTTTCAATATACATTCACCTTTATTTACTAGAAGTTTTGTTTCGCCCAAACCAGCGGAGAACAAAAGCCAGGCTTTACAGATAGCTTTAGTATCGCCAAGGAATGGTGTGAATCAGATACTAACGAAAGTAGGATTATAGGCATTAAGTAGAGCATTAGCTTTCATAGATTACAAGTAGACAGCTGACAAGCCCCATGAAACACACAAGAAAACCTGGTGTTCCCTATTAGGCAAAGGACTAATGACCAGGGGTGACAAAGACAACAGCCCCCACCTACGGTAGGGCCAGAATATTGGCTATAATGGTTTGAAAATTTAAAGTTTATCAACTTTAAAACAATGCCAAACCCCATCCCCACTACAGAGCCAGATTTAAAGGAAATACAACTTAAAGTGATGTACAAATATTTTTACATTACAAGGGAGGAAATGGATAACATATATGTGCCCGCATGTCTGTGTATGGAAGGGCCTCTGGGCATGGATCTCTCCAATTTTGCACGGCATGGGAGCCCAGCTGCCATCATACCATCTCCTCTCCCTCCTCCCAGTCCCACGGAGGATGTCCCACAGGGTCAGGGAATCCACATGAGGGAAAGAATAGAGACTGGGCAAGGAGAAAAAAGAGAGAGGGGACTGGAGTGGAGCTGGAGGGAGGAACATGGTCCCAGGGCTGTATTATCTTTTCTGTTGAGCTCCTTGTCAAGCGTTCCTGAAGCTACAGCTAGTCCCTAGTAACAATCTGATAGAACCCCGCTGCAAGGAAAACCAAAGAGGTGATTCTGCCACGTCTGTGGGTGGGACTTGTGGCCTTGCAGGGGTGCCAAACTGCACTCTACCAACAGGATGACATGGGAGGATCTACACAGAGATTTCTCTCCTTCCTCCAGAGGAAAGGATGATCCGGGTCATCTGAACTATGGTGCCCACATTAGGAAAACAACTTCATGACCCCTCCATGTAAAGGTAGCGCGGGTGATCCATCTCAACAGCGCTGGTTTCAATTCTTTGCTCAAATTTGTGGTGTGACCTCGGGCAAGTCACTGAGGCCTTAATGCACAAAGACATTAGGCACCTAAGTCCTAGTTTTGGGACCACCGCGATGCATAAGACTCCTGCCGAACCCGCTAGGTATCTAAACTCACTCTCAAGCAGGCATAAACCTCTCCATGCCTCAAACCACGTCCCTTACCCCCAATCTGTAAAGTGGGGATAATATTGCCCTAGCATGGCATGGGGAAGATAAAACCCAACCCATGAATGACTGTGGCACACTCATACACCATGGTGATGAGAGCCATATAAAGTACCTAGACAGGCAGAGCCTTGTCCTTCCATTGCCATGTCAAATTTAGATGGTCAGTTCCTTAGTCCAAGAACCATGTCTCCAAAGTGCCATGTGTACCGATAGCGCGGTGTCAACAGTGAACAGCAATGAGATAAATCATTTTGATTATTTCCTCTTGTGACTGAGGAGTTTTTAGCAAAGAAGAAGAAGGAACGCATGGACTGAATTTGCCTGAAGCTATTCCATATTGTGTTCAAACAAAACATGTTTGGAAACTTCTATTTAAACAATGGAATTGAATCGCTTGCAATCTGCTGTAGATTTACATCGATTAACTAAGAGCAGCTCTATATTAATAATATTAATGGAAATGACTGCTGGATTAGGAGAGCATGGACACGTGAATAAAGAGGAATATGAGCCAAAATTCAAGTGATGTGTTGCAGATTAAGAAGGGAAATTATTTAAATAAACACTGCAAAAGACAAAATCCATCATGAGGAGGGATAAAAAGCTCCCTCCTGTTGGGAAATATGGTTTTATAAAGGATGCACAGAGTAAAAGGATACATTTAGGAAGACAAAGAATATGTGGTTTCTATTTTAAGTAAGAAGAACCATGGTCTGGGTGCTTATCTACCTTAGGTACTCATACAGACTGACCAGCGAGAGAACGGCTCTGTAGCCCATTGGTTCAAGGCCTCTTCTAGAAGAGCCAAGTTCAAGACCCTGATCTGACTCAGGCAAAGTGGGTATTTGAACCTGGGTCTCCCATTCCCTGAGTGCTCTAACCACTAGGATATATGATAAAAGGGGAGTGCTTCCACTTTGCTTCCTGTGAGAAAGGGCTGATGTGGCTTAGGTGTCTAACTTCAAGAGAGGGTTCACAGTGATGAATCCCAAGTGGAGGGAGGTGCCCGCCATAAGGACCCTAACTCCCATTGAAGAGCAAGGTTTAGGCCACTCTCCTCAGCATTTCCCATTGGCTAGCTTAGGCAGCTCCTTGCTCAGACTCATGGCTGTTGTGGACCCCATTTTTAAACACTTGCATGCATTGTATAAGGAGCTGGGGTGCCTAACTCAGGGCTGTGGATTCCACTGCACAGCAGAGCCCCTAAAAATGAGATATTGCAATCCAGAGTCAAAGTCCCCTTTTTTGCCCTACCAGTAAGTGAGTTGCCCAAGGTCACACAGTAAGGCTGTAGCAGAGCAGGGTGTTGAACTTGGGTCCCCTAACTTGTAAGCCAGCACCTTAACCATTGGACCATCCCTACTGTATCTCCCATGCCTGACCACAGTTATATGTAGTGGTCAGAGATACGAGAACTGGTTGCACTTCCCTGATTTAGAGCTGCCCAGCCCTTAGGGCAGCCTTTAGGCTACAGGTGTAATGTCCCTCACCAGAGAATGAGGTTTTTGGAATTCTGCTCTGCCATGTCCCTCCCTGGAACGTCTCTCATGCTCTCAATCTCCTTATCCTGGGGGTCAGGGGATGGTAGTATAGGAGCAGCAGAACTATCTACATCAGATTTACACCAGCAGAATTCCTCTCCACTGGCCCATTCCAGCTGCCCAAAGGCCATTTTGCACCATGTAAGCTAAGTAAGAACATCACTGGGAGTTGGGCACCCGACTCCTTTATGCCTCTTCAAAAATTCCTCCCCCTAAGGGGTCGATTTCCAAAATTGCATCCACAATTCCGGATGAAGGAAATGGGAGTCACAGTGGAAGTCTGCATTTAGGTGGCTAACTCTCCATTTTACAGATTTAGGTACCAGACTCTCAGCACCGAAATTTGAAAATTGAGCTCATCATAGTAACATTACCACTAGGGAGAAACTTACATAACATTCTAAAGCAGGCAACAAAATTACTGGGTTAAATATGAGCCCACTGACTCAGAACAATCATCGCTAGAGAGAAAGCAGGAGAATTAACTTGTGAATCGGGTAACGCTAGTGGCAAGTAAGGTAATGGGGCAGGATTCTGAAGGCTTACAACGTGAGATGTAGACGGCAAGATAACCAAATGGGATAAGAGTGAAGGCAAACAAGTGAGACATTAAATGGGGATTTGGTGGATGATCTGGATACGAGAAGCTGTGCTGTGGATACAGATGGTTGGAAACAGGTGGGAAGCTGCAGTCAGCAGCGAGCCAGAAAACGTCTGGTAAGAGCCATGTCATCATTCAGAACAATATCGATGTTGGTTAGTAACTGTTGATTTTTCCCCACTCGTTCCTTTTAGCAATACTGCTACCCTCTGCCCCAAATGTTTAAAACCAGTGCAGGTGGTAGCCACATAACCATTAAACACAACTCAAAATGTTCTGCAGAATCTTTATAAATATGTGATCAGCACTTAGTCCGCATTGTCTTCTTATGGTTTAAAATGTCTTGGGTTTTCTCCCGGCTCCCTCCATCCCAAATCTTTACAAAGCATTTTAAAATTCATTAGCTACAATATCACAACATCATGTGAACTAGATTATAGCAGAAGTTAAGGATAAAATGGATAAAAATTCTCATGGGAAAAAAAAAGGATAAAATGGATAAAATTCTCATAAGCACCTGAGTGATTTAGGAGCCAAAGCCTCACTTTCAAAAGTAACTCAAGCACTTTAAGCCAGATTTTTTACCGGTATTATGTGCCTTGTGAGGCTTTAAAAACACCCAAGTGTCTAACGTTCATTGAAATCAATGGAAATTAGGTACCTAGATCCTTTTGAAAATCCCATTTCAGCTCCTAACTCCCACTAAATTTTCAGTAAGACTTAGGCTCCTAAATCACTTTTGAAAATGTTACCCCTAGATACCTGGATGTAGCCAAGTACTGCATATGACTGCTCAGCAGGCAGAACATAAAGGTTTGTGCTCCTCCAGTTGGTCCCGTAACAATCTAGAGCAGCCTAAAGGCTGCTCTAAGCTACACCCAGCTGCCAACAACTCCAGAGCTGATACAGCAGACAGGAATCAGGTGACCATAAGCTACTCCTGGCTATTCCCCCTTTCTGCTAACCATGCCCACTATGTCAGCAGCAATGGGCAAGCACTTGGAGCAAAAGTTATATACTGGCTCTGTGCCACCAGAAAGATTCTCCCTACACTTCCGAGTCTATTTACACCAGCTTTGAGCCATGATACAAAGCAGTCACACCATAGTGCACAAACTTCTCCCTGTTTGTTCCCGGATCTTTCACTTGTTTCATTGTAAGTGAATCTGAATATGCTACACGCTTTACTACCACACCGGAGTTTAAAGCATGTATACGTTCTAACGATACTGCCAATTTAAACCCTTGCTATACTCCACTGGCACGTATTTTACATTTTTGATTATTTCAATGGAGAAATTCAGTATTTCAAAAACTGGATTTCCAACAGAATAACTTTCCTCTTGGTTGGCACTATGCCTTTAAAGTCTTCATAACTCATTTTCAGTGGGGGAAAATATGACAAATAAAACAGCTTAATATTGAAACCATTAATATTTTTGGGGCCAGATCCCCTTAGTTATCCAGCAATGGTAGAAAAATTCAGTGTTATGTTCTTTGAATGGGAACTGATTTAAAAAAATCTTTAGGCAGGATTTTTTAGTTTTTAATATACTTTATGCGAAAACTGTATTAACAGACATTTATTATCACAAAACCCTACAGCAAACTGATAACCAATGATTGCTACCGTCTTACTACACACTTCAAGATATGAAAAGCACATGAGGAAAAGTAATCAAAATTGCCCTCAGAGAGCACTGCATGACTCAGTGAACTGGCAATGAGGTATGGAGCCGTTCAGCTCTGCAGTAAGTCACTGGTTTGACTCTAGCTCATGGGTGGCTGTGAAGTGGTCTACATAAAATCATGGTATCTATATTATGCCCTCCACAGTGACGTCTGAGTACCACGGTCTACTGTCTCGGTGCTCAGTAGACTGGTGCTCTGATCATAATTGTCCCTAATTAGCTGCCTTAATGGCAGTCTTGGAGTCTGAATACCCTGTGGGTCTGCCACAGAGAATGAATTCTCTCCACACCTCTAGAGGGAGGTCGCTTCAGGACAAGTTCCAGGCCCGTAGTTGGTGCAGAGCGCAGAAGCCATTGCCTGCGCAGTGCCTGTTTTGTGGCTTCACAAAAGACTTTTTGTCTGAGGCCTGACAATCTGCACTGACTCCATACGCACAAGTGCGCTCGCTGCAATCCGAATAGCATGAGAGAGACAGATTTTATTTGGATTATGGGGAGTTTGGACTCTTCTCTGTCTCGCCAGGACCACAGCCTTCCCTGCACCTTGCGCCTGCAGGGATGGAGTGTCACAGGACCGGGGGCAGCGCAGGGCGCCCTTTGCCATTCCGCAGTCCTGCCCAGGGGTCTCTGCTTTATTATCCGAACCGCTGGATTATCCAAACCCCTCTCTTGTCCCCTAGCACGAGATACATGCTGCAGACAGTATGTGTCTCATGAATCATAGAATCATATGATATCAGGGTTGGAAGGGACCTCAGGAGGTCATCTCGTCCAACCCCCTGCTCAAAGCAGGACCAACCCCCAAGTAAATCATCCTAATCATTCCATGATGGGGGCCAAGGAAGAAATTTGAACAATGTGGAGGTTCGGATAATAGGATTTTGTATAAACAGGAGTACACTGCACACAAATGTATTTAATATATAAATAGGTTGTATGCTAACAAATCTTTGCGTTCTATGAGCCAAACTCTACATACAGAATTTTTACCTTTTTGACTTGTAAACAATATATTAAATGTTCTGACACAAACAGTGGGCCAAATTCTGTTCTCAGTTCCATCAACATAAATCAGATTTGTAACAGTGACCAACACATGGTCCAGTGAGCGAAAGGAATCCTGAGAGCATAAGGGCTCAATTCTGCAAGTATGTGCAGAGACCAAAAGAATTTGTGACAGGCATGAATGGGAATGCACTTTTCAGAGCCCAATCATGGTGTCAATGGGAATTCAGTTTCTGCCTAAGTGCAATCCAGTGGTGAATGGCTGTCACAGGTACAGCTGATCAGGAATATTTCAACCGCAGTGTTTCCATCAGGAAATGAATTCACTGAAACCGACACTCTGTGTATGAATGCTGACGAAACTTTCATCGGGAAAGATTTCTCAGGTCTAAGATAGAATTTCTGGCCAGAACATACAATAGTAAGGTGGTTAGAGCATTCACCTGGGATGTGGGAGGTCATTATGCAAGTCTGTGATCTTCCAGATTTGGAGCAGGGACTTGAGCCTGAGTCACCAAGATCCCAACTGTGTGCTCCAATCCCCAGGCTATCAGCTATTCTGGGGTGGATCATTCTCAACGTCTCCTGTTGGAGTTGTTCCACTTTTTTTAAGCAAATAAATATCCGTTCAGCCAGAGAGAGAGAAACAGATGGATTCTATAGTGCAGTGGCTATGGCCCATCCCGGGATTTAGGAGGGGAGGGGCAAACTGTTCAAAATCTCTGAATTTGTCATGGGATTGGCCCAACTCAAGTTACAGGTACCAGTCTGCACCAAGTCTGCAGAGTATATGAGTCTGTAACATCCGCAGCTACAGCGTGTTAACTCAAGCTGTAGCAGTTCATACTTTTAGCCAGGAGGGTGGCCATCACATAAGGAATGCAGCACTGTTGTGTGTATAGCAGAAATGCCAGTATTCTGTATCTATAAGAATTTGTACGTCTTCCAGTGGGATGGGCCTAATTTTAGCACAAACTATTTAGAGCATCTCTGGGAAACTAACTATAAGAGGGGCATGTATTCCGCATATTAAGGGCAAATCCTGCAGTCCTTAGCCATCAAAAGACCTCCTGGTAAAGTTAATGGGAGCTTTGCCAAAGTAGGGACTGCTAGGTTGCAGGATTGAGTCTTCAATGTGGAAAACTCCCTTGGACATCAGTGGAAGTTCTGGGTACAGAATTAGTGCTGAATATGTCACCAAAATGTTTTATTTAAAAAAAAATCTGTTTCCATACCAGTAAATAAGCAGTCCAGCTAAAACTTAGCCTCATGGAGGCTCTCCTCTCATTTTCATCATATTTAATCAGTTGCAAAAGGATGTTCAAGTGGAGGTTAGGGATAAATGTAGCAAGCAATTAATAGAAGATAGAAATTCTCAACTTCACAATTAATATTTAATCAGACTTTGCAATCCTGCACTTTAGCAGTCATTTAAAAGTGCATGGAGTGGCAACAGTCTTAAACCACTGAAAAAAATAAACAGAACTCCAAATGGCTCCTGAACAAGAAATCTCGCTATAATATTTTTGATAGATATTTACGTGCAGTTTCACAGAATCAGTGACATTCCCTTCTCTTTATCAAATATTTTGAGAGGGTGGAAGAAGAAAAACTGGTTGTGGTGTAATTTCTAATGCTTACCATTTAATAGCAATAATAAATGAAAAAAGAATAAGTCACTGGACCAAATGATAGTATTTCTCCCTACATAATACACTATTCTTTTTGCCATTAGTAATTAATGCTCACTGATATTCAGGATGCAAATACAAGGAGTGTTTTGTCTTTTTGGGGGGAAATGGAGCATTCAGAGCATTACTGATGAAGAGATAGAAGAACAAAGAAGAATCCAATTTATTTAAACAGCGTATGTCACTGAATCAAGAACAGAAACGGTATCACTTTGAAGGAACTCTGTGATTCTCCACCAACACGTCTTTGTAACAAGTTAAAGATACTGAAAAATCTGAGCATGGGGATGGATGAAAATTTGGGGGTAGGAGAGATGGAGGGGGCTGATCTCAGTGCACACACGATGTGTGTACGTTGAACAGTAGGATTACAAAAGATATAACAGTATGTAACCATGATAAATTGCAATATATGAAAGAAATCATCCCAGCACATAAAACCACATCAACTAATTAATATAAGGTTGCCAAAACTTCTGTGACAGCCTGTAGGTTCCAGGGCAATTGGAAGAATATTTCTACCTAGAGAGAAAAATAAATTATGCTGGAGGAATGTCATAGTAATAAGAACTCCAACTTTTCTGTGCACAAGGGAACAGAGTGAGGTTACATGAAAGTAGTCAGACCCACAATTATATTTCCTTAGGTCATTTTCTCAGTGAGCTGGACTGCATCAGTTTGACACTTCCCATATAAGGGCAATGTAGCTGTATTCTGCAATATGTAGGCACGAACTACTGTCAATTACTGGGAGGCCATTCCTTTTCTTGTCAGGTTTATTGGTCCTGTTCAACCAATATGTGGGGTTCGAATACACACCAACAATAGAAAGCTGTAGACTGCAGTCTCAATTCATGGCAGCACTCAATTAGCTCCTTAACTTTGAGCATGTGCTTAAGTCCCATTGACTTCATTAGGACTTCAGCACAGGTTTAAGGTTAAATATGTGTTGAAGTGCTGCACAGAATAAGGGTGGTTTTTTTCCGGCCTACTGCGATTGGCAATATATGGCCAGTCTTGCCATTGAAAGTGCATGATTAGCCCTCTGTGTCTCTGTGTAACCCCATTAAAGTCCTCATTAGGCTCCCAAAGGGACAGGCACCACATGTCAGACTGTCAAATTCAGGGTTGGGCCAGGGGATGTTTTACAATACTCTTGACAAGATGCAAAACCTTTATTTACTCTCTGCTGAGGCTTCTCTGATTACATCACAAGACAATGCGCTCCTCACTCCAGAGTCCCAACAGGAATTGTGGTGGCCATCTTGGATGTCTGTACATTTAAATTTTACTTTACGTTTCCTGTCCCTCACACAATCACACTGACAGTAAGATTTTAAACTTACTCGGGACTTTGTTGTATCTGTTGGTGCCTAGCGGATGTATTTTTTTAAAACGATATTTGCTGTGAGTTAACAAGCCTAATTTAAAAAAAAAAAAGCCACAAAAATGGGTCCCGACCACTGAAATAAGTGTGGAAAAGACTTTGTGTTTCACACGTATGTCCTAACAGCTCACTTGCAAATGGTCTTAGAGGCACTATTTTAGGTCACAGGTTACGTCAATTTGTCTCAGCCAATAGCTAACTGAGTCACCGAAAATAATTAATCAGCTAGTAAAGCAATACTACAAATCTTCTAGATCACTTGACCCTCTCAGCCAATTGGATAGCTTCTGGCATTCATACATTTATATAGAGACGTATATGCATTTCCAACAGGCTATACAAAATTATTTGGTTTCATTTATGCCAATAGGTTTTAAGCACGTGTGAAGAGTACTTACTGAATCTATGCTTTGGTGTACAAATCTAGGAATGGACATTAAAAGCATCAATAGTTTTACTAAGCACTGCGTACTACTGCCCATGTCAACCTGTTTAATACCAATCTGAGAAAATTACATGTATTTTGTACAAATGAGATTAACCATTTACTATTTAGATTTTTGGATTGTATCCTCCTTTCAGAATTAGGTTGCGAAATGAGTAACTGGCTTTAACAGGACATTGTGATAAAAATTTGTTTAACAGAAGAGTGGAATAGACATAGAATGTAACTGACACAGTTAACTTTACAAGAATCTTCTCTATGGAAAATGACAATGTCTTGACTGGTCCCAACCATCCATTTTCATCCACTGAGAAATTCAAACTAAACAAATTATATGAAGTTATTTTCCATTCTGAAGATGCTGCTGCATTGCCTTGATAGGCACTTGGTATCCATTAGTGTTCTCCATCTGCTTCAATGTTCTGAATCCACATGTTAATGATACCTATCAAAATGATACTAGTAAACAAGGGTGGACTGTCAGATACAATTTTTATCGGCATTGGTTTCATAATGACCTGTTCCTTAGTATGCTGCCTAACTGAAAACCTAATATTTGTTTTGTTGATGCATTTGATAATGTAATACTTTGGGTGCAGAGAGGGGTTCAAGAATTTGTGAAAAGAGTTTTCTATATACTTGAGACTTTTTCTCAATGCAAACAAGGTCAAATAATCAAAGCAAAAGACCTCTAAGTCTTGACACAGCAAACCGTCTAAGCAGTTATCCACCCAGACAAGAAAAACACAAAAACAGAGTTATTGATTGAGGAACCCCTTGTAGGAGACCCCAGGGGACAGATAAACAGATTCTGGCCAGCTTAAGTGCCATGGCTTCAGAGACAGTGGGTAGCATTTCCTGTTCCTTTTTCACCAAGGGGATAGGAAGCGCAGGTTGGTAGATGCTTCTTCCTCTCCTTCATGTCCCTTTAAAACTCTTCCCATATTGGTGGACAGAGTGCACAGACAGTAGAGCACTGTGGTTAGGCTGCATTTCTCCTACATAGGGCTCTTCTATTTATAACACAAATGAACGTAGAAATATGGAAAATTATAATCTCTGTAGCTCATTTTGGATGTAACCTGCAATACCTATAGTGGGAATAACGTGTAAAGTCAAGAAAACACTTTAATTCAAAGCAACAGATTCTCCACCTCACCTGAACCCTGCCAAGTAAAATGAAGCAATAAAGCAGGCTTGAACATAAAAGTTTACAATGTGAATTCACTAGCTACCACATCCCTAGAGTCCCAAAAAGCCATTCGGGTAGGTTGGAGTACAACTGTTGTTTCCTTAACTCTAGATGAATTGGGACAGTCACTAACACAAATGATCCATGCTGAACTGCCAGCAGTGGTCTGGAGAGGTGACATGAGATGAACTCACCAACGATGTCCTTTCCTGTCTTCTCCCACCTGCACTGTCTATAGAAGTATCTCCAACCAGGGGCGGTGAAAGCTTCCTAACAGTGTGTGTTTGGGGGGGGGGGACACTAGCATCTGAATCGTGGTCCCACCCCCTGCACTGCCCCTTCCCCTGAAGCCCTGCCGCCATGACGCCTCTTCCCTCCAAGACCCCATCCCCTATCCCTGTCACTCATCCTTACAGCAGTAAAAAGTGGAAGGGCATAGCCCTCCTACTTTTAAAAGTGGTGGGGCCATGGTCCCCTTGCCCCTCCCTTTTCTGACACCCTTGTCTCCAACAGGCAATGAAAGCTGAGAAAGTGTCAGATTCCTAGAGACACTTAACCTTTTTCTCCCAATTGAACAGGATCCAGGCATTGGGACTTTCCTCCCTTCCCTTAGGAAGATGCCATCAGGCCTCACTGGTATGAAAGAAACAGAGCAGATTGCCAGAGCCAAAGCCGTAATGATGCAGCCCTACCCTGTCCCCCTTACACACACTCTTCCATCTTCACGGGGCAATGGGAAGTGTAATTTAGAGCCATTAATGAGGAGAATGAGCCTGTCAAATCTAATTCATTATACAGGATGCCAGACTTCAGCTAATATAATAAGAGCACTCTGAGCAGTACCAAACTTTCTTGTCTCCCTCACTCTACAGCCCTGCTCTTCAGCTGTCTCTGTTTCCTTTTAAAGTAGCATTTAAAAAAAATGTTTGAGATCATTTCAAAAGCTGGGGGGTAAAAAGGAATTCCATACATAGTTGATATTTCTGCAGATCACAGGATTTTTTTGGGTTTTGGGAGACTCCTTAGATAGACTTGATTACAACCTGTCTAAAACTTTAAACATATTAAGATTTAAAAAGTACATCAACCCTCAGCTTCTTGGATCTCTAACTTTGGGCTTTAAAACTCAAGTCCTTTCCACCTCTATAAAAAAGAAAGGTTTCAGTAAACAGAAGCACAGCAGAAGAGCAGTTAAAATACACCACAAATGAAAAACTGTGGCTGTTTAAAGTACAATACAAAAACTAACACAAGACCCTGAAAGTACAAAGAATCACAGAGGTCTGGGTGCTTCTGAGTTCAGAAATGGATGGCCAGGAACATCTTATTAAGTAGGAAGCTGTATCCTAGAGAACAATAGTTTACTATAGAGAAAATGTGTATGTTAATGAACTGAGTCTTTGAAATACTGTGGTATTATTTATTAGGCACCAGCTAGGCTTGAGAATTTCTCTCTCTGCTGGAGAGTCGCAAAACAAGAATGAGATCTAACGCCATGTGCTTTGGCATAGCGGGAAGTTAATTGCACATAAATCAGGGGATGAAATCCTGGGAAAAACTGAGATCACCTTAGATACTAAAATACCAGCCAAATCACCCACATGACTTCTGATTTATATGTATGACTTCAGGGACACAGTCCTAAAGAATTAAAAACATGGTTAATTGAGGCTTGCCTGGCTATTCTAACTAAACAGCCTCAAGTCTGATATCAACGGGCACTCAGCACTTCTCTTCACCATGAAATCTTAAGTTAGCAGTGAAATGAATCATACTGAGATATTGCAGACAAGTCACTTCCAGCTGAGAATGAGTAGATTTCATCCGTTACCCGAATGGCAACGTAATATATGAGAATGAGGTTCAGGCTATAAAACCGATTGGGGTATTGACAACCCCTGGAAATGTGCATGAATATATGAATAAAAAGATTGGAACCTTTCAGATTCCAAAAGATTGGAACCTTTCAGTTGCAGTGGATTATAGTTAAACTGAAAAACAGTCACTAACTGCCCAACGTTTTAAAATAGGACCCACATTCTAACTCCCTTGATGTGCATTGGTGCCGAGGCATGTTTTGGAAAACGGCTGGGAAACATTATTTATCCTCTGCTAAAATCAAGGATGTGTCCCCTCCTCAGCTGAGAGACAAGGTGGTTGGAAATATCTTTTAGTGGACCAACTTCTGTTGGTGAGAGAGGCAAACTTTCAGGCTACACAGTGCTCTTCTTCAGGTCCGGGAAAGGAACTCCCCGCATCACAGCTAAATGCAAGGTGGAACAGATTGTTTTGTATAGGTAATTAGCACATATTCTATGGGAGCATTCAAGGTGGAGTGCATTAGCACCTCTGCAGCCTTAGAACCAAAAAAAAAAAAAAAAAGAGTGTCGGGGTTAGCAGGAACATTTGGCCCTATGAAATGCCTCACTCATTCACATGAAGTCCTAGCATTACTTACAAATCTATTCTGATTTTAAATGTGTTGCTTTTTTCTCTTTTGTTTTAATTACACTGTTTCATTATTTTTATTAGCAACACTAATAATAATCTAATGGCTGGAGGAGGAAATATTTGAAAGGGTAAGACAGATCATCAAATTCAGCAAACAGAAAACCAAAAATAAAATTGTTAATGACTAAATTCCAATCATGTTTACACCCATGCAACCCGATCACCCAAGCTGAGCCATGAAGTTAGGCAATCTTTACTCTGTGGGAGCCCCACTGACCTTAATATGGCTCCTGGACAGGTGTCAGAGTCTACCCTTGCGGATCAGATTGCAGAATCAGGGCTTCATTTTGTCGGCATGTTAGTAGGGCAGCACTTGAGGCTACTCTAACTAGTGCTGAGGGACAAATTAGCAGGTGTACTGTCAAGAAGGCGCAAACCACCTCCCCACTTAGTTATAAAATTAACCATCTGCTTTATATTTCATCTATACAGCAGAATATGCAATCCATTGTGAAAGGGCATACGTACCTAAAGTCCTCAGTAACAAACTATTTTCAGACAGTGCTGGGGAGTGATTTTTTAATCTACCATAATGCACTGTATAGAACTGATTACATAAACCACTTCAGAGTTCCAAACAGAGCCCCTCAATACAGCTACTGATGCTGCTCTGAGTCAAGAAACAGATGCTGAAGAGCATCTTATTCTTTATATAGTAAGTGAAGATGACATTGTACAAGGGAGAACAAGTGGCACATCTTCAGCAGGTGTAAATTGTCAGAGCTCCACTGAGCTAGTTCCAGCTGAGGTTATGCCCCAAGCGTCTGCCAGTGAAGTGGGCTATGGAATTTGTATGGCAGGCGATTCTGAAGAAGAAGATTTCTCAGTTAACAAGGTACTTAGGAAATCAAGTATACTAAAGGCTCAAGCAGAAAAGCTGAATAAAAATAAAGATCAGCTCTCTAGATATGGTGACGCACAGTGAAGGGGTATTCTTTGACCATGAGAAAATTCAGGAGAGCTGCGGTGAAATCCTGGCCTCACTGAAGTCAGTGATAAAATACCCATTAACTTCACTGGGCTAGGATTACACATGGTGGGGAAAGGGAAGTAGGGAAGAGGCCTTCAGATGGAGGTGGTGGTGTTTGGTTAGTTTTCTGGGGGAAGGGGAGGTCTTTTTTGTCTTTTGGTTAGGAACCCTCCCATTCATCAGCAGGACAAGGACTGCATTTCAGCGATATGTTTCTACAGTACGTAGTACCGTCATTAGACTCTCTCAGTGCTATTTAAATATAATATAATGACAAATTTGTGTGGTCTTATAGTCATTTGTAGGTGCTTATATGTTAAATTGCTCCCTTTCTAACACACCACAAGCCTGATCTCAGTTTCCTCTCTGTGAAATTCAGAATTCCAGAAGGCCTGTAGAAAGCCTGATGCACACCTTACTCCTGACTTAGGCCCAGCAGGTAGGATGGGTTTCTTAAGAGCACTCAGCTTTGGCCTTAACTCTGCTCCCACTGAAATCAGTGATACAATTCTTATTGACTTAAATGGGAATTGAATTAGACTGCCACGAAATGTCTGTGAAAATCCCACCCTTGGGGTTCAAACTTTCAAAAAGTAGCCTCTAACCTTGGGTGCTTCTGTTTTTGGTTCTTCTACTCGAGTCAGCTTGAGCCTGATTTTCAGAAGCTCTTCAGAATTTTCAGAAGTTGAGTACGGCATACTCCAGCTGATGTCAACGGGAGCAGTGCGCATGCAGAGCCTGTGAAAGTGAGCCACCCAAAAGTAGAAGCCACTTTTGAAACTGTGAGCCTGTACAGGATCTCTGCACTGGGGTGTATTTTACTTACTGTATTCCTGGTAGCAATTCTTCTCATTTTATCATGAGTCTCTCCCAATTTTGTTGTGAGCTACTTTTATTAAAAAGCCATGTGCCAAAGTTATGTAATTACATGAATATCTCAGCTTTAATTTTCTTTTAAAAGCAAGTTTCTGGCCCTCATGGTTGCAGAGACAAGCTTGAAATGTGGCCTGGGTATACCCTAAAAGCTCAGAATCCAAAAGATGAATAAAAATAATTAATTTTAAAGCCAATTTTATGTTTTGCGGGGGACTTGAGTGTTGGGGCTGGCAATGCTGAAGTACTGATGGTTCCCTGGGTTTGTCTAGGACTAAGATAGAGAAAGTTGTATGAGCTACAGCTGAAGCTGGTGCTGTTTATTATCTTCAGGCAGCAGTATGAGTTTAAATCTTACAGAGAAAAGGAAAGTGAGGTACTACTTTTAATTGGACCAACTTCTATGAAAGAGACAAGCTTTCGAGCTACAGGCTCGAAAGAAGAAGAGCTCTGTTCAGCACAAAAGCTTGCTTGTTTGTGAAGTTAGGCCCTAGGAAGGAAGCATTTAATCTGCATTTGTCTTGTAATCATTTCTAACTGCTATGCCTCATTGCCTGTAATCACTTAGTCTCTTTGTAGTTAAATAAACCTGTTTAATTCAGTGTATTTAAATTAAATCTTCTGGGTAACTCCACTTAAAGTGGCAAGTTTTTGTGTATTGTTTCCTTAAAGGGACAACAGATTGAATATCTCTGGACTGTCCAGGAGAGGACTGGGCAGTATAAGATATACATTTCTGAAGGAAAATCTGGGACTAGGAGTGTGTTGGGGTCACCCTGCAGAGGTAACCCAGGCTGGTAAAAGCCAGAGTGTAACCCAGCAGGCAGGCTGAAGTTACGCAACAACACTCAGAGTTTGGCTTGCATTATGGAAGGCTGTTTGAAGCTGCTGAGGTGGGAGCTACTACAGCAAGCTATGATAAGGCACCCAAAGTTGCAGGGCAGGGATGGCACAGCCCTTCACTGGTCTGGATTACACCCCGGAATGTCACACTCACCCATCTTGTCTCTTTAGTATCCTGGGACCAACACAGCTACAACACCACTTTAAACCTTGCAGCTACTTTATAGGCTCATCCATATAAACTACCAAATAAGGTTGGCCACAGTGTATTTGTTAACACGATGTGCATCCATTTTGTTGTATGCCTACCACAGTGACTCATCTGAATAGAAGATGTTTTTTGTCTCCTAGAGCTGGACTTTGGCAGTATTTGTAAAGCTAGGGGCGATTACAGAATAGGTATATACATAGGGGAAGAAGCATTCCTTGCTCTTAGCAAGCAGAAATGAATGACTAGAATTAAATCAAGGGACCCTAGTGCTTGTATAGCTTATAAAAGTATATGCCTTAGTTACGACTCTTAGTTGTCACTGATTTGTCAGCCATGCAGTGTCCATTTCAGTTTAGCATTTTATATCCTCATTAAGGTCCCATCTTATTTCCATTTAAAAATATTTTTAAAGTAAGAATACAGCATCAGTATTTTAAAATTAAGGCAGCATACATACCTGATCCAAACAAGGCTGAGTCAAAAGTTTATCAAAGGCACATTGGCACATGCAAGAAGCTGAAAGAAAGACTGATTTTACAGCAAAGACTGGCCTATTAATTACCTTCTACATACTATGTTTTGCATTTAGTGAATGAGTAGCTAATAGAAGCATCTAGTGCAAGAATATGTACACTGTTACAGGAGAGGACTGGAGAAGGTCCTACAGTGAAGGTACTACAGTGAAGGACGACACTATTTAATGTTCTCATAAAGTTCCTTGTTCACTCTTAGCAAAAAGAGACTCTCTGTGATTCTTTCATGGACACACCTGAAATTGGATCTTTCAGACTGATAAGCCCCACCAATAGCCTGATGGCCAGAAGCACTTCTCCAGATTCTGAACTGCAACAAAGCTGAATGGAAAAGTGCAGGTAAGCTCAGTAATAGATGCAACAGGGATCAAATCTGCAAAAAGTGATAAGTCATGTGCCTTTGCGGAGCGAGGAAACAAGAACAGTGACATTGCTATTCTTAAAAAGCTTCATCAGCATTTCCTTCCAAAAAGAACAGAACTTGGGAATGGGCACTCTTTTACCAAAAGGACCAGAGGCCCTGGGAAAGTATGGGAACCTTTATAAGAATGCTATATTAACTATCGGATCATGTGACTAATATAAACTGCCACAGTTACAGCGCTAGCTGAACCTCTGTGCCATCCCTGGTCTCTCTGAGTGCATTCCCTCAGATGTCAGGCCTCGTGTGCCTTTTCCTCTCCGGGGGTGAAATCATGCTATTCTCCCAATCTTGGACAGTGTCCTGGAGAACAGACCCATGTGTATGCTTACCCAGCAGGTCTTAGTGAGTTAGGCATTTGCAGTTCTTCCTTTTGGGAGTCCCTAACCAGTGGTAACAGTCTACATGCATGTCTATCTTACCTAAAGCCCTACCATCCTGTAGGCACGCCTACGTCCTTTAGACATCCACAACGGTTCTGGTTGGGAACTGCTCCCCCCACAACAACTGCCTGATCTGTGGACACAGACTCTTTTTAAGTCTTTGTAGTCCTTTTTGATTTGGTGGCTCCCAGCCTTGACCCCAGGTGACAAAACAAGTTTGGGAATTTAGCTGGAACTCAGAGATAGAACTGTCACATTGTTTACCAGGGGTGACTTATCCGGAGCCATTGTTTTACTTCCTGCTTGTTTTTCCAACAGCGCTGTTGATTTAACCCAATATATCCATACAGTAAACATCTCAACAGACAGGTCGCCACACAGCATTAGTAAATTATAATTCAACAGCTCCATGTCCATCACATAAGCAAAAAAAAGCATAAAAGAGATTGTCTAGTAGCTAAGATTTTTAAATAAGAATGTTTCCGAAAGTTACCGTTCATGTCTGAGTTAACTCTGGGGGAGAGAGAGAGAGAGAGAGAGAGAGAGCATCAGGCAGGATGGCTGGCTTCAGCTATATACCCTTTCGCCTTATTCTAAGAAATTCCTTGATCAGTGTTAAAAGAAAACAACTTTCTCTGATCCTTCAACTATTGTCACAAATATAACAAGAATCTTCCTGCCCCTGAAAACCTAATTTTTCCTTCATTACCAGCAGACATGCTGTCAGTACAGCAGCTTGGTTGCTTTTGCCTGCAGGAAAGCAAGTCCTTAGAACTGTCACACAACCCTGTAGACAGGTCCCATCTCAGCCTGCTTGGCCAATATTGCTTTATAAATCTGGGAAGTGTCATTATGTAATTTGCACTGCCTCAGATGGAGCTCCCCAAAAATCTACAATTGGCCTATTGGAAAAGACCACAAATTTTAAAAAGCAATAATATTTAGAAATCGACAAAAGTCCTACATAAAGAAATGTTTGGAGAAGATAGGGGACCATGATTTACGAAGACCTCAGCAATCGTATGTGAAAAATTAATCAGGTTTTAAGAAAACAGTGGACTCTCACATCATTTGAAATCTAGATCAAGACTGGCTATCTTCCTTAAAGCTATGCAATTGCTCAAACAGAAGTTATGGACTTGAAATTATTGGACGAGGTTCTTTGTCCAGTGTTATGCTGGAGGTCTGTCTAGATGACCATAATGGTCTCTTCTGGCCTTAAAAATCTATCAACTGGTAGTTTTATCCTATGCAAAAAAAATTGCTACCATTCAGGGAAAAGAGGTTTCCAGATTTTCTGAAGGAACTTTATGAAAACAATGGAAACTAGCCATAACAGATTATTAAGACTATACCATTTTGAGAGGGTAGTTAATGCATCCAAAATTACTTTTAAATATTCACCCTCCACAATATGCATAATTATCCATTTCTGCTGTTTGCCTGCACTAACTATAAGTCAACTGCCCTCTTTGTGTCTGTGTGTGCCCATGCATGAAAGGACTAAGTAGAGAAGTGATGCATGTTAACACAATATAGATAGTGAGAGCCATTAGGAAGTCTGAACTGAAATAATGTTCCCACGTTTTATGCCATCTTTTAAAACAGACAGGCGCATTGTCCTCTTGAAAACTAGATAACTCATGAAGGTATTTGATGTTCAATATTTTAAATGTGATTCAATTATCAGCTCTGGTCTTGTGAAATGGATTTGAACCGATCGTAAGTATAACAGGAATTGATTTCTTACTGAACTGGGGTCAAATCCTACCCTTCACTCCCCTGTACAACCAGCAGGAATATAGGGTCAAGAACTGATGAGGCAGGACAGAGGATTTATCCTAGGGGCAGGCCAGGCCAAGGGTTCCACAGTTATATGGCTCCCCTAGCAATTCCCTCTCCCCCATCCACTGAGAGGGACACAAGAGCCACAGAGCTCCTATGGTTGGTCCTGGGGCTACAGCAGCTGTCGGAGAACTGTTGTGTTGCTGGGGAGGTTTTATCCACAGGTCGTGCACTGTGGATAGGATTTGCCCACTGGAACATACAAAGGATAAAAGGAACAAAGAGAGCAAACCGGCATTTGTTACACAGACATGAGCCTGGGGTAACTGGTCCCGTGCCCACTGAACTCACGGCACATGGCGGTGTGTAGAATACATACACTGCGCACCCGCCCTGGCATGCGTATAAATAGCAGTGTAGATGGCGAGGCACTGATTAGGCGAGTACAAAAAGACACACCTGAATGCTCTGGGTATGTTCCCTGCTCTACACAAACACTCTTCCAGCTACACTGCCTCCCCACTGTGGGAGCATTTCCCAGCTGTAGTGAAAGATTCTGGCAGCAGGGAAAGGCTCCGGCAACTCCCCATTGCTGGAGCCTTTCCACACCACAGGAAACTGTCAGAGCCCTGCCCCACTGCTGGAGTCTTTCCAAATGTCTCCCCCGCCAGAGCCTTTCACTGTTGCATACGGCAACATGTGTCCTACACACCGCCATTAGTGGCGGTGCGGTGTAGACGTACCCTGGGTATCAATGGGTACCTGGTCAGGACCCCAATGTACAAACTAGCTAAGAGGAAATCAGGTTTACATGGTATAGCAGCACCTACAGCTTTCATTGCCAAATGAATCTCCTCTCCTTTACTGAAATGAATTACGTTCAGTGTTTTAATTTGCCCCCTCATTCTAGTTACCACATCTCGCCGTCACTGCTTCTAAAGCTGAGCGCACTATCGCCCCTATGTTTATGAATTACTGAACATTGGCCCTCTTCTGGGCACTGGCGCCAATGATGCCTAACAACATGGGAACCAAAGGCAAGTTCACCATGGGAATGGCCTACACTGTAGGTTTTACTGAACAGAAAACAGAAAGCAGCTGGCACTCCGCAACCTACTATGTAATGTTTACAAAACGATAATCATCTAAAAGAACTGGCAACGGGAACTTAACACAAGTTAAACAAATCACCTCCAAAGTGGCACTGTGACACAATGGAGTCAAAACGCATTTCCTTTCTTGTTGGAACAACCTCATTATTTCTTACTCACTAAGGGGGGAAAGGGGCAATTATACCATGGAAACAGTGAAAATGTACAAGGAGACAACTGGAAGAAAAGAGCTAGTCAGCCAACAGTGAATTATTTAGGGTGAAATCCTGCAGTCCTTTTGCAGGCGAAAGTGTTAAAGGAAATGAGAGTTTTCTGATTACAGGATTTGGCTGAAAAGGTCTTATCTCATCCATATTTCACTGAAGTCAATCGAAAGGCTCCTATGGACATCAATGGGCTCTGGATCAGGAGGTTTCTTAGGAAGGGAACAGAGTCCATGATCACGTTAATTACATGGTGTCAAAACTGACAGGCAGGAGCTGAGATTGTTTAAAAGTAATTATTTTTCCTTTATTCTGAGAATAGCAAGAGCAAAATTATACTCATATCACTATTGACATAAGAAAGAAGATAATGGAATCATATCTAAATACGTAAGAATTAATGAAGTTGAACTAGTGGTACCATGTAGTGAGGCGGTGTGGTTCCCCGCTGCCCCGGAGAGGGACAAGCCCATCCGGGTGCCGGAGTGGGCGGAGACAGGGAGCTCTGAGCCCGCCCCTCAGAGGGTCAGGCAGCGACCCGGAAGTATAAAAGCTCGCCCTCAGAGCTCACTGAGGGCCCAGCCACCGGGGAGGCCCGACGCCTCCAGCCTGGCCCACGACTGGGAAGCCCCCTCAGCCCACGGTGCATGCCAGGAGTTGCTAGACCTGCCCTGCGCCCGCTACCCGGAGGAGTTGCCGGACCTGCCCTGCGCCCGCTACCTGGAGGAGTTGCCGGACCTGCCACTTGCCCGCTACCCTGAGGAACCCATGGTGCTGGACGCCCCGGAGGACACCGCCTGGACCCAGATAACCCAAGAAGGAGGATTAGGACGTAGCCCGGGGACAGCCGACCCCAGTCTGGCTGTAGCACTGCCAGAGCCCATGTCAGTGTGTTGCAGCCAGGATCCCCACTGACCCAGCAGCGGGTCTTCTGCCGCTGCTAGGGCCCCGGGCTGGGACGCAGTGGAGTGGGAGGGCCTGCGTCCCCCCTGTCACCCAACTCGTGGGTGTCCATCTCCCCCTCTTCCAGGTCCTTAAGGGCCTGGGCCTGCTAACATTGAACTGTTTGCTCAGCTCCTGCCTGAAGGCCGGAGCTACTGACTTGCTTGCCCCGCCCTGACCCAGGGCCTGGGCCTATTTCTATATAATGTTTGCTACTGCTCAGCCCCTGCCGGAGGGCCTGAGCACCTGACTTATTGTTGCTCCTCCCTGATCTAGGGCCCGGGCTTACGGTGTTTGTTTCAGTTGCAGCAAGGGCTGTCGAGGGAGACTCCCGCGGCCAGACTAATTTCCCCAAACATTATCTGTGTGTAGTGAGCCGGTGTGGCTCCCCGCCGCCCCAGAGAAGGTCGAGCCCCAGCTAGCCGCATTACATACCATAACTGACATCCTTATTTTCCCAGGGGTTGTTGAATGTGTAAAGAGACTGTGTGCATGTTAATTATTAGGGGATACTGGCTACTTTTTATTCTTGTAGGGCCACCCGCCAGCCAATTATTATTAATCCAAAGCTACTCTTTGCAGCACTTATTCTATATGAGTCAAAAGGAAATAGTGGTAATATTACTTGCTTACAGAGGATAAGAAGGGACCAGAGAAAGTACTTGAAAACAATAGTCCAGTATGGCAGATCTCCCTTAAAAGATTAATGAAACCAAAAAGGTAACAATGGCTTTACATTTAGCTTTCCTCACAAGCAGAATTTCCATTTATCATTAGCAGCAGCCTATATTATAGTTATGTAATGACTGCATATTAAACAAGATGTCAGAGACTTACTCGCATGCAGTGGTTGCATGTGATATAAATGTGTAGAAGAGCCAGGAAAACAGATCAGCCCCAGCACACAACCCAGGCCCCACACCAATGCCTTGTTCATTGGTGTGTGCAGCCTCCCCAACAGATATAGGGCAAAAGTATGGTAGAGAAAAGCTTTTTTAAAGGGAATTGTGTTCTTTTTAGTATCACCTCGACAAGGAAGAATTGGAGAAAGGAGCTTCATCAGTTGAAGAAGCCTAACTATTTTAGTCTCTTATCTGAAGCAACTGTTATAATGTTGGAGACAAATAAATTGAGGCCAATATTTCAAAGGACATTCTGCGAGGCCTGTACAATCAGGCGAAAGCGCTACTGATTTCTTTATGAAGCGTCTCTCGAGTGAGAGCTTCAAAGAAACCGATGCGAGGGTACAGCAGAAAGTGGAGGACCAAGACCCAACTCTCCTGTGCCTAGGGCAGGCTTGTTTATCAGCTGCCTCCAAAACATATTTTAAGAACATATTTCCAGCACATATCGATAACTCCTTATACATGACCAGCATGTGCATCACACAATTCATCACCAGCATGTTACAATGAGACAGTTTGGCTAAATATTTTAATAACAGTGTGTTAGATGTGCCCTTCGCTAGTTGGCATAAAGAGATTCTCAAGTTAGAAGATGTCTGTGACAGCCTTTTGGGACAGATTTAGGCCAAGACCTATGTACTTGTTGAAAAAATGCTCCAAATCTTTTATATTCTCAGGCTTTTATATTCTCAGGTTTCTGATACTAGCTCGGGGTAGTATCCTTGCTGGAGGATCACTGTCAAATTCAAGAGTGGTTGTGGTGGCCTTGATGAAAACTGGAAGCATTGGCCCTTATCAAACTTGTATCTTTATGAACCTGGGTAGCTATGGACTGCGCTGCAAATAGTCATGTGCTGAGCCACTCAGACCATGGGAAGAAAGTCATATATTGGTAGATACATGCACAGGAAGGAGAAAGTGCCTGTCATAGATGACCCCATATGTCAGTGCCAAGAAAACCAAGGGAGGTGAAATGGCTGGCCAAACTATACCACTCTGACTCACATACAAACTTCAGAATCAAATGGAAGTGCAGGTCCCACACAAAAGATCCTTAAGCTGACAAATTCCCAGGACTTTGAGAGAGGAAATTCTCATCCTCCCAAAATCTCTCCCTTGTGGAGAGCAATGAGATTAGCCTTACTTTCTCAGATGGAAGGTGAAGCGGGGTCAAATGTAGTGCTGCAGCAGTTCAGCAGGGTGAGTCTGAACTCAAAGTAGGGGAAGGATGGGAAGCTTAAGGTGTGTAAGTTCCTGTAGAATGGGCTTGTCTAAGAAAGCTGTACTGTACAGGCCAGTGGCTTGAGAAATAATGTAATTACATAGAAAAATCAACCCCTTCTGAAGGACTGTGAAAATAAGTTGTCAACAAAAATAGGCCCCCCCCCCCACAGTGCTCACCTCTGAAAAATCATATTTCTGCAACAGTTCATGAAACATTGACATGCAAATTATCACAAATTCCCCCTTACTTGGAATTAACAATAGTTGTAGCAACAGTAAAACAGTATCTCTTGGCAAATATTAATTTCAGTGGAGACTGTGGTGATATATATGTGTGTAAATACACACACACACACACACACACACACACACAGCATGATATGGTTATGTATATATGCCCAGAGAGAGCCAAGATTAGAAAAAAATCACCATCAAGTTATAGCAGTAGCCATGTATGCAGTGAGCTGAGTTCATATAGAGAGAACAGGACAAATACAGATCCTAACTGGAAAGTTCAGGAGGCATCTTATGTTCTTATTTTAAGTGATATGCTGCAAAAATTATTAGGAAAAATATATATTTCTGTAGCTTTTAAAATGCTTGTTACAATCTCTAGAGTTGCTTCCCTGCATTTCAAATTAACATAGGGTTAGGTTGTGACTTGGGCTGAGTGTCAACACAGGGCACGTAGGTGGTGAAAGAACCCCTCTTGCATGCCCACAACGGTTACCCAGGCCTTGGGTCTGAGCACACACAAGTAATTGCAAGTAGCCTGCTTTAGAGCAGGTGGGCTGAGAAGAGAGAGCGGAGCTTGGCTTTTCCCATCCCCTCATGCACCAGGCAGTGCAGACTAGAACAGCAATTTTGTGATTTGCTGGTAGTATAGGTCAGCAGCAAATCACTACATTCCCAAAGCCAGTGAGGGACACGGTGCTTCACAGGGATCTCTGGAGGCTATCGCCTGGGACACTGCAACTTATTGAGGTCTGTGTCCAAAGCCTTAACCTAACTTGTACAAGTCAAAAAGGTTTACGACTCTTCCAACTCTGACTAGCAAACCAATCATTAACATGCCAAGATTCGGGAACTTTTAGCAGGTTCCTATTTTTATTAACCTTAAAATATGTTGACGATTGTCTAATGCGATTGAATCATTCCCACAAGAACAGAATGCAAGGCAAGTATCTGAAGTGCTTCTTCTTTAGTTTAAAAATATACCCACCATGATACATACTTCAAAATGACAGACCATTTAATAGCCTCAGTGACAAATAGCCTGTTATTAAATATGATCATTTAAACACAGAGGACCATGGAGACAATATCCAAAACTCTTCTACACTCACAAGAACCTTAAATGTTTGAAGAAGAAAAAACAAAGAAAACAGATTAATTTGTTTGAAATAGGGCATCAGTGAGTCCTCTGCAATATACAAATTCTTCTAAAATTCTGGAGTACTCTGACAAATATCTAAGAAAATAAATTCACTGTCTTATGATCCTAAAAAGGACAAGGCTCATCTGAACTGCACTGCTGCTTGGTCTCAGTAGCTAAGCAGAGTATATATCAGTGGTAATAAGGATGTAGGAAGAGGGAGCTGGTGTGGCAGCCGTTGTAGGGCCAGATTAACATCAGCCTCAGCTTCTTACCCACCAGAAGGAAGATATGAATGGAGCACTTTAGACGAAAAAGTATGTCCAAAATTCCAACACAAGTCTCTTTTAAAAGCAGCACTAAGCAGAGACTTTATATTCACTGAAAATAATAATAATGCCCTTGTAACACAATACTGATTTTTTCCTCTTCAGCTTGCTCAAATTTCTAGCTCCTAGACATCTCAATATTTCTATTGAGATAAGAGTTCCTGTTGCAGAACTAAGTCCTTGTATTTTACAAGACAGCATTTTACAGATGTGAGCACCTTATTTGTCTCTATTGGCATCCCAGCCCAGTAATTAACCTGCCACCTTTCACTTTCTTCCCACTTTCTAAACAATGCATCTACAGGTTTGCTCCCAAGTACATCAACCACTTAACTACAGAAAATGGATTTTTTCCCCTTCCCAAAGAAAGAGAAGTCAGATCTGCTGAATATTTGAAAAGAGGTATAATTACCAACCATTAAGTAGCACGCATACAAAAAAAAATGTTCAAGACTGATGTTCATTACAGGGTTTTCAGAACCCTTTTCACTTGGTAAAAATATCTGGCAGGGGTGAAAGGAAAAACACAAACAGCATGAAGTTTCTTTGTGTAATACATTTCTTATTCTGATCATGGAGGAGGAGAGAGAGAGAGAGAGAATCTGCACTTTCTAAAGTAGTTTGTTCCAGAATGCTGGCTCCTACTGTGCAAAAACAACAACCCCTTTCCCCACCCCATCCAAAAGGAGCACTCAATCTTTGCAGCACACTACCCCATTGTACGTCACTGAATGCCTCATTGGCGGTGTAACTAGTGTGAAGGAGGGAACACAAGCCCTTCTTTGCCCTCCTGGTGTTGCCAGTGAGAGTTTGGGGAAACATGATTCACAACTGTTGCCAGTGTGTTGATTGGAGGGAATGAAAGAGAGAGAGCACCCTCCCATAAAAGCACTGACAAGCACACCACTCTGTTCTCTTCTTTCAGGAACTAAAAAGATCCTGGGAGGTAGAAGAGCCTCTTGATAGTGATAAGCAGCAAAGACAAGCTGTAAACCAAAAAACTTTTCAGTACTTTGATAGAATATCTATTTCTGTCCCTCTCTGTTTATTGGCATACTTGAACTTGTAAAAAGTGAACTTGTGAGAATGTAGCGGTTTTGACAAGCCTCTTTTTTCTTGGTCCCGGAGCTAAAATAAAAATGAAAATCATTCATATCTTGCTGGCACACACACACAGACGCAGTTATTTCATGATCGTTAACTGATAGAAGGCCAAAGAAGAATGGGATTGAGGAACTATCTGCTATAGTGATGTCCAACTCACTCAAGTATACTTATCTGATGAGCTGACAGAGGGGTTTAAAAGAGTTTCCCACATACTAAACGTCACTCAGCAATCAGGACGCTCTCTTAGAAACTCGAAAAAAGGCCAAGGGAAGTGTGGTAAAAAGAGTTCATGGTGTGATAGAAAAGGACAGATGGAACAAAATTAAGTGGAAGCCATTTTTATCTGATCACCTGTACATACTGAATACTACTGACTGTTCGGAGGATGTGATAAAAGGGAAAAACAACATAATATTAATCCAGCGGAAACCAATTGCACAAGTCAATGCGATTGTGCTCCTAAATCCCTTAGCTGCCTTTGAAGATCTCCCCTGGGGGGGAGCCAACAACAGGTAACTTGGATTTGTGGGGCTGCAATTCCATCAAGAGGTTCTGGTGACAACATTCACAATGGTGAATCTAAAGCAGAAACTGAGCCAAATGTACTACTAGACATTTTATAAACATTGCACGCATGAGAATCTGCGCTTTGCATGGGCCCAGGGTGCTCCTACGTGGGCTGAAGCCTCGTTGCTATCTCAAGACCCCCTTGCTGCTGCTGCACAAAGCCCCTCACAGATATCTCCTCCTCCCCGTACTTTTTCCAAGGCTTTCCCTTCAACTCCACTAGCTTCTTCAGTAAAGCCTCAATGGAAATTTACATCAGCTGAAGGCCTGGCCAGCGTTCAGAATTCAGTTCATGGCTCTATTTAGGCTAGCCTGTGTGGTTTTGATGCTGCTTTGGAGCACCGCTTTGTAAAACCACTGTTTGCAAAAAGATAAGGCAAATTCTGCTCAATTTATTCACACAAATATGCTCGCTTGCATCAATCTGCAGTCGTGAGTAAAGTGAGCAGGATTTGGCTGAAATTATGGAAAATTGTTTTTACAAATGGTTTTAGCAATGTCATGTTCCATCCACAAAGGCTGGTGCAACTATGTTTGCAATAATCATTTTTGTACCCATTTTTAAAAGATGTTTCCTATCAAGAGAAAATGTATTTTAGATGGGCAGTAAAATACTATGAAACTTTGCTTGATTTGCAGGGACTGAGCTGGTGGAATACATAGTGGGTTTTGTATATGACACACACCTGCTAAGCACATTGCAGTCCTTCTGGACTCATTCCAGTGAAGCTGCGCCAATTTACTGGTAGATTCTAAGGCCAAAAAAAGAGACCATTATGGTCATCTAGTCTGACCGCCTGCACAAGAGAAGCCAGAGAATTTCAGCCAGTCATCCCTGCATCAAGCCCATAACCCCTAGTTGAGCTAAAGCATCACACCGGCTGAGCATCTACCCTGACTTTTAAAAACCTTTTACAAACAGTTTCCTAACAAGGGGAAACTGTAGCACAGGAGGGATTTTAGGTTTAGTTAGAAACATTTATGATAGTAGGAATACAAACAAGAGAAAGATTATGGTACATTGAGTGCTTTTAGGGACTATATTAAAAATTCTGCATGTCAGAACCGTTCAAGTACCGCAGGTTGAATTCTACCCTCGTATGCCCTCCATTTCCTGTCTTGGGTAAGGTCTGCAGTGTGTAACTTTAAATTCTAACCGTTTTATTTTTAGTATTCATCTAAGAATGTTATTTAACCAGGAAAGATAGGGCATGTTTCAATTATTTAAAAAGACAGTAACAACTATGAAATAATAGTGAAAAATTGGATCACTGTGGCCCAAATTCAACTATCCTCTCAAACATGTGCCTTACTTTAAGTAAATGACTAGTCCCACTACACATGTATATGAAGTTGGTCATGGGCATAAGTACCTTGTTTAATCAGGGCCTAAGTTAAGAGACACTAACATATTCAAAGGGCTTTGAATAAGGCCCCAAGTAAGTCTTTAGAAAGACTCCATTGACTTCAATGAGCCTTTGATAAGGCCCTTAGTATTGTGGTAGATTTTTATTAGGGGATGCTGTCTTACTTTTTATTTTTGTAGGGCCACCTGCCAGCCAATTATTATTAATCCAAGGCTACTCTTTGCAGCACTTATTCTGTATGAGTCAAAAAGAAATAGTGGTAATATTACTTGCTTACAGAGCATAAGAAGGGACCAGAGAAAGTACTTGAAAACAATAGTCCAATGTGGCAGATCTCCCATAAAAGATTAATGAAACCAAAAAGGTAACAATGGCTTTACATTTAGCTTTCCCTCACAAGCAGAATTTCCATTTATCATTAGCAGCAGCCTATATTATAGTTATGTAATGACTGCATATTAAACAAGGTGTCAGAGATTTACCCACATGCAATGGTTGCATGTTCACGCACTCAAAAAGCATAGACTCATAGAATCTTAGGACTGGAAGGGAACTTGAGAGGTCATCTGGTCTAGTCTAGATAGATAGATCGATAGATACATGTGTAGAACAGCCAGGAAAACTGATCAGCCCCAGCACACAATCCAGGCCCGCCATCCAATACTCTTATAAAGTATATCTTTGCACAAACAAGTTCATTTAAATAATCTTACAGAACTCAGACTCTCCAAACTTAGATGCAGCATGAAAGCTTTTAAAAGAGAATATACTTCTAATTTACAACATCTCTGTAACTCTTTTGTAATACTTGTCCATAACAAGGTACACAGTCGACTCTGAAGCACCTCTAAATAGGTTTGATTATTTTTTTAAATGACTCAGAATCATGTAATGTTGACTTCCAACAGCATGAGAAGAAGTCTCTCTTGTGGGCTACCTTGAGAAATTCTAATTTACAATGTTATACTGAAATCAGAAGCACTGTCCACCCACAACTCCAACTCAAAGTCAGTGGTAGCTGTGGATGTTTAACTCTTTTGAAAATCAGACCCTGGAAGTTTTAAGCTGACTCCAGTGGGAGCAGGACAGAGCCCTATATGTTGCATTCATGCAATCATTTTTACTTGGAATAATTCATTTAAACTCTTTTGCAAAGACAGTATGCTTTGTGAAATACATTAATGGATTTTATCTTACAGAGAGCTAGACAATTCTATGGTTCAGGCCTGAAACTACACATCACCCAAGCACGGTGGTACAGGGCAGTAAAGAGGGAGTGGCAGGATGGTAAAACTGGTGCAGTAAAAAGAGTGGATTTTGACAACAGCAGGGAACAAAATGCCTTCACAGACTGAATGTTGCTGTTTGCCCTGGTGTTTAGAAACAAAAGCAGTAAAAATATAAGTGATTGTAATTGTGTAATACATGCAAAACTCAAAGACACAAAATATCTTCCAAAATCAGCCATCCTCAGGATGTCAACGGGATGTTTGTATTGAATATTAATTACATTGATGTGGGTCTGGGACTGGTTATATTTAGACCAAAAAGCCCTGCTAGGCTGAGGGAGAGGTGACAGCTTTACTGCCGCAAGCCTTCCAAACCATCAGGTTCAGAAATATCTGTCTTATATGGTTACGCTGGAGAGCTGCGGTTTTCAGCACTCATTTCTGTCCTTGTCAGGCAGTGAGATATAGGTGGCAAATATGGATGCTTAAGATCCCACCATTCCGATAACCCACTTGCTTCATTCCTGCTTCGGTATCAGGTGAGTCAATGTTTTTGCTTACTAGCCCCAGCAGTCCTTATCAGAACGGAAGCAGAGCAAAATGCAAGAGATGTTCACACAAAGGCAAACCAAGATCAGATGACTAGAAACTGAAGCAAGACAAATTCAAGCAGGAAATAAGGCACACATTTTCAACTAACCATTGGACCCATTTACCCCGGGATGCGATTCATTCTCCATCATTTGCAGTGTTTAAATCTAGATTGGCTATCTTTCTGAAAAAGGCGCTGTCGCTCAACCACGAGTCATTTGACTAGTGCAGACATCAGTGAGTGAAATCCTAAAGCCTGTGTGATACAGGAGGTCAAACCAGCTGACCAAAAGAGTTCCTCTTCCAGTCTTAAAATGTATTGCACCATTTCAGGGTGCAATATCTTTCCATGTGACACTTTGGCGTGGCACCTTGTTTAGAAACACTTTGGTGAACCAATCCATACAAATGCTTTCAAGCGCACTAAACTTTTCACTGCCCTAATCCTTGACAAATAATCAGGAAGAAAACAAGTATAATAATAAAAGGGCATGATGCTCTTGGTGTATAAAGTTCAATAACAATATTTCAAGGGTAGCCACTGTCATTGTTTAAAAAGATATTCATGGGAAAATAGATTATTTTGTGTTCTTGTCCCACAAAGCTTACTATGTACCAAGAAGTGAAACTAAGAAACCATGAAGAGAACCATGAACAACAGAACTTGAGACTAGCACCATAGGTGCTGGAACTAAGAGTGCTGGGAGTGCTGCTATCCCCCCTGGCTTGAAGTGGTTTCCATTATATACAGGGTTTACAGTTTGGTTTAAAGGCTCTCAGCACCCCCACTATACAAATTATTCCAGCTCCCCTGAATAGCACTGAATTACAAAGCTCCAGTATTTCTGACATATATCTTCCAGCAATGTAAATATAAAGGATAAAATAAATCCAAATCGTGAACTTTTGCCACTAGCAGTGGCAGGTCAGGCCACTCAACTAAACTAAGCACATTATACAGTTTTACTTCTAATAGTTTGGAGACAGTTTCCAAAAATCCAGACAAGGCAGAGAAAAAAGAATAATGGCTTAACGGCTAAATTACGATCATGCTGTTGCTTATATCAATAGCATATCACCAGCTCCAACAACTTTATGAAATGAGATGACCTATTGTTACTGAGCAGAGACAGTGTAAAAGTATTGTGCAAAGATTTTTTTAAAAAAGGCAAAAATGCTGCTGCAAAGAAAGGAATTTGTAAAAACTGCTTCTCTGGGAAATGAATGGAAGTCTTGAGACTATTAAACCCCAGCCTCCAGCAAGAAAACATGTTACTTCCACTGTCATAAAAAAAATTAGAATTAGGATAAACCTGGCATCTATTTCTCTGACATAGGGAAACATTGGGGAGAAAAAGCAGGCTGAAAAATATTAATTTAGTAAGAGCTTTCAGCTCCAGCACTATTGCTTTTAGGTTAAAAGAAAGCAGCTAAAATTCACTTAGGCAGGTTTTCTAGTAATAGTCATTTACTGATGTCATCTGTGCCTGCCTTCCTGTTTAGAACACAATTAATGTCTCTCTCTCTTAAAAACTGAGCCTGTCAAACTGGTTTGTGCTCATTTTAATGCAGTTGGAATTCCACTCACACATGCCCAGATGTAAAGTGCTAGATTCCAATCCCTTTATTCACACCGAGTAGCATCTTCCTTCAGAAATTGCCCCAACAAAGTCACTGGAGATACTTGTGGAGTACGATGCTATTCAACACAAATTATGGGTATCAGAATCTGGCCCACAGAGATTAAAATAGTTTTCTTAGTTTCATAAGCAGAGTAAAGATCTCAGCTGGTTTAAATCCACTGACTTCCACTGCAGTAGTATTACACACTTTATATTAGCTGAGGATCTTGCCCTATATGTGGCCATTAAAACGGACAGGATTGTTTGTACATTTCATAAAGCCATAAAGAGACCTGCCAGAATATGTAGAGATGATTAATCACTCATTTTCAGACTTAGCTGGTCACTTCAAGCAAGTGATATTTTTATCCATATTCAACTGTATTATTCATTTACTTTCTCATATTGGAAATATTGGATTGCATACAAAAGAGATGTAAAGACAAGACTGATATTGAGTTTACATATATTAACATTGTGGGAATGATTAACCGAAGCCCAAAACATTACACATTTTGCTCCCAGGTGTCATTAAAATCATGTCATAGAAATGGTGACATTTCCCTCAATTACATGGCAATTACTGGATACATCCCATTCTTATGATGATATTTTTACACAACTAGTCATGCAAATTTGAATGTAACAGGTCAGAATAATTCCTTATTACAAAGAACAAAAGAGGTGCAGAGGCTGAGTGATTAAACTGCTTGACTACAATCCTAGAAGTTGTGAGTTCAAGGATTGCTCTATTTCACACTGAAGGCTATGTTCCATCAGCAGCCAAATGGGTACCTGACCCATAGGATTAGGGAAAACAAAGGGGGCTGGACGTGATGCTAGCTATATTGTTCCCTTTTGTACCATTAGCTATGGAAACTGATGAGGTATAAACTGTCTCAGACTGATGAGCCATCTGTGGCCCAGGGCAGACTTTGATAAGGAATGATGGAAATAATCTCCTACACTAAAATGGCTGAAGAAACATTAGTTAGGGCAAAGACAGTCCTGGAAAATGTGTATCATTTTTTACTGCTTAGATACAATGAATGAAACCATATGGTAAATTTTACATTTTTTTCAGCCACAAAGTGACCTTACTTCTGGTTTCTGAATATTAGCCTTTAGGAATAGAAGGCTATTTTATGCCTGGCCATCTATTCTCAAGCACTACCTGAAGCTAATGAAAGTCAAGCATAGTCAGGGTGGATAAAAGTCAAAGATTTAAAAAAAAATTTTTTTTATTTAAATTGGATTTTTTAACTTTAATTAAATACAAGTTTGTTTTTTAAAACTAACTCCATTTAATATTCAATTGGAAATTGACAATAAGTGTTAAGCATCATTTTATTACAATCTATTGAAAGTATTTAAATGAAATTCAAAAAAATAATATTAAATAGCACATTTGCTACCAAGTTTTAAAGAAAGTCAGACCACTGAACTGGTGGAAGTCACTGACTAAGTACCTAAAACCGGAAGTTACTGAATGTTAAAATGGCTTTTGACAGCAGTAGCCTCTTCTACAGATACAGAAAGAATATTTTCTTCACTTCAGATTATTCAACTGGATCAGTTAAATTATTAGTCATTCGAAGTTAAGAAACCAACTGGGAGTTGAAAAATCAGGACAGCTTGTTTTCGTCTTTCAATCTATGAATAACAACAACATTTGAGAGGATGAGATCTACTAGTTCTAAAATCTTAAAGGACACGGTGACAAGAAATAATCAATTCAATTTACTAACTTCTTTGTTTAATTGGGCAGTTAGTTTTAAATCCAAAACATATTTCGATAAACCTTGACAAACTTTTTGTCTTGTATTTCCAGCACATTTAAAAGTAGATTTATTTAATTTAACAAAAAAATAAAATGCAGTTTTCGTGTATTTGTAATTGAATTTGAGCTTCCATTCAAAGAGAACTTGATGCAAATCACAAATAAAAAATGAAGCATAATCTAGTAAATAAGATGGATCATTCACCATTTTCTAAAATATTCAAAAAATATAAAAATTAAGAATCTGAACGAATGCAAATTAAGCTACATAACTGTTTACATGTGTATAGCTATTACCGTATCCTCCTGATTAGCAAAAAGAAGCACCAAATTTAGTGTAAACTAAACTTGTGTAACTAAACCAGTGTAAACTTGCAAATGTCTAATGGATACCAACCAACAAAAATCCTCTTTTCTTTAGGAAAACAACAAAAAAGCACAAATACAAAGAATAATTAAAATCTATTATTTAAATCAAGGTTTTCCCCCTGCTGATTTAATTTAACCCATCCTGGAATTACTTATGCTTCTTAAGGATATAAGGAGCTAAATATTTACATTAAGATATATTATTGTGATATTTACATTTTTTTCCCTGAGGCTTTTATTCACAGAAGTCTTTGATGGATTGGTAAGTAAATGAGGTTTTTAATTTACTTCACTCTAAAATAATTGATAATAAATAAAAGAAGAGAAAAATAGAGTGAGGATTTATGTCAAAATTTGCCTTCGAAGCTAAGACCTCATTCTAGCAAAGCACTTAATCATATGCATAACTAGAAGTTTGTCAGTATTCCTATTGACATCAATATCCCATTGAAGACAAGTTCTTAAAGTTACACACCGGCTGCTTTGCTGGATCAGGGCCAAAGCAATTCACAACAGATCTTTATATACATTCCAGCCAAAGTTTCAGGGAAGATCTCTTGTGACAGGTGTCAATGGAAGTCATGCACACAGCTCTAGGGCATTACTTGGCCCTTAGCAATAACAAGAAGACGTCGTCGCCCTGTGTCACAAAACAGGCGAGAGGTTTGAATCACAGTTCTAACAGTTAGACATACACTACAGTGCCACAGTGGACTGAGATGATGAAAAATAATGCAAAATTAAGGCAAGTAGTCCCAGTTAATTACACAAAGCCATGGCCGATTTTTTTTAAATGTATTATTTATTATCAGAGGGGTAGCCGTGTTAGTCTGTATCCACAAAAACAACGAGGAGTCCAGTGGCACCTTAAAGACTAACAGATTTATTTGGGCATAAGCTTCCCGCAGCTCCCATTGGCCAGGAATGGCAAACCATGGCCACTGGGAGCTGCAAGCGGGGCTTACCCTGGACAAGCCATGAACCAAGTTTGGGAACCCCTGCACTAACCTAACCTCAATTTGCAGTTTGGAGACCAGATCCAGAGTTTCTTGGATGTGAACTCAGGAGGAGACCAATAGGCTTTGAGAAGTGGTTTTCATCCTGTGATCCACACATCCTGGGGCTTCGCCAACTATGTCTAAGATTTCCAAAGGGGTCTGAACGACCATCTGAAATTTTTTAGGGGGGCTGCAAATGAAAAAAGGTTGAAAACCACTGGCTTAGAGTGCCTAAGGAACATACTGAATCAATGCATACATACCCCTATGCTCTCTTTTGGGTGTTTGATGACTGGCACCAACAACCCCTATTCCCCATCCCAAAACTCTGTAGATGAATTTAGCTCTCGGCATTTTCACTCTTCAGATTTGTTATGTACCGTGTAGTAATTGTTTAGCCAAGTATCGATATTTACCCCCTTTTAATCTTTTCTCATAAGTCAACCACTCCAGCTCCTTAACTTGTGTTGGTCTTCCTTGAAGTTCCTCCAATTTGTTGTACAATATAACATGGAAGTCTTTATCAGCATCACTGCTTTTTAAGTTGCTCCCTTGCTATTGAATATTTAAATGTTTTAGATAATGCATTCTTAACATTAAAAAGTCTCACTACTATTAATAAAAAAGACTACATGCAATTAAATCCCAAACAGAACTCTGATTTTATTAATCCTGCTACCATTAGGGGTTTATGTCTCATGTGGATGCTTACATAAACCCAAGTGAGAAGCAGCAATTCTTTCTTCACTTTGAAAGAGATTCAAGCTATGTATAATTTCTGCAATACGAGCATAGGAAAGTTTTGTGTAATAGTTTTGCAAATGCTCATCCCCGCTATGTTTGAAAATAAGCTAGTGGAAATTCTTCTGTTCTGTACCCACTTCATAAATTTTACATCATTATTTTTGCCTTGATGAATGCAGTTGCTTTTCTCTCTAGGGAGACTAGCAGAATGATAACAAAGCACTTCCAGATTTAATGATTGATAAAATAAGCCCAAAATGTCACAATGTACACACTGTGGTCTCCACAAACTGAATGTCTTAATCTTTTCACACCAGTTGTTTCTGGTTCATCCAAGAATAAAACTGCATAAAATATATTCTCAGACTTGGCTTTAAGAGCTGTGCATCTACCTCGCTGGGCAAAGATGCTGTGATATTCCCCTTGACATGTAGGTGCTCAGTCAGCAATAAGCATGGTAGACAAGAGTTGAACAGCCTGGACTGTGAAAGAAGTTGAGGGCATTCCCTCTGATACAAGGGCAGAATTTCTGGAGAACTTGTTGGCTGCAGCCTGTTAGAAAGAAAAGTGGGATCTTTCTCTCCATGACTTTCCCTTTGGAACACGATCAAAGCCCAAGTTATTTCATTCTATGAAAATTACATTCTTATTTTTAAGGCAATTAAAATCACAGGAGTACTGTTCCAGCAGCACTGTATGCTGCTAGCAGTTTACTTCCTGCCCTCACCCATGATATCCAGCCATGACACAAATGCTGATGCTACTAGGATAGCATGTGTGCCCGGTACACAGCACCCATGCACATGAGTGCCCAACCATGGCTTCCTGCCCCGTGTTGTAAGATTCTATAACTAGGACCATCAAGTACTCTGGTGCAAGCACTAAGATCACTGTGGCAATGGAAGAAGAGCTTTGCAAATTCATTATCTCCTTGTTCCTGATCATGGTTTTTATTATTTTTTTCTTACTTTTTCTTAGTTATTTTTAACTATTTTCATTTTGATAGGAGGGCCTTCCAATTATGGCTATTGGTGGATGAAGGGGTCCCTCCTGGTAGCAAGAATCATTTGGGGTTAGATGCGCAAACACTTTCAGGGATGGGAACACGTTCACATAACCAGTCCCGATTTCATAGTTCAGCTTGTGTGGGAGACATCATGCTAATATAAGCCAGTGCTTCTATCCAATATTCTCATGAGAATGGACATGAAAATTCTTGCTGTCACTAAGGCCACATTAAGGAAACAAATGCTTAAAAACTAAGAAATGTGCATACTGGTTTGCATACAGTAAGAACTGACTTCAACGTTCACCCAAAGTGATTTTTTTTCTTTTGAAGTTCTATAAAATCCAGACACTCATTATTTTTTGTTTTTACACATCTCTGCATTTATAGAATTGAGAGGTCATCTAGTCCAGCCCCCTGCACTGAGGCAGGGCCAAGTCTACTCAGACCATTAGGTGTCTGTCCAACCTGTCTGAGAAACCTCTAATGATGGGGATCCCACAACTTCCTTTGGAAGCCTATTTCAGTGTTGATCTATCCTTATAGTTAGAAACTTCCCCCTCCCCTAAAATTTAACCTTCCTGCAAGATTAAGACAATTTCTTCCTGTCCTACCTTCAATGGACATGGAGAACAACTGATCATCATCCTTTTTATAATAGCCCTTAACATATTTGAAGACTTATCAGCTCCCACCTCACTCTTCTTTTCTCAACAGTAAACATATACCAAGGTTTTGTGGGGATTTTTAAATCCTCCCTCAGAGGTCAGGTTTTCTAAAGCTTGCACCATTTTTGTTGCTCTCTTCTGGACTCTCTCCAATTTGTCCACGTCTTTATTAAAGTGTGGTGATCAGAGTTGGACTCAGTACTCCAGCTGAGGCCTCACCAATGCCAAGTAGAGAAACACCATTACCTCCACTATCTTATACATGACATTCTGGTTAATACAACCCAGACTGATATAAGCCTTTTTCTAAAGTGTTCCACACTGTTAATTCTTATTCAATTTGTGGTCCACTATAACCTCCTGATCCTTTAAAGCAGTATTACCGTCTAGCCAGTTATTCCCCATTTTGCAGCTGTGCCTTAGATTTTTATTTCCATGTTCTATCCCGAGATCATAGTACTGTGCATTCCCTGACCAGGCTGAAGCAGTAAGTGGTACCAAAAAATCTTCCAAGAGTACCTTCTTCTTGCAAGATTTTTGCCTGTTTTTGGTGACCGAAGGAGGTTTGGCTCAATCCATTTTCTGAAGTATTTATCTGAACAGAATGCCTAAAGTCTTCAAGGTTCAGCTATTACTAATGGTAGCATATTAGCTGTCAACTACAGATCAAGCCCGTCCATGAAAGTCCTGATTTTGCTTGTGACACAAAATGGAAGAATTCTGCCTTACGTGTCCAGTGTTATTTTCCAGAGGTCTGTGGAGCAGTTCTTATATGGCTTAATCCTGTTGCAACTGAAGTCAAAGGAAAGACTTCCACGGACTTCAGCATAAGGTGGAGCTGGTCCATAATACCTGCTAAACTGTACCTCATCTCTGTCCTGTGCAAAATATCAGTGGACACTGTGCAAAGTTGTCAGTTGGTAATTCAGAGGAAATCAGCAGTATTGCAACAGTGAAAGACTGAGCCCCCCAATCTTCTAATAATCTATCCAGATGGTCTCATATCATATTGGTCTCATAAACATGTACAATAAATATTTTTCTAATATACAGTTAAATATGGGCCTAGTTTTAAAATCTAGGGACAAGATTTTCAAAAATAGTAGCCTAAAGTTAAGCTTCTAGGTCTACAGTCAGGCACTTCAGCACTTTTGAATATCCAGCCACTCACTTAAGACCCAGCATCTCTCATCAGCTACTGATTACATGACTGTTTTTAGGAATCCAGTTAATACTGATTTTAGATTATAAGAGCTGATTTAGCTTCTGAATGACACTTTAATTGGGAATTAGGTGCTTTGGAAAATAGGATGTAGGCTCTAAGTCACTCACATGCTTTTGAAAAGTTTATCCTGAGTCTTGAAAATGTTTGCATCGTTAGCTGTCACCTACTACACCACAGAAACACAAGAACCCATATGGGGTACCATCAAACAACAATTCGTACTTGATGGGGACCACGTCCTGAAAGAAATCTTTCTCGAACGTCATCTTCGGGCCTTCAGACAGCCCCCCAACTTTGCCAAACTCATCATCAGAAGCAAGCTCCCCACACAGCAGGGCACTCTAACTCAAAGCGGCAACTCAGAGCCAGAATAGATGCAAAACCTGCAGACATCTCTCCATTGCTACAATGATCAATATCCCCCACAAAACATCTTTCAAAATTCATGAGTCCTATACATGCCTATCACAACATGGGACATACCTCATCCAGTGCATCAAATGCCCCAACAAAAACTATGTGGTGAAACCAGACAATCACTACGCTCTTGAATGAACTCACACAGAAAAAAGATGAAACAAAAACACCGCATCACCTGTGGGCGAACACTTTTCACAAAGTGATCACTCCACATCTTACCTCTCAGTCTCATCCTCAAAGGAAACCTGCAGAAGGTTCCTGCAGAACACTTTCAAAAGATGAGCCGGGGAGGTTAAATTCATTACTCTGCTAGACAGTAAAAATCATGGTCTCAACAGAGACACTAGTTTTATGGGTCATGAAAACAATTTGTAACCTACTAACCCTCCTTTGTCCTATGACTGCAGAGGTGTTAATTGCCCACTTCATTTTAAGTACTTTCTTGCAACATGTGTTTACCCTTTATGCTTAATAATCTGTCCCATCTTGTATTTATCTGTGACAAGATGGGACAGATTATTTATCTGGTTACTTTTTCCAGACCTGAAGAAAAACTGTCAGAGCTGGAGAGCTGAAGAGCTTTCCAGACCTGAAGAAAAGCTCAACAGCTTGTCTCTTCCACCCACAGAAGTTGGTTCAGTAAAAGATATTACCTCACCCACCTAGTCTCGCTCTAAAATGTGCCTTAAGTGTCTAATCTGAGTCACTCAAATTTGAAAATGGAGCCTTGAAACGATTACAGGTGACAAATATACTTACAAATTAATACTTCCCAAAGGCCTTTCATAACCATCACCACCACAGAACTCAAATTTAACAGCTCCAAGACTTACAACTTTACCTACCTACCTATTGTAACATCAGGCTTTCATTTGACTTACACTTACCCTTTGCCAGAAAATTTAATAATCCATCCATAAAGATACCATTCATAGGTAAATCAGACTTTCAGCTTCCTTAGACAGGGCTCCTTTTTCCTTAAAAAAAACAACCAAATTTTCTTGATCTACTGAGAGAGCAATAGTCATATTGAAGCAGAAATTGTGACAGGGTCAGCTACATAATCTCTTCATTTATGATTCTCGATGGCTGAATTCCAGCAAGGAAGTATTGCCTTTGATAGACTGACTGTTGCCTTCACTGTGTTCCATGTTTAAATACTTTATCCTTCTGATGATTTACCAGTATCATTCTAATTTCTTATTTGGAATTCTGAAAGTTTTATCTTTCTCTTCCAGCTCCTCTTTCTGTCCAGAGATTTAACTAATCCATGAGAACTTCATTTCAGAGGTACTTAAAACTAAAATATATGGTTTCCTGCAGAAGTTCTTGATTCCCAGACTGATTGTAAGAGTGATCTGAGGGGATCTTTTTAATTAATTCAGATGATTAAGCTGGTTAAGCAGAAGGGCATTATAGACTAAAAGTGCTTTTACTTATGAAAGTAAAATGCCTAAGTGGGTGGTAGTAAGTATGATGAGAACTTGAGTGAGTCTTACAGAATTTGACTGACTACAGGAACAAAATTTCCTTTAAAGTAGTGTACTGGTCTTCTGAAAACAGTACTACATCTGCAAATATTTTGTGACCTTTCAGGTCATGGGATATGGGTTGGTAAGCCTGGCTATCAACCTCCTAAAATAAAATGTGTGATATATAATCTGTTATTTAGTGCAAACATCTTAAAACTTCTCTGTACTTTCACAACACTTACATAAATATTCCTATTTGTAACTCTTGATCTTATGCACGTGGGTCATTGTTTCCTTTTTCACATACAAGAGAAGCTACATAGAAGTTAAATGGAGAAATATTTAACCTAAAGAAATAAGGAATCCAACATTTTCTCCAGTTAATTTCACTGCACCGTTGAAAATCCTCTAAAAACATGGAAGAGAGAACTGTTTCATGGTAAAAAGATTTCAGAAATATGCACTGTTAACATTTTTGCCCCGTTATAACCAGTTAGAGAGCTGCTTGAAACATTTCAGATTTCGACAGATTGGAAAGTGAACATCCCATTACTTGACTAGCTCTACCTAAGATGCATCATAGGACTGTATTTCTCCCCCACCCTAGTCTTCAGATGTCATAGGGAGCAAGAGCCATACCAGAGTAAATATCGGGCCAGATGCCCAGGTGACAAATTCTTGTCACTGCATTCAGTACTTTTATTTTAGTTTTGTGGAATCATTTTTATTGACATCTTGAGCATTTGTTTTTATCCCTGCTGCTTTACAAAATATTCAACCTTAAGAGTGTTCAACAGACCAGCAAATGCTACAAGACTTAATATAGCAAAACCCAGACTTTGGACCAAAGGCACTTTCTATTCACTATATTCTCTTGGATAGGGAATTTCAGGGAACAAACTAAAAACTTACAGTATTTTAACAAGATGTCCTTATACCACGCACAAGAAGCTCATGGATCCCCACACTTACCTTCATAGATCCAGTAACCATCCGAAACACACCAAGAAATCTGTTACCTATAGCCAGGCACTCAGACATCGCAGAATATGCTCTGAGGAGAAAATCTGGGATATAGACCTTAACATGCTCAAAACCATCTTCACCAACCTAGGATACTCCAGAGAAGTAGATCACATTATGGGAGAGGCTACCCAAATACCCGAGAGAACCTGCTTCAATATAGAAATAAAACCCCTCCAACTACACACCCCTACTTGTCACCTACATGGCACACCAAACAACTACATTCCATACTTGATTGGGACGTCATCCTGAAAGAAATCTTTCCTGAATCCTCCTCTTCTGGCCTTCAAACACCACCCCATCCCCCACCTTCTCCAAGCTCACCATCAGAAGCAAGCTCCACACTGACCAGGTCAAACCAACTCAAAGCGGCACCAGATCCTGCCAGAACAACAGATGCAAAACCTGCAGATATAGCTCTGCTACTATTATGATCACTCCCCCCACCCCGCAACACACATTTCAAGATCCTTAGATCTTGTGTGCAGGCAGTCAGGACCACTGTGACCATCCAGCCTTTCTGGCCTTGACATCTGAATCTGTGCCCTGGTCTACACTAGGACTTTAGGTCGAATTTAGCAGCATTAAATCGATGTAAACCTGCACCCGTCCACACGATGAAGCCCTTTATTTCGACTTAAAGGGCTCTTAAAATCGATTTCCTTACTCCACCCCTGACAAGCGGATTAGCGCTTAAATCGGCCTTGCCAGGTCGAATTTGGGGTACTGTGGACACAATTCGACGGTATTGGCCTCCGGGAGCTATCCCAGAGTGCTCCATTTTGACCGCTCTGGACAGCACTCTCAACTCAGATGCACTGGCCAGGTAGACAGGAAAAGAACCGCGAACTTTTGAATCTCATTTCCTGTTTGGCCAGCGTGGCAAGCTGCAGGTGACCATGCAGAGCTCATCAGCAGAGGTGACCATGATGGAGTCTCAGAATCGCAAAAGAGCTCCAGCATGGACCGAACGGGAGGTACGGGATCTGATCGCTGTATGGGGAGAGGAATCCGTGCTATCAGAACTCCGTTCCAGTTTTCGAAATGCCAAAACCTTTGTCAAGATCTCCCAGGGCATGAAGGACAGAGGCCATAACAGGGACCCGAAGCAGTGCCGCGTGAAACTGAAGGAGCTGAGGCAAGCCTACCAGAAAACCAGAGAGGCGAACGGCCGCTCCGGGTCAGAGCCCCAAACATGCCGCTTCTATGATGAGCTGCATGCCATTTTAGGGGGTTCAGCCACCACTACCCCAGCCCTGTTGTTTGACTCCTTCAATGGAGATGGAGGCAATACGGAAGCAGGTTTTGGGGACGAAGAAGATGATGATGAGGAGGAGGTTGTAGATAGCTCACAGCAAGCAAGCGGAGAAACCGGTTTTCCCGACAGCCAGGAACTGTTTCTCACCCTGGACCTGGAGCCAGTACCCCCTGAACCCACCCAAGGCTGCCTCCTGGACCCAGCAGGCGGAGAAGGGACCTCCGGTGAGTGTACCTTTTAAAATACTATACATGGTTTAAAAGCAAGCATGTGAAAGGATTACTCTGCCCTGGCATTCGCGGCTCTCCTGGATATACTCCCAAAGCCTTTGCAAAAGGTTTCTGGGGAGGGCAGACTTATTGCGTCCTTCATGGTAGGACACTTTACCACTCCAGGCCAGTAACACGTACTCGGGAATCATTGTACAACAAAGCATTGCAGTGTATGTTTGCTGGCGTTCAAGCAACATCCGTTCATGTGTTATCCTCAGGAGAGTGAGATATAATCCATGGTCACCTGGTTGAAATAGGGTGCCTTTCTTCAGGGGACACTCAGAGGAGCCCATTCCTGCTGGGCTGTTTGCCTGCGGCTGAACAGAAATGTTCCCCGCTGTTAGCCACAGGGAGGGGGGAGGGTTGAGGGGGTAGCCACGCGGTGGGGGGAGGCAAAATGCGACCTTGTAACGAAAGCACATGTGCTATGTATGTAATGTTAACAGCAAGGTTTACCCTGAAAGAGTGTAGCCAGTGTTTTATAAAATGTGTCTTTTTAAATACCGCTGTCCCTTTTCTTTTCTCCACCAGCTACATGTGTTTCAATGATCACAGGATCTTCTCCTTCCCAGAGGCTAGTGAAGATTAGAAAGAAAAAAAAACGCACTCGAGATGAAATGTTCTCCGAGCTCATGCTGTCCTCCCACACTGACAAGGCACAGACGAATGCATGGAGGCAAATAATGTCAGACTGCAGGAAAGCACAAAATGACCAGGAGGAGAGGTGGCGGGCTGAAGAGAGTAAGTGGCGGGCTGAAGAGAGTAAGTGGCGGGCTGAAGAGAGGGCTGAAGCTCGAATGTGGCGACAGCGTGATGAGAGGAGGCAGGATTCAATGCTGAGGCTGCTGGAGGACCAAACCAGTATGCTCCAGTGTATGGTTGAGCTGCAGCAAAGGCAGCTGGAGCACAGACTGCCACTACAGCCCCTGTGTAACCAACCGCCCTCCTCCCCAAGTTCCATAGCCTCCACACCCAGACGCCCAAGAACGCGGTGGGGGGGCCACCGGCCAACCAGCCACTCCACCACAGAGGATTGCCCCAAAAAAAGAAGGCTGTCATTCAATAAATTTTAAAGTTGTAAACTTTTAAAGTGCTGTGTGGCATTTTCCTTCCCTCCTCCACCACCCCTCCTGGGCTACCTTGGTAGTCATCCCCCTATTTGTGTGATGAATGAATAAAGAATGCATGAATGTGAAGCAACAATGACTTTATTGCCTCTGCAAGAGGTGATCAAAGGGAGGAGGGGAGGGTGGTTAGCTTACAAGGAAGTAGAGTGAACCAAGGGGCGGGGGGTTTCATCAAGGAGAAACAAACAGAACTTTCACACCGTAGCCTGGCCAGTCATGAAACTGGTTTTCAAAGCCTCTCTGATGCGTACCGCACCCTCCTGTGCTCTTCTAACCGCCCTGGTGTCTGGCTGCGCATAACCAGCAGCCAGGCGATTTGCCTCAACCTCCCACCCCGCCATAAACGTCTCCCCCTTACTCTCACAGATATTGTGGAGCACACAGCAAGCAGTAATAACAGTGGGAATATTGGTTTCGCTGAGGTCTAACCGAGTCAGTAAACTGCGCCAGCGCGCCTTTAAACGTCCAAATGCACATTCTACCACCATTCTGCACTTGCTCAGCCTGTAGTTGAACAGCTCCTGACTGCTGTCCAGGCTGCCTGTGTACGGCTTCATGAGCCATGGCATTAAGGGGTAGGCTGGGTCCCCAAGGATACATATAGGCATTTCAACATCACCAACAGTTATTTTCTGGTCTGGGAATAAAGTCCCTTCCTGCAGCTTTTGAAACAGACCAGAGTTCCTGAAGATGCGAGCGTCATGTACCTTTCCCGGCCATCCCACGTTGATGTTGGTGAAACGTCCCTTGTGATCCACCAGAGCTTGCAGCACTATTGAAAAGTACCCCTTGCGGTTTATGTACTCGCCGGCTTGGTGCTCCGGTGCCAAGATAGGGATATGGGTTCCGTCTATGGCCCCACCACAGTTAGGGAATCCCATTGCAGCAAAGCCATCCACTATGACCTGCACATTTCCCAAGGTCACTACCCTTGATATCAGCAGATCTTTGATTGCGTGGGCTACTTGCATCACAGCAGCCCCCACAGTAGATTTGCCCACTCCAAATTGATTCCCAACTGACTGGTAGCTGTCTGGCGTTGCAAGCTTCCACAGGGCTATCGCCACTCGTTTCTCAACTGTGAGGGCTGCTCTCATCTTGGTATTCATGCGCTTCAGGGCAGGGGAAAGCAAGTCACAAAGTTCCATGAAAGTGCCCTTACGCATGCAAAAGTTTCGCAGCCACTGGGAATCGTCCCAGACCTGCAACACTATGCGGTCCCACCAGTCTGTGCTTGTTTCCCGAGCCCAGAATCGGCATTCCACAGCATGAACCTGCCCCATTAGCACCATTATGCATGCATTGGCAGGGCCCATGCTTTCAGAGAAATCTGTGTCCATGTCCTGATCACTCACGTGACCGCGCTGACGTCGCCTCCTCGCCCGGTAGCGCTTTGCCAGGTTCTGGTGCTGCATATACTGCTGGATAATGCGTGTGGTGTTTAATGTGCTCCTAATTGCCAAAGTGAGCTGAGCGGACTCCATGCTTGCCTTGGTATGGCGTCCGCACAGAAAAAAGGCGCGGAATGATTGTCTGCCGTTGCTCTGACGGAGGGAGGGGCGACTGACGACACGGCTTACAGGGTTGGCTTCAGGAGGCTAAAATCCACAAAGGGGGTGGCTTTACATCAAGGAGTAGTTCAGGCAGGACTTCACGGAGGGTTCCAATAAGAAATGGTGCACCTAAGTTATTGTTCTTATTGGAACAAGGAGGTTAGCCTGGCCTCTGATTGATACATGGCTAGATCTACCTCGCTGTACCTTCTCTGTGAGTGACTGCAGTGTGACCTAGAGGAATGATTCCCCTAGACAGGGGAGGAGGCAAATGAGTACAAACAAATCTGGTCTATTTCTTGTTTTGATCCACTCCATCTATCTTTTACATCTTTGGCTGGCAGCAGACGGTGCAGAAGGACATATTGCCTGCCTGCTCACCATAAGACGGTTCAATAGGACTGACTGCCGGACTAAAAAAAATGACCTGGTCAAGTCACTAAAAATTTAGTCCCTGCGCCCATGTCTGCCCAGGCGCTCCTGATCACACAGGCGACCAGGAGTACCTCGGACATGACGAGGACGGCTACCAGTCGTATTGTACCGTCTGCTGCCACAAGGCAATGGGTTGCTGCTACTGTGTAGCAATGCCGTGCCACATCTGCCAGCACCCAGGAGACATACGGTGACGGTTACCTGAGCGGGCTCCATGCTTGCGGTGGTATGGCGTCCGCACAGGTAACTCAGGAAAAAAGGCGCGAAACAATTGTCTGCCCTTGCTTTCACGGAGGGAGGGAGGGAAGGGGGGGACTGACGATATGTACCCAGAACCACCCGCGACAATGTTTCAGCCCCATCAGGCATTGGGATCTCAACCCAGAATTCCAATGGGCAGCGGAGACTGCGGGAACTGTGGGATAGCTACCCACAGTGCAACGCTCCGGAAGTCGACTCTAGCCTCGGTACTGTGGAAGCACTCCGCCGAGTTAATGCACTTAATGCACTTCTGTGGGGACACACACACTCGAATATATAAAACCGATTTCTAAAAAACCTACTTCTATAAATTCGACCTTATTCCGTAGTGTAGACATACCCTGTGAATGTTCTTCACCTCTTCTTTCACAGGTCATGGAGAGAACAGGAAGTTCTGCTCTGCCCTCAACATGGTGCTGCTAACACGTGCAGCTCTGTAGTATAACAATAACTGTCATAAATCTCAGGCTTAAGTTGGTTACCTGCAGGAATTATTTCCCCAATGCACAACTGGCCAGATGCATTTTGGAGGGTTTTTAAAAAAAAAACAAACAAAAAAACAAATACCTTCCTCTGAAGCATCAGAGATTGGCCACAGCTGGAGAGGGAACACCAGACGGACCAGTGCTCTGAGGTAATACAGACAATCATCTTTCTTAGGTGCCTGCTGGTGTCTCTTGCTTACGTGATCAAGTTCAAGCTGATCACCAGAATTGGGGCCAGGAAGGAATTTTCCCCCAGGCCAAATTGGCAGGACCTTAGGGGGGTTTTGTCTTCCTCTGGAGCATGGACTGTTGATTGCCTGCTGGGAACATCTGGGCATATTTTACCTACCCGTGTCATCGCAGGGGCCTCTAATTTGTGGCACACAAAAGTTTAGTCTCCTGAAGACTGAAATGTTTTAGTCTCAAGTTACTGGGCTCAATATAGGGGTGAAATTTAAATGGCCTGTGATTTACCGATCGGACTAGATGATCTGATGGTCCCTTCTGCCCTTAAACTCTCAGTGGGGTGCTATGTTGGCTGGGATGTGTGATTTCCTCCCCCCCCCCCAACTCCTAAATGACAGAGCTATGCCAACAAAACTTTTAACAGTAGACCAGGCCTCAGTTGCAAAGAAGCAACAGGACCTTAGCCCTACTTTCCTTAACAAAGGTAGAATAGCAAAGGTTAGCTGTTAGGCTGATAGCGATGAAAGCCCAATGAGGAGTCTTCTGCAAGCATTGAATCCTTTGTAAATATCACCCCATGGCCTCTTTAGTGTCCACATAGTGACATATTAATAGCTCAGATAACAGTTGGGTAAAAATGTGGAGAGCACATTTCCAAGTTCACATGAAGGGCAGATTTTGCTTCAGACACACCATGGAAGAATAAGCTCTGGCACACACCACTACCCTGTAGCTAATACAACTAATGCAAAGTCCTGAACACATGAAAGGGTCCCCAGTTGCCCAGTTCTGCCCATGGAAGTGATAGCAAAAACAAACAATACATTCAGGACCAAAACAACTAAACGATCAGTGCCTAGGTTTTCTAAGGTGTCTAGAAATTAACAAGGAAAGAATTCACAATGCAGGGAGGGATTACTGCACTGATTTACAGCATGGGATCCTACTGAACAGCCCTGGATTGATTTCTCAGTGCACCATTAATGCGTTTCACCTCTACCTATATGAAGCCCAGAAACAGGCTTCCTCCAGAGACGAGCAGTACCTGACGGTAATGAGGGGGCAAAGCGAGGGCAGCCGGCTTCAGCAATGTTGCTGAGCATGCTCAGTCCATATGAGCATGCTCAGTACAAGCAAATCGGGGGGAAAGGGGGTCATGTGACCTTGTATGGCCCCCACATGCGTCATCTCTGCATGGGAGGAGTGTAAAGCAACCTCAAACCATGGACAGGCCACATGGCTGTATTCCAGCCTCCTCCATGGTTATGGGCTGGAATAGTGGTTGCTGTCCCTTTATGCACACTGTGTCGGGGTTATTAGGTCCTGGATCTATGTGAACTCAGATGCAATGGGCTCCTCCTGCACAATGCTCCTCTCTATGCCAGCTCACTGGGAGCCCATTTCTACTACTGGATATTGGTCTGCTTGTCTCCTCCCTCCACAAACTCACTTGTGCATGGAGGATAAGCATCACCGAGGGCGTTGGACAGACTCTCTGCACTGGGGTGAATTTCACCATCTATAATGGCAATTATGTATCTTGTACCAGCAACGGAAAATTCTGCCATTGGTTGCATCTTTGGAACCGTGTTAAGATACATTCTGCCTTTATTTTTATAGCTGCAAGTCCACTGGGCCAAATCATGCCTTAGCACAATCCACAGAACCCAACAGAGTAGTGCCTGCTTACTACAGGGCTAAAGTTGGCTTCTCATTTGCACCACCACGGTGGTATAAAGGGCCCATGGAGTGAGTGTAAATAATTTATTCACACTTTAAGCCCCATTTAAACTACCAGAGCAGTGGTGGGAATGGACGGGGCTTAGTGTAAATTGGAACCTAGACCATGGTGTTTAATGACAGCCTCTTAACTAGGTGTTGCCAATTCCTGCAAATTATGTAAGATATAAGGTAGCAATCACTTCCAATATTTTCTTTTTGTCCCAATTTATGTGAAACAGAAAAGGAGAACACCTCAAATCCTACACTGAAGGTGACTGAAATGCCTTTAAAATAATAAACTGACAATGTTAACAGGATATGGGTAGGGAGGTAGGAATTACAAACAAGCACAACCAGACACTGTTTCCCACTAGTTCCCTCTTTGCTTTCCTCCCAAGACTCAAGTTTGGTATTTTCTCTACCAGAGCTGTCGACATCTCTAATCTAATCTAATCTAAAGCTGTGTTAATAACATAGTCGCTTGTTGTACTGATTAGATGCTAGTGTGATCAGCAGCTGCTGCAAGACCCACTGTAAACTTTCAGACCTGTAACTCAGGACATAACAGGCAAAAGCCTATCAGGTCCACTGTGAAAGGCATTTATTTGAATGCATATGTGCTTATATGTTCTCTCTTAGGATCAAATCTTGCCAAGCTCTCTCAGACAAAGCTCCCATTTGGTTTCAGTGGGAGTTTTGCCCAAGTGAGATGGGCAGAATTTCTTTCCTGATGTCTCGGGATGTAAACAGGAGTTTTGCTTTTGTTTTAACTGGGGGGAAAGGCAGTGTCAAGTGTTTTAATCCCTAAAACCAGTAATCCATCTGGCCATCTGGAGAGAAACAATTATCTGATAGTATTGATCTACATCTGAACTATCATAAAAATGCTTATTTATCAGATGGCAAAATAATGAGATCAATTAAAAAATAACCAGAATACATAAAACATTGCATTCATGGGAGGCTGAGAGGATGAACAGCACATGGTTTTATAACAGATAAGAATAGGAAATAGAAAGGGAAAGCTAGGAGAGAATGAACAGCTGTGAAATCTATTAATTTAAAAAAAAATCAAAGAAAACAGAGGAAGAGTACAGAATTGGTGCAAAACTGAGTCTAATAGAAAAATAATTCCTAAAGGATTCTCTATTATAATTCTCAAATGCAAATAGTAAATCTCGGTGTTTTTCCTTAAAGCTAATAAACTTAAACTTACACCTCTTAGGCCCTGATCCTGGAAATTGTTGCAGAGACCAAATGTAGCGTCTATGCAGAGCCCCACTGTAGTTACTGGGGATCTGTGCAAGTGTAGTGGCATGTCCTGCCCAGAGGTAGAACACTGCATGGTCAGGCCTTCAATATTAATCAGCAGAAGAACAGGTATTCGGCCTCGTGATTAAAATATTTTTAAAAGGTGCATGACTTAATATTTAGTGTTGCCATTTTACAGTGGATCGAACTAAGGCCCTGATCCTGCACAGACTTAGTCACATGCTTAAATGTATGGATTGTGGGTAGTCTAAATGAAATCAATGCAGTGTATACATTTAAGGAGGTCTGTATAAAGCTTTTCAGGTTTCAAACCCTCTTTAAGACTCTCCTTTACCGTGATGCCTACAAAAAAACCTTGATCGTAGTTAGGCTGTTGGTGTGCTGAAATCATTGCCTACTCTGCTGCTCAATATTCTCTCATTGTTTCCTTGTACTCCCCCATTTGTCTGTCTGTAACTATCTGTTGTCTCTTGTCTTATACTTAGGGCTTGTCAATTCCCCAGTACCTGTAGACGTGCGGTGATCGATGCATCAGCGCTCGATTTAGCGGGCCTAGTGAAGTCCTGCTAAATCAACCGCAGATCACTCTCCCGTCGACTTGTGTACTCCACCTGAATGAGAAGCGCAAGGGGAGTTGACGGGAGAGCGTCTCCTGTCAACATAGCATAGTGTGGACCCCGCGGTAAGCAGATCTAAGTACGTCGACTTCAGATACATTATTCACGTAGCTGAAGTTGTGTAACATAGATCCATCTCCCCCCGTGGTGTAGACAAGGCCTTAGATTGTCATCTCTTTGGGGCAGGGACTATATGAACTGCACCTAGCAATACTCAGCGGTTCTTATGCACTGTGCTAATACAAGTACTAATAACTGATCCTGCTCATACAAAAATAGTGTGCCACTCAGAAAATTTCATCTAATGCAGTGCAAGTACGTGGCATCACTTAGTGGTGGGAAATGGTTTAGATATCCCCAGTATTTTATATACACACATTTTAATTACTTTGAACTACTTACTCTTAATCCCAAGGAGTTTAATTTACATTTTCTGCCATATTAGCTATCAAAAAACCTGTATTTAAAACTAGAGAAAAAATAATGATTTAGTTTAAACTATCTTGTGCAAGTAATACTGTTTGACTCATTAATTCGGAGCTGGCAATTAATTAAAGTTCTAAAACTTCCATTTCCATTGTTTTTATAGCACCTTTTGTCCATACCCGAAGGGGCTGATCCAAAGCCCATTGAAGTTAATGGAATGACTCCAAATGACTTCAGTGGGCTTTGGATCAGGCCCTAAAGTCCATTACAGATGGTATATGCAGGGATTACTCACAAACAAAACAGCAGCCACTCTGCACCACCAGTAATGAACAATTATTTTAAGTGGGGATGTGCAGATGCACATTTACATGATTTTCATCAATGATCTGGAGAAAAACAAAATCACTGACAAAGTGTGCAGATGACACAAAAATTAGGGGAGTGGTATATAACTAAGAGCACGGATCTCTGATTCAGAGTGATCTGGATCGTTTGATGAACTGGGCACAAGCGAACAGTATGCATTTTAATACAACTAAATGTAAATGGATACAGCTGGGACTAAAGAATGTAGACCCCACTTACAGGATGCAGGGAACTCTCTCCTGGGAAGAAGTGACTCTGAAAAAGATTTGGGGGTCATGGTGGATAACCAGCTGAACATGAGCTCAACACTGTGGCCAAAAGAGCTTATATGATCCTGAGATTCATAAACAGGGGACTCCTGAGTGAGAAAAGAGAGGTTAGTTTACCTCTGTTTGACACTCATGAGACCACTGCCAGAACACTGTGTCCAGCTGTGGTGCCCACAATTCAAGAAGGATGTTGATAAATTGGAGAGAGAAGAGCAACAAGAACAATTAAAGGTTTGGAAAACATGACTTATAGTGATTGACTCAAGGAGCTCAATGTATTTAGCTTAATGAAGAGACGGTTAAGGAGTGACTTGATCACAACCTGTAAGTACCTGCATGGGGAACAAATACTTGAAAATGGGCTCTTCAGTCTAGCAGAGAAAGGTATAACATGATCCAATGGCTGGAAGTTAAAACTAGACAAATTCAGACTGGAAATAAGGTGCAAATTTTTAACAGTGAGAGTAATTATCATTGGAACAATCTACCAAGATTCATGGTGGAGTCTCCATCACTGACAATTTTTAAATCAAGATTGGATGTTGTTCTAGGAATTATTTTAGGGAAGTTGTATGGCCTGTGATATACAGGAGGTCAGACTAGACAATCACAATGGTCCTTCTGACCTTGGACTCTACCAGTCTACGAATCTCCAATTGAGATTGCGGTGGGCACGTCAGGTGGGCACTATTTAAGTATTGACTGAAAAGGAGGTCTACCACCAACTGATTTGCCAATTTCCTAAACCACCAAGGTTTTCCTTTATGTCTGTCATTCAAATGCTGATCAGGGCTGCCCCTGCTTAGCTTATGAGAACTCAACTTGATGTAGTATGATTGACTCAATAATTACTGATGTGGAATAAATGATATGGATATTACTGCCTATGCTGGCACAAGCATATAATCTCATAGTGCAAATGTCATTGCATGATGGTACAGATATCTTCTATCTTAAGTATTGCTAATATGCTCAGTCAACACTGAAGCCTAGATTTTATATTTGTATATAATACAAACACACACACATGGATACCATTCCTTATATGCCCAGATGCTAGACATCAGATTTATACATACCTGTATATAAAATATTTTACAAATACACACCCCCACACAATATTAAACAAAAAAAAGTTCAAATAATATTTTTAAGGTTCCAAAGTGAAGCACTCAAACATCGGGAAACGCTGGAATTCTAGCATTTCTGTGAATGCATTTTACTGCTTTAGTTACATAATCTTATAAAACTTTTTCACAGGATCTTGAAAAAGGGGTATTAATTTACAGAAATATTCATCATATAGTCTAAATGGTTTAACATAGCAATAGGCCAAAGGAGGGTATGTATAAGTTGGCCGTTTGTATGGCCTGATGTGTAACCCTGACTTCAGTATCCTACTGATGAATTAAGCGCAATCACTCAATGTTATTCCAGTATAGCAGCTAAACTGAAATTAAATTTGGAAAACAACACACTTTAAAAATTGAAGTGTTTATGCAATGTATCCTTCCACTAAGGAAAATAGTTCCTAGGAGAAGGATAAGAAAATAGAGCAAGGAAAAGTCAAATAAATAAAAATTAAAAAGGTATGTATTTGTTTGTTTGCTATTTTTAACATATTATTTTCTAACCAAAGGAAGCTACCTCAAGGCATTAACTGAGCAGAGCCGATGCCATCTGAAATCATTTAAAGAACTCTACTTTGCCTCTCATGCCTCATAATGCAGGTGACCTTGACTTTATCCTACTATGCTGCCTACCTTCTTGCTTTTTATAGCTTAACTAATGGCCTTTATTACTGATTTTGCTTCTAGTATATATTATGTTTAAGAAACCAAAAATGTAGCATTAAAATTATACTGTCAGCTCCCCTTCATTCCTTCTAAAAACCATCGAGCAATTACCTTCAAGCTGGCAATACCAAATTATTTCTAAGTGTATCACCTGTTGTCTATACTTTAGAAGATGATAATGTGCAATATAAATAGCTGTGCACTACATAACTTAAATTACAGTACATGAAACATACCATTGTCTTCATGGAAATAACAAACTAAGTTGCAGCATCTGAGTTGGATGTTACTTTAAAAGCCTGATCTTGCAAGATGCTGAGCCAGGTTGTATGGTGTGGAACAACTTCAAGCTCCAATGACTTGTAATTATTTAGCACGGACAAAAAGCTTTATTCTAATGCATAAGTTAAATTTTGAATTACTTATTTGTAGTTATTCAAATTTTGAATAACTCAGGTGTCTAAAATGCCTAGCACACATAGGGCTTGTCTACATTACCCTCTGGATCAACAGCCAGCGATCAATCCAGCGGGTGTCGATTTATCGCGTCTAGTCTAGATGCGATAAATGGACGGCCGAGCACTCTCCCATCGACTCCAGTACTCCACCAGGGCGAGAGTCGCAGGTGGAGCCGACGGGAGAGCGTCAGCCGTCAACTTACCACAGTGAAGACACCGCGGTAAGTAGATCTAAGTACGTCGACTTCAGCTACGTTATTCACTCAGCTGAAGTTGCATAACTTAGATCGATCATCCCCCCGCCAGAGTGTAGACCAGGCCATAGAGTTGTGCTAGCAGTCTAAAGGTTCAGCTACAAACTTTTAAAACTGAAATAGCGGTTTACACTTCCAAGATTTTTCCTTAATTGTACAATATCTTAATCTGCTTATAGCCTGTCTGGTTTTGTTTATCTGGAGCAAAGCAGCTTGCATGAGTAAGATAATTCAATTTCAAAAACGCATTCCATGAAGATGTCTCCAATATGCAGTTTTTAGTCACCAGTATTTTTCATTTTTGATGGGTTCCTCTTTCTGCAATTACGCCTTTCCTTTAAAATATTAATAATGTTATGGCTATAATATGCATGAAAGGGTTCTCTTTTTTAAAAAAAAATACCATCTTGTAAATCTGGATTTTTTTGGCCCTTCTGTGTGTGCAAATCTTTCTCACAAAGTATTAGTCATGCTCTGATTTCTGTTAAATACATGTGGTGAGCTAAGTTCGACCAGCTGACTTAGCATTAATATCTACAAACCAGTCTCAAGTTTAGATACTAATGCTATCTTTAGTTGCAAGCATAGCCTTATCCATTACAAACTAAATACACTGATGATTTCCCCAACATTTTCAGGCAAATTGTTTTTATTAAATGCTTTACTAAACATCAAATTAAAAATCAACCCAGTGGGGGGCAGGGAGGATCCAGAGAAAAGCTGTACAGAAAATAAAAAGCAATATGGAGTGTTATCTGTTCCAGCAGCCAGTCACTGATTTTGCAGTGGCTTACTTTAGTATTACTGTATATAGAAATCTAGACTCTGGGAAGACCCAAACCAGCACCAACGGGCACATTCTGAAGGAAATAAAACCATTGCAGAATGTAGATCAAGGGTGAAATCCTGACTCTACTGAAGCTAATGGTAGTTTTGAAGTTGATTTTCCTTTGACTTACACTTGGTTTAAACTAATGCAACTCCATTGATTTCAATGATCTTGCCCTTGATTTAACCAAGTGTACGTGACAGGGGGAATCAGGACTTTTATTTCTATTACAGAACGCTCTTCTTGTGGATCAACAGCACAGAGCTGTCACAGCTCCAGTGAAAATTGTTGTTTCACCATCCTCCTCTAACTCTCTGGCACCGTAAATCAAATCTTCGTGTGCAGTCTCTCAATCCCCTTCCTTACTGACAACATATCCAAGCTGTCAGATTTTTACCATAGCCCACTCCCATCCATGCCAAGGACTATAACTTTATAACACACGTTCTACATAGTCTGCTGAATTGCCATTATGTCCTGCCCAGTTATCACCTGGTGGAACATCCTACCACCCATTGAGGATCCCTGTTTGATTAAGTGAACCCCCATCCAGAGCTTATGCCCAAATAAATCTGTTAGTCTTTAAGGTGCCACCGGACTCCTCGTTGTTTTTGTGGATACAGACTAACCTGGCTACCCCTCTGGTACTCCTCATCCAGAGGCCAGTCAGAGATCTGGAGATTGCTCTGTGGAGACATGTACATAGATGAGCAATTACAAAAAGATTTCTGCTGCCTGACCTTTCTGCATAAGGGAGGAGCTGGTGGGACATGTGCATAAATCGGCACTATTCCACCTCCTATAGTTCTGGGAGCACCTTCAACAAACCTTTTTAATTTTCAGGCACCCTCTTGCTAACTAACTTTTACGACCTCCTCAACAACCTGCTTTGGATTGTTTTGGCCAAACCAAGCTAACTATTAAATAAGCCTAAGCAGCACATAATGAGATGTGAGGGACTTCTCGGCTTGGGGCCATATTTAGGAAACTCTTTAAAGCATGTGAATGAACTAAGTGCCATCTTAGACTGTAAGCTCTTTGGAGCAGGGGCTGTCTTTTTGTTCTGTGCTTGTACGGGGCCTAACCCAATGGGTTCCTGGTCTGTGACTGTGCTTCTGGGCATCACCACAATGCTATTAAGTATTAGTATTATTATTTATTAATGCAGCACCCATTAAATGGTACAATCTTTGTGGCTCAATGTGCCCCAAAATGGAGTTCTCTCTTCAGTGACCTCGGACAGTCATATGTCTTGCGATTAGATAGAGCTCCTCCTTGTTTCCCCAGCTTACCGTTGCTTTCATTTGAGTTCTGTACTCTTTTAGCCTTGTAAAAATAGAGGGACCAATATTGATATTTGAAGATCATTTTGCTTATGGTCTTCAGATAGGACTCTTTCCTTATCCCACACATAGAAAAGGGGCATACAAACAATGAACAATAAGGCGCTGTTATGAACATAGAGCAAATATGAACAAAATAAATAAATTTTAAAAAGCAAATAATCCTGAATATATTTGGTACCTTTCCTATAAAGCGATACCAGAGCATTTTACATCTTTAATAAACTAACATATAAACTATGCACAAAGTTCACTTCATCCACCACTGAAAACGTAACCTCTTGTAATGAAGTAGCTATGTAACAGACTACAGCAAAACGCCACAAGAGTTCACGGCAGGAAATGAAAAATGAGCCACTTTGGGATTTGGCCAGGACACTAAGGTCAAACATCATTACCCTTGCAAAACAAACTGCAGGATCTTGGATTATCACAAGAGGTCAAGACCTCCATTTAACCTACCTCCAGCATTGCAGTACACCTAGCACTAGGTCATTTTTTAAGTATGCTGGAAACAGGAGCACCATCACCTGTTGAATTACCAGCTCCATACCTTGCAGCACCTAGTCTTCACTGATCCACCTACTGTCCTGGCCTGACTCAGGTTTGTTTATTTGATCTGACGGAATCACAACCTAATGGAGCAGGGTGCTGATATGGATAATGCTTTAAAAAGAGGGATGTCTATTTGAATGATATTAAAGACATAAAAGGCCAATATGTAAGCAATGTTATCTTCTATTTGTACATCAGCTGAGGGCTCACTAAAGTGAAAGATCTGTATGTTTTTAAATATCTTACCTCCTCTTACAGTTCCTCTAAACAATTCTCAATTATTTCATAGTAACTCATGGGTATAGAGAGCACAGAAACATCATAAATTAGTAATGAAGTCACAATGGCAGCATTGCCAACTCATGATATTTGGTCTTTTTCTTAAAGCCCCTGCTCCTGGAATTGGGGGAAGTCACATAAGAATCTCAGTTTTTATTTTGAAAAAGATAATTTCTAGCCCTCATTGTTGCAAAGAGAAGTTTGAAGCCTCAAAGCTCCAAAAGAAAATAAAAAGAACTTAACAGTTATTATTTCTTGAGGTTTGTTTTTTTTTTTATAAATACTGTCATGAATATTGGGAGCCTGACTTATGGGTTTTTTTATTATTACTATTTGCCGTTTTGCTGTAGCCATGTTGGTCCCAGGATCCGAGAGAGCCAAGGTAGGTGAGGTAATACACCACTTACTGGACCGACTTCTGCTGGTGGAAGAGACAAGCTTCTGAGCTTCACAGTCTCGAAAGCTTATCCTTGTCACCAACAGAAGTTAGTCCAATAAAAGGTATTACCTCACATACATTGGGCTACCATGATTTTTCAACTTTTGAGATTGGCATCCCACAATGGGCTTGATTCACTAGTGTGCAAAATAATTATGATTCCGGTACATTTTGGTCTCATCGTGTATTAGTGAGGATGACCTATACAAAATACAGGGCCAGTGGAGAATCAAACCCCACATATTTGCCTGTCCATGATTTATTTACTTCTCTGATGTGCTTGATCACTGTTTTAGTTCTCAGAGTTACCGCAGGGCTGGTCCCTGGACATCACTTGTGCACATGGCATGCTGCTATCTAAGGCGATTTTAGAAATAAATTAAAATATTAACACGGGAAAACATCAGTAGTGACAACATCAAACATCTCTTTTAATTAGTTATCCTTAATAATAGATAACCTAAAGCCAAGCTTCTCCACTAATAGATTCATAAATACCATTTTCCCTATTTAAAATCCTTGAAACTCTAGGCACTGGTTCAAAGCCCACTCTTTGAAGTCAATAACGAACCAACAGGTTGAACTGAAAGAAGAATCTCAAGGACATGGTCTCGAAAGGGAAGGATTTAGAGCGAAATCTGGCCCACTATCTTTTAATTTCCCCCCAGAAAAGAGGCCAGATCCTCTGCTGTTGTACGTCATAGCTCTTCAGGCTCAGGGACAATGTTAGCTCCCACTTTTCTGTGATAGTCATTAACTTCTAAATGTGTGCTTTCAAAAATGCCTTTATATTAGCCATTAATTAGGCAAGGAGTCAGGCAAATCAACAATAATTCAGTTACATCAGCTATGTATCATTCTTTCAGTAATTTACCTGCTGGGAAGTCTACCAGTAGTCAGCAGTTCATTTTCGTACACGAAATCTGTACACTGCATAAGAGATTATTTAAAATCAGTTCTGGATATATTTTGTGCTCTCTTCTGAGTAGTTTTAGAAACTTTTGGCTCTTATGTTTGATGCTTCTTTGATTATTTTATGTTTATCAACAAGCCCTATTGTTCCACTAAAAATGATAGACAGTGCTGAGGTGCACAATTAGATTACATACCACATCGGAGGGATTAAAACAAAATTAGCACGTGCATCTAATGTGATAGTTCTGTAAAGGATTAATCCTAGATTTATGCAAACAGATGACATGTTATATAAATTCCCTGCTGCTCATTTTTCATCTGTTAAGTTGTGCTGTAGATGGTCAGTTTAAATATTTGATTGTTCCAATATTACATGTTCACTTCATATCTGCAAATATTCACTCCCGTGTCCTAGAAGCATTAATCACGTGTGTGAAAAAGGGTAAGTAAATCAGAGCTTTTTCTTCTAAATATATTCTCCAGCAAAAAGGAAAGAGAAAGAAAGAAACACCTCAAAACAACTCAAAATATGAACATTTTCATAAGTTCTGTTTCAAATGTTCATTGTTTCTTCCTCAGATTCACAAAAACAGGCTATTCCAAACTCACCGTGAACAGAAAAAGAAAGCAAATAAATATGGAGGGCATTGTCTGATTCAGTTACTACTGTGAAACTGCATTAGGCACAGATCTCAAAATAATAACCATTCCGTGCCTTGGCTTTTACACAACCTGTACACATTTGCAAACACACTGAATGCCATGCCTGCAAGCCAGCAGCTTACAAAGCAGAGTTAGAAGGGCTGTATTCATAGAGATGCAGATGACAATATCTGTAAGCCATCTCTTTCACCAGTTAAACAATTTCGATGAATGGCCACAGAAACAAATGGCTTAACTTTCAGATATCTAGTGGGTTTCTCTGAAAAGTAAACGATGAAGATGTTTAAATTTAAAATGATGCTAATATTTTGTAGTCGGAAGCCATGGAGACAGCTTTGGTGTGTCCTACCTAGCTCGTGCTTGGATGTACTGTGAACTGGTAGAGGTTAATGGCTGTTAGTTGTTATTTCTGCGGGACATTCCAGACAGCACTCTGGACGGAGGCTTTTTTCACTAATAAAAAACATGAGATAGATTTCAAGGATTAGACAGATTTGATTTTCTCTCTCCAGTAACAAGTACATTGTCAGGCACAATTTATTCTTCCAAGAAACATGTTACAGAGAACAGGACGGGAATTGTACATCTTACCTAAACTGATTATAGATTAATGCATGATCCTAACCAAAGATATGCGGGCATACAGACTGCATAGTTTCTGAAATCAGCTACTGTGCTGTAGCCAGTTTCAGAAACAATTGCATATGATGAAAACATACTTCCACTTTTCAAATGACAAGAGCAATATATTAAAACAATTGCAGTAGAAATACAGTTTTCTCCCTTAACAAACCAACATTTGCACAAAGTGGTATGTGAGATAACACAATTATTTCCTCTTAACATTCACAAAAGGTTGTGTAGGTAGATAGAAACATTGACAGAAACTATATATACACCCACAATTAGGGAGTCTTCATGTGGCACTGTCATGCAATTTCAAACAAACAAGTAAATACCGTGATCCACACCTGCAGTGAGTAATTATAATAGCAGAATTGAAAGGGTATTTCCTCTAGATGCCTCTTTTAACACTGACTGAAATGTTTTTAACACTGAATGAAGTAAGAGAGTTAATTCTTTTTGCAATCTCATGCTCATTTGTTGTTCATCTGTTAAACCCACATCTCAGTGGCCTTTGATTAAACAATTTATAGAGCCATGGAAAACAGATCTTCCATAGAAATTATATTAAAAAAAATTGAAGTATTAATAAGATTTTTGAACTCTCAGTGTAGCAGGCATCTTTGTCCTAATACACCTGTCACTGTCCCTTGGTGTGGTCTTTCAAGGACTGACCACTCCCCTTAGCTTGCCTTTGGCCAGATCAATACCTGGACCTTCACCTCTAATTAAGGCTAGCAGCCCTTCAGTTTTAGGGCTTGCAGTCTGCTTCAGTTTCTTGTTGGCAGCCTGGTGCAGGACTGTCTCCCCTCTGCTGTCCCAGATCTTTTTGCCTCCCTTTCTTTCTCTGTACTCCCTCCTTTATAGCAGGCCCAGTTTCCTCTATTGGTTGCAGCTGCAGGTGCCTGTCTCCATGACTGGCAGCTCTGGCAGTTGCCTGGGGTGTGGTGAAGCAGCTTGCTTGTAAACTAGAGAGGTTCTCCTCCCCATGCTAAGTTCAGTATGTAGACCCCATTACAACACCAGTGACTGCAACATTATTTAAAACTAAGTCACAGCAGGCATTGATGTCCACATCACTTGTCTTTTTATGTTAAGACTGGGAATCGTTTCAAACAATACTAGACACATTTCCATTTCCTCCTCAGTCACGTTACATAGGTAAGTTATGAATTGATTTTCCTCCATGATTTTATTTCACACACATTTTAATGAAGAGTCAGGCTCATTTGCTTGCAGTTTACCAGGGATCATTTTTCTCATATCTCAGAGGTAATTTATCATCAGTAATCAAGAATGAGCTTGAAAAATTGCATACCAGGAAAACAGCAATGATGGAATCAACTGGGGTTTCAAAGCCAATGAGTTTCATGTTCTGGCACACTGGAAGACGACGACGGGCAGGAGAAGAAAAGGAAAGGGGTGGAGATGAAGAACATGTGGACTGGTTCTCCTGTCTCATCAAACATGGATGTGACTAAAATATTTCGAGCTGTAGAAAGTGGTATCACCTACTTAACTTGTCAAAAATGAGGCAGTCCCCTAAAATCATGAGACTGGCTTAAAAACCATGAGATAAATAAAAAGAACACAGTGTTGATTTTTTTTTTTTAATCTTCGAGAGTAAGAACGTCTTTAGTACCTTCAGGTCATGTTTTCAAGCTTTTCTCCTTAATCACAATAGCTAGAAATGAATTTCTAAGGGTTAAAGTTCCCCAGGTAAAGGAAAAGGAGTGGACACCTGACCAGAAGAGCCAATGGGAGGGCTAGACCTTTTTAAAATGGGAGGAAAAAAACTTTTTTGTGTTTTGTGTCTCTCCAGGAAATAAGGGAACAGAGGGCAGCAGGAATGCTGTGTAAGGCTTGAACCAGGTATAAACCAGGGAATGTTTAGTTAGACGCTATCAGGTTTATTTCTTATTTTGGCTTGTGGATCTCCTCTGTGCTAACCCCAGATGCTTTTGGTTTGCTTGTAACCTTTAACCTGAACCCCCAAGAAAGCTATTTTGGGTGCTTAATTTTTGGAATTGCTCTTTTAAAATCTAGCAAAAGCCTAAGTTCCAGATGTATTTTCTTCTTCTTTCTTTCTTTCTTTCTTTCTTTCTTTCTTTGTTTTTAATAAAATTTACCTTTTTTAACAACAGGATTGGATTTTTGGTGTCCTAAGAGGTTTGTGCATATGTTGTTTAATTAGCTAGTGGCCACCACTAATTTCCTTTGTTTTCTTTCTCAGCTCTTCACCGGAGGGGGGGGTGAAAGTGTTTGAGGGTACCCCACAGGGAGGAATTTCCAACTGCTCCTTCCTGGGTCCAAAAGGGGTTTTTTGCATTTGGGTGGTGGCTGCGTTTACCAAGCCTAGGTCAGAGAAAAGCTGTAATCCTGGGAGTTTAATACAAGCCTGGAGTGGCAAGTATTAGTTTTTAGAAACCTTGCAGGCCATACTTCCTGCACTCGAGGTGCCAGAGTGGGGATTCAACCTTGAGAGGGGCATTCAAATGTCTCAGTGGGCACCAACACGTATTTGTAGCAAAAAGGGATTTATTTATTTATTTCAAGCAGTAGACTCACACAGCCATTAAGGAAATTGAAAAAACACATGGCAAATACAGATAACAAAGAGCCCTATAAATACTTTGCGGTTTACTGATTGTTACAGGAAACCTGATTTATGAACATTGAAATAAACAGTACTCCGCTCTGGCACTCGATAATGTGAAGCCTATTTCACTGCTTAAACAAAGCTCAACATAGGACAAGTGGACATGAAATCCACCCCCAACCTGGGCTCGGGTCTTTGGGTTAGAGTTGTGGCCACCTCCCCTTCGCCACCCTTGCTCAGGACGTTGAAAGCATGGTTACCATAATGCCATACATGTGATGATCCTTGTCCCACCCCACTGCTGTTTGCCACGCCAACCCCTTATACCACAGTGTGAAGAGTCTTTCCATTGTGTATGCAAGTGCACCCATGTGTGGGTGTGACAATCAAAGTCCAGACACCCCAAAGGGAGAACAAGTGGTATGAACTCTAAAGAATAAGCAATTGAATCAGCTGATTATATACAAAGTCACTGTGTATAAAAATGTCAAGTAAGGTCTTTTATGAACGCTTACAATGTTCTGAACTTGATGGTCATTATAAGATATGTATACAGACTATGGTTATGAATCTATGTATTTATGTATATATAAAACTGTGCTCATAGCAGCAGCCGTGTTAGTCTGTATGCGCAAAAAGAAAAGGAGGACTTGTGGCACCTTAGAGACTAACAAATTTATTTGAGCATAAGCTTTCGTGAGCTACAGCGCACTTCATCGATGCATCCGATGAAGTGAGCTGTAGCTCACGAAAGCTTATGCTCAAATAAATGGGTTAGTCTCTAAGGTGCCACAAGTCCTCCTTTTCTTTTAGCGAATACAGACTAACACGGCTGCTACTCTGAAACCTGTCATTATGCAAGGCACTGCATTTAGCCGTATGGAGTGGAAATCTAGGAATGCATCCGATGAAGTGAGCTGTAGCTCACGAAAGCTTATGCTCAAATAAATTGGTTAGTCTCTAAGGTGCCACAAGTCCTCCTTTTCTTTTTGTGCCCATAGCCTGTACCACAATTTCAAGTACACCTCACAGCAGGGAGGGGCACCTCCCAAGACAGGTGTTTCCACGGAACCAGCTCCAAGTAATGCCTGATTGAGAAGGGGTTTCCCTACTCTGAATAAATAAGAGTCACCATGGACTGAGGGGGGGAAAAAAGAGGGGAAAAAGCCATTTAAAAGCAGACTTGTATCTGAGATTTGGGGTCCAGAAACTGAGGGTAGTGTCTGTGAATGGCTGGGTCCCCTTTGTGGCAGGGGGTACACTGGGAAACTGTCCAGAGGCAACAGGTAACTTGTATTAGAAAAGGAAGTTTATTCAGCATGAAAGTGTAAAGCTTGAGGTTGCGTCTTTACTTTCATCTTCCAGGTAACCTGTATATGTCTGCTTTTCCTTACCATTTTATCTTCCCATCTTTGATTTTTCTATTAAAATAACCCCTTTGTTTATTTTTATCCGACACAGACCACAGACGGTCATGCAAACTGTGTTGAATGGCTCTACCAAACCACGCTGACATCTGGGGGGGGCTGGTTTCACGCCTTTGGGAGTGACAAATCAGAAGGGAAATGTCGGAGGGTCTGGTAGTTAAGAACTTAGGGAGGTCAGATTTGGGGAGACTTGGGACTGGAAGGGCAAACGGTATCACCCTGCATGGAGTAATTAGGCTGGTGGAAGCCAGGGTGAGACTTTGTGTTGGTGGGCAGATTACTGGTGTCAGGGTTCTGAACCAAAGCTGCACAGCATAAAGGCACCGCAGGTTACAGGGCAGGCAGTGACAGAACCCCTTACTGGTCTGGGTGATCCTCAAAACATCACAGTGGTGCACTCCACTTGTATAGCTCAGGTTATGTAAAGAACCCCCTGTATCATGGGTGAATTTCAATGCTCGTTAGATTACTTGAGATCCCGCTAGAGCTACTTTTCATCAAGTCAAAATGATGTACCTAACTAATGGTGCATGTCTGAGTTCTTGTAGCGAAGAAGCCACCAACACAGAAGTGGGAAATGGATTTTCTTAGTGTAACATGAATGCCTACTATGTATGAACTATGAACTGCAGACATCAAAGGACTGAGATAAAAATGACCGGTCTTTAAAGTACATCTCGATCAATTCATTGAAGTCAAAAAATTTCAAACCCAAATATTCACATGGGTCCAGTGACCCTAAAACTTGTTCCAACATTCTATACTTCGAACCCTACTTGAAGCCATTGTTATAGAAAAGGAAAGTCCTATCCTAGCAGCACAAATTGTCTTCTTTCCATTCCACAGACACTCAAACTATCAGCTTTTTGTAGCCCATGACTTCTGTGAGCTTCTCAGGGAGCACAAGTTTCCAAGTCTTTTATTTGGTAGGATTTCTGAAAGCCCCATGAGATATATCTTCATTTATGTTAGCTGTTCTCTTATTCTCAGGAGTAAACAGTCTCACGAGTGATCAAAAGTTCTACAGGCCAGGATATTCTTGGAGGTTTTTTGGCATCAGACAACACTTTCAAATGGAAATGTTGCCAAGAATGTAACTAAGTCATCAGGTACAGATCCCTGCTATGTGACATGGTATAACCTTTTAAAACTCAACCCATGGCATATGCCAGGCTTTGAAATAAATATTAAACCCTCAGTACCACTCTTGTGTTTCACATCTTTGTAACATAGGAAATGAAAATACAAACTGCAATTGTAAAACTTCAGAGGAACTGCCAATAGCTGGTAAATTTAAATAGAAACACCCCCTTCTCGATTTTCATGCAGAACAGAATCTTTAACCGAAGCACATGTGCCATTAGATATTTAGAAGTTTGAACAAGAGCATAGGATTTACCATGCCAGAGCAGACCACTGGGTTCATGAAATTCAATCTCCTGTTTCTAGAAGTGACCAGTAAATTACTCTTGTACCTAGACTGCCACGCAATGCTACAGACAGAGGAAAATATCTTCTCTCCCGACACCTATTACAGTCCACAAATAAATAAAGGTTAAAGTCATACAGCTATCCCCTATATTTAAATAAAACAGTTTTATAATCAATGAACTGCTTGGCATTAACTCCAGGAGTGAGTGCAGATTATCCTTTTCCCCTTATAAATTGTTGTCAATAATTCATCAAAATGGCTTTGAATTTATCTTTCGGCTAAAACATGTTAATACTGACATGGTGGTTTGTCAATGGAGGAGCTGTTGATTTCACTGAGGCAGAACCCTTTGACTAATACACTGATTCTCAACCTTCACAATATTTTGGACTGTATCTCAAGACCAAGATCCCTTCATACTCCACCGCACTTCCTACTTGTTCAGTCTTGATCTCACACCTTCCCTGCAGCTATTCTACTATTTGGCTATGTGCAAAAGCAATATTAGGTCATATAGGCTTTGATTCAGCAAAGTACGTAAGCACATGGTAGGTGCTTTGCTGATTTGGGTCCTAAAAGTTGACATGACGACAATGCATTTCCGTTAAAGTGATGTATGTGGCTGCTTGTTTGTCCATCTAATCACAACTCAAACAATTGTGTGTCTACGCTTGTAATTACCTCTGCTGAACCAAATACATGCTGGATATTACACCAAGGATGAATCTTCTTGTTACTGATTCACTCCATAATAGACGGCAGCCCCTATTGCTCCAATCTCTCCCGGTTACTTTGCAGTTGCGTTCTGCCCTCCTGTGTTTGCTACTTCTCAAACTGCAATGTCCTCTACAGATGTGACCCTGGTTGATTTTACAACAGAGAAAGACATGAAGCAGATATGGGGGATGTAGGAAAAGTACTGGAGTTGTTCTCATTTGTTTCTCAGAAAAGCCTCTGTAAATCTTTAATGAGCCCTGGTGACAAATTCACTGTAAGACTCAGTGGAATCATGGAGAAACAGATCCACGCAAGTCAATGCAACTGAATCAGTTTACAGTGCTAGTTAACTTGGCTCCTGCACCAGGCTAAAGCCAGCACCAAGCTTTGCTGTTTGAAGACTGGTAGATGCTGCACCAGCGTGACAGAAACCACTCCATGAACTGCAGTCTAGATTACAGGCCAGTAACTACGCACACAGCACGCACATCACTGGCTGCACGATTTTTCTTACTTGAAGAGTGTTTTTTTATTTGTTTAGTGAAGAGAATAACTCTTCTGCTTGACTGGGCTTGATATGAATTGTATCTCATTTGACAAGTAACACATTCGTGCACTCTTTTGACTAAAACACACATAATTTTCTGTGCACAACCTGCCTTATTTTTCCTGGCTGCTGAAACTCTAGAGCAGAACGGCTGAGGCTACGTCAGAGAAGATTTCTGCCTCCAAGCCTCACTGTTACGGTGCTTGAAAAAAATTGTTGCTTCGTTTTTGTGGGGGGGGGGGGAGGAGCACAGTTAACGGAACACACAATACGAATGATAGCATTGTCATCTGACAGTTGCCTCTGAGATTAAAATCACTGAACAGATACGTACTCTCAGAGAGACAGTTGCAAGCCACTGAATCGTTAGGTTACAGGGCTGAGATAGTTCTTATCAAATGTCCACATTTTACTATTTCCAGGATATGCTCACGGCAAACGAAGTATGCTGTCTGACAATCAGTCGTTTAGCACGTGACAAAAGTCAGTAACGGACTCCACAACCGTAGCCTGTACAGTATCAGGGGATTTGTAAATCATACAAAAAAGGAGCATATAAACTCTACTGTAAGCAAAACATCGAGAAGTTGAACAGATACATATGTTAAACCCGTCTACAATTTTTTATTCCTGCATGCCGGCACAAAGGACAAAAGGGAAATAAGGTGCGATTCCTCCCCTTGCACTGGTGAGCCACACCACTGCCTTCAGTGAGTGAGGGGAACAAGTCCTATAGAGCTGCTGTGTTACCCCCTTGAGCAGGTGAATGGAAAGATGAAGAGTGGAGGGGATGTTATGATGAGATGCCTACAATGGCATGTAGCCAATCTGTGCCTGCTAGTAGCAAATATCTCCAACGGCCATTGGAGATACCATCAGATACTAGATGGGGAGGGCTCTGAGTTGCTATGGAGAATTCTTTCCCAATTGTCTGACTGATTGGGTGAGTCTTGCACACATGCTCAGGGTCTAACTGATCGCCATATTTGGGGTCAAGGAGGAATTTCCCCCCCCAGGGTTAGATTGGCATAGACCTTGGGGGGGTGGGGCGGGGTCCGCCTTCCTCTGCAACATGGGGCACTGGTCACTTGCAGGTTTAAACTAGTGTAAATGGTGGATTCTCTGTAACCTGAAGTCTTTAACATCACGATTTGAGGCCTTCAGCAACTCAGCCAGGGGTTCTGGGTCTATTACAGGAGTGGGTGGGTGAGATTCTGTGGCCTGCGTTGTGCAGGCGGTCAGACTAGATAATCATGATCGTCCCTTCTGGCCTTAAAGTCCATGAGTGGGCAGAACATGCCTGGCAGTGCAGTTGCACTAGCACATTGAGAAACCCGCGCCGCAGCAGACACAGACCTCTCGCAGTTTGGGCCATTCTTAGTGCAGTGAAAAGACTGAGCTGGGCTGCTACTGGGTCAGCACCACAATGCACTACCCTTTACTCGGGGCTGTATTATAACAGAAACCACTGATTACAAAGAAAGCATCAGAATGAGTGGTTGGGTAGAGTAACGGTAGTGCCAAAGCCGTCCCCCATCTCCAGAGCCACTGGAGTAGGAGAAAGAAGTTGCAGTTCCAAAAGGATGCTCTATTGCATCAAACTGTGGGTTGGGACCCCAAAGTGGGTTGTGACTCCTTTTGAATGGGGTCGCCAGGGCTGGCTTAGACTTGCTGGGGCCCAGGGCTGAAGACTGAGCCTCACTGCCCAGGGCCAAAGCCAAAGCCTGAGGGTTTCAGTCCTGGGTGACGGGGCTCAGGGTACAGGCCCCCTACCTGGGGCTGAAGCCCTTGAGCTTTGCCCCCGGCTCAGGCTTTGTTCCCCCCCAGACACACACACACACACACACACACCTGGAGCGGTGGGGCTCGCGGGGGGCTCAGGCTTCGGTCACCCGTCCTGAGCTCGTGAAGTAATTTCTGTTGTCAGCAGCGGGTCGCGGTGCAATGAATTTTGAGAACCCCTGCTCTATTGGGTTTCTTGGGTGATCAAACAGCACACAGCCTATAAAAGAAAACACAAACGGAACACCACCAAGAAAAGTTAAAGAGAGAGTATTGAATAAAGTCAGTGGGACACAAAAAATGATTGACCGATGTTCTGCGTTGTTCATTTTTCTGCTTGAGAATCACTGGTGGGATATTCGCAGAAACAAATACAAGGAGTAAATAAGGAAAAACATGATTTTCACTTTTTTTTTTTAACTACAAAAGGATTACTGTGAGTTTAAATATTTTCACTGCTATTTTAAATACAAAATGCTTCACTAACATTGCCTAGCTGTAGAGTGAATTTCCCACCCCAGTGAAGTCAATGGCAAAATTCCCATTGTCTTCAAATGGGGCCAAGATTTCACCAGATATTTGGCTGATCATCACAGGGTTAACTACGAATCTTTGATTAACAGTTTTTGCTGGTGATAAATCCCAAACAACTGATTGCTCCAGAAACCATATTACACACACACACACACACACACAAGAAACTGCAGCAGTGTAACCTACTCTGAAGGTGAACCAGGATAGCTTGTCTCCAAGCTGTCATAAATATAAAGGGAAGGGTAAACACCTTTAAAATCCCTCCTGGCCAGAGGAAAAATCCTTTCACCTGTAAAGGGTTAAGAAGCTAGGATAACCTCACTGGCACCTGACCAAAATGACCAATGAGGAGACGATACTTTCAAAAGCTAGGAGGAGGGAGAAAAACAAAGGGTCTGTGTCTGTCTATGTGATGCTTTTGCCGGGAACAGAACAGGAATGGAGTCTTAGAATTTAGTAAGTAATCTAGCTAGATATGCGTTAGATTATGATTTCTTTAAATGGCTGAGAAATTAAGCTGTGCTGAATAGAATGGATATTCCTGTCTGTGTGTCTTTTTGTAACTTAAGGTTTTGCCTAGAGGGATTCTCTATGTTTTGAATCTAATTACCCTGTAAGGTATTTACCATCCTGATTTTTCAGAGGTGATTCTTTTTTACTTTTTACTTCTATTAAAAGTCTTCTTGTAAGAAAACTGAATGCTTTTTCATTGTTCTTAAGATCCAAGGGTTTGGGTCTGTGGTCACCTATGCAAATTGGTGAGGATTTTTACCAAACCTTCCCCAGGAAGTGGGGTGCAAGGGTTGGGAGGATTTTGGGGGGAAAGATGTTTCCAAACAACACTTTCCTAATAAATAAACCCAGATAAACGTTTGGTGGTGGCAGTGGAAGTCCAAGGGCAAAGGGTAAAATAGTTTGTACCTTGGGGAAGTTTTAACCTAAGCTGGTAAAGTAAGCTTAGGAGGTTTTCATGCAGGTCCCCACATCTGTACCCTAGAGTACAGAGTGGGGAAGGAACCTTGACAAGTGCCAATGCAAGTGCCAGTTAGTGCTAATGGGAAGGCTGAGTTTGGTGATGTGAAGATGTCCACTGAGAATTGAGACAACTAATTCATTTTACTTAAGCTACAAAAAAGCCATCAGCTGGTACTGACTACTTGGAATCTGATACAATTCCCATCATTTCAGCAGAAAGACTAACAGTGACTTCAGTGAGTCAAATTAAGCCGTTAGTCATGCTCAAGTTGAACTGTCTGAATGTGAAATCCTGTGTGATACCCAGTTCCACCACCCTGATAGTCAGGTTTTGGTTACTAAATATTCTTCTATCGGAAGTGATTGCATCTAAATCCTAATGTATCGGGGATATTTAGCTGACTTCAGTAGGGCCAGGATTTCACTCTGCATTTTTAATCCCCAAAGACTGCCCTTACTGCTGTCCCTTTCTAATAGACAACAGCAAAGCCTTCAAAATACCTCAAAGGATAAAACTATTGCTAGTACATCAGGGCACAGGAGCCGTCTTTCTCAGTTGCCGGGGGTGCTCGACCTCTGCTCTGCTCCAGGCCCCGCCCCCACTCCACCCCTTTCCCCAAGCCCCCACCCGTGCCCCGCCTCTTCCCACTCCTGCTCTGCCCCACCTTTTCCCGCCCGGTTCCCTCACCCAAGCATGCTCTGCCCTCGCTCCTCCCCCTCCCCCCAGCACCTCCTGCACGCCGCTGAATAGCTGATCACCGGTGGGCAGGAGGTGCTGGGGGGAGAGAGAGGAGTTGATTGAGGGGGCTGCCGGTAGGTGCTGAGCACCCATTTTTTTTTCTGTGGGTGCTCCAGCCTCAGAGCACCTGCAGAGTCGGCCCCTATGCATCAGGGTGCTCAACTCCTTTTATAGAAGACTCTCCGCTTTTCCTTTGTTTAAATGAAAGCTGAGATTTTCAACTAATAACCTGATTCCAGCAGCTGAGCCCTTATGGAAAGTCACCAAATATCACTAGATTTGTGATAAAATCATAAAAATTGGCAACACTGCTTTCTAACACCTGCAACTAGGTCTCGCCTCCATAGAGCTGGTTTTTTGGGTTTTTTTTTTTTTTTTAAACAGCTAATGAACCACCACTCATTTTACAGCCTGCTGGTCTTAACTGGCCAGGTTAATGAGACACTGTTTCTGTTGCAAGGGCCGGGGGTGGATGGGAGGGAGGGAGTGCGTATATATACACACACACACACACACGCACCCTATCACCTTACTATGCTGGCCAGGTGGAACCAGACTCACTATGGTCTGCAGCTAGCCTCCCACCATCAGCAAAGAATCCAGCTTGTATTAACTAATGTAATCATATTTCAGCAGAAATGCTCATTCAGTTTTAGAAATGTTGCAATTCATGGAACACAGATTATGTTAGCATTCTCACATTATAATTAAATGTGTGTTTTAGGATTCTTCATGGAAATAATCAGGAAAAACCATACACTTTTTTTTTTTAATACACAGAATAAAAGTGTTATGGGTAGTAACAGTCCCAAGGAATTTTGTATCTTGGCAAACAACTAACCATCTCTGCATATTAATCAGAGGCAATGCAATCCCAGTGTATGAGAGGAATTAATAACTTTAGCATGACAAAGAATATTTTCCACCCACTCTCCATTATAGCTGATTCTATTTCTAAAATTGTATTGACTAGATGCATCGTTATTTTGACACACACACACACACAAAATAGAGCGACTTAAACATGCACCGTTACATGGCAACTCACAGAAACAGTATTTCTATTGTCTCAGAATTAGAGGTGTTTATTTTTTTCAAAATTCCCCACAAATAACAAACAAACCTAAACCATATGGAACCAGACCTAAAGATCGAAACTTCGCACTAATAAATTAATGTATGTTACAGTTACATGCTTTGATTTTTAGTTTTAGATGTAGAAGTTGTTTTCTGATTACCAACAAAGAAACACTCAGCCCTGGACTGAATTTGGCTTAAAAGCCTTAGGAGTATTTTTACAGCACTTCCTAACCTTGGTGTGGACATTTGACAATTCACCTGTGCTGTCTAATGATCATATCACTGCCCTTGATCCACACATGCAACTATTTGACTATTTTGAGTACTATGTGGCCCGAAATGGCATTAAGTCCATGATATCTAGGAGCAGGTGTGAAATTCAGACTGAATTACTCTATTCAGATTGGGAAGTCATCAGTCCTAATTAATGCAAAAGCCAACAGACTGATCCTGCTCTCACATATGCCGTACAGCTTGCCAGAACTTCTACCAAGCATCTGGCATTATTCCTGTACATTTTGAAGAGAACCCCTGGGGTTTCTATGCCTGGAACATATCAAGCTCCCCGGAATGGAGAACAACTGTTTCCAACAAAAAACCTGTGTCCAACTTAGACACTTTAAGTCAGCATGAAATGTGGTGCTAGTCCATGCACTTGAACAGTAGATACATCCTGCCTACTGTACTTTCCACTCCATGCATCTGATGAAGTGAGTTTTAACCCATGAAAGCTTATGCCCAGATAAATTTGTTTAGGTGCCACAAGGACTCGTCATTGTTTTTGCTGATACAGACTAGCACGACTACCACGGTGAAACCATTTGTACTTGTGTAATTTAGCTACTTCCATGCTGTATCCAGAAGATCATACAAAAGGGCTCCACTCAATAGAAGTGACACTGGTTGATGGGCAGGATTCCTCTGCCTTTGGGCCTTGTCAGGAGGGACCAACTCCTGATTTTTGTCACTCAAGATCAGCCCCTGCATGGGAGTGACAGGTCAAAGGCCCACCAAGCACAGCGACTGGGGAAGGCTGGCCACCCTCAAAAGAGGCAGACCAGGCTGGCCGTCAAGGTGAGTACATGTGGCACTCCAGTTAGGCGCTGTAACAGTATGCGCATTCCCCTGGGTGGTAGACAATTCCTGCATGCATTGTGTGTTACTGGCAGGCAACAGCCTTGTACCACTCCCAACACTGGGCAGTGCATACCAGACAAAGCTGAGTCCTCACTTTTACTCAGGCAAAACTGCCAGTGAATCCAGTGGGAGTCCGAGTAAAATGTGGACTAAGCTAACCTGGGTGTTTCTTCTAGCATCAATATTATGGGTAGTATAATAATATTGCTCAGCCTTGTTGATGTCAGTGGACCATAAATAAACACATATGTCAATGGGTCATATGTGGAAGGAACTAAGAATCATCACAAATTTCCGCTCCAAGTGCCAGGTAAAATTCTTTGACCTTGCCTCCTCTAACAGACATACAGCAACATGTATATTAAAAACAAAAACAAAACCCCAAACCTACCAAAAGAAAATACTTCATTGCAGACGCAATGTCCCTCTGGGAGAGGATGAGAGAACCAACATGTGACAGATGTTAGTCATACCGCTCAATGCATTGCTGGAAGGCACTCAGATCCTAAGGTGTATAAGAAGTAGAGAAATAGAAATATTGAGCCATCATACCCACAGATGGCTCATGAAGGCCTTTTGGGTGAGCAGGGTGGAGGAGTGTCATCAAAAGGCAAGCAGCTAAATTCGCCAGCAGCAACAATTGATCATTTTGTTTACTTAACTAGGATGAGGCGGTGAGGCAGCTGAGCTGTGGAAGCCCAGAGACATAGAATTCGTACTGAATAAAGCTCTAAGGTATTTTGTTATCACGTCTAAAAAGTGAGGTTTGGACCCGCCTTAATATTAGTGCACTCCTGCCTATGTTTTAAAAAACTATTTCTTACCGAAATGTCCATTGGTATAAACAAGAACAGAGGTGGGGACGCATTCACCTCCATTTTCTTGCACACAAGCAGAATACAGTAACATAACACCAATGTAAGACATACATCCTAGGCTGAGTACAGGGGCTTGAAAACATATTCCCAAAACAAGGGAAGCACAGTGTCCTGCAATTTCAGGCCACATACAATGAGTATACTCTACTCTTACAATAAATCCATTCTTACCTCGAACATGAGGATGTAAGAAATCCAGAATCACCCAGTGAGCCATCTAATAAGTGGGTTTTAGCCCACGAAAGCTTCTGTTGAAATAAATTTGATAGTCTCTAAGGTGCCACAAATACTCCTCGTTCTTTTATCTAATATTTAGACTCCCAAATATTGTTGGAATCCAACAATAACTGAATCCTAGTAAGTTGCATTCCATCAAGTAACTAAACTCGATATATTCCAGCGTTGTATGCAGTGTTGTAGCCCAGGATATTAGAGACTCAAGTTGGGTGAGGTAATATTGGACCAACTTTTGTTGGCGAGACAGGCAAGCTTTCGAACGTTCACAGAGCTCTCCTTCAGGACTGGGAAATTTTACTCAGGGCTCGTCTTCACATACAACACCACGGCGGTGCCGCTGTGTCGCTTTAATGAAGATGCAACCGCGCCGATGGGAAAGCTTCTCCTGTTGGTGTAGTTATTCCACTTTCCCAAGAGGCAGTAGCTATGTTAATGGGAGAAACTCTCCTGCTGATGGTGTTGTCTATATGGGTGGGTGGGAGGGCGGGGTAGGTTGGTATAACTACAGTTTCACCCCACTGAGCAACGTAGTTATACCTGGTCTGTAGTGTACACCTGGCCTGAGTACCTCACAGCTAAACAGAAAGTGGAACAGATTGTTTAGCACAGGGGTTCTCAAACTGGGGGTTGTGACCCCTCAGGAGGTCGCTAGGCGGTTACATGAGGGTTGTGAGCTGTCAGCTCTGTGGGACTGACAGCCCCGAGCCCCCATTAAATTAAACCCTGCCCCCATTTTTAATTTATAATGGCGGATCACACTCAAGAGGCTGGCTGTGTGAGGAAGGGGTCACCAACACAAAAATTTTGAAAACCTTTAGCATAAGTAGTTAACAAGGGACCATTCAAAGTGAACTGACCTGTTAACACCCCTCCAATCACAGGGAGAAAAGGAAGGGGGCTGCGGGGATTGTTAGTGGGTTATTGATTGTAATAAGCCATAAATCACTTTTCAGAAAGCAATCACTCTATATCTGAGTCCTTGTCCTCAAAGGAAACCTGTACAACACTTTCAAAAGACAAGCCTGGGAGCTTAAGCTCATATCTTTCCTAGACACTAAAAATCACGGTCTTTATTAAGACACTGGATTTATGGTTTATTACAATAATCTGTAACCCCCCTTTTTATCCTATGACTAGAGGAGTGTTAATGGCACACTTCACCTTGAATGTTTCCTTAGAATATATGCTAAATAGTTAGTTATGTTAAACAATGTGTTCAATCTTGTATTTCGCTGTGACACCCTCAAGAACCTTCCCCAGACCTGAAAAGCAGCTCCATGTAACTCGAAAGCTTGTCTCTCTTGCCAACAGAAGTTGGTCCAATAAAAAATATCACCTCACCCACCTTGTCTCTAATTTTTACTCTGCTTCTAAGTAATGAGGTTGATCGAAGATACTGTTTAAAAAGTGCTTATAGTCTGTTGCAAATTGTTTAGTTCCATTTGGTTTATCCAAAAATTTTCAAATCAAGTTTTAGGATGCATCACAGCTCAGAAGCTGCATTGCTCAAGGTAGATAATGACTTACTGATTCTCCTGACTCTTACATCATTTGTCAATTTTTAGCATCACTGGACTCCCCAGCAGCATTCCATGCTACCCTCCACATCATTCTTTTAACACATTTAGTGTCCATTGCTGTGCTGAGTAATACAGCTTTCCCATGGTTAAAATGAACCTAGGACTTCATTTGGTGATGGTTTCCTTGTGTCTGCAATGTTCAGATTCTGCTTCTCTTTACTGTGGTGCTCTACAGGGAGCAGTTTTCGAACTTCTAAGTGTTTATATGCTTCTACTTGCTTCCAGCTCAGCGAGGTACAGAATAATCTGCCTGTCATTAATATGCTGATGACAACAAATACATCTAACTTTCCATCTAATTGTCGATGCTGCAACTTCCACTCTGACCAATTGTTTACAAGACATCAAGCTATGGGTGTCATGTAAATTTACTAAACTGAATTATAATAAAACGGGGAAGGTTTAATTATTTGTTCTAAGTGCCTGCTGAAAATTGCTCCCACTTTGGCATTTTTATTTTATAATGCACTATTTATTCCATCTTCAAGCATCCAAAGTCTAGGTCTGTTATATACACTGTCATCAGATCTATCAATGGGTAAGGTTCAGTCTATTGCTAAAATATTTTATTTATTATAATATTACCAGGCTGAGACCATTGTTCAGCAAGAAGGATTTACAGACGTTAGTTAATGACTTTGTTTACAACTGATAATTGTAATTGTTTTCTGAAGTTCATGATAGAATGCACTTAAAATGCAGCTTATTCAGAGTGCAGCATGTCTTATCTTTTCTAGGAAAGCAAAGTTGTTGTTTTTGTTGCTATTATTTTATTAGTATTATTTGGATTATCATAGCACCTAGCAAGCCCAGTCCTGGACCAGGCCCGATTGTGCTAGGCACTGTACAAACACAGAACTAAAAGACAGTACCTACCCCTAAAAGCTTACAATCTAAGCATAAGACAAGAGACAACAGATGGATTCAGACAGAAAGATGGGGGAGTACAAGAAAATAATGAGCTTCAGGCCCCGATATGCAAAGCCCCTATGTCTTGGTTGGTAAAATTTACTGTGGAAAACAGTGGGTCCATTGCAGGAGTGGACTGTCACTGCCTCCCTTTAGGAAGGACAAGGGGCTGGCTTCTCTTAAAGAAGGAATTGTTGGGCTTTTGCTCAAGAAATTTGCTCTTGGCACTGGTGAGTTCTCTGCCTCCTCCCACCCACACTAAACTCTGTCTAAAATGTCATGTGACGCTCTATCGAAGAGGATACCATTGTCTCTCTACTTCATACTGTAGTGTTTTAATTGTTTATGGAGCCCGAACAATGTAATCTGCATTATACAGAAAAGAGTGGAGATAATGGGGCCTTCCCCAAGAAGCTGAGCCCCTATGCAAGCAGACAACAATGGAGACATAAAGAACACCATGTCAGCAAGATAAGGATCCATCACCTAGCAGTGAAGCAGTTGGGATTGTAAATAAATAAAAGCGCTTCACCAGGTGGCAGGTAACGCTGAGATACACTTCCTGGAAGGAGTGTGTTTTGAGGAGAGATTTGAAAGAGGAAAGGGTAGATGTTTGCTAACATGAGATGTTTGCTCTCTCATAAAGAGAACGGGTGACCTAGGTGTGAGGGGCAATATGGTGGTACACAGAAAAGGAGTGTGAGGACACAAAGACCAGCCATGGAAGGAGTCAAACTGTTGTGGATCCAGCTAGTTTTATGCATAGACTGTCTAGAAAACTTTTCACAGAGAAATGCTTGTGTCTGTAGATCAGTGATACTCAGACTGAGGCTTGCAAGCCACAAGTGGCCTTTTAGTACATGTTCTGCGGCTCTTTGCAGCACATATTAAAACACTGATTTAACTATTAACTAATCTAAGTTCTTAACCAATCAGGATGCTTTTACTATGTTATTAACCAATTGTAGTTGGTAAAATAATAGTACTTGATCAGTCATTTTGCTGTGAGAATAATACACACACACACACTAAATATTTCCCCATCATACTGTTTAAATATGAATTTATAGTAATATAGTAAACGAAACAATGAATTCACACTGCTGTGGCTCTTTTGGGTAATGCTGATCACTAATTTGGCTCCTGAACCACTGAGGTCTGAGTATCACTGCTGTAGATCGTCTGGATTCATCACTCTTCTCACCATCTTGGAACCGTTCTGAGGGAGATTTTCACAAGCGTCTAAGGGATTGAGGAGCACAAGTCCTCCTGAAAGTCAAAGGATCCCAACCCATTGTGAGGAGATCTGAGGTAAGCAAGGTGAACTCCCCAACACAGACTCATCCCTGGGCAGACTCAGGCCATGTCTACACTGACAAGCTTACAGCGGCACAGCTGTACCGAGACAGCTGGGCCGCTGTAAGAACGCTCGTGTAGGCGCGTTAGTCGACATAATAAAACCAGCTCAACAAGCGGCAGTAGCTATGTCGGCAGGAGAGCAACTCCCACCGACAGTGCTGTACACACATTGCTTATGCTGGCAAAGCTTATGTCACTCAGGGGGCGTTTTTTTCCACACCCCTGAGCGACCAAAGTTTTGCCGATAGATGTGCTTGTGTAGACATGGCCTAAATCCAGCATTTCCTTTTCAGTCATCCCTCTAGTACACTATCAGTTGACTGCACCTTCCTAAACCCATCTCAAGTACTCTGTCCACAAAGACCTCTCCTCCACACCTTGCAAAGAATTCACAAGCAAGAAATGCGTTCTTCTCCCAGGGAATGCGCTCTAAAGGCAAACTTCCTTTATCACTTTCTTTGCTGCACTCCAGTTATTTAAACTCCCGCGTCCTGTGACTATGAACTCAGAAGGTAAACTCCATTCAGGTGTAAAGTTTACCAGACAATTCCAACCCATAGCAAAAATGCTTTTGTTTAAATCAACATCTCCCTCAGATAAACACACACAGCATGGTGTGTATCCGACTTTCCGCAGCAGAGGAAAGACTCCTTGACATCTTTATTTTGCTTTTTTAAGACAACTCTCCTTTTACAGCTATGCCAACTGCCCGGGGGGTGGGGGGGAAATACGGTTAACTCTCATTATTGTGAATGTGAAATTGAAATGCTATGCAGGAAAAGAACAAACATTTTTTTTTAAAAGATGCCACTGTTGTATTTAAGTACAGTGAATTCAAATGAGCTTGGGTGAAGAGAAGGTGAGCAATGTGCACAATCTGCTTTTATTTATTGTTGGCAGAAATAGAGCCCTACTAAGGTGAAATTTACATAAGAGTTTCTAACTTAACGCCAAGGTTATTGAAGGGAAAAATGACATGAATTTATCAAGGGATATAAATAGCAGTGATGCCAACATTTGAAACAGGCAGAGCAGCAGAAATCTTGCTGGGCTGCAAAACTAGGGCCTGATCTACCTTCCAATAAAATTCTAAGTAGACAGCTAACTTTTCTAGGGGATTTATATCATAGAAGAAAAAGGCTATGCACCATTTCCCACATGCTGTCTTATCAGGGAGGCTATTAAACACAGCATAATTGCCCTAGTTCAGCCTTCACCACAAAGAAAAGAACAACCGCTCCAGCTTTCAAATGTGATAAAGACAACAAAAGCCTCTTTTGTTCCACTGATAAAAATATAACTTGACTGTTGTCACAGGGCCACCCTGAGTGGTGGGTGTGGCCTCCACACACAAAAAGTCACAGGTGCTTTCCCTCTCTCCCTAGAGGGTAGAATAGGAGTTTTATTTGTCCTTCCCTGAGCTGGGAGAGGACATGTGCCAAAACATTTCAAAAACATCCCAACCCAAGTCATAACACAGACTATCCATGATGTGCTCTATGAGTTAGGGCTAGTCTACGCTGGCAACGCTGCGCTTTAATGTGGCTTGTGTGGTCGCGTCAGAGCGCTCGAAGAGAGCTCTCCCAGCGCTCTAAAAAACCCACCTCCACGAGGGGCATAGCTACCCGCACTGGGAGCACCAGCGCTGGTGCACTGTCTACACTGGCGCTTTACAGCGCTGCAACTTGCTGCACTCAGCAGGGTGTTCCTTCACACCCCCTGAGCGAGAAAGTTGCAGCGCTGTAAATTGCCAGTGTAGACAAGCCCTTATTCTGGGGAAGTTCTATGGCCCCATTCTACAGGAGGTCAGATTAGAGCATCACAGTTGCCCCTTCTGGTGGCTTTCCAGCCTACTGTCCTCCGAGGTTTCAGCTCCAGCCCCCGCAGCTTAACGGCCAGCACTTGGAAGCAGGAGGCCAGTAGCTTCCAACGTTTGAATGGTAGCTCTCCTGATTGGCCCAGGAATCTAGTTTCTTCAGAGGCCAGGTAGGACTTGTTGAGAATTTAACAAGGACAATTAGCCCCTATCTTTTTGGGTCAATTGGTGGTTAAAGCAACACGACTGATTCCTAGGCGTCAGGAGTCTGGGTATGTCTACTGTGGAGCTGGAAAGGTGTAACTGCCAGCCCAGGCAGACATACCCAGGCGATCTCTGATCAAGCTAACGCGCTAGAAAGAGCACTGTAGATGCAGCGGTGCTAGCGGTGGAACAGGCCGTCCATCGGAGTGTGATGCTTGGCAGCTTGCCATACTTAAGCGACTAGCCCCGTCCTGCCACTCTCACCGCCACAGCCACATTAGCTTGATCAGACTTCGCGCGGGGATGTCTCATGGAGCTGGAAATTATACTTTCCAGTTCCAGTGCAGACATTTCCTTCCTGGCTCCTTTGGGAATCAAATGAACATCAGAGAGAGTTAAAAAGAGAGAGAAAGAAAACACCCCAAAACAAGACAATCTTTCATATTTCATGGGTATCACACTCACTCCTTTAAATCAGACCCTGTTCAACATGAGACTAGAGAAACTTCCCCTGAAGTATGCACTCCCCAAAGCACCAGACCATGTTTGCAAACATAAAATAGCGGTCAAATTCTGCTTCAGGACAGGGTTCACGCAAAAGTCAAATGCCTCAACTACATTTACTATCCTGATGGTTTCTTGTAATTCCTATTTGATCAGCTGTATCAGAAGTTACAACAACCATGTGTTATTTATTTATGCATGCATGCGCTGAATGAGTCTGAAACAGTGCTCTAAAATCCCAATTTGTAAATTCAGAGGACAGGGTTAAAAACAAAGTGAGAGAGAGAGAGAGACTGCTAAAGAAATCTCAATACACATCTGGCCTGATTCTCCACTCCATCACACTTGTCAATGAAAAAAAACAGTGCAACAGAATAGAAAATCGAGTGCAGTAAAACCCCCAAGCATTTCAAAATCATGAGTGACCCCACCCAAAAGTCATGAGACTTCAAAAAGTAATAAACTTGGGATCCTTTTTATTTGCCTCTCTGGTTTTTGAGCTTTTAGGGTTCACATATTCAAGCTTTCCTCCACAGTTACGAGTGCTAGAAACTTCCTGTTTTTTTTAAATTGATAGCTGAGATTTTCCCCAGGTCACCTGATTCCAGAAGCTGGGGCTTTGAGAAAAATGCCAAATATCGCAAGACCACAAGAGTTGCGAACACAACACCTGACACTTCAAAACGTTAACGACTGCGCTTAGCGGATTTTTACCATGTTAACTGGAAATGTGCTTGCAGGGCTGAAACGTTTGAAGTACTGGGGGTTGCCCTGTTTATTTATTTTAGGCTTTCAGAACAGTCCCTTTATTTATTTATTATTTAATTTTCTCAAGTTTCTATACCATCTGTCATTTTAAAATATTTCATTTCCTGTTGAAAGGGGGAAAGCAATAATCAAATGCATCAAAAGTTTTAAAAGGTGAACATTTGCCATAAGGATTCTCCCTGAGCCTCGCCAACTCGTCCTAATATTTCTGTTTGCTGCTGAAGCCCTTATATAGTTACATGAAGATTTCAGTTTCCATAGAAACTGTTATTGTCTCAAGAATTTCAAAATGGTAAAAAATAGTGTGTATTTTATAGTCCTATTAGCATACTGTGGATGCAAATTCTTCAATAGTTAATCGTTCAACTGATATTTAGTATCTTATGACATTATTAAGTTATGTTCCTACATTTAAGAATTTATATATTATTGACACATCTACACCTCACATCAGAGCATATGAATGTTCACAGAAATGTGTGTTTTATTGCACAAGAACCAATTTTTCTCTTCACTGCATGTAGATAGTTAATTTTCTTCTATACACGGAACATTCCAAGTAAAAGAACAAAAACAGGCCTTTCCCAGCCCTCACACCGAAATAAAACTGCAGAGGTTGCTACCAGGTAAATGGGATGGCAAGAGGAAATGAATGTGCAATTCAAAGGAGCAACTATTGATTTACAAATCAGTTTCAGCATTTTTGAAACATAAATAGCTTGGGGCCTGCCCTTGCTGGAGTTCTAATCTGGCTGACGTCAATGGGAATTTTGATGAGTGAGGACTATGGGGTGAGGCCCTGAGCATTTCATGTTTCAGAAATGAATCTACATCAGCAGTTATTCCTTCTGGTTTAAAGATGAATCGCTTATTAATCTCCTGCTCCCCAAATTACTTTTGCTTCCTTCTTAAATGATTCTAATAACTTATTAAAAAGCAGAGGTTAATATTATCATCTTACTATTCCCTCGGCCCTGTTATATCTCCCATTATATTGGAATCAAGACACTTCTCCTAATTCACAATTATAAAGGTTTCTTTTGGGTTTTTTTGGAACATTAGTTCCATTTATCTTCTCATTTGCAAATTCACTGCAACACTGGTGGCGCTTGACATTTGTCCTTGGTTACCAGCACTCTGTACCTAAAGCATAAGACTTTGCACAAACACCACAGTTAGGTGGGAAATATTGCCATAATTTCCAAGTCTGGTGTTCTGAGGTTGAAGAGAGAAGAATAAATCCTTTAAAATTGGGGGATAGGAAGGATTGGCTTGTGGTTGAAGCCCTCTATCACAAGTCACTTGGGGCCACATTTTTAAAGATATTGAGGCTCCACCAGTGGGATTTTCAAAAGTGCCTAGGTGCCTACCTCCCATTCAAAATCCCACTGAAGGTCCACCTGCATCTCTAGGTGCCTAAATACCTTTAAAATCTGGTCCTTGATCTAACTTTGCCTCAGTTCCCCCATATGTAAAATGGGCATATCACTCCCTTCCTCTGACTCTTTGTCTGTCTTCTCTATTTATTATAGGAGGCAGGAGCTCTGACTATGTGAATGTACAGTGATCATCACAATGGCCAAAGATCTCGGCTGGGGCTTCTAGGTGTTATTGAATTGTAAATAACCATACAATCAATGGGCCTCACTTCCATGGTTACCACCCCTGAGTTTCACCCAGTTTCTTTACACGTGGGGACTGGTTGAGCCCTCTTTCACCTATTTGGAACATTCAGCGTTCACCGGTAGTGAAGACAATGAACAAGGAAATTCAATGAAAACAAATCTTTCTGTTCTTTCCTTGCCAGCTGAGATCAGTGGAAATCTGGCCTGAGCTGGAGGTGCAGGATCAAGCCCTTTTTTAGAGCTAAATCATGACAGGGTCCTGTGGAAACACATCATCCGAAAAAAAGGGGCAAAAAAGAATGGAGAGGGGTGGGTGTGACACTTCCTCGGGGTACCCATGGCTATGGGGGCACGTCGCTACCATCTGCTCCTTAGAATGAGGAAGCCTTGTCTGTGCCTGCAGGGGGTCCTCTCCCCAACTTCACCAGCCACGCGCAACACAAGCCCTCCCCTGTAGGCCTGCACAGGCCTTGCTCTCTCTAAAGGTTAGCGATAGGCACAGCTCACCCCTTGAGCCCTCCAAGAGTCTGCCTGGAGTGTCCCTTCCCTGTTCCATGGGACACTCACAGATTTGCTGCTCCCAAAAGAACAGGACAGCCCAAAATAGGAATAGGAATAGGAATGAAAAGGACTTGCAGCCAGAGGGAACAGGGGTTAGACCGGAGAATTGCACCGTCACCAGGAAAAGGCAGATCTACGTGATTGGGGACTCCTTACTGAGAAGAACAGACAGGCCTGTAACCAGAGCTGATCCAGAGAACAGAAGGGCATGCTGTCTACTGGGTGTTAAGATACGGGATGTGGACCTGAGGTTGAAGAGGATCCTAAAGGGAGCAGGAAAGAATCCATTCATCATCCTTCATGTGGGAACAAATGATACCGATAGATTCTCGCTGGAACGTATCGAGGGAGACTATGCCAGGCTGGGGAAGATGCTTAAGGAAATAGAGACTCAGGTGATCTTCCGTGGGATTCTGCCTGTTCCTAGAGAAGGGCAACAAAGGTGTGACAAGATTATGGTGCTCAATAGATGGCTCAGGCAGTGGTGATATAAGGAGGGCTTTGGGACGTATGGCCACTGGGAGGCATTCATAGACAGAGGACTGTTCTCTTGGGATGGACTCCATCTGAATAGGGAGGGAAATAGACTTCTAGGATGGAGGCTTGCACAACTGATTAAGAGAGCTTTAAACTAGGAATTTGGGGGAGATGGTTGGGAGATGTCCAGGTAATCTCCACGCCAGATTTTAACACTGAGAGGGAAGAAAATGAAGTAAGAAAGGATACAGCTGTGGATAGGAGAATGGACATAAGGAGGAAGGACAGTGTGGATATCAGTCTAATAGGTCATACTGGCTGTAGAATGACCATGCCTAATCGGGTGAAGAAAGTGAGTGAGGCCAAACAGCAAAAATTAAGATGTTTGTATGCGAGGAGCCTAGGAAACAAAATGGAGAAACTAGAGCTACTGGGTGCAGGAAGTGAAACCAGATATTATAGGGATAACAGAAACATGGTGGTATAGTAGTCACGACTGGAGTACAGGTATGTGCTGTTTAGGAAAGACAGAAATAAAGGTAAAGGTGGTGGAGTAGCATTGTACATCAATGATGAGGTAGACTGTAAAGAAATAAGAAGTGATGGAATGGATAAGACAGTCTGTCTGGGCAAAAATCACAGTGGGGAAGAAAGCTACTAGAGCCTCCCCTGGGATAGTGCTTGGGGTGTGCTATAGACCCCGGGGATCCAATGTGGATATGGATAGAGACCTCTTTAATGTTTTTAATGAAGTAAATACTAATGGGAACTGCGTGATCATGGGAGACTTTAACTTCCCAGATATAGACTGGAGGACAAGTGCAAGTAATAATAATAGGGCTCAGATTTTCCTAGATGCATTTCTTCATCAAGTAGTTGCTGAACCAACAAGAGGGGATGCCATTTTAGATTTGGTTTTGGTGAACAGTGAGGACCTCATAGAAGAAACAGTTGTAGTGGACAACCTTGGCTCGAGTGATCATGAGCTAATTCAGTTCAAACTGAACGGAAGGATAAACAAAAATAAATCTGTGACTAGGGTTTTTGATTTCAAAAGGGCTGACTTTCAAAAATTAAGGAAATTGGTTAGGGAAGTGGATTGGACTGAAACACTTATGGATCTAAAGGCGGAAGAGGCCTGGGATTACTTCAAGTCAAAGCTGCAGAAGCTATCAGAAGCCTGCATCCCAAGAAAGGGGAAAAAATTCATAGGCAGGAGTTGTAGACCAAGCTCGATGAGCAAGCATCTCAGAGAGGCGATTAAGAAAAAGCAGAAAGCATACAAGGAGTGGAAGATGGGAGGGATCAGCAAAGAAAGCTACTTTATTGAGGTCAGAACATGTAGAGATAAAGTGAAAAAGGCTAAAAGTTATGTAGAGTTGAAACTTGCAGAGGGAATTAAAACCAATAGTAAAAGGTTCTATAGACATATAAATAAGAAGAAAACAAAGAAAGAAGAAGTGGGACCACTAAACACTGAGGATGGAGTGGAGGTTAAGGATAATGTAGGCATGGCCCAATATCTAAACAAATATTTTGCCTCAGTCTTTAATGAGGCTAATGAGGAGCTTAGGGATAATGGTAGCATGACAAATGGGAATGAGGATATGGAGGTAGATATTACCATATCCAAGGTCGAAGCCGAACTCGAACAGCTTAATGGGACTAAATCGGGGGGGCAGATAATCTTCATCCGAGAATATTAAAGGAACTGGCACAGGAAATTGCAAGCCCATTAGCAAGAATTTTTAATGAATCTGTAAACTCAGGGGTTGTACCATGTGACTAGAGAATGCTAACATAGTTCCTATAAAGTGATCCGGGTAACTACAGGCCTGTTAGTTTGACATCTGCAGCATGCAAGGTCTTGGAAAAATTTTTGAAGGAGAAAGTAGTTAAGGACATTGAGGTCAATGGTAACTGGGACAAAATACAACATGGTTTTACAAAAGGTAGATTATGCCAAACCAACCTGATCTCCTTCTTTGAGAAAGTAACAGATTTTTTAGACAAAGGAAACGCTGTGGATCTAATTTACCTCAATTTTAGTAAGGTGTTTGATACAGTGCCACATGGGGAATTATTAGTTAAATTGGAAAAGATGGGGATCAATATGAAAATTGAAAGGTGAATAAGAAACTGGTTAAAGGGGAGACTACAGCGGGTCATATTGAAAGGTGAACTGTCAGGCTGGAGGGAGGTCACCAGTGGAGTTCCTCAGGGATCGGTTTTGGGACCAATCTTTATTACTGACCTCAGCACAAAAAGTGGGAGTGTGCTAATAAAATTTGCAGATGACACAAAGCTGGGAGGTATTACCAATTCAGAAAGGACCAGGATATCATACAGGAAGATCTGGATGACCTTGTAAACTGGAGTAATAGTAATAGGATGAAATTTAATAGTGAGAAGTGTAAGGTCATGCATTAAGGGATTAATAACTAGAATTTTAGTTATAAGCTGGGGACGCATCAATTGGAAGTAACAGAGGAGGAGAACGACCTTGGAGTATTGGTTGACCACAGGATGACTATGAGCCGCCAATGTGATACGGCTGTGAAAAAAGCTAATGAGTCTTGGGATACATCAGGCGACATATTTCCAGTAAAGATAAGGAGGTGTTAGTACCATTATACAAGGCACTGGTGAGACCTCATCAGGAATACTGTGTGCAGTTCTGGTCGCCCATGTTTAAGAAGGATGATTTCAAACCGGAACAGGTACAGAGAAGGGCTACTAGGATGATCCGAGGAATGGAAAACCTGTCTTATGAAAGGAAACTCAAGGAGCTTGGCTTGTTTAGCCTAACCAAAAGAAGGCTGAGGGGAGATATGATTGCTCTCTATAAATATATCAGAGAGATAAATACGAGGGAGGGAGAGGAATTATTTAAGCTCGGTACCAATGTGGACACAAGAACAAATGGATATAAACTGGTCATCAGGAAGTTTAGACTTGATATTAGACGAACGTTTCTAACCATCAGAGGAGTGAAGTTCTGGAACAGCCTTCCAAGGGAAGCAGTGGGGGCAAAAGACATATCTGGCTTCAAGACTAAGCTTGAAAAGTTTATGGAGGAGATGGTATGATGGGATAACATGATTTTGGCAATTAACGGATCTTTGACTATTAGTGATAAATAGGCCCAATAGCCTGTAATGGGATGTTAGATGGGGTGGGATCTGAGTTACTACAGAGAATCTTTTCCTGGGTATCTGGCTGGTGAGTCTTGCCCACATGCTCAGGGTTCAGCTGATCGCCATATTTAGGGTCAGGAAGGAATTTTCCCCCAGGGCAGATTGGCAGAGGCCCTGGGGGTTTTTTGACTTCCTCTGCAGTGTGGGGCACAGGTCACTTGCTGGAGGATTCTCTGCACCTTGAAGTCTTTAAACCACGATTTGAGGACTTCAGTAGCTCAGACATAAGTCAGGCTGTGATCCATTTCTCATGAGACAAGCCATGCTGTCAGCTGGTCTCCAAGGTGAAAGACCCAGAGTGGACCTTCATCTGCTCTCCCAGATAGACCCCCATAATCCATTGCTTTTACTCGTAAACAGGATCCCCTCCAGCTGTTTATTTCTTCCTGGCAATGTCCTCTCTTGTAGAGTTGGCAATCTTTCAACTGGTATCAGGCTCATTATGCAATGCCCAGTACATGCATAACCAGACAGAGAGAGAAGTGCCTGTTACTTCCTGCTTAGAAGGAACCATCCAGTGACCTGCCTTACCTTAAGAACATAATTTTCAGTATAGATGCATACCTTGGTAAATATTATCTATGTATACGCTCCACAATGATTATGATGACAGCAGAGACCCTACATACCACCTTTTAGTGATCCAGAGAATCTGATCCAGGGGGAACTCTGTAAAACTCTATGCACGCCCTGTGCCCTCTGCCAGTTGGCACCAAAAGATTCATAGGTCATAGTTGGCCAGGTGCATCTGGAGTATGGTGCAACCTACAATGGCCCCTTGCACACTAGGAGGGAATTGTTCCTGGAGCACAGTCCTTCCCCTGAGCTTTCCAGGGGCGAGACTCCTCTGCAGCACTCCTACTTGAGCAAGTGGTCAAATACCACTGTTGGAGTCTCAGTGAGCCGTTGCTCCGGATACTGGATAAAATGCTGGCCCCACTGATGCCAACAGAAGATTTGCCATTGACTTGCGTGGGGCCGGGATCTCACCCGCCCAGCTTTCAAAAAGGCATTGGATAGAGTACATTGCACGTGTGCAAGACAACAAAATGCTTGGTAGATTTCTGGAGAATTCATGAGATGGATTAGGAAGTTGGTATATTCACACCCAGCAGCTGATGCTGATCCTAGGAAAACATGAAGGTTCAAATAATGCTTGAGTGGGTACTCGGGGGAGCGGTGGGTGCAAAAGAGCCCCTTCTTTCCTCAGGCACCCCAGCAGAGAAGAGCCACAAAACTCAGCTGCAGTGCTTGGGAGTGCAGACGTGGGGAGAAGTAGTACCGCCCATCATGCTACTGTCCGCAGCGAGAGGAAGGAGGGTCTAGGGCCAGGGACTGATCCGAGAGTCCCCTGCAGAGCCAGGGACTGATCCGAGGTTCCCTGTGACAGTCCCTGGCTCTGCAGCCGACTTCCTGTGTGATGCTGAGAAAGGCATTTAACATGCCCTGTGCCTGTTTCCCACCTGTAAAAGGGGAGTAGAACTTCCCTGCCTCAAAGGATGATGGGAGGAAAAATACATTAAAGACTGTGAGGAGGCTTAGATGCCATGGTGATGAGGTTCATATTGGTACCTGGATGGCAAGAACATGTCTTGTGGGACCGTGTACAGGAAAATGTCCTTTTTATCACAACTACAGGGGAGTATAAGGGGATTTACAGATTACACCTTCCCAAGAGGTGTAACAGGCACCATACATTGTGGCCATGGCAGGTATGCAAAAGACCACCTTCGTAATACTTCCTTTCTCCAGAGGACAGGCTGCTCCCACCCTACCAGCCTTCCACAGCACATAACTCCATCGCTTAGCTTTAATGATTGTTATCAGAGCAAAACATATCATGATAGTTTGAGACAGAGTGAGATAGGTTGACAGGAAGACTAGCAACGTTACCCACGATACAAGAAGATAAAAGGAATTGAGTATTTTCCCCCTACGGCTAAAAATGACCAAAGGAAAAGAATATTCCTTTTTATAACAATTAAGAAGGCACATTAGAGATTACAAAACACATACAAAACAATTCACAAAGTATGGCTCTCTTGACTGGTGGAAGACAATTGTTGAAAATAATACACACAGATGAGTTTGAAATAGACCTATAAATGAGCAGTTTCGCTTCCTGTACTTAAAGATGCCAGCACTTAGTACCAAAGATGGACTTTACACAATACCGTGGCAAATAATTAAAGGTAACCCAAGAAACACCCCTGTTCTGTGCTAGGCCACAGGCCTATCAGGAGTGCTCCGAAAGAACGAGAGCAAAGCAGCGAGTTATTGGCTTTAATGAAGGTAAGTGACACACCTGCAACGGGGACTCCAAGCGTTGGTGTCATGGAGGCGGGGAACCCAGCGCACCGGAGCTCTGCCAGGGACGGAGTCCGACGAAGGGGCAAACAGCGAGCCATAATAAGCAGTACACAGAAACAGCTCATGAATATATAATTAGGTACTTTCCTAAAGGGGTTTTCCGCTACCTGGCAAAGGGCCATGCAGGGCAGACAAAACCGGCCTAAAGCTGGTTATAGCCGGATTTCTACGTTCTACACTGACCTGTCAGCTCCGAGATAGCGGAAGTTCCCTAGCTAGGCTGTAACAAAGTCTTCCGCAATCCCTTACAACCCCCCTTTTGTTTGATAGGGGTTCAGAAGAGGGTGGAGGAAGAGCATCCCGGAATAATGAACGGGTGGAAAGGAGGGTTTTTTTTAACATCTGGGTGGCTGTGTAAAATTTAATATAATTTCAAATAATTATTTTAATGCTGCTGGGACTTTGTTGCAATACTAATGATGCGTTAGGGTACCTAGTGCCTTGTATAGGCATCTTTGGTGTTATTATTTAACTACAAAAATAAATAACTCAAATAGGACATTCGAAAAGCCAGTGCTGGATACAGATGATCACTTTATTTCTGTCCACCTTTGAGCCTGACCTAAAGACCACTGAAGGTGGTGTAAAGACTCCCACTGACTTAAATGGGTTTTGGATCAGGCCCTTGTAAGACAGAGGCCCAAACTACAAGCCTTTTTTCTTATAATTAATACACAAAATTAAATGAGCTTACTCAAACTAGCAGGAAACAGAGTCACCAAATTTAATACCACAAATTATCATAAATCAGAGGAATGCAAAGAAAAAAAGTTATTTCTACCCATTTAATGAATCTTCCATCCAAATCCTCTTTCTGATACAAACAGTTGGACCTTGTGCCATGACCTAAATATCACATGGTCTCTAAGACAGCCAGGACACAGCTCATATAGGCTTACCACATGTCCCTGGTACGGAGAATGCCTCTGGCACCACATATACGGCCAGATCCTCAGCTGGTCTAAGTCAACTTCAATGAATCTACGCCAATTTACAGAAGCTGAGAATCTGGACCATAATATTTATATACCATACATTCAGGAATGATGTAGGATGAGCAGATTATGGGTGCTATGCCTTTACATGGGTGCTAAGTGCAAGGAACTTTCTCCTCTGAATAGGCTCCATGCAGGGGCTGGCCACAATTACAGTCCTTGCCCTCACCTGAATGCAAGGATTATTCCCACTAGTACTTAATGGTAGGGAAGTAGAGGGTCCATGGACAGGGCACCCTGCGACCTGTTAAGGAGGGTAGCGGTGGAGAAGTGATTCTGTACATCTGGTAGCTTTGGGAGTCACTATACCTCTCTGACGGCCACCCTCTCGGCCTGGGGTTGAACTAGTGATGTCCAGATCTCAAAGCATGAGGTGCTACTGTGGCTCTGTCACACCGAGTCTCCTGTAACATACACTCGCCCATGAATTACACCTCTTTGCCCACAGTGCTCAGAACACGGACCTGTGCATAACAGGCATAACTGATCCCCAAATGAGCATTTTGCTCCACCGGGTAAACATGGCCCTGTCAAACTGCCAATGCAGGTGCTGCATCTATTGCGCCACGCAATCAAGGATCCCACGCAACCAGCGATGAAAGGCAGGCTGATTCATACAGGTACGAGGCATTACACCAGGACGGAAGTCTTGGTTTTCTGGTACCCTTCAATTAATGCCACTGCACTCAAGCTGGTGAAACACAATAACAAAAACAGCCTTTATGTAACCTACTAAACAAAAGCCCCCAAAACAATGCCTGCACATAAATCTAAGCTAAAAACATTTTTGCTAGAAGAACTTGAATGCCTTATATAAAGGTGGGTATCAGTTTAAAAATAATGTTCCAGCCCTTGTTAATTTTTTATTACTATTCATCATAAAACCATTAATCATGGAGAACTAATTTGATATTAATGTTGATGTCATAAAGTACTTCTGTAGCATTTCAATTACAATTCAGCATTTCAAATGCTGCTGGCACCATATGGAAAGCTTTGAAAACCAGATTTAAATACATTTGAAGATAACCATCAGATAGGTTCAAATACACAGGACTTGCCATTCATGCTGCTAAAACGTATTCTGACAAAACCTGAGCAGCTCATGGGAAAGCATCCTGCAACACAGCTGGGTGGAGCACAGAAAGGGCAGAAAGGAGTGTGGAAGGAGAGGATCAACTGCAAATCAATCATCCACTTCCTCCTCTGAGGCCAGGGTAGGAATTGCAACTCCAGAGGCCGCTGCAACCCTGAAGCTTCGGCAGCAGCCATGAAGCAGCAGATATTCATTTCCAGAGCCCTGGAGAGATTTTCTTTCCTTCTACAAACCTCTGTGGATTTCCCTAGGGCACAGTCCAGTTACAAGAACGGCGCACTAGGGATTTTCCACTTAGATGTGAATTATCTGTCCAAAACCAGCAATACAGAAAACATATTTCTGTCAGCAATGCTCAACAGGAAGGTACAAAAAACCCCCACCTAACTGGATCCACAGGGTCTGATTCAATGACCACTGAAGTCACATGAAAAAGACTAATTGGCTTCAACAAGCAGGCAAACATCCTGTACCAAATGCAAGGGAGAACTAAAACTAAACACTCAGCCCCCAGGGAAGTTAAGAGCTTCCATCATTTTGACTGGACCTTTAGAAATAATGCATGAGTTTCCAGTTTTTTGTTTATTCACTGCAAAGAAAACATTCATCAGAATTGTACACACAGGCTCAACAGTCAATGGCCCAGCCATCTCAGCGCATCGTTTCACAGGCTGTGTAAATGAAGAAAAAAGCAAAATGATATTTATTATGTTGGGCAAATTTTCTAATTGCTGTATATAGTTTCCAAGCCATCTTATCTAAGTTATCAATGCAACATCTGGTACGTACACAACAGCAGTTCCTACCTTGGGAGCTCTGGCATGTTTCCCACATCTGGCATCTCTGACGAAGCTGAGATCTAGCAGCTCTGTCTCCTACAAGGAAAAGTTGAAATACACATTGTTACCCATTCATTGAAAATGCACACTTCGCTAACTGCGCTTTTGTTCCCTAGTAATGCTAGTTAGCCCTCAGTCTTCAGTGAGCTTTGTGCAGGTTCTGTCCTGCACATTGCATACCGGTCAGGAGTAACAGTTCCCCACTGCAATAGCGGCACAGTTGTCATATAGCCCCATTGTTTCCTTGAAAATCTGCTTTGGTCTTTTTCCCCCCACCCCACCTCCACCACCAGTTTGATATATTGATTTTCCAGCTACTCATTTCAAACCAAAATTATTTAGCCTATTTCTTGTGTTGCCAAGCGCTCGACTGTGGTTCACATTTTTCAACAAAACCTCTGTGTATTGTTTTTTATGTATCCCTTGTCTCACAATAATTAGCTCCTGGCTACCATTCTGCAAAAGAGAAAAAAACAGAACATCCTAACTTCACAGTGGAAAAATCTACATGATTGTAGACAGGACATTTTGAAAAGTGTGTGTGAATAAGAAGGATGCTGTACACTCAGTGATAACGTGCACCATCAATTTTAGGGCGACTATTTTCCTTACTACTCAATAAAAATCATGTACTTTCGACCACCATCTCACACTTCAGATGACTTCTACATATTGCACTTAAGAGAACAAAAACGACGTGCTACGTGACCTCTCCTACATAGGGAAACAATTACAGAGAATATTGTGTTGTATTTTCCAAGGCTTTAATTTTACCTTTTAAACACAGTTCTAATAATACCAGCTTGCTTTTATCAGATCTCAAAGCACTCTACAAAGAGGAGTTCAGTATCATTATCCCCATTTTACAGATGGGGAAACTGAGGCACACAGGAGTGACATGATTTGTCCAAGCTCATCAAGCAGGCCAGTGGTTGAGCCAGAAACAGAACCTAGGTCTCCTGAGTCCCAGTCATCCACCTTAACAATAGCCAAACTTTATCTCCCCTAGGGCCTCATTGTGTCCAGTCCTGCATACCCATGCAGAGGTGTAAGGTATCCCCCCATTACTCTGCACTAACTACCCATACCATGGGTAGCAGTGCAGCATGAGACGCACCCTCTGCAGGGCCAGTACTCCCCCACTCTGCATGGGGAGGTGGAGAAGGTGCGGAGAATGAACGGAACCATGGCTAGCCCCCCCACACACACACACAATGAGCAGGGCATTGCTGCCACACCATTGTGCTGGGGAGTGTACCCATCACCAAGTCTAGGGTTGGTACAAAGGACTCCCACCCTCTTGGAGCAGGGGGAAACCAGGCAGACTCAGAATCAATATCCTCTTCCCTATCTGCTTCTGGGTAGGTATAATTGCACATCATGGAGGGTTTTGGATGTAATACCTTAACGTATGCAAACCCCACACTGGGCAACAAGGGGTTAAGGGGCTGCTCTGGGCTCGGCCAGGCCTGCCCCGCCACACCTGCAAGGCAGGCACAGGGTGGAGGAGAAAATAAAGGATGCAGAACAGCTCCCTTGGGGGCAGAGCAAAAAAGAGAGCAGACGTGCACTTCGCAGCTCCTGAGAGAAAAGCTGAGGGAAGGCAGAATCTCCCCTACCAAAGGTCCCTCCCTGAGGGAAGGGAGGACCTGCTTCAGGGATGCCCTGAGAGGGAGGCATTCCCTCCCACATATGGACTCAGTTTATTTGCGTTAATTCTTCTTGTTTTCTTTATGGACTACTCCAGCAGGGGAGAGAGTTGGAACTAGGGTGACCAGATGTCCCGATTTTATAGGGACAGTCCTGATTTTGGGGTCTTTTTCTTATACAGGCTCCTATTACCCTCCCAATACCCTGTCCCGAACCTGGCTGAGGGCCAAGCCACAGGAAGAGATAGCTGCTGCCCCGAGACAGGGGGAGCTACCACACCATGCATGGCCACAAGGAGGTGCCAAGCGGTGAGCTGACCACCTGCACATCTAATCATAGACAGCAAGCTTTGGGCAACCATGGGGTGGTAGAAAGTGGCCCAGGGAGGGCAGCATCGGCTATCAGACCTTTGATAGTCCTTACAGGGCTCTAGGCTGGAGTCTGGTGGAATGGGAGGGCCTCGGCTCCCCTACCAACCCTCCCCCACCACCACCACCCGCAGTTTGAAGGCAGTAAGCCTCACCACTAGGCAATGCTCCCCACAAGTGAAGGCCATCACATATGGACATAGCTACTGTGGAAAGAACAGTGCTTGAAGAGAGATTTATCTCCACTTGTACGCTCTTTGCAAGCACCGAGCACATATTTCCCAAGTAGCAACACAAACTATCCTGTGAGATTCGGGCAAATAACTCTGATTTGACAGGACATTGCTTAAAAATATTAAAGCCCCTCTTACTATTGTCTGCCTCATTTACACCTTGATGAGGACTAATAGTCCACATTAGCATAAATCTGTTCAATTACAGGTATAAACAGTGCTAAAGCAAGAATCAGACCACACTAGCCACAGAGCAACACTACTTTAACAGAATTTTTATCTTAAATAATTCCTGCGTTGATGCTCAGAGAATTTGAAATCCATGTACAGTATAAAGCCACTATACCTCGAAAAGCAAAAGCAAATTCCCAAGAGAAAATACAGGTTTTCTCTGTGACCTGTACTATAGTAGCTGTCAATTGGTTTCTTTTTCATTTTTTGTAGGCCAGATCCTGAGCCAGTCAAAACAAAAAACAAACAAACAAAAAAAATAGTGAGAGAAATACACTTGTATCCTGTGGAAAAAATATTCACCTGACAACACCAGTTCCTATCCTTTTCACAGATGGCTGCCTGTACCGTTATCCGAACCAGTGTTCAGGAGTATCTGATTCTTAACAAAATGGCCACTGTGCACCACTTCAATTCCAGACTGAAGATCCACTCCCAGACAGACCACACTGCTCCCACGCTCTCCCGTCCCTTGCTCCGTCTGACATACCATCACAAATGAGGTGCATAGTGATTGGATCAGATCCATGCATACACCTCTGCTGGGAGCAGAAAGGCCTTTTGGCATCCCAGGGGCTTATGTGTTCGATTCCAACCCCCACCCAAGCATGAAGAGACTTAGGACATGGAAATGAAATGGGGATTGAAGATAATAGAACCATCCCCCAAACACCCAGGCAGGCCACAGCAGTGAAGCACAGTCCCTCTGTGACAGCATACAATGCTGTCATGGCTAATACCCCAGCTGACAGGCCTGAAGAGTGGATGCTGCTCCTTGGTGCCCCTCACGTGAAGGTTCCTAGTTACTGAATCTGTTCAGGTCTAGGTGGAGCAGCTCCTCTTCTAGATCATCCAGGTGGGTTTTGAAGCTGCTGTGGGACTCACCCACTCCCAGTGCAAAGGTGCTGCGGAAGCTCACTTGCATGACACCTTCTTGTCATGTAGGATCTAGCAATGGGCCCTCTACCAAAGCATGAGCATCATCCACAGTGCACAAAGAGTGCAGTGTGGATTGTGTTTTGTTCTCCAGCACCCAGCATGACTGATCCCCAGGCTGGGATGGGACCCGATCCTCAACTGGTGTAAGTCAGCACAGCTTCACTGACTTCAACAAAGCAATGCTGATTTACACCGGTTGAGAATCTGACCCTAGGTCTTACTGTAACATTTCTACATTCTCTTCATATTTTGTCCATCCTTGCGCAGAATTTTCTTCCAGACCCCAGAGATGTCAGATCAGTGCAAGAATGCCTCACATACGTTTTTATTTCTTCTGCAATTTATTTTATGCCATATTTGCATACCACTGTAAATGCATCTCAGAATGCAGCATAACAATTTTGGTGCAGACAGCCAGACTATTCTTTGTTAATTAAAAAAGCTTTTTTCCCCCCTCGTTCTGATGTAAGAAAGATAAAAAAATACAAGTTATTTATTTTTTCAAGCTGTTCTTAGGAACCACTCTAGCGCCTGTTCTGTGGAAGTCCCATTTGGAATGTATCAAAACTAAGGGCAGACTCAACGGAGGAGACAGGAAGAAAAGCATCTGAAACAAATGAAGCTAATTGCAGTGCTCTATTAAATAGCTGCGTGTGCAGGGCTGGTAGCGAGCTTGACTCTGAATACAGCAAAATAAGGACGCGATGTGGAGTCTCTCTGTTGACTTAATGTCTGAGAGACACTCAAATATGGGCAAGAACAAAACTAATGAAATATATGGAAGAGTTGCATTCATGTTTATCAGACTGATAACGGCAATAAGATTTAGAATGGGAAGAGGAGCTCTAGACTTTAGATGTAATTAAAGAAAGATGGAGAAGAGAGGACATTTAACTAAAGGGAGATAAGGTAAGCGAGAAACTGAAAAGAGAACCAGGGATTCGAGAGTGAAATGGAAACTAAGACAGTCTTTCTCCTTCTTTGCAGTTCTGCTCTATCAACAGAACTGAACAGGGTAAAAAAAATTTCTACACACAATGAAGCATGCAGATTATGACTATTCAAAATTCAGGGTTTTATCCTCAACTAGTGTCAATCAGCATAGATCCATGGACACTAGCTGAGTATCTGGCCCTAAATGTTAAGGATCACATGATGATCCCCTCGTCTCACTGAGTAATACCTTCACCCCAAAAGAAGTCCCACTGACTTCAGTGAGACTGCTTGTGGGGTCACGCAATATTCAACATGAGTTCGAGTATCCACAATGCACTACTGACAACACCAAGAGCTCAAAAGTAACGAGAAGGGCTTAAAAATCGAAAGATGATGGAAACATTTTGGGTGCTCTATTTGTATTCTGGTTTTCGAGCCTTTAGGGTTTGTGGTTTTCAGGTTTTCCCTGCAATTATGAGGGCTAGAAAAAACTTTTTTTTTTAAATGAAAGCCAAGATGCTTGTGTAATCACAGGTCTCCCAACACTGGGGCTTTCCAAAAAACACCAAATATCACAACATAAAATCCTGAGGGATGGCAACCTTGTGGCAATGTGGCTCTAAGGACGCTACAGACATGAAGAAAGACATTCCGCTTACGTAATCAAAGAAAGATTTAGAAAACTGAAAAGACTAACAACTGCTAGAAATGAATGGTTGTAACAGCGAGAACATGAGAAAGAATGAAAGAAGTAGAAGAAAAAGGGATTACAAGAGAAGATAAAAAACTACATACAAGGTGATTGTGAGAAGCTTGTTATTTAGGATTGGCCTTGTATTTTATTTTAAAAAGAGAATAAATGGCTAGACCTCCCCTAACACAAACATATAACAAGAGCCTTTCAACTCAAATAATACACATCAAGAATAAACACGAACAACAAACAGCCAAACAAATCAACACCTCACAAAACAATCAAGTCAATATTATTACCAGCATTTGTATCCTCGGATCTGGGCTCCCTCTAGGAAGGGGATTGTTAGAACAGGGCAGTGGAGCTGTAAGCACACTCAGTCTACAAAACCAAGGCCATCTGAAGAGGGGATGTAATTAGATCCCTACTTTTAAAGAGTGGGATCTGTCAATCCTTGCTGCGACCTTACGCACGTTACCATATTTTGGGTCTGGCAACCCAGCACACAGGAGGTTTTTTTGGCGAGCGCACAGACTTTTCACGTAGGTTTTGTAGGAAGTAGCTACGCAAGCCCTGGGAACATATGCCCCATAGTCCTTGTTTATTAACAGATATTAGAACTGAACGGTACATTTATAGAGACAAGGTGGGTAAGGTAATATCTTTATTGGACCAACTTCTGTCTCTTGTCTCTCTCACCAACAGAAGTTGGTCCAATAAAGATATTACCTCACCCACCTTGTCTCGCTAATATCCTGGGACCAACACAGCTACACCAACACTGCATACAACTACGGTACATTTATGCAATTTAATTTTACATGTGCCTCCTGCATTGTGAAAATAGTAGCCCTTATGCCATTGTAATTTGCCATCTGAAGGCAAGAGATTGAGGTAAGCACACCCACATAAATGTCACTGTAGCCTGCATTCACTAGGGTCTGAATAAGTCAGAAGGCATAATGTAACATTTCTTAGAAGTTCCGAGGTTCAAGAATATCAAACCCTTGGGAACTCTGCGACCTTTAGTAATTGCTTTCATCTTCCCAATGACTCATTAAAGAGTGGGAGGGCAATTTCCTAATATTTTAGTATACATTTTGGACAGGTTTTTTGTGAAGCCAAAATATGCTTCCATTCTTTACTACTTGGCAGAAGAATGCTGCAGTTCAAGAGCTGCAAAATTGACAGTCTAAATCCTGCTGCTACGGAAATCAATGGGCACAGGATTGGAACTGTGTGCTAGATGAGCCATGAAAGCCTATGGCAACAGAGAAGCAAAAACACTATAAGTCCAGCCTGGCACTGAGTAGAGACCTGTAACCATTGTTACCGTGAGCTATTACTCTTGCAAGAGAATAATGTCTTTTAATTCAGCTACCACAAAAACACTAAGAAATTAATATTAATCCTGCTATGTTTGTTTTCAACTATCATCTGAGACAGAGACCCATCCATATAGGGATAGATTGTGCATCCTCACTTTTCTGGGTGAGCACGTTCTCACAGAAACAGTGCATTGTGCAACCCTTCCTGTGTTGGAGCATTTACTCATGCAAGCACTCTCATCTGAATTCAGTAGAGCAACACCAATTTATACCTGCCCAGGATCTGGCTCACTCTTACTTTTATTAGATAATTTCAACCTCCCAAAACCGAGCGAAGCACATCACCCCTTGTGCTAGGTACTTCGTATTAACATAACGTTAGTTAACAAGGCAAAATTCCTCAGTGATAAATGAAAGGTGTGGGGTAGCTCCCTTTTATGGACACCCAGCCAGCCAGTTAGCTATAAATCCCCCTTGGTGGTTGTTCTCTACTTGCTTTACCTATAAAGGGTTTCTAACCATCACAGGAGTGAAGTTCTGGAACAGCCTTCCAAGGGGAGCAGTGGGGGCAAAAGACATATCTGGCTTCAAGACTAAGCTTGATAAGTTTATGGAGGGGACGGTATGATGGGATAGCCTAATTTTGGCAATTAATTGATCTTTGACTATTTGCGGTAAATATTCCCAATGGCCTGTGATGGGATGTTAGATGGGGTGGGATCTGAGTTACTACAGAGAATTCTTTCCTGGGTGTCTGGCTAGTGAGTCTTGCCCACATGCTCAGGGTTTAGCTGGTCGCCATATTTGGGGTCGGGAAGGAATATTTCTTCCGAGCAGATTGACAGAGGCCCTGAGGTTTTTTTGCCTTCCTCTGCAGCGTGGGGCACAGATCACTTGCTGGAGGATTCTCTGCACCTTGAAGTCTTTAAACCATGATTTGAGGACTTCAATAGCTCAGACACAGGTGAGCGGTTTGTTACAGGAGTGGGTGGGTGAGATTCTGTGGCCCGTGTTGTGCAGGAGGTCAGACTAGACAATCATAATGGTCCCTTCTGACCTTAAAGTCTATCATTCTACGTCTCCCTGCATAGGTAAAAGGAAGGGAGTGGGCACCTGATCAAAATGGCCAATGGGAAGGCTAGAATTTTTTAAAATTGGGGAAAAATTGGGGGATATTAGGAAAAACTTTTTCACTAGGAGGGTGGTGAAACACTGGAATGCGTTACCTAGGGAGGTGGTAGAATCTCCTTCCTTAGAAGTTTTTAAGGTCAGGCTTGACAAAGCCCTGGCTGGGATGATTTAATTGGGGATTGGTCCTGCTTTGAGCAGGGGGTTGGACTAGATGACCTCCTGAGGTCCCTTCCAACTCTGATATTCTATGATTCTATGAAAAAACTTCCCCTTCATCTGTCTGTGTTGTTCTCCCGGAGAGCAGAGACAGGGCTGGAACTATGCTGTAAAAAGCTTTGGGCCAGGTATGAAAATCAGCTCATACCTAGAAACTACTCATTTGAAACCCCAGATATGTAAGTAGTTCAGGAAATGTCTAGGAAGACACAATTAGGTTTCTCTCTTTTATTTCTTTATGGCTTGTGGACTCCTCTGTGCTAACCCTATGTGCTTTTGTTTTGTGTGTAACCTTTAAACTGGACCTCAAGAAGCTATCCTGATCCTTCGTTATTGTAATTGTTTTTTTTTTACCTACCAAAAAGCCTAAATTCCAAATGTATTTTCTTTCTTTTTGTTTTTAATAAAATTTACCTTTTTTAAGAACAGGATTGGCGTTATGTGTGCTAAGAGGTTTGTGCATATGTTGTTTAATTAGCTGGTGGCAACAGCTGATTTCCTTTGTTTTCTTTCTCAGCTCTTCCCTGGAGGGGTGTGTGTGAAAGGGCTTGAGGGAACCCCACAGGCTGGAATTCCCAAGTGCGCCTTCCTGGGTTCTCAAAGGTTTTTGCACTTGGGTGTTGCAGCATCCACCCATCCAAGGTCAGAGAAAAGCTGTAATCTTGGGAGTTTAATACAAACCTGGAGTGGCCAGTATTAATTATTAGAATCCTTGCGGGCCCCAACCGTCTGCACTCGAAGTGCCATCGTGGGGAATCAGCCTTGACAATCTCTTTGGGGAGTTTGGCTTAAAAGTGGATGGCACAATTCAGATATTTGTTTATATATACACCCTATTTACCAATATGAGGAACTTTACATACATGTATATACACACATTATGGTCATGTAACAGCATTTAATGATTATGGGTCAGATTATGTAACCTTTACTCATGTTGATGAGCAGTTACGCGTGTTTGGTTACATACCATTGCATGTTCATAAATTATACATAAAGGCCCAGTACTATGATTCTCATAGTGTGGATTTACATGTAAACAGTATACATAAATAGAAATAAGGATTGTGCCATCCGTTTGTGACCCAGAGTTCCCAATAAGATCAATGGCCCATAGTTTAGTTTGTGAAATTCTGCATGACACTTTAGCCTATTTCAAGATTACATAGTAAATGTAGATGTCTGTTTTGATGTCTGCATGGAATGAATCAGCATAGGTATGTACTTATTTTATATATAACCTTACTCCACTCCCCCCCAAAACCACAATTCTACCCCACCATGTTGAGTGCTAGCCTGTTGAGAAACCATGTAATCTTACTGCTATAAACTCCATTCATCCTTCCACCTTCCTCCTTGCATCACCTCAGACTACTGCTGTGAAGTGCCTAGCACAGCTCTGGGCAGATTTGTCTTCAGTGTAGCTATGCCACTTTACATTAGCAGGGGATTTGGTTGAGTAAACCCTACTGTAATCTGCATTAATTACATGATAATTAAATCATGTTGTTTCCTAATAATTACAGCCGGATGAAAATTTTTGAATCGGAAATGTCAATTCCTTGAAATTGAAACTTTCCACAGGAATACGTTGGCTGACAAAATTTTGTTCAGGAAAAAAAAATCAAAACAAAGGGTTGTGATGTCAGAGTGTTCTATCTGGACATTTTTGTGATGTTTTGATTTTGTGCATCAAAATGACCTATTTCAATTTCTTTTAAGTCGTTAAAAAAATGAAATAGAAAGAGTCAAAATTAAAACGAAATATTTTGATTTTATCAAAACAAAATGTTTTGACTGACCTGAAGTGATTTTTTTTGAAAATTTTGTTTTGCAGGAAATTTCTAAATTTGACCTTCCGTTCTGAGTCAGAATGAAACCAAATTTTGAAATCAGAGAATTTTCGGTTAAATGGAAAATCTGTGTGGCACAGTTACTGTGACAAATGTTTTATCAATACACCCTGGCCCAACCCGAACATACCGAACTTGATTTTTTTTGTCAGTAACAACAGTATGAATCTGGAGTAACTGCTTTGTTTTTCCACTCAACTTGACAAGCAAATACGTATGTGATTTCTTTTTAGGTTAAACAACCCATTATGAGAAAATGTTGTCCGCTGAGTGTAAAAGATTAAGTGAAAATGAGTTTGGCAAGCCTTAATAAGGCAAATTCTTATCAAGATAATTGTTTATGTTTATGGACCAGAGTTTTAGTTTATATACATTGGTGTAGCTGTACTGAAGTAAACAGAGCTATGCTGATTTATACCAGCTAAGAATCTCGCCCTGTATATTCAGGACTAAATATGTATGCAGATTTTGGGACTCACACTCATCTCTAGAGTGAGTATGGCAGCCACATTCAGGGTTAGAGATTTCAGTAGAAAGCTCCAACTTCAGTTACATCCAAACTGTCTCAGGTATTAAATTCCCCGAAATGACCAATGAACATGAAAGGTTGAAATAGAAAAGGTTCTTTTTCAGTCAGGGCTACATCATGTACTCTTCCCTTCCTTTTCTCTTTCCTTTAGTCACTTTGCAATATAGCACTGTAGCGGGGTCTTATTGGAAAACCCGGGAAGTGGGTGCAAGCCTACACACTGCTAAAGGCCCCTCCCCCATCCTAGTGGGAGGGACCACTGGACCCAGGGACCAACTGATTACGGGGGACAACTAATGAAAAACGGGGACCGGAGTGAGGGTCAAAGGTTCAAAATGAGGATACCGGATGAGGACACCAAGCAGAGAACCCCGGACAGCGCCCACTGCTCCTCAAAGCTGTCGAGGGAGCCAGCGGACGCTGCCTAGTGGAACTCTGCCCGGATACATGAAACTAGGGAGGAACGGAAATAGGCCCCGCAGTCGCAGAGCACCCCCTCGTCCAACATCCTCCTCCTGGTATTGTAAATGGAGACTTTGGCCACAGCCAGAAGGAGGTTGACGAGGAGGTCTCGCGACTTCATGGGGCCACGGATAGGGTGTGCGAAGAGGAACAAGTGTGGGGAAAAGTGCAGCCAGAACCTCAACAAGAGGTTCTGGAGGAGCCGGAATAGGGGCTGCAATCTGGCGCATTCAAGATAGGCATGCGCCAGGTTCTCCCTCACGCCACAAAAGGGACAGGCCTCAGGTGTAGGGGTGAACCACGCCAGGTGCATGCCCGTGCTCACGGCTCCATGAAGGAGCCACCAACTAATGTCCCTGGCGGGCCGTGGGACCAAGGTGGAATAAAGGCTGGCCCACCAGGGCTCCTCACCCTCTTTAGGTGGAAGATAGTCCCGCCATTTGGTGTCGGGGTGGGACACGAGGGTGAGGAAATGTAACGTATGGAGCACGAGCGTGTACAACTGTAGCGGGGTGGTCACCCGCTCCTGGCCCAAAAGGGTTAAAAGCCAGCCCTTGGAGAGGGCCAAGGCTGGGAGCCTTAGGCAGGGCTGATTGGGAGGCAGCCTCAGCTGTGGCCATGCCCCAAACAGACTCGGCTGGCCCTATAAAGGGGCTGCTGGGCTGACACTCAAGAGCCTCTCTCTAGCTTCTGAGAGGGAGGGACCTGACTGCAGGGACCTTAGCAGAATACCCAGATTGGAGCAGGGCTGGGGAGCTCCAGCCAGGAAAGCCCCAGGCTGCAGCCTAGTATTAGGCCCAACAGGTACTGGGGTTGCAGGGGACAGCCCAAGGTTAGACAGAGGCAGTGGGTCCAAACCCAGTCTGGCCTGTGATGAGGGGCTTATACTGCAGTCTGCCCCAGGGCGCGGGGGCTCGCTGGTGACTGGCAGTAGCCTATGACTGAGGCAAGGTAGGGATAGGGGGTGGGGGTTCCCTGGGGAGGGGAGACCCTGCAAGTGAGGGGTTAGTACCAGGGGGCAGCACCCCGGGCTACAAGGGGCACTGGGTCTGGCGTAAGCGGGATACGGGCCTGCAGAGGGCACTCCAAGGCTTGATGTAGAACTAATTCCCAGGACACCAGCAGGAGGTGCTGCAGGGGTGAGTCCCGCATGCCTACAAGCACACAGCAAAACTAATGTCATCATCCCAAAAGGAAAGCTTTATGGGGGAATGGGGAGGTGAGGAGGGGTTAAAAGCTCTCAGCATTTGCCTAACTCCACTAAAGTGTTATTATAGCTGCATTGGTCCCAGGATATAAAGAGAGACAAGGTAAGTGAGATAATATCTTTTACTCGACCAACTCGGTGGAAGTCACAAGCTTCTTCAGGTTGTGGAAGCATGAAAAGATGGATTCCAAATGGTGTGTTGTCAAGCATCATAAACTCAACTCCTTTGTCAATAATGGAATTTCAGGGTGAAATCCCAACCCCATGGCAGTCAAGGGCAAAACTCCCATTTGGGTCAAAACTTCACCTGGGATTCCAGGGGGCAGAGATTTCACCCATAGTGTATGCATACATGGTTTTTGTGGTTAGAAGCTAGTCTGTGTTCTCAATTTATCACTAAATTCGCCTTTTAAAAAGTACAGGTATTACTGATAATAGTGAAGGATCTTTATAAGTTTTTTCTTTATGAATCCTAGCTGGCAATTCTCTGTCAAATTCTTTATGATCTTTCATCCACCCCTTTTTTCCTCTTAGCTCCTTAAACAATGAGCTGTTAAAACCCCCCCACATATTATTGCTCTCATGCTAAGGCTGGCCTACCTTTTCTAACTGCACAGTTCCCTTCTACCGCCTTGTATAGGATTCAAATCAATTATGGGATCTCCTTCTGCTAGCAGACATTTGTGGCAATAGCTAGGTATTCAAATGAAAGGAAACAAATGCTCTTGTCTGGTCATAAATACCTAAAACTTGTTTGTATTGGCACTGAACGTGTAATTGGTTTCCAGAAGGGTAATCAAAAGATGTCACAAGAATAAACATATTTATGGCAATGAAAAAGCCGTGCAGTTTTGGGTTCGTCCCCATTTTCTGCAGAATCCAGTTAGCAATTTACTTTGGTCACGACTGAAATCTCTGCTTGACAATGCCAGAAGGACCCTCTGGTAAACTGCCCATCACGCAGGTCCACTAGCGCAAAGAGAGAACCACTGTCTTGCTGCTAACTGCACGCTTTGCTCTCTGGATGTTCATTGTAGTCCCTACCGGAGGAAAATATAGCAATCTCTTCAAACTGTGAGTTAAAGCCAGTGAGCTGCTCAAACATCCTAAAAATCTGTTATGGATTAAAAAAGCCAAACACAGCAGATAGCAGGATGGGTGCACTAAGCAGGGAAGCTAGGGGAGAGAGACACTCCTCTATTTCCTATAATGTAGCAGGGCAAGATTCTAACCTAGCATTCAAGTGACCTGCTGGGATACAGGCTAATACCCCAGGGGGTGCGTGGCAAGCCAGGGCGTTATCTACTTACGTAAGGACATGGCGAGGCTCCTCTGCATATGCTGCTGTCAGCTATGGATGGCAGCTGCCATGACAGGGGAGGCCGTAATGGAGCTGCATAAGGTGCTCCTGACCGCACGTTCCCTCCCCAAGACTTCCTGCCCTGCATTGGCACTTAGACTTCTGCTTCCCTCCGCACCACAGCTCAGAAAAAGGCAGGATTTTACCTGAACTCTGCGGGCAGGCATGCAATTATCAGGTACAGTGGAAAGATCGCTTAGATTGAGGTGAGGAGGAGGGGGTGGATCTTGAGGGCAGCACTGCTGTGGGTACCATTTATATAAAAACACACGGACCAGCTTCTATGAAGGCACATTAATGAACATTGCTATTCCTGTATTCTAACTCCTCTAAGCTGGCAAGGAGGAAATTCTGAATTCTCTGCCTCCAAACACCTCTTGAAAAATCAACGCCCACCATTCTGGCACCCAGTGCTTCAGCGTTTCTGAAGTGCTGCGAAAGACAGAATCCTCGGCTTCCTCCACAGCTTCAGTTGCCTGACAATGGCGCATTTATCTGCAAGCTCTGCTTCCATCGCTGACAATGCTGACCCAAGCCCTCTACAGCCCTCCTCCACTTCAGTGCCATTTAAAACATAAGAACCAGCTCCCACTTGCAGGAGGGAGGCCAAGGAGAAAAAAATGCTGTGAGGGTCTGAATTCTCACCGAGTTTCCCCAAATTCCTGAGCACCTCACAAAACAGCAGCAAAGTCAGCCCCAGACAGAGCCTCCCAGGGATCCTTCGCAGGCCAAGGGCCATGCTTGCAGAGGCAATGTGCCTCCCTACTGGTTCTGCAGCCCCCTGTGGCTCTCGACTGTTCCCTAGCGATGGAGTTCCCCTTGAGCCATTTGGCCACTGTTTCTTCCACCTGCACATCCCACAGAGAAGGGCTCTGCTCCACAGAGCGATATTGCAGGGGAATGCAGAACAGGTAATATAGCCTGGGGTCCAGTGCTAGCAGAAAGATACACATTCACCCCTAGTGCAACCCTAGGCCTGCCCCCCCTAACCATGTGCAGGGACACAGTGGAACAAGCGCATGGAAGTCACTGGATCCCTCTCCACGCACAAAAAGTCCCCTCCATATGTGGATCTAGGGAAACAATCCCCCACCTATGGAGCATAAATCCACATCAACCACTGCGGCAGGGCGGTCCTGCCTCAAACCCCCTCCAGTGTCAGGTTATGGCACGACATGTACACCAAGCTTCAGTTTCCCTTTCTGTCCACCCATGAACGGAATTCAGTTTCTCAGTGTTTAATACAAATTTATTCACAGACCCTAGGGCTGTAATTCCCCAAAATCCTTGTAATAAAACCATTATCCAATTCCCATATAAACATGATTTTTCCCATTCACCTCCAAATCACCCATCCAAGAGTGAACAGCAGCACTTTGTTCCCAGTCCCTTTTGCTCAGAGCCAAGACCCCACTCTTCAGACCTCCCTTCTTGACAGCAACCAGCCTTCCTGCAGCCCTGGTCTTCACCCAGGGGGCTTGCCCTCCTGCAGCATTCCACTCCTCCAGGCCTCCCTGCCAGGGAGTCCTACACCTGCCCACAACAGGAGGAGCCAGCCTCCCACAACAACTCTCTTGTTTCTGGGCTCAGTCTCCGTGGACCAAGCTGGTTTCTCCCCTGAGCCCAGGCACCTATGCACAAACCTTCCTGCAATTCAGCAGGGTTTCCTAGATATGGCCAGTCCTCTCCAACGGCTTTCTTCAGCTCCTATTCTGCCCCCACCAGGTCTCATCCAGACTCAGCTCTTTCTACTGCTCTCTTCAAGCAACTCCTGCTAGTACTTTCTTGTTGCTTCCTGTCTCTCTCTGAGTCTCAGGGAGCTCTCACCCACCCTGCCTGTGTCTGACCCCTCTGACTCTCCAAGTCTCTGATTCATACAGTCTCGTTCCCTCTCGGACTTAGGTGCCCACTCCTAAGCCCAACTGGGAGCCCTTCTTTCATCTTAAAGGGCCAATGTCACCTTGTGACCACCACAACTGAAAGGGACCAGACGTAGGGGTCCGATAAGTCAGTGATCCTCAGCTGGTGTAAACTGTCACAGCTCTGACTTCAATTGAGTGATGACGATTTACACCCCAATGGGGGCAGGATATGCTGCAAGCAACATTGTTTAGTTGCTTTGTTTTCACTCCAGCTAACTGAGCCCAGTCGTTGCCCAAGATGTAAGCAGGGAGTGGGTTCCTTGCACAAGTCAATCTGGCCCAAAAGGTAAAGCACGTTAAACAAGCTGTATACAGACGACTTCCAATAGAAAGAGGAAAGTATATTGCAATCAGATAATGCCCTTTTTAAATTACCACAATCTTTCTGAGACAAAGTTATTGGGGGTTGTTTTTTTTAGGCGCCTAACGCAAATGGTAAGTCTTAGCAGAGAACAGAAAATGGTCCCATTTCTTAAATGGGCTAGTTGGAAAACAGTAAGTATTTTCTGTAAAAGTTTTTGAAAGAAACGAATGTTCATTTTGAAAAGTTTTCATGGACATTTTCCATTTTTACTTTAACTTTTGTTGACACACTTTACATTTTCAAAACATTTAGTAAAAAGCCTCTGTGCATCAAAAATTATTTTTGGACTGAAGAATCTAAACTAGCTGTAGTTAGGAGAATTTAATAGCAACCTTTAACTATTGTAGAGATTTTGAAACTCAAACATTGGATCATCTCACAGAGGCCCAATAAAAGGCAGATGTAACCATATAAAAACACGTGTTTAGGGTTCTGATTTTCAGTTTTAACTCATAAACACCAGTAAAACACTCAATACAAAAAAAATATGAAGTTGGTGTTTATTCAATAAATGCCAGAAAAAGCACCAGAGATTGTTACTTGAATCTAGGCTTAGAAGAATTAGGGTGGTTTTGTTTTGTTTTTTTTCTTCCAGTAAATGTCGATTTTGCCGCACACTCACAAATCACCAAAACAATATTTCCTTCAATAAGAATAAAAATTTACAAATAAGCAAAGTAAGAAAACGGCGCTTAAGAACTTAGAGTTTGATTTAAGGATATTTACTGTGTATATTTTCATATGCGATGTTGACAACTTGTCTGGTAATGATTATAGAGCATTAACTCTTGGAATCTCAACATCGACAGTTATTAAATAATTATTGTTTGACCCTTCCCCCATAATTTCCCACAACTGTGAAAATGGATATTGAAGAAAATGCTTAAAAATAATCAATATTATTTGTCACAATTATTAAAAAAAACCCACCAAATATTGAATTCTATCTAGCCTTCTTGTAGCTAATGGCTTTTGTATATGGACAGGTAATGCATTCTATGGGGGTGTGATTTCTAAAGCACACCAATGTGCTGTGCATTAATTGGTCCATGTAGATCCTGCTGACATGCTCTAAAGGTTCCCTAGTGTGGTTTAATGTAGTGCTGCTTGAAACACACATTAAAGTGCAATGGGGAACATAATGAAGAGAGAGCCCTGAAAAACCTGGTTATGGGACATTGATATAGAACTCAAAAAAATGCCAAAATAACCCTCTCCCAATGAAATTAATACCCCCCTCCAAAAAAACCCAGAAGCCTGGGTTCCCTTTTACACTGTACTGCTATGACAAGCTGCAAAGCCTTCTCTAGCCTGCACTTTCACCAACATACATATAGATGGGACACACCCAGCTGCAGTTACATGCAGGCTCTCTGACAAGCCCCAGCATGGGAAGGCTCCAGCTAAGGCACCTTCAAGCTCCTCAGGCACACATCCCCTCTAGAGTGTAAATCCAAAATTATATTGCCTTGTGCTACACAGGGAACTCTATGGCGTAAGCTCATAAAATTTGCCCCCTCCCTCAATGCGGAGAGAAATATGCTACAGCTTTTTGCCCGGAGTTATGATTCCCACACACTGGTTTAGATAGAGCAAAAATAAGTTTATTGACTATAAAAGATAGATTTTTAACTGATTATAAGGGATAGCAAACAGATCAAAGCAGATTTCCTAGCAAATAAACAAAAAATGCAAACTACGCTTAATATACTAAATAGATTGGATAGGGTGAGAATTTGGTACTCATAAGAGATGATACAAGCAGACTGAAGGCTCTAAGGGGCTAGTTGCACTTGCTTACAGCTTGGAATCCCCAGGTGTTCCATTCACAGGCTAAAAATCCCTTCAGCCTGGGTCCAGCACTTTCCCCAGTTCAGTCTTTGTTCCTCAGGTGTTTCCAGGAGTCTTCTTGGGTGGGGAGTCAGTGAAGAACACAGGTGATGTCACTCCCCTCCCTTATATAGCTTTTGCATATGGCGGGAATCCTTTGTTTCAAAGCTTGGTTCCCACGCCAGTCAGCAGAAAAATACTGACATCCCAAAATGGAGTCCAGCACCAGGTGACCTGGTCATTTGTTCCTGTGGAGTCACAGCAGCCATCCCCCAGAGCTGTTTGGAGCATTCACAGGAAGGCTCACCAGGTGGGAGCGAAGCTTCTCCTAAGGCCTATTGTTTCTTCCTAATGGCTCATTAACCGGAATGGGCCCTTCCCAGCCAGCCATCTAGACACAGAGCATTTTGCCTAGTGGGCATTGCCCAGGAATAGCTACATGTGAAATAGATACATAATCAATATTCATAACTTTGAATACAAAAATGATACATGCATACAAATAGAATAATCATATTCAGCAAACCATAAACTTTCCAATGACACCTCACATGCCTTATCTTGCATAAAATACATTGTAATTATGATATAAATGAAATCATACTAGTATCACTATGAAGAATATGGGGTGCAGTGTCACACTGATCTTCTAAGCAGTTATTCTTAAAGTAGTGCCCAGTGACTGCTGTAGTGACATCCTTATTGGAAGGCCAGAGAAGAAAAAGAACCACCGTTGACTCAGAAAAAGTGTTTGCCATCTTAATGATGCGCAATCTCTAAAAATATGTCCCTGGAGACCTAGAAATGACAACATTTTCAAATACAGAGGAAATAGGATGCACAATGCCATTAGAAGAATGAATGCAAAGAGATTTCCATACTAGTGTACCCTTCTGATACCAAAACAAAGCAAAAACAGCCTTTGCGGATCTAGGTCTTCAGTTCCTCACCTCTACATTAAAAAATAAATACATTTGCTTGGATTTACAGACATAGTGGCTGAGCAGACTGGAAACTGGTCCATGGGAGCTGATTGCAACTCAATTCCCAATGCCAAAAGGTAGGGTCAAGAATCTCTGCCCTTGTCACAATCTGTGATTACCTCCCGCTCCCAGGAATGGAAACCCTGGAATATGCTCTGACAGTAGTAACAATTCTCATTTCCACCAGTAGCACAGTGAACTGAACCATACTGATGAGTGAAGCACATGTCACACAGTCAATGCTATTGTGCTAGCCAACAGCCCAGGTTCAAGCTCTCCGTGTATCTGAAAAGCATGTAGTTTGGACTAAGATTTTTTTAAATCTGTGTTTTCTTGTACATGTCTGAAGCTATGGCTATATTTCAATATTGCTATAGCATGATGAGATTAGACATTATCGGGGTAGAGCAAGATAATTATTAGCAAACGTATTGATCTGACGGCAGCCTATGTCACTGTCTGACACGTTGGGCTGAAAGCCAAGCTGCTGTAACTTATTCCTTCTAGATCGATGATACGTTTCATCCAAGAAATGTTTAGTAATTGCAGTTGCATCCTGCAAGTTGGGGAGAAAAAAAAATCACGTGCCTTAAATATCTCTGCAACAGCCTTCCACAAGGGTCAGTTTTGGTTCCCTTTGTTCAATATACACATAAAAGTTTCCTAAAAGGCAGATTGAGAAGTACGTGTATGCTGATGACATCTGTATGGAAACAATTTCCATAGCATTGAAGGGAATCTCCTCCAAGACGTGACCACTTACTTCCAGAAATGGAGACAAATTCTTAATGAAACGGAGACAGTGCAAACTACTTGCCATCACAACCGTCTTGCCAATTGACCCATCTCGATCCATGTACTAGGATGGCTACTGCTATTCCAACCACTTGTCACATACTTGGGAGTAAAACTCGACCATTGCCTGACATTTAGCCTCACCTGGAGCACCGGAAAATGAAGATCTCTTCCAGTACTGCCTTGATACAAAAACTGTCTGGAGTCTCCTGGGGAGCAGACCCTTTGGTCCTGCACACAGCTGTACTAGCCCTGGTGTTTGCTCCAGCTGAATACTGCTCAGTGTGTATGGGGGTACAGTCATCACATTCAGCTTGGTGACTTGCAGCTGAATTTGCCCACTTCTATTATGAGCGGCTGCTTGAATGATACATCAACCTCTAGTCTGTATGTGCCAGTGCACTTCGCTCTGCCAGACCATCGATGAGATGCTATTGCTGTTACGTTTGCCTGGAGAGCTGTGACAGATGAAACAGACCTCTTACGACTCCAGTTGACTGATGCCCCATTATAGGACAGGAGGCAACACGCTGTGCCAACTCAAAAGTCTGCTCATAATCAGGCAAGGAATCCCACTGCTGCGAACCGGGATGTGACATCACAGCTGATCTCTTGACACCCCGTTGCTACAGCAACTCATGCACTCTTGGACAAGAGCCTTACTGTCGCTTTTCCATGCACGGATGAGCAGCAACGCCAGGGAGCTGAAAACTACGTTCTTATAGAGTGGAAACATCAGTGGGATGAAGTCTAACACTAAGTAAATTCAGAAGCCCATCTCTGCACCTGCCTCTGTGTCTTTGATCTTGATCACAGATCCTGGACCAGGCTCAAGAAGCTACACTCAGGCTCATCCAGTGCTGCCACAACATGCACTGGCTGGTCCTAGTTACCACTCCAGGTTGTGATTGTGGGGCAGGCAGAGGCTGAGAGAGAAAACAGTTGTGAAGTGATCTGCCCAAGGTCACACAACAAGTGAGTGGCAGAGCTGGGAATAGACCTCAAAGGCTTCCAGTCCATTAGACCAGGCTGCCTCCCCTACAAGGTGGATGAACTTGCAACTGCCCGTATCCTCCAAATCCAGGGGATCCACTTCCCCAAGAATGGGCTGGAAAGCCAGGGTGATGTTTGAATGCCCACGCACTAGTGCTATGTGGTGTGGAGTAAAGAGCTGCTACGGGTAGCGGCTGGGAGCTCTGTGGTGGTAGTAACTTGAGTTACCTGGGGAATCAGGTTGACTGTAGCATCATACCAAGCTGATGAATTATCACTACCTTCATTTCATAGACAGGGAAACTGACCTCAGAACATGCCTACTGGATTGGGCCCCACGGGCGAGATAGTGAGGGAATGCCTCACAGGAGGATCCCACCAAGGTGTAAGTGTCCACATCAGAACTGATAAGCCTTGATAAGCTTCATGGTTGTCTTCCAGCTTTAAATGTTCCAATCAGCATGTCTGAGGTTTCTTTGGAATCCTCAATTCTGCACTGCTCTGCTGGCTCACATGACTGTGGTCTCACTATGAAAGAAACTTTTGCTTCCTTCACAGCTGGGGGTCTGCACACAGTAGGAGCTATTTGCTGAACCATAGTGCAAGTCAATTTCTTTGATTGTTGCAGCTAAATGTTGCATCCAAACAGGTGTTCTGTTTTGTTTTTTCTGCAATGAGTTTGCACAGACAGTACTGATATACCAGTTAGATTACTTTGGTTCCATTGGAGCTGTTCTCTACAGTCATGACCAATGAGTAGCAATGGTAGAAATGATGGAGGTGGGACCAGAATTCAAGTAAGAGTCACTTTGAATTGACCTTTCATGCAGCAGACAAAAAGCAGTCTGTTAAGAGGCCTGTCTCTCCAAACCAAACAGTTATAATCACATGAGTCCATAATGATTAAATGCCGCCCTACATGAGAGACCGATCATATTTTTGTAAGATATTTCCTGACATTGGCTCATGCTCTCAGGGGATCGTTAATACGATTTTTGTCACGGCACTCAGGGAAGTCAAGGATTCTGTGAATTTACCGGACCTCTGTGACTCTGGCTTCAGCTGCGCGCCTGCCTCTGTCCCTGTGGCTTTGGCCGTGGCCAGGGCTGCTGCTGCGTGCCCCCACCCCACAGCTTTGGCAGGTTCTGGAGCTGGGGCTGTGCCCCCCAACCCCTGTGGGGCTGGGGCTGTCAGTGCCGCTCATGGGGATCCAGGTGTCATTCCTCCCTCTCTCCGCCCCCGTTATTTTTAGTAAAAGTTATGGATAGGTCAGGGCTCCCATGAATTTTTGTGTATTGCCCACAACCTGTCCGTGAAGTATTATTTCCAGAGTGCCCTAGATAGTGGATACTTGGAACACAGGCTGTCACCTAATCCACCCACAGACCTGAACGAGACAATGCAGAGCTTGCTGCTTGTCGCAAAGCATGATATGCCCATGTAGGAGCCAACCCTGCAGTCCTTAATCATGCAAAACTACCCTTGATGGCAATGGGAGATCTGTCCAAGTATGGACCACAAGCTGTGTCTTTTTGACCTATTCTACATGATCCCTGTTCTGTTTTATGCAGCCTGAAGGTGTTGACATTCAGGGCAGGCTGAAAAGCTCATCTTTGTTTGGAGGAGATGTTTTGGAAAGGACTCCAGGGTGTGGGAGTGTGGGGTTTTCACAGGGGACTTTGCTCTGCAATGGTTTTCTTACTGACTGGTTGTTTTATGTGGACGCGGTTATAGTCTGTATGTTTAATTGATGGCAGGGTGCCTAGAATCTTCAATAGGCAGCTTTTATGTTCAATGTGTTATCTATGATTCTATATTTATAATATTTCCTTGATGCCTTTAAAGCTAGCAAGAGTAGGGGATTAGACCCTTAGATCTGTTCTCTGTCTAAATACATAGTTTATGGAGTGGTGACAAAACTAAATCTTAACACAGAAACCCAGATCCTACTTACAGGACCAGCTCTGTATGGCTACTCAAGCAGGGGGAAGGCATAAGAATTCTTTCACTGCACACTATACAAAGGCTGGGAGCAAGTTCATTGGGGAGTGCATGTGTTTCTTACAGCTAGCCGCTTCTCCCCCTTCCCCCCCCGCTTCCAAAACACACACACTAGCTACCCAGAAAAGGATAGAGGTATGGGTGAGTCAAATGCCTGCCAAATTTCCTAGTGGAATCTCCCCCTGCAGCATGGTCTCTAAGCACTGCCTCCTTCACAGACAATAGCTTAAGGGCTATAAACTGACCCTGTGTAATAAACATGAGCTAGAGTGAAGATGACAGGATCCAGGCTTGACTTCAGGGCTGTGGTTTGGGTTCAAACAGTGCCAAAAAAAACCTGCTCTCAGATTTCCAGCCCTGAATCCTGAAAAAACTCACAAGATTAGTTATTCTGAGAAGATTTCTGCCATCTCAGGGTGAAGATTTGTGCTGCATCAGAACTTGCAAGTAAGTCACCTAGGTTTTGGATACAACTCACAGCAAAGACTGACACAGGTTCAGATCTATGGATCTGAAACCCTGTACTCCAAATATTTTAAACTGTTTCCATTAAACATCCATATTTTGGCTCATCTCCAGCCTATAGACTATGGAATAAGCAAGTGGTGCAACAGAGAACAACTGATGATAATTCCAATAACACTTAATAGTAGGTCCTTTGGGAACTGACTCTCCGTTATTATTACTTTAGCAAATATTCTTCCTGTCAAAAAAGTTAAACACAAAACCAAAGACAAGTCTTTACTATATAATCCTGTTATTTTTAACACAACTGTTACAACATTCTATGGTGTTATAGGGAATCTGTAAACTTGAGAGAGAGAGGGGTTGTCTTCACTGCAAAAGTAAATCAGGCTCCTACTTGAGTGATGACCCTAACTCTCCTCCCAGCCACACACAAAACCCTGTCAACTTGGGCTAGCTGACACCACTCAGAGGATGGGTTGGAATCTGGGCGTGCTCTCACTCACCCAGCAAGCCAGTCCCATCCCTTGTGTAGCAGCAGCAAGTCCGTGCCTCCCGAGTGCCTGTGAGCAGAGCTGGGGCTGGTGCCAGTGAGGGAAGGAGCGAGCAGGGAGGAGAGGAAAAAAGGGGCTACAGAGACAGGAGCCAGATACAGGCAGCTGAAGCCACCTGCACCACCACACGGCTCCCTGTGCTCACAGTTTGCCCTCCCACACTGCTCCTCAAATAACCCCCTCACCAGAGACCACCAATCTGTCACTCCCATCCAACCCCCTGCCACCTAATCCCCAAATAAACACACTACAGTTTCCCTCCCCCCCAAAATAAACCCCATAAAACTCCTCCTGCCAGAGCCCCCACCCATGCCACCAACTCCCATCTCCCCAAATAATCCCACCCCATCACACAAACCCCACTAAAATATCACCGTGCCAAAACTCCCCCAAACCCATTCCCCAAAGCCCCACATCTTCGCCCGCCACTGCTCACCATCCCCCATCCTTATTCCCCAGTAAACCCAGCTCTTAACACCAAGCTGAAAAGTCCCAGTCTTATTAAACTCTCCTCATATGGCAGCCATTCCATACCCCTAATCATTTTTGTTGCCCTTTTCTGAACCTTTTCCAATTCCAATATATCTTTTTTGAGATGGGGCGACCACATCGGCACATAGTATTCAAGATGTGTTTCAGCAATTTTTTCAGCACCACTGTTGATCGACTTTATATCAAGGAGATCAAGACAGTCAAAGACAAAAGCAGCATGCAACATATATATCCCTTTCTACATCTTTCCTTGATTATGGACATACACATTTGGACTAATATGCCAGAGAATTATTTATGAGGCGATAACAAATACCGCATTGGAACTCAACTTCCCTACATATTCTATCAGCCTTCCCTCGCAGGGATGCTAGACCTTGGTAATAAAAGTGCTTTGGTGTTTGGGTCTTTAATGAGTCATTTAAGAAATTCATAATGTAACAAACAGGAATCTCATTATCCCATTTGGAATAAAACGGTCTTATTTTACACATTTCGTATAAGTATGAATTATTGATTTGATACCATAAAAACAGACTATATGAACAAAAACTCTTTTTTCCCCCCCAACAGCAATTACTTATCAAATCTAAAGTTACCATAGGACAGTTAAGGAAGGAATAATTAAAGAGTAGTTTATACTGAGGCCTACCTTGTGGGTCTGATCCTGCAGTGGTTTCAGTGGATGTTTTCCCTGTGTAAGGGCAAAAACCCTTTATGCAGGTGTAAGGAAGACCCAATATAAGTTACACAGACTTAGAAAAATAAAATGGAAAACTTATTGAGCCAGTTCTTCAGCTGATGTAAATTTGCAATGCTCTATTGAAGTCAATAGAAATGCACCAATTTGCTCCAGCTGAGGATTGGCTCTTTATGTCTCAATATAACAGATGAGAAGAGTTTAGGTGAGTGCATAATTGTATACAGCAATCAAATGTGAGCACAGGAAAACATGTTATCACTGGGCAAATCTCACTTTCCCCTCTTGGAATTTATATAGTTTCTAGTGTAATAACTCAGCAGAAACTATCACTGACATATACTCCAGCAACAGATGACAGATGATGCCACTTGTCAGAAGTAAACTTATTTCCATTTCTTTTTCTCTTAACATTTGTAGTTGACATCTTTTAACCTGCCCTGTTTCTCCCATTTTCTAGCTCCTAAACTCTCACTCAGTTCATTGAGGAGGATGGTTATTCATATTGGTGAATTAATTGGGTGGAGCTTAGAATTTCTTACTGGTTTGTTTTGTATGAGCTGTACTTATTTTTACTGTATGTGGTCCCTAAGTATGTGGATAAGTACATTTTAAAAATCAAAGTCAAAAACATAAAGATAAGCAACAAGTAAGGATCCAAATTACTAGTGGATGAATCTCTAAAGATTTAATTTACATTCATCCACTAGAAATCTGAGTGCATAATTTCCTTTATTATTACCGTATTTTATGAATCTTCTAAATACATATGGGAAATAATTATTTTCTTAGTGCATTTGTAGTGGTATGTCTCATGCTCTCTTACTGTGAGGGGGAAGCTACACTTGAAATTAGAATTCTACTGCATAAAGAAGTGGGACATTCTGTAATCTCACTGAAAGATGAATGAACTGGCTACCCCAAAACTTGAAAATCTTGGTGTGGTGGGGCAGTCACCCCCACCCCTGAGAAAAGGGCTGGAACAGGCCTTTTGAGGCTGTGCAGACCAGCAGCCAATCAATAAAGGCCTGTGGAGGGCCAATCAGGGGAAGGAAGAGGCAGCCAATGAGGGCCGGGCAAGACCCTATATAAAGGCTGCCTAGCAGAAAAGAAGGGAGTCTCTCCCTGACTAGTGAGGGAGAAGGACAGGCTCCTGAAGCAAGGAGCCAGCACCTTGGACAGAGCAGTGCTGGGCAGGCTCCGGGGAGCAGCCCCATTACGTGCCAGGCTGCAGACCCTGCTACAAAGGGCCTAGAAGGTGCACCGAGAACAAAGGGGAAATGGCCCAGGGAAGACTAGGCGGACAAGAGGGGAACAAAGGAGAGCAGAAAGAGGCTGCTGCTAAAGGGTCCCTGGATTGGGATCCAGAGTAGCGGGCGGGCCTGGGTCCTCCCCCTTATATTGCACCTGGCCACGGAAGATGGTGGCCAATACAGACTGCAACCTGCCCCTGAACTAAGGGGCTAGACTTTGGGTTATGGTTGGCCACTGAGGCAGGTGCAAGTCCCAAAGACTGCTGTTAACCCGCCCCCCGGAAGGGGGTGAGTCTGGAGTAGTGGGCACTGCCGGAGGGCAGTGTCCTGAAGTGGATGCCACCGAGCAGGGAGTAATGTGGGTCCCAAGGCAGCAGAATTGACAACGGGCAAGACACCACACGCTGAGGATGCCCCGCAGCAGACAGAGCTAATTCCCAGAATAACCAGCAGGAGGCGCCAGCGGTGGTGAGTCTTGACCCCATCACACTTGGGTTGCTTTACACTGTTGGCTCATGATTCAGCAAAGCACTTAAGCGGGTGCTTAACTTAAATAAAGCCTGTGTGCACTAAGATCCCATTAACTTCACTGGGAAGTGAGCAAGAGCTTTCATGAATAGGGATTGACTTAATCACACATTGATTATGGGCGTTGAAGCCTTTAAATGCCACTTCCAAGTGGAATGCCAATGGACAACACTGATTTCCTGTAAGCGTTGCTCCACTCCACAGGACATGTGGACCTTTTAAAAGTACGGGACTGTACTTCAATGACATCTGAAGAGTTAGACCATCCTGGGGATTTCAATCATTCATTTTCTTATAATGTTTTTAATATATTTTATCCTTCTATTCAAGTTGCTGTTCTCTGAAAACAAGATGAACTGGCATTGTACAAAAGGCTGTCCCATTGCACAGAATCTTTCATACCATACATTAGGAAGGATTTGAATAAGTGACAGAATAAGGGAGAACCTCAGCTACAGCTCAGTGTCACATTGTCTATCTACCAAACAAAAAAAATCTTATTATCCTATCCAATAAATGCACTTTGTGGATGTTTTCCTGGCTAAAAATATGATCCATTGAACTAGTAACATCAGATGGCCTTCCTTACTCCTAATTGGATGGCTTGTACCGGACACGACTAAGTCACAGAAGAATTTGTTTGGTAAATTGTTACCCTTAGTATACATGGAAGGACACTCATATGGCTGAAATCTAAGAAAAATGACTGAGCTTTTAGGGGGAAATCACAAAGGTACTTAAAGACCTAACTTGAACTGAATTAGCTTACCTTTATGAATCCCATGCCTACTGACTTTGGACAGAATGATCAAATTTCAAATCTGGGATTTTTCAGTTCTCAACAGCCCATAATTAACATCACATTTTAAAATTCCCGCTTGTTGAAAACGTGGGAATAAACTGTGCTGTCTGTTACAAAAGTCTGTTTTATAGATTCTGGAGTATAAGTGTGGGGTTTTTTCCAGTGCCCCATTTGGTCTTTTTGTAACACATTTGCTGTTTTTAGATATTCTATTGTCTTGATCTCAAAGGGGTTTTTTATTTTTTTTGGTTTGTTAGCATTTTATTTGTACTCCTTACTACAGAAGACTGAAGTGAAACTTTTCCCAATTAATGCCTTTCATGTTTGTATTGTTTACATGTGAACAGTTTGGAGTGAAACACAAAAGCAACGAACCCAAGGCTACCTCTGTTAACTAATGCAATTACTACAGTTTCCATATTTAGCTCTTGACTTTTTTTGAAGTCCTAAATTCCCCAACCCACAAACACTTTAAATTCCCACTGTCTGTTCTACAACCTCCAGTCAGCTCCCTTCCTCCAACAGCAGCATATTGCTACTTGCTGGCTGTTCACTGATTGGCTTATCTTTTAGGAAATTGACACCTGAGACTGGCATGGAGAATTTGGTAATCATCAGGCTGAATATTTTTTTAAAGTTTCAGCTAAAATGGCTCAGCCAAAAAGGGCTAGATTCTAAATTCTACAACACAGTACTGTCATCCCCACAAGATTTTAAATCTGGCTTGGGCAGGGATCACCCAGTTTTCAGAGATGTGCCTTTTGCACATGAAAATACATCCAAATTTGGAAAAATGATATGCCTGTGAAAAAATCTCAATTTGCACATGTTAAGTAAAGGTCCTGTGGAAAAGCTAGAATGGGATGATCTAGTTAAAGACTATATCATAATGCACACGCACATGAAGACCGAATTAAGGTTGCACATGCAGCCTTAGATCTGGCAATTCCTAACTTTTGAGTTCTTGGCTTGGCAACTTTAGCATTACTTAACACAGGTTTTTTTTGGATATAAGTTGATCTACAGTCAAGTTGTAGTTAATTCTTAACACTAAGAACTGCTGTATCTTTAAAAACAGACACCTCCTGCCAAAACCACTAACATGCAAAAGCGTGCTAGTGAGGAGAGAACAAAGGGCAGGCAGCCTTTAGAGGAGGGGTGCTTATTTTGGTAATAAGATATTCAAGTAGACCGAGATACAGCTATTGTGTGGCTAAACCTTCACAAGGAACTTTAAGTTATGGAAGGTAAACAGAAAGAATTCATCAGGAAGCTAAATGGTGTCTCCAAGACAGCGATTACAATGATTAGTAAAAACAACTGGAGAGCCAGAAAATATCCTTCCCTGAGGAGAAACCGGAGGACACCATTTTGCATGGGGTGGGCTGGGAGAAGTTCCATGAGAGGATATTAATTCCTACACCAGGAGCTTTACCACTGATTTCAATAGGAGCAGGGTTAGGCCAGTGCTGAGCACTTTTAAACATCCCACCCAAAGTCTAGCCAGGGTGTGAATCAGTCTGAGCAGGGAAGATGACAACAGATACCTGAAACTAGAAACTGTGTTTCTGACATACAGGATTGTTGAAAGGCTCAGAAGAGGGGAAAGCAAGCACTCTAGGAAGGCAAGACGGTCTTCAGTGTAATGATACCATACAGTGTTGCCAAATCTCATGATTTTAATCACAAGTCCTGTGATATTTGGTATTTTTGAAAGCCCCAGCTCCTGGAGTCCTGTGATTATTGGAGAATCTCAGATTCCACTTAAATAAAAAGTCTCTAGTCCTCAAGGTTACAAAGGAAAGATGGAAAAAATGACCAAAGTGTATGCTAAAGACTCAAACCAGAAAGCAAACAAAAAGATCCCAAGATTATATTATTTATAGCTATACACTCACTTATAGTATGCACACACTTACCGGCCCCCTTAAAAATCTCATGATTTTTTCCAAGCCTGACTTATGATTTTTGAATGATGGGGTTAACAGCGCTGTGTACCTATCTTGCTGAACTGTTTCAAACTTGCTGCATTAAGCATTATCCAGTCTTTTGTTTCAATCTGATCAACTCCCTATTCTTGATAAAGCTCATTTTCAATTAGACAAGTCTCAGGTTGTTTCTGAGGTAAAGTGGCTGTAGAGTGTCTGTGAAAGGAAAACAACTTTCTGATTTCTCAAGGAAGGCAGCTGGGGAGAAATAAAGTTCCATCAACTTCACACACTTTTCTCTCTGTTGCAACACCCCTCAGGGTCCCGATCAATTCCTATCAAAGGGGCAAACAAAACGCAAAGTCCCCAAATAAAGTTCACAAAGTCCCATTCAATTTCCTGCTTTTAGGCAGCCACTCCCTGGCTGGGGGCTTGTTCCCCTGCAGTCTCAAACTCTTCTGCTGCTACCTGCAGGAGTCATCTAACTCTCTGCAGCTCCCCCTGCCACAGCTACCTCTCTGGGTATGTCTACACTACCATTAAGCCGCAGCTGGCCCATGCCAATTGACTTGGGCTCACGGGACTTGGGCTGCGGGGCTGTTTACCTGTAGAGTAGACTCAGGCTGGAGTGTGGGCTCTAGGACCCTGTGAGGTGGGAGGGTCCCAGAGCTTGGGCTGCAGCCTGGGTTAGAATGTCTACACCGCAATAAAACAGCCCCACAGCCTGAGCCCCATAAGTCCGAGTCAGCTGGCAATGGGCCAGCCACTGGTGTGCAATTGCAATGTAGACATCCTCTCTTTATAGAGACCAGCTGCCCTCTATCAAGCCCCATGATGAGGCACAGGTGAGCTGCATCAGCTTTCTCTTAAAAGTCCCAGACCTCTCGTGCCACAAGTGGTCCCATTTAAGCCAACAGACCCACTCATGGAGTAAGAGGCTACTTGACCTGAGTGAGGGGATAAGGATCAGACTCTACGTTACAAGGGGTTAGTAGTTTTATCAAGTGTTAAATAACCTGGTTAATTTCATCAACCAAGTGACTAATATACCAAAAGTTATTGTGCAACATATTCGACTTCATTGGTGAGTTTTTGCAGATCAGCTTGCCTGTGCCAATCCGAACTTAAAACACAAGTCAGCTTGGCCTCGTTCTGCTCTTTCACCACACTGGTATTATATCCCCCAAATACACACAAGGTGCTTCAAAGCACAGACATCTCCTGATAATGTACATGCTCCCTGAAAAGTTTTAAGTGAAAGCCCTGCTATAAATTTGGCTGTCAACCAGTTTATAAAGACATTTCAATGTGAATTTTTAACCTTGTTTTTAATCAGTACAATCTTGCCTCAGGTGCTTTGCTCTCACTTGGGTCTGTACAATAACATCAGTTTCACTGCTTTACAGACAAGCCAAGAACGTTCATGTACCAGCTATGGTAAAAAAACAAACAAAACCTAAAAAATCCCAAAGCAGCTGAGGCTTAGCTGTCATTCTGGAATATACAGATTGCAAAAATTACTTTTGCCTGTTAGCTACATATTTGGGATAAATTTGTATACAAGCATTGTCAGAATATGCATGGAAGGCACACGCCAAGGGCTGAAATAATTTTTTGTACCAGCGCAAAATAAACAGTATCAGTCAAATACTGAAGAGAGAAAACAAAACACAGATTTCAATTCTCCAAGCCTCATCCCAGTCTTCCAAATGGAACAGTCATGGAACGAACCATGAAATATAGCACGCACTGCAGGAAGATTAGTTTTCCTGTTAGGAAGTTTGGCTCTTAAAGTGTAGATGTATGATGTTTTAGCACTTGACCAAAATTCTTATTTTTAAGACTATGGGTCACATTTTCCAAGGATCCTCCTAAACTGTACCAGAGCATAAATTGTGTGCATGCACAATCCTGCATTTGTGCAAGCAGAAAGGTGTAATTGTATGCATATGTTTCTGCTTGCATTCACAAGTTCTTCTCCACTCAAATTTGACAGGTGCAATTCAGATGATTTCTCTGAAAATTTGGTCGTATGCATCAGCATAAAATCAGAGTTCACCTATTATAATAAGTACAGAGATCATATATTTCTTATAAAATAATACTCTAGGGGCAAAGTCTATCACTTTTACTGAAGCTGAATTAACCTTATTCTTTGAGTAGGTCCCTTCTTTGGAGTAGAGCCAATCATTTCAAAGAATCTACTAGTGGGTAAGATATTACCATAACTTCAGTGAGAATGGTATAATCTGGCTCCTAATGGTTAGTAACAGAAAGAGCTGGGATTTTCTTTACTGTTACTTTGACTCATAACCGAAGTTACTCATGTGGCTTCAAGTGTATTACCTCATCAAACCAGCTGAGATGTATTATCGAGTACGGTGGATTCAGACTTCTTCAGAAACAGACTCAATAACAAACTAATTCTGGAGAAGACACAGGGCCAAAATGGCTGATCTCTTGGGCAATCTCCTAATACTGTGTGAGATTTAGCATTTCCTTCTCAGTGTGACATTTCCAGAGGTATATGGAATTGTATGGTTCATTCGTCCAAGCCTTTTCAGGTTGCAGTACCTCCTGTGATTTCAAATGTCCATATCTTTAGAGCCACGTAGCTGTTTTAAACATTGCTAGGAATGGGATTCCTGTCTGTGATATTAAAGGTTTGCACATCAAACTCGCATCATTTTTTAACTACTCATTTGTGTTAATTTGTTTAACTAAAATCTTATAAACGCTAGAGTAGAATGTCTAGCCATTGGCAAAGAAACCAAAGAATCCCAGTTTGGATTGTTTAACTAGTTTTCTACCTCAGATAAATTATAAAGTATCTCTGGAGTTCAGAAGAGTCTTGAAACACCCACTATCAAACAAATCCCAAAGTTCTAAAATATCCTCATCAATCTATTTCTGGGATACACTTACAGCCCCCTTCCCCCCGCCCCCTTTCATAAATTGAAATTGTACCAAACTTCAGCTCGTGCAAATCAATGGGTTTCAGTAATATTGGAGATCAGTTTTTAATATTTTTCCATGTTCACGATGCAGGGATTAGAATTTGCAATTTTTCTCAGTAAGACTGAGGTGCAGAGATTGGATGCAGACAGAGGGAAAAAAATCAGATAGCTTATCCTTCTGTCCCAGCAGGGTTTGATGTAGATTAAATGCTATTTGGCACAAAGAGAGATCTGGAAGACGCAGCTGCCCTCCGCCTGCCTCCAACTAATTAGAAAGGAGAGTTTCGGGAGAGTAACTGGGTAACTACTGTACATTCTGCCTATGTAAACTCTCCCCACAGTGTCACAGAAATCTCCTTCATTCCTTGTCCTAAAATCTGTGTAGCATTGCTGTGCATTTAACAGTTGCTATTGAAATGGCTGCATTTCAGTGGAAAACAGCAATTTCCCTTCATACACACAATATAAAAACATGCCTACACTATTCAGATCCCCCCCCGCAACGTGCACGCATATGTGTGTGCGCACACACATATATATACACTCTTGAGACAGCTGCATTTGGGAAGTTGCCAAGCATGTGATAAATAACATTTACCATAAAGGCTGAGTGCCTGAATTACCCTCCACCAATCCATCTTCAGCGGGACTTACAACATTAAACATCTGAACAGCTTCAGATGCCATTAAAACAAACATAGCTTCACTACATGCGAGCAATGTAGCCAACCATACACTTGCTATATCATGGTTTTATTAGCATGCAGACACATAGTCTCTCTTTGCATAGGTATATAATATCTCTGATTACACACCCCACACAATATAAGTATGGATTGTTTCTAGGGTGCTGTGAAATGAAAGACACAATAGAAAAATGTAAGAAGTTGTTATTATTATGATTAATTGCCACACTGGAATAGACCAGTGATCCAACTAGTCAGGAACCCTACTTCTGATATTTGATAGGAAAATGTAAATCTGTTTTATTCATGGAATATACACAGAGAAGTTTAGATACAAGCAAAGTACTGTTTCTGCAAAGTTGCAGTGTAACTACTTTATTTCTTAAAATTCAGAATGATAACACATAAGAATCCGGAAAGAGAGAGAGACAAAGCAGGCTGCTCCCTAAAATAGAGATGTACAATTCACTTTATTCTAGGGTGGTTTTCTGCAGACTTACTGCTACTAGACCTAGATAGCACACTTCCTTACAGAGCCCCCTAGACTACAAGCAGGACCAAGAATCTCCCTGATAAAGTGATAGTTTTCAATGCACCATAAAATCCATTAAAGTATATCTGGCAATTCTCCAGCTGTACAGAATTGGGAGGGAGGGAGGGTGAAGAATACTCTTGCTGGTACCAGCCAATGATCATCTTACACACTGAAACATGCAGATTCTCATTCACATTAGCTGTCTAGTTCCATTCCAATATGGCTACCCCCATTGTTTGTCTCAATGATATCCCACAGCAGGGATTTTCCTTGGACTCTGTATTGCATATACAATTCTGAATTTGTTCCTATCATGTTCCTTACATTGAGTGCACTCTTTTTGTGTAATGAGACAATGTAAAATGGAGCAACCAGATGGCCCATCATTCATTACTTTATATGGTTCTATCCTATCTCCTCCAACAGTACTCTTTTCTTTTCAGATTAAAAAGGCTACGATTATTTAATGTGCTCTGGTGTGGAACTTCCTCTGCCCTATACCCCATTGGAAATGTTGCCTTCTCCCTTTGATTTCAAGCTAGAGATGGTTAATGAGCCTTTCCTGTACCTAATTCCATCGTGGCTAGCCCCACTTGCCTCATCTAGGTCCCAGTAGCGCCTCTCACCTCCCAACTAGGTCGCCCTTCCTCTTGGCACCCATTTGCCTCTCTCTGTACGCACTGAGAAATGCAATGCTGGCTTATGCTTAACTGCTTTTTAATGGTTGCAGGGCAGTGTGATGCAACATGCTGACATGAGCAGTGGGGATATCTGGTAGTGATTGAATAATGGAGACTACACAGCTAGGGCACTGTGGTCAAAAGTTGTGTAAGAACTTTGCACCAAATCAAACTACGACAAAAGGCAAATGAATAAAAACCAATGGGGATTGTTTTTGTTTTTAAAATAACTTTATAGCAATAACTGCCACTTGAAATTGCATGGCTGCTTTTATGGCTCTCGGCTGTGCGTGAGGACATCCTCTCCACGCAGGGGAAAGACCGCGTGCCTGGATTGTTATTGTGATGTGTTTTTCTTTGGCTGTTATGAAATATTTTAACAAATGTCTATTTTGTATGTCGGTTAACATATACCCAGTATGTTATGATCTGTCTACCCAAAGCAAGTCTCAAAGTGATCACGCACAACACGCCTTCAGTGAAAGGCCGTAATGGCTTCTAAAGGACCCATTACAGGCTCTTATGTCAATAACACTTACACTGGAGGCCATGGTTATAGTCTGTCAGGTCAATAATCCACTAAATAGTCTAGCTAGGCTCAGTAATGGCTTCCTCAGTGCTACAGAAGAAATGTTACCCATTTTAAAAAGGTTCATAATTATATATTTACAGGCATCCATAATTAGCTCTGGTGGAGCCATTACAGATAATCAAATAAATACATATATTACTTCCAGGTCCTTATGCACCATGTATCCAAACACCTTTGTGGAATAACCAGAAAATGATATTCATTCTATAATCCCGTATTTATTCCACGAGAGCCAATAAGCAACTCCTGTGTCTCACTAGAGCCTGACCCTACTTCACAAGAGCAAATTCTCCATGACAGCTGAGAATCTTCAGTTCTAACGCATTCTGTTGTCCCCTTTAACCGTAGCACACAGCATGTGGCGAAAAACCACAGCCAATGGTTTTGTCAATTTGCAAACAGGTAAAGGAACAAAAGGCCCAATTCTGGACGCACTTGATGCCCATGCAAATTGGGAGGCAAATCTGCTTAAATCACAGACCAGTAGATCACCTAATCTGATTTCCTATATATACAGGCTACCAACACCACTAAATCCAACAACCTAAATGAGACCAAAGTATTACAGCCCACAGGACATAAAACTACGATGTAACACCAGCAGAGAATAGGAGGGACCAAGATTGTTTTAGGTCCTCACAAGGGTAGGGAAATGATTACATGAGCCACACCTAGATGATCCTGGCAAGTGTCCCATGCCCACACGCTGCACAGGAAGGCAAAAACCCTGCCAAGGTCCCTGCCAATCTGATCTGGGTGAAAATTCCTTCCTGACCCCACATATGTGAAAATGGAATTAGGCCCAGAGGCAAAATTAACCACAGTGCACAGGGCAACACAAAGGTGTCTATAGATTAGCACTCATAGTACAAAGTAAAGATACCAATTTTCAGGTTTAAAAGCATGCATACTCAGTGGCCGAAATGTTAGTGTTAACTGTTACATGACTGGGATAGTACAGCATGTGTATCTGTATTACAGGACTTCTGTATTATAAAACGATATAGCCAATTACCTCCTCTGCTATATAAATAACCAGAGCATTTCTGTTTTATCCTCCCAAATCCAATGTGCTGGCTTGAGTATACTATTCAAAGCTTGTAATGATCTTAGGTATCAATTCAGGGGGGAAATGAATAGGTGGAAAAAGTAGATGTACTGCTCTAGTGACATTTCAATTACACCACATACTGCTCAATTTGTTTTGGTTCATCCTTGTGCCTGGAGCAACTGACACAGGGCAGGGATTCTGGCAGATACAGTCCTTGCCTAACCATTACTTATAACCAAGCATCGTATGGGTTTTTCCTGGAGTGTCTCATTCTAGCTGTCAACCCAGAAAAGGGTCTTATTGCGTACTACTCAAAACAAACATAGTAAAGTGACATATATGCAGCATTAGGGAAACAAAATGAACAATCTGTTTGTACAAGCAGGAAATATATGGCAGGTTAATACTAAAGGTGAACTTTAAAAGCCACGTGCATTCAAGATTTTTTTTTTCCTCTTCTCCCCCCCCCCCCCCGACCTTCCTTCATTATGTCTAACATAAAGCTAATTTGTTTGTACTAATGGGTATCTGGATCTGCAGATATCAAATCTGTATTATTTTTACTTTAAACACAGCATGGAATTAAAATTAAATTTTAAAAGAGGACACCAGCTTGGGGAGGGGGGATCACAACTCTTTCTGATTTTCTTTTAACTATTATATTTACCAGTAACATCTACAATTCCTAAGGCTGAAGGAGAAAGGAAACTATTCACCCAATCCCAATCTTTTTAGTTTATTTACTTTGTGGATTAGGCAGCACCTTGTGAGTAGTCAGTTTCACTGTTTTGCCAAGGTGGGTGTGGTAATCTCTTTTATTGGACCGATTTCTGTTGGTGAGAGAGACACGCTTTTGAGCCACACAGAACTCTTCTTCAAGGGTCAGTTAACTTCTTGTCTCCTGAACCAGCAGCATGACACCACTCTTATGCACTGCTGGGGGTGAGGAGCTAGGGAAGGGGGGGGGGGGGGAAGAAAGAAGAACTGTTGTGCATACTTTCTCCCAGGCTTTTCAAGAAGGCTTTCAGCAGGAACAACACCACAGCTGCTTCTGAGTTTGGCTCCAGGAGTCTTTACCCTTAGGAGGAAGGGAGCAACAGGAACTGAGAAGAGGAATAGCCTGGGGAAGGGATAAGGGTATGAGGAGTGAGCAGAGCATGTCTGGTTGTATTGCTCTGGAATGTGCCCACTCTCCTTTCCAAAAAGACCCTAATAAGGATCAGCAGAAAAACTCTTAAATGGTATTTTAAAAGGAATAATTAACAGAATAAAATCAGGTGTCCTGCTACTTTGCAAAAAAATTCAAGTTGACAGTGTCTCTTTAAATAAAAGAAACAGGTTTTTAAAAACGGAACTAAAACCAAAGAAATCTGCCATTCGATGCACACTCCTTGATCCCACTTATGCCACTAGGAGGGGCTCTTCAAATCCCAGAGCAGAATTTGCCCCATAATATATAATAAATGCCTCATTTCTTATACAATCGGCTGGATACTCAGCCTGTGAAAATCAAGGGATTATATGGGAATTGACACCAGCTGAGGCTCCCAAATGTGGAACTGTTGCTTTCATAAATTACAGCTAGTTCAGCAACATGGGTAGAATGTAACTGACTAGTATAGATCTGAACATTGTGAAGTTAGAACTGATGGACTTGGGGACATGTGTCGCGCTTCTCAGCAGAGTTAAAGGCTGTTTTTTCAGCTTGTCTTGGTGGCACGCCTCAGCTGAAAAAAAGTAGAGCATGACATAGCTTTCGCTTAACCGCAAGGCATGGCACATGCCAGAAAACACAGCAGTCCCTTCTCAACTGGCTAAGCAATTCCAATGCAGTTAGTTATATCCACATGCATGGAATTCCAAAGCAGTGCATACATTAATATTTCTGACTTCCACTAGGGACTTGTCCAGAATTCCATATTCTGGATGTTTATTGGTTCTTTTGATTCCTGCTAGTAAATTATGAAGCGCCATCCCAGGCACTAGCTCTCATATCTGTGCAATCCAAACTCTTCCCAGCCAACATGCAGTGACATAAATCCATTCACTGTCCACAAGAGCTGGATTTTGCTACTGCACACTTGGCTTATTTGACAGGCGTATGCCGTGTTATGGAGGCAGGTAGCACCTTATTACGTACCTGTACATCTCTGGCTCCATCCTCAATTCATCATACACCTAAAACTTCTGTTCTCCTCAGCGAGAGCTTTGGGTGCGCAAGAAATGCCAGAAAAGCCCCATGATCAGATAGCATGTTTCATGAGCACAACATTTATCCTTTGTTGCCGACAACAACACGTGAATAAGCGATGTCTAGGATTGACACCTCTTACTTTTAGACACACAAGGCTCTTTTCCTCCTTAGGATTGTCCAGCAGATGTGTATCACAACATTTCACCTGGGATTTGCACAAGCACTCTGTGTTGGTGTAAATCTGCTCCCACTGAAGTCCACAGTAAAACTCCTAATGGCATCAATGGGAGCACAGTTACACCCACGCTGCATGCTTTTGAAAATCCCAGCTGCATCATGTATGTGTCCTGCTATGGCTGTTGGAGGACTGCAACACCGCACTACAACTGCAGCTGATCTCCCCTGTCTACACCAGCTAAAGCAATAGAAGATGTGACCTTCCGAGCGTAGTCTGAAGTTACTAGTGTCATGCCCCGCCTGCTGCAAGGCATACAAAGAATCCTGAATGCAGGACTTGGCAGATAAAAAGCCTTTCCCGTTTAACTTTCGCTAGGCTGCCAGCATACCACATGTGCCTACATACACCCAGGCACTTTGCTTTCAAGTCAAATCCAAGAAGTGATTGCTAAACCACCTTCCAAAAGCTTCTTTCTTTATGAGTCTATTTTAAATATCAAGGATCATGTGATGTCTACCTGTTGCAATCCTGGAACAAAATGTTTAGGGATACAAGTCACGACGCAAGCAACGGAACCCAGATCTACCTTAGCAGCACAACACAGAGAGAGCAGTGTCAAGGACGCTTTCAGCTCCGTACCTAATAAAAAGGGGTGGACTGTCTGAGGAGTTATTATAGGAACTCGGGGCTTGGTATTATGGAAATAAGACCTCTTATGCGATTGACTCCTCAAGTCGTCTTATTAGAGCATGTAGCACACACTGAGTGCTATAATTAAAATAATAAGCTCTCGTAATTTAGGTTTGTTTCTCTGCAAGCACTGGAACAGACTAGCTATTATCATCTTATGAACATTTTCTGACAGGAGCATTGGACGTGTCCTGCTTCTGCTCACCCAAGCCACCACGGGCAGTTGGGCAACTAGATTTGACGAGTCAATGAAATATTCTGCCATTTCATTTTTCTAGGTCTACTTGATGTCTTTGTGCCTGGCAGCTGCAATGCTCTAAAGGCTGCGGAATCCAAACGACGCTGAAAATGGAACAGGCTTGAAAACTATGCACTCAGATGGGAAGGGACGGCTGAAAAACGTGCCCTAGGGAATGGAGCCCTGCCCCAGCAGACTGTCAGCGCTGGCTTATGTAAAATGAGTTGGTTCTCTCACTGGATTGTAGGACTGATCCAAAGTCAGTCAGAGTCTTTCCATTGATTTTCATGGTCTTTGGATCAGACTCTCAGTGAGAATAGAAACTGAGCTGCCCTCTCTTCCCTAGAGTGGCTAGGGTGAAGCACACTGACTATGGAACTTTGCTGCCACGCGGTATCTGCTCTCTGAATGGAGAGAGTTTCGGTCTCAAGGGCTGCCCATTTTTTGAAGAGAAAAAAAATGGGCAAAGTCATTTGTGACCCGTCAAGCAAAGGTCTTATTGAGTGCGCGCGCACGCACACACACAGATACTCCTCCAAGGGATGCAATCCGCGGTATCTGCTCTGCTTCTCATTTTAATAGACGTCGGCTGCTGAACGCACTGTATGCATTTCTTGTCGAAGGAGAACGGTCAATCATCTCCAGAAGCTGTGGAGTGAATCCACACAGACAATTGACTAAACCTGACCATGCTAACCACGTCTGATATGATTTAAGATGTCAGGTGCTGTCAAAGTGTTAGATCTATTTCTGCTCTATGTTGTGTTCTATATAAACATTAAGTAAGTAAATAAATAAAGGAGCATTCCTTTGTGCCTTGTGTTTGAAAGACCTCTGGGCACCCTAAGCTAAAAATAACTAAGAGGCAAAATATTTATTCCCCTCCATATAGCTAAGTACGTGCTGAGGAGGTATGCAAGTTTCACAAAGGATAAATTTCCCTACACAGTCCCAGGAGCAAACAGCACCCTCACTGTAGTAGCTGTCCTTACTAATGGTGCACCCCATAACTCCAGGGAGTAATGGACTGTGGGTCTCAGCAGTTACTAGCCCCTCCTGCCCCCCGACCCAAAACCCCTTCCTCTGTGGTATGAGGGAGTTCATACTCCATACAGCAATTTGCCAAGGAGCAATGTGTCAAATAGACTGCAAAAAGGAGTGGAAAAAAAACCTTCCCAGCATCTCCTCCCTCATACCAGTACAAGATGCAATAGCATAACCCGATGACATCAATACAGCAACATGGAAAACAAAGAGATCTAGATCAGTGGCTCTCAACCTTTCCAGACTACTGTACCCCTTTCAGGAGTCTGATTTGTCTTGCCTTCCGCTAAGTTACACCTCACTTAAAAACTACTTGCTTACAAAATCAGACCAACAAAAATACAAGTGTGTCAGGGCACTCTGTTACTGAAAAAATTGCTGACTTTCTCATTTTTACCATGTAATTATAAGATAAATCAATTGGAATATAAATATCGTACTTATATTTCAGTGTCTAGTATATAGAGCACTATAAACAAGTCATTGTCTGTATGAAATTTTCGTTTGTCCTGACTTTGCTAGTGCTTTTTATGTAGTCTGTTGTAAAACTAGGCAAATATCTAGATGAGTTGATGCGTACCCCCAGGAGTACGTGTGCCCCTGGTTGAGAACCACTGATCTCGAGTCTTGCTCTGAAAGTTGCCACCGATGGTCTTTGGTGTATAATGAATGGAAGAGTTACAAGCCGTCCTACAAACTATGTGATCTAGCTAGTTAGTAATAACAGTGCTGAAGTCACAGCAATATGGGTGAAAAGAAAAGGAGTACTTGTGGCACCTTAGAGACTAACCAATTGCAGCCATTCAAGTAATAGCCTAGGTCCTGGGCAGGCAAGGCTAGCCTGTGCCCAAAACTAGCTCAGATATGTGTGTGTGTGTGTGTGTTGCAATCACACCTCCCAATGGCCGTGAAGACATACCCTTAGACTGGCTGACCACATTTACCATTTAGTGGTAGTCCACATGCTGCATAGTTTCTCCCTGCACGTAGAGTAAGAACTAGCCTCTCATATATAGCTGTGTGGTAAACGTGGATAATTATTTATTTTTCATGGCAACCCCTGTGCCTTACGCAATACGTTGCACTTACATAGTGCCTTTCATCTCAATGTGCTTAAGTATTAGTTTCAATGGGCGTGGTCAGTGCTCTGGATATCTGGATCTGATATACAAAAATCTCTCTTGTATTCACTAGAGGCGGGAGAAAATGCTCTTCCAAAACTGCTCTTCTTATACATTCATTTAAATTAGCTTCAGAGCTGCGTCTCTAGCTGCATTAGTCTGGACACACCATTTTAATCACAGCCTAGTACACCCAGCGGCTCGATTCTGCACTCACTCACACACGTTCTACTCCCGTGTAATTCCACTGGCTTCAGTGACGATATGGACTCAAGCCAGTGAGGGAAGAATCAGGCCTGCTGCACGTAGCTGTCTTTGTTTCTGAACGTTCAGAGACATCAGCAGACGCTTCCAGTCACACATCACTTCAGCTCTTAGTCACATGCATCTTCAGAGGAAAGTAGCAGAGCTAATCGATAATCTTTCCCTTGCGTCGGACAGAGCCAGTTCCGTGCACCGACACATGTTGCAAGCTATCGCACTCCTAAGACGGAACACCAGCTGAGAGGGAATGTTGTTTAGTAGCTACAGAAAGAGAGTGGGAGTCAGGGCGCCTGGTTTCTATTCCTGACACTTTTACTTATTTGCTAAAAGTTGCATGGTATTAGAACAGCATTTTTAGAGGCATTTGCCACACTTGCCCCTTTATGGAGTCCAGGAGCTATTTCTAACACAACTCTAGGCACAGAAGGATCTGACACACACAACACATGTTAGAGCTGGAAACAACGTGAACAGGTCAGATCTGAGAATCAGAAAGAGTCATTTTATTGTCCTCCGTTGGAAGCAGTGGGTTGCTTGCAGTATTAGTTATGTGGTGATCTCAGTAGTTTTTAGATTCCATTTCACTGCAGTGAGTTCCCTTCTATCAAACGATCCTAAAAGTTCAGGGTGACAGTGTGGCTGCCTTGGTGACACAGCAGAGGGCACCAACAGCAGCTTCCCCCTTTAACTTTCCTGCTTAGGATGTTGCAATAATGCACATCCTGAATGCGAGAGGGAGAAGTGGGGACTTCTAGCGCTCACAGGAGCAACTGCTGCTGTTCCAAAGGGGCTGTGTCTTGGCAAGATGGGTGGGTGGGGATAGTCCCACCTCCTGCACATTGGCCAGTGGCAGCAGAGCTAAAAGAGGGGCAGCTCACACTCCACCTGAGCTGGTGATGTAGTAACTGTCCCTGGTAAACAAGATAGACCTCCCTACCCAGCCCAGTGCACCTGCGGGGGACGAGCTTGTTCCTGGCTACTACAGGCATAAGGCCTCCAGACGCCAGCACTCCGGCAACACATCTCCTTCATCCTGACAGCACAGCTCTTTGTGCTAGACTCATGCGCTCTCATGGAATTCCATGGACTCTGGATGAGACCCTTTGAGTTGTAAGCCCTGAGCATGCTGTTTTGTTAAAGGCAACATTAGAATGGCCCACACCAGCCAAACAGATTATCTGGGAGCAATTCCTTCCCCTTCATTATATCTTATGTACCTCTTCTGCCAGCAGAGGCCAACCACACATATGCAGCCACCGGGTACATACCTGGTTCTGGTCACCCCATCTTTATCATCTGGATGTTCCAGGTTCAAAAATTTAGCTGTGACCTTTGATCGGTGACCAGCACGCTAGTAGGTTTGGGCATGGGTTTTTTCCTCCACAATTCCTTCCAGCTCAGGACAAACATCTCTGACCATAACAAAGTACAGAGGGTTTGCTTAGCAAATAAATAGGCAGTAACATATAACAGACACATCATTTGTTGGCCTCAACATGTGAGTATGAGTGACGGAAACAGGAGGCCGAGATCTAAAGGCTAGAAGACCAAGACTTCGCTAAACATCCTGTATAAGAGACAGCAGCATGCCTCAGAAGAACTCTTCAAAACGGCACAAGCTAGGGTGACCAGATGTCCCAATTTTATAGAGACAGTCCCGATTTTGGGGTCTTTTTCTTATATAGGATCCTATTCCCCCCCTTTGGTCGTCCCCCCCGTCCCGATTTTTCACACTTGCTGTCTGGTTACCCTAGCACAATCCCTTCTCTGTTCTACCCTTGCTCCGAGGGGGAAGTGAACTATGCCACTCCTTTACCATGTGCAGATTCCTTCCCCTGGTGCCAGCCACCTACTCTCCACCAGAGGAAGTACTGGGCATGCAGCCTTTGCCCTCCCTACACACTAGGCAGATATTTGCAGAGGCTGCTGGGAAGGAGGGCAAGAGGATTACCTCCCCACTGGGTGTCTGCACAGAAATGGTTCTGCAACCTGAGCACAGATTTATAGAGCGAGGAATTGACAGATTTAGCAAACACTGGATTAAGAAAAGGCCAATAAAAAATAAAGGGCGGAGGGGCGGATTAATCAGCTATTTCAAATATTAACTTTTAGATTTAAAAATAAAAATCCCTTTTGCGCCTATGAAAAGAAAAGAGAGAATGACTATAAATCTGGGGACAGATATTGACACAGCATGAATAGCAATGAAAAAATGTCCCCAAATCATTAGTCACTGTTAGAACTGGTGCCATTTTCTTCAACTGAAACTCCCGCCCACAATTAAAAAATGGTGCTTGTCAAATCCATTACCCTCTCCAGATCCTGCTCAGTCTTGGAGCAGGCAAGACAAAGACACCCAAGAGCTACACTTCAGAACATTCACAAGGGAAAGCGATGAGGTGAGGTGAGGTGGGAAGATAGATAGGCTTCTGTCATATGACAATGGTAAAGAATCGCATGAAGAGACTTTATCTGAATACTGAACAAGGAACTTTATTAGAATAAAGGTAACAATAGTAGCCCTACTCTCTCTCTCTCTCAGCCTCCTTACCAAACTTCTGCCAAGAGCTAGAACACATATTCGCACATGTCAGTTACGTCATAAAGACATCACCATGTCTTTAACATGTACTTCAAATGACAGCATGCTGCTATATACCTATTGGAAGCTGAATTCAGAAACAAGATCATTGCTGCATGGACCAGCCAAGACTGAATACCTTATGGTTTGTTTTAACTACATACGTGTGGGTGGTACACACATCTATACAAAAGTATTTAATGGAAAATGGACTTTTCGGCTATTTGAACTAATGGGGAGTTAATTAACCAAGTCACAGATTTTGCCAGTTTCAACTTATTCTAGACATTTTTGCGGCTTGTTGTTTAGCCAGATGGGAGAATAGGAGGAAGTTTCTCATGCTGGCAAAAAAACAAAGAAAATTAAATAAAAAAAACCATGAAAACCATAAAATTCCTTAAAATATATTGCCATTGAAGAGAACATCTTGTAATCTATCTGAAACGATAAACAAGAACATTAAAGCAATACCCCGCTCTCTCCCTTTAGACAAATAAAAGGTGTGCCAGTAGGAAGACATCCATCAACAATAAGCAAAGTGTTATTCTTTACAGAGATCGAGGTCAGCGTATGTTTATTCTACCATCTTCAAAGACATTCAATCCGTTTGAAAGATGGCTCAGCTCTGCACGAGTGCCATGGCACAGGTTCATGTTTGCTAACTCTCCCGGATACCATTTCAGCGTGGTTCTGTTTGCAAGCATCAAGATGTTTTGGTTTCTTTTCTAACTGCCAGCCTTGGGTAAATCAGAAGTACTTGTGGCACCTTAGAGACTAACACAAGTCCTCCTGTTCTTTTTGCAGATACAGACTAACACAGCTGCTACTCCGAAAATTGGGTAAATCAGTCATGGATGGATGGCCAGCATCTCCAGCAGCCCTCTGGAGATCTGTGCACTTCATGCTCCTGCCAAACCCAAACATTCAAAAATCATGAGACTGGCTTACAAATCACAAGAGTTTAAATGGATAATAGATCTGGGGTTCTTTTATACACACTTTGGGGCGGGTTGAGTCTTTAGGGTGCACTCAGGCCACACGCTCAAGATTTTCTTGGCACCCATAAGGGGAGATCCTCACACAATCGCAGTACTCCCAGAGCTGGAACTTTCAGCAAAACACCACAGGTTATGAGATTTGGGATCAAATTACCCATGTTGGCAACACTGACAGCAGGACAAAACCCATGAAAACTTTGTGGGTGAAATCTTGGCCCCATAAAAGTCAATGGGAGTTTTACCATAGACTTCAATCGGACCAGGATTTCACCCTGTCAGTCCAAATTCAGAGACTTTCCAGCCCCCCTGCATTCAGAAGACGATTTTAAGATCTTTCCCTCCTTTTGGGGGTCAGATCTCCAGAGTGACCTTACAAGGTTAAGAACAGTAAGGAAACACTGCAAGAAGCAATTGGGTTCAGTGGCAACTCTGCCATGAGTGCACCTTAGGGCACTGCCTTAATCAGAAAATGGAGAAAATAAAGTCAGAGGATAATTTGTTTATCTTCCTCCCAATTCACAGCATGACAGTATAGCTATTTAACAGCTAGTTCTCCTGGACAAAGGACAGGTACATCAGCATCCCATACTATACATTCTGATATGGTGTTGCAGAGCAGTGGTTCTCAACCAGGGGCACACAGAGGTCTTCCAGGGGACAGATTAACTCATCTAGATATTTGCCTAGTTTTACTGCCAGCTACATAAAAAGCACTAGTGAAGTCAGTACAAACTAACATTCCATACAGACAATGACGTGTTAGACACTATTTATATTCCACTTGGATTTATTTTATAATGTTATGGGGAAAATGAGGAAGTCAGCAATTTTTCAGTAATAGTGTGCTGTGACGCTTTTGCATTTTTATGTCTGATTTTCTAAACAAGTAGTTTTTAAGTGAGGTGAAACTTGGGGGTACGCAAGACAAATCAGACTCCTGAAAGGGGTACAGTAGCCTGGAAAGGTTGAGAGCCACTGTTGCAGAGCAGCAGCAGAGAGGTCTCCTTTGACCAGTCTGACACAACAAGAGGAGTCAGAGCACTTTCCAAAGTGCACAGAATAATGAACTAGCAGATAAGATAAATTACATGCAGCTGCCACTCTAGATAGGCCAGATTTGCACCTGGTGTTAAAGGTAGCCCCACAGAGTTGTTTGAGCTATCCTGATTTATACCAGCTGAGGAGTTTTTCCTAGTTGTTTTAATTTAGGAAGTGAAGAGTTAAGAATTCACCACAATGTTAATATTCTTCTTCCACAGAAAGGGAGTAAATGATTGTCTAAAATGGATGAAAAGAAAAACACTACCTCTTTCCTTTTGGCAGAAAGAACTTGTGGTAAAATTCAGATGGTGAACAGCACTATGTCAAATCAAGCACATTAAAAAAATAGGTGTGCCTGCCAGGATAATCATCATCACGCAATGTCCTAGAAGCAATCTGGAGTCCCAGCTCATTGTCTGGCTTGCAGGAAGGTTAATGAGAGTTAGGTGGATAATGCTTTCATTGAGTGGAGGCTAGGAGCCAGATTCAGCTCCTTTGAAATCAATGGGTGTCTTTCCACTTGTTTCGATGGGTATTGGATCAGTCTCTAGAATGTGAAAAACCTTCATTCAGTCTAAATACAACAGCTAAATGCTAAATCTGAGCAGTACTTTACTATACCAACAGCAGCAAAATTCAGGGTCAAGAAAACTGCATATAGCAAAGTCCTTTCCTACATAGGTAGGCTATATCTTCTGTATTATCATTATATTGTCTACTTTGTGGTATTCAAGGTTATCTTTACACAAGGGAAGTTAAAGTGATTTTAAATCTGATCTTGAGGTGTTAGCAGAGAGGCAGTATGGCCTGGCGGTGTATACATCCCATCTATTACACCTGTTCCAGGGCTGGGTCATGTCTGACATTTTTACAGCAAGCAATTTTTGCATTGTGAGTTTCTGAACAAAAAATATAATTTAAAAAAGTATGGAAAAATCCACTACTTTTTCAAAGCCTTATAACTCAGGAACAGCTTGTCTGATTAGCCTCGGGCGTCCCTTAAAATAATACAATTCTGCCTGGACAGGAAATGCAAATAATAAATTTAAAAATAGAGACACAAGGTGGGTGAGGTACTGTATTTTATTGGACCAGATTCTGTTGGTGAGAGAGAATTTCAAGCTTACACAGAGCTCTTCTTCAGGTCTGGGAAACTTACTGAGTGTCACAGTTAAATAAAAGGTGGAACAGATTGTTTAGCATAAGTAGTTAACACATATTATTTCAAGGGACCATTCAAGGTGAAGTAGCCCATTAACACCCTCCCAGTCATAGGGAGAAAAGGAAGTAAGGTAGGGGAAAAAAGCAGCGGGGGCGGGGGCAGGGGCAGGGGCGGGGGGGGGGGGGTGTAAGTGGGTTACAGATTGTTGTAATAAGCCATAAATCCAGCATCTTCCTATTCAGTCCATGATTTTTAGTGTCTAGCAGAGTTATGAATTTAAGGTCCCAGACCCATCTTTTGAAAGCGCTGTGCAACTTTCCTTTGAGAATTATGACTGATAGGTCAGAGAGAGAGTGATTGCGTTTGTGAAAAGAAAAGGAGCATTTGTGGCAAGTTCACCCCGAGGTGATACGGTGTTCTTGTCTTTTACCACTTTCCTGTGTGAGTTCATTCGAGAGCACAGAGATTGTCTGGTTCCCCCCCCCCCGCACCCCATAGTTGTTGTTGGGCATTTAGTGCACTGGATGAGGTACACTGCATGTTGTGATAAGCATTTATAGGATCTATGGACTGTGAAACGTGTGTTGCGAGGGGTGTTCATCATTGTAGGAGTGGAGAGATGTCTGCAGGTTTTGCATCTGTTGATCTGACAAGGTCTGGTGCTGCTTTGAGTTGGTGTGTCCTGGTCTGTGAGGAGCTTGCTTCTCACGATGAGCTTGGAGAGGTTGGCGGGGCCGGGGGGGAGGTTTGAAGACTACAAGAGGGGGTTCAGGAAAGATTTCTTTCAGGATGGGGTCCCCATTGAGCATGGGTTATTGTTGTTTGATGAGACCTCATATGGGTTCCAGTGTGTGGTAGTAGGTGACAGCTAGGGGTGTGCGGTAGGAGGGGGTTTTATTTCTGTATAAGCAGATTCTATTGGGGCATTTGGGTGGTCCAGTCCATGATGCGATCTACTTCTCTGGTGGAGTGTCGTTGTTTGATGAAGGCGGTTTTGAGTGTGTTAAGGTGTATATCCCAGACTTTCTCCTCAGAGCATATTCTGTGGTATCTGAGTGCCTGGCTGTAGATAACAGATTTCTTGGTGTGTCTGAGGTGGTTACTGTATCTATGAAGGTAGGTGTGGTGATCTGTGGGTTTCTTGTATAAAGTTGTGTGTCGGGTTCCATTGTTGAAGCTGAGTGTGGTGTCCAGGAAATTGATGCTGGTGTGCAAGTGTTCCAGAGAGAGTTTAATGGATGGGTGGTGGTTCCTGAAGTTGTGGTGGAAATCTATGAGGGAGTTTAAGTCGTCTGTCTAGAGGATCAAAATATCTTTCATGTACCTCAGGTATATCATTGGTTTTGTGGTGCATTTGTCCAGAAATTCTTCAGGATGGACCATGAAGAGGTTGGCATATTTGGGAGACATCCTAGTACCCATGACTGTTCCCATGGTTTGGACAAAGCATTTGTTGTTGAATGTAAAATTGTTATGGGTGAGGATGAAATGCATGAGTTTGGCAATATGTTTGGGGTGGATATCTGAGGGCTGTCCATTGTCATGTAAATATTTGAATCAGGCAACTATGCTCTCATTGTGAGGGATTTTGGTGTATAGGGAAGTGATATCCTTGATGGCAAGGATGGTGTTCTGAGGGAGGTTATTAATGTTGCAGAGTTTGTGGAGATAGTCAGTTGTGTCCTGGAGGAAACTGGCCCTTTGTGTGGTGAGTGGTTTGAGGATAGTTTCTATGAGTCCCAATATTCCTTCAGTAAGAGTGCCATGGCCAGATATGATGGGCCTGCCTGGGTTCCCTTATCCTAGGAAGCGTGTAGAAGGAACCTGGGGTGAGTTCATGGGAGATGAAGTTTGTGAAGTTTCTCTTGGAGTTGTTTGGGAAAGGATCTGATGATATCCTTAAATTCCTGGGTAAATTGTGTGTGGCGTCTTCTTTGAGTTCTTTATAACAGGTGGTGTGAGAGAGTTGTCCGTTGGCTTCATTAACATATTCTTCATGGCTCAGGATTGTAATGGCACCCCCTTTTTCTGCTCCTTTGAACACTATCTAGTGGTTAGATTTCAGGGACTGCATAGCTGTCCTCTCAGCAGTGGAGAGATTGTGGTGAATGTGTTGTTTGTTAAGGATTTTACGAAAAAATTTCCTGAGGCAATCAATGTAGTGATTGTCTGCTCTGTGGTGTCCCTCAAAATATCTGTCAACTACTTATGCTAAACAATCTGTTCCACTTTCTATTTAGCTGTGGCACTCTGAGTACATATCTCAGATCTGTAGAAGAGCTCTGTGTAAGCTTGAAAGCTCGTCTCTCTCACCAACAGAAGTTGTTGCAATAAAAGATATTACCTCACCCACCTTGTCTCTCTAATATTCTGGGACCGACACAGCAAAACCACCACTAAATTTAAAATGGCAATAAACTATTTTCAGCAGAGGCACAAATGGAACGGACGGTGGATCCTGTCCAATGACCTTAACTACATAGTCATATGCTTCCTTCTCAGTTCTAGGGCCACAGACCTCTCCCTTTGAGGGCAGCTGGCAGCACCACCTCCACAAGATGAACTTTGCCGTTTTAAAAAAAAAATAGTTTTGCCCTTCCCCATGGGCTTCTCCGTGGCAGAGTGGTGGTAAAGGGAACACATCGGGGCCCACAGAGCATCAGGAAATATGTCCAGTTTTGCTAGGTGGTCTACACACACATAGTGAGACAATCCCTCCCTGCCATGAGGAACATGGATGGGATTGCTCTGGTGCTAATGACGCATAGAATTAGGAAGGTGGTGTATTTGTTTGGCTTTGGGATATAGGAGAACAAGCCCACCAAACCATATCTGATCCCGAATATTTTCACTCTCCAGCCGACTGCCCCCTTCTCAACATCTTAAATACTCTGTGCCTGCCTTTGCTGTTCAGGACCCTTCTACTCCTGCTGCTGCCAGGGACAAAGGTGCTTGGAGGTTTCTTTTCAGTAAAAGGGATCCAGAGAAGGAAGGGGATCAGATCAGACTTGAGGGATGGGGATGAAGGCGGAAGAGGTGGAAGGAACGGAGGCTCCAGAGTCCAATATGTGGGTTGCAATGGTTAGAGACTGTAACCTTCTTAACTGCAGTTCTTTTCAAAATACCTTATGCCAGAGGTCCCCAAACTGTGGGGCATGGAATAACGTCCGGGGGGCACGGCAGGGCCTGCACCAGCCCCTGCAGGGGCGGGGAGGGAGCGTGCCCCTCCCCACGCCCAGATCTGCTCCGATCCAGCCCCCAGCCCCTCCCCAGCTCCCTGGCCGTGTCCCCTGGCCCAAGGCTGGGGGCGGGGCCGGGAGAGAAGTCGCACCTGGCCACGGGCCCCCACCGCAGCCCCGCTGCAGCTTCACTCCTGTCCCCACCCCCAGCCTGTCCCCACCCCCTTACCCCTGTCCATGCTCCCCTCCCGAGCTGTGGCCCCGCTCAGCCCCGACTCCGGGGGGGGGGAGGGTAAAGATGGGGTAAGGGGGGATCGCTGCCTTTATTCCCCACTATACGGTGCTGCCAAAGTGAAAAAAAAACCCAACAACCTGGCGTATCTGCTAGTGGTAGGTAAAGTACATTAAACATCTTGCAAAGCAGAGGGCATTTGTGTTCATTTTATCCCCAGTGTCCACCACTCTTAGCTTTGTACTAAGGGTTAGCAAGGTGCATTCCACGTTCTATCAGACCCCCAAGTAATGTATTTCTTTTTTAGTATATAATATATACAAAAAAGCATCTCGTCAGAGCTCAGAGAGCCCTTGGCAAGGATTAAAAATGCAATCACATCGAAGATAACAAAGTTCCAAATGCCTACTCCGCTTGAATTGAAGAAAATGGTATTGAACAGGTGAAACTAAAGGCAGAATTTGGCCTGGGGAATCCTAAACACATGCTGAGTTTGTATTAGGATTGCCACTTTTCTAACTGCTGGTAACTAGACTCCCAAGCCCCACCCCCTGGCCCACCTCTTCCCCCAGGCTCCACCCCCTTCTCGGCCTCTTCCCCCAAGGCCCCGTCCTGATCGCTCGCTCCTCTCTCCCCTTCCCCCATCACTCTCTGGATCGTCTCCACCTCCCTTCCCTCCCCCCAAGTCCCCAGCTGGGCTCCCTCTGCTCCGGGGCTGACAAGGAGCCTGCCTGCAGGTAGGAGGTGGCCCCGGCTGAGCAGCGGCTGGCACAAGTTAATGACCCGGTGCTTCCCCCCAGCCCCGCGGTAACTGCCAAGTGCCATTTTCCAGTAAAAAACCGGGCACCTGGCAACCCTAAATGGCACCCGGACACAAAAGCCAAAAACTGGACTGTCCAGGTATAACCCAGACAGGTGTCAACCCTAGTTTGCATAGCAGTTAGGAAAAGCATCTTTTCACTTCCTCATGGAGCCCATTTGATCTGCCAGAATCAGCGAGACACAACAAACAGGAATCCCCACAATTCCATTGGAACAGGGTCACTTTTCAGAGAAGGTCTGCACTTTAAAACGTTGCCCATTTGCCGCAGGCAAAAGCTAGCGTGTAAATAAATGATGCCCGGAATGTGTCGTCTATAGGGCCTCAGGTAAAGGGCAGTGTGGGGGCGGGGGTTCGGGGGAATGGGTGGCACGAGGGTGGGGGCTCAGGGAGAAGGGGCAGCATCGGGGGTTGGGGCCACAGTTCGGGAGCCTGTGGCCCCTCCACTTTTAGGGAGCTTCTGCTGCTCCTATCCCTGGTTGACTCCCCTCCCATTGTGAGTGCTCAGCCCTTCTGAAAATCCTGGCCAGGGCAGATGGCTGTGGAAAGTACACGTAGATTTTCACATCCTCCCACTCTCAGTGCTCTCCCGCACATCAGGTTTCTTCCAGGCTCTGCCTCTGATCCTATGTTTGCTTCCAGGCTGTTTAGTATCCAGAGTCTCTTTCTTTACATTATTGCCACTAGGACTGTATTAGTTACTTTAGCATTTGGACATGTATGTTGCATCCATTACCTCTTTCTGCCATTTACCTGCTCATCCTCTTCCTTCCCTAATATTTTAGGTGTCTCATCAATTGTTTTCTTTCTCTTAATTACATGGTGAACTTCAGTGATGAGCTGCCAGAAGCTGAAGATCCGGTTCCTTCAGTCGCTCTGGGTCTACGGCGACACTTCGGCGGCAGGTTCTTCACTCGCTCCAGGGCTTCGGCTGCACTGAAGGACCTGCCGCCAAAGACCCGGAATGAGTGAAGGGCCCGCCGCCGAAATGCCGCCGAAGACCCAGAACGAGTGAAGGCCCGCTGCCAAAATGCCACTGAAGGCACGCAGTGCCGCCGGGTGAGTACAAATTCACAGGGGGAGCCGAGAGCTCGGGCGGGACGAGCAGGACAGGAGTTTGCCCACCCCTTTAACAACCGGTTCTAAACCGGCTGAAAAATTTAACAAGCGGTTCACGCGAACCGGCTCCAGCTCACCACTGGTGAACTTCCTCTCACTCACCCACACACATTTCTTTTTTTATTCCTCACTATATTTATTACTCCCTAAAACAAACAGCTTTTTTTTAAAAAAAAACATGCAATTATTATTTTGCTTTACTCACCTTTCTATTCCACTAGGGCCAGATTTTCCAAAGTGCTCAGCACTCAGCACTTGAGTCCACATTTTCAAAAGACCTCAGCACAAAACCTGACCCTCCACATCACAATGAGATCAAGTATCGGGGGTAGCCGTGTTAGTCTGTATCCAGAAAAACAATAAGCTTTCGTGGGTAAAAAAGTGGGGTTTTTACTCACGAAAACTTATGCCCAAATAAATCTGTTAGACTTTAAGGTGTCACCGGACTCCTTGTTACGATAATGGGAGTTAATTGTACAGGTTGAACCACTCTAGTCCAGCACTCTCTGGTCCGGCAACATCTGCATAAATAAAATCGGCATGATTTTATTTTATGTTTTTTGTGCTTCATCTACTTATTTCCTTGTGCCAATACAGTAAAATTGTGTAACAACACTAACACTTTGCTATGAAGGAAGCCGGTAAGCCTTGGATAGCGGCGTTGCAAGCATCGTTCCGTTTATTCGCCTTGGCGAGATACAAATAAAAAGAGACCTGCTCGCTACATATTGACCTCCCGTGGTTCGGCAAATTCTCTGGCTCGGCGCCAGTCAGGTCCCGAGGGTGCCAGATTAGAGATGTTCAACCTGTACATGGAAATCTGCTCTCAAATTGTGGATATCGGTCATTTGAAAATCCACTTTGAGCTCTTTTGAAATGTCTGGTGTATTTTTTCCTCCCTATATGCACACACCTTTTTCTTTTATTTCGCTGATTAGATCTCACGTTCTGTCAAATTTTGCATTTACATGTTTATTTTTAGTCTACCCTACATTCCTATGATAGCTCTTTCACTTCTAACCTCACACCCTCAGTCATATTCTCTGTCTTACTATTATTTCTTCCTCCTTCATCAGTTTGCATGCATACTGAATTGGAAAGTGAGCCTAAGCTAGCTGCACAAGCATACCTCCAGATTGATTTCCTTCTTAATACACTATTAAGAAGGTGCTTCTGCAGAGAGAGACACTGGGGCAGATCAGGGGATGTCAGGCACCATGGGTCTTGAATGCTGGTCCACTGGGCTTTTTGAAGCTAGCAGGTTCCACCCTGCCACCCAGGGACCTGCTAACTGTTGTCAGAATAGGAGCTGAACTCAGACAGAGGACTCCAGTCCCGGGAGCAGATTGGCAGAACGCTGGGGGCCCTGGTTGGTCCACAGCCCCTGTGTAAACCCAGCACTGAAACAGAAAGTTGTCCATGCAACCAGTATCCACCTTGCTCTGGACTGTGTGCTTCCTGCTTCTGTGGCTTGACTTCATGGTATCTGACTCTGGTTATGGTATCTGACTCTGGTTATCGATCCATAGTTCTGTTCTCACATTTGTCTCCTGCTTCTGATCTCCTGGTAACCTGACTCTGCCTGCCTCCTGACACTCGAATCTCAGTTGTGCCTATGGCCGCTCTCAGACTCTGACCTCCGGGTATCTGACCCGGCCTGATGCCTGACTCCTGCTTTGACCACTAGGTCAGGCTGCCCCTGTCCCAGTCATGACATGGGAGAAGCTGGGGCAACAGCTGGTAGATCTATGATTTTTGTGGGCTCCCCAACCATTCCCAACACCCACTTCCCCACACAGGTGGGAAGTAAGAACTGCAAAGGCTACTGCAGCCACTGAGCTGCTCTGCTTCCACTTCACGGCCCGATGGGGAAGGATTTCTCTCAATATACATGCACAGGTGGGCAACTAGATCCCACTATGGAATGATTCCATGGAAGGTCTCTGAGAATCAACCCACAGAGTTTCCTGAATCCTGGCCTTTCCATGCATTTTTCAGGGAGACTGCGAGCAGTAATTGGCTGGCTGCAGTGCTAGCCTCCTAGGCCCTAAACCAGTGAGATGATCCTGTGAGGTCAGTACCATTAATGTCTATTGAACTGCTATACAAAAAGAAGGAGTTTGCTTGTGGTGAAGGCACTGGTTTCAGACTCAGGAGATCTGCATTCATCTCCTGGCTTTGATACAGACATCTTGTCTGACCTTAAGTAAGTGATTTCATCTCTCTGTGTTTCAGTTCCTTATTTATAAAATGAGGAGAACACTTCCTGTCTCTTTTAAATTATAACGTCTTCAAGGCGGGGACTGTCTTTTACTCTGTCTACACAGAGTCTAATGCCATGGGGCCCTGATCTTGACTGGGACCTCAAGGCACTAACGAAATACAAATAATGATCGTGACTGAAGTCAATGGTAGTTGGGGGTAGCTCTGTACCAGCGTTTCTCATACAGGGGGTCCCGATCCAAGAGGAGGCTGCAAGCCTGTTGCAAGGGCCGGGGGAAGAGTCACGGTATTGTAGTTCTTACTTCTGCTCTGCCTTCAGAGCTATTCAGCGCAGAAGCAAGCATGGCATGGTATGGGGAGGAAGGGGAGTCATCACAGCCTGTAATATGTTCAAAGGGGGTCCTCGGAAAAAAAGTTTGAGAACCCCTGCTCTATACCTTACAGGAGTGGGCCTTGAAATGACAGACACTTCATTCTAGTGCTGGATTAGGAACGTCTGCACTGCGGAAACGTGCCGTGATGCTGTGAAGATGTGCACAGTAAAGTCTTTCCCATTCCTATGCAAGTTTTTGGTCCTGCAATATTAACCAAGGCTTCTATTAAAGATTTAACACCACCTGTCCCTCTGTATCTGCTGGCTGTGCATTGCAGTGCTGGAGAAGAAAAGCAAAAATCAAGTAGCTGCTGCAATACCACCCTGGCTTCCTGTGAGTCCCCAAATATCTCCTCATCCTCGAGCTCACGGTGTAACAGAATATAGAGCTATTTCTATTTAAAACTTGTAATGACCCAGGCAGTGTGTGTGGAGCGAAGGGGCTGGCAGTGGACTGGCTATTTATAAACACCAAGCTGATGTCAGTTTGAATGAGATGAGTTTTCCAAATCTTACATCCAGTTAGGGAGATGACAGATCTGTTAAGCTAAAAAAATGTATCAAAGTACTGGGGCTTTCTACTCATAATACATCCATTCATCTGCAGCATGTGACTAGTTCTTTCTCTGCTCTGTACGTATTTACTTCCTTAGGTTACTGAGGACCAAGCAGCAAATAAAACAAGTCATATGGGGTAAAGTCAAGTTAACCCAAACCTAGGCTAGGCAGAATTGCAGTACCTACTTGAGGCAGGGCATAAACTGCTCCACAGGAGGCCCATACCACTCTGAGGACTCGGAAAACTGAAGGACTCCAGTTCTCCCCCAGGGCAGTACGCAATGCACAGACTAACCCGATATGAAGAGTTTCCTTTTAATACAAACCTCTACAGCACATTTTAGGATGAGGCTGCATCAGCTCATAATGCTGGATAGAACCCACCCTAGGATTCTCTGGTAGGAAGCAAAGTGTTTTACATAAGCAACATGCAGGGAAACAAGGAGAGAGATACAGGGGCACAGCTGGAAACGCTCCTGAAATGCAATGGGCTAGGAGGGACTTTTAGAAAGAATGTTAACAACGCTAGCTGCTGTTCAATGGGGACTGTCCCTTTTCAGGAGGGGAGGTGGCACCTACTGTTGTGTGTTAGTGATGGATGCACAGATTGAGTAGGAACTGGGGTGATTTAGTACCTAGGCTTTGGGATCACACTACAGTTCTTCTATTTGGAAAGAAAAACCATGCACTTATGGCAATGCTGAGATTTCCCAGCAGAAAACCCAGAAATTCGTACTTAGGCGATATTAGTAAAGAGTGTGAAGTGTTTTAACCTCAGAGCAGGCACAGTTGCTAGGAAAATAATTGTTAAAAATCTAGATGTCAGCAAACAAAATTAACAGAGCTGACGCAGCAATTATGGGTATGACAAGTATCGTGTAATATGGGCCCATATCTTGTAAGTCTATGATTGAGCATGACAATTGTGGCCAACCATCTGTTTCAGGTATGTCTGGTTGCATACATTTCATATCAATTCAGTGAGACTGATTTGTCCCTGGCATAAGTGCTCTGCAGCAATTACACAAGGTTCAATAAGGGTCTGTGGGATTTCTCTCTTACAGTGGGTTTGTAGTGATATTTTGTTTTCTGTTGAGAAACATGCACTTCTTCTTAATCTTTATTAAAAATACGAAAAACCCATTAACCTCCCCTCCCAAATTCATGTTCAATATTACATGTTTATAAAAGGTGTTGTATATGTATTTCATTTTAAATCAGTAAAATTCCATCATGACTAGGATGGAAAACCAAATCTGCAAAGCATTCCATTCCCCTCTTAACAGCAGGGGACAACTTATACCATCCCTGATAAGGGGCAGTTTGTGCCATAAGGGACAACTCTGAGAAAGGGGATAGGTGGAGCTGCGCTGCCCGAGAAGGAGCACTGGCTGGCCAGGCTATGTGGGCTTGTAATGGGAGTCGCCCATGATCCTGGCTTGTACTCCATGGTGGGGGAGAATGTATGGATTGCAATTCTGCCTGAGCCACCTACATAAGTGAGACAAGAGTGGGCAGATCCCACACAATCATGCTGCTGCTTCTCCCTCTAGGTCATTCCTTGGTTCGCATCACCATAGTCACAAAGAGACTCTCAGTCACTAATGGATTTTATCCTAACACCACCTTTGGGAAGTATTATTCCCCTTTTACAGAAGGGGGACTGGGAAACAGAGTAGGCTAGAAGTAACATTTTCAAAAGCAACCATGTGGTGGCTTTCAATGAGACTCAGAAGCCTAAGTCACTTAGGGGCTTTTGATATTTTTACCCTAAGGGACTTGTCCAAGGTCATGGAGACAATTTGGGGGATCTGTCTGTACAACTTGTAAATTCTAGTTGCTACAATGAAGTTGTTAGTATGAAAACTGCTGTATCAGTGAATGCAGCTAGGTGGGCTGTGTCTCATCTCTGCCAGCCCAGGGACAACAGTGGGTCGTTAGAATTTAATGACCAGACAACAGGTGCACTGAAGAGGTTGCCTGAGCAGAGAAACCAGTTCTCTCCAACTTCTCTCACCATCAGTCTGAGGGGTTGGAGAGCAGACAGCAGAACACAGTCACCACAGGGGTGACGCTAGTCTTTAAAAAGGACTCTCAGGGGGAAGACTGCAGGAGACACACAGGAAGTTTTGGGCAGGTGAGAGGAAGGGGACAGAGCGGCCAAGCTCAGAGAAGGCGAGCTGGTAGGAGAAAGCTGCATATTTCAGAATGCAAGCCTTGCACTGCAGCAGAAGGTCCCTGGATGCCCCAGAGGACTCTGACCTCAGCCCAAAGAATGCCCCAGAGAGGTGAGGAAACTAAGGTAGGAACATGCCTGGAGAGTTTATTATTTTTGTTTAGAGCTGTGTATTGCTCATGTGATTAAGTAAAGAGCAATGGAGTCTGAGGCTCAGCACTGGTTCCAGAGGCAGGGGGCCACGTGGTTGCAGCTCTCATGAAGGGGGCTAGATATTGGGTCTGCACCCAGACGGCGTGCCTGTGGACACCAAGATGGGGCAGTGCCTGGATGCTGTTCAGACTCCAGAGGTTTAAAACACGCAGGGATGCAGTCTGGTGAGTGGTCAAGAGGGGGAACTCGACCAGAGCAAGGACAGTCACATCAGCCCCTGGCAGAGGTGCACATTTTAACCCAAGTTCTCTAACCCTAGAATAGTGCCCAATCCCCTAGACCCTCTTTCCTCCCTTCTCGTACTATCTCACTTAAGAAAGGAGGCTATTTTTAAAGCAGCCTGTTAACATTACATAAAATCTCGTATGGAATTAAAAAGACAAGCACAAATATAGCACGAGCTGCCTTTCAGATTTACATCCACTGCTTCCAGTTGTCACTTGGCATCCTCCGCATTGTAATGCCTGAAGGAAGCCCCCCACGCATGCTTATTTAACACCTGTTTAACCATTCTTGACACTGGCCACATGCATGCCTGATAAGTGGGATTTATGGTGCTGCCTTGATTAAGCAACAGTGATTGCCATTGATTATCATTAGGCTAAGACGGTTCCCTGGGAGATATCCCAGTAAAAGTGACTGCCTCAATTAACCACATCCCGATTCAGGGGGCTAAATGGTGCTAACATAGAGATAAGAAAGGCCAGCATTTTCAAAGGCTCATTTTTCCATTGGAGCCATGTTTAATACAGAGCTTTAAAATTAGAGCCCTGTTCTCCTCCCTAGGAAAGCAGGAAATGTGGACTTTTCTAAGGATCTCTCCTTTGGGTAGTTGCACACTCTCACGCCAAAGAAGAAGGGAAGGGCAAGGATTCCACTTCCATAGAATGGACAGGGCTCAAGTGATGAGCAACTATTCAACATTTCTTTTTATCCTCACTGCTCCGTGTGTGGGCCCCGGGCCTAATTCGCTGCCCACTATTCACACCCTGCTCTGAAGACGGGATTATTAAATTTCCTCACAGGCTTTTCAATGGCACTTATCACTATGCGAATCAAGTGCTTACAAATATTAACTGACTTCACAACATCCTGGCGAGGTGAGGGCATATTATCCCCATTGTACAGACGGGGAACTGAGGCCCAGAGCAATTAAGGTCCAAGAGCATCCACTAATTTTGGATCCCCAGTTCGAGAGGCCCAAGACTTGATTTTCCAGAGAACTAAATATTATGTAGTGCTTTAACTGTTCATTGACTTCAGTCGCAGCTGTGCATGCTCAACACTGAATGTCACTCCCATGTGCATATCACTTTTGAAAATGGGATCTAGACTCCTAAATCCCAGAAATCAGTGGGAGTTAAGCATCTGGACTCCAAGCCACTCAGGCGCTTCTGAAAATTTCATCCTAAATTCTTGCCCTGAAGAGCTTGCAGTTTAAGGACCCCCCTGAATGGTGTTGGCTCCAGTAAAGGGTGGGAGGAAGGCAGGAACGTGCAGTGACCCTGGGCGCTAAGAACATTTGGGCCCCCCACACCTCCCTCGCTATGGGGCTCCCCCCCCCCGCTCCTCCTTGTCCCCCGAGATCCCACCCCATGACCGGGCTGGAAACTGAAGCCAGGCCATGGTAAGAGCCACCCAGGGAGCCTGGGCCGCTGTGAGGAGCCCCGAACTCTCCACCTGCCCTAGGTGGTGCACCTCAGCAGGCGGGAACACAGGCCAGGGGCTGCCCTTGGACACCCCAACCTCCCACCCAGCTCCAGCTTCTGGCCCGGCGAGGGGGCAGGGCCTCTGGGGGAAGAGGAGGAGCAGGGGCTGGGGCCCCAGGGGGACAAGGAGAAGTAGGGGTGCAGGGCCACAGTTCTGGCACCGGAGGCCCCCCCACTTCTATGCAGGCCCAGCGCCCCTGCAGGGGCCTATTAATCTGCCACTGGAGGAAGGGGTAAGCCTCTCCGCAGTTATAAGGATGGACCCCTAAAAAACTCCTTTTTCATTTTCTATGGCACTGCAGAAGCCAGTCACTCAGCCAGTACTCCACCATTGCAAACACATCCTAAAGAATTATTCACCCACACTTTCCTTCTGGCAAACTCCCTTTAACAGTAACAGGCTTATCCCTTCCTCCAGGAGAACAGTTAACACAATAAATGTGTGAGCCACGCGAACACATGAAAATGCAAGGACTAGCTCCGTATGCAAATCAGTACCATGGAAACAAAGAAATGCCAGCGCTGAGTTAAGGGCAATCAGCCGTCACCAGAAGAGCAGTGAATCAAGGGCTAAAGAAAACGGCTGTCAACAGGATTACTTAAAGAGATAGCATTTCACTGTGTCATTTGCCTTAATAATGAACTATGGTATTTATATTCAACACGTCAGCTGGTAACTTCAGCAGCAGCTACCCCGTTATCGCTTGCATTGCCAGATAACAAAGAGATAATAATCTGACCTGTAACCTATAGAAATGAGGGATTCAATTTTGTTTTTTTTCTTGTTTATTTTAATGACAATTGCTTTTCATTTCCAAAGGTTCTGAATTTTGCATATTCTTTATAAAATGGTTTCCCGAGCAACCCTAGCCATGTAAGAGTTTCTCCTCCCCTTTGCTTTCTCCTGGAAAGGAAACAGAGATGCTCGTGTATGTCTTCCCTATTTCATTTATTTCCTTTGGGGATTTAAAAAAAATGTTTTTAATAAAATTAGTGATGAACAAATCACCTGTTGCAAAATAAGAACTGATGTAAGCATTAGCACTATCTAAAGCAAACCTGGAAGCTACTCTGCTTCCCTAAGAAGTCAAGGAGTGAGCCAACCAGCCAGTCACCCTCCACCTATAGACAGATCCAGAGAGGCCCGCTGGGCCGCCTGTCCAGAGATTTCAGGGGCCCGACTGTCCACTGCCCTGCACTTTGTGCAGTCATTTACAGCAGTGCAAACAAAGCATGCAATCCTACCAACTCAAAAGGGCAGGGGAAGAGAGAGGATGAAATAATGGGTGTAGGGGAACAGAAAGAAGGAAACAGATACTGACATATAGGCAACGACACCAAGTGATCTGTTACATAAAAGACGAAGGGGAAAGATGGTATAAACTCCCGCTGATTTCAATGGGCTTTAGATCAGACTCACAGTAACTAGGGCTGGGCAAATCATTTGAGCTATCTGGCCAGCTCTGTAACTGGCCAACTACTATTCAGCAGTACATTACTCCATTATTTGGCTGATTTCGCTGACGTTTCTGTTCTACCACCCTTAGTAGAAAGTCAAATGTACTCAATAGAATCCTGAACACATTGATGTCACATTGAAATCAACATAATAAACAATACACAATAAAGCTGCAGGATCGGGGGCATTATAGGTATTTCTCTTTCTGGAGGCTAGTATAAGACGTAAAGTATGTACGTGAGCAGGGAACTCATGCTCGTAGCTTGTAGTGTAGACCTAGCCTTAGTCTTCATGCCAGTAGGTGCTGGGTAAATTTTTGAAGCCCTGATTCTTAGCCTTGTTCTGCAGTTTATGGCCTCAACTTTCAAAAGTGACTTCTGATATGTTTGCGAGGTACCCAACCTGAGACACATCAGAAGGGTCTGATTTTCAGTAACTGCTTTGTGTATATCAGCCCACTTCAAGATGTCTCAGGCGGTGGATCCAAAAACTGAGCAACCCAAATTCACCATTTGCTTTGCAAAATTTGTCTGAGAATGTCTAATGGGTGAGAGGCTTTCTGAACCAAAGAGGGTGCCTTGTGCAGATAGGCGCTGATTCCATGGGTGCTCCGGGGGTGGATGCTCAGCACCCACCAGCCCAAACAGCTGATCGGCTGTGCTGCCGATCAGATGTTTGGTGGTTGGGGGAGTGGTTTGGGGGAGGGTGGAGAGCAACGAGAGGTGGGTGGGGTCTCAGGGAGGGAGCAGAGCTGGGGCAGGGCCTCGGAGGAAGGGGCAGAGTGGAGGCAGAGCGGAGGTGGGGAAAAATAAAAACCAGTGCCTATGCTTTGGCAGAGATTGATGCTCTCTGGTCCGTCCCATCATCCTGTTCGATAAAAGGAAATAAATATTAAGTTCTTTGTTGCTTTAAGTTCAGCCACGAAGAGCTGTGAGTACTCTGCCGTACAGGAAGCACACAAGAGAACAACCAGTTACAATGCACGTGGTTCAGCTTATCTAGCACAGAGTGCTTATAAGTAGCAGAAGACAGATTGTAGAACAAAATCCAATACTTGCCCACCCAAGATAGCAGGATAAAGGAGGAAAGCACTCCCTTCACCAGTAAACAACTTGAATTAAAAAGGATTAAAAAATTCCCCTCCATCCTGCCAACAAAGTTAATTTCCCATGCCTATTCATTGTATTTTCCAATGAAATACTCTACTTAACTATTGTACTATGGATGCCTTTAAACATTTCTACTTATAGACTACACCGAACGCCACTTCAGTGGCCAATGACCCACTTTCAACAATTGCTCAACTGATTTTGAATCAGTTACTTCCTGTTTTGCATCCAATACAGACTCAAAGAACACTGAAGACAAAGGAAAAGGAGGACTTGTGGCACCTTAGAAACTAACAAATGTATTTGAGCATAAGCTTTCGTGAGCTACAGCTCACTTCATCGGATGCATTCAGTGGAAAATACAGTGGGGAGATTTATATACATAGAGAACATGAAACAATGGGTGTTACCATACACACTGTAAGGAGAGTGATCAAGTAAGGTGAGCTATTACCAGCAGGCGAGCAGGGGAGGGCCGGGGGGGAACCTTTTGTAGTGATAATCAAGGTGGGCCATTTCCAGCAGTTGACAAGAACATCTGAGGAACAGCGGGGGGGGGGGGGGATAAACATGGGGAAATAGTTTTACTTTGTGTAATGACCCATCCACTCCCAGTCTTTATTTAAGCCTAAGTTAATTGTATCCAGTTTGCAAATTAATTTCAATTCAGCAGTCTCTCATTGGAGTCTGTTTTTGAAGTTTTTTTGTTGAAGAATTGCCACTTTAGGTCTGTAATCGAGTGACCAAAGAGATTGAAGTGTTCTCCGACTGGTTTTTGAATGTTATAATTCTTAACGTCTGATTTGTGTCCATTTATTCTTTTACGTAAAGACTGTCCAGTTTGGCAAATGTATATGGCAGAGGGGCATTGCTGGCACATGATGGCATATATCACATTGGTAGATGTGCAGGTGAACGAGCCTCTGATAGTGTGGCTGATGTGATTAGGCCCTATGATGGTGTCCCCTGAACAGATATGTGGACACAGTTGGCAACGGGCTTTGTTGCAAGGACTACGTAGTTGTAAACCACAGATTTTGAGGTTAGAATCTAGGCTACAATTTCCAGTGATGATATCAAATTCCAATATTCTGGATACAATGGAAAAACAAAGCTAGGCACATTAAAATATTTATGGGAGAAACACCCTAAATATTCTTAAAATATAATTGGAGCATTAATTCTATTTGCTTTTGCATCAGTACATGAGGCTTTAAAGAAAAGTTACAGGGAGAATACCAATAATATTTTGCTATGACTTTAATGAATTTTTTTCTCTCTATTGCTAAAAATATTTTTCCAGCATTAAATAAGGAAGATGAATCCCCATTGCAACTCTCATACCACACAACAAATTTGGAAGAAAATAGAATGAACAGGAATTTTTTAAAAGGGGGATTTATATTTTTTGATGCAACTTGTGAGTTCAGCTAATGTGCTTATCAGCAGTATTATTTCTGGTTTTTTATTTATTTACTGCTTGAAGCAGAGGGCCTGATCCAATGCCTGTTGAAATTTGTGGGGAATCTCCCTTTGTCTTCAGAGTAGCAGCCATGTTAGTCTGTATCCACAAAAAGAAAAAGAGGACTTGCATTCTTCCAAAATTCTAAGCTCTTTCAAAAAAAGACCAATGGATAGTGAACATCTGAGGTTGGAGCCCCACCCAGCCCATCTGAAGAAGTTTCAATATAAGCACTATTTGCCAACTTCCTGCTGCAAATCAATTGTGCAGGAGACCATGAATTGTTTTGGGGGTTCTGAACATTTAAAACATTTCTGCACATTCAGGAACAGCCAGGGATATTCTAGAATCCAGTCCACAATGGCTCCACCCTCCATTCTTTTGCCCCTCTTTCCTATTGCAAGGTCTGCCCTGCTGATCCTCAGCCCTGGCTCTTCCCAACATCCACTTCCTCCCTCCTGCTCCTCTGCTAATGCCTCTACGCAGATGATTCACAGATCTACCTCTCTGCTCCAGACTCGTCTCCTGTCCAAACTACAGTCTCAGTCTGTCTCTCTGACATCTCCCCATGGATGCCTAGCCATCAATTAAGCTTTCCATCCTTTCTTGATCACTGTGGACAACACCACCTTCCTGACCATCACTCAGGCCTGTAACCTGGACGTCATCTTCAACTTAGACCTCTCCCTAGGTCCTCACATTCCGGCTATGTCTAAATCTTGCAGATTCATTCTGCGTAACATCTCTAAGGTACACTGTTCTTCTCCAGCCACCCAGCGGGAGCTCTCATCACCTCACATCTCGATTACGGCAGCATCCTTCTCTCTGCCCTGGACAAATGCAGCCTGGCCCTACTCATATCCACTCAGTCTGTCGCTTTGCCCAAATTGCTCCTCTCTTTGCATCCCTTCACTGTCTCCCCCTTTTCTATAGCATCAAACATACAGTGCACATCTTCCCTTTTGAGGCTAGCCCCACCAGACATATCTCTCATTTGCTATCGAGATGTCAGCTCCTACCTCCAACTGGCTCATGATGCCAGTTTCCATTGTCAGTTTAACTTGTCAAACAAACCCATGATGCTCCTCACATTTGAGAAGAGCATCCCCATAAGCTACCTCATTATCCTCCTTCAAACTCTCCTCTGCCATGATGCCTAGAAAAAATTTGACACTGGTTCAGGTGCCCGGGTGCTGAGGCCGCTGCCAATCATGCTGACTAATATTTTCTCATTGTTTCCTTGTAATCCCCCCATCAATCCCTTCGTAATCTCTTGTTTTATGCTTAGATTGTAAACTCATTGGGGCAGGGACCATCTTTTTGTTCAGGCTTTGTACAGCACCTAGCACAGTGGGGACCCTGGTCCATGACTAGGGTTCCTAAGCACTGCATTAGTACAAAAAATAATAATTACTCACTGCAGCTAATTCAACCCTCATCTATGAGAACTCCACCGAGAACCTGTCACAGCTACAGACTGTGGATTTAAGTCTTCAGGCAGCCGTTCCCCTGCTGGAGAATCCGCCTAAGTGTGACTGCAGTCCTTTGACTTTTATAAGATAATGTTTGGCCCTCAGGCTGTAATGGCTGGGCACCACTGCTCTGCCTAATCACGTCTGAATGACACTCCAGCTACATGAACTCACCTGCTGACCATCCAAAATCACAGCATGCACTGTGACTCTCTTCTGTCTCTGGGCTCAATCCTGCAATGCGGCTTCAACTCCCATTAACTTCAATAGGCGCTGAGGATGCTCACCCTTGGAGGAACCACTCTGCACCTTGCAGGATCAAGCCCTGTGTCCAGAAGGCACAAAAGGGGCAGGAGTTTTTTGTTGTCTTCCCCTGCGCCTCTGTCACCTATGATACAGACCTCCTCTGTGCCCAGTCCACAGAGGATGCAAGTCTTATCCGTCTCCCAGTTAGGCTGGTGCTTTAGCACAAGCTGTAGAGACTAGTGCTTTTACTCCTGGAAGTGCCCAGGGTTGGCCAAGATGACAATCATCCCACGTTCCCTGAGGAAGAGGGCCTGGTCAAACCCAAACAAAATTGCATGAAAAACTATTGCCATTCTTTCAAAATGACTGATCTGCTTTCCAGTTTAAAAAGCACATGCCGATATATACACTGGATTTCCCTTGCTGCCTTCACAGTCAATAACTTCCTTTCATAAGACTTTTTATTTTTTCCAACAGACATTAAATCTCAAGGTATAAGTTGGGAACAGATGGTGTGGAATGCCAGGCTGTCAACTTCCCTTAACAATACCAGGGTTTGTGTGCCTAACTCACCACCCACGGTGGCACAGATCCTTTCATGTCGTCTCTGCAGAGCGAGTGCAAAAACCACTTGTATGATCTAACACAATCATAGGGATAGAGAAGAGTTGAAACCAGCTGTGAATGCACTGACGGGGTGCCAATTACTATTATAGTCTTTATTTACTCATAAATCATGAGGTAACTAAATTACATCACTCATTTTTCAAGTGGTACAGGAGTTTGTAGCGTGGATCAGCGGTCATGTCACACTCCCCATTAGTACCCGGCCTGGGCTGGGAAGCGAATGATCCAGCCAGCGGACCAAATTCGGTGCTGAAGCCTGCTCATGTCTGAGGCATGTTGCACATACACAAAAAAGCAGCAGAGCTCCCTAGTTGCTTGGGGAATTGGCACTTGGGAAATCGCAGGGCAAATTCCCTGCCAGCCTCTCCCTCCTCCCATCACCTGCTGGGTGTGCTGTCAAGACAGCACATTCTGTGACCGGGGAGCGATACAATGGTGGGCTGCTCAACGGCTCCCCCTGCAGCTGCGTAAACAGAAGCAATATGTTGGCCGGCTCGGGAGAGCTCCCTCCAATTCTCTTAAGCCAGAGGGAAGGTGATTGCAACAATGTGCCTCAAGCATGCAGAGCGGATCAAGGGAAGGAGAGAGGAGGGGTCTGAGAAGGAAACCAGTGATTTCCTCCTGTTCCTAGTCTCTTCACTCTGGGAAAAACCTACGGAGGACATAAACAGAAATAAAAGGGATAATGAATGCCCAGCAAAGAACTCCTGGAGACCCTTTTATTATTTTAGACACCCTCATGTGGCTTTCCCTAGCTTTTCAGTATACTTAGAAAACTTACCAATAAAAAGAAATGGTGCCCGGGTGCACAGCACTCTAGCACAAAATGCCCATTACTGGCTTCCTTCTGTATACTCTACGTCTAACTAAGACTCCACCCCCATTCTGCAATGAACTACATCTCTGTACAGAGCCTCATTGACATCAGTGGCACTCTGCCCTTGCAGAGTTGGTACTAAATGTACCAGCCAGCGTCCACCACCTATTCAAAAGCACACCTTGTAACCTGCAATGGAGCTTGGACACAACAGTAAGACTGGGGTTGGGAGCAGACCAAATTCTGTTGCGAGTTAAGGCATGTGATGATGAATGAGAGGCAGGTAACCAGGTTGCACAAGGCCCAGCAAAAAGATTCAGGGTTCCGTCACTGGTATTCATGCCAGTCTTTCACCGCCTTGCAGGATGAGGTTCTAAAGCAGTGGCGTCTAAACACATGCCTAATTTCGACCATGAGAGCAGACCTGTTGGGCCAGATTCACCATTGTTCTGCGCCTTTTGCAGCCGTTTACCCCTGTGAAAAATGGGTGTAAATTGAGTAGCACGTAGCATTCGCTTAGCACTGGTGAAAGTGACTATGCAATGTGCAGGTCAAGGAATCTGGCCCATTGACTTCAAGAGCACAATTCGTTTGATTACAGTTACGTATGCAGTTGAGCACTTTGGTGGATTGGGGGCTGCAGTTAAATCATTTCTATGGAGGCCTAGACACTCTGAATATAGAAATGAAGTGTTAATTTGTTCTCAGGTGCTTTGTCTGTGCCATTTCCCCCTCTGCTACTTCCTGCACAGTCAGTGATATGTATGTAGGCTTCTTGCAAGTTTTGCTATCAGAAGAGCAAGGCATTGTTTTTACAGATACAACCAATACTGCAATCCTTGAAAATAAAATGAAGTGAAATGATAGTCCTAACCCGAGTTCCTATTACTGCCAGGCAGCGAAATTAAGCTGTGAATAATGTTGTAAATAACTCTTGAAATTCCATCCCTCATGTTTGTTTACACGTCTGCAAAATTAACAGCAAATGCTTTGGCAGAAATTCAGCAGCAACATGCTCACTCCTCCAATTTAAAGGTGGAATTAAATGCTTTTATTTAAAGGTAAAAATAAACAAAATGATTTGAGCTCCTAAATCATTATGGTAAGAGGACTCAGGGGAAGAATACTGTTGAGCCAACAAAGAACTCTACTGGTAGCGTGGTGCGACATGCATCGTAATCTCTCTAGTCCTTGACAATTGAAACAGTGGGCCCTTGAGCATCTGCTACCCTTTGTCAATATGATATACTGATTGCTTGTGACAGGTGAATAAGCAGGGAAGAGGGGAAGAAAGTCAAGGGGAAACAGCTATTGCTGAATATTGCTGATTGCAGTGTAAAGTCTTTCTGAAATATTATGCCATCATTTTATAGGACTCAAGGAAAGTGATAGCATCCACAAAGTCAGGATCAGCTGAACTTTTCTGGGCGATGAATAACCTGGTTAATTAGGGCTGTTTACATACTTTGACAAATTCAGGCATTTTGGGAGTGGTTCCATCTTGGGTCTCCTTGAATTTGTCAACTTGGTTTCAAGCTTGGGTAGGGCACAAAGAGTTTATTAGTTGCATACGTCCCTTCATGAAGGTGGATGAAGATTAGGTGTCTATGTAGATTCTTTTAGACCAATCCACTGCCTTTAACGACAACGACCATGATGTCTTGACATCCCATGTGAAAAGGAAGCCAAAATAGTGCAGGCTGATATGAGCAAATCACTGCATATCTTCAACAGCAATCTCTTTATCTTAAGTTAAGTTCTGCCCCGTGTCTAGAACTAGGGAGGAAAATTGTTGGGTAAAATGTAATGGATTTACTGATGCCAAGAAACATTTATTTAAAAAATCAGCAAGCTAGAATTTACAAAGGTGTGTTATAATGAGTCATATATGTAAAATGGGAGATTTTCAAAATAATTTAAGACTTGCAAGTTTTCCTACTGGCTCATGTTGCTTTTGCTTGAATAGCACCATAAAGCAGGCAGCGCCAATATGTATGTTCACACTATGTTTATATATCAGCACTTCATAGAGAATGCACTGTGTGAAACCGCAGATACTTTTTTAGCAGAAATACGGACTCGCTGCAATAATTCACCAAAAGTAAAATGCCCAAATTCAACCGGCTGGTTTTCTCTGTGGTAGCGTCAGAGCACGTTTGAGAATTTGGGAAATTCCCTGGACTGGCTGAGTATCTGCAGATTTAGGAAAACTTTGGATAAAATAAGAATGATGCAGAGATAAAAAAGAATAATTAATTGAAGTCTGACTTAGAGGTACATTTTCAGGGGAACAGAAGGCTCAGGGAATTAATAATAGGCCAGGGAGCTTTTTACTTCTAGGTCATCACTACTGATCCAGATCAGAGTGGCTGTTACCAAATATTGTTGCTATCTGCTAGCTGTTTGGTGGCTTACAATGGTTACCTATCAACCTTGCGGGAAGTTTTACAGCAGAGGCCATGGTAAGATGATCAAAGAGACTGACTTCCCCATCAACAAGAAGAGCAGGGATGAAACACATTGGTAGGAGCCTGGAGGGAAGCTTGTGCTGCTGCTTTGCATATTGTATCTGTTCTGCAGATGGACAGAAGACTTCCATCTCCAGGACTGTCTGCATGACCCCTTACCTGAGCACTAAATTCACTTTAGCGCTGCAGAACTTATCCTGAGCAAGTGAGCTTCACTTGAATAACAATGTGCTGCAAAGCCAGCAAGGCTGAGGCTATGTCTGCACTACCACAGTACGTCAACCTCAGTTACGCAACTCCAGCTACGTAGCGAATAACGTAGCTGGAGTCGACGTAACTTAAGTCAACTTACTGCGGGGTCTACACTGCAACTTACCTTACTCCTCTCTTTCCCGGTGGAGCACCGGGGTCGACCGGAGAGCATTCTGCCGTCGATTTAGTGGTCTTCACTAGACCCGCTAAATCGACCCCCGGTGCATCGATCGCTGGAGTGTTGCTCCCACAGTAGTGTAGACATAGCCCGAGGGAGTGAAACCTCAGCTGTAATGTGTGTCACAAGGCCCAGCCATCACTGTGAGACAACAGTCAGTTTAGCAAAGGGAGAAGCAGATACGGCCTGCTGCGCCCCTTCTATCATAGCTGAGATTTTCATCATGGAGTCCCTCTGAGGCTCCAAGCATGGGCTCAGCACCAATTCGCCTCCCAAGCCTGCAGAAATACATAATTCCCTCTGCGTTAGGCATGTGTGGTCCCAGGTACATGGCTTCGGTACATAGTCCCGTGTGATGTGGATATCTGCCAAGCAACTTTCACTAGCAGGAACAGAAGTTTCCAGGCCAGCTTGATATGAGCTTCCGTGAAAATGTCTCCTCCCATTCAGAACTATTAATGGCCCTTTAACGCCTGAAAAGCAATTTTGGACCAGTAACGAAACATCCTCAGAATCCTCTGAAAGCTGTCTTAGCCATTCTGTAGATCAATAGTGTCTGCTCCCAGTCATCGTTCAGCGAGCTTCTTTATTACTGCGTATCTGCTGGCCTTTGTCTGTCTGTCCTCTACAGCTTTGCAGTGTTTTATCAATAAACTCTTAATGAGGTGCTGTCATAAATATAAAGGGAAGGATAACCATCTTTCTGTATACAGTGCTATAAAACCCCTCCTGGACAGAGGCAAAATACTTTCACCTGTAAAGGGTTAAGAAGCTAAGGTAACCTTGCTGCCACCTGACCCAAAATGACCAATGAGAGGACAAGATACTTTCAAATCTGGAGAGCAGGGGAGAACAAAGGGTTCTGTCTGTCTGTGTGATGCTTTTGCCGGGAACAGATCAGAAATATAAGCCTTCCAACTCCTGTTAAGCTAGTAAGTAATCGACCTAGAAAATGCGTTACATTTTGTTTTGTTTAACGGCTGGTAAAATAAGCTGTGCTGAATGGAATGTATATTCCTGTTTTCGTGTCTTTTTGTAACTTAAGGTTTTGCCTCGAGGGATTCTCTCTGTTTTGAATCGGACTACCCTGTAAAGTATTTACCATCCTGATTTTACAGAGGTGATTCTTTTACCTTTTCTTTAATTAAAATTCTTCTTTTAAGAACCTGATTGATTTTTCATTGTTCTTAAGATCCAAGGGTTTGGGTTTGTGTTCACCTGTACCAACTGGTGAGGATTATTATCAAGCCTTCCCCAGGAAAGGGGGTGTAGGGCTTGGGGGCATATTTTGCGGGAAGACGTCTCCAAGTGGTATCTTTCCCTGTTCTTTGTTTAAAACACTTGGTGGTAGCAGCATACTGTTAAAGGACAAGGCAAAGTTTGTACCCTGGGGAAGTTTTTAACCTAAGCTGGTAAGAATAAGCTTAGGGGGTCTTTCATGCAGGTCCCCACATCTGTACCCTAGAGATCAGAGTGGGGAAGGAACCTTGACAGGTGCATAATTCAGAGGTCACTTTTAACCATTTGCTTGTCGAATCCCTGGTTAACCTGGATTGCTCTGGGGGAATTGGACTCAGTGCATTATCACTGCACTAACATTAGGTAAGGGTCCATCATACGACAATGTTATCAATAAAGGATGTGCCAGTTGTAGTTATTTTGCCTTCCAGGCCACAGTTCTGTACTTTGGTGTTTGTGGTTTTGTGTTGCTGTAGCTTTCCACTACCTTAAAGAGTAGTTATTTTCGGCTCTCAGCAATTACCAGAAAAAAATCAAATTCAATCTGTTTCACCCAAAGGAGAAAATGAATTGAAGGAGCTGACAGAAACCTTCACTCACGCAACACTGATTGCCGACATCTCTAACTGTGCTTCAGAAACGCACACTCATGCAAGTGCCACAGAATAAACAAACTGGATGCCTGGTAAGAAAGCGGCTTGCCTGTCACTCATACCAGTTAGTCACCAGTTGATCAAATGGAAACATGGAAGTCACTTTTTGACATTCAGATGAGAGTTCATTTGGCCTCTGGAACTTCCAGATCAACTGAGGAGGGGAAGCAGTATTCTGACAGACAATCAGCAGAGAATTAATTTTATTACAAAGTTTGCTTCCCAGGCAAATTAATGGCCTAGCTCTAAATTTTGGTTTCTAACAAAGGCTATAGACAGAGCTGTGCAAACCCTTCCAATTACAATTGAAAACTGACTTGGTAAATATTATTATTACAGTAGCACCTAGTGGCCCTAATTGTGCTAGGCACTGCAAACACAGTGTCTGCCTTAAAGAGCTTACAGTCAAAACAGACGAGAGAGATAAAGGGTGGGAGAAAGGAAGCATTATTACCCCACATTCTACAGATGGGAGAATTGAGGCACAGACATTAAGTGACTTTCCCACAGGAAATCTGTAGCAGAGCTCGAAACCAAATACAGGTCTCCCAAGAACCAGTCCAGCAGTTTAACCACAAAACCAGCCTTCCTCCCAATTAACAAATATAGGTTTGCTATATGGGTGTGAGTGTACAAGTCTTGAAGTTACAAGTCTGCATATGGGTGTGAGTGTAAATAGGCATGTCTTACCTGTCAAGGGGATGGAATGGTAAGGTAGCAGTGGAAAAAGTAACTAGCACGAATAGATAAGAAAACTAGCCTACACCCTTCCAGTTAACTGCTTTTCCTCCTTCCTCTTCACCACCTCTTTGTATAACATAAATTGTTATCTATTCACCAATGTAATACACATGCAATTTACTCCAATTACACAACTGGTTCATCGCTACTGAATTTGACAGCACCATCTGCACAAAGGTAAACAGCAGTTTAAAAATGGTCATTAGAAGAAAGTGGAAAAAAAAGTGAACACAGATGACTGAAATTGTGAGCATTAGTTTAAGAGGTTACAAGAAGAGGTTAAAGTGGCTAAAAAACCATCACGAGTAAGTCTGGAGATTGTCAACAAGAACTTCCCTTGAGAGCAGTACATGTAATTTTAAAAGAAAGAATCTGACTTTGTTTATTCATGCAAATACTAAACCCTTCTGGCATCTTAACAAAAAGCAGCAACTATTTTTAGAAGTGGGTGCCACTTCCCTAAGGCTGGGGTGCAAGAGAGACATGTTACGAGAAAATACAGGTCAAGAAAGGGCACCCTAAAGGACTATAAAAAACTTACCGTGAGGTACTAGGATGCATTCTAACCCCCTAGAGAGTAACTTCCAATGCGTTTCTTAGCCACAATATGGGATGAGAGGTTTGCACTGGCTTAAAATTTTCCTCAAATCTGTGATCTAAATGAGACTGAGTGAATGAGTCTGTGTGTAAGGAGGACGGGGGGGGGGGGGTGTAGGTATATCCATCTCCAGTCATTTAATCAGTGAGAGCTATTTGTAAAAAAGAAGAGTAATTTTTATTAGTTATCAAATTAAGCAATTTCACTCAGACGAGGACAGAAATAAATAAACCATGTTAGTTTTAGTGTGTTCAGATTTCCACTTGTACCCAGATGATTCATCAGTGTTGTAGGATTACAGCACACGCTTGGCTGACAGGAAAAGAAAAACAAGGATTGCATTAAGCATGTTTCCGGGATGGTTAGCACTATTTTAACTCATGGTGGGACTGATACCATGGTCTCTGGCAAAACTCCCACAGACATCAGTAAAAAGAAAAGGAGGACTTGTGGCACCTTAGAGACTAACCAATTTATTTGAGCATGAGCTTTCGTGAGCTACAGCTCACTTCATCGGATGCATACTGTGGAAATTGCAGCTCCGATGAAGTGAGCTGTAGCTCACGAAAGCTCATGCTCAAATAAATTGGTTAGTCTCTAAGGTGCCACAAGTCCTCCTTTTCTTTTTGCGAATACAGACTAACACGGCTGTTACTCTGAAACAGACATCAGTGAGTATGTAATCTGGGTAAGGACTGTAGGATCAATCATAGACCGATCTATACACAGACTGTGATAAGTGGTGATTTTATGACAAAGCTGAAACTTAGAGGGACACATCAGACAAGTCCCAATTATTGGTGACATGGTACAACTAATCTCCTCTGTAACATGTTGAAAACTTTATCCTATAACACATGAAGGACTGCTGGGTTTATTTATATATGCTAGGAACAGTGTCAGATTAAAAAAAAAAAATCTCAGATTTCCAGAGAACATTTACCTAGTTTACAACACCACCTTAGAAAATTCTCTCAAATTAGACAATGAATACACATGCGTCACTTTCAGGTTCTCAGGCACCAGCACATTTCTATCACTAGCAATGCTTTGGTTGGAAGTCACAACAGGAGGTTTATTTGGAAACGTTTCTATTGGTCTAAGAATAGGTAAAATGTGGGAGATTTTCTACATTTTAAGCAAATTTAACCCACCAGCGCAGTATATTAAATACTGCACTGGAAGATCTCTTCTCCATAAAAATGCGTATTCTGTAACAGTTTAAAATAATATTCTAACTACATACCTATTTCAGCACAGGAAACAAAGCAAAAACTACGAGCAAGATAAACAGATGAGTCAAACACAAAAGAGGAAAAATTTAAATATATTCAAAATAAACTAACAATTTTCTACAATCATGTACTATCCATTTTCTTTTTTTAAAAAAGGCGACAACTTGAGCAGAATGAAATATCACCGAGATTCCCAAAGCCGGTATCAGCATTCTAAATTAGAAAATACATTTGAGAAGACATGCATGGCTGCTACTTAGCCCTGGTCTACACTACAAGTTTAGGTCGAATTTAGCAGCGTTAGATCAATTTAACCCTGCACCCATCCACACGACGAAGCTTTTTTTGTAGACTTAAAGAGCTCTTAAAATTGATTTGTGTACTCCTCCCCGACGAGGGGATTAGCACTGAAATTGACATCGCCGGGTCGAATTTGGGGTAGTGTGGACGCAATTTGACAGTATTGGCCTCCGGGAGCTATCCCAGAGTGCTCTATTGTGACCGCTCTGTACAGCACTTTCAACTCAGATGCACTAGCCAGGTACACAGGAAAAGCACCAGGAACTTTTGAATTTCATCTCCTGTTTGGCCAGCGTGGCAAGGTCATCAGCAGAGGTGACCAAGCAGACCCAGAATCACAAAAGAGCTCCAGCATGGACTGAACGGGAGGTACTGGATCTGATCGCTGTATGGGGAGACGAATCTGTGCTATCGGAACTCCGTTCCAAAAGACGAAATGCCAAAATATTTGAAAAAAAATCTCCAAAGGCATGAAGGACAGAGGCTATAACAGGGACCCACAGCAGTGCCGCATGGAACTTAAGGAGCTCAGGCAAGCCTACCAAAAATCCAAAGAGGCAAACGGCCGCTCCGGATCAGACCCCCCAGACATGCTGCTTCTATGATGAGCTGCATGCAATTCTAGGTGGTGCCCCTACCACTACCCCATCCCTGTACATGGACTCCTGCAAGGGGGGAGTCTCACGCAACAGGGATGAGGATCTTGGGGGCGAGGAAGATGATGATGAGGAGGAGGATGAAACCGTTCTCCCCGACAGCCAGGGACTGTTTATCACCCTGGAGCCAATACCCTCCCAGTCCTCCCAAGTCGGGCTCCCGGACCTTGAAGGTGGAGAAGGCACCTCTGGTGAGCGTACCTTTGTAAATATAATACATGGTCTAAAAGCAAGCGTGTTTAATGATTAATTTGCCCTGAAGACTAGGGATGCATTCACGGCCAGTACAGCTACTGCAAAAGTCTGTTAACGTGTCTGAGGATGGAGCAGAAATCCTCCAGGGACATCTCAATGAAGCTCTCCTGGAGGTACTCCCAAAGCCTTTGCAAAAGGTTTCTGGGGAGGACAGCCTTATTCCGTCCTCCATGGTAAGACACTTTACCATGCCAGGCCAGTAGCACGTAGTCTGGAATCATTGCATAACAAAGCATGGCAGCGTATGGTCCCGGTGTTTGCTGGCATTCAAGCAACATCCATTTTTATCTCTCTGTGTTATCCTCAGGAGAGTGATATCATTTGTGGTCACCTGGTTGAAATGGGAATTTTATTAAGGGGACATTCAGAGGTGGCTGTTCCTGCTGGGCTGTTTGCCTGTGGCTGAAAAGAAATCATCCCCGCTGTTAGCTACACAGTGGCAGGAGGGGTGAAGTGATCATCCCAGAGAATTGGCGGGGGGGGGGCGACCTTGTGCCAAAAACAGCTGTGCTATGTAATGTTAACAGCTTGGTTCGCCCTGAAAGAGTCTACCCATTGTTCTCTAAAATGTGTGTTTTTAAATACTACTCTCCCTTTTTTTTCTCCCGCAGCTGCAAATGTTTCAACGCTCCCCCATCATCTCCGTCCCAGAGGCTAATGCAGATAGGAAGGCGAAAAAAACGCACTCGCGATGAATTTTCTCTGAGCTCATGCAGTCCTCCCGCACCGAAAGAGTTCAGCAGAATGTGTGGAGGCAAGCAATAGGAAAGCACAAAATGAATGTGAGGACAGGAGGGACGCGCAAGAGGAGAGGTGGCAGGAGCAAGAGGAGAGGTGGCGGGATCAAGATTATAGGTGTAGGCAGCGTGATGAGAGGAGGCAGGATGCAATGCTGAGGCTACTGGAGGATCAAACTGATATGCCCCAAAGTATGGCTGAGGTGCAGGAAAGGCACAGACCACTGTTGCAGCCCCTGTGTAACCGCTCGCCCTCCTCCCCAAGTTCCATAGCCTCCTCACCCAGACGCCCAAAAACACAGGGGGCGGGGAGGGGGCGCTCCGGGCACCCAACCACTCCACCCCAGAGGACTGCCCAAGAAACAGAAGGCTGGCATATTCAATAAGTTTTGAAGTGCAGTGTGGCCTTGTCCTTCCCTCCTCCACCATCCCACCCGGTGCTTCCCTGCTCCCCCACCCTTCCCGGGCTACCTTGGCAGTTATCCCCGTATTTATGTGACGAATTAATAAAGAATGAATGAATTTGAAACAACAATGACTTTATTGCCTCTGCAAGTAGAGATCGAAGTGGGGAGGTTGGTTGGCTTACAGGGAAGTAGAGTGAACCAAGGGGGCAGGTTTTCATCAAGGAGAAACAAACAGAACTGTCACTCCATAGCCTGGACAGTCATAAAACTGGTTTTCAAAGCTTCTCTGTTGCGCAGCGCACCCTGCTGTGCTCTTCTAATCTCCCTGGTGTCTGGTGTAATTAGTGGCCAGGCGATTTGCCTCAACCTCCCACCCCACCATAAACATCTCCCCCTTACTCTCACAGATATTGTGGAGCACACAGCAAGCAGTAATAACAATGGGAATATTCGCAAAAAGAAAAGGAGTACTTGTGGCACCTCAGAGACTAACCAATTTATTTGAGCATAAGCTTTCGTGAGCTACAGCTCACTTCATTGGATGCATAAACAATGGGAATATTGGTTTCGCTGAGGTCTAACCAAGTCAGTAAACTGCGCCAGCGCACTTTTAAACATCCAAATGCATATTCTACCTCCATTCTACAGTTGCTCAGCCTATAGTTGAACAGCTCCTGATTACTGTCCAGGCTGCCTGTGTATGGCTTCATGAGCCATGGCATTAAGGGGTAGGCTGGGTCCCCAAGGATAACTATAGGCATTTCAACATCCCCAAACGTTATTTTCTGGTCTGGAAAGTAAGTCCCTTCCTGCAGCTGTTCAAACAGACCAGAGTTCCTGAAGATGCAAGCATCATGTACCTTTCCCAGCCATCCCACTTTGATGTTGGTGAAACGTCCCTTGTGATCCACCAGTGCTTGCGGCAACATTGAAAAGTACCCCTTGCGGTTTATGTACTGGCTGCCAAGTTGGTCCGGTCCCAAGATAGGGATATGGGTTCCGTCTATGGCCCCACCACAGTTAGGGAATCCCATTGCAGCAAAGCCATCCACTATGACCTGCACATTTCCCAGAGTCACTACCCTTGATAGCAGCAGCTCAGTGATTGCATTGGCTACTTGGATCACAGCAGCCCCCACAGTGGTTTTGCCCACTCCAAACTGATTCCCAACTGACCGGTAGCTGTCTGGCGTGGCAAGCTTCCAGAGGGCTATCGCCACTCACTTGTGAACTGTGAGGGCTGCTCTCATCTTGGTATTCCTGCGCTTTAGGGCAGGGAAAAGCACGTCACAAAGTTCCATGTAAGTGCCCTTACGCATACGAAAGTTTCTGAGCCACTGTGAATCATCCCAGACCTGCAACACTATGCGGTCCCACCAGTCTGTGCTTGTTTCCCAGGCCCAGAATCAGCATTCCACGGCATGAGCCTGCCCATTGCCACCAGGATGTCCAAACTGCCGGGGCCCGTACTTTGAGAGAAGTCTGTGTCCATGTCCTCATCGCTCTCGTCACCACACTGCTGTCACCTCCTCGCCTGCTTTCGCAGGTTCTGGTTCTGAACATACTGCAGGATAATGCGTGAGGTGTTTACAATGCTCATAACTGCCACGGTGATCTGAGCGGGCTCCATGCTTGCCATGGTATGGCATCTGCAGGAGAACAGAGTTGCAGCGGAAGCGGTGGCTGACGACGGATGCCACGAGAATAGATATTTAGAGAGAACAATGAGAGGACCTGAGAGGTGGATTCAGGAGAGCAGAGTTGCAGCAGAAGTGGGAGCCCATGACACCCAACATGGAGAAATTCGCTATTGAGACAAGAGCAGGAGAGCAGAGTTGCAGCGGAAGTGGTGGTTCGATGACGACGGTTAGCAGTCCTACTGCACCGTCTGCTGAAAGCAGTATGGCGTCCGCACGGAAAAAAGGTGCAAAACGATTGTCTGCCATAGCTTTCACAGAGGGAGAGACAACTGACGACATGTACCCAAAACCACCCGCGACAATGTTTTTGCCCCATCAGGCATTGGGAGCTTAACCCAGAATTCCAATGGGCGGAGGAGACTGTGGGAACTGTGGGATAGCTACCCACAGTGTAACGCTCCGAAAGTCAACGGTAGCCACAGTACTGTGGACGCACTCCGCCGACTTAATGTGCTTAGTGGGGACACACACAATCGACTGTATAAAATCACGTCCTAATAAATTCAACCTAATTTTGTAGTGTAGACATCCCAGACTCATCATCTTAGGGTAACAGAAAAGGTTCATGGTTCATGCTCCATTTCTCTGAGTTCTAGTTTGGGCAGTGGGGCAGGCAGGAGGGTTTGCATTTGACCTGATTGCAAACAAATACATTCTTAGCTCGATTTGCTGACGTGCAGCACCCAGAATTCCAGCTGATGTCCCTGGGAGCTTGTAACAGAGTGCACTCTGCTCCTGCTCCCTGGTACCACAGAAACCTGCTCCAACTGCCAGTTAGGTAGCGATTTTATTTAGGTTCCTCCGCCAACACGTTTACAGTTCTGTGTGGAAGTACTATTTTGCCCCTTGTCTCGTCAACCCTCTCCCCAGAGCCCAAGAGTAGAAGAGGTCTCCCTTCCTTGAGAGCCCTCTGAATTTGAGCTTAGCTAGCCCTACTTACTACCTTCCACCCCCACTTCTTTCCTGTGCCTTTTGATCAGTCCTCAGTAGATGGGCTAATTAATCATCTAGCGCCCCCTAGCCTGCCAGCTTGATTGGATAATTACATCCCAATCCCCAAACAGGCCACTCTGTGGGACCTAATTAGTACAAGAGTGATCAGTGTGCTGCTTCACCTGCTAACTCCAAGCCTCTGCCACAGAGCTGACAGTGCTCAAACACCTGTAAAGCAATTAGACCCTAAGAGGGGATTTCAATGCAAGGGTTCATTTCAAACAGCACTGGATAGACTACAACTGCAGTGCCTAGTACAGATGGGTTGGGACCTCTAGGCAGAATACAAATAGTAAAATCAATCAATTGATAAAACTTGGGTGAGTAAAGATAGAGTTCACTTCTGAACGGGCAAATATCAAGTGTGTGAAAGGCTCCGTCCATTTCTCTCAGGAAAAATCAGACTCTGTGAAGCACTGAGACTGGACTACTGACTTATATGCAATTTGATGCTGAAGAGCTGGGAGGTGTTGAGATAAAAATCTCTCTGTGACAAAGGGAATCTTATTTGTTTTGATGTGACATCAATAAGGGCTTGTCTACCCTACAAATTAAGTTGACTTAAGTTAAGTTGGCATACAGCCACCACAGTAATTAAACAGGTGGTTCATGTCCACACTGGCTCCTTCTGTTGGTGGTGCGTGCCCTCAGCAGGAGCGCTTCCACCAACTGAAGTGGGGAATTGTTGGACACAGAGCTGGAGCCTGGCAGCCCTGGGACTGACAGACTCAGCTGTAGGCACAGGGCTCACAGCTCCCCTCCTCCGCAACTGTCAGGCAGGCACTAGCTCACAGCTGGGGCCCCCCCATCCTGGCACTGACAGCCGAGCTGGGAGCCCGCTCAGGGCTCATTTTCACAGAAGAAAACTGACCAGCAGAGAAACTGACATTCCTGTCCGTTTCATGGCTGCTGTTGTTTCACAGCTGGAGCCCCCTCCTCCCACCTGGGACTGACAGCCAGGAGCCGGAGCTGAAATGTGAAAGCGCTTTGAGATCTTCTCCTGGAGAGTGGTAAGTAAGGTCTAGGTGCTGTTATCATTCCCACAAAGTGTCTATCAGAAATCAGCGGGAGCACTCATGGCAAAAAAGCACTACCAGGCACTTAGATAGCTTCACCTAGTCTGTTTCCCTATAACCATTAAAAGTTATGCAAATTAAAAGAAAACAGGACAAATTAGGAGAGGTACATAAGGTGCTGTGTTAAACTAAAGCGATGAAAGAACAAGGTCAAGGGGGCCAAATGAACATACTGAACTTCAAGAGAATCAGTACCAGGGAAACTTTGCAAAGGGCCTGCAATTGCAATGACAAATTTAAACATGGATTTACCAACAGACACTGACTGAAAGGCAGTTTAGAAAAGCCTTTTAGTCTGCAATATAGCAGTGGTGTCGACCATGGCCAGCAGGCTGAAAGTGAGAAATTAGAGTCTGATGTGGGATATCGTTTATGGAAAAGCAGAGAATGTAAAACGACAAAACCAAGGAGTTGAAACCCATACTATGACAAGGTAGTTAAAATATGAAGGTACCATATGCTGACTTCAGATATTTGCTGGAGGCACGCTGCATTTTGCCCATGACGTGGTGAATACGGTAGGTTTGGATGATTCTACCATCTCCTATGGAAATCCCTACTTTCAAATAGTGAATATTTGAGTTGGTTGACATATTTTCATCAAAACGTGAGGGAAGGTTTTGATGAAAAATGGCTTTTTGACCAAAACAAACATTCAGTGGGAAACACACAACCGATTTTTTTTTTTACATTTTTTTTTTTTGGCTGAAACCAAAACTGGAAAAAAAATAATTCAAACAGAATGAAAAATTTCACTTTGCTTGAAAACAGTTTGCAGATAATAAATAGCATTTTCCTCCCAGCTCTAAGGAATCTTTGGACCCCGGGAATTCTTTCAAAGCAATGGAACATGTGCAGCGCACTCTGTGTTATTCAGAGCTACTTTTAATGGAGTCACAATGCCAAACTTCATTCTTTTAAAAAAGGAAGGAAAATTAAAATGGGGACGATGATATAATACTATATCACATATATAATGGTGATCCTTCTTCTGGTAGTGCCTCAAAAGGGAATGGTGGGTGCACTCAGGAAACCAGGTTCCAACCTCATGGATCTGGGCCTGCTTCCTTGGCTTCCCAGTCTCAAGCTCTTTAAAGCTGTCCCCCACATGACCACAAACGGACTCATTCCTCAGAGGGCAGAAAGTTAATGCTATTTGGAAACTCACTAAGCATGCTGCTGGGTCCCAAAGAGCGTATGCAATAGAAAGCAGCGGCTCACTCCTCCCCGGAACACTCCCTCATGGGCCATGCAGCCGCAGCCAGCTGTACAGGAGGGGTTGTCTGGTTCTCCGGGGAGAAAAAACACAACGGAGTATGTAGCCCACATAAGGGAATGGGAGTATCAGGCCCTAAATGTGCAGCTTTTCTTCCTTTATGCCATTTTATCAGCATGGAACACACACTAACCATACAAAGAGCATACACTCAACTGCATTCACTAGCCGAGTTCTGCAACATGAACTTTACATCAGCCGATGATCTTCGTGTTAACACAGACAACTGGTACTAACTTAGGACTTGGGATACTTGGGTTCATTTCAATTCCCCGTTCTGCCACAGACTACCTTTTGGGACCTTGGACAAGCCACCATCAGTCTGTGCCTTAGTGCACCTATACATAAAATGGGATAATAGTACCTAGAGTTAAAGACATTACAGATTGTAAGATACTATGGTAATTGGAAGGGGAGGGAGCACATCTGTATTATGCTAAACAATCTGTTCAAACCTTAAAAAGAAAAAAGAAAAGGAGTACTTGTGGCACCTTAGAGACTAACCAGTTTATTTGAGCATGAGCTTTCGTGAGCTACAGCTCACTTCATCGGATGCATAGCATATCGTGGAAACTGCAGAAGACATTATATACACACAGAGACCATGAAACAAAACTTCCTCCCACCCCACTGTCCTGCTCCTAACAGCTTATCTAAAGTGATCATCAAGTAGGGCCATTTCCAGAACAAATCCAGGTTCTCTCACCCTTCCCCCCCTCCCCCACACACACATACAAACTCACTCTCCTGCTGGTAATAGCCCATCCCTCTTTGAAACCTCTCTTTATAATGCGCATGATAATCAAGGTGGGTCATTTCCAGCACTAATCCAGGTTTTCTCACCCCCCCCCACACACACACCCCCCCCTCCAAAAACCACACACACAAACTCACTCTCCTGCTGGCAATAGCTCATCTTACAATGTGCACAGCAATAATCCAAGTTTAACCAGAACGTCTTGGGGGGGGGTTTGTAGGAAAAAAACAAGGGGAGATAGGCTACCTTGCATAATGACTTAGCCACTCCCAGTCTCTATTTCTCTATTGCTGGCACATGATGGCATATATCACATTGGTGGATGTGCAGGTGAACGAGCCTCTGATAGTGTGGCTGATGTTGTTAGGCCCTGTGATGGTGTTCTCTGAATAGATATGTGGGCACAGTTGGCAACGGGCTTTGTTGCAAGGATAGGTTCCTGGGTTAGTGGTTCTGTTGTGTGGTATGTGGTTGTTGGTGAGTATTCGCTTCAGGTTGGGGGGCTGTCTGTAGGCAAGGACTGGCCTTTCTCCCAAGATTTGTGAGAGTGTTGGGTCATCCTTCAGGATAGGTTGTAGATCCTTAATAATGCGTTGGAGGGGTTTTAGTTGGGGGCTGAAGGTGACGGCTAGTGGCGTTCTGTTATTTTCTTTGTTAGGCCTGTCCTGTAGTAGGTGACTTCTGGCCATCATGTGCCAGCAATGCCCCTCTGCCATGTACATTGGTCAAACTGGACAGTCTCTACGTAAAAGAATAAATGGACACAAATCAGATGTTAAGAATTATAACATTCATAAACCAGTCGGAGAACACTTCAATCTCTCTGGTCACGCAATCACAGACATGAGGGTCGCTATCTTAAAGCAAAAAAACTTCAAATCCAGACTCCAGCGAGAAACTGCTGAATTGGAATTCATTTGCAAATTGGATACTATTAATTTGGGCTTGAATAGAGACTGGGAGTGGCTAAGTCATTATGCAAGGTAGCCTATCTCCCCTTGTTTTTTTCCTACAAACCGCCCCCAAGACGTTCTGGTTAAACTTGGATTATTGCTGTGCACATTGTAAGATGAGCTATTGCCAGCAGGAGAGTGAGTTTGTGTGTGTGGTTTTTGGAGGGGGGTGTGTGTGGGGGGGGGTGAGAAAACCTGGATTAGTGCTGGAAATGACCCACCTTGATTATCATGTGCATTATAAAGAGAGGTTTCAAAGAGGGATGGGCTATTACCAGCAGGAGAGTGAGTTTGTATGTGTGTGTGGGGGGGGAGGGGGGAGAAGGGTGAGAAAACCTGGATTTGTGCTGGAAATGGCCCTACTTGATGATCACTTTAGATAAGCTGTTACCAGCAGGAGAGTGGGGTGGGAGGAAGTTTTGTTTCATGGTCTCTGTGTGTATATAATGTCTTCTGCAGTTTCCACGATATGCTATGCATCCGATGAAGTGAGCTGTAGCTCACGAAAGCTCATGCTCAAATAAACTGGTTAGTCTCTAAGGTGCCACAAGTACTTTTCTTTTTTCTTTTTACGAATACAGACTAACACGGCTGTTACTCTGAAACCTGTTCAAACCTTGTATTTCACAGTGACACTCTGAGTACCTTTCCCAGCCCTGAAGAGCACTCTGTAAGCTCAAAAGCTTGTCTCCTTCCCCAACAGAAGCTGGTCCAATAAAAAATATTACCTCACCCACTTTGTCTCTCTACACCTAAAATAAATAGAATATTTATCCATATTTGTCCATCATACGACGTCTATTGTGCAATCCTGACCTACACTCTCAGAAAGAGGCAATTAACCTAGCCAGTCATCGACGATATACATCAAGGGACTGAATGGATCACTAGCATGTGGTTTATTATTTAGATTTATATTACACTATGTAAAAGAATGCCCATGTGGAGCTCTGGGAGACCTTGATAAACTCTTACATCTATAAATGCAACCAAACAAAAAGAGACTCACGTATTTATCCATAAATAACACTATGGTGGCAGCAACATGAACGTAACCAAAAAGTACTAAAGCCCACCTCCCACTTGGCCAGAGAATAACAGAGGGATGGAAGTCCTTCAGAATTAAGACGCTTTCAAATTGATCAAAAACCATCACACAACTTTCTGGATAAATCTGGGGTCTGAAATAATTTATTTTTACATTTTTAAATGCTAGTTGTCGGTTACAAAAATAAAATGTAGACAGTGCCTCTATACAACACATCCCATCACATTTTGCATTTTTGTTCGTAATCTTCTATATTTACTTTTTCATCAATAAGGATGTGGGAAACCACACCAAGGACAGAGTCTCTGGACAGAATCAGAGATGTGAGTGTGGTGAATTATTTTCCCTTTTCTTGTCTTTCTCCTTCAGTTGTAATGGGGAGGAAGAGAAAAAGGGCCTTGATACTGGCAAGCTCAAAAGGAAAAAATAAAACCTGAACAGCAACACATTACTTCTCCATTGTTTTATATTTCACACTCACCCTTCTTTACATAACCAAGCACTCTTCAGCCATATCCCTGCCACTTACACAATGAGAGTGTCACTTCCCAAACAGCTGACTGACAGGAGCTTGACATACAAAAATGTTGCCTTCACGGCAAAAAAGGTGGAACCTTTTAAACCTGCACATTAGCAATCCTGCTGTACAATCCTAGTGGAGCCAAGGTGCTGCAGTTTCACTGTCAGGTACATGAAGCCAGGGCAACCATGGGTGGGGAGGGGTGCATAGCGCTGACATCGCATAGCTACCTCACGGTAAATGCTTCAGGGACCTGGTCTCCACTAGGTCTGTCCAGTGGGATCGCTAACACGTTAGTTATACCATTGTAAAAAAACACCTTTTGTAAAGCAAAGATACAGCTGCACACAGAATAGGTCACATAGCACTCTCAGATTTACCAGCAGTATGTACATAATGGCTTATTAACAGCTATCACATGAGAGGCGCTTTTCCTTAACTTATGCGTTGCAGCCAGCTGGTCACGAAACAAATATTTTTCCTGCAAGATACGGGGATGGAAACAAACCAACAAACAAACGTCAAACTCTTTCAATGAAAGTGTTTGTTTGGGGATGGGTTTTTTTTTTTTTTTAAAAAGGTGTCATTTTCAGTTGCCGAAAGTAGAACAATTTTCAGGTTTTCAAGGTAAGCCTGAACATTTTCAATGAAAACGGAAACCCCAGGGCCAGATTACCAGCATTCTGTTACTGTCTGCTTGGCTTTCTTTCTGCTTCTGTCTCTCTGTCCTGCTTCTCATTCACTCACACGCCCGTCCTCCAAATAAACAGTGCCCAGCCTGGCACCTACCCACACAGTTCAAATTCCTGAGTGGCCTTGGATTTGCCTTTGTTTTGGCCAGATACGTGGGCCTATGTTTGGGGTCGAGGCCACTTAACTGTTTCAGCCACCGGATGACAATGTCTTCTTTACATTGATCCTGACTGTAAAGTGGCAGTTGCACCTGACCCATAATATTACGTTCATCCTGTGCTCAAAAAGCACGCGGCATGGCTGGAACTCAAGCTGTCTCAGTATTAGAATTCTCATTTGCTACAAACCATTTGATCATCTATTTATCAATCATAGCTGTTTCACGGTAAGCAGAATGGAATGGCAAATGTTTGCATGTCAGAGTGTAAGTCTCTGTAAGATAGTCTCTTACTCACAAGCTCCGTGTAAAATCCATTTGTTTTTTTAGTTTGTAACAAAGCTATTTGCAAAAATGGCTTAGTTGCATTCAACTTTTCAGCTGAGACAACCCAGAAAACTCCATTTTTCTATGTGCATTTTAACTGCCAAACCTGTTTAATCAAACCCATTTTAATTCACTCAGGTTAGATTCAGAAAGGCAACAGCAGTATGTGCTTAAGTCCATCCTTATTCTCAGGACAGCAGTTAAGTGTGTGTTTGATGTTTAGCATGTGCTTTAGGGCTGTTCTGATTTTGGGGCACCGCCCTGGCTACCAATGTATTTCAGAGAGTACTGAACAAACGGAAACAATCCTCAGGGCTTATCAAGCAAACCTCCTGCCGCCTAGCCTGAGCAGGGACTTCAGTGGGGAGTTCTGCCAAAGGACTTGGCTACACTTGCGAGTTACAGCGCAGTAAAGGAGCCCCGGGGGCACTAGCTCACTACCGTTCCACACTGGCAAGGCACGTAGAGCGCTCTGACTCCGCGGCTATAGCACTGCTGGTACTCCACCTTGGCAACTGGAATAACGTTTGCTGTGCCCTTGCTGGAGCGCCGCCAGTGTGAACGAGGTGTTGCTTTACTGCACTCCGATCAGCCTCCGGAAACGTCCCATAATCCCCTTAAGTCAAGTGGCCACTCTTGTCATTGTTTGGAATCGGCTGTAGGAATGCAGATATGCCCTTTGAAAGCTCCATCTCTGACAGCCGGCTGCTTATCTGCTCCGAGACAAAGCAACCATTACTGTGGAATGCTGTGTGTGAGAGAGAGAGAGGCGGGGGGCAGGAAGGTCTGCTGCTGTCTGAACTTACAAGACAGCATGCTGACATCCTCTCAGCCCCCCCAAAACCCACTCTCTCTCCCCCCACATACACACAACACACTCCCTGTCACACTCCACCCCACCCGCTCCCCATTTGAAAAGCACGTTGCAGCCACTTGCATGCTGGGATAGCTGCCCATAATGCGCCGCTCCCAATGCCGCTGCAAGTGCCGCAAATGTGGCCACACCAGTGCGCTTGAAGCGGTCAGTGTGGACAGACTGCAGCGCTTTCCCTACTGCGCTCTCCGAAGGCTGGTTTAACTCAAAGCGCTCTACATCTGCAAGTGTAGCCATGCCCTCAGTAAAGACCAAGGACTTGTCTACACTTGAAACACTACAGTGGTTCAGCTGCAGCACTGCAAATGCACCAATACAGCGCTTCAATGTAGACGCTATCTACACCGATGGGAAGGGTTTTCCCCATCACTGTAGCTAGGTTGACGGAAGAATTCTTCCAAAACCTAGCACGATTTACACTGGGGGTTAGGTCAGCTTAACTACATCGCTCAGGGGTGTAGATTTTTCACACCTCTCAGCGACACAGCTGGGTCGACCAGCCCTGCGTAAGGTAAAGCCTGCACATTAGATATCTTGCTAGGCAGGGAACCAGCTGCAAGACACGAACAACTTTAATACAGGAAACAGGGTTAAATTTTCCAAAGCACCTAAGTGACACAGTAGCCTAAGTCCCAATAAAGTTGATGGGGCTTTGACATAAGACTTACTCCACACTACACAGACTGCGCTGATACAGTTACACTCCTACAGAAGGAGTTTCTCTCTCAGGATAGGAACGCCACTTCCCCAAACGACATTAGGGGCTCGTCTACACTACAGGGACTATAATGGCATAGCTACAGCACTGCAGCTATGCTACTGTAAACCAGTAATGTACACACGCTACGGTGATTGAAAGGCTTCTTCCATCGCTTTAGCACCTCCGCCTCCCTGAGGGACAGTAGGTAGGTTGACAGAAGAATGCTTCCATGGACCTAGCCACGTCTACACTGGGGGTTTAGTCAGCATAGCTCTGGTGTTCCGGGGTGTGGATTTTTCACACCCCAAGTGCTACACCTATGTCCACCTAATTTTTAAGTGCAGACCAGGCAGAGCTATGCTGACAGAAGCACTCTTCTCTCGGCATAGTTCCATCTACACTGCACAGATGGCACAGTTATATTGACTAGAGGGTGTTGGTTTTTTCCCCACACACCAACAGACACAGCTATGCCGACAAAGCTTTGTAGTACAGACCTAGCTTTAGGCACCTACATCACTTAGTGGCTTTGGAAAATTAAATTGTGTGTCTTTTTTCCACTGTTGCACTCGCCTCTGCCCCCGCCCCACAAAATTGTGCTAATTATGACAAAACAGCTGAGAAACTTGTCTCCTCCTGCATCATTAGTCCTTGTATTCCCAGATTTGTCTTTCTGATGTTGAAGAACAATAATAACCTTTCATTTTATTACGGCACACTGAAAGCATTTCATCGAACAACTTTATTAAAGAAATTATGTCTCCTATGTTTTTCTAAATGATAAAAGGCTGCACTAATTGTGGAGTCTCTCTGCTTTAGGTTTCATAATGATTTTAGGGGAAGATTTTCAAAGGCACAAAGGGCAGCTAGGCTGCCTACTCCTACTGGAAGTCAATAGATGTTGGGTGTCTAACACCGATTTGTGCCCTCACAAATCTCTTCCTTAAAGAACTTACAATGGATGGGCTCAATCACTGAAGTATGGAAGAGTTCCATGACATGAGGAATTACAAAATTGGGCTCAACAATAAACAGGGTCCTGATCCTGCAAACACTTAGGCCTGCAATTAAGGCCTGCCCGACATCAAAGGGACTATCCTTTGGTAGTCAAGTGAAGTGAGTATTTGCAGGAATGGAACCTAATTGATCTAAAAATATCACACTGAAGCAAACAAACCCATATATTTTAAAAACCCCATAAACCACTCTGTGTTTTCTGGACTAATTCTAAACATGACAAATTTCAAAATGACAGTTCATGTGATTTTTAAGAAGTTTAAAACAAACTGAGTAGAGAGAATAATACATATTAAACATAATTCTTACGGCATCTCTAGCTGGGAAATGAAGATGTTATTGCATAAACCTCGTAAATATTCATTCTTACAGGGGATGAGAAATACATTTCCAGTGCAGATAAAATGACTTGAAGAAAAACCAGTTACTTCAATACTTTTCTTGCCTCATTACTGTCTTCAAAGAAGGAGGAACTACATAACATGTTAGCTACCTGACTGATGCTAAACATGATGCTAGCCAAATTTTATCAAACAATGGTGAAGCTAAATGTCAACATCAAACAGCTGTTCCTCATTATGCCTTAAAAATCTTATTTTTTTCCTGCAGTGTTACACTGTGAGGATGGAATATGTGCTGCTTGCTAGAAATGGAGGCTAATTATTCAGCCAGGCTTCTTGTCCTACATGTACATGTGATCCTCATGTCAGCACTGACCCTTGTCTGTGTTATATATTTAGGCCATATTGCTAGGACACCTATATAAATATTAAATTAGGACATTAATCTTATTTCTGTTGCTTGCAATTTACAAAATTGACATTAATCAAACTTACAATGAACTGAAATGACCAGGTGAAATGTATTATTTGCACAGTCAATATTTTAATTTTGAAGTTAATTCCCAATAAATATATTTAAACATTGTTAAATATTATAGACCTGATCTTGAAGTTCTACACCGGTAAAACTCTCACGGGAGTATTTTGTTTACAGAAGGGAGGTACAACCAGTGCACTGCAACCTATGCAAAGCAGCTCAAACACCAGTAAGCGCAAAACAAACACCCACCTTTAGTATCGCTTAGGTATGCCATGGCAGCAAAACTTGGGGGCTGTATTACATAATGACTCAATGGCGGTTAATCTAATTGTTAGCCTGCCAGTATTTCCAATCGAGGAACTTATGATGACAAATAGCCTCTGTCTAAGCCTTGAAAATGTTTTAGCCAATTAGAGCTGCAAAGGCCCGGGCGCTTCAGTTAAAGAAAGGAGAAAACAGATCTACACATCTATTAGAAGAACTGGGTTAACACAGATGATATGTCTGAATTATTGAATGACACATCTACAGCTAACTCATTGTCTCTATGAGAAAAAATCGTAACAGATGGGAAAATCTGCATTTGGACTGGCAGCTTTTCCTCCAAATTGTCACATTGTGGGTTGCCCTCCACACCACAGGTGGGGTACTGCCCCACTTCTAACCCCATGGATTTCAGGACATGGATAAAAGAGACGTTCAGTACCTTGCAGGATCGGCTCCTTTGGCAAACAGCCATTCTTGGTGAAACCCTGGCCCTAAAGGGTGTTTTGCCATTAACATCACTAGAGTCTGGATTTTATGCTCCATCTTTACAATAGCTAACACATATGTAATGGTCGGTGACTGAATTAAAGAGTTCCCGGGCAGGACCTTAATTGTTCTTTCTTTCACTTTTCTTGTTAAGTGAATATTCCTAAACGATGGGTGTATTGTTCATACTCACAGTGTAGTAAGCCCAGAAGCTCTAAGGTGGGTCTCTGAAGTCCAGTTTTAGAAATGAGAGCACAAGGCCGCTCTCGTGAGTTAAATACAGTAGGTAAGCACAAAAGTCAGATCTACAACCTGAGAGGCTTTCGTAGGGCAAGAGGTGATAATCTTACAAATACTAGTGATCCTATCTCAGCATCTCTGTGGAAGCGGCTGCTGGAGTTGAAACAGCATGGAGACCACTTTCCCTTCAGACGTCTGAAGAGTTTTCCACAGAACTAACAAAGTCCCCAATTGCGTTAACTAGCATTTCTTCTCTCTCTCATCCAGGCAAAGGAAGGCTATGACTCCCTACAAATTACTTTGGTATAATTTATGTCACTCAGGGGTGTGAATGATCCACACCCCTGCACTACGTAGTTGTACTGACCTAAGCACTGTGTGGACAGTGCTATGTTGGTGGGAGAGCTTCTCCAGCCGACGCAGCTACCGCCTCTCATGGAGGCGGGAGGTATTAAGCCGACGGGAGAGTTTTCTCCCATCGGCTTAGACTGTCTTCACCAGAAGCGCTACAGTGGCACAGCTGTATCGGTGCAGCTGCGCCACTGTACATGATGTAGTGTGGATACAGCTGAAGAGAATGCTCAGCATTTTTAAAGACTCCAGGCCAAACTCTTCTCTCTGTTACACCCGAACAAATCTGGAGCAGCTCTGAAGAAGTCAGTGGTGTCACTCCAGATTTACGCTGGTACAAATGAGAGCAGAGCATGGCATGATGCCTTCCCATGTAAGTTTTAATGAATGCTGTGAATGCAATACCATATTGTTTGCCTCTAACAAGAGTCCTGTGTAACACCAACATGTGTAACTATGGACTTAACTCACAATTACTAGCACAAGGGTGTGTGCAAACTGCACCTTTTTTGCTAGCGGGGGCTCCTGAACCTCAGAAGGATTCACTTGTGAGGTTATATTAACATCCTCCAGATGCTGAAACTCGCACAGATTACGCTTGCCATCTTGTTAAGTGGAGCATCTTACTGAGCCTACATGACACCTATACTCCAGGATTCACCCTGCTTCCTGGCTGGGGACAATTTAAAGCCCTGAAGAGCTGGGATCTGCCAGGTTGCATAATCTACCTCCTTGCCCCTGCAATAGCATCATTGATGAAGCTGGAGCGAGCTGCCAGCAGGGTGCTTTCCATGAGGACCCCTTCACTTTGGATTTCATTCCCCTGCCTGGTCTGAAATAGCCAAATCTACTGACCCTTTGGACACCTTGCAAAGCCCATCTGTTTTCACAGGCTTTTCAAGAAACTGGAAGTATAGGAGAAAATGGGTCGGGTCTGATGTGGAATGAGCTTAATCCTTGCTGGTTAAGAATCACTGGATAATGTTAAGGGATAAAGCCAATGGGGGTACTATTACAATAAGGCCTTGAGGCCTTAATCAAGATCAGAGCCCTGTCGTGATAGGTGCTGTACAAACACTTAGGCCAGGTGTACGCTTAGAAATTTTGCCTGTATAGCTACACCAGCAAACCCTTCCAGTGTAACCATGCTGGCGTAGCAGTGCTTCTGCTGGCGTGGGTTAGTGCAGTTTGGTGAGCAAAACAAGCTATACAGGCAAAAGCACTTTTATGCTGGTATTACTGCATCTACTCTAGGGCTTTTGCCAGCAGAGCTATGGGGAGGGAAAACAAACAATCACACCCCTCAATGACACAGCCATTAAATGTAGACCAGGACATAACGAGAGAGAGCCTCCGCCCCCAAAAGCTCACAATTTAAACAGACAAGACAAACACAGGGTGAGAGAAAGGAATTGTGTTATCCTTACTCTGTAGGTCGAGCGCAGAAGCATAAAGAGATTGAGTGACTTGCCCAAGGTCACACAGGAGTTTTGTGGCAGAGCTGAAGAGTAAACCCCCATCTCCCTGAGTCTGCCCCAAGATCATCCTTCCTCTCTGGACTGTGCGGTATAATATTGAATAGTGATTTGAAATGATAGCGGGGGCCCTAATGCTTTAGGTACGTGCCTTTTGTTTTAGAAATTAGAATAAATAGATAAACGTATGAAGTTATGTGACAGTAAGTACACTCTAAGAATGCAGACCGAGATAATCATCTTCTCAGAAAACAGTGAATCATTGGCAAAACACTCTTCCCCTTTATAGATTTATGGGGAAATTTAGCCTTCCTTGAAATAATAGTACAGGAGCGTTTATAGTAATGGCAGTGGGTTCTGCACAGGCTCCTCATCTTGCGAATAACAGCAACACACAAAACATTGTACCCCACATACACAACAAACCAACCAACATCAGGGGATCTATTAGCTCCGGTCCCTACTGTCAGATTGCCTCGGGCAATCCATCCAAAAAGTTTGTACACCGAGGATTCAAGCTGATCCCACCAAAGAGAAATTCACGATGAGATCTGAATCCTCTTCCAGCAACCTTTTTTTTTTTTTTTTAAAAAAAAAAGGATTTTGTAATAAAAATAAAAAGGTCTTGGACTGCCTCCATCTGTGGGTGGGGAGAGAGGGTGTTGCCCCTTTAAAAGCTGCCACATTCCCAGCACTGCCAGGGACATCCCCAACCAGGGCTCAGTACATCACAGTTCTGGCCCACCCAGTCCTCACTCGGAATGGCCCCAAATTCCCTGAACTGACCTTTGGGGAATGCTGCAAAGCCTGTCTTCTGCAGCAGATAGCTGGGGAGGGGTGAGGTGGCAGTAGGGGGACATTGCTTCAGGAAATTAGAAGGGTCAGAAAGTTTTGGTATGCTATATGGTGATTGTCCGTGTTGGAGAGTGTGCGGCTCGGTTTCATTTAGGAGCAAGGTTTGCACTGTATTGTTTTTTTCAATTGATGGCAATGGTGCCTAGTATCTGGAATAGGTATTCTTGTGTGTTTAAATTTTAAAGTATAAATCCAAATATATTTAAAAAATTATTTCCCCTACCTGGTTAACAAAATATACTGTGACATACATTATATATGTTCCTGTACAATACGGATTTTACCAACAACTGCAATACATAGTTTGTTCAAGTTTAGTTTTGGGTAGGATTAATATGGCCTTTAGGCATATGCAACCATCTTAACAGCTTGTAGAATTAGGGATCCATTTTAATTCTGATGCAGTAGCCTGAGGTTACTACTACACGCCACCTCTTCACGCAGAAGCGTCTAGTGTCTTGATATTATTGTTGGTTTGCAAATGCCAACTTCCCCAGCCCAATTTTGGAAAGTGCAAATGAGAGCTGCTATGCCTGAGTGATGCTTGAATCTGAATTTACGGTTTCCCCCTTCTCTGATGTAATCATTTGTGACATTACATTGCTTTAAAATGGTATGTTGAGAAACGGATGATGCAAAACTTAAAAAGAATGGCTTAAAACTGCGGTCAGAAATGGCTGAATTCAATGTGTGCTTAGTAAGGTTGGTATCTCTGTTTGCTAATAGAATTGTAATGTTGTAAAATTACAGGAAGTTAAAGTCTTTATTCACATGCCTATACTGTTTTTTCCTGGTAACTTTACAGTGCAAAGTAACTTTCAAGCTATTTTCTTTTTGAGTCTCCCAAATCAAAACATATTGGTGATTTGTGAGGTTAGGGGGTCACATCCAAAGACTATTAAAATCAATGTCAGTGTATCTATTGACTTCAAGGGGCTTTGGGGTGAGGTCATAGATAAAATACTAAAAGATCTGTATGTCACCATCTCCTACAAGTACCTGGTGTATTGTGGGCTGTAAAACTGACAGGGTCACAAAACATTTCCTGTGAGCGCTGCACATTGCCATTTACACAACTGATTTTGCACCCCTCCATCACATATGATCACACAAATTCCAACAAACAGAAAAGGAATGGCAGAAATACACTCACTCATTAATGTTTCCCAAGTACGCACTCCACATTTTAAAATATTTCTTACTTCCTAATCCTTGAAGGACAAAGGTAAGAAACCAGCTCTCTTCTCCACAGTCAAGGGAATTGGCATGGCTCTGATGCATGAGCAAGTACTGGCCAACTGCAACATACAGGGCTCTGAAGAGATGGATCATGTTTGGGAAGAAGTACAGGCAGGAGATCCTTCCATCCTTGCTGTACAAAGCTCTATGCAGGGCCGGATATAGGGGCGGGCGACCCAGGCAACGGCCTGGGGTGCCGGACTTGGGGGTCACCAGGTTCAGGGTCCCATTTTTGTTGTTCGCGACAACAGGGAAAATAGAATGTTTGAAGTAAAACGTTTCAGGTATTCCATATGCGGATTCATAAATATAATGAATAAATACAGATTTACAGACCCTAGTGTGCCAATTTATCATCTTATGTGACAGGGATAAATCATGCATGCAAATTGTGCATTAACATGATGAAATGGGCTACAAATGCAATAAAAAATAAGGTATTCAAAAGTTTAACAAATGGGGCGGGCACTGAAGACACTCCTCGCCTGAGGCATCATTCGTCTAGGGCTGGCCCTGGCTCTATGGGGACTGCTCCAGTTATTTGGCTGGCTGCTAGAAATAGATTCTGCAGATCAACTCTGTACCTACTACACTGCCTGGAGGCCTGTGGAGAATAATTCCATGTCCTATCCCCCTACAGCTGCCCAGTGCCCCACATGGTTACTTGGCACTGAGCAGAGGGTTTGGCTCAAATACAATCTCATTGAGTATCTACACAGATTCACTGGTTCCCAACTGGGCTCCCTACAATAACTGCAGCCAGTGTTGGGCAAGAGAAAAGGAAGTGGGAAATTATTTCAGTGGCCTGACAAGAAATCTGTACATTTGTTCTCCTTTTTCCCTGTTAAAGTAGAGCCTACTGACAGGGCAAGCATTTGGATAAAGACTCATCTCATTCTTATTTGCAAACCTATTGTACTGAGTGATGAAGTCAATTATGCTTATTCTAATTTAGTCTATTGAATCTGGATCTGTACCCATAATATATTGGCTAACGAGGTGTTTTGTCCTGATTATAATCATTAAAACGTAAGTGCACTTTAAGCACTTGTGTGCTCTTTTTATTTAAAAAAGTAGCAGTATTTAATATGCACAAAGATGAAACAAACTGTTCTATAAAATGTACTTGGGTAGCTTATTTTTTCAGAGCTTCGTTAACTCCACAGTTTTGAGCAAAATTAGGATCTATTAGATGCATCTACAGGGTTTACATTAATTATTTATATTAACATTTTAATCACAGAGCAACATTATATACTTAGGGCCATAAACTGCCCTTGATCTGTGGCTAAATTTCTGTTGATATCCGTGGAAGCTGTGTGCACAGAGAGAGAGGTGTATATAGCTCTTAGAAAGAATTCTAATACTTTGGTTAAGTAAATTTCTGCTTTATCAGATGAGATAGTTCTGCCTGTTGCTCAGAAGGATTAAGTCTAGCAAGTATCAACATGAACTCCTGTATGTGCAAATTATCCAGAATCAAGGAAATGGCATCTTCTGGTGAATCAACAAGCACTAAAATGCCAAAAATTCTTACAGAACTGAATGACTGTTGCCAACTTGTTTTGTTAAGGAAAGGTAATTTCTGCTTTAGTAAAAAGTCTACTCCTCAACTACATCGGGCAGATTTTCCTGTACATCTAGTACATCAGGCAGATTTTCAATAGCCAGGCTGAAGCCAGTATAAGACTTTCAGCAATTAACAGAGCCTTTTATACTAACTGGTTTCAGAGTAGCAGCCGTGTTAGTCTGTATTCGCAAAAAGAAAAGGAGTACTTGTGGCACCTTAGAGACTAATTCCACTGAATGCATCCGATGAAGTGAGCTGTAGCTCACGAAAGCTTATGCTCAAATAAATTTGTTAGTCTCTAAGGTGCCACAAGTACTCCTTTTCTTTCTATACTAACTGTAGCTCAGAAAAGCCAAGGAATAATAGTTATTTTGTCAGCTAATCACTTTAAAAGAGAGAGACAGAAAAAAAGAAGGCACTTAGAGAAATGCTGGAAGGAAGGTTTGGCACACACTGTCACTAGAGTTTTGGGCAAATGGATTCTGTATTGTATAATCACCACTGATCAGGACAAAAAGGGAATTCCAGATACATCACTATTCTCAAAGGCTCCCACGGTTTTGATGTGAATGAATATAATAAAGGGAAGGTGTTTTATTGAGAGATGCAGAAGTCTGGGAATGAAACAGACAGAATACTTTTGTTATCTTTAAGCTTGATATCCCTTTCAGGAAAACTGTTGTCTAATAAAAGGACGTTGTCTGTACAAAGATAGCCTGACACATTATTTTCATGCATATGTTGTGTACGACACACAGGTACGGCACACTCTGAATGCTACAGAATTCAGTAAGGGCTTTAGGAAGACTGCTACCTATATTTACCTTATCCCTTCTGTATCACTTGGTATCCATTTGATATCCTGAGACAAGCTGGGACTTTCAAAAGACCCTAAGAAAGTCGGGCAACCATCTCCTGTAGGATTTCACTGAATCAATGAATTTAGACTCCTTTGAACTTCCCAGCCATGGCACCACCCTCCCTCCGATTTAGATAATGGGTTGTAGGGAAGGAAGGTGGGACTGTAAAAACCATGTATTGAAAGCATAACAAGCGTGTGCTTATTATACAAGAGTGTTTGAAAAAAGCATGCTTTTACGTAGAGATTTTCAAAAGTGCCAAAGGCCTGCATTCAAGTTACTTCAGCATATACCACTTTAAAGCCAACAGGACCGCGAGCATGTTTAAAGTTAGGCAGGTGTTTAAGAACTTTGCTGAACTCAGGCCTAAGTGAGTTGCTAGACTGTTAAACTGGGGCTATGTTCAACCTCAGAAGTGGTTGCATTTCAGTGATTACTGAAGTGATCCTTGTATAATCCCTATCAACCTCTTCACGTGGATGGTGCAAGGCTCAGCTAGTTAACACCTGTAAAGTGCTTTAAGATCCACAGATGATAGATGCTAAGGAAGTAGGGTTGCCAACCCTCCAGGATTGTCCTGGAGTCTCCAGGAATTAAAGATTAATTTTTAGTTAAAGATTATGTCATGTGATGAAACCTCCCAAAATACATCCAACCAAAACTAGTGACCCTCCAAGGAAGCCTGCTTGAAAGGCATAAAAATTCTTCAGATAGACTGAAAATAGAGGGCTTTTTCAAAGTGGAATATATTCAGTCTTCAAAAGTCTGGCTGCCTGTCTAGCAAAGAATATAAAAAAAGATAGATGGTTTCGTCGTACTTCGCACCACTCATTTCATACCATCAGCCATCAACAAGCATTTGCAGGGAGTTTAAAGCATGGTGGAGAAAGCAAGCCCTGCTGTCCTCAGGCCAATTTGTCAGCAATGACCAGCTGATGGTATGGTGGGGGATGTATTTGGATAGTGGGTTCCACATGGCAAATCTCTTTGGCGACGAAAGCAGCGGAAGTTCCTTTAGCAGCATATTTCAGTTTACTAATCCCCCTCAAAATTAACTATGTTTAGAGAACACGTGGCTACTGAACACACATCAGTGGTTTAGCAGAAAGGAATGTAAACAAGGCCTAATAAGTTACAGAAGAGGCTGCTGGCAACCATGTCTAGCTATCTAAGGTGTATTAGCGTAGCCTCCGAATCCTTAATATTTGACAAATCTCACACACCCCTATGAGGTAGGGAAGTGCATTTTACAGCTGGAGAACCGAGGCACAAGGGCCCAGATGAATCAATGGAAGTCTGAAGCATAAATACCTTTGAGGATCTGGGCCAAAGAGATGAGACACCAGAAATGTAAAGGTATTTGGGCATCTAAAGATGCAGAAAGGCGCCTAGTGGGATTTTCGAAAGTGCTCTGATGCCTAACTTCCATTCAACCCAGGACACCTGAGACCCATGCTAGCACCCTAACCATTGCATCATCCTTCCTCTCCTTCTACTCTTAGAAGAAAGGGGACTATGCATTGACATTAAAAGGCAACACTCTAGAAGTAGCCTCAATGTCCTGTGACAGACAAGTAGCATTGTCAAAAACAAATTAGATATTTATGCAACCATGACTATCTCTTCTCTTGCATACGGTTATTATAGGGCCAAATCTGGCTGTGGACTTTAGGTACTGCCACAGCATTAAATCATAATAATCCTACACTAGCATCTGGAAAAAGTGCTGTATAATACTGTGCTATCAGGTGCATTACAGAGGTTTATTCTTTCCTTGAATTAATCCCACATTAATCACTGTCAAAAACAAGGTATCAAACTAGACGGATCACTGGGCAGTTCTTTATGGCCTGATGAGTGCCCTCCGGAGGCTGTCAGAAGTTGGCACAGCTTGTACCAAGTAGGAAAAATCAGCAGACTGCAAAGAGCAGGAAAAGAAATGCTACAGAACAATAAGACGGATAGGTTTCAAGCTTCCTTCAATGGTTTAGCACTGTGTAGCAGAGGAAGAGAGAAAGAGGGGCAATTAAGCTTAATAGCAGTTTTTAAAGCATGAATGTTTAGGATGCAGAGGATGCATTCCCAATTACTACATGTTTCAAGTAGGTATCAAGATCAAAGGAAAGACATGTTAAATTTAAAAGTCGCTCTGAGGCTGCAATTAAGAACATGAACTCCTGGGAAAGTAGAAGGAGTTTGCCGTGGTGGTTGAAAATACAGTAATTATGTACAGAACTAAGATTAGCTATAAATGGTTTTATGACTGAAGAAAATATCCTTCAAAAGGAGTAGCATGTAGGAATTGGGGATTTGTCATGCCTTATACTGCCCACCATGACAATCCTGGAAGTGTTTGGGCCTACTGGTTTCACCTTGTCCGACTTAGCCAACACTCCTTTTTCATGGCACGGGTGTACAAGCAAGAAGAAAAGGATTTGGCAGCTTGGAGCACATGAAGCTGGGTTCTGTAATCTATCAGGCCCATTGACTAGATTCTAGAAAAATCTAGAACAATGTTTGGGAGGGATGGGGGTAGGTTTACGGAAGGAGAGAATGCAGCTTGAACCCCAGACAGGGAGAATTTTCATATTAAAACTTTGGGCAAATCCTAGATATGGAGGTTGAGAGCTGGGAGGCAAAATGAAAGTGACAAGACCCTTCCAGATGAGCAGTTGGCGTGCCAAAATAGTCTGTCTTGGTTCTCCCAAAAAAAGAATTTTTCCGGAAATGCCGCCTCACAAAAATTTTACATTTGTGACTTTTCATCCTGATTTGTGATGAAAAAAAATCTGAGAAACTAAATTTTTCCAAAGGAAGGAATTTCCATTTTCCAGCTAACTCTACCTGTGAACTGTCTCAAGGAAATCTTGGCTACTTTATTAGTTACAGAATTAGGGAAAGCTGCTGTCACTAATTATTCTGACCTGCTCTTGTGGATCCATTTATTTCATTTGACAAGCCAATTTACATGGTCAAGTCACAAGGCATGTCAAGAGGTCCTTTATGCCAAATGCAGATATAGAAGCTGGTTTTTGTCTGTTAACATTTTTATCTGCTAGGAATTAGTCATGGGGAAAAAAAATTCCCCATAAAATCCATGCCCAGGGGTTATGCTTTCCTTGTTCCATGTTAGAATCAATTAGTTCTCCTTCTTTTCAGTACATGTTTGTAAAGTGGGCAAAGACAGATTTCTCTCATTTTAGATCTCATGCCAAGAACTGTTACAGACCAATAAGGAAGCAATGTAACTTGACTTTGGATTCCCATGTGTGGATTTGCCAACCAATAACCCCTGCAGAAGTTAAAACATGTGGCGTTCGTACTGGGTCTAAAGGCTCTAAGCAGTCACTGTCCAATGAGTGTACAACCTAAGCAAAAGACGAGACATCAGGTGGATGCAAACAAGATGCAGGAAGCACTAATAGTCGTACACTGGTAAGTGTGATAAGTAGCAGTCCTAGCACACCAGCTGTCTAGGCATTGATGACTGTTTGGTAGGCATTGTAGCAAATTTTAATCGTTTTAAGGAGAGATTTGGAGGAGGACAATGTAGTGGCTTTGCAGATATTTATGTGGCACTTTTCCCACACAGAAGGGGAGACAATGGAGAAAGTGAAGTGGTGTTTGTGGGAAAATATGACAATAGACAATGAAGGCCGGCATTATTGGTGGAGCAGGGGTAGTCAGCTCAATGGCATAGAAGAGATGATATATGGGTAGAATGGAGTCTTCTCTGTTAGATGGGGGCTCCATAATCCTTGATTTTAACACTCTGCAAATGCACTCCAGTCAAGTTTAGGGACAAGTGACTGACACATTCAGCCGAAATGGGATGTTATTCCCCAATACAGAAGTTAAAGCATCTATAGTGCACGTTCAGAAATATTTGGTCCTCTCGGTTGGTCTAGAGTCTCATTCACTTTGAAGTAAGCTGTTAGTCCCTTTGAAAAAGGACTACCCCGCAAGGGGGAAACGCTGTTTTTGTTATTTAACTTCACGTATTACTTGCATCACATTATTATGTGACTAAAACACCCAGGCTTCCTTTCTCAATCTGTGCTCTTGGCGCAAGGTATGGAAAGGAGAGACTGTGGGATCCTACCTCAGTTAGGCCTTGTCTTAATCAGGGGGAAAGAGGGGCAGTGGAAGTATTTTACCACCCTATATCAGCTAACACATGGTAACAACGTGCAGTAAAATCCCAGGGTAGACAATGCAATTATATTTTTTATCTTGACCCACTAACACATGTTAACACCGAGTGGGACAACCTACTAACTAGTGTTAAAACGACAGTTGTTTTGCCCAATCTAGGATTTTAAGATGGGTTAGCTAACATGTGGTAAAAATACCCACCTTTTCTCCTAGTTTGGATACAACCCCTGAGACCATGTTTCATCCTTGCCATTGATGCATATCTTTCCTGGTGAATGTATTTCTTCGTATTTTAATCAATTTTTTAATATTCTGATTGGCTAATACAGATGGATATTTGCCATTGACCTTAGTGGGAGTCGGACTGGGCCCTAAAATTGAACAGTTCTGACTGTTTCAGTTATAAGGCACAAGAATGATCACCAAAGAACTTGTTTAATTGTTAGTTAGACCAGCAGATTGGGGTTAAATTCTTGGCTGTATCACAAAGTTACGGTGTGGGAAAGTCTCTCTGTCTCAGCTTCTGAGCACAATGGGGTTCTGGTCTCTGTTGGGCCTCCAAGATAATAATAATAATGCATCAACACCAAGACCCCACCGTGCCCTTAATTTCCATCACCAAGAATTCCATGGAAGCCTCCCCTCACCCTTTAAAGTAATCTAAAATTATGTCACAGTACGTCACTTATGATGTATTCTCTTTAAAAACATTCAAACACTGCCCACATTGGGAGCTCAATGATCAAAGGAAGGAGATGTTGAATCTGACAGTTGATTGGAGGCTTCAGTAAAACGTCAACACCAGGGAAAATTCTGTAGAAGACAGAAGCTATTTGATGGCTTGCTCCCTCCTCTCTAAAGTCTCCTGGAGAGACCTGAAATGTTTTAATAAATGTAATTTAGCAGAAAGAGCTACAGTCATAACACATTTTTGTACAAGTCAGTACTACTGTCTTGACTTTATATATATCCTAGGAACTGACCTATTGAACGGAGAGATTCAGCAAGATCAGTGTTCATAAACCACTGGCAGAAATAAGATTATAATTGGGTAATTCAGATATTATTAGCTGCTGGCAGTGACAATTCTCATTTTGGACACAATGTTGTGACAAATGACTTTAAATGCAGTCTTACACTCCTGATACCTAGAAAGCTACTAAAACAAGGCCAACAACATCTTTTGTGCACTAGGAGCTGAAATCGATTAATCAGGGCAGAGTTAAATTTGCCGCGTCTTCCACATGTGCCTAATGAGTTCTTCACTTACTCAAATAAGACTCACAGTGGACTTAAAGGTAACAAGTGACAGTAATCAGCATTGTAATGGTATTTGAAATCTCCCCCTTTGACAAAGGCATTTTCTGTAAGGGCTGATAACTAAATTCCATACTTAATATGAAAATGCAGAGGAGAGAAAAATTACTGGAGGAAGAGAACTAGGTCATACCACCCTGCACATCCCCTGCCTTCCACTCAGAGCACTTGTAAACTTACCTATAACTTAATACTATTAATACTATTATTTAGTAGAAGGAAGTATATTCAGCAATAAGGACCATGAGGACATGCTGCCCCTGCTCCTTCCATATGCAACGGACTCTGCTTGTGGGATCTAAACCCAGGGACTTCAGTGCAGAAAACCTGAGGCTCTACCACTTGAGCTGAAAGACTAAACCCTATAGCAGAACGCAGTAACAAAGTCACTTAAGTGGACCAGGCACTAGAGGGAATCAGAGATCCACATTCTTCGCTGGCCCTGGTTAGGAGGAGGTGGAGAGGGCTCTAGATTCAACTGATTGGGACATGGTTCTACTATGCAGGAATCAGTGACTCGTATAGAAGCTATATATCTCCGTACACCGTGGAGTACAGCTTAGCAGAAGCTCCCTGTCTGTCTTGATGCAGAGGATATTGGGATTTTAAGTGTGGGGATATGGCTTAGTTGAGGCCAGCCGAACATGGCTGCACAGATCCATGCATCAAACCCCCTATGCTTGGAGAGGTGTATGGGGATTATATAGGCTCCTACAGCCTCAGGCCCACAGGAACGGCCACAGTGGTTTTGGGCATGAGGGGTAAGGAAGGTTCTTTTCCTTTATTTTGTAAGGAATTCCTCAACTTGCAGCCCAGTTACTCAAGATCTGCCCTAGCGATAGGGCTTGGCCCTAACTGTATAACTGCTACAGTCCCAAAACAGCTTCCCGTTATCATGAATTTTAAAAATAATAATAAGATGCTGATCATTCATATATTTTATAATCCCAAATAGGAATGAGCACTCATCCAGTCTCCCCACTGCTTCCTAGCCAGAAATTCAGATTACACCTCATCATTTTCAAGATTTTTATCTGACCATTTAATCAGTTTTTGAGGCAGCAAATTTGAGTTTCCCCAAGCTCTGCTTTAGTTCTGACAAACACAACACATCCTAACATTACTGGGGTAGGTTCTCCATCTTGCTCCACTCCTTTTGTGCAGCAGCAGATTTACCATCCCCAAAGAGGCCTCTGGGAGAATTTCCCCCATTTGGTGCAGAGCAGTAGATCTGGCCCTAGGACCCTCATCATCCATCCCTCACAGCCCCCAGTGCAGAGGACATGATGTGGGGGGGGGGGGCGGGGAAGGGGGGCAGGGGAGGGAGAGAGAGAGAGAGCACGCACATGACTGAAGCATGATGCATTCTGGAAATCTTAAACAGGTGCAAGGTCCCTTGGGGACAACTGCCAGCTGGTGTACCTTAGAGCACTCAACAGGCTGGGACTGGGCAGAGCTGTAATCTGTCTTTTAATGTCCTCTTCTCTGCCACGCTGTCCAGCCTGGGCCCAGAAGAGCATTTGCTTCATTATGTCGGACAGTGGTACAATAGCACAGAGATACCTGTATTTGTTAAAAAGTGACACACACTTAAAAAGAACTCAGGTCTCCAACGTCCAATAGGGTATGGGCCTTAAGTCATTTTACTTTAGCTGGCTGTTTGATGTTGTGCATGTTGTACAAAACTACCATAATTCAAGTAGTGTTGGTTAGTTCTGACTGGACACCGGTCCCATGCCATTATTTCTGTTCCCTGACTGGGTAAGCATAACTCTTAGAATCAAATTTCCAGTGTGCATGTTTGCACTTACCTGTTCAAACCTCACTTTCTGAGAATATTCTGTAATAGTCACTTAAAGTTGACCATTTCCGATAACTTTCTCTACAATATTCTTTGGAAAGTGAAATCAAAAGGGGAACAAACACAGGCCAAATGGGCATCCATATATGGTAAAAATCTTGCAACAATGAATTCTGTCCAAAAATTATCCCTTTGCCAAAAGCATTTCCCAAACGTAAGATGACTGGCATATGATTTTGAAATGGTATTTGCATCTGAGCTCAAGATAAACATACCTTAAAAATATCAGTTAATAAACTGTTACAAATTGCCACACAGTAATAAATTTAAAGATAAACCTATCAAGTGAAACTAGAATACTAAGCAATTCTGCCTTTACACACATTATGCATCACTGAGTGGCTTGGAGAATCATTTAATAATGTTTGCACTCACAGACAACCTAGAAAGAGGCAACCCCAAGTCAGATATCTAACTTCTCCACCTCTTTATTCCACTCTCTTTTACTGTATTGTCCATTTTGAAGTTCACATTATTCTCTTCCTTATTCCAACTATATTCAGACACTAAAGGAATCAGTCTAGCCTGCTAGATTCTGATAGCTACATCACACTTTTCACTTGTCAGTTACATTAAATTTCACCGGGTTTATTGCATGCAGGCAACACTTCCTGGCCAGTGTCAGCTCAGACATTTCTTCTTAGGTCACTGATTCTCAGACTTCTATTAAGCATATCCTTGATGGTTTTAATTAATATTTTTTATTTAAGCAATAAAGCACAAGGAGAAGAGGCCTATGAAAAGGTCACCTACTAAACACTGGAAGCTGCAACTTGCAGCTAAGTGCTTTCCAGAGACATGACTGTCTAATAATGTGCCTGTAAACTGGATTTGCCATATGTCTACTGTAAAGAAAAATGGTCAGCTTTACATACTTAAGGAAATTACTTTCATATGTAAAAACTAAGATATCAATGTGTCTGGCATGACTGTGGATCACAGAGTAAAATGGATTCCTAAATTTGTACAGTTCGTGGGATCAATCTGTTTATTTTCAGCCACTTCTGCAAGCCGTGTAAGTGCATGACTCCAACCCAAGCCAATAAGAGCTTGGTGTGCAAAAGGAATGAAGACTCTTCAAATGTAGAGAGAGAGAGCGGTCTTAATACAATCATTTTAAAACCAAGGTTATAAGGCTTCCTATAATGCTAATCTCCAACAAAAATATGTTCGTAGTAACTGACTTCCTGGGTTTCAGATTAAAAGAAAGCTATGCATGCAATTACCATCATAGTGTAGATACATACCTCAGTTTATACCTCAGCAACTTCTTGCATATGCTATGTTAAAAAAAAACCTCAGAGCACCGGGGGGCACCAAGGATAAACAAACAATAAATGCAAATGTAAAAATATTCTTAAAGCAATGACAGCCAAGAGGAACACAAATGTCACAAGCGGATTCTGTCTTTAGTAAAAGGATTTTAGATTTGCATGTACCTGTACTGTGATCTCAAGGGGCCTGATCCAAACCCCACTGAAGTCAATGGGAGAACTCTCATTGGCTTCAGATCAGGCCTATGTCATGCCATTCACACTGTTAAAAAAGCAACAACATTTGTTTTAGTCACCACTACAATATTGTTTGTGTAACAGACATGCACATGGTAGTTTTCCTCAGGTTAAAACAAACAGCACATATTGTAGTGCTTCATAATCATAAGCATCTGTTTAAATCTTTTTATTAACTGTCTGTGGCTTTAATATAGCATTCATGCATAGAGAATGCTGAAGGTTGTACTCCAGTTACCTTTCTGTATGCATCCGATGAAGTGAGCTGTAGCTCACGAAAGCTTATGCTCTAATAAATTTGTTAGTCTCTAAGGTGCCACAAGTCCTACTTGTCTTTTTACAGTTACCTTTCTAACTCCCCCTTCTCAATTGTTTATTAAAAAAAATTACAGAGGATGAAATTGTCTTTGCTGGTTTTCAGCTTAACAGGTGAATTGCATACACATATATTTGAGGAAATGGCTAAGATTTGTTTATATTTGTGTTATGAGAGCCCTGGGGGGAAAACCACCACACATTTAGTGATGGTTGAAAATATTTTTGCCCTGTGGAAAATTTAGATTTTTTTGGCAGAAATTAGAATGGCAAAAAAATGTGGCCAAAAGCCAAAATATATCCAAGTTTCTTTGATATTAAAACAAAACCAAACCACAAAACAAAAAAACGACCACCAATGATTTCCATGAAAAGCAAACACTTTTCGCAAAACCCAGTTTTCCATTTAAAAAGCAGTTTTGACAGAAAATTGTCAGCCAGGCCTAGACATGGTCCCTCATGTTCCAACATAAATGTTCACATGCCAAGAACTCAGTAGTGGCTAAAGATGGAAGCTTCAAATTTGACTTTATTTAGAGACCTTATGAATGGAAGAAAGTTTGATATTTTTAAAGTTGATGTACATTTAAGATGTTCTCTTGGGCACTAGAACATTTCCTATTCACTTAGAACAGCTTTCTTTTAGAGCAATCCATAATGTTTGCGGTTTGCAGGCCACTTCAGTTAAGGACTTCTCAGTTTGTCACAAGAGGCTTCAGTTAAGGATGCATTGGTTGAGGACTCCTGCAATAAGGATACTGCAGTGTAGAATAAGACAGTTAAGGACGTGTTTGTTAAGGATGCATCAGTGAAGCTCTCCTGAGTTAATCCATTCATTCTAATACATCACCACTGAGAGCAAAAGGTTTGGAATTTTACTGAAGAATGAAAACCTGTGTTTACTTATTTATTTTGAAGCAGGCCAAGGAACAGTTCCTTCCCTGCCAGCTGTCAGATTTGCTTTCAGTATTTCTATTGTTTATATGAAAAGGCCAGCTATAAAGGATCTGAGGGGAAAGGACATTGGATTAAGCAAAGCAACAAGGAAGTAATTTATTTTTTCCATTTCTTGAAATCTACTATGTACAATTGGACACAACTCTTTCACAGCCTTCAGAATGGTTGGAAACTGCCAGAGATTCCCCATAGTTCCCTACAATGCTCTTTTCACAAAACAAAAACAGAGAAGTATTAGGAATACAGGTTTACAAGAACATGCTGCTTGTTGGGGATTTTTTTTTCCTAGAAGATATGCTCTAGTTCAGGGGTTCTCAAACTTCATTGCACCCCCTTCTGACAACAAAAATTATTACATGACCCCGAGGGGGAACGAAGCCTGAGCCCACCCGAGCCCCACCGCCTCCAGTGGAAGGGGGGGCGGGCAAAGCCAAAGCCCAAGCTCCACTGCCCAGGATGATGTGGCTCAGACTTCAGCTTTGGCCCCAGGCCCCAGCAAGTCTAACGTCAGCCCTGGAGACCCCATTAAAACAGGGTCCCGACCCACAGTTTGAGAACTGCTGCTTTAGTTCAAACACAGCTATAGGACGTGAGACAGGAGCTAATTTCAGGAAGTCCTATATGCTGTGTAGTTCAGGAGGTCAGACTAAATGATATAGCACTCCCTTCTGACCTTAAAATCTATGACTCTCCAGTAACATGCACCTCTAAAGCTCATTGAAACTATTCCAAAGAAAGTCCAAACAACATGTCATAAAAGTTCAGACTTAAACATTATTTTATTATCTAACATTATGTAGTATTCATGTAATAAACATTTACAGTATAATATTTTCAGTCTCTTATTACCTCTTCTTTCTTGCCACTTATCTATTCAGGGTTGGCTACTTTTATAGCCTTCTTCCAAAACTCATGATCATAAGCCAAGCTGTCATGCAAATTGGTCTGTCTGAGGTCTGCTGATATCCGGTTTAAGTCTTTCGTCCCCTCCCTGTCTGTCTCTTACTAATTAATCATTTGATGTTTCACCTCAAGAAGCAATACTGTCAATGTGGATACAGCCTCTGTAAGTCATTGTCAGTGGTAGGATGAATGGAAGCTGCAGCGTAGGCAGGATTCCAGTATTTAAAATGACTTTGTTGGCTAAAACTAGGGATGGGAAAGACGCTGACGCCCTTTCTAATCTACAGCTTCCATTGTTGACAAAGTAGAGCTGTACGGACGGTGAATTAGGGTGTCAGTTTTTGCTTGGATAGAGAAGGCCCAATATACCATATTTTACCTTCTCTGAAAAGTGGCTATGTAAAAATGTCCCCTTCTCACTCAGTAGACCTGCTCCCATGTGTATTCACAGTTCTATCTGCTGATTTCAGTGACACAGTTACTTTGACTAAGTTTTGCTCCCAGGAGCACTTCAGCACCAAAAGAAGCACAGAAGGAGAATGACCTGGGTTCTGTTCTGGCTCACACCAACACATTGGTTCACTAGGCCTGGATTCACAAAGGGACTTAGGCTCTTAAACCGCAGATTTAGGTGCCTAAATCCAGGACTAGGCACCTGCATTCCACTTCACTGCAATTCAAAAAATAATCTGCTGAAACCTGTTGGTGCCTCAGTGCCGACATTTGTGGAATATAAGTTCCCTAGGCACCTATTTTACTGTCTCTGGGCATAAACACTGCTGCCTCACTCTAGGCATCTGGACACCTATCTCCCGCGTAAGCCCGAGAGCGATTCACAAACTGGGGGATGATAGGCGTTCCTCTGCCTAACCCACCTGCAGAACCCAATCCAGTAGGCGTACTCAAAGCATGCCTACCAGCTCAGGCCCTGCAGGAGAATTCACACAAAGCCAGTGGGGACTGAGAAAGAGGAGGAGGACCTCCCTCATAACTTTTAGTCCAGTCCTTAGGGTACTCAACTAGGATGTGGGAGACCCACAGATCAAGCCCCCTATCCACCTTATAAGAAGAAGGGATTTGAACAAGGATCTGCCACCTCTCAAGTAAGAGTGACCTAATTAATGGGCCTGGGTTAGTCTGAGGGTTTCCCTTCAATCCTTTCCCCAGGGACTGTTCCTTGACATGGTGGGAAGGCTTGCATCCAATGACCCTAAGAGCTGTGCTGGTGGGAGAAGAACTCTTAGTAGGACCATCCAAGCCAGAAAGGTCAAAGGGTAGGGGGCAAACTAAAGGCAGTCCACCAGTCCTCCCAGTAGGGGATTGTGATGCAGGCGAACAAACTGTCCACGTAAAGATGCTTTTTCTGTTACTGAAATAACCCAGACACAAGAAAAATCTGTCACAGATTTGCAAATACAATAATCAACTATGGAGAATCATAAGCTGGACATAAGACAAAGATAGTACTGGCCAACCAACAAATACAGGTGACACTATGATAATGGAGAATCAAAGCCACAAGGAAATTCTTCATCTGAAATGCGGCATCTTCATAGCTAAGGTTAAGACAAGAATTAGGTTTTGGACCATTAGATCGCTTTGAAGCACTAGTAGACTAAAACAAGTTATCAGAGGGTATGTATTATACTTGAAACCTAGCGGATCCAGCAGTGAAGGCATATTTCACAATAGATTTGAAAAGTTAAAGACAGACATTGATGGATAACATTGAAAAACTGCCATTGTTCTTTTAAGAAACATGTGTGGATGTAGCCAGGACTACAGCAGGGATGAAAAGATCTAATGGAGAAGATTGGCTCCAACCAAATATACGAAGGCTTGTTGAAGCTAGGAAATAATTAAAGAAGAGAATTCAGCAAGAACGAGGCAGCAATAAAAGCTATTCTGTGACAAGAATATGCGGACAAAGACAAGGAAGTTAAAAGAGCAGCCAGAAGAGATAAAAGAGAAGGGCTGGAAAATAAAGCAAGAGAAGCTGAGAACACGTTCCAAAGAAGGGATTCTGAAAAGATTTTTCAAATCTCTAAATAACTGACATCACAGACCTTGAACCGTTGTGGCATTGTGAAGGCTTCAGATGGCACAATTTTAGCCTGAGAGGAAGGACAGACAGTCTGTTGGGTGGAACATTTTTAGGTTGTGCTTAACCAGCCAGAACCCCCCCCACACACACACACACATACACGAATCGGTAAAGCCAGTAGATCACTTTCCTGCTTGTCAAACATCTGGAAGAGTAAGAAGATACATCTACACACTCAAATGAGACTGTCCAATGCTACTGTCCTCTTAAACTACTGTAGGCCTCAGAAATGTGGCAGATGGTGGAAGTACACAATAGGAAACAGAATCCACTCTGCCAGGATTGTTTAAGAAGAATTTGGGGAAGTGATTGGAGACATTGTGTAACCAGTGTGGAGAGCTGCATGGGTCAACAGACTGGGGACTCAATAATTAGACAGATGGCTACTGTAGTTTAGCCATATCTTCAGGCTCTCTCGTGGCAGAAGCAAAAGGTACATCTTGGTCTGGATCCCACCTGGAGGGAAGAGAAGGCATCGAGAATAAAGAATGGCCCATTGCAGGATGATCTAAAAGGATGCTGCTTTCACAGAGACAACTTCCCATGGGGTCAAACGTCTTGCTCCAGGCAGACAGCAGTGGGAAAAATGAGATGCTTCGTGTGCAATTCGGCAAAGGAGATTCTAAATCCAAAGTCTAAGTCCCCTCAATCTGCCCTGAGGAAGTTGTTGCACTTTGGATAAAAGTCACTGGGCCAGAGAGCCCGTGCACATCAATATGAGAATTACTCTTAGCCTGGTCATTAGAGCACTCACCCAGAATGTGGGAGACCCTGGATCCAGTCCCACTGCTCCGATGACTCTTTATCCAGCTTCATCAGGAGAAACTGAGGGACATTCTCCATAAGAATATCCCATGGCCTAGTTCTTAGGGCCCTCATCCAAGAAATGGCAGATCCCTGTTCAAATCCCTTCACCTCCCTCATCAGGTTGGGTGGGAGGGACTTGAACTGGGGCTTTTCCTTCATCCTAGATGAGTACTCAAGGCTAAAAGTCCTGAAGGAGGGCCTCCTCCTCCTGCCACCCACAGCTTTTTGCAAGAAATAGCATAGACACCGAACTCCAGGAGAGGGTTTACAGCTGAGAATGGCCAGCAGAGATAGACACCTAAGTCTGGGCTGCAGAGAGGTGCCTATCTCCATGATAGGGGAAGGGTTTAGCAACTTCTCTTCTCCTCAGCTTCTCCCATTGGCTAGCTTAAGCAGCTCCCTGCCTAGCGTACTGGCTTTTGTGAATCATATTCAAAGGCACCTGTCTCTCCCTATTCAATGTATAGGGAGTCTGGGCAACTGACTCGGGCTTTGTGAGAATTACAGTTTTGCTCCTGCAAACTCTCTAAGCCTCTAAAAGTTTAGCGGTGCGACGCTCAGTGTCGCATCACCTAAATCTCTTTGTGAATCTGGGCCTTGGTTCCCGCTGCACTTCCAAATTCTGCCCTCAGTTGTGGTACCTGCCGCTCTAAAGAGGACAGTTGCTGGAACTTCAGAAACAGAATTTAACCTGAAAAATCTTTTATTCATCATCCAGAAAGACGACAACTTGACTTTCAGAGACCAGGTTTAGATTGCAGGAAGGGGGGGAAAAAAACACACCAACCACACTATACCTGTGAACTGGAGCTAATTTGATATGGAAATTGTTAGGACGCTGGAACCCCAAGATGCCATCCTCACAAGGATGCTGCGAGACTTTGTTATCATTGGTAAAGCACTTTCTGTCCTCCACTGAAAAGCCTTATGGAAAGGCAGATAGCAAGCTCATTCCCCCAACTCTGACTCCTTTATGCCATGTAAAAGGGCCAGAGTAGCAAAAAGGGGCCGCTCTAGAGCCTGGGGAGGGTACCTCAGTGCAGGCTCTGCAGGCTGCCTCCCAAGGACTCCCTTCACAAGCCATGGCATAGGGGGCTTGTTGGAGAAATGACTGAGGACAAGAAGGGCCATGGCACATGGTGCTATGGAGAGTCCAGTCAGCATTAGAGCCCATAGAGGGGCCCAGAAAGGCTGTAACTTGGAGTGCCCCCAGAGCTGTTTTTCTGATGCTGTGGGTCTCTTCAGTCTCCAGAACAGCCCAGTATCAAGAGAGTGCAAAGGTGGCTTAAAGCCACCATTGATTGGCCTTCCCTGCCACTGCACTGCAAGTTCAGTACAGTGCTTCTAAGAGGCGCAGCACAGAATCTCAAGTATTTTAGTGGTTGTGCCGGTAAAAGCTTCCGTCGTTAACGATGAAAAACAGTTTCCACTCAAACACATTTTTACATGCTCATAGCTACAGCTAATGGAAATGCAGTACCTCACTCTTTGCTTGAATAAAAACGTGAACTGGCTTGGCCTGTGTCTATTCCCCTTTTCATTAATGTTCCAGGAGAAGAGTTTACCGGCAGGAAAGTTAATAGAAATAGTGAATTTAAAGTGGATGTTATAGAAGATTCTCGGTAAGTGAGTTCTGAACTTGTAAGTGCAAGTGTTCGCACTGGGAACCAGATTCTAAGAGCTACACTCATCCAATCAGGGAACAAAAAGAATACCATCAGCTCTATGTGTATTCAGAGACAAGACAGCTTGAAGTTTGGATAGTAAATACAACCTGTTAATTAACTACAAATAATTTTCAGAAATTATCCATCCAATTAAGGTACATACATCTGATTCTCTCTAACTCCTCATGTTCAATTCACAAACAAGAAAGGAGGCTAAGTGTGCTGAATAAATTATTTGCTATGAATTATTCACGCATGGGTCTTTGCTTACAGGTATTTACAAGTTCAGCTACTGGAGCAGAAGTTTGCAAGCCCAAAAGGGTAGTGGTTTCGGAGCAATCAATCAGGTTGACACATAGTCAACCTGTGGAACTCTTTGCCAGAGGATGTTATGAAGGCAAAGACACTAACAGGGTTAAAAAAAGAACTAGATAAATTCATGGAGGATAGGTCCATCAATGACTATTAGACCTATTAGTGTCCCTAGCCTCTGTTTGCCAGAAGCTGGGAATGAGCGACAGGGGATGGATCACTTGATGATTATCTGTTCTGTTCATTCCCTCTGGGGCACCTGGCATTGGCCACTATCCAAAGACAGGATACTGGGCTAGATGGACCTTTGGTCTGACCCAGTATAACTGTTCTTATGTTATGTTATGAATGGGTGGTGGAGCTTGTAAACACAGCCAGCTGTTTACCGATACATACTGATACTCCTCAAGCCCATTAGCTCCAGAGAAAGGTGGCGACAAGCTTTGTGGACGAAACTAGTAGGTCTTTAGCAGAAGAGGTCCACAGCTGCCACAAACTTACAGTATTTGCCGTGAATGGAGCTATTGTACTTTGAAAACTCTGGAACGGACTATATCTGCTGGAGAAGTTGGTAGAGGCAGTTCCCAAAGCAAATGAGAGCCGGGAAGGCTTTTACATACCTGAATGTCAGTCAAATCTTGCGGGAAATGTATTATCTTCAATTGAGCAAGAGCTATAAAAACAAACCGAGTTCAGTCCATCTAGGTTTACTGCACCTGTACTTGAAGGAACGTCCAAGATCTCATGGTAAAGCCTGAGCAGCTTGACAGCTGCACAAACACTTACAAGATCCATTGGAAAGTTGTGGTTATGCTACATGAGCTATAGTCTGTGACTATAAAGCTCCATGAGCTAACATCCTAAGTCACTAATAAACTTAATATAAAGGAATTTTCCTTTGTTTCCCCAGAAAGAAAACTTTACCCTTCACTGTTAACTTCTTGATATTACACTTATATAGTCTTTATTACTGTGTTCCTATCTCAAATGTATATTTTCACGTGTTCATTAGTGTGCACTAAAATACATGGGATGGGCAACACAGTCAAGGTCAGCATTACAAGAGACACCTTCCTCCTGGAATCTCCTGACTTTTCAGGGCTTGTTTTTTTGCAACTTTAATTAGCACTAGTATTTTATGCATTTCATTATTGTTATCCTCTTGCTTTCAAATCTTCATTGCTCTCTTAACATAGCTAGTCACAAATCCCCAAATGCAAAAGAACAGAGAAGCACAATTTGTCTTTTTTTGTTAGTAATTCCATTACAAACAACATTTGGATCCAGGTTGTGTGTAAGTTACTCATTGATAGTTCATTGTCTCCTACCCTGGGTGATGTTGGATGGGATCCTTTCATACCTTCTTCCTACCCTGGGCGATGTTGGATGGGATCCTTTCATACCTTCTTCCTTTAACCCCTTCAGCTCTAAAGCTAATACCCATAGCCACCGGCAAAATATATTTGGCAGCTTCAAAACAGAGGTTTCCATGTTTTAGAATGATTCTTGCCCTCCACCTCACCTCCACCCCCTAAACAGCAGTATCACATGGCTCCTTCTGCTTCTAGATATTCCACGTGCTACTGTTGCATCAGCCCGTTCATTGCTGCTGGACATTTTGCTGCTACAGCGTCTTTTCCAGCCAAAAGGAATGTTTCTACCATCCTCTCTTAACTGGGAGGATTCTAGTTAAAGTGTTATTCACGCTACACCACAGCTGCCAGTCGATCTAAGCTATGCAATATGAGTTACAATAGTAGTGTAAGTCAAGTTGGGATAGCTTAGATCTACTTACCACAGGGTCCACACTATGTTATGTCCCTGGGAGATGCTTTCCCACTGACATTGCTTCCACCTCTCATTGAGGTGGAGTACAGAAATCAAAGGGAAAGCGCTCTGCCATCGACTGAGCAGGTCTTCACTAGACCCGCTAAATCGATGCCGCTGCTTCCATAATGAAGACAAGCCCGTAATGTACAGAAAATGTGCACTGCTTTCAAAGCACTCGTCCAACTTAATTTTCACTGAGGGGACCTTGTGGACCTAGATCCCAGTCCAGCTTCTAAGGAAGTCAAGGCAAAGCTCCCATGAATTTAAATGGGTTAAAGAGGAGGCCCTTAAGGAACTGGCAGACTAGGCCAAATTCTGCCGTTAGTTATACTCATTGCTCTGCCCTCATATACTCCCATTGCTTTCAGTGGCACCAACACCTGCTGCAGTTCCACATGTGAAGAGGCTGAGCTGCAAGTTAAAACTCCACTTAGCAGCTTTAACTTGTGACTTTTTACATGAAGCTCTTAGAAGGAGTTGTCCTGAGTAGAGGGTATTTGGCCACAACTTTTTAAAAGACCATGCCCACTATGAGTGAACAAGCCATGTCTGCGCACCAAGGTTATGCTCACACTGTTCTCTCTTGGATTCATAAAATGGCAGTGTGCGTGTGGCACACTTCTGAGTGCATTAGATATAACTGACACCTTTTTGTCTAACGTGCACTACACACAAAATGGGGTGTTTGGACCCCTGGAATATCACCACCATCTGGCAGAAGAAAAGGAAAACAGAAGACAAAACTAAAAACTGGATGAAAATGGCATGCTTGCTAATCAGTTTTCCTTTTTAGGTATCAAGCTATTTGCAAATGTAGCCATGAAATTCTGACTGTACCTATGAAATTACATTGCTACCATTAAGAAAATATAAAACGTTGGCCTCTTCATGCTCAAAATGGAGTAGTTAAGTGGGAAAAAAAATTAAGCTAGCAATATTAGATTCTTGCTACAGTATATGGGGCAAAGGTTCTCATTTTATGATACCATATAAACTCATAAAACTGCATTACTTCATGCATTAAACGTTTTATGAACAAAGGTAACTTGTGTCTGAGCGTTAAATAACTCATATGTCAGAATTTAAAGTTAAAAATAGTAACAGCTGTGAGGAGTGCATCTGGATTCTTTAAAGGTTCTATTTATATTCATGTAATGATATCCATTAAATGGTAGTTCCTCTTGAGTTAGCAGCAAGCAATTGATAATCCTTCTGATGGTTTACAGCAGGAGCTCAAATGGCCTAGCAGACATGGCCAGTGCAACCAATTACTTGGTTCTGGGAGCTGTGACTGGATGGGTTAAGAAGTAGTCCAGGTCCAGGACTGGCCACTGGGCAAGTCACGCACAGGCAAAGGCGGGAAGAATCAGGTTTTACTTTGTATCTGTGGCATGAAGCATTGTTCTTTCCCTTCTCACTAGTTTGCCATGCCACTGAGCCAAAGATCTGGTAATGGTACTCGACCAACAGCACTTTCTTTCTAGTGGATAACCACGGCAAAGACGGGATCAGACTGACCTGCTGCTGGGTTAATCAAAGCCATCATTCATGTGTTATAGGACATTCACAGCTAAATCCTTTAGAGATCGTAGAAAACAAGTCCATTGCAGCCAGTGGAATTACATCTGGGTAAAATGTTAGAGTTCAAAAATGGGTTCATTGTGCCTTAGTAGTCCTCCCTAAAATGACCAGACTACCACACTTTCCTACTGCCACGCACTAATATAAAGGAGATCAGAATCAGACCCTTGGTACTAAACAACTCTACAGTGTAAGGATAGAAAACCCAGCAGAGAAATCAAGGTTACAGGCATTCTCTCATTTTCCTACAAATTATGTATCTAGCTGAAACATCTGTCTGCTTTTGTAATGCAGTGCCTTATTTTTCTTTTGCTCCACTTATATCTCACTTTTATCTTTTGTTTTCTTCACTTCAGGTAGAATATCTTGAAATTTGATTTCATGGGCTTTCAGATTGTGCTTTAAAGAAAGCACTAGACATTCTATATAGAGGAGCGTGAAAACATTAGGACAAGCTCAGCAAATATAAACTGGAGAGAGACCCCCCAGATGCATGTTTGCTGTTAATGACCAGGATGGGCTTTGAAATACAGTATAAATCTGCACTGCATCCTGCTGTGAGGAATTCCCCCAATACTTGGGGTGCAAAAAAATCTGCTCTACTCTATATTCCTCCTAATAAAGACTACCTGAATTTAGTGTAATAATAATAATGCTAATTCCTCCTTCTTCTAAAAATCCCATCACTGGGAGCCAGAAGTGTGTCTTACAACTGCACCAACTCTGAGCTGCATACAGGCTTTCTAATAGACAGTTGTCTTAAAAAGCCTTATCATAAATAGACCATTGGTAAACTCCCTCTCAGTATGACAGACAATGGTAAGACATGGCTTTCCAAATGGTATCATAATATCTCCACGTGTGTTACGTATTTCATGATCCTTGGCAACTTAGGTGATATATCAGTATCGAAAGGAGGAGTGAGCTTACAGTGTATTTGGGGATGCAGCAGTTCTGCAAAATTGAAAAAAAAAGAAAACCAGATGTTTGCAGCCAATTCCTGTAATGCTTATGCTAGAACAGCATAAACTGCTAGCTTTTCCCCCCCCCCCAATAAAAAAGACACCCCACACAGTTATAGTGTGTAATTAGAGTGTGAAATGAGAGTTTAGATGACCACTTGACATATTTACCTGTAGCCTAAGCCCTGTGGAACTATGCATTTTATAAATATAACATCAAATAGCATCAAATGAGTAGACCCTGATGTCTATTCTCGCTCATTTACAAATACAAGTGAGATGACTTTTTAAACGGAGTAGCTGAAAGAGAGAGAAAAAAAATAATTTGTATTGAACAGCTGTGGGTAAACATGCAGGTCCATTTAATATTTCCCAATTAAGCAGAGAGCTTAGAAATGCCATAGATAACAGAAATGCCTTGGGTGGTGTATTACTTGTGCATCACATTTGAAGGGTGTACCTGAAACTCATCTCCAGTATTCAGCCACTGCTTATTGCCGATACGCTAAGTAGTCTATGGGAGGTATTTGAACGTGGGCGAAGGGGAGGGTTCTTTCCAGCATTGTATTTGATAGCGTGAACTTAATTTATTTATGGCTGGCCTTGTTGCATAATATTCCACCATACTTTATATTAACTGGCTACAGGTCATGTAAATTCCAGCAGTGCATATTCCTTTGGTGGATGTGTGGAAGGGGAAGTTATAGAAGCACAGTCTGGGTTAAAAAGGCAATGTTGTCCTAGAGTCCACTGTTGGATTGTTTCTCTTAGGACCCCATTATTGTGGGCAGCATACACTAACAGGCAATTGCATACCTAAAATGCATGGACAATAGAGATAAATATTTAGATAAGGCAATCAAATGTTCCCTCATGCACATGTGATAATGTTAGTACATTTTGAGAACACACACACACACACACACACACATTATTTACCTGCAGCTGGAGCTGACACTAACATATAGATTATACAGGCTTGAGGATGGGGACTTCCTTTTCCAGGAGCTTTGCAGGTGGTGTCAAATCCTACAGCAGCAGCAGATATTTTGGGAATAATATTTGATGATTCAGAAGCAGAGCTGAATCAGGATAAGAAGACTGCCACTTCTCAGGCTAACAGGATGAGGTGGAATGGTTAGAACAGACACTCGCAGATGGTGCTTATCCATAAAGACAAACCTATTTAGCGGTCCGTATTTATGTGGCTTATTTGTATCCTCTCCTCTGGTATTTCAGAAGCTTTCAGGCAATGCATGTCCTTTGGTTAAGAGATGTATAGTGCACTTGCCAGTCAAAGAAATGAGAATGGGGGTGACGTGCCCAGAAGTTTTAACTTCCGTTGGTTCAAGTGTCAGTGGTGAGGAACAGTCAATTATTTTTCAGTATTATTGGGCAACAGTAGAGGGAAACAAAATGGGAATTCAGCACTGAAGAAGATCTATTTTCCCAGTAACTGATCTGTGGGCTCCTTTTCATGTCTCAAGAGCTTAATGGTATATTTCTCAACTGCAAATTTCTGCAACAGTGTTCCGGCTCATACTTTAGGAAAGTTCATACTTTAGGAAAACCCTTTCTACATGACATTCCCTAAGAACTCCCTGATAATGCCAAGAGAAAGTCCTGAATTGTTTAAGTGGAGCATTATTGTGCCTACATAATAATAATGTTTTGTTAACTGCGGGGCTATTAGGAATATTCTGGTATTCGGTGGTAAACCGTATGCTAAATGCTGACTATTCAAGCATTTATCCCACAAAGCACATCCACAGTCCCACCAAGGTCAATACAACAACACACCGGCTTAACGCTGGGTTGGATCAGAGTGGTCAGCATCTCGAAGGACCGAACCATAGTGAGTGAAGACTGTCTAAAAGAAGGAAGTTTGAAACATTTAGGGAATGATTCTCAAAAGTACCAAGCACCCACAACTGAAGAGGTGGCTGCCTGAAAATAAGGTCCTCTAGACAATAAGGTCCTCTGGAACAATTTTTCCTTGTCTGCCTTTTAAAAATGTGACTATCTGGTGTTCAGTGGTAAGAAAACTAGAAGTTCTTCTGCTGCAGAGCCAAACCCAGCTACAGGGTTTTTATTTGACTCATCCATTGAAGAAATGGGTGCACCCAGGAAGGGGAGGCACTGGCCTGAGATTTCCCTGGAGATTTTCAGTCAACATGTGATTCTGTATTCGCTGTGCCCATGAAAGCATTCAGCCTGTTTCCAGACACAAGAAGAAGCACCTGCAGAACTAGGCTCAACTATTTATTTGTGTTGCTCTTCGGCACGTTGCCATTGTTGAGAAGACCCAAGGGAGTGCTGGGAGATGGCAGACAGCCTGGTGAGAGCAAAAGACGATTTTGAGCTGATTTTTGGTTGTTAAAGGCGTGCAGCACTGGTGTCGCGACTTTGGTTTGTCTGTGTGTTCCTGTTCTTACTGGAAACGTAGCGTTCCATTTGCGTTTAAAGTTCGTACGCAAGAAGGTAATGCGGGCAATCTGAGCCCAGACCAGGAGCCAGGATGTCAAGTTCTAATCCCAGGTCTGACAATAGTCCTCCTCAAAGCCTTCGGCAAGCCACCTAAACTCGCAGCCTCGCTACCCAAATCTGTAAAACAGGAAAAATTTGAACACGCCTTCAGCATGCTCATTTTTTAAGAAGTAATATCAACTTGGGCTTAATAAGAGGCACCGAGGCTGATTCGATAATTTAGCCCACAGTATAGTTAAGAGGAAGCGTTACAAGTTGTTATTGTGAAATATGCACTCCATCTTCTATTTTATGCCCTCAGAGTGGCTCCTGTTAACACTTCTGCTCACATAACTCCCTGTCTACACGACCACAAGAAATACGGCCACCTAAACTGTATTCCCTCCTCACAAAACCCCAGTCTTCTCAATCTATGTCCCAGTTCCTCAGTGCCCCTTGAGGAGGGCTTAGTGAGGGGAAGTGGGTGGGGAACTAAGAGCACTTCCCAGGGTTAGATTGTGTAACGCAGTGGGGAGACGTTGAGATAGCCAAAAGTTCAGATGGTTATTAGAGTGCAAGCAGCTGTGTCATAAATATAAAGGGAAGGGTAAACCCCTTTAAAATCCCTCCTGGCCAGAGGAAAAATCCTCTCACCTGTAAAGGGTTAAGAAGCTAAAGGTAACCTCACTAGCACCTGACCAAAATGACCAATGAGGAGACAAGATACTTTCAAAAGCTGGGAGGAGGGAGAGAAACAAAGGGTCTGTGTCTGTCTGTATGCTGCTTTTGCCGGGGATAGAACAGGAATGGAGTCTTAGAACTTTTAGTAAGTAATCTAGCTAGGTATGTGTTAGATTATGATTTCTTTAAATGGCTGAGAAAAGAACTGTGCTGAATAGAATGACTATTCCTGTCTGTGTGTCTTTTTTGTGACTTAAGGTTTTGCCTAGAGGGATTCTCTATGTTTTTGAATCTAATTACCCTGTAAGGTATATACCATCCTGATTTTACAGAGGTGATTCCTTTACTTCTATTAAAAGTCTTCTTGTAAGAAAACTGAATGCTTTTTCATTGTTGTAAGATCCAAGGGTTTGGGTCTGTGGTCACCTATGCAAATTGGTGAGGATTTTTACCAAACCTTCCCCAGGAAGTGGGGTGCAAGGGTTGGGAGGATTTGGGGGGGAAAGATGTGTCCAAACTATGTTTCCCAGTAAACCCAGTTAAAGTTTGGTGGTGGCAGTGGAAATCCAGGGGCAAAGGATAAAATTAATTTGTACCTTGGGGAAGTTTTAACCTAAGCTGGTGAAAGTAAGCTTAGGAGGTTTTCAAGCAGGTCCCCACATCTGTACCCTAGAGTTCAGAGTGGGGGAGGAACCTTGACAAGCTGCATAACTGAGAAATAAGTATGCAACTAAGTTAACTATGCAGGTTCCGGGTGCACCAAATGATTGGGGCAACGATACTTACACTGTGAAAATTAGTCAATTAACGTTAATATAGCACCTTGATAATGAAAAGAGCTACGTGATATAATTAATGTCGTAAGGGCTGAAACAAACATGATGACTGAATGGAATCAGGGGCTTGCTGCATTAGTTAAATCTGCCTCAGGTCCTGGCTCACCTCAAGAATGGAAGTTCTTTGGGTTTAAACAAGGAAGAACATCCGAACTTTACAAGAAATCCTTAAAAGAGAAGAACATAAATGACCAGAAGACAAAATACCAGTAAATGAATATTTAACCACAAAAATGAATTTACACTATACAGCACTTTAATAAAAGGAACATATACAACACCTAAGGACCTGACATGTTGAGGTTGAACCCGAGCGTGCTCTCTTATGCAAAATACTTATCCCAGGAAGGGCATAGAAAAGGCACCCTAAGCGTGGGCATTCCTTTGAAAGCACACATTACAGGGCCAAGTTTCTTGTTGCCAGCAAAGGCTAATGGGATTTATTTAAATAAATGTTAAAACTTCAGTTCGTGTTCAGTTTATTTCTTTAACACAACTCCTAGTCTAAACATAAGGTTAAGCAGAGTTGACATTTTAAAATTCACTCTTGCTTTAGCAATGGCATTTAAAGTCATGTGGGAAGCAGTTTCATTACTAACATTTACTCTATGGGACAAAGAGCAAGCTGAAAGGAGCAAGAGAGGGGTGGAATTGCTGTGGTGCCTCAAGTGGTTCGACACTGTGATTAATGAACATACAGGGCCACATTTAAGTGAAGGCAGAGTGCCAGATTTAATTAGCAAGCACTTGTGATGGACTTATCTTCCAGCAAATAAAATCCCAGCTACTGTTTAAAGTCACTTAGGGATACGGATTGTAGACCTGAAATTTGTACTGTTCAGAATCACAGAAATATTGTGATGGCCACATCATATTGTTTAAGGATAAGGGGAATGTTGCAAGGCTCAATATTGCTAATTTGAAGAGTGCAAATGTTCAGGGCCACACTTTCAGCTACCATTGAAAACTACATCAACTAATCTATGAAAATAGACAGCTAGATGCCCAAGTAGCCAACACACTCAAAAATGCGGGACTTTGAAAATGAAAACAGATATGCCATCAATTACTTTTTACCTCTGAATGACTCCTGAATGCCTAAATCCCTTTTGAAAATTAGTTTTAGGCTCCTACATCAGTTTGACATTGTGACGCTGAGCACAGCAATGCCCAAAAAGCTTTAAAAATCTGGACATGCCTAGCTCACGTTTGAAGGTGGGACTTAGACACTGCTGAGAAATAGTATCCACAGTATCATGCTGCCATAATTTGACACTCTCTTGCATACTATTAGTTCATGGTTGAGATGTGCCACCCAGGATAATTCATTTTAGATTAATCTTTTTCATATAGTTTCTTGGGACACTGATCTCTGAGCACAGGTATGTCTGAGCACAGTCTGGGACACTAAACTCTGAGTACAGTCTGGAAGATGATCACTGAATTTTTCCAGGTACCAAAATGACTCAGAGGTCCATTCTTTCTGAAAAATACTTGGAAGGGCATCAGGGAGAATAAAGCCAGGAGTGATGAAAAAACAGATCTATGAAAATAAGGGGGAAGCTTACACACCACCCTTGCAGGAGCTTTGCTACCTCTATACCATGCAGAGAACCACCGAAAAGTTGACGTAAATGCCTTTTTTCCTTTCAAGGGCAAACTCTGATTGCAGTAGGGTGGTCACCGATGCATCCCTAGAAACCAAACATTCCGGGATTTCTGGGAATGGCATGGGCCCACCCCCACCTGCGTGACCGAGGCAACATGCTCTACACCACACAAAACCATGTTCAGTTTTGTCTCAGTACCGGATTGGGGACAAACCTTAGAAAAGCATGACTTTGGGCTTAAAACTGGAGGATTGGACCAAGGTTGCAGAGCTGGCGTTTGGGGCCTACCCACTATTCAGCCTCTGTTGCCCCCACATTTTTGAGCCCCTGTAAGTCTTAATGCTGACCTCAGCTTCCAAATCATTTATTTTTAAGCCATGTTGTTGCAAAGTGTATGCTTCAAAACATAAAATGGGCCCAGGACTGAAAGTGTGTCCTGGCAGTTTCCCCTGAAACTCACAGGTTATTCACGGTCTCCATCACAGCTGCCCAAGGCCAGCTATGGCAGCCCAGGAACCTCATAGCCACAGGCTCTCCAGTTTTGGAGGGGCACCTTGCAGGAGCTGCTAACGCAGCCTCTGGCCATAGGGGACTCAATGGACGCATCAGATCATCCAGTACCCCCACAGAGAGTGATGTAGCTGGAATCTCAGTGTGCACTGCCTAGGGCAGTCCTAGGAGGAATTCTGGCTAACTCAGAAGAGCAACTCTTACATCCCCCTGGTGCTCTTAAATGCATGAAAGACTCAACGTATCCCTTAATTTCCAGCACTCATTGGGTCAATTAATAAATCAAGATACAAAATTTAAACATAACGCATGCCATGTTTTAATGACTCTGGAGAGAAATGGCTACTCGTGACTATGATGCTTTCTGTGGCTGATCTTGGCAGCTTTTGTTTATCCTATTAGAAGTGCTTGCAAATTTAACGTTTCTTAACAAACCGGGACCTACTTTGAAAAATAAAGCTCTCTGTTTAGTCTGAATTAAGCCTCTCTGGTTTGTTTAGGTGACTATTTCTCTTTTTAGCAAGTTCAAGGGAAAATGAAAACAAAGGCTAACCTTAAGGGGGCATTTCCTTTGAAAATTTCAAATCAGCCTTGGCCATGCCAAGTCTTGCTTTATTTATTGCCTGATTTTTCTAGAATGTAAAGACATATCATCCAGCAAGTGACAAAACCAGCTTTCATGAGACAGTCTGATGTGCATTTTATTCTGGTAGGGGGAGAGTATTTTGAAACTCCAGCTTGGAAAAGACATTTCCTGATCTTTTAATACAATATTCTCCCTAGAGAAAGGGCCATGTACAAGCTCCATGGATGTGTTTGACTCCAGCAACTTTTAAAGAAAGTGCCTGCTCTTCCTGAGTTCTAAAAACACTTGGCTGGATGTTTATGTACCAAAAACACAATCCTTTCCCATTAAATTTAACAAGTTTTGCATGCCCTGAGAAGTGAAAAGAGCGGGCAAGAATTCAACACAAGCAACTGTGCAGAGTAAAACAAGCTTAGGGCTCAAATGCCAAACTTCAAGAAACAATACGTCCTCGAATCCACAGCAAAGAGGTTTTTGTTTGTTTGTTTTTAAGATTATGTACCGTGCTATAAAAAAGGATATATAGAATATTGTAACACCTGACATTATTGGGGTGGTGGACATCACAGTTCTAACAATACGTTATGTGACCTTTGAAAAAATTATTTTTGTTGGTGAAATGGCATGATATGGGTAATTATAATCTGGATAAGTGTTGGATCAATAAAAGAAATCTTTTCTCAAATTACTGAACATGATTTCCTTCCACCTCTCCCCAAATAATACAGCCAAGGATATATTTTAGGGCTGTGTTAATATTTCCATCCAAAGTTTATTAATAGTTTTGTGCTGAAAATTGGCACACAGGCTATCAGCACATGTTTTTGCACAGTGTGAAAGATCCATTGGGTTGGGTTTTGTTTGTTTTTAAGTGTTTTGATGGGTAAAAAGGACTTCAACTGGTTTCAGACCTTCATAGTGCTTTACTAGCAAATCAAGTTGTTTAAAAATACCCTGACATTTGGTTGACAATTATAGAAGGGGATTTGGTTTAATGTAGCACCTTTCTTACTTAAGGTACAGTACTACAAAGCAATTTATAGTGTATTATTTGTATTACTGTAGTGCCTAAGAGCCCTAAATCTGGACCAGGACCCCATAGTGCTAGCATAGAATCAATTCACTCCTCAGACTTCAATAGTTGAACACCTCCCCAATATCTTGTGCACAGCCTTGAACATCAGCTCCTGACTGAGAGGGGTAATGTTGGCTAGAACACCAAGGTTCTGACCTGCACTTTCTAAAAAGGACATTTCTTAATGGGTAGAAGGGACCTCGATTCAATATTTCAGCAGAAGGACAAAGTTTGTATGAGGACAAAGGCCTAACCCTGCTCCCACTGAAGTCAGTGAAGGTTGTACCATCAATTTCAGTGATCACAGGATCAAGCATTGGATCCTTACAATACTTAGTATCGCACGGGGGTATTAACAGTGGGAGTGAGCACAAGTTCTGAAATAGTACATGAAACTAAGACCAGATGCCCCAGAGGTAGGAAAAACCATCAACTGAGCCATGGAGGCATTGTTATTTTGAAACAAGAGTAACATGAGAATATGGAGTTTACATCTGATACTGTCCAGAGACAAAAGGGCACTGAAGACAACGGGAGTCTTACCATTGATTTCCACAAGCTCTGAATCACAAGCTGTGCAGAGGGAGTGCAAGGCATTGCCAAGCCAGAAAGACAACACTTTAGCCCCCCACTCTGCATTGGTATAAATTATTACAAAGTTGCAAAGTGGAGGATCAGGCCCTAATACCTTAAAAGTGGTGCACGCAGAGCAACTATGTTTTCCCATAACGTTTGGTTGACTCACGTACTCTTCTAAACTAATCTAAAAAGAGGGAAAAAAAGGTTGTTCCAATTGATCACATTTTTAAATGTAACCAAAATGCGTGCGCACACACACACACACCCCTAGCTGCAGAGCACCCATTTGTGCATTATTATCTGTTTCCTATGTGGAACTCCACACTATTGAAAAAACTTTTAAAAACTTCCCAGCACTTTCAATTAAAATAAAAAATATATATTCTTAATTTCCTATACTAAACTACTGGATGGTGTTTCACTATTAAACAGTTTCCATCATTTCATCCCAGTGATGCATATGAATATAGGAGATACACTCTAAGTGCAATCCAGTGTGGTAAGTCAAACACCCTGTGTCTGATACTGGCCAGTAACAGATCATGGTGCAAGGAACCCCACGAAGAACAATTCTGGAATATCTGAGTTGAATTTACATCAGGGAATGCTTAAAATCCCGGTTCACTCTCTCTCTCTCTCTGATAGCCTAGAGGTAACGTTTCCAACTCAAACACAAAATGTAAAGAGATTCAAAATGGCAGGCTGGTCTGAACAGTTGAGGCAGATGGAGCCTACACGTTGCTGGAAAAAAATGAGACCTAAAGTAATGCGTGCTGCAATAACTGAACACAACCAGACTAAAAGAAGTGAGCTTCAACGTTAACTTCAAATTTCCTTGATTTTAGGAGTTTGAGTTACAAGCTTACTTTAATGGACTTTTTGCCTAAACCCTGCAAGATTTTTTTAAAAAGAGGCTCATAAAAAGCAGCTGGTGAAGCATTTAGTAATCATGCATTGATGAGCCTGAGACTAATGGTACAGGTTTTGTATGAATATGATTAGTGTTTGTTTCTGTATTTCAATCACCATCTCTGACAAAGCCGCCAATGGATTTGGCAAGAAGTCAGATTATAGCTATTGCCTTTAGACTTAATGATTTAGATCACAGCGTATTCTTTTCTACTAGCAATAGATTGCCTTTATACTTGCCTTTACAATTCCTTTAGTGTTCTCTGTTAGTTATTTGGATTGCACGAATACCCCAAATTTACTAGAAACTTTCCAAAGACAAAGGAAGGCACTGCCCTGAAGAGTATATGCAGTCTAAACAACAAAAGGGATCGGTTTGAGGAAAGGGTACTGGATGCATGAAAATTCTCTGGTCTGTGTTACACAGGACATAAGTCTAAGTGATCATAATGGTCTCTTCTGACCTTGAAGTCTATAATATAAAAGCAAAATGATCAACAGGCACACGCCTTCCTCGTTGTTTAAATGAAACATATTTGAATCTTCTGCAGCCCCCTTCCTCCATAATTCAACCCTTTGGCTTTCTCTCACACCAGCTTCAGTTGCAGTGTCCTCATGTCCCTCCCTCCGACAGATGAGCAGGCCACTCACCTATTTCATTTTGTAATGATTAACTTTCAGCCAGTGAGAGAGAGAGCAGACATTCTATAAGATGGGCCAAATCCTCAGCTGGTTTAAATAAAAAGAGCCCTAGTGACTTCAATAGAGCTATGCCAATTCGTAGCTGCTCGGGGTTTGACCCAGTAAATATTGCTGTGAATAAGACTTCTTTTATGACTGTGAAGACACTTTTTATGAAGCTGTCATAACAAAAGTAATGTTCAATTTCTAGCTTACCTCAGTCAAAACATGTACTGGAAAAAAACTCGTCGCTTTTTATGTCATTAATTCTAGTGATCACCTCATTCTGTTACATACAAGGTTCAACTCCCAATAACTCTATAACTAGAAACGACATGTGACATAAAATAGTGCCATTCACTTTAAAATATACAGATCAGAATAACAGAACACATGTAAATTCTGTTGAAAGGTTTAACCACTACTCGCATGTATCGTGAATCTTGTGATCTTTAACCATTCCTATTCCAATTTAGAACTACTCAACCCAGTTTTACAATCACTCTGAGACTAGAACACGAGCCAATTTTAACAGGCTCTTAAGAGGGTTTTTTTTCCCTCCAAGTACCTAAGTGGTTTCCAGAACTTTACAAATAAATATTCAACTGACAGTGAAAATGCAGAAAATAGATTTGGGTCCCTATTTATTGTCTCTCCACTGCTCTTCTAAACCATTAGTGAAAACAGATGTCAGAATATAAATCTTTAATAATAAATAATAAAATAATAATCAAATAAATAATAACAACAATAATTCATTATTGCATTCTCATTATCATTCATTAAGAAAACAATGTATGTCTCCAAAGTTCTGCTAACAAGATTGCCCACTGGCCAAAGCATTTGCAGCCGGGCTACCCTGATGCCACAGAAAGAAGAATTTCAGCACATGAACCCAGTACAGGCTAAACGTAAGTGGTTAGAAACCATGAGGTTTTCTGCTTCTTTGCCAAAGAGCTTAGAGTATCGATGCATGCAGCTTTTTATGAATGTATTCCTAGATCTCACTGATGAGAGGGGAATATAGTGATAGAGCGACCTGCTCACACTGCTGAAAAGAACATTATGCTATGGACGTTTTCATTTGAAATAAGAGGGCTGTACAGGGGAAAAAATGTAGATCTAAAAAGGAGGTAACAGTCACAGTTAAAAGTACAGGGATATTTAAGTTCTCTGTTCAGAGCCAAACTGTTGATCACTTTGTACCAAAATCTTCTGGTTAAGCACACCATGGGTTTTGGAGGCAAATCATAAAAAAAAAAATCTACCAAAACAAAACAAAAACAACTCCACACACTTAGGAATATATATTACCTCCAACAGAAGATAAAAGTGTTTTCTCCATTTTAACATGAGGAGCAGAGTTTGGGAGTTTTGTTTGTGTAATACCGTCCATATTGATAATAGTTTCCGGTTACTTTATCAGAGTTAAAAAGGCCAAGTTAATGTTTAAACTAGTAGCAACAGGTGTGAATTACATATAGCATGCAGCAACCCTTTCTTCTGCTAAATTATGCTTCATTATTATTCACCTGCAGACCACTGGAAGTTAGATGCCTTAAGGAGAGGTTTAGTAGCAACAGAGCTAATGATTAGCCACGTTTGCCCGCCTGGTGAGAGATAATATACTAAACAACACCACAAAGCCCAACCCTTATGAAGATTACAAGGCTTTCAATTATTCTATTTCATTTATTGCCCAAATGTTATGCAATGTTTTTCACTTTATAAAACTATCTGCATTCACACTTTGAAGGCTTGACTCATCCCTGCTCACAGTGGAGGATGCAAGTTGCAGCACTCCTACAGCAGTGGGGAAGCGGCATCTGAAGAGGCATTCAATGCAGTCATTTTGCATTGTGGTTCCATGTGATGGGGCGCACCTCATCACTGCAGCGCCTCCTGCTGGCAGTCCAGGGAATTGGTGCTGCGCCCTCTTCTGGTGGTGTCTTGCCCGCTCTCACCTCTGTTCCTGGACCCATGTCCTCTTCAGTGACACTGCCCTCCAGCTGTGCCACAGTCTATGTCCCCCACTTCCGGGGGCACCTGCAGTCCACACTCTAGCCACTTCCTTCAGTGGCACCAGTACCCTACTTGCCCTTGTGTCAGGACCTCAGTCTGCAGATCCGTGCAACCTGCCAGGAACTGCCTTTAGCTCCTTGGGTCTCTTCCTGAAGCACTGCTCTACCCAGGGTGCTTGCTGCCCTCCGCCTGCAAGGCAGCCAGTCCTCCTGCTTTCTCAAGCTCCAGGGAGTGACTCCCACTGCCCTGTTCTGCAGCCCTTCTTATATAGGCCAGCCTGTCCCCGATTGGCTGCTCCTATAATCCCTTCTGTGATTGGCTGCCTCCTGTGCAGCCTCCCAAGGGCTGCTTTTAACCCCTTTTCTGCTAGTGTGGGGCAGACGCCCCATCACATTCCAGAAGATTAGAGCCTTCACTTGTGGTCCATGCATCTTCCAGGTGACCTACCGTGCCCCCTCCCTGGACAGAACCATCCACTTCTGGAGTCTGTCTTGGAGCTCCATGATTCCTTCCACGATAGTATTCCAACATAGGACTCCAGTGTTCCATATTAGCTACAGACGTGGTAATAATCCCAAGCATATATAAACATAAATGGAAACTAGAGCTCATCATGCACTGTATAATCCAGGTCAGTGTATCTGTTTAGTTTGGTTTAAAAAAAAAAAAAGACAATGACATGCAGAGCCCAAGTTCTGCTCTTATTCACACCCATGCATCCTCATTGACTAGAACAGGGGTTACATGGGTGACAGCAAGGACAGGTTTTAGATCTTAGAGTGCAGATGCAGTTTCCAAACTGATCAATGATTTTAGGTGGGGGGGGGGGGAAGAAAGCCTTCACTCAGCTAGAATTACTCTCCAGTGGATCCTATTTCTAACTAAGGGGATGCTAGCCCCTGCCAAATGCCACCTGATCAATGCTACACCCCTAACTGATCTTTCTCCCAAATTTTCATTCACAATATTCCTCCAGGAAGCCAACATCCAAACACTCAAAAATCGCTGGCTTTAAGGCCAATGAGTGTAGACATTCTGCGCAGTACAAATGTGGGTGCTAAGAACAGTCCCGTGTTCATTAACCTTTGGGTGCATGAAGTAACGCTCTTCTGACTCTGGAACAGTTAAGGCAGGATAACTAGGCTTCAGGATTGGAATCAGGAACAGCCAGCTCTATAATAATTGAGTGCAGCACTAATCAATGCCCCTCACAGCCATGCTGAGTACAGCAAGCTGGTGGCAGCGGAAGACAAAGATGTTAGTTTTACAGTGTAGAAGAAACAATTAGTGGCTTACATGCCATTAAGGATAGTCTTAAAGAGTTACTAAACGCATCATTGAAAATAGTATTGTAGAGTGCCCACATGGCAGATCAGCAACCAGGCTACAAAGGCTGGCCTTTCCCTGGCGTCCCAATTGACTGGGGATGGGCAGTCAAGAAGAAGCTGGCCTTTCTACCCTCCCCGCACAGAGACCCAGTTGGCTAGAAAGCCAGCAGGAAATCCTGACCCTATTTCCTACTGCTAAGCCTCCTCTGATTGGAGGATGGGATTGTCACTGTAAGAGAGGGCATGTATTAACACTACAGGGAACAACCAGTGAACCAAAGACGCTGAGCTCCTTCCTTCTGCAAATCCGTCTATCTTTGGAGATCCCATTTCAGTGCCCAGCAGCCCTGACACTTTCCCTGCAGAAGGATGGATGCTACACTGAGTTCAAATCTCACATACCTGGGCACACAAAGGGGGCCAGCAGAAATAGAACCAGTGTCAGTGGAAGCTTCAAAACCTGTAGGTTGTTGAGTGAAGGGCAGGGGGGTGAATGGGTGTCACAGGAATGAGTTGTTGCCAAGAGCAACTGGAAGGTTGGGTGGCAAGAGGACAAAAAACACTGAGATACATTTAATCCATTCCTTAGAAAGTAGCATGGGAAGCCTCAAAACATTCAGGTAAGCATTCAAAAGGCTTGAGGTTTCCTCCTCTGTAACAGATTCAGATGCAACTCCAGCATTATCAGCTTAACTACCTACGGAAGCTGCCAAGGAGGGAGATGTCGCTGCCAGAGGGACAGCTTCCAGAGAAGAACCTCCGAGTCTTCTGACAGCCAGCTGGATCTCATGGGAGCTGAACCAATTGTTGCAATATCAATTAGCATGAAGTCTTGCCCATGTGCAGAGCAGGTAAGACACAGAGGTAATGCCAGGAAGAGTAGGGTTAAATATCCAAGAGGATAGTTTTTGTGGTGGTGGGGTGCTGCCAAGTTTACTGTGTGTTTTTCAGTGGGTTTTGCTTTACATCCACTACATACAGACACAAGACAAGAATAAATTTGTAGCACAAAAAAAAAAAGAAGAAGAATGGTTGCTGTTTAAGTATACGACACAAGCCGCAGGAAGAGGGGCAAAGAATCCATTTTCCTACAGGAGACAAATTCAAAAGGCACCCCCTCAAAAAAAAAATCTTGAATTGCAAATGATATTATTCACTATTTTGAGTGCAAAGCAGGATCAAAAGGTATGATCCTCTGTGGAACTGATGCAATGTGTTCCATGTATAGCATACAGTAAAAAATTGATACAAAGGGCAGCATAAATCCGATTACGCTTTAATGAACACTGCTGTGCAGGTACAGTTACTCCTTCCTAGTAGAAAGGAGGCATAGCTGCCAAATTTTGTACAGCTCCATGTGTAATATTTTATGCAGGTTATTTAATGAGCTTGTTTGCGTATATAACTATAAAAACTGGATTTAGTGTTTGTGAGAGGCATCGGCTAGACATCTGGATTATTACTTGTACTGCAGCAGCATCCAGAAGCTCCAGTCCTGGACAACTGTGCTAGGTGTCGTACGCAAAGACAAGACAAAAAAAATCAGCAGTTCTGAACTGATCATTTAAAAACCTTTGTTTAACGGGGCAGCAGCAAAGTAATCCTCGCACACAAACTGCCCTGCCAGCATGCCTCACGGATTGGAATGTAAAAAACAGCAAGGACTTTCTCTAGTGGTAGCTCAGTCTCCATTGCCTATGCAGTCCTTTGCCTCTCTGTTTAATCTGCCAGTTACCCCAAATGTTCTAATAAATTTGTGATGTGGAAGCTGGAACAAAGACCCAAACTCATCTCAGAGGCCACTGAATAGCCACTAGACAGGAACAACTTTTAAACCCTACTCAGCAAGGCTGGATTCAAACTGGTGAACCACAGGTGAAGGCTCTGCAGTTCACTAGCAATGCCTTGAATCATTCAGGCCCTCAATAAGTGCTAATTTAAGAAAGAGGTCCCACAGATATATTCATAAAAAATAAAATCTCATTACATTAAGGGCAAAAAGTCAATCAATGGAAAAATAGGAAATGCCAACTTTCGGGCTCAGTACTCCTACTATTGAAACCCATCAGAGTAGATCCTTATTTTGTATAGTGGGCCAGACTCCAAGGGCAGGGATGGGACGGAAAATACAGGCCTTTATCCTAACTAGCCTATGTGCAGGGCAGGCATCCATCCCTGAACTTTCACTACGTAACGAGTCCTGAATTGGGAAAGGGCCTCCCAAACAAGACGACCTTGAGTCAATCCACCAACCTTGGAAGAGGCAGTTATTTTACTCTGTGTTTCCCAATTCCTTACTCCAGTAAATCCTCAGTGAAGAATGCTGAATAAACAGCTCACACACGGCTACTCATTTCGACAGCCCATTTAATTTGAAGTCACAGCTAAAGGGAAAAAATAATACTGCACTAGTTAAATAGAATACAATTCTGTACTTGTCTAAAAAAAAAAAGTCATTCTCATTTCTCTGTTATAATGGAAGAGCTTTGCTGTGTTGGGCTACAAATGCATCGCTCTTGATGCTGTTCATTTTATTCTGAAACCTCTGAAAAACCCCCAAGCTTCCACCACACTGTGTAGCCAGACTCCTTTGAAAAAGTTCTGGTTCTTTTGCCCTAGCACTTTAATTAAAGAAGCTACTGGAGCTCAATGGCTTCAAGCTATCTCCTCATGACAATCTTCCCTGTGGTCAGCAGAGGAAGGATTTTTTCCTTTGTAACGCTAGACTCATTACTCATTTACCACCTGATCTAAGATTTCAGTTGCCAAAAGCTGTTTACCATCAGCACAACACTTCAAAGTGGATGCAAAAAAAAAAAAGTCTCTTATCAATGTAATTGCTAGGTAGCAAGCAATACTTCCATACTCTCATACATCCCCCCTACGATCTCCCAGAGCTTTAATTTACATCAATCCAATATTTTCCCTTGTGTTTCAGCAAAACCTTGACATAAGATTCCAATACATCCCCAGACATCACTACCAAGTCACTTGCCTTCCGCTTAATACAAAGACAGGAGGATTATGGGATGAAGACAGAGAAGTCATCATAAAAAAGGGGATTCCGTAGGTCAGAATAGCATTCCTCTTACTATTGAAAATGATTGCTCCAAGTCCGCACCCAGAAAAGCGCCCTACTGTGGCACATGACATACTTCGGGTAGGATACGTCTACAGAACTGGCTCCCACTGTAGGCAATAGTAAAACTGCCATGGACTTCAACAGGAGCGGAGTTGGGCCAAAGGTGAGTACTTCTGAGAAACCCATCCCCCAGCTTTACTTTGACAATGAGTGCACAAGACTATAAATAAGTGTACCAGCAGAATGTCCTCTGTGAAAGGCAAAAAGCTTACACACCAACTGCAAAACACAACATTAAGTGATGACCTATTGACTTTTTCACTAGGAGGGTGATGAAACACTGGAATGCGTTACCTAGGGAGGCGGTGGAATCTCCTTCCTTAGAGGTTTTTTAAGGTCAGGCTTGACAAAGCCCTGGCTGGGATGATTTAGTCGGGGTTGGTCCTGCTTTGAGCAGGGGGGTGGACTAGATGACTTCCTGCGGTCCCTTCCAACCCTGATATTCTATGATTGATTTTGAGACTCTATGATTGGTAGCTGGTGAGGAGGAAACCAAACATGTCTGCGCTCCTCATACTCCGGCTATCGTCCTATGGTCTAAAGGCTCAGAGACCCCCAAGTGATATCACCTGATGAAAGATGAGATGACTACAGCAGAATTTGGTGTACTCTGTACAGGCTCAGGGACCAAACATCTCATTTCCTCCCCACCCCTGGGAAAAACTTTACACTTGGGCCTGGCTTCCAGAAACGTAGGCCACTGTCTCTATGTCATAAGAAAGGATGAGCATGTTACCACCATGCTAGAACCTTCTGTCAAAAGGCAGGTGAGAGGATTATTTCCAATCTAGCTCCTATACTTACAGGGAAGCCTAAGCAGAGCTGTGTAGACCCACATAAAAGCTCTGTAGAGCTACATGAAACCTTTGCCACTGTCCGACCCACTAGAATCCCCCTTTGCGTTCGCTCCTTGTTCTTGGGTGCTGTAAAAAATTGCACATATTGTAGCTAAAACCTACTTAGTTTCTAACCAACCCCCTCTCCGCCCTCCCCCCACCCCCAAACAGGTTCAAATGTGTGTCTGTCCAGGTCCACATACATTTAAAAAATAACAATGTCTAGAATAAAATAGAGCAGGACGTCTAATTTTTCTTATACAAAGCTGTGCAGGAGGAAAGTAGGAAGATAGCTCTTCATTCTAAGGGACAAGCCTTGTAGTAGACAAATGTACATATGAGTGCCCAGTAACAGGTGCTTTAGAACTGTATTGGAACAATAAAATGAGACAAAACATTAGCTCTTTGGCTCCTTTTCTTGGCAGGGTCTTATCTAGTAGGGAAAAACATGTAGACTCCTAATTCCAGGAAAGTAAATAATATATAACATGACTTTTCCTAAGCCTCTGCTACAGAGACTCTATTGAAATCCTGGCATATAGTTTAATTTAACTGTTCATCCAAGCAGGGAAATGAAAGAAGCTACCAGATACTCTTAAATAATGCAGCATATCTGTGCTCGAGGCTTGCTAAGTTTCCCCCTGTAGGTATGTGATAAATATTCTTTTATGTGCCATTTTCAATAGGAAAAAAAAAAAAGATCAGCAGGGAAGGCTTTAATCAGACGCCAGCCATTCAATTTTAAACCCAGGTCCCTGTGGTCAGTGGGAGTGGCAAATCAATGAGCCAGGTCTCATGCTTTGCAACTGATGAACCTTTTCCATCATGTTGGATTAGGCGGATGTCTCTTTCTCCATTGAACAGCAAAGGGGGCCCTATCTTTCAAAAGTGCTGAGCAGATTCCAGCCCAACAGATTGCAGGATCAGTCTCTATATGAAGCCTTGGGTATGAACAATGACGGATGCGTTTATATGCAGCTGGGAAGCTTTTCGAGACATCAGGTCAAGTTGTTCTAAAATAACCCAGAAAGATATCTAACTCTACGGGTATGTCGATGCTGCAAACTCCATATGGCAGCGAGTAGAGAACAGACACTAGACAGCAAGGCACTGCTCAGGTGAGTACAGACATGCACCAGATCCTTCGGGTACCTACCCTACATGGCTCTCTCCTCACGCCCAAGCAACGCCTCCCCATCTACATTGCTATTTTTAGCAGCACGGTGTCCCACTGCCTCCCCGCAGCAGCGAAAGGCTCCAGCGTCAGGAAAAGACCCTGGCATGGTGGAGGCGGCAGGGAAAGCCTGTGGCAGTAGGGAGCTGCTGGAGCTTTTCCCCAGTTCTCCCTACCACCAGAGCCTTTTGCTATGTTATGTAGCTACAGATGGAAGCAACCCGCTTTTCACTCCAACGCACAGCTACATAGGTAGGTGCCTGTATCCTACATGCCACCGCTAGTACAGTCAAGCTTGACCGTTCGCCTAAGGGTACATCTACACAGAGGGAAATGAAACACCCCATGCACCGAGTCTCAGAGCCCGTGTCAGCTGACTCAAGCTCGCACTACAGGGCTAAAAAGAGTACTGTAGACATTCGGGCTAGGACTGGAGTCTGCGCTCCAAGGCCCTCCCTGTTTGTTGGGTTTCAGAGCCCGGGCTCCAGCCTGAGCAGGAACATCTCCACTGCTCATTCAAACCCATGGCATGAGCCCAAGTGAGTTGATCCCAGGCTCTGAGACGCCCTGCTGTGGAGTGGGTTTGGGGTTTTTTTTGCTGTGTAGACATAACCTAAGTGGCTTCGCAGCTGTTTCAGTGAACACAAACCATTGGCTGGAAGCTGAAGCCAGACAAGTTCCAATTAGGAATTGGGCACCACTTAACAGAGAGTGAGATTAATTATTGAAACAAACTACCAAAGGAAGTGGTGGATTCTACATCTCTTGATGGCTTCAAATCCAAACAAGATGCCTGTATTGGAAAATACACTTTCGCCAAAAAGGCCATTGGGCTCCATGCAGGAATAACTGAACAACATGGCCTGTGATATACAAGAAGTCAGACTAGACGTTCTAATGGTCCCCTCTGATCTTATAATTTAAACACCATAGAAATCTTTCCTGCCAAGATCCCAGACAATCCTAATGACGAACCTTGCACAGTTTTAAGATGTCGGTTCCTTATTAAAATAAACCACGTGAAGCTGAGTACATGAACTAATCATCTTCCTTGCCAACCCCTGCTTGGGAGTCGAATATGTGAAAAGCGAATGGGGGGGCCGGCTTCACCCAGGAAACAGATTGACGCACAACAGTAAGTTAAAAAGTCAGGCAGAAGAAGTGTGATTTTTCAGTTGACTGTGTCCCTTTAACTTGGGAAAGGGCACACTTGAGATTTTAGGACAGCTAAAATCTAGACCAAGATCACCCCACGCAACTCATCATTTAGAACAGGGGCAGCCAACCTGGGGCTCCGGAGCCACATGCGGCTCTTCAGAAGTTAATATGCGGCTCCTTGTCTAGGCACCGACTCCGGGGCTGGAGCTACAGGTGCCAACTTTCCAATGTGCTGGGGAGTGCTCACTGCTCAACCCCTGGCTCTGCCACAGGCCCTGCCCCCACTCCACCCCTTCCCACACCTTCCCCTGGGCCTGCCGTGCCCTCGTTCCATCCCCCTCCCCTCCAGAGCCTCCTGCACCCCACAAAACAGCTGATTGGGAGGTGCAGGGAGGGAGCGGGGTGGGGTGGGGGGAGCTGACATGGGGCTGTTGACGTATTACTGTGGCTCTTTGGCAATGTACATTGGTAAATTCTGGCTCCTTCTCAGGCTGGCCACCCCTGATTTAGAAGCATACTACTCTCATTCATTTTCGTCAACTCATGAACACAACTCTGCATTTCACCAAGCTGAAATATAATGAAAAAGCCCAAAAGCCGGAGCTTATAATCCTAACAGTGAACGTCTTGATTCTGTTGTTCCATGTCAAAACCTGTGATTCTAATAACTGTTTGAGAGGAAAAGAATACCTGGATAAACAAGTTTCAAGCAGACACTCACCTGAGCTTGGACAAAAAGAAAAAGAAAGAAAGAAAGAAAGAAAGAAAGAAAGAAAGAAAGAAAGAAAGAAAGAAGACATTACCAAAGCTCTCCTGGGGAGGACAATCACCAAATATTAACTTTCCCCCCTCCAGGTAAATAGCAATAATAGTACATTACACTGCAGTACGTGCACCAGTCACCAGTCTAGTAGCGGCAGATTAAAAGCTATGAAGCTTGGTAGTAACAAGATTTCTGAGAAGAGGTCAGGAACAAACAGAAGTCTTATCCTCAAATTAAACAAACAGAACAATGGCTGCGTTATGAATCCAGTCTGGAACATGTGTATTTCCTGTTAACACTGCCTTCATGTTTGTTTATAAAGTGTCTTCTAGCAGTGCTTGCCATATTATGATAACGTGCTGATGTTCTCAACCAAGAAGTGGGTTATATGAAGATATTCTTCCCTTTCCACCATTTCTGTACAGTTTTATTACCAGCTATGCTAAAACTACTCCTTGAACATAGTTGTTTCTTACCTCTTGAAAACGGACTTCCGTGAAAAACTCAGGCAGAAAATGCTTTGGTTTAGCATCTTGGAACCTTGTAACTGAACCACTGAACAACTTGACTCCTGCTGTCCTATTAATTGATAATGCCCTGGAAATGGTCAGGCTTTTCCCATCACAACGATGGCAGTTTACCCTGAGCTCAACCGTATATGGCTCCCAGTCTTTGCTTCTTCATGTGCGAACTATAGCATGGGAGAGAGCACAGATACAAGCATTATTGAAGCCATAGTGTTTGCATTCAAATAATCCAAAACTCAAGCAAACTTGGATTTAGACCTGAATTGCTCACTCACCCCATATTCGGCTTGCTAATTGCTAATCTACTCATTCTAATACCCATATGCAGAGCTAAAATGGTAGACAAGGTCATGCAGATTTTCTCCAAAAAGAGTTTCCCATCTTGTAGGTGAATACACCGACTAATGTCTCTGAATATATGGAAAAAGAAAAGGACGACTTGTGGCACCTTAGAGACTAACAAATTTATTTGAGCATAAGCTTTTGTGAGCTACAGCTCACTTAGTGGTAGCTCACAAAAGCTTGTGCTCAAATAAATTTGTCAGTCTCTAAGGTGCCACAAGTCGTCCTTTTCTTTTTGCGGATACAGACTAACACGGCTGCTACTCTGAAATCTGAATATATGGGTTATCTAGTTGAAATGCAGTCCTGAGATTCTAGTTTTATGACAAGCTACAAGAGCAAATGCTAGTAGGAAAAATGTCACATGATCCCAGTAACTGTAACCCATCCCCATTCTCCACTCTATACTTCCTTTCTAGGATTATGATACAACTGTGTTAATGTTGAACAAGATTTCTGAAAATCTTACCCAGACATTCAGACATGCTGGAAGGCTGTTTGTGAGCGCCCAGGTGGGAGCTATGACAACAAGACATTGTAAGGCACCCACGATTGCACGGTACAGACGACACAGCCCCACACTGGTCTGTGCCCCAGTTTGTCACATACATACATCTTTCATTATTAGTAGAATTGTAGTGCTCAGAGAGCTCAACCAAGATCCAGCCTGCTAGGCACTGTCCATACCTACAGTGCCTAGCAGGTCCTTTCCCTCAAGTGCTTATATACAGTCTAAATAGACAAGACAGATAAGGGGTTGGGGGGAGGAAGTGCTATTTTCCCCATTTTGTGGATGGGGAATGTAGGCATGGAAAGATTAAGTGATTTGCCCATCATCGCACTTGAAGTTTATGGTAGAGTTAGGAACTGGATGTAGATATCCTGAATTGCAACCCACTTCCTTAACCACAAGGCAATCTTTTCCTTTTGCTTAGTTACACTGGTCCAAGTTCATCCATGGTGCAACTTATTAAAGTAACCCTATGGATAAATATGGCCTTTTGTTTTTAAACTCAGGCTCAGGTAATGCTGTTTCATTTGTTTGGCATGTTACCTAGTTAGACTAAAGTTTGTTATGCGCTTGTTAGAGTAGACTAATTTTGCAACGCACTTACTGATAGGTGTTTTTGGTATTAGATGGCATTCAAACAGCATAACAATCTGCATTCCAAACACAGTGCGAGCAACAGAAACAACATGTCTAACAGTGTTAGGATATCATGCTAAAGCAGTAGATTTTACCGTTTCTAAAATAATCAGCTAAAGGACTTGCATTTGCGAACTTCATGTTCTGGAATCCTCTGGAAGAACTCACTTTCTTAGTTTGTACCTCAGTAGCACCAACAGGGCCAGTCATGGATCGAAGCCCCTCTGTGCTAGGCAATGTACCATCACAGAACAAAACGATGGGCCCTGCTTACAATCCAACTATCACATTTGCGTGAAGTTTGCCTTCATTCCTGCAACCCCCTTTAGTCCTTGCTACTCAGGGATTCCAGTCACCCATGCAACTACACCAGTGCAACACCCCTGCTTCAGGTATGATTTATACCTTTGCAGCAACTTTGGAAACTCAAATCCCCAGTATAGACACAGCCTGCACTGCAAACACAAACAGGGAAATCACACTCCTAAATTAACAATTCAGAACTTGGTTCCTGTGAACTTCTACCTCTACAGTACTTATATAGCCCCCAGTACCACAATATCTAAGCACCCCACAATCTTTCCATGGATTCACCCTCACAACAGCCTGTGAGGTGCTATTATCCCTCATTTTACACATGGGGAAACTGAGGCACAGATCAACTAAGTCACTTGTCCAAAGTCCCATAGGTCCCACTCCTGTAAACACTTATGCCTATGATTGACTTTAATGGAACTATCCATATGCTTAAAGTTAAACATGTATATAAGTGCGTACATGAGTGGGTCTTAAATAGGTTGAAGATGTTTTGGAAACTTGTTGGAGGCCAAGCCTATGCTCTATTCCATGGATGGGTTAGCTATGGTATATTTTCTCCTGAATACAAAATCCATAGCCATGACATACTTCACATGAAGTGAGTCTAGAAAGTAGTGATTTGTCAGTTTTTCTATGGTGCTCCTCTCTGTAGTATCTGTACACCTCACAAGCACTCATGGATTTAGCGTCATAGCGTCCATCTGAGGTAGGGAAGTGCTGAGCCTCTTTTACAGCTGCTGAACCTGTGGCGCAGAGAGGTGGAGTGACTTGCCTGATGTCATAGAGGAAGCCTGCCATGGAGCACTAGATCCCAGATCTCTCAATTCCTAGACCAGATCTCTTAATTCCTAGTCCAGTGCCCTGACCATCCACACAACCACCCTTCCTCTCCATTATGTAGCACCGCTAGACGGGACACTGTGATAACTTAGCGTGACCTGCATAACACAAACCACAGGACTTCCCTGGCTTAATTCTCCTTTGAATTAGTTTGCCCATAATTCAAGTTGAAGCTGGTTTCCCATTATAAGACCGCACTCTCACCACCTCAGCACACCCAGTTCAACTGACTTGAAACTTCACATGCTATATCTTACCTACGGGCACAGGTTTTTTCTAAATTCATTTTTCACAAGAATATTGAAGCACGTGCATTAAAAAAAAATACGTGTCACTGTATTAGAAACATCACTCTCGTGTATACGTTGCAGACACACAGCAGGGGGACGGACGCTTTGGAAGGTGCGTGTGACTGAGATGCAGATAGCTATGATCAGGTAGTGGACGGGGAGGAATCTCATTCGGGTCACTTGTGTTCAAGAAAGATGAACTCAAAGTGGAACGGAGAACCTATCTTACAGAGAGGAGACTAAAAGAGCTTGGCTTGTTGAGCCTAGCAAAAAGAAGGCTCAGAGGGGTACGATTGCTGTCTATAAATACATCCAGGGGGTAAACACCAGGGAGAGAGAAGAATGATTTAAGCTAAAGGACAACGTTGGCACAAGAACATATGGGGATAAAGTGGTCATGAACAAATTTAGGCTGGAAATTAGAAGAAGATTACTATCTGTCAGAGGAATGCACTTCTGGAACAGCTTCCTGATAGGAGTAGGGGCGGCAAGAAATCTAACTTGTTTTAGGATGGAGCCTGGTAATTTTATGAAAGGGATTATATGATGTGAGCTGATGAAAGAGACTTTTGAAAAAGCTTCTCTCCTTTCCACAAATTCAACACAACTGGTTAAAGACATACTAAAGTATCGCCAGCATGATGGGTTTAACAAGAAAGTTTTCTCAGGCAACCTTCACCATGAACGATGTTTACACGTTTCTATCTTAATGAAATATTCCCAAGAATGGTGAGCATGGGGCAGGAAGTGATGGAGTACAATATCTCCCCATGCTCTGTTCAAAAGACCCCATCGAGCTTCATTAAGTTCCCACTGGGAGCTTTACTCAGTAAGATGGGTTAATGTGCTGAAATGCAGAGCTATACGTGACAGGGTGCAAGACTTATAGACAGTCATTTTCATGTAAATCAAAAAACACGTAGCACAGGATGGCGCTTATGAATCATTGTATAAACGATACAGTACAGAGAAGGCAGGCATTATGGGATCTGTAACTGTATATACAGAAAATGCAAACAATAGCTACTGTATTTATGCAGATGGCATTATGGCATTCAAGCCATTTAAAACACACTGTGCAAAACTTCAATATTAAAGCATTATAATAAGTGTGCATGGCACTACAGACAAACACAGAGGCAAGGTGATACATAGGAGGCTAAAATGTATGGACTAGCTTGGGACTTTGACAACATGACCCACAATGGAATAAGTAGTCTCCCCCCTTACACTGCTACATGGGTTACAGGAGCCAGATGTATGGGAATAAAGTGGGGTTAGTGACCAGAGCAGCTGGATGGGGAGTCAGGGTAGCCATGGTTCTGCACCCCTAATCACTGGTCAGCATAGCAAACATTGGTGCAGAAAGATGTCACAATTTTCTGCCACCACAGACTATGAGGAAAACACTAGCTCCTCCTTTCCCACTCCCCCAAGGGAGAATTCTGACCCAGTCACAGTACCTCCCGGTGATGCTGTTTCCACCACACCCCTTACTTGGGCCAGACCTAACATCACAATCCAGCCCTACAGCATGAGCCTGAGCCAAGGAACTTAGGAGCAAAATTCCAGTGGACTGCAATGAGAGCAGACTCAGGTCCAAGCCTGCAAGATGCAGAAAAGCGTCCGCTCAGCACCTCTCAGGCTCCAACGTCCAGATATCACAGTGCGTAATGACCAACATGGGAACAGAGGGGCAGCGGAGAGGAGTTGAGACAAGTGATAACAGGGAGGGGGATTGGCCTTGGAAGAGCATTGTTTACAAAGAACGCAGATCAAGTCAGTTTTACCTCACATCTATTGGAGGGGGGGGGGATTGCTTTTGTTTAAATTAAGAGTTGTCCAGGCTGCAGAGGGGTAGGTAGTGATGGAGCAGAGAATTTACACTGGAAGGCTAGCCAGTAGAAGTGAGTTGGGAATCGGAGTCGAAGGGAAGCATGATCGATACAAAAAGAACAGGAGGACTTGTGGCACCTTAGAGACTAACAAATTTATTTGAGCATAAGCTTTTGTGGGCTACAGCCCACTTCATCTAGTCTCTAAAGTGCCACAAGTACTCCTGCTCTTTTTTGCGGATACAGACTAACACGGCTGCTACTCTGAAACCTATGATTGATACACAGGCCCAAGTAGAGATAAGGAGAATTTGTTTGACGTTTCAGACAGACAGTCCTAATTGGCCCTGAGAAAGGTGGTGTACAGAGTTACATGCTTTTACATCTACCCTGGGAAACAACAACTGTCAATATTTAGCAGGCAGATTCAGGTTGCCAGCACAGATAAACAACCTTTGTAATTTGTTAGATGAGTTATAGAGCATAGCTGCTTGACACACTCTGAATGTTCCTACAAAGACGAGGCAATAAAGCCTCAAAGGGCTAAGCAGCATAGAATTCTGTACCGAACAAGAGGGCTATACACTACATTTCACCTTTATTCCTCCTCCTTTCAATCATTATTGGTGTAATTTGTGCAATTTTGATGTTAGGAAGCACTTACTTAGGTAGTCCCATTGACTTGAGCAAGAGTTGCACAACTGAGCTCTACCACATTAAACAACTTCCGTATGAAAAGCAGAGCTTAGAGTTTCACCGCTATTGAACAGCTGGGGAAGCCAGCCTCACTTACTGCTTGGCACCAAGCAAGCGCATGCCCATTAATCAACATTTTTGTTAATATTGCGCTTGTTAAGCAGCAGTCATTGCCACTTGTGAACGCCAGGCTTAATCAGCTCCCTGGGAAAATGTTCCCCTAAAGCAGCTGTCCCGATTACCCATGTCCCACTTAAGAAGAACATACTTTATAGATATGTGTATTGACAGATTTTGGTCAGCTTATTACCATCAGCAACACAGCAGACTAGGACATTGGGCATGGAAGGGCTACGCTGCAGAATTACAGCCTGTGCATAAATTGAGGGGGGGGGGGTTGAAGTATGAACCCCCCACCCAACCTTGTGAAGTCTGTTAACTCTTAAGGGGGGGAGGGGGAGAGAGTGTCACTGCAGCACATTTAAACTGCAGTGCTGTGTGCACTTCCTAAGCATACGTTTTATCACCGTGCTAACTGGACATGTTAGAGGTTTTAAAGATTCCCTGGGGAGCCATAATTTAGAATATGTTCTTTAGCAACTGTTCACTGAAATCTTGCACACCCTGTTCATCTTATAGTGCAGAGCACATCCTGAATAAAGTTGTGCACCAGCTTAAAAGTACGCACTGCGGGGGGCTTGGGCTGATCATTGCTGCATCTCACTTTTTAAAAAAAGGATTCACAGAAGCCAGCACATTGAGTGGGGAGGCACCTAAGCTAGCCAACAGAAAATGCTGAGCTAAGGGGTGAGGCCTAAGCCCTGGCCCTCTCACGGAGCTGGGCACCTAACTCCAGGTGGAAGGATGCCTCTCCCTCTGCTCGGGATTCACAGCATCAACCATTCTCACGGAGTCGGGCACCAACACCAGCTCAGCCCTACTTCAGAAAAAATGCTGTCATTGTTCCCACTTTTACTCACATATCCCACTGGCTAGGGCACACCCCAAGGACATGGGAGACCTAGGTTCAAAGCCCCACTCTGCCTAAGGTGACGGTGCAGGGACTTGAACTCAAGTCTCTGAACTCCTAGATTAGTGCTCCATCCAGTGGGTTCGGAGGTATCCTGGAGCAAGTCTCTCTCAGTCACTCCTGCTGAAGCTGTTCCACTTTGTATAACAAGGCATTGGCCCAGAGAAAGAGCAACTGACCCCATAGCCCTGTGGTTAGGGTCCTCACCTGGGATGAGGGATCCAAGTTCAAGTCTCTGCTCCAATCACTGTTTAAATATTTTATGCAAATGAACAGCTTCAACAGGAGAGACCCACCTCAGAATACCCCATATGCTAGGGGTGAGACTTGGGAGGTGAGAGTCCTGGGTTTAAGTCCATGCTCTACAGCAAGCAGAGGGGGAAACTGAGCCCACGTCTCCCACACCTGGGTTGAGGGCTCAAACTACAGGCCTCAAGCATATAAAGGGGATGCCACCTCCTCCAGCTGTGTTTTGTGGGGAGGCCTATCAGGTAGATGTGCTCTAAAGTGGTCTCGGAGCTCCTCTAGTGGATTGGGCCCCACAGGCAAAACAAGCAGGGGCAGACCCTGTTTTATGAATCCGGACAGGGCTTAAGCATGAGTTAGGTGTCAGCAGCAGCAGGACGGAGGAGGCTATGCACACGCCAACTGGCAGAAGGTCACGTGGCTGAGGAGTTTAGGCAGCTACAGATTGAGGCAGCAGCTAAACAGGGATTTTGAGGATCTAAATTTTGGATTTCGAAGCCTCAGAGTGCCATTTCACCCCTTGTGAAGCCTATCTTTGGAGAAATAATGTAAAGAGTTACTTGTGTCAGAATCTCAAGTGGATGGATAAGGCATGGGAGCCAGTAAACCCTTTTGCGTCCCAAGTGCCACTCCCTCACACTGGTGTAACTCAGGAGGAACCGTTGACATCAGTGGAGTTACACTGACATAAAAAAAAAGAAAAGGCATACTAAACAGTCACAAGTGAGATTCAGATCCGGTGCCTATTGGTTTTGGTTTTCCTATTAAAAGGGCGCTGCCATCAGTGACCTGCCCAGAAATAGAAGAGGACTTCTTTCCAACAAAGCATTATAGCTAGGGGGCTTGTCGACATTGGGAAGTTGACTGGAATAGCTACTGCAGAGCTAGTCTGGTCATCCCCTCTATCCCCCACCATGTAAAAAAGCCCTACTCCTGCAGAACCAGTAAGGGAGTCTCTTTGCTAATCAAGGCCCTGTCATTGCAGGGGTCTTGAGCGTTAGTGGCATCTTGTTCTTGCCTGTTCTCTGCAACAGTTGAGCCTCCTGAGGACTGAAATACTTGAGTTTAACCCAAATTATTGGGCTCAGCATAGGGGTAACTGGGAGACATTTACTGGCCTGGGATGTGCTGGTCAGACTGGATGATCTCATGGTCCCTTCTGGCCTTAATCTCTACACAAATTTTGAAATCTCTATTTCAGCATAACCCGCAGACAGCCTCTGTTGGGGACGCTTCTTCCACAGAGCCACAGTCTTCTACCCCAGCAGACTCTCTGGAGGAGGATGGTGATGGGTGCTGCCCCTCCATAGTTACAAAACACTTAAAAAATAATATTGTGCGACGAATGTGCAAAGAACTTGGAGCGCTGAAGGCTGCTGTGGGAAGGTGTGCCTGCGTGGCATCTGATCACTCGGCATGCATAGCACTAGGAGTTGGAGCAGTGGGGGACATCAAGTACTAAAGAGCAGGGGCCAGGCTAGAGGCAGGACAGATGTAGCCAAATGCTGCTGCTGCTGTCGTCCTCTCTCTACGAGGACTGCCTGGTACACTACTGTCCACTTGCTTTGAACAGTTTGTGGTATAGACAAAAGAGAACGCTGCACAATTGAGCATGTTCTTCTTACCACAATGGAGACTTGGGTAGTCATTTATAGCTAAACAGAGTTCAAGCAAAATGCTACCAGATCAGCAAGACTGCACAAAGGGTATGTCTACATACCCTTGCAGGATCCCAGAGCCCAGGCTCCAGCCTGAGCCTGAAGTGCAATTTCATAGTCCCGAGTCAGCTAGCATGGGCCAGTCATGGGTCTTTTACTACCGTGTAGACATACCGAAAGATACAAGGCAGTGGGGTCAAGTGAATAGTCTCAGCGCTTGATTGGTCTTAAAGAAGTGCAAGTATTTGTTCAAAGATTATGAAATCCTCAGACTATCCCACAGTTAGTTGTGTGCCACCCCATGTTTCTCCTAAAACCCTTTTTTCTTTTTTTTCAATTTGTCTTATTTTGTATTAGTAGCTGCAGTCAAAGAATACACCTATGGAGGGAGATGACATGCACAGAGATGGAACATATCCTACTTGGAGAAAATGCGTTTGAATGCAAACTTTCCCCCAAAAAAGAATGGCTATTTAAAAGCACAATAGGAAGAATAAATAGTGAGTAAGAGGAGCAAACATGCAAAAGAGATAGTAGTATTTGAACTAGCCCAACTGCACACAGAGAATCCAATTTAACAGACATCAAGAGATCAATTGCTTTTTCTCAAAAGTACAAAGGCTGATGTAAGAGCAGTAGTCTTTCCAACCATACTAACAGTAGGTCAGCTGGCAAAATCAATGGCACCTGTGCAGTAGTGAAGACTATGAAATAAGAAAAAGACTTAAAAAGTAAAAAACAAAGAAATGGAAGTCTGATTTCCAGCTGACCAACCCGCTGCTGTGTTCAATTATTGCCCGGGTCTCTGTGCAGCTGGGGGATTTTATGTACATTAGCAATTCTGCTGCCAAATTATTTGTATTACAGTAGACTGGATCCCCATTGTCTTATGCACTGTAAAAAAAAAAACAGTAAGACAGTCTCTGCCTTGAAGTACTTACATTCTAATTAGACAAGACAGACAAAAAGTAGGAGGGAAAACGGGCACAAACAGATGAAGTGACTTGCTGAAGGTCTCACAGCAGAGCTAGGACTAGAACCCAGATCCTCTGGACCCCACTCCAGTGCCCTAATCCACTACACCACGCTACTCCTAAAATTGTGCACAACTGTTAGTTGAAGATCGCTAAACTTACTTAAGCTACTTAAACTTACTGTAGCGACAGAGATAAAGCAACACTCAGAACAGCTCAGAGGATGTATGAATTAACATGGGTTAATCATAGAAATAAGGTGGGTGAGTTAATATCTTTTATTGGACCAACTTCTGTTGGTGAGAGAGACGCTTTTGAGCTACACAGAGCTCTTCTTTGGGTCTGGGAAAGGTACTAAGAGTGTCACAGCTACATACAAGATCAATAGGTCATATTTGCAGGTACCAAAGCCAGAAGGGATCACTGTGATCATCTAGTCTGACCTCCTGTATCTCATAGGCCATAAAACTTCCCCAAAATAATTCCTGGAGCAGATCTTTGAGAAAAACAGCCAATCTTGATTTAAAAATTGCCAGTGACGGAGAGTCCGCCACGACCCTTGGTAAGTTGTCCCCTGGGTTAATTACCCATGCTGCTAAAAATATAGGCCTTTTCCTATCTGAATTTGTCTAGCTTCAACTTCCAGTCACTGGATCATGTTACACCTTTCTAGTGCAGATGGTCCAAATGTTTTGTTTTGTTTCTGTCAAAGTTTGGGTCTGAAATACTTTAAAACCTGAAATTTTTCACATAAATCAGATACTTGTTATGAAAAACACTGGTTTCTCAAAGAACCAGTTTTCCCACCAAAAAACAGTTACAATGGAAAATTTGACCAGCCTTAATATTTATTTCTGAACTGAATCTACAACTGCATAACCCTATCTCTTCTCCAAAAGTAGGACAATCTACAGTATGTTCTTACAAGAGTGAGCACAGCCTGTTCTCCATACAGCAATTTGCTGGACATACTCTTGCGCTCCAACAGCTACATTAGGACAACACTGTTTTCAGAGAGAGTAAGTGGTGCTCAGCATTTTCTGAATAATTAGGCCAATTTAAGGGGTCACATGTTGGTCTCCAAAAATTTAGTCACCCCACAAAAGCAGTAATCCCTTTTAAAAGTTGAGGATTTCTCTCATTTTAAGTACTGGGCCCGAACTGTGTATTAATTATTTCCCACACCTGTTTTACGAAGGCTAATCCCACGCAATAAGAAGTTATATTTACCAGTGGCAAATGCTTTTTAGTGTGCCTCTGTCTTTGATGTAGTCCCATGTCCCTTACAAGTCCTGAACAATTTCCATGTTTTGAAAGTTGAGGGATTTCCTCTTAAAAATAAAATACAATAGCAAATGACAGAAAGCTGGCCTCCATGAAAGATTTCTTTTATTTTCACTTTCAGCTGCAATCCCCATCACTCCCCCTCACTTCCCTCCTGCTCCACATGCTGATTTGTAAGTAGTTGGGGTGGGGGGCATCTCAGCATCTGGGAATTACAGGTGACTACAGATTGTTACTAGACTGACTCCCCTGTTGTGTTAACTGCTAAGCTAGAAAGCTGCTCCACTTTAAATATATAAACAGATTCTTTTTCCTTTCAAGTGCTCTATATAGCACACCTAAGGTAAGCAGGGGGGCTTGCTTTCTAACTCAAAACCCAGCAGGGAGGAGAAAGGTAACCCAGTCAGTTTCCAGTACAGCGTGAAAGTGCCAGTATGGGTGTTACTGCCAGTCTTATTTTTGAGGGCTCTGCTGAGGAGTAAAGTCTTAAATATGCAGTGTTGTTGTAGCCGTGTTGGTCCCAGGATATTAGCGAGACAAGGTGGGGGAGGTAATATCTTTTATTGGACCAGCTTCTGTCGGGGAGAGAGATGAGTTTTCAAGCTTACACAGAGCTCTTCTTCAGGTCTGGGAAACTAACTCAGTATGTCCCTGCTATGAAGTGTGTCCACATACGAAGTGGAACAGATTGTTTAGCATAAGTGGCTAACGCACATTTCAAGAAACCATTCAAGGTGAAGTCCCACTTGGGCGGTCAGCCCCAGGGTGGCAGGGCTTTGGCTGTCAAAGGCAGCAACAGGCAATGTAAGCAACGCAGTGTCTACAGGGACACTACGTTGACCTAACGACATTGACCTAGGTGCTATGCCTCTCGCGGAGGTGGAGTTATTAGGTTGGTGTAGAGGGCAACTTACATCAGTGGGAGCAAGGTGACTTGGAACCTTGGGTGCCCCGAGAAGTGTCACGAAGCCACTTAAATCAGTCTGCTTGGTATCAACTAACAGGATTCTTGTTTCCCACATTCGTGCGCTAACTCATTACTCACTCAGATTGACTTCTAGGAGTTTAACTCAAAGTATAGCTGAAGACAACAATGTTCAGATGCTACCAGAGGTTCCTTCAATAATTAACAAGGTCGCAGAGCTCAGAAGAAAGGGATTTTGGACTTTCACCATTGATCCAAGGGCTCCACTTAGCCTCAGTTTACCAGAGGGGATGTGGAGATATGGGTTAGATGTCGTACCTATATCCACATCAAAGTCCCACAGGTACAAGAATGCTGGGACTATGTCGTAAAACATATGCTTTCTAAAAGTGTTGACAACAAAACAAAAAACCCAACTGATACAAAAATGTTGAAGTTGTGTTCAAAGCCTTTAATACTCTTCAGTCCATGTGTCTTGGCTCTCGGATTCTGTGTGGATTATAGCTTGCAGCTGCAGCAAAAGGCTGTTTGAATGGTACCTACGAGTTGATAGAATGCCTTTGTGACTAAGGCTCACGACAGATAAGTGCAGACTCACTGTAAGTGGTTCTGTCTGCTGAAATGGTAAGGTTACTACCAAATATTTACAAACAGGGAAAAATACAATAACTTTTATTTGATTTAGCATGTTAAGATGATCGCTTAACAAGAGAGGCATAAGCACCACCTCTTCCCATTGATTCAGCAGTATTTATAATCTTGATCTTCTAAAAGCCTCAGTACAAAGGGTTTGTTTGGCCTTCTTTTCGCAGAGAGGGACTAGGCAGTCAGAATGTTTATAGACATCCTGCCAAGACCTCCTTAGCAGTGAAATAGACTGTACAGTATACTCTTTCTTTAATAAACTAAACAAAAACTACTTCAGTGTTGGAGCAGGTTTTTTAAAAAAAGCTATATGACCCTTTTAAAATTCTGTGTGAAATTAGTGTGATGAAATTATATTAGTTATGTATTAAATATATATTAAAAAACATACCCATTACTACAGTTTTCTAATCAGATGCACTGTAAAACATATAAGGACTTAATTTTTGCCTGCAGGTCACTAAGGAACGCTCTGCTTTAAAGCCAAATTTAAAAATGGACACAGAGCACTATAAAAACATACTGGCCCAAATCCCCAGCAGGTGCAAGTGAGCACAGCTCCTTCGATTTGAATGGATCATTGGCAATTTAACTAGCTGAAAAGTGATCCGCTATTTACAGGAATGCTGAAATTGACTCGGATCCTGAAGGATCCTACATACTCTACTCCTCTCTTCTTCTAGATGTTGCACTTTGGCCCCATGACACATAGCAGATCAATTCTCAGTCACAGATTTTAGGGCTAGAAGGGACTATTATGACCATCTAATCTCACCTGTTGTATGACACAGGCCACAGAGCCTCCCACACTGATTCCTGCACTACTTAGTGATTCCTGCATCAAGCCCATATCTTGTGATTGAGCTAGAGCATCTCTTTTGAAATCCTAGCCCTACTGACATCAATTGGAGCTTTACCATTGACTTCAAGGGGACCAGAATCTCATCCCGTGCTTGCCACTCTCTGCAGCCCATAGAGAAAACTCTATATCGGGACCTCCCTATCCCCAACATTCCACATGGCATCAGGGGTCAGTGCACTGCCCTTACCACTCCACCCAGGGAACATTAAAGACAATCACAGCTTCTCATACACCAACCGTGACTTTCACAGGTCAGTGTAGGGGTACCTGAAATGGAAACAACTGTTCTTTCTCCTTCGAAAGTCCTGTTCCCTAAATCTAATCAAGTACTACCTTTTTTTAATTGCCTGGTTCATGTTACAGAATAAAATGTTATTGTTTGGAACAGAATTCATCTTTATTAGTTCACAACATATGCTGGCTGGCACTAAGCAGATCTGACAGCGACCAATTTCCTGTTCCTGCACTGTGTTACAGAACCCATAAACATCATTCACAAACAAACAATATTAATAGGTGCATGGACATTGTTATATTCCTACATACACAGCAATCACAAGATTCATACCAGGCCACGAAACAGCAAGGCCAGGTAGAGCACGCTACAACAACCCACACTATTCACTATTAAAATCATCTTTCAAAGCCTCCCTGAGTTGCATAGCTCTGCATTGAGGTCTTCTAACAGCCCTTGTATCTAGCTGTTCAAATTCCGCAGACAGCCGCTCCACCTCCGCCCACCACCTCAGCGGAAACTTTTCTCCCTTCGCTTCACAGATATTACGCAGGCCACAGCAGGCGGCTATAACCACTGGGATATTTTTCTCACTGAGGTACCAATCTGGGAAGTAAACAATGCCAGCCACCCTTCAGAAGACCAAAGGCACATTCAACAGTCATTCTGCACCTACTGAGCCTGCAGCTGAAGCGCTTCTCGGTGCTGTTGAGGTGGCCAGTATACGGCTTCACGAACCGCGGGAGCAAGGGATAGGCTGGTCACCCAGGATGACTCTTGGCATCTCCATATTTCCAATGGTAATCCACTAGTCAGGAAAGAAAGTCCCTGCCTGTAGCTTTCTGAACAGTTCTGTGTTCTTGAAGATGCAGGTGTCATGTACCTTCCCTGACCAGCCCACTCGGATGTCAGTAAAGTGTTCCCGGTGATCTACCAGCATCTGCAATACTGTAGAAAAAGAGCCCTTTCTGTTGATGTACTGAAACAAGGTGGTCTGGTGCTAAAATAGGGACATGCATGCCATCTATTACCCCACTGCAGTTCGGGAACCCCACTGCTGCAAAACCATCCAGCACGTCCTGCACATTGCCCAGAGTCACAGTCCTGCATAGCAAGAGGTGATTAATGGCCCCGCACACGTACATAACAACGGCCCCTGCAGTGGATTTCTTGACTCCAAATTGATTCTCAACTGACCAGAAGCAATCTGGCATTGCAAGTTTCCACAGTGTGATCGCCACTCATTTCTCAGCTGTCAGTGCAGCTCTCATTTTGGTGTCCCTGAGCTGGAGGACTGGGGTGAGTTTGGCACACAGATCAAGGAATGTGGTCTTATGTATCCGAAAGTTCTCCAGCCACTACCCACCACCCCAAACCTGCATAACAATGAGATTCCACCAGTCAGTGCTTGTTTCTTGGGCCTGGAACGGGCACTCCACCATCTCCCTTACAGTTACTCCATGAATGACACCAAGAACCTTGAATTGTTTCTATGTCCCACCGCAATCTAGCCTCCAAGGAAACATCATGTTCCCCACGGCTCCTCTTGTGCCTCTGCAAATACTGCAGGATCAGGCGCTCTGTGCTTGCAACGCTCATGACAATAGTGCAGAGCTGTGAAGGCCCCATGCTTCCATCAGAGATGGTGGGCAGCGAGGAGGGATGCGTGGGTTTGTGGGTCTTTGAAAAGAAGGTGCAAAATACTATAGGCTGCAGATGAAATTATGGGATGGAGAAGACCACGTTATGGGAATTTGACCACATGCTTCCAGTCACTCCTGCGCAACTCATTCCAGCCCCATCAGGCACTGCAAAAAATTCCCAAAACAGCCTGCACTGGATGGTGCTGAGTTGCACAGTGGGATACTCACCCATACTGCACTGCACACTGCATTGATACAAGCGCTCATGGTGAGGATGTGTACTGCTGACACAAGGAACCAAGTTTCAGAGTAGCAGCCGTGTTAGTCTGAATTTGCAAAAAGAAAAGGAGTACTTGTGGCAACTTAGAGACTAACCAATTTACTTGAGCATAAGCTTTTGTGAGCTACGTGTGCACACAACACAAATGATTTAATAACTGTGTCGGCTGTATGCCAAGGTCATTTAGGTCTACATAATTTTGTAGTGTAGACATGGCCTTAGATTTAGACAAGGGACACACTTTATACAGCAGAAGGGAGAATTTGAGGTCTACTGTGAACAGAGCCGGTATTCTGGCTGAGTCTGCATGGACCTCCAAAAAGAACTTTTCCCCTCTACTAAACACCTCTATGTAAGGGGCCATCTTCACCACGGTGGGAGAGCACAACCACAGCTCGATACTAGCAAAGCCAGAGGGTCTACCCAAAAGGGGTAGGGTGAGGGTTGGGCCGTGGCCCCTCCCACACTGCACATTGGCCAACAGAGCTGACTAGTGCTGAAATATGAAATGAACGTGTTCAGAAGGTGGTCAAGCTGCCACTTCAGCATATGCTGCTCCAGATCCCCAAGGGAAATTCTGTATGCATCTACCACAGTTCCTCTTAGAGCTGCCAATGAAATGCCACACCTCTGCACTGCACCCCTGTACTGTCCAGGCAAAAATCTTGCTATTCATCTCAGCATGGAGAGGCACGAATATTAATAGGTCTCCATGATTCCTAAAGTATCAATGGATATTTTCATTGTCTGGAAGTTCCAAAAAAAAAAAAAAGGGGGGGGGGGCACGTATGCTAATTTTGTTACAGGCAGAAGTTTACTTTTCTTTCAGAATGGTACAAAAGCACAATTTTTATGCAACTCCAAAACAACTGAAGAGCACGCCTGAAATTTTTCAAAACTGCCTAGGGCATTCAGAGACACTGGATGGTACTTTTTCAGAAGCAGCTAAATGATTCAAGGAGACACATGGGACTTGTGCTTCTGAGTCACTTAAGCGTATATGAAAATCCCACCCATTAATGTCAAAGGGAAATGTGCGCACCTAAATCCCCAAGGCAACATAGAAAAAAAAACCAGTCACAGTTCAAATTTAAATATAACTAAGTTAGGATTGAATGATAACAAATGACAGCCCAGTTTCTAAATCGAAGGCAGCAGTGCACTTTGTGCATGGGCACATTATAAACAATTAAAATACGAGACATCTTATGGTTTTATAAAATTGTTAATTTGAAAATTTACAAAATAAAGGTCCAATCCTGCAATGGATGGATCCCCATCTTGTCTATATCTGGTTGCAGGATCAGAATGCAGGTGAGCTTGTCTCTAGGATCCTGGTCAGAAATTGCATGCATTCTTGCCTGGGACTGGTTTCTCCTCCAGATCAAGCTATTCAGAGGAAAAAAAATGTACCCAGCCACCTGTACAGCACAGGGTTTGAAGAATTCTATAAACAATCCTTTACCTTTCATGCTGGCTGGACAAGAGAAATATTCCAAAAATCTCAAGGGATCCAAAGCTTCTGTTTTGAAGCTAGTTTCTGCCTCGGGCTAGCACAGGAATGGGCGCTGGGCCATATTATAATAGTACTTTGCCAGCTTCTCTATCTTCAAACTCCTTATCAAAGCAGCAGAATTCAGCTGATCCAAAACTATTATCAATAGGTAACCTGTATCTTGAGTTATGCTCTGCTCTCCCATTGCACACAAAGGCTATTCTTAGAGAAACCGCATCACCACTACGACAAAACCCTTGCCGTCCAGAAATTTATTTTTCACCATCTATTTTTTTATGAGTTATGAATCTCATGAGGCAGGGCAAAGTGGAAGAATACTGTCCCAGGGTACAGTATCTGTCCAAGAAGACAGTCCTTGAAATAGTAACCGCAACCTTTTCATATCATCTTCTCTAGGAGAGGGTCCATGGGTTGCCAGTGTTTAACAGAGCATCCCAATCCAAGCTGTAGGGAAACACAACAGAGCAAAGCTCCTGAGACCAAGGGGGGGACTCCAAGGGTACGTCCACACTGCAAAAACAAAAATAGCAGTGTAGACATTCCTGGTAGGGCTCTGAAATCCCCCTCCCTTGCTGGGTCTCAGAGCCTGAGTGGGAATGTTTACACTATAATTTTGAGCCCCAGAACACGAGGTCTGAGAGCTGCAATTAGTGGACCCAGGCTCTCAGACTTACTGCTGCAGGGCTGTTTGGTTTTTTGGGGTGGTTTTTTTTTTTTTTTTTTTTTTTTTGCAGTGTAGTACACTCCCTCAAAAATGGAGAGAGGCAGAGCCCTAGCACCATGAGGTCTGCACATAACCAAGTCCACCCTTGAAAGTCACAGACACTGCTCTCACCTTTGTGGGGCTCACCCATGCCAGTGGACAAGCCACATCCCAAGCATCTACATGCATGATCCGGGTCTCATAAAAACCCGGGTTATCTTGGAACTGATCAGTATCTGCGGACAGCAACCTTCCAGGAAAAGTTCAGAGGGCGACAGTCACTACTCATTTTGTTCTAATGTTATTTATATTGGGTTAGCACCCCAAAATCACAAATTGGGCCACACTGTGATAGGACTTTACACACACACACACACCCCTACTCCTACCTAGAAAGGCCCCATTCCTGCCTTGGAAAAAAAAAAAACAGTCTAAGAACCTAATAGCTAATGCCACTTTCCAGCTCATTGTGCTACTCCCCCTTCCTTTCCTCCACTGCCAAAACCAACCTGACTTTATACCAGTCCCTTGATTCTTCCCATTCATAAACTGCTGGGACTCCACAACATACACATCACCTGGGATACAGTCATACTCTCCCTGTTCCTCCTTCTGCACAGGATAATAGAATAATCCCCAGGAGCTGTAAATTGGGGGTCAGGTTATCAACGACTATCTAGTCTCTCATGCCTCTTACTCATCATCATCAGGGAGAAAGGCATAGTTTTAGATCCTATGGAATATTACTGAATCCTTGCTTTGAGATGTTTGATCTTCTCTCTTCTCAGCTACAGAAGACCTTGTTTTGGTGCCAGTGCTCTGAGGAAGGAAGGGGGATACCTGCTAGCATCTCTGGACTCTGGTTTGGCTGTGAAGAAGGGACAGATGTGACACGAACAGGTCTTTTTTCAGCTTCACACCATCCTTGGAGTGCGAACATCCAAGCTCCAAGGCAATAAACACAGTGTCTGTAAGCACCAACTTTGTACATTTTCCTCGTCATAAAGAGAGACGAGGTCTCTTCTTTCACTTGGCCCAAAACCAGCTATCCTATATTAATCAATCATAGAATATCAGGTTTGCAAGGGACCTCAGGAGGTCATCTAGTCCAACCCCCTGCTCAAAGCAGGACAAATCCCCAACTAAATCAGCCCAGCCAGGGTTTTGTCAAGCCTGACCTTAAAAACCTCAAAGGAAGGAGATTCCACCATCTCCCTAGGTAACGCATTCCAGTGCTTCACCACCCTCCTAGTGAAAAAGTTTGTCCTAATATCCAGCCTAAACCTCCCCCTCTGCAACTTGAGACCATTACTCCTTGTTCTGTCATCTGCTACCACTGAGAACAGCGGAGCTCCATCCTCTTTGAAAGCAGCTATCAAATCCCCCCTCATTCTTTTCTTCTGAGACTAAATAATCGCATTTCCCTCAGCCTCTCCTCATAAGGCTCCAGCCCCCTAATCATTTTTGTTGCCTTCCACTGGACTCTTTCCAATTTTTCCACATCCTTCTTGTCGTGTGGGGCCCAAAACTGGACACAGTACTCCAGATGAGGCCTCACCAGTGCTGAATAGATGGGAATGATTGAGCAAGAAAGTTCTTTACTGTGGTTTTGCTATTCTGAGCAAAGTTGGTTACCTTAATATTTCATGTGTCTTTTTATCAACAGATATCAAACAAGCACCATTAAAGATAAAAAAAAAAATCAATCTATACCTCAGAATCTGATTTTAATGAGGTATTTGTTCTATCTTGTAAACACAGAACAGGAAATACCATAGATTCCAGTGTAAATTGAACTACCACTGGCATAAATGCAATTTATATTTGCACCAACTGTGCATTGTCTCAAGAAAACACCAGAGGTCATGCATGCAGAATTTTCCCTTTGTTATATCTACCCTTTCCTTCAGTTCTTTTGATGAGTGCACACACACACACTCAAATTATAGTGTAGCTGATCATAAAAAAATAATAATAATAAGGATGAACGGTGAAGAGATGCGTGTCTCACTGAGGCTTTAATGTTGTTAGATGTGTACGACTCTCTGGATTTAGAGAGAGGTTTTGACAAACCTGTCCAAAATGTAAGGCCAGTCGCACATACCCATTTTAATCAGCACCGATTACATGGAATGAAGCCAAAACCTGTGTCTGATTCTTCCAGTACACAAGAGGAAGAGAATGGTTTCAGGTAAGTCCAAAATGCGATGGAATTCATAACTTCTCCTTTTTAGAAGGGAGCAGATTAACCCGTGATGGTCTACCATCTGTCAGAAACATGACAGCAGTGCTGTGAAAAATGTGTCTCTTAGAAGATCTCTCAATGGTTGTAGGTGTGTAAACAAGGTTACTGTTCCTTCTTTGGATTTCCAACCATAAATCGTAAGAACCACCTTAAAATATCTCACCTAATACTTAACCAGAATTTAATTTTTTTAAAAAATTTCAATAATTTCACAATAAATATAAATCAAAATATTCACTGCATAAGCAGAAAGTGCTCATCCCCAAACACAAACATTTTAAATAAAGAGACCTTTAGGATAGGTTTTGAAAACAAGCTTTACTTAGTTGTCATGAATTACTAACCAGACAAAATCTTTTTTGTTGCCATTTATATATATTTGATTCCCCAGTTTCAAAAAAATCAAACTGACACTTATGTCTCTTGTACAAATACCCAACCTTTTAAAAAATGTTCTGGGCATTATAAATACATTTTTTCATGAATATGGAAATAACCATTCTATAAATAGCCGTTTTACAGAACTGCTTCAAGGCATTGTTTTTACAGACAACAGTAGGAAACTGAAGGGAACGTGATTATGCCGAACCTCTTAAAAAAATGGAATAAACTCTCCAATCAACTCTGGGTCATTTTTTTCCTCCAGACTTAAGTACATGCTTAAGTGTTTTGCTGAATCAAAGCCTAAAAGGGACATTATATTTAAACAGGACCACGTGGTATAGAGAACAACCAAAATAAAAGCCTTTTTGCAACGCCAAAGAATTATTTGTAAAGACTTGAGGGTGAGAGGGTGTGTTTTGAAAACTAAGTTTCAGCAGCCTTGATGCTTCAGCCTTGTATACTCTGAACCCAGCAAAAAACACTAACAGAAAATGAAGCTAACACTAACAGAAACTGTACAGAAGCAATTACATTATTCTAATATTTTCTTTTGTAACAGGCAACAGATACAAGATAAGGTTACTTTCTAACAAGGTACCACCACAATCCATCTTCGGGGACAAGAGGAACTAATTTCTTCATAATACTTGGACTGTGTTTTTCCATTGAATCGCTGTGACAGCACATTGACAAGAGATCAAAGGCCTGATGCGCCACTGTATTGCTCCACTTTCACCCTGGTGTAATGCCATGGATTCTGTCTGCGGGAAACAGGACAGCACTGGAATGACACTGGTGTAAAATAGGAGCAATGCAGCAGGCTCTAAGCCTTCCCAACAAGCATACAGGAACGTATTTAACAAGAGACCGAGTCTCCAACACGGATTAATAAAAACATAGACCCACATCCTTAGTCGCAGCTGAGGAGCACAGAGTAACTCAGCAGGGAGGTTTAAATAGGTGGCTTTAAACTCCTCCAATATTGGACCAACCACACCATGGAAAAAATCCTACTGACTTGAGCAGAGCCAAGATTTCACGCCAGATTGGTCCCCAGGTATAAACTGGAACAACTCTGTATTATGCCAGTAGTGGCCCCTGTCCACAAGGGGCCACTAAGGCAGCTGAGGATTGCCAATCACTCTCCTTCTTCCCAGTCACATGCCCTGTGCAGCAGGGGCTGGGGAGGAGCATGTATGCTTTCTCTACATCACAGAGGAGCTCTCTGCACTGCAGTGCTCCTTGGGCGTCCTCTATGCCAGAATTAGAGTGCAAAGCTTCCTGCCCACAGCCCTATCGCACCGTATGGAAATCAATACGAAAAAAGGCATTTCTGCTCTTACCTTATTTTGATCTGTCCAGTAAAAGAAAAATCCATGTGGATCTGTTCTGAGAAGAATTGGAGTCACAACAGTGGAATCCTACAAAAAAAAAAAAAAAAAAGGGTAAACAATATGAACATTAAACTTGCAAGGCAGATGCCACAAGGCCGTCCACCTTATCTTCACTGTTAACAAATAACAGCCCTAACAGCCACCCTGAAGGTACCAAATCACAGAATGTCACTTACACAGTTTAATCCCACATCCCAAATCTCCATTCCGATCTCATAATATATTTCTAAGTAATTTAAATGTTTTCATGTTCTACATTCTGTATACGTGCAAGAGAAAGAGAGAGAGAGAGAGAGAGAGAATGCATCTGCCCAATCACGCTCAGTTATACATATTAAATTACTGTAGGAATCTTGTTAATACTGTTTTCCATTTAAATACTTCCTGTTTTTGTCTGTAATTCATATAGGCGTTTTTTATAACGATATGCATTTTTCTGAAAGCAGATAAAAATCCAATTGTAAAGTCCATATGTGGGATCACTGAAAATTTTATTTATTAAAATTATCCGAAAAGTGGATGTATATTTCTCCTAACCAGTTACAGTTCCTGTAAAGCTTTGAAACTCAGCCATTTCCCATGCAACAAAAAATAAGGCCACATTCTACAGATCTTTAGAAAATATGGCTCCAATTGATCCAAGTTAAAATAAAATGTGCTGAACATTTAAAAAACAAAACAAAAACAAAAAAAAACATAAAACACGATTTAATCATGTAAATTGCAGTCTATGATATTACTCAACTTTCTTTTATTCCACAAAACAGATGCAATACAAATAAAAATTTTAAAAAGCAGGATAATGTTGATCTGTCTTAAATACTTATATGGCTCCTTTTACCGTAGTATCGGAGCACCTCACAATCTTTAAACACGCTTATCCTCACAACACCCCCATGACATAGGACAGTGCTATTACCCTCCATATGGGGAAACAAGGCACAGAGAGGTTAACTGGATTTGTCCAAGGTCACACAAAGTCTGAGAGAGAGCAGGGCCCAGGGTCCCAATTCCTAAGAGAGGGCCCTCACCACTGGAGCATCCTTCCCCTCCATAGACAAGCTTTTAAAGACTGGGGATCCTGTCTGGACTGGAAAGGTATTAAATCTGCAGCAGCAAATACTATCTTAAGGAAAGTGATCCAACGCTGACCATCTCAGCAAGAGCCACTGGTCTTGAGAAGATAACCAGTGGCCTAGCCACCAGGGATCACAGAATGGGAGCCAGATGGCAAACGGATTTGCCGGGTCTTCCCACAGGGTACATCCTGCTTCCTGCAGTGTTTACACGAGAGCATCCAGTGCAGTGGTCATGGGAGTCAGGGTAGGCCTCAATCAAGTGCTTTCCTCAGGGGTGGACTGCACTTCAGGGTGCAAGGTTTGGACAGTCATCACTATTTTTCCAACAACAGGGGTGGAACAGTGGTTTCCCTGAGACAGCTGCCTGCCTGAAGCAGCCATGTCACCTTATTTCCCTTGGCATCCACCCTGACAAGCACTTATTGGTCACACAAGGCCAATGCAGTACCAGTTTATAATTTGTTCTCACTGGCCTCTGTGGGTGAGGACTTGAAGACCCGTCTTTCTGATTCGATCCTCCCCAGGGACCACGGCATGGGGAGAATGCAATACGGGGGCTGGCTCAGTGGCATTTAGCTTGCTTTTTCTGACAAATTCAGTTGGGCTCGGACATTCCTTTGCTGACTGATCCATTAGCCGCTCAGCTTCACAGCTGATTTTTCCCCCTTCTTGTGTGAATGGATCAAGGGCGGTGTATAGAATATAATGTCTAATACACAACGGACACAAGCAGGTTGCTTGATTTAATTAAAAGTGATCCCATCGACTTGAAGTCTAGTCAGCTTTAAAAAAAAAAAAAAAAGAAAGAGAGAGAGAGAGAGAGAGAGAGAGAGAGAGTTGAGTAGTTTCAAGCACGACACTTGATGAACCATTTGTATTGCAGTGGTGCCTAGGAGCAGCATACAGGGATTGGAGCCCCCACTGTGCTGTGCAGTGCGCATACATAATAAAGAGACAATCTCCATCCCAAAAAATTTACAATCTGAACGTATGAGGAGGCAATAGGTGAAGACGAACTAGTGAAATAACCACAGTTGATACAATAAGTAAAAGTGACAGCATGTCCACCACTTAGCTATGGTCAAGCAATTGACAGCCATCATAACAACGGTGAGACATCTGCCCTCAATACCCTCACCAGTTTTTTTTAAATGGTTTTACAGTCTTTTAACTGTCTCCATTGCTGTATGAAAGATACATCCAAATAGGCAAATTTGACTATAAAGAGAAATAGTGAAACTGCTTGTCAAACGCACAAACACACACTGGAAAAATAATTTCTCTAATCCCTTTCTGTTATCTGTCAGCTGTCATTTGTATCAACGGGGGTGGGGAGGGGGAAGGGAGGGAGAGAAACAGAGAAGTGTGAACAGTGTCCCTTAAAGAAGTTTTCATCCCAGCATAAGGACATATACTTTATAGAACCAAACTCTATGTTTCTTGTGGATGCACAAGGAATGCAGCATCAAGCCCTTAATGAGGATTACCTGACAAAAGTAACTGACATGTGACATTATCTGCTTTGGGGACATGATTATTTATGGAGTATTTTATGTCAGCTTTACAAAGCACATAATGCACAATTCAAATTCCACCATGATTTCAACAATTTCCATCCCACCATCAACCTCAGCCTGGTCCAGTCCACACAAGAGATCCACTTCCTGGACACTACAGTGCTAATAAACGATGGTCACATCAACACCACCCTATACCGGAAACCTACTGACCGCTATTCCTACCTACATGCCTCCAGCTTTCACCCTGACCACACCACACGATCCATCGTCTACAGCCAAGCTCTGCGATACAACCGCATTTGCTCCAACCCCTCAGACAGAGACAAACACCTACAAGATCTCTATCAAGCATTCTTACAACTACAATACCCACCTGCGGAAGTGAAGAAATAGATTGATAGAGCCAGAAGAGTTCCCAGAAGTCACCTACTACAGGACAGGCCTAACAAAGAAAATAACAGAACGCCACTAGCCGTCACCTTCAGCCCCCAACTAAAACCCCTCCAACGCATTATTAAGGATCTACAACCTATCCTGAAGGATGACCCAACACTCTCACAAATCTTGGGAGAAAGGCCAGTCCTTGCCTACAGACAGCCCCCCAACCTGAAGCGAATACTCACCAACAACCACATACCACACAACAGAACCACTAACCCAAGAACCTATCCTTGCAACAAAGCCCGTTGCCAACTGTGCCCACATATCTATTCAGGGGACACCATCACAGGGCCTAACAACATCAGCCACACTACCAGAGGCTCGTTCACCTGCACATCCACCAATGTGATACATGCCATCATGTGCCAGCAATGCCCCTCTGCCATGTACATTGGTCAAACTGGACAGTCTCTACGTAAAAGAATAAATGGACACAAATCAGATGTTAAGAATTATAACATTCATAAACCAGTCGGAGAACACTTCAATCTCTCTGGTCACGCAATCACAGACATGAAGTTTTTTTGCTTTAAGATAGCGACCCTCAAATCCAGACTCCAGCGAGAAACTGCTGAATTGGAATTCATTTGCAAATTGGATACTATTAATTTGGGCTTGAATAGAGACTGGGAGTGGCTAAGTCATTATGCAAGGTAGCCTACAAACCCCCCCCCCCCCCAAGACGTTCTGGTTAAACTTGGATTATTGCTGTGCACATTGTAAGATGAGCTATTGCCAGCAGGAGAGTGTGTTTGTGTGTGTGGTTTTTGGAGGGGGGTGTGTGTGGGGGGGGTGGCGGTGGTGAGAAAACCTGGATTAGTGCTGGAAATGACCCACCTTGATTATCATGCGCATTATAAAGAGAGGTTTCAAAGAGGGATAGGCTATTACCAGCAGGAGAGTGAGTTTGTATGTGTGTCTGTGGGGGGGGCGGGGGGAAGGGTGAGAAAACCTGGATTTGTGCTGGAAATGGCCCTCCCTTGATGATCACTTTAGATAAGCTGTTACGAGCAGGACAGTGGGGTGGGAGGAAGTTTTGTTTCATGGTCTCTGTGTGTATATAATGTCTTCTGCAGTTTCCACAATATGCTATGCATCCGATGAAGTGAGCTGTAGCTCACGAAAGCTCATGCTCAAATAAACTGGTTAGTCTCTAAGGTGCCACAAGTACTCCTTTTCTTTTTTCTTTTTATGAATACAGACTAACACGGCTGTTACTCTGAAAATTCAAATACCCTTACTCATATTCAGTAGCACCTTACCGCACAAAAAACACTTTAATTCAACAGATAACATGTGAAGGTCTGCGGAAAGTCTATGTCCTTGCCCTGAAAGTATTACAGTTCAACTCAGAGAAGCACAACATAGGACACCCACAGTTCAGATGTAAGATCAAGGGGAAACATTGAGGGAAAGAAGCTATGGAAAGGTGGACAGTAATAAGGAAAGGAAACAAAACACAAAATGTGCTGGCTAGAATTTTGTTAAATGAAAACCAGAAATTCTCTCTCCAAACATTAAAGTCATAGAACACAAGCTGGTAAGTCACACTAGGACATTAACTGTCCTGCGACAAGTGTCCTGACAGTCAACTGAAGGGAAAGTCTGATCCACTAAAAAAATACTAGTAGTACTGTGTATTAGCAAAAGACGTCACAACAAATTAAAAGTATGGAGGGAGACAAGATATTTTGCTATGATTCAGCAATGCATTTGGGCACCTGCTTAACTTTCAATTTCAGTAGAACTTGTGCCTATGCTTAAATGTTTTGCTGAATAAAGATAAGAACACACTGGATTGTTTTCCTGAATCAGGGTCTTCCCCAAGTCCAAAGGGTGCAATGTGGTTGCTTGTGTAAATCACACACCTTCTGGGTGTGGTGTTCTGTCCCATCTCATGGCACCAAGACCACTTAGAAAGAGAGAGAGTTAAATGAGTCTGCTCTACAGCCTTAGCTAAGAGTCAGCTGGCTTTTAGCTCCTGTGGTAGAGGCTCATGCACTAAGGTCCTAGGTTCGATCCCACCTGCCGACGACTAGGGTCTGTCCATGTTACACTTGTACTAGATGCAATGGAAAATAAATCTAAAACAAACCTAATGAAGAAGAGATTGAGTGGATGTCAGTATCTGTAAAATACTATAGAAGTGCTCTGAAATCTGTTCCTTTCTAAAAGAAATGATTCACATCACGTAACTGCCTTTCCTCAGCCCACCTCTAGACATTTTTTGTGCCGTTTGTACGTAAACTGACAGCACAGGAAAAGAGACACAAGTTGCTCCTCTGAAGGATGAGGCACACAGGAGATTTGGAGGGGGCGGAGGTGTTGGGAAAGACAGGCATAAAAAGATTATGTCTAGGATTAATCCGTTTTGCTGGTTAATCATTCCAAATCAACTGCTTAAATCCAAAAGCTGTTTGGCTGCATCTGTGTGGACGACATACGGCTGTCAAAGTACGATTTTTTGAGTCTCAGGCTGTGGGATGCCAGCTACACTCAGCAGACTTCGTAGTGCCATAAAAAGAATTGCACCAAAGCCTCCAATCCCTGTAAAGTGACAAAACGGAATCTGCACCATGCGATGCATAAAGAGGAATTACACATAGAAGCTTTAATTAAAGCTTCTGAGTATAGTAGAAATTTTATTATATTACAAAATCAAAAGCTGTGCTAACAAAAAAAAATTTTCAGCTTTAAGTCAGGAAATGCAAAAGCAAGAACATTTTCTCCGCTCTGTTACTAATTTGTAATAATTTCTACTCTTGTTTTTCATGTTAAATGCACTGCTCTGATATGACAGAACATTTTATGATGTGTATTACAACAGCACATAAAAGTCCCAACCAAAATTGGTGTCCCATTCTGCTAGACATCGTATAAACACAGAGCCAGAGACAGTGCCTGCCCTATAAAACTTTTATTTACCATATCTAACTTTTTAAAAATGTTGTCTACAGATCTTCCTCACCCTTGTGGCAGCTGTGAGTGGCAGCAGCAAGGGCTGGGTTCAGACTGTTTCGACGTTCTTGTTTCTAAAATAAAACTGTGTCAAGCTCTCATCCAGAGCCACACTCCTATTTCTGGATCTGGGATCAGAAATAAAATTTCTCTGCTCACCTTTGCAGGCTGCTCTTCCCCTCTCACAAGCACTCAGAGTCTTTGGGACTATGGACCCACAAGTAGCTTTTTATTTGGGGAGGGGAAATCAATCAAAAAAACCCATGAAAACTCCCTATACATTTACACATAAGAAAATGAAGAACCTAAACCAGTGCATCAGAAGTTTGGTCAACCCCACGGTTCCAAGTAATAACTGTGACTTAGAAGATAAATATTTCATACACAATTGCTGTATTATATTTACAAATAAGATTTTTGCACCCCGCATTGCTATGAGTCATTGCTGAGGAGTATCTTCAAACCCATTCATTCAGTTTTCTCCCACACATAACTGACCCACTTCCCAACCTCCCCAAATGGAGCGGTTTTCCATCCACACCTACACAGACAACAAAACCGAGGAGACACAAAAGCACTTTATGAGTGTACGAAATACAATTCCCTTCCATCCACGTAAACAAGACACCCCTACAAAGGAAAAACACCTAAGGACAAACAAAGAGGGAGGGGGGCAAACTCATTTCTTCCCCACCCCTATTGAATCCAACACACAAAAGAAAAGAGAGAGAATAAAGCAACAGAAGGAAAGACGAGGCTCGGTTGACTGTATCCTCACACAAGTGAGCAAAGAGGCTGTTCTCAGCACAGTCTCTCAGGACTAGATTTCTAAAGAGCTCAACTCCCATTTAGGCACCTGATTGACAAAAAGGTACTCAAAGCGCAGCAGCTCCCATCGAGAACAACAGGTGTCCCTTTTGGAAAGCCAAACACGTATTTAGAACATCTTTTGAACATCTGGCCCTAAATAAACAAACAGAACAACCAATACATGGCATGCTGAAACATTCATGGAGACGTTCCGAGAATACAAGCCAGATGTGGGATGTGGAAGAGAGACAATGAGGGTGGAGAAGGAAAAAAAAAAGCAGAGAAAGGCACAGCAGATCTGCAACGTCTAGCCAACAAGTCCGTGCCACAAATGACCGCAAATTGTTAGCAGCTTCAAATACCACCCTCTGCCTACTATTGCCAAGCAGAGCTCTGGCTTCTGATGGAGTTCCTCTGCAAATTCCTGAAATAAAAAGAACAGCAGCAGCGTGGACCCGATCTGATAGACCAGTATATACAACATCAGTGGGATTAAAAAAAAACAAAACCCTGATTTTTAATTTAAAACAGATTTTTTTTATTTACATGTTCTTTACTCTCTTCCAATTTTATAGTCTTGAATTGCTCAAACAGACATTTTGGACTATTTTCTTTAAGTGGTTTCCTAACTTGGTATTAATTTCACATTTTGCATAGAGGTATTTTCCACTAAGAGTTTCACACTTAAAACACTCTTCTAACCCTGTGCTGTATTTGCAACCAAAACCACCTCCTGACATACTGCATTCACAGAAGTCAAGAAAGCTGAAATGCATCAACCAGGCTACATGCCTCCATCTAAGTTTGATGTTAATGGGACTTGTGCCCGTAAGTCATTCAGGAGACTTGAAAATTCCCCCCAACCCCCTTAGAAGCATAACTTTAGGCTCCCATTTTGGAAAATTCGGGCCTGTGTATATAAAAAAGGTCACTGTAATTTTTAGTGTACTGAAAAACCTAAGTGACTTTTCATTGTTGTTAAGAGACTTTATGCCACTGAGGCACAATCAAAGAAAGTGGGATGTCTACCCACACTGCTCCACACTTTTGCCACTACTGCCCAATGCTGTGGTGACATGCTGAATGGCACAAACGACCCAACATGAATGCATTCTGCCAAAACTTTTACTGGTGCAACTTCTGTATTGAGACACGTCCTATGAGAAATGCTATAAAAGTGGATGGATGGCTTCAAGCACAAGAGTAGCAGACAGGAGATGATGACTAAATTATGCACCTGTTTAAGAATCTGCAGGATCATGGCTTTAATCTCCCAATATTTTGGTCTTCACCTACAGCAGTTTTGTAAGAAAGTTTAGTTCATTGCAAGCTGGGGTGTGACCCTACTCCGTACTGACCTGCTGCGCTGTCTGTATGGCCCCCGCTGATGCCCTCCCAGTGTAAAGAGCACTAGATAAATGCACTTTAAAAGAACTGTTAATACATGTCTCCAGGATTCCCAAGGACAGACGTGAGCTGCAGGCTAGTGCGGGGTAAATTCACACCCCAACTTGCGACAAACTAAACATTCATGTAGACAAGCCCCTCAGATTCAGCTAAAGCCGGGCCCACATTCAGAGTTTGTAGGGGGTTACAGTTATGGGTGTGGGGTTTTTTTTTTTTTTAAACCAAAATAGTTATACCAGTATAACCCCTAGTGTGGATGCAGTTAGAGCAGCATAAAGGCGCCTTATACCAGTATAATTAGCTCCCCTTCCCGTACAGGAATAAGTGATAGGGGTAAAAGCACTTTACCAGTACAACTACTAGAGTTGCACTGCTTTAACTATACCAGTACAGCATAGCTAAAAGCGGTACAAGTTTTCTACACAGACAAGCCCTAGGATACTGTACCAGGAAGGTTTCAGAGTGGTAGCCGTGTTAGTCTGTATCAGCAAAAACAAGGAGTCCTTGTGGCACCTTAGAGACTAAACGCATTTATTTGGGCATAAGCTTTCGTGGGCTAAAGGTGCCACAAGGACTCCTCGTTGTTTTTGCACCGGAGTCTTGGGGAGGGAAGTAGTGGCACAGGGGCAGGACCTCATGGAAGGGCCGGTGCGAGGGTGGGAAGAAGGGGCAGTGCAGGGCCACAGTTCAGGCACCGGTGGCCCATCCACTTCTGGGTGCTTCTGTCGCTCCTGACCTGAGTACATGCCTACGGTCCCCAGCGGGTGTGTACTCAGGGCCGCTCACACTGCCGCTGCTACCCCGTTTTTAGTGCACTAGCTTTGTCCGAGCCAGCTGAGAGCTCACACAAGGATGTCCCCTTGAGTCTGGCATCACCCACCCAGCTCAAAGTGTAGACATGCCCTTCATGTCATGCCCCTAAACAAGGCCGGGGGGATGGGGGAGGAAGAGTGTTGGGAATGGGGATTGAAATGGGAACAACACACCCTGAGCACACAGGGGCATTGTGAACATTAATTCATTGATGTAGTATCTGAGTGCTTCAACAAACGGTGAGGGGTGCTACAGAAAAGCCCATGAAGAAATTAATAATTGTGTCATCAGCGCAGGATTTGAATAGCATACAGTAAATAAGCCATGGAGCCATCCACTGAACAATGAGGACTGTTAATAAGATTGAATAAGTCAACACCATCCATCCTGTGCAATGAATGAGCCGGGAATCCTGTGGCAAAATAGTATGTGATTATGTAATTAAAGACTGTATCATAATGCATACACACAAGGGACCAAATTAAGTTGCACAGGCAATCTTAATTCTGGCATTTCCTAGCTTTTGATTGCTTGATTTTGCAACCTTACTAATGGTCTTTTAATGTGGTTTGACTGTAGTAACAAAAAATTTATTTAATGTTTTTTTTCTTAAAAAGCAAAGTTTTGTGTAGAAAGTAGAGCAGGTCAAAACTTCTTTAACTAGAACTTTTTTCAATCAAATAAGAACCTTTTTCTCTAAACTGCAATTTATTGCATAAAAATGTCAGTTTATACTCTATACAAGTTCTTCATTTAAAAATAACCCATCTTGTTTCAGTAAATCAAAAACTTCAGTGACCATTTTGAAATGTTTTAGTTAACAAAAAGCCAGTTTTTGGTGGCTGACTCATTTTGATAGCCATGGTTTTTCTCCATTTTTTTCCACTCTGCTAGAAAGCATTTTTGCACAATGAAGATAATGATACATCAAATTCTACTGACAGAACTTTTATTTACCAGATTAAAACAGATAAGGATTTCAGTCCTTTCATCATTATTTGGCATAGCTGTTTGAAGGATAATCCAATGCTTGGGGCACTAGCTTGTGACTTCAGAGACCTCACTTCAAGTCTTTTCTCCACCTCAGACTTCCTGTATGACCGTAGGCAATTCACTTAGCCTGTCTGTGTCCCAGTTCCCCATCTGTAAAGAGGGTAAAATAGAACTTGCCTATCTTACACGGATGTTGTGAGAATAAATATAATAAGAGATTGTGAGGTGGTCAGATATTAAGGTAATAGAGGCTGTATATGGAATTGAAAATCATCTTCATATCCTTTTGGGATAAGAGTCTACTCATTTTACAAGATAACCTTGGGGCCAAATCTCTGTCCCAGTAAACGCTTTCCAATGGAGTTCAATAGGATCAGAATTTATCCTGTGATGAAATATTAGCTGATTGAACATTTGAAATATGATTTGTTTAAATTCAGTATCTGATTTTCTTCTTGTGTTGCAAGAGAACGGTTATACAACATTTTCCCACTAGTTTAGATAACAGTGTATCCTTCCCTACTTTATTTTTGTTCATTATATTTGGTCCGATCACTGCAGATTAAATATAATTAAAGAAAAACAAACGGAACACGTTGGACTCAAGAGAGTTCCAAATCCAAACCGGCTGGAAAAACAGAGTTGTTCAGTTGAGTATGTTTTTCTTCTGTTTTTAAAAAAGGAAAAAAGTCTAATCTCTGAATATGTCTAAGAGCAGACCAGTGTTGGTTCATTTCTGATGGTGTCAGAAATATTCAGTAGTGACTGATTTGGACAGAATAAAAAAAATGCCAAAATAAAACAAGCTATATGACAGCCAATAATTTAAACCACATCTGAAAGTTTCTTCAAATACATTCTCAGGCAAGTATTCACAACTAGTTTGTTTTATTTATTTCTACTTATCCATACTGATAATACTTGATACACGTACATCTCTGGATGTTTATAAAGTATAACAAACACATCAAATGTTCTTGATAATCTTCTGAAAAAAAGACGCCAAACAAACAAATAGGCCCATGAATTCTCCCGGATCAAATCACACTGCACTAGTCACCCACCAAGTTCAAAAGCATTTTATAAATGTGGGTAAAGATAATCTAGCACAGTGGCTCTCAACCCTTCCAGGCTACTGTACCCCTTCCAGGAGTCTTGATTTGTCTTGCCTACCCACAAGTTACATCTCACTTAAAAACTACTGCTTACAAAATCAGACATAAAAATACAAAAAAGTGTCACAGCCACACCATTACTGAAAAATGGCTTCCTTTCTCATTTTTACCATATAATTATAAAATAAAACAATAGCAATATAAATATTGAACTTACATTTCAGTGCATAAACAAGTCGTCTGTATAAAATTTTTGTTTGTACCCACTTCGCTAGTGCTTTTTATGTAGCCTGTTGTAAAACTAGGCAAATTTCTAGATGAGTTGATGTACCCCTTGGAAGACCTCTGCGTATCTCCAGGGATACAAATACCCCTAGTTGAGAATCACTGGTCTAGCAGATGGGTCCTTATGAAGTCTACTGAAGAACTCTGGGTTCAATTCCTGACTTCACTCTGAACTTCCTGGGTGAGCGTGAGCAGGTCACTTAGTTTGTCTGCACCTTTGTTCCCCATCTGTAAAATGGGAATAACATTTCCCTACCTCCCAGGGGTATTGTGAGGATAAAATCCATTAGTGGTTTTGAGGGGCTCAGGCGCTACTGTGATGAGTAGATAGGATAATGATATTTACCCCATTTTACAGAGGAGGGTGTGGAGGCAGAGAGTGGTTAAGTGACTTGCCCATGGTCATAAAACAAATGAAATGGCAGAGCCCAGGGCCAAGATTTTTAAGAGTGAGCAGCGAGTCAACATGAGACAAACGGAAGAACCTCATTTTCAAAGGTGAGTGCTCAGCCCTTCCTAAAAATAAGATCCCTTTAAAGTATCTCAATTTGGGCGCTCAGAATTCACTAGTCACCCTGGACTACCTTGCCCCAGGTCTCCTGACTTCCCACCTGGTGCCCTAGCCACTGGATGCTGCTGCGCATGCAACAGTTCAATTCTGATAACTACATTTTTGGTTCAAACTGGGTTCCAGTTTTATGGCCAGAAAGTCGCCTAATTTAGGCAGCATTCCCAGTAAATATAACCTCTTCATTATTTATTGCTGGACTACACTTGAAAGTGAAAGTAAATAGCATAAGCAGCAAAGACCCAGTCAAAGCCTTTATGTAAAGTACATATTATCACTACGGAAGATAAGAAACTCTTTAAGTGAGAATTGAAAACAAATACACTTTTTTAACATATACCATTCCATTAACCTGCCTTGGCATGCCAATTACCGCCACTAGACAACACCAGCTAAACAGTGTCCTAGCTCTGGGGCTGGTGCTACCTCGGCAATGTCTGTCCTGTTCCCGCTGGGGCCACACAGCGGAAACCATTACGCACAATCAGCAATTTGTATATAGTGGTGGTGCTGAGAGCCTTTGAACCAAACTGTAAGCCCTGTATATAATGGAAACCACTTCAAGCTGCCGCACCCCCAGCTCCCCTAGTTCCAGCAACTATGCACACAAAGCCAGGGCAGAGCTGTACCTCCACCAACCCCATGAGAAAAACTCCTTTCTACTCCGGTTTCTTTAACTCACCCAGCTAGTAATATATCTGCCGTTATCAGGCCCCACCCCCTGCACTATCCCTAAACAAAGTGGACTTTGGAAAGCCTTACAACGTCACTTTGCAGTGAATGTAGTTCTTTTGAAAATCGCTTTAAAACTCTCCAAGGAAGAATTATTAAAACATTGGGTTTGATTTACTGTCAAGTGGCCAGAGTAAATTGAGTCTGTAAATCTCCTCTTCCTGAAACGGTAACTGTCAAACACTGGGAACGAGGGACACCAGCATGCTACAGCATTGGCAGTCAAACCAATGCCTGAACAACCCAGACTTCTTTCCCTGCTACGAAAGGCTAAGATTGTTCCTGACCAGTGATTCTGCTCATCTTGATTTTTGGAAGCCTAACTTGAGACAGCTTAAAGGATCCCAATTTCGGAGAGCAAGGTGCTCAGCCCATTCTGACAATCAGGGCCCCCTGTAAGGAGTCTCAAGCCAAAACATCCTTCAGTGGGGAAGCAGATGGCTATGGGGATATTATATAGTCACCTGTAATCCTGGTGTATGAGAACTTCACTTGTCTCGTAGGATAGAGGTGTAGTCTCTTTTATTTAAATAAGATTTTAAATGGATTTCAACGTACAGGACAGGAAATCCCCTGCAGAACACATGGAATTTCCAGCCTTTACGATTGCGTAGATTGCACCAATTTAAACAGTCTAAATTGACAGAAGATTATTACTGCTCAGAGCACAGTCAATGAAGTCAACGAGAGAGTCTTTCAATTGAGATCACCTATGCACTTCACACAGACATTGGATCAGGCCCTATACGAGGCGTGTAGGTGACCAATTTGCACTTACGAGTAGATGAGGGTCCACATCACACATTTAGCATTGCACATGTTGCACTTCTTAGTGGTCTCAGCAAAGTTACTAGATGGATATCGGAGGGCAGTTCGCTCTCTAACACCTAGGAATGGCTGCTCCAGGCCAGGTTTCAAGCACACTGGTGGGTCAGTTTAAAAGCTTACATTACTACTGCTTCTGCCAGCATCTCACCCCAGCATCATTCAAAGAAGTACTAAATTAATTCTTTAAGAGCTATTGCTTTACTCTTCATCCAACGCATTGTGTGACTGTGTGATAGCCACTAAGTGCTACTCTGGGTAAAATCCTTTCAGCACTCCCATTTGCAGAAAGCTATTTTCAGTGGCTTATAACTCATCTGGAAAATTTTGCTCTGGGCTGAAACTTGGTACAAGTCACAAGGTTTTGCTGAGGAAGAGCCTTTGTTTTATGAGATGTGAAAAGAAGTCAATATGGTCATTTTTCTATTAGAGAAATAAAACAGACGGGAAATGTGCTGTATGGGAAAGCATAGGTAGGGGATAATGCTGTCTTGACAGAGGAGTGGATCAAATCTTTTCCAAATCAGATTTCTAGGGTTGTACCAAAACATGAAAAAAGTCGTTTTCAGGTGCTCTGGGGAGGCCAAAACAACACAAACTGAAATTGCAGGACCAAGTTCTGTCGACTTGTGACTTCAGTGGGAATTTGGCTCTGCCTACAGACAGGACCAGTATTCATGTATGGGAGGAGGAAGGGGGTAAGAGAGGAATAGCTAATTATTTGTTTAGGAAGATATTTTCAAAAGCACCTAAGGTATTTAGGAGCACACGTCCCATTGATAGTCAAAGGGGCTTGTGCTCCTAAACCCCTTAAGCACCTTTTAAAATCTCCTCCTACAAAAGCGGATTGTGGGAAGTATTCTCCCCTGCCTCCACCCAACAAATATTTCATAAGGAACATTAGTGCATGAGCTTAACTTCTCTGCACATCCACTAGGTTTACACAATGGATCCAAAGTAGTTGTAATGGTCTATTAGGTTTTATTGTCATGGTAAGTTCTTTAACATATTATGTATCATCATTATTATGGCTTATTGTTTCACAGAGGAGCTCCTATATACACATTTTCACACTTTAGACCATAAAGCCTCAGGTCAATGATGCTCATTAAAAAAAAAAAAAAATCTCTCTGAATACAGGCAAGCAGGCTAGATGGCAAAGACTCCAAAGTCTCTGTTGATTGGCTCAGTAGCAGAAGCAAATGTATGCCTAGTGACAATTTAAGATATGAAATGTTCCATACTACAGTAGGGATCACTTCCACTAAAATATTTTTCCCTGAGGTGATTCCATTGCTGGAATGAGGCATTGTGGGTAAAAAAATATTAAAGAAAAAAACCCTCGCACACACTAAGTAAATTGCAATTAAATAAATCAAAAGACAATTAAGGCTCAAAACTATTTCACAGTGTTATGCCCATGGCAGGTGTCTCAGTGCCAGATAATCTCAGTCCCATTTCTACATTCATATATGTTCCAGAGAACCCTCCTCACTCAGAGAGCCCACCAATAAAGAATGGGGTGGGGCATGAGGATCTATTCTTGTGTATGAGGTTGCAGGATTGGGGGGCTCATATGTGCCAGATATAACAGGGAATCTATAACAATTAATCTTGATTTAGGATTTATATCCTTTGTCAATTTTTGCTAACAACCTTCATGCTTAATATTGTGGGTGGTTTCATTTAGTCTATACAATATTAATATATAGTTATAATTAAATTAAAAAATCCTGTAAGTTATTTAAGTTATTTATACAGGAAGACTCCATTTTCACAGAGTGCATCTCTTCACCTATACACATTTCTGAATTACGGTGCAGTAATAGCCCTCACAAATAAAAACGAAGGACCAAATTCTCTGCAGACTTAACTCTATCAGCTAGTTTTATCTGCAGATAATTTAGTCCTATCTTTCAAGGTAACAATATCCATGAGATATTGCAAACAATTCTGTTCTTGTCACAGTTACACATTCGAGGGCCATGAAAAATAGGCAAAACACATAATCCATGTTTGATAACTCCTTGGATTCTTCACCTGGAGAGTATAAATCACTGTTAATTTGCCCTCAGCATATATGTGGTTTATGAATTTGCTGGCAAGATTGCTTACCAAAAATATATATATATATATATCTCACAGCACTAAGGCTGAAACTGTGCTGCGATCTACAATACGGCAAATCTGATCAGTGAGAACTCACAGGTGTCAACTCAACCCGAACAGCAAGTGAATCATCCATTTTAGATACAAATCTACCTCAGGCACTATGTGACCCTGGTGTTATCTCACTGTTTATAACTGTAAATTATTGGCACAGTCATGAAACTCAGCTTCTAGGAATCCCTTAATAAGTAAATCCCCATTGCTTCAAGACTTCCCTCCTAATTTTTTGGTGTTGCATTCCTCACTGCAAGCATTTGTCACACATTTATGAAGGTCAGGATCACACCTTTAGTCTCTTGACAGGTTGAGAGCAATGGTAACGTGATACTGTGCAACAGAACGGGAGCAGTGAATGGCACTTTCTCTCTGCTGTCCCACTAGCTGTTACTGTGCATGTCTCTAGAGAAGTCAACTTTACACAAGAATTTTTCTTTTTGAGCTGAGCTAGTATAAAAGGAGATCTCGAAAACTAGTTCTTCTCAACAACTCTTGCCATTCAGTCTGTGCAGCAAGTCGGTCTTCTCCTTTATGCCCAATCCATTTACTTTCGTCACAATGCTGCCTCAGTGCACACTTCAGCACCAACCCTGGTGGGGTGTTCATTTCTCTAGCTGTGTGTGGAGGGCAGGAACCCTTGAGGTTTTACCACAGGAGCAACCACTGAGGGATGGGATTCACAAGGAACCTGCCCCCTCTGTTTCCTTCCACCCGGTGCTATATCCTCCCCACTCATAACTGGTGGCCCAATGCTGGGGAGGAGAATGCTATCCACCCGGTCTCTGAAGAAGTCCCTGGCACAGCCTATAGGGAGAAAAAGAAGTCCCAACTGCTAATCGGCTACCGTTCAGGGGGCAGCATAGACCTACCCCTCTCCCACACTATGTAGCAATGCTGAGATGAAGAGACAGAAATAGTATTGGATGTTTCAGGGGAGGAAGGGATGCTGCTTGTGTGTGTGTGATTTTGTACTGAAGGGGTGTGAATGTGTTTTGTGTTGCAGAAACAAGAATGCACGAGAGCTTTGGGGGAATCAGAGAAGAAGTGAGTGTATGAGGGAGGAGGTCTTGTCGGGAGGCTTGAATGCATGTAGATTTTGGGAGGAGTCAAGGATTGTGAGAGCTGTTTGCCGAGGAAAAAAGGTGAGCGGGTACCTGTGATGTTCTTCATTTAGGGGATGCAAGGGTGTGTATGCACAGGTCGTGCGATAGAGGGTGGAGAGGCAAGCTGGGTGAGGTAGAAGCTTTTATTGGACCAAATTCTGTTAGTGAAAGAGACAAGCTTTCAGCCTATTTCAGGTCACAAGGTGGAAGGGGAAGAGTCCATAAAGAGAGAGGGAATGAAGAAGACTGGCGAAAGCGGCAAAAGGCTGCGAAAGTAGTCATTATGAAGAGAGAGAGAGAACACAGGGAAAGAAACAGGAAGGGGACAAAAGCAAAGAGAATACACTTTAAATCACCATATATAACAATACAGGGGAATACAGGGTGAATTAGATGGAATGCAACATAACCAAGAGACACAGGAGAGAGGAAAGATAACAGTGAATGAAGTGAAATGGGAAGAACAGATAGATGCAAGGGAGACAAAGTAAGTTCAGAAAAGTTTTAGCAGTCAAGAGGCAATTTAGATGTCAAAGGGTTACAATAAACAATAGATCCGAAGGTGCACACACTAACATAGATGGTATGCTAAAAGGAATAGGGACAATAATTCATCCCCGGCATGGAAACAAATCCGTACTGTCACCCTGCTCCCCCTCCGTTTTAAACGGTCTCCCCCCCCCCCCCCCCAAGACTCATCCTCCAACTTGCATAATGCGGGCCGGCACCTGTGTGGCTTCCGGGCCCCACACACTCGCCCTACGCTCTGGAAACAAACCCAGTGGCTGGGGAGGCCACACCACACACCGGTGCTGGCCCCAAACCCTCTGCACCCGAGCGCGGGCTCCTCCTTTTCGGAGGAATCATCCTCTTCCCCCGCCCCACATGAAATTCAACACACGGCAAGGACGCGGGGGGCCCCCTCGCTCTGCCCCAGCACACAACAGGTGTGAGCCAAGGCGAGGCTGCCCCCCGCGTCCCCCGACCCCCGGCGGTGCGCGGCGCGGTCCATGTGCCGGGCCGGAGCCGGGCATCCAGCCGCGCTCGGCACGTTGCCTTGTCCCCAGTCCCGCCGCCCGAGGGAGCAGCCCGGGGGGGGGGCGCGTGGAGGGTGGGTGGGACACACACACACACCTTGTCCTGGAAAGGGAGGGGCGGGGGGGGACGGAGGAGGAGGGGGAGGGAAGATCCGACTTACATCGTCCCACTTGACAAATTTGGTGCCTTTCTTCAGGAGGTCGGAGACGCAGACGGGTTTGAGCTGCAGCGCGTGGACGCCTGGCTGTGCCCCGGCCATGGGCAGCGCATGGAGGCTGCCCGCAGGAGGGCAGCCCCGGGGGGAAGGAGGAGGAGGAAGCACCGGGGAGTGGGGGCAGGAGCCGGGGCTGCTGCAGCCGGGGCGAGCGGCGGCGGCGGCGGCGGCGGCGGGGAGAAGCCGGGCGAGGGAGTCACCGGCGCGCAGGGGCGGCGAGCAGGCAGCTGGCGCGGCCGCCGGCGGACAGAGCCATGCAGCGGCGGCACATCCTATATACACGCGCGCCCGGCGCGAGCGCGCTGCCCGCCCTCCTCCTCCTCCTCCTCCCTCCCCAGCTGACTCGGCCCCCAACTTTCCTCCGCGCTGGGTCACCCGCCTGCCCGCGGGGCGGCAGCGCCACCTACCGGCACAAGGAGGCCGCTGCAGCCGGGGGGGGAGGAGAAAGAGTGGCGCGCGCGGAGCTGGCGGGTGGGGGGGGGGGACTGGCATTGCAACCCCCAGGCAAGGCGAAGTTAGGGGCAGGCCAGCTCTGGCTCTATATGGGGAGAGGGGGTTAGCACAGCTGCAGCTTTTCCCCTCTCCCCCCGGCTCCAATCGTCCCCAGTATTTCATGGCCCTTTGCCAGCAGTCAGCTGGGGGGGCAGGGCCCACCTGCAGAACAGGTGACAAAGGCTTTCTCTGCTCAGCAGGAAGGGGGAAATCCTGGCCCCACGCGGCAGAACGCCCCTTGGCCTGCAAGCAGAGGCAAAATTCCACCCAGGAGTCTTATAGCTAGGGTGACACCCGTCCCTCCTGCCCAGGGACCGGTGACGAGTGTCCCCAGGAGCGCATGACATACAGGAGACAGCCCACATGGCAGCCAGCAATGATGGGGAAAATTCTAGTCTGGTACAAATGCCGGGGTTGGTTATTTGTTTTTTAAAGCCCGAACCTCATTGACCCGGGTGGACCAGAGCCAAAGCCCAAGGGCTTCAGCCCCAGTTGGGGGGCCTGTAACCTGAGCAGTCTTCAGCCCCGGGTGGTAGGGCTTAGGCTCGGGCTTCAGCCCCGGGTCCCAGCAAGTCTAACGCCAGCCCTGGTGAACCCCTTAAAACTGGGTCGTGACCCACTTTGGGGTCCCGACCCACAGTTTGTGAACCGCTGCTTTATATCATCAGTAAAACATATGGGGAAAAAATTATGTCCCTAACTTTCCTACACCTGTCCTTTATTTCCTTGAAACGTAGCCCACCCTACCTATAAAGAACACCATGCTTAGACACGGGCTCTATTTCCTGCTCTGCCACTGGCTGGCTGCGTGACTTTGGGCAAGTCATTGCACAGCCTTCTGCCTCAGTTTCCCCATTGTGCAATGGGGATAATGATACTGACTTGCTGTGTAGAGCACTTTGAACCCTATGGCTGAGAAGTGCTGTATAAGAGCTAGGGAGTCTTATTGTAATAATTAAGCATTTCTCTTATTCCCTAACTTACTGTAACGGATGGTGTGAGAACACTGGGTTTGCAAGATCCAGGGGTAAAAGTTGTATCACACTTGCTATTTAGGTACAGTGTGACAGGTAGGGTTGTTAGTGGTTACAAATACCTCTTCAGAGAGAATAAAGTGCAGAGAAAGTTGAGGATAAGTCTGGAAAATGTTATTGGGGTGCTGTTCAGACAAAGGGAAAAAATTCATTAGTCTGGAAAATGACAAATGAGGTGACGAAAGGGTAAAGACAACACCTAAAATCATCAACTCTTTTTGGGATCTAGTTATAATCTCATAGCACTGGTCTCTGGTGAGCCACAAAAGTGTATAAGAAAGGGGTTTTAGAAAGTTTTATGCTCTCTTCATAGAATCATAGAATATCAGGGTTGGAAGAGATCTCAGGAGGTCACCTAGTCCAACCCCCTGCTCAAAGCAGGACCAGTCCCCAACTAAATCATCCAATACTAATCATCCCCAACTAATCATCCATACTGAGAGGTTTTCTTGGAATAAAGACCTCTGACCTTAATTCCATTTTAGGTATCCTTTTCTCGATTCATTTAAAGACAGAATGTGCACTAACATTCGAGTGACATCCTAAAACCAAGGTTTTCAAGAAAAAGGTTTTTGAAGAACAAAATCAAACATGCTCTAGCAGTGACCTTCTGCCTGTTGAAGAGTCACTGCAGAGATAAAGTGTCAGATGACGCAGCACATAAGAGTTCGGATTTCCCTGCAGAGGTTTCTGGTTGACCCTTAAGATTTAAAGGCAGCTGGTCAAACTTGTTCTAACTTGGCCAATGCAAATTATGCAGAAGGAACAGCCTTTGAGGAAAATAAGTTTTGGGGTTGAGGATTGTTATTACAAATAATTCATTTGGTGTAGGTATATGTTTTTGAGACTTTTAAAATAAGTTACAAGAATGTTACAATTTACTCATTTGTCTGTTATTGTTAGTTCCTGGGTTATTAAAATGTACTGGGCTTGATCCAACTTTCATTGCCTTCAATGGGAGTTGAATCTGGCCCTTTGTGATAGTCCATGCAGACAATAATCAGTGTTCCACTACCCATGAACCTGTTTGATCTATTTTTTCTTCTTATCAAGCTTGCATGCATGAACGAATGTCACATTCGTCAGGATGAAAGTCTGCCCACTCACTGCAGTGCTTTAATTTCTGTTGATTTGCCATGATTTAGGAGAGACGATGCCAAATTCGGTTTTCAAATGCACCAGCGTAAAGCCAGAACAGCTCCATTTATGCCAGGGTAGCTGAGACCAGAATCTGGGTGACAGTTGTCAGGATTGCCTTTTCACCCAAGCATATAGTGTGTGATTTATGAAGAGTTTGGGTTGGAAAAAACTGGTAGGTGAGAGTGGGAGTAGTAGAATGATCATCCATGATCACTTAAACTCTCACATTCCCAGCAAGCTACTAATTCACCTGTAGGGAAGACACCCTTGAAGGAGTTTCATGGTGTTTGGATCTCCGTGCAGGGTAACGAATACCCATCTTGGTTCTTCCATCTGCTTATTGGCTATACATGAGAGACTACTGTGTCCCTTTTTCTCAACAAGAGAGAAAGAACCGATTCACCTAAGCTAGCCTTTACTAAATCCAGCATCAGGACAGACGCTTCTGATTCACTGTACTAAAAAACACCTGTTTCTCCACTATTCCATCCTCACGCTCCATTTTGGGGATGCTTTATAAATCTTAAAGTCTAAGAGGTGCACATACAGCATATACCTGGCTACCCACCCACACATATTTCAACCACAAGCTTCTTCAGTTAAGTCACTTTTATATGAGATGTACCTGATAATAGAATTTGGCCTCACAGAAATATGCCTTTAATAGCACATATAATAAATTTTGGTAATGAATTTTGTACCCAAATAAGAGGAGCAAAGGAAAATATAGCATGTTATTTCAATAACTAATTCTTAAAAGAGGTGTGTGAGGAGATGGCATTAAATAAGTATATGCACATTAGTAACATTAGCATGTGTCTTTCTTCTTTGATACTGTGGACCCAGGATGAGATCCTGGATCCAGTGCAGTCAATGGGAGTTTTGCCATTGACTTCAATGCGAACAGGATTTAATCCCCAATCATCAGGTTGTGTCGCTCCATTGACATTTACACCAGCTGAGGATCTGGCCCTAAATAGACAATGCATGTTGCAAATAAAATAAAAATGCACAATTAAAGTCAAGCTTTTATAGCTACAAAGGCTAAAGTTAAGGTTCTGGGAGAAGGTTGGGGTCAGCAGGAAGGAGGGATGAGGCGGTCCTATCACTAGCGGGTTGGAGCAGTTCAGGGAAAATAAGAACCTGACATACCACGGCCCCAAAGTCTATCGCATGTCTGCACTATAAACTGAAGTTGACCTACGTTAGTTTGATTTACAGCCACTACGGTAATTCCTGCAGGGGTTCATGTCCACATCACCCTTCTTCTGTTGGTAGTGCGCGTCCTCACCAGGAACACTTCCACCACCAACTTAAGTAGGGCAGTGTTTGGGGCTGAGAGCCAGGGCCATCTAAAATGAGATGTCCCAAGTTGCGGGAGCTCGCTTTTGAATGTCTCGATGTTTTGTGCATTCAAAATCTCACCCTTACTGCTGTATTAACATAGATAGTGAACAGATATATTAAATGCACACTATATGTTTATATTGTGTGTGCACGTGTACATATATGTAATTTACAGAGAATTCAATGTACAGTGTGTGTTAGATTCACATATGCATATGTCAGTAGACAAATACAGATAGGGGAGTCAGAAATGATTTAAATAACAGATGGCATTGTTCTAAGTAAGATTAAATAAAACTATAAGAAATATATTGGATGACTATGCCATAAAGTGATAAGGAAAATATGTGAAAAATACAGTTCCTTTATCCTGATTTCAGAAAAAATAAATGCAAAATATCAACCAGAGATGTTATTCTGAGTGTATCAGAATTTTAAATGATTTATTCTGGTTAATCTCTGTAAAGAAACAAGTTATGGCCTTAGTCACACACACACACACACACACACATCAATGGGTCTATTCACATGCTTAACTCTAACCATGCCCATAAGTGTTTGCAGATCAAAGGTGAAAGACAAATTCAGTGAAAGAAATAAAAATAAAAAAATGGCATTATCTTAATTACATTGTGAATTGGGGCAAAGTATGTTTTCCTTAATAATACACGTAGACTCACTGGCTTCAATAGGACAACTTGCAAAATTTGGCCCTAATCTCCTAATAAAAACAAAGTAATTGCCAAGAAAATAGTCTAGTGATTTCATGAGTAGGATCCAAATCTTACCAGTGTTTACGGCAATGTGTAGTGAAACCCTCTCACAGATGACTGTCTTGTGAAAAATAAACCTAGTAAAGGTAAAAATCCCCATGAGATCTTTTTTCAGTCAATCCCTCAGAGTAAAAAAATTCACACCTGCTAAATGATTAATTGTATGCACCCAAGAACAGTGCATGGTGGAATATATTTATGTTTAATTTGATCAACTCACTAGATGTCATGCGTAAATAAGATCTGATGGGTGAGGTCTGATATATCCTTTATCTTTATAGGAGTGAGCAGACAGAGTGGCTGTGCCATTTAAGTTATCAGGTGACTCAAGAGTGAATATAAAATTCTGGCACACAAAACAACACCATAGCAACAAAGACAGCCTGGCAACAGCAGCAGCTGCACAAAGGAAAAATTAGAAGGAGGGGAGGAAAGGGAAAAATAAAAGAGCAATCTGCCACAAACATCTATTCCCTGTCAATAGAATTTTTTAAAAAACAACATTTTTTCTTCATAATGTGTCATGCAGCATCTTTAAAAATCCTGGGAGAATACAGACTATGAGAAAGCTTAATGCATAATGGTTGAGATTATCTGTGACTTCATCAGCACCTTCATGTATATGAAGTGACCCAAGAAGTCACTTCTGCACTAAGCCCACCATTTATTCTGGATTGGCTAGCCTGATACACTAGCTGGCACATGTATTTCCATATCTCAGAAAGCTGCTCATTTCTTCTGAGCAGGACTCAGGATTAGGTAGATCTATTCCCCCAGTGATCTTTAGAGCAAACATTGCCTATCAGGGCTCTACAGCCAATGTCTTTGGAGCTCTGTGGTTCTATATGTCCTGCAGATTAATTCATTCCATTGGGAGATCATATAGCCCTATGCTCTCAGTATCCTTTTCTGTGTCGCCTATATGGGATCAGCAGCTGAACTGGAACAGCTAGATAATTGCCTTTACTCAGAAAAAATAAAGCACATTAAGACTCTGTTAAACACAAAAAACTCCATTAATGCAGTGTCATGACTGCCCAGGTAAAAACAGAACAAGTCGAGAGAGTCAAAAGGTAGGGTTCACAGTGATGTCACTTCACCCTTGTTGCTGTATGTAATACAGTCTATTCTTGCTTCTCTGATAAACATGTGTTTTAATATATTTTTATCGTTAACTACGCACCGTAAGAACTGTACAGAATGTACAATAATGGCTAAATTATCATTGCTGTGAAATATCCTGTTACATACCAGATTCTCAGCTGGTGAAAACAGGTACACAACTCCATGGACTTTAATATTGATGCACCAGTTTACACCAGATGAGTTTCTAGACCTTTATCATTTGCTTTCCTCACTTTTTTCCAAATCATTAACTCTCACTCTATCCCTGTGTGGCAATGCTTTGTGCAGGTGCTGGCAAAGTCATTAATGAGAGCACGGCTCCTGCGAGAAGCAAGGAATTCTGCAGAAGCACTTTAATTTTCTGGCATTAGAGCAGAATTTTCATAACAAGCACTTGCCAAGGGAAATCCCACATTGAGATTTTTTTTGCTCTTTTGAAATTGTCTCTGCCACTGTCTTGGTTTTATTTTATTCATTCCGATCTACTTATTTAGCCACTGGTTACTGAGGAACTCTGAGGAGTCTAGCTAATGCCCCAGCTGCTTCATCACAACCTTTCTTTCTCAGAGAAATTAGAGACAGGTCTTCTCATTAGAGACAGGTCTTTTCTCCAACTTTCTGTGGGGGTTCCACAGGGCTCCGCGCTTGGTCCTGTTCTTTTCTCCCTCTACACCTTATTTCTGGGCAGTCTCATCAGCAGACACAAATTCTGCCATCTCTGTATGCTGAGGGCTTGGAGGTCTACCTCTATACTCCAGACTGGTCTCCTTCTGTCCAAACTAAAATCTCAGCCTGTCTGGGATATCTCCTTGTGGATGTCTGGATGTCTAGCTGTTAGCTCTAGCTCAACAGAGCTATTAGTTTCCCTCCTAAAGTCGACCCAGCTACTCCTTTCTTGATCACTGTGGACAACACTACAATCCTGCATGTCACTCGGGCCCATAAGGTGTCATCTTCAACTCAGACCTCTCTCTAGGTCCTCACGTCCAGACAATGTCTAAGTATTGCTGATTCTTTCTGCATAACATCTCTAAGATAATTTAAACTGTTGTCCAAGGCCTCATCATCTCAATTCTGATCTTCGGCAACATCCTTCTCTCTGGCCTTGACACATGTAATCTTGCTGCTGCAAAGATCATTTCCCTAGCTCATCACTTTGACCATAATACCCTTCTCTTTGAATCCCTCCACTGGCTCCCCCTTCTCTATCCCATCAAATACAAGCTGCTGGTCCTCACTTTCATGGCCCTTCACAGTCAATTCCCACTCTCCCTAACATCCCTCATTTGCTATCGATGCTCGCCTCTGATCGGCCCATGATACCAATTTCCATGCCCCATGGGCGGCATGTGACTCCTCCACTTGGGGAGGTTGGGCGCGCCCGGACCATGGCCCCGCCTCAAGGCCTGTCCCCACTCGAGCTCCTCCCCCCAAAGCCCCAGCCCACTCCACCCCCAGCCCCGCTCAGCCTCCTCCCCTGAGGCCCCCTGCCTGCCCGTCGGCAGCTCACCACTTGCTTGCATGTGCCTCTTCACGCCCTCCCCCAGGTCCCCATGCGGGCGGCGTGGGGATGGGAAGAGGCGGAGCGAGGGTGGGGTCTTGGAGGGAAGAAGATGAGCAGGAGCGGGGTCTCAGGGTGAAGTGGGGGCGGGGCCACGGCCTGGGCACCCTTTTGGCGGCAACGCGCTCCAAAGGCGGCAAGCTGGCTGTTTGGGGAGGCTTAGACTCCCCTGGCTTCTTATACCCGCCGCTCATGCCACTCCCACTTGTTAAGTTTTTGAAGAAACCCCTTTGTATGTTCTCCATCGTGCTTGGGAGGAATGAACTTCCCATAAATACCTGTAAAGCTACATCATTATCCACCTTCAAATCCCTCCTCAAAACTGTTTTGCCATGATGCCTATGTAACTGAGGGACCCCAGTCGTCAGCGAGCAGAATCGAACCGGGGACCTCTGGAGCTTAGTGCATGAGCCTCTGCTGCATGAGCTAAAGGTCAACTGACTGATAGCTAAGGCTGTAGAGCAGATTCATTTTCTCTCTCTCTCTCTAAGTGGTCTCAGTGCCGCTAGACGGGACAGAACACCACACCCAGGAGGTGTGTGGGTTACACCTACAAAAACTTGACAATGGTTCATCTGCTGGTGTGCCAAGACCACTGCCTATCACGCAGGCCAGTATTGTCTTGTTTCCTTGTAGTTTCCCATCTGTCTGTATCCATCTGTTGTCTCTTGCCTTGTACTTATGTTGTAAGCCACTTGGGGGCAGAGACCATCTTTTTGTTCTGCGTTTGTACAGCACCTAACACAATGGGATCCTGGTCTATGACAGGGGCTTTTAGGCACTATGGTAATACAAATAATAAAAATAATAAATAAAAGGGCAGTAACTGGTAAGTCTGTCGGTGTCAAGAGTTGGTCTCTTAAGAACAGACCTAATAATAATTTATTTAGAGGTGCCTGTAACCTTGCCCCCCACTCCCAGATCTACTGATAATCTCCACTAGTAATGGACCCAGTGTGTCCCAGCATGCTTTCACCAGCTTGCAAAGGAGTGGCCCACGGCCCAGAGCTCCCTGAGCATCATAATTCATCAAGGATAAATGGCCAAAACTAAGGCAGAGATGACTTCACCCCATCCCTTCGTAATATGGTTCTGCCTCCACTGAAGGGACCAGCCCGGTCTGAATCTAGATGATCGTATCTGTCACATAGATAGGTAACCTCACAGCAAGTAATTCCAACCTCCTTGCTTTATGATTCATCTGCTGTAGGTTGTCTGTGTGCCAATGACCTGCGAGAACAATACAAAACGGAGGTTGGGGGCACTGTGTCAACTGTATTTAACTAGAGAAAGTGATAATTTCTAATCTGACTATTAGGTTTAATCAGTTGCCTTGTATTCTCCTCAGAGCAGTCTCCCAAACAACACCAGTTCCGCTTATCTGTGAGGGAGGATCAATACAGTAGGTCCTGATGAGAGCGGTGGTGAGTTAACCTTGAAGGAAAGGCAGTAATGGTCAGACCATGACAAGGTTATAAGTCCTTTGGAATTGTATTTTAATAACCAAGACCAGCTTTGCCTCTTTTGTTCCATGGTGTGCTGATTAAGAGCTGAACACTGAGGCTGGCCTGCATAGCTGCAGGAGACATATAAGGTCAGAACAATTGAGAAGGCTATGCATCTGGTGTGGAGAGGGGATCGGTTAGGGGCATCTCAACACCCTGGCTGATGCCTCTTTTATGGAGCAGTCAGCTAGATGACTGTTTTCTGAGACCTTGCCCTGCTGGTGGGAGGGACCATCAGGAAGGCAGTATGCATGCTCAGTGGATGCCTGGGTATTATTCCCACAAGCCTGACTGCCATGTGTGTCAGCCAGGCTGGGCAAGGTCATGGACTCTACCAGTGGGAAGGGGGGTGGGGAGCAGCATAGGCCACATGTAGCCACTTCAGAGGCAGTTCCTTCCTTCTCAGTATGTGTGGTAGTTCCATGGCTGCAGAGGCCAAGTGGACCAAACAGCTCCTGCAAGCTTTGTCCTATGGAAGCTCATGAGTTCAGTCTCAAGCACCAAGTTTTGTGCAGTTTTACAAGCACTCACACATCACAGCACACAAGGCAGGGTGGCCTAGCGGCTAGGGTATTAGATTGGGACTCTGGAGGTTCTATTCCCAGCTTTGCCACTGACCTGTCATGTGAATGTGTTCAAGTGGCTTCATCTCTCTGTGCCTCTCTTCCCCCAGTCCCACATCATTTGGACTGGCTTGTCTATTTAGCTTATAAGATCTTCTGAGCAGGGACTGTCTCTGTATGTACAGTGCCTGGCACAATGGGGTCCTGATCTTGCTTAGGGTCTCTAGGTACTACCATAATACAAATAAGTAATAAGGAATTGTTGGCTTAAATAGCCAGAAACGAAAGAGAACATTTAAGATATTGAAAAATGTACATCATCTCAATTTAATTTCACAAAAATAGTTCAGGGTTTCTTTTAGATCATTCCATGTTACAGGCAAATTTGGGTTTGAACGTGTTGTATTGGCACTCTGGCATGTTGTTTTCCAAACTTTTTGAAAGTTCCCAGATGCTTATGTGTTTTGATACCTCTCTCAAGCGAATACAAATAGATTATGATTATGCCTTATCATGGAGCTAAACATCTGATTTTAAAATGTAAAGTCTTGTTTGCAATCTCCTAATGTTTCTTCTCTCCTCCCTTTTCAGAAATATTTATTTCCACTTCCCCAAACCATTTTGAAATCAGCACAGGCTTCCCATGTCCATTCTGGCTATCTTACAAAACACAGTTGTAAAAACTAGAATTCCATGACCAAAAAAATTAGTCACAAAACAACAGAACACCATTTACGTAGTTGAAACAGAAGAGATATTCCAAGGTTTGATTAATTGTGTTTCTAATGACGTAAACTCTGAACCACAATATCTTACAGTGATCCTTCTCATTTTTAACTCATTCTCCTACAAGCCAGTGACATGTTTCAAAGAGGTTTCTTTAAATTTTAAGATCAGTTCTTAACATTGTTTAGCATTCTTTAGCAATGTTGTGTCTGACCACTTATGCCCAGGTATATAGAGTAGACAACCAGTTAATTTCCTTCCACCCTGGCTAGATACAACATATGTACAACTGCCAAACTGAGACCAATTAGTATCTTCCCCCTTGATCCAAAGACTGCAGCTTAGCTAAGTAACCTAAGGGCTATTCTGTGTTATCCAAATTCTTAAACTGATGAACCACTAAGAGCTGTGACAAGGTTTTGTGAGTTAGAAATCATTCTGTTGGACACATAGAGGCATCTATTAATCAGCGACTAGCCATAATGGACTCTGTGACCTAGAAGTGAGCTAAGAACTATGAAGCTAGAGATCTGGGTCTGAAGAATGGTGCAATCAGCGCCTCGTACCCTGAACCTGGGCAATCAGAGCCCTGCTGAGGTGAAACACTGAATTCTCAGGGATGTAACCTGCTCTGTGGGGACACTTGCTGGGCAATCAGAAGCAACATTCCCTGAGTTCCCAACTGGGAGATACACAAGTCATGTGTAGAGGAAGGGAGGAGGTTAAATGAAAAAGGAAAAAAAAAGCCTTTATGAAGGAGCCAGCAGCCTGCAACTTGGTATTTATGATCTAACCACGACTGGCAGTAGGGGTTGCTGGGGGAGGCGGGGGGGAGGAATGAGCAGCCACTGTGTGTCTGTTGTATAAGAGTTAGACAGCACTGGGATCACTCAAACAATGCAGAACACACCCCTTATTCCCATTCTCCCCTCACACTCCCCATTAGCAATCCAATCCCCGTCTTGTCCAGGGAGCGAGAACCAAAACAAAGCATTATGTCACTGAAAGTGATTACCAAGGGCCCGATCCAACTCCTGTTGCAGTCATTCCATCATCTTCAGTGGGAGCTGGAATGGGCTCTAGGAAAGCAAACAATATAAGTGATCTCCTAATGATCTTTTTATGAGATTATGCAACAGTTTCGATGAAACATCCAATGATTAATTTAGGATTCAACATTCGTTTTCCCAGTAGTCTTGTAAATATTTAAAGGTTGTGACATATAATTTGAAATAAAGAGCAGTTACCATAAAGGAACCTCAGCTTCTCATCAGCAAGTAGGAATAAAACTTTGAGCTAAACAGAACTCAAATGAACTACACAAAATATAATAAAGGACATATCTTGCTTTCTCTAACGAGGGTGAGATTTGCAGTAGTCATTTGGAACAGCTGGCATAAGCATTGATTTTATCTGAATGTAACCGATGGTCATCCAGAATGGACCCATAATACACATGAGCATTACCGTTCCCGGCAGCAATGTGCCCAACATTATTTCACAGATCATTACTGATCCAACTGCGTGCTTCCAGCATTAATCTGAATGGGTATGCAAATTAAAGACAGTATATTTTGCTGTTTCTTCATTTAGTTGAGGATTGGTTGGGGATTGGTCCTGCTTTGAGCAGGGGGGTGGACTAGATGACCTCATGAGGTCCCTTCCAACCCTGATATTCTATGATTCATCAGAAAAACCAGGAACAATCAACATCTTTCATTCGTTTGACAGTGCCCAGAATGTGCTAGGTTATTGTTTATTCATAATACAGTAGTGCCAGGAGGACACAACAACTAGGTGCTGTACCTACACAAAGTAAGAAACAGTCCCTGTCCAAACAGTCTAAATAGGCAAGATGGACACAGGAAGAAAGTAAGTGTCATTCCCATTTTAGGGAGTTGATGGAGAAATGAGGCACAAAGAGATTAAAAGAGCACAGGGAATTGAGCCTAGATGGCCAGAATCCCAGTGGAAGGCCTTACTCACCAAAAACAAAACCACCTGTCATTTTCTCTCTTCCCAGGTGCCTCCCAATACATATAAGGAAACACAGGTGTTCTAACCAGGATGCAGCATCGGGGTTAACAAACCAGTAGGGAAGGGAGTGGGAGAAAGGACATGGGGCACATTAATAAGTATACACAGTTCCTCAGTGATGGCGAGCCCATACCATGCTGTAGTAAGAACATGGGACCAGATCCTTAGGTGAGTCAGCACATCTCTACTGAAGTCAAAGCTATGTCGATTTACACCAGCTGAGGATCTGGCCCATTTTTTAAAAAAAGTATACATAAAATAATTGTCAAGAACATATTCTCAGCATGAGCTAACTTCTCAGAGATAACAGAGCAGAAACTGCTCACAAGGAGGTATTTAAATGAGGAAAGTAGAGCTGCTTTGCAGACCAGCTCAAGAAAGAAGTTCTATGCATCAAAGAAAATCAGGAAAGTATGGCAGGAAGGCCACATAAATGCAGCATCCAGGCTGGCATCATTGGCAGAGTGGAGGGTAGGGCAACCTAATGAGTTTAATCACTGAGAAGGAAAAGACAACACAGCAGGGACTGTCAAAGTGCTTGCAATCCACGTGCCTGATCCCAAGAGGTACTGGGCACCCATTGATCTCCATGGAGTTTGTAAGTGCCCATCAATTGTCAACTTCAGGTCATAAAAGATCACCCTTCCTCAGCCAGAATCCCAGCATTCCACAGGGAAAATCCAGTGGATCCTAAAGTAATGAGTACAAATCTATCAAAACATGGTATAGATTCCTGCACATAAATTTACATGTAGATGGCTAATTTTGATGAAAGATGCAACCACAGCGCTTCAGTCTGACCACACGTACACAGAGGTAGCTTGTGTATCCATTAAAGCACAAGACTAGGCATCAGGACTCCTGGTTTCTTTCCCCATCTCTGCCATTCTCAACTTGAGAGAAATTGAAATGTTTTGCACAAGTGCTTCAGTTTCAGTGGGTATCATGATGCTTATTCACCACACTAGGGTGTTGCAAGGCTTACTTACTATCTGCAAAGCACTGTGGGATTGTCAGCTAAAGAGTGCTCGATCTATTGTAGGAAAACATCAGTAATGATAAACCTGTATAATAAAATGTTGGCAATAGGGATGCTGGCAAAACTTGTGTGTGAAGGGGGTTTTTTTTTTGGAGGGGGGGGGAACGGGAGGAAGGTTAAAAACACTCCATAAAAGCTTCCCCCAGATCATTTTGTGGACACTTACAGAATGGATGGATTTGTGGGGGGTGGAGAGGAATATGGAATACCGTCCCTGAACTCTGACTGCCACATCAACTCCAGAGGACTTGGTCACCACCTCTGAAATACTAACTACACTGAGTCTCCCTTCTTACCAATTCTATATCACAGACTGCTGTATAGAAAGATTACACTTAGGTTTACAGCCATAAGCAAGGGCACATAAAATGTGGTGGAAGTTAGATCACCTAGCAGCAAATCACATGCAGAAGGGGACCAGATTTTATTGATGAGAGGGAGCAAAACAAAAACATCACAACACTCCTGGCTGGGGTATGAATATCAGGAACAAGGAGGAAAATCTCTAAACAGCCCAAAGATTGCCTTGGTATGTAAGTGGTTACTAAAAGTCTGGCCAGTTAAGAGAGCAAAGGAACAGACATAGGCTAATGGTTGACATTTATGAAGTACCTCTTATCCAGAGACACCAAAGGGCTCAAAAGTAACATCATTCAAATTGTGGAAAACATGATTTTCTCTGTGAGCTCCCTGCCATGCAAGGATGACATCATGGTCTCACCCCTTCCTTGTCTTGCAGAATCCTTTGTGTGTGCGTGGGGTGGGGGTGGGGGGCACTGGAGTGGGTGAAGAAAGATGTGTCTGGCACCCTATGGATTCCCTTGTCCCAGTCCTGTGTGGGAACCCAGCTCAAGTTGATACAGCCTGGAGTAGCATTCACTTGTTCTGTCCCTACCCCCGTGAGGTGGAATTTCGCAGATGCATTTGGGGAAATCCTGGAACAATAGTTTCTGCAGGATCCACGTAGAATCATAGAATATCAGGGTTGGAAGGGACCTCAGGAGGTCATCTAGTCCAACTCCCTGCTCAAAGCAGGACCAATCCCCAACTAGTCTATAGGTAGGTGTGAGTCACAAGGTCCTGGCAGCCAAGGAGAAGCAGGGGACATATCTGTGAATGTCCCTTGGTTCCCGCAGATCCCCTGAGGTCCATTTTATTCTCAGAAACTGCTGGCTTCTTCAGGGATGGATTGAACTATGCCACCGTAATGGAAAGAGGATCTTTTGAGCTATACATTTTGTTCCTGCATAGAGGAGAATGGAGCTCTGTATTATACCAAACAATGCTTGCGTCCAGCATAGCTAAGGTTGCAGAAAAATTTCTATTATAAACTTCTGCTCTCCCACATTTGTGACTTTCAATAACATTGGCATTTTGGAATTAAATTTTTATAACCTTGTTCTCGGCCCGAAAATGGTTTTTGTTTTCCTTTATTAAGATGAAATTTGAATAAAATCTAAGCATTTCTGAGCTACAAGAAAGGGAATCTGCTTTTGCCACTTTAAAAAGAAAAAATATTGACCACATATTTAGACCGAATTATAGCCAAACCAGGTAAAGTCTGAAACTTGGAATGTGACATATATGCTCTTAATTGAGGTCTGGTCCCTTTGCTTAATTGCATGGAGAATGAAAAACAGCCAATAGAAATATCACTTCCATAGAGCTGGTTGGGAAATGATTTTCTCTCCCGATGGATATTTTCAATTAATTTTTCCCCCTTCATTTTCCTCAAAAAAGATTTAAAAAAAATATTTTGGAGTTGACAGAAAAAACAATATTTGGTTTTCAGCTACTGAAATCTGACTATCTGGGGGAGGAGGGTTGACAAACATTTTTCAATAAAAAAATATCGGTGAAAATTTCCATTCTGCCAAAGAAAAATTGACAACATTTTTGACCACCTTGACTTTTTAAACACAACCAATGTGCATTTGCTAAGCTTTTGTTTTAAAGTGACCAAAACCCCACCCCTTTGCTTAATCGCTGTATGATTTTCCAAAGAAGGGGCTTGCTGCTGGGTCTGTTTGTATGAGGAAGCCTTAACACAAAAGCTGTTTAAAAACTTGCCTTAATGGCACTGAAGGAGAAAACCGCAGGTGAAGAAAAAGAAATCATGGATCTTGCAACATTAGCATTGCTGCAGTTTTTGTTCTCTCTCTGATACTCTGCAACTTCTTGTCTATTCTGAAACCTGTCATCCAAAAATGAGCATCTCTTTTCCTAAACATTTGTGCAATTGCCCCATTTTACAGAAAACCATCTCCAACCAACCAAACAGTGATACCAATGGGGGGAACTTACCTCTCCCTCATGCCAAACTATGAGCACATACATGCTGAAGTTAAGCACAAGCATTTTTTTTAAAATCTCCATTGTGTACCCAGCGGTTGTGCAACATGGCTGAGTCAACTCTGTTGCTGGAGTGAAAACTATTTTTCCATTTCCCCATTTTCTGTGATTTCAGCTGTGCAACTGTAACCCCCAGGCAAGTGCATGTGTGTTATAGGTCCCCTCTCTGTGCCAATCCACAGAGGATTGGAGTTGTTACAGCCCATGGCTATAGAGTCTGGGTGTGACAGGTTGTCCGCATTAGGATGCCACCTGATGTGCTGATGCCACTGAGCCCACCCGTTCTGCCAGCCTGGGCACCCTTTTAACCCGTGTTGCTGAGCCAGGCTATTAAGCCTCCTCCAGCACGCACACGGGCAGGGTCACACCCAACTGCAGAACGACACAGACACTGAGATCAGTTCTGGGAAGACTTAGCTTAAGGGACTTGCCCCAGCACTCAGGTGTCCACCTCCTTTAGAGTGCAGACCCAAAGGTATATTATGAAATCCACCTCCTCCCTTAATGTGGAGGAAGGTATGCACAGCCTCTTATTGCCCCCCATTACTAATTGTGCAAACGGGATTATATTATAAACAAGATATAGGTTTATTAACTACAAAAGGTGAATTTTAAGTGGTTAAAGATAAACAGATAAACAGAACAAAGGAAATTATGAAGCAAATAAAACAAAACACACAAACTAAGCTTGTTTCACTAAAGAAATTGGTTACAAATAGTAATTTCTCACCCTAGATATTGTTGCAGGGAGATTACAGACAGTCTTGAAAGGCAGCTGCACTGGTCTGCAGCTTGAGACCTCAGGTATTATTACTCACAAGCTAGACGCCCTTCCAGCTTGGGCTCAACCCTTCTCCCCCCAGTTCAGTTCTTGTTTTCAGTGTCTCTTTGGGTGGGGAGGCAGAGGAGAACGACAATGATGTCACTTCCCTGCCTTATATAGCTCTTGTGTAAGGTGGGAACCCTTTGTCTTCCAGCAGAAAAACACTGGCATTCCAAAAGGGAATGAGGGGTATCCAGTACCAGGTGACTCAGACCCATATCTATGCATGGCTGTGGTAGCCATTGCTCCTAGCCTGTCTCCAGGGTCCACAGGAAGACTAAGCTCTTTTACAGTCCATTGTCTTTGCTAATGGGCCATTAGCTCTGGCTTTCTCACGGTTGTACCTGAAGGGCTAGTTGGAGGTGACACCCAAAGTAACCCATTTGAAATACAGATACATAGTCAATATTCCTAACTTCAGATACAGAAATGATACAGGCATACAAATCAGATAATCACATTCAGTAAGTCATAACCTTTCCAATGATATCTTACATGAGCTATCTCGCATAAAGCACATCTCATATGGATATGTCATATCCATATCATAAGCATAATTTCATAAAGAATATGGAGTGTAATGTCAGACTGTGCTCTTTACCTCAAGCTATAGCAGTGTGTACCTTTTAGGCCTGGAGGTCCCTACTTCAATTCTTAGTGCGTCAGCCAGCCAAAGATGGCAGTCATCACACACCACTGTCTCAATATAATTCTTTGCATCAGATAGACTGAGATCACTTAGTCAAACAATATGTAAAGAGATGTAAGTTGCGGGGGAGCCATTTAACAGATGACAGGAACTTTACACATCCCTATAGGACAGAAGACGAAGAGGAATTTGTCCACTGGAAACAGCTAGGAAATTTTAGATAACCAAGATAAAATGAAACCAATTTGCCAGGACGCCAGGGCTAGCATTTGTCTTGCAAAAGAACCATAGGATCTTTAAAAATGAAAAGGTTAAGATCAGTCCATTTTGATATCCCATCCGAAGTACACAAAAGCAGGCATAGCATGGAATTTACAGCACTATGGAAAGCTTCAAATCAATACCATGTTTTAGCAAGAGCAAGCAGAACATATAGGGCAAAGATGTTAAATTGAAACGTCTTGTACAGGTCAAAATCAATTTGGTGGAGCAACACTCCTGTCTTACAGATATGACACTTGGTGCCTAGATACTATGGCGATTGGTATTTACAAATGCCTTGTTTATTATTTAATATATATAAACGGAAGCCCTATGTACTTAAGCTTTACAGAGGAAAAGGCGCTCTGCTCCCATCTGTTAGTGCACAGGAACATATAGGGCTTCAGCTAGCTTAATTTGCATAAGCTTTCTACCCAGAATTATCCAATGATACTGTGAGAGCCGCCATAACTATACACAAACTCCAGACTGGTTGGATAGCGGTATGGAACTAAGGAAGGGGAAAAAGGGTCTATCGGAGGACAAGGGATCTGCGCATAGCTCCTGTATGCTACTGGTTCTTCTCTCCTGCAGATCCTGTGCTCCTGAGAGGACTTCATGGTAAGAGAGAATGCAGGCTAAGGACTTTGCTATGGGAGATGATGCCAAGGTGGTAGAGGCGAGGGATCACATACACCTCGACCCCTGATTTTCTGCTTGGCTTGTACTGAGCATGCTCAGTAACAATGCTGAAGCTGGCTGACCTCACTCAGCCCCTCCACTATCAGCAGACATGGGTCATCTCTGCAAGGTGGATCCTAAAGAGGGCTCTTTGCTGAAGCCACAGAGCTGAATGAATGTTGGTGAGGTCCCTCCTATCCAGCCATTAAATAAAGCTGAGGTAACTACCACTGGGTTAGGTGGTGGAGCCTCAAGACAGTACCAGGCAGCACTGCCCAAGGGACTAGAGGCAAGTCTGCTGGAATGGACCTCGGGATTCTAGGACTATCCTGCTCACTAACACTAAGTTATTGGGCGGGGGAAGGGGGGGGCGTGGCGCTGATATGCAAAAGACTGCCAAAGACACCGTGAGAGAGTATTTTACTTACCATTCACATAGATATATTGGTGCTGTGTTTTCCCAGCTTGATGCTGTGTTCCATTTTCCCCTAATAAGTTTTCCTTGTCTCATACCCAGACTTAGTGCTTGTGAGTGGGGATGTATTGCCCATGAGAGGTGCGTAGGGAAGGTAGCGAGCCCAGATTTTAGTGAGCCCAGAACTTCTGGGTGGGGGTTCAAGCGACTGGTGTTTATTGGTTGCAGGAGCTATTTAATCCAGCCCCCTGGTTGCTGCTGACAAGACGAGGCAGAAAGGTGACACAGAAATGCCCTCTATTTCTTTAGACTTCTATTAAACAAAAAACCAAAACACCAAAAAGAAGCTAGAGCCTTGCTTGAATTTATTCTGTTGCATTCTTTAATGAAGTGTCTGGTTCGGGGGTTCTCAAACTGGGGGTCGGGACCCCTCAGAGGGTCGCAAGGGTATTATGTGGTGGGTCACAAGCTGTCAGCCTCCACCCTAAACCCCGCTTTGCCTCCAGCATTTATAATGGTGTTAAATATATTAAAAAGTATTTTTAATTTAAAAGGGGAGGGTCGCACTCAGAGGCTTGCTGTGTGAAAGGGGTCACCAGTACAAAAGTTTGAGAACCGCTGGTCTAGTTGATCTCAGTTGCCTCTTTCTAGCAACAGTCCACCTCTAATGGTAACATTTCTCTAGTCTCAGAAAATGTTATTAAGAAGACACTGCCTACTAGTGCTATAAAAATGAGTTAAAACCTGTTTCAATGTTAAGTACTTTCTAAGCACAATGACTCAGAAGGAAACCTGTAGACTCCACTGTACATTTTAGAGAAGGTAAATACATATACCACTTCTTTAGAGATAAAAAATAATGGATACTTTATACTGACAGACTTCAGTATATGAACATGCTATTTTATATTTGAAGGGGTTTATTTGTTTGCCATCATATCAAGTGATACGAGATCAGCTGTGCACAAAAAATGATAGCATTCGGTATCAAAATGGGCTAAATACACTGAAAGCATTATGGCACTGCGGCAAGGATGTTATTGTTAAGGTTTAAGAGGTGTTTTCATTCTAAGGCCCTGATTTGAGGCACTTGTAATTTTCTGAACTAAACACCATTTGGACTGAAATTCATCATTCATCTGCCCCCCTAACAGCCAACCTTCCTGACATGCCCATCAAATATGCAGGAAGACACTCTCTTCTTGTTTACCTCTTTGGTGACTTTGTTATACTGCATTATTAAATCTCCGGAGATTCTCTAGGCTAACTAGGTTTAACAGAGGGGCAGAGAAGAGGTACTCTGTCTGTGCCATTGCATACAAATGAGATTCCCTGTAGGCACAAAGGAATTGCTACCCTGTATTCAGGACCATCCCTCCCTGACATTAGTATCTGTGCTCAATTAGCTCTGCCTGCTGTTAGTCAGACAGCATTGCCTATGACACGTGACATGCTTCACCTGTAAAAGTTTGTTCCACAGTTAGGGAAATCAACTTTGGGAATAGGTAATTCTTGAAACAGGATGCTTAAATATATTTTCCCACCTGCCACAAGCCTTTATGTAGCCCCTCTTTATCTTAAAGGGCCAGATCTTTTACTCTATGTGAAACAAACATGCTGTAAAGCTCACTTCACTGGCTACATGGGGATTGCTCCAATGTAGACAGAATCCCTGGGATGATATAGAAGTGACACAGTCGCTCTCCACCACCTCCTTCTGGTACCCAGTTTGAGAGGCATGTCTGGTTGAATGGAAGCATACAAAGAGGACCAGTTTGCAAACCCCTTGAATAAAATACAGACACAAAGATAAGGGCCCAATTCAGCAAGGTACTTCAGTGCACGCTTAACTTTAAGCATGGGAGTAGTCTTCCACTGAAGACTACTCCCATGATTAAAACTAGGCACATGCTTGAATACCTTGCTCAATCACGTCTTTACTGATCTGCAGGCACTGAAGAAAGTGAATGATTTGTCTGGATTTTGCAATGCCCTTTTTGATAGGACACCATCTACACAACACGAGCCCTAAACAGTAAAATAGGCCAATTAACCTTACAGGCTGCACCTGGTAGAAAGTCAGGGATGGATGAGGCCTAATCACTGATGAAGTTCGGCTCGAGGAGAAGCTGGGCTGGACTTACAAAAAGAGGAAGTTGGTGGTAAGAAGGAGGCTGCAGGAAGGAACTTTGCAGTCATTCTCTAGAGCAGAAGGGAACTGGAAAGAGACACGGAGTCCTAGTGGGGACTAAACCCTGGGATCTTGCCTGGGAACACAGACTCTAGCAAGTACCCGAGAGACGGTGAAGTAGCCACAGGGAACAGTGGTGGTTCTAGTGATAACTCAGGGGTGGGCCAGAAGACTGAGAAAGGACAGTAGGAAAGAGCCCAGGGAAGCAGCAACAGGGTCTGGGCTTGCTTAGATCATAGTTGCTGGACATAAGAGTCCCTGGGCTGGAACCCTGAGGAGTTGATGGGCCTGGGGTTCCCCTACCAGCTCCAGGGGAAGTGGCATAGTCTGGGAATGGAATGGAAGACTGCCTGAGACAGATTGTCCAGTGGGACTTTGAGACCCTGGAAGGGGAAAACACTATAGTGAGGTGGCCAGAGGGCCAAGCCACAAAGAGGGAGCACCCTGAGTTACAAAGAGGAAGCAATACAGAGTCCTGAGAGAGAGAGAGAGAGAAAGGGTATGCAACCGAAGGAGGGGGCATCAGACTGGTTGAGCGGTAGTCCCCAGATGTGGCCACAAGGAGATGACCCAGCAGTGAGTAGTAGACACCCTTATTATAAATGAAACCGACACAGCTGGGGCTCTGCTGGTCAGCTTTTTTACATAAAAGACCACAACAACTTTGTGGTTAGCACTTAGTATAACACGTTTCTTGCTGGCAACAATATTTTCGTAGTGTTTTAGCTTGCTGTAAATGTTCAATAGAGGACACTATGCTTGCAGCCAGTAAGTGCCAGAGCTAAAGTAATTCCACTCACAGCATCAATTTTTTAAGAGAACTATGTGAAATATTACAAATGCACAGTGCAGGAGAGTATTGGTACTGCATTATAAATGTGACTGGCAAAGTACATGTTATCTTTATGGAAGAGAAATTCTTCCTCAAATGTACATTGCTTTTAAAGTAAATTCCTTCTGTATTTCAAAAGTAAGGCACCTACCTTTGGTACCTGGATTTAAATCTAATCCATTCAGTGGTCAAAGCCTTTGACTGCCTTATAAAACTAAAATACAGCAGAATTATGGTACAACATATAGAATGTGTTTATTTTATTTGGGCGTTTTGGCGTGATGAAAGAATTATAATCAGTGGGACATGGTAATATCCTGGTACACCAGGGCTGGCTCCAGCGTATTTGCCGCCCCAAGCGTCAAAAGAAACCCAAAACTTGCTGCCGAATGGGGAAGTGGAATCCTGCCCGCTGAACACGGAGGTGGCGTGACGGTATGGCCACCGAATTGCTGCCGGCGACCGAAGAAGAGTCACGTCCCCGCTGCCGAATTGCCGCCGAGTGCAAAACGCTCTGTGACGGAGCTGCCGCCAATTCCCGCCACCGCCAAAGGCGGATTGCTGCCCCAGAGCCCGACGTCCTGCTTGGTTCGCTGGTGCTTGGAGCCGGCCCTGTGGTACACAATACATAGGAATGACAGAGTAGGTTACAATGGTGGGGGAGTGGCACTATATGTAAAAAAAAAAAAGTAAAGCAGTAGGACTCAACTACTAACCACTTGAGCAGGTTTGTAACAGTGACTGGGAAATGCTCAAGGAGTTGCCAAAAAACAGAAAAACCCTAGGAATAATGGATTACAACTATTCCTATATTACCTGGATAAATAAGAATGGCCATATTTGGTCAGATGAATGGTCCATCTAGCCCACTATCCTGCCAACTGACAGTGGCCAAGAGGGATGAACAGAACAGGGCAAGTATGGAGTGATCCATCCCCTGTCACCCCAGGGTATCTTGCCTAATAGCCATTGATGGACCTAGCCTCCCTGAACTTAATTCTGTTGTAAACCAAGTTATACTTTTGGCCTTCACAACATCCCCCGGAAAAAGTTCCCCAGGATGACTGTGAAGAAGTGTTTCCTTTGGTTTGTTTTAAACTGGCTGCCTATTAATTTAATCTGGTGACCCCTGGTTCTTGTGTTATGTGAAGGGATAAACAACATTTCCCTATTCACTTCCTCCATACCACTCAATTTTATAGACCTCTAGAGCATCCACAGATTTCTCTCTCTTCTCTCCCCGCGCATTTAGATGTCTCTTTTCCAAGCTGAACAGTCCCAGTCTTTAGTCTCTCCTCATATGGAAGCTGTTCCATCCCCCTAATCATTTTTGTTGTCCTTCTCTGTATCTTTTCCGATTCTAATATAACTTGCTTGAGATGGGGCAACCAGAACTGCACACAGTATTCAATGTGTGGGTGTACCATGGATTTATACAGTGGTATTATGATAATTTCTCTTGTCTATCCCTTTCCTAATGGATCCTTACAGTCTGTTTGAACAATGTGCAGTTGCAGTCAAAAGCTAATATACTATCCACAATGACTCCAAGGTCTCTTTTTCTGAGTGGTAACACTTAATTTAGGCCCCATCATTTTGTGTGTATAGCTGGGATTATATTTTCCAATATGCATTCCTTTGCAACTTTTCAGTCTACTTTGGACTTAGCTATCTTGAATAATTTTGTAACACCTGCAAACTTTGCCACCTCACTGTTAACCCCTTTTTCCAGATCATTTATAAAAATTTATGATCCAGATCATTTATGAACAGCACTGGTCCAAGTACAGATCCTTGTGGGACAGTGGTATTTACTTCTCTTCATTTTGAAAATGGACCATTTATTCCTACACTTTGTTTCCTATCTTTTAACCAGTTCCTGATCCATGAGAGGATCTTCCCTCTTATTCTGTGACTGCTTAGTCTACTTAAGAGCCTTTGGTGAGGGACCTTACCAAAGGCTTTCTGAAAGTCCAACTACACTATATCCACATGTTTGACCCCCTCAAAGAATTGTACTAGATTGATGAAGCATGATTTCCCTTTACTAAAACCATGTTGACTCTTCCCTAATAAATCATGTTCATCTATACATATGATAATTCTGTACTTTCCAGGTTCTGTTTTTCGCCTGGAGCTGAAGTTAGGCTTACCAGCCTGTAATTGCCAGGATCACCTCTGGAGCCTTTTTAAAAAAATTGGTGTTGCATTAGCTTTCCTACAGTCATCTGGTACAGAAGCTGATTTAAATGATAGGTTACATACCACAGTTAGTAGTTCTGCAATTTCACATTTGAGTTCCTTCAGAACTCTTGGATGAATATCATCTGGTCCCGGTGATTTATTACTGTTTAATTTATCAATTTGTTCCACCCACTTCTAATTACACCTCAATCTGGGACAGTTCCTCAGATTTGTCACCTAAGAAGAATTGCTCACATTCTCTGTAGTGAAGACTGATGCATAAAATTCATTTAGCTTCTCCACAAAGGCTGTGTCTTCCTTGACTGCTCCTTTAGTGCCCCAATCTCCCAGTAACCCCACTGACTGTTTGGCAGGCTTCCTGATTCTGATGTAATTAAAAATATATATATATTTTTTTGCTGTTGTCTATTTTGCTAGTTGCTCTACAAATATTTGGCCTGCCTAATTACACTTTTACAAGTGACTTGCCAGAGTTTATGCTCCTTTCTATTTTCCTTAATAGGATTTGGCTTCTAGTACCTTTTTTCCTCTATCTCTTTTATTCTGTTTAGCCATGGTGGCAATTTTTTTTTTTTTTTTGCTTCTTTCTGTGGTTTTTTTTTCATTTAGCGGTACGCATTTAGTTTGAACCTCTCTTAAGTTGTTTAATAAATAGTTTTCATGCAGCTTGCAAGCATTTCTCTTGTGACTGTTTCTCTTAATTACCATTTTAACTAGCTTCCTCATTTTTGTGCAGTTCCCCTTTTTGAAATTCAATGCTACTGTGGTGGGTTTCTCTAACATTCTCCCACCCCTCCCCCACCACCATGGATGTTAAATTTAATCATGTTATGGTTGCTATTACTCAGTGATTCAGCTATATTCACCTCTTGGACTAATACCTCTGTGCCACTTAAGACTAAATCAAAAAGTACCTCTCCCCTTGTGGGTTCCAGGACTTGCTGCTCCAAGAAGCAGTCATTTAATGTGTGTAGATATATTGTCTGTGCATCCCATCCTGAAGTGACATGCACTCTATGGATAAAAATTACATGCTTGAATAATAAGAGTATAGCAGACAGACTATAAAACAGACCACCTGACCAAGATGGTCATGGTGACTGTGAAATGCTCAAGGAGATTACCGAGGCTATAAAAATAGAAAACTCAATAATAATGGATGATTTCAACAATCCCCATATTGACTGGATACAGGTCACCTCTGGATGTGTTGGAGACAAAATTTCTAGACACCACAAAGCAAGGAGGGAGCCAGGAGGAAGCCTGCAGTCTCTCTCCCCAAGGCAAGGGGAGATAGCAACCCCTGAGGAAAGGGATAGGAACCTAGGAGGAAGGGTTTACCTAGTAGACTTAAGAGAGAGGTGTCTGACTAGGAAGGCTGGAGAACGAAAAGCTTGGACAAGCACAATAGGTAGTTCACGGGTAAAAGCAGTAAGGTAGAGATGTAGGTGCAGACCTTAACTGCTCTCTGTAAAGCCTTGCATTGCAACTCAGAGCAGAGGGCAGGCCTGGGTTTCCCTACCAGCCACAGAGTGGTATTGCTCGGGTCGGTGAATAGGAAGACTGCCGGAGTCACTGTGGGAGTGACACAGGGCAGCGGGCATGAGGACTGTTGACACTGCCAGTGCAGAAGGACTTTGAAAGACTCCCTTGGAAGGGGAATCACAGTGTGACCCGGCTGGAGGGTTGAGTGACTCTGTGGGCAGAAAGAGAGCTGCAACAGTAGGAGAGAAGAAAGGGGGTGCTGAACTGGGCCGAGCTAATTCACAGAACTGCCAGAGAAGCACCACCTAGGAGTGAGTAGAACACTCTGTGACAGACCCATACCATTAAAATGACAGTAAAATAATTTGCATGAGTACTATAGGATGGCTGAATAGACTGACAGACACACCGTTTGTCATCAGACCGAGCAGAGAGTAAGACTGCACTTCAGTTGTGACAAGAGATCAGAAAGATTGTCAGAAGTCTTTCATGAAGTGCTACTACAAAAGATACTCCCCAGATGTATTCTGATTTTCCTAGTGCAACGATGACAAATTTAAATGTAAACTGAGAGAAAGCAGAATATCCATATTAAAAAATAATCTTATTAGATGCAAGATTGTCTTCTGGTAAACCATCTTGTTTTATCAAAGGGATGCTGTATAAAAGGTGTCAGAAATGATAGTGACAGTACATCCTTCTTTCAAGACTGCAATGCCTCAACATAGTCACTGACCAATCCTATGGGACGTTATTCCTGTTCAGTATTGTTTCAACAGTCCACCCAACTGGCCTAGGAATGAAGGCCTTGGAATACACATTCCTCTTACGTTGCCATTAGCTAATGCACAACACGCAACTTTAGTTTAAGGTTATTGACTCTGTGTCCTTAACTGAGAATGCATCTTATCCACTTTCTCGCACCTATAAGCGTCTTTGTGGATTTGAACCAAAACTTTGATTCCGTCAGGCCACCTAACCAGTAGTTAGTAGGATGCTGGAAATATTTTACAAAAATTAACATATACAGCATAGGTTAATCAAACACAAAACAAAGGGCAAGTACCAGTTATTCACCCATGTGAGGACAGATTTTAAAGAGAGCTCTTGGACACATCTTCACAAGGTGCTCTAGCACCTATCTAGGTACCTTAAAAAACCAAACTTTCAAGAGTACTTAGCACCCAATATAGGCCATACTCATCTGAAAAGATGACCGCTTATTTAGGTGTCTAAATGGGAGCTGAGCTCTGCTGAAAACCTGGCCTGGATTCTGGATGCCCATAAACATAGCCCATAAACTGTGTATTTTATGTCTGTTTTTTAAGCCTAGGTTCTATAAATCCTGAGATTGTAGCCAATCATGTTTAAACATGGCTGCTCCCTGAATAGTGGGGCTCTCGAACAATTTTCCCCCAACCTGTACTTGACTGTGCCCATTTGTTTAATCTCCTCCTGTGACAAAGAGGGTTTACATACAGCAGTCTTACATTTCCTGTTTATGTGGGAATGTTTCAACCCCTGACTGTATTTAATGTTGAGGAGGGTGGGGGAGATAGGAAGAGGAAAAACAAACAAAACCAAAACTCTTCAAGATGACTGATTTTTCCCCCCCTTGGACCTATTCCGGTCTGTAATGCCCTTATGATCACATAGTGTGACCTCCTGCATAAAACACAGGCCAGAGAGTTCTCCCAGTGATTCCTGCATTTAGCCCAGATTGTGAGAAGGACTTTCTTATACTGGTCAAGGAACACTGAGCAGTGCCAGACTGCTGTATCACATCAAATACAAGGCTTTACTCTCCCCCCGGCAAAAATCAAAGTGACATCTATAGCTCCTGCACCTATTCCTGTAGAGTGCCAATGTGCAAGGATTGGAATTACTGAATCTGGTTGCAGAGTCAGGACTTTAGTTACCCATTTGCCAGGGGAAGTTTACTAACCATTTTAAGATTCTACCAGAAAACAGGCCTTTCTGTCAATAGGTATTGTGAAAAAGTCAGACCTGAGTAATGGGAGGGTGGTTGAAGGTAACTTTCTGTCTTAGAATGACTAAAGCCCTTTCCGCTATGAACTGAAAGAAGTTGCCTCAGGTTAATTATGGTCACCTGAGTCTAATTAAGGGCAGCCTGTGACCTTTAAAAACCTCTTCCACTGAGAAAGGGGAGGAGAGGTGAGAAGCAAGGTGCAGAAGGGCTGTGTGAAGTAAGGGGACAGGCTCCTCCTAGGTAAAGAGCTGTTTTACCCTGTAAGGGGAAGCCTTGTATTTGGGGAGGGAGGCCTTTGTTCCCAACATTGCTGGGCCAAGAGTGGTTAGACAGCGTGGCTGGTGATCAGTAGTTGGCATAATAGGCAGTACTCCAGTGGGAGTTAGGAAAACAGATTTTTTTTTGTTTATGTTTAAAGAAGCCCTGTGGGCCTACCCTGTAAAATATTGTGAATAAGACAATGTGAAGGATTAAACATCCTGAGTGGGACTGATTTACATCAGGTCCCTTCAATGCCAGAGGGGCAACGCTGAATCCTGCCATGATGAAGGAGATACACTGTCACAATACGCAAAAGCTAAGAATCCAGGAAATTGTCTTCTCAATCAATCAGCTCTTTCCTCCTCCTACCACAATTTATTCTAACACCTAACGCAACCGTGTACATCATCCCCAGAGGGAGTACTTGCTTCATCACACAAAAGCACATGAAAATTGTCAACACTAAGTGGCATCTGAGATAATCTTTGACTAAGATTGAATTGGAAATCTCTTCAGAAGTTCAGAGCCTTTTTATATATATATATATATATATATATAGGAACAGATATGAAATGTGTCAACCCTGTCTACAATGACCACTCATTCGTGCTACTGACTTTGATCTCTCAATGGTTTTTTAAATGCATCTTTACAGTGTTTCAGATGCATTATATGCCTAACAGGGTGAGCATTCCAAACGATGTCTAGATGAATTGTGCTTTAACATTATATCATAATTCTTCATCTCTTTATAACTTTAAAAGTGTACTTAGTGGTAGCATGAGCTCAAGTGTAAATCAACTAAGTCATTTCATGATTCCATTAGCTTTGATTTTAACTTTGTTTATTCTGCAAACAGATTTTAAAGTTGATTCTGTAATGAAATGAGGATTAGACATTTATGTGAATATCGTTTTATACCAGCTAGGGCAAGACAGTTCGAAGGGGGACACATCCTCTTCCTTCACGACATAAACTAATCACGGACTTCCCAGGATTGGGAAGAAACTTGGAATGTTGAGATGGATTCTCTTCCCTGTTACACAACCAGTATAGGATTAACGGGTGGTAAGGGAACAGTAAAGAGGGATGGCCCCTTTGAGAATTCTCCAATCCATGCAGCACGCAAGATGGTTAGGGCCAAAGCACGCAGCTCTAAACTAACCTGTAAGCCCCTCGCTAGTGGCATGCTGGGGTGTGGCCAGGGCACTCGGGCTGCTCAGAAGCTCAGAACAGCCAATGGACAGTTGTGCAAATTAGGGAGATGAATAAGTGATTTAATGCCGTCTTTCTAGCCCCTTAGTCTGGGTTCCTACTCCTGCTGCAGCATAGAATCTGGCCCATTATTCATAATGGGCCACAAAAGGTTTCCCCCATCCACCTTCCTCTGGAGTGTCTGTATCCTGAAGATGGGATACAGGACTGAAATATGAGGCACCCAAAATCTTTACCTAAGGCTACGGCTGCTTTTTAACATTTAGATTCTGCAGGATAGGTACACGGAAAGTCATTGCTACGTGCCACAAAACCAGAGTAGCTTTTAAAAAAAGGAAAAGGTGGACTGAGCTAAAGGGGAAGGAGAACCCTAGGGATAAAGATAGCCTGTAAAAAATGAAAAATACATTCTTTGAAGGATTTGGCAAATCAGGACTACAAGGACTCATATGCCCTCAATCCATCTGCCTTTTCTTTTTTTTTTTTTTTTTTAAGTCCAGAGTGGCTAAAAGCTTGGCCAGCTGAGATTGTGGGGCTTAAGGCTGCGTGTCATGGGGACATGGAGTTTGAGGATCCAAAGTTCTTCAGGGGAAGGTGCAAGTGCCCAAGAATTAACTGTGGATCTGACACCCATCAAAGGGTTAATTCATAAAAAACAGTTCCGGGAAACTGCTAGTCAACAGCATCAGCTAGCCTCAGAGTTGGTTCTGATGATGTGATGCTTCCATTTCTTTGCCCAGTGTCGTCTCACACTAACTACCACGGGGAAGCAGGGCGGTTATTGTGGGGAGTTCTGGAATACGCCAGAAGATTCCAGCGTTCCCCAAGCCCAATCACTTTTATAAACTCTTAACTGGAGATATATGAAGTGGCATGATCTAGTGGATGGATCATGGAGCCAGGATGCTGAGTTCTAATCCTGCATTCTAAACACAGCATTCTGAAGTCAGAGACAAGTCCAGATCCTCAAAGGTATTTAGGCTCCTTGATTTCAGCCAGAGGGAGTTAGGAGCCTAAATACCTTTCAGGATCTGGGCCTTAACCTCTGAATCTGTTTCTCATTTGTAAAATGGTGATAACACTTGAGTACCTGTGAGTGTTGAAACGGTTAGTTAGTTAAAATTCCCCTTGCAAATATAAAGTCCTATATAAATGCTAAATAGTATCACTTTAACCATAATAAATTGGCATAATTCCTGGTCCTGATCACAACTTGTCCAGAGAACATGCATAATGCACAGACACTCAAAAGGGTATATCATTCATTATAATGACTTCGTACAGTCTAGGAAAGGATATTAGTCAGTACTAAATATTTGTGCTATCTCCAGAATGGCCCACAATTAGTACATTGTGAAATACATCTCCTTTTCCCTACTAGGTTTGTTTGCCATTTGTATTCTGCAGTAAAAGCTCTTCCTTTTAATATAATATGACTTATGGGAAGATTGAAAATAACAGCATTAAGCTGACTTGGCTTTAGCTCTTTTGGGACAAGAATTATAGCTAAAAGAAAGAGTTATAATGCTTCTCGGGGTTTATTTAAAAACAAATTCTATCCCTATAGTTTTTGAGTGCCTGTCACGGGGCTTACTGCTCACCCTTGGGGTCCTGCCATATGGCTGCATCTGGGGATTCGCTCTTTTCTGATCAGACGCCCCCTCTCGACAGTTGCTCACACCACATATCCCGCTTGCTCTCCAAGACTCGTGGTGCTCCTTCGTCATGACTCAGCACTCCAACCCGTTCACTGTATAGTTCTCCCCTTCCAGGATATCAAAATCCCACTCTGTCCTCTGCTGTACACTGTTTTCTGGTCCAAGGCTAGGTCTGTACCACTTTCCCAGCGGCTGGTAGGGGAAATCAGGCCTGCTGTCTACTCTGAATTCCAGCCCAGGGACCCTGTCCCGCAACTACTGTCTACTGGCTCCCAGGCCCTATTGTGATTTCTCCTTCATATCTTCTGGCCCCCTCCTTTGGGTTTACCATCCCAGACTCCCTTCTCCCAGGGAACAACTGCAGACTACTTCCCCTGCAGCCCTCTTCTGTTATCAGCTTGCTGGCTTCATACAAGCTCAGCCAGCCTGTGCCCAGCTGGGCTCCCTCATCAATTAGCCTTTCAGGCCCTGGCTGTCCCCCAGGTGGAGCCTACCAAGTTAGTTGCCCCAACAACCTGCTTTGCCTTGTGTGGCATGGACAGCCCATCACAGAGCCTCACAATCTTTAGCGGATCTGATATACACAACACCCCTGTGATGTAGTATCCCAATGTTACAGATGGGAAGCTGAGACACAGGGTGGAGTAAATTCCTTGCCCAAGGTCAAATAGGAAATCAGTGGCAGAGCTGAGACTAGAAACCAGGCCTCCTGAGTCACAGGCCAGTGCCTGGTCCACTGGACCATCCAGCCACACAATCAAGACTGGAGATGAGCCTCCACAATCTCCACAAACCCTATCAGAGGGACCCATCCTAAAAGAGAAATTATCTTTTTAACATGGCTGAGAAAACAAGAGGCCTGATACTGGCACCACTGACCCATTTCCCTTCTGGTATTTCTACTGCTCTCTCTTGCTATTTAATCAGTTTTCCTCCTCTGAAGGGAGATGATATTTTCTCCATAGGCCCTCAGGTCTGAGAGGCTAGGTGTAGAGGAAGTAGCTGTTGGGCATGGATGAGGCAGGTTATAGCATGCAGGAAAGAGAGGTGAAGAAGTCCATGAAGCTGGACTGTGGAGTGAATTAACAGAGGAGAGAGCAGGACAGAGAGGTCAGAGTGGCAGACCAGTCATGCACACTGATAGACTAGAGGGCGATGCTAAACGACATGAGATGGTGGGCACCTAAATCCTTTAGCACCAAGATTCTATTTCTGTACAACTTGGTGTGTCAGTTCTAGTTCCCCACGATTGTACTGCAACCTCTCCGTTCTGAGATTTCAGCCACTGTGGACTCTCATTTGCTCTTCATGGCTCCCAACCTGGGGCCTGATCCTCCTGCCAGTGGGGTCTGCCTCAGGGCCCTTGTTTCCTCAGCCATGCTAAATGATAACTTCTCTTTTAGAATTCTCATTGCATTCTAAAAGAGGTTAAACCTTCAGCAGGGTTTGTTTGTGGAGATTTTCCTGGCTCAGGTTTTTCTCACCAGTGAAGCAAGCCTGGGGATTTCTTTGGGACTCTTGTGTCAAGACAAGGAGCACAGAGCGACAGAGGATTATGTGTCAGCTTTGCTACTTCCACACAGCATTGTCTGATGTATTTCAGTTACTAAACGGGGTGAGATGCTTTAAATGACACTGATCACAGCCCGCCGCCCCCCACTCCCCCTGCAAAAGGAAGGAAATAGGACTAAGAGTGTGTGGAGTATCCCTGCCATTCTTCTCTAAGAGCCAGATCATAACTTTGCTATCTTCCCTGGGTAAAGAGCAGCATGTAGTTGGCCCACCCCAGGAATGAACACACTTTGTTCTTTCACTGCTCCCCACTTGCTTTGGGGAAGGAGTAAGTTACTTCACCCTTCCATGGAGTAGCTTGCTCCCCCATGAGCCCAGCCAGTCACATGTGCCCGGTCAGCGAGCAAGGGAGCGCGTGGAGCCAGGGTTCCTCCCAGACCCTGCCCAGTTCCGCCACCCCACTCACAGTGGGGAGTATCGGCAGAGTAGCCCCTATTCATTGACTCACTCTCTCTTGGCTAGAGCCAGAAGCCAAGCAGCCCTTGGCTGAGCAGGGGCTCAAGCAAAGGAGTGTGGGGCATTCCTCACTTTTATCCCCTGCATGGCCATATAGGAGCTGTGACAGTCTAGCCCCAAGCAAGGTTCTGCTCCTTTCCTCCATCTTGACTCTGTAGTTGAACTAGGCATCTAAACCCAGAAGAAAATAGATTCACCCCATTTTTTTTTAAAGAGACCGTGATTTCTATCCTTATCCAATACACAGACATTAAAGTATAATTAATATTGGAGTTATTAGAAAAGATACGTCATCACGCACAGAAAGCACTTTCTCTACTGACATATCCCCACCCATTGTTCACCCCCATTATGGTACAGTCTCAGTCATTCCCTGGTCCCCGTTAGTAGCTGATGTATTCCACCCGCTTTCATGGCAGTCATGAGATTGCCAAGCCAAGCTGAAAGAGCCTGAGTGTGCACAGCCAATGAGATCACCTCCAAAAAGAAGGCTGGGAGCCATTGTCAGGCCAGCAAGGAGTTCAGCATTGTTCTGGCTGGCCCTCGTGAAGAGCATTTTTCAGTGTTCAGCTGCTTTCTGAGGGGTAGAGTTTAAAGGGAGGTGGGTGAACTATTTTGTTTATCCTGCACCTTCTGTCTATAATATGCAATACATACAATAAGCAATACAATAAACTCTTTGTTCTTGCAGTAGATACATTAAAGAAATCACTAAAAAAAAATTCCTAGCGATTTGTCTAGTTAAGTGCCAGGTTGTGGCTCAGACTATGCACCTGCGCAAGGGAATAAGAGGGAGCAAGACCCCCACAGTATGCCCCTATATGGGCTACCTGGGATTCACGCATATAAAATTAAGTGGGGCTTAATCTTTGCTCAGTTACAGTCTTGGGAGCAGATGGAGAATGACCATCCCCTTGGCTCCCCACTCCCCCTCTCATTGGTCCCAGTACCTATTGAGTTCCAGGAGCAGGTGGGCTTACATCTAAATGTCCCTCCCCCAGCCAGAGGGGAGGAACTACAGAACCCAGGGCTCAAATGATTTCGGGGAGGGGCGGGGGGCAACAAATGACAGAATGGCAACAGGAGTGAAGGTTACAGGGACATAAGCAGGGAGCCAGAAGGAGACACTGAGCAGAGAACCCCGGAGAGCGCCCACTGCTCCTCAAAGGTTTCTAGGGAGCCAACAGATGTGACCCAGAAGAACTCCACTCAAATAGGTGAACCTAGGGAGGAGCGGAAATAGGCCCCACAGTCACAGAGCACCTCCCCGTCCAACATCCTCCTCCTGATTTTATAGACAGCCACCGTGGCCAGCACCAGGAGGAGGTTGACGAGGAGGCCTTGAGGCTTTGTGGGGCCACGGATAGGAGGTGCATATATCAGGAGGTGCGGGGGAAAGTGCAGCCAGAATCTCAGGGGAAGATTCTGGAAGAGCTGGAAAAGGAGCTGCAACCTGGCACACCCCAGAGAGACGTGCCCCAGGGTCTCCCTGACGCCGCAGAAGGGACAGGTGTCGGGGAGGGTAGTGAACCACGCCAGGTACACACCTGTGCTCACAGCTCCATAAAGGAGCCGCAAGCTGATATCCCCGGTGGGCCGTGGGACTCATTGGTCCCAGTAGCTAAGCCAGCACTGTGGCGGGAGGGTACTTAATCACTGCTGCTATTGGCCTGGAGTAAATCTCTACACGCTGGGAGCTGGTGTAACTTTGATACAGGCATGTCTGAGTCACGGCACCCCCAACAGCTGCTCCTGGGGCAGTACAGTTTATATGATGCTGTGCCTCAAGTCAGAATGTAGCAGTTAAGCCGTTTGCTCAGCTACCAGTGCATTACAACAGCGCTGGTATAGGGAAGTGTTTCTTCAACAGAAATTCTACTGCTGGGGGGAAATAAATTCATTCTATCAGTGCTTGTGAAAGTTGCCAAACGTACAGAACAAATAAGCAGGGAGCAGAGCAGCCGCACAAGCTTTCCCGCTCTTTTTGGCAACATGCCTCAACCTTGACTTGGAGAGACCGCCACTTAGCTTGAATGGTAGTGTAGCCTCCATGTTCATTTGGTCTTTGGCCTCTCTGCTAGGAGTGCCCACAGGGCAGCAGTTAAGGGCAGCGGGGACGGTGTTCTTTTGTGACATGGACACTTGTCAACTAGGACAGTGACCGCAACACTAACCAATTTCAGAAAAAAATCAGATAAAGATTCACTCACTTGATTTCAGATTAACACGAGTAACCTAGAGGGGGAAAGAAATCTCCCTAACCCACTCTCAGCCCTGAATGTCAGACTGTTATAAAGCCTACTTCAGAGGTAGTTATAAATTCCCACTTTATTAACGTGCAACTGGTGAGAACCTGGTGTGCAATTTCTTTGTCCAGTGACAAAGCTGTATTTAAGCCTTAGCACATTTGCAGTTTCCAGACTGCTGGCCAAATGAATGATTAGCAGGACAAGCTGAATATGCTCTTGTTTGCTGTTTCCAAAGAGTTAAACTTAGGGGCAAGATCCAACTGCTATTAAAGTCAGTGGAAATATTCTCAATAACATCGGGGGAATTGGTTCAGGCCCCTAAATCACTTAATCCAGTTTTTAATTAAACAGCATTTAATGAATAGCGGGTTGGTTTTTTTAGATGTTAACAATAATGAAAGCTTCATTTTTAAATGAAATTTCACAGGCTCTTTGCCCACAGGGCAGAGGAGGTTATGCCTTAGCTTACATTAGAAATGCAGAATTCACCTTATTGTGATGTTGGCTGTGGTGTAATGCTGGTCTCAGTGTCATAAAGGAAAGGATTCCTTTCCATACAGTGGGTTTCAGTATATTTTAGAGTTCACTGCAAGAAGTGGTAACTGCTCTTCGTGTCACAAATGGCCTGTTCTCTCTCTCACATAGAAGGGGCCATATGATAGACCTTGAACTGCAGCGTAGTTACACTTAGTCAGAAGTGTGAGTGCAGCCTGGGCAGACGTACCTGCACAAGCGCAGCTAAAAGTAGGAGTGTAGTTGCAAAGGCACAGACTAGAACCACGAGTACATACCCAGCATCTACACTGCTAGTTAGCCAGGCTGGTGCAGGTATGTCTACCCATTCTGCAGTCACCCCTCATATTGCATTCTAGACATACCCGGAGTGTAAGCACAGCCATCTACCTAGCGATTTTAGGTTTGTTACAAGACAGGGTTCTACTGGATCTTCCTGAAAATACATTTGTCATAAACAACGGTGTGGCCTAAAAGCGTAGTATAATCTTCCTGAAAGGGTGTGAAGTGCTGGATGTCTGAAAAGGGACAGATTGGGGTAGTCCCAGTGATGCTGAGTACTACCTTACTCCACGATAGCTCCAATGAAGTCAATCGTGCTACTTTGAGAGTAAAGGGGTCAACAATCTGATCCTTACATTTGCTAACGACCCCAGCTCCTATGAGGACATAAGGCCTCCATTCCCTCCCCACTCATAGCTACTGATATCAGGCATGAGTCATTGCCATGGTCAGCTCTGTGAGGACGCTAACACATCCATAAAGGAAACAGATTGCTGTGCCGATATCAGTGTGCAGCTAGGCCCCAAAAGCTGACATCACGGTCTGGCATCCATACATACCCAGCCAGCTCAGTGACCAAGTGGATGGTAACATTTTAGTCCACAATACCAGCAAACACCACAAATCAAACGTCCTTGAGACATCAACTTCATGTATATGGTTTTAAAGGGGCTACAGCATCCCTTTAAAATGTTAGCAAGGAAATATACAGTGTTGTTGCAGTCCTGTCAGTCCCAGGATATTAGAGAGACAAGGAGGGTGATGTAATCTCTTTTATTAAACTAACTTCCATTGGTAAGAGAAGCAAGCTCTTCTTCCTCGTCTCTCTCGCCAACAGAAATGGGTCCAATAAAAGATATTACCTCACCCAGCTTGTCTCTCGAATATCTTGGGACCAATATGGCAACAACTCTGCATACAACAATGGAAGATAATCACATTTTTCCTCTGAAAAAGCATTCCCAACTGTTAAAATATGGAAAATGAAATTCAAAAGCTATCTTACATACTGCTAATGGTTATTAGGCCAAGTAAAACAATGATGCTCCAACATTAAAGCTATATTCTGTGGACTGACTGCATATTTGCTGAATCAACAACTGCTCTGCCCCCCTGCCCCATGTAATAACTTGGCATGTGGCACAGTGGCATTCTGTGAATGTTCTGCCTTTTTCCAGCTTTTTTTAAAAAGGGTTTTAGTATTATCACACGTCACAACTTCTGCTAAGTAACAGGGAAAGGTGCATTTTAAACTGTCTCCAGAAAAAATGAGATGAAAGCAAGAAAGCTAATTAAAAAGAGCCACAGGCAGGGTTGTGTAGTTTCCTAAGGAGCAATGGCTTTCTTTTTTTAAAAAAGGAGCTGTTTTAAACTTAGACACTATTACTGACCCACTTCCAACCCTAGTATCTCAATACTTTGTTTCATTTGAAGAAATCAGAGCTATTTCCCCTCTTTTGTATGGGAGTAATACAAACAGAAATATTGTGGTTTGGATTTATGGGATCTGGCCCAGCACTATAGCTGCAGATAAAACAGCTGTTCTGGAATTATTATCATAACGTCAGGCAGAAGCAATTCTGTTCTGGGGATAGTCATCTTTATTTTAGCCTCTGGTCAAAAGGTGCCAAGGCACACTTGAAAGGATTGTGCTTGTTTTGATTCCATGGGGTCATAGCAGGGCCTTTCAAAATGGATGTGACAATAATAGGCCAATTTCTGCTTGCCTTACTAACACTGAAAACTTTCACTCAACGCACATGCCTTATGAGAAAGTCAAGGAAGATTTGGCCCAATGTCAGCTGGAAAAAGTTTTCCCAGATGACAGCATCAGTGAGCCTGTGACTTTCCTGAACTATTTGTACACCTGAAATGAGCACGGGAATTGAACATGTCCTGTCTCTAGAATGAGACAGGCAAGCCTCATATAAAGCAAGGCTCAGTGTTGAAATCTGCAGCTGCAGACTTCGCAAACCAAAGACCTTTGCCTAGCACTGCTATGATGCTGTTTATCTCACTTTGGAAATTGAAGGGCTTAATCATAGCCGAAGTGGTTCAATAAATGTGGAGTCCTTTAAAGAGCACGTACCAAAATCATACACCAAGTACTCTAGGTACCTCTCTCTGCCAAACAGGAACATCTCTATCCTACTATAGATGGAACTTGTAGCAACACTGCTGCTTAACACAGTCGATTATAAAATCCAGTTTTCAGTTGCTTGTGACTTTGCCAAACTTTAACCATTTGGTCGAAATGTTTCCAGGCCGGGTGTCTACCTCAGACTGAATTGTTCTGGAAAACTTTCAGCAAAAGTGGTTGAGCTGTTTCTCAGAATAAAGCTAGGGGAAAGTAGGTAGTTTTGCCACAGTTACATTTTTTGTACTGTTTCTTGGCAGAGCTCTAGCACCTTGATGCTTTGGAGCAGGAACTGGACATCTGGCAGAGAGAGTTACTGCCACGTTCACAGAAGTGCCTTTTTACTGTCTCCAATAAAATTCATCCAGATTTCACCAAGTAATAAGTCTCTGGGGAAAAAAAAATCACTATTTGTACCGGTTCAATAAAGCCTTTTAAAGTCTTGTTCTTAAGATCTCTGAACATTTCAGTTGCACTGAGCATGCATATTTCCAGGCCCCACTGAGGAAACTCTCTGGACTATACACAGGCAAGCCAACAGTCCCTGTGTGTGGCCTTAAGGAAGGTCTATTTTATTATGAGCCAGGAGACTACCATGAGTTCTCATCTCAGTTCCTGCACTGACTAATGCTAGTAGCTCTGTTCACTTCAGAGCTCTTATTGAGCAAGGCCTCATACCCTTACCTTAGGAAGCAGACAAGTGTCATGCCCCACCAAGAGGTTACATAAGGTTGCTTCTAGTAAAGCAAGGAATAGAAGACAGTTCTCTAACACGGCACACTCAAGTACCCTTTGAGCCATGCTGTCTTTTATAAGAAATGACCAACTCTAAACTTGGGGCTCAGCTGGTGAACCACTTGACAATGCTCCTCGCCAGAGCCAGGATTCCATATATTCCTCTGCTGTTTAGCAAATAGCTATGGTAAGCCCCTGGCAGGGCACAGTGTTCCATCTTCTCTTCTAGTGGAGGATTCCCACAGAAGACAACTACCACTACCAGTTACTCCTTGAGTTTCAGCAGTAGAAGTTTGTGCCGTGGGTCTAAAGGTCCTGGGTTGAAGTCTTCCTGATGACCTACACAGCAGGCTGATATTGTTCCACATGATGGCATTTGGAGTTGCAGTGGGGGAGATTTAGGTTGGATATTAGGAAAAACTTTTTCACTAGGAGGGTGGTGAAACACTGGAATATGTTACCCAGGGAGGTGGTGGAATCTCCTTCCTTAGAAGTTTTTAAGGTCAGGCTTGACAAAGCCCTGGCTGGGATGATTTAATTGGGGATCAGTCCTGCTTTGAGCAGGGGGTTGGACTAGAAGACCTCCTGAGGTTCCTTCCAACCCTGAGATTCTATGATTTTTTCCAGTTTTTTAAATAAGATATAGGGAGCTATATTTTGTTTAAAAAAATGGTATGTTATAAGAATGTGGTTATAAAGTCAAGCACTCTAAACTCAGAAAGGGACATAGGCATAGATAAAGTGCATATTACATATACATACACAGAATGCAAACATATGATTAAAAAGATTTCAGTACCACATTTTCCAGCCAATAAAGGACATTTGAAAGAGCACCAAGTATTCAGTTTTACATCTACAAGAGCTTTGTAGAAGACTCGTTAATCAGGATGACATTCATATCCACTGAAAGCAGACAAGCCAATCTCGCAGATATATCTCGAAAACATTGGTTTTTTTCCAATGTTGTCAGTGCTGTACTGATATAGTTTCTGCTTGACAAATAGAGTTTTGGTTACTCTAGAGCCACTGGGGCATTTGGGATTAGCCTCTAGACATGTTATGCCTCAAATTCTTTTCATTCTGAAAAACGGGGTTCTAGAATGAATCTTAGCCAGCTACTTATTCACCCATTATAGAATGATACTCTGATTTTTCCTCTATATCTTTAAAAAACCCCACACCTAATTCTACTAAGATGACGACATACAGGCACACAATGTTACAGAAGTTATTTCAAAAGCAAGTTATTCTGGAATATACGTTTATTTTTCAGAGTTCCTGTACAGTTGTTTATCCTCCGACAGGTCCTCTGGAAAAAAAATATATTCAAAGAATTTCTAAAGAACTTAAAATCCAATGAAACCTAATTGCATAAATACATGATACAAATCCAAGCCTTAGTTCAGCTGCAGATGACTACTCCCGCCCCACACTTCAACTGCTAGGAAATCAGGAAATTAGTTTGAAACCTGCTGCTTAGGGTTCAGTTGGGATTTTAGGATTTCAAGGCAGCTAGTCAGTCTTGATATACCAAGCAAGGGACTTGACTTGAAGTGATTAAAAGTGTCCATCAAAAGCAGCTCTAAGTGTTGAAACTGAGCTTTAAAACTTGGGAGAGCTGAGATCTAAAATATTTAGATGAACTATTTAGTGCACTTATATCTTCACACAAATAATTTATTAATATATTGCCAGCATAAGACTTTTAATCAAACACAGCTGCTTGCATACAGTATTTTGGGATATAGGTTTACATTTGGCCTTCAGATCCTTGAGTATCAAGATTAACAGCGGTCAGGCTAAGACACTGGCACCTGAGATTTAAGGGTATTGCTAGAAAAAGCAAAGCAAAGCTTTGCAGTGGGTGTTGGTACAGTCCAATTTACTATGTTAGTAATTGCATTATTGTTCAGCAGTTATGAGCTTCTAGGACAGGGGTGGGCAAACTTTTTGGGCTGAGGGCCACATCTGGGTATAGAAATTGTATGGTGGGCCACGAATGCTCATGAAATTGGGGGTTGGGGTGCAGGGGGAGATGAGGGTTCTGACTGGGGATGCAGGCTCTGGGGTGGGGCTGGGGATGAGGGGTTTGGGGTGTAGGAGGTTGCTCCGGGCTGGGACCAAGGGGTTTGGAGGGTGGGAGGGGGATCAGGGCTGGGGCAGAGGGCTGGGGCATGGGGGGGGCAGGGGAATGACTCAGGGGTGCAGGCTCCAGGTGGCGCTTACCTCAAGCAGCTCCCGGAAGCAGCGGCATGTCCCCTCTCCGGCTCCTATGTGGAGGCGTGGTGCTGGCCAGACGGCTCTGCACACTGTTCCGTCTGCAGGAGACGCCCCCGCAGCTTCCATTGGCCTCAGTTCCCAGCCAATGGGAGCTGAGGGGGCTGCGCTTGGGACAGGGGCAGCGTGCGAACCCCCCTGGCTGTCCCTATGTGTAGGAGCCGGGGGGGGGGGGGCATGCCGCTGATTCCGGGAGCCACGTGGAAAGCCCCAAATCCCGCTCCCCAGCAGAAGCTCGAGGGCTGGATTAAAAATTCTGATGGGCCAGACATGGCCTGTGGGCCATACTTTTCCCACCCCTGTTCCAGGAAGAAATGCTACAGCGATATGGTAGCTAATATTATAAGTATGATTAATTTAAAATGCACGCTTTATCTTTTCGCATAGGAAAAACACCAGTTCTCAAATAATAAAGTCTATGCTTAAAAGATAAAGGTAAAGCAGCAGAGAAGAGCCAAAATCCATTAGTACAATGAGTACTTCCGCTTTTAGTAGTAACAAGCAGAGCCAGTTCATATAGAGGTTAGCTAAACAGTTATTTTAAGGACTCACTGTCCTTACTGGAAAATTAATAGTATAAGTGTCAAAAGCCTTCCATGCTTTTAAAAATTAGAACAGTCAGTCTCCACTGGATATTTGTCCTGCATAAACAGCCTTCACCTACTGAAATGTAGAGTGTGAAGTTTATTCAGCTTCTAGCACTTAGCGTTGTCCTGAAATCATAATAGTCACTTAGCTCAATCACACATGGCATTTGATGAGCAAGCTGGTTACCTAGAGCAATACAGTTTGTCTGCTCAAATCATTCATGTCAGTGGGGAAACTGAAATAGGAAACTGAGAATAACTGGAAGACTTTAAAACACATTTTAAAAAAAAGTAGTAAAAGAGTCTAAGCTGTTATTGCAAGTGCAGAATAAAAACCCTAGGAAAAACACCGATGCTTTGCCCAATATGTCCGAAACACAAAAACCACAGGACTAACCTGTGCATGCCCACATTAGTGGGCAACTTCCCTTGGGATTGTACAGGTGTATGGGAGGGCAGCGCTAGACCTGTAGCATTTATAGAGGAAGAAAATCACCTGGAGCTTGTTCCTATGCAAGTCAGTGGTAGGTTTCACCATTGACTTGGAGGGGGAGTGAAATGGGTCATCTTACTGCAGTCACAGCTGGCCATTCCGCATCATGCACTTCACTGTACTTCTGCATTGCAACTATATTTTGGGGCTTGAACTCGTGTCTGTGAACATCTCCAACAATAGTTAAGCTACAATTATGTCAATCGGTGACTTCCATTGACCTCCGGAACATTTTCCAGCCCTGCCCTTGCTGCTCCTAGCCCCCAACCTGGTGGGGAGACCGCACAGCTGCCCAGCCCCTGGAGCAGGGGGACCCCGGAGCTCCTAAGCACCGCATCGGTGCAGGGACCTGGGAGCCCCAGCAGCCCCACCTACCTCTTTTGTCAGGGATATTTTTAGTGAAAGTCAGGGACAGGTCACAGGCTGCCGTGAATTTTTGTTTATTTCCCGTGACCTGTCCCTGACTTTTACTAAAAATATCTGTGACCAAAACTTAGCTTTAACAATAGTATATTCAGCTCCATTTCTGACAGGGGCCTTTCCTGGTATCTAACCTAAGCCTTTTCTTGTGCAGCCTCCAACCGTGAAAACATGGGGGGGAAGATTCTTTTTGCAGAGATCACATTGGCAGAGGAGATTTGGGGGTGGAGGGGAATAGGGGAAGTGGATCCCTCAGACAGAAGCTTCCCTGGTGGCCCAAGGGGCCATATGATAGCTGAGAATTTGTGGAGGGGTGAAAGATTAGTTCATCCCGTTGGAGCCAAGGAACCCCTCCCACACTGATACAAGAATCTAAGTAATATTTCCGATACAGAGAGGGGCTATGCTACCAGGACAGTGGTCTTGAAGGCACAGGGAGGGGAGGAAGAAAGTGGCCCATTCTGTGGATACTCAGGGGAGTCAGAGGTTGAATTCCTTGAAGATCTGTGCGCTCAAGAGATTTGGAGGCCCACGTCTGTGGTTTGGCTCCCAAAATCCATTTCTAAGAGCATTCGATCTCGGCCCAATCTTTCAACATGCCTATACCCAGATTGTAGGAATTAGGGCATTCAATCCCTTGCAAGATCAAGCCCAACGTGAATTGCTAAATATAGCCGTAAACTGCTGCGTCTGCCATTTGCAAATACCATTCTCTTACCACTGGAGTCTTAGCAGCTCCCCTGCACGTGACAACTAAGTGCTTGGTCCACGGAAGCACTGTTGCTGTGCTCTCGCAGTTGGGGTTACAAGAATCTCACCATTTCTCTAAAATTACATTCAGAAGGCTTGCCCTCTGATCTCCATTCAATATTCTGGTCCAGAACATCAGAGTGCAAATTAGTTATTTGCTGCTAAAGTTAAGCTTGTTGCATTATAATGAGAGAGAGTGTGGGCCAGATTCTGATCTGTCACAATGGTGCAGACTCCACTGACTTTAGTGGAATTGCTCCAGGTGTGTTGTTGAGAGTAAATTCTTCCACAGTCTGTCTTGCAATGGAGCTTGCTTCTCTGACAATGCTCATTAAAGCAGTTCATCCTGGATGGAGTCCAGAAAAACCAGAATAAAATTTAACAAAAAAACACTACAACTTTAATAAGGATAATTTCCCTTCTCTGGCAGAACTGTTGAAGGGTATTTGACGTCCTTCTCCCTTGATAGTGGTTATGAAGTGGACTAACACTGCTTAGTTTACTAAAAAAACCCAAAGTAATTTGTAATCCCTCTGTCTAATTTAAAAGTCAACATTTTAGTGAATGTTCTTAATGGATTTTCCCCTTCTTTGCTTTTACACTCACGTACATATTAAAGAGTAAGAAGTATCTGAAACTGAGTGAGATAAATATATGAAAGCAAGGTATACTGACAGCATGCTTAACTTATCATTCATGGGCTGAGAGTCTATGCTTAGCCTGACATACTTGTGGATATGTCTTAGAAGATCTTGCTATATTTTGCAATAGACTATTATTTATTGTCACTTGTCTGCCTCTCTTCCCATCCCGCAGAAGAAACCCCCTTCTACTTTAGCTAAAGTTACATGGCACAGGTCAGTAACCGCCGACCCCAGAGGATACATTCCAGGGTGCAACTCAGGCCAGCAAGGGGTGGTGGCCTGCCCCGTAACTTTGGTTGCCTCACAAGGCTTTGCTGTTGTGGCTCCCAACCAGGAACGCTCACGAACAGCCTAGCAGCATGCAGGCCACACCGTGAGGGTCTGTGTATAGCTCCAGCAACTCTGACTCCAACAGCCTGTCAGGTTTCAGAGTAGCAGCCGTGTTAGTCTGTATTCGCAAAAAGAAAAGGAGTACTTGTGGCACCTTAGAGACTAACCAATTTATTTGAGCATAAGCTTTTGTGAGCTACAGATGCATCCGATGAAGTGAGCTGTGGCTCACGAAAGCTTATGCTCAAATAAATTGGTTAGTCTCTAAGGTGCCACAAGTACTTCTTTTCTAACAGCCTGTCAGTAACTCTCCAGTCACACTCTGGCTTCTGCTGACCTTAGTTACCTCTTGCAGAGTGACCCTAACACACTCCCAGTCCTGAATTTCCCCCAAAACATGTGTCCTTCACTGTCCAACCCTCTCTTGGGCAATTCAATCTGGCCATTGCCCCATAAAGAGTCAATATTTGACAGTTTGCTACTTTAACTTAAGTTACCAAACAGTTCAAATACAGCACTGGACTGGTTTTAATTAAAAATAAAAATAAAACAAGTTTATTTAACTACAAAGAGATATATTTGAAGTGAGTACAAGTACAAGGTATTAAAGTGAGAAATGATTACAAGAGAAAAAGATAAAATGCTTCCTAGTGGCTAAAGCTTAGCAAGCTAGACTTGGTTCAAAGTAAAATCCTTACCATAGGTTACCAGTAACATCAGGTCAGGATCTCCCCCAAAAGTCAAAAGGCTGGCTCCTTTGTCATCTTAGGTGGGAAAAAATAAATAAAAAAGAGTGAGCGTGAGATCCTGGGGTGTTTTTGCCCTCACTTTATAGTCCAGTCACCCTTTGAAATGCATTTTCCTAAGGGTTATCCTTGGATAAAGTTCATTCCAGCTGTGAGGATGGAGACATGGAGTCTTGTGGTGAACGAGGTTCTACTTTGTTGTTTGCTAAAATGCAGATCGATCTGTTCCTGTCCCTCTTTGTTGCCACCTGACCTGTGATGGCCAATCAACTTTGATGACACCTGGCAAGAGGCATCAGCTTGTCCTTTGTCTTTGAGAAACCGTTTTACCCTTTTCCCAGACTTGTCTGGCAAACACATTGCATGATAATTTCAGCTTGTTTTCGTAATTTTAATGTGCATTTTGTATATACATTACACAAGAATATAGATGATCAATGTTATTCGTTTTTAAATGATACCTCACAAGGCATATTTTACACAAAGATTATTACAACAATGTGTAGGGTGTGAATACAGGGATGCTTTTGGTCACAACTACATCTCAGGATTTTGACTTGTAAGTTGACATTACTCTGTTTAGTTTTGCTCTTCTCTCCATGGGCTTCCGCTGATGTCGTTTCAAAGCATTTTGACTTTGCTGCACCATCTCCAGAGATATGCAATCACATTATTGGAGTTTTGAAGTCCATAGACCACTAATGATAATTTTACAATTGCCATTTGATATTCTATTGCTGGAGCAAGAACATTTTAAAATGAAGTTAGTTTTCACATCTGAATGAAATAATTACTATGAATATTCAGGATCCAAGTTTCAATTTTATGCACATTGCCACTTCAAAGTGGTTGTGATGTTTTTGATTGAAGTTACTCAAAGGCTTTAAGTCCACTTTAAGCCTTTGTCTGTCTTAAACTCAGCATAAAATTGATTACCAAAATTGGTCCGGAAAACTGTTTTAAACCTGATTTTGAAGAAACTACCCTGCTTAAACAAACAAAACTCATCTCCTGGGTGTGATGATATGGGAAGTGTGGCATTGCACTGGCACAGAAATCACGATCACGACGTGAAATGAGAGAGCCTCATGAAAGCTCTCACCCAAAATGGCCACCGGGGGGTGCAAGAGGTGGAAACAGAATTGTGATGAAGTAGGACTGTTCTTAATGTTTTCTCTGAATACTGGGTGGGTGCCTCAGTTTCCCCTATGCATTTCTTAAGTATCTAGGTGGTGGGATAAGGGTGTGTGATTGTGGCAGAGCCCTAGAGGGCCAGTGTAATGGTGTCTTCACAGAGAATGGCTGACACTCTGTCTCCTGGCAACTGATGGCCTGGGCCCCTCCTCTGCAAAAGGTGCCAACTGAAGGTGTTGGAGAGCAAAGAGATCAGGTGGCCTCCTGGCCCGGGAAAGAGACAAAGGCCAGAGGAGGGGCTGGAGAGTTTCAGTTTGGAGCTGGCTGGGGAAATGGAGGGAGGCCCAGATGGGGCTCTGGCCTCCCTGCCCCCGCAAGATGGACCTGACCGAGGGGTCCTGTTCGCTGTACCTACGAACTGTGTTTTAGACCATGTTCCTGCTGTCTAATAAACCTTCTGTTTTACTGGCTGGCTGAGAGTCACGTCTGACTGCGGAATTGGGGTGCAGGGCCCTCTGGCTTCCCCAGGAGCCCCGCCAGTGCAGACTCGCTGTGGGAAGCGCACGGTGTGGAAGGGGATGCTGAATGCTCCGAGGTCAGACCTAGGAAGGTCGAAGCTGTGTAAGCTTCTTGCCCTGGAGACAGTCTGCTCACAGAGAGGAGGCACGCTTCCCCAGAGTCCTGACTGGCTTCGTATGGAGTAGTTCCAGAGCATCGCCCGGTGACTCCGTGACAAGAATAAACTTATTTCTAGTTGAAGAAGAGCAATAGCACTGCCTTTTTTCAATAGAGAGGAGGTTCTTTATATCACCCACTCCCTCTGCATTTGGACAAGCGGACTGCACAAGCATGTGGATATGTAACACCCAAGAACAGTGCACACATTCCTTGGGGTTTTAAAATAATCTCCCAAAGGAATGTTATGGCATGTCTTCAGGACTAAATACTGAAGGAACTCCAAATCAATTCTCCATGTACTGATTAATCCACTCGCTGGCCTGTCACTATGCAGGCTCTCTTCTAATTTCATTTCCTCCTCAGTTTTCTTGGCCTGAATTACCACACAGTGGCCTCTGTGTTGCTGAATGCATACACTGAAGGGAACAGCTTTTGCTCCTGGGGTTTCCTCTACCAGGGGGAATTATGAAGTGGCCCTTTAAGATGGGCTTAAGGCATTCCCACAGCACAACACAGACTTAACAAGACCATGAATCTGGCCCTAGTACTTTTAATGAGAGCATCTGCTGAAGCTTGGGGTTCCAGACTTATTGAGCCTGATTCTCAGCTGCAAAGTGAATGCAAGCTATACAATCACACCTGTCCTACGAGTAGAATTTAGGCAATGTTTCTAACCACACAAAAGCCAGAAGAGAATCCACTTCACTCTCCCACTTCTGGTTTAGCTCTGCAGGGCTTACAATGGTTAAAAATAAACCCCACTCGTCATGCAAGCACGCAGCTATGACGCTGACTGTACAAAGGAAGCATATACATCAAGGTGCCTTTTTTCACAAAGTGACTCTTCTCAATGGCTGGTTGAAAGTTTTACATCAAGAGCGTTTTCCCAATGGAAAACCAGATTTTCAACAACACAGAGACTTTCATGAAAAGCGTCTGTTTTCTGTTTCAACTTTTCAGTCAAAAAACTGACCACCTGGAAACTAAAAATGCACTCTGAAATGAAACTTGAAGACTTACCGTACATACTCAATCATAAGCCGGTTCGTTTATAAGCCAACCCCCCCCAAGATGGATAAGTAAAAATGGAAAATTTTTGTGACCCATTCATAAGCCGACCCTGTAATTCAGGGGTCGGCAAACTTTGGCTCCTGGGCCTTGAGGATAAGCCGCTGGCGGGCCGAGATGGTTTGCTTACCTCAAGCGTCCGCAGGCACGGAGGTAAACCTAAGTAAACAAAGTGTCCTGGCCCGCCAGCTACTTACCCTGACAGGCCGGGACAGCAACTGGTAGGGAAATTTTTTTTGGGGGGTGGAGAGGGAGTAACACCTGTGACCACTCCCCACATGACCCCACCCCTAGCCCGGGACCCCCACACTCTCCCCATCCCATCCCTTCCCACCTTATTTGTGGAGGGCCGGGGAGGATGTCTCTGGCCTGGCCGCAGCGTGCTCCAGCAGGCCGAGCGGTGCAGCCACAGCCTGCCAGCCCTGGGGCTGCAGCTGCTTCGGAGGTGGCCAGAAGCAGAGAGACTCTGGCCCCACCTCTTCCCTTCTGGCTCTGCTGCCTCTGCATGCCCCCTCTGTTGGGGAGAGGGGCTGTGTCCCACCTCTCCCCCTTTCTATACCCGTTCATAAGCCGACCCCCTTCTCTGATGCTTCCCTTTTTTACTAAAACATTCGGTTTATGAACGGAGCATATACGGTAATCTGAGCAGTGAGCCACTGCTAGAGGAGAGTCACATAGGCACATGAGGGATCCAAACTACAAACACTCCCATAAGGCACCAGGGTGGCATTTCAGAATCAAAATAAGTCATTTCCCCTCTAAAACACTGATTTTTGTCCACCCAAAACTTGGTATTTACTTCCACTGAAAATTTCATTTTCTGACCCGCTCCATTTGTCACAGTGGAACTGTACTTTAAAGGATTGAAACCATGGCTTCCCCATCTCTCCTACAGCTGCTTTTCCACTATTCACTTACCCAGTTGTTTTAAAACAAACTATCCCAGAAATTCTTTCCTAGGATAAATCTAACTGTGCATAAGATGATGTTTTTGGCCACAGCCGTTTTAGTTATGGTACTCTTTTTTTTTTTAAACTATGGTACTCCTAAGTATGATAATGTCTATGCCAGTTTAGATCAGCTAGGAATCTGGCCCAGCATTTTGCCAACAATACTCAAACTACTGAAGTCTTGAATATTTTGTGCCCAAGATTTGGGTATCTTATCAATTCTGGTTGATATTGAGAAGTTACTATGAAATTGCTGAATCATGGAATGCCTCTCTGTGTATGTGAATTCTACCATTGCTGGCAAGGCTGGGCGCATGTCTCTCAGACCACAGAATATCAGGGTTGGAAGGGACCTCAGGAGGTCATCTAGTCCAACCCCCTGCTCAAAGCAGGACCAATCCTCAACTAAATCATCCCAGCCAGGGCTTTGTCAAGCCTGACCTTAAAAACCTCAAAGGAAGGAGATTCCACCATCTCCCTAGGTAACGCGTTCCAGTGCTTCACCACCCTCCTAGTGAAAAAGTTTTTCCTAATATCCAACCTAAATCTCCCCCACTGTAACTTGAGACCATTACTCCTCGTTCTGTCATCTGCTACCACTGAGAACAGTCTAGATCCATCCTCTTTGGAACCACCTTTCAGGTAATTGAAAGCAGCTATCAAATCCCCCTTCATTCCGCTCTTCTGCGGATTAAACAATCCTAGTCCCTCAGCCTCTCCTTGTAAGTCATACGTTCCAGTCCCCTAATCATTTTTGTTGCCCTCCGCTGGATGCTTTCCAATTTTTCCCACATCCTTCTTGTAGTGTGGGGCCCAAAACTGGACACAGTACTCCAGATGAGGCCCCACCAATGTCGAAAAGAGGGGAACGATCACGTCCCTCAATCTGTTGGCAATGCTCCTACTTATACAGCCCAAAATACCATTAGCCTTCTTGGCAACAAGGGCACACTGTTGACTCCTATCCAGCTTCTCGTCCACTGTAACCCCTAGGTCCTTTTCTGCAGAACTGCTGCCTAGCCATTCGGTCCCTAGTCTGTAGCGGTGCACGAGATTCTTCCGTCCTAAGTGCAGGACTCTGCACTTGTCCTTGTTGAACCTCATCAGATTTCTTTTGGCCCAGTCCTCTAATTTGTCTAGGGCCCTCTGTATCCTATTTCTACCCTACAGCGTATCTACCACTCCTCCTAGTTTAATGTCATCTGCAAACTTGCTGAGAGTGCAGTCCATGCCATCCTCCAGATCATTAATGAAGATATTGAACAAAACCAACCCTTGGGGCACTCCACTTGATACCGGCTGCCAACTAGACATGGAGCCACTGATCACTACCCGTTGAGCCAGATGATCTAGCCAGCTTTCTATCCACCTTATAGTCCATTCATCCAGCCCATACTTCTTTAACTTGCTAGCCAGATACAATGGTGAGTTGTTAGAACTCTACAATCGCCTATTCAGATGGGAGAGAGCACCACACAATGCTTTAGAGAGGTTGGCTGAAGCTGGGAGAAGCAGTTTTCCACGTGCCATCAGCAAGTGGCTGGCATTTGGAGAACTGTAAATACCCTAATGCAGGACAAAGACACCAAGATATTGATGCTAGTTTTGAAAAGCACAGAGGCTGGGTGGGCCAGAGGAAAGATGCACAGAGCCATACAGGAAGCTTTGGGCAGGAGACAGGAAGCGTATCGACCATCCAAAGTCAGAAAGTGTGGTGGAGAGAGGACTCCATGTTTAAAAAAAAGACAATGCCATGTGCTGCAGCAGATGGATCCTGGATATAACCAGATGTCGAACCCCACTCCAAAGAATGGTGAGGAAACCGAGGCAGGGAAATGCAAGTAGGGTATATTTTGGTATAGATCTGTGTATTTCTTGTGCAATTAAGTAAAGCGCCAAGGTGATTTAGAATCCTGTGAAGAGTCTGTCTATGTTATGTGTTACATTTATGATGCACCCTTGAAGAGTTTACCTGTGGACCCAGAACATCCATACGGTGAAGGTTCTGGGCCATAGTGTGTACATTGCAGGAAGGAGTCCGAGGGGGTCAGTACTGATTCCAGAGCCTGGGCAGTGGGCCAGATGGTCCCAGCTCTACAGGAGGGGTACTAGACCCAAAAGTGTGCCATAAGGCCTGTGAAGGGATCTGCTCCCCACAGGTGCTACCTAGTGGTCGGGAAAAGGTGTGACAGGTACTCTTGTATCTTAGCACTCCCTATCAATCACTGCTCTGGCCCAGTCCCTTCTGAGACTCGGCCCTCCGACTGGGTTGCAAGTTGTATCCATCCTTTTCAGCGTATGGAAAGAGTTCAACAAATGCTAGTTCCACTGCCCAGCCAGGGGCTTCAGGCTTCACCCAGCCACAGCCAGGGCTCTCTGGGATATGGGCTTTTAGTCCTGATCCCTAGTATCAGAGCTAGGCTTCTTGCTTCCAGCCCCAGCACAAGTGGGTAGGGGATCCCAGGCCTACCATCTCCACCAGGCTCTGATCTGGGGCCCAAAGGGTCCTGTATGCTGGATTGCTATGCAATACCCTCCCTGGATCCCTTCCTACCAGCCTCCCCACACACGAAGGAAAAGCAAGGACTTGTAAACAAAATAAATCAAAGAAAAATGTCTCCGACCTTGCCAGTGTCCAGAGTCCTTTTTCCTCAGCAGCTCAGGCAGACCATCAATAATCATGGGCCCTGGCAGCTGGGCCTCCCACTGTGCTCCTTTTGCAAGCTTAGGTTCAGCCCTCCTCCACTGGCTCTTCTCCTTTAAAGCTCCTCCTCCAGTCTGGGCCAAGTTCCTTCCCCTCTATAGGGGTTTGTGTTCACCTTATCACAAGGCCCCAAGACAATGTTGGGTTGGAGGAGACACCAAGAAATAAATTCCCCCTTCCTTCTTACTGCAAGCACCCCTTGATCTATGTCTGATCACTGGTTGCAATCCCCTTCCCTCATCCCCAGACCTTCCCGTCAAAGGAAGAGCAATTAATGGGGTGCAAAGAACAACAAGATTTATTGAAGTAACTCAGTAGTTAACACACAAATTGGTTTGCAGCCAGGACCCCAAATTATAAGTGGATTAACAAGATAAACAGGTAAAACTGTACATCACCATTTCACAGGGATACCCAAAGGGGAGCAGGGACGCCACAACAGGATCGGGGCCATGGCTGGAACAGGGACGGAAGAGGACCACGACTAAGACCACCACGGACTGGACAACAAGGACCAGGAACAATGACACCAGATCAGGGACTCACGAACAGGTAAGTTGATCTTCTTTCTTGATGGTATTCTGCAGACACTGGGCTGCCTCTGGGATGGACAGCACGCTTCACAGGACGTGCCAGGCTTTTATGTTCTCCTGTTACTAGGCAGGCTATTCCCAAGTCACATGGCATAATTTTCCTGCTCTTACTGAAAAAGGGCAGCAACTGATGAACAAGAAGGGGGTCAAACACGGAGGGCAACCACCCACTTATATAAAACAAAATTGCAAAAGCCAAAAAACAAGCCTGACAACAGCACTGCCTAGGCTTCATTCAGACCCCGGAGGATTAAAACACACAGGGTCCAGCCGTTGGATCCCCTCAAACAGTCTGATGAGTGGCCAAGAGGTGGGTATCTGACCGGAGTTGTGACATCCGCACATGAAGATGGTCACTAATTTCAACTGAGGCGTATTAATTCTGCAATCTCTCTCTCTTTTGTACAAATAGCTGCTTGGTTCTACTCCAGTTAGAAAAATGCCATTCCAAACCGTCCTATTTGGATAGTGTGGTGTCTAGTGTAGTTTAGTGCTGGTAGGAATAGAAAACCCAGGGATAGTAATAGGATTATTTGCATTTACTTCAACGGGCTTCGAATCAGGTCCCAAGTGAATGTTATCGACAGTGAGGAATATTAATAATTAGTGGGTAGTGAAAAAAGAATTGCCGTGCTAGGTAGATTAATCTGAATCCATTCAGAATTACTCTTGTTCTGCATTCCTGGCAAAACAAGCCTAATGGTAGAATAGATGTGATTTAGAAAGGAGTGACCCATTTAGAAAAGTCAGACTTAGAATACTTTAAAGTGCTTTAACACTGAGAAGTGCATCCGACGATAGTGATTTTTGGTCTCCCATGCTATTTACCACACTTTTCTCTTCCCGCCCTGTCACTGTTAAAGTGATTCTGCAGGCTAGGAAGTACTAGCTAATGCCTCCCAAGCGTAAATAAGAAACTGAAGATTTCTATTGCAGAAAATCAGATGAGTCCAGCAGCTGAAAAGATAAAACTCTTTAAGTGCTGAACAATTTCATCTTCCCTGTGGTAATTCATTTTAAGCTGTACTAACTCCTAGGGTTACATTTTGAAAAGAATCCATGTTTTAAGTTGCCATCTCATTTTTCCTTCCATTTATGTAAACCTGGTAACTCTTCAACCACCTCTCGCATCCAGCAGTCAGTTCCAGGGTGGCTGACCAGTAGCAGCCAGCTTTGAAACAGCCTCCAATTTTGCCCAGGCAAATTCTGAGCCACTACTGAAATCAATAGGGCCTTGGCCAGTGTCTACAGTGGGATCAAGATCAGGCCCTTTTTACCAAAACTAGTATTGGGTCATTTAAATCTCACAGTGATTTATACTTGCAAATGTCCATGTGCCTGGGGCAATGCTGATTTTGTGCATGCAAATGAATATATGCAAGATTAGAATAAGAAGCTACTTCTGAAAATTGGCCTTATATGTTGCAAAATATGTGTGTTTATGTTCTACTGCAGTCTACTAAACAAAATCAGATCTGCTTATCTAGGATTGTTGATTTCTACTGGACAACCTAGGACAGGTAAGACAGATTTTCACCATTGGCCTCCATTTCTCCCTGTGTATTCATGAACAGTTTTCCTCCGATATTCATTATATGTGTATGTATTAGTAGCTAAGCATATAAAAATCTGTTTATATCAGCAGGTCGGGTGTAACTGCTCATATTTGCATCTGCCGTGAAAGTTGCAGACAAAAGTGCAGACACAAGCACTTGCAGGAGCAAAGTTGCACGCACAAAAGAGGAGATTAGATTGAGCCCTACCCGAAAGTCTGGCTCTAAAATGGATTAGCTTTAGTGTGAACAGAGAATCAGCGGGGATCTTGAACTAAATTCTGCCTTCAAATATATTGACACAGTTCCCACTGAGTCAACGGGAACTAAGGCCTGGTGTACACTAGAAGATGAGGTCTGTTTAACTACATTGGTCAGGGGTGTGAAAAATCCACATCCCCTGAGCAGTGAAGTTAAGCCGATCAAAGTCCCTGTGTAGACAGTGCTAGGTCGATGGAGGAATTCTGCCCATCAACATAACTACGGCCTCTCAGGGAGGTGGATTACCTGCATTGAAAGGAGAATTCCTCCCGTTGATGTAGGCAGTGTGTACAGTGAAACGCTACAGCTGTGCCACTGTAACATTTTAAGTGTGTACACCTGAGAGTGAAAATTGCTCCCCTCCTTTTACATCATCCCCTCTGTATTTGCCCCAGCTGGGTTCTTCCCTTACTCCCCCATTCCAAGCAGTATTTTCCTCCAACACTGCTTAGAGCAGGAAGGCCCAGATCCTCAAATGCATTTAGGTGCCCAGCTCCCATGGGGTCTTTGAGGATCTGGGCTGAAGAGGTTGGAGTTTTCACAGTTCCTTTCATTTTCTACATCTGCATGACATTTTATTAGCTTACAGACTCCTCTTAATTTCCCTACTGCAGACCCAGACATTCTGCACAGTGATGCCATAGCTAACAAGTCTAAATTGCTCGTGGTAGAACTATCAAAGCTGGAGGTAACCATATTTTTATTTATTTGATGGCAGTGAAAACGCAATACTCTGAGACACTAGCAGATGAATTGTGGTGTCCGTTTTTCCATGAAAGGAATAGCTGGGTTTTTTTGTTTGTTTGTTTTTAAAACATAGACGTCTTAGATTTCTACAAGATATTCATCCAGTGTACTTGTATGCTGCTTACCCGGAAAGTTGTGTGCTTTCTGCAGAGAGTTTTCATTTTTTATTTTATTTTTTTAAAGTGCTAAATTGATACAGACTCCTTCATGATCCTGGGGTAGCATTATTGTGGTTCAACTATTTATTAAGAAAGAAGGAATTCCTGAATATGGTGTGTCAAAAGTGGCCTCAAGAAGGAACACTGGGAACCTGTCCACACAACAGGTTTGAAAAATAAATTGTGTATCTAGTTTGAAAATGCTGAACAGTGTGTTGCAATGAGAAACTGGAAGTCATCTTTACCATCTCCTAACTCTCCACTCACTGAGCCTGGCCCCCGACCCTGAATTTGAGTAAGAGTACGTGTTTAGTAGCAATGAAACATCCATATTATAAAACCTAGCTCTTATCAGCAAATCTCAAAGCACTTTACAAAGGAAGCCAGTATCATTATCCCCATTTTACATATGCGGAAAGTGAGGCACTGAAGTGACCAACCAAGGCCATCCAGCAGGCCAGTGGCAGAGCTAGGAATAGAGCCCCAGTCTCCTGAGCCCCAGTGCTAGCCACTAGGCAACATTATCTCCCCAGGGAACAACCCCCCAGATAAATTAACGTCTATCAGCAGTGGGTCAAACTCAGTCAAATCTCTTTCCTTATTTAAATGGATGTTCTTCTGAAGGCGTTACCCTTTTCTTTGTTGATTATTTGTAGGATTAGTTTAGTCAGCAACGATTAACTGCATAGGGATATGTTGTGTTCACGTTTGTTTCCTTGTTGTAAGTAACCAGCCTTAAATGAATAACCAGGGAGGGTCAGATTCCGCTATTCTTACCCTTCATTGAGTAACAGCTTACTCTACCAGTTGTCCCATTGAATACAATGGGACTCCTTGAGGAGTAAGGTGCTACTCAACGTGAGTAACGCTGGCATAATCTGGCACAATGAACCTGATATTTTACTCCTTTATATCAATTCCACAGCGGTGAAACTCCATGGATTTCAGCACATTGTATGGCATAAAACTGGAGTGACGAAGTGGAAAAAGCAAGCACTTCATCTGTAGCTTCTCTGTATATATTTATAAAGGTTTTCTCTTGGGAGAGAGTCCTATAAAATTTAACGAGAATGAAGCCAATAAAAAAAATGAATATGCTCTTACATTTCTTTGAGCAAATGCTAAACCTTTGTGTGTAGGTATTTGGGGACAGATCCTGGAGGATTCTATTACAGGGACAGAGTTCTCTCTCAAATTCAAAAGGATAGTTTTTAAAAATATATATATAGAGAGAAAGGTTCTTGCTTTCTATTTAATTCTGTGAGCCAGATTGAGGTTTCAAGACTAGCCCTGAGGAAGGTGTAATGCATAAAATGCATTATCTCAGGAGTAGTTCCTGGAAACTGTCTAGCTCAGATCCCTCCCTGAGTCTTAGTATCTCCCTGGAGTTACAGGATAAAATTCTCGAGAAGTGCTTAAGTCCCATTCTCAAACGTGACTTAGGCAGGTAGGCTCTTAAATCTCACCAACTTTCAATGAAATCTAGGTGTATAAGTGTCCAAGTCACTTCTAAAAGTGGGACAGGCTCCTAAGTCACTTTTGAAATTTTACCCATAATAATTTACTACGGATTCACCTACTCTGGCACCAAGGGGTGAGGGGCTGAGTCAAAGTTCTACCCATTGCAAAGTCCTACCCACCATGACCCACTGCCCAGCTGCTCCAGGAGTGGGAATAAGCAGGGTTTCCCCTGTTTACTACTATGCTCCCTAGATGCAAGTCTGTGTAGCCAAGTAAGAGCATACAGGGAGGCTTTCTAACTACCTTGCGGGAGTGTGTAGCAATCCAAATCACTGTCTCTCCTCTCAGATTTGGGGGGGTTAAATGCTGCTTTTTCGAGGTTTCTCTCATCTTTGTGTTTATTTTAATGAAAGATCAAACATAGATTTTGCTTTTAAAAAAAATCTTTCCACAATAAAACCAAAGAGACAACTGGGGTGGGCTCCTACTGAGGAAATGGGCAAAATTCCAATTCACTCCCAGGAGAGCAAATGGGGCCCTATCCTGATCATTAATTGAGGCTAACATGGCCATTTGGATTTAATGTCTGAGGTCAGGGGATGATAGATCTTGTTTTTCATAAAGCAGTCAAGAGAAAGCTACTGACATTTCTGCTAAATTGCAGCCCGCTTGGTCTTGAAATGTTTAACACTGAAGCCTTGGAGGTGTAATCTGATTTCCTATCTTTATGTGTAACTGAATTCTCCCCAGGGCGCAGGAATAAGCCAACTGTGAAAGGACAGCAGCTGCAAAATCCAGACAGTACATTTTGCCATTTTCAGTTTTATTTCCCTTGATTCTAAAATGAGAAAACGTGGCGAATAGTTTAGCATGTGATCTGAGTGGGGTCCCATTTGGCTTCCTTTACTTTTATTAGGATTCTCATTTATCTCCTAGAAAGATGCAAGGGTGACACAAGTTCCTAGCAGGAACGTTAAGTATCATTGGTTTGGAGCAATACCCATCGAAAGTCCAACAATAAGGTCAGAGGTAGGTGCCTAAAGGGCATCACCATACTACGGTAGAGTTACCAGGATTCTTTTCATGCTTTCTTTCAGATCATGGTCAATAAGATTTTGATATCTTTCACTCACATTGCAACTTTCCCCTACACTGCTTCCCACCCAGTTCTTTTATTTGGCATTCCTTGCTGTGAAGTCTACAGCTTCTCTCAGAACTATGGGTCTTAGAATGCTTTGGTTCTGGGCCAAACAGGGCAGTGCTGAGCCTGTAGTTTCCATTCAAAGGCCAATGTCCCCAGTGAGAATCACCTTTTCCCCCCCCTAAACCTCACACAGTTTCTCTTCCCTGAACTGTTGCCCAAGGCCCACCAAAGGGAAATTTAAGTCCAACAAGGTGAGTGAATGACAAAAGATAAGCAAAGGGCATAAATGGTAACAAATGCATTTAGATTTTAAATTGCTTTTTGCATTTAATCCTCTAAGATCAGAATTTGCAACATGCTGGCGGTGAGTTTTTTTTTTGTGCTGCACGTCTAGGGTTTTAAGCCACCTTTGTGCCCTCCTAGTTCTGCAGACTGGAGAGACCCTCGGCATAAGGTTCACAATTCTATAGGCTAAGTACCACCTAGAATCTCTGCAGTGCTGCCCTAGCACACACTCCACATCTTGACTTTCATTGGGGGTCTCAGAGAGCAGCCTTCTGGCTGTCTAACCACCATACGTGCCCTAAGGCACATCCTCCCTGGCCAAATACAGGGCTTTTATGACCCCTTTATGCCATTCCAGCCCTTTTACCCAGTGTTAAGGGGCCAGAACAGAAGGGGAGGCTCTCACCCTGTGTCTGTGCACTCAAGCAGGTGACTACACACCCTCCTAGCAGATGCTATTTTCCATAGGCCTTTCAAAGGGGGTTTTAGGCAGGCATCTTCTTCTGAAAAGATGATCAGATAGCTGTGCTCCCCTGCTCTGCACCTGGTACAGTTAATCACACCTGTGCAAAGTGGGTGTAAAATGCTGCCATTCTCATTTGGTAGCATTTATTCCCACTTCGCCCTGGTGTGAATGACTGCCGATGTGCCAGACAATGGAGAACTAGACTGATTGAGAGTTGTGCAGGCCAAGGCTAAGTGGGAGATGGAAACTCCAAAAGAGTTTATGACTTGTCTACCTATTCTATCAGATGCTTTATGCATCCATTTGTCTCTTGTTCTGTGCTAAGGGAATGTAGAGCCAGTAACCTTATCCATGTGTACCCTGCAAAGAATGGAATCAGTTAGAGTGCACCTGAAATATTGCAAACAACAACAAGGTGCTAGCAGATAATTTGATCAGAGTGGACTCCAAACTGATAGCATATTTTTCCAATCTTACTGTTGGACAACTAAAGCGAAGGTAAAACAAAAATGTAACACATCTTAAACTTTCTTCGAGTCATTGGCACATTTCTGAACATGGGGCTTTGGAAAGAGGATTTATGATGGAGGGAAAAAGCTAGTAAGTGATTGAGCTACAGCTATATTTTAGGTGACTTCTTAGGGTACATCTATACTGCAGCCACAGGCAGGGATGCTGGAACAATTTTTAGAGTGGGGGTGCTGAGAGCCATTGAACCAAACTGTAAGCCCTGTATACAATGGAAACCACTTCAAGCCAGGGGGTGCAGTAGCACCCCCAACACCAATGGCCACAGCTTTGATTTGAAGCTTGTGTAGACATACCTGTGCTAGCTGCCCTCTAGTGATCTCACTAAAAAGAGAAGCGAGGATGCTGTGGTGTGAGCTTCAGGGCCAGCTGCCCAAGTGAATACGTACCCCAGGAGCGGGTGGGGTGTGTGTCAGGCAGGCTTGTGCAGTCCCTGCTAAAACCTGCACCAAAGCATCTACGTGTCTTTTCAGTGAGCTAGCTAGTATACAAATTGTGTGGCTGTGTCTTCATGAGCAGCAAATCACATCTGTGGCTGCAGTGAAGACATGCCAGGAGACCTGGCTGCCCCCTGCTTTTCTGGTGTTTTTACTCCCTAACCATGTGGGGAACATATGGGACTGGATCTATGTTGAGAAGACATCAAGGGGAAGTGGGTGTACGCCACACTTGATAAGAGGGCCCATCGTTCCAGTTCTGCTGTCAAAAGCCAACCTGCCCACACATCTATACCTTGTATGAAGTATTGTTGTAGCCATGTTGGACCCAGGCAGGGCCATCCCTAGTGGGGTATGGTGCCCAGGACAACCCCACCGCTCCGGCCCAGACCCCTCCCCCAAGTCCCCGCCCTGCTTCTTCCCACCCCTGCTCTACCCTCACCCCACCTCTTCCCGCCCCTTCCCCCAAACTCCCGCTCCACCTCTTTCTGGCTTCCACCCCCTTCCCCAGGCAATGCTGGGAGCCAGCAGAGTGCGGCGGGCCGCTCGCTGCTGCCGGTGCCAGGCTCCCTGCTAACCCCCCAGGCCGCCCTGAACCCTGTGTCCCGAAGCATGGGGCCCAGGGCAATTGCCTCGGTCCATCCTATGGACGGGACGGCTCTGGACCCAGGACATTACATAGACAAGGATTTGTTGTCTCTCTCACCAACAGAAGTTGGTCCAATAAACGATATTACCTCACCCACCTTGTCTCTCCAAGGTCCATATGTGTCCTGTCTGCATCACACGCAAATCCACATTGCAAGCAGAGGAAGTTCAGGTAAGATTAATATAGCCCTGTCATGGGGTCCGCTCACCGCTTGAGGTGCCGCCCCCTGCTCATTCAGGGGATTAACTCTTCCAGGTATTGCGCCCTCCTCTGGCAGCAGCGTCTCTCCCATCGTCCTCTTGCCCTGCAGACCCCTCTTGTTCCAGTAACCCCAGCCTCCTCCTCGTGACTCAGCCCTCCGGCCAGGTCACTCCGTGGCTCCCCCTTCAGGGGGGGATAACAAAGTCTTTCCAGAACAAATCATCCCAGGCAGTCCACTGCCCTCTGCCTGGTCTATGCCACATCCTCAGTGGCTGATAGGGGAAGCCAGGCCCACCCTCCAGTTCCAGCTCTGGGGCCCTCCAGGCAGCAGCCAAGGCCTGCACTGCCCTACCTTGCTGCTTTCCCTCCGCCCCCGAGCCTTTTCCTACCTCCCCCCAGTTCTGGGTTTGCCAACCTCCCAATTCCTTCCTCCTAGGGAAGGACTGTAACCTACTCCCCAGCCACCCACTTCTGCTGCCAGCTACCTGGCTTTATAGAGGCCCTTCTTCTTCTCGTCTAGCTGAGCCTCATGTCTGACTAATCAATCCCTGCTCCCTGCCTCCTCCTCCAGGTGCTGCCTATTAATTAATTGGGCCTAATTTACCCTCTCAGGGCCAGTGTGGGGAGTATAACCCATCACAAGCCCTTTTGCCTTTTGTGAAACCGTCTTTTTCTGCCCTATTTTATGGTGAGTCAAGGCTTGACTGTTTTGCTAAGACTCCACAGGGCAGTGCCAACTACCTGTCATCGTTCAAGCTGAAATATCACAGAGAAACGGTTCAGAGCCTCAGTGTGAGGAGCAAAGCTGCTTTTCACACTGTGTACTGCAAGAAAGAGCCCCACGGACATCAGGAGAATTTGATGCACAAAATATACCCTGGTTTTATAGTGGTGGTTAAAGACATTCTGAAAAAGTTACTGATTAAAATTGACTCCTTGCTACTGAATCTGAAAAGTACTTGTTATTTCTCAGTTGTATTACGGTAGGTCCTGGAGGGCTCAAGTGAGATCAGGGTTCTGTTGTGTGGGTTCTTTATAAAAATAATTTGCCCCAACGAGCTTACAGTTGAAATAGATAGGACAGACAAAAGGTGGGGGAAAGGTTTATTATTATCCCAGTTTTACAGGTTGGGGAATGAGGCATGGAAATATAGGATGGGATTTTCAAAAGCACTAAGTTTTGACCTAATTCTGCTCCTGCGGAAGTCAATGATAAAACTCCCAGTGGGAGCAGCGTTAGGCCGATGCTGAGAGCACATTTGAAAAATCCCACCCTAAGTGATTTGCCCAAGGTCACACAGTAAATCTGTGGCGTGGGGGAATGAACCCAGTTCTTCTGACGACCAGTTCTGCATCTTAGCCCCAAGCCGCCTTTCCTCAGTTACACAGGGATAATTACTTCCTCAGAGCAATAGGTTGTCAATCACTTTTTTGTAATGCATCTGAGTTGTACGGAAATGACTGTCCACTCAAGCTATCATGAATAAAATCATACTTGGGTAGGACTGCCAAGAAAAGTAACTGGAAGTACTCTCTAGGCAGTAACCAGGTGTCTTTGGAAGATTATTTATTTGTTACTCCGATCAGCCCATTTTAATAAAACTATGACCAAATCCTGCTCTCCGTAATCACATTAATTCCTGTGATTTAAGGAGGTGACAAGCATGCCTTTTATCATCCAAAATACTGTGCAACATCTTCCAGTTAAGGAATTTACTCCCTCCCACCCCACAGGTGATTGGAACAATCTATTAGGGGACATGGTGGTTCTTCCATCTCCAAATCAAGCCTGGGTGCCTTTCTGGAAGAGATGCAAATTATGGGGCTCAACTCAGGAGTAACTGGATGGAATTCTATGGTCTGTGTTGCACAGGAAGTCAGACTAGTTGATCGAATAGTCCCTTCTGGGTTTATACTCTATGAATATCGTGGACTTTATCTGCTTATTGAAGTGTTTTCCATCAACAATGTCCCCCTTTCCTTCTTGGTCCATTTGTTGTTTTCCATTTTTTAAAAAGAAATTCAATCGTTTTTATAGTCTTGGGGGTTTTGTAGTAAGTGTTTTTCATTATTGTCTCCTACGGCTGACGCTAAGGGTCTGCAGCAGCTTTTCTCCCTCACATGCATAGATGGAAGCACTCAAAGCCCTAAAACAGCACAGATCTTTTCCGAGCAGTGCAGTTTCTATGGATGTGAGAGGCTTGCACGCATGAACCAGTGTCTTCCCTTCTTGCAGTAACACTGATCTTTTATTTAGATTTATCTGCTAGTATCCAGACTTGGCATCCAGCACATGAAAACAAAAACAAAAAACCCCCAACAACCCGGCCATCAGCTAGTTCACTCACTACATCATCAGATAGGTGCATCTGGTAATGTTTTCAACTGATTTCCTTACTCAGCTCTCATGAGCCTGGGTATCACTGCATAGGTGCTAGAATTAGGGGTGCTGCCTGGCTTGAAGTGGTTTCCATCACATACAGGGTTTAACATTTGGTTCAATGGCTCTCAGCACCCCCACTACACAAATTGTTCCAGCCCCCTGTATCACTGCCACTGTCCTCTGCAGGCATTTTCCAATCTCAAAATCTCTTCAGTCAACCCGTCTCCCAGTGCAGCTGAGAATTTTTGAGGGCTATTTACGAATATCTCTATTGGTGCTTATTTTTTATATTGTGTTCCCAGCACCCAATCAATGAAGTGCATCTGGATATTTCTCTTACTAGGTCATCTGTCCTAGCTTGGCACTGTACCTGAGATGTTTACTGCCGTCGATACAAATTTGATCAATTTAAGATCCAGGCATGCTCTGAGACCATGTATTTATGATGTAAAATTGTAGACATTGTGCATCATTATTACATTTACATGTTGCAGTTCCTGTATGTCTGTGATTCACCTCCATAACCAGACACCTTCTGGGTGAAGGAAGCGGGGGATTTAAGAGCGATAGCAGTTTGTATACTTCAGTGGATATTACACTAACTTGTACACCACTGTCCAATTTAAATTTAACCTGGCAGTCTCCCCCAACCCCCGACGTTAACTCAGCAGTGTTGCTCACTATTATGATTTTATTGTGAGCCTCAATTTCGTGTGTTTCTTAAAGCCCTAGCTCCTGGAGTCAAGTGAAAATGTGAGTCTCTGCTTTCATTTTTAAAAAGTTAAGTTCCTGCCCTTCATAGCTGCCTAGGAAAGCTTGGAAACTGTGACCCAGCTGCATACTAAATCTGAAACAATTCATCTGTGTCAGTTAATGCAAAATTCTTGAGCAGCAAATCTTCTACTTTTCTAGGGGTTCACTTGGACCTTGTACCCTGAGATAAAATGTATTACGTGCAAATGTTGGGTTAACCATTGAAAGTACACAGTTCATCAAAACTACTCTAATATTCCCTCAGTCCTTTTTTCTATTTGCTGACATATTTATCCAAGTATTAGAAAGCTCTCTACCTTTCTCGATAACCCAAGTTAGCAGATGATATTTCTCTCATTTTTAGATTTCATAGGGCCACTGAAAATGAGCTCTCCATGCTACTGGAGTTCTTTACGCTTCTCAGAAGCATTCCCTCCCTGTTCATCCTGGGCATCTGGACCTCAGAAAACTAAAATACTGGCCAGAGTTGTTTTTTTGTTAGGCCATTTTTTTTTTTTACAGATACAGTGCTTTGGAAACCACAAAATGTTCTAGGATTTTTTTTCTCTCTCTCTCCTGCAGACTTAATCTGTAAGTAGCTACTCTGCACCCAAGGTATTATTTTAGTTGAAAAGTGGCTCAAACATTACTGGTGATGTGTTCACCTTCTAAAAAGAATTGCACCACAGCTGTCTATAAGCATTACTGGAGGGTCTAACAGCCTATACGGTGTATTATACAGTAATAGTACCATCTACTGACTCTCAATAATATTAGAAGATTCACTGCAGAGCACAGTTCCAGAGTGCGGTGGTGGGACTATGAAATCTCTACATAAACATTCCACTTCTTTGCTGCCTTATGACCAGTACCTTGGTTGTTCCATTTAATTCTATGCTTTCCATGATTGAGAGACTGCTCAAGGATTTGATCACTGGATTGAAGTTTATTCTTTTCTAAACTCTATTAAACAAAATTTTTTTCTTTTTCAGCCAGAGCTGTAACTTTGCTTCTTCACAGAAGTTTGTAAAAGCACTACGGGTAGCCCTAGAGAATAGAGTGCTACAGCTTTTCAAGCTAGAAACTGTGATTTAGATGGATATATTTGGTGAGTGTGAATCTATATTCAGGCCAAACAGAAGAGGGTAATTTATTGAAATATTGTTGTTATAGGTACACAATCTCATTACAAAAAGTGATTTTATTATTATGGTCAAGGCCCTGACAGCATTTCCATTATAAATGGAAATGGCCCACCTTGATTATCATACACATTGTAAGGAGAGTGATCACTTTACATAAGCTATTACCAGCAGGAGAGTGGGGTGGGGGGAGAGAAAATCTTTTGTAGTGATAAACACCCATTTTTTCCATGATTTGTGTGTATAAAAACAAACATCTTCTGTATTTTCCACAGTATGCATCTGATGAAGTGAGCTGTAGCTCACGAAAGCTTATGCTCAAATAAATTGGTTAGTCTCTAAGGTGCCACAAGTACTTCTTTTCTTTTTGCGAATACAGACTAACACGGCTGTTACTCTGAAACCTGTCATTATAAACCAGGTTTTTCAGCAGTTTGTAACTTTGCTGTTTCAAATCATCTGAGATTGCAAGTGGCACGCAGCTTGTCAGCCCTGTGACTTGTTCTAAAATAAGTGGAATTAGTTTATCTATCTTTGATCCAGGCAGCAGTAAATATGAGTAACAGAAGTTTCATATTAGAAATCTTCTGTTGGTGGATGAGACAAGCTTTTGAGCTACACTGAGTTCTTCTTCAGGCCTGACCTGTGTAGTTTGAAAGCTTGGCTCAACCACCAACAAAAGTTGGTCCACTGAAAGATGTTACCTCACCCACCTTGTCTCTCGCATATCCTGGGACCAACACGGCTATAACAACACTGCAAACAGTTAGCTGGAAATCATCATTTTATGTGCCTTGTGTTTTAATTTTCTTTTCACGTGAGCAAATGGCCTAAAATATTAGGAAAGCAGATTTGAAATATTAACACCACATGAATGATCTATTATGTATATTGCAGGCATCAAGCTGATCAGGACTCCGTTGTGCAAGGCACTGCACAGATGCATAATAAATTAACTGATTATGGACAATTCCACACGGTTATCACTCTGAGCCAAACACTGCTCTCAGATAGGGGATGGTAACTCTGACTTTCACACCTTCCACCTTACAATGCACATACATTTGCCCCCATGCACATTCTATCAGGGCAAACCCAGCCCTACCTTGCTGAGGGAGTCTCCCTGGAAGGGCAGTACACCCACGGCCACTAGATAAGAGTGTATTGAGGGAGACTATAGTTTGGCTGGATTTGAGAGAGTATACAAACCCTACATCAGCAAGGAAGGGGTTAAATAGTTGCTCTGGGCCCAGGCAGAGCCACCCCATCACACTTGCACATGCAAAGCACACGTGGCTTGGAGGAGGAGCTCAATAGGAGAATGAGCAGACTAGCTCAGCTGGGAAGCAGACAGTAGAGGTGAGGTGACCTACATTCTGAGCTCCTGAGACTTGATTGTGGCAGTGAGGCCAAACCCCAAGGGAAGGCTCTTGGGATTCTCAGAAGGTCCACTCAGAAGGCAAAGACAAGGTAAAGACATTAAATAAGTGGCGTCAGCTGAGCACTCACAAATTCATAGCTGGAAACCAGGGCAGCTCACCTGTACGTTAGTATTGTTCAAGATAGGTGTTAGACTTGTAAAGGTGTGTTTAGACTCTTACAAAATGCTCGTAAGTTGCTGTATGCATTACATCTCACTGTCTGGAGCGGCTCATGACCATGATTGCCTACCTCAGGGCAGACTGTCAAAAGCAGGGCAGACACCCCAAACTGGTGGTGTGTTCTACAATTAGATTTCACAGAGCCATTACCAGATGTGAACTCCTGGATCCGTATAGCAGTCTTACCATGGAGTCACAGACAGTCCTCTTAGACTCTCCAGTCTATTTTGCCACTCAGAGAAACTGGACTTAGTGATAGATGGTCACGTACACCAAAAATCACAAGACATTCAGGTTGCTCCCTGTCAAGGTTCCTTCCCCACTCTGAACTCTAGGGTACAGATGTAGGGACCTGCATGAAAGACCCCCTAAGTTTATTCTTATCAGCTTAGGTTAAAAACTTCCCCAACAACTTGCCTTGTCCTTGAACAGAAGGCTTCCACCACCAAGAGTTTTAAACTAAGAACAGGGAAAGAGACCACTTGGAGACGTCTTCCCCCAAAATATCCCCCCAAGCCCTACACCCCCTTTCCTGGGGAAGGCTTGATAATAGTATCCTCACCAATTGGTACAGGTGAACACAGACCCAAACCCTTGAATCTTAAGAACAATGAAAAAGCAATCAGATTCTTAAAAGAAGAATTTTAAATTAAAGAAAAGGTAAAAGAATCATCTCTGTAAAATCAGGATGGTAAATACTTTACAGGGTAATCAGATTCAAAACATAGAGAATCCCTCTAGGCAAAACCTTAAATTATAAAAAGACACAAAAACAGGAGTATACATTCCCTCCAGCACAGCTTATTTTACAAGCCATTAAACAAAAGAAAATCTAATGCATTTTCTAGCTAGATTACTTACTAACTTTACAGGAGTTGTAAGGCTTACATTCCTGATCTGTTCCCAGCAAAAGCATCACACAGACAGACAGAACCCTTTGTTCCCCGCCTCCAGATTTGAAAGTATCTTGTCCCCTCATTGGTCATTTTGGGTCAGGTGCCAGCGAGGTTACCTTAGCTTCTTAACCCTTTACAGGTGAAAGAGTTTTGCCTCTGGCCAGGAGGGATTTTATAGCACTGTATACAGAAAGATGGTTACCCTTCCCTTTATATTTATGACACTCCCAGTGCCAAGAGACAGTCACTTACCCCAGATCAGTTGGTACCCTAGATTTTACACCAAACGCAGCGCCCATAGCAGTCCTGTAATAAACTATCTAAAGGTTTATTAACTAGGAAAAAGAAATGTTATTTACAGATTAAAGCTAGTAAATGTATACACACAAATTAGTTACAATCTAAATCCTAAGAGTAATGGAGCTGTAGCGATCTGTCAATTCAAAGTGTCTTTTAGGGGTGGACCTAGGCGCAACCCCTGCATATCTCTGTCTCAGTTTAGAGGCTTTGGACCTGGCAGTGTTCAAACAGCGAAGAGCGAGATGGAAAAATTTCCTGTTCTTATTTTCTTCATTCTGCTTCCAAGTCCACAAGAGGAGCTTCCTTGCACATAGGTGTGATGTGGCCATTAACTAATCCTTTGTATGATGATGATGTTCCTTGGTGGCCCATCTGATTTTGATAGCCCTTCTGGAGAGTGGGGGAGATGATTCCCAGGCCTGGGCTCACCAGTTCAGAGCACACATTTTCAAAGTTACAAAGCAAAACTTACAGATTTCCTTATCACATGGAATACCGACATTACAAGTGAGATTAATGCATGCAGCAATTTACAAGCATCTCAGAGTCTAAACGCTAAATACATTGTTTTAAGACTAATACCTATTTTGAGCAAAACTAACATGCAGGCAAACTGGTCTGCTCTCCAGCTATGAGTTTGTTAGTACTTAGCTAATGCCTGCAGCCTGGGCAAGAGCTGGCACCTGGTTTGCCAGGGTCGTATGTGAATCTTACTTGTAATGCCTGTATCCCATGCTATAAGGTGGGGTAAAAATGCCTGCTGTGGTTGTGAACTCAGGTGAAGGGTTCCCTCAACCATCAAGAACTATAAAAAACTAAGTGGGCCACTGTTGAAACATCACGATACAAAGACTGGGCTAATGGCCCTCTCAGACTGGCAAAGGAGCCATGTGCAAGGAAGCTTGTCCCATCAGCTTGAATTCTGGAAGTAGGAAATAAAGAGAGCTGGTGTGAAAATTCTTCCTCTTTTGGCTGCTTGGACTCTCACAGGGCTGGAGCTAGGAAAACAAAAATAGAGATCCCCAGGGTCCGCCTGGGAGCAACCTAAATATTTTGTGATCTTTGGTGTAAGTGACCATTTATTACTGAGAGATAAGGTGGGTGAGGTAATACTTTTTTATTGGACCAACTTCTGTTGGTGAGACACACAAGCTTTCGAGCCATATAGAGCTCTTCAGGTCTCTGAAAGGTACTCCCAGAGTCACAGCAAAATACAAGGTGGAACAGATTGTTTAGCATGAGTAGTTAGCCCATATTTTAAGGGACCATGCAAGGTAGAGTGGTCTGGTAAAACCTCAGCAGGCACAGAACAAAAAGAGGGGGTTGGTGGGTTACAGTGCACCCCCCCCCCTTTTTTTGTCCTACACCTGTGAGAGTTGGTCCAACAAAAGACTATCTCATCCACCCTGTCTCTCTAATATCCTGGGGCAACACAGCTACAACTACACTCCATCCATTTATCACTGAGTCCAGCTGACCTGGGTGGTGACATAGGCTGGAATGCCAAGGCCACTGCCTGGGATTCCCTGGTAAGACTTTGTTACTGTGATCCAGGAGTTCACATTTGTTATTAGATGGGTGAAATACCACTAGTTTGGAGTGTCTTCCCTGCTTTTTGTTAGTCTGCCCTGAGGTTGGCACTAATGGCCGTGAACCACAGCAGACAACGTGATAGTTATAACCCTCAATGGATATGTCAGTACAGCAAAGAAAAACCCATGGCTGGCCCGTGCCAGATGACTCAGGCTCACGGGGTTCGGGCTGCGGGGCTGTTTCATTGCTACCCAGACTTCCAGGCTTGGGTTGAAATTTGAGCTCTGGGACCCTCTGCCCTCACAGGGTCCTAGAGCTCAGGCTCCACCAGTCAAACAGGCCTGCAGTCCAGGTAGGCTAGCATGAGCCAGCCAAGGGTTTTTCTTCGCTGTGTAGACATACAGTGAATCTCATTGGATATTTGCTTAGAGAAACACGTGGTTACTTGCCCAGATCACGCATGATTTAATGGGTAGGAAAAGCCTGCCAGATAAGATGCAAGGTCCAACATTCATACTCTTTTCAAAATATTATAAACTCATTCCCCATGGTGCCTGCTAATGCAGCCTTTGGCAAAAGGAGCTTCATTTCAGTGGTACTGATTATTTTTTGTATAAGTCCTAAGATCTGAATTTCCTCTCTGGTCTCTCTTCTTTAATTTCAGTGGGAGTTGTATTGGCCCATGATATGCTAACTTAATCCCTGCTGTAACTCTACTTCAGACTGTGCAATTATACCAGGATGAAACTAGCCCAACATCTTTATCTTTAAAGAAACATTTCTGTTCAAGTATCTGCTTGTTTCTACCACAGGCATTCCCCTTATCTCACAAGGCTGGATTCTGCAAGCCTTGCACCTGTGTAACACCTCGAGAAGTCAATCAGTGTTATCGATGTGGAGAGCTTCCAGGACCAGGTCCTTAGTTTGACAATGCACAACTCGATTGATCCAAAGTATTTCCAAAATAGTATGTAGTGGCTATAGCAGGTTTACTTGCAGGGTGATATTGAGTCACTAGATGTCTCTGTGCACTATGGAGTTCCATGCAGATTGTGGCCTCTAGCACTTTAAAAAAAACAAACCCCAGACCAAGCTCTAAGCTACATGGGAGCTTGCCTGTTTGTCTGTGTAACTGGACCAGCTGTCTCCCATGTTCCTCCTCATGGCTAGGGTCATGTGAGAGGCAGCTGCCTCAGCTTCCCCTATCAGACTGTTCAATAAACTCAATACTTTTTGTCCCTTCAGTCCCTTCTCAGGTTCTACCTTTAATAAGTTAACAAACATTCAAAATAAAGTTTCCAAGTCCCTCTAAAAGTCCAAGCAAAACAAAGGTTTCTGTTCCTCCTCCCAGACCTTCTTGCCTGGGGTCTTACTGCCAGTGGTGCTGGAACATTTTTAATAGTGGGGGTGCTGAAAGCCAGCCCCTTTCCCCCAAGCTGATGCCAGGACCCCAGGCGCACAGAGCTGGCAGAGATGCTGCAGCACCCCCACACCCCTAGTTCTCACACCTACACTTGCTGCTTTGGCAGGCCCTACCTGGCTGGACTCTTAGTCCTAAATCCCAGCACTATCTGCTATGGCTCCTGTTGCTATAGGGCAATCACACTGATCTTTATCCCAGGTGTGGCTTATTCTGTAATCAGAGTTGACTGACTCCAGCCCTTCAGGGGTGAGCCAGCCTGTTACAGGATGGCTCTAGTTTTTGTTTTTTAAGCACCTTCTGTTTAAGAAGATCCGTGCATCAGTATAACATGCCAGTAGGAAATGGTTACAACATTCTGTGATCTGATCCAGCAGTAACTATTCAGTCAAAATTCCCACTGAAGGCAAAGGAATTTTGTTTGAGTAAGGACGGCAGGATTGGGCCCTTGATCTCTGTTCTATTTACCGTCTGATTGGCAGTGCAAACTCCAGATGGCAAGTTGCTGAAAAGCTTCTTCCAACAGCAGCAGCCCTGTCTGGGACCCTGGCAAACACCACAAGAAAACAGCCTGATGCTTATGCATCAGATGTGTGACCAAGCTATGAATGGGGTTATCTAGGTGGCTCATTCTCTCTGTACACCGAAGTCTTTGTGACTCTCTTGGTTCTGATGACTCTAGACCCTTTCTGCTCACCCCTAAATATTTTCTCGCATGAGCCTCTTGAAAGATTTGCACACCCTCCCCTTTGTGGTGCAAAAAGGAACATTCCCATGGCTGCATAAATTACTATGTAACCTAAACACTCTCCTCATTCCATTTTGCATTTCTCTTGAAGAGAAAATCCAGTCTCCCACTCAACAGCAATAAAATCCCCTTGTCTTGGCATGTTGTGCACTTCTGAGCTTTTTGTTGCTGACTAAGAATTATACACTCAGCATGCTTTACATTTCAATGTTAACTAAGCAGAGAGAGCATTTGGGGCCAAATCCTGTTCATTTTACTTCCATGAGTAACCCCCCTTAAAATCAGTGGGGCTAATTGTGTGAGTAAGGAGAGCAGGATTTTGCCCTCTAATATTTCCCTCCTCCTATCTTGTTCTTACACTGAAGTGAGCAGACTTGCTAAGGGAGAAGACACTTGGTAAGCAAAGCAATTATTCACTGGGAAGTGACTGTTTCAATACAACACTGTTTTTCTTCTTGTTGCTTTGGTGGAGTGGGGGTGGCAGGAAAAGCTGATTATCACATGAAAGGTAAATGGGCTGAAATCTCAATTTGCCATTGTGGTGCTGTGGGGTGAGCGATTGGATAATGAACTCTTGCACTGGGTAATCAAGAGCATACTTCTGAAAGAGGAACTGGATTCTATCAGAGCGTATTGCTGATGCTAGCACTGATCTAAAAGCACTGAGTTTGTGTGTGTATGGGGGTGGGGGAGTGAGAAAACCTGGATTTGTGCTGGAAATGGCCCACCTTGATTTTCATGCAGGTTGTAAGGAGAGTGGTCACTTTGGATAGGCTATTACCAGCAGGAGAGTGAGTTTGTGTGTGTGGTTTTTGGAGGGGGATGAGGGGGTGAGAGAACCTGGATTTCTGCAGGAAATGGCCCACCTTGATTATCATACACATTGTGAAGACAGTGGTCACTTTTGATGGGCTATTACCAGCAAGAGAGTGAGTTTGTCTGTGGGGGGGGCGCAGGGTGAGAAAACCTGGATTTGTGCTGGAAATGGCCCAACTTGATGATCACTTTAGATAAGCTATTACCAGCAGGAGAGTGGGGTGGGAGGAGGTATTGTTTCATGGTGTCTGTGTATATAATGTCTTCTGCAGTTTCCACAATATGCATCCGATGAAGTGAGCTGTAGCTCACGAAAGCTCATGCTCAAATAAATTGGTTAGTCTCTAAGGTGCCACAAGTCCTCCTCTTCTTTTTGTGAACCGTTTCAGTACTTTGTGGACGCAGCGCCAACAGACTTCACATTGGACAAGGCAATTCGCCTGTTGCAAAACAAAGCAGGTCTTTCTTTTGAAAGAAATGACTGGAAAGGTTCAAAGGGTCAGAAGCAACTCTTCCATCAAATCTCAGGAATTGACTACAGGGGGAAATTGACTAGAGCAGAATCATTATGCTACTATAGCTATTCCAGTATAACCCCCCACTGTGGATACTTTTTACTAAAGGCACTTTATTCCAGTATAGCGTGACCATATGGGGAGTTATGCCAGCTTAGCATATTTATACAACTCTCATTCTGCCAGTCAGTTTCTCCACATGAAAAAGTCCTTGGGTCTGATTCTCCACTGCCTGACACATCGTAAAGTCATTACTCCACTCTTAAGTGGATGTAAAAGACTACCAGATCAGAGTGACGGTGTTACACTCACTTCGGCCTAATGTAAAGGCCTACACAAAGTGCAGAGCAATGGCAAATCAGGCTCACAGTATTTTGATTGACCACCAGTTGACTAATTACTCCAGAGCAAGGATTGCACATTTGTTGACCGTAGTGATGATGAGGATGAGCAAATATTACTTGATTCCAGGTTTAGGAAGGATGAAAGTGGACTTCTCAGACAGCCGTCAACAGCTTGGTAATACTGGCAGGACATCAATCCTGCAGAGCCCTGATTGCACAGGTGTGGGTTCCAAGTGCATTAGCTCTCACGGCATGTGGATGAAGGTGTACTTTCTTTCTGTGGATGTGACAGACTGACAGCCATCAGGAATTTGCATACGCACAGTGGTGGGGTAGGAACTGGTTTATTTTTATCTGTTTATTTTGTTCCTTTCTTTCTTCAGCAGTACCTGGATTTGGGGATTTAATTTGGCCTGCAATACAGACAGGGGCCAACGGAAAAGTTTGTGGAAGATTGGATTGGGATTTATTTTCAAAGTGCAAGAATGTTTGCTTCTGGGGTTTTGGTTCAGGCCCATTCTTAATACTTGTGTGTCCAGATGCAGATTGTGAGCATGAACACGGCTTACGATGTATCAGTTTCCATGATCACAGACATGCAGTTTTTCATGTGAGCGTTTAGCTTTTCTATTAATATGAAGTCTCGAAGCATTAGGTAACCTTTTAAAAAAAATCTAATTTTTATACACGTACAATATGCCTGCTGTATATGGCCGAGATCATTCTGCTCTGCAGTGACACCCATGAAATCAATGAATTTACTCCAGATTTACACCAGTAGCATTTGGTCCAGTATACTTTCTAATAGCCTCTTTTTATAGAAATATAAATCCCTGAGGATGTAAATGTGTATAAGGTGACTGTATACAAAGCTAGCTGTTGCTAGAAACAATGTGATGGGTCAGTCTCACCAGCTGACGCAGAGGGCATAGCTGCTGAACTTGGAACACCTGATTTTGCCTTCACATACCTGATCCCTGGTCAATTACTACTAAAGTCAATGAGAGCTGTCCATGCAAATGTGGCCCCACAGCTGGTTTTGCTTACCCTAAACACAGTCTTTCCCCCTCAGATTCTCTAGCAGCAGAACGTCTCTGAAATGGCAAAGTGTTTAAGTGGGACTGATGCGGAAACGCTCATGCTATAATGACAGGTTTCAGAGTAGCAGCCATGTTATTCTGTATTCGCAAAAAGAAAAGGAGGACTTGTGGCACCTTAGAGACTAACCAATTTATTTGAGCATAAGCTTTCGTGAGCTACATGCATCCGATGAAGTGAGCTGTAGCTCACGAAAGCTTATGTTCAAATAAACTTGTTAGTCTCTAAGGTGCCACAAGTCCTCCTTTTCTTTTTACTCACACTATAGAAGATAGTTTCAGTTTCTGTTGATACAAAGGGCCAGAATCTGGCATAGCTTCACCAGCATTAATGGAATCATTCCTGACTTGACATGGGTGTGAGATCAGAAGCAATCTTGCTACTAAAGCAGGGTGGGCAAACTTTTTGGCCTGAGGCCACATTGGGGTTCTGAAACTGTATGGAGGGCCGGGTAGGGAAGGCTGTGCCTCCCCAAACAGTCTGGCCCCCACCCCCTATCTGCCCCCTCCCACTTCCTGCCCCCTGACTGCCTCCCTCAAAACCCCCGACCCATCCAACCCCCCACCCCACCCCTGCTCCTTGTCCCCTGACCACCTCCTCCTGGGACTCCCCGCCCCCCCAGGACCTCACCCCCCCTCTTCCCTGTCCCCCAACTGCCCCAACCCCTATCCACACCCCTGCCCCATGACAGGCCCCCCTGGGACTCCCACGCCTGTCCAACCCCCCCGACCCCTGACTGCCCCCACCCCCCAGAACCTCTGCCCCATCCAACCGCCTCCTGCTCCCTGACTGCCCTCTGGAACCTCCTGCCCCTTATCCACCCCCTTACCATGCTGCTCAGAGCAGCAGGACTGGCAGCCGCTCCGCCTGGCCGGAGCCAGCCACGCCACTGCACTGCCCGACAGGAGCTTGCAGCCCTGCCGCCCAGAGTGCTGGCGGCATGGTGAGCTAAGGCTGCGGGGAAGGGTGGACAGCAGGGGAGGGGTCGGGGGCGAGCCTCCCCAGCAGGGAGCTCAGGGGCTGGGCAGGACGGTCCCGTGGGCTGGATGTGGCCCGCGGGCCGTAGTTTGCCCACCTCTGTACTAAAGGTTTGTGTATGGAATAAAACATGCTCTCATTTACCCCTGTGCCGCCACACTGATTTCAAGGAAGGCTGCTACTATTGGGGTAAAGAGGAATGGTGTGGTCACTGGACGGGGACAGGTGTATGCGGGCAGAATTTGGTCCTCCGTGTTTGCAGCAGATTTACAATTTGATAAGCATAGCCCTCTGGGGCTTGCCTCATAACCTAATAAAACCATTTTATCTAGTTTACACAGCAACCTATTTAGCAGGCTTCAGAGGTGTCAGGGCCACAAAGGGAGAATGGTATCTCTGCCTTAGAGATTTTTCTTTTTTTTTTTTTACTGCAGAAAAGAAATAGATTGCTAGGAACACTTCCTCCCGTGGAAGGAGAACTCCTCCTCCTTGAAAAACTGAAGCAATAAAAATTCATGCTTCTTGTCAGTGCTGTTCTGATCGGATCCGCTCTAAGTGGAAAGCTTGCTCCTATATCTCCTGTGCAATGTCAGCCTTCATTTCATGCTGTTGTAGCAGCTAGACAGGCATTCTGAGTAGACTGTGAAAGTCAACAGTAGCAGTTGGAGGGGTGGGGCCTGAATCCTGCAAAGAGACAGCTGCAGGGGTCTGTCTGCATACAGACTTCACTCGGGCACAGGAGTCCTCCTGCATGGCCCTGGGCTCAGGACTGGATCCTCAGTAGGGTGCACAGAGCTATGATTCTGTTTTCTGGGCCATGCACCTTTATGTACCATGAGGTCAATTGGCCTAGCTCCAGTGAAGATATGCTGAATGCTGCCAGTTGAGGACCTGTCCCAGCATGTGTGCCTGCCTGTCTGCTAGGGGCAGGGTGGTGAGGCAATTCTAAATGGAGGATCTGGCAACAGGAGAGATGCTGCTTTCTCTCCCGTGGGGATTTTACGTTGCTGGTTTCCCTTAAATATAAAGTAAGTCACCTAGACCTAAATTCTAGTCAACTGTATCCAAGCCCACATGAGGGAGTGGCTGGGAGTGCTGTAGTCCCAACACAGTTGGCCGTGCGCTGGGTGTATAATGCAATTGGAGGTAAGCATTGTAGGCTCTCTAAAGACTAGGCCTTTTAGGCTCGGCCATGGTGAGTTCCCATAAACACCCAGAGGCTGATGAATAACCTAGGACTGCCAGGTACAATCAGTGCCATTACCCTATGCACGAGGGCTTTAAGTCACAGACAACGAACCTGCAGTTCCTACCTCAGGCCTTAGGGTTGGCCTGATAAAAGAATATGAAAGTGCGTCTCTTCAAGCCTACTGACAGGATATGCATTCCAGACCACCACTTTTAGTCCCAGCTCCCCAGCTGCCTCTGCAGTCAGCTCCCTGACCCAGCCTGCTGCTCCTGCGCCCCGTCCCCTCTGTCCTCTGGTGATACTTTCCTTCCCTGTGCTTTGTAGACTGTGGAGTCCTCTATGGGCGGGATGTTGCACTGGGGGTTAACACTTTGCTCAGTAATGAGCCAGCAGGTTCAGTACACTATTAGGTTTTTCTACTACACCTCTCACCATGGAAGCCACATGCCTTCTGTAGTTAGATATTCCAGGAAGATGAGAGGGTACATTATTTTATGCCTTGTCTATGAGAAAAGATAGGTTCTGCACATCCTTAGCTCCCACTTAGGTTCCAAATAAGTAGTCAGATTTTCAAAAGAGCTCAGGATGCGAGGTGCTGTGGGTAGTAACCACTTGAAAAATCTAGCCCTAATTCCTTTGTGTACATATATACAGGATGCTGTGTACTGGAATTTCTCAGATATAAATTCTTAACACCATATTAAATTAAGTGTATATTATTAATGTAGCAACTTTCCTCTAGCCCTAGTGTATTACTGAGGCAAAAAATTACCATGCAATGTCCTCTTACAATTTTATCCCTTATCTACAGTCCATGATAATGGTTTAGCAGATGCTCTGGTGAAGATCCCTTTTAATGCATACAAACAATGACATGCTTTCCAAGTTTACTGCTGTAAAGAAGTAATGATCCCAGGAGTATAGTAGTCTGACTCATGCTGGACAGAAGCAAACGCTCTCTGTTTGTCATCTGGCGCCAAAACTGGAACTCTGCTTTTTGTGAAAATTTTTTGGTTCAGTTTAAATAGATACCAAGATTTAGTGCAATGGCAAATTGTTAACCAAGCACCTGTTAGTATTATAGAATGTGGTGATAATAATTTAACAGAAGAAAACATTAATGTTTAAAAACTAAACATTCTGCTTAAATATTACACGGTATGGTTTTCAAATCACTATTGAAACAGGCTTTAAACACAGCATCTTGTATGCTGTTACGTAGGTGATATCACAAATGTTATTACTTTCTACCAAAAAGTTTGCCTCCATCACTAGGACTGGAAATGCAAATTGTAATTTGTAATTTATACAGGGTGAAATATACTTCTTACCATGTATTTCCCCACACAGTTGGGTTCACCAAACTGGGTGTAGCTTTCCTCCAGCAAACCACCAACATTGCTGACAATGAGGCAACTGAGTGCAACAGTTACTTTTCTGTTAACTTGAACATTAAATCATAAAAAGAGAAATTTTTTGCTATTGTACTTTAGCTCCCAGACATGTTTTTAAGATATGCTCTTGAAAGACAGCAACAACGAAACCCAAACAAACCATGAAACTTTAGAATGACAGCTCTGGAAATTCAGTATTGACCTGATAAAATTACATGGCTTGTGCAATTAGGTGTATTTTAGGAAAATGAGTGTTACAATGATCTATTCTGCTCCGAGGCAGTGTCATGAATCTGTCATGGCACATAGTGAAAGAAGTCACTCAGATTATACATTCCTTACCATAGGACATCAACCCAGCCTAATAATAGGACAGTGTTTAACAATGTAGAAGATAAACTCGATAGAGGAAAGTTACAGAAGAGAGTTTCCAAACACATGCTGTACCTTACACAGTTGTTTCTAGAACTGAGTGTTCTGTTAACCCTTTTTATGGCAATAGCCAGGCAGACAGGGGCGCAGAAGTCCAAATTCTGGTTCAGTGAACAAAGCATAAGTAAAAAGCCTTCACCCGTGGAAAAGACATGGTACGCTGTGTTAACACAGTTTTTAATACCGTGGACCAGAGTGATCTATTACTTTAAATTGTCAGGGATTCTCCTGGTCCTGCTTGCAGCTTACGGGTCTCTGTAAATCTGTAGGGAAGTGTGTGATCTGTCTGGGGCAACAGAGTTAGTCAGCAGACAACCTAGATTAAGATGGGGGTGAATTGTCCCACTCTGTTTTAGAGAGCAGCCTGCTTTGTCTCTCTCTGGTTTTTGGTTCTTGTGTGTTATTGTTCTGAATTCTAAGAGATAAAATAGTGTTACGCTCCAGCCTCCCAGCCAAGAGTATTTTGTTTGTATCTAACTTCTCCGCGTGTATGCCATGATCATAACAGGCACAGAGGGCGATCTTCCTCACAACCAACAAATGGGACCTGAGAACTCATGCAAATAGGTCATTACTACTGTGGCAGTTTATGAAAAATAGCAGGCTGTCCGCAGTTGTTCTCTTTGCAGGTTAGTGGCTATGCTGCATATGGGTACACAGGTCATGCACCCAAAACAGAAATCATCCTCTCTATTCCAGTGCAGCGAGACACTGCTAGGAGCTCTGTACTGTGTCTCGAGGTTGCAGATTCTTACACTGCAGGCTCTCCAACATCCTGTAGTACAGGGGTGGCCAACCTGTGGCTCCGGAGCCACATGCGGCTCTTCAGAAGTTAATATGCGGCTCCTTGTACAGGCACCGACTCTGGGGCTGGAGCTACAGGCGCCAACTTTCCAACGTGTGGGGGCTGCTCACTGCTCAACCCCTGGCTCTGCCACAGGCCCTGCCCCCACTTCACCCCTTCCTGTCCCCTCCCCTGAGCCTGCCATGCCCTCACTCCTCCCCTTATCCCTTCGAGCCTCCTGCACGCCACGAAACAGCTGATCGGGAGGTGTGGGAAGGGAGGGGGAGGCACTGATCAACGGGGCTGCCGGTGGGCGGGAGGCACTGGGAGCAGGGGGGAGCTGATAGGGGTTGCTGACGTATTACTGTGGCTCTTTGGCAATGTACATTGGTAAATTCTGGCTCCTTCTCAGGCTCAGGTTGGCCACCCCTGCTATAGTAGAAGCAAAGAACTTCTGCTGTGCTTAGGAACTTGTGCATGCCTGTTGATAGAGATGCAGCATTTGCTCCATGTTGTCCACCAACACTCAGTCTGCCCATGCATGCGTGTGACTTACTATGGACCAGATCCTCAGCTGGTGTAAATTGGTGTAGCTTTGCTGTAGTCAATGGAGCTGCACCCTCTTAGAGCAGCTGAGGATCTGTCCCAGTGACTTCAATGGGAATCACATGTGGATGTCTGAAGGAAGTGCTGGTGGTTACACCAAATTAAAGTTGTTTCATGTTTTCATTTTACAGATTATTTTAATGTGGAAGCTGTCTTCAAAGCTGAACCCCTTACACTTTTCAATTTTCCCTTTGAAGCTAAATGTTACTGCAATATTCCCTAAAACTTCCTGTGTCTAGAAGGAAGGTCCTACCGCAGAAGAGTTTAAGGGCAACAATAGATTTATAGGAGAAAAACTTTGTTTTGACTTTTGCTGAATGATGAGGCTAAAATATTCCTTGTAATGTAATGATTTAGTTCAGTGTTTATAGACTTTGTTGATATTGTAAACAGAAAGCAGTGCTGCTCTGTTTTTTAATTATAAGTCTCTGAAATAAACAGTGCTCTTTGGATTTCATATGAGAAACCCTGAGTCTTGGATAGAATCCATAGACAGTCTTATGCGTGATTTCTGTCATTTGACAAGAATAAATTTCAAAGCGCTGTTTATAAAGGGCACATACATTAGAACATGAGACTGGCCGTGCTGGGTCAGACCAATGGTCCACTTAGCCCAGTATCCTATCTTCTGGCAAATGGCAAGTGCCAGATGCATCAGGGGCCACAAACAGAACAGGGCAGTTTGGAATGATCCAGCCTGCCGTCCAGTTCAAGCTTCTGGGAATCAGAGGCTTGGGGACACCTGGAGCATGAGGTTTCATGCCTGACCATCTTGGCTAATAGCCATTGATGCACCTATCCTCCCTGAACTTACCCAGTTCTTTTTTTGAATCCGGTTATACTTTTGGCCTTCAAAACAAATCCTGGCAATGAGTTCCACAGGTTGAGTATGTGTTGTCTGAAGACGTACTTCCTTATGTTTGTTTTAAACCTGCTGCATATTCATTTCATTGGATGACCTCAGGTTCTTGTGCTATGTGAAGGTGTAAACAAAACTTCTCTATTCTCCACACCATTCATGATTTTATGGACTTCTATCCTATCTCCTCAACATCTTAGTCGTCTCTTTTTCTAAGACAACTAGTCCCAATCTTTTAAATCTCTCCTCATAATGAAGCTGTTCCATGCCCCTAATCATTTTTGTTGTCCTTCTCTGTACCTTTTCTGATTCTAAAATATCTTTTTTGAGATGGGCAACCAGAACTGTATGCATATTCAAGATGTGGGCATGCCATGGATTAATATAGTGGTATATGATATTTTCTGTCATTATCTATCCCCTTCCTAATGGTTACTAACATTCTGTTAGCTTTTTTGACTGCTGCTACCAGAGATGACCCATGCCTGCTGATGGTAAGTGTGGGAGGGCACAACCCTGGAACAGCTTAAGTCACATATCCACCAAGCAACCCCTCCTCGTCCCAGAAAGCAGCTATCCTTCCCCGCAGCTTCCCGTTGTTCCTCTTTCCTCTGCCTTTCCCTGCCAGGTGCAGCTCGCAGGCTCAGCTGCCCTGCAAGGAGGGGACCCAGCTGAACCATGTGATTGAGCAATTTTGGAGGGAATGTGACCCCCTATGCCCCCCGCCCATGTGTTGCCTCGGGCTGCTGCACACTGAGCAGATACTGTATTTTCAAAGAACTATCTACAATGACTCCAAGATCTCTTTCCTGAGTGGTAACAGCTAATTTAGACAAAAGTATTTTGTATGTATAGTTGGGATTATTTTTTCCCACGTGCATTACTTTGCACTTATCAATTTTGAATTTCATCTGCCATTTTGTCACCCAGCCACCCAGTTCAGTGAGATCCCTTTGTGACTCTTCGCAGTCTGCTTTGGACTTAACTATCGTGAATAATTTATTATTGTCTATAAATCTAACCACCTCACCATTTACCCCTTTTTTCAGATAATTAATGAATATGCTGAACAGCACTGGTCTCACCCAGTCCAGATCCTTGGGGGATCCTCTCCATTGTGAAAACTGACCACCTATTCCTACCCTTGTTTCCTATCTTTTAACAAGTTAGTGATCCATAAGAGGACCTTCCCTCTTATCACATGACTGCTTACTTTGCTTAAGAGCCTTTGGTGTGGGACCTTATCAAAGGCTTTCTGAAAGTCCAAGTGCATTATATTGACTGGATCATCCTTGTCAACATGGTTGCTGATCCCCTCAAAGAATTGTACTAGATTGGTGAGGCATGATTTCCCTTTACAAAAGCTGTGTTGACTCTTCCCCAACATAGATAAACATTATATGTATCTGATAATTTAGTTCCTTAGCATATTTTCAACCAATTAGGCTGGTACTGAAGCTAGTCTTACCAGCCTGTAATTGCCAGAATCGCCTCTGGAACCTTTTAAAAAAATCATCGTTATGTTAGTTGCCCTCTAATCATCAGGTACAGAGGCTGATTTAAGAGACAGGTCACATACCACAGTTATCAGAGTAACAGCCATGTTAGTCTGTATTCGCAAAAAGAAAAGGAGTACTTGTGGCACCTTAGAGACTAACCAATTTATTTGAGCATAAGCTTTCGTGAGCTTCCGATGAAGTGAGCTGTAGCTCACGAAAGCTTATGCTCAAAGAAATTGGTTAGTCTCTAAGGTGCCACAAGTACTCCTTTTCTTTATACCACAGTTAGTAGTTTTGCAATTTTATATTTGAGTTCCTTCAGAATTCTTGGGTGAATACTATCTGGTCATGGTGACTTACTACTGTTTAATTTTCAATTTGTTTCAAAGCCTCCTCCATTGACACCTCAATCTGGGACAGTTCCTCGGATTTGTCACCTAAAAAGAATGACTCTGGTTTGGGGATCTCCCCCATATCCTCTGCAATAAAGAATGATGCAAAGAACTAATTGAGCTTTTCCATAGTGGCCTTATCTTCCTTGAATGCTCTCTTAGCCCCTCGATTTTCCAGTGACTGTTTGGCAGGCTTCTGATGTACTTAAAAAAAAAATTGCTGTTAGATTTTGTCTCCTTAGCTGATTGCTTTTCAAATTCTTTCTTGGCCTGCCTAATTATACTATTCCAATCACCTTGTCAGAGTTTATGCTCCTTTCTATTTTTCCCGGTAGGATTTGACTTCCAATTTTTGAAGGATGCTTTCTGCTTCCAATTGCTTCATTTGCCCTGCTGTTTAGTCGTGGTGGCATTTTTTTTGGTTCTCTTACTGTTTTTTTAAATTTGGGGTATATATTTAATTTGAGCCTATATTATGCTGTTTTTAACTAGGTTCCATGCAGCTTGCAGGCATTTTCCACTTGACTGTTCCTTTTAATTTCCATTTAACTAATTTTCTCATTTTTGCATAGTGCCCCTTTTTGATGTTGAATGCTACTGTGGTGGGTTTCTTTGGTATTTCCCCCCTACAAGGATGTTAAATTTAATTACATTAGGATCGCTATTACTGAGCGGTTCAGCTATAGTCACCTCTTGGACCAGATCCTGTGTTCCACTCCGGACTAAATCAAGACTAGCTTGTTGATTCCAGGACTAGCTGCTCCAAGAAGCAGTCATTTAATGTCTAGCATTTTATCTCTGCATCCCTTCCTGAGGTGAGATGTTTCCAGTCGATATAAGGATTGCTGAAATCCCTCATTACTGGATTTTCTCTTTTTGTATCCTCTATATCCCTGAGCATTTCACAATCACTGTCACCATCCTGGTCAGATGGTCAATAATATATTCCTACTGCTATACTCTTATTATTCAAGCATGGAATTTCTATCCCTAGAGATTCTATGATACAGTTTGATTCATTTAAGATTTTTACCACATTTGACTCTATGCTTTCTTTCACATAGAGTGCCACTCCCCAGCCAGCACAACCTACTCTACTTCCTATATATTTTGTACCCTGGTATTACCATGTTCCATTGATTATCTTCATTCCACCCAGTTTCTATGATGCCTATTATATCAATATCCTCATTTAATACCAGGCACTCAAGTTAACCCATCTTAGTATGTAGACTTCTAGTATTTGTATGTAAGCACATGTAAGAGAGTCCTATTTAAATGTAACACAGGAAGGCAAGCAACTGAATATTGACAAAATATACACTTGACTGTTCCTCACGAGCTCCTGTCTGTGCTTTACCAACTTCATTCCTATCCTCTTTACTAGGATATAGAATTCCCCCTTCAATAAATTTATTCCTAAGGGATGTCTCCACCCAAATCCTGTGCCCTCCTGCATCTGTTGGCTTTCCCCCAGTCCACCATTTTTGCACATCTCGCATACAAAACCAGGAGATTTGTAGACAGACCGCTAAAGCCTGGTCTACACTTCAAATTTAGATTGACATAACTACATCACTCAGGGGTATGAAAAACTCAACACCTCTGAACACCAGAGCTATGCTGGCCTAACCCCTGGTGTAGACATATCTAGGCTGATAGAAGAGTAGCTTCTGACAACTTAGCTACTGCCCCTTGGGAAGGTAGATTACCTACACCAATAGAGAAACCCCCTTCTGTCACTTCAGGAAGTGTCTATGCTCCAGTGTTCCAGTGGCATAGCCTCAGCACAGTATATACCAATATATATATATGAACCTGTTCCCATTGAAGCCAATAGCAAAGCTCTCATCAACTTAGAGCAGGCTTTGGCCTCTACTGCAAAATGCTTTTTTCAATAGCCTCACCCTTCCTCCTTTTTAAAAAAAACTCACACACAACACTCTTGAATTAGAGAACAACAATTTTTAAAAAATCCAACTATGTTCCATCTTGAATTTTTGTAGAAAAGCAGACAGTAAGCCCCTGATCCTGTAGACACTTAGGTCTCATCTACATTTAAAAAATTAATCAGTATAAATTCGGGCTGTCGATTAATCACAGTTAACTCACGTGATTAGCTCAAAAAAATGAATCGTGATTAATCACAGTGTTAAATAATAGAATACCAATTGAAATTTATTAAATATTTTTGGATGCTTTTCTACATTTTCAAATATATTGATTTCAATTACAACACAGAACACCAAGTGTACAGTGCTCACTTTATATTATTATTTTTTATTACAACTATTTGCACCGTAAAAATGATAAACAAAGAAACAGTGTTTTTCAATTCACTTCATACAAGTACCATAAAGAAATCTCTTTATCATGAAAGTGCAATTTACAACTGTAGATTCTTTTTTGTTATAGAACTGCACTCGAAAAACCAAAACAAGGTAAAACTTTAGACTCTACTAGCCCATTCAGTCCTACTTCTTGTTCAGCCAATCGCTCAGACAAACAAGTTTGTTTACATTGACGGGACAAATTGCTGCCTGCTTCTTATTTACAATGTCACCTGGAAGTGAGAACAGGCATTTACATGGTACTTTTGTAGCCAGCATTGCAAGGCCTGATAAGGTAAACATTCGTATACCCCTTCATGCTTCAGCCACCATTCCAGAGCACATGCTTCCACGCTCATGACACTCATTAAAAAAAATGCGTTAATTAAATTTGTGACTGCACTCCTTGGGGGAGAACTGTATGTCTCCTGCTCTGTTTTACCCACATTCTGCCATTATTGGGGGGGAGGGATAGCTCAGTGGTTTGAGCATTGGCCTGCACAACCCAGGGTTGTGACTTCAATCCTTGAGGGGGCCATTTAGGGATCTGGAGCAAAAATGGGGTTTTTTTGCTTTGAGTAGGGGTTTGGACGAGATGACCTCCTGAGGTCCCTTCCAACCCTGATGTTCTATGATAGTTCATGTTATGGCGGGCTCAGATGATGACCCAGCACATGTTGTTTGTTTTTAAGTCAGGCAGTCAATTTACAATGGGGACAAACAAGGCCAAAGGAACAGGCACCTGCTACCTGAAGCACGGGGAGGTGCAAGAACACTGGCGCAGAAGGGCGTGCACACGCACCAGCCAATGGAGGCGGAGGCATGGGCAAGTGCACTCGTGCACACACGTGAACACATGCTCACAGCCCCGCCCTGCCACATGGGGGGGGAGGGAGGGGAGTCCCAGACACCTGGGCTGCAGTAGGCCTCACCCCCAACACCCACCTTCTGGTTCTGCCTCTGCCCCGCCCCCCATAGACCCCGCCCTCTCCAGCGGAGTGACGCCCCGCCCACTCCTCCCAGGCCCCGCCCTCTAAAAGCCCCGCCCAGTCCTCCTAGGCCCCGCCCCCATGCCGTCCCGGCCAGCGAGGCCCGCCCCCTCGCGGAGGGAGGCCCCGCCCCCGGGCCGCTTCCGGCGCCTCTCCCCAGCGGCTGGGCTGGGCAGGGCCGGGGAACATGGCGGCGGGCGCGCGGCAACGCAGGCCCGGCGCCGCTGCGGTGAGCGCGCTCCTGGCCGCCGGGCTGGTGCTAGCGCTGGGCCCCGCCGCCGCGTCCCGCCCCTCCGAGGTGGGCAGCCCCGGCGAGCCGCGGAGCCGCGTGCGGGTCCTGAGCGCCGCCAACTGGAGCCTGGTGCTGCAGGGCCAGTGGATGGTGCAATTGTGAGTAACGGCCCCGCCGCAGCCGGCACCTCGCCCCCGGGATAATCCGCCGCCCGCCCGCCCGCGGGACAGTCCGTTCCCCCCGCCCACGGGACAGTCCGTCCTCCATCGTCTTTCCCTCCCGCCCCCCTCCCCCGGGACAGTCCGTTCTCCATCGCCCCCGCCCCCCCGGAACAGTCCGTCCTCCGTCGTCTTTCCCTCCCGCCCTGCCCCCCCCGGACAGTCCGTTCTCCATAGCTCCCCCCCGGGAACAATCCGTCCCCCGTCCCCCGGGACAGTCCGTTCTCCATAGCTCCCCCCCCCCCCGTGTCTGTCCCCTGCCCAGGACTGCTTATTCTCCACAGCTTCTGCCGCCCCAGGAGAGTGCCGTCCCCCCCGCACCAGGGCAGCCTGTCCTCCCCATGCACAGTCTCGTCTCCCCCGCCGCAGTCACCCCGCGGTGCTGGGATGCCTATACTGTACCCTCCCCTGCCCCCCAAACTCCTGTGGGCTGGTGGGGTGACAACACTGTGCATCCTTCCAGCCCAAACACCTGTCCAGAGGAGGGACAGTGTAGGGGGCCAGGAGAAGAAATAATGTCGTGCTCCAGATAACTCGCTCTCCCATCCCTAGAGTGATATTTTTCCTGTGTGTACCATCTTAGAAGGAGAGAGTGACTGCATTACTTGGGACATCGTTATTTTTGTTCATTTGTGTAGTAACTAACGCCCCCCAAATACAGTGTGTTTCTTCAGTTTAGATAACAACCTTCTGAAATACAGGCCTGATCCAGCAAATCCTTTACATCAGAGGTAGTCAATAGGCAGCCGGTGGGCCAAATCTGGACTGCTAGATGCTTTTGAACAGACCCTAAAATCTTTTTATTTACCACTTGTTGTTGTTTATTATTTTCTTTGGAGTCTTGACCTTGACTTAGAAATTTGGACCTTGACAAAAAATAAGTGACTACCGCTGCTTTTCGTGGACAGTCTTACCAGGCCTATACTCTTTTCTACTGCTTCCCATCAACCCTAGGTTATAAACATGCAAAAATTTTCCTGTGACAAATATCTGCCGTTACCTCTGTCCTCAACAGGGAGTGGGAAATCCACTAAATAACGTTTGCATAATCAGGGCCAAAAACACTTAAGAACATGCTTAATTTGCTGCACGTTAGTAGTCCCATGGACTTCAGTGACACTATTTGTGTTTGCAAAGTTAAGCATGTGTCCTGCATCATCTTTGCATTCAAAGCTTCCATTGAGTTCTGTTGGAGTAAGGAATGCAAAATTGGGATACAGTGGCACTATGCATGAGTTCAAAACTACAAAGTCCGTTCCCCTCCCTTCTTACTTCCCAGCAGGGTATGTCCAATTCTCCTTGTCTTTGGAAGATATGAAGCACACCAAAAATGCCTCACGAGCCTGTTCCTTCTCCCATTGACATCCATAGGAGTTCTGCCATTGACTTCTATGGAAGTTGACAGGTTTAAGAGTAACAGCCATGTTAGTCTGTATTTGCAAAAAGAAAAGGAGTACTTGTGGCACCTTAGAGACTAACACATAGAGCGAAGTTCATTTAGGTCAATGGAAAACTCCCATTGACTGAAATGATGCTAAGATTTCACCCAGGATATCAAACCATTCAAGTCTCTGAAATACAGATATTTTGAATTTATAGGCTAGCCCAGCTGTATTTGTTTAGAAACAACAATTTTGTATTTCCGCAAAACATTTTAAAAACAAGCGTTAGAAGGGATTATGATATTTCCCTGGTTTTGCGTGCAGGGATGCTGTAAAGTGCAGTTTGTATCTTGGCATGTTTGCTGCCTTTCTGTAAAAGTGCTCTCACAGCTTGAATATCCGAGCAGTTAAAAACAAGCTAAGAACTACTAGTGGTGTCCTTTGCAACGATGTTATGAGGAACAATCAAGTGTACTTGTTTCCTAAATTTTGTTTTCTAAAAAATGCTCTTCATAACAGAGAATAAAGAGCTTAGTCCTAGGCTGAAGCCATGAGTTAGTTTGGATGATCTAATTCTGTATGCGTTATTCCTAGAAAGTCTGTGCATGTTTAAATAACATGACTCAAAGTTGATGGTGGTGGGTGTTAAACTTCAGTAAATCCTAGGGTAAATTTAGGATGTAAACTAGCATTGAGTCTATGAAAGCTGCATTCATGTTTGTTTTTAGACTATTTCCCTAGGTTTGTTTCTGCCTTGTTGTTCTACTGGGATTGAGTCACTCTGCATTGGGAGGTGATTAGAGGGAGGGACTGTCTAGTCCACCTAGGAATTTTAGATTTCAGAAGCCTATTGGAGTCTTAGTGATATCAGCAAGTAGTCAAAATAGATATTATGCCTGACCATCTTGAAGGCCCTGCTTTAAAGACATTCCCTGACTCATTATTGTGAATAAGGTTTTTTAGGATCGGGCTTGATTTTTCATTGTATATTCTTGTCTATCTTAAGTGCAAAACTGTGATATGAAAATGAAGGGAAAGTTTCTGATATAAATAGAAGAAAAATAATAAAATAGATTTGAGGTCATCTGGTAGTTAGTGTTTTGCTTTGTTACTGCCGTATGAAAAATATTATGAGCCACTGATAATCAACTGATATATTAATGATTTCCTAGTACCTTTTTCAGTAACCATAAGTCATTTAGTATTTCATTAATTGGAGACAATCTGTTAGTTTAGACTTAAAATGTAGGATTTAAATAGAAGAGGTTTTGCATAATGTAACAAAGCTTTTCATTCACTTAGACCTTGAATGGTTTAACACAAATTTTAGACTCTTTCTGTGAAGGTTTATAAATTAAAGTTTTTATATGAAGAAAGAAGATTCACTAGCCTGTGTATGAATAATAAATTTATACTAAAATCAAGTGGGTGGTTAATGGTAGTGGCTCCTCACTTTCTCTTGGCCATAAAAAGTAAGATGGAAAATATTTTAAGCAACCAGCCGCCCACTCCACACACAACCTGCCAAAAAAGGGGGGCAGAGGGAAAGGGAGCATGCAAAGATGGTGGTGAATGTCTAAAACCAAAAAGTGGTGGAGCAAGGACATTATTAGGTTGGTTTTCATTCCTTAAGAGCTAATTTTGTCAGAATTCAGTGCTGGTTAGATCTCAGAGCTTGTTTCAGTCAGATGCTCTCTTCTCAAAACTGGTGCTTAATTTAACTAAATCACCTGAATTATGTGACACTGGGACACTTTAATTAAGATACTTCCTATGGTATTTTAAATTTAAAAATGAAAGCTCCTGATTTTTTTTTAACTAGCAACAAACTCCTCTGCTGGACTGATGTCTGCAATGTGTTTTTTTGCCCTTCCACTAACTTCATGAATCTGAAAACCATATTTTCCACACTACAACTGTAGTGTTAACTCTGCTTAGAAGTGATGAAGATAAATGAACTACTGACTCGTGGAGATGGTAGCATGGGAAACCTATCAGCCCAGGTTTTACCACTAGCTGAGTATGGGGGACAGGACTTGACTTGCCTAAATTCTTTTCCCTTATGGTAGTTGTACTATGTTTATACATAGACACTGTAAGTAATAGGAAATATCTGTTTAAGCTTCCCCATGCTCTCTTTCCTTGAATATCCTAAAGTGCCTCTGGCTTGACCTCAAGAGGTCACCTCTCTAAGTGAGAGTGAATCCACTGGTGCTGGATTTGTGATCAGGAGTCTTGACGTCTTCCTACTAGAAACTAGTCTGAGATCCACTGGTATTCACAGAACAGCCATTAAATGATGACAACTGTTTGTCATCGCTTACTTTGTCTGGATTTGAACTGGTGACCTGGAGGTGAGATTCCCACCCAGTTACCAGTCTCTTGATCCAGAATTTAGTCCGATATACTCCTCTGAAATTGTTGCAGTATTTGACATAAAAATCCTAGCTGCTTGGGAGGCCTGGCATTTTCTCCAACTCCTTTGGTGTGTCCAGAGTTTTCTTTCTACACTAACACATGATGAGTTCTCTTAGCACTTCTGTGGCAACCATGATTATACTGGAGATCCCTATTTAAAGGCTGTAAGTTGTCTGTTGTATAGTAAGGGCTGCTGTCTAGACCATGTCAACCTGCATATCTGAAAAATGCTGTCATTTGTCCAAAATGATACAATGGCAAATGCTTAGGGAATAGTGTAAACTAATTGGCATAGTACTGACACCATTTATAAGCCGCAAATAGAAAACAGAAAAAATCTTGAATGTCAGCATTTCAATTTTAACTTTTTCTACACAATACCAGCTGTGAAGAGTCAAGTTCTTTTTCCAGAACAGTACAGTGTATCACTGCAAAACACGCCAATAAAAAAAATCAGTTCTTGGATGGCTTTTTGTAACTGTTCACAGCTGGCAAAGTTGCAGGATCTGGAAATACTGCAGAATGTTTTATCAGTGAAATGTAGGATAACTATCTTTGAAAGAAATCATAGCTTTTTTGGGGCTTCTGTTTGCATCAAGGTGAAAAGGAGTGTGCTGAAGTGTGTGAGATCCAACATTTGCAAGAAATGGTGATAGCAGGAGGCTAGTATGAACAAAATAGGAAAGGCTTTTTAATTGACTTCTATTTTTTCTCAGCTTACAGAGTAGAAATCATACATTCCACAATATCTGAGAAAATATTTAGTTTTTGGTTTTATGTTTCTATTGTTGTTTTTGTGTTATATGAATACATTGCTGACATTGTCTGTGGCAACTTGAACTGCTGTATCCTGTACTTGTGGGAGGAATGACTTGGGAGCCAGAAGGTTGTCCCTGAGTTCACACATTTATGTGGAAGTGTGACTGTTGACAACTGCCCAGGCCTTGAACACTACTCCAGGTCTAGTGGTGGATTGAACGGCCTGATAGTGCCTGGTTTACCTGTTTGTTGGCCATGAACTCTGCCCCAGTGGGGCATTTGTTTTGGACTAGGCCCCAGTTGAACTAATGGTGTACGCTACTGAGTAATGGTCAAAGAACTAACAGAAGAGGAGGAAGGGCTTTGGCCTGGCATAAGTGCTGCCCAGACAAGTGCTTCACCTCCTGTGGGCAAAAGAATACCTATTACTTTGGGGATGCTGTTTGTAGATATCGAGTACCACTTATTTGTCCTCCATGTAGAGTGTAGGCAAGTCTACAGTGTAAGCCATTGTGCTAACGGTCTATACAGCAATAGAATTTAGAGATAGTGTTTACTGTTGAGGGTTTGAGCATAATTAGGGTATGTCTACACTGCAATTAAAAACCCATGTCTGGCCCGGGCTTGGACTAAGGGGCTGTCCAATTGCGTTGTAGAGTCTTGGGCTGGAGCTCGGGCTCTAGGACCCTATGAGGTGGGAGGGTCCCAGAGATTGGACTTGAGCCTGAGCCATATCTACACCACAGTGAAACAGCGCCTTAGCCCAGGCCCTGCAAGTCGGAGTCAGCTGGCATGGGCCAGCCCTGGTTGTTCAGTTGCAGTGTAGGCATACCCTCTGGGCCTTCTGCAGCTATAGTGGACAGATTGATGGAACTCACATATTTCTTTTTTGCTCATAACAAAAAGCATCAATATATCAATTTTAAAGTCTACTCCTTTGTGATATGGGTGTTAGTGGATTACAGAAGTTAATTCCTGGATCTTTGTTGACTGGCCAGATTAAATGCACTCGAGACTTACTGAGTTTTGTGAAAGGTGACTCTCTTCTCACCTCCTCATAGAAATCAGGTCTCTGTTCCTGCAGAATCTTGGTGAGTCTACTTATCTTTAATTTCCTTGGAGAATGCAGCCTGTCCTGGATTAACCAACACAGAATGTTGAGGAAGCTGTTGTAAAAACAAAATTTGAATGGTCCTAAGATAACTCCTGAAGAGCAGTGATAACACTACCTGCATTCCCGATGTTTTGGTTTGTGTACTATGTATTTGCAATATACATCTCCCTTCACAATGCATGGCTTAAGGAGGTTAAAAAAACCCTGTTTCATCAGTCTGAAACTCCTTGAATGCCAGGCTAGTGCTGTTGTGCATGTCAAGAAACCTAACCCAAGTGGTACTCTTTGCAATGCTTTTGCAATGCAAAGACGAGGAAGGAAACAAATGAAGAAAACCGTGCCAATAGTAGCTGCTGTGGGTATATTAGCGACGTTAGTCACCAATTTCCTGCTTAAGTTAAATGCTGGATTATTTTACCATATTTGGCTATAAAGTGGAGGAAATGTTTTTAAGAGCATGATTGTCAATTCTTTTTATCTCTCTCTGTTTTGGACATATATTCAAAGGTTTAAGATGTGGTTTCCTCACTGTAAATGATGCCACACTTTGTAACAGACATGTTAATAAACAATAAGCCTTACACACATACCCTGAGTGGAGTTCACTGAAAGAATAGACTATAGGTTTATGTAAAGAGGAACTGTAGCGTGAGGCTAATCTGAGGAAAATGTATTAGGGGAATGGAGAGGGTGCAGAAAATGATGGAAGGAAGCTAGGATATGAAGGGGGAGATGCTGGACAGGAAAGTATTTGGGGCTGGTGGAAAACAGTGGTAGGTTCCTGTGCATAATAAGATCTCTGAGGTGAAATCCTGACTCCATTGAAGTCAATGAAAATTTTTCCATTGATATCTGATGGGCCATGATTTCGCTCTCATAACTGCATAAAAGCCTTTATTTATCTTCCTGATCAACAGGGCCTGGCTTTCTATCTTCACCTTCCTCTAGTATGGATTTGGGGTTTCATGTGTTCCTTGTCTCAGAAAGTCTCTTTATGTATTTCTGGGCAGGTCTATGCTACTGCTTAAGTTGATCTCAGGGTGTGAAAAAGACATTCCCCCCCTCCTCCCCCCGAGCAGCGCAAATTACAGTGACCTAAGTGCTGTCCACAGCGGTGCTATGTCGGTAAGAGACACTCTCCTGCCAGCATAGCTTCTGCCTCTCACGGTGGTGGAGTAATTATGCCGACACGAGAGCGGCATAGAGCGTCTTCACGATGCGCACTACAGCGGCACATCTACATCGGATGTAGCTCTTCCAGTGTAGACCTGCTCTCTATCTCCCTTAGCTCATCCAGATCAGCCACTCTAGTGTAAAGAATCTTTACTTGGTGTCTGAGGGCCATGAGCTCCTTGCACCGAATGCACACATACACCAGCTGCCCACAAGGCAGGTAATCATACAAGCTGCATTCAGTGCAATAAACTGGATAGCCCCCACTCTGTTGCTGGACTTCTGCTTGCATTCTTTGTACTCCTGAATCTTTTTTTGTTTGTGTTACATCACGTTATATTTAATTACATCTCATAAAGGCAGCAACTTCCTTACGTGATTCACACTGTTGCCAAGATCCAATGTAGAAGAAATATACTCTCACAGTTGCTTCTGGGCTTTGAAGTGCGTGAGTCTTGCAGGTTTCAATCCACAGCTGTTCAGTGGATAAAGCTTCAGACAGCCCACTGTTAAGTGCAGTCTCTGAGAAAGTAAATATAGAGATTTTTTCCCTTTGAAACCATTAAGTTTTAAAAACAAGGTGAAATATTCTTGCCTAGAGCACTTGAAAGGGGGAGAACCAGAATAGATCATTATATTAAATATACATTTCTAAATATTTGAGGCTCTCTGTCAGTCTGGGCCTTGAAAGACTGACAAATTATAGGCAAAATGAGGGTACTCTACTGGTGGTAATAGGCCACAGATGATGAGTATTCCTTCCCCTTCCTCTGAGAAAATCTTTTGCATATGATCCTAGGCTGCCCTGTCAGATTTGGATTTGAACTAAAAAAAAAGCTGATCCCCTGGTGCTGTAAAAAGGCACATCAATTTTGATAGGACAGACGGGAAGGACATTCTGCCTCCTCAGCCTTGTCACTGAGCTGGATGAGTGAGTGTATAGCAGAGAGTCACTGCAGTGGAAGATTCAGGGGACCTCACCATCTGGCCTCTGCCCTGTGAGCCCCCTCAGCCCCTCCTGCCTCACGCACCACCGAAGCTGGCTGCGAGATTTGCAGCCAGGCTGTCACCGAATCATGCCCAAGAAACAGCTGTACATGCTTATGCTCCTCACCCTCATGTCCCTCCTGGACACCAAATGGCGGGAACTTTCACCACCCAAGTGGGATGAGGAACCCCAGTGGGCCAGTCTGTATTCCACCCTAGTCCTATGGCCCACCGGGGATGTTAGCCGGCGGCTCCTTCATGGAGCCGTAACCATGGGCGTGTACTTGGTGTCGTTCACACACTTGTCCGTTCTGTGGTCAGAGGGAGACACTGGCGTACATTTATATCAGGTGTGCCAGGTTGCAGCTCCTCTTCCAGCTCCTCCAAAACCACCTCCTTAAGTTTTGGCTGCACTTTTCCCACACCTCCTGATTTATGCACACCCTATCTGTGGCCCCGCAAAGTTGCGAGACCTCCTCGTCAACCACCTAGTGCTGGCCATGGTGGTCATCCATCATACCAGTAGGAGGAAATTGGATGGGGGCTGAGGGCTCTGCAGGTGCAGGGTCTATTTTTGATCTTCCCTCAAGTCACACCTCCAGGCAGAGTTCCTCTGGGCCACGTTCACTGGCTCCCTGGATGCCTTCAAGGAGCAGTGGGCGCTGTCCGGGGTTCTCTGCTCAGTGTCCCCATCTGGATCCTTGCTTTTGAACCTGTGCCCCTGTTTTTCCATTTTTTTGCCTGTGTCTGGTGGCTCCTCCCCTTAGGCTGTGGGGGGGGGCGAGGGGGGTGAAGGGTGGTGCTTTAGATGTAGGTTGGCTTGAGCCTGCCCATCCCCAGAGCCTCAATAGGTGCAATGGAAGATGAACTCTACGGTAAAACGTACATGTGTTAAATATCTGTCCTGATCCCAACTGCCACTGTTGATAGGATCACTGTTTAGATTAGATTCTTCTGCCTCCCCCGCTTCCTGGGCCATTTGTCGAGCTGTAAAATTTAGCACAACAAATAGTACGGCTTTATTAAAGTTTAACTCACTGTTTTGAAGCTAGTTTTGTTGCCATATTTGGTCCCATCTACAGTGTGTTTCTCTTTGGGTATGTGCTTGGATGTGAGGCAGAGAAGAGCAGTCTAAGGATTCGTTTTCACTAGTGGCCTTTTCCACCCCTACAAATAACCTCAGTATCAGCTGGGAGCTGCTGTACTGAGAGTGGCTGCAGAGACAGTAGGGTTGAAGCGGTTAAGATTCGTGTGGATGGTCTTACTGTGTCTGAACAGTGCTTAACCCAACTGGGTCTCAGATCTTGCTTTGGCTTTTGGGTGCTACTGCAGTATAAATAAAAACAATTTATAATTTTATTTTTAGTAAGGGCAAAAACACAGGAGGATTTGTGTGCTTTGTGTGTGGTTTTGCTGGCCTCTAGGAAATTATTTATATTCTGGGGTGCCCAGTATTGCCGATTCCTGTGTTCTGTGAAAATCCATCTTATTCCCCATGTGCTCAACAGTAAAATACAATAATCTGATGATACAATAAAATCAACAATCATGGTTGTCTGATATGTCCCTTTATCAGTTGGCTTGCTCTCCCTGCTGCTGTCCTGGCTCTGGCACTCTTCTCAAAGGCATGATAGGGCATGTCTACACTTGCCTCCAGAGCGATCGATCCAGCAGGGGTCGATTTATCACGTCTAGCAAAGACGCAATGAACTGACCGCTAAGCGCTCTCCCATCAACTCCGGTACTCCACCGGAGTGAGAAGTATAGGCGGAGTTGACGGGGGAGCGTCAGGAGTTGACCTAATGCAGTGAAGACACGGGCGCGGTAAGTAGATCTAAGTACATCAGTTTCAGCTATGTTATTCACGTAGCTGAAGTTGCATTACTTAGATCGTTCCCCACCCGAGTGTAGACCAGGCCATAGAGAAGAGCTATCCATATAGTCTCAGGTGACTTGGCATCCAAACTTGAAACTTTGACCTCAGTGATTTCACCTTTCTGTTTCAAACAGCGTATTGTAGATAAGATTTTGAAACATTGCCTTTATAACAAGATGGTAAATATGTATTTGTTCAGTAACTAAAACAATTCTATACTCTTGCATCAATGAACTTCATAGGCAGTTTTAAAAAATATAAATAAATATACCTCAACCATATCTGTTTGTGATGGTGTTAGGATGTGTGTTTTTGGCCCTATTAACAAGCTATGGATGTCAGTGTGACACTGACCTGTTCTAAAGGAGCAGATTCTATTTAAGGAGTTGTGAGCTACAATTCTAGTGCGAAGCATTTCATGGAGTTTTTTTCCTCTCCTGGTTGGCTCTCTCATTTGTTGCACAGATCTGAAAAATGTTGTCTACTGCATTTGTAAAATATTTTGACTATTTTCTATTTTAGCATCAATGGAAAAAATAATCTGTTGTTTTGAGGTTACCTATAACTTAATAGACTCACAGGAAACCAGTTATCTGTCATATTTCTTCAAATGGCTTTTGTAGCTTTACTTTTATAACTGGGAGGCATGAAAAACTTCATTATCTGGGAATCCTATTTTATGACCAGATTGTGACATTTTGATTTAAACACCCCCCCCCCCAAACCAACAACAACAAAACTTCTTTGATCTTGTAAATATTGGAAATCTTGTGATTATCTTCTCAGGTAACACATTTGTAGTGCAGCTGGGTTTATAAAACTCCTATCAATGTGTCCAATTATTAGGTTGTAGGGGCATAGGCTGGCTTTAGTTTCTTTATTAATCTATTACCCATCCCACTGTTATGTAATTTACTAAAACCTAAATTCTTTCAAGAGCTCAGTTTTTGCTTTCCCTGAGCCTCATCTTTTCTGTAATTTTTATTTAAAACCATTGTCATTTTTAAAGAGGAAGAGGTGTAGACAGCAGGAAATAGGAGAAAATAAAAATAGTTTTTTGTGCTTCTCCATTCCATCGTTCACCTCCATTCTGCACGCACATTCTTAGTACTCCTTTCCTCCACTTCCCATCCAGTTTAATTCTTGACTATTTTGGGACTTACTACGTCGTTTTTACTGTACATTCTTTAATTTCACTGCATTCTTGTGACATCTGATCACTACTGGACTGTAGTAGTTTAAGGTCTGTAAGGCTGTGTCTGGGAGTGGCTTGTGAAGAGATGACTCAAAACCAGTCAACTTAAGGTGCATAAAAATATGAAGTGAAAGTTAAAGGCGGGTCGCGGTGTCTCAAAATTTTGAGTAGCGCCAAAAATTTTCAGCTATTCGAGCTCTTTCTCACTGTTCTTGGAACTCCTGGTGGAAGTGCCTACATATGGATATGCAATCCTATAGCTCACTGAAGGGGAAAGACTGCCATCGTGTGTACTTGTGTTAGCAGGTCTATGTTAGCAGCAGCAGTGGGGACAGAGGCTTCTCCGAAGCCTGGTCCTCACTCAGGATCCCTTGCCATTGTTCTTAACATGTTTGGTAGCGTCACATTCATAATGCATGTGACGGGTGCACAGTAGACTGTGGAATGTAGTAATAATCTCCTCTTTAATAATTCTGTCCTCATCTGCAATGGGGGATAAAATAAATGTAAATACTTACCATGAACACAGCCACGCTACACCTAAAAGCATTTGATAGATCAGCACATTTATATCTATAAAAAAAAAATAGCATAACTGAGGTGAATGGCAAGGTTCCAGCTATATTCCCCTTCTTTTAAAAGGATGGGAGGACTGCTGGCTCAGCCGATTGCGTGAAGTCCCTGTCTGAAATATTCCATGATTGACTTCCGGGGCATGCTGAAAAACCAATCTCTTTTCTCAGGTTTGGGGAATTAGGAGGGAGGAGTAGCTAATGTATGGTGTCTAAGAAAGATGTTTTTTTCAATCTCTTCTGATTATTTTTGATACATAGGAAAGCTTGGCTGCTGGGTCAGTCATATTGTGCAATTTGTTTTTAGTGTTAAAGGCACCTATAGCCTGTAAAAGGCATTTTCTCTTTTTACAATTCTACATATATTACTTACTACTATACAAGAGCACACTGTGCACCATCTCAACATTATTAAAGTTTGTAACCAAGAAACAGTTAAAGCATGCTGCCACTTCAGTCATGGCATGTTATTTCTTTGTTTACTATCAACCCATGCAAGTTATGTAGGTAGCCCCTCATTGGAGTCAATGGGAATTTATGCCTTCCTGGAACCACATTTACTACAATGAGGGTTTGTCCATGTAGATCCCTGTTGGGATGAGGGTCTACATGAGAGATGAGGTGACGTAGGATGTTGGACATCTATGAGAGAGAAAGCTGTGGATTGCTTATATTACAGGGTTTATGCATTGTATTGAGTGGTATGTGTATAATAGATGTAGCTTGATGTGCGAACAAGGGTCATCTGGTTGTAAATGAAATTCCCATTTTTCTCAATGCCACTTGCAGATCTTGGGCAGGATATATTGTTATGTAATATACACAGTCTTGTATAAGTCTACTCCAGAAATCAGTGTTAAGTTCATCTTCCTCTCCCATTTTTTCATCTAAATATTTATATGTTGCCTGTTTTATTTTATATTTTCTTCTTTGTGGTTGGAGTGGAGACTTCATGTTAATGCCCAAAACCCACCTCTCAATAAAACAGCTCTCCTTTATTCCATACATTACTTTAAAAGTTGTGCCCAGCTTTTTAATATTGTTTTAATATTGTTAATGTAGCCTACAGTGACACAGTCCCATTTGGCCTTTCCTATAAATCTGGTTGTAGTATAAGAGACGGTTTTGCTTACATTTTATTCTCACATCAATATAAAATGCTTTTGCTTTAGTTTAACATTTCTCATTTATTTTTTTTCTTTCCCATAATTCTTAAACTTTACATTTTCAACTCTCCGCAAACAGGGAGCTTTGAATTCTAAAAGGATAGCACATACTTAATTCTCTTACTATTCTGAAAATGGAATGCTTTAGGAGTATTCTTAAATCCCAGTTTTGCTCACTTGGATGTAGGCCTGTGGACTTTTTTCTTTTTCTTTTCTCACATCAGCTGTCTGCAGCGGCTTTCTCTCTCACCTTCTGCTTTCTCATTAAATAGTTTTTCTTCTTGTCTTTTGTATTTTCTGACTACTCTCTGATTTCTGAATGTACCTTAAGTGATTTATTCTTTTCTTTATAGAGCACAGAGTTATTTTATGGATTTTTTTCCTGTTAATATTGTCTGCTTTATTTGTCAGAAGCGCTTTCTCTTGGGGAATGTGACTTACAAAGTTCAGTACAAAAATCTGTTGCTTTTCTGTTGGGAAATGCATTTCTACAATATTATCTGTAAATGTTTGTTCCCTCTCGGTATATGTGATATTCTTGTATTTTTAAATGGTCTAATACATATGTCATTACTTCATAATTCCACTAAGTTAGCTTTCAAGCTAAGGCTTCCATTTCTAATTATCACAAGCAATACAATTTATTTCCAATCACAATTTCCCTTTTAATTTCTAAAATACCATCAAATTCTCTCAAGTTGTGATATTAGTGGCACTGAAGCAGCTATAAGACAAATTTCTTAGCAAGGACAGACCAGTCCCAGGCAGCCCCCCAACCTGAAGCAAATACTCTCCAGCAACCACACAACAAAAACACTAACCCAGGAACCTATCCTTGCAACAAAGCCCAATGCGTCCCGATGAGGAGGACGAGCTTGAGGAGAGCACACAGCACACCGTTCTCCCCGACAGCCAGGGTCTTTTTATCACCTTGACTGAAATACCCTCCCAACCTAACGAAGCCAGAGAAGGGACCTCTGGTGAGTGTACCTTTTAAAATATAATACATGTTATAAAAGCAAGCGTTTTTTAATGATTAAGTAGCCCTGAGGACTTGGGATGCATTCATGGCCAGTACAGCTACTGGAAAAGTCTGTTAACGTGTCTGGGGATGGAGTGGATATCCTCCAGGGACATCTCCATGAAGCTCTCCTGGAGGTACTCTAAAAGCCTTTGCGGAAGGTTTCTGGGGAGAGAAGCCTTATTCTGTTCGCCATGGTAGGACACTTTACCACGCCATGCTAGTAGCAAGTAATGTGGTATCATTGCATGACAAAGCCTGGCAGTGTATGGTCCCGGTGTTCGCTGGCATTCCAGCAACATCCGTTCTTTATCTCTCTGTGTTATCCTCGGGAGAGTGATATCGTTCATGGTAACCTGGCTGAAATAGGGGAATTTAATTAAGGGGACATTCAGAGATGGCCCTTCCTACTGGGCTCTTTGCCTGTGGCTGAAAAGAAATTCTCCCTGCAGTTAGCCAAGCGGTGGTGGGGGGCATTGCGCTGAGCTGTTTGCGTTTGGCTAGCAGGGATCTTCCCTGATACCAGCCATGCAGTGGGGGGAGGGGTAAAGCGATCATCCCAGAGAATTGGAGTGGGAGGGCTAGTTTGGTTTCTGCTGCTGCACGTTAACAGGAAAACCGCAGCACTAAATGGCTGACTCAGTGTGCTTTGCTTGGTATGGGAGAGAAGGGTGCTGCTGTTATAAAGGCTGCAGAAGCCAAAAGTCTATGGCTTACCATGGCCACCTGCAAGCCGAATTCTGTTGCCCGGCACTGCATGTGTGATCTCTAACACCAAAGCCGCAGGCACTCAATATAAGATACAAAATGCGACCTTGTACCAAAATCACATGGGCTATGTAATGTGAATAGTTTCGTTCACCGTGAAAGAGTATAGCCATTGTTCTGTAAAATGTATCTTTTAAAATACTTCACTCCCTTTTTTCCTCCATCAGCTGCAAATGTTTCAAGCCTCCCTCCTCTGTCCCAAAGGTTATCTCAGATAAGGCGGCGAAAAAAACGCACGTGCGGTGACATGTTCTCTGAGCTCATGCAGTCGTTCGGCACTGACAGAGCTCAGCAGAATGTGTGGAGGGACACAATAGCAGAGTACAGGAAAGCGGCCGATGAACGTGAGGAGAGGTGGCGGCAGGAAGATCAGAGGAGGCATGAGGCAACACTGGGGCTACTGCGGGATCAAATGGACGTGTTCTGGTGTCTTGTGGAGGTTCATGAACGGCAGCAGGATCACAGACTGCTGCTGCAGCCCCTGTTTAAGCACCTGCCCTCCCTCCTCCCCAAGTTCCATGGCCTCCTCACCCAGACGCCCAAGAACGTGGAGGGGCTCTCCAGGCACCCAACCACTCCACCCCAGTGGGCAGCCCAAGCAACAGAAGGCTGCCATTCAAGAAGTTTTAAAGTGGCCTTTTCCTTCCCTCCTCCCACGCCCCACCCAGGCTACCTTGTGAGTTGTCTCCCTATTTTTATAATCAGTTAATAAAGAATACATGTTTTTTAAATGACAGTGACTTTATTTCCTTTGCAAGCAAGCTGTGATCAAAGCGGAGCGGACGTGTGGCTTACAGGGAATTTAGAGTCAACCAAGGGGGCGGGTTTTCATCAAGGAGAAACAAACAGAAGGATCACACAGTACCCTGGCCAGTCATGAAACTGGTTTTCAAAGCTTCTCTGATGCGCAGCGCTTCCTACTGTGCTCTTCTAACCGCCCTGGTGTCTGGCTGTGCATATTCAGCGGCCAAGTGATTTGCATCAACCTCCCACCCCGCCATAAACGTCTCCCCCTTACTCTCTCAGAGATTGTGGAGCATACTGCAAGCAGCAATAACAATGGGAATATTGGTTTTGCTGAGGTCTGAGCGAGTCAGTAAACTGCGCCAGCGACCCTTTAAACGTCCAAATGCACTCTCTACCACCATTCTGCACTTGCTCAGCCTATAGTTGAACAGCTCCTTACTACTGTCCAGGGTGCCTGTGTACGGTTTCATGAGCCAGGGCATTAAGGGGTAGGCTGGGTCCCCAAGGATAATTTTAGGCATTTCAGCTTCCCCAACAGTTATTTTCTGGTCTGGGAAGTAAATCCCTTCCTGCAGCCGTTTAAACAGACCAGAGATCCTGAAGACGCGAGCGTCATGAACCTTTCCCGGCCATCCCACATTGATGTTGGTGAAACGTCCCTTGTGATCCACCAGTGCTTGCAGCACCATTGAAAAGTACCCCTTGCGGTTTATGTACTGGCTGCCCTGGTGGTCCGGTCCCAAGATAGGGATATGTGTTCCTTCTTTCGCCCCACCACAGTTAGGGAATCCCATTGCAGCAAAGCCATCCACTATGACCTGCACGTTTCCCAGAGTCACTACCTTTGATAGCAGCAGCTCAATGATTGCATTGGCTACTTGCATCACAGCAACCCCCACAATAGATTTGCCTACTCCAAATTGATTCCCGACTGACCGGTAGCTGTCTGACGTTGCAAGATTCCACAGGGGTATTGCCACTCGCTTGTGAACTGTGAGGGCTGCTCTCATCTTGGTCTTCCTGCGCTTCAGGGCAGGGGAAAGCAAGTCACAAAGTTCCATGAAAGTGCCCTTACACATGCAAAAGTTTCGGAGCCACTGGGAATCATCTCAAACCTGCAACACTATGCGGTCCCACTAGTCTGTGCTTGTTTCCCGGGCCCAGAATCGGTGTTCCACGGCATGAGCCTGCCCCAGTAACACCATGATCTCCAAATTTCTGGGGATCGCGGTTTTAGAGAAATCTGTGTTCATGTCCTCATCACCATACTGCCGTCGCCTCCTCGCCTGGTTTTTCAGATGCTAGTTCTGCATAAACTGCACTATAATGCACGAGGTGTTTACAATGGTCATAACTGCTGCGGTGAGCTGAACGGGCTCCATGCTTGCTGCGCTATGGCGTCTGCTTGGGCAATCCAGGGAAAAGGACACGTAATGGTTGTCTGCTGTTGCTTTCACGGAGGGAGGGATGGTTGACTGACAAATTTACCCATAACCACCCGCAACAAATTTTTGACCCCATCAGGCACTGGGAGCTCAGTCCAGAATTCCAGTGGGCAGCGGGGACTGCGGGAACTGTGGGATAACTACCCACAGTGCACCGCTCGGAATGTCGACACTTGCCAGGGTACTGTGGACACACACCGCTGAATTAATGTGCTTAGTGTGGACGCATGCACTCAACTTTACAAAATCTGTTTCCAAAAATTGACTTTTGTAAAATCGGAGTACTTTCGCAGTGTAGACATGACCTAAGTTAAGTATCCTCACACCTTCTTGTCAACTGTCTAAATGGGCCATCTTGATTATTACCACTCAAGTTTTTTTTTCTTTTCTCCCACTGAAAATAGCTCATTTTAACTAATTAGCCTCTTACAGTTTGTATGGCAACTTCCACCTTCTCTGTATGTGTGTATATATATATCTACATATATACTATATGTTCCATTCTATGCATCCGATGAAGTGGGCTGTAGCCCACGAAAGCTTATACTCTAATAAATTTGTTAGTCTCTAAGGTGCCACAAGTACTCCTGTTCTTTTAACAAATTAGAGTCAATGTAATTTAGAGGAGGGCCTGAGATGTATGAAGGTGATGTAGAATGTTGTCTTTAGGACATAATTTTTGAAGATACACCTCGCTTCAGTAACTTTTTACAGCTTCCATGAAAATCAATTTTGTGTGTAAATGGAGTTATTTGTGCTGCATTGTGAAGGATTTGGAAAAGCTGATCTTTTCAAACCTGTGAATTGTTTAAACGACTTAAAAAAATCCCTATGGATTTATAGAAAACTGGTTGGGATTTCATGATTTTTTTTCCTAATCCAGTAGTTTTAAGAGAAAATTAGAAAGTGTCTACTTATCTGTGGTTAGTACTTTTATATTTCCATTGTATCAGATGTGCATTTTCTTGAAATCTTGATTTAAAAAACAATTTGTGTGTGTATATTAAACTAATACATTTTTCTCTGTTCTTAGCTATGCCCCTTGGTGTCCAGCCTGCCAACAGATTGAAGCAGCATGGGAGAATTTTGCAAAAGAAAGTGAACATCTAGATACCACGGTAGGAAAAGTGGATGTCACTCAAGAACCAGGTAAGCTATGAAATGAGCACTATATATAGGTATTTAAAAGGAACACTCGAACCTGTGTAACTCTTAGCTACTGGGAAAATATTCCATTTTATTGGGGCAACTGAAAAATTGGCCAACTCAGAAAAATGAGCTTATTTAATCAAAAGAAATGTTATTTCCTTCCATTTCTTTGTGCTGCTTGCATTTTTGAATTTAACAGCATAGTGTTTCTATCTTCCAAATGAAGGATCAGTGTGGGTCTTCTGCTGTAGTGCCCTCTGCAGCGGACATCCCATAAAAGTGTCTACCTACAGTGTTGATCTACCTCTGCCATGGAAGGCTGTTAGTTGACTGAGATATTTCCACTGCCTGGTAGTAATGGTTGGGGGAACAAGGAGATTGAAAACCATGGATTATTCTAGTTGGGGAAACAATCTTGAAGTCTGCTCAAGCTAAATGGAAATTTTTATAAACTCTCTCTATTAGCTGGCTGCTTTATTGCTTTATTGTATTATCTAGCTATAGTAATGCTTTTAAGTACTTTTAAAGGACCAGTTTAATTTGTTTCTTTTAAATGAAGTATGAATAGAAAAAAGCTTTTATAAACTTGTTCTATAAATTATACTTTCAAATAGGCTATTTCCTGGCTTCGGTGTGTTTTTTGAATGAGTCTGACACAGATATGTAACATTTTGAAACAAAAAAAAGCTTTGTTAGTTTTTTAAGTACATGCAGATAAATGCAATATTTTTACAATTCTATCCTAGCTGCAGAGGGATGAAGTTTATTATAGTTAGGCTTGGAAAGATTAGATTTTTATCAGTAAATGTCGGTAAACGTCAATTTCACTGTAGACATATAAACGTAGGAAAAAATATTTCCACTGATGATGATTGAAACTTTACAGATGGGCAAAGTAAGAAAAATGCTGCTTGACAACCTTTATTAGCATTTGATTTAAGGATACTTTGTGGTTTAATGGTTATACAGCTTCTACTTTTTGAATCTCAACATTTACCTTTAAATAATTACTGCCTGTTCTCCCCCCACCCCCCCAATTTCCCACAACTATGAAAATTTATATTGATGAGAATAAAAATGCTTTAAAATAAACATCAGTGTCATCCACTGAAAGAAAAAAAAATATGCTAAGCTTAATTATAGTAATGATTTGCGATAAAAGTGGGAGGAAGTTCCAGATACATCCAAATCAGAAAACCATGGCTGATGATGTTGCTTTATCAAACCGTGGAAGTGCGTACATACTTTATGGGTTTATTTCTCAAGTGCAGGTGATACTGCAATTAAGTTAATTCCATACTGTTAATTTTAACAAGTTCAGACTTAATTTTTCTGTACCTGTGAAGCTGAACTCTAATCTCAAGGACAAAGAATACCGGCTGTTCGTAAGGGCTCAGTGTGTGCTTGTGAGTTGTATTATTAGAAAGTTGGAGGAACACCAAAATTCTCTGAAATTGAAAAGGTACCGGTATGGGTTCTTCAGTTAGCGAATGCACAAATCATTACCTGATTAATAAAGGGATGAGTTTGAAAACAGTTCTTCCTTTCTCATGGGCTAGACCTTAATTAAAACAAACCTCTGCTTCCTCATATTAAAGAAACAATGAGCTCCTAACTATTGCAATATCAACGTTAAGATTGCGACCAGTGTTCCATTGTGAGCCTGACCTTTCAATACGCATTAAATTTTAAGCTCTTTTGTGTTTGTACCGTGCTAAAACAATGGGAATTTGATCTTTATTAGGGCCTACAGGCACTTATGTGAAGCATATGATTTTTTTAAGAAAATGATTCTTTCAAAAATAAGGCTGTGACAAGCAGAACTGTTTGGGAAAATTTCAAAGAATTAGTCTCTGATAAATAACCTAAAAATTACTGGTAGGATTTTCAAAAAGCCTAAGTGGTTTTGGCTCTCTGGTTTATCATCTGATTTTTCTTGTAGTGGGTAAGTTTACGATTACAGTGTGCCCTATGTGGGAATTCAGTTGACCATAGGCTTCCATGTTTTTTGTGCTCTAGAAAGTTTTTTGCAAGGGGACCTGTTAAGGTTACTTGAGTTTAGGCCATTTTTGGTTGTAACCTACGTTGAAGTATTTTTCAACCATAGGGGCAATCATACTGGGGCTTTGCCCGTGTCAGTTCTTGGCTAGAAGGTATGTGCTGGGAAAGGTCATTGTTGGAAGTGTGAACTTGGTTGTAATCAACAGGTGGGGAAAATTTTTTTCATGTCCTTGCCTTGCTCTCCCTAAAAAAGTCTCCATTCAGATGGATTGGGTAATTGGATAGGGATGGGAATACTTAGGGATAGGGAGGGAGACTTTCAAAGGCCTAAATGGTTTTCAGGTGCCTAACTCCCACTGGTCAATGGGAATTAGGCACCTAGCTGCCATTTGTGCCTTTGAAAAGTAGACACATTAATGATCATGTCATTCATTACAAACTTAATAAATGTACTGCATAAATGCCTTATGCATGTCTCCTGGGATGATGGTAGCCTCCATAGACAGTGAAGGATTAATATATACAGTAGAAATTAAATTTCATATATACCCCAAGTTAAATGTATACCCCAAATTAAAAAAAAAAAGAGTAAGAGGACCAGAAAAATGCCAGCATGGCTGAACAAGAAAGTAAAAGAAACGGTTAGAGGCAAAAAGGAACCCTTTAAAAAATGGAAATCAAACTGAGGAAAATGGAAAGGAGCATAAATTCTGGCAAGTCCCGTGTAAAAGCATAGTTAGGCAAGCCAAAAAATAAGATATGCAGAGCAGCTAACCAAACACACAAACTAACAGCAATTTTTTTAAAGTACATCAGAAGTAGGAAGACTGCCAAACAATCAGTGGGGCCACTGAATGATTGAGATGCTTAAGGAGCACTCAAGGAAAAAAAAGACTTTGTGGAGAAGCTAAATGAATTCTTTGCATCAGTCAAAGAATTCTCTGCATTTGTCAGAGGTGACAAATCTGAGGAACTGTCCCAGACTGAGGTGTCAGTAGGGGTGATTTTGGAACAGATTGATAACTTAAACAGTAATAAATCACCAGGACCAAATGCTCCTTAAATTAATAATTGATAAATTAAACAGTAATAAATCACCCAACAGCTCAGAAGGAAATAAAATGTGAAATTACTAATTGTGATATGTAAGCTATCACTTACATCTTCTGTGCAGATGGTTGGAGGATAGCTAACGCGACGCCAATTTTTAAACAATGCTCCAGGGGCAATCTTCACAATTATAGGCAATCCTAACTTCAGTACCAGGCAAATTGGTTGCAACTATAGTAAAGAACAGAATTATCAGACACATAGATGAACACAATATGTAGGGGAAGAGTCAACATGGCTTTTGTAAGGGAAATTATGCCCACCAGTCTATTAGAATTCTTGGAGGGGGTCAACAAACATGGACAAGGGTGATCTAGTGGGTACAGTGTACTTGGACTTTCAGAAAGCCTTTGACAAAGGTCCCTCACCAAAGGCTCTTAAGCAAAGTAAGGAGTCATGGGATAAGAGGGAGGGTCCTCCCGTGCATCAGTAACTGACAGGAAACAAAGGGTAGGGATAAATGGTCAGTTTGCAGACTGGAGAGAGGTAAATAGCAGTGTCCCCCATGGATTGTTACTGGGACCAGTGCTATTCAACATATTCATAAATGATTTGGAAAAAGTGGAAACAGTGAAGGGCAAAGTTTGCAGTTGATACAAAATTACTTAAGATAGCTAAGTCCAAAGCAGACTGTGAAGAGTTACAAAGGGATCTTTCAAAACTGGGTGACTGGGCAACAAAATGGCAACTGAAGTTCAGTGTTGATAAATGTAAAGTAATGCACATTGGAAAACATACAAAATGATGGGGTCAACATTAGCTGTTACTACTCAAGAAAGTGGAGTCATTATGGATAGTTTTCTGACAATATCCACTCAATGTGCAGCTGCAGTCAAAAAATGTTAGGAACCATTAGGAAAGGGATAGATAATAAGATAGTAATTACAATAATGCCACTGTATAAATCCAGGGTACACCCACAGCTTGAATATCGTGTGCAGGCCTGATTGCCCCATCTCTAAAAACATCCATTAGAAATGAAAAAGGTACAAAAAAAGGCAACAAAAATGATTAAGGGTATGGAGCAGCTTCCGTATGAGGAGAGCTTAAAAAGCCTGGGACTGTTCATCTTAGAAAAGAGATGATTAAGGGGGGGATGTGGTAGAGGTCTATAAAATCATGAATGGTGTGTAGAAAGTGACTAAGGAAGTATTATTTACCCCTTCATATAACACAAGAACCAGGAGTCACCCAATGAAATTTAATAAGCAGCAGGTTTAAAAGAAACAAAAGGAAATACTTCTTCACACAACACACAGTCAACCTATGGAACTCGTTGCCAGGAGATGTTGTACAGGCCAAAAGTGTATCTGTTTTCAAAAAAAGAAGTAGCTAAGTTCATGGAGGATAGGTCCATCAAGGGCTATTAGCCAGCATGGTCAGGGATGCAACCCCATGCTCTGGGTGATGCTAAGCCCCTGACTGTCAGAAGCTGGGACTGGACGACAGGGATGGATTACTTAAAATTGCCCTTTTCTTTTCATTCCCTTTGAATTATCTGGCATTGGCCACTGTCAAAAGACAGGATACTGGGCTAGCTGGACCATCTGTCTGACCCAGTATGGCTGTGCTTTTGTTCTAGAAATGTATACAACTATAATGGGAACTGTTACTATGCAGATGTAATGAAAATGGTGGTGTAGAATAATTTGACATATCAGTGGTTTAATTCATTGTTATGACTTTGAAAAATATTTTCTCTAGCGCTACGGGATTTTATTTGATCTCATCTAAAATGATAAAACAGAATATCTGGCAACTGATGTAAAAAAGGTAATATCTGTTTCGACACCAGTTATATGTAAGAAAAAAATGGAATTACTAAGCATGACGGAGAGGTATAAGTTCCATTGAGGATGCTGACGATGGAAACACCAGGAGTTAAGTACTGCTAGGTAGAAGTTTCCAGCTGATCTAATGAAACTTGGAAAATCAAAAAATGTGCAGTGATGACAAAGTGCCATTTCGGTGATTATATTTTAAAAGTTCTGATGTGCTACAGATTGAATTAGATCCCTCGATAACAAGTAATACGTAGCTTTAAATCTCACATTGTTTCTTCTTTATTTAATCTAATTGCTTTTCCTTCCTCTGTTCCCCTCCCACTTTTTTTTTTTTTTTTTTTTTTTTTTTTTTTTGGTCTTGCGTTACAGAGGTGAAATAAGCAGCAGGTTCTTAATCCAGTGCCGTGTCTTGGCTGATTAATATGAGATTACTCTGATTCCCTCTTACTGCAACAATTTTGAAGGGCTTTTTGGGTATTTGAATTTTCACTTCTGATTGATCCATTTAGCATCTCATTTTTAACACAGATTTTGGTCTAGGGTAATGCAAGAGTCATAGAATCCTCATTTTAAGCATCATTTAACAAGTCCTAAAAAAAAAAAAAAAAAAATCCATGTTTTTAAAATCCAAAGTGCTGGCTAAGAATAAACCAAGCAAAATGCCTCTCCAAATACCTTCTTTGCTGAGAGCAGGGAGTTGTGGGGATGCAGAGGCTTGATCCTTAAGCCTGGGGTATATACAAGTGAGTTGGCATTTACACATAAGACCCGTACCTTCTGACTGGCATTTAGGGCCCCTTGCTACTGTCCCTGGCTTCCTGCCAGGCTGCCTTCTAGCAAAATTTTATAGACCTGTGTGAAGTTGCATGCCTGAATTAATGAATATTTACATACATAAATGAATGATAGTGAAGTTTAAAGATAACAGAATCAGTAATTTCTTCTTGAAGTATTTATCCATATGGATCCCACTCTAGAAGCACATGTCCCTGACGTGCACAAGGTCTGAATCTTTGAATGAGTAGACATCTCTGTTGGGCTTTGTCTGTGCTATACATGTACTTACACTCCTCCACTTCAGGGCATAAAGGGCAGAGTGGCCACAAGTCCCTTGGTTCCCTCTTACGACCCATGGCAGTGAGACCGAAGAAGCGGTGTCTGTCCACTACGCATAGCAGAAGTTTTCCTTTCCTATCTTCACCTGGTTAAGGTTAATTTCCAAACAAAATTCCTCCTTTAAAAAAAAAATTAATTTCTCCATGGTACTTTGTGCCGATATCATAATCCTAAAATAGCAAATTTGAAGCATTAGGGCTTCAAACCTATGTTCCTCTGGCGGCAAAACCCTTGCCGTCACAGACTGTAAAAACCACTGCCTTTTTTTGTCTTGGCTAGAGCCACATACTAGGCTGCTGCTTGATTTGCTGATCTTTTCAGCCAAAACAAGAAAGCCAGAAACACTCAGTATGTTTTTCAGCAGTTGGAGAGAGGAGCCTCAGTAATGAAGAATGGACATCAATTTCCAATATGGGACTAGTCACTTCTAAATCCCAGTCTGCTGGTGCCCCGATAGCCAGTATGCAACCCTTGCGGTTGATACCTGCAAAAGATTTGCCCCAACACTGTGTGATAAGGATCTGAGATTGTCGAACCCCCCCCCCCCCCGCCCCCCCCCCCCCCCCCCGGCTGTATGGGCTAGCACCAAGATCAGTAGTACCTCCTCCCTAAAACAAAGGAGGTCAGAACATCATTCCTCGTGCCAATCTTCTCATTCTCAAAGAAGCTTAAACCTTTGCTCTCCTCTTGGGATAGAGCATTAAGACCACTCATATGATGGGGCAAGTGACATGAGCTTAACTTCTGGCTCAGACCTTTATGGGGCCTGCACCTGACAATGTTGGCAATTGCTAGCATTGACACAGGCACCAATAATAGCAGCATTAATAGTGCCAGCTGACCTTATGATAGAGGAGGTCGCTATGCTTGTTTTATAGAATTCCACTATATGGGTTCTCACAGACACCACAATAAATAACTACGGAGGTGCTTGTTCATCACTCCAGTGCCTGGAGGCAATGAAATTATGGACATGGTGTCAACAATACAGGATAGCCCTAATAGCTCTTCATTTTCCAGGAGCCAGTAACAATGTAACAGACTTCCCAAGCAGGAAATCCATCAGCAACAACAAATGATCTCTGAAGAGCTCCATCATCATGCCTGTATTTCACAGATTTATAGATTCTAAGGCCAAAAGAGACCATTGTGATAATCTAGGTAGACCTTATGTGGTGTAACATAAGCCATACAATTTCCCCAAAATAATTCCTAGATCACACCTTTTCTAAAAACATCCATGGGGAATCGTATTATAGTCTTGTTTGCCACCGAAGAAAATAGTGTCTGGTCTTTTTTGCTTCAGAGGATTCATGAGCCTGTGATCCTTGAAAGATGTCTGTATCATGCTGTGGAATCACAGTCTTGTGTGTTTCTCACTGATCTTTCTGATAACCTGCGTGATATGGAAAATCAGACAGGATGCATCTGTACTTATCTGGATAGTGCCATATTGGCAAAGAAAATTCTGGTTGATAGATCTTAGTCTCCTCCTACTCAGCTTCCAATCGCACTTCCACACTGTCCAGACAGATCACAGTATCAATATAAAGTACTTCACCTAGAAGTAAAATTGCTACACCTGGTAGCCTGGATATTGTCCAGTTGACTGCTACTGACAGATTCACTGTAAGTCCAACAAATCCTCCTGCCAAGCAGAAAGCGATTTACAATTATAAAGTACTCCTCTGAGTGGAAACGATTTTCAATATTTGGGTAGCCCAGCACAACCTTGACATATTGGAGGCTCCCAGACCTAAAATCCTTGATTTGTATTCTACATTTGAAACACTCTCAACTTTTAGTTCCATTCAGGTCCACCTTGCAGCTATTTATTCATGCCATCCTATGCAGTCGTGTTCTCTCTTCTTCACCCCAGATATCTAAAGGTTTCTGTAGCTTTCATACTTACCCACCAAAGAGCCCCCTCAGATGTGGGATCTTAATATTGTCCTTGCAAGCATCATGGAATCTCATTTTGAATTTCTCGTGAATAGTTTACACCACCTTACTCTTTAGATGACCTTTTTTTAAGGTTACATCAGCCAGAAGGTGAGTGAATTCCAAGCCTTGTGGCTGATGATCCTCATACAACATTCCACAGAGATAAGGTGATGTTGAGATCCCCTCTAAAATATTATTACCAAAATTGTCAGATTTCCGTTTAAATCAGTCTGTTGATCTCTCTGCTTTCATTCCAAAACACCATTTGTCCCCAGGGGAAACAAAACCTCACACTTTGGATCTTTTCAGAGCCTGTTATAATATTTTGAGAGAACAAAGTCCTTTAGGCAAGCTCCCTGTATTTGTTGCCAAAAGTAGTGCTTCTAAGGGGTAGGTCACTTCTTTGTAGAGACTATCTAACTGGATTACCCAGTGTATCTATCGCATGGCTTGAACGCTTCTTCCTCCAAGCATCAAAGCTCATTCCACGAGACCACAGTCTCTCCTCTGCATGCTTTAGAAACATCCCCATATCAGAGATCTGCAAGATAGCCACTTTGAGTAATCCCCTTATTTTTGTTTAAACACTTGGTTGCAAGATCAGGTGCCAGATTTGGTAGGACAGTGTTAAAATCACTTTTCTTACTGGCAGTTTGGATTGCGCAATCCCATCTTCCATAAGGGCATTGCTCATCAGTCACCTGGAGAGAGGGATCCCCGTGGATGCATATTAAGAACAAATGATTCTTCTTCGAGTGATGGTTTGTATGCCTATTCCGCACATGGGATACATGTGTGTGCCATGTGCCTGAGTCCAGAATTTTCTTTGCAAGCAGTGTCCATTGGCACGCACGTGCACTGTAGCTCTCCTTGTGCTCTGAACTGCGGGCATAAAACTGACACCTGTCCAGTTCCTTCTTACCGCCGCAAGGTCTGAGTTGGAATCTTCTGTGTCCTCAGCACCTTTTTTCCTGTGTCATAGCTGTAAGATACTGCATATAGTTAGTTTTTTTAGTAATTTTAATAGCTTTAGTAGTCTTTATAGTATAGTTAGATAGCTTCCCCCATTTCTTCCCCACCCAGGGGCTTTTTCTCCCCAAGATGTCTGGGGTTATGCCCAGGGTCCCAGAGTTCAAAACCTGTGTTTTATGGTCTCCCTCCTTTTTGGTAAGCGATGAACATCAATGCTGCCTCTTTTGCTTGGGTGAGGCTAATGTTTCTGCCAGGCGCAACATCTGCCCTTCTCATCCCTCATGAGGGTTGGGAACTGAGACTCAGCAAACATCTCATGGAGAATGTAACGAAAAGGTCTCATTGTGACCCCACCCCAGATGCATACCTAAAATAGTTTCCAAGTTTCATACGAGTCCCCTTTCATCCACTTACCATTGTTTTTTTTCCCTACACCACATGCCTCATATGAGGGAAGATGGCTGCATTCTCTGGATAAAAGGGCTTTGGCCTTTTATCTGCAAAGAACAAAGGATGTTAGAAAGATGCCTAAAGTATTTATTTCCATAGCTGAGTAATCAAGCTGTATCGGCCCAGAGACTTTCAAAATGGATCTTGGATTGCATTGCTTTGTTACCAACTAGCTTGTGTTCCTCCTTCGGAGTGGGTGAGGGCTCATTCCACTGGAGTGCAAGCTACTTCGGCTACATCTCTGAGAGGCGTACCCCTCCTAGAGATATGTAGGGTAGCTACTTGGAGCCCTTTGTATACCTTCATGAGACGTTACGCTCTGGTCCAGTCATCTGTGGATGCAGCTGTGGGGACAGCTGTTACTTCTTATATACTACTTATGATGAGATTACTGGTTCTGTGGATGAAGGGAAAGCAGTGGATGTATTGTTTCTTGACTTTAGCAAAGCTTTTGACACGGTCTCCCACAGTATTCTTGTCAGCAAGTTAAAGAAGTATGGGCTGGATGAATGCACTATAAGGTGGGTAGAAAGTTGGCTAGATTGTCGGGCTCAACGGGTAGTGATCAATGGCTCCATGTCTAGTTGGCAGCTGGTGTCAAGTGGAGTGCCCCAGGGGTCGGTCCTGGGGCCGGTTTTGTTCAATATCTTCATAAATGATCTGGAGGATGGTGTGGATTGCACTCTCAGCAACTTTGCGGATGATACTAAACTGGGAGGAGTGGTAGATACGTTGGAGGGCAGAGATAGGATACAGAGGGACCTAGACAAATTGGAGGATTGGGCCAAAAGAAACCTGATGAGGTTCAATAAGGATAAGTGCAGGGTCCTGCACTTAGGATGGAAGAACCCAATGCACCGCTACAGACTAGGGACCGAATGGTTAGGCAGCAGTTCTGCGGAAAAGGACCTAGGGGTGACAGTGGAGGAGAAGCTGGATATGAGTCAGCAGTGTGCCCTTGTTGCCAAGAAGGCCAATGGCATTTTGGGATGTATAAGTAGGGGCATAGCGAGCAGATCGAGGGACGTGATCGTTCCCCTCTATTCGACATTGGTGAGGCCTCATCTGGAGTACTGTGTCCAGTTTTGGGCCCCACACTACAAGAAGGATGTGGATAAATTGGAGAGAGTCCAGCGAAGGGCAACAAAAATGATTAGGGGTCTGGAACACATGACTTATGAGGAGAGGCTGAGGGAACTGGGAATGTTTAGTCTACGGAAGAGAAGAATGAGGGGGGATTTGATAGCTGCTTTCAACTACCTGAGAGGTGGTTCCAGAGAGGATGGTTCTAGACTATTCTCAGTGGTAGAAGAGGACAGGACAAGGAGTAATGGTCTCACTGCCTTTATGCTAGACAGTATTTTATATTGAATAGCGTTGTCATGGATTTACTGCAGTATTCTCTAGATCAAAACAACTAAACATTTTATTAGAGATGTGATAACCCCGTTCATGTTCACATTTTGTTCTGAAAAGACAAATGTTTATAGGTATCTTTAGAAATAGAAATAGAAATTTATTTTTTCAAAAGCTGAACTGAACAAATGTGATTTGTATTTTTTTTTCTCTCCACCAGGTTTGAGTGGCCGTTTTTTTGTTACCACACTTCCTACTATTTACCAGTAAGTCTGTATCATACAGGAATCAGAGCTGTCAGTTTCCATACAGATGAAGCATCATGCAGAGCCTGTGAACAGATGCAAATTAAAATGATTTCTTACATACTGTTATTGATAGCCACCACCTGTTGAACATAATTCTGGCATATGTTATGTAACATAATTCTCCTCACCTTCCCCAGAGCATTAGCTGTTGCAGTGGCTAAGAACAAGACTTGCAGTTTATTTTCCTTCTCTGCTAAGCCTGTTGGAGGGTGTGGGATGAGTGGTTATAGCTATAAGTAGTCCTATGTCTGCTTTGTGTTTTAATTTATGGGATAAGCACCCAGATCCCCGGATAGCTAAGTATAGGTTTTTTTTAAATTGAAGAAATAAATTTTAGAGCTTAAAATATCTTTTAAAAACAGGTTTTTTTTGTTCCAAGACAAAATAGCCTTGCTATGCATATGTAGTTCAGATTAATATAAATTAAATCAGCTATTTCTTAATCTAAAGACAATTTTAATTGCATTATTACCAACCAGTGCTATAGTTTAAATTTGCACAAAGATTTTCCTCTGTTCTTACTTGCTTGTGGTTTTCCTAGGAATTTTCATTTTGAGTCTAGATTTATTATGACCATATCATCTCAAAGTGAGAATTTTCTTGGAAAAATTATGTAATCGTGAAGTCCGAAGGGAATTATTTGAGCAGGAAGAATAGGAATGTTAATATAACATTAAGGTTGCAAATTTAAACATATCAGGAAACTGAAGTCTGGGTTTTCATCTCAATAATAACTTGCTCGCACTGCATATATATATAGTACTGGATTTTTTATTACTAGATTGTTTTTAAATGTATGGACCTTAAAAATAACTCTATCTAATGTGTGCATATACTGTGTGTGTATATTCCAAATTCTGCTTGTAACTGGTCTTAAACTGGTATAATTGAAAGCAGAATGGGGGTATGAATGGACAAAGAGAACACACTAATTGTCTGAAATTTAATTCAAGCTTTGGGCTAAAACTTTTGTCTGTGATAACACAGGTAAATTCCTCACCAGAGGTTGTTTCCAAGAAAAATAGTGTCTGTAAATGCCTTGTTTATGCATAACATAATTTAAAACATTCAGGGGAGAAATTGTAAGGTGTACACTCCCTCATCCTTCCGCTCCATTATGTTGGAAGAATCCTTCAGATAAATGCACATAAATAATATGTCACACAGTTAGGTCTATTACAATAAACTAATTTAACAAAAAAACAAAAACACTGAAGGCTATTTCAAAGGAGCCTGAGCAAGTCAGGTGCCTGAATTCTATTGAATTTGAATGAGATTTGGAATCCCAACTTTTTTAGGTTTCTCAGAAAATCACTGCCTTAATGGTGCATATACGTGGGTATATTTCTTTTAAAAATAGGTTTAATCCCTCGGGATTGTTTAGTTTGCAAGAGTTCATGAATTGAAGGATTCATAATTTTTTTGGAACCTTAATTTACCATCAAGGGTCTCTTCGTTGGAGTGCAGTTCAAGCTTCGTAAGTGGCACCAACACCTCTGATGATGGGTAATTCACTTTGGCTGTAGGGGGCAGTTTCTTCTAATAAGGGGCATCATTGTAATCACTATGTGTCTGTGTTCCTCAGTGCGAAGGATGGAGTGTTTCGCAGATACCGCGGATCAAGGACGTCAGAGGACCTTCAAGGCTATGTCTTAGAGAGAAAATGGGAAGCCGTAGAGCCTGTAGCTGGGTGGAAATCCCCCTCTTCTCTAATGTAACTGCCGTATAATTTTATCTTAAAAATAACTGGTTTTTGATGTTACTAATAAACGGTGCTAGACAAGGGGTGGGCAAACTCTTTTTGGCCCGAGGGCCACACCCGAGTGAAAAACTGTATGGAGGGCTGGGTAGGGAAGGCTGTGCCTCCCCAAATAGCCTGGTCCCTGCCCCCTATTCGCCTCCCTCCCACTTCCTGTCCCCTGACTGTCCTCCTCAGAACCCCCGACCCATCCAACGCACCCCCCCCCGCTCCTTGTCCCCTGACTGCCCCCTCCTGGGACCCCCGCCCCAAACCGCACCCCGGGATCCCACTTCCTCCTGGGACCCCCGCCCCAGAACCTCCGCCCCATCCAACTGCTCCCTGTCCCCTCACTGCCCCCCGGGACTCCCCCACCCCAACCGCTCCTTGTCCCCCTACCGCCATGCGTGCACCGCCGCCCCCCACCATGCCGCTCGGAGTGGCAGGAGCTCGCAGACCCGCTGCCTGCATGGCAGCCCTGCTGCCTGCGTGGCAGAGCAGGAGGGGGAACAGCGGGGGAGGGGCCAGGGGCTAGCCTCATGGGCCAGGAGCTCAGGGGCTGGGCAGGATGGTCCTGCGGGCCAGACGTTGCCTGCGGGCCATAGTTTGCCCACCTCTGTGCTAGACTGATAGCATTAAAGACTGAAGTCCTTGTTCACTGGAGAAGCACAGCATAGGTATTGGCAATCTACCCTGCTGTGGCGCCTCAGCCCTGACCCTTTGGTGTGTGAGCGGTTTATTTTCCATGCCTATTCAGTCCTTGACATCTTTAAGATTTATATGTTTTAAATACAGAGAGTTCTTTAAGGTGAAAAGCATAACTGCTCAGCATTATTATTAACAGGAATGGCAGTTTTTATGTCCACTGAGTACTGGAATGAAACCGCTTTGTTATGCAGGTCTGCCATATAATGACTTCTGGTCACATGGGCCATTTTGACTCACTAAAAATCTCTGTCATTAAGTGACTAGCACATACATCAACGTGCAGTTTTCCTTTCTTTGTTGCTGAATGGTGGGGGATAAAGCGTAGTGCTAGAATAAGGTATTTTCCTGTAACCTGCTGCATTTACATAGGGTTTGCTTTAAGTGAAAACCACACTTTTCCCCTTAGAGATGGTGATGAAACAATGAATCAGAGATTTGTGTTGGACCTGCGCGTAAGAGAGTCCTTTAGTCATCATGAGTGAAAGTCACGTGAGGTGTCGAGGGCCCCAGCCTTTTTGTGCTGGGAAGGCTCTAGGGATTCTATAGGTATAAGGAGCCTCTCCTGCTCCAGTGTCTGTTGGAGGCTGGGCTGGTGAAGAACCACAGGATCCATGACTGTGCCCTGCATGGGGGTTACAAAAAGGCAGGTAGTGGCTCTTCTGGCCTACTGAATGAAGTAGTGGCTGTGGACAGCTGTGTCTGTCTGAATTTCTTCTCCCAAGCCTCTGCTTAGTGTCCTCTACACAACTTGGCTTACCTCAGGCTAAGTGCAGGCGGGATGACTTTCATCCTATGTTCACTAATGTGCAATATAAGTTTCTCTTTGAAGATGTGATCGGCTGGATGTGATGGATGTTGGAAATTTTACATCCATCTCTTCCATCAGTTTTCATTCAATTTGTACAGTATGTCGTGCATCAAACTCTTAATCCCCTTTCTTTCTTAGGATGCATGGAATGGCAGGTCTTTTTCATCTCTCTGGATGTATCAGGGTAAGTAACACTATTCGCTATTACAGCATTTAAGATCTGAGGAAAAAGTGTGTCAAACAATGTTTTAACAGATATTTGACAGCCTTATACAACTTACGTTTTTCTTATTGTGGCTGGCTATGCCCTTGATGTATTCCTGTGTCCTTGTAACTGAAGGCAGAAATTGTGCTTGGCTAATTAATCGTTTGCCAAAAATGACATTTTAAGGCTGTAGATAAGATTATGATCGATGCCAAAGGGTACTCTCTGTTCAGTGTTATCTTAATATTGGTTAGCAGCCCTAATAAAATGAGCCATCCTAAAATTAATTCTGTACTGGTACTTGGAGGAGTTATAGTCTGATTACTACCATATTGCAGAATATATTTTGCGTTCACAGTGGAGGTAGGATGCCATCATATTCTCTAGATGATTCTCTTCTTAATATTTATATTTTAGGGGTTGATAGATGAGGTTCTGTGGCCTGCAGTGTTCAGGAGATCAGACTTGGATGATCATGATAGTCCCTTCTAACCTTAAAGTCTGAGAGACTGCTTTGTCTGTGGAAGGTCTTGTGTTGGCCCTCTGCACCACGGCCAGAAAGAATTGCTTTATACGTGAGCTTGTTTTAGTGTCATTTCTTTCTCTAATCGTACAAAGCTGGGAGTATCACTTCCATATAACTATGAGAGAAGACCCAAGTTCAAATTTAGAATTTCTTGTCCTTTTTTCTGTTGTAATTTATAGCCTTTTTTAGAACCATTCAGACTTGTCCCATCTAACTACTAACCCATTTCAAACTCTCTGGCTGCCCCATACTGTGTTTTCTCCATTTCTGTAATGCCCTTTTTAAAATAAGGTGGTCAGAAGTAAGCGCAACATTCTAAATGTATCCTCAGTAATTTTTATGTTGCTAGAATAATTCCCTTTTATTTGTCAGAATAAGCATTTAAGCATTCCAGAATTGTACGATCTTTCGCAAGGGTATCACACATTCTGAGCAGGACATCCCCTTAATCCTTCAGCTGCTGTGTATTTCTACTATTTGACCTGTTGTGGATATAGTGGCCTTTTGCTGCTTTGTCCCTCAGTTCATTGCCTTGAATGGTCATATGAAGTAGATTTATAGAATGTACTGCTGAAATATTAATAAGGGTTGGAATCCAATAAAGAAAAAGCAGCCCTCCTCAGAATGACTGACAGACTAGGAGCTGTGTAGTCAGTATAAACAAATCTAAGGAATAAACAAATCAACAGTATAAACAAATCATAACACAAGAACTAGGGTTCACCAAATGAAATTAATAATCAACAGGTTTAAAACAAACAAAAGGAAGTATTTCTTCACACAGTGCACAGGCAACCTGTGGAACTCCTTGCCAGAGGATGTTATGAAGGCCAAGACCATAACAGGGTTCAAAAAAGAACTAGATAAATTCATGGAGGACAGGTCCATCAATGGCTAATAGCAAGAATGGTCAGGAATGGTGTCCATAGCCTCTGTTTGCCAGAAGCTGGGAATGATCGACTGGGGATTGATCACTTGATTACCTGTTCTGTTCATTCCCTCTGGGGCACTGGCCACTGTTGAAAGACAGGATACCGGACTAGATGGACCTTTTGTCTGACCCAGTAGGGCCGTTCTTGTGTTCTGACATTCTTATTTATACAAGTAAAAAAACCTTGAAAAAGAAAATAGAAATGAATTTGGAATTGTATTAGTGACACTGTTAATGTTAGAAATAGTTTTCTAGTATATGCCTATTTTAGACTGTTCCATCTTTCTAGGGTCATTTTAAAAAAAGTCTTCTGCCTAGAATTTCTCATGCTTGGTGTCTAGCCAGATAAATGTTTTTCTTAAGATTACGTTATTTAAATCTGACTTCTTATAGGTACAGATTTGGAATAATGAGATTCTTCACTTCTGGAGAAGTCTTAACATTTATTTTTGGAATATCCTCTGAAAAGATTTAGTTTAGAAACTTTGAATGTGTCCTCAGTTGTCCTCAGCTCAGAGGAGTGCCTGTAGGAACTGGGTGGCTCATTTTAGTTATTCACTACAGGCCAAATTACCTGACTGAAGGTTCAATATAAAAGTTGGAGAATCTGGCTTTATGAAATTTTAAACGTTAAAACATCTTTTAAATCTAGGATAGTGTAGTATGAGGCTACGTTTTAAGGCTATTCAGAAGCTGCAACCCTGAAGAAGGCAGCTGCCTGCTGGAGTGAAAGGTCTTATGAGGTCACATGACATCTCTACTTTGTAATCTGCAATAGTTGCTGTTTGGCTTCTGGGTGGAGATTAAAGTGTGTTTTGACCTAGGAAGCTCTAAATGGTCTGTGTCTTGTCTGCTTCACAACTGCCAATACTGTCACAACTGCCATTATTGGAGACGTTCAAACTGTAGTCTCCTTGAAGTAACAGATGGAGCTGTACCAAGGTGTCCTCCATGATGAGGGCCCCTCATCTTTGGATTTCATCCTCTCACCTATGTCCGGGGTCATTCTGAAATAGCCTGAATTTGTTGTTGATCAAGGCATGTCCATCTGTTTGGGCCTTTGAGGAGGAGAATTATGTATGGATTAGATGTGTAGGGGTAGGATTTAAGGCATTGTGGGAATTTTGTGCTGGATTTGAAGTTTTGAAGACTCTGGGTTTATTTGCAAATTGATGAAGTTGTTTGGGATATGGGTGATAACTTTTGTAATGCTGAATAATGGCAAGGAGTCCAGAGTCCCTTTTATTATCCTTTGGATAAATGCAAATGAAGAAATGGGGTACAGTGTTTTTTTTAAATTAAATTTTGAGACTTGTTTGAATGTAGTCTTCGAAAATATAAATTAAATGATAGAAAACTGCGCAGATCATCCATGGTCCTTCCCACAGCAATCCCCATACCTCAGCTATGTTCTTTACTCCCCTTTCTGATCAGCCACTGGTTGCCAGAGTGCCCATCTTTAGTTCTTGCTTCTGTCCACTGGCATCTACCTAAATAACTTTCACCAGAAAGCACAGTGGGGTGGAATCTTCACACAACCGCATGCTCCCCAGAGTCTCTTCCCCAGTCGAGCTACTAGGAGAAATTCTGAGCCCCTGCCAGTCTCTACCTCCCCACCAATTTGGTAGGTGAGTAAGGAGGTGGCAAATTCTTAAACCCTGTGCCTGGGTGGGAAGGCAGGTGATGGCAGATGGGAATATTGCTTAAAGAGCACCCTTTAGAAGATGGGATGGAAGAAACCAGTCCACAAATACACACACACACGTACATCCGGCATTGAGAAACATGAGTCTTTCCTCCTGTGAGCCTAATGCGCATGGTATTGTGAACAAACCAGTTTTTTTTCTAAAAGGTTGAAGATAACAGAATCCTTGATTTCCCTAAGTCCCATGGTACTTGCTTTCTATTAATCAGGCAAAAACTAGGTTGATCAGAATGCTCTATCAAGCATGCAGTTGTAATGAAGTATGGAGCTGCTCATAAATGTGTCACTAGAGCACAAGCAGTGGGCTTCAGCTTCCTATGAAGGAGAGGCCACATATAGCAGGGTAACTTGCAACCCTTAAAGAAGGGAAGCAGAAAAGTCGGCTTTGCAGCAAATTAAAAGATTGAACTGAAGGGATGGGAAGCTGAGCAGCTGAATTCCACGCAGGTAGGTTGAGCTACTCTTTAGTTGTTCCCTTGGATGGAACAGTGAATGGCATAGCTTATTGCTCCTTCTCGTTCCTTTCCTAGTAGGTGCAAATCTTTTATATGCCATTTTACAGGAGGGCACTTTTAAGATTCAGTGGTTAAATGACTTGCACACTGTTGTGCATCAGTGCATTGTGCAAGTGGCATTGGACACTTGGATGGATAACAAGAATATCCAGAATTTACGGAATATTTTTTTAAAAAGAGAGGTTTCAGAAGGAATATAAAACCTTTTATTTCATGCATTAAAGCCAATCTAAACTATAAGGGATTAGGAGGAGACTTTCTCTTGAGGGCAGTAGATTATCCTACATGTGTGTACTCTTGGGTTTCTTGTACCTTCCAGCCAGTGTTTGAGACAGGGCAATGACTAGGGGTCTGAAGCCGTATGGCAGTTCTTAAGTTGATTAGAAATTGGGGTAGAAGTTCCCTGAATTGTAAACATCCTTGTGATACTAATTGTTGCAGATTTGCGCAGATTACGTAATGAAGTTTTATTTGTTTTACTAGGGCCCCTAACATTGCTAACACTAATGGATCTGCATGATAGTGCTGAGCACAGGGATCAGATCGTTAAGATAATCTGAAGCCTTAAATTTGTTAATATTGTCCTCTTGCTACCCGGTTTTTGAGCAAAAGTAGATGTTACAGGACTGTGTGCTACAAGACCTAGGGAAGAGCGTGAAAAAGATTCAAGTCAGTAATGTGAAGATCACTATATGTAATTATTTCCTTATGACATGGCTTTCCTTTCTTTAATATAAAGGATTAGGTTTACCCTTAAAAGTGCATGCACAACTTGGATACCTATTTTTGCTCATATGCCCTCTTACAAATGTAGGCCCTGTCTCTGTCCCTTCCAGTATGACGAGTGGAGTCTGGAAATTGCATTGTAAATTAGTGATGGAGCCAATATGAAATTTCAGTTCAGGAAGATTTGATATTGTAATACTAGTCACTGCAAGTATTACAGGAAGGAAAAATTGTAGTTTCCTTCCTGAAACAGCTTTTACATGTAGAATTATTAAATAAGGAAAACAAATGGTTTGATTTTTATCACTATCATATGTCTTATAAGAATTACAGTATCAGTAAGCTTAAGTATAGTGTGGAAGAGCGTGAGGGCAAAGGGGGATGATTCTTTTAATGTAATTAGTGGCTGTTGAATGAAAAGTCTCAATTGGGAATTAACTTGAGAAGAACAGTTTACAGAATGGGTACTAAATATGTGTAGTACGAGCATATTAAATCTGTTTTTTTCCCATTTGCAGCAAATTCACAGCTACTTCACAGGCACTCTTGGAATTCATGTCTGGGGTTCTTATGCAATCTTCATTTTAGCCACCCTGTTGATTGGCCTGATCCTCGGTTTGGTAAGAAAGCATATTACATTTTAATTTTCCTCTTTACAGCCAAATGTGAACTCATTGCTTTAAAAATTATCTAGAGATCTTGCTTTACAGTAATTGCTGAAAAAGAAACAGCAAGGGTATTTTATTTTTAATGAAGGGCTACAAGGGGGCTCTTTTGTAATACTTAAAATTAAATGTTTGTTTCAATGTGTATATAGTATTCCACTGAATGCATCCAATAAAGTGAGCTGTAGCTCACGAAAGCTTATGCTCAAATAAATTTGTTAGTCTCTAAGGTGCCACAAGTACTCCTGTTCTTTTTGTGAATACAGACTAACACGGCTACTACTCTGAAACCTGATAGTTTAGAGCCATTATACATACTATCTTCATAGGGTTGCAGAGAAGAAAACATGTCCCATTAATGGCTGCATGTACTGTCACAATAAGATCTTGATACTAAATAGCATCAAGGCACTTCTGTGAACCTTCCTTACCTCTGTGGTGTTGGTAGCAGCTGTTTTGTGGGATACTCCGCAAACTCACCTCACCCCCTGCATCCAAACTTTCTGTATGGGAGGAATAAGAGGCACCCTGCCACCAGCCCCTGAACTAGCTCCCTTTCCCCAAATTGGTCGCATTCATGACGAAGTTTACCACTTACAAATATATTTACCTTTCAGACAAAAATCTTTAAAATTAGTTCCTCTAGCTGCAATGTTCTGAATTCATTTACCCTGCTGATGGCATCACTAACATGAGAAAACTACTGTAAGCAAAGCTTTCTTGGGGCACATTCCCACTCTGGGTAACAGAGCCCAAACTCCAGCTGGATCAGGAATACCTATATAGCTGTTGTTAGCACCATAGTGTGAGCCTTGTGAACCTGAGTCTGTACACCTGGGCTCTGATAAGAACTGCTGCAGCTTTTTTGTGTGTGTGCAATGTAGACATACCCTTCGAGCCCTGCTGAGCACTCATTACTCAAACAATGCTCAGTGGAAGATTTGCCTGAATAAGGAGAGTTGAGTGGAGGCCTTATGTGACCACAGTCAACAGCAGTAGCGGGAGGAGCAGAAAGTGGGTTATACTAGTTAAACAAGGAAGCCAGTCTTCAGATACGTTGTTTTAAAATGTAAACAGATTAGTAATTTATTTTTTTGAACTCTAGTCTTCCCCCCATATTTTGTCAGCCTCTTTTCCTTAACCTTTCAAACTTGCAATCTTTGACTTTTCTCTGTCCTTCTCACCCCTAGGGTTTTGCCAAATCAGTCACTTATACATAATCTTCAAAATCCACTCCTTCCTCTGCATCCATATTGCTAAAACTCTTGTCCATGCCCACGTCATCTCTTGCTTAAACTGTTGCAACTTTTTCCATGCCGTTCTCCATAGTTCCAGTTCATGCAACGCTCTTCCTTGTCCGTAGTTCTGATCTTGGTCCTGTGTTTGAGTTCCTTCACTGTGCTCCTATCTCATTCGAACTTCTCTTCCTCGTATCCACGGCTCTTCATGATGGTGCTTCTTTGTTTACCACTGATTTTCTCTCAAGATCATAGAATCATAGAATATCAGGGTTGGAGGGGACCTCAGGAGGTCATCTAGTCCAACCCCCTGCTCAAAGCAGGACTGATCCCCAATTAAATCATCCCAGCCAGGGCTTTGTCAAGCCTGACCTTAAAAACTTAAAGCTGTCTCTTTATGCTCTGCTTGTCTTGCCAATCCCAATTATATAATTTTATAATGTATTACATTTTTAAACTAGTCTGCACATATGTTCTCTTACTGGTTTAAATGTTGCTGTATTGTTTGGCTTTCTCAAAAGCTAAGTGACAGAAGGTGCAGCAATACTGAATTAGAACGGATCTAATTAGGATTATTAGGATAGATTGTTCACAATTTGAGAGCTATTTTTTTTCCTCTTTACCATTTCCTGTTTAGAGGTTTAGTTTATTTCCCAGTCCTCTACTCTGAGAAAGGAAATTATGGGGGTAATCCTAAAGTTGTCTTGGTTATTTGACAAACCAAAAAAAGATTTGAAAAGAAGTAATAGACATTTAATTATTTTAGCTCTTTTAATACTGTTTCAAAATGTAATGATCTCGTAAATAGCAGTTTATTAAATAGTCAAGCTCTTCTGTTCTGTAAATTGCCATGTAATCACACACCTCTTCCCTACTTTAAGAAGGAATCACTAATCTTGTGTGTGACCATCTTGCAACACTTGTAGAACCTTACAAACGCTTTCCTCTTTTCCATTCCTGTTGTGGGTTTAAATATTATCCATTCTAGAGCAGAGCCTTCTTTTGGCTTCAGTAATTATCTTAAGCCGGGATCAGGACTCATTGGTTCAATCAGATTAGGTTTTATTTGACCTTTATCTTCATGGATGGAGTAAAAATATTCTTTTAAATTGACTAAAATTAAGTAGTAGTAAATAACTTCACAAGATGTACCATTATATTGAAAGTTTCCGTGTTTACAGGTAAATATTTTGATCTTTTACATATCCATCTGATTCAGTTTTTCTGAAAGCACAACCACTGTGGAAAAGATTGTGTATAGTAGGTGGAATGGAGATATATGTAGCATTGTAGTGCTTGAAGTGCCATATCTACCCATACCGTTGCTAAAAAAAACAGAAACAGTGAAAAATAATCTTATACTAATGATTAGTTATACTGAAAGCATAAGGTCACTTTGATTCACTCTGTGAAGTTATAATTAATTAAATTTCAAGGTTTGACTTTTGGTCTTTTTGGGGGGAAAGGAACCCAGATTGAAAGAGGCTTTCTGTAATTTCATTGTGTATGAAGATGTTTGCTTTTAACAGTGGTTCATAATTTCTCTGTTTTGATATTTTAGTCTATATTAAAACTTAATTTCCCACTGTTTCGTCCATGTGTTCCATCCTGGTTTGAGTCCCCCTTGGTGAATCAAAATCAAGTATCTGTGACATTGCCATCTGTTGTCACTGAGCAAAACTGACACCCAAGAGTATTCTGAAATCCCCAGATGGTCACAGAACTACAGTTGCTGAAAAAAGTACTTACAGTAGAGACTTGTACAACATTGGTAACATACCTGTATGCTGAGGGCCAGATTCTGGAGCCTCTTGTGTTAACTGGGTATTCACATTTTCCTTACTTTTTACAGCTGAACTAACAATTACGTGAAAGTTCATAAGATGTCACAATAACCTATAATGACAAATATTGGTGGGAAAAGGAAGACAGACTGAATTAGTCCAAACAAAAAGGCCTAGTGATATAACTCAAGGACTGTGTTAAGATCATGCCTGGAAATGAGAAAGTGTAAGACCAGAAATTAATCAATCAAAATTGGTGTGTTGGATTATAAGGCCTAATTAGTGGACAAAAGAATGAGGGGATGGGCTGTTCCACCCAACATTCCCTTTTGGGCTATCTCCTGGGACCCCAGGCCTTCATCATCCTGATCCTGAGAGAGGTCCTGCCCAGCCCAGGCCAGAGAGGAACCCAGATGACGTTGCCACATCTGCTGGCTCCAGCTGAATCCCAAACAACATCCAGGATGAAACGCGATTGGATTTTAACAATAACAGCTCCACCTTGTCTCAACTAATTTCTTTGCTTTTCTCCAAAAAGACAGTTACTTTACCAACTTTGGTATCATCTAAGGGACTGTCAAACAAGGGTTTTTTTCTTCTAAAAACCCTCTCCAGATAAAGGGAAAGGGAGCGAGGGATGTTGTTAAAATGAAAGCCTTACTTAGTACTTTACATGACCAATGCTTTAACTGCCTTTTCTTCTTTTCTTTATCTTTAATAAAAGGTTAAAAAGACTTTTAATAGTGTGTTTGCCATGGTACTAAGCAGGCCACGGTCTCTGTATACCAAACCCTGAACCTTGTTTAACACTGTTCAGTGTTAGACAGTGACCGGGTTATGTTACACCTTTGGCTCATATAGTCCATCTAAAGTAATACAACAAGCCTTTGCACTGCTTCAGCATTGGAAAGGGGCTATATAAAGCTGCTTTAACTGGACAACTGAATATTCACCTGTCCTCCCCAAAATGGTGTAGCCAGGATCATACACTCACCTCACAGCCCCTGGCATGGAGAGTATGGCTGGAGTAGGAGGCATGGCTGTAGTTTTGTTGTAGTCCAGTGATCTACTGGCAAAATAAGCTTTGTGTGCTGGTTGCCAAGCAGCATCAGGGGCTGAACTAGACCCCTGACTGGCCTAAGAGATGGTTTAAAGCCACCTTTTGGGCCTTCCCCTTAGGTCCTGAGCACAGATTGCTGGGATTGGGGTTGAATAAAGGGCCCTGAGAATTTAATTATAACAGAGCAGTAATTGTATCGAAGCGGTGTATGTATTGTGTGTTTCTCTATCCTTCGATATATACAGCACATTGTGGGCACCAGTGTATAACCTGTGCAAAGATGAATGTCCTGCATTATAAGTTTTATAACATTTAGATGTCTGCATGTTCTTTTAAGTAGTAAATGTACCCTTGCTAACTGGATGTGAATCAAATGGGTGTTTTTTATTAGATTCACAGCTAGCAAGAAACAGAATACATTTATTACCCAAAAATGGATGAAGGTGAAAATTTTCAGCTGGTGGATCATTTGTTTGCCATTACTTCTAGAAAAACTGTATTTTGTACTGACTGGAAGATCTGTTTCTTGAAATATATAGTACCATTTTCTTGTTTTTCTTTTTCTACTGTTTATATATAAATTTTGGTTTGAGCACTTACATGGTGCACTTTGTGAGAAGTGATAAGAGGGTGTTTGTAGTTTAAGTCACAACTTACTCCGACAGCAAAGCCTTGTTTAAAAAACAAAACAAAAAGCCATAGTAGGAGGTGAAAATATTCTATGCAAAAATAACTTGGATAATTATTCAGTGGATAGAAACACTTCATAGGCCTTGCAAATAAATAACCCCCCCTACGCCAGCTCTTTGCTGTAAAGAGCCTCGCTTATTAAATGGCAGTTGTTGGACGTTTCCTTTTCTTCTAGCCTAAGCCATTTCAACGTGCCCTACACAAAGGAAGCAGGAGGAAGGGAACTGTCCGTATAAATACCCTGGCTCCAGCAGCACTTCCCTACAGCACTTTTTAGCTTCTTTAGAATGAAAACATGGAATTCTCACTCATTCCTCAATGTTGAACAAATATTGTTTCGTACCTTTTACTGTCAGTCTTCAGAGGGGGAAAAAGAGATCGTTTAGATAAAGGAAGAGGATGAGGGGGGAAAAAGAGGTTAAAAACATTTAGCTTGGGAATCACCACTTACGCTGCAGGTTCCCAGCAAAAAGAAGACAACCGTCTTGAGTCATGACCCTACTGTTCGTGTTCCTTTCATGGAACATGGATTAAAGTCTCATGCTGAGATTCACTGTAGGCTTGGACACATGGCTTGCCTTGTATACTAACCTTACATCTCTTCTCCCTCCAGAAAACTTCCTGAAATAATTACTGAGAAAGCGCTGCAATGATTTGATTGTGGGAAACTCCATTGATGTTGCACTTGAAATTTTGTCTGAGGCGAATAGGCCATTGCCCTTGCAGTATAGCCACAATAATTAAGTTCTCGATGCCTTTCAGCGGTGCATCAGCATCATTCAGGAGCCTTCTCAGTGCATGTTTGCCATCCAAAAATAGCAAAGAACAATTAGCAATTGTCATAAAAACTGAGTGGCAAAGCAGTGAATTTGATAAAAATGTTGCAACCGGCGTATCTGCTAACTTGGCCTTCAGTGTAGCACAAAACGAGTAATTTAAAGACATAACTGAAGTGTTTCTTACTGGATGTACTTCTCGAGACAGATTTAAGCTTGTAAATCCAATGTTAGATTCTGCTAGCGAAGCAATAAAGGGAAAATTAAAGGATTAAATTAATCAACATGGCATTATTGTAAGATGGTGGTTGAACGGAAAAATATGTTCCTACTTACCGGTATTCATTCTGAGTCTGAAAAGTAACTTGCAGAATATTGCATCCAAATTGCTGACTGTAACCCAGGAATGCAGAGAAGTATAAGGAGGTCTTTGCTCACACAACAAAAAGAAAATGAGAAAGTAGGTCACTTCTATGATGCAAGCAACCTAAACTTTTAGTGTGTTCAGCATGCTACTCAGACCTCTTAGAGGAAAAAATAACATTAAACACTGCCCTCTACAGCACACTGTGGAAGTTAGAAGAGTCTTTGTCCACCCATTGTTGGCTTACTGAACGAGGAGGATAAATACAGCAACTTCCCAGAGATAGGAATCTCAGGAAGTTGTCTGCTTGCATCCCATTCCCATAAATATGTACTGAACATGAGGAGGTCTTTGATGAAAACATAACCTGCATTTTACACCTAGCATCTCCACAGAGAAGCAATGAACTTACAAAAGCAACTGAATACCTGAAGAAGAGCTCTGTGTACCTTGAAAGCTGGTCTCTTTCACCAACAGAAGTTGGTCCAATAAAAGATATTACCTCACCCACCTTGTCTTTGTAGTATCAGTGTTGTCGTCACCTAACACAGTGACGACAACACTGCAAAAAGCAACTGAAAGAAGTTTGTGAGGGAGTTGACAAATTACAGGCTGATATGACTGTTACCTTGTCAGTGGAATTGTGGCTTGATTCACGCAGGACCTTCATCTCCTGAGATCACGAGTTTTTGTGTCTTCAGTCCCTCTTCCAGCTCTGAAGCTCATATGTCCATTAGATTCTTTTGCAGGATGACAGTGGTGCACCATGTAACAGGCAAATGGAATAGTCACGCTGCTATACCTTATACCAATGCGCCAGTTACTCCTGGGGGGATTCTGCGGGACTACACACCTACAGAAAATGTCCTCCCCTCTCCCGTAGATTTCCTGCCTTTCCCTGCAGAAAATAGCAGGGAAGCCGCCCGGGGATGGGTGCAGTTTTTTTGCGGGGACTGCCCACCTCCAAACAGAGGCGAGGCAAAGGGGGGCACATGCCACTGGCCCCCCTCATTCCACAAGCACAGAGCTGCTCAGCCGAAAGAGTCTGTGTCTGGGATCCGCTGGCTCTGCAGCTGAATGCTGCCTCCTGGATCTAGTGCCAGTCGCGGTCCCCTTCTGTGCTGGGAGCCTTCCTGTTTTCTATTCTGTGCAACAGTGAGTGCCCGTGGTGGGGCTGGGTAACGCGGGGGGCGGAATTAGGGAAGGGGAGGCGAGGGGGTGGGAAGGAAAGGGGATGAAATATGGCAGGGGAGGGGAATATGGGAGTGAGGGCAGGGAGATGGAGGGAAAACGGGGATAAGGGAAGTGGGATCCCGGCATGTGGCAATCCCACAGTAGCAGCTGGCCCATTGAACCCTCACCCTGACAAGCCCTACACCTGAACCCCTCCGAGCCCCTCACACCCAGACTCCCACCCCACTGATCCCAAACCAGCTGCACCTGGACCCCCACCCCATCAAGCCCCAATTCCCCAGCACCTGGACCCCCACACACAGCCCCCCCCCCCAGTCCCAGCCACCTTCACCTGGTACCCCCCAACGAGCCACTGTGCATCCAGATCTCCCACTGTGTCGCCCACACCCAGATTGCCCCGCACAGTAACCCCTCACACCACATCTGGATCCCCCCACACTAAGCCTCTCTATACTTGGATCCTGCTGTGCTGAGCCTGCCCACCCACACCTGGCGCATAGGGACAGGGCCCGGGGGTGTTTCTAGGGCAGGCCCAGCCCTTGCACTGTATCAGGACAGGTGCAACCTCACTGCCGAGTCCTTGTAACAGGGCAGGTGAGGGCTTCAGGGTGATCTCCCACCTCAGTGGTGGCGTGTGCTCCCCACTGCCATGCTGGAGCCACATTTATTTATTGACAAATAAAATTTGCAGAATTTTAAATCTTTTGGTGCAGAATTCCCTCAGGAGTAAGCCTGTAGATTTGCCAATGCATTGTGTTTCTATCTACACATGCACACGTTTCATTCTTTGAATGAAGATTTCTTGCCTGAAGTGTCCAAATGTCTGCTAATAGCACTGATCGACTTTGGTGCCTTTAAAAATTTGACCCTAAGTAATTGAGGACCCTTAGTCTCGCTGGAAGTCAGTAGGACTTAGTCTCCTAAGTCACTTAGGTGCCCTTGAAAATTTTACTCTCTTTTTTTAAGGTTTAAGGTTTGCTTTTTCAACAAGTTCTTGATTTTTGTTTTAACAGCATTTAAAGGCCTGTCTACTCTAGGTAATTTCTTACCCATTTTTCTGCACTGATGTTAATAATGTAAGCACTCAGGTAGATGTGATGCAGGTGTCTTTTGATATTGTCATGTGGTGTAGATGCACCCGGAGCATCTTGGGCTTATCACTAATAAAGGGGTGGCCAACCTGAGCCTGAGAAGGAGCCAGAATTTACCAATGTACATTGCCAAAGAGCCACAGTAATATGTCGGCAGCCCCATGTCAGCGCCTCCCACCCACCAGGCCGATGAGCGCCTCTTTCTCTGCGCCTCCTGATCAGCTGTTTTGTGGCATGCAGGAGGCTCTAGGGGGGAGAAGCGAGGGTACTGCAGGCTCAGGGGAGGGGGCAGGAAGGGGTGGAGTGGGGGCAGAACCAGGGGCTGAGCAGTGAGCACCCCCCCCAGCACATTGGGAAGTTGGCACCTGTAGCTCCAGCCCCAGAGTCGGTGCCTGTACAAGGAGCATAGTAACTTCTGAAGAGCCGCATGGGGCTCCGGAGCCCCAGGTTGGCCACCCCTGCGCTAATAGTTCACAGCTACTGTTTCTGCTGTTTGGTACTTCATTGAGGAATGTGCCTTTTTGTTCATATCACTTTCCTGTTTTGTTTTTTTCTCCAGAACTTAATGATTTGCGCAGTAAGCACACTTATTTTCCCTCAGTGGGACCAACTTTACGTTTAAACGTGGTATTTTATGGGTTGTTGTTTTAAGACTCTGGTAAAGGCAGCCTTTCATTTTCTTTCTGCCCAAATAGCCTTCTTCAGTAGAGCTGGTCACGAATTTTTCCACAGAATGTTTTTCTGTTGTTAGGCAGATTTGGCAAAACCCAAACTCTTCAGTGGAAAGTTAATTTTGATGAATTTCCCATGTCACATTTTTTTTTTTGCGAAGTTTCAACATTGTCAAAATGTCCTGTTTGGCATTTTCTAAATGAAAAGGCTGCTTTTTTGGTTTGACATGACTTATTTCCATATGCAAGTTAATATACAATAAAACGTTTTTAACACGTCAAAATCTAAACAAAACATTTCCAAATTGTGGAAACAAAATGTTTAGATTGATCAAAACTGATATTTTTCTAGATTATCAGTTCACAAACATTTGAGATTTTGACTGTCCTGATATGGGACACGAAAATGGTTTTGAAATATCAAGTTTTCTTGGGACAGGAAAGTCATTTCCTGTCCAGCTCTATTTAAGTTGTGCTCTCTATTGGAAGAGAGGAGATATTGGTCCACCACCTACAAGTGTTTTGAATAAACCTCCGGTTTCTTGCACACTTTTCATCTCAGTGTTGGTTTCTTGCACACTTTTCATCTCAATGTTGGCAGCACATGAGTTTTCTATTTTTCTCTGAATTATTTACTTTAGTTCCCAGAAGAAATTCTATAGCTTAGATGTTAAGGAGACAATCAAATTGGATAAAGCTTCTCTGTAAGTCTCTAAAATTTTGTGGCATGGAAAAAAATGTTGTTTTCAATCAGCTTCGTAAAGACCACTGTTCAGTGGATAGAAGACCTATTAATAGATACTCAAAAAGAATGATGGTTTTTAGGAAGGGGGGATCCGCTTCAAAGCTTGATACAGACATGTCTGTTGTGTAGTTCTCTGTTCAGTACTTTATTGTGAACAGCCTGACCTGCTGTTGTCCTGTGAGGTTGTAGTTTTTCTAGGTTGCTGTTTAGGGTTAGACTAACTCATTTTTTGCATTCGTTGTACTGTCTACTTACTTGCTTGTACTGGAATTATTGTAGGATGAGAGAAGCTGAGCATACAGCAATGGAAAGCTAGTAACTTTGTCAGCACCATCTCCTATTCTGCTTCCTCCATTTTTGTGTATTTAGTATTAAGGTTTCCCAGGCTTTGTCCTCTTTATAAATTAAGGCAAGGGGCTTAAGCGTGGATATTTATACTGCCAGTCACTGGTTGTTTTTTGTCCTCTGCTTCTTGGTAAGTGAGGCTATTGGAATTCTTATTGTAGGATAGGAGAAGAGGAAAATGACCCATAGAATTATTTGAAAGTAGTAATTCCTTTCTGAATGTGGTTCCGCTTATGATAGCTGTTAAACCTATCTGAGCCTGTCCACTGCCATTGTTGTTTTTCTCTGCTTTCATCTGTTGAAGAAATTCATCTGTTGCATTTGCCACTTTACTTTTGTGTAGATATAAGTTAGGAACAGATGCGGAGTAATATAAATTCCAAATACTGAAATAATCCTTTACTTGATATTAAGGGTATATTTATAAATGCTTAGAACATGTATTCACCATATCTAACATGGTTAATAAATGAATAGAATGTGTTATAGACCATTACGGTAAGGTGTGATTGTAAAAAAGTACCTGTTTATTAAAATGGTCTAATCATTTATTAACCTTTTATAAACATTCTTAATACAAAGTGTGACCCCTTTCGTAATGTAAAAGTAAGTAATTATATGGGAGAAAACATTAGAACTAGGCCCCTGCCCTGTGGAGGACCAGTACAGCAATGACTTAGTCAGGATGGCACTGTCTTCTTCAAAAAGTCTTCTTATTACACGGTCACCGGTTAAATTTACTGTAAGCTCATAAACCCAGTTCAGTGGTGCAAAGGGACTGATATATTGCAGGGGCTGTGAGATAAGAAATTCCTACTGGTTAAGTTACTGAATTACACTTTTTCTTCTTCTACTCAGATATTGGTTTTGCTTGCAGACTGCCTTTGCCCTTCCAAGGCTAGGTACAGAGAAGAAGCATCCGGTAAGCACTCGACATGCTTGGATATTCTATTTTTGGAAAGATTTATGCCTACTAATGTACATTTTTTTTCATGATAAAACTTTCCTCTAAGATTCATTGATGGCAACTGACTAATCCTGAGTACAGGCAATTCCTTCATGCATGTCTGAGAAGGGTCTGTATTTACTGTTGTAAACAACACTATGATTTTCATGTCCTTCCATCTGAGGAACTCAAAGCACTCTATAAACACCAAAGAGTTTAGCCTTGTAACAGCCTTATTAGAAAAAGTAGTAGTAGTCCCATTTTACAGGCACACAAACTGAGGCTAAAAAACATCCCAAGTCAATCAGGAAATCCATGTTAGAGCCAGAAGTAGATATAGTTCTCCTGATTCCCAGTTTTATGCTTATCCACAAAATTGTCTAATTCAGTGATTCCCAAACTTTAGCAGCCTGCTAAACCCCTTTCACTAAATTGTGAAATCTTATGAACCCACTCCTAAAAATGAATATTTCCGGGGATTTAAGTTTAAATTTCCTCCGCACTCCATGGGGCTCCTGCTGCTGGACCCCGTTGAGCCCCCTGGTCGACTGAGCTCCACTGAGCTTGGGCTGCAGTTTCCGCTGACCGCCGGGGCTTGGGCTGCCAGCCCCAAATGCCTGGCCCCGCTCTCCCTGGGGCTCGGGCTCACTGCTCTGCAACTAGGTCCCACCTGCTGCCTCCAATGCCCGGGGTCCTCTGGCTGCCATTAGTGAAATATTTCTGGCGAACCCCCTGTAACATTCTGCGAACCCCAGTTTGGGAACCACTCGTCTAATTTAAAGGTACAAGCAGTCTTGCTCTCTGACAGGATTTTTCTAATGCACGTTCTGTATATAGGCAGACATTACACAGACTGCACATTGGACCCAAATGAACCTCCCTCTGCAACACTTAAGTGGAAGTTACGTTCACATATGGTCTGCAAGAGTGGGTATTTTGATGCTTAAAGTCACCAAAGATGTAAAAAAGTTGGCGTGATGCAGTTTTATAGTAATTAATTACTTCCGTATCCAGTGTGCCCCGTTTGCAAGTTGGGAAGTTTTCTGCCTCTTACCTCAATACCAGAACTAAATATTTTGCGATCATATCTTAGCTGACAGACATATCTTAGCTGACATATCTTAGCTGACACTTGTTTAGTAGAGTTCATCTCAATCGTTGCTGCTAAAATAGAACGAGAATATTTATTGATTGATTGATTGATTGACTGGGTCTGCAAAGGAGGCAGATGTACCTCAAGACATACTTGGTGCAGATTTGCTGTGTAAGATTTCCTGAAAGGCATACAGTGAGTCCATGGCAGCGTATGATGAGAACTCAGGAGTTTCTGGCTCCCAAGTCCCTGGGACAATCCAGTAGACCAAGCTGCCTCTTACGGCACAACGTGCACCTTTAATAATCTAATATTATTTCATTATCTTTGTCTGTAGTCTCAGCACATTTAAGGCCGAATTATCCCCTCCAGTATATTTAGAATGCTCCATTACTTTAATGGAAAGCAATATGTGCAGCTGAGGGTTGAAACTGCCCTTTAGAAAGGTTCAGAAACTTTTATACAGTAGATTCCGCTTAATAGCTGCCCAGATATTGATATCTGGTTAATAGTAATGTTTTGCTGGGAACCAATCCTGTCCCAATGACTTCTGTGTTAATGGGATTTGGATTTTGGCAATGGGCATACTGCTTATTCAGGGCTGCAGCCAGGGAAGGAAGTGCTGGGACATGTCATTCCTGGCTTCAGCCCCACAAACTTGCCTGTGCACAGGGACCCCACAGGTGGTAAGGGTCTATGAGCTGGGAGGGAGGGAGGCTGCTGGCAGGGCAGTAGCACGCAGGGGGGCTGCTGCATGGTACCTCTCCCTGGGCTCTCTGGGCTGTGTCTTGCTGGAGGGCTGCGCCCAGGGAAGGAAGTGCTGGGATGTGCAGACCCCCATCCCCCAGAGAGTGCAGGGGGAGGTACCGTGCAGCACTGTGGGCCTGCAGCACACCCTGCTTCCTGTAGAAGGCCGCAGCATCTGGAATGCAGCCCCTCTCCCCTCTGCTTCCCTGGTTGCAGCCTTACAAACCTGCCTTCCACTTATTGACAAATGCCAGATAAAAGCAACTTCTTGCTGGCAACCAGCGGGGTCGCTAATAAGCGGAATCTACTGTATATGATTTATAAAGGAGACAGTCCTGCCACCTTGTCAGTGTGAAGATTCTTATAGTAAGGTTCCACTCTACAAAAGTAATGGTGGTAGCAGTGGGCACAAAGCAAAAATCTCAATCCCCAGTGAATATTTAATCATTTAATGGTGTCTAGGTTTAGGTTTGATTCTGGAACACCATATTCCACGAATCTTATCTTGACATAGTTGTACTGTTACCTGGAGGTAAAGAAATTGATTTGTATATATGTATGTGATTTATGGAATCATAAATATCTCTGTAATGTTTGCTGGTAGGTTTTTGGGTTTGGTTCAGTAGTATTGAAAATAATGAACTGAGTGTCTCAAATGCATCATTTAAAGTGATACTGCTAAGTAATTAGGTCCCACTCTGGCCACATTTAAAAGTTGTGGAGAATATACTTCATGTAATATGAAGCCATCCATCACTCTGAGAAACAATGGGAATAGTATATTTATGACAGATTTACACAAATATGTGCTTTTTGTGTTTGCTAGATTGGCTCTATAGCTACAATTACCTAACAAAAAGCATTCCCAGAGTTGCTTATGTTCCAGCTAACGCTTGTAGGATGATGGTGGACATTCAAGGAACTAAATAAAATTGAGCTACTGTTAACTTGTAATCCATTAGGAACAAAATGAAAACAAATATTTTCCTAATAGTAACAGACAATTATAAGGGGGTGGAAGTTATACCTAGGTTTGAGAGTACAGAGAAACAGAGTAAAATAATAAAATGAGATGATGATGATGCTACATTAGAATTACACCAAGGATCTTTTCACAAAGAATATTTTGTAATTTTTGTACTCTTGTGATAGCGTGGTAACAAGAAAAGAGGCCTTAGCAGATGACTTGCCCTATGATTTAAACATTTTCAATCCTTATTTTGTTTCAGTAGAGTGGATTGAAAAGGAGAATGCAGAGCTTACAGCAGTAGAAGAGGTGGAAGAAGCTGAAGAGTTATCAGCAAATGAGTTAGAAGAGGCTGCAGAAGAAAAGAAGGACATTTCAGATGGGGAAGATGGAGCCAGATCAAGTGAAGAGGCCAATTCAAGTGAGGATGGCTCAGAAGAGGACTCTGCCGTTGATGAAGGATCAGGGACAGAAGAGACAGAAGACATCTGTGAACAACCTCCATCTGATTCAGAGACCCAAAGCTCAGTAAGGCAACGTAAAAGCCAGGTGGCTGACAATGGACTATAGTTTTCTTCGTGTTTTCCATAAACTCGGACCAAAGAAATATTTGGGGCCCTTCTGGTCTGCAGCTGAAGCCAAACACTTGATTTGTAGTTTGTGTTTATGTAAAGCGAAACCTCTGCTCTGCATCAGCTGGCTTCTTTCTTCTTTCCTTTTTCTAAGCCAATGTTTGCTCATAGATTTTCATTTTTATAAGCACGCCTTTATATATTACGTTGGCCACGACAATCAAAATCATAAGTATAATTTGGTCTGCTTAGAGACTTAAGGGATAGGGGGACGTGACCAATGGGATGAAAGACTTGGTAATGAGATGCTTGTTGTTCATGCTTGTGCTCTTTTATAGACACTGCTCGAAGCAAGGTGAGGCAAGAGAATCTGAATTCACAAACCTGCATTAACAAGAAGTAGCTTAGCAGGGCTCTTGACTTCCTTTTCTTTCTCTCTGAATATGTTCCTTAAATGCCATAAGAACATCAGGCACATCATAAAACAGCAGACAGAGGCACCTTAATTGTCTTCCATTAAAACAGCTTTGTGTTTAGTGGTTTTGCTTTCATCAACTCAACTGAAGCACCTTCATTATGTTGCTTTTTTTCTCGTTTTTTTTCTGCTGAAGTTATTTTGAAGCTATACCATAATTTTATAACAGTAACTAGTTTTATTCTATGCTTGAAGTGCACCCAAAGCTTCTCAACTGTTGGTTATTCAAAGGCATAGCGCACAAGTCAGCTGGTGATTTTAATAATTTAAGATCATCAAAAAACCTTGGGCTATGGAACATAGACAACTAGATGCTTAAAATGACATGTTTGGAATCTCAGAGGCTGGAAGGGAAATGATTTAGTGAGAACAAGGAATTTTTACCAAAGTGTAACCTTTTTCCTTTAAGATGTTGCAGTGAGAAGTATTTGTGTCTAAAACAGTAAATGCCATATTTCTTACCAATACAAGCTAGTCATATGCAGAGAACTGCAGTATCTTTTTTTTTTTTTTGCTGTTCCCAGCCCACAGTAGTTGGCAGTCAGAACTGCTTTAGTAGTATTAACTGAAAAACCACTTATGGTTTCACCTTCAGTGTACTGGCTTTAATGACGGAAGTAGTGGGGAAAACACATCAGGAAGTGAAAGAAATAGTTTTTGGTTACACTGCTGTCTTTTGTTTACATTCAGATGCATCTTTCGAACTGCATAAAGTGGAAACGGCTCATTAGCTAATCTGCTGACAACACTCCATGCTGTCGAGTTTATTCAAGAGATCAGCATTTTATTCATTCTAGTTAGCATGACTTATATTAAGAATTTTTTTTTTTAATAACCACATCCTGTTACGTGAATGAATATCTGAAGGATAATCCTGTACATTCCCACTTTGGCAGCATGCTGATCCAGATTGCATAATAAGAAGCAGAAAGGTTGTTTACATCTTCTGTATTGCATATTTAATTACCATGTTGCGTAAACCTGGCCATCTAGCATCATTTCCTTTTGTGAGAAAAAGGAGTGTTTTGTGAGATTAAGATGGTTGCCCCCTTGTGTGAAAAAAGGGATATTACCAGTGCACAAAGGTGATTTCTTGGAGACAATCAGTCTTGACAGGGTCAGTTTACATCTGTCTTGGGAATTGTTTTACTGTTAATGTGAAAATTTTATTTAGCAGAAAGCAATCTAACTTACTGTGTCTCACTGTTCTTTAAATGTTTCCAAATGTACAACATTTGCTAATCTAGTATAAATCCTGCAGTCATAGGGCCTGATTCTGGTCTGTTGTGTAAGTATAAAGAGGTGTAACTTCACTGAACTCTTTAGCATAAAGGAGACCGGAATTGGGGCAGTACTTCCTTCTGCATATACTCAGATATTTAGACTGTTCATACAGCCATGAAGATTAGACTCTTTTCTCCAGCCCTCTGGATGCAGAGAAAATAGATGCAGAGAAAATTCTTAAATAGATATGATGGAAATGAAATTGTTGCAGTGCACTAAAATGAGAGCAGATGGCTTGGCTTGCCTGGACACAGTCCCCTAAACTTTCAGAAGTGGTGCTAAGGGCTTCAGCTGTGTAGCTGAGGCCCATTGTCTTTACAGCGATACAGTCAATATAAAAAATTAATTTTTGCCTACCTCTGTTGCAAGATTACTGTAATTGGAAGAGATTGGGGGGGAGAGAAACCATGGTTGTGCTTTTAACAGAGCTGTGTATACTCCATTTCACAATTTCCTCTATGTAGTCAGTTTTCCTTGTTTGTGTAGGTAAATCATACAGCGAGAGGAGAAAATATTTTAAGAATAGGAAAATGAAATATTAAAATCACCAAAACTGGCTAGGACAAGCAGACCAAGGGTCATATCTTCAGTGACCTGACTAAGATTCAAGTTGATGACATCTTCAGTGAGTCATGGATTTAAAACTCTGCTTGACCTGAAAATATAGGGGATTGTGTCCATCATGAAGTCATTGAAAACGTTGATTTGTGCTATATAAAAAGAAAAGGGTGTTCCCTACAGAGTAGAGTCTTGAGTTGCTCCAAAAAGATTTGGAGGGAGAGAAACGTCCATATTAAAAATGTCAAAAAGTGATGGCAAAGATTTTTAAAAAATAAGAGCTTAAAGTTGGCCTCAGAAAGTCATCTTGAGGCATCTAAATTAGAGGCCTAATTTTCAAAAGTACAGAGCATCTAGAACCTCCCAGTTACTTCAGTGCAAGATGCTAGGTGTATAGCCTTTAAAAAAAAACTTTCCTCTCGTTTAGGTGCCTAAGAATTAAGTGAGGAGTAACTTTGTAGGCACCTGTTTTTGAAAATCTTGACATGCTGGTGTTGAAAAATCTGTTAATCTTGCAAAGAGGTACACCTCTGTCTCCATTAACTAAGAGATCTTAACAAATTATATAACAAGCTTATTGCCATACAAGATGCAGGGATTACAAGATGTCCTGAGAAACAACAAAACTTTAATGACATAAACAAATTTCTGCAGTCCCTTATGTTCAAGTAACTCCCATTCAAGTCAAGAAGCATGTCACATGCTTCAGGTTCGGGCTGTAGAAAGCATTCAGTGAAAACCGGTCTAAAGAAGACATGAAATCTCTGTAGATGAAGGGACACAAGCAAGTGGGACTCGTGCCAGAACAGCAAACCTTTAGGCACATACCAAATGGCAGCTGTTCATCTCCCCCCAGTTATGTTTTTTGTGAATCTGACATTCTGTTTGAGTGATGATACATTCATTTTAAGGTGTTTCAAACATCAGACCCCGTAGATGGTGGCCCCTTTATTTCTATATTCCCGCTAATAAGGAAGATTAGTGCTAGCTTTGGTTTGACAGTTGATCTCTTGTACTGCAAATGGAGTTGAAATACAGTGGGTCTGATTATTGTATTTATAGAACACTTAACTTCTCAAAGTGCTGTGCAGACATTAATAACACCTCAGCTTTAAGATTGTCATTTTTCTTTGTCAAATAGACTTGCAGCAAAACAGTAGTGACTCTTGGCTTGTGGAGGAAATCTACTCTTCGGCTTAAGTAACAGGTGGTATTAAAGGGCATTATAAAAGGCAGGTTTCTCCTTAATGAATAATGTGGTAACCGTGCAATAATAGCAGTGTCGGTCTTGAATAATATATGGAAGGCGTGTACCTTTTCACGGAAAAATGTCTTCTTAACCTTAAGACATGTTAGTGTAGTACTGAAATGTTTACGTCGGTATTAGACTTGCAATTTTAGCATCGTCTGTGTTTCTGGGTTATTTAAAGGATTAATACCTCTCATTTGTGCCAACTGAGAAGACTGTCATCTCATCACCTCCATCCTCTGTTTTGATTCACTTTACAGAAGTAGCATTTGTCCTTGCATTTGGAATATAGACAAAATGTCTTTGAAAAGAGGCTGATGTTCACACAATTGACTGAAGTGGTTTGAGTAACTGTAGCACCGTTAACTCTGGTAAGATCTGCTGATGGGGAGTGCAGACTTTTGAAGGGTGACTAGAGATTTTGGATTCCCAGTTTAGAGACTCACTTTTCAGAGGCTGGTGCTCAACATGTTCTGGCAAGTGTCTCAACAAGAGCCTCCAAAAAATGAGGCATCCACAAACCAGTAAGTCAGTCTTGAAATGTTAAGGCTACATTTCTAAAGAGGGCACAAATGAAGCTTTGCCTTTTTTACTTATGCTTCTGATAAAGTTTCAAGTGAAATAAAATCTGTGTAAGCCTTCGACTATAATTACTCTGTTGGACAACATTTTTTGTTACATGGCTTTTTCATGGAAATGTTATGCAAAATTACTTTTTATACTAAAAATTCTGTGGCTTTAAGCCATGGGTATTTGTACTGGAATTCCATATAAATTTTTTATTTATGATCTGGTTCTGGCTAGTTTTTATTTTTCAGCACAATTACATTTGATTGAAGAATCACACTGTGTCTCAAGGTTGCGTTTGTAAATAGTTTATAAAGGATTAATAAATTAAGATGTTTTAATAAATGTTTAATCAATTGTTAGTTTTACAACACTTGCTGATGTTTAAAGCCATCTATAACACACAGTGTGGCTATAATGTGCTTGTAACATTTATACATCATTTTTAACTCTTTAAGTGTTCCATTGATGTGACATCTGACCAGTTTAATACTACAGTCTCCTTACAATTAGCTCTGCAAACCCAATTATGAAGTTAAGAGAATTTTCCGTAACCAACTTCAGGTATGGAAATAAGAGAGCCCTAAGATCTAGTTGTTCTAGTAATTATTTTTAAAGCAACGGAGTTTGTAATCCCAAATGGCTCAGTATTTTGAGATGTAAAATTTGTTTTTATATTCAGTAGGGAAACAGAATTCTTGCAATTCTTTGAAATGCTGACTGTATTTATTCACTGTGGTTGAAATTTGTAGTTTCTTGTGTTGGTGCAAAGTTAAAGCTCACTCTTTGTTCATCCAAAGAGTTGCTAATGTGGGCTGAAATTTCAAGTGAAAGTAAGACAGCTGATGGGTTTGTGTTCTAATCTTCATACAAAACCAGGTTGCAACTAAATTTATTTTTTTAAGGTTTTGCATTTTTCTAATCCAAAACACAGTGAAACATGAGATGCAAACTCATGCATATCAAAATATTCTCATATGCCCTTTGAGTGAAGCAGCTGAGTTTTGTGTAGCTGTCACCTTTTCACTTGCTGTAGATGAGTGATCTTTCTCTTTACATCTGGGCTGCACGTTTCTCAAATTAGACCCATGTGGCTTTTGTGAAAGGGTTTGCTATCTTAACTAAGTTTGGTTCGAACAGTCTCAAAGTCAAATGACCTGTGTGTGTATGTGTGTTTGGTTATAAATCTGACATCAAACTCCTCTCCTTCATTTTCTCTCACCAATCTGTGCTCCCTCCCTCTTTGACTTAATTGACTTCCAGAGAGACTTTCAAATCCAGGTATCGAGGCTCAAGCTGTCTGCATTTGAGGTTCAGTGTGAATATTCTGTTCAGCTCCACGGTTTGAATCTCAACATCAAATGTTTGTTCTCCACTATAATAAAAATGTGGCTAGCTGCAATGTCAAAGGTCAGTGTGGAGTTAGCCTGAAAGCACTATCATCCTAGAAGTTAATAGGGAGCCATTACCATTTATTCAGAGTATAAACTCTGAGCCTAAGTGAAATATTGAGGACAAAGATCTTTTCAATTTGGTGAGTGGCTCAGTAGTACAGGAAAGTAGGGATTTCCTCACACTTTATCATTGCTCACCACAGCTTCTCAGGCACTCATTAAACTAAACTATCGGGGGCCCGAGAGAGAATACTTATTGAGTAACTGAAGCACTCTCAAATCTTTATCAACACTTATAAAATATTAATTCAGTATTCCCTCAGCGTTTCATTAGACAGGCCTGCTTTGTGGAATGGAGAAGGCAGTGTTTTTTTTTTAAATAACTTTTTTAGTAGCTGATTCCTTGACTGGTATATGATGATGTGGCTTTAAATATATATACATTTTATAAAAAATATAAAAATCACAGAATCTCTAGCACAGGAAAAAATATAAAAATCACAGGATCTCTGGAATAGCAGATTATAAATTCCTCACAAATCCTTAATTTTCCTCTTTGGGAATTATGTGGTGGTACTTAGTGGATAAGGATTTAAACCAAGAATTATTCTGTTTGGAGAGTCTGTTGGAAATAAACCTGCTAGAAAAGCTTAGTTCCCAATGGGCATCTCTGCCTTTCTTCTACATTTTTAGACAAGAGAACAGAGTCAGGAAAAATGAGAACAAGAAAAAGGAGGAACAAAAGACAAATCCACCCAGGGTGGTGCTGGAAGGTGGGTGGGGGACTTCATGTATGATTGAGGGTGGCATGGGGGTCACTAGGTGAGCGAATTAGGGGATAACCAGGTGGGAAAAAGTGGAGCTGCTCTCCATTTTCCTTATTCCTTGGTCCTCCCATGCACTGGAACGGACATCCTTGCTGCTGGCGCCACCTGTCTGCCGTTGCGGGCTCATTTACATCATCTGCCTGAAGTGCTGCCCCTACCTCGGTCATGTCAATGACAAATGTTCAGAACACACGTTAAATTAGTTATTTAAAAAAAAAAAAGCCGGAGAGGGTGGAGCGAGGGGCACAGAGAAGGTCGAAAGGTGAAAAGTTACATTAAGGAACACTGCTCTTATATATTACGCTGATGAATCCTGACATCGGCTCTGCCCTAGCACGTGATACTGGTCCTCGCTGCAACCTACATCTAATCTTGCATCCTGTCGTGCCACATATGCATAGGCACCCACCCCTAACAGCACTGGCCTTCCCAAGGCATCTTAGAAAGTTGCTGCCCCTGCCCGTAAGCCCCTGCTGTTCTCACAAGCTCAATCCAAGGTCTTGCATGCACACTGCTGCTTTGTTTATAGGCAGCCTCACAACATGGTGCTGGGAGCTCTGGATTTTCCCCTCCTTTCCCCACCATGCACACACTGTGTTGTCCCAGAGTCCTAAGTTACAATAGTGTTAGCCCCTGGAAGCCAGAGATAAACATCCCATAGACCTATTGGGGGATCTTTGAAAACCTTAACTCTTTTAATCTAGGTACACCGAGGGGCCTCTACCCTGTCGTCAGCCTCTCAGAATTTTTGGCCTGCCCTCTGTGTTGGAACTCTTTGGGGGGAGCCCTTCTCAACGTGAGAGACTCTTTCTCTTGGTAAATTCAGTCTGAAATACAGACAAATGGAGAGGCTTCCCCTAAGCAACTGCCGTAGGAAGGTATTCCTCTTTGTAGTTATTAACCCTCAGGAAAGGAAATGCCACCTCTTTATACTGTAGTCCCTTCCTGCTTCAGACTGTAGTCCCTCTTTCTCCTACCCCATTCCTTTCCACACTCTTGCTTCCACAGCACCCGCATCAGTTCCTGGCACGGCCTTCATTCCATACTCCTCTGCAGCTCACGTTACTGCCTTCTTCCCATGTAAACTCCCCTGTGACCTCAGTGGTCCTGTCACCGTGTTGGAACAAAAAGTTCCGTAAAATATCAGATACAGAAACCTCAAAGCATTTCAATCAAAATGAGACATTTTGAGATTCCCAAATTGAAACATCACATTTTTGGTTTCTCGACCCAACTTGAAACATTTAATTTTTGATCCATTCAACTTCAGTCTGGATCCACCTGAACCATGGTGCCTTGTGCCCCCATTCCCCTCTAAGGGCTGGACTGTTCTGCCATGTTACACCTCCCATGATGCATCCTGGCCACTCAGAGAGGTCAGTCCATCATGGGAAGTACCGGCTGCCTGGCATGACTGGTGCATAGTTTAGAATTAGTCTCTTCATGGTGGCTCAGGTAGAGGTGAAGGGATTTTTTTGGGTGGAAAATAAAACCAAAAAAAAATTCATTCAGATCCACATTTTCCCAAAGAACATTTTGTGTCTGTGGAAACCAGACCACCTTGTGAAAAATATTAGGCCAGAAAATTCCTGTGCTACTGACGATAAGGGAGATCAAACTTCATGATTCAGGGCCTAGGCTGACTGCTGCAGAGGGTCAGGAAGGAGGTTTTTCTCTTGCCAACTATATAGCACAATTAGGTGTATTTTTGCCTTCCTTGTAAGCATCAGACATTGGTCATCATTGAAGGTGGGTCTCTGAACTTGGTGGACCAGTGGTGTGATTCAGTGTGAGAGCTGGTCAAACGCTAACCAAGTGGTATATTTATTTGACTGATAACTTATTTTAATATTTGTCTTTATTATAATATTGTGCTGTATTTAACCAGCTCTTTTAAATATGGCAGGAGGTGAGATCATCTGAAGGTCAATGGACAAATGGCTGGCTCATTTCAGTAGAGAGTAACTGGAAGCAGCTCAGACTTGTTTACTTTAATTTTTACTGTAATAACAGAGTGACCTTTGCCATGGTACAAGGATGCATCTCATGTTAAAAGCAAACCTCCTGATTTGTGAGTTATAATCAATGAGGTAGAATTGATCAGTCAGTAATCAATGTATCATTGTCTGAGGAATGTACTTCCCTGGCAGTGGAACATGGCTTTTCTTGGCTGTGTTGGTCCCCAAAAGTGGCTACTCTGTAGGACGGCTTGCCAGGTGGCACGAGTAGAACATCCCACCCCCTCCCCACCTCCTTGTCTCAGGCCAGTATATTCCTCCATGACACACCCAGAATCCATTGGCATGGGGACTACTGCAGTCTCCCACCGCCTGGATTTTCTAGATCTCCAACACAGAGCTACAGCAAAGCCACCCATCCATCATCATGCTGCTAGTGAACTGGGCAGTAGGAGAGGAAATTAAAATTGCCACTTGCTCCATCAAAAGTTTCAAGTCCAAGAGGGCCTCATTCCCTTTCCTTGCCCCATCTTGGCTGTTTAACTTCACTTTCTAGTCCTTCACACTCACTATAGGCACTGTCCCGCGAAGCAGGCCAGGGGCTCCTCATTCCCAGCATGAGTAGTTGGGCTGCAGGGGCACATGCCTGGGATGTGGGAGAACCAGGTTCAAGTCCCTGCTCTGAATCAGATGGAACAGGGACCTGACCCCAGGTCTCCCACATCCCAGATGAATGCCCTAACCACTGGGCTATTGGCTATAATGAGGCAGAGCTCTCTCTCTTTCTATCTTTCTCCCCACCAAAAAAAAATCCAAAAGCCCTTGCAAAGTGGAATTCTTGTTTTCCAGCCTGCCCTACCCACAACCTCATTCACTGTTTGACTCTATTCCCACCTGTACTCAGTCCTATCAATACAACCCATTCCCTTCCTAGCTCTTTCTGACCTTTCCTTCCAACTAGAAAACATGTATTTTTAAGAACAAGTGAATGTAACATTTCCTCCTGCTTTTTAACACACTTTTTTCTACTCTTCCACTGGAAAAAGTTTTTAATAACAAAGTGTTCCCCTCCGCTCCCTTCCCCCCCCCCCAACTTTTCTTTATACTTTTCTCCCTCTTTTCTGGTGGGAGGAGGAAAAGTGTATATTAAAAAAAGAAAGGGGGGGGACAAATAAAATGAAATTTTCCATAAAATTTTCAATTTTCTTTGAAAATCCATTTTAATGCAGAAAACTTTGACCAAAGAAATTCAACCAACTGTAATGAATAATGATAAACACAAAGAGCCTGATTCTCTCCTCACGTCCGTTGGTTGTACATTGGTATAAAGCCATTCATTTCAATGGTGTTACTCCTGGTTTTACACAGGTGTGAGTGACAAAAGAATTGGGCTCAGATACTGACAAATGATTTACACAAGATATGCACACAGTTCACTTACTCACAAATGCTAGTACACACACTGCAGCGTATGTAAAGTATGTACCCTCAACCTCCTACCTGAAAGTGCAATTCATTAGTCACTAGGGCCAAGATCCTCAAAGTATTTAGGCACCTAACTCCCATTGAAATCAAGGGGAGTTAGGCATTAAATATCTTTGAGGATATGGCTCTAGATAACAGTGGTGGCTAGGGGCATTTGTGGTCACAGAACAGCAGGCTGCTTGTGTATGTCAGCATGGCCATTTCTGCTGTTTGCTCTAAAGATAACAACCTCTCCCCATTCTCTAGTCTGCGGATGACTTCTGCAGATCCACATGTCTAAGAAAGCTCATGTGGACTCTGCTGGATGGCCCCATTCAACGGGCAGCAGGTGAGTTTTTACCAGCTGGTGGTGCAGGAAGTAGACACCAACAGTACAGATATGGCCATTGAGAAGCTCAGCCCATGGTTCTTCCAAATAGCGAGCAACTCTGTTGAACTGCGGAACCTAACACCCAATGTGGAGTATCTCCTCAGAGTTCATGCAGTGAATATAGCTGGAGCATGGGAGTGGTGCAAGCCGTTCAAGGTGAGCAAAGAAACTGAGCTGTTTTCATGGAGAATGAAGCCTGTTCTCGCACTGTTTTATTGGTGTTTAGAAGGATGCTAAAGCTGTAGGCCAGAGGTTCTCAAATGATGGTGCACAGACTTGATCTCCAGAGGCCCACAGAGCCCTATCAGTTGGCCTGGGGTGAGGGAGGTGGAGAATGCACAGACTGAGGCAGGCGCTGGCTGAGAATCCCAAAAGGCTGTTCCTCTTGCAAACCAGCAGGTGAAATGGCGCGGTCTGGGGAACCTGTGCTCTGACTGCGTGTTTCAGTTTGACAAGGCTTGTGCCCTGACACGTCACAAGAGCTTCCCAGGACCAAATCGCTCTATTGTAATGGGAGTGCAAAACCTACACCTGAGATGGATGCAGCTTCTTTCTAAATCACCCTGGTTAAGAAGGAGGAGAGAATGTTACGTTCCCTTTTTGTAATACCCCCCTGTCTTCATGACAGAGTCCTGCAGATTCTGCCAGAAGCCCCTTTCCTGCACTTATCATTCCACCATTTGATCTCCAGGTAGAGGTCACCATCCTTCTGACCCTGTGCGGCTGAATGGTCTCTCTTCAGAGCCCCTCAGCTTCCCCCTGCTATCATCCACCATTCACTCTGCCTGGCCAGGAAGCCACCCTTTTCCCCACCACTGTCAACCCGGCACTGCGCACCTGCCCTCAACTCACAGGTTGCCACAGGGGAAGGTAAAATTGGTGTGTCAGTCCCTCACCTCTCTGTTGTTATCTTAAATTTCAGTTTGCGACTATGGCCACCACTGGGGAAGGATTTTTGGCCCCAGGCCTTGTCACTGTTAGTCTGGCAGAAGGAAGATCCACACAGAAAGTGGATCCACACAGGAAAGTGATTTGTCTAGATAGGCATGGAAGGGAGGATATATACCGTAGCCAATGTTATTAAGGGCCTGGCCAGGCCAGGCCAGACTTGAGATACGTGTAGCTGTGTAAATAAAAGGAGATATGTCTTTCTGATTGAAATGTAGCTCTGGCTGTGCGGTCTCACTGTGTGACCCTGGGCAAGTCTCTTAACCTCCATGTATCAGTTGCCCAGTTGTAAAATGGGGATAATCACACCTATCTGCCTTGCCGTGCTTTTGAGCATAGATTCTTTAACGTTTGCAAGGCATTCTGATGGGGCCCTAGAGAGGCACTCGACCAAAATATCAGAGGATAATTACACTTTAGGCGTGGATGATCGTTCATCTGAGAACTCTCAAAGAACACCCTCCTCTGATTCTGACTCGTGCTCACAGGATTGCCTGTAGAACTTGTCCCCTTTGATTTGCTTCATTAAACAAAGGGCCAATTGGTCCTATCTTTCCAGAAGTGCTGGGCCATACTGTCCCTAATACAGAACGCTGCCTCTCCCTTTGCTAGACTTCCTTTTTAAAAATGGACTTGCCTGGCACTCTGACAAGGGTGGGAGCAGTAGGAACCTTTCTGTGGTTGGGCCCATCCTAGCATACATCTGCCCCTACACTAAAGGCTGATCAGAGGAAGGCTGTGAGAGTTGGCGGGAGGGGATTGTGTAATCACAGGATAGCTGCCTTCTGACACGAGGGTTCTTCAGGGAGCCTGGCTACTCAGGAAGAGTCTGGGGAGTAGCAGAGAGGTGTTAACTCTCTGCAGGACTGGGGGTTCCCTGAGGAGCCCCAAGATTTGTGGGGTGGGGCAGCTACACCCCCTGCAGAGCCTGCATCCCCAACTGGCTGCTTAGACAAGGACTCTGATGTGAACCTCACAACATTTCCTGACCCTGTTCCCCCCCTTCCAGCGGGTGCTATCACTAGTGTGCCCAATTTGGTGCCTCACCCCATCCACACGGGCTGAACTAAACCATGCTCTAGCCTAATTTGGCCACCCCCAAGGTTAAGAGCCACTGCCAGACTCAGCTGCTTGGCTGCATGGATCAGACCTTACGTTGGGAGGCCAGCTTTACAGAGGACCTGGCTCGATACGACTTCAGCCTTGAAAAAGGAAAGCTCAGCTTCTGCCAAAAAGTGGTCGGCAATAACTCAGCTACTATACCGTTGTGAAAGCATTTTATGCTCTAAAGGAACAAGGCCTGTCTGACTTCATAGCCAAGGTGAGTGAAAAGTAAACAAAGAGCATAAATAGGGAAACCTAGCGTTAATATCACTGATTCAGTGATCAAGAGCCCTCGGTAAGAACCTGAATAGAACAGCCTCTCCATTTTAATCACTGAAGGTGCTTGAAACAAGGATGATAATTTTTTTTAAAAGAACATATGATTTCTGTCTTCACTGTCTCTTTAATCCTGGGAAAGGGCAGCGTTCTGTGGACAGCCTGGCTAATCTTTCACTGCTGTGTCACTACCATGGTAACTCTCCAGTGTCTGCCAGGGGAACAAATGAGAAGCAGTGGTAGCTGCAGAATAGGATGTTAACATTGCCTTGATTTCTATCCCCTTTCGACCCCTCCAATTACATCTGAATGTTTCAGCTGGATTGCTCTTTGACTTTTATCGGCCATCTTTGCCCTAGTCATTCCAGCGAGCTCTTTGCTGAGCCTCAAAATGCCATTGCCTCTCCCGAAGGTGACAGCTCAGACCGCGGAGGTCTTATTAAGCAGACAGAAGGAGACGTTCATCCTGCAGGACAGCAAGTGCATAGGTCCCTTAAAATAAAGGAGCCAATTACTTGCAAGGAAGCCGTGTAAGAGCTAGCGTGTATATCTTGTCCGATGCAGCGAGGAGGCTGTTCGGTGCACCGGGCTGTACCTGCAAGAGGCCAAATGATCAGACCTATAGTCAGACAACCAGTTTTTGATGTGCTCTGTAATAAATTTGGAGGTTCCCCCGGGTCAAAAATGATCAGGTAGCAGTAACCACACACCTTATACATCTCATCCGTAGCCTAAGAGGACAGCTGCGCTGCTTAAGAATAAGGAGTGTGGATGGGCAGACTCATAACCCCCCTGTTCTCATGTGCTGAGAAGCCGGATGGGATAACGTGTTCACAGCCAATGCAGAAAGCTCAAAGCACCTTTGCTGGGCAACATAAATGTATCCTGCCTCACTGGCTTGAGCTGCCCCACCCTCTACTTGATGGTCTTGGGTTGCTCCCAGTAGATGAAGCAGACCCATCCTGATGGGGTACATGACAATCTGATACGGATCAGTCCCGAGTTGCCCACGGCATCTGGGACACCGATGTATGATATCGCCTGCTGCCTTCCCAACACAAGACATAACGTGAGCCCCTAAGTGTAGAGGTGTACTGCCACCCTAAGCTAGGTGGTGATGTCACTGAAAAAGCTGCTCATCCCATCCTATCTCCATCCCAGCCTGGTAGCCCCTAACTATGCTATTCAGAAGCATGTCTATGGCATTCGTGTGTGGTAGCATGAATGCGCTGTCCCACATTCACAATATATCAAACTTCTTCTGAAATTAGTTGGACCCCTTCTTCTAAGCCAGTTCCTTACAGCCACAGAGCACAGGTGCTTGATGCCTTCTGCGCCTGACATCATTACAGCATTGCTGTTTGGGGAAGAGGGCGTGTTTAAACAGTGGTGCCTCGCGACTTGCTCTGTAGGCTGGTGTGAGTGACATCTCTAACACCTACATCAGTGAAAGCAGGGCTGCTGGGGAGACGGAAAGAGCACCAAGGGTGATTATACATTTAGTACATTTTTTGAAAAGCATTTCATTCCACCTCCAAGGCAATTTGCTGGGATTATGGCGTATCTTTTCACAGTACAGCAGAGTGAATTATTTGCTGTGAAAATGAACATGAAATAATGTAGCCATCCTTTTCTGCTTGCTGAATGTTCATCTATAATCAGAGGATGTACACAAAGATATATAGATTACATCTACATCAAAAACATGGGACAAATTCCGGCCTATCGCGTAAGTAGCTCCATAATGGAAATGCATGGATATTGCAAATGCAACCTTTGAAATAGCAACGTGCTACTGAATTGTGGCCAGTAATGACCCAGCCCTACCCACTAGCCTTCCTTACCCACCTTATCTCTGCTAGGAACATGAATGATCTGTTTGAGGTGTTTTCATAGTCCCCATTGCTGGGTCAGGGTGGCCTATCCGTACGAACGTGTGGACCACGTTTTCTTATACTGAGGCTCCAACCAGGAGTGTCCTTCCCTGGTCGCCTGTCATGGGACAGCTGTGGAATGCTTTGGGAGGGGGGTTAAAACTGAGGTGGAAGGTCTCTCCTTTTCCTTGAGGATTTTCTGGCATATGGCTCTGTGCACAGAGTAGCCAGAATTTGGTCCTAGGTTTACCTTCTTAGCCAGTCTGGACTGAGCATTCTTCCCTGTTTTGTGTGTGTGGTGAGTTTGTGTCCCATAGTATGGGAGAGGAAGCATTGGCTTGTGCACCAAATAACTACTTAGTGACATAAAGGCAGTCTCGTTTATGTGAGGGTGACTAATGAAAAGAAGTAGTGGGTGGGGGAGGTGGCATGAACAGCTTGAGAAGAGTGGAGCAGCTAAGCTATCTTCACCAGTTTTGGGGCAAATTATCAAGATTATAAAGTGACATACAAAGTACCTTTGAATGCAGCTGCCTGTATTAAAATGCCTGGCTATCACACAGTATTTGTTCTCTGGTGTGCATTGGGATAGATAGCCTGTTTAGCATAGGCTGTATGCTTTTGAAATAAAAAAGGTAGGATACAGCTCCAATTTTGTATCATGAGGGGCGAGAGATGTCAATTAAACCATTCTGGATTTTGCTGGAAATCGACATGGATGTGTGACCTGCATTCCTTAGATAAAATATCTCCTGGTATAATTACACCTACGTTAATATTCATCTCCAGTAATTCCTCTCATGAAAGTTCTCAGCAGATGAATACCCATAAGAAGCATAAACCTCTCTCTCGCAAGCCTCTTAGACTAATCTTCCCTTCATATGGGAAAAGCAATTAGAGACATGCAGCTTTCTCTCTAAGTGCTGTAGCTTTCTTTAAATGTTTCCCAAGACTGACCGTATGGTCAGCACTACCCATCCTGTTCCGATCCCTAAGGTGTTTCTTAAAAGATGTTAGAAAATCCCTGCTGAATTGTTTTTCTCACTCATTGTTGGATGTTATACTCTGGACAGTGTATCCATAAAAAAAAACGATGTACCTTTAAAACAAGACAAAGGCACTGGTTTAAAAAACAGAGTCTGTATCACATTACAGTGTACTAGGAAGTATTGTGATTCAGTTTTTGTTTGTTTGTTTGTTTACTTTGCAGCCTCATTAAAGAAATATAAAGCCACTCTACAATGCAAATGGCCAGGGGACTGGGTGGCTGGCTTTGTTTTTTGATTACGTGCAATTCCTGATTGGATAGCACATCACAAGTAGATACTGCAGCCTGGTTCATCAGCACGTTACTCCAGTTCGAAGCGGGTGTCTCTTCAATAGTGCAGTCATGCGGTGAGAAATCAGGCCCTATGTTGACCTGTGGTGACCCAAATATGTCCTACAGAGCTTGTAGGGAACCTTCAAAGTTCTACTGTACCTCATCCTATGTCTTGGAAGGATAAGATTTTAATTCAATTCTAGATTTCTCCCTCTACCCCAAACAGCAATGGAAAACATCTGCATCAATAACCGACACCCACAGAGCAAGAAATTTGAAAACGTTAAGATACATTGTGCTTGTGAGTTACAATTCTCTCTGGCAAGCTGGTAAGAAGAAATTAATGTTATATAGTCAAAGTACTATGATTTAATTTCTAAATCTTGACTTGTTTTACAGTTATTACGTTTTGGATAAATAACAGCTATTAGGTGAGTTCATTTTATTTCCAGCTAAGGCATAAATCTCAGTTGATTGCACAGTTTCAACAAGACTTTGCAAATCATTACTTGTAGACAATGTCTTTAGGTGCAGTTTGAAAATAAATGCGAATGTTATCTGTTAAAATGCATAAAAGCTAAAAGTAGAATCCTGCCTAATCTTTATTTTGAGACTGCAACCCACAGAAACCACTAGTCCTATCATGCACTGCTCCTCCCAGTATGGAGAGAGATTTAAGGATAAGGGCTGGGCCGGCAAACGAACTGGGGTTGGTGAGGTCTTAATAATGTGGGTGAGCATGGAGTTTGGGCGTGGGGGGGAGGGAAGAGACCACCAGGAGTTGATGGGTGGGGGAGGGGAGCTAGTGAGAGAACCAAGATCACCCTCTCCCCCCCGCCTCCCCCCCCCAAAAACCCTCCCAGCAACCCTCCACTCACTGTTCTGACCCTCTCAACAACCTCTCCTTTTGCTGGGGCATTCAGCCTTCTTCCCACTGGGGTTCTCACAGGGCTGGCCCCCACCCGCTGAGCTTGTGTCTGCAGCGGTGGAATGGGCAGAGGCTTCTGCTGCTCACAGCCCCCCCTGCAGGGGAAAAGAGGAAGCACAGCACCACTGATCTAGGTGTTGGTCAATGAAGCCGTGAGGGGCCAGTTTTCCGTGTTACGGGTGATCAGTAGAGGTGGGATTTATTTGTTACAGAAGTGGACGCTACAGTGCTTGGTGCTGTACAAACACACAGTAAGTACTTTGGGGCACGTATTGTCTCTTACTGTCCGAGTGGACAAGACAGGGTGGGAGAGAGGAAGGATTATTATCCCCTTTTACAAAGGGGGAACTGAGCCACAGGGAGAAAGTCACTTACCCAGGGGCAAGGAGTCTGTGGTAGAACTAAAAAGAAAAGGAGTACTTGTGGCACCTTAGAGACTAACCAATTTATTTGAGCATAAGCTTTCGTGAGCTACAGCTCACTTCATCGGATGCATTCAGTGGAAAATGCAGTGAGGAGATTTATATACATACACAACATGAAAAAGTGGGTGTTTATCATGCACACTGTAAGGAGAGTGATCACTTAAGATGAGCTATTACCAGCAGGAGAGTGGGGGGGCTGGGGGGGGGAGAAAACCCTTTGTAGTGATAATCAAGGTGGGCCATTTCCAGCAGTTAACAAGAACGTCTGAGAACAGTGCGGAGGGGGAGGGGGAATAAACAAGGAGAAATAGTTTTACTTTGTGTAATGACTCAACCACTCCCAGTCTCTATTCAAGCCTAAGTTAACTGTATCCAATTTGCAAATTAATTCCAATTCAGCAGTCTCTCGTTGGAGTCTGTTTCTGAAGTCTTTTTGTTGAAGAATTGCCACTTTTAGGTTAGAAATCGAGAGACCAGAGAGACTGAAGTGTTCGCCGACTGGTTTATGAATGTTATAATTCTTGATGTCTGATTTGTGTCCATTTATTCTTTTACGTAGAGACTGTCCAGTTTGGCCAATGTACATGGCAGAGGGGCATTGCTGGCACATGATGGCATATATCACATTGGTAGATGTGCAGGTGAACGAGCTTCTGATAGTGTGGCTGATGTGATTAGGCCCTATGATGGTGCCAACTGTGCCCACATATCTATTCAGGGGACAACGGGCTTTGTTGCAAGGATAGGTTCCTGGGTTAGTGGTTCTGTTGTGTGGTGTGTGGTTGCTGGTGAGTATTTGCTTCAGGTTGGGGGCTGTCTGTAGGCAAGGACTGGCCCTTCTCCCAAGATTTGTGAGAGTGGTGGGTGGTCCTTCAATATAGGTTGTAGATCCTTGATGATGCATTGGAGAGGTTTTAGTTGGGGGCTGAAGGTGACGGCCAGTGGCGTTCTGTTATTTTCTTTGTTGAGCCTGTCCTGTAGTAGGTGACTTCTGGGTACTCTTCTTGCTCTGTCAATCTGTTTCATCACTTCAGCAGGTGGGTAAGACTTCAGAAAGAGACTCCAAGGAGAGACTGCTGAATTGGAATTAATTTGCAAATTGGATACAATTAACTTAGGCTTGAATAGAGACTGGGAGTGGTTGAGTCATTACACAAAGTAAAACTATTTCCCCTTGTTTATTCCCCCCCTACCCCACTGTTCCTCAGACGTTCTTGTTAACTGCTGGAGATGGCCCACCTTGATTATCACTACAAAGGGTTTTCTCCCTTTCCCCCCCCTTCCGCTGGTAATAGCTCATCTTAAGTGATCGCTCTCCTTACAGTGTGCATGATAAACACCCATTTTTTCATGTTGTGTGTGTATATAAATCTCCTCACTGTATTTTCCACTGAATGCATCCGATGAAGTGAGCTGTAGCTCACGAAAACTTATGCTCAAATAAATTGGTTAGTCTCTAAGGTGCCACAAGTCCTCCTTTTCTTTTTGCGAATACAGACTAACATGCCTGCTACTCTGAAACCTGTGGTAGAACTGGGCATTGAGGCCAGATCTCCCGAGTAGGGGCCTTACCTGTAGACATCTGAGAATCCTCTATGTTTGTGGGTGTTTGAACCTGGATTTGGAGCTGGTTTTGCAAACTGCCTAGATCAGAATTTTTTAGTCTTTAGCACTGACAAGGTCTAGAGTACTGAACAAGACACGCGCGCACACACACACACACACACACACACACACACACACACACACACACAGTCCCTGACCCGAGGGACTAGCCTAGGTTAAGCTTTAATTCATGCATCCGTAGAGTGCCAATATGTTTATTTTGCTTATTTATTCATTTTTTATTTCTTGCTTTCCCTTTTCCCCACGTTGTAGACCTTTTACAGTCTGGATCTGCCCTGAACACACTGGGCACATACCTCAAATTGTGAATCAGAACAGAATGGCAAAGTCCAAAGAGAATGTCCAGATGTGCCAGGATTGTTTGCACATTTTAAAAAATCAATTCAAATGATTCAGATACTTGAACTTTGGAAAAGTCACACATTAATTATTTACAGGCTGAAAAATAGAGCTTAAAAAGAGTGGGATGTAAGAAGAGACTTATCCTGTGGGGTCCGCAAAATGTCTGGAAAACCAGTTTGTGTGGGTGATTTTGAACAATACGCCAAGAGAGTTCTTCCAAAAGCAGTGTACGACTATTACCGGTCAGGAGCAGACAATCAACAGACATTAGCAGATAACGTAGCAGCATTTTCAAGGTAGGACAAAGACAGAGTCACTCTTTAATGGGTTGAAAGTCTTTACTAGGAGCGGAGCTGGTTGGGAAATAATTTTTTTTCCAGCAAGAAACCCCCCCCCCCCCCCCCCCAAAAAAGAAAAAAACAAACCAGAAATGAAAAATTGTTCACTTCCATCGACTTTTTTCTTTGAAAAGAGAAAATAAATTAGTTTTTAAGTAACACTTTTTGTGAACATGGAATTTCTTGAAAATTTCCATTTAATAACAAAAAAAAAAAAAAAAAAGTTTTCCATCCAAAATATTTTTGACAGTGTTTTTTTGACCAGCTCTTACTGGGAGCCCGATCGATTTTTCCACTGCACTCTGTAGAAAGACTCCTATTGACTTCAGTTTGCTTTGGATCACCCCTGGGGTAAGCAGTATTTAATCTGCTAATTGAGATTTTAATTTCTACACTCGTCTTCACACATCTGCCATCAGGGTATGTTTCAGCCTCCACGTTTCAGCCTCCGGCGGGCTAATGAGAGATGTGGGAAAACTTCAAAACTGGATTGCACTCCAGCAAATTTGCAACCCCGGGTAACTGACGCTCATGTTTATTGACTCAGACAAATGTACTAGCAGCAGCAGGCAACAATCCTTAGATCAGTTTCAACCTTCGTCAGATTCTCTTTGCGAGGATGAAATACAAGGGGATTTACATCATATCTCAAAATAGTGAATCACTGCTCCTCCACTCAGTTATTCAGATGACCAATGACGTGCATTCCTGCCGGGCAGCTGAATCAAAGCTGTGCCCTATTGGTGTCCCCAGGGGCAAACCACAAAACCTAGTGCACAGTCTGAGTGGCTGGGTTACGTGCTAGACATCTCTACAAAGGCCAGCCATTACTGTTGGGTCGTCAGAGACTATGTTGGGTGGAGGTCTCTCTCAGGCCTGGTCTATGCTAGAAAATTCGGTTGGCTTACCTTCACTGCTCAGGGGTCTGAAAAACACACCAGAGACCAAAGCTGCTTTTCTATCTTTGCTGTTCTCTTTTCAGTGTGTGTTTGTCATGTTTTGTCTTAAAAAAACAAACAAACCAGGATCAGACTTCAATGATGGCACCAGATCATCTAAACTAACCTTTTCTCCAAAAAAGGCCAGTTACTACCATCTTTTATACGTCTGAAAGACAGACAAAGAGGGGCATTCCCAATAAACAACTCTGTGCGGCTAAAGGGAAGAGAATAAGGGATATGGCTAAAATGAAAACCTTACCCTTAATATTTTGTATTTCTAATGCTGAAACTGTTTTTCCTTTTTCTGTATCTTTAATAAAAGGTTAAAAAGATGTTAATGGTGGTGGTTATAACAGAAGAAAACCAGCCTTAACTTAACATGAAATTTTTGGACCACACTTAGCCATTTAATATAACAGGAAACAAGGATTTCATTAACATCTTGTCCCTTGATGGGCACAAGACACCCCGTTATCATTACAACATATAGAATATAACTAATGCCTATGGAAGACATAACAGGTGTGACCCTGCCTGTTACATCACAGGACAATGCAGATAGCTTATCTCTATTAAAAATAATTAGTCTTCAACTAATTGGAAGTCCCCTTAGGATGTTCAGCCAAAAGGCTCACACAATTAACTGCTCATTTTTTTCCTTTGCAAGTGTTTATTGGCCTATTTATATGTAACAAATATTCTGCATTATATGGGATTAATAACCTTGGATGAGTAAATACCATTATATCAGCTTTTAGAAAGGATGAAATGCAAACTCCATTAACAATGGGTGTTCCCACTGAGGTCAATGGGACTGGAAGCAGGGCCAGTATATTTTTTCAGTGTTACTTTTTATAGGGAGGAGTCTTTACTATTGGGAATTATTATTGGAAAAATCCAAAACAGCAGTTGTGGTTTAATACTAAGAAAAACTGGCTCCATTATGGTGCTATTCAACACTCAAACGCTCCTTTACAAAGGAGGGTAGAAATCCATATCCACATTTTACAGCTGGGGAAACTGAGGCACAGCAAGGTGAAATGACTTGTCCAAGGTCACCCAGCAGGCCAGTGGCAGAGCTGGGAATAGAACTCACATCTTCTGCGTCACAGTCCAATGCTCTCGTCACTAGGCCATCCTGCCGTATTATACTTAATATGTGAAGCTAAGAAAGTCCTTTCTATTAGAATGCTCATTCTCCATTTAGGTGATCCTCAGCTACTTACCTGCTCCTGTGACACTGTAAAATCGAAGAGTTTTCCACTGGTTGTGTGCTAATGTATATGTAATTATTAGAACTTATAAAGGCACCTTGAGAACATGAGATACTCCCATTCCCTTATCTATGCATAGCTATCAGGAAAGGTAGTAATCTGGCATCTCTAAGGGTACAAAGTTAATGTAGTTTGGGTGCTTTGTTTGAGAAGTGCAACCTTAACTGCATTCCTGGATTTCTAGTGTGTATAAGCATTTTTAAACTCTAATGTTTTTGAAAGGTAACGTGCACTCGAAACATGGATAAGTGTCTGCAACCTGAGCTTCACCGCAATGATGTTTTTCTACAGGATTCTGAAGAGTGCCTGTTACATAGCATTGACCATTCACACCGGCAGAGGTTCTGCCCCGTTGTGTTTTGGGGCCTATGGAGAAGGCTGCCAAATATGTTTCAGCCACAAGGCTGAATAAGGACGGATGGTCTTGTGGTTCAGTGCCTGGATTATGGCTCAGGAGTATTGGGTTCTCGGGCTGGGGTCGGGGGGAGAGAAAGGAATCTTACTTCTTCAGCTCACAAAGTTAGTGTTGCAAAGATTCATTAACATTGAACTTTATTTATGAAACCCCTAAACCTCCCATCGCCTTCAATGGAGGCAGAATTAAGCCAATACTTTTGAAAACCCTACCCTAAAAGCACAGATGTCACTTATACCTTGAAGACAAAGGAGTCAGGACCGATTGGCTTTAAAATTCAGGTTTTTTTTAACTGCAAAATAACAGCACAAAATTGAGACCGAATCAGCACTTGGAAAATGTGTGGGAAATGCACAGGTTGCTGATTTGGTACATGATGCAATTATTTAGGTACATGCAGTAAATAGTTTTGGTGCCTTTAAATGTGAATTACTTTGTTGGATCAGTTTATTTTTTTGTCAACTCAATGGCTGCATTAAGTGACAAATGATTAGAATGGTTATCAATGAATGTACTAGCAAGAGAGAGATTACTTTGGGATGTGACACAGGTAATTTGGTCTGGACCATGTATGCTTCTGGAGGAGTGGCACGCACATATAATGGATTAAAAAATGCTTGTTTTCGCTTTTAGGCAATGAGAAGTTTGAGTAACTTCAGATGCTCTTGACATATCAGTTCACCTAGAGTATAAATTTCCACCAGAGATCAGTTCTTATGCTAGTCACAGTAACTTTCTTGTATTCTTTGATTTTTAAGTGATTGTTAACACTGATCAGGAACATGAGTCTGTATTGCAATAAGAACCAGGGGTCACATTCCAATGTCAGGACTTTATTGCTAACAGTAGCTCACTGTTCCTTCAGAGCCCTGGGATAACAGGGTGGTAATTGTTGTAAAGGTGAGATTTTTAAGGTCAGAGAAGATTTTGGGATGTCCGAGCATGTCATCCCTACAGAACGTGACCTTTTTCACCTTGCATTTGTTTTTATCTCACGACACTGTATCCTTCCAAGGCTGTGCTGCCTGGTGATTAAATTCACTCCTAAAGTTTTCTAATTACCAATCAGGACGAACAGAGAATGGATTTTAGGACAAGGTCAGGGTGTCTTTGGCTTGATGGCACTCAAGAAATCAATCTGAAATCTCTTCTTTCAGCATTTTAAATGAAGAGCGGAGGGGGAGGGGACTAAATCTCTGATAACCTGTTGTGACACACTCTGCCATGGACTTTCCAAAGGCATTTGGAACAAGAGACATTACACTCAGGAACATGTACATGGAACAACGACCGCTCGTTTACCAAAGCCACAGCAAACTATCATTGCCTTGTGGCTAGGTATTAAGGTAATTCAAGTGACTGGCCATATCTGTTGGGGAAGATTGAGAATGCAGTCAGGTTCAAGCAGGTATTTATATTCAGTTAAAAAAAAAAAAGCCAGGAATGTTTTGTATTTTAGATAGAAGTTCAAAGGAACAAAGAGGAACATTGCCTCTGGAAAGCCAAAGTACTTCACTGAGTAGCAGCAAGTCACCTCATTTGGCATCTCCCTCTTCAAGAGGTATGTTTGAAGTGGGGGTGATTTATGGCTTGTGCTCACTTACTCTGGTCAGCATCTTCCTTAAGCTTGTCAGGTGTAAATTCTCAGTGCTGAGTGCCTGCTGCTGGAGGATAATCCTATACTCTGTCTAGCACATTTTGGAATTCCATCGCACTGCACTGGGAGACTAAAGAATCTACTCTGAACATGTGCATCATGCTATCTCCCCATCGATAGCAAAGGGTGAATGAAATATTTTCTTGTTTCTACTGCAGAGGGATCTCCAGAGAAGGGGGTGGACATACCCACTATTACATGGCTTGTTTGAATAAATCTATGGAAATTTCCACCTGTCTTTCCCCAAGAGGTTTATAGGTTTTTAATGAGGATACGCTGGCTGCATTTGTGTGATGTCTGTCATCTAAGGCTCTCCAAGTGCTTTGCAAAAAAATGAACGGATTAAATTCAAAACAGCCTGTGAGATCTAATACATTTCCTCTGGGTAACTGCTGAACAGGGCACAGCACCAGCCGTGACAGTTTATGACAGGAAGTGCAGAGCTGTAGAGGGAAGGAAGGTAGCAGAATGAGTTAGAATTTGCCTGGGATAGGAAGCTTGATTTCACAATATGTTTATCTGGCAGCACAGAGCTGGGGCATTAATTAGCACTGACTTAGAGGGAACAAAGGAGAGCTGGTTAAAATTTATTATATTTAAACATTTCAATGACATTTAAAATACTGAAATTTAAAAACCAGTAGGGGAAAATGTCAGTGAATTTTTTTCTCTTTTTATAAACCAAATATAGAACTGATTGAAATTTTTCAGGTTTTGAAATTTCAATGGAATTCAAATGTCAAAAATAAGGGGGGGGGGAGAAAAGAAATTCCTCCTCCCTCCTCTTTTTTTTTTTTTTTTTTAAAACCAACTTTGGAAGGAAGCCACTGTGACCGTCCCCAGGGTACAATCTGGACTGTTTGAACAGCTGTATCCCCTAAAATCTCTGGCCTGGAGTGCCTCTTGGCCTGCTCACACTGACTTCAGCATGCAAATTCACTCCCAGCTAAATAGGTGAGCGCTCTGACCAGTCACTCCTTAATTACATACAGGCCCACACCCGCTAATTCCCAGTCCCAGATCTTCCCCCAGAAATGTGCGTCTTGTCCTGTCCAGCACACTACAGAACAATGCATGCTCATAGACAGTCCGTTTCATCAAAGGAAATCCTATATGCCCCAGCCTTGCTATTCTAAATGGAGTTCCCCTCCACTCTAATCCAAACACAATGGCTAAGATAAAACAATAAGATGAGTTTAACAACTACAGAATGATAGTTTGTTATTACAAGTGACCATCACAGCCACTGAAATCACAAAAGCTACTTTCCATATCACTGAGATATATCGTGGTGGTTTCTCATCCCAACGACTGACAGGTTAGAACCGCGGATCACAGCACATGGTTGTGCAGGCTATATTAACTTGAAAAAAAGAAAGGGGGGGTGCTCAATAGATTATTAAAAAAAGTATACATGGTCTTGAATATATGTCCAGGAAATGCTATTGTTCCAGGGCTGGAGGAACCAAATGTGTCATTTTCTTTATTTCATAAGAATGGGTGACCTTGTAAAACCACTGCTGAAACATGAGCATTGGTCCACCATCTGTCTAGAAGAGGCGTGGGAAAACAACGGCCCACAGGCCACACCCAGCCTGCGAACTGTTTTAAGTCGGCCCGTGAGCTCCTGCTGGGGAGCCGCACCACGTGGCTCCCTGAAGCCGCGGCACAGCCCTGCTCGGAGGGTCGCGGGCTGCTCCACACCTAGGAGCCAGAGATGGGACATGCCACTGCTTCTGGGAGCCACTTGAGGTAAGCGCCGTTCGGAGCCTGCACCCCTGAACCTCTCCCCAACCCCCTGCCCCAGCCCTGATCCCTCTCCTCCGCTCCAAACCCCTCAATACCAGCATGGAGCACCCTTCTGCACCCCAAACCTCTCATCTCCAGCCCCACCCCGGAGCCCGCACCCCCAGCCAGAGCCCTCACCTCGTCCCACACCCCAACCCCAATTTTGTGAGCATTCATGGCCTGCCATACAATTTCTATTCCCCGTTGTAGCCCTCAGGCATTTGCCCACCCCTGGTCTAGAACTTGCTCCCCGAAAACGTTTAAAGGGGAGAAGTATCAAAAAAGGAAACCAAAGAATATTCACTTTTAGGAGCCATGTAATAGTGACAGTAGAAGTCCAAGGGGCTGGGAACTGAGGTTATTCTCCTAAAATGTGGATGTTTATAAACAGCCACACCTCCTGATTCTGCAAATTTAGGCTGGAAATCTCATGAAAATCAGCTTTTTTTAAAGAGAGATTTGGGTACTTCTGCATCTGTTCCTGGCCAGAAATACTGCGGGAGTTATGGTATTTTGGCACGCACGGCTTGATCCTCAGCTGGTGTCCTTCAACAGAGCCACATTGATTTACACCAGCTGGGGATCTGAGCAGGGGTGCTGGAACAATGCATATAGTAGGGGTGCTGAGAGCCATTGAACTAAGCTGTGAGCTATGTATATAATGGAAACCACTTCAGGCCAAGGGATGCTATAGCCACCCCCAGCACCCCTAGTTCCAGCACCTATGAATCTGAGCCTTACAGAATAAAGCACAGCCAAAACCTGAAAGTAGAAGATGGGGTGGGGTGTGGCAAACCTTTCATAGACTTTAAGGTCAGAAGGGACCATTGTGATCATCTAGTCTGACCTCCTGCACATTGCAGGCCACAGAACCTCACTCACCCACTCCTCTAATAGACCCCTAACCTCTGGCTGAGTTACTGAAGTCCTCAACTCGTGATTTAAAGACTTCAAGGTACAGAGAATCCACCATAAAAACTGCCCAAACCATAAGGTTTTGTTTTAAGTTTGCCTAAAAAAATGAGCAAAAGTTTTAGAGGGATTTACATTTTCTGCTCTGTTTTGCCCATCCCTGCTTTATAAGTGCTGGGAAAAGTGGACTTGGAGTGTCAGAGGAGACCAGTTGCAGTAAGGCAAGGAGTAAGTGTTATTTGGTGGCAGTATCATAGAATATCAGGATTGGAAGGGACCTCAGGAGGTCATCTAGTCCAACTCGCCTGCGCAAAGCAAGACCAATCCCCAATTTTTGCCCCAAATCCCTAAATGGCCCCCTCAAGGATTGAGCTCACAACCCTGGGTTTAGCAGGCCAATGCTCAAACCACTGAGCTATCCCTCCCCCGACCCAGAATGCATAGTTCACACCAATCTTCTAGTGTCATCTCAGGCCAGAACAGAAAATGTTCCTATGGCTACATAGAGGAAGTCTCTGTAAACTCTTAAGTTGTAAGTGCTGGAATGGAGAGGATGATAGGGGGTGGGGGAAAGCAGTGTCCCCTTCCTTGCATCCCTCAACCCATTCTTCACCAAAACACAACAATCAGATAGGACAGGGGGAGGTCTTGATGGGAGTGGTAATTCCTTATTTAGTGGGTTGTTAGGCACAAGGCTGAGGGCCATGTCTTATGTGAATGTAATGGGCGAGAAATAGGATAGATTATTAACTCTGTGGGGCAGAAGCCATCTTTTTGTTCTGTGTTTGTACACCCCCTAGCACCGTGGGGTCATGGTCCATGACTAGGGCTCCTATGCAGTACGAGAACGCAAAGAATGCCAGCATAGTTAAAATCACACACTACTTCTTTAGCTCTTGCTGAGCACAATCACTTGAATGAAAGAGAAGGTAACATTTTTCTCTTCCCCCAGGAGCGCTTTCCTGGAGAAGTAGGATGGTCTCATGGGTAAGACAATGCATGGAGATGCAAGCAATCTGGATTTAATTCCTGGCGCTGCTGCAGACCTGGAAAAGTCACTTCATCTCTCTGTGTCTCAGTTTGCCCTCTATAAAACTTGTTGGGTCTACTTAGATTGTAAGCTTCTCAGGGTAGGGACCCCCTCTTACTATGGCTTTATAATGCCTAGCACATTGGGGCATTCAGATGGTACCCTATGAATAACAACAGAAGTGGTGCTTCAAAGGGAATCCACGACTCCCGTGCAGCACGGGTCGCTGGACTCAGCCGTACTACAGAGATAGCTGGGCAGCTTTTAATTAGTTTTCTTTAGTTAAAATTCAGGATCCACAATCTAATAGCAAGCAGCCATCCCAGCATGTGCATTGGCAAGCTACAGATGTGTGTCTTGTCACTGCATGCCAAAAGCACCCAGCCTTCCCTCCTTGTGTCTCCCAATGCACTCCGGACATGCACCAGTACCTACTAATGCACGCCCTCTTGTGGCTTGTCGTAATAATGGCTCGATCTTTACTGTTGTCTTTCAGACCTCAGCCTGTTGGTCACAGTAAGGGTGACTTGACAGACAGCCCAGCGTTAACGTCACCCCATGCATGTTTGTTATTTATATTGTGATATCGGGGGGAGGGGGGGGGGATAAAGGAGGCAGGGAGGGACCAGGACCCCACTGTGCTAGCTGTTGTTCAAAGACTCCCTGTCCTGAGTTGCTTACTGTCAAAGCATGACACTCGGCTTTATTGAGATGTAATACATGACTCTTCTGTCACCTGTTCTGGAACACCATTTCATGGCACGTGGCGGGGCAATGACGACTCACTGCTGTGGTGCCCACTGCTGGTTGTCCAGGGAATTAGCTCTTTCCAGCCCCGGAGTACCCTCTGCCAGCTCATGTCTCGCCTGCTGCTGGCCCCCGGTGTCCCTCCCAGACCCTGGTGCCCTTCACTCAGGGGTTCTGTCCACCACAGCAACCCACAATCTGGGTCTCCCCATTCAGGTGAACCCCCAATGCCCTATCTCCACCTCAGTGACTATTGCCTGTCACTATCTAGCCCCTGCTCACTGGGGCAGACTGCAGTCTGTAAAGGCCACTCATCTTTGGCAAGGAGGATTTGGATCTGCTGCCTCTGCCTATCTCTGGGCTGCCCCTCGGCAGCCCCAGTACCCTTTGTGGGTCCTTATCTTGGCCTGCAGCCTGGGGTTTTGCTAGGCTGGAACTCCCTAGCTCCCTCTGCCCTTCCCCAGCGCTGCTCCACCCTAGGTACCCTCCTCAGCTTCCCAGGCAGACAGGGCCTTCTCTCTCTGCAACTAGAGAGAGACTGCCTTTCCTTCTGGCCCACTGCCCTCTTATAAGGGCCAGCTGGGCCCTGATTGCACTGGCTACAGCTGTGGCTGCTTTCCCAATCAGCCCAGCTTTCCCTCTGCCACAGCCCTCTCCCAGGGCTGTTTTAAGCCCTTCAGGGCTGGAGCGGGGAAACCACCCTGCTGCAGCATCCATTTTGGAAATCTGGCCTTTATAAAGAACCAGAATGGTGTGCTCTGCAATGGTGTTATTTCCAGGCATTGGAATGGATGGGACCCAATGCAGGGGCTGGGAGGGTCATGCGGATTCTGCCAGACTCATTCAAGGAGTAGAGTGTAATTTACCAGTCAGCCCTGCCTCAGGGGGAGTACGTAGGTGTGCGGGAACAGACCATGCAACAAAAGGAACATTTCAATTAATTCCATCCCGCCCCACTTCCTCCAGGAAGGACGTAATCTTGCTGCTGGTACAGATCAGTAGCAGTTGACTTCCCCCTCTGCACTGGGCCATTGCTTTTAAGTAGAGAGGGTGAGGGAAACCAAGCCTGTGCCCATTTCTTTCCCACCCCCCTGCTACTCAAACTTCTCCCCTTTGCCTGACAATTCAAAGAAGCATTTTACAATCCAATGTATTTACATGCCACTCCTCTCAAAATATGCATGGTGCATACCCAGTTAAATTGTCACATAATCGCTCACCTGCTAGGATATTCACTGATCACCTGTCTACTCATTTGTCACTTAATGCAGCCTTTGAGTTGACAAAAATTAAACTGTCAAACTAATTCAGCTACTCCAACAGAGTTATCTTGTAATTTGCATTTAAAGAGCAGCCCAGTGGAGCATGTTCTCCCCACAAGGTCACCAGTGATGATGCAGGTAGCCCATGCCAGGGAATTAAAGGCTTACTTGGGACTCCCTTACTCCCCCTGACTGGGTGCATAGGAAGTAAGATAACCTAGCCTTAAGGAAAGACCATGGCATATTCTAGACAGCCAGTGCATAGGGTGTCAGCCACATAGGGACAAAAGTGCATGAGATCACTGACCATGTTGTACCATTTTCCATTAAATGCTTGTTTCCACAGGGGGAAAATAATGGAGGGAAGCTGAGCTGAGCAATAATTTTTCTTGCTCTCTGACATTGACAGACACCCGTTTCTGCTCTGGGATGGAGACTCATGTAGCTGTTTTGCACCTGCTGGCTGTTTGTTGAATATTGTATGAACAGATAACGTTCTAAGGCCATGGTTCTCCACCAGGGGTACCCGTACCCCTGGGGATACGCAGAGGTCCTCCAGGGGGTACATCATCTCATCTAGATATTTTCCTAGTTTTACAATAGGCTACATAAAAAGCATGGGTGAAGTCAGTGCAAACTAAAATTTCATATGGACAATGACTTGTTTATGCTGCTCTATACAGTATACACTGAGATGTAAGTACAATATGGATATAATATTGATTCCAATTGATTTATAATTGTATGGTAAAAGTGAGAAAGTCAGCAATTTTTCAGTAATAGCATGCTGTGACAATACTTACGTATTTTTATGTCTGATTTTGTAAGCAAATAGTTTTTAAATGAGGTGAAACTTGGGGGTACGCAAGACAAATCAGACTCCTGAAAGGGGTACAGTAGTCTGGAAAGGTTGAGAGCCACTTATCTAATGCTCTTCACCTCTTTCCTCCTTTTCTGATTCCTTTCCTCCCTTGCTTTGTACATTTCAGCAGCTTCACAGAAGCTTGGGATAGTAAATGAAAGCGATGTCCCTCCCTAGCTTTTAACTTACCCCTGCCTACCTTTCAAATAGCTCTCAGGGCTGCCTTCTCTTCTCGATCTTTCCTGACGATTGCCGCCATGAAAGGAAACCTGATCTCATTCATTGTGAGCTGTGAATAACATAGTTAATTTTTTCTCCCCCCTCTCCTTTATGTCAGATTGAGGCTGTACCCACGGATGCTCAGGGATGTGTCTGTCATGGACCTGTCAACTGCTGTCTTAGGGCAGAAAATCAGCATGCCAATATGTGTTGGAGCAACTGCCATGCAGTGCATGGCTCACGTGGATGGAGAAGCAGCTACTGCCAGAGGTAAACCACCACAGCAGAGAAACCCCCTCGAGCAAATCAAAGAGATGAATGGAACGACATTGAGCTTGCAGCTCATGAATCTTTGCTTTGTTTCTTGCTGGTGATTCTTTTCTACAAACGGCTTTTAGTTGTTGCTGTCAGGTTTTTTTTGTTTTGTGTTTGGGGTGGTGTTTTTTTTTTTTTGTTCTCCCTCAGTGTGCAACGGTGATGAGAAATGATTACAGGTGCCTACATATTAATTCTGTCATGAGTGGGTCTAACTGGGACACTTTGTGTGATCAGCATATCTTCCACCATGTTCTCTTTATTCTCTTTCAGCCAAGTAAGTTTTGTGCTTGGTTTGCTATTCCTAAGGGAGTCACCACAGTTATGGCCATATGGTGGCGGTGTCCTCTCTCTGGAGAAAGTGAATAAGGAATTGTTATTTACCCCTTCATATAACACAGGAACTAGAGGTCACCAGATGAAATTAATAGGTAGCAAATTTAAAACAAACAAAAATAAATACGTCTTCACACAACGCCAGGTCAACCTGGGGAACTTGGAACTTGTCATCGGAAGTTGTGAAGGTCAAAAGTATAACTGGGTTAAAAAAAGACTCAGATAAGTTCATGGAGGATAGGTCCGTCAATGGCTACTAGGCACGAGGGTCAAGGATACAAACCCATGCTCCGGGTTTCCCTAAACCTCCAACTGCCAGAAGCTGGGACTGGATGACAGGGGATGGATCCATGGTAGTTAGAAACTCCCACCTTTTGCCTTGGGATGGAGACCACTACAACTGTCTTTGGGGAGTCAGGATTTCACCTGTAATCGCTCCATCACCGTGGTCAGTAACAAACTAACATCAGCAAACAGCCCACGTGCCGCTTCAGCATCACTCCCCCAGCCACCCATCGGGGCACCCCTTTCCTTTGGGCTATGGCTATTCTCTGTGCAGTGCATTACAAGCGCACCGTGGACATACAGACCAGCTGCTCCCTGGGCCTGTCCCCTTGTCCCAAGCTCAGACACTCTGTTGCTGTGTCCCTGCAACAGCAGCAGGTGTCCATCTGCAATGACTCTCCACCATTCCTTCCACAGTAACTTTCTGAAGGTTATTTCCATCGTCTAATGTGACCAAATTACATCCATTTGCATCTGATTTCTGACATCAGGGTCTGTTTCTCTCCAATAGTATCTCTAACACAGGCATCCATCTTTTTTTTTCCATTCAGGAGATATGCAAGAGTCTTTGACAGCACCACATTTCAAAAGCTTCAATTTTCTTCATGTCAGCAGCATTAATGTCCCATGATTCACATCCATAAATCGCTAGGGGAAAAAAATTAGCCTTTTCACCAGTTGCACCTTCATATATTCCGAGATACCACAGGTTTCCCACACTTTCTTAAAGGAGGCCATAGCTGAGCAAGCTATCCCTTGTCTTCTGATTTCTTTGGGACAGCCTCCTCGGTTGGTGTGTATGATCCCAGATACCTGAATTCGTCTACTGCTTCTGTTGAACATCGTTTCTTTTTAAGTTTTAATTTGATTTTTGGAGCTAACAGCTGATGGTCTGACCCACAGTCTGCACTCAAGACAGTGTTTGCTGAATGGACACTCGATCTTCAGTATTGCTATATCATTACATAGTTGATTTGGTTCTTTGGCATATACTCTCATGTATAAATATCTAGGTTGTTGGGTGAAGATGGTGTTTGTAATAACCAAGTGAGCAGAGGAACAGAATTCAGCTAAACACCTTCATCTTTCATTTTGTGAACCCAGACCATTTTCCCCCATTACTATTTTATGAAAGCTTACAGCTCCAACTTTAGTATTCAAGTCCCTAATTACAGCAATGGTATCTTTATGTTGTGTTTTAGTGAGTGTCTCTTCAAGTTGTTCACAGAACCCATCAATCATATTGTCATCAGCTGCTGTTGTAGGGGCATAAACCTGTATACTCAACTTGTTGACAGGCTACTCTCTAAGGTGAATTGTAATGATTCTGTCACTGATTGGATTTTATCCAAGCACACACTATGATGTTTCCGCCGATGACATAAATGCATGCCCATTTTCTCAGATCCTGAATAGTACACTTGTATCCATCCATTGTCATGAAATGACCCCCTACCCTTCCAATGCAGCTCTGAGATTCCATATATTTCTGTCCTACATCTTTCCAATTCTTTGGTCACAATGATGAGCTTCCCTTCATACAGACTCCTCACGTTCCATGTTCCTACTCTGATGATTCATTTATGAAGGTTCAAGTCATTCTTTTCCTTGGTGCAAGGATTTGGTACATCATCATCATAACCACAGCTTGTATTGATGGCTGGAGCCTCTTCTCCAGTATAATTTGCCACACCTTCTGGCTTGGGGAGCTCACTGTCTAGTGCCACCCATGGATTACTTTACCTTTGTTCTGCTATTATAGTTCTCATGGGTGAAAGTACAGAGGGTGGTTTCCCATTGCTTTCTCTCCAGTTTGTTCTCTCCCATCTGCCATTGGTTAAATCATGATTTACCTCTTCTGCCTTCTGATGACATTTCCTTCCTTGAGGTCCTACTACCTTCCTCAAGTGCACATCCATCTGAAGGATTTGGCACTTGCTGAGGTTTGCCAAGTCACTTATCTGCTTCTCAGCACACAGCATTGACCAGCTGCAGGTGGTACCATCTACTGCCATTACACTAGCAGGCTACAAAGCCTGACCTGACCTACGGGAGGTAGGCAGGGGCTTTAGGCACAGAGGGCTGGTCCTTCCCACTGTTGATATGTGGAGAGGAGAACTCCACACCAGAACAGAAAACTCAATTCCTGGTGGGTTTAGGAATTGGGAGCAGAATTTGGGCCTGGTTTTCAGGCTCAACTGGATGCTTCAGCAGTAGTTTGTGGCTAGGCTGTTACATTTATGGGAACAAGGCTAAAATATTCTCTTGTATGTTTTAAGGATGAGGGGATGAACTTATCAGTTCAGTGTGGCCAAGATCTCATTTTTAAATTTTTTTTACTTGTGTTGCCCTTTGGAGCACTTTAGCATTTAGCCATGCACTTCCCATTACAGTAAAAGGGAATTAAAACATGCATAACTCTGGAGATGTACCTGTTGTTTCTTCCCTGCCCTCCATACACTCACACAATCCCGTCTGCCCACAACACCTTGCTCAGCTATAACAGAATTATTTTAGAATTAGGGGCCAGATCCTCAGCTGGTGTCTATCGGCGTAGCTCCGCTGGAGGAGCCGTCGAAGGTCTATCCCATTGTTCTTAGCACTACGTATTAGCAACAATTCCTTTTCTGGCTCCAGTTCCTGAAAAAGTCAGCCAGGTAAGATGAGTATTGGTGGGAAAGGAATTGCCACCTGAGCCAGTTCTGCAGCAGGTATAAATCTGCTGGAGTCCATGGAGCTGCACCAGTTTCCTGGTCTACCATTTTTATTTCTTTTCCTTCCAGATATAGGCACGCTCTGAGACACAGAATGAACGATGGCATGCTCACTGCCATCATTATTTCTCGGTGAAAGAGAGAAGGGACAAATCATGAAGCGATTATATTCTTTGGAACCAAATGAATCCCATTTCAACCGTGACATGGGCCAACGGCTGCAAACGTCGGGGATCTAATGCCAGGCACTAATTTAATGTGTAGGGTCTTAAATCAAAGTGGCCTTCAAAGCTACTGAGCACATGCGTCTCCATCTGGCTTCAGATGAGAACCGTGTACAGCCAGCACCTTTGAAGAGCAGGTCACTTTGATTTACTTGCCTCTATTTAGGCACCCAGTTGTGAAAAATTTGGCCTTTCATTTAGAAACATTCTTCTTTAAAAGAACATCTGTGGGGGCCACTTGCAACCTGATGGCGCTTCAGGGTAACAATGGTTTGCAGCAGAGATAAACATGGAAAAGTGCCATCAGCTTAAATACATGGCAAGCAAACAGGAGCAAATGACAGGTGTTTGTATTGTCGGAGCTACAAAGTGCAGATGGTTGTATAGAAGCCCTGCAGAACTCCTTGAGATTCTGGCAGATTCTCACTGGGTGTCAATCATCTATGGATCAATTTTGCTTCTATGTTGCATCCTTTTCTCTGACCCTTTGTCTGTTTTTCTTTTGTAAACTTCCTGGGACAAAGACTATGACTTTCGAGGTGTCTGCACATCATCATATGCTGTTTGGAATCAACTGTAATATAAATAATGCTTTATAGATTCAGAGATTTTAAGGTCAGAAGGGAATATTCTGATCATCTAGTCTGACTCCTCGTATAAAACAAGCCAAAGAACCTCACCCATTAAGATCTGCCCCAAACCCATGACTTCTGCTTGGGCCATAGCATGTCTTTTAGAAAGACACCCAGTCTTGACTTGGACTCCGAGTGATGGGGAATCCATCATGTCCCTTGTGTGCCGATTTCTAGTCTGAATGTCTCTCGCTTCAGGTTCCAACCACTGTATCTTGCTATGCCTTCATTTGCTAGACTAAAAAGCCCTCCACTGCCAGAAGTCTCTTCCCCATATAGGTACTTACAGAGCTGGAGCAAATCACCTCTTAACCTGCTCCTCAATAAATTATATGGATTGAGCTAATTTAGTGTCTCACTATAAGGCATGTTTTCCAGGCCTCTAGTCATTCTAGTTATCACTCATGATACCTTGAGCTGGCTGAATGATTCTTAACAAATAATTAATTAAAGGCATTTTGCCTCCTTTTTGTTTGTTGGGAACTGGCTGCAAACCGATCACAATTTCATAAGAACGGTGATAGTGCATCAGACCAATAGGTCCATCTAGCCCAGTATTCTGTCTTCCGACAGTGGCCAATAGCAGATGCTTCAGAGGGAATGAACAGGACCGGCAATCGTTGAGTGTGATCCATCCCCTGTCATTCACTCCCAGCTTCTGGCAAACAGAGGCTAAGGACACTCAGACCATGAGGTTGCATCCCTGACCATCTTGGCTAATAGCCATTGATGGACCTATCCTCCACCAACTTATCTAGTTCTTTCTTTGAACCCTGATATAGTTTTGGCCTTCACAACATCCCCAGGTAATTTCCTCAGATTTGTTATTCAAAATTATCCTCCCAACACATTCTATGAATAATTTTTTGGCTGATAGCTTGTTTGCAAGCAGCTTACAAGGGGAGTAATGGATATTCATCCTTTAAGTTGTTTTCATTTTACATGCCAGTCTTGTGGTATTGTTTCTGTTCCCTGACTGGAGGAGCATAATCCTCAGAATCAGGTTTCTGGTGTTTTATTGTGAATTCAGTGTTTACTTGGCCCACATGTTCTGCAATAGCCACTGACAATTAGCTGCTTCTGGGATCGTTCCTCCTGGTAAAGTCCTTTGCTAGAATACTTGCACACAGAAGGGTACGTGAAAGCAGTCAATACAATTCAGCACAAATAAGTCTGTAAAAATGCAAACACTGATTAATGGATTGTCTCCCCGGTATTACGCCTCCTCTACTGGCAGTCGTGGGTCTGTTTATGTACAGCTACGAGAATCCATGCCTTTGTTGGTAGGATTTCAGGAGCCTTTGCTTCCCCATTAAAGTGCCACCTGCTCAAGGAATTTAACCCTTCGAGCACATATTAACAGTTCACATTTATATTGTGGTCATGCCAAGGAGTCAGCCAAGCTGGGGCCCCATTGTACAAATATATAGTAAATGATGGTCTCCGCTCCAAAGAGCTTACAGTCTACAAAGCTGTAATATAGAGCTAAAGTCCAGGGTCATTAACCAGTATTCAGTGTCCAGCTTGGAGCTACTTCTTACTCCTTACTCTGGGCTGTTTGTCTCTAGCTCAGCCTAACCCTATGGACTTACAGAGAGCACCAGGTGTGTATCTCAGAGGCCATGCAATAACTGTTCATGAAAGAGGACCAGCCAGTACCTTTAAGTTTTTGTAATGTGAAAATAATGAACGAGGCTATAAGCAAGGGATAACAAGGTAAAATACCAGCACCGTGTGGGCAAGGTGCATGCATAAACTATACATTTAGCTACATCTCCCATGCTAGAATCCAAAAAATGCCAGTGTCTGTTCCTTATGAAGGGGCAACTTTGAGTCTGGTTCTGTTCCTATTGGAGGATTGAGTTCTATATGAAAAAAGTGGTTAGAGGCACTGCACACAGGGTCTGCTGAGGTGAATTGCAGCGCAGCTCCCCACAGCGTTCCAGGACTCAGTCAATCGTAGCCTTTCTAGTCAGACTAGCCTTCATTGCTCTTTAGCCGTCAGCCTGAATCAGAAACTCTGTAAGAGCAGGTTCCTTTGATGAAGATTTATAGCAGGTTTAAAGATGTATTGCTTCTTGGGGGATTTATTCGCGAGTTAATGGCTTTTGATATATCTCTACAGTTATACAGATGTGTTCCACATGATGGAGCTCTAATACCTTTAATAGATCGTAGTGATTAGAGACCAGAGCTTCCCGCACCCTCCGTTTTCTTAGAAATGGCTGGTCAGCTGACAACATGTTTCGATGTTTTTGGCCTCGGTTACAATGATAGGACATTACTGAGGAAACTGCGACCCATAATGCTGTTAAATGCAACCATGGTAACGCCGTGTTATGGCTGAGATTTAAAATGCACAAAATTGAGGACATTCCATAGTTGATTACCACAGAGCCCAGGACCGACTCGCTTTTAAGGCATACATTAACTGGTATATCCAGCACAGCGATACAAACTACTATCCGCAAGGGTTGCGTTGTGATAGTCTGATGTGCCTTCATTTTGGAATGCCCTGACTCTTGTGCACCTGAAATTTTCAAGCTTAACAGATGATCTGACGTTTAACTGTCCTGAGTTTTAAATCAGAAAAGGAAAAAGCATGATACTTACTCCTTTAAGTGCTTTGAGATCTGGTGATGAAAAGTGCTATATAAAAGCTAGTTATTAGTGGATTTTGTGGTCAAATAAGCCTCTACCCCTGTGGAAGCCTGTGCGGTATCCCCTTTAACTACAGAAACACACACAGGCGATCGCCAGTTGGTGTAAATCAACATGGCTTCAATGGAGCTACAGCGATTTACACCAGGTGAGGATCTGGGCCAGTCCCTTGGAAGATGCAACACTCTGTAACCTTGCAGTCTCTGTAAGATATACAGAAAAAATAGATGTCATATTCCTCTCCTATTGTGAGAATGTACTCTTTCTAGCAGGAGAATGGCTGTTGTGAGGGGTCTCAGGAACCACCCACCTGCATGGGGCTCTCGGCCGGAAGAAGGATGCCCTGTTAGTTCCTTGGAGAAGCTGTTGCCTGGGGACTAAGGATGCCCTGATTTGAATCTCAGTGAGGGATGTGGGAGGGGTGTTGGTCAGGTTGCAGGCACAATAAATCCAGCTTTGAGATGTAGCAACTCTCCTAATTAATACGTCTACTTTGGGTGGCTGGCCACCATTCAGCAGGCACACCGTCATCGGGATGGGAGTCCAAGAGACAGCATGATGCTGACTTTCCAACCCAACAGGTTGTACGGTTTGTAGAATGGGCAGTCTTTGCCCGCCTCTTTGTTTTTCAAAAGCATAGTTACTACGTCTGATTTGCTCACTGAGTTCCACTATACAGAGCATCAGCCTGAGACGGGGGGGTAAGTCATCTCCCCGTGATTCTGACTACTGCTAGATAATGAACCGCTCCTCACCCCACCAGCTCAGCTGGACAGGTATGTGAGGTGGGGACGAGCCAAGGTTCCACCCGTGCTCATCTCTTTCTGCCCACCTGCATGAGGTGTTGATGAGCCAATCGTGCAGCATTTCTTTTTCTCCCCCTGCATCTGCTGTGCACAGGCAGGGGGCGGTGAGTTGCTTATACCTGCTTAGGCTCCTTGGGGGGTCACTTATGGCTGGGCTATAATCTGGCACTTAAACTAACCAGCTAGAAACCAAGGTCAAAGTTTCCCCCCTGCACTCCCCTATTTCGTAGGGAAGGAGGGGAGGTGATTTCCTTAAGCATTTGTAGAGAGAACAGACCTTACACTGCTTTTGTGTGTGAGACTTCTCCTAAGTACTTTTAGTCGACTGCAACTGGCAGATCTGGGTGCCGCATTCCCCGTTAGGTCACCGCTCTTCAGCCGTACTTCTGGAAAATCTCAATGGAGTCATTTTCATTTGTTTGACAAACAATGTCAACACTGGCAAAAATGGCTGGTCTGAGCTAATCACAGCCCCTGCAGCAAACAGAACCATGGGAGAGGCTGACGCAGCCCGCGGCCTTCAGGGTGCACATTTGTGGAAATGTTCCGGAATGACCGCCCTGTTTTTTTTTTTTAGATCAACAGAAACCATTTTATACTTCATCATGGCATATTTTCCCCACTCCATAACGACTTCCTGCACAGATGACAAAATTCATTTTGTCAACAAAATTATTTTAGGCAGAGCTGGCGCAGAGTATTTTGTTGAGCAAGTCATTGCAGGGACCAACCGTGTTTCATCAAGCAAATAACTTTAGGCACTTCAAACAACTTGGAAAACATGGTTATTTCTCTCCATAAATACTGCCAAGTTCTAAAGGCATCATGCTGAACCAACATAATGCATTATCCTGTGACCTAGAGATGATATCTTTAGTGATGGATTTGGGTCTGACTGGCAATTCAGGTTGCCTTTTCCAAAGGATCCCCCAAGACTGGAAATGATGGGAGAACCTCCCTGCAAGAAACAAAGAAAATTAGTCAACCTCCCAAGAAACATACAAGGCAATGAACAACCTGAGTCACAATATGTAAGCCAAACCCCAGGGAACCTTAAACATGCTTCCCCAAGGGGTCTTAACCTAGAGGTCCTGACCAACCTATCTTGCCCATTCTGCTAAATGGGAGTGGGATCCCAGGTAGAACCTGTCTAGGTGGGAGGAGGAACCTGGGAAGGTGGGCTGCTAGTATGAAAAGGGTTAAGAAATGCTGTGTTACCTCTCACCATGCTCCTTGGTGGGGTTTTGGCCCCACTTCTTGGTTGATCTGGGCTCATTAAGCTTTAATCTGTCCCTTTATCCCATTTTTAAAATTGAATTCCCCAGCAGAATCACAATTGATTATTATCTATCATTTATGTTGTGGTAGTGTCCCAAGGCCTCTCACAGGCCTCAACTGGATCGGAGCCCCTTTGTGCTAGGCATAAACATACAGGGCTCTGCCCTACAGAATTTACAGTCTGAAATTTACAGTCTGAACCTGAAAAGACCTTCATGCGTGCCCAACTTTAGGGCAATTTGAGTAGCCCATTTGACTTTAATGGGAGTAATCAACATGTATCTAGTTAAAGACATGTGTCAACCAGAGTAGGATTGAGGCCTAAAAGACAAGAAGTAAAAGGTAAATGAAAAACAAGAGTGGGTGGGCAGGATAGCAAAATTAATCTGATGTGTAAGCTCTGTCCAAACGTCTCTTGCTAATACAAGAGTGTCCCAAGTTATTGTGGATCCAGGAATCGTTTGCATAACTAAGCAAATAAAAGCACATTCTGAAATTTAAGGGTAAAATATAGTTGCTGGAGTAGCTAGTTTCATCTATCATAAAACTGTTGCTAAAATAAAATACTAGAATGGGGTGCATATTTCCAGCAACAGCTAGATTATCAAACCTGACGGGACCATTGCGATCATCTGGTCAGGCCAATATGCATGTGCGATGGGTTGGACAAGCCCCACACTGGGGAGGTAAAGGTTAAAGAGCAGCTCTGGGCCCAGAAAGCCCTGCCCAGCCACCCTGCTGGCCAGGCTCACAGTGGAGGCTGAGCTCAAAAGGGAGCAGCTCAGCTCAGACAGGGCAGATGGAGCAGGGGAGCCGTTGTGTGGTGCAGGGTCCTACCAAGAATCCGCAAAGGCCCTACGCAGCTGGGCCCCGGCCTCACTGCCAAGGCGCCCCAGGCCTTTGATGATGACAAGATGTGACTGAGAGAGGAAGGCCCTTTGGAGCACAGAGAGGGAGGACTCCAGGAGGGACTCAGAGGCGAACCGGGGATGCCAACAGAGGAACAGAAGCAGGAGTAGGAAGTGGCTCAGGGAGCAGGCATAAGGGCACCTGCCCCCTTGGCCGCACATTTCAAATGATTGTTTCATTGGGCCCTGGGTTGGAACCTGGTGGAGCAGGGAGGGCCCAAGTTCCCCTAGACTGTAGACTCCAGCCATTGACTTTTCCATATATAGTTCAGATGAGGCTGAAATTTTGTGAGAATTTGGCTCTGTTTAATCCAGTTTGGCACTATTGAGCCCGGATTCAAATTTGAACTCAAACCCTAACCTAAACCTAATCTGGATCCAGATGTAAACACAGTCTTTCCAATTCATTTCCATATATATAGTTGAACTGAAATGTTTATTAAAAATATCCAAGATCTTTTGCTATTAACAGAATATACATGAATGTAAATAGGGTAGATTATGTTCATTTACTCATTTGCGGTTACACTTATGTCACCAGGGTTACAGAGGTATAACTAAGGGCATGTCTATATGGTAGGATAATGCGCTTTATGGGGCGGGGGTGATTTCTAAAGTGCACTAATGTGTTGCACGTTAATTGGCCCGTGTAGACTCTGCTGGTGTTCCAGCTCCCCCTGTACTCAGTTCCCAAGTGCACTTTAATGTACAGTGGAGTCGCATCTTACGCGGGGGTTAGGTTCTAAAGTCAGCACGTAAGGCGAAAATCGTGTATAGTCAAAATTACCCTTGAAAATCCTTTAAATCGCCAATGAAATACAGTATACTGTACATGGTTTTGTGTATACTGTACAACCCCATACAGTAATATGTATAAATGTATAATGTATACAGTAATGTACAATATATAATAGACTACATATGCAAAATATGATTTTACAGTACTGTATTTTTAATTACAGGGAGTAATTACAGGGGGTGATCAGGGCTTGATGTCAATCCAGGAGACGGAGGTGACTGAGAGCTTGGGTGATGGAGAACGAGTCGTAGACGAAGTGGTTGGCTCTGGTTCAGCTCAAGAAGTTGATTGCATAGGCTTATCTGCTGCTGGTTGTTTTTCCTTGAAAAACATGGTGATCGGCAACTGTCGCTGTTGTCTCTTGAGCTGCTCAAACATTTCTTGATACGGTCTCAAATCGTCTGTAATACTACGTGTGATTTTGAGGCTTCGTTCCATAGAGGGATCGTATTCAGAAATTAAATCATTCAAGTGTTTTGCTGCTTGGAACACTGCAGCAAATTTATGAAGATTCCAACTTGCTGGCTCTTCCTGGTCGTCGTCATCATCTTCATCTTCTGTAGACGATTTTATCAGTTCCTCTAACTCTTCGTTAGTCAATGTTTCTCTATGGCTCTCAGTTAATTCTTCAATTTCTTCCTCAAGGATGTTGAGGAAGCCATCACCACACACTTGCCTGGTCACCTGAACAATGCGTTTCACTTCTTTGTCAATGGTCGGGGAAACCCTTAAAATCATTCACACATGCCTTCCATCGGTTTCGCCAACATGCATTGACTGTTTCAGGCTTGATTGCATCCATTGCCTGTTTAATATAAGTGATGCAATCGGCAATGTTGAAGGACTTCCAGCACTCCATCACATTAAGATTGGGATCAGCATCCATAGTGCTACGTATCCGTGAGACGTAAGCCTGGTGTACGTGGCCTTGAAACAGCGAATCACGCCTTGGTCGAGAGGTTGGAGGATGGAGGTGGAGGTGGTATTGTGGGGGAGAAAGACAACTTCAACGTCATTATGCACAAACTGGAGTGCCGCAGGGTGGCCAGGAGCATTTTCTATGATCAGCAACGCTTTAAAGTCAAGTCCTTTCTCTTCGAGGTACCGCTTGACCTCCGGAATGAAACACTTGTGGAACCAATCCAGACATAATGCTGCCGTCACCCAAGCCTTTTTATTTGATTGCCAGAACACAGGCAGGAGACTTTTGTTCTTGCCTTTTAGGGCACGGGGATTTCCAGCCCTGTAGAACAAGCTCGGCTTTATTAAATGCCCAGCCGCATTGCCACAAAACAACACAGTCACACGGTCTGTAGCTGCTTTGAAGCCAGGGGCTTGTCTTTCTGATTTCGAAATGTAAGTGCGGTTGGGCATTTTTTTCCAGAAGAGCCCAGTCTCGTCAGCATTAAAAACTTGTTCGGGAAGAGAGCCCTTTTCTTCTGTGATTTTCTTTAATTGTTCGGGGCAGGCTTTTGCTGCCTCTTCATTGGCAGATGCAGCTTCACCAGTAGTCTGCACGTTTTTGAGGTTGAAGCGGTTCCTAAAACTGTTAAGCCAACCTTGGCTGGTTTGAATTCCTTCTCAGCAGAAGGCTGTCCCTCTTCAGCGGGAGGTTTGAACAGCGTGTAGAGGCTAAGAGCCTTTTCCCACAACATGTTGCCATCGATAGGCACACATTTACGGTTCATGTCTTCCAGCCATAAGTTTAATGCCTTTTCAGTCTTCACTAAAGTCTTACACGCACCTGGCTCGTCACCTTAGCAGTTATTGGAGCACTTGATGCCACAGCTTGACGAATTTCTCTCTCTCGAATCTTGATAGCACGGATGCTAGATCTGTTGCGGCCATATTTACGCGCCACGCTGGAGACCGACATACCGTCTCTCAATAAGTCCAACACAGCCAGTTTTTCCTCCAGCGTTGGAACAGATCGCTGTTTCTTCGGTTGAGCACCAGATGAAGTAGTTGGCTTGCGTTTAGGGGCCATGCTGTACGAAAAATACGTATCTTTAAACACTAGAATCACACTCAGCGCGGCGAGATGCTCACACTATGAGAGGCACGCGGGAACTGAGACCGACTGAGGGAACAGCAGATTCATGTCTCCCATCTCACGCTCACTGAGTGGAATGGTGGGCGGAATCGCCCGCACTATTTACAGGTCTCTTTTTTTTGCCGAGCGCATATAGTTGAATTCGCGTAAATAAAATGCACGTATGATGCGACTCACCTGTAGCATTGTTTCAAGCAGAATTAATTAAAGCATGCTAGCAGAGTCTATATGGTCCAATTAATATGCAACATGTTAATGAGCTTGAGAAATCATACCCCCATAGAGCACATTACCCCACCGTGTAGACAAGCCCTAACAGAAAATAAATAACTATCTAAACACATCTGAATGCAAAATATTTACATTCTCTGCCATTATTAGATTTCAGGTCTGCTGTAGCTGAGTTACCAACATTTACAGGCCATGATTTCACAAAACACTTATAGCGGAATATAGAAAGTCAACTAAGTGACTAAGGTGCCTAACTCCCATTGATCCCAGTTGAGTCTGCACCTTGACGTCTTTACCTCAAAATTTGAGGACTTCGTTAACTCAGCCTGAGGTTATGGGCCTATTACAGGAATGGGTGGGTGTGGCAGTTTAGCCTGAAATTTGCAGAAGGTCAGGTTACATTATCATGATGGTCCCTTAAAGTCTGTGTATTTATGAGCCTAGCCTGCTTAGGCACTGTTGATTATGACACTTTTAAGCAACTAAATTTAAGCATGAGTACAGTCCCATTCATGGCAAATTAACGCGTGTGCTTCAGTTCTTTGCTGGATCTGGGCCAAAAGTGAGTTCTACCTTGAGAAGCTGCTGGTTTCTGAGAGATTCCATCATGATTTGGTCATGAGTAAAAAGATTTTTCTTTGAATTGCCAGTCATGTGAAATCAAGCGAGGACCTTAAATCAATCTGGATTCTTTCTTACACATTGGGCCAGATCATGGCTCAATTTAGACATTATGAAAGTGTTGCACAGACATTTCTTTTCACAAATATTGTCATTAAGTTTTTTGGTAGGAATATTTGTTGACATGGTGAGTTTCAAGGTCATATTGCGGAATATTTGCTGAAAGCGAATTTCAAATATGAGAGGATTCATACCAGACCCTGAACTGTTAAAATGATTCTCATCTAATCAGGTGACAGAAATGTACTGTGTTACTTGCATGTCCCACCAAATCAGTTTGAGTTTTGAATATTTTCAAGGAATTGCTTTGTGAACCACCTGTCATTGAGACCAAGAATTATTCAGCATGTAATTCTGGGCAATGGAGCCATTGGCAGAAGTTGTTATCCGGTTGCTGCTAATTTGTGAAAAAAATCAGAGGCAAAGTTTTTCAAATAATTAATGATTTGCACTTTATAATTTTCTGGGCAGGCCAGGGAGTAAAAATGTTTGTCTATCATTTCTCTCACTGGGACAGTGCAAATGCAAGAGACCCATCTGCTGCTGTTCACTTTATACGTTTGTCCTTCTACTGAGTTAAGCCAAAGGAGAATATAAATAAAAACAAATGCTTAGTAGATTCTAATGCATCATAGAATCATAGAATATCAGGGTTGGAAGGGACCTCAGGAGGTCATCTAGTCCAACCCCCTGCTCAAAGCAGGACCAATCCCCAATTAAATCATCCCAGCCAGGGCTTTATCATAAACGCCTGTCTGATATCTATATTTATCCTGCTTCATGGATTCTGTAATTTACGCTTCCCTCTGCCTGTGCTTCATGGAGTAGCAAAACTTGCAAGACAGAAGACCAAAGCATGCTTGTTTCACCGATTGAAGGCTACCTAGTGGTTGTGGGAGGGTGTAACCAATTTGTTTGAATAAACTGTTCATAAGATGGCACTTTGAGAGATTTGTAATCCTTATTTAATCAAACGTCGTCATAAAGACCACTTTTTAGGGCCTGGAAAGTATGGAGATGAGGTTTTTGGACAGAGGTCCATTTACATGAAAAATATGTATACTGTAGTGCACCAAGAAAAAAGCAGGCTCTATCTGATATTTTAGAGCTTTACGGTGGGTTTCCCTCTATTTTACATTGTGATAGATTGCCCTGTTAGAGTCATAAAATGTGATTGTGCGAGGTTAGTTGGTTTGTCAAGCACCCTGGGGTGGAAGTCCCCTCTGAGCAGAGAGCTAGCACACAGCTTGGGCACCACTGAACCCCTATGTGGAGCTTTTAAATGATGCATAACTCTATAGCTAACTTTCTGCACAGGAGGGATTTTTCACCCACAAGATATTTAAATTCGAGGAGGAAAAAGCTCAAGAGGCAATGTGGTCTAATAGACAGGGAACTAGACTGGGAGGCAGGAGACCTAGGTTGTATTCCCAGCTCTGCCACTGACCTGCTATTTGGTCTTGGGCAAGTAACCTCTCTTTTACCTCCTACTCTTTGTGTGCCCACTTTCAGGGTATATCTTCACTGCAGGAAAAAAGGTGTGTTCTGAGCCCGAGTGAGCTAATTTGTGTGACAACAGCAGTGGAGACATGGCTACTCTGCCTTTAACTTGGGTTAGGTGCTTTGAGTCCCGCTCCAGACTTCCCTACAAGCTTTAACTTGAGCTGCTAACCTGTACTGGAAGCAGAGACGCCGTGTCTTCACTGCTGTTTTAACCTGGTGACTCCTGCCAAGTAGCCAGCTCTAAAAGGGTCCAACACTTAGAACAGGCACTAATCTAACTTCTGCTCCTCAGCTTGCAGGTCACTGGGGACAGGGATGATGCTCAGCTCCTGGGCCACCTCCACCATCGAAGAAGTTGCCCAGGCGGCTCCTGATGGCCTTCACTGGCTGCAGCTTTATATCTACAAGGACCGGGAGGTCACCAGGTCGCTTGTGCAGCGTGCTGAGAGAGCAGGCTACAAAGGAATCTTTGTGACGGTGGACACGCCGCTCCTTGGCAAGCGCTTTGACGACGTGCGAAACAAATTCCAGCTCCCCCCGCACCTCAGGTACTTACCAGCCTGCTGCTCTGGAAAGCCCATTTTCAGCTAGGACATATGCACCTGTTGCTGCTGCTCCTGCAGTGTTGTATGTTGTTTTGGGTCGTTCCCTTCGGGGCGAGGGGAGGGCAGGTTCTTCCAGGTTAGGTGCATCACATTTTCCTTTATGACTCAGGAGCTGAGCAAGCTTCCTCTGTCGTGCTCACCCCTGCCACCTCTAGGAGCGTACTTGAGACCAACACTTGTGTATCAGTGGAAGTATTACAAGTGGTGGGGAGGGGGGAAGGGGAACTCCTCCTGATTAAAAACAAACCAATCTGGATCTTGCAGTGTAATGAGTTCGACTGGAGAAAGAGGATCCAGTTTCAGGAGGCACCATGTTCAGGGTGCCACCAGGGGATCTGAGGAATCCACGCTGAGTCAGGTTGCTGGCTCTCATCACATAACGCTAGTAGCTCAGTGCACATAGCGAAGATCTGTTTCCTCCAACTCTTCCTGTTTGCTGCGTCACTTACTGCTAATGAAACAAGTCTTACCTGTGAGCCTCTGCGCGGTCAGACTGAGTAGAACATTTCTGAAACAGTTTGTCATCAAGGTAATTCCACAACTTGGGAAAATCTGCTTTTTCATTGAATTAACCCTGTAAAACCTTCTAAAACCAGAGAATTATTTTAAACACTGAAATAGCGTAATTCAAATGGAAAACACAACAAGACTTCCATGTAGCTTTTTGTTTCAGAGCCATAGGTGAAATTCTCCAGGATGATGCTTTTGTCAAGTTATCAGATAACTTTTTCTTGGCTTCAGACTTTCAACAAAGTTTCAGAGTAACAACAAGGTGCCATTGTGCACAGAAATGTATGTAAGACAACATTCATTCAAGCGTTGATCTGCATTTCAGAGTCCAAGAAAAACAACAGTTATTGCTAAAATCGGCTCCATGGTTCTGTTTTTTCCTATCCACCCCACAAACCAAGTGCTGAAAAGCTGGATCTTACTTGGAGAGGGGAGGGAGGAGGCAGACTGTTCCCTTCTCATTTTCTTCTAATGCTACTATTAGAGTGGCACAATAAAAGCCTAAAACCAGGTGAAATTCAGCTAGTTTTAGGTACGGACAGAGAAGCGAAACCAGCTGGTTTCATGTGAAAATTGCTTGGTTCTTAGAACTGTTCATTGAAATGCAAAATGAAACTTCCTGCCGTCAGAGAACGGGCCCAGTTTCTGAAAAGGCAGAGTTGTTTGGTAGATAGGGCATTCGAGTGGGCCACAGAAGAGCTTGGTTCTATTGCTCGCTTTGCCACTGGGTGACTTGGGTAAGTCTCTTGTCTATTAAGACAATGAGCATTTTGGAGCAGCGCCTATCTCTTACTAGGTGTATATACAGCTCCTAGCACAGCAGGGACCGCTTAGCATCTCTGGGTGTTACCATAATCCAAGTAACAACAGTATACGTTCTGGTATGAAGTGCCATGGATTTCTTTTGTGTTTCACAAGGAAACTAGAATCAACTGATTCAATGTCGTGCTTGTTGGACAAATGAAATGATGAATCTTCACAAGGCTTTGCAAGGCTTCAGGACTGTGAAACCTCCTATACCCATATGCAAGGCATAGAGCTTAACAAAACCCAATGTGATCCCCCTCACCATTTTGGAATGCTAAACTGTACAATACTGTTCAGCCACTAGGTGGCACCATGTGCAACATCCCTTACTTGAGTTAGTGTAGCCATAAGCAGGAGTGCATTAGAGGATGGTTATGAAATACACACCTCTGGTATATCTCTCAGTGTAAGAAGCTTTGTAGCCAGTCCATATCTGGTATAAGAGCCTGATCTGCTAGTAGTAGCCCTGCAACCTACTGTGTACAAGAAATACATGACACACCCCTCTTCATCTTACTTAAAAAAACAGTGGAAGCTTCATTTGCTCAAACTTTCCAAAAATATTCACTTTCAGGCAGTGACCACGCAAGGAAAATTTCAGTCCAAAAGATATTCATGTTGTTGTAGCCATGCTGGTCCCAGGATACTATAGAGACAAGTTGGGCATGGTGTTATTTTTTATTGGACCTACTTCTGGAGAGGGGAGGAGTTAGTCCAATAAAAAAATAATTACCTCAGTCCCAAAGGTAAACATTTCAGAAAGTTACATACAACTGTAAAAAGGGGTGTTTGAATGGAAACTGTTAAGCAACCTTCATTGTTAGCAATTGCTGCCACTCCCACTATAATGCTAATGAAGCCTTTGTGAGCTCATCTGATGAGCCAGCCTATGAAGATTGAACTGGGGAAATTCCCCTTAATATCCCTCTTGCTTCAAGCTAACTCTTGAAATGTAAGTGGGTTAACTAAAGCTTGGTCCACAACTAAAACTTAGGCTATGTCTACACTTCAGACCTTACAGTGGCCCAGCTGTACCACTGCAGCTGTGCTGCTGTAAGATCTCCCTCTATGCCGGTGGGAGAGAGCTATCCCCCGGCATAATTAAACCACCCCCAACAAGTGGTGCATCTACCACCGACATAGCACTGTCCACACTGGCCCTTTTGTCGGTGAAACTTATGTTGGTCAGGGGTGTGTTTTTTTCACACCCCTGACCAACGTATGTGCTAATGTAGACAAAGCCTTAGGCGGGCCTAGCTGTGTCCCTCAGAGCTGTGAGACATTTAATGGCCTGGGCAACATATTTAGGTTGACCGAACCCACACTGTATATGCAGCTAGGTTGAGGGAAGAATTCTTCCATTGACTTAGCTATCGCCTCTAGGATGTGGATTACCTACATGGATGGAAAAAAAAACCCCTTTCCGTTGAGGTAGGAAGCATCTACACTACGGTGATACAGCGGCACAGCTGCAGTGCGATAGCAGTGCCACTGTAGTGTAGACGTGGCCTCATTGTCTACACTACAGTGCTGTAGCTATAGCTGCAGTGCTCGTAGCATGGACATACTCTTAGAGATACCTAGGCCAGATCCACTGTGAGAAATCCTGGCTGCACTGAAGTCAACAGGCGTTATGCCATTGACTTCAATGAGATCAGGATATCACTTGTGTTTAATGGGCTTTGGATTAGGCCCTAAAGGAGCAGCTCTGGTCCAGCAGAATGAGCATCTATCTATTTTAGGTACTTATATGGGCCCGGTTACCATAGTATCTGCGCTCCTCACAATTTTTACTGGATTTATCCTCACAATATCCTTGTGAGGCAGGGTCATGATGTTATCCCCATTGTACAGATGGGAAACTGAGGCACAGAGAGACTTGGTGACTTGTCCAAGGTCACACAAGAAGCCTGTGGCAGAGAAGGGATTTGAAGCCACCGTCCTAACCACTGGGCCATCCTTCCTCTTCATAGGTTCTATTCCTGACTTGCTGTTGGACTGGGGCCTGATCTTACTTCCCTTGAAAGCAAGGGGAGTGTTGTTATTGACTGCAATGACAGTAGTATAGGCCCTTTGTATGCAAGCTATGAGACACATGACTGGCCAATTTTTTTCGTTGATATCGAATACTACCCTAAATGCTAGGATATGTGCCTTTGCTAACTGTGTATGATGGGGTGTATCTGAGGTCCCCTGCTGGAGGCCTTGCAGTCCTACCACACCGCGTTCCAGAAAAGGAGCAGTGGAGGTGACTCCTCCAGGCTTCCTAGAGTGGCTTCATGGAAGCAGCCAATTAGAGAGAGGCTGCAGGGGTAGTCAATCAGAGCCCATCAGGCTACTATAAAAATCAGCTGCTGGACAGATCAGACCAGTTGCTGGCTGGAGCCTGAGGAGCAGAGAAAATGCTCCTGGCTGCATTTTCCAGGTTGCAGCAGTTCCAGGACTGGATAGAGCACTGCCAGCAGGGACCAGGGGAGCAAGGAAGATGCTCCTGCTGACTGCAGGGGCTCAAGCAAGACTTTATCCCTGAGCTAAGGGTGAAGGTACAGGTGAAGGGACAGTGGGGAAGTGGCCCAGGGAACACTAGCCACAGAATTAAAAGGGATGCAGCAGGTGGCTACTCTTTATAGGGTCCCTGGGTTGGGACTCAGAGTAGTGGGTGAGCCCAGCAGCAGGTACCCTCCCCCCCCCCACCAGCCACAGGTGGAGTGGCCAAAGCCCTGGAGAAGGGGAATTTACACAGGCCCCAGGGAGCTGGCTGAAGACCCCAAAGAGGGTCAGCATTTGTGGACTTTGATAACCCCCTGGAAGGGGACTGAACTAGTGGCTTAGCTGAAGAGCCGGGGCCAGTGAACCTTGCTACCGAGCGAAGAGTCTCCAGGGAGGGAGTCCTGGGGGCACTGCTCTATAACAGAGCAGGGAGTATTGAAAGCTAGCCCAGAATCGGCTGAGAGACAGTTGAGAACCAAGCCCAGAGGTAGGGCGAAAGAGACCAACTGAGGGTACTGGGTTAGGCCCTGTTGGACTGATTAAGGACTGAGCCCAGGGACAGGGCTACAGATAAAGACATAGCTAACGGCACTGTGAGAGGCCCTGTTAGACTGTGTACCCCAGAAGGGGTTGACTTGTGTTGCACACCTACAGACAGTGTGTGACTCGGCCGGAGGGCTGAGTCACTGAAAACCTGCTTGAGAAGTTAACAGCCCAACAGGTGGTCACTGCAAGTGACGCAGCTAGAGAGAGAGGAGGATAGGAGGCACTCACGGGAGGTGACCGGCCCCATCACACTGTGCAATATGAGCCCCGATCCTGCCACAAGATCTGTACCAGTGAAGGGATCTGCTGGCATGGAACTCATTGCAGGGCGAATGTGGGTTTTTAAATGTGTTTTTTTCAGTGTCATTTTCTTTTGTCTCTGTGTAATGTTAGAATGAAAAATTTCGGCACCAACGATTTGGCATTTTCCTCCGAGAAAGGCTACGGTGAAAATAGCGGACTGGCTGTTTATGTAGCCCAAGCAATTGATCCGTCCATCAAGTGGGAGGATATTACATGGCTCAGAGGACTGACATCTCTGCCGATAGTCGCTAAAGGAATTCTCCGAGGTTTGTAGCGGTGAAGGTTCAGCAACAGGTTCTCGTGAGGCTTCCTTTATTTAAATCAACCGCTGATAGAAAGAAACACTTTTATGTTACTTTATTGGCACAGATTTTTCTGTAGAATTAAATGGCAAGAATGTGTTCATAGAATAGATATAGAGTGTGCATGATTTTCCTTTATCTTTTAAAAAATATTCTTATAACATAGGCCACTGTAACTTTAAGCATATGCTGAAATCTCATGGATTTTAATGGGGATTACATGCATGCTTCAATGATCTGCTGAATAGGGAGGAGTTGCCCAACTGAAGCCTTAAAAAACCAGCTGAAACAAATGGCTTCTTCTTCCTAACTGGGGGCTGGCTTGGGAAGTGCTAACTTTCTTTCCGTGTTGACCGAGTTCAATGGGAGTTGAAGGGCATTTTCTCTGCCTTTCTTTCTCATGTAAACTATTCTACGGCATGCCTCATTGTGCTATGGGAGTCTCTCCCAATGTTATGAAGCATACACATAGATTTTATATTGCTCTGTCTCTTCCTTCTGGTCAGCAGGGACTGGGCGTCATTATTTTTCCAGTTGTGGGAAGGCCAGGGCAAAGATTTGGGTTTTGTAGTAGGCACTGAAGGCATTGTCGGAGGTCTTTGATCACCTGGCCAAGAGATGCTCATCGCCTTCAATGATTGGGCCCTAGGAGAGTGCAAGCTAACAAAAATTATATCCTGCTTCTGCATCGCACAAACCAGCGAAGCATGGTTTTTATGGGCTTCTGATGTCAGTGCAGTTACAGAGGTGTAACATGGGTAATGGCAGAGAATTAGAACCAGGACTCGCCTCCTTGCACAGTTAAAGATCATCTCACCAGTACTATTAAGCATTTACATGGTATAGAATTTTGTGGACCTAATTCTGATCTCACCTATGCTGGTGTAAAGTGGGTGTAGCTCCCTGGAAACCAATGGAATTAGACCAGTGTCAGTGACGTCAGAACCAGGACCTTAGGTAACTACTCCTCACATTACTCTTGCAAGGTAGGTAAGTGTTATCACCACCTCAATGAGATGAAGAGGGCTGGGTTGTGCTTTTGCTTCCGCAGGTTTCCGATCACCGTAACTCTGCTGACCTCATTGTAGTAACTCCTAATTAACACCAGTGTAAGTAATTGAATCAAGTATGGAGACGTGGCTAGCCCAAGGTCTCATGGCAAGCTAGGCGCAGAGCCAGGACTTTGCATTTGTATTTCCCTATTCCGAGTGCTGTCCCGGGTGCTCTAAATCACACTGCCTCCCTGAGAGACCATCACCACCTGCAAACAAATCAGTGATGTGTATGGGACCCTTCACCTCAGCCGTCTTCATGTACTGCACTGCAGACTGGACAGCCAAAAGTTGGCTTTGAGTTATTAACTATTGCAGTGGCACTTAGGAACGTCATTCATGGGGTATTCAGAGTAGCAGCCGTGTTAGTCTGTATTCGCAAAAAGAAAAGGAGTACTTGTGGCACCTTAGAGACTAACCAATTTATTTGAGCATAAGCTTTCGTGAGCTACGTGAGCTGTAGCTCACGAAAGCTCATGCTCAAATAAATTGGTTAGTCTCTAAGGTGCCACAAGTCCTCCTTTTCTTTATTCATGGGGTAGAATCCCGTTGTGCTAGGTGCTGTACACACACACAGAGGGTTGTTCTGTGTGGAAATCAAGTTTGTATTGCTTTGTGCATATCCTGTACCCCATGTATTATTGCAACACAGTTCTGCCTAATATCAGAGATTCTTACAGCTCATTTACATGCATCAGGGAAGGGTCATTGTCCCGTGCACTTGGAGTCAGGATACTTGGCTTCAGTTCCTGACTCAGCCCCTGTCTTGGTGTTTGAGTAAGTTGTTTGACCACTCATATGGTTAACCCATCTATAAAAGGTGAACAGTAATATTTGCGGGACATAATTAGCATGTGGAAAGGACTTTGAGATCCCGTTAAAAGATTTTTGTGTGTGTGTGTGTGTGTGTGTGTGCGCGCATGCGCACGCTCAGATACTATGGTAGCGGGCACCATATAAGTACTATAAATAGTTTTACATGTTTACCTACTTTAATATGTCAAACTCAGTCTAATTCTATCTATAGTACTTATAATGGCCCCCAGGGCCATAGGAACTGAGCACTTCACAGTCTTTAATATATTTATCCTCACAACAGCCTTGTGGGGTAGGGAAGTGCTATTATCCCCATTGTACAGATAGGGAGACCGAGGCACAAAGAAGCGTTGGGTAAAATGTTCAGAAGTATTTATGTGACTTAGACACCTAAGTGCCTGTGTCACTTAGGTACTCAGTCCTATTGACTTCTGATGAGACTTAGGCTCCTAAATCCCATTTTCAAAAATGACATAGGCACTTAGAAGGCTTAGTCATTTAGGGTCATATTTTCAAAAACGCCTGAGTGACTTGACCAAGGTCACTCAGTCTGAGCCAGAGCAAAGACTGGAATCCTAAGTCTTAGATTAGGGCCCTAACCATTAGACCATCTTCCCTCTGTCTAAGTTCTAGAAGACCCTCATTTTCCATTTTAACTGATATTCCCAAATCAATACAATATTCCATTTTCCATAATTGTATAAGCATTCATATGTTGGCATTAATTTAGGGTGAATCTGAAATCAGCTATGACAGGAAACAGGAACAAACGGACGTATTCTACCCATGGCATGTACAGACCCAAGCTCAGCTCTGAGTTACACTCCGCATGTGTGTAAGTGAGAATGGGACTTTTTTTTGTTTCTTTCTGAAGCTTCTGTAATCAATCAAAAGCCAACTGAACCTAGTGAAGTGATTACACACTGTAATGATATTAATAATTTCAGACTACAGTAAAACTCACCGCAGCAGGATTGTCTTACTGATGATGAATTGCAGATCAGTGTGATGAAAGTACATGCCAGCCACCAGAAGAGATCAATAACTGCCCACTCAGAGCTACTTATCTCCTCCAATGTTCCAGGTGATACAAATGCTAACTTTAATTCTGGTCAGGCCACAATTTATGGACATAGCTGTCCACAGGCTGGTACAAGGCCCAGCTATTAGAAGCTAGAGCCCTGGGTAAATTCTTATTAACAGAATATTTTTACAGATGCTGTCATTTCTACATGGACAGCCCTAATAAACTGCACTGTCTGAAGGGCTGACTTTTGTTTCTTCCAGCTGATGATGCTAGAGAAGCTGTGAAGCACGGTGTAAATGGGATCCTGGTGTCAAACCATGGTGCGCGCCAACTGGATGGTGTGCCAGCAACTGTGAGTATTGGTGAAACCACTTAGGAATGGCACTTGAGAATCTGTTTAGTAACTTTAATTGCATCTACAGCTGCTTGCTAACTTGTTCTCTCTCTCTCTCTCTCTCTCTCTGTGTCCCCTGCTCCCGCCCTGCCCCTTTTAAGTTGCACATGTGGTTACTGGAGAGGAAACATGTAAATGAGTGCTATATTTTTTAAGCTCCAATGGGCTGTTTCTTTCAAGGCCCCTTAGAATTTCACAACGTGCATGTAGGCACTCGTAGCCTTTTACTGGTCTGTGTGAGGGCAGCCTGTGGATTTCTTTCTTCTAAGAAATCAAACCAAAAGCCACAGAAGGATTAACATGTGGGCTGTTGCCTCTGGGAACCTGGGCAGCCTGCCCTGGCTGCAGGGCTCAGGAAAGCAATCCAAAGGAGTGGTTTCAGGTTAGCTCATTTAAGAGCCCAATAAAAGGAGAAAAGTAGTCCTTGATGCTTGGCATGCCATGGATAATTCAAAACTTTAACTGCACTAGGAGGCGCAAGTGGGTCCGTGTCTTCTGACACGTTGAAACAATGTCTTACCTCATGTTACCTGTTGGCAATACAACTCAGTGGAATGTGGAATAAATAATATATCAGGAGGCCAGAGGTGACATCTAAAGAATTTGTTGGCTGGATTAGCCAGGGTGACAAGCCAGCTATAGCTGAATTAACTCCGATATCTCCATTTTACAGTAAGCATAAGGTCTGCATTTGTTTGGGGGTTGAGCCTTAGTGAACTCCTTTCCACTCCCATCTGTCTCTGTTCCCGCTGATGTCCATGAGCCCCCAGTCTTTGGTGGTCTTCCACTTACAATAAGAATGGTAGGGCCCAGCAACTTCTGTACTGTTACCTTCTCCTAATCATACCAGTTAAGGAAGGAGGCCTGGAATTCTGGGGATTTTATGCTAATTAGGCAATATTCTAATGTGCAGATTTGAATACACATTTCCTTATTTGAATAAACCTTCCTACAATTCTAGTTCTAGTTCTAGAAGACCCTCATTTTCCATTTTAACTGATATTCCCAAATCAATACAATATTCCATTTTCCATAATTGTATAAGCATTCATATGTTGGCATTAATTTAGGGTGAATCTGAAATCAGCTATGACAGGAAACGGGAACAAACGGACGTATTCTACCCATGGCATGTACAGACCCAAGCTCAGCTCTGAGTTACACTCCGCATGTGTGTAAGTGAGAATGGGATCTATCAAATCTATCAAAGGTCTCCTGCTCACCACACCTAGCTTTCCTCCCCTTTGAGTTTCTCTACCGTTTTCCCCCATTCACCCTCTCTCTGGCTCCTTGCCGCTTGAGATTTCTGAGAGACTGTGTGAAAAGCAGGAGATTCAGGTGGGTGGGAGAGGTTGCCCAAAATCAAGAGTCTTACAGGAATCCAGGAGTCTTAATAGAACTGGATGAAAATGGGAAAAGGAATTAACAAAAAAGTTCAAAGTTGTTGTGCAGGATTGGATCAATACAACAAAACTTGTTCACCTTCACCCCCCAAAATATATGGAAAGTTATTTCAAAGTTTTCTGAATTTTAAAAATTTAGAAATTCTTAGTATTTGTATCCAGTTTCCTCCCCACCCCTCCTTTTTACCACCTAGTGCAATAAATTGAAGCATGTCCAGACATGTCCCCCCCCCCCCGTCTTTTCCTTTTGATACACTATAACTTTTCAAAACCTACTGGCAAGCTATGAAGCAGCAAAAGGAGAAATGAAAATTGCAAAGTCTGACACTGACTTTTCACTACTTCTCCAACTTTGGAAACCTTACAGAGTCGTTGAAGCCAGGTCTACACTACCACTTACTTCAGTGTAACTTACATCACTCAGGGGTGTGAATAAGCCACCCCCTTCAGTGACGTAGTTACGCCTACTTAAGTGCTAGTGTGGACAGCGCTATGTCAATGGGAGAGCTTCTCCTGCCGACATAGCTACCGCCTCTCACGGAGGTGTATTTATTATGCCAACGGGAGAGCCCTCTCCTGTCTGCACAGAGTGTCTTCACCAGACATGCTACAGAGGTGCAGCTGTGCCAACGTAGCACTTCTAATGTAGACTAACCCTTCGTGTTTCATTTTTCCTTTTGCTGCTCTGTAACTTTGAAAAGATAGTGAGTAGAGTAAAAAAGAAAAGATGTTTACCTGGGGTGAATAACCATGCAGCTAGTAATCAGTCATGCTTTTGCATTCAGTGGCAGAGAAGAGTAATTGGGGAAATTGTTGCTTTTGATAAAAAACTGGAAAGCTTGATAAAAATGTTTTCATAATAGTTCTCCGTTCTGAAGCACAAGCTGTTTTTCACTGAAAAACATTTTGAATGAAAAATGTCCAGTATTAGTGTTAGAACATCCCTTCCTTCCCTTAGAACCCTCCAAGCTCTTCCTTCCTTTCTTCCTTCCTCTCAGGGGGGGCCTGCCAATTTCCACCATTAACCCTCCTCCCTAGATCCTGCTGGTGTTACACAAATGACCTTTTGCTAGTTTCCAGAAGAAAAATGATCTTAGCTCTCTATTCCAGTTATGATCACACATGTTTCCTAAATGTTACAGAAAGCAAGGAGTCAGCCTCTGATTGGCCCTAGCTTGGCCATGTGTCTCAGGCAGACCAAGGACTACTGATGATGGTGGGGAGGGAGGAGGAGGATTGGGGGAAGACAGCCATGCAGTGATACTCTCACCCTGGGAGAATGTGGATATGTCAGCTGGCAACTTGGCTCAGTTTTTAAATGTAAGGTAGGGGTCAAAATTCTACTCTCAGGTCTTTCCATTCTCAGATGTTCTCTAAATACTAGTGTGGCTCTCCCATGACATCACAGTAGGAAACTTACCCCTATAGGGAGAGAAGAAGATGCTTTGCGATAAGTCACATGAGCAGAATTTAGTACTTGTCCCTTCCAGCTAACTTATGAAATTAGATTGGAGTCAACAATGGGAAAGCATTTACATGAACATTTGTTTGCATTCAAAATGAAATTTAACTGTGATCATGACTTTTTAATATTTGCTTTCTGCAAACATTCACTTGGTCTGGCTTTACCACCTTGAATGTTTGCAGACAGCAAATGTCAAATGATATACTTGATTGTAAAATTCCAAATTTGCATGGTGTCAGGCAGCACTTAAGAACCACAACTGGGGAACTAACCATTACCATGTGACTTGTGTTTACTAACCAATGCTGCATGGATTCTGAAGTGTAAATGTAAAAGAGGATTTGCAGTGAACTATCACTAAAATCTTCAAGAGTGCCTCATAGACTTTTAAGTCAAAGTACCATTTTCAAAAGTGACCTAGACCAAGGTTTTAAACATGTCCAGTGATTTTTGGTAGCCTCAATTTTCAGGTACCCAATTTAAGACACCAAAAAAGGCCTGATTTTCAGAGGGCAAGTGCTCAGCCCTTTCTGAAAATGAGGATCTCTTTTTAGGTGGCTGACGCTGAGCACCCACAAAATGAGGCACATCTGAAAATCTGCTTACTCACTTCTGAAAATGGGACTTAGACTCCTAAGTCACTTGGGCATTTCTGAAAATTTTACACTGTATGTGAGAGCTATTCTGAAATGAACAATTCATGAGGAAATTAACAAATGATTTTGAATAATAAAGAAATTCAAGAATTTTGACATTTTGCCAACTGAAATAGAGGAAAAATTGAATTGAAAAATGTATTTGTTACAAATTATTTGCTTGTAATAAGTTAGCTTGGAGGAGAAGAAACCGTTAAGTTATGTATTTTGAATGTTTGGTCTGTTCACTGGATTTCATATTGCAACAATGGGGTATATTTTATATTACATTTTTCATATTATATATTTGTACCAGATCATAAAGTGTTTCTGTTTCTGCATCATAATCACATGCTTTAATTTGAATGGGTTTTTGAAATGTGAGTTGAACCCAAACTGGTTAACATTTCCTAATATCTAATTACACATTGAGGAAATTGATGCAAACCATAATTAAAACATTGTACTTTAGTAATTACAGCACTTGTATGGTGGTGCAGTTTGCTTGGATGTAGAAAGAGGGAGATGTTTTGATCCTTTAAAAGGGAAAGGAATTACATCCCTGTTTGAAAAGGGATAATTTGGATCCCTGCTTGCTTTCCTAGAGCATGATATTTTCAGCCTCTTTAGCACTTTGCTTCTAATCGAATGTCTCTCCTGCTTTGCTGAGATAGTAAAAAGTTAGGCATGACAGGAAGGGTGGTCCTGTAGTTAAGGTACTAGTCTGCGACTCAAGGCATCTTGCGTGACCATGGGCAAGATATTTAATCTGTCTCTGCCTCAGTTCCCTGTTTGTAAAATAGGAATAATCCCCCTTTCTTTCTTCCATCCTTTCCCGTGGTTAGTTTGATATTAAGTTGGCTGGACAGTGAGTTGGTTGGAAAGTGAATTATACCCCCCACCCCCCCCAAAAAAAAATTACACAAAACCGTTTTTTAAAATTGTTTTTCAGATTTTAGTTGAAATACTGAAAGTGTTTTGGTTGTCAAACAATGCCGACATTTTCCTCACAAAAATGGAAAATTGATCACAAAAATATGTTCACTGAAAAAGCCATTTTCACTGGAAAAAATCCTTTGATGGAAAATTTTCTACCAACTTTAACAGTAAATTCTTCAGGGCAAGTGCTGTCTCTTGCTATGTGTACGTACAGAGCCTGGCACAATGGGATCCCGATCTCTGATGGGCCATAACACACACAAATGATATCATGCACAGGAAACTTGCGTATGTAGCCATTGTGATTGTGCATGTAAAACAGGATCTTTATGTATGCCTTCTAGCACAATTAGAGAGATAAGGTGGGGGACGTAACATCTTTCATTGGACCATCTTCTGCTGGTGAGAGAGACAACCTTTTGAGCTTGCACAGAGCTCTTCTTCAGGTCTGGTGGATCAGGTTCATCGTGACTGGTCACTGGACTTGGTAAATCCCCATACTGCACTGTGCTAAGAGAAAAATGAGTTTAATCTGGTTCTAGATTTCATTATGAAAGGCACATACAGTCCTAACCAGGACCTTGCTTTTATGTGTAATGAGAAAGACAGCACCTTCAACAAAGTATCCCCTAGCACTGCACTGGATTATTACTAACCTCTGCCTACTAGTATGATTAGTCACGTCCATATTTGTACACACAACTGCATTATTTGTGCACGTACATTACGCACAAAATTCATGCTTATCTTCATTAAAGACTGGTTCCTACATGTGGCAGTTCGCTTAAAAATTCAGTAGTGTCACATGTGACTGAATTGTTACTGTCCTGTTCTTGCTTTCCTAGATTGATGTCTTGCCGGAAATTGTTGAGGCTGTGGAAGGGAAGGCAGAGGTGTTCCTGGATGGTGGAGTGAGAAAAGGCACAGATGTTCTCAAGGCATTGGCTCTTGGTGCCAAGGCAGTGTTCATTGGAAGACCTATCATCTGGGGGTTGGTTTATCAGGTAATTCATCAAAGGCTGCAGTCCAAATTTTGACTATTAGACTAGCCTTTTAGACATGCATTAACATTCAAAAAATATGACTAGGGACTGTTATGGGTTCAAACTCAAGCACATGAAATTTATGAAATGCCAGAATTAAGATTGTCCATGAAACCTTAATTCAGCCCCCTGGTGCGTGTATATGCTGTAGTACAATGTATTGTCTTCCAATCTATTAGGGTGAAGAAGGAGCAAAAGAAGTTCTCCAGATGCTGAAGGAAGAATTCCAGCTAGCAATGGCACTTTCTGGTGAGACACCAGCTTCCTTTCCATAGTCGCAATCCTTCTCTGGATGCTGTAATTGAAAGTATTATTTTCAGCTCAGATAGGCCAACCTGTGCTCGATTTAATCTAGCTAGTGAGGCTAAAATTGCTGTGAAGATGTGGCAGCGTGGTCTTCAGTGCAGGCTGTACAAGCCCGCTTGGGTACCCAGTCAGGTAGGTAACCTGTGCTGGGAGTCAGTGGCACCATGTCTTCACGGCTGTTTTTAGCAGCACTGGCTAGATTAAAGAGGGCAAATATAGTGCCCATCTATAAAAAGGGGAATAAGTACAACCCAGGGAATTACAGACTAGTCAGCTTAACTTCAGCATCCGGAAAGATAATGGAGCAAATAATCAAGCAATGAATTTGCAAACACCTTGAAGATAATAAGGTGATAAGTAACAATCAGCATGGATTTGTCAAGAACAAATCCCATCAAACCAACCTAATAGCTTTCCTTGACAGGGTAACAAACCTGTGGATAGGGGGTAAGCAGTAATTGTGATATATCTTGATTTCAGTAAGGCTTTTTTGATACTGTCTTGCATGACCTCATAAACAAACTAGGGAAATACAGCCTAGGTGGAACTAGTATAAGGTGCATGCATAACTGGTTGGAAAACTGTTCCCAGAGAGTAGTTATCAATGGTTCACAGTCAAGCTGGAAGGGCATAACGAGTGGGGTCCCACAGGGATCAGTCCTAGGACGAGTTCTGTTCAATAGCTTCATAATTGATTTAGATAATGGCATAGAGAGTACACTTATAAAGTTTGCTGACGATACCAAGCTGGGAGGGGTTGCAAGTGCTTTGGAGGGTAGGATTGACATTCAAGATGATCTGGACAAACTAGAGAAATGGTCTGAAGTAAACAGGGAGAAATTCAATGAGGACAAATGCAAAGTACTCCACTCAGGAAGGAACAATCAATTGGACACATACAAAATGGGAACTGACTGCAGAAAGGAATCTGGGGGCTATGGTGGATCACAAGCTAAATATGAGTGAACAGTGTAACACTGTTGCAAAAAAAAGCAAACATCATTCTGGGATGTATTAGCAGGAGTGTTGTAAGCAAGACACGAGAATTAATTCTTCCGCTCTACTCCATGTTGATTAGGCCTCAGCTGGAGTATTATGTCCAGTTCTGGGCACCATATTTCAGGAAAGATGAGGACAAACTGGAGAAAGTCCAGAGACGAGCAACAAAAATGATTAAAGGTCTAGAAAACATCACCTCTGAGGGAAAATTGAAAAAATTGGGTTTGTTTAGTCTGGAAAGTGAAGACGGAGTGGGGACACAATAACAATTTTCAAGTATATAAAAGGTTGGTACAAGGAGGAGGGAGAAAACTTGTTCTTGTTAACCTTTGAGGCTACATGAGAAGCAATGGGCTTAAATTGCAGCAAGGGGGGCTTAGATTGGACATTAGGAAAAACTTCCTAACTGTCAGGGTGGTTAAGCACTGGAATAAATTGCGTACGGCGGTTGTGGAATCTCCATCACTGGAGGTTTTTAAGAGGACATTAGGTAAACACCTGTCAGGAATGGTCTAGTTATTACGTAGTCCTGCCTTAAGTGCAGGGGACTGGACTAGCCGACCTATTGAGGTCCCTTCCAGTCCTACACTTGAGTGCAGGTAATAAAAATGGTTCAGTATCTAGCTCTTTTCATCTGTAGGTGTCAAAGTGCTTTACCAAGGAGACTAGTATCATTATCCCCATTTTTATGCATGAGGAAACTGAGGCACGGGGCAGGATGTGCCTTACTCAAGGTCACCCAGCAGGCCAGCGGCGGGAGCCTGGAATTGAACCTATGTCTCCTGAGTCCCAGCCCACTGTCCTATCCACCAAACTATAAAAGTTAACAAGTCTGCACTGAGCTGTAAACTTTACACAGTTCTGTGTATTACAGTAGTATCTAGACACCCCAGCCAAGACTCATTGCCCTTGGTGCTGCACATTCATATAGCAAAACAGTCTCCATCCTGAATAGTTCCATCTATTATTATTTATTATGTTTATTACAGTAGTGCCTAGGGACCAGAGAGAAAAGGACCCATGTGCTGGGCACTGCAGAGATCTAGAATAAGAGTCCCTGTCCTAAAAAATTTGCAATTTACATAGACAATACCAGGAAAAGAAGTATAATTATCCCTCTTTTACAGATGGAGTGCTGAGGCACAGAGAGAGTAAGTGAGACTAAATAATAAATTTTTCAGTGTTGCTAATTACCAGTTAGCACACAACACCAGGGATGTGGTACATTCTTCATCATTAGGCATCTGTAAATCAAGATTGGGTGTTTTTCTAAAAGGTAACTCGAGCTCAATTACAAATTATATGGCTCAATGTGCGGGAATCATAGATGATATTCTCTAACCTGTGTTATGTAAGGTAGTCAGATTGCATCATCATAGTGGTCCCTTCCAGAATTAAACTCTGAAAGTGACATGCCCAAGGTCACACAGGACATTTGGTGAAGACCCTATGACTTGAGTTCTATACCTATGCCTTAATCACAAGACTATCCTCTCAACAGTCAAGGGTCATCTTTTGCTGGAAGACCAGTTCCTGAATAATGCTGATTATTCTTCTAAGTATATTCATATTATATGTATGTAATTTATCTCCCAGGATGCCAGAGCGTGAAAGGGATTGACACGACATTGGTACGAAGAACTTCATCTGCAGTTTCCAAGATTTAGCACAATAAAAGTGTGGCTCTGGATAAAGCCACCCTATTCACTGTGGCCAGATTGTTCTGTTTGGGCCTCATCATGAAACCCTTACTTAGGAGAGTAGCCCTATTGGTTTATAGAGGTCTACTTCTGAAAGACGTACATGGACCAGGTTTTCCTAAGTGCTCAGCACCCCGCACTAGCTCCTTAAAAGGAGCTGAGCACTTTTGAGAATCTGGCCCCTGGTGCGAATAAGGATGGAAAGAGTGGGCCCTAATTCTCTCCTGGTGCACACAATTGTATTTGTCCAGCTAAGCAGAAACTGCTGACTTTTCAATATGTGTACAGATGTGAAGAACTTTTCTCAGATCTTAACATGCATGTCTGGAAGTAGCTTAGATGTTAAAACGAAACTATAAACAGAAACGTTTTGATAGCAAACAACTACCAAAATATCAAAGTTTAAAGGATACCTCTTGTTCGCTGTTTATAGAAACTACACTTCAGATTGTCCGGATTAAATATTCTTTTCGTATCAACATGGCATCGTTTCCCCTAGCAACTACATTACTGTGTGTAAACAGCGTAGGCTGGGAGCTGGGTAAGTATCTTGGAGGCTTTTGAGATGCAAGGGATTGTACAGCCAATCCAGAGTTTGGAGGTTTACAGTCTTAACTGACATGAATCTCTTTGCACTTAAATTATAATAACATATGAATACTGACCATAAGCCAGATCCTCAGCTGGTATAAATCCATGTAGCCCTAGTGACTTGAACAGAACTATGCTGACTGACACCAGCTGGAGCTCTGCTATATTTTTACTTTAAAAAAATTAACATTGGTTTAGATGATTTCTTGGACAAATTCAACTTCCCTGAAGTATAAATACTAAATGATAATAATGATGCAGTAAGTGCTGAGTATGACACCTTATATTGTCAGCCACACATCTTAAAGCATTTCACACAAGGAAGGTCTCTATCCATTATTCTCCAGATAGGGAAACTGAGGTGCAGAAAGATTATAGGTAAACTGCTAAGAAAGTAAGTAAAATTGAGTGTGTCCTTTTATTTCCATTGATGATGTATAAAGAAGGCCTGGATGTGCGTTTCTGTTTTTTTGGATTGATAATTAATTCAGGAATATTAGTGCTGACAAGTATTCATTTTGGTGGAGGTCCTCAAAATGGTGTACTGGGAATTTTTACACCTCAGAGAAAGTAGTAGGAGAGTGCTTAGATAATATGCCAACTCTCCAGCCTAGCAGCCATATATTGGCTGATATTTCACATAGGCATATAAGTGGTACTCTGCAGCCATTGGGCCAAATCACGTTCCATTTACCCAAGTCCCATTAAACTCAGTGTGGCTCCTTGTGCGAGTAAGGAGAGCAGGATTTGACTCATCAAGGACTTTATCCAAAATCCATTGAAGTCAATGGAAAGACTCCTGTTGACTTAAATGGCCTTTGGATTGGGCCCCCAAGAGGCTAATTCTTCCAACCCTTGCTTACATAAGTAGTCCTTTTTCAAATGACTAGTCCCATTGTTCACGTGAGGGCCGTAGCTATTCATGGCTTGACCTTCCAAAGCTTTACTTACGTGAGTATTTCAATAAAATAAGAACTACTTGTGTACTTGAAGGATTGATAGCCCTCAGATCTAGCACCGTCTGAGGCAGGTCCATAAGTATTATTGACGCTATTTGGTACGACGAAACTAAGACAAGGGACTTGGTCCTGTATGCCTTGAGCAAACTAGAATTCTCAGTAGAAGGGAATGGGAATTTTGCCTTGGTACAAAATATAGGAATGGGCACAGCAGTGTTAAGTGACCTCCCCGAATCCATAAAGGCAGTCGGGTTAAGAATCTAGTAGTCTCCCTCAGCCTAAACCCAAGATTGCTCTTGATATCTCACCTCTCAAGTGAACACAAAATACTAGGACTAGAGTTTTCTAAAGCGATTGCTGTTGGCCTAACTCTACTCCTTTGAAGTCAATGGCACGGTCAGTGGGAGCGAAGGTAAATCAGTGCAGAATGCTTTGGAAAAGTCTGCCCTAGAAATCTAGCAATAAGGTTTTTTTTTAAACAGAAAGTAGGGCTCTATCCCATTGTTCTGCATTTGTTGAAGTCCCAGGGCATTTTGCCATTGATATAAATGGGTGTAGGCTCAGACCCATAGTCATTTATCTCCCATCAACCACATAGGAGTGGTGCATCTTCATCCCCCCCTATCCTCCTACCCCAACTTCCCTTACGCACTATTTGAAATACCTCGCATTGAGCTTTACTCATTGAATCATTTTTTGCCAAAAGTTTGAATTTGCAAAAGGTTTTAGAATAAAATGATGGAATATTACAGCATGAACGTAATTTGGGACTTGAACTCAAAGGGTGGGGGAGGGGGGAAACAAAAGGCCACACGCTACCCTTCAGTTGTAAAATTCTTACTCGTATTTACTGCCGAGTGTATTATGTTGCATGACGGTTGCATAGCAACAAAATAAAGTTTATCTGTTTAAGGAAATATGTTTCTCAGAGCATAAGGAAGCATAATTTCTACTGTTTACTGCACTTATCATATGTGTTGCAATGTGGACTGTGTCAGATGTCAATTACAGAGCAATTTCAGAAAGACTGTTTATTTTAGATAATATAAATGTTACTCAAAAGATAGGGGCATAGTATCTTATGTTTACATGTTTAAGATCTATTTCTAAAGTTTAGAAGATGCAGTTTCCTGTCCTTAACCCAGCTTAATTTGAGGAAGGTTCCATAGTGTTGTGGCCCAGAGTAAATTTTGATGGTGAGGAAATAGAATTTATTTATTGGGTTTAATTAACCATTTCTAAGTTACTGCTCCTGTGGGATAATGAACTTGCTCTGCTTATCTCCAAACTGACTGACTCTCCAAGTTCAAAGCTGATAAGCCCTCTTCGTAAAGAGTGATTTCAGAGCCAAATGCTGCAGGATGAAGTTAATGCATTTGCCTTAAATCTTTCCTTTTTAAAAAAACTTTCATGGTGAAGTGGAATTTCCCTGGATCTTGTGACAGACTAACAACATTGTTTGTGAAAATTAATGTGAAAAGACAGGAGTTTTGTATCTGATTTTTGATTATGGGGTGGGAAAGCAGGGGTTGGCTCAACAGATCGCAGAGGAGCACACAGATTCATAAAAACCCACACAAATCACCCCAGTCCCGTCCAACCAAAATAAAAACAACTTTCATTGCATACCCAATTTTCCCCCTGGGGCTAGGATGAGTGAGAATGAGCCACATGTGACAGATGTTAGTGTGAGAGAATGTACCCCTGTATTCACAACTTACACACTATTGTAATAATCTTTGTACAAAGTATGCCATGTAAGGTATCATTTGAAAATTTGTAATTTACTGATCAGTATCATCCTGATAAAATGTGTGATATCGTATGTTAAGGTTAGATTTCCCTGTATGATGATGATAACATATGCTCCAAACCACAGCCCTAACCAAGCAGAAGTTGGCAGACAGGTCTGTCTCAAACAAAGGTATGTGTGCTCTGCTTGATTTGCATTTAAGCAGTAAACAGAGTCATCAAGCAGGAAGGGAAACCTGTGGGGAAAAAGCAGCAGGGAACATCCCTCCTCATAGACTTTTTGTCTCCTGGTACCAAAGAGGAGTACTGAAACTATAAACAGGGAGGGACAAACACCCCAAGGCACCCATCTCTCTCCCCCTGCCCATATTATTCTCTACATCTGAAGTAACAAAGGAAGCCTTCATTGGGTTCTGGAAGAGAAGAGGTCCTGATTTATAGGGTTTGGTCAGTAAGACTGTTGAACACATATGGTGAGAAATTTTGCTTAAATCTGATACAGTTTAAGTTAGGCACTCATGGCATTTTAACTTTATTTCCTTCTAACCATTTATGACTTTCATGCCTTGTTTCTTGTGTTCCCTTAAAAATCTCTTTCTTTGTAGTTAATAAACTTGTCTTATCTAACCCAGTGTGTTTAAATTGAAGTATTTGGGAAACTTCATTCGGGTGGCAAGTTTTGTGCATATTATTTCTATTCAAGAAATAATGGACTTAATAGAAACTTGTATTGCCCTAGATAGAGCTGGGCAGGACAGGACCTACATTTCTTGCAGAAAATCTAAGACTGGGGATGTGTTGGGTCCCCTGCAGTATAACCAAGGCTAGTAAGAGCCAAGGTGTGGCTGGCTGGCTACAGCACCCACACAGACATAGCTGGGAGTAACTTGCACGCTGGAGGCTGTTTGTGAGCAGTCCAGGTGGGAAGTGTTGTAAAGAGCACCCCAGGTCAGAGGGCAGGGGTGACACAGCTATGTATTAGTCGGGATTATACCCTGGTATGTCACAGTTATTCATGTCAATGCATGAGGATGACGATGGGATAGGACGCTGTATAGAATAGAATATGTCTTTTGGCTGATAAATTCAGTTGTTTAAGTAGAGAAAACAGAGGTAATTGGCAGTGTTGCCCCCAAACCAAAAAGCACAGAGGAGGATGTAAATGTGCATCCTTGCCTCTAGGGTGCCCCTTCACACCTGGGCATGCAGCACTGCATAGGACTTCGCCTCTTGTGCGCAACACCAGTGGCCAGTCCTTTGGCCAGCAATAGCTTTTCTCAGTCTGCATCTTCTCCCCCTCCAGGTGTTCCATGAGCCTTCTTGTCAAGTCACATAAAAGTCTAAGCCCCTTCTGGGATAGCATGAACAAGTCCAAATAAAGATTCAAATGAGTCTTTAAATTAATAGCCCTTCTATGCCTCTTGGGCTTCAGTACAGTTCCCTTATTGTATCCTACTGGTTAAGCCTTAGTCTAGGACCTTCTCCCCCAGGACCTGTCTCTTCCGCAGTCGCTCCCTCAACATCTTATACAGCCTAGCTTTGGCCAGGAGGCAATTAGATAATCACCTCCCCTGTGTGAAGCATAATTAATTAGGTTCTTTCCCTTGTGTTACAGGTGATGGGGATTAAGCCCATCACAGAGGGCGATAACCATCAACAGAAGGCACAGCAGTTGTAGCAAAGCAAAAAGCATACTGGGTATTTCACCCTCCAAATTGTATTCTGTGGACAAGGAGGTAAAGGAAAAGTGAGGGAGAATTAGGGGGTTCCAAAATCTCGACAACTTTTCTGAAGAATTCAAGTAACTAATCTGAGCCTTTGAGATGGAGGATTGGGCCAGTAGATGTTAGGAGACCCTAGAGGTTGTTGGTACTATCTGAACCAAACAGTGTGACTTAGAGGGGTGGTTCTGCAAACAAAATACATTTGCTTTTGTTCCAACGATAACTTTTTCCAAAATGTGTCTTGACAAGTCTACTGCCCTAACAATCATGTATCATTTTCTTTTTGCGAATCATGTATCATTGAGAGGCATTTCTTGGGTTTTGTGTACTTGGAGTTTTCCTGTGAATTTATTACTTGTGGAAGGTGGTGGATTGATAGCCCCAGGAACTGAAATCCTTATTTCATCTAGGACCTGATGCAAAGCCCAGTCAAATCAACAGATTTTCAATTTATTTCAACGGACTTTGGATCAGGCCCTTACAGATCAGGAATAGCATAGACAGAAGGCACATTAGCTTCTTCATACCATGTACCTCAACCCAACCCTGGAGACATAACCCACTGGGCTGTATTTGATTTGTCCCCTTCAGTCCATTCCAAATTCAGCCCCTAAACACATCTTCCTGGCATGACCATCTGATAATGTCACTCCCCTCTTTTAATGCCTTCACTGGCTCCACTTCTGCTATTGCATCACATTTAAGCTTCTTGTCAGTGCCTTCAAACTCTGCCTGTCCGTCCTTCATCTTGTCACCCATGCCCTCCGCTCCACCAGCGCTCCTGACTGGTCTGCTCGTTTTTGTTTTGCAACATCATCTTCATGCCTCCTTCCAACTGATCTCCTCTACGTGGTATAACTTCACTATTGTCTATCTGTCCTTAGACTGTGAACTCCTTGGAGCAAGGAACCGCTCCTTCTTGAATGTTTGGAAAGAGCATCTAGCGGGTGCTACAGCAGGTGAATTATAGTAGTAATCTGACAATCAGGAGCTGAAAGGGTGTTACAGGGAGCTTCCAGCCCACCAGACCTTTGTTTGTGACCTTCAGCTCTCCTCTGGTGTCTGGTGTATTTTATTTTATTTTTACTTGTGGGCAAACCAAACAGAATTGCTCTGGCGAGCCATGTGTTACCTTTTCGCAAGCTCGGCCAGTGGGGAGAGTGCCAGTTATGGGTGAAACTTGTCTGTCTTATTGAGAATTTCCTAACATTAATAAACAGACACTTAGAGTAACTCACTTTGATAAAAGAGCAGTGTAGGTTCTGGTGCTATTGAATATGCAGTAGACTCAGAGATGAAACAAACCTAGGGAAGTAGGCGCTGTGTTTTTTGGCTTCCTGAATGGTTTTCAGCCCCAAATCAAATCCTAAGAGCATGGGAAAAGCTGCCTTCTGAAGTTGTGATGGTGTGCTGAACCTCACTGTAAGGCTCTGTCTTATAAAACTACTTTTGATGTGGACATTTGGCTCCAACTCACACTGAAGGCCATTGTAAGTAACCACTGACTTACAGGACACAGAGAAGTTGGTGTCCTTGAACACTCCTAGAAAGTAGATTTAAAGTTTTTGGGCCAGCCCCTCAGCTGGTATAAATTGGTGTCACTCCAAATAGACTTTGTCAATCTACACCGATTTACAGCAGCTGGGCTCTGGCTGCTGTACTGCAAGATGTCACTGCTTTCAAATTCTATCACAGTGGATTGAGCAAAATTGTTTTGAAAGCAGGTTTGCCAATCCAGATTTAGATTCTAATGAAATGGTACTGTAATTATTTCATGATGCATACATGCTCCATTTTGTTTTCATTTTGCTATGCTTCTGTTTATCTTATGTCTTGCCAAACAGTGGGAGAATACCACATGTGTTACACAAAGAATTTCTCAGTGTAGCAAAACTTTTCCTCCAGATGCAAACTGGCTTTGTCACAGTTTCGCATCTTCATTTTCAAAGGCATTGCATTTTATAGATTTCAAGGGACAATGCTTAAACGGTTAATACAAACAGCAAGTGGTCAACTCCTTGGCTTACTTGGAGACATGTCTCTTGCAAAATGTTGACAGGTTGAAAACTATGGAACTGAATTTGTAATGTACCTGACTTTGGTTTTATGAAGCCCACACCCCATCCTGATGCTGCCCATCTAGAGTAAACAGCTGCCATTTGAGCTTTCAGAATAGCATTTGTTCAACAGAACCGTCCCGGTAGGGGCGTAGAACATTTTTTAACAAAGGTTTGCAAACTGAGGGCCCATCTTGGAAACCCTCATTCCCTTGACAAGGGAGTGCAGGAACAGGCTATAAAGACACAAATCGGTGCAAAGAATTTCAGTTTTTAACTTTCCTTGTTTAAAATAAAATAGCAATAATAGTTCCATCAGCATTATCATGCTAACTGTGGGCTGAGTGTGGGGTGGGAGAGAGGTGTGTTTGGGGAGAAGGGGGAGGATGGTTGGAGGAGGTGAGGGTTTGATGGGAGGGTAGTGGGAGGAGTGTTTGTGATAGGGAGGAGAAGCTGGATGTTTGGAAGGAGGGTGTAGGAGTGAATATTTGGGGAGAGGGAGGCATTTAGAGCCTCATTGGTGGTGGGGGTGTAGCAGGGGATTTATCCTGCTAGGGGGCACTCAGCACTGAAGGTCTGTGCCCATTGCCTTGCCCAGACTTTGCTGGCAGTTACTCCACTGCTCTCCATGCCTGTTTCATCCTCTCTGGCCTCGTCTACCCTAGGAATTTCCCACTAGAGCACCCTACCATTGCGAACCCTGAATCCGCTCCTCTGCTGGTAGCAATGGTGACAATGCACGTACCTGCAAGATGCTGCTGGTGCTTTAACCAGAGTCTTGTGCAGGCCTGCTTAAAACTGAAGTGGTGGCTTGAAGCATCTTCTGCCCCAGGCGACCTTTGGTGGAGCTGCAAAGGTGGAGAACCCCGGGAATACATCCCTCGTGTAGACACAGCCCAAGACGTGACAACCAACAAGTTTGCGAGGTTTGCTGATGGCTTTCATGGTGCAAAACATATTTACTAAGCGGAACACTGAAAAGCCGCCACATGGTTAAAATGTTCTGTTTCCACTTGCCTGGGTTACACTGGAATTAACGACCCAGGGGGGAAAGGCAGTTTGCAGTCCCCTGAGTCATTCAGTCCCACTGTACCATACAATCATAGTCCAGGGAATCTAGTCCAGCCCCCTGTGCTGAGGTGGGATCAAGTCAACATAGCCCATCTCGGAGAGGTATTAGCCCTACCTGTTCTTAAAAACCTTCACTGATGTGGATTCAACAACCTCCCTTGGAAGCCTGTTCCAGTGCTTAACTATTGTTACAGACCCAAAGTTTTTCCTAATGTCTAACCTAAATCTCCCTTGCTACAGATTAAGCCTATTACTTCTTGTCCTGCCTTCAGTAACCTTAGAGAACAATTGATCACCATCCTCTGTATAGCCCTGAACATATCTGAAGACTGTTATTGAGTCCCCCCTCAGTTTTCTTTTCTCACAGCTAAACATGCCCAGTTTGTTTAGCCTTTCCTCACAAGCCAGGTTTTCTAAACCTTTGATTGTTTTTGTTGCTCTCCTCCGGACTCTCTCCAATTTGTCCACAGCTTTCCTAAAGTGTGGCGCCTGTAATTGGACAAAGTACTCCAGCTGAGGCCTCACCAGTGCCTGGTAGAGAGCGATCGTTACCTCCTTTGTCTTATATACAACACTCCTGCTAATATACACCAGAACAATATTAGCCCTTTTTCGCAACTGCATCATTGTTTACTCATATTCAATTTGTGATTCACCATCGCCTGCAGGTACTTTTCAGCAGTATGACCACCTAGCCAGTTATTCCCCATTTTGTAGTTGTGCATTTGATTTTTTTCTTCCTAAATGCAGTACTTCCCACTCATCTCTACTGAATTTCATCTTGTTGATTTCAGACCCGTTTGTCAGTTTTGTTAAGGTCTTTTTGAATTCTAATCCTGTCCTCCAAAGTGCTTGCAACCCCCCACAGCTTGCTCTCATGGGCAAATTTTAGTAGCATACTCTCCACTCCATTATACATGCAATTAAGGAAAATATTAAATAGTACTTAATCCATGACTAACCCCTGCAGGACCCAACTAAATACACCACCCCAGTTTGACAGTAAATTATTGATAACTGCTCTTTGAATATGGTCTTTCAACCAGTTTTGTACCCACCTTACAATAATTCCATCTAGACCACATTTCTCGAGTTTGCTTATGATAATATCATATGAGATTGTGGCAGGCGCCTTACTAAAATCAATATATATCATGTCTACAGCTTCCCCCTATCCATTAGGCAAGCAACCTTGTCAAAAATGAAATTAGGTTGGCTTATATGATTCATTCTTGGTAAATCCATGATGGGTATTTCTTATAACTCTTTATTATCCTTTGTGTGCTGACACATTGATTGTTTAAGAGTTTGTACCAGTATCTTTCCAAGTATCAAAGTTAAGTGAATTATGCTGTAATTCCCTGGGTCCTGTTCATTCTCCTTGTTAAAGATGTGTACTATGTTTGCCCATCTCCTGTTTTCTGGGACTTCATCCATTCTCCAGGAGTTCTCAAAGATAATTGCTAATGATTCGGAGATGGTTTCAGCTAGTTCCTTAAGTATCTTAGGGTGAATTTCATCAAGCCCTGCCAACTTGAATACACACAACTTATCTAAACACTTTAACCTGTTCTTTCCCTCCATGTTAATATTAATTGTGTTAAGTATCTGGTCACTATTACCCTTTTTAATGAAGGCTGAATTAAAAAAGGTATTGAACATCTCAGCTATGTTGATGTCTTCCATTTTTAGCTTTCCTTCCCCTCTAAGTAGAGGACCTACACTTTCTTTGGTTTTTCTCTTGCTCCTAATGTACTTCTAGAACTTATTCTTATTGAACCTTCTGTTTCTCCAAGTTACTGTCCACTGATGTGATCAAAATCCCTGATTCACCTAAAGCAAGCAATCATTTTGGATATAGTTCCAGACATCCAAGTCCATCACTGCAATCTTAGTTGTGATCTTCAGAGCTACAGTTTCATCCCAGTTGTAGAGAAAGGGAAGTGAAGGGACTTAACTACTGCCTCCCACTAATAACAAAAGCTGCACTCTGACTGAATCCTAACACTTTGCATTGAGTATTTTACCCCAGAGTATTTTTATTGTCATTAATAGTGACTTAATAGTAATCAATATACAAAGAGCAATGCACTGGGAAAATGCACAGCTACATTCATTGCTTTGACTGGCCAGCAAAGCAGAGTGATGACTGAAATGTTTCAAATTTTGGCAATTTTGATGAAAGCTTTCTGAGAAAAATGTTTCCTGTGTCTCAAAGGGCTGTAATGATATGGCTGACTGGGCTGTATTCTCAGCTGGTGTAATCTGGTGCAGCTCCATTGGTTATGTTAGCAAATATGACTCTGAATGCACCCAGGGAGCAGGCTTGCTGGGCAACAGTGCTTCTCCATCCTCATCACTTCTTCGTCACTGCTCATTCTCGCTCTGTCATTCTCTCTCTTTCACTTCCTCACACGCTGTCTCTTTCACTGTGTGTGCATAAAAAAGAGAGAGAGAGAAAAAGAAGAGAAAGAGGGAGGAAGGGTGAGAGACTGGTGGCTGGAAAAGTGGCACCAAGCAATCCTTGTCCCCCCACCCTCTTTTCTGCACTGGTGACAATGGTAATGGTCCATAGCCTGGAGCAGCAGTATCCGAAGTGGTCAGGGGATCCCTGGAGGTATTAGTAAGACAGGTTTCAGAGTAGCAGCCGTGTTAGTCTGTATTTGCAAAAAGAAAAGGAGTACTTTCCACTTTTATGCATCAGATGAAGTGAGCTGTAGCTCACGAAAGCTTATGCTCACATAAATTGGTTAGTCTCTAAGGTGCCACAAGTACTCCTTTTCTTATTAGTAAGACAGACACTCCTCTACCTATTAACTCTGGATAAACTTGAATGAATGATTCTGGATTTGGTTAGAACAATTCTAAGGAGGTAATCGCTACCTGGACCATAGAGGGCAAACACGTGTGACAAGGGATGGGAGAGTCTACATTTCAGGATCCAAATTTCAAGGCAAGCTTACAGGAGTCTTATTAAAAGTGTTTCCCAATGCATGTGGCTTCCTGTGACAGCACCTAAGTGGTTAAGAAAACGGCATGACGGATTAAAGCTGTTTCTCTTTTCCGCACAACAAATCGTTCAAGTGTCTGGTGTTTGACTCAGAAAGGAAACCTGCAGCAGTCATGTCCACTGAAATAAACCAACCAAGATTTGAGCTGCCAGCATTTCTGTCCGTTATGTCAAGGCATCCCACAGTTTAAAGCATAGCAAAGTAATATTTTTTTCCCCTGTAAATCCCAGGGTAAATATTAGGCAGACAGCATTTCTGCTTTGCACATTAAAAACCTGACCGAATTTGAAAAGCCTGCAAGTGCACTTTGGGGATTTTGGAAAGTGTCGTTTGGCGATGAGCTAAGACCAGAAGCTGCCATTTTGCAGACAGGGCAGGCGGGAAAAGCATTTGGCCTCATTCATGACTTCACAGCTATGGCAAATATCAGCTGATGAATATTTATGTTATCCCTGGCAAAAAACCTGAAAGGCAAATGGAGTGTGTGTGTGCGTGGGGGGCTGAAGTTAGGGAAAAGATAGTCTGAACTCTGTGGGATTTCTTTAGCAATGCTTTCCACGCTTGAGCAGTAGCTGCTGAATGAAATCATTATGTGCTGAGATGCCGCACAGGAAAACAAAGTTTGTCAAGACTCTGTTCATCAGCACCTCGCACTTTGTTTGAACCTTGTATGTGTGCTGGGCCGTGAAAGGGGAAACCCTCTTCCTTAAATCAAATGCTGTGTATCTGGAGTCACATTTTTAAATGCTTATTATTAATTGCAAATTGCTCTTCATCACATAACAACTCAAACGGCTCAATGAAAGAGCGAGACTGGAAAGGAATATAAAGTGCTACTGGGGGGTGTGGATGAAATCCCTTTTTTTTAACTTGAATTTTAGGAGATGGTATATTCATGCTAGCACCGCCTGTAGAAATGGAAGCGCGCAGACTACCGGCAACAGTAGAGAATGGCCATTTACCGCTGCACAGTATTCAGTTCTACCGCTTTGTCTGCAGATCAGTTCTGTCTGATTAAAATGATGATTCCTGTTATTGGCGTTCCAGTAGCACCTAGAGGTCCCAACCGAGATGGGCCCCCACTGTGCTAGGTGCTGTACAAAGATATAGTCAGAGACGGTCTCTGTCCTGAAGAGCTTGCAATCTAAACAGACAAGCCTGACAAAGGGCAGGAGGGGAAACGGAGATGAAATGACTTGCCTTCAGCTACGAAGCAGAGCTGGGAATAGAAGCAGGTCTTCTGATTCCCAGTCTGTACTATCCATTTGACCATACTATCTCCCAAATTAGGAGCTACCTCAAATATCATGGCACATTTGACTGCTGTGGGTTAAGTTATCCAGTTTACATAGTGATTATGCTACACTTCTAAATAAGAGCCTGATCTTGCTTGCCATTACTTCTGTGATAGCCCTTACTCACGTGAGTAGTCCCACTAATTTACACTGTGCTACAGGAATGAGTAAGGGTTTTGGGGACTGGGTGTGTAAGGCAGTAAAGTAAAATTATTTTCACCTTCTGTGTATCAAAGATTTCATAATCTAAAAACAATATTACTTTTTGCTTGCGGGTGGGAACCCAGTCTCCTTGAATCTGGATTGTTTTAAGTAGGCAAAGGAAACCCACTCAGAGAAAATAAAAACAACCAAGGGACCATCAGCAAAATGTCACATTTTCTTTGTATTCCTCTGATGGCTTGTTTAAAAAATAAAAGTAAATTTACTAGCCCCGGCAGATCCACCTGGTAGGTGCTGTAAATATGTTTGACTGTGTGTGTCTACAGAGACATTATGTTCCATTCTTAGTTCTTTAGCCATTTTCCCAGTTTGCTCAAGTCTTCCCCTCTTCAAAGCCATTCGCCTTTCCAAGACACTCACAGAGCATCACCATGCAAGGGACTGGGATCAGAATACTCCTCTCAATGCTCAAGAAGCTATAAGTTAACTGCAAGAAGCAACTGTCAGCAAAGTTCATGAAGATGACCAAGCCATTCTGGTGAAGCAAGCCCAGTGAGGCAATTGCCTGGAGTAAATAATTGCCCGAGGCCAGTGAGGATTTTCTAAAGCTTTTGGGTGGGACCAATTTCAGATACCTTCAAAAGGCCTGATTTTCAGAGGTCAAGTGTGTGGCACTTTTTGAAAATCAGGTCCCTTTCAGATGTGTCAAATTGGACACCCAAAACCCGAGGCACCCAGAATAACTAGTTGGATTGCAAAATCATGGCCAAAGAATCTTGTAAAAGGCACAAAAGTTCAGTTGGGGGGACTAGCATAATGGCTGGATTTTGATCATTATACGGTTTCTGAGAAGGAACTCCTGGCGAAAGCCCTTTATAGATAATTATTTTATTTACCATCAACAATTAGTTGAAGAGACCAAGATCTAGAACCTTCAGGTTAGTTGTGAAGCGTTAAGAATATTCTACCAGTCGTTTTTTTTTTGTTTTGTTTTTTTAGCAGAGACGTCAATCTGTTTAATTTATAGGAGCCAGCAGATGGTGCTGTGATACATCAAGTGAGTTGGGGGAAATGCACCCTTATGTAATAGGCTACTAATTCTAACCTGACAAGCAGCATGACCGTATTCTCAGGAAAGGCTGTGTAATTACTAACAGAACAGGAGTGAAGTTCAGATCTCCACATCCTCATAGAATAGAAATCGTAGTGTACAGCATGCTGTCTAAACTGTTTACTTTTCCCAAACCAGGGAATTTGCCAAGTTATGGAGGCTTTCAATGAAGGGAAGAGGTTTTTAATGTGCATCTGCCTCTGATGCTATTTGATTTGGCCTTTCTTTGTGGAACAACAAAACAAGGTTGCTAGGGAGACCAAGATGAGAGGGCGGGAAGGTGTGTTTCTCTTGTCCAAGCACCATAACAAAGTTGTTTTGTTTGTGAGAGGCGAGGCCAGCTGGCATGGCTACTCTGGCCAATGCTAGTGTAGACAACTATTCATGGGGAAAGGCGGGCCAAGGAGACAGAGATCCCCCATAAAACCTTCTAAGGCCTAGCGCTGCCATGAGCTCTGTGTGGGAGGCAGCAAAGTCAATGGGAGTTCACCCACACGCAGTTCATTGCAGGGTCAGGGCCTCTGGAATCACAAATGACTGAACAGTAGAAGGGTCCCCACTTGAGCAGCCCCAAGGATTCTGCCATGATGGAACGCCCACTCTGAGCCAGCTGCTGCGGCGGCAATCCACCTCCTCCTCCCCACAGCAATGGGATGCTCCTATTGGTCTGGAAATCCAGCCGCTATCTTCTCTGCTCCTTGGACAGCCATCTTCTGCTGGCTTTTGCCTCCCCCCAGGAGGAGGGGCTCTATTTTCAGTCTCCAGCTAGGTGCTAAGCATGAGCCTAGAGATGGCGGCATGTTTCTGACTGGGACACTGCAGGCTGAGAACCCTCTGCCCTCCCCTCAAGGGAAGGGTGTGAACCCCAGCGCTTAGTTCCTACCTGCTCCCACCTGGTGCTTCTTCCCCTTCACCACTTCAGTTCTCAGTCCTCCTTCCCCATGCTGGCTCCTTGGCCCCATTCACTGAGTGTCCAGTCGCCATTCCCCCTCTCCATCCCGTCTAGTGCTGCCCCCCTACCTGTTCCCCAGCCCTTAATGGCTGATTCCCTATTCCTCCTCCAATGGCAGTAGCTCACTGGTACCCTTATGTGCTCCCACTCATGTGGCCCTCTCCCCTAGACGCTCCCACCCTCTTCTACCTTATTCCTTCATTTTGTCCCTTCACATGCATCTCATGCTTCACGCACCCCTTCTCAGTCCACCTGCTGCTTCCTGGCAGCTGCTTCTCCCCCACCTCCCAGATTAGCATCACCTTTCCTTTCTACTCCTGCCCAGCGCTGCCAGGCCCTCGCAGCTGCCAGGAGCAATGCCCCTAAATTATCCCTGTGGCTCATCTATACCAGACCCCCTCCACAGACTGGAAATTAGGCCATGTCCTATATATGCATGTATGAATATCCAGACCCAGTGTGTCTCTGTGGAACGAAACGTTAAATGAATCACACAGTCCTGTATTGTTGGTTATGATTTCACCTAACACCTGGTTTTCTGAGCTACAGGGATAAGGGAAGGGCTCACTGACACCTCCACATTTCGATCAGTGTAGGATCGGACCCAATGCATTATTGCCCCCCTGTGGACACGCATCACTCTCTTTCAAAGTAACCCCCTGTTTGCCAGCTGGCACTGGCATCTTGCGAGCTGACAATGTGCTGTAAAGGGAAGAGACCTGGAAAAGGGCAGCAGCTAGACTAGTGTGAAATATGCATGGCAAGGAACATAAACAACCTCGAGCAGCTGGTTTTGTTATCCCGCAAAGCTGTAAAGTTGAAAAAGGAGTTGAAAAGCAAGAGAAGTGGACTCCGCACCATCCTGCTCTGCTTACTGGCACTTGGGGCTTTGAGTCAATTTAACTTTATTATTTTTTTTTTTTAAAGTTTAATAGCTCAGCCGTGGAAGGAAAGAGAGACACCACATTTTGAACTCCAGGTTTCTCTCTCGATCCGTTTGTACCTAGGCCCAATGGTGAGTTAAGGACAGAGTTAAAGCCTGTCAGGTTCCTGTCTTTTAGTTGACCCTTCAAGTTGTTTCAGCGTGGACTTTTGTGTGAGACTGCCCTTTCTTATTTTCTTGTGATAGATCTGCTAAGCAGGGGATTACAACTCTCATTAGCCCTCACCCCACTACACATCCCTTTCCGCTTGGCCAGGTAGGTCCCTGAACTTGGAAGTGTCTGGGCTCCATTTGGAAGCAATGTGGGCATGGTGAGCCAGGAGCTGCAGAGAATGCGTGAATTCAGCTGAAGTGCATGGCAAGCAGGGAGCCGGAGAGGAACTGAATTCAGAGTAGAATCCCCAGGAGTGTGTGTGGAACAAGCCATGACTACGGAGTGCAGGTCTGGGTGGGACTTACGGGAGAGCAGCAGCGGCTGGGCAGGGAGCCACTGCAGAGGGACCCCAGGAGAGAGACACAACTGAGCCTGGCCTTGAAATCTGCAAGCTCCTATTTGCTTGAAAAGACACTGGACTGGAGAGGGCACCCCAAGCTCTCTACTGGAGAGCCCCAAGGACCCAAACAATTGCTCCCTTTGCACTGTAACTGTTGAAGCCTCTAGGGTATCTACAACCTTTCCTACCAGCCCTAGGAAAATACCCTTTCCCTCAACCATGTGTCTGGGTGGTTATTGGGACCCACCAGGGCTCATGTTTAAACACCTACCATGCCTGCCTCCAAGTTGTGGTGCACCTGGCTCATGACTGGCCCCCTTGGGGTTTGGTGTGCTCCAGCCTTGAGCAACCCCCAATACTTACACAAACAATAGTTGGAAAAAATGAGAGCGGGCCCTTCGATATATAATACACGGTGTTTGAATGATAACGGGCCAGATCCTCAGCTGGTGATGTAAACTGGAGTAGCTCCATTGGAGCTGGGATTATTCACACCAGCTGAACATCTGGCCTACCAGATATGCTGAAAGCCATACCTAGTGACTTTTTTACAATGATGCTCTGCATTGGGGTGAAAGAGCAAATGAGTGTCAGACCACCTGGGTTTAGAACTTCGACTCCTCCTTTTCAGATACATAATTTGAGTCTGATCCTTCTTTCCCTTGAGGAATCACTGAATAATGAGCCAGGATGCTGGTGTGTTCAAGAGTTCTGCAGGAGAGTCCATCTGGAGAGAACCCCATTGGTTTTCATTTGAAAGCAAATAGGGCAACGTGCCGACTGAGACGCGATACGCATCTTAATGAGAAAAAACGATGGAAGGGCAAATGCCAGGACTTGCAACTAACTCCAGCGTGTGATTCAAAATGTTAGTAATGCTGACGTGATACTCTCTGTTGAACAGTGCATGGGGACCCACTAATGCTCCATAGATCCAGATTGCACCCTCAGCTACACAAGTATAATCTGCAGAAGTTCCACTGAAGCCATGCTACCCCAGATTTACATCCAAAAAACTGAGACTGAAATTTGGGCCATAACCTTGTTACATAGAAATGGGATTCGTTTAACAGATTTATTCCTTCGACAGACATACATTTTAAAGGACTCTTTTGTATTATTCTCTGTGTGTTTTGATTCAGTGCACAGAAAATGTATGTTATTATTTTAACAGATCTACTCCAATGCGTGATCAGCTTTTCCCTGTGCATGGTTCGTACAGAACAAGTTTTGTATGTTACATAGCTGGTTTTCACTGGGTAAGGTGACTATCTATGTGAGTTTGTTGGTACTATGCTGTATGTGTATTGATTTGCTCTAGCACAATTATACTTGTCATTGATCATTTCAAAGACAGATTGTAAATATCGCATAATGAGCATACATTAAAGAAAAAAATTACATTTTACACTTGGGTCTTCATGCAGCACCTACCAGTGACTACTTATAATAATAATAATAATAATAATGAGTCTCAGTTATTTATCATGTCTATTATCATTGCGCCTAGGAGCCCTAGTCATGGGTCAAAACTCCATTGTGCTAGCTGCTGCACAAACAGAGATCACATAATCCTTTGGATGTTACTGCAATACAAATAATCTGTATTGTGTATCCCACAGCACTTCCCAAACTCTAGAAGCACATACTTGAGTATCTCGCTGAATCAAGGCCACAGTGAATAACGGATGTGGTTATTTAGGAATCCAAAAGCAGTGAGGAAATCAGGTGAACACTCAGGAAGCAGACCATTTTCATGATATCAGGGTGGACAACCGCTATGGAGGGTGATGTTATGGGTGGAGCAATTTTTTCGAAGTGATCTTCCCTTTTTCTCCACACTGATATCACTTCACTCTTTCCTGGATTCAACGCCAGCCAATTATTCTTCATTCAGTTGCTGATTTCAGCCCGGCCCTTGGGAGATGGTTTTGTTCGGGGCTGAGGTGAAGGTAATGTAGAGCTAGGTGTCGTTTTCATGTTTCTGATGTATCAACCCTTGCAGTTTCATACTGTACTCTAGGGCTTTGAATCAGAGAGGGAGAGGCTGGATTCTTGCAGCACTCCCCGGGTGAGGGGTCTGGTGAGGCTGAGGTAATTTGGAGGCTGAAGGATAGAGCTGAGCAGAGGGTGCAAGTTCTGTTTCTTGGAGATTTTGAAATCTGGCAACATTTCAAATCAACAGAAGATCTCAAAATTCTCGGCAGAATTCTGATTTTTTTTTGGTTTTTGTTTCAGGTGGATGGAAACGTTTTGTTTTGATTTTGACTTTTAAAATGTCGTATTCTATTATGATATATAATATAAATTCAAAACAAACTCTTGCAATGTTCAATTAAGAAAAATGTCATAACAGGATGTTTTAACTTTGTCAGAATTACTGTCCTCCACCCCTCCGAATCCCCCTTCCCAGGTTTTCTTCTTAAATGAAATGCCAGTGAAATCCGCCCTGCTTCACGAAGCATTTCAGCATTGATGGAACCGCATATTCTGATGGGATGTGGTTGTGTCGAAATTTCTCTGACCGATTGTGACTCCGGATGAGGTGCCGCCCCACTGACTGCTGCCAGATCTTGAGGCAGGAACCTGTCATTCCATGGTTCACTGTATTAAACCTTGTGAAGAGGCCCAGCAGCGTGAGTAGGGATGTCTGGCCCTTTCCATAGCCGAGAGGAGAGGTCATCAACTAGAACCATCTCTGTATATAGGGGGAACCCTTGATAAGCTTCTTCGGGTATGCCTACAATGCAAAAATCCCAGCAGCAGCGACTCTCAGAGCCTGGCTCAACTGATTCGGACCGGGGAAGCCCATGGTACAGGGCTAAAAATCGCAGTGTGGCTATTCCCACTCAGCCTGGAGCCGGAGACTTGCTTCTGTGTTTGTTTTTCAGTGTAGACATAGCTTTTTAATGAACTTGCTAGGCTTAGCTCGTGCTAACCAGAGGTCCTCCTGTGTTTGAAACTGTCTGAATGCATTTGGTCTCTCTCTACTAATAACCTATTAATCTGGCTGCTAATATTTTATTTATAAAACTGTAGCTGTGGCAGATGCCTCCTGCAACATGAAGTTTCTTTAAAATCTACAAACTCCAAATGGCAATTTTAACAAAGATAAATAAATGCCCTCACCCAGACAAAAATAAATACATAGACATACGTACATAGAGAAATAAGTAAACACAGAAACTGCACCCTGTACCTCTTTCCCCTGCCCCCTCCTCAGGGCAAAGGACTGGGAGGACCGGTGAGTCTTGCACCCGGGACTGAAGTTCAATTGACTTGGACTGGGGGGGAGGTGGAGGCGGAACAAACTCCAGCATGGAGGCCCTCCACTGAAAACACCCAGCAGCCAGGTATTCCAGTCCGGGGGCTGTAAACTGGAGCACAACAGCTGACTTTAACTTTCAGGGCAGGATGTGGGGAAGGAAGTGGTGTTTCAGGTCACTGGGGCCTAGGCCATTTCTTCTGTGGGATGCTGTCATGCTGGGTTAGTGGCCGTGAGTTGCTGAGCAGTGCCGGGACGCTGGAGAGAGCCACAGCTGTATCTTCTTGGCTAGGGGGATGGCTGCCTTAATGCAGAGCTTTTCAGGATGTGGGTTAAAGGGGAAGGGGAAATATATATTAATGTGAGTCAAAGTGAATCAAAGGCGAGTCCACCTGTGAGCTGATCTTCCATAGAAAAGGGCATGTTTCTTTCTGGCACGTCTCATTTGTGACTGTATTTGAACACTCACCCCAAAGCCAGACATAAGATGCAAAACATGCATATGACAATCCTGTAGACAATATTTTTTTTTTTTGTTTAAGGGTCATTTCCTTAAATACATTGTGCTGTATTTTGCAATACAATGCCAATGGTTGCTGTGACTGTTGACTGTGGGATGCATATGGAATGTATTGTACATAGTAAATGATTCATTACTTAGGACATTTTCATTTGAAAAATCATTGCTTTATAAATGTATCAAATATCTCTTGTAGACAGCTATACCTCTCATCCCAGTGGTCCTGGGGATCAGATTAAGTGTAAATCTGTGCATAACTAAGCAGTTGCTTTTCACATTTTCTTTCAGTTTTGATTTGTTTTGAGTTAAAAAATATCAGAATTTCAAAATGCCATTCAGACCTCCGGTTCCGGTGCTCCAACTGGTTTTGTGAAACCATCATTATCTCAAAGATTCAGGAATCAACAGCCAGAAAGTAGTTCAGGTTTGCTTGAAATAAAATGATCTCAGGTTTGCTCCAAAAGTGCATGAACCTTAGCAGATTTTTTCAGGGCAAACCTGATGTGAGTTTTGAGTTTGCAGTGGAATCGCAAACCAGGCCAATTTTGTGTGGTTTGGGGTTTTGTTGCAAACATTGTGCACAGCTCTAGTCAGGACAAATCTGTACGTAAATGGGAGACCTTCAAGGGGAAACTGAGGTGCAGTAGGAAGTGGTGTTGGTGACTCAGTAGGTGGTACATTTCCTTATGAGTCAATACTGAACAAGTGCTCTTGTGTGGTGTTAGGAGGTGCTGTCTCGTCGATGTGCTCCTTTTTGGATGACACATGAATACCATGGTCATAGCCAAGGCCTTGTGGACTCTGCAGCCAGATGACCTGATTTCTGTAGCAGATTGGGAGTTCAGTGTCAGGATCATTTAAATTGAGGAATGGACATTTTTTAATGGCTGGGTGCTATTTGTGTACCCAGGTGAAACCAAGGCACTGAACAAACATCTAATGAGAGATAGTTCTTGCTTCAAAGACTTTACAGTCTAAATAGACAAATGAAGTATTGTTTTCCTATTATACAGATGGGAAGCCAAGACTCGTAGAGATTGAGTGCCTGAAACCAGATCTCCAGTGTCCTAGTCCAATACTTTAACTGCAACAGTATCTTTCCTCTCCACAAACATGCGTATAAATGATGCAGTCAGCACAGTAGCACGTGTGATTTGTATTTTGACGTTGACTTTCTCAGTTTCCTTTATGCTGTCCTCCAATGTCCAGTTTGCTACAGATTTTTGTGTTGCTCACACCTTCTGCAAGACAGTTGTGTGAAGGGGGATTATCGATGTTCTGGCAGCTGGGTTGGGCACAGATGGCACTTTTGGGCACCTGAGACGAGGCAGGAAGCAGTTTTGGATTGCGGGGCAAGAACATTAGCTGAGCGTTTGTGCTGACAGAGTCCGCAGGGAAGCGGTCAACCATGCTGACATTTAAACTGATGGTTTGGCTTCATCGTTAACACTCCTTGGAAGTAAACGGAAGCAGTTCACACATCTCCAAGAGCTACTACTTCAGGCTGTCTGCAGATGCAGGAAGACAACCATATATCCCACCCTTCAACCCTCTTCAAGCAATGGAGGTGTCTGACAAATGACCCGTATGAGAAAGCCATGTTTTGTTGCACATTGTGCCATAATAGGTTATATAATGGTCTGTTTAAAAACCTGTTTTAAAGGCTGTTTTCTCACTGTGTGAATTAAATAAACCGGGTTTTCCAAAACAGGAGTTTCATCCCATGTGATCCTCAGGATCCCTCCATGGATTGGTAGAAGCGTTTGCACTGACCCTTCAAATCTTGAGCACGGAGCTCTGCCACTTGATCTGGAGGAGAAACTGTTATTTTTCAAGTTGATTAGCCACTAGAGGGGGATGTAACACACACTTTTGCTGCTGGAATCCACATGGCTGTTTGTTAAGCAGCAGAGTGTTGGTGATCAGGAATCCTAGGTTCTACTCGGGGCTCTGAGAGGGTTGTGGTCGCTTGCATAGAGACAAGCTAGCCCATTCGTATCAAAAGGCAGTACAGCTGAATAAATGAGCGTTAGGCCTTTTGTATTAGGGACTCAGGTTCTAGTCTCAGCTTTGCTGCAAGTGACCATGTGCAACTTTTCGATCACCTTCATTATAAATGTGGCAAATACTATTTGACTGTCCACTCGGGTAGGGTTATGAGGCTTTGCGCATTAATAAGGGCTGTGAGGTTCACAGCAAAATAAGAAGAAGTTGGTAGAGGTGAGAACAGACCTCAGAATTCCCTAGTTCAGAATTCAGTGCACCTTCACCTTGATTAAAGGACATATGGATAAGGAGGCTCGCTCTTCTCCCCCACACCTGGAGCGTCACCCGATTTGGAACAGGGAGTCTAAATCAGCTAGACTGTCCTGCAAAATCAAGTACCTTTGGCATAGTCAGTCAATAGTAAGACGATTTTCTTTATAAACATAAAGGCTTAGAAACAATTGTTTTACATGAAAACAGATTCTGGAGCAGCTTTGCAACAAGTTGCAGATTATGTAGCTGCAGAATTGTAACGTATATGGGGGCCTCATCTTGACTGTGGGGGTCTTTAAAGAATCCAGGGTTCTTTTTTCAACAGTGGGGGATCTAGCTTTCATGTCTTGCCAAAACTGCAGCTTACCTACATCTATTCTCCGTACATAAATGACACCTGTGGTTTCAACTCTAGTGCTTGTTGTACTAAATGGTTACCTAGGATTGCTACATTGCACCTTAGGAATGGCTGTGTTTCAGTGGTGGGCAAGGGAATTCCTGTACAATTGCATGGCCTTGTTGCTGTTGAAGCACAAACCTGGATGTTGGGAGTTTCTGGGTTGAAGTCAGTAGGAGTAATGTGACTAACCTGCTTAGGCACATTGAAAATCCCCCTACGTGCCTAAGGTAGGCCCTGCGGGAGCCCTTGACATAACTAATCGGATGAACCAAAGGCTGTGAACCAGAGGAGGTCTGGCCTTGGCAAAATAGCAACACACCAGATAATAACTAACACCAAGTAAGCACATTCCTGACCGGAGAGGATGGTACAGGAACCCCCAACGGTCAGAAGTAACTGCGTGAACACATTCCTGGGGGGTGGTACAGGGACACACACATAAGGAGACAGAGGATAAGGAGAGAATGCCAGGATAATGGATGACGATGTTTTGTTCCAACTAGCAAGTGTATGTTGATCTTTCCATCTTTGTCAGCATCACTGACGCGTCATTCCAAAGCCCTAAGTCTGGGACTAGGGAAATATCCTAAAGGACCATAAAACAATGATTGGGTAGTAGACCTGGCATCTTTCTTCTGGCCTAGGGGACTGCACCCTGGTGTGCTAATGGAGCTGGTACCATGGTCGTGGACATGTGTTAGTAGGAGCTAACTAGTACCTGTAGCTCCTATGGGGCACTAGTACCACGCTTTGTCCACACTAAACCTGGCCGAGCGCCTTCGCCACCACACCGAGCCTGTGGTCTTTCTTTATGTACAACATTGAGGTCTGCTGAATGGGCAAGCTGGACTCCTGGCTGGTGCAACTAACACCAGCGTTCCAGAAGCAGCAGCAGCCTTCACCACCTTCCCCAGTACAAACAACGTGTATCTGCATCTTTAGGCCCCTCAGTGCTATTGACTATCCGGCCCTTACTCTCGCTGCACCTCGGCTTCTTTGTTTCCAGTAATTATGAGGCTAAATTTGATGTTTGCAAAGTGCTTTGAGATGTTCAGATAGAAGCCACTATAGTCACACAAAGTATTAGGCTGGGTCAACTGGTGCTGTCCTTCCTCACCTAGAGCAATGAGCACCTGTTGACATCAGTGAAACTATTCAATGAGTAAGGGGCTACTCAAGGTGAGCATGGGCAGCACATTCAAGCCCATTCCTTTCTAAATGAGGCATCATATAAATACACTATAACTTTACCTATAAATGTCCGGGAGAGGTCTCCCCGCCACTTTCAGGTACTTAAAGAAAAGATTATGAACAATAGCACCAGTAATACAATACTCACGTTGTCAGTGGGCCCTCTTATAATAAGGGAGGGTGACAAATTATTAATCTCCAACTTTCCTTCCTTTCCTCCCTATGACTGGAGGGGTGTTAATGGGCCACTTCTCCTTGTATGGTCCCTTGAACTATGTGTTAACAACTTATGCTGAACAATCTGTTCCACTTTGTATTTAGCTGTGACACTCTGAGTTAGTTTCCCGGGCCTGAAGCAGAGCGCTGTGTAAGCTTGAAAGCTTGTCTCGCTCACCAACAGAAGTCAGTCCAGTAAAAGATATTACCTCACCCACCTTAATCTCCAACTGTTATTTGTCATCCCCAGCAGCAACTAAATTAGCCGGGGTCCCTGGTGATGGGAGGTCAGTGACAATAGCCTCACTTACAGGGACTTGAAAAGTATGTAAGGGAATGTGAGCTGTCTAAAAACAATCAATGATGACAAACCAGAGAAACAGGCCACAAAAGCAATGCCAGTTTCAACACACGGAAGTAGTACAGAGGCAATGTGTAATGGAGGCTGGGGGAGGCTAAGCCTCCCCAATCCTCATGCCGCTGGGGGTGTGGGGGGGAGGGGCAGTGGCAGATTGGGAGCCCCAGGAAAAATCTCCCCCCTCCATGGCCCCGGGGCTGGAGGAGCTGTCCCTCCCCGCTCTGGCTCTAGAGCTTTTCTGGTCTTGGGGCTGTGGAAGGAGGGAGAAGAAGGATCGAGTGGGGGGCAGGTCGTCGGTGGGGAAGAAGTGGAGTGGAGGCAGAACAGGGGCAGGGCCATGGGGGAAGGGGCAGAATGGGGTGGGGCCATGGGCAGAAGGGGTGGAATTGGGGGCAGGGCTCAGAGCTCTAGCCAGGGCCGAGAGAGCTCCACCATGCTCCTGGCAGAGCCTGAGAGCTTGACCCTGGCCAGAGCTGAGCTCTCAGCCTCCCCACTACCCTGGCCGGGGCCACGGAGGGGAAGGGGCAGGGGGGAGATGAGAGCAGCGAGCCACCGGCATGGCCTCGGCTGGAAGAGGTCGGACAGGGGGCTAGCCTCCCCAAGGGGAAGCGTCAACCGCCGCCCATGAAGTCGTACTTGGTACGTGGTTGCTGCTGTATTATTATATACAGGTGGTACTTTCTAACTGCAATGCAAACATAAGGGGGCTGTGTGTGAAATGGTCCTCACACTACACGCTAGTTCTGAATTTTGATGATCCTTTCGGTTCTTGGCTTCTAGCTGTACACAGCTGTTCGATTAAACAACACCTAACCAATGTCACCTGTAGTGACCAACTGCTAAAGCCTAGCAGTAAGGACAGGAGCGTACCCATAGTCTTTTCATTCCGGAGGGTCATGGTCATGGTCGTGTCTCCATGGCACCTTGTATTGGAAAGTCTGAAAACATCTCCTGACTGGAAACATGAAAAATACATAGGGCAGCTACTGGTACACGGGAATAAAGGGTGGAGAGCGGTTGTCCACCCTGCCCTGCTTTGGCACCTGCTCATGGGGGAAGCCACAGTCCAGGTCCTTGTGATTTCTGAACTCAAGGACAGCTGGCTGTTAGCGCTGCAAGCCCCACAGATACTCCAGCGTAGATATGTTGGGTGGAGCTATAGGCCCCTCATTTCGCACTGGCTGGCAGACTGAAACTGCCACTGGGGAAGGATGGGGGAAAACACACAACTAGATGTGGCTGGAAAATGGGATTTTTTCATGTGGAGAGAATTTAGATTTTTTTTTTTTAAAAAACAACATATTTGCAGTTGGGATTTTTGTTTATCTGCTGAAAAGTGAAATTTTCTGTGGACAGCAGATATGATCCGGAGAAATGTTCGTTTTGTCCAAAACCCAATTTTCTGTAGCAAAACAGTTCTGACAGAAAATTTTCTACCAGTCCTTCCAGCAACACTTTCAAAAGGCGGGGGGGGGGGGGGGGGGTCAGAGCCACTTCTGAATATTCTTTCCTAAGTGACATGGGACATATTCTGCCTAGGTCTTAGGCAGGCAGTGCCTCCTGGAATGACCACTGGTGCTGTGTCTTCTTGCACTTTCCTTACATGTGGTCTGATTATAAAAGCCAGAATACTGCCCTGAATTTCCCTGTAAAACAAATAAGATATATTCCATGAGTCTTCACGTTGCAGAGGAACAGCAACAACACTACCTTATTTGCAATAACAACGTTACTGTTATTTATCATAACTACAGTAATATGATGCATTATATTGAGCTATGTGGTGTAGCAGCTGTAACTGCTAGTATCCACAATAAACAAAGAGCTTGTGTCTGTGCAGAGAAAGAGACTGATTCATAACAAAGTTGCATGCACCACTAACATAGGGTTTTTGTGCACTTTACTATGGGGTAGGTTGAACATAGCACGTGGGATTTCAAACCCACTGAAATTCAATCGGTTCCACCAAACTTCCTGTGCAACCTGTTTTAAACTTTTGTTCTGATAAAGAAATGGTTTCTTTAAGGTTTACTGGCAATAGGCAGCTTGAATGATAGTTATGTCATTGTCCTTCTACAATCCTTCAATATGTTGGCTATTTGCAAGGTCTGTTCCCTTCTTTCTTTTGGTTCTTTTTGACACCACCCCAAACAGATGCCTTTGATCTTATATTTCTTTTTCCACGGACGCCTATGGGCCAAAATGGATTGTTAACCCTAACAGAAAGGAGTTATAATTAAACAGTTGCACTTTTGTAGCACCTCTGCACTTTCATGCACACCTCAGAAAAGAACACTCATTAGAAGTCAGTTTTGCAGTATATTAAATATACATCTATCACATGAACTTAACCCTGACTACACCCATACACATTGGAGTGGAGACTAGGACCTAGTCCTTTCAGTGCCCTGCAGAAGCAAGCGAAGGCATTGCTTCCACACAGGATGTGTTATCTCCATAGGGCATAGTCCCAACCACCCTGGGCTGCTCAGGATGAGCAGAGATCTCAGTGCAACCGATTTTTACAAAAGTATATGAAAAGAGCAAGGGTCGAGTTTATGCTTGTAGTAACCTCATGGAATCCAGTGAAGCCAGAGCAAGAATGGTCCCAGGTGTATTGTGAACCTCTATCAGACTCCCCCTCACTGGAGGCAGAGATAACAAGGTGACTCACGGTCCCGGGCACCCTGAGAACTGTCAGAGGGCTCTGTCTGAATCCTCTCTGAAAGCAGAAAACAGCTGTGTGTAGTGATGGTTCTCATGATCTTGGAATCTCTCAGTAAAAAGACAGTTGTAAAATAATTGCTATTGACAATGTAAATCTCAGACCTAGACACCTCAGTCAATTGCTCCTGGATGCGCCCCCCCCCACCATTTCCGAATTTGGGGCTTTGTCTATTGTAAACTTTGTTCCTTTAAATTCCCATCTTTGCTTCCCACTAGTTCAATTCCACCAGGAGTGGCAGGGACTCGCCAATAGACAAAGTGGTGGTGGCTGCTGGCATTTTAATCACCCTGCCCTCGGGACTAGTTTAGTCACTGATGAAGCAATGCAGGGAAATTTTTTAAGAAAAAGAAGTCTAATGTATTTAGCCTTGGACCAAATTAACTGCAGTGGCGTGACCCCTAATAGTACTAGTGCTAAGTATCGCTGAACATGGCTTAAATATTCTAGTAGATTGTAATGTATCTCGGAAGTGCTGACTAACAATAGCCACTAGAATTAATAGATAATACCCCTCTCATATGACAGGGGTCAGTATTTTTTGTAACTCTGACCCAGGTAAGGTGACTGTGACCCAGGCAGGAAATAAAGTTAATTTGTCTTAGTGTGACCTTTTTCAAGAAAACTGATAGTTCTTAACAGTTGGTTTCCAGGAGTAAATGTTATGTAACCACTAATTTCTGACCAGGGAAATAGCTTGGAGGTTTTTTAACAGAGAGAAATTCTTCTTGGGACAAAACCAAGTAATATTTTTTACATAAATGTTACAACTGAATAATACGGAGCTCATTACTGCATGTGAAAATGCTACAGTCACTGAAATAATTAAGAACTGAGATTTCAACTAACTTTTGGTCCCGTTGTTGCTTACTATAAAAAGGAAACACCTTATGCTTAACCATCTGTCCCAACTTATATTTAGTTCAGACACTCTGGTTGCCTTCCTCAGACCTTAAAAGCTCTGTGAAGCTCGAAAGTTTGTACCTTCCAATATACCAAGATTGGTCCACTAAAAGATATTACCTCACCTACCTTGTGTCTCTTATACCATACAAGTGTGCATGGGCAACATTCTTGGAAATGTAAATTTGTGGTACACAAACTACTATGAAATTGTGATGACTTTGTTACATACACCACACATTATTGATGAAACTGCTGTTGTAGGCCAAAGATTTTGGTTTAAAGCAACTCTGTACAATTAAAAATTTAATTGTTACTTTTGAAAACAGGAGACCAAATTCATCCCTGATGTAAGACTTTTAATCTTGCCAGCAGAAAGGGCCTCTTCCAATCACTTGAGAGAATTGGGTACTCTCCAGTCCTCATTTAGATTCAATGCTTCCATGATGGCATGAAGGCTACAGTCCAGCCTGACAGTGATCAGTCTGACAGCTTTGAAATTCACTGAGGAGTCAAACAGGGATGTGTTTTGGCACCTACGGTCTTTGGTGTATTCTTCTCTCTGCTGCGTCATCATGCCTTCTCATCTAGCACCGAGGCTGTACCTCTCCATACAAGACCATGTGGAAAACTCTTCAACATTCCATATTTAAGAGCAAAAAGCAATGTCAAACACCACCCTATATGAAAACTTCTTTTCACCAGTGAGGCAGTGCTCGTCACACACTGTGAAGGAGAGCTACAGCAATGTTAGAGTAGGTGTGCACTAGCTTGTTATGAATTTAGACTAACCATCAGTGTACAGAAGACAGTGTTTATGGCATAAGGTGTGTTGACTGCACTGGAAGTTTTAATAGCTTGTGCACAAGTTCTGCTCTGTGGAATCAATTGTCATCTTGAGATTGTTTCAGATAATCTGGCTTAATTCTTGCATGAGAAAGGCAGCCACCTCATTTGGCCAGCTGACCAAGTACATGTGAGATAACAGGATATTGACAACACAGGTCTACTCACTGAAATTTGAGCATGCATCTGTATGGTGGCAAGACCTGGGCCACAAAGAAGCCTAGCACCTTTGACGCCTGCTTTCTTCACCATACTCTAAATATCAAGAGGGCAAACTAAAGTTCCTGACAATGAAGTATTTGAGGAAGCGAAATTACCAAGTTTAATCACTACCCTCAAACACAAGACACCTCCGTTGGCTTGGTCAACTGCACCACATGGACAACAGATGTATTCCAATGGATCTTCTCTATGCAGAACTTGTGGGTCAGCCCAGTGGCCTTGAAACATTGAGGCCAAAGTTCAAGGTGGTTTGCAAGAACAATTTGAAAACTCTCAAAATTGACATTACCAGCTGGGAAGATGTGGTGAGTAACAAGCTATACTGGAGAGCTGTGCTGCACCAGGAAGTTAAAAAGGCTGAAAAGAGGTGGCTGGGAGAGAGGAAAGTGCAGCAGGCCTCAAGCATTAGTAATGCTTTACCCCCGAATTATTTGTGGCAAGGGCTGTCCCTCAAGAATTGGACTTTTTTATTCCTTTGTGATGCTGCAGCATGACCCATACACACCAAAGCCATTCAGTTAGTATGCCACCCTCTTCTGAGATGGACAGCTGCCACATGCATAAGTAGGTGCAACATGTCCTTGCACCAGGTGTGGGATTAGATCACAGCTTCTTACCTGTTACAAATAACATCTTAGATTATTAACAGTACAGCCCATGTATCTCAGCCTCTCTACCAATCACACAAGCCCTTGGACTGTGACAAACTGCGACAAGGTGGAATACTTGGGTTGTGTGTATGTTTGGGGTGGTTTTTTTTCCTTTGGTTTTTTTTTTTTTTGTGGTATGACATGCCACCATGCACAAAGTATAATGATTTAATGAAAGCTCTTAATTGCTTTCCTAATGGAAAATCAACTTAATTACAATTAAAATATTGTCTGCCATGCTTTTTTCCCCCCTTTGTGTGCATGAGTTTGGGTTTACTACAATTATTACTTTTGCATTTTGTTTGTAGAGAGGAAGGCAGGATTTTTCCAATTTTAGGCCAGGAAAAGCTACCAGACTTGCATGTGAGTAACACTTTCTTATTGTGCTGTTACTTCTGAGTCAGTTTTATGTTCTTTACAACTACAGTTCCAGGAGTCAACAAATAGGATCCAACACCAGTTGGTAGGAATACTGTGCACACTTCAGAACAATACATAAAACAGAATCCACCATGAAATGAAATGCTTTAGATCAAAGCTTCTCTGGAACTCAAACCTCAGACCTTAGCCCCTTTGCAGGGAGAGCTTTGGAAATCCAGATCCAGACCTGGATTTTGCTGCTCAGGCCCATTCTTTAATATTAGTATGTCTAAGGAAATAAAGGCTGACGTTTGCAAAGCCAAGTAAAGGATTTTGATGACTACTTCCCATTAAAATCAATGGGAACTGGGTGTCCAAACCCTGTAGGAAGCTTTGAAATTCTCTGACAAAATCTTTTGATTTATCCATTTGACTGTTTGCTTTTACCCGAATGGAATTTAAGCAGCTAACCTGTGTAAAAAATTAAATTTCTTACTAATGTTACATTATGGTTTCAGAATTAAATTGAGCCAAATTCAGTCAAGGAATTCAACTCACCTACTAACCTAATTCTTTTCTCTCTGGCTTTAGTATTAACAAGATGTTTTGCATTCTAATTGTAAAGCCTGGGCAAAATTAAAATGAATACATTTTCTCTCTGTAGATTCATGGACATATTTTTGGATTATCTCTATTAAGTTCAAAGATCGCATAGGTTGCCTCAAGGCTACACACAGCTGGTATTTTTTATTAATTATAAGCAGGACTTCTATTCAAAAAGTGCTTAAGAGACACTTATTGGGGCAAAGTCAGTGTTTATCTTTTTTAATGCGTCCCTTGGGGGTTTTTTTTTCTGTATGTACTCTGCTTTTAAGTCAATTGCTTTCATTCTTAATTTTTCCACTCTTATGGTATTATTCTGATCTCACACCAGTTTTACACTGCTGTAATTCCATTGATCTCTATGGAATTACTCCTGATCTACACTGGTGGAAGAAAGGTGGGAATGAGCTCAAAGGGACAGATTCTTACTAGTGCAAAATGAATGTGAAACACTACTGTTGTGCTTTGAGAGCATTTCACACTCCCAATGCACAAGTTTAAATGACTACATGGGTTGTGGACAATGGTGGCTCTGGCTAAAGCTAGAAGAAATTTTTCAGATGGAATTTGTTGCCAGTATAAACTCAGATTTGACACCAAAACATTTCACAAATGTATGTTGGCGTCACTGAATTGTTTTGGCTGGGGGGGTCCTAAAAAATTCTGAAATTGAAATGTTTCAGTTTTTCAATTTGAAATGACTTTTTTTGTTTCAATTTTTTGACTTCATTTAAAAAAAACAATCAAAATTGTTAAATGCTCAAAATTGAACCAAAACATTTAATTTCGGATCAAACGAAAGGTTTTGTTCAACCTGAAATGAAATACTTTTAAACTTTGCAGTTAACCAGAAACTTCATTTTTCAGTTCAACACAAAAGTTTTGGGTTTTTTTCTGAATTGCCACTGAACTGAAAAAAAATGCATGGCTCTAGATCTGTCCTGTGTACCCTATTTTTGGTGGTGTTAGAATCCAGAATGGAGAAAATAGGTACTTGTTCTGCCTCTTCTTTCATGGATATTTCTGGTGGGTGTCTTTTGTCTTTTACAAACCTCCCTCTTTCCTTCATTACTCTGCCCACAATTTTTCTGTCAAGAGGCAGAATCTGAGGCAACCAGCATGGCAGTTTTGTGAATCATTTGAGACTCTTAATGACAAATCTAGAATGCAAAGCAGTAATTGTGGCTCTTGCTCCTAACCAGTTGAAGGGACTGATCTGCCAGGAGAGCTACCTCTTGGAGATCAGAAGTGTAGGGGAAAAGTGAAGTACCAAAAGATAGACAGAGCTGGACCTTTCAAAGGAAATTAAAACCAATAGTAAGAAGTTCTTTAGCCATATAAATAAAAAAGAAGGGGGACTGCTAAGTATTGAGGACAGGGTGGAGATTAAAAATAACCTAGGTATGACCCAACACCTAAACAAATACTTTGTCTCCGTTTTTAATACGGAAAATGAGGAGCCTTGGGGGCAGCAGCAGAGTGGCTAATGGGAACAAGGATATGGAAGCAGAAATTGCCACATCCAAGATGGAAGCCAAACTCAAACAACTTAATAGGACCACACTGGGGGGAGGGCTGGATAATCTCCATGCAAAATATTAAAGGAACTGTCACATGACATTGCAAGTCAAATAGCAAAGATTTTTAATGAATCTATAAACTCAAAGCTCGTACCCTATTGACTGGAAAATTGCAGAGATCGTACCTCTCTTTATGAAAGGCATGTTGGGGGGCGGGGGAAGTGGTCTGGGGATACGACAGGCTTGTTAGTTTGAACTCAATTGTATGCAAGGTCTTAAAACAAATTTTGAAAGGGAGGGCGGATAAACACATAGAGGTAAATGGTAACTGGGATAAAATAGAGCATGGTTTTACAAAAGGTAGATCAGGCCAGACCAACCTGATCTCTTTCTTCGAGAAGATAACAGATTTTCTACACAAAGGAAATGCAGTAGGTATATTCTGTCTGGATTTCAGTAAATCATCTGACACAATTCCACATGGGAAATTATTAGTTAAATTGGAGAAGATGAGGACTAATGAGAATTGAAAGATGAGTAAGGAATTGGTTAAAGGGGAGAGGACAACGGGTCATACTGAAAGGTGAACTGTCAGGCTAGAGAGATGATACTAATGAAGTTCCTCAAGAATTGGTCTTGGAACTAATCTTATTTAACATTTTCATTTATGACCTTGGCACAAAAAGTGGGAGTGTGCTAATAACATTTGTGGTTGACACAAAGTTGTGAGGTATTGCCAATATGGAGGAGGACAGGAATATCATATAAGAAGATCTGGATGATCTTGTAAACTGGTAATAGAAATGGGATGAAACTTAATTGTGCATTACTTTGCACATAGGGACTAACAAGAAGAATTTTTGCTATAAGCTGGGGACCAGTTGGAAGTGACAAAGGAGCAGAAAGATTTGGGTATATTGGTCAATCACAGGATGACTATGAACCGTCAATATAATGCAGCTGTGAAAAAGGCAATTGTATTGTAGTGGTGGTTCATAGTCATCTTGTGACTGACACATACACCCAAGTCTTTTTGCTTATCTGTCACTAGTGCAATCCTAGGATGCAACAGGTGAGGTATTTCCTGAAGAAATAGGGAAGGGTTATGGCTATTGTACAAGGCACTGGTTAGACCTCACCTGGAGTACTGTGCAGTTCTGGTCTCCCATGTTTAAGAAAGATGAATTCAAACTGGAACAGGTGCAGGGAAAGGGCCACTAGGATGACCAGAGGAATGGAGAACCTACCTTATGAGAGGAGACTTAAGGAGCTTGGCTTGTTTACCCAAATAAAATGAAGGCTGAGGGGAGATATGATTGCTCTCTATAAATACATCAGCGGGATAAACACCAGGAAGTAAGAGGAGATATTTAATTTAAGGGCCAATGTTGACACAAGAACAAATGGATATAAACTGGCCATCAACAAGCTTAGGTTTGAAATTAGACAGAAGTTTCTCGCCATCAGGAGTGAAGTTCTGGAACAACCTTCCAAGGTGAGCAGTAGGGGCAAAAACCTAACTTGTTTCAGGGCTGAGCTTAATACGTTTGTGGAGAGGATGGCACGATGAGGTTGCCTATAATGGCATATGGCCTTCTGTGACTGCTTTTAGCGAATATCTCCAATGTCGAGAGGTGGGATGCTAGATGGGGAGGGCTCTGAGTTGCTACAGAGAATTCTTTCCCAAGTGTCTGGTTGGTGGGTCTCACCCACATGCTCAGGGTCTAACTGATCACCATATGTGGAGTTGGGAAGGAATTTTTCTTCAGGTCAGATTGGCAGAGGCTCTGGGGACTTTTCACTTTCCTCTGCAGCATGGGGCATTGGTCACTTGCAGTTTTGCACTAGTGTAAATGGTGGATTCTCTGTAACTTGAAGTCTTTAAATCAAGATTTGAGAACTTCCGTAACTCAACCAGAGGGTACGGGCCTATTACAGGAGTGGGTGGGTGAGGTTCTGTGGCCTGAGATGTGCAGGAGGTCAGACTAGGTGATCATGATGGTCCTTTCTGACCTTAAACTCTGGGTCTATAACAAGCTACTATTCTTTCCAGATAAACTAGGCTGTACTAGTGGTCAAAGCAGGAGGAGTACCATGTTCAGAGAGGGGAAAAGGAGTATTTAAAAGGAAGTGGTGACTGAAATATCTAGTAGACCACCCAACCCAGTCTGACTGCTGTTGAATCATGGCTCCGGCCCAGTGAAGCTTCCATTGTATACTCTTGTGGTTGAATGGATGGCTTTTGGATCTGCTTCTTCCTGAAAAATATTCCATTATTTGCTCTTACGTTATGGGTTATATCTTAACGGGTGCTCTTATTATCTGGCATAACAGATATGGCCCTGTATTTTTAACAGTATTCTTGCAGGGCCGGATTAATCTTTTGTGGGCCCCGGTGCCCGGACCACGGCCCTGCCTCCTGCTCTGCCTGTGCTCCGCCCTGAGGCCCCACCCCCACTCGGCCTTTTCCTCCCATGCTAGCAGTGGGCAGGGCCTTGGGGGGAGGAGGCTGAGCAGGGGCAGGGCCTCAAGGCAGAGAATGGGGACTGGGCCCCTTTTGAGTGTGGGCCCAGTGCCACAGTAAACCCGGTATTGTACACTTGTAGCTCAGCACTCATGACACCCAAGTACGTCTCTGCAGAACAGTCTCTATATATAGGATTTATGTGTGATTGTTGGGGGAACTTTTTCACCTCTGATATACTGTAGTCAATTGTACTGCAATGGGGAATGACAAAGGTAAAAAGAACACCAGTTCAGTTTTCCAAAGCAAGTGATAGATGCCCTGTTACCTGATGAAGAGCTAGGTATTGTGAGAACGTGTCTTTTGTTCCTCTGGAGAGAGATCTGTGTTTGTTCAATATGTGCATTAATGATCTGGAACCAGGAGTGGATAGCGCATTAATGAACTTCTCAAATGATAGCAAGGTCTTGATCCTCAAATCCTTGCAAGGTTTTTGCACTGTGGTAGGAGCGGATACTGCGTGTGGGTCTGAGGGGAAATTAAGCAGTAGGCACGGTGCTCTGTGCTGAAAAGGCTCCGGATCTTTGCCTGCTCACTCCCTTCCTCTCAAGAGCACAGGGTGAAAAAAGGTACCCGGGGAGTTACATAAACAGAACATGAGACTAACTTAGAATGTGTGCTACTACAGTCGTGCAGCATTTAACCAAAATACAGCTTGAAAGCAGTAATATCCAGAAAGCCTTAAGACTAATAGTAGTGGAGAGCAAATTAGAAGCGATTTTTGCAATGTAATATGTTAATGCAGCTTTTGGCTGCATGCATACAGCTGTCACATTGCAGAGAAGGGAGGTGATTGTCCCTCTTTATGGCTCTAGTGTATACTAGAATACTGAATCCACTTCAGGCACCTTTCTTTACCTGAAAAGTTACTGGAAAATTGGAGATCAGCCCAGAAGAGCAAGAAAAATAGAAGAGACTGAGTTATGAGAAAAGAGCCAAGCTACTGATTTTAATAAGTGATGACTAAACAAGGGAAAATTAGAACAATCTACAAACAAAGCTGGTAGAAATGTTACGAATTATTGACACCTTGATTGAAAATGGCATAATTTTTTTAAATGGCAAATTTTTATTGCTTTTTGACCATCCTCATCTGGATGTTGCCCCAAAAGTCACTTCTGGTAAAGGCGGAAAAGTAGCAACCTGCATGACCCTGCCCTGGGTAAGTATTTTCATTATTGACTTACTGTGAATTTAAGTCTAAATATTGTATGCACAGAGCCTCAGAGAAAGGCCAAAATATAAAGTATGGGTGTTCAAAAATGTACAGAATTACAGCCACCTTCAAGAAATGAAATTAGTTCTGAAATATTGGCTTTTGAAATCCTGAAATGCAGTCATTTCAGGTTGGAACCCTCCAAGCTTTCATCACTGCAGTGATGCTTCCAATTATTATGATGTGTTGTTTGCATTCTCGTAGGAGCTCCAGCATGGACTGGGACCCTATTATGCTAGGAGCTACAAAATGACAGAACAAAAAGACTGTCCCTGCCCCAAAGAACTCACAATCTTAGGCTATATCCACACAGGCGCTTTTGTCGGTAAAACTTTTGTCGGTCGGGGTGTGAAAAAAACACTCCCCTGACCGACAAAAATTTTACTGACAAAAAGCATCAGTGTGGAGAGCTTTGTTGGCGGGAGAGCTGCCGCCTCTCATTGGAGGTGGTTTTATTTTGTCAGAAGGAGAGAGACCTGCTGCAAAGAGCAGCTACACGGCCGACCTTACAGCGGCATGGCTGTTGCAGCACAATTGTGCCGCTGTAAGGTGCACAGTGTAGACATAGCCTATGTGTAAGACAAGAGACACTAGATGGTTACAGACCGGCCAATGGAAAGGAAAGGGAAACAATGAGACAATGTTGGTCAATGTGATCAGCAATTGGTCAATGTGCAACAGCAGCTTGTTATGTTTTTTTGTTGTTGTTTTTTTTTTCGGTAGGTCTCACGGAAAAGGAGGATTTTGAAGCAGGATAATGAGTTAGTTCTGTGGATCTTTATGGGGAATTTCTCCCAAGTGTGAGGGGCAGTGTGGGAGAAAGCTTCCAATGAGGAGAAGTGAATGATTCAAAGAAAGGGAAGTCAATCTTTATCATTGTGTAAACAAATACCTTCTTGTACATGACTAGAAATAAGCCACCTTATCTAACCAGACATCTTGGTGGGCTTTTTCGTTATAAAATCCTTCATGTTTCCACTGTAAAACTGATAAAAGGTTCTGCAAGAAATGTTTGCTCAAAAATAGTAATCCACTACCATTTTCATCTAATCCAGAACACTTCCACCAAAACCAGATTCTGACCTTTTCTCTTACCCACCTTAATTTCTTAAACATCAGGACATCTGGCATGACTAGATATTAGGGTTGGGTTGGGTTATAACCTGTGTTGGGTTATAATCTGATTATTTATTCTTCTGGAGATTATGGGATAGGATGAAACAGAGATCAAACATCCTAAACACAACACGCTGTGTCAAGACACACAGCAAATTGTGATGTAAAATGTCCAGTTCTGTCTAAAAAGGGAAGCTTTTCTTCATCTTGGGATATAATGTCCTAATGACATCAGAGAGACACTTCCTCTGCTGTCCTTGGTTCATTCACAATGGCTGCAGCTCAGTCTTGTCTCAGCCAAAGCGATATAAGAAAGCAGGATAATGTTCTTACATTAGGAAGGCCACTCTTGCCTAATACGTTGGGTGTGCTTTGTTAAACCTCAAGACTTAGAATGTGAGGAACACCTGGTAAACTTGGATGGAGAACAAATATTTCTGTAGGGGGTACTAATCCTGTTAGGTTTTACAGGATGTTTCAAGTAACTAAATCATAAAGCTCTGGAGGGATGACAAATTAGAAGGCGTAGGGGGCACGGTGGAGAACTCCATTGAGCTTGCTCTTTACAGGAGGTTCTGTAAGGACAGTCAGAAACATAACAACTAATCTGTTTACAAGAGGGTGAGTGAGATGGTATTATGACAGTGACTAAGACTGACAAACCTAAAGGTTGGGAAAAGAGGTTTACACACTTTTTCTATGACATAAATATCAACATAAAAAACAGAAATGGATTCTTTGCATATCTGTTCTCTTGCTACATGGAAATAGAGCAACTAAAACCAACCAACAAAGCCCTCACCTCTCTTTGGCACTTTGCAATTAGTTACATGTTTCAAAGAGACAAGGTGGGGTGAGGTGATATCTTTTATTGGACCAATTTTGGTTAGTGAAATACCAACTTTCAAGTTTACACAGAGTTCTTAAGCTCGAAAGCTTGTCTCTTTTCCCAACAGAAGTTGGTCCAATAAAAGATATTACCTCACCTACCTGGTGTCTCTCATATCCTGGGACCAACACAGCTACAACTGCACTGCAAACAGCATATTTGAAAGTGAGTTTATGCCCAGGAAAGGCACTGTAATGATAACTATGGAGATCTATATCCATTTTCTATACAGCATGGGCAGCAGCTGTGGAAGGTTCCCCACACTGCCCAATCAATATGCTTCTGTGGGACCACACCTAGGGACAGGGAAAGAGTTAATTTGCTAGACTAATAGAAAATATCCTCCCTTCTATATGTCTCCATGCCCCACATTGAGCAGCAGATGCAGGGAATAGGATCTCCTTTGATCATAGTGGGGTGTGATGGTAGGCCAGGGCCTAATGGGAGCCCAGTTAGTCCACTTTGTCGCAGCTGGAGGGTATCAGACTTCATTCCTTATCAGAACCATCTGGGGAGGAGCTGGGACTGCTTCATAAAGGAAGGAGTGGAGTCCCAGAAGGGAAGAGAGAGACAGGAGAAAGGCTTGGAGATGCTGTGCTGTGGGTTTTTCTTTGCACTGTAGACATACCCTGAGTGAACTTGAATCTAGCATCCAGTGAACCCAGACTCGTTTCCAATATCTCATCTAAACCATGTTGTGCTGGTGGTTGGGCATAACTCTGCTGTGAAAGCACAAAGCGTGGCACAAATCAGTAATCTGTTTTCAAGCTTTGTGGCCCTGTTCAGCAAGATGCTGGCACCTGAGCATAACTTCCAAGATGTGAAGGGCCTAAATTTAACCCCATTGTGGCTGTATGAAACCATGTGAATTAAAATTGTAGCTCCACAGAAACCTTTACAAACCAAAGCTGTGGGTGAAATCTCAGCCCCAGTTAAGTCAATGGCAAAACTCCCAGTGAGTTCAGTGGGGCCAGGATTTTACCTGGTGAGCTTTCTCTAGCTGCAGTATTGAAGCCGTTTGTGTTGTCTTGCCCCCTTTTATGCCTGCAAGGGAAAAATAGTTGGGATTTTTTGTGTAGGTGCATTATTTCTGGCCACCACAGCCCTTTTCCTATAAAATTTGGCTTTGTTCAATGGATAGGACTGGTTTGGTCAAGCCAGACCTGGGCTGAGTACACCATTACAGGGACGTTGTGGAATTATTAATAAATATCTCATTAATCCCCCACCACCCAAGCAAGCAAATGCTCTGTGTGCAGTATCACAATTCATGGGCCTTCAAGGTATAGATGAGTTTGTCTACCTCGTCACAGTACTGCACTGTTCAGTATACCACACATGCAGGCTCCAGCTGGCAATTTTAATTTAAGACCCCAAAGGTAATAAATTCAGCAGATTAATATTTGGCTGGGATTGAGTGCTCAGATTGTTCAACTGGTTATTATGGAAAACACATCAGCCAACCTCGTTGCTGACCAGCGAGCAGTGGTTCTATCCCCTACAAACAAAACCTTTGTTATACCTTCCTTACGCTGTCCCTGCTGAGCATTTGGCTCCAAAGCAAAGTAATGAATTCATAATCTGTGGCCGTTTTGATAAATTTAGTTGGACTTTCCTGTTATACAATTTACCTAATAGCTGATCCAATATAAAGGATAATATCATTGCAATGAAACTGTGTTTTCAGACGTTTGTCCTTGTTCATTTCTGCAGGGGTATGCCGCAGGCCTTGCACTAGAGAAGGGCCCCAAACCCTCATAATTCAAATGTGGATTTCAAACAACTCCAGGGTTTGGGGTTCTGGATATAGTGATGGGAAAATGTTTAATGTATTTTTTGTTTTCAAACATAACTAGTGTAAAACATATACTTATAGATATATGGATTTCCAGCTAAATTGTTATATGTATTACCCATCATATTAAAAAATAATGTGTGTACACACACATATATCTGGTGTTGATATTTGTGTGATACATGGCTCTTCAATTTGGTAAACAGCATTTATTAAGCACATTTGCTTACTTCACCTACACTGTGCGCATTAATCCCTCTCCTCCAGGATTACTTAATAATGTTCCAAACCTCTGAGTAGCTTCAAACAGCTGATATTAATGAACCAATTTTTTTGTGTCATGTTTAAAAAAACCTAATTAATTGTTTTCTTCTTTCCTCAAAATGTGCAGATTTTCCACCAAAATGACACTGGCTTGAGCAGCAGGATGGGCACTGTCCATTCCTGCATCATAGTCAGGTTTAAGGTCCAATATATCACAACCCTTCAGGTTGAGAAAGAGCTGTGTTATGCTGCTAGGGGGAGATTTTCCAGTTTTACAATGCGACACACAAAACTTGCATCTAGCCCTGGGAGGAGGGGCAGAGAAGATCAGTCTATCGTGACTCTTTTTATGTATAGTAAAGATATTTGAGGTCACTTTTAGAAATGTTTTGAAGCTATTCCTCTTAAACGTAACATTATTCCCGTAAACTAAAAAGCATACTCCCAATAAACACAACATTTATATATGGGAATGCAGAACAATGTGTGAAAAGCTGGAAGAGAACATACTCCGCTGGGCTTTTCTGGTTTTGTTAGATTACAGGTTAGTGTTTTTTTTTTTTTTTTTTTTATCAATAGTAAGGGCAGTGTGTGACAGAATAGCTGGAGCACCTTGAGGTTCCTGCAGCACAGAGAAGGCTGCAGGCTTAATTGGAAGTACTTAACCAGTTTCTGCTGGGGGGATTACTGACATCTAGGTGGTAACAGCTGGGCTCAGGAGACAATTGGCTCAATAATTCAGAGGAACAGGAAGGAGGAGCCTTAAGGGTGAGCTGAGAGAGACGTGTGTGGCAACCTTCTGTGTCAATATGCCTGTGTCTTGTTCTGTCTGGAAAAGAATGGTGGAATAATAGGTACGGGTGGTGAAAGGGAAGCCGCCTGAGTGTGTTTATGACTGTGAGGCAATGGAAGCCGGCAAAGCAGCGCACACAGTGGGTACCTGAGGGAGCACCCTGTGGTAGGCAGTCATTGACTTCATAGACTCATAGGGTGTGGCTACATTGTAATAAAAGGTCTATGGCACAGCCGCAGCTGGCCTAGGTCAGTGTTTTTCAAAGTTCGGGTCGTGACCCAGTACTGAGTTGTGGCATGTCAGGCACTGGGTTGCTCCGGTCAGCACTGCCGACTGGGCTGTTAGAAGTCCTGTCGGTGATGCTGCACGGCTAAGGCAGGCTAGTCCCTGTGGCCAGCAGCAGGTCCAGCTTCTAGGCAGGGGGGTCATGGGGTTCCATGTGCTGCCTCCCCTCCCCCTGTACCGGGCACAGGCTCTGCAATCCCATTGGCCAGGAACTGAGAGCTGCACGGAGAGCCGCACAGAGCTGCTTGTGTGCCTCTGTCTAGGAGCCGGACTTGCTGCGGGCTGCTTCCGGGGCGCAGCGTGATCCGCGGTGCCAGGACAAGCGGGAAGCCTGCCTTTGCACCCCCGCTGCACCACTGACCAGGAGCCACTGGAGGTAAGTCCATGCCCCAACCCTGTGCCCCAATCATCTGCCCCAGCCCTGAGCCCCCCAAACCTCTCATCTCCAGCCCCACCCCAGTGCCTGCACTGAGAGCCCTGAGCCCTCCCAAACCCAGAGTCCTCCTGAACCCCAAACCCCTCATCCCTGGCCCCAGCCCAGACCCCCTCCTGCACCCCAACCCCCTGCCCAGCCCAGATTCCCCTCCCACGCTCTGAGCCCCCCCAAACTTGGAGCCCCTCCTGCACCCCAGAGCCCTCTCCCACACTCTGAACCCCTCATTCCTGGCCCTACCCTGCAGCCCAAACCCCTCATCCCCAATTCCGTTGGGTCATGGGCATCAACAATTTTCTTTCACTGGGTCCCCAGAAAAAAGTTTGAAACCACTGGCTTAGGTCATCTGACCTGACCTGACCTGACCTGACCTGGGCTCTGGCTGTGGGGATGTTAGGCTGGATCCTGGACCCTGAGGCCCCTCAAGTGAGGGAAGATCTCAGAGCTTGGTCTCTGGCCCCAGCCTGAGTATCAGTGCTGCAATTTGTAGCCTGGTGAACCTCCATCAGCTGACCTGACCTCTGACACTTGGTGCTGTGGGTTTTTTATTGGTCTGTAGACATGCCCATAGACTTTAAGACCAGAAGGTACCATCCTGATCATCTCATCTGGCCTCGTGCACATTGCAGGCCACAGGACCTCACCCACCCACTCCTGTAATAGGTGCGTAACCTCTGGCTGAATTACTGAAGGCTTCAAATTTTGATTTAAAAACTTCAAGTTACAGAGAATAATAGAGAATAATAGGTGCTTGAGTGAATACTGCAGCGATATCAGGCCCAAAGGATAATCAATAAATGAAATTCACTTTAAGTATTACAGCACTGCATGAAGCTAGAAGTTGATAACGGGGGAGAAAATTGAAAGAATGGTAGACCACCCAGACAAAGGATGAGAAGGGAAACAGAGGCAGAGAGGTGAAGTGATTGGCCCATGGTCACAGATCAGGTCTATGCCACGAATAGAGCTTCGGTCTCAGGCCTGTGCCCTATCCACTGAATTATGCTGCCTCCAGTAATAGATAGATAATAGGCAAATGGAATCCAAATGTTGCAATGGTCTTTTTTATTTTTTATAATGCCAGTGCATGCCCGGCCTTTTATGAAATTGACAAGACAATCGTTTGTCATTAGTTTGCCTGGCAGTGCAATTTTTGTCTGAGTTTTACCCCTCACCTATATTTCTCATTGGTCTCCGCACGTGACACTCCTGTTTCAACATTTCTCTCAGTGTGATGACTACCCAGTCTCCTTGGCTTTGCTGTTTTATAGCTTAACACAGATGAACAGAATGTCTGCCCAATAATAATATTTCAAATTAGGTAACATTCGTCTCATGCATCCTTAAGTTGTGTCGTGTTTGAAAACTTGGTGCCTTATCTTTTCAGAGAAAGTGTACAAATGTCCTATCCATGTCCCTGAAGCCTTATACACTGGCACTTGTACAATGGTTGGCATACAGTTTTTTTATAATCTTTTTTTTTTCCCCATTGCAAGCAATGAACAATACCATGGTATTTGCAGCATTCATTGCACTTAGCAGAGAGAATATGTAAGGAGTACCATGAATACTGCCCTAATGTTAAACGCTAGCCTACTGTTACTGCTATCCACTGCATAGGTGAGAATTAACAAGCTTGCCGTGTAATTATACTGGGGTATAATTCTCCTGAATGATGAGTCATTCAATTTCCCTTATAACCTCACTTTTACCAGAGTGGCTTGGGTTTCCTTATTTAGAGTCTTTTCTATGTCATGAATACTTGCAGTATTTCAGCACTTTGCAGGCATCAAAGTACTAGTCAACATTTTCATTAATAAAAAGAAAAGGAGTACTTGTGGCACCTTAGAGACTGACAAATTTATTTGAGCATTGGCATCGGATGAAGTGAGCTGTAGCTCACGAAAGCTTATGATCGAATAAATTTGTTAGTCTCTAAGGTGCCACAAGTACTCCTTTTCTTTTTGTGAATACAGACTAACACGGCTGCTACTCTGAAACCTGACATTTTCATTAATGATTTGGATAATGGAGTGGAGAGTATGTTTATAAACTTTGCCGATGACACCAAGCTGGGCAGGGTTGCAAGCACCTTTTGGTTTGAATTCAACAAGATGAAATTCATTAAAGATAAGTGCAAAGTGCTTCACGTGGGAAGGAAAAATCAAACGCACGACTATAAAATGGGGAATAACTGGCTAGGTGGTAGTACTGCTGAAAAGGGTCTGGGGGTTAGAGTGGATCACAACTGGAATATGAATCAACAATGCAACGCAGCTGTGAAAAAGGTGAATTTCATTCTGGGCGGTATTTACAGGAGCGTCACAAGTGAGACACAGGAGGTAACTGTCCCTCTCTACTCAGCACAGGTAAGGCCTCAGCTGGAGTAGTGTGTCCAGGTCTGGGCATTGCACTTTAGGAGAAGATGTGGACAAACTGAAGGGAGACCAGAGGAGCGCAACAAAAATGATAAAAGGTTTAGAAAACCTGACCTGTGAGGAAAAGTTTTTTTTTTAAAAAAATGGGTGTGCTTAGTCTAGAGAAAAGAAGACTGAAGGGGAGGGGTCTGATAAGTCTTCAAATATTAAGAGGATGGCGATCAATTGTCCTTCATGTCTACTGAAGGTAGGACAAGAAGTAGTGGACTTAATCAGCAGCAAGGAAGATTTAGGTTAGCTACTAGGAAAAACCTTTCTAATTATAAGGGTAGTTAAGCTCTGGAATCAGCTTCCAAAAAGGGTTATGGAATTCCCATCACTAGTGAGTTTTAAGAATAAATTAGACAGACACCTGTGAGGGGTAGTTTAGATTTATTTGGTCCTGCTACAGCTCAGGGGGCTGGACTTGATGACTAATAAAAGTTCCTTCCTGTTCTACATTTCTAGGACTCTATGAATGCAGAGGGATGTTGTGGTGCTAAAGTGGGCCAGTATTATTATTATAGCTCTGTTTTACTGATGGGGAAACTGAGGCACAGAAGGGCTTAATGACTTGGCCAGGTTTGCACAGCAAGTCAGAAGCAGAGCTGGGAATAGAACCCAGGGCTCCCTCATTCCAAAGTCCTTTGATCTAGCCACTGATGAACACTGTCTCACTTCCTAAATGGTAATGTCTGCCTTAAACACATGAAGGACGTTCATTCCTGTTCCATATACCAAACTATAACAAGCTGGACCAATCTGACCCCAGTTGTAAAACTATACATTTAATTGATAAGATCTTTCTATAAGGGAGGAAATGTAGTGTTAAAATACAATAATTGATGCACAGAGAGAACAGAAGAGGTATAGATATAATTGTCATGCTCTCTGGAGTGGATCATGACCGTGAGTGCGAACCTCCAGGGAGACTGTCAAAAAAAACAGCGCAGACACCCCAGACGGATGGTATGTTCTGTAATTACATTTCACCAACCCAGTAACAAATGTGAACTCCTGGATCACTGTAACTGTCTTACTATGGAGTCACAGGCAGTCCTCTGGGGCATTCTAGTTTATCTTGCCACCCATGAAAGCTGGACTTAGTGATAAGTGGTCACTTTACACCAAAAAGCACAAACCAGTCAGGTTGCTCCCAGTCCCAAGAGACCAGTCACTTACCCCAGGTCAATTCGTACCTTAGATCTCACTCCAAAGACCACGCTTGTAGCCAATTCTATAATAAACTAACGAAGGATTTATTAACTAGGAAAAAGCAATGAGAGAGTTATGTACAGGTTCAAGAAACCAAGTATATACATACAAATGATTCAGTCTGTGATTTTAAAGGGGACAGAGTTGTAGTAATCTGTCAATTCAAAATGTCTTTCAGGGCTAACCCATGCCAAGCAGCATGCGGATCTCTTTGCTTATGTTGTCTCTCAGAGCCCAGGCAGCATAAAAGAGAACCATTTCTTCTTGTGAGCATCTTTATATGCTTTCCCCCAGAGTTCAAACTGATGGGACCAGGGCTCCTGCACGTAACTTCTTCATGACTAGACGGGGCAATCAACAACGTATTTGTCCTACAATGGCCCATTTAGTCTTGATATTCCTTGATGGGCAGAGGAACCACTCTTCACAAGTTCAGAGCAGACATTTTTACAATTATAAAGCAAAACTTACATATTACCTGATGGCACGGGATGCAGACATTACGAGTAAGATTAACGCATACAGCAATTTACATGCATTTTATAGAATCTAAACACTAAACACATCTTTAAAGTCTAACACCTATCTTGAACTATATTAACATACAGGTGAGCTGGTCTGGTTTCCAGCTATGAGTTTGTCAGTGCTCAACTGATGCCTACAGACTTGGCAAGAGCTGGCACCAGGTCTCCCAGCATCACAATCATAACTCCCTGTAAACTGAAAAGGAGTACTTGTGGCACCTTAGAGACTAACCAATTTATTTGAGCATACGCATAAGTAAACTGTCTCCACATGTGATTTGTGTGGAAACAGTTACTCTGGGATCAGAAGTAAAGTCGTTGCTTTTGGCAAAACTGACAATGCTATAGCTCGGGCTATTAAGGCAAGTGTTAGGCCTTCTTGTGATACTTTCAGAGCTATGAACTTATCTTAAAGGCTTTCTGTTTTCATGCCTATCAAGCCACATGGATTAGGCTGGTTCCGTTTTGTTATTGTAATGATGGGAAGGCTTACAATAAATAACTATAAGATTCAAAGTTATTGTGGTTACGAAGGCAAAGATGAACAAGATCTTGCATGGAAAGGGATAGAATGCTGAATTTACTTTCAAATCAGATATTGGTCACTGTCGGTTCAGAAACTTGTTTGTTTGTTTTGGTATCAGTGTCTGCAGTTGCTACAGATAATCCGGTGAGCCCAGCCTTCCTTTTCAGTGCTTTGAGCTCCTTTCTATTCTTAATGACGTGGAACGATTACGGAAAACTAGAACGAAGACGATCTCCGTGATTATTGCAGCATTTGACTCAATCTCTGAGGCTGTGTCGACACTATGGACCCTACAGCGGCTCGGCTGCCGCACTGTAAGGTCTCCTGCGAAGCCGGCATAATTAAACCACTCCAGCGAGCGGCGGTAGCTATGTCGGTGGGAGAGCATTCTGCTTATGTTGGTCAGGGGTGTGTTTTTTTTCTGCACAGGCAGGAAAAAAAGAGAGCCAGTGGTGCACAAATGCTCTGAATCCCTCTGAGAGCAGCAGCAACATCAGGACAGGAAGCAACGCGAATCTGCAATCGACCCAGCAGAACCACAGCCAGCGGAGCTATCTCACTTGGCTCAGACACCGGACCCAAGCACGGACTGCTGTGAAGAGCTGTCAGCACACTGCCGTGATAAGATCACCCGAATACACTCCAAGGGATCTGGGAAAGAGCATTCCACTGCTGCCCAGACTGTACTACCTGCTTCATGACCCCATACTGAGACTGGCCCCATCGCACATGCCAAGGCTCAAGGAAACCCTACCAAAAAAAAATTAGAGCCACTCCTTGCAAAGTGGATCTGTGCCCGTCCCGTCTGGTGAAAACCAGTGAAGAACAACTATGCCTATAACTAATGGAAAAATTCAGTTCCTCTGTGATGGTTCTCAGGGTACCCATGCCTGAGAGTCACCTTGTTACCCCCCGCCCCCCGCCTCCAACGAGAGGGAGAGTTGTTTGTGCTTAACTGGGTGCCAGCTCCCTGACACCTCCAATCTGTCAGCCACCCAAACAATCTTCTGGGCTATGCCAGCCCTTGCTTTGTTAACAATAGGTACACCCCAGTCGCCAAGCCCCTTTGAAGCATTCCCCTGTAGTGTTCAGCCCCTTATCCACTGAACACTCACTGGATATGTCTACATTGCAATAAAAGATCCGTGGTAGCAAGTCTCAGAGCCCAGGTCAACTGACTCGGGCTCATAGGGCTTTTGCTATGGGGCTAAAATGAGGAGTGTAGATGTTTGGGCTGCAACCCGGATGGGTTCAGAGCTCAGGCTCCAGCCCGAGACTGAATGTCTACATTGCTATTTTTAGCCCTGTAGCATGAGCCTCATGAACCCAAATCAGTTGATCTGGGCTCTGAGACTCATTGCCATAGGTGTGTTGTTTTTTTTTATTGCAGTGTAGACATACCTACAAAATTACCAGATCAGCTCTCGGATGAAAAGCAGCTGGCTCAAGATGAACGCAGGCAAGACCAAAGTGATGCTCTTTGGAAAGGGAAATGCTTGGCCAAAGCACTATCTCTCTCTTCCATTGAAGGCATGCAGCCCCCATTCATCACAGTAGAGCAATGCCTTGGGGTCCTGTTTGATTCCTCACTAAGCTTGAATGACCACGTTGCGTCAGTTTCCCCAAATGCCTTCTTTCACTGCCAGCTTCTGAGGAAACTTTGTCCCTTCCTTCCCGACAGCCATCTGGCCATGGTGATCCATGCGTTTGTCACCTCCGAGCTGGATTACTGTAACTCATTGTGTCTGAAATGGCTATTAGCCAGGATGGGCAGGGATGCAAAACCTATGCTCTGACGTGGCCCGGGTCTCTGTTTGCCGGAAGCTGGGAATGGGCAACAGGGGATGGACCACTTGTTCTGTTCATTCCCTCTGGGGCACCTGGCATTGGCCACTGTCGGAAGACAGGATACTGGGCTAGATGGACCTTTGGTCTGATCCAGTGTGGCTGTTCTTATGAAACTGAAACCAGGCTTCAGCTGGTACAGAATGCGGCTGCCCACTTCCTCCATGACTCAGGCCACTCTGAGCATGCCAGGCCCAAGCTCCTGCCTCTCCACTGGCTCCCAGTTCTAGTGTATTTTATTCTACGTAGGTTTTATACTGCGCTCATCAGCCTTGCATCGGAGCACCTTTCAGCAGTGCATTAGGCAACACGACTACACATCTGTCACATGCTCTTTGTTCTTTCCTTTCTCCCCCGCAGAGGGGGAAGTGTGTGGAGTGTCTGGTCTCACCCTGGTGCAAAGCTGGAGGGACTCCACTGGCTTCGTGACACAAGCAGCTTTCTCTCTGCTTTGCGTGTTGCATATTGCAGCGCCAGCCCCCCAGGCCCACAATTTAGGCTCAGCAACTCCATAAAATGTGTATTTTTTTAAAAAAATAATTGCCAGTGAAGCACATTCACAGGATACCACCAGGCCAAGACCAGGGAACAGAGACTCTCTTAGACATTGGGTAAGTTCCAGCTTTCTCCCTAGGAGGATGTGCAAAGAGTAACCTGCAGGTCACAGCATTGTACTAGGGCTATTTTTCTGTACCGCATATGCTAAGGGCCAGTTTCTGGCTTTTCCCCTGCTGGAAGGCCGTGGAGATGTCACAGCTGCGGGGTGCTTCCCTGAGCCAGTCTGTCTGCACAAGGCAGAGGCAGGGAAAATTGACAGAGGGGCCCGAGCAAAGCAGCCAGCCTTTACCGCTGCTTCCGAAATGAACAGGGGCGCTCTCCCGCAGCGGCCCGGTGTGCTGGGTGGCCCTCTGCTCCCTTTACGTCCAGGAAGCCCTGGTGGTAGCATTGCACCGGGGTCCTGCATGGCTGTGCCAAGGGAGTGCCTGTGTTCTCTCCCCTTCCGGCACAGGGCATGCCGGAATTCATCACGATGTGTATTTGAAAGAAGGCAGATGCCGCTCCCATTTACACTGGTTTAAATCCACCGACTGAGCAAGCTGACGAAGTCAGTGGCGTGACTCTGGAATTTACACTGGTGTAACTGAGAGCGTTGCTTGGGCACGATCCCAGCATAGTGCAGACATACTTCGCTCACGAGCTTCCAGCTAGGTTCGGTGCTGCACCTCCTGAGAGATGCAGCGTGGAAGGCGCAGCCCAGGGAGAGGGCTTGACACCAGGTTTGCAGCCTGTGGTCTCTGGGCAGCTGATGGGGCCCAAATGGCCCTTTGTGTAAGGACTGCTGTAACTTACAGTACCCTTTCTGGGGCTGTACCACAGCCCAGAATCCACATGGCGCTCAGTGCTGTCTCTACTCCCTCTCCCACCAATAGCCCACCTTACCCCTGAGCTGGGGGCAGGGCATGTTCAGGCTTGCAGGGAGCAGTAGCATGGGGCTGAGTTCTGGAATTTCTCCTCAGTCCCTTGGCCCAGATCAATGGGAGTTGGGCACCTACGTATCTTTGAGGATCTGGGCCCTTCTGTCACCTCTGTGGCCCTTATATTTAGCCTCAGTGGCAATAGAAGGGTCAGAATGGGGGCTTTAATCAGCCCTAGCATATAATACTTAAAGCTGGCTCGTGCTTACTTGTCTGGGCAATTGTATGTATGTCTTTGACTTCTATTGTTTGCTTATTCTTTGCTCGGTGCACCCTCCTAGCATGCTGCCATCGTGTGTGTGTTTGCTCACTCAAAATAGAAAAAGGACAAGAAAAGAATAACTGTGTGGCTTTTTTTTTAAAAAGTCTTTGTTAGTGTTTGGAGTGCTTGGTTTTGCTGCCACCCCCCACCCCCAATAAAAATTTAGCCTGCAACACAAATGATTTACCAACAAGATGGAATCCTTTATTGGATTGTATCATGCTGCCTGGTGATGTGCTGATGTTTGGGGTCATGATGTGACCCATCAAAAATGTTTGGGAGGAATGTCTTCCTGGTTTGCAAGTCTGCGAATAATTTATGCCCGTGATGACGGGTTTGAACTGCTTTGGCAGACTGAAAGCCAGGAGGGTGGTGAACAGCTGGTCTTGCTCAAAAGTGTCCAAACACCCACCGTTTACCAGGGGTCAAATTTATACTGTCTTTCTGGGATCAGAGTGGATATTTGTATATGATAAAATAAAAAGAGGTAGGAGCTAAGGGGCTCAAAGCCAGATCTTAAATGAAGGAATGCTAAATTGTTAACCTAACTGCCGCTGATATTTGGTTTGTCAATTAGGTAGCAGATGCTCAGGTGGTTGTATATTAAACACTTGGCTAAGAGCCATATCCTGTGAAGACTGTATTGTCCTTTTGATTTGAAAAGCAGCATCAGAGTTATGGTTCCGCTTATGGAGTACTTCCCCGCTCTCTTCAGCTGCTTTTGGGAGCTTTAATAACAAAAAAAAGTATCTTTCACCAGGTGTGCTCTGACTATAATAAAAAATGATTGCACCATGATATCCATGGTTTTCCAAAGATTTATTAATAAGCATGGCCATGCCTGATTTGACCATGCAATGTGCTCCTTGACGGAATGAGAGAGCTGGAAAAATGAAGTAAAGGAAACATGAGCTGATTTATTTTTTTTCCTATGTAACAAGCTAAACCTTGATCCAGTGCATCTGTGGAGCAAAGGACTACTTATTCAGTGCCACCACCAAAACCTTATGAGGCAGGTGTGAATTGTCTCAGTTAAACTCTTGTATTCTCAAGACATAATTAAATATTGGCAGCCATTGGGGGTCCAGTGCTAAAAGGTGGGCTATTTAATTGGATGTAAAAAATTCCACATTTTGGAGGGTCAGGTTGACCTTCAGTTACAGCAACTGGCATTCAAGAGCTTACTGTGAATGCCAGTTTGTGTGTCTAAAATGCATGATTCAGATGCCCTATTGGAAAACTGGGCTCCTTACGCAAGGCATACCAACAGTAAAAAGCCTCAGTCCTGTACTTATGCACATGATTGTGTTTGCTACCGTGAAAAATCTCACTGAAATCAATCAGCTGAAATCAACTCATTCTAGCCAGCGGTACTACTCACAATAATACAGGTAAGCACATGTGTAAGTGGTTGCAGGATCAGGGCCTAAATTGGCATTTTAATTTCTTTTAGAAGCAAAGATTGAAAGAAAACTTACTTTCATTTTAGGAATGAGATTTCAAAAATGAAAGCAGAGATTCTCAAATAATGACTCCAGGAGCTAGAGATTTAAGATAAGCACCAAATAATGAGACATATGATAAAGTTATAGAGTTGGCAATACTATGACATTGAACAAGTTCACCTCAGACACCTTACAGCTTCCCATTCATTGGTTATTTTTTTATTGAATCTCCCTGAAAAAACATAGGATCTAAATTACGGAGGGAAATAGTTCACAAACTCTAGTTTCCCAAACTCTGTGCACTGTTTGCAAAGTGCATGAAACTTCAAAGAGTGTGAGATTTTTCCAAACCAGTCCATGCTATATCTAATATAGACTGGACCGGTAGGGCCAGATTCTCAGCTGGAGTACATCAGTGTTACGCTGATATACACCCACTGTGGATCTGGTCATGACAACTGCTTTGCTCATTTAAATTAAGAAAATGAAACTTTACTCTTAAAGATGTCATCAGTAAAACGCACTACTCTCTGCAATGCATTGCTGTCTTGGTGACTACTACGTTGCAAAAATGAATAGACAAGGCCATCAATTTGGGTCATTCTGGAGAAATATGTAGTATACTTTATCTAAGCTACAAAAATCTAGGTAAACACCAAGGTAATATTGCAAAATATTTCTTTTGTTTGCTAATTCACAGGGGATGTAAACATCTGTTGTTAATGTCTCTACTTTAAACAAATGTTCTTCCTTTTCTGTACATGGTTCATAGCTGGATCTACATTCCATATATTCATTACAAAACAAAATTGGTTGAAAACTGAACTGTCAGTCAATCAGCAGTGCTTCTATAACTGTATCAGATCCATAGTACTTGCTAATGCAACTATTTGTGTAATATATTAAGTGCTCTAGCAAACTGAGAATTCTCCAAGAGAAATATTTTTATCTTTAAGTATATCATTATTTATTTAGTTTGTAAAAAAAAGTTTAACAACTAAAAAAAGGACATTTCAAACTATGCAAGAGAAGAACTCCACATTAAATAACGTGTGAACCTGGGTAATTCTAGCAATTTGGGTAATAGACTTGTAGCATATTGGATTGCCAGCTACATTATTGTAAACCCTAAACATTCTAAGATCATGAATCAGGGCCCACTAAATTATGACATTGGCTTAAAAATCAAGACGTTTTCAAAAATAATACATTTTTGACTTGTTTTAATTTGCCTTCTCATTTTTGATCTTTTAGGGATGATGTTTTCAAACTTTTTCTCTGAGACCATGATGGCTAGAAACTTACTTAAAAAAAAAAAAGTTGACATTCTCATGTAAATCACCAGACTCCAGGAGCTGCGGCTTTTAACTTTCCCTCCCCCACCAAATATCAAGAACTTCACAATGAAACCCTGAGAGTTTTCCTGTGCAATGTATGCTATTCATTTTATCCTTTTTTGTGAATTTGTTTGGCACTGTTCTCACAAAATTTAAATCTTCCATTATAAGATATTCTATTAGCATTTGTTTCCAGTTACTGAAATGATTGAGATGATGTGACGTAGACACAGTAACCTTATACTTATTGGTTAGTCATAAAGGACATACACAGAAGATAACTGAATTACATTCTGCCCTCATGACCCAGCTTCTTTTCCTGATTTCCTGAGAATCTTCTCTCTCTCACCCTGGAAACCATTCAGTTTCCCCAAAACAAGTTCATATGTATGGTTACAATATAGATACCATGTTAAGGTTATATTTAAATAATTTTGAAAAAAAAAGGAAATGTAATGATATAACAATACACGGTCAATATATGTGTTGCTTAATAGTGTTAATTCTGTATTAAGATGTGTATGTAAATGTTTCAAGACCAAAAAAAAAAATCGTGAGAGTTGGCAATACTGCAAAGCTTATGTCATATCCAACTGTCTACATGCTCTTTTACAAATGATGCTAGTGATGAAAGGGTGAGGCTGCTACTTGTACAAATGTTTGTGGTTTAGCTCCCAGATTTCCAGAGAGAAGTCCAGAATATACGGTATGTCACCTGTTTGTTCTCCCCTTCCACGAGGCAACTAAGACAGACTTGTACAGCATTTCCAGATCATCCATCCCACAGGGTTTAAGGTTTGAACTGATCGTTGCAATAGACGTTTCCCTTTATGAATTCAGATATTGCTTCTTGGTCTTCTATTGTGCTGCAGGCCTTATCCAACAGCACCTTTATGTTGTTTTCCCCACCTTGCTTTGCGAATGGCTAAGACTGGTTTACTAATGTAGTAGTATCCTGCATTTGGCTAGGGAAGTATTTGTATTTCTCCTCGTTCCTACTCACAGGACTATTGACTGTATTTCAATAGCAAGGTGTAATGTCTTTAAGGTTAAAAATATAGTTAATGAGAGATTACCGGAGTGAATTCATACAGGCACATTGCCACAGCATCCTATCAGTGTAAGGTACGATCTTATGATTCACTGTGGGAGCAGCAGGACTTGTACCCAGTTTGTAGATTATTTTACATCATGCAACGTTAGGGTCTAATCCAACCCTAGTTACGTCAGTGAAAAGACTCCCATTGACTTCGGTAGCTTTGGATCATAGCCCTGTGTTTGGTGGAGCACCTTGTAGTGAATTGTACCATGATAGCTGTAATCTTATAAATGCCCGTTTGCTGGCACAGAGCTCTTCCCAGCACCTCTTCTCCCAATACTATACCTTGGCTACACTCTAGCTGCTTTGCCAGTATAGCAACATCGGCAGAGCCCCATAGTGTAGATGCAGGGTCTGCTGACAGAAGGAGTTTTTCTGCCAGAAGAGTAACACCACCTTCTCGAACGACATTAGTGCAGCCGACTGAGTAATTCTTCCCACTTACGCCTACACTGGGGATTTTGCTGACATCTCTATGTTGGCCAGGGATAGTGTTTTTTTTTTTTTTTCCACAGCCCAGCCGCCAACCAACATAGCTACGCTGATGCAACTTTGTAGTGTAGACCTGTCCACAGGTCTTTAGTTCATCCATTTAAAATTCTTGCCGGGTGAATTTCACCCTGGGCCGAGAACCAGCATGAAGCCTATGCGGTGCTATTTTGCGGACTTAAGTTGTGCGTTGATCTTACGCTGGCCTTCTGAATGGGGCTGCATTTCATCCATAATTGTTCTGATGTCAGATTTTGATATGCAACTACAGCAGGAGGATCATGCATGTCTATTGTTGGAGAGGGAAGAATCTGGCTACAAATAGCGACGCAAAGCATTTGATTTTTAGATCCGCACTCTCTGCCTACTTACACGTCAGGCTGTTGAATGTCTTCATAGAGCAGGCCTGGGTTTTGGAGTTCTAAATTTTACAACTCTTTTGAAAGAGGCAAACTTTGTTATAAAAGGTTTCTGATCTGGTAGCATACAACTCTCAACTGATGTTTGTATAAAAGGCATACTTTGTGGTCCTGTTTTTAATAGGAAATCATGCAAGAATGAGAGCGTTATTGGGCGTGTTATTTCTCTAGTTGGAAATAGTGGACAAAAGCATTTTTCCCGCTTAATTTCATATTAGCGTAAGCTCGACAGGCGGCATGTTTTGCTGTATATAATAGACAGTGTCCATTGTGCGATTATGTCAGTCGAGCAGAAAGCCTAGGTTTGGAGTGGAATTAAAATGCAGGGTTAGATTTACGGTGGTTTATACAATGCAAATAAATGGAGGAGGCAGACTCACGGAGACTTATTGAGTGTTCTCTTTGTGGAGCAAATTGTGATTTTTGGCTGTGGAAGGAAAGTAGGGGACAAAACAAAGCAAAAGAAGGTTTTTGTTTTTTTTTAAATGTCACTAGTTCTAGGTCTCCTTTGCCAAGAATATAACTGTAATGTACAGTGCCAAACAGAAATCCAGTTGAATGTCAAGTGGCAAAAATTCCATGCGAGCGGCAGACTTGTAATCATTGTTTGCTTTTTTGAAGTTCCATTCGAGGTGGAAACGGGATTTTGTGGAGAAAAGGGCTAGGGGAAGAAAGGGGGGATCGATAAAGAGAAAGGAAGAAACTTGTTGACCCTGCTTGACAATGCCATCCATTTAAATCCAACAAAAGAGACACTAAATAAACACGTAACTGTAACCGACAGCCACTTGCTAGATTCATTTGGTTTTTTCCCCTCCGTGTTTTGGTTAATTTCAAAGCTGCAGCAGCAAGAATATGTAATGTGTTTGATGGGATCTGTGTTTTGCTGGGTTGTGGTGGTGAAGTAACCAGTCACTTTACAGCAGTGCCAGTCTTGCATCAGCATAGTCCCTCTCCATCTAACTATGGGCCCTGTGATGCTTGAATCTCTGTGGAGTTTTATGTATACCTCTGGAACACACTTCAGATCTTGTCTGCACACAATAGTTGTACTGTTTTAACTATACTGGTATAGTGAAAACAATATAATAACCCTCCCACCCAGGGCAGAAGCAGTTATACTGGTATATATGCTTATACCAGTATAGCTTATTCCCGTATGGGAAGGAGAATAAACTATGCCTGTGTACGGCTCATTTATTCTGCTATAACTATGTTCACACTAGGGATTGTGTAAACGCAGTGCCTTTTAGTTCTGCTTCTACAGCATCTAGCGCAGTGTGGTCGTGGTCCATGCGCTGGTAATACAAGTGTAGGCAGAGTCAGGATGAGCTCCACCCTGACATCTGGTGGTGAGTTGTGGCAAGTTGTGGAAAAGAACTTCAGGGGCTGATCTCATTTGCATAGGCACACCCAACCCACCTAGCATGAGTCCATAGCTGCCCAAATGGTCACTTTGGCTGCTGTGGGATCCCCAGTTTCTCTGTTATTGGGGCAGGAAGAATAAATTGTTGTTATCCTGATTATGTGAATCAAGGACAGTGGAACTGTACTTGGCCTTTTGTTATGATGGAGGGACTTGCCATCAACTAAGTAGCACTCGCTAGGCAAGGAACATGGGTTCCGAAATTCAGTGAATTGAGAGAGGCTGGGGACAGGTATTAATACCGGGTGGTATGGGCCCCTGGTGAGGGCCCTACATGCCAATTGCACCTCCACCACCTCCTCCTCCTCCTCTCTCCACTGTGGATTATCAGAGCTAATTTTGATTTCATTAGGAATCTAGTTACAGGCTGCTGAATTCACTTTGGGCCAATGGTGCACCAGCACTGAGGCTCCCCTACTACAAGCTGAAATCATGACAGAGCTAAAATGACTAAGAGCTGAAATCACTGAGTGTTGTGTTAAGTAGTGGGGGGGCCTGAAGATATATTGTGGAGCAGTTCGCGGGACGGGTGGAGCGGCTCATGGGATGGCTGGCAGAGCGGAGCGGCTGGTGGAGTGGAGCAGTTTGCAGGACAGCTGGCGCAGCTTACAGGGGGGCTGGCAGAGCAGAGTGATTCATGGGACAGCTGGTAGAGCAGAGCGGAGCTCCACGAAGAGGTGGGGCAATCCGCTTCGGACCACGTAAGGTGCCCCTTAACCCTCCCATTTCCACCCAGGTTGGGAGGTAAAACTCTGCAGATAAACTTTCAAACTCTGGGGCTGTACTGACTAGGGACAGAGACTTGGGTTGTTGGACTTTTGGGACTTTGGGTGGCTTTTGGGTTGCTGGACTCAAGAACCAAAGGGAAAGAACACAGCCCAATTTGCTTGGGATGGGTTTTGCTCATGGGTTGTGTTATGAATCCTGTTGGTGGTGTAATGCCACATTGTTTCTCTCTCTTCTTAAAAGGCTTTTGCTACACTCAGACTCTGTGCTTGCGAGAGGGGAAGTATTGCCTCTTAGAGGTGCCCGGCGGGGGTGGTATATATTTGTCCAAGGTCACTGGGTGGGTGCTCGAGCCGGTTTTGCATTGTGTTTATTGGAATGGAACCCCTAGATACTGAACCCGGCCCTTGTTGCTGCCAACTCTGACGGGCGGAAGGGTTACACAAGTAATAAAGAGTTGTAATATTAGTAAAATAATCTCACCCCTACTGACCTAGTTGGGCCAGTACAAAACTGTGTGTGGACCAGGCCGTGGATGCGATGGAATGTTCTTATTATTTACATTACAGTAGTGACTAGAGGCTGACATGGGAATTTACTGTGGTAGGTGCTGTCCAACCATGCAGTAAGAGACCGTCCCTGCCCCGAAGAGCTTACGTACTACATAAACAAGACACTCAAAGGGAGGGAGAGAGGGATAGTACATGAAAGCAAGCGATTGGAAACTGGAGCACAGGGCTTAAATGACTTACCCAAGGCGTCTGTGGCTGAGCCAGGATTTGAAGCTGGAATTCTTTGGTCCTGGCTTAGTGCCCTAACCAAAATACCACCCTCCCCACTACTCAGCGTAGTAATAAAATAGTAGCACCAGGGAGAATCTGCACAAAAGGACCCTGACCCCTTTATGGAACCCCACTGAAGCCAGGAGGGCACCTGCCTTGCAATAGTCCAGTGTCACTCAGTGTGAGAGAGAGGGTCCACAGGAGAGGATGCTTTTGTAGGTTCAGGCACTTAGAGCGTTGCCCCACTGATCAAAAAGGTGGATTCTCTGTAAAGCAAACAATGAGCAGACATCAGTTTTCTGTGCCTGGGCAAGGCACAGAAATCTGCACCTTTGCCATGCAGACAATGCTGTGTGTTTTTAATGTCTGGCCTGCGGCCCCCACGGACATGACAATCGCTGCACTGAACATCCTGTTACGTTCCCCATGCTGTACGGAGGTCAAATCATGCTGAACTGTAGAAATGGTTCATTAGGCTGCTCCGCTGAGAACAGGCGGAGAGGGGTGTTCTGCTGTTAAACTGGGGTATAATTACCTGTTCCCCCAGCTTTAATGAATAATGGGGCAGATTAATTCCCCAATTGTTATGGCTGCAGATCATCTGTGTGGAAACCATCCAATTCCTTGCAGAAAGGGGCTCAGGCACCTCGCCCTCTGGGAGACTTAGCCGTGCACGTCAGGGTCCCCAGTGTGAGAGGGGTTAGAGAAAGAGAGGTTGATGTAAGTTGGTGGGGACTCTGCTTTATCAATACCTCCCCCCCCTTCTCTAGTCCTATGGAAACACTTTTGCAGGCAGTGGCAAACACAGCTCTTAGGGAGATACAGCAGTTCCCTAACAGTGTGGCTCCAGGCCAGGGAATATTTGGACTGCTGGGGGGTAGAACTGGTGCAGAAATATAAGTCGTCTTGGCAGCTGCCCTGGTTTGGGCAATATTCTGCTGAGGATCTACTTTACTGAGATGAGCCTGAGCTGGAAAGCTTGGCTCCAGATCCCGATCCAATCTTCACAGAATATCACAGGGTTGGAAGGGACCTCAGGAGGTCATCTAGTCCAACCCCTTGCTTAAAGCAGGACCAATCCCCAACTTTTGCCCCAGATCCCTAAATGGCCCCCTCAAGGATTGAACTCACAACCCTGGGTTTAGCAGGCCAATGCTCAAACCACTGAGCTATCCCTCTCCTTCTCCATGCTTCAAAGGGGTTTGGATCTAATCCTTTGGTTTGGACCTATCTATGCATGACAGAGGGGTGCAGATCTGCTTCACAAAACACATGGAAAGATAACAGCTGAGCCCAGTTGAATTCATATGGAGGTAATTTGGGAGCACAAAACAACATGAAAGGAATACACAAGTGTGCTACAACAGTACAATGGCAAAAGGCACATTGGATACCAAGTCCATAATCAGCATGGGAAGGTTTTGCCCAACATGGGGGGGCGGAAGAAGAATTAAAGACGGCAAGGAAGGAAGTAGGTTGCTCTTCCAAATGCAAGGAGCAGCTGTGAAAGAAGGTGCAAAGCACATAGCTGGTGGAGATAGAGAGCATACAATAGAAATTGTATTGGACACATTCAAGTTATTTCCCATTTTTTTTCTGATTATTCTTCCTCCTTAGCAAGACTGTTTGTCTGCTCCTTCAGTCTACCGCGTCTGGGGTTTACCATCGGTTTAGGAAGCTTAATTAACAGACATATCAACTGTTACTTTTAGTTCCAGAAAGAATTGTCGGGTCAGATTCCCTTTGGAGTTCTTGCCCCGTTGCTCCTCTCCAGCAGCAGAGAAGGGCTACAAGGCTTCCAGATCTCACCAGCTGAGTGGGGAGTCACCAGGGTGGGGAGTCCCCAGCAGAATCAAGGTAACTTTCTCCAATGCTACTTTCTCCTGCATCCCCAAATATAAAGGATTTGTCAAAAGGGGAGAGGTAGGGAAGATGCAAGGATGGAGCACTACTAGGCTCTGGCTATTCTTGGCTGGCATTTGTGCCCATGGGGCCCTAGCCAACACGTGTACTTTAGAGTCCCCTTTGGGCTGCTCATAATCTTGCAAATGCCAAGGCTGGCATTGAACAGGATGAAGGAGCTACACTTGGCTCCTTTGCACTGCCCCCATCTGCAGACCTTGGGCACAGCTGCAGATCTAGCCCAGAGCCTCTGGGAAGGGTATAAGCCCCAGATCCTCAAAGCTATTTAGGCTCCTAACTTCAGATCAGTGGAAGTTAGGAGCCTAAATACCTTTGGGGATCCAGGTCTAGGACCCTTGGTGACATGAGCAATCTTTACTGTTCACGCAAGCAGTTCCACTGAAGTCAATAGGACTATCCATGTAAAGATTAGTGGAAGCCAACAGGGCTGCTTTTATGGGTACAGAGCTCTCATAGAAGAGCTGTAGGGCTGGACACATGAATTCCAAAAACAACTTATAGCTCCATTGCAGTTGAAAAGAGTCCATTTATGGTTCTTAAACTCCACTCTTATCTGTTGGCAAGAGCCAAAGCATAAAGATCTCACTTAGGATTTTATAATTTTAGTTACTGGCTTATTGATTTATATTTTTACTGCAAAAAGTAAAAGCGGCGTCAACAATTAAGACGTGTGCTTTGGCATTGTCACCAGGATTTCCATTAGTTGGTCAAATTCAGGGTTAGATGATGATATTAAGAACAGCTGTTCTCATTAAATCTGTCTCTCCGAAAGGTAAACAAATGGGCTTCTTATCTCATCTGCTGATAGTTACAAGTCAACAAGTTCATTAAGGGAATTACCAGCTGAGCTGAAATCTGCTGGTGCTACATATTGGTTAGTTAGCAGAGCCAAAATGAGGTTACTTCAATCATTACCTCTGAAATATGCCCCAAGCCCTGAGACGCCTCCTATCCCAACCTCTTTAGAGGTTTAATATACCGTACACACAAGTAAAGCTGCATGGGCTTCAGCCAATAGTGCCTTTTGGTTATGAATGACCTAAGGCACATTTCAATTGGCGTCCTGGGTCTTTACCTCACTATTCGTTCCCACAGCCATCCATTATCTCCGGGACTGTGGAACTTGTTCATCCAAGAGATAGTTGGGAATTTTCCACTGAAATGTTTTCTTGACAGAAAATGTGGTTTCTGGAATATCGATTTTCCATGGGAAAATGTTGATTTTTTTTAAAATGATTTTTTATGATTATTTAATTCTGTCAATTGGTTGATATCTGCGACTATAAATCTAATGAATCATTAGAGCACCTAAAACTTTTTGTATGGGGCTTTTTTCATTGCTGCATAAATCTAAACAATTATATTAAATAATACTAATATTGTTTGGTAAAGGGCAGCCAAATTAAAACAAGCATTTTTTTTTTGCCTCCTGCTAACATTGTCAGTTAGGAATCTCAGGGTTACTTTTACTTTTAGAATTCCAGAACTATAGCTTAGCCTTAGAAGAATAACGACCGAGTATAGAATTATTCTGATTGGAAGAGTTAACAGTCAAATAGCTACTGGTTCGGTTGTTCTGTCTTTTGGGATCAGAGTGGTGACCCTACTGGCAGCTCCACACACTCAAACCCACAGTCCTGGAATATTTGGTTGTTTCTGCTAAAAAGACCACGGAATTGTAGAATCATAGAAATGTCGGGCTGGAAGGGACCTTGAGAGGTCATCAAGTTCAGCCCCTTGCACTGAGGCAGGACCAAGTAACCTAGACCGTTATTGACAGGTGTTCGTCCAGCCTGTTCTTAAAAACCCCAGTGATGGGGATTCTACAACCACCCTTGGAAGCAAATTCCAGTAAACACCCTTATAGTTAGAAAGTTTTTCCTGATATCTAATCTAAATCTCCCTTGTTGCAGATTACGTCCATTACTTCTTGTCTTATGTTCAGTGGACATGGAGAACAACTGATCACTGTCCTTTTTTATACCCCTTAAAATATATGAAGACTGTTATCAGGTCCACCCTCAGTCTTCATTTCTCAAGGGTAAATATGTCCAGTTTATTTGATCTTTCCTCATCAGTCAGGTTTTCTAAATCTTATCATTTTCGTTGCTCTCCTCTGGTATCTCTCCAATTTGTTCACATCTTTCCTAGAACTGAACCCAATTCTCCAGCTGAGGCCTCAGCAGTGCTGAGTAGAGCAGGACAACTGCATCCTGTGTCTTATATACAAGATTCCTGTTAATACACCCAGAATATTAGCCTTTTTGCAATGGCATTGCGTTATTGACTTATGTTCAGTTTGTGATCCACTACAACACCCAAATCCTCTTCAGCAGTCCTATTGCCTAGCCAGTTGTTCCCCATTTTGTAGCTGTGCATTTGATGTTTTCCTTCCTAAGTGTAGTACTTTGCACTTGTCTTTATTACATTTCATTGGGTTGATTTCAGACTAAATCTCTAATTTGTCAAGGCTGTTTTGAATTCTAATCAGCTAACAATGCTGACCTTTAGATTTCCATGTTCAGTTCCGTTTGAGGAGAATGGGGATCGCTCTCTACTGCCTTAGAATTTCTGTTTCTTTCTGTCTGCAGACTCAGTAAGTCGGCATTGCATCACTACATATTTGGTAGGTTTTCTTTGGGCTAGAAATGTGTCTTAACCCCACTACCCCTTCCTTCCCCCCCCCCCAAAAAAAAACCAATCACACCTGAAAGCTCAAAGATAGCAGGATTATATGAGTCACTAAAGAAAAACTGCTGCTGACCATGTACCAGGTCAGTCTGTACCCTGACTGTTTTTAAGTAGTGTACAAGATGGTTTGAACACCTTAGTTCAGTAGTTCTTGGTCTCACAGTCTATGCAACACAGAACGATCAAATGAAATGAAATGAAACCCAGCTAATCCTTTGCATCCCTCTAGGTTTTTAGAAGGTTGACCATTGCTATGGTGTCTGAGTGCCTGTCCAGTTCACAGAGACTGTTAATCTTAATGTTAAGACCCTGTTGGTTCAAAAGAAGCAGATATTGATCTGTTAACACGCAGTAAAATGCTCCTTCTTTTCAGAATACTATTAGAAAAAACAAAACAAAACAAAACAAACAAACCCGCACCACTGGCAATGGACGTTTCTTTAGTCTTAGCAGCAGCTGGGTGGTCCTGCTCCAAAATATTTAACTATTATTGAAGATAAGGATGGACACTTGCTGGTCATAACACAGCTTTTTGTACCTGATCTTTGTTATATCCCATTAGTAAAAATGCAGATTCACCCTTCTGACAGTCAGAGAAGCTTGATAGTCCCATATCGTTAATGGTGTTTCTCATCTCTAATGATCACCATTTATTTAAAAAAAAAATCTGTTCTCTACCTATTAACTGTGTCTGTATCCAAAATGCAAATCAAAAATTAGGGGATACAACAGAGCCAATGCTTTGCAATGAGGATTTTAGTTTTCTTGTACCATCGCTACTAGGGCAAAGCAATGCTTTTGAGCAGCGTTAGTAACGTATTATTCCAATGACTCTGTGACGGGATCCCCGGGGTGCAGCCTGGGACTGTGGGACTGCTGTGTCCCCTTAACTCTCCAGACCGGTCTGTCTCTCACAGTGCTTTGCCAGTGACAAGCAGCAACCCCCTCCAGGTGCTGTCATCACTCAGCACAATCGCATGTGGAGCCCCACAGCCAGCTAGATTGCACGAATGCTCACAGAGCCACTCATCAGACAGACACCAGCCGAATCCCCCCAGCTCCCAGCCTTGTACCTCAGAAATATACCGTCTTGCACTGCTCAAGACAAGCAGTGCAAGCTTATTAATTGGTTCACCACTTCATCAAGTGGATTTACACCAGCCTTTGTAAACCTGAGCAGATTTACCAAACCAGATGATGATTTGATGTTGAGGTTCAAAAATGTATAACCATTAGAATACACATTGCCACCATCACGCGTACAAGTATGCAAAGTAAATATCCTTTCATCAACTCTAATAAGTCTCAAGCAGCAGTTTTCTTATTTTGTGTATCTGTAAGTTTCGATCAGTGGTGACGGAAATATTTTTCCATTGGCTTGTGCGTGTATGGTGAAATTGTATGTTTACTGTCATTTCCAAGCCTATTTATATATTTGACATTTACTGTCTAGGATAATATCAAATATATTTAAAACATTCATAACACTGACCACATTTGGTTAAATTATAATCCGTGCCATTAACAAAAATCCCCACATACATATGCGTAGAAATATTTACTTGTTGGGGATGGGTCATTAAAAACGATCCATAGATAGAGTTAAAAGGGGTACACTTTTCAATTGAGCCTTTTAAAGCTACTCTCACACTGGTCATCATGACAATAGGTGGCACCTTTATGCCAATAAATATTAATGTTGTTCAACATACTTTGCTACATTGCTTCTTTCTATCGATGTTAAATTTACCAAATCTCTTGGAACTAAAAAAATGTAGACGCTGAACATTCATCAAGTAAATGGAGACCTGAACTCAACCCATAAATGACACATTTGTGTATCACTCCGTTAGAAATATCTGACGGTGCTTAGCATGTGCACGTCTTGAGAGGTCTCTGTGTAAGTGTCTGTCACAGCTGATGTCCCTATGTTATTTTGACTTCATTGGTATTACTTGAGTAAGCAAGACAAACAGGATTTGTCCCTTACTTTCATTCATACCCATACATTAGGATGCATAGTGTATCCAAGCTATCTGAATCCTTTGGGTCTACAAAAAATGAGATGGAATCTCATGAGAACAGGCTTTTTCATGGTATTTTGTCTCTTTTGCTTCCATTATCACCCAGTGCTTGGAAAGGCTAAAAACAATGAAGAAAAGTATTGTAACGAAAGTGTTGGGGTTTGAAGAATCATAGAATATCAGGGCTGGAAGGGACCTCAGGAGGTCATCTTGTCCAACCCCCGGCTCAAAGCTTGCTTCTTGTTTGGTTTAAGATTTAGATTAAGGTTTTGGTCACTTTTTGTGTCCAGAAAGGACCTTAGCCACCAAATCTATGCTGAGAGGATGGTGGGGAGAACGGGAAAGAGCTCAGAGGAAAACCAAGGGCCTCCGGTATGTTTGTCACAATTTCACTGTGATAAAACTGGATTGTAAGAGAAATTTCTGCAAAGCATAAATTTTACCCACTATTTTATTTCAGTGAAAATAGGATTTAAAGATCTGACACAACACTTTAAACATAAATTGTCTAAGGCCTGCAGATGTCCCATAAAGTTTGCAAAGCTTTGACCATTTATAAGCTGGAATTGGATCAGAAAAAACTTCAGGATTCATTGAGCTTTGCTAAGTCTTGGCAACTACTCTGTTTCTCTTTTACTGGGGCTATGATATGTTTCATCCTTACATTGCAAAATGAATGTCTTATGGTGGTAATGAAAAACTTGAGAGAGAGAAAACAGATTTAAAAGGAGTTGATGGATCTAATGAGATACCATCTTCATTTATGGGACATTCTTAGTGCAACTGTTCTCTTAGCGAAGGTTTTGCTGAAATGGCTGTGATGTGCGCAAAATTAAATTTCCAGTATTCCATGAAACGTTACTTACTTTGATCGGCACTATTTTCCCCTTCAATCTTCTTCCCATTTGGTTCTTACCCAATCTGTGTGTGCAATATAATACCTGGTGAATAAAATTAACACATCATGGTCTGTTTGCAGGATATGATGCCCGAGTCGTACTGCTGTTTTCTGTTTAGCACTAGCTATATCACAAATTATGCTGGTAGCTTTTGGGCAAGGTGACTAGACAGCTCAGAGGACAGGTGATGGGACTGAAGGGCTGTCACCAGTATAACTGTTACATTACAATTAAATAATGGCACTCTGCACTCTTATAACACTTTTCCATTGTGGATCTCAAATTGCTTTCCACACAATGGATTAAGCCTCCATAGACCACTGGGAGGCAGGTTGGTATTCTCTTTGCTCCTGTTTTATAGAGGAGGAAACTCGTGCACAGAGAAGTGTCTTGCCCAAGGTCACACAGCAGGCCAGTTACCGCTCCAGAAACGGATCCTGACTCTTGGTCGCACGCTCTCTCATCACGGCTCCATGATCCCTATATAGGAAATCAGGTTCCTTCTGTTGAGGTCACTTAGTCCACAATTTTGGATTAGATTTTCCTTTGAGAGGACAAGCCAATAGTCTGTGTGTGTACTCATTTTCATGGTCAAAAGCACCGTTTTGTATCTGCAAGGCTCCCCCTCCCAAACCCAGTTTGTATGCATAAATGCTCATCATCAGATGCAGGTTTCATATGTGAGGACAGATGGAGACACAAATTATGTGCATGTAGAAATCAGAATCCTGATAATCTGGGCCTTTCATATTAAGACTATTATAGCCCTGGCTGAGAATCTTTTCAATATAAAGTGAGTGTTTCACAGGTAGAAGTTGTGTACCAAGTCTACCAGTTGTGTTATATAGTTTTTGGAGTTCTAGGCCATGACTGTGCAGGAGGTGGAGAAATTAGTCTTTGCCTTCATTATAGCATTATTGCAGCTGGTTGCAAGCTTTTTTTCCCATCCAAATGTGTTTCTATGGAATATGGCTTTCCGATCAAAAGCAAATTTCACAGAAAATTTTCATTTTGATCAAAATGTTCTGGTTTTTCACTGGAAAAAATGAGAACTTGGAAACAAAACATTTTTCGATAACATTATTTCTTTTTGAAATCAAAACATTCAGGTTTAGCTTTTGAAAAGCAGAAAATCTTAACCATAAACAGTTTACAAAAAAACCTCCCAAAATGCTTGTTCTCTGTTTTCTGCTGAAACAGTGAAACTGGTCCAGAGGAGGACATCCTGGTTAAACGGGGTTGTTTGCACTTCTTTATGGAGTCATATAAGGTAATCTTCCCACATCTGGACAAAGCTATCTATCTGTGGTGGCAGAACAACAGTATAAGGGGATAAATACCAAGTATTCATTACTTGTGCATGGCTAGTGAAGGTGCTTGGAGAGCTTTGATATTGGCACGGATCCATGCTTGTCCTTGCTTGCAAAAGCTACCATGGGAGCAGTAGGCATTGAGTTGCTGGAGAATGACAGCAAGTCCCTCCTCCCATATTTGGGGTGGTGCGAGAAGTTGCTGGAAGGTTTGTGACAAAGCAACCAATATGTGGAGTTGACCTGGGTTGAACTAGTTCCACTCTTGGTAAAGTAACAACCGTGCTAATTTCATTGATGAATTATTTCTTACTGGCAATGGATGATGATCAGATGACCAAGTTGGTTCTTTCAGGTTTGCCAGCTGTTGACCGTGAGGTAGAGGTGAAATGTCTGTGGCCCCTTGTAAGGGTAGATGGAATATGACTCTGTTCTTTTCTTCCTGAGAGATTCTGAGGGGCAGTTGCTAGTTTGATGGGAGTTAGGCAGGGTTTCTCTCTTCTAATGTCCTAGTCAACATGTATATGAAGCTGATAGGAGGCTTGGTGAGGAGTTATAGGCCACAGTACTTTTAATATACTGATGTCACCCTGGTCTATGTCTGGATCTTATCTCACCCAGCTGGTGAAATTATTTATCTATCTACCCTCAAAGAGGCCATGTAGCACAGGGAATTGTAGATCAGAATTCTCCACCCTTTCCTGTTAATACGTTCCTGGAGGCAGTGAGAGGGTGCCAACAAGGATGCCAGTTGCAGCGGTAATTGTCCAATACGCTTGGGAACTGGACCATGGTGTGTCTTATTCAGTGCCTGAATGATATTGGCTTAACCCATTTAAGTGACTTACCCACGGTAACACAGCAATGTAGTGTCAAAACCAGGGCTCAGACTCGGGTCCCATGATTTCTGGTCCTATGCCCAACATAGAGGGCTACATTGGCTGCCATGAAAGTCACTCTCCCTTCTTGAATGTAAATTTCTAGGGACTAGATTGAGGCAGTGAGGGAAAGCCCTGCTCGGGCAGCAGGGTGGAGCTGCACCCCTGGAGCAGGAGCCCGAAGAAGGATTATGCTACCGGATGCATTCTCCCAACTCCAGTACACAGAGTGAGCAAGATGCACTCTCCCTTGGCACGCCTGTAGTCTGTTTCCCCAGGATGACCAGTGAGCTTCGTGGGCTGGCATATAGGAGTGGAGAGCCATAACCCCACCCTGTTGGGGGTGTTTAATCTCTTCTGTGGGTTCATGTGGATGGGACAGGCCTGTGATTGTCCCCCTTGCACAAAGACCAGGGCCGTCTATCTCTAAATCTAAAGTGAAATCCAGAAATATACAGGATTTTAATTGGCCACACAGCTATTGAAGGTAGCTAAATATTAATATGCTTGTTGTGAGGATTTGGAAAGGTCAGGTGACATTCCTAGTCGTGGCCATTGTTCTCTGGTGAATCAGGCATATGACCGGCAGGATGATTGTTAATATTGTTTACCTAACAAATAATAATGGCAAATTATTCTAAGCCCAACAGTATCCTAAAACCTTCCTGACCTACTGAATTTAGCTAGGGGTCATTGGCACAAGGAACTTCTAGATTCTGTCCCTGCCTCTGCCACTGACAGTATAGAATGGTTTAGTATTTAATCCACTGGACTAAGCGCTGGTGCCACCCTCTACTTTTCTTTGAGGTTTTTAAAAATTTCCAGTGGAGTTTTGGCATGAAAGTGAGTTATTTGCAATCGTGGATGAAATAAAATTTTGCATGAGCTTTCAGTGGCCATTTTCAGAAGATTTCTCCAGATTTATAGAAGTTATAAATAGAGCTGGATTAAACTTTTGGGTTGAATAATGAAGATTTGGGTCAGCCAACATGTCTTGTAAATTTGTGTGGAGCTTGCCAAATTGTTTTGGTTTAAAAAAAAAAAGAAAAACCTGAACAAAAGAACAAACAAACAAAAGCTTACTTTTGACATTTTAAAATTTATTTTTTTATTCAAAACTTTTGACTTTGAAATTGACTTCAATTTTATTAAAATATATATATTCAGTGTAAAAAAAAAAGCTTAAAACTAAAACAAAACATTTCTTTTTGGGTTTGCGATGGGGTATATAAAGCCCACGAGAGAACTGAAGGGGCTAAAGAGTAACTCTGGGCCCAGATGACTCCACCAAGCCTCACCTACAGACCATGCTCCAGATGGAGGTGGAGCTTAAAAGGAAGCCAGGAAGCTCAGAACGGGGCTGACAAGGCAGGGAAGAAGACCTGCCCTGGGAGATCCTGAGGAGGGCTGTTGCAGAAGCCTTCTCTTGGAGAAGAGGTACCTACCTGGTGGGCTCAGACAGACTTAAGGTGCAGTTAGCACCTTTTTCTATTACCTTTTCAGAACAGACTGCAAAACTCTGAGGAGAGACTGGGTGGTAGGCAATGTTCCCTCTAATTTTTGACAGGCTGTGAGCGCAAAAAATTTCTTCTGTGCAAATGTTTGTGCTTCTGTGCACATTTCTGTGCGCGCAGTGTTTAGGATCTGTGTGCGCGCTGTGGCAAGATGGCCGATTTTAGTTTAGTGGGTCCTGCACTTTTCTTGGCGGGGAGCTAAGATGCCACCCTTTGCCCCTGCTCTTGGGTGCCGAGGGCCCCGCTACTAGCCCGGGAAGGTGGTAGAGGAGGGAAGCAGGGGGAGAGGTCTGGGTTTGCTTCTCGCTCTGAGTCCCAGCCCCTCTCAACCCCTGTGGGTTTCTTACCCTAGTCCCCCTTAGGTGGGGTTACCCTCAGTCCTTAGATGCTGGGGGGCAGGGTTTCCCTTACTCCAATTCTCAGGTCTTCCAAATCTCTCGACACACCTTCAAACTAAACTAAACTCCACTCCACTCCACTCCACTCCACTCCACTCCTTTCTCCTTCCTCCTCCTCTGTCTGCCTGACGCAGGGGGTTTTATTAGGTTCCTAACAGGGCCTTAATTGACTGCAGGTGCTCCAATTAACCTGCAGCCACCTTCCCTAGTCTACAGGGAACCACGCCTTAATTAGCCTTGAGCTTGTATATCTAGCACTCTCCCACTGCTCCCTGGCCCTCCTGTATCATAGCGCCCACAGCTTAGAGGGAACAGTGGTGGCAGGAAGTGGCTCTGGGAGGGCAGCCTTAAGGCACTCCTGAGTGCCAGAACTTTGGTAACCCTTACAGGGCCCTGGGTCACAGCTTAGGGGAATGGGAGGGCCCCAGCTCCCCTAACCACCTCCTTCTGCATTAAAAGGGCCCAACTGCCTCACCACTAGGGGATGCTTCCCATAATTACAGACCATCACAGGGTTAAACAAAACATTTGGGTTGACCTGAAACATTTTTTTTTAACTCTGGGTTCACTAAAATTTATTTAAATGTTTTGTTCAACCCAAAATGTGTGGCTTTTTTATTTTTTTTCTTCTTCCAGGAGCATCAGGGAACCCCAAACCAGTTATTCGCACTATTATGAACTCCAAACCAGGAGTAAAAAAATTGGTATAGTTGTAATTACTGTGCTGTATCTAGCACTTGAGGAGCGGCTCGTCACAAGAGAGAGAAAATGAGGTCCAATTTACAGCTCATTTATGCGTATGCAGTGTTTGAAGCATTCCAGATCACTGATTGTCTGCCAAATTCTTTAACAAAGCCTCAAAAGATAAAAATATGGATTGTGTGGTTTGCAGTGAGTAGAAAATCTAAACGAAGCGCATTTAAAAAAATATACATATGTCTAGAGACAGATTGAGTTTTCCATTTTCTAAATCCACGCATAAAGCATAAATATAATAGCCTAGTTTTCAAAACCAACAATGTTCTCTTTAAATTATGGTACTCATCATCTTTGTTTTTACAGCATTATGAATTTCCATGAGTTAGACCCATATTTATGACCCAGACTTGGGTGTGGGTATTAGAACACTGACCTTCAAGGGGAGCCTGAAGGGGCCCATAGAATGGTGTGTGACGTCAAGATCAGAGGTTGTGTCCACAGATGACTGTTTTATTGTCTTAGCAATTATGGACTGAGTTTGTCTTCATTTCTACTGGTGCAATGTTATTGACTTAGAGAAATTGCACAGATGTAACTGAGGGCAGAATTTGGCTGTGTTTTTTCTCTCTCTCTCGCTTGACTATATAGATGACAAAGAAATTACCTTAATAGAAATTACCTGGTCCTGGAAGGGCAGGATGGGTAATTAAGGCAGTAGATTGGGATTCTGTAATACTGAGATCAACTCCCAGCTGTGCCACAGACTTCCTTGCTAAATCTTTCAACTTCTGTGTGCGTCAGTTCTTCCTTGTGTATTGTATTCCTTTCTCTGTCTTATCTGTTTAGATCAGTGGTCCCCAAACTTTTTCCTTCGCGCCCCCCTTACCCCTGTCTGCACACCCCCCTCCCCATGGAGGGGGGCCACAGCTCTGGGAGGGGGGAGGCGGACAGGGGTAAGGGAGCAGAGGCTGGAGCTACAGCTGGGGGCAGGAGCAGGAGCGGACCCTCAGCCAGGGGCTGAGGCCTTCAGCCATGGCCAGGCGTGGGGAGGGCAGCTGGGACCCCGGGCACAGATCCCTGGGCGTGGGGTCAGAAGCTGGGACCTCAGGCGCAGACTGGCAGCCGGGGCTGGGGTCAGGAGTGGAGCTCCCCCAAACATTACTCCACACCCCCCTAGGGAGGCGCGCCCCACAAATTGAAGACCTCTGGTTTAGATTGTAAGTTCTTCAGGGCAGGGTCTCCTACTATGTATATGTATGGTAGCCAGCACAATGGTGCCCCCCATCTCAGTAGGGGCCTCTGGGTGTTACTGTAAGAGCAACAATGCATTATAAATGTGGAGTGCCTTCAGCCCTCAGTGAAGTAAATCTTGGGAGTTGAAAATGTTCAGCATTTCCCAGGAGGTGCACAGCTCCCAGGATGAGGCTCATGGCCAGAAGAGACAAAATATGAAACTTCCCCCACTTTATTTCCAACAGCCAAGTTGAGATGCCAAGTGTTCAACTGACACAAGAAAGCAGGTCACCGCCTGAGATATTCCCCCTTTTTTGTATGTCCACATTCACCAAGAGATGGTTAAAGAAGACATAATAGAGATGTTAAACTTGAGACAATCCTAGTGCCTCAGACACTTCCCAAGGGCTTGTGGGGGACAGAACAGTAGGGTTGACCACTAACATGAGCTATTTTATTGGACATGAACAAACACGCTTTTGATGGGTTTGGGCAAAGTGGTTAATAGAAGCCAAGGGACATGTTGCTTCTTGATTTTTCCCAGTCATATACATAGTTGGCTGCTGTGGCTTTGCTGTTTGGATTCTTTTCTTAATGGAAGTGCATTTCACTTGTGAGCCTTCCGTGGGAGGTTAGAACAAAGGAAACCTCCAAACCTACATACAAGGCTGCCAAACAGAGAGATTTGACATACACAAGCCACTAGAGAATTTTCCCACCAAGCTGACATTAGCACCGGCAGCCAGATGTACAATGCAGATCAGAGAGACAATGAAAATAGATTGTGGTTCACAACTAGTTAAAACAATAAACACAGCATACCCAAGAATCCCCCCGCAACACGCTTTCTTTGTACAAACCTACATGGTTTTATTATTCCAGTGTCTAACTTTAAAGCATTGTTATCATTTTTTAGGGGAAAAATTAAACAGCTGCAGATCCGTACAATGACAATTACCAGTGGATGATGATTTGCAGGGAACTGGCTGGGTTTGCTGTGGAACCACATCCACCCCAAACAGATGGCCTGCCTATTCAGCAAAACCTCTTGGAGGAAGGAGCCACCTGCCAAAATCTGCTTTCTTCACTGCAGAATGAATTTTTATAGCCGTCCTGTTTAATAGGGCTCTATGGCTGCTCTTCCCAATGCACATGGGCAAATGCTACACATGATGTACTGGAGGACTGGGATGATGTTCATGGCTTGCCATATACTCCGTAGTATGTGCAGGTGACTGGCCCAACAGGATAAAGATGCTGTCAAAAGCATATGGTACTATAGTCTCTCTTTCTCCCCCCCCCCCCCACTTCTGATGGCTCTCTCATTTTCATCAGGTTCCTTCTTCTCCATACAAGCATGCTTTGGTCTCCCCTGACTTAAGATAATACTATTGACCTCATCTCACCCTCAAAGTATCAACCAGTCTCTCTTCTCCCCTTCTCCACAATTCTCAAACATGCTGTCTACAAAAATGGTACCTGGAATTCTTCCCTTTGATTCCATCCTAGGCCCTCTCCAAATCTGATTTCCACCTTGCATGCTCCTCTGAAACTATACTCACCATGGTCTCCAGTGGCTGGTCTCAGGGCAAAGCTTCACCCTCCCTGAACCACGCCGTGACTGTGCTTTTCTTCTTGTTGTCTATCCCTCTCAGCTTTTATGACTCTGTCCTCTCCTGGTCTCCTCCACTGCCTGTAACTGCATCTCTAGTGTTTCATTAAGTGGGCTCTCCACTTACCCTCTCCACCTATCCATCCTCCCATCACTTTTTGCATTCAGTCCCTCTCTCCCCACCCACACCAAATTACCCCTCTTCAGCCCCCATTCCTAGAGTGTGCCTTACAACTATATACTTCCAAGATCGATGTTCTCTTCTCTCCTCACTCCACATTTAAAATAATGGGCCTAGAGCTTATAGGCCTGATGCATGAAGGTCCTTGTGCAGTCATTTATGCTGGGCAGTGAGTTTACACACTCCTCCATCGGAATGCTACCATTTTACACTTACTTTACACAGGTGTAAATTGCTGCACAAGGTGTAAGGCCAGTGTGTGTTACAGTGACAAGGGCATCAGCTGTGCACTGCTAGGAGTTGGCCACAGTTTTGACATCATGAGAAATGTCCATTTAGCCAATCAGAATGTGGCTTTGGCTAATCATTCTCTATAACTAGACACAAATATAGCAATACGCCATGACAGGGTGCATATTAGATCATTAATACTCATCTCTGTTGTTTTGTGAGGTACAAGTTTGAAGGCTACCCTTACAGACAAAACAACAAAACCACCAGTCTTAGCCGTGCAAGCTGGTCTGGAAGAATAAGTCTGAACAGGAAAGCTCCCAAAGCAGCCTTAAAATGAAAATGAGCAAAGCCCGTGCTTCAGCTGGCTTTTGGTCTGTATTAATGTAAACCTTTAGCACTCTTCTAACTTCCAAATTTCATTGACACTGGAAGATGCTTCATCCTCCAAGGCTCATATCACCTTACTAGAAAAGCGAGGCAGGGATTCTCCTAATGTTTGCAATTATAGGCATATATCTTCCCTACTGTTGACACAAAATTCTTGCTAAAATTCCGGCAACAAAATTGGATAAAACTATCCCCTCAATTGTTTCAGCTGATCAAGCAAAATTTGGAATTCTCTCTATGTCCACAAACTCCAGAGAGTTAATAGTCTGTGTTAGCCTGACTTATCCAAATCCTTGTTGCTTTCCTGGAATCTTTGTGGTATTTTTACTTTTGCAGAGCTCTACAATCTGCTATGGAACTAAAAAAAAACCTATTTACACTTCACTGCCTCTGGCTGATTCTCCTTTAACCTCTCCGGCTGGAACAGACTGAAGATAACGGTTCTCTGATAAATTCCTTTTCCCAACACCTCCTAAATTACTGAAAACAAACTGCCAGCCTACTGGTAAGTTTTGATTTTCAGTGAGTCAAACCATCTGCCGGTAATGAACTTCAGTTTACTAAATATTTGTGTTAATTTCACCAACAATTACAATTATAGTCCTACGTAGCCTTTATAATAAAACCAGAAGTTCCAAAGGTTTCTTGCAGCCAAGAGTGGCCAGTGGGTATATTAATACCTCCTTGCTTCAGAGAGGCCCTGACTTATTAGGAAAGCATCCCTATTCAGGAAATTCTTTAAGTATATCAGAAGCAGGAAGTCCGTGAAAGAATTGGTGGGTCCATTGCACCATGAGGGGCTAAAGGTAGCAATTAAGGAAGATAAGGGCATTGTGGAGAAGCTGAATGATGTCTTTGCATTAGTCTTCACTGCAGAGGATGCTGGGGAGAGACCTACCCCAGACTTGCTCTTTTCTGGTACTATGGATCAGGTAGTCTCGGAGAATGAGGTGTCAGGAGAACAGGTTCTGGAGCAAACTGATAATTTTAAAAAAACAGTAAGTCACCAGGCCCAAATGCTATATCCAAGAGTTCGGAAGGAGCAGAAGTGTGAAGTGGCTGAGCTGTTGGCAAAAATATGAAATCTCTTATTAAAAACAGCTCCTGTATCAGAGGATTGGAGGGCAGCAAACATTGTACTGATATCGAAGAAGGCTCTAGGAGTGAGCCAGAGCCATGTATAAGGGCATTAGTGTAAATGAGACTCAAGACCATGGAATCTGAAATCTTTTGGAACTGGTTCACCAGTTTAAACATGGAGCAGGACAGTTGTGACCAAAGTCAAATACCATCATTTTCAGAATCATAGAATATAAGGGTTGGAAGGGACCTCAGGAGGTCATCTAGTCCAACCCCCTGCTCAAAGCAGGACCAATCCCCAATTAAATCATCCCAGCCAGGGCTTTGTCAAGCCTGACCTTAAAAACTTCTAAGGAAGAAGATTCTACCACCTCCCTAGGTAAAAGATGCAGTATAGTTGCACAGGTGTCTACATCATGAAGTCCACCATTAGAACTAGCACGGAAAGGCTGAGAATGTATTAGTATTGTTCATTGTTGGTATTACAGAAGTGCCTAGAGGCCCCATCTGAGATTGAGGCACCCAGTGTGCAAGGTGCTGTACAAACACCGTGTGAGAGAAGGTCCCTGTCCTGGAGAATTTAGAGCCTCATCTAAAAACCAGTGAAATCAGGACAGACGTCTTTCAGTTGATTTCAGTAGGCATTAGATTCAGCCCTTAATGAGCATTGAAAGTGAACTCACTTCCTATCTCCCAGTAGCTGGGCATTCGAGAGCAAGGATGGTCTTGTCAGACACTGGACTAAGAGTCAGGAGATCTGGGTGGTAATACTTGTCTGTTTAGACTGCACACTATAAAATCAGGATGGTAATACTTGTCTGGTTAAACTGCAAGCTCCCGAGGGGCCAGAGACACACTCTCACTATGGTTTTTGTACAGTGATCTGAGCCTCTATGTGCTATGGTAATACTGCTGCTAACAATGGAGAAAGGTGGTATTCTAGAGGGAAAATATTGCAGTGTTGCAACCCATATGGTATTGGTTCTGCGGATAAGATGTTACTTTCCAATGTTTTCCTCAGGCATGAACGCTAAGGAAAGTCTTTCAAAATGCTTTCCAGGATGTACAGCGACCAGTAACAGGAATACGGAAATTACCTTGATTTAAGATGTACTGAGAGTTATCCTGAAGTTATCATTAGTGCTGCAGGTAAATCAGTATCCTTTTCCAGCAGCCCCTCCCCACCCCTGCCCCTTGCTACTAGTCCTGATTCAATACGGTGTTGTCAGAGTGGAAAGGAGGTGCGGGGAGAAGGGGTGCTTTCCTAACTCACTGGATATTCCTTACTCGCTCCAACGGATAAGCTCTTGTGGTCATGGGATTCAAATGTTACAAGCTTTATTTGGAAACAATGACCCCAGGAATGTTTGCAAAGACTCTTTGTGCAGCAGTTTCTGATTTAGCTCATGTTTGGTAACCACAGTTTCTAGATTGCAGGACAGCTCACGGCTTGGGAATTTCCAAAGTGACTGTTAACTGGAACGTCAGTTTATATAATTTGGTCTGTACGAATTAGAGTTTTGCACTTTTCTAGGTGGTGGTGGTGGGAATGTTGGGGGAAAGGAAGGAAAGAGAGTGGCGCTCTTTTAGTTCATTTTGGGTGGGTGTGGTAGAAATTCAAACTTCATCTCTCATCCACCATGTCTGGAATGAATCTGTCTGGCAAGCTGAGTGTAATCACTGCAAGAGGGTATACTTGTTACAGTCATGTCTTTCCCAAGGAGCCAATCCCGTTCCTTTTACGGTCAATGGGAAAATTCGCATTGACTTCAGTGGGCACGGGATCAGGCACTAAGGGCACGAACAAGACTTAGGTCCTGCCCACATCTGGATCAGAACCATGCCAGCTGTGGAGCAGGTGTGTTAGATACAGCCATTATCAGCAGGATACTCACATGCTTTCCCTGACAAGTGCGGGGAGGGATTTTTTCCTGGACACTGCTATCAAAACACATGCAGCCAAAACCTCCCCTGGTGTAAATTGATATTGCTCCTTTGACTCAAACAGAGGTAAGCTGATTTATACCAGCTGGGTATCTGCTCTGCTATGCACTAACTCCTATCACCCCAGGTCTTCTGTCTCTGGGAAGTGAGGTAATTTTGACTCAAAATATTGGAAAGGGACAAGGAGCTTAATTCCCACAACTGAAGGTCCCAGCTGCACTGTAAACTGGGTACATTTACTGCACAGTGCAGCGAAAGTGTTTGTATGCCTGCATCTCCGTCACACGTTTCGTAACATTTGCACACCACTTTAAAATCAAACCTGCTTTGCTTGGTTCTTTTTTATCTCCCTTTCCGTTTCTTCTCTGCATGTTTTCTTTCTTTCAGGTTCCCACCCCTTCCCTCAGATGGCAGCCTGTCTCCTGCTATCCATGCTTGCCCCCAGCATTGCTATCCTACCCTCTGTCTCCCACGGCGGTCTTCATTTGTTTCATCCTTTACTGCCGTGCCTTTCCACATCCTATCATGGCGTTCTTGCTATAGCATGTCGTCGTCTCACTGCAGATGTAAGTTGGACTGTCATCTCGTAACCCACATGACTAATAGGGAGATATCTCTTTAAGGGCTCTATTATGGGGGTGGGTAGGAGTGAGTTGTGTCTGGATCGTTGTTGCTAGGCAGATGCACAATTAACTCCACACCCAGAAGTTTCTGGAATTGGGTGTGGCAGTTTTGGGTATGCTTAGTAGGTTCCCTGTAGCTGGACTCAGGCTACATGAGAACAAGCAGTCAAGGCAGCTGCTTTACAAAGGCCATGTGCCCTGTGTGGGCTGGGAGAAGCTGAGTCCGGGAGAAGCTGAGTCCAGGAGCAGAAAGCAGGCTGTTTTTTCCATAACTCTGAAGCATTTTGCCGCAGGGTTTTTAAAATTCAATCTATATACTTCACTGAGTGGTTGGTTAATCAGGGAGCTGACTAGCTAACGGTGATTTCGGCAGAGGAGAAGGAAGAGTCTGCATGGATTCCACTGAAAATTCCTACAGGCAAGTGGAGGGAAGATGTTGATTTTGACTCCCCAGACTGCATAGATTTGGTGATCAAAGCCTCTGAGACTCAGGTGAACTCAACCTAAGCTTTTGGGAACTCAGAGTTTCCGCTCACAGTGTTTCTGTGGGGACTGACCTGTTTAGATGTCATTTGTTTTCTTTTATTTATGCTGATGTATAACTGTAAAGTTAATGTATGTGAATTATAAAGTAGCCATGTTCTGTTGTAAAAAATTATGTTTCTTTATCATGAGGTTTTATAAAGTTGGTACTTAGTTAAGTTCATTCCTTTTTGTTCTTTTTGGGACTTGGATGCGGGGAGGCTGACCCTGGGCAATCCTTGAGGAAAATCCTCAGAGACTGAATTCTGGGCCTCCAACTGCTTTTCTAGGGAGTTGGATTTTTGCGGGGCACTGGAGAAGGGCAAGGAAGTGAACTCCAGCCCCCCGCAAAGGTTACACCCACAGTACCACAGATGGCCCTCCAAGCACAGTTCCTGTTCTGCTCTCTGTCACTCATCTCTCTTTTTCTCTTGTGTTCTTATTCTATGCTTAGCACACAGTAAGAGCAAATTCCCCTGTGTGTTACGGCACACGGTATTGCCAACTGCAAGCGTTCAGAAATCATGGCAATCCCCTCAAAATCATGATATAAGCCTAAATAATCATAAGCTTTTTTTTTTTTTTTTTTAAAGAAAAGCGTTGGGATACTTTTAAAATTTGCTTTCTGGTTTGAGCCATCACTTCATGTTTTCAAGCTTATTCTCCACAACCATGAAGACTAGAAACTTACTTTTTTATAAAATGAAAGCTGAGATTCTCATGTTATCATCTCTTGATTCTTGGAAGCGGGGTTTCACAAAAACAACAAATATTGTAAGACTCAATAAAATTCTGAGAAGAGGTAACACTGCTGAATTTTTTTTCCTCTTTTTAGTGTGATGACTGAATATTTTTCCTTTGTCAGCTGGGTAAAAATTGGTGGTGAAAGCTAATGAGCCATCAGCTCTAGAAACCAAAAAGAACTCTATTCACAACTGAGATTCAGTGTGAACACCATGTGATGATGTACTTGGCTCCACTAGATGTAAGAGGTTATGACAGTTTAGCTGTAGGTCAGTTAGTGAGATTTCCCTGTGTCAAACTGCTGCTCAGATTCCATGATGCTGAAGTTTACAGGCCAAATTGAGACCAACAAACCTTCAGAAGACCTTAGGTCTTCTTGTAAAACATAGAGCCAACAATAGTAAACCCTTTTGTGGAAGAACAAAATTCAAATGGAAAGGCAAATAGAACAAGTTATTTTATTTCACCAAGCGATAGATACTTTTAATGCATCCTAAACATATGTAACCCTCACCTCTCCTGCATTAAAAGGTGGCACATCATTTTATTTTCAGTTCACTTCCACCTCCCATCCTCCCAGTCCTTGCTCTGTTTTCCATTACTTCAACTTGCAGTGTAACAACAGAATTGTTGAATCATATGAGAAATCTGATTCACTCCACCAAAATTCTTTCCATCTTTTCAAGCTTCCTCCTTTGCTAATTTTTGTCACGTGCTTCATTTTAGTTTTCTCCCATACACTGGAGGTCAGCATCCCCTTCCTTTACCTCCGATAGATCTAGAGGCCTCAGTGAATCTTGCTGGGCTCACTACATCCTTAAAAGAATGTACCCATTGCTTATAACCAAGCACTGACCCTGGAAATGGAGGAGGAGAACAGAAAAAAAAGGAAAGTTCTTGGATTAGAGAAGATGGTTTGGCGGCTGAAGAAAAGGGCCTCAAAAGCAGCAGAGAAGAAAGCTAGATGCTTCCACTTCCATTGGAGTAAAAGACCATTTGATTCAAAAAGGACTGATGAGAGACAAGAACAATTAGCTGCCTTCAAATGAAATAAAACACTATGGAGCACATTGCTGCCACCCAAGAAAATTGATCAAACCCACGTGGGGAAGTACAGTGTGCTGTGGGACATCAAGAGTGATTCTGCAGTATCCTATAGGCCCTTTGGAGTCTCCAGTGAAGTGTGGAGTCCTGAAATTCTCAGAGCCTGTAACCATGTATGATTTCATCGGGAACTACTGTGCATTTCGTTCACTCAACAGCGTATTCCGTGGATGTATGTTCTGGGGGAAGCCTTGCAAACATTTAATGCCTCTTTCTTTCCTTTAGAAAGGGATAGTGTGGGTCACTGATCTCCAAAGAATTTTTCCATCAAAGCCTTTTGATTTGCTGAAGGCAAGCAACTGGGAATTCTATTAGAAGCAAGTGTACAGCGGAGACATCTACCACTGCCCTTTAACTGCTTGGGAGGTTGCTCTTGTGTGTTTTATTCACCTCATAAAAAGGCTTAGAACCTTGTAAAAATATCTATATTGCAGAAGAGATGTGAGACTTAACACCGATATATACCACACGCAGAGGGTGGTCTTCCCGGTAGCATGTATCCAACAAACTAGAAACGCTTTCTTGCCCTCGTCCCATTGTTGGTTCATCCTTTGTTTTCGTCTTGCATGGAATACACTACATGAATTGTTGTTCGGTGTTTCTTCCATCACTACATCTAGCTCCCAACCAAAGTAAAAAAAGAAGAGAGAAGGAAATGGGAGTTTGTTAGCCGAACTCACGCAACAGCTGCAAGCTATTTCAAAATCTAAGCATGTAAATGCTTAGAAGGAGTGGGGTTCACATTAAACTTAGTTGTATATGCTCCTGTAGTGTGCTTAAACTTAATGCTTGGTAAACCTTAACACAGGGCTAGAACCTACGAATCCCCAAAATATTATGGGACAAGAGGACTGGTAATGTGATACAGAGACTTTCTATATAGGGAACTGGTTTCAAACCAGGGGAGGTTGATTGTGCTTGAAAATCACTGGGCCCTATAGAAACCAATGGGAATTTTGCCATCCTACTGCAGGTCAACAGCCTATGTGAATTGAGGTGGAGGCCTCAGTCCCATTCGTGGCGGTCAGCTGATCGCAAAAAGCCCAGTCTCAGTAGTTTCTACAGTTACAGTTCCTTGGTGGCAGTTTCACTGGAGAAACCAAGGATTGAACGAGCCCTGAGAAGAAATCATCTTTTCACCCTCAGAAGTATTGTGTGTTTAGAGTTAAATCATGTTCATGGGGCAGTGTCTTCTAAGTTGTTCCTGCCTTGCAATACAAGAGTTTCTTTTTCAGTATTTAATTACAAACGAGAAGGTGTGTGCACAATTTATACTTGTGTGCTACTGATGATCACCAGATTTTGAGAAGTCACAGCTTCATTACCTAGATTTCAGACATCTCCTAACAATTTAAGAACATAAGAAAAGCCATAGTGGGTCAGACCAATCTAGCCCAGTATCCTGTCTTCTGACAGTGGCCAACGCCAGGTGCCCCAGAGGGAATGAACAGAACAGGTAATCATCGAGTGATCCATCCCCCGTCGCCCATTCTCAGCTTCTGGCAAACAGAGGCTAGGGACACCATCCCTGCCCATCCTGGCTAACAGCCATTGATGGACCTATCCTCCATGAATTTATCTAGTTCTTTTTTGAACCCTTGTGATAGACCCAGGCCAGTTGGGTTCAGCAGAGGAGCAGAAGGCAGATATACTGGCCACTGGATTAACAGTTCCCTGACTGACCAGAGATGGGGCTGCTCCAAGCTAATGAGAACACCTGACTCCAATTAACCTGCAAAGAGTCAGGTGAGGCCATTAAGCTAATGTGACCCCTGACTCTAATTAAGGCCCCTCTGATAATATAAAAGGGCTCACTCCAGTCAGGCAGAGAGGGGCCAGAGGAGAGGAAGTGTGGCTGAAGGGCTGGTTAATAAAGACACCCCAAAGCCATTGATAAGGGAGCTCTAAGGTAAGGGTGAAGAAGGGAGAAGCAGGAAAGCTGTGGGGAAGTGGCCCAGGGAAATGTAGCAACTCTGGCAGTAAAAGGTTGGCTGCCAACAGCTGCTACCATTAGGGTCCCTGGGCCGGAACCCAGAGTAGAGGGCGGGCCCGGGTTCCCCCCCCAACCAACCACTACAGAAACACCTCCTGGGAGGGGAAAACAGGCCCCTGTCAGGACAGGAGGCTAAACTGTTTTGGCATGAGGCTGTAGGAGCAACAGAGACTCTGGGAATTCTCTCACCAACCTCCATTGCTTGCTTATGATGAAAAGGGCTCAGTAGACTGTATCCCTGGCCCTAGAGAGAGAAGGGCTACGTGGAGGGTTGCAGTGAGCCTCTGAAGCTAGCATAAATTGCCTGGAAGCGCGGGACACCAGGGGGACAAGGTCTGAGCTCTGCCACACCCTGTTATAGCCTTGGCCTTCACAACATCCTCTGGCAAGGAGTTCCACAAGTTGACTGTGCGTTGTGTGAAGAAACACTTCCTTTTGTTTGTTTTAAACCTGCTGCCTATTAATTTCATTTGGTGCCCCCTTGTTCTTGTGTTATGAGAAAGAGAGTAAATAACATTTCCTTATTTACTTTCTCCACACCAGTCATGATTTTATAGATTTCAATCATATACCCCCTTATTCGTCTCTTTTCCAAACTGAAAAGTCCCAGTCTTATTAATCTCTCCTCATACGGAAACCCGTTCCATACCCCTAATATTTTTGTTGCTCTTTTCTGAACCTTTTCCAATTGCAATATATCTTTTTTTGAGGTTGGGCGACCACATCTGCATGCAGTATTCAAGATGTGGGCATACCGTGGATTTATATAGAGGCAGTATGATATTTTCTGTCTTATTATCTATCCCTTTAGCGCATACAGATTCACCAGTAGGCTCTGGCTGCTTTGTGTGCTTCCATTGATACAAAGTTGTCAAACGCTGCTTAACTAACCATTTAAGCCAGGTCTCATTAAACTGGGTTTACAGCTACATTGCATTGCCAGACACATGCAAAGCAGCTGGAGCACGTTGGTGAATCTTGCCCCAAATGATCACGCTACTAGCATTCTTCTCAGTTAGCCAGCATTTGAGATAAAGGGCTTGATTCTATTTGCAGCGTGCACTTTTGTGAATCAGGAGTAACACCTGCCAAGATAATGGAGTTGCACCAGTGTAAAAGCTGTGGGAGTAAGAGCAGAATCCAGCCCAGAGACTCTCGTGAACCAGGAAATTCCTGGTATCACTTGTAATATAAAGGAGCCAGTATTCTCTCTTTGATCATCTGAAAATCCTTGGTAGTCTACAGATCACTCTTAGGACATCTCCTTCCTCTGATGTCAGCCTTCATGAAGGGTATTAGATTTAGTGATGCAACTATCAAACTTAATATTCCTGTTGCCAAGTGTGGTTTTTTTTTGGTTTTTTTTGCAGTATTAGTTGGGATTTTACTTTTTTTTTTTTTTTTAAAAGCCATGGATCTTTGTCTTTATCCAAACATTGTTTTTGCCCCTGAAGCTGAGGTACAGGTGAGAGTTCACCCTTTGTACTACTCAGAAATAGGCCTGAGGTGCACTCTTTTGGTGTGAATCCAAGCTTTCCCAAGGGTTGGGTCAGAGCTGGGTATTGGATCTTGGCTTATCTCGGGTTCTAAGAATCCCTTGTTGGAGGGGTTGAAAACCGAGCTGTAAACATTTTTTCTGGTCTATTTTTTTTTTTTTTAGGGCTGGATTGTCTCTGACCTTTTTATAAAGAGTGGCAGAGATCAGGTAGAAGAAGATTTTTCAATTCCACAGGTGCAGTGGTGAATGAGAGCTAGGAACACTCACATTGCATGAGGGACAGATACAATCACAGTACCTGCATTCAGTGGAGTACAAGGTCTGCTCCCCCTACAAACCACCCGGGGGGAAGGAGAAGGGGAGAGCATATGTGGGGACTTGGCCCCCTCCTCACTCCAGACCAACCAGCAAAGTGGACCAGGCCACATCAAGGTTAGGAGTAGGGAGTTAGGGTTTCCAGGTGTCTGGTTTTCGAACACCCGGTCTAAAAGGGATCCTGGTGGCGGCGCCGTGCAGCGGGGCTGGCAGGTTCCCTGCTAGCCTCTGTGCCAAGTGGCTCCTGGGAAGCAGCTCGCATGTCCCTCCTCCGACTCATATGTGTAGGGGCAGTCAGGGGGCTCCGCATGCCGCTCCCGCCCTAAGCGCCACCCTCACAGCTCCCATTGGCTGGGAACCACAGCCAATGGGAGCTGCAGGGGCAGTGCCTGCGGATGGAGCAGCGCGCAGAGCTGCCTGGCCATGCCTCCGCGTAGGAGCCAGAGGTGGGACATGCCGCTGCTTCTGGGAGCTGCTTGAGGTAAGCGCTGCCCAGAGCCTGCACCCCTGACCCCCTCCCGGGCCCCAACCCACAGTCCCATTCTTGATCCCCCTCCTGCCCTCCGAACCCCTCGCCCCAGCCCCTCTTGCACCCCAAATTTCTAATCCCTGGCCCCACATCAGAGCCCACACCCCCAGCCAGTAAGCCTAGCCTATAAAGGAGAATGAAAGCATGAGTTACCAGAACAACAGCTCCCATGAGGCACTGCAGCAACATTTCCAAATTGAAAAACGTCAGTTTTTGAATTTTTGCTGAAAAATTGAAACGTTCAGTGGACGTTTTTGATGAACATGTTTTTATTTTCATCAAAACTTTTCACAACAGGAAAAAATAATTCCCAACAGCTGTACTGAGGCGTTCCTCACTCACAAGCATGTTTGGCAGAGATTGCAGACATTCCAATCAAGGTTTTAGCCCAGGAAGGATTTCTTTTCACATAAGATTTTGAGGAGGTTGGAATTCTGCTTAGACATTTTATGCAGTTGGATAAGATGGCAAAAACCAGCAACAATAACAAAAAATTGAGTCCATTTTTCTTTTGTTTTGCACGTGTATTAATGGAAAGCTACTTTGGTGTGTGTATATATAAATGAAATTGTATAGGCCATGTCTCTCTAATGTGCACTGATACCCTTTGGCATTTGAAAGAGAAATGGTAAATTTTGTTCTTTCGTGACAAACGGCAGCGATTGTGCACATTTCTGCGGTAATGGGCTCAATAGAGACTGTATATGGATTTTTAATCCATAGCTGTTGATTGAGAAGATCTACAAAGTCATAACAGGATTGAAAAGCCTTAGTAATCCATTGAGCCAAGGCTGTGCAAAGCAAAATGATCTCAAACGGACCTTGGCATTACAAACAGGCAGTAATATAGCAGTGCAGTACATAAATACAGGTTACATGGACAGGACAGCTTCATTTGTAAAACACTTTATTACCTATAACTAATATTCTGATTCTTTTGTAAAGTCCCTAATTTATAGATTCATGGATTCCAAGGCCACAAGGGGCCACTGTGATCATCTCAGTCTGACCTCCTGTATAGCACAGGCCAGAGAACGTCCTCTAAATAATTCCTAGAGCAGGTCTTGTACATAACTGCTCTTCCAAATACGTGTGCAATAGAATTGCTTCAAATACCACACTCCAGAGGCTTTGCCTGGACCTGTTCATTGGTGGATATTCAAGAAATATAAATGAATACAGCCCCAAAGAGGGTGGAGAAAGTGGGACCCTGGCTCTAGCCCTACATGTTGGCTAGTGGAATTGTCCAGCTTCATGGGTTGGAAGTAATCAGCACTCCGTTAAGGGTGTGGAAGCTGGTCACATAAATTACGTTATTACATTCTAATGTAGTACCTCTCTAGTGTGTGTGTTGTGCACTGTGACAACAGGTGGTCTAAGAGGCATCCTGTGTGCCTGAGACTTTGCAGCATCCCCATTACTTAGATGGTAAGTTCTTTGCTCTGTTTGTACAGCACCTAACACAATGGGGTCCTGGTCCGTGGCTGATTATCCTAGCACTATGAGAATACAAATAATAAAAATATAGGGCTGTGCCTGACTGGCATAATCTAGCCCTCAGAAGACCTGTTTTCTTACCAGTAAATGGTCACTTCTAGAGCTGGCTGGAGGAAGACAAGTCTGTTTTGTGACAACTTTTGAGGTTTTGAAATTTTCTTTTTGTTTCACATTGGAATGAAAAAAAAAATTCAAGTTTTTGCAAGTGGCAGTGGAGGTGGGTATGAGATGCAAAATTTGGATTGAAATTGAGATTTCCAAGTTTAGGAGAGATTGAATTTGCGGTTTTGGAAGGAGGGACAGTAGGGGTGTGTGACCAGTTAGTTGGTGGACAGGTGAGACTCCATATAACCATTCTCTCACATGTAAGCAGCAGTGGGTTGCATTCATTACTCCTTTTATGCCAGCAACAGCTACCAACTGACTATCTGGGTGACCTGGCATTCACTAATGCATGTGTTGGAGGGCATAAATACACTTCTGCAGTCAGGCTTTTCTTACTGTCTCAGGAGCTAGAACTTTTGGAGAACTTGATGATGTACCCACAAAAACTGAACTGGGTGATAGTTAAACTATTTATTTCCTAAAAAAATAATTAACTAATCTACCTCATCATGAAGCACTAAAAATGAGATTACTTTGCTTTTTTTCGCATGGGGTAGCCATTGGCCAAGAGCCTAATCTGTTACGCCACTGAAATATCCCAGTGGCTGTACTGAAATCAGGGGAGCTGTTCCAGAATTACACCAGCCTGAGAGCACAACTTGGCCCTTTCTGTGTATCTACGCAGAGGTGGTACTTGCTATTTTTTGAGACTTTAAATGAGGAGAACTTGATTGAAAAGCAGCAACTGTCTTCAATGGGCTTTGGATCGGACCCCAGGTGGGAGAGGTACCTTAAATATTTGCAGGTTCCATTGCATCTCTACAAAAGAGGAAGATAAAATTCTGGGGTTGCAAAAGCTCATCTCCAAGAGATGGGAGTTAGTCTTGCATTGCTATTAAATCCCACAAGGCTGTGAATGGAGTTGGGCTCCATTTTTTCCCCATCTAGCAGAAGTTATGGCTTTTATTTATTCTAAGCAAATAGATGAAATGGAAGGGCACAGAGACACTTACTTCAGATTATTCAGACTGAGTCCACTCCAAAGCCGATTGGAGTCATCAGGAGTCTTTCCAGCCACTCCAGTGGGTTTGGATCCATCCCACAATGAGGGATAGTTTAGTGGAGATCTCAGGGAAGCACTTGAGCTGTGTAAAGCAATTATGAAACAAGGCCTAATGTAGCTGGTCGGTTATTTTTGGTCCCATTATGTCCTGTGTTGTAATTTGTGCCATTTGCGACTGTTCCAGGATACATTCTTTCACTCTAAGCACTGGATAGCTACATGATTATATATAACTACCTAACTCTTGTAGCGCTGGCTCTTGTATAGCACTTTTCCTCAGGAGATCTCAAAGTGCTTTCCAAAGAAGGTCAGTATCTTATCCCCATCTGTAAAATGGGGAAACAGATGTAAAGCAACTTGCTCAAGGTCAGCCAGCAGGCCAGTGGCAAAGCTGGGAATAATACCCAGGTCTCCCAAGTTCCAGTCCACAAGGACACACTGCAAGTGCCCTCCTTGTAAGCACTGGCTGGACTAGAACCTGGGACCATGGAGGCTGTGGTGTGCTGATGCTTCTGTGTTGCCTTGAAGCTCAGGATGGGTTTCTTCTGGGAGACCCTGTGGAGCTAGACACTGTGGGACGTACTGCCCAGCAGGGCCTGAGTAGTGGACCTCCGCAGTTCCTTGATTAGCCTATGCCGGTACATAAACCAGGAAGTCATTACAGGGAGCTGTCTGAGCAATGATGCAGACTGTCAGCTTGCTTCTGCTCCAGACCATGGCTTACTCTGAACCTTAGATTCCGGCTTCTGATCCCAGTTTGTCCCCTCTACTGGCCTCCTGTCTGTAATCTGGTGCCTGAGCCTGGTATCCTGACCTGGCTCAACCCGAACCCAGCTACTTGCCTCCTGCCTTCAACTTGGTGCCTGTTCCTGGTATCCTGACTTGGCTTGACTCCAACTGTGCTACATCTCTCCTGATCACAACTTGGTAACTGGGCAATGCACACTGGCCGCCCGCTGTCCAGCCCTGACACACAGAATTTACACTCACTTGCCTGTGGGAAAGGGTGTTGCCTTCTCTAACATGTCAGGTACTTGCTTAGAACCTGACTTTTTGTTTTCCCAGTGAGGCAAAAACAAAACCTTCTCCACAAGGCAAAATGCCTGGAAATTCTGCATGACAGAGGATTTCTTTAAAACATCTGCTATTGAAGCCATCTGAGGAGTCTATTCACCCTCCCTTTTGAACTAAGCAAAACCTAACCATCTGCGCTGCCTCCTTTCCATAAGACGTCAACCCCTTGCCTGTGCTGGCCCTTGCAGTACTATTCGTGAGCTTTTATGCCTCTCACAATTCACTGTTCACATTCTTTTGCTTCTTATTGTAACGTTTTACAGCAATGGGCATTGCTGTAACTGTCATGCAGTGTGAGATCTATGCATGAATGTCACGTTATAAATGTAAACAGAATTCTGTTTTAGTATATTTTTAACAGCTCCCAAGGGGGTGACTTGGAGCTACAGGCTTTCAGCAAAAGCAATTGCCACTGAAAACTGTATGGTAAATCAGACCCAGAGTTAGGAATCATAGGCCCAGTTCTCGCTTGCACTGGTGTAAATCTGGAATAACTCCATTAGAGTGACACTGATTTTACCCTGGTATAAGAAAAGCTCCAAATCAGGTCCTGCCCCCCTCGATTTTGGGGAAACGTTCCTAATTCACGAGGCATGGTTATTTTGGTGTTAACTGCAACATCCACAGCAACAATGTGTCATGCTTTACTGTTCCTGGGAGCTTTTAGGAAATAAGCATAGAGTAACTCACATGTGATAGTTGGGAAAACAAACTGCACCCCAAAAGCGTGAGCTATTTAAATGACCAACGCATAGAATTGTCTTCCGACCTAGGATTAGTTCAGCCCATGTATGAAAGCAGGCCAGCAGAGAACCAACCATTGCTTATTTCATCCTCCTGCTAGAACCTCAGCAATGCCATGTAAAAGAACCTGTCACTTGTAGGCAAGAGAGGGGAATGTCACCAGTTGAACGGCAACGTCTTTTCAAGCATGGCTAGTTTCATAAATCTGGTGACATTAATTTATGTAGCTGGGGAGCTGGTATCTCCAATGGAGCTATAACTTCTATCACCTGAGGATCTGGGCCCATCTCTTCAGATGGCTGACGTTTTTCCCTCTGTCTAGCTGGACTGTTTTTCTGCACAGGAAGATCCTATCCAAAAGCTTTCCTCTTTTTCAGTCAAACCACTTCTATGCAAACTTCTTGGTCATGCAGGTTTCCTCCTGATGACCTGTTAGGCAGCATGTCCCTTTATCCTGGCCAACCTAAGATCATGTGTCAAAATAGGAAGTTTTAATTTAAAAAAAAAAAAAAAGTGGTTGAACCACAAAGGAGATTTCCAAGACAGAAAATCAAAAATAGAGACACTGTCGTATGGGATGCCAAAGTATCCGCACCATTTGGAAGGAAGCTGTTGGGCAAATTGAATTAAAAACTGCTGCGGAGATGTAACAAAGCAAGAGCCTGTTCCAAAGTCCATTGAAGTCATTGGGAGTCTCTTTCCACCAACTTCAGTGGCCTTTGGGTCAGGCCTTGGGGTTGGTATTTGATATCGTAATTGTTTCTAGAAAAATTCTTACTACTTCCCACTGTTTCTTAACTCCTGTTCACTTGTGTACACGATAGCCACAAAAATGCGCCTTGCTTGTCTGTATAGAATGACAGTGCTAGCAAATGTCAAAGTTAAGATATTTCTATTCCACCTCGGCCTTCCCACGTGGGGAAAGAAATAAAATATAATTCTGATATCCAGCCACCTCTGTTGCTGATTTCTGGGGACTGACTCATCATCAAGACAAGGTGACGCATCTGGCTGGCTCCGTGCAGTGAATAAATATAGTTACTCAAAAGGACACTGCTATTCAGTGATCCCTACTGAAGTTCTGTGATCCATTTTTCTCGTCCATCTGGAAAATGTTATGAGTCAGGCACTATCTATATAGCTATGCCTCATGCTTCAGCTGTGGCAGCCCACTCTTATTACTGAGGAAGGCTATTCTCAATGTACTAGGTGTCTCTGACTTTATGTCCACTTTATGGCCCCATACCTCTGCCAGAGTGGTGTAGAGGTACCTTAGTGAAAATGAGAATCATGCTGTGGATGTCCATCCCAACCACTCTCTGCCATCACTAGTTCGAAGCACTGTTCTTTTATACATCAGCAAATATTCTGATAACATTATTCAGATGCTAAGTAGACTTTTTTTTTCTTTCTCAAAATAATGTTGAATCTTAAACTTCCAGGTGGCCTCCATCTTTAAGGAATCAGGAGAGGCAATCGAATGGAAACCACGCAGTCCTAGGCTAAATGGAACTGTTGATGTAACTATGGGAAAAATTCCATACCTACAGCAAATTTAGATGCAATGTCATATTGCATCTAAAAAGCTGGAGTGGCTTGCAGTTCCTTTTTAGACCACTAGAGCTTATCTGACCGTTTACAAGTAAAGGCTAGAGAAGCAGTGTCATCCAGGAAATCAAAACACCCAGGTAAATGAAAAAATAATTATCATATTGGTTTATAACAAGGAGAGGACTGTGCTATTGAAGTCAAATGGAGCAGGAGCAGGCCCTAAACTTCTGGGATTAAATTCTTCTTTCAGCCACACTTGAAACTCCGCACCATTGCACAAGAACATGTGAAATGAGAACTTGGCCCCTTTATTTTACACTTGGGCTTTTGTTGGTTTGTTTATCTGGGGCTATTTTTGGTTTACAGAATAATAAGGGCCACTCAGGTAGTATTTGACTACTAAATATGACTAGTAAATTTCACTTTTTTTGCTTGAATAATTACTTGCTTTTTTTTTTTTTCTGGTGATGATGAACCAGCTTTATAACAATTGTAGAATTCTATTAGAATTCTCCTTGGTGACTGTAGCTTCAATTCAGGAACACATCCTTATTCAGGAAGTGTGATTAAGTTTAAGCATGTGCTTAAGCCCTGATGAAATCAATTACTTGATGAATGTTAGTGAAATTTGTTGATTATAATATTTGACGAAGACCTTTTTTCTATTTCTCAATCAGCATTAGGTTACTTCTATAGTTAACCCGCGATTCTGCAAAGGATTCAAGCACATGCTTAACTTCAAGCATTTGAATAATTCCATCTATGTTCAAACTGCTTAAATATGCACTTAAGGGTTGCTGATTTGGGGATTAAATTAACTGAAAGCACCAGGCAATGTGCCATTAATGTAAGCCTAATAAAGCGAAATATTGAACTCTTATTAAAATACGCTAAGGTTTCCTATCCTGCAATATAAATTTGAAAGAACTCTGCTAATACGAAGCTTAGGGTCTGCTTTTGCACCACAGTCAGTGGGGACCTTGCCACTGACTTCAGTGAGCCCTTGGTTAGGTCTTTGGTAAGGAGGACATCCCCTCACCCTTCCTCCCCCCAAATCCCTAGAACATCTTAATTTCCAGTATTTTATACTGTAGCCTGTTTCAATCTTTAGGTGATTTTTGAGGTGTGCAAACAGAAAAACTCAGGTAACGGTGATAGTTTTGCATGTAGGGCCTGATCCAAACGTCACAGACTTTGATAGAAAGTCTCCCTTTGGCTTCAATGGGCTTTGGGTCAGGCCCTTATTGAAACTGATTCTACTGGGTGGCTTAAAGTCCTGCTGACTGTGGGCTAGGTCCTTAGGTGTGGCTGAGAACCACACAGTGGAGATTAGGAAGCAGGCGCAAATGTGACATACAGCTCACCTTTGCACGGCCTTGAGGGAGTTTCGGTATCTATCCAGTCGCTTTTCTATGTTACACTGGCTACTAGTAGCCCTAAGGAGCCAAAATGGCAGTAGGAGATTGGCAGGCTGTGAACTGGAATTATCATGGATAGTTCCCTGAAAACATCTGCTCCTGCACATTGAGCAGTCAAAAAAGCTAACAGGGTTAGGAACCATTAGGAAATGGATAGATAATAAGACATAAGAGATGATGCAACTATATAAATCCACTGTACACCCACACCTTGAACACTGTGTACAGATCTGGTCACTCCCTCTCAAAAAAGATATATTAGAATTGGAAGAGGTACAAAGGGCAACAAAAATGATTAGGGGTATCGAACAACTTCTATACGAGGAGCGATTAAAAATACCGGGACTGTTCAGCTGAGAAAAGAGATGCTGAAGGGGAGATGTGATAGAGATGCGTAAAATCATGAAGAAAGTGAATAGGGAAGTGCTATTTACCCCTTAGCACAACACAAGTACCGGAGTCACCCAATGAAATTAATAGGTAGCAGGTTTCAAACAAACATGGGAAAGTATGTCAAACAATGCACAGTCAACCTGTGGAAATCGTTGCCAAGGGGATGTTGTAAAGGACAATAGTATAATTGGGTTCAAAAAAGAATTAGTTATGTTCCTGGAGAATAGGTCCATCAGTGGCTGTTAGCTAAGGTGGTCAGGGACTCAAGCCCATGCTCTGGGTGTCCCTAAGCCTCTGTCTGCCCCAGGCTGGGACTGGATGACAAGGGAATGGAACACTCAATAATTGCCCTGTTCTGTTTATTCCCCCTGAAGCATCTGGCACTGGCCATGGTTGGAAGACAGGATACTGGGCTAGATGGACCATTGGTCTGACCCAGTATGGCCGTTCTTATGTTGTTGTGTAAGTCAGGGTCCCTCTGCATTGGGGTGATTCACCTGTGGCCAGTTACACAAGCTATATTGGCATTTCTGAGGTCTGCACAAAAGCCAGCAGTCTGGCCTCATCTCTGTGAAGGAGTAAAAGTGAAATGCTGGCCTTTTGTTTTAGCATTCAGGAGAAAGATGTTATTTCTCACTGAGAAGACCATTGCTTTCAGCAGTATTGGTATTTTCATCAGAAGATGCTTTCAGAAAGAAAGGCAATAGGTTAAAGGAAACAATAGGACCGAAAATGGCATTTAAACATATACATCTGCAATCCATTCTCTGCTAAATGCTTGGAAAGTTTCGTGTCTAAAATATTGCTCTTTCTTTACTCTTGACTGGCTCTCGGATTGTTCTCCGCTCCATAAGTAAGACAGAGTGCAATACTACCAATGTGTCGTCACTGCATATGTCTTTAACTTTCATATATCAGCCCTCACAGAACAAATGAGCTGCTCCGGCTTGGAATATACAGGTGGAAGCTTCGGCGAGGAGCCCAGTGCAGAAACTAAAGCATGGTGTACCCAACCCCAGCAGAGTACCTTTTGGCCTGGAAAGGAGACAAATGCCTTAGGCAGGCCGTTCATGAAAGAGTGCTACAGAAACAAAGCCAATATAAATAACAGAGGACTTTTAAAGTGCATTTGTTTGACTCGTGGGTTCACTTGGCTCTGGGAAGTTTTGGGTGTTCTCATTTTTCTTTAATGTGGCCACTTCCAAAAGACTTCAAAAGTCTTTTTTTTTTTTAAATGGCAAGTAGCAAATAAAAAGATAACATGAAATGCTATCATATCTTTGGTAGGTTTGTATTTGGGTATAATTCTAAGAGTTATTTGGTGGTGTTTAGTTCAAGCACCTAGAAGGCCCAGGTAGGCTCAAAAGAGACAGCCTCACCTCTGAAGCTTTTACAGTCAAAGCAGACAAGGCAGACAGGCTGGGAGAAAGGAAGGATCCGTCTCCACCACTTACAGATGGAATACAGAAGTACAGAGAATGCAGTGACTTGCCCAAGCCCACCCAGGAACTATGTGGCACAGCTGGGAACATAAACCTATTGGCTATAATAGAGTATCAGACTAGTCTCAATTTCAGTAGTGTCCCGTTTCAAGGATAATCAGAATATCATTAAAATGTAACAACCGGAACTAATTTTACTTATGTAGACTTTTTTAGGCCCACACTTCAATTTGTCTCCTTGTATGGAGGCAGCTCCCTTCATCTGCAGTTGCAAACCAGTAGACTATGGCCCCAGTCCCCATAGGAATTTAGGTGCCTAACTCCCATTGAAAGCTATGGTATTTAGGCACCTATATACCTTGGGGCCTATGTGCTCTTCTGTCCTACCCTATATAGGTGCAGAAATGGGAGGGGGAGAGGGAGGAGGGGTGCAGGCAAGTCAAAGCCTGCTGAAAAAGTTGGCCTTAATATGAGTTTTGAACCTGTATTTTATTACTCTACTGAAGGTGAAGGCTTCGCAACCAATTTTACTGTCACACCTGGGATTTTTGACATATCCACCGAGTCCTACAATGATAATGCATATAGACTTCTTTTTGGACACATGGCTATCCATATGGTAAAATAATCTCCTGTACGTTGACCCACTGCACTGATTCTTTCCCTCACACCTGCAGGAATGTTTTCCTGCCTTAGTTCTATGCAGACTGCAGACAAGTGGAGAAAAAGCCCTAGCATGTGGGGGGAGTTAAAAAAGAAAAATAGTGGCGCTGAAACTCCCTTCCATTTTGAACCAAAGGCTTTCAAAATTAGTTCTTGAACTCTTGGTGGTTTGCTATATTCTGTCCTGCCTGATTCCGTACTTGCAAAAGTGTGAGGAATGTCCCAGATGACACCCAGCTGCTGGGAAAACAGAGAATGTATACGGCATGCAAAGCCTTGAATATTCTGTTTTACAAGGCATGGTGGTTCTTAGGTTTGTAATCTGCCTTTGGAGCATCAAAAGTCCTGCAGGCAATCAACAGTGTCATCCTGTGCTAGGCACAGATTCTTCTTGTGGTGACCTGGATTCAGCTGTCCCCTGGAGAAATGCTGGCGGGTGGTAAGGGGCAGCAGCAAACAGACTAAAAGAGAACCTGTTCTCCCAAAGAATGAAGGAGGAGGCCAGCCACCTCGTTTATCTTTTTTTAATGCTAGAGAGAGGGATTGAGATATTGAAGACACGGGAAGGCTAATGTCTTCTTTCATCTTCTGTCATCCTTCATTTTCTGTAGGAAATATGGTGGAATGGTGTTAGGATAGCAGCATCACAGACTTCCCAACACAGACTTTCATTTAAAAAAAGAAATTCCTTGGGAAAATGGTTGTTTCTTAAAGGACCAGTTATTACAGACCCAGCCTGATCTAGTGCCCATAGAGTCAACTGATAGACTCTCACTGACCCCACTGGATCGAGGCTGTAGCTTGTTCCAGCGATACAATTAAATGAGGTTTATTGTGCATTACAGTTGACTCTCCCTCCATGTTTTCCTGTTCAGCTGGAAATGCACTCAGAAGGCTGCAGCTCTATAAATGTTCTCTTTATTCCCCAGTGTTAGTCTATACTCACTGATGGGGATGGAAAATGGCAGCTGGCTGCATCAGCCCGCTAAGTGTTCACTTATTGCAAACTACAGTAGCTTAGTGCTGAAGCATGGGCTAACAGAAATGACATATACTGTGTGTGCACGGCATTAACGATTCATGTTGTAATTAAAGGAAAATACGCCTGTCGGTGCTAAAACTAGACAAGTTGAGTTCAATCCCACGCGCGGGCAAATGCACTGTGCTCATTGCTATCTAATTTCCCCCGAACTGTTCAGCACATTAATCCTTTACAGATGTTAAATAACTGAACTCCTTCAATCTGCAAAAAATATATATGCCACCTGCGAGTCATTTTCATGGGCATGAATGAGAGGGCCGTCTAGCATGTACCAGATCCTGATACCGGGCTTGATTCTGAGCTCAGCTAGAGTGATGTAAATCAAGAATGACTCCAGGGGAATCAGGGGAGCTAGACGGGTGTAAATGAGAACAGAATCAGGCCTAATAGTGCAGGGGGACACTATCCCAGGTTCTCCATACAGCGCTGTCAATGCAGTGGGATCTGCAACGCTCTGGTTGTATCGTTCCCTGTGGCGGAGACCACAAACAAGCTGGATTGTGTGACCCTGTGCACACCTGCCTAGGCAATTGAAGAGTAGGCTGCAGGACCAGAATGGCCCATGGAGGTTCCAGGGGCGTTTTAGGTGGTCCCCAGCCAGCCTGCCCAAAACGGGATTGGAAAGAGAGAACCGAATCAAGTCGCCCAAACAAACACAATGTCTGTCTCTTTAAGGTTGGGACTGAGATGGGCCCCTCTGTACTTCCCGCACCTGCAGCTCACCTAGCACACACAGTAGCTTCCCTGTATTCCTCTCACCCTCTGGAGTAGCAGTTCTCCTCCCACCCTGCGCAATGGCGGCTGCCCTCTTGCAACATTTGCCTGATCCAGAAGAAAAGGAGAGTCTGGGGCTCGCATTCCTGACCAGCACTGTGGATGCAGGACAGGAGCACAAGCACCAGACCCATCCCACCTGAGAGCTGTCTGAGAGCTGGAAAGGAACCGCCAGGACAGTCCAGAGTCGGACATGCACATCCCAGGAAGCCCGGGCCTGGATGGATGCCCCAGGTTGCAGCCAGCAGGAGACAGTGTTTTTAAAAATGACCTGCTCTCACCGCCGTGGGCAGCTCAGTGAGTCCCGCCCTAGCTCCCTGAGGCCAGCCTCTAGCATTTGCCTTTCACTGAGAGCCACTGTGCGGTGGTTGCCCAGAAGAGAAACAGGAGCCAGGTGCTGATGCTGTTGAGAGAGCTAGCTGGGCAGCCTGGGACACCAAGCTGCCTGGAGTGATTTGGCTCTTCCCATAAAATCAGGTCAGCCCTGTGGAAGGGGAGGAAATGGAGGAAAGCGTCATCTGGGGAGAAACCCTTGGGGCTAGAGGGAGCCATGGGGCATGGAAGCAGCTTTTTCAAGGGGTGATTTTTATACTGGCCAGAGGCCTGCTGCAGGATTTCATATACATCACGGTGGGTGCCAGGTTATTTTTCCTCTCCCCCCGGAAAATCCTCTTAGCAGCTTCAGAAGGCACACCTGCCTCTTTGGCTGGAGTTCTGACAGCTCTTGGGTACCCCCGTCCAGTGGAGAACTCCACCAAGCAAATCTTCACTTTGAACCAACCATGCCCTCTGACACCCCCAGAAAAGATGGATCCTGGGTTCCATCTGTCTGGGGCAGTTTCTTCTGCCTTAGGCCCCCACTCCTCTTTTCTATGTTCCCTGAAAGCCCCTCCCTAGTCCAAACTTGCTAGGCTAAGCCACTCAACTTGATTTCTACTGGCGAATAGAGTCTAGAATCACTCTAAAATCCACTGGTACAAGCTGTCTCCATTAAAACAAAACAAACTAGGCTGGTTTATAATTCTGTTTGAAACTTGATCCTTTTGTTAAACCGATGGCATATTGTTTGGCCGACAGCTGCAAAAATAAAACTCTTATCAGAACAGGCGGCAGAGTTTTGATTTAAGAACCAGGGAGCTGATCAAAATCTTAGTATTGTGGGTTCAGGAATAAGTGACGTAATTTACAGACATGCTCTTTAAGCAGATTGTATGTAATCCACAAACATTTATTGGCCCAGATGTGCTTAGCAAGTGACTGATGTCTGACCTGAAGCATTCACCCTTTAAAGAATTAAGGCAGACACTGGTACGGGCTTTTATATAGGCTAGAGGGGAAAATGGACTTTTAAATCCTTGGCAATAAAAATTGTAATGAAACATACATCACAGGACAAAGTCTAGCTAAAATCCATCTCTCATAACTCTTTAAATATCAACCACGAAGAGAATAGTATCATATGCAGTATTATGTAGCCACTCCACAGTTAGGGTTTGTGTGGCGCTCCTACTCCACAAATCAGCAGCAGTGCCCCACACCCATGAGCCTTCATTGATGAAGGGCTGGACAGAGAGGGCTGTGGGCCCCGGGTGCTTTTGGCTAGGGAACTGGAAGGAAATCCCACTGGAGGAGAGGAATATCACCCAGCCTTGCTCGAGTGGGGTGGTGCTGGGTTGCCTGTCAGCTGATTGGCTCTGAGCCAATGGGCTGGTGTGGATAGAACGGAAGAGGGACACCCGCTGAAGCCTGCCTATGTATTTGCTGCTGCTGGAAAGCCTAAACACAGCTGGAATCTGGGTTAAGAGATTGGCCCAGGGAGCTGCCAGGGTGAAGGAGCAGCCTGGATCCAGGGTGGGAGTTCTGTGATGGGAGCCAGGCAGCACAGCAGAAATTGGGATTCACCTTTGAGCTTGCCCCACACCCAAGCCCTGGTGACCAGCACAAGGGACAGAAGGTACCCCGTTTGGCATTATGAGACTGAGGGCTCTGCACTGGCTTAGAGAGCATCCCCCTGTGTATTTAGGTGTTGGGGACTTGCAATAGGGTGCTGTTGCTGGGGTGAAGGTCTGTGTGACTCCCCATGAGAGTCCCTGAATGGTCCTTGGTATTACTTGAGAGTTTGTCTCTGCCCAGACATAGGTGTAATCTGTAGGTCAGTATAGGACTTGTTTGTGGGTTTAATGCCTGACTCTCAGGGATTGTAGAGGTCTGCATTTGGTGGGAGATCTGCATGGTTCTCTCAGGCATGTGGCTTAGGATTTGAGCTCCACTCAACAGAGCAGGGTGCTTCCACCACCAGACATGGTTTCCAATCTAAGTGCTGTTTGCAGTCACCCCACTGCATAAAAAACTAACCTCTCGTGAAATGTCACCTGCCAGATCTCATTCTGGGTAGAATGTTTCTTGGGGGGGGGGGGGGGGCAGAAGAGGGGGTTTTAAAGTTACAGGGCTTGATTCTCCACTCACTGTTCTGAGGCTATCAGGCCAGTGGCATTCAAATCATAGTCTTGGCTGGGCCTTTTTGAAAACCTTCCTAACGCGTCTTTGGCTTATCCTAGCTCTAGAATGGCTATAAACTCTAACGTGTTTGGTCTTGATGGGGTAAAATCTTTTTGCCTGGGATTTTTAGAGGGGCCCCAAGAGAGTTGGGGGCCCAGCTCCTGTTGAAACTCATTGACTTTTAAACGAAGCTGCGTGCCTGCTTCCCTTTGAAATCCCCAGACTTAAGGTTTTTGGGTGGGGCAGGGGGAAATCGCAAAGGGAGACAATATGAAGAGCATGTGATGGGGTATTTATATTTCATACTGAGGTTTGTTAGAGCAGATGTGTAAAGAGGCGGCACGGGACTCCACTGAAACTCCCTTTAAACCTTACGTCTTTTACTAAGTTTTTAACTTTTGTAAATAAACTGGGCCTAGCCTATGGAGCTGAGGTTGATGATACACTGAAATATCATAGAATCATAGAATTATAGAATATCAGGGTTGGAAGGGACCTCAGGAGGTCATCTAGTCCAACCCCCTGCTCAAAGCAGGACCAATCCCCAATTAAATCATCCCAGCCAGGGCTTTGTCAAGCCTGACCTTAAAAACTTCTAAGGAAGGAGATTCTACCACCTCCCTAGGTAACGCATTCCAGTGTTTCACCACCCTCCTAGTGAAAAAGTTTTTCCTAATATCCAACCTAAACCTCCCCCACTGCAACTTGAGACCATTACTTCTTGTCCTGTCCTCTTCTACCACTGAGAATAGTCTAGAACCATCCTCTTTGGAACCACCTCTCAGGTAGTTGAAAGCAGCTATCAAATCCCCCCTCATTCTTCTCTTCTGCAGACTAAACAATCCCAGTTCCCTCAGCCTCTCCTAATAAGTCATGTGTTCCAGACCCCTAATAATTTTTGTTGCCCTTCGCTGGACTCTCTCCAATTTATCCACATCCTTCTTGTAGTGTGGGGCCCAAAACTGGACACAGTACTCCAGATGAGGCCTCACCAATGTCGAATAGAGGGGAACGATCACGTCCCTTGATCTGCTCGCTATGCCCCTACTTATACATCCCAAAATGCCATTGGCCTTCTTGGCAACAAGGGCACACTGCTGACTCATATCCAGCTTCTCGTCCACTGTAACCCCTAGGTCCTTTTCTGCAGAACTGCTGCCTAGCCACTCGGTCCCTAGTCTGTAGCTGTGCATTGGGTTCTTCCGTCCTAAGTGCAGGACCCTGCACTTATCCTTATTGAACCTCATCAGGTTTCTTTTGGCCCAATCCTCCAATTTGTCTAGGTCCCTCTGTATCCTATCTCTCCCCTCCAACGTATCTACCACTCCTCCCAGTTTAGTATCATCCGCAAATTTGCTGAGAGTGCAATCCACACCATCCTCCAGATCATTTATGAAGATATTATGAAATATGGTACATAATAGACAGTATGAGAGGCTCAGTGCTGTGAAAAAGAGCCATGCTGGGGATGGGGATGGGGAGGAAGGGGAAGCATATTATTAGGGAGGTGGCTACAGGAATTAGGAGGGGGTACAATGCCTTTTGAGGGGTGTGTGGGAGGGGGTATTCTTAATAGTCGCAATTAGTACAAGTGCACTCCCTACAGTTCAGCTTTGCAGATGCTTGTTAATGCTAGGGGAAAGCCAGAACCTCTTTCTCTTTCACTCAAGAGGTCTGTTTTTATCATTGCCCTGCATCCTGTGCAAAGTGGGTATAAACTATTACACCATCACAAGGGTGACGCGTGCAGCCGTTGCACTCGTGTAGATGACTACATAAGGTGTAGGGCAATGGAGAACCAGGCCAAATGAAGGCAGGCAACTATATTATGGCTTTCTGCTGCTCAGAACAATTAAGTGACACCCAGAGGCCTCCCCCCGAAATCTCCCCATGCTGGCGCAGTCATAATGAATAAGTCCTATTTTGTGTGGTGCTGTAATCTTTCTAGTTAGCGTATGCACAGTGTGCCTCAGGAGGCATGTGACCAGGATTCATCACCGGTTGTGGTCCACTGGTCGGATCATTAGCTTGCCCGCGCTGGGTACTGACTGGGACTGTGACATGAATGCTGATCCATGCCCCCCACCTTTCTACTGGGGCCCCACTACCACTTAGCCTAAATAGTATGTGCTCTGAAGTTGGAACATGCCAGACACTTGGAGTAAATAGCTATAGAGCCCAAGGAGTTTGTATTTGATGGCTTTGGGTTTTATTCCAAGAGCTGTGTGTCTAAAAAGCAATATCTGTGTGTAGATGTATAGGCTTTGTCCCAGATTCTCAAAGGTATTTAGGCACCCAACTCCCATTCATTTCAAGGGGAGTTAGTCACCTAAATACATTTGGAGGATCTGGGTCCATTGCTATTGATTTTTGACACACGGTAGGTGCTTGGATACTATGGTGATGGGTAGCAGTATAAAACCCTAAGTCTGATAACTAGAATATCCAGACTTGTAATTAGAATTTTAAAAAAGAGGATATAAATCATAAGAACAGCCATACTGGGTCAGACCAAAGGTCCATCTAGCCCAGTATCTTGTCTTCGAACAGTGGCCAGTGCCCCAGAGTAAATGAACAGAACAGGTAATCAAGTGATCCATCCCTGGTTGCTCATTCCCAGCCTCTGGCAAACAGAGGCTAGGGACACCATTCCTGCTCATCCTGGCTAATAGCCATTGATGGACCTATCCTCCATGAATGTATCTAATTCTTTTTTAAACCCTGTTATAGTCTTGGCCTTCACAACATCCTCTGGCAAGGAGTTCCACAGGTTGACTGAGCGTTATGTGAAGAAATACTTCCTTTTATTTGTTTTAAACCTGCTGCCTATTAATTTCATTTGGTGACCCCTAGTTTTTGTGTTAAGAGAAGTAGTAAGCAACACTTCCTTATCTACTTTCTCTACACCAATCCTGATTTTATAGACCTCAATCATATCTCCCCTTAGCTGTCTCTTTTCCAAGCTGAAAAGTCCCCGTCTTAGTAATCTCTCCTCATATGGAAGCCGTTCCATACCCCTAATCATTTTTGTTGCCTTTTTCTGAACCTTTTCCAATTCCAATATCTTTTTTTGAGATATGGCGACCACATCTGCACACAGTATTCAAGATGTGGGCGTACCATGGATTTATACAGGGGCAACATGATATTTTCTGTCCTGTTATCTATCCCTTTCTTAATTATTCCCAGCATTCTGTTCGCTTTTTTGACTGCCGCTGCACATTGAGTGGATGTTTTCAGAGAACTATCCAAATGACTCCAAGATCTCTTTTTTGAGTGGTAACAGTTAATTTAGACCCCATCATTTTATATATGTAGTTGGGGTTATGCTTTCCAATGTGCATTACTCTGCATTTATCAACATTAAATTTCATCTGCCATTTTGTTGCCCAGTCACCCAGATTTGAGAGGTCCTTTTGTAGCTCTTCGCAGTCTTTCCTGGGTCTTAACTATCTTTAGTAATTTTGTATCATCTGCAAATTTTGCCACCTCAGTGTTTACTCCTTTTTCCCGATCATTTATGAATATGTTGAATAGGACTGGTCCCAGAACAGACCCCTGTGCTTGAGGGCATAATCCAACTAACAGAGGTCAGGAAGAAGCTTTCCCCCAGGGCAAGTTACCCTATAATAGCAAATGGTGGGGCAGCACATTCATCACTAACATCTGGTATGGGCCTCAGTCAGAGACCGGCTACTGGACTAGATGGACCACTAGTCTGACCTGGTATGGAAATTCCTGTCAGTAATCCCATGCATAAATGGACATTTTTAAAGAGATTGCATCATGCATTACATTCTTGTGGTTGATAGAGTAAAATTTCCACTGAAGTTATATTATTTTTGGCAAAAGTAAATTTTGCATGTTTAAATTAATATTGCACTGTGGAATAGCATCTTTCCTCCCAACTGTATCGGAAAACAATTTACCAAAATTGCAGAATTATTAGAGCAGGAAAACCATTTTTTGCTGAATGTGCATTTTGTTTGTTTGTTTCAAAGCATTCAAAATAGAGCAATTCTTCACCCATTTCAATTTTTTCAGAAATGAAGATTGTTGAAAACTTTGTTTACTGAGAGCTCAGGGTGTAACTAATTCAACGTTTCTGTAATCATTTTGATAACTTGTTAATAAATAAAAATTGACACTCTTCACGAAACCAAGACATTACTAGAATGACGACAAGTTGTATGTCTGTGGAGGGAGGGAATTATTTTTGAAAAAAGGCCATTTTACAAAAATTTTTGTTTATTAAAAAAAAAAAAGTCAACCAATTCTAATCTAGGTAAAACTGGTCAGAACATCTGAGTTTAAATTTGAAGTCAATGGGATTGCTCACATGCTTAAAGATAAATAGATGCTTAAGTATTTTGCAGGATGAAGAATGCTTCATGCATCTTGAGGGATTCATCCTGTGACTAGGTCTGTTCATGTGTTTAGGTAGGTAGCTGAACACACAGAAGACGGTGAAAAACTCCCTTTGATTTTAATGGTCACTGTGCTGTGATGGCCTGAACCCGTCTAGCCCCAAGGTTATTTTAAAATCTGTTTTTATTTGGTGGGGGGGGGGAGGCGGTTATTTTCCTTTTCTCTTATAGCCAGTTTCACTTTCTGGTACCATGCACTAACATGGTGCTATTTTCAAGTTTGTTGTCATTACAGGAGGATTTCAAAATTTCCCATCAAGTCAAAATAAAATATCAAAATTTCTACTGATATTGAGGGCAGGTCTACACTAGAAGCACGACATCAGCTCAGTGTGTCTGGTGAAGATGCTCTATGCTAATGGGAGAGCGCTTTTCCATCAGCATAATTACTCCACCGCCGTGTAAGGCAGAAGCTATATTGGTGACATACAAGGCTTCCCGGCAGTCCTGGCTCTTTCAAGAGCTCAAAGACTCTAGATGGCAAAATACTCGAGCACATGCTCAAGTGGTGAGTGGTTCCATTGACTTCAATAGATCCGAATCCCCTTGAAGCTAGTGGAAATTGTCCCTTGCACTTCAAATTGGCTTTGGGTCAGGCCGTGTGAGAACAAAGTTTAACATAGCTAATATCCTGCTATTAGTTTTTGAGGGTCCACTTTCACCAAGCAAATTTTCCCAATAGAAATAAATCTGCTCTGGGACAAAAAGACAGTGTCCTTTGTAACGGCTTTTCAGTTGTCTGAAGTAAATAGAATACTGAATGATGGAGTTTATGCCTGCTACTAGTTTAGAAATATCTCTTAGTATCTAATGCCCTCTCCGTAGCATCTGGTCCTGCAAATCTCAAGCAATGTATGTAGCGTATAACAATAAGAGGGGTTTTGGTAGTTGTATTGGCTCTGGTGCTTAGTTAAGAGAATATCGTAGATACAGTAAGAATGTTTCAGGAAATCCTGGATGCCTCCTTTTACAAACAAGAGTATACAAGAATTATATCAGGGAACCCTACTAACCTCAGGGTTTTAAAAATGTGCACAGGGCAAGATGTTAAATGCCTTATGATAACAAAACATCTGTTCACTGCATTTTTTTAAACTGCTCTTCATATCCATGACAGGCCTGATCCTGATCACATATGCTAGGGTAAATCCAGAGTAATGCCACTGAAGATACTCTGGATTTAACAAGGAAATTATGGATTTACACACATGGAAATTGAGGACCGAATTTGGCCCAAGGTTTTCAAAAAGAATAAACTATTTCAAAATGCATTAATTACTTCTGAATTTCCCTTTTCCTAGTGCTTGATGCAGAAAAAAACAATCTTTAGAAGGGTCAAATAAACTTTAATGGCAAATGTCAGTAACACTGGAGAGCTGTTATTGCTTCCACTGAACTCAGTGGCAAACCTCCAGTTTGCTGACAAATTCTGGGAACCACATCCTAAGCATGGGTTTAGGTACCTAATTTTAGGCATCCGAGTTTAAAAATATTGGCCCAGTTCATCATTGTACAGTAGCAAAACATCACACCAACCAACCAAAATTGCTTTGAACATCATTGAAAAATACCATATTTTTGTAGTGTTTTTTAAGTCTTACAAGCAGATGTTCCAATAAATACAATAAAACCTGGCGCACGTTTTTTTAAAATTTTTTTTATTATTACTTTAAGTCAGCAAAAGGTAGTTGTCTAGCAGAGGGACTTTGACCCTGAGTTAAACAAAATTGTACTGGAAACTTGGGATACCATCAAATGATCTCTAACAACAGATTGCTTCTCTGAGAGTGCTTGTTAGTGCACGTTTGACAGTATCCACAGTTGCAAATCCACTAAATATTTTTAGTGCCAGATTCGGACTCCTTACTCTCAGGGCTTGTCTACACTGGAAAGTTGATTCAGATTAAGGCAGGGTGTGAATGAAAAGCACAATAGCTATTCCTGAATAAATCCATGTGTAGATGCTCCTAGTCTGGAATAAGTGTGCCTTGTTCATTTTTTAGTTTAATCCAAAATGGACTAGTCATTCTGGAATAAAGCCCTGAGTAGATAACTGAATAGCACCTTCCTCCACAAGTTGTCTCATCTAAGTCAGTGGGTCACTTTGTGATGTAAGGTGCTCTTATTCTGTTTTAATAGCATCAGCATTCAATAATATAAAAACCTATATCAATGTCGTCCTATTTCAGGTAACATTTCATATTGGGGAAAATTCATAAATGGTTTATAACAGGTTATTAAGGATACAATTGTCAAAAGTGCTTAAGAGTCTCAGTCCCATATTCAAAAGTGACAGGCATCTAAGTCACTTAGGCACTTTTGACAATTGTATCCTAAATGATTGATTGATGTTACAAGCATTGTTTGAGACATGAATAACAAGCGGCATAGACTGTTATAAGTACGCATCCAGTAGATGTTATCAATAAGTTGTCATAAGCAACCCATTAACTTGTTGGACTCTGCTGATGAATTATTTATTAAAACATAGATTAATTCATTAATCCTTCATAACCTATCTGTAAATGTACCCTTAATATAAAATGCGACTATTTATGAAAACTGGGTGCTGCCCGTATCACTGTACGCGTCGGAAACTTGGATCCTCCTACACGCAGACTTGAAGGGGCTAGAGGCATTCCATACGTGCAGGTCACTGCCAAAGCCAGAGCGTGAAGTGGCTTGACTTTGCGTGAAATGTCACAATCCTTGCAAAGAGCTGGCTTCCCGTCAGTCACTCCTCGTATGCAAAAGCAGCATTGTCTGCTCTTTGGCCATCTCGCAAAAACGCCCCAGCACAGTGTGCTCTGAAACTTGCCATCTGCCCACCTTGACCCTACTTGCTGCCACCTCTGGGGCCACCCCAAATACTCATGGATTTGTAGGATTGAGCCAGATTGCAGAACTGTGCAATGCCATTACCTGGCTGTTGTAACCGTCCTTAGTAGTCTATGTGCGTGTGGCTGTATGTTTTAGCTGGTAGACTTGCAAAGGAATATTGCATAGCAACAAGAAGCACTTGATGATTTTTTTTAAACTATCAACAAACTCTAAATTGAAATGAGTAGGTAGCCAGAGGAACCAAAAGTGAGTATCTTTTTGTCTAATCTTGTTTTGAATTCAGTCTGCTGCTGCGAGTAGTGACTCCTGCTGCTTTTTGGATCAGCCACAATCAATTAAGCCTCTCCACACTCACTCGTGCTGTGTGGAATTCTGGAGAGAGGGCCTATTAGAAGGTGTAGGTTTTTTCCTCTCCTATTGGTGACTTGGCATTGTTGCTGTATTCTCTCTCCATCTTTGGTCATACATAACTGACTGGTAAAGCAAAATTTTCTGTCTGTTTATGATGTGTGGTCAAAGTCACATGTCAGCATGCACCAAATAGACTGATTTGTCTGTTTGACGTTCAGGTATAGAAACAAAATCATGAATTATCTTCCTCCTCTTTGGAGGGGAACTCAGTTGTCGTTTTCATGTACATATAAAAGCTCTATTTCTGTCATGTATATGTATAGCTTCAGAAGGAACGTTAACCTTTGGGTTTGATACAGTATATGTTTAAAATCACTCCTGCCAAAATCCTTCTATCTGACACTATTCTCCCCGTAGACTTATTTTATGAAAATTGTTACATGTAAGCAAGACACTTACGTCATTTTTTTTGCATTTGTTTTACAAATAGGCACAACTTCTCTCTTGTATCTGCGTGTGACAGGGTGTAACTCGCCACTGAAGCACCTCCTGCTGGCTGTCCTGGGGATTAGCTCTGCTCACCAGGGCGCCCGCCTCGGTTTTGTTCCAGGACGTGCACTCCCAAGACTGCGGCATCCTCTTCAGTGACGCTGTCCTCTGACTGTGCTGCGCTCTGTGTTTCCCCCCGCCCCCTTTTTCAGGGGACCTGCAATGTTTGTCCAGCAACTCCGTTCAGTGGCAACTGTAGTCCATTGTCCCTGGGCCACTTCCCATGTGGCTCCAGCACCCTCTTCTGCCCTTACCTCTGGGTCTTAGCCTGCAGGCCCTAGCAGCCAGCCAGGAGCTCTCTCTAGCTCCCCTGGTCCCTGCTTGCAGCTCTCCTTCCTCCTGCTAGAAGCCTGCTCTTCTGCTCTCGAGCTCTAGTCAGCTACTGAACTCTCCTCTGCCCTGCAGCCCTTCTTATATGAGCCTGCCATGCCATGAGTGGCTGCTCCTCTCAGCCCCTTTTTAATTGGCTGCCTCCCTAGGGATGCTTTTAACCTCTTTTCTGCTAGTGTGGGGCAGCCGCCCCATCACACTGCAAGATACAACCTCTGCAAAAATAATCCGCTTCCTGTCTTTGGCAAGCATGCACAAGTTTTGCCCAGTTTCATAAAGTGGCTGCTGTTTCTCAAATGTTGTCAATTTTTGTGTGTGTGTGTGTGTGTGTGAATTTCTCCATTGAAATGAAAATGGGTCTTGAAAAAGCACCAGAGAAAAGGAAATCCCCCAACAAAAGGTTAAACTACAGCTCCATATTATGACTCTGATTTATTATGTGTGTTGTGGTAGCATGCCTGAGCCCCAGTTATAGGCTAGGACCCCCTTGAGCTAGGCACTGAATAGGTGGACAGTAAATACATATCTCTGATTATAATGTATCAGCTATAATTGAAGCAACTGGGGATCTGTATAAAATCTTGTCAAATTCTTCTGAATTTCCCCTCCTCCTCTAGAAGGGGAGTAGGGTTAATTGGTTAGAACAGTGGGTGTGGCAGCCAGGACTTTTCGGTTTTATCCTGGCTCTGGGAGGAGTGGGCACCACTACCTCTCTCTGCAAATCCTGAATCTGTTCCTTTCACTCCCATCTGTACTGTCTACATGCTCTGTCAAGGTGCTTATCTTTGCTGCAGTTAACTGTTCCTGGGCCACTTGATTTTTCAGTCTGTTCCTGCCAGCTTAGCGTAGCTTAGCTTCTTTCTGGCTGCATCGTGATTGACAGTCTCCTCCTTTGTCTTTTATCTTTTCCTTTTTTCCTCTTTCCGATGTGTATAAAGAACCACCCTAATGCCAGGAGTCACTCTTATCCATCAAGTACCACATGAATGAGGCATCTTGGTGATGTTACATGTTTCCTGACAGAAACAATTCAAGAGCTTCTTTATTTTCCCATAGTTTGTATTTATAAATGGCATTTTGCCAAGCGAAGCATTTTGCTATAAGTGCCTGATATTATCAGTTATTTAAGGCATTTTGCTGAAGTAGCACTATTATAAATTTCTTTTCCACCCCTCGTCTATGCTGGCCATGCTGTGAGATTGTAGTTAGGATTCATAACCACTAAACTCTGTGTGACTATTATCCAAAATCCAAGTGACCAGATTGCTAACCTGTACCAAACGGTTTGGCTAATACTGGCTAATGGCTCCTCAATTGTAGAACATGAAGGAAAAACTGGAACTTTCGTGTTCAGACTCTCTCCTTTCCTTTTTGCTTGTGTTGCTCATTTGGCTCTGTTGCGGCTGCTGCTTATACTAGTTGAAATGTCCTTGCAAGGTTATTTAATATCCCTCCGTGCCTTGCTTCCTCCTGCCTTCTTTCCTTCCTTTTTGTTTGAAAAGTTCTAGTTATTACAGAAACACCCCTCATAAAAAGACAAACTGAAAGAAATTATCAAATGCCGAAGGTATAAATCAGTCCAATAAATTGTTTTAACCTTTCAGGAATTCAACAGCTAATGAAGATGCGGTTGCCGAGAACAGAATGCTAACTCTGCTTTTGATCCTAAAACTCCTGCGTTTTTAAAAACTAGCCATTAACATTGTGTATAAAACACTGGATTTTCTTTATACCTTAATGAATTGTTTAATTATTTTGTTTAACTTTTCATTTTATAGCACACATTTCCATAGTAACTTTAAGCTATTCCTCATCTTTTATATTTAAATATAACTGTTTTGGTATCTTCGTCTTTTAATCGTTAGTAGGTCTATATGTAATGTATGTTGTCCATGTGTTACGTTTTGTGGGTCACAACTATTTTAGCTCTTTTTTTTTTTTTTGTTGCCACAAAAATAATGCTGTGTGCATAATTGATTTATATATAGATATATGAGAAAAAACCATTCGTAGTACCACATTATTTTGATACTATGGTTGCACTTCATACCAACTCACTTTTCCTGCAAAGCTCAAGAGGGCCTCAGTTATAAATATGTGTACATATATTTCTGCCTGAATGAATAATTCAGCTGCAAACAAACAAGTTTTTAAAACCATAGAGAGAAGACCTCAATATTAAAGCAAAAATTACATTAATATAACTTTATTGGTTGGTAAACCTGTTTGCACCTTCATTAAAAACTAAAATATAGTTATATTTTAAACATTTTGGTTATAACATTTATTATGTCTGGTTAGCTTTAATATGCTGTAACCTAAACCAACATATTTCAACATGGTTTTTTTATGTCTCACAAAAGCATAAGCCAATGACATAAGAGTTTATCCTCTGTGTTTATATAGACCTGCATTTAAACTTTATTTTTATATGATTTTTCCGTTGTGCTACGCTTTTGAAAAAATATATTGGTTATTAAAGTTTGTGCTTTAAAATATTTAACAGTAAATTGCTGTAACAAATTAACTCTAAAAAGCTTGGATAAAAATTCTGTTTGGTAAAACACAGTGCTTGGGCACAGGGGAGAGCATACATTGTCTCACAGAAGGTTGTGAGCACCAGATGTAGCAGTCAAGCAGTATATCTATTATGGGAAACTAGTAATGCACATGCTAAGGAAGTAAAAATGAATGTCTTTATGGAAAAACCCGCAAAAGCAAATGAAACGGATATATTCTAAAGAATTGGCGAAGTCAAAACATAAAGCGCAAAAATTATCTTTGTTTTAAAATAAAGAGTAGAAAACCTCTTTGTACATCAGTCATATGCAGTATCCAAGCTCAACTGCTGTCCCAGATGGCTTGGTCTCCATCACGTTGTAAACACATTGAGCTCATCTGTAGATGAGTTTGGATTACTGGAAATAAAAGAAATGTGGAGAAGTTTCAGGTTAACCAGCTTAAGCTGTTCGAGGGTGCATCCCACCCACCGGAGACACCAATATTTTATCAGTACACAGTAAAGAAAACCCTGGGTGTCAGAAAAAGAAAAGGATTAAATGCTTTATAAATAAGACCAGGCAATTACACTTCAAGGTACCATGTATTGACAATTGAGTATGTAACTGACTACAGAGATCTTATAAAGCCCACTAGTCAAGCCAGGTGTAACTGTCTAAACTGTATACTATTCAGCAAGGTGAGGTTATGCATATATCCCTCATTTTAAATCTCTCACTAGAATATGGCTAAACTTTTTATTGTGTAAAAGCAAATGTATTTTATATTTCTTAATATAATGTCTTATTGGAAACATGCAGGAAACTCAACGGCTGGGCAAGAGGCTATTTCGGTATTTTAAGAGACTCCAATTATTGATATTTTATCCAGTGGAATTTTTTATTTCACCATGTGTTTGCCTTTCCAAAGAGGAGCGGGGGGAACCTTCCCTTCAAACTGAGTGATTTCATTCTGCCTTGAAGGCTTTCAATCCTCTTCCCTTGAGCTCTTAGTATCTGCTTAGATCTTCTTCTTCTTTTCCCTTTCTATCCTATGATGAGGATTACGGACTTGATCTAAAGTTCCTTGAAGTCAGTGGGAGTCTTCTTGCTGACTATTCTTTGCATCAGGCTACTAAATAGCAACACTGAGTTATTTGTTAGAACATTGTATTATTCACATTGTAGCAATTATTAACCTTCTAACAAAGCCCTGATGCTCTCTATTTCTGCATAATTTGGGGCCTGCTCCTGCTTTTATGCAAGCCAGTGGCATGGGCTTTCAATAAGAGAAGGAACAAGCTCTTCATGCTGGAATAAGGGTGAAGTGCTTTCAGGTTGCATCTATTTCAAAACAGGGAAGTGGGTGGGTTTTTTGTTTTTAAATAATAAAAACAAAAAGTGTCCAGGAGCTGTGCTATTTGAGAAGATTTGTATAGAGCATCTAGCATTCGGGTTAGAGTGTGCCACCTACTCTTCTGCTCTCTTTTCAAAGTCTCAGAGTTAGATGCCTGTTGCCCATTAAAACTGAATGCCACTTGGGCACCCAACTGTCCTTTGTACCTCTAAAAATCTCCCCCTAAAAATTTTAATGTGGGATGATGGACATAGAAATATGGATAGAAGGTTAGATGAGTATGCAGAATCCCTACTTTGCTCTCTCACTTGTTCACTGTAGGCCCTTTTATGTGATTCCTAGAGCTATTGCGGGAGTAACTTTTAAAAATACAACTGTATTGTCCTAGGAAGGTTGGCCTTGTGGCAAAGGCAATGGCCCAAGCTGCAGGGGACCTTCACCAGCTCTGCCACAGAACCACTGGGGGGTGAGTTACTTGGGCTCTGATCTAGCTCAGGACCTGCTTAATTTTAAACATGTGGCTAGTGTCACAGAGTCAGTCCTCTGCGTAAGTCTTTGCGGGCTCTGGGGCCTTAGTTTCCGCTGTTCGGGGCAGGGAGTGTCTTGTCTCTATATATGCATAGCCTTGAGCTTAGTAAAATGCAACCAAGAAAAGCTATTGAAATAACAAATTACATTTAAACCTTGAAATACTTAATCCCAAATATTTCATATTATTTGAAAGTTTCAGTATACATTAAATATGGTTCTATGTAAGTCTAGCACTATCATAATATTTCCCTCCTTGTTTCTGCCAGTAATTAAACTTAGCACTGCTTACAGCCCTCCATCCCCAAACCGCTCAACCCTCTCTTTTTCTGGAGGCGAGGAGTCTGAAATTTAATTAAAAAATCATCTAAAATGAGCAACAATTACATGATCTTGCTCTGTATTTCATCAGTCTTTCAGCCTCCCGCTATTGATACAGCAAGCTTTTGCCTGGTTTAGAGACCGGGCTGCAGTCTGAATGGTGGAGGACAGCTGCTCTGTCTCAGGTGTTTATATGGCCACCATTGCTATCGCATCTGAGCACTTCACAACCTTTACTACACTTCCGCACACGGGTGTTGTGAGGGTAAGGGAAGTGCTGTTATCCCCATTTTGTGGATGGAAAAATGCGGCAGGGAGAGACCAAGGGACCCAGGGTTATGCAGAAAATCCAGGGAGAGCAGGAATTTGACCTTAGGGCTACCAAGGCCTAAGTTAGCACCCAAACCACTGAGCCACCTTTCTTTGTAGGCCTCTGAAGAACTTCTTGCACTCGGTGAGTACATTTGACGCTGGGCAGACACATACCTCTCCTTTCCCAAACACTGTTTCAGACTATCCCCTTCCCTGGAGTCTCACTATTTCATGGATCTTTACCAAATTACAAAACACCTGAATTTTAGCAGCAGTGAACAGCCTGGGAGAGCGGGGTAGTAACAGGTATGGGACTGCAGTCAGAAACCTTTTTCTGTGCATGTGCGTATGTGTGTGTGCTTGTCTGAGGTAGGCTGGCCAATGGTCTACGCTCAAGCCTGGTGTAGACTTAGTGCCTAAGTCTGGCTCTGGCTCAAGCCACTGTCTGTAAAAGAGAAATATGAGCTGAGGCTAAGCCAAGTCACTAAGAATATTCCTACCTCTTCGCTGGCAGTGTGCAGTGTGGCCGCTGCTCTTACAGATGCAGTCCTTTAGCCACTGTGAACTTCCAGTGTACACTAAACGTTACCACAAAGACAACCAATCCAAGAAGTTCATGGAAATTGAAATTAGAGAATAATTAAACATCTTTTTAAAGCAAAAACCAACAATTTTATGTCTCAGCAGTTACCAGCACTGGCAGCTCCCAAGACTTGGCTAGTATTTGGCCTCCTAGCATCAAGCCAAACCCATGGCTTGGCTCTCTGTAAAGTCTGCCTTTATGAAATCTAGTATTAACAGCGATACACAAGCAAAGGCAGAGGCAGACACGTGATGATGGCTACATGGTGCGGAAGTGGGGTACAGGCAATTGTGGTGAGTAGCGGGGTTCAAAGTGAGTAATGCCGGGTGAATATTAAGACGCTGCTCTTCAGCTTTGAGAAAATAAAGGAAAAAATAAGGCCAAAATTAAACCCTGACTGAGCAATGAACTTGCCTTCTTGTGAATGTTATGATGATCTTACACTTGACAGTGTCATAATTGGCCAGATTCTCAGCTGGTGTAAAGCACCATTGAAATCACCAGAGCGAGGCCAATTTAGATCTGCTGAGAATCCATCCCAATATGTCAAGTGTGAAAAACTCCTCATCAAAACTACGGTGTTCTTTTGGTTCAGCTGTGGCGCTCAACGGTATTTTTGTTGTTAAAGTTCACTTCATTGTTACAGGATGAAATCCTGGCTTCACTAAAGTCAATGGCATAACTCCCACTGACTCTAATGGGGTTAGCATTTCACCCGTATACATGAGGAAAAAATATTTCACTCACCTCGAGTCTAAAAGCAGGAAGCATATTTCCTTTCGGTCACCAGGTTGCAGTGGTGGATACTGTCATTCCAGCCTGTTTTCTCTCAAGGGATGGGAGTATTGCAATTTCAGAGTTAAAAGGAAATGGGATGTCTTGCAGGGAGACGCCACTATGGAGGGGCAGCATAGCTCACAAGGTCCCTGTGCGCTAGAAGTGAAATTCACCCCTGTGCAGAAGGCCTGTGTGAAAGATGCACCATTTATCACTTGAAGCCTGTTTTTGACAACTTAAGTGAGACTTAAGCGTGCATAGGCCTTGTGCTAGCTGCTGTCCAGGAGTGAGTTTTACTCTAATACAGTGGTGTGCAAACTTTTCCAGTCGCTTTCCTTCCCCCATGGACCATTAGTGGAATCTGTCAGTGCCTCTCCCTCCATTACTGCATAGCCAATACTTCCTCGGCAGTGGAGCAGGGCCTGGGGGGTGGAGTAGGCCTGGGGGCCCAGCGAGGCTTGAAGTGTGGCACTCCCTCTCTGCCCCTCCCTCCCTGTGGGGGCTGAATGGGGTTGGGAGAGGAGCGAGGCTAGGGGCATAGCTGGTCTGGGGGCGGAACAGGGCTGAAAGCATGGTGCTCCCTCCCTGCCCCGCCCCGCCCCGCATGGGGGCTGGGCCATGCCCTGTCACACAACTCCCCAGGGTTCCTCTGTCTCCCCAGGGGGCATGCCCCACTGTTTGGAGACTACTCCTCTTGTAGCTCAGGACTTGGCTGCAAGAACTTTTCTATGCATATTCATTACATTGCATCAAATTTGGCTGTTTCATACCTCTTTGGAATGCTCCCTCCTCTAATATTCTATAGCTTGGTATTTTAAAAGGTTGATCATTAATACTAACACTTCCAGAGTGGTTTACATGTGGAGAGCACTTCACAGGTATCAACTAACAAATCCTTGTCAGGTAAGTGAGTAATTGTTACCCCTATTTTCTGCTGGGGGCACTAAGATGCAGTGATGTTAAGGGACCTGGCTAAGGGTATGCAGCAAGTCCATGGAAGAGCTTACTTAAGCAGGAAGTTATTTGGGGGTATAGATCCACTTATTGTTCTGTGGCTAGCATGCGGGGGCCTGGAGCTAGGAACTACAGTAATACAAATTATACAGAATGGCTAAGAATTCAAATTGCAATTCCACAACCCTGGTTCAAGGCAGATTGCCCTGGACCACCCTGCTTCTCTGGGAGGGAATAAATGAAACAGAGTATCAGAGAGAAACTATACCATAAGGATTTCAAAATGGAAGTATGGAGGGATGTCCCAGCCTGGGCTACATGAGACAGAATGATGGCAAGAAGCAATACAGTGCAGCACCAGATATTGCAGTTAATTGTGCTCAAGAAGATGAATTGCAAGCCACTTCACAAGCAATAAAAAGCAGCTCCTATGGGTAAGACACAAACTGAAACAAGACAAGTAAATTTGTGGTTGCTAGGGCTGTGCTCAAGTAGTTTTAGCCAAGGCATCCACGTGGTGTGATGTAACACACGGCTTGTGTGTGATACCAGGTTGGCACAAGTTACCGGAAGTGAGAGAGAATGTTGCATTGCAGGATAGTCGTTGAGAACCTGAATGGGCATGTGCCATAGGATGTCACACTGCTGATTGTCAAGGAGACTCCCAGTGTAGTCTAGAAGCTTCTCAAAGGGAAAAGGAAGGGTTAGCTGAGCTGTCTGGGTAAAGGCTTTGTTAGGAGTGAAAGTGAAGTCCCTGGCTCATCTCTTGAGTGAAATGCTGGTTGGAACCATGTCCCTCATAGACATAGAGTGAATAGCAGGTCAGGCTCTAGGCTTAGCTTTTGAGGATCCAAAGAGTGGGCCAGACCCTTCATTGGTGTAAATCAGCATAGCTCCATTATGAGCAATGGAGCTATGCCGATTTACTCCGGCTGAAGATCTGAGTTCTCAAGACAGCAATTCTTGGGGGGCAAGAGAAACCTAGTTTATGATTTTAGGAGGGACAAACTTATTGCTCACAGTTTAGTGTAATGTTTAGTTTGATAGTATGTCTATACAGCATTTAGGTGTTTTGGTTCTTGCTCATTTCAAGCCTTGTTGAGTTTTCCTTTCTTGGTCTTGTAAACTTGTAGACAACCCATTACTCGTACGGGACTCTGATCTGTTTCCCCCTACTCTGTGGAGAGTGCTTTCTTTAAAGTAACACTGACAGTGCGCTAATGGGGGAACAGAGTCTGTGATTGCCTTTCGAGCATGCTACTCTCTACTCCAAGGTATCCTTGGAGTTCACTGTGACCTCCAGCAAACTTAAACACTTAAGAGTTAATTTATTGGAAGCAAAAGCTAATTTATTTTACACTTTATTAAAAAGACTGAGCAAGTGGTAGAACAGATATGGATCAGAGGTCACCACAGTCATTAGAAAGGCAAGGCAATATAGCTAGCTGAGTGGATATAGCAACTCAGTAAATCGCTTGTGGGTAGGACGGGATAAACCAGCAGCAGAAATTTTATTTTTACTCAGCTGGCACAGGTTTAGGAAAACTAAAAGAAATGTGTCTTTAATAGTGGAAAGAACAGATTTTTCCCTTGCAAGCTCATTACCAATTGGTCTACGAGTGTGTATTTCCTTAGGAAGATGCTCCGTATTTGAAGAGGGGTGTGTGTATGTGCCAAGTACTGTTGCAATTAGAATAGTAAATATTTGTTTTTGATTGAAAGCACAGTAAATATTTGCATAAAAAACATATAAATGGCCAAAGGCATTTCAGAGCTGCAGTGAAGCAGACTCAGCCTCTGCCCTGGCCTTTTCTATTCTCTCTAAGAATACATATAGTTTTGCAACACTGAGCCAGGAATAGCTACTAGCCTCTTCTCTTCTCCCACCATCAGAGATGGGTCCAGATACCAAGTGCTCTCCACAACCTGGAGAAGTTTGATCTGGAACCAAAGTTCTTTGGAGTGAGTCAGACTGAAACTCTGGAGCCAGGCACCCCCTGAGCTTTGAGAAGAGTCCAGCTTCACATCTGAACTTTGCAGTTAAAGCCTATGTCTACTTGAAATGTTGACTTGCCCTGTGTAACCTTGGTGTGGCCCCATAGTACTGAAGAGCTGCACTCTGGGGGAACTGCTTAAGAGCTAGACTGTGAGCTAACAATTTGCCCTAAGTAAGGGGCAGTACATAGTTACACTGCCCCAGGAGCAAACTAAGAGTCAAGTGAAGTAATTTTGAGTCATGGTTCACTCCTTGGCAATCCCCTTTCTCCAGGATGGCTGTATAACTTACTACTGGTCTATAATCAGATTAAACCTTATTTCCAAACAAATTGTACTGGTATAGTTAAAGTGCTTCAACATGCCTAGTGTGGACACTGTTTTGTTAGTAAAAAGGTGCCTTATACTGCTATAGCTGGGGAAGGGGAATGAGTTGTATAAATATATAGCAGCTTTATACCAATATAACTATTGATAGTGTTGGGGGTAAAAGTTGGAAACTGAGTCACAGATCCACCCAATTTAGGTTTAATCAATTGTTGCCTTTATTTATACAACTTCAGACATAACTATTGTCGCTTACATTGTCTGGACGTACATTTATGCCAGACAAATAATAAGACAAAACAGAATTGGTAAATGGGCCCAAGTTACCACATTCAGGGGCACCCAGAAGTTCTTCTACCTTCATGCTAGTCGTCGCCTTCTCTGATCATTTTGATCTGGTCCCTCAGGCCCATTCTTCAGTTTCTGGTCCAGTGTTTCTCAAGTTTGGGCCCAAGTTCACTTAAATCCTTTATACATTTCTACATTACAGATGACTTAATATTTACCCAGTTGGCTGTTACCTAAAATCCAAAGGGTTGATGTGCTAACCCGTACGTTACACACACATAAGCTTTGATCACCCAGCCTCTGTCTTTTTCCCAGTGGGTTTCCAGTTCCAGGGTCATGGTTTTAATGTCACCCTGCCCAGGGTCTTCCCAGAGGAAGGGGTATTTTTATTTATTGTTACATGTTGGTATATCTTTTACTTGTATTTTCCAACATAGCATGGTTACCTTTGTTCTTTCAGCAATAACATTTTCAGCAGATTAGCAATTCTGTGTAAAAATTGGCAAAACCATGCTTATGCCAGCAAGGAGTATCAACTTCACTAATTCACCATACATAATTACAAATTGTTAAAAACATGGCTATCAAAACTCTTAATCTGACCATTAACAATTCCTCATTTTATATTTCAGTGTTATGAGTGTGTTATTCAGTGCTACCCTTCATCTATTAGAAAGAAAGGGGAGGGAGAGTTATGGAAAACAGGATAATTCTTTAATATCAACATTTCTTCTCTTAAACATGTGTTTTGGACTTTGTAGGATTCACAAACAGAGTTGGTTTTTTTTAATTCAAAGAAACTTCATTAGACAGTTTCCTGTGAATGCATTTTGAGGGATGTCTCCGTTTTCGAACCTTGTTTTTAATGGTACCCCAACAAAATAATAGCTTTCACTATTTTGGTATTAAAGATTGCATCCCTACCTGAAATAATTAAACCACTATAAGAACTGTACATAGACCAGGTCTTAAGCTATTTTCCCCTCTCAGCTCTGCTGCGGGGTGTGTGTGTGTGGGAGGTGGAGGGGGGGGCGGTAATCTTAGGCTCTGCCTTTGCCCCACCCTTGTCTATCCACCGCCTGCCCCCTCTGCGGGAGAGGGAATAGCCACAACATAGAAACTCTTGCCTCTTCTGCACAGTGTTTGCAGTTGCAGGTAGCCCATTCCCAGGCAGTAAAGAGGCGCCTAATGGCTCTTTGCACTTGGATGTGCAGGGCATTAAAACCTGGGATTATCTTTATGGGGTGGGAAGGTAGGAGAACGTAGAGAAGTATGATGTTCCACAAAACATTTCAAGTCCTTGTTGAAGAGATTGGGACAATTTAGAGAGTAGACCACTCAAAGGGTATGTGATCGAGCTATACAATAATGAATGGTGCAGAGAGGATAGCTCTCCCTCCCGCCCAGGTAGCTTTCTTAAAAACCAAGGAGATATTTCATGACAGTGAAAGATGGGGCATTTTAAAAATGGTGACAGACTAGAAAGTTCTTTTCTACATGTTGCATTATTAACACTGGGAACTCATTGCCACAATCTATTACTTGAGGTCAAGAGCTTAGTAGGACATTTGTATGGATAATGAGAACATTAGATATAATAGTAAAAAAGAATACACCCTCAAGTGTCAGAACATAATTTCTTCCTAATGTTGTCACTCTTGCACATGGGAACCTTATTCCATACTGGTCCGCTATGGGGTTTCCTGCACGTTCCTTTTAAGCCTATGGTCTTGGCCACAGGACACTGGAAAAGATGATCTGATATGGAAATATCTACCATATGCTCCTAAAGAGCATGAGACGTTAAAAATTTTTTTTTCTCCTTCTAATAATAGCTCATCTTAATTAATTAGCCTCTCACAGTTTGTATGGTAACTTCCAACTTATCTGTATGTGTATATATCTTAATATATGTTCCATTCTATGCATCCGATGAAGTGAGCTGTAGCTCACAAAAGCTTATGCTCTAATAAATTTGTTAGTCCTCTAAGGTGCCACAAGTACTCCTGTTCTTTTTGCAGATACAGACTAACACAGCTGCTGCTCTGAAACCTAAATGTTACAAGACTCTCCAGAGTAATAGTAAATGACAACAAGCAAGATGACACCAATTTTATAAACACAATATCCAGATTAGTTACCAACCAAGACAGTGTCATTTCTTTCACCACAAATTTAAAAATAATGTAACTATAGTCAGCAGATATGAAGACAGTAAGTTAACATGGGTACCGGTGACTTACATATTCAGTATAGTGTTTTATGAACATCTGAAGAGGCAATTGAATTTCATCTGCTTTCATGGAGCATATATCTTAAAAGGTTTAATTCCATTGCCAGTTGAGGTCACAACAGTGTGTAGTTCAGTAATGACATTTGGCCAAACTAGTACTTGTAATGCTAACTCTAATATTAAAAAGGGAAAAACAAAACGGAAGTCCATGGAAAAATTCCTTAGAGCACAAAGACTTTCAGATTGTTAAACTTTTAAAAAACATCCGCAAGGCAAAATGAAGAGATCTTAATGTAAATTGTACATAAACCGTTCTGATCAACACTTCCTGACCCGGCCCAACTAGCGTTGAAATCAATGGGAATCTTTCCAGTGACCTCAGCGGGCATTGGTTCAGGCCCTGAAGGTCGAGAGAACTGAATATCAAATTAAATATTGCAGTTAAAAATAAAAGGTGGAAGTGCTGAAGTCTGAATAACCTCTTGTGGCCCACAGGAAGAGCCAGAAAAGCTGACGTCTTCAAGTTTATGTAGCCAAAGAGTTTCTGTAACACCAAAATTCACCATTCCGGTAATTGATTATAGTGGTGTTTGGACTGGCAATGGGACAAATCCACATTTGGAATCACTCAATACTACAGCTTAGCGAGAAGTTTTGTAGGATACCGAGTCAAGATCCATGTAAATAACAACTGTTACTCAATTTATACAAAACACTTAAGTCCGGATTCTTCCCCCTTCAATCAATAGCCTACTCCACGGATCATACCAGCATAATGCCTCATTCCAGATGTTTGATGGCATCCAAGTTTGTCTGTCAGAACTCAGAAAAGGTGAACCTGCCAGCTTGGGTCCTCATTACAGTGGCAGAAAATGATTGCTTTGTGCTTAAAAAGGAAAAACAAATGCTGGGGAAAAGTACAGGATTCTCACTACCTTATTCCTACTGAGATGTTAGAGAGGAGCATACAATTGGGGTAATATTTACTATTTGTATTACTGTAATACCTAGCAGCTCTAGTCATGGACCGGGAGCTGATTGTGCTAGGTACTGTATAAACACAGAACAAAAAGATGGTCCCTGCCCCCAGGATCTTACAATCTGTGCTCTTTAGGAACACCCTTTGCAAGGATTAGAAGTGACGCCAGCCCCTTGCATCTCTGAATAGGGCACTGACAGATCTGTTGTTTAAGTGTGGGGTTTTTTTGCTAATGGCCACGTGACTAAACATAGCAATTTTCTTTAGTATGACAGGGCTATCTTAACCTGGAATCCAAACAGCAGAATGCCTGGTGATTCACAAAAGCACAATCTGTTTGTCTACTTATTCATCAATCAAATACAAAAGAAGACAAGAATACTGCTGCACACAAGGCACAATTACCTTGCTGCCGAAAAAGGACTTTGAGGCAAGATGCTTAACAGGATTCGGAAAAGGATCAGACCTTTAGATAGATAACAAGAACATTCAGTGTTATCAGGAGTGAAAGTAAAACCTCCCAAAGAGTTCTAGAAGGGATAGAAACCCTGATGCTCTGTGGCAGATGCCAGTCTCTAACTGATGGGGTGGGAAGAAGCTTGCCCCTTCCTGTGACATGTTTGGTATTGGCCAACTGAGCCAGTCTGGCAATTCCTGTCTCAGTGAGAAACTCTCATTCTTACAATCCAGCAGGGACTGCGATCATATTACTCCTCGCTAATAGGTGAGTTGTCAACTCGAAATAGCCACATGGCAGCAGGATGCTCGAAAAACAGCCGCAAGGAGGCAAAGCAGTCCCTAAAATAGCCACGGGGATAAAGCCACCTTCAACATAGCCACAGGGAGGAAAGTAAACCTTTTAAATAGCCGCGGAGAGGCAAGTCACCTTTCCAAAAGCAACACATAAGCAGGTGACCTGCTATGACTTTTGAGCCGAGATTGGCATCTGAACCAATTAACTGTAAATGACTGTTTAGGGCTACTCCAGAGTGCCCTGCCTGCCCCATAGCATTCAGCACCATGGCCAGAGTAGGAGGGAGAAGGGAATTCTGGACCCATGAAAAGAAGGGGAAAGAATATTTGTAATTGTGCCTTGGACTGTGGGGATATTGGAGACCCTTCCCCGCTCAGGGCAGCTCCTGACTTGGGCCAGGAAGGGAACAATGGTGGTTTAAAAAATAAATAAATAAATACAGCAGCTGGGTGCGTGGGGCCTGCTTCCCAATTATGTCTGAGCTGAGGGGTGGAGGCAGGGAGCTGGTTTTGGCTCCCTGATACACTGGGGCTGGGCAGTTCTGAAAGTTAGAGCAGTTTAGCAGAGTTAGTGTTAGTGTAAGGCCCAGATTTTTAAAGATATTCAGAAATTGCTCTCTTCAGTGATGTCCCATTTTCAAAAGGGATTTAGGAGTCCTGTGAGATTGTTAGCCTGAAAGAGCCTAAGCCACTTTTGATCTGAATGGAAATAGGCACCTAAATATCTTTTGGGATATGGGCCTTAGGCCTTGCACTGCTTTGCCTAAATACCTTTTTAAAATTCGAGCCTGAGTGCATATTTTGTATGAGTGCAACTCTCTATATTAGAGCAGTGTGAGATTTAAGTGCTTTGTCCTGATTTACGCTGCTGGCGTAAGATCCTTTGCACCTCATGACCACGGCCCCTCCTGTCCCTAACTTACCTCCTGGTCCCCCTCTGCTCCAGGGAAAGGTGAGGCTCTGTCAGTTCTGTGCTAGTGGAAATTCTGTGCCTGGGGAATTTTCTGCTGAGAATCGCCAAACTGTTTAAGTAGCCTCAAGTGACCTCAGCAGCCTGAAGAATCCGGCTCAGGGTCCAGCCGTTGGGGTTGACTAGCCAGCCACATGCATCTCCTCACTGGCTCCCATTGCTGAATTACAACTTCTGCACTGAGAAAATAATGTGGGGTGTGTGTGTGTGTGCCCCACACCCTTCATTTACAGGGATTCTCTGGAAGCGGGGGTGTCTGTGTCTCTTTCTGTCTCGACAGCAGAAAATATCCTGTCCCCTCAGGCTGTTCTGACTCACTGTTGGGTGACAGAGTCCTACACACTATAATTCCTCTCAATTTGTTAGGGAGGCTGAACTGGGACACGGGTGGGTTATGTCTGCTCTGTGAGTAGTATGTAGTTCTGACGCACGTTCCCTGAATGGAAGGAGATTAATGTTCCTTTCTGAGGGGGAGGTACGTCTTCCATCTCAGGGGTAACGATCTACTGAGTTTATCTATCAGCCCAGCCCTGGGCAAAATAACTAATTTCTATGTCTCATTGCCTCACTGGACACACCTTCCACAGACTATTGCTGGATTAACGCCTTCCCCACCCTTTAGTGCAGAGTAGAACCAGGGAGATATTTCTGCTCTTTCTGTGAATGCATCTGTTTTTTGTTTTTAAAGTGAGTTGGTTTCTCGTTTGAACTTCAGGATAGCCCCCAGGAACAGAATTCACAAATTGGGGTCCCTTGGGTGCTGCCTCTATCTTAGGTTTGGGGAGTAATATCAATACCTAGCTCTTAGCAGTTTGTAAAGCGCTGATGAAAAGTGGGAAGCCTCACATCCCTGTAAGACCAGCTGGGGTGTAAATCTACCGTGCTCCTGATTGAACATCAAAGTGCACTAGGGAACTTTTAGCATGCAGCAGCAGAGTCCACGCTGACAGCATGCAGTAGGCTACTGCACCAGAGATACAGCCCAGCTTGCTGTGCAGTGTTTGTGTAGACACCATTCTCCCCATTTTACAGAGGGGAAAACTGAGGCCTAGAGAGATGAAATGACTTGCCTGAGGTAAGCTAGGAAGCCAACAGCAGAGCCAGGAATAGAACCCAAGTCCCAGTCTGGTCCTCTAGACACTAGGCCACGCTGCCTTTCTACCCAGGCCCTTGCACACAGTACCAAGGTTAGATTGTTCTAGGGGCTGCCCTGCAATCTCTCACTGGTCATGTAAACACTCATTCCAATGCACACTCCTGAACTGGACCCTGGCTGTGCCCTTTTGCTGAGCTAGTTCTTTAGATGGTCTTGTGGCTAAAGCTCAGGAGTGGAGGCAGGAGACCTGTGTCTTTTTTTCCCAGCTTTGCCCCAGTCTTGCCTTGTGATTCCTATGGCCTGATTCTCAGCAATCCTGAGCACCCATACCTCCATCTGAAGTCGATGGACGTTGCAAGTGCTCAACATGTCTGAAAATCAGGTCCTTATTTCTGTGCATCTCAGTTTTTCCATAGGTAAATATTGTCCCCTTTTTACCCATCTCACAGAGGTGCTCGTGAAGCTAAATTCATTCATGCTTGTAAAATGCTTTGAGATCAGTGGATGGAAGGCGTTCTGTATTTGCAATGTTACTATTATATCAGGTGACATCTCAGATGATCAGTTCATGGATATTGAAAATAGGTTAGCGGCGACACCTGACCACTCAGGGATGATCAATATGAAGTATTTATTCGTTGCATCGAAGACAGCTGCAAGCCTATCATCCCTGAGTTTTCTCGTTGCAAAAGGTTGGGGTGACAGCTGACCACACAGGTATGGTTAGTATGTGGATATGGTTCATGACACAGTTAGTTGTGGTTGCTCCCCACTCAGAGATCACATGTTCGCGGAAGTTGCTCATTTCAAAGAGGTTGGGTGTGACTGCTGACCGCGCAAGGATGATTGCTTCATGGCTATCTTTCATTGCGAACAGTTGTGGGGTGAATGGTGACCACTCAGGGCTAATCACTTCCTGTAAATTAATTGGAAACAGGTTTGCAGTGACTCCTGATCAATTAGGGACAATCAGTTGCCAGATACCTCTCATTGCAAACAGTACAGTGTTGACTGCTGACCTCTTACAGATAATTTTTTCACTGGATATTGTTCATTGCAAAGACGTCTTGGCCACTGAGGGATAATTGGTTTGTGGCTATCTCTCACTGCAAACCCGTTGGGGTGGAGACTGCTAACAACTCAGAGATGATCGGTTTGCTGTTATCTCTCGCTGCAAACCGGCTGGGGGTGATTGTCAACCAGTTGGGAATCAGATGGATAAAAGTCACCGGTTGGGGTGACTTCTGACCACTTTGAGATTCTCTGTTCATGGATAATGTTCATTGGAAAGACACTGGAGTGATTCTACTCAATTCAGATATCTCTCACTGTAGACATTACTGGTGACAGCAGACCACTTGGATGGAGTGCTGGAACAATTTGGATAGTGGAGGTGCTGAGAGGCATTGAACCAAACTGTAAACCCTGTGTGTAATAGAGTCCACTTCAACCCAGGGGGTGCACCAGCACCCCTAGTTCCAGCACCTCTGCTCAGGTTAGGGAAGAATGATGACCACCCAAGGATTCTCTGTTCTTGGATATTGTTCATGGCGCAGAGCTTACTGTGACTACTGACCACTCTTGGATGATCGGTTTCTGAATATTGTTCAGTGCAAAGTGATTAGGGATGAGCCCTAACAAGTCAGGGACAATAACTTTGCAGCTATCTTTTTAGGCAGGATCGTTGCAATGAACAACATCCATGAAAACAGGTTGGGATGACTGAGTGCTCATGGGTGATGTGTTCATGGATATTATTTATTGGGAAGACGTTAGGGGTGAATCCTGACCACTCAGGTTCGCAGATATCTCCTGCTGCAGACATATTACTGTGACAGCTGACCATTCGGGGTGATCAGTTTGTGAATATTGATCATTGCAAGTATGTGAGGGGTGACTTCTGACTACTCACGAATGATCAGTCGAGAGATTGTTCAGAGGAGCCGGGGCTTGGCTTCTCTTCTGCGATATGCAGGAGATCAGACTAAGATGATCACGATAGTCCCTTCTGACCTTAAAGTCCAAGTATAAGGGCACCATAAATATTTGATTCGAATCCTGCTGGGGGAGAGGAGGGAAAATGATTTTAATGTCCCAGTAGAAAGAAATGTATAAAAGCGTAACAACGTTTTTGCTGGACCAAGTTTGTGAGCTCCTGCATTTTCCTTAGCAGTGAGTGCTGCATAGCTTAGTTCTCTTCATTCTTTGGTGGGTTCAGGACAGAATGCCGCTTAGACATGGCGGTACATAGACAAGCTCAGATAGAGAGCTGAGATCCTCGAGTGTGTGGTGGTGAATACAAAACACGGAGGGGTACATACAGCTCAGTTTGCCTATGAGAGTAGTCCCATTGGCTTGAATCATGTATATAACCAGATGAGATTAAAGAGCTATATGAAGAATTCTACGCACGCTGCTTGTACCTGAAAATATTTTGCTAAAAGAACAGGGAGGATACAGGCACATTATAAATTGTATAACAGCTGTGCCTGGAGACCTCAACCAAGCTCAGGGCCCCACTGTGCAAGGCCCTGTACATACACATAGTAAGAGACAGTCCCTGCCCCAATGACCTTATAGTTTCCACAGGCAAGGTGTGAAAAGAAAGAAGCAGCATTATCCCTGTTTTACAGGTGGGGATCTAAGGTCCAGAAACACTAAGTGACTTGGCTGAGGTCCTACCAGGAGTCTACAGCAGAGACAGGGATTCAACTCAGTTGTTCCTGCTTCCAATCAGTGTCCTAACCACAGCACGACCCTTCCACACAGCCTAGTCTTTTTGTCTGCTCCCCAGGCAGAGCCCCAGAATGCAGTAGGCAAGGTACAGTTCGAGCACATTCTTGGTTATGTAAAAATGGGGTCGCATGTACCTCCTGGACTCTGATAGTGAGCCTCACTGCTGAGTGGCTGGAGATATAGGTATGTGTGCTAATCCAGACTCTGGGAAGCACCTCAGCTGAGTTGAGCGGTGGTTACACCAGCTGGTGTTCCCCGCCCTCCCCCCCCCGCTCACCCCCAGAAGAATCTGGAAAATTCATGCTAGTAAGATAGGGTTGCCAACTTTCTCATGGCAGAAAACTGAACACTCCTGCCCTGCCCCTTCCCTGAGACCCCACCCCTGCTCACTCCATCCCCCATCCCTCCGTTGCTTGCTCTCCCCCACCTTCACTCATTCACTTTCACAGGGCAGGGGATTAGGGTACAGGAGAGGGTGAGGATTCCAGGTGGGGGTGCAGGCTTTGGGATGGAGCCAGGTTTGGGGTACAGGAGGGGGCTGCAGGATGGTGCAAAGAGGTTGTGTGTGTGAAAGGGCTCTGGGCTGGGTCAGGCAGTTGGGGAGTGGGCTCTAGCTGGGGGTGGGGGCTCTTGGATGGGGTCAGGGATGAAGAGTTTGGGGTGCAGGAGTGGGCTGCAGGATGGGGCCAAGGGGTTCAGAATGTGGGAGGGGGCTCAGGGCTGGGGCAGGGGGTTGGGGCACAGGAGGTGGTTTGGGGTGCAGGCTCCAGGTGGTGCTAACCTCAGGCAGCTCCCAGGAAGTGGCGACATGACCCTCTCGCTCCTAGGCAGAGGGGTGGCCGTGAGCTCCGCGTGCTGCCCCCCTCTGCAGGTGCTGCTCCAGCAGCTCCCATTGGCTACAGTTCCTGGCCAATGGGAGCTGTGGAGTCGGCGCTCAGTGTGGCTCGCAGGGGCAGCATGCGGAGCATCCTGGCCATTCTGCTACTTAGGAGGGACATGCTAGCTGCTTCTCAGGAGCCGCACGGAGCCTGGCATAGAGCCTGCCTGCTCCGCTGGCACTGCGGCAAACTGGACTTTTAGGGGGCCAGACAGCTGTGCTGACTGGAGCCACCAGGGTCCCTTTTAGACTGGGCCTTGTAGTTGAAAACCGGACACCTGGCAACCCTAGGTAAGAGCAGGGAGTGAGAATGCGAAGGAACTAGTGGGCAGAGAGGAGTCTCCGCGTGAGTGGCACAGCCTGTTAATACTGGTCCTGAAGCCAGGTGGGTTCACAAGGTTCTGCATCAACTTCAGGAAGGACATTTTGACACATCCTGCATAGCTTCTCTGCAGAGGCGATGGGTGAGGGGGTGACATGGGGAGGTCAAGTGACTCCCCAGGTTGGCTTGCCGGGAGCGGGGAGGGACTCTGTCCTTCTCTTCCCACCTTTCCCGCCCCAGCAGATCTCTGTGGCAGCAGGGCGGGAAACAGGATGGAGCTGCTTCTGACTGAGAGTGTGGCGGGAGGCCACAGCAGCCCGCTCCTTGCCCAGGCTCAGCTGCTGGGGACAAGGGCTGAGCATGCCGGGGGGTGGGGAGTTTCCCCCAAAAAGTGGGGCATGCCCCCCCCAACGGGGAATGTTCAGAAGGGTTATGAAGTGGCGACACCAGCCCCCGTGTGGGGGGCCTCAGGAGGCTTGGACCAGCCCCAGCAGGGCGGGGGCTTGGATGAGTGGCTCGGCCAGCATCATTTTCACTTTGAGAAAGTCACCCTACAAATGGGCCTTTGGCTGGTTAGAACTCTCCCCTCGCCCCACCCAGGAGTCGGAGTTGATCTGTTGGGCTGTATACCATCTGTCAAAGCACATTTAATGTTTTGCTGATCAGAGGGGGGAATTCTTACCATTAAATGGGTCTCTCTCTTTCACCTCCTTAGTCAACACTCTTAAATGAGATCAAGTTCAAAAGCCATCTCCGGCTTCTATCGCCGGCTGCTTTTCTCCATCTTGAGGTTTGTGACGTGAATGGGCCAGGGCACTAGGAGGTTGAGGCCTAATCCGGAGAGCAATATATGGCCAAGTTCAGTCCTGTGAATTAATTGCTGCTGCAAGGGATGCTAATTAACTGTAGTCACCACTAGGTTTCATGGAACACATGAGTCTGGTATGAGACTGTAATTGGTTGCAACTGTGACAAAGTTCCTCCTCTGCCTTTGTGGGTCCTGTGCTTTTTGGCGGATTTACTCATCTCAGAGGTTCACGGCAACTCTCAGTTTGGCCGCTTCTGCTAGAGGCTTAAACCTGCCATTCACTCAGCTAACCTCATCACTGGCCAGCCTGGGGGAAATGGAGAACAATCTCTGCAGTCTCTGTTGTCCCACGTAGTGGGTCGGGGACAGGCCAGATCTCTTTCCAAATTAGACCTTTCCTTCTGGTGTTGCTCACAGACCAGGTCAACTCCTCCTGTGTCTGATCAGGAGTTGGGGGGATGGGGGAAACCTGGGCCCATCCTCTACAGCAGGTTCTAGCCCAGGGCCCTGTGGATAGCAGCTGTCTACATCTCCTGTATTGGCTGCTTGACAGCTACAGCTACAACTCCCTGGGCTACTTCCCCGTGGCCTCCCCCCAGCACCTTCTTCATCCTCACTGCAGGAGCTTCCTCCTGAAGCCTGATTGCGCTTGTACTCCTCAGTCCTCCAGCAGCATGTCCCTTGCATGCCCTCCACTAACTGATGGGAGGTCCTTTTTAAACCAGGTGTCCTGATTAGTCTGCCTGCCATAATTGATTCTCGTATGTTCTTAATTGGCTCCAGGTGTCTTAATTAGCTTGCCTGTCTTAATTGGTTCTAGCCGGTTCCTGATTGCTCTAGCGCAGCCCCTGCTCTGGTCACTCAGGGAACAGAAAACTATTCATCCGGTGGCTGGTATATTTTTCTTCGACCAGACTCCTGTACCCCAATGGTCTGGGTCTGTGACCCAACATTCAACCATCTTTTGAGTCAGTCACAAAGATCCATCACATGTCGTCCGTAACAAGCCGTACTGTGCTCATAACTGTGTTATCTCAGCACCTTGGATTTCATTCCATCAGAGCCTGAGTTTAGTGGGACTCGGAGCACATCTGTTTTGCATAGCATCTGCTTGGCTGTCTTTGTTTGCCATTTATTGTATGATACGTCCTACTTTTATGCTTCGTTTATTCACTAAACTCTGAGAGTGAGTCCTGGTGGTAACGGTTTGAGCGGTGACATTTGAAACTTGCTTCATTTTTTTTTTGAGACGTTAGGTATATTAAATACAAAATTGCTTTGCTTTGCTTTGCTTTGCTTTGATCGACCTTATTGAAATGTGGTGTCCCATGGAGGCCCTTCCCCATCTTATGCTACCCCCTGTACTCTTGAAGCAAAAGTGTGACACCCACCCCATCTGTTGGTACCTTTCATAATATCAGTCAGGATGCTGTAAAATTGTGCTTTATTAATCCACTCTTTCCTGCCTTTCTGAATCTTTCCTTCTCCTTTTCACTTCACCCTAACATCAGAAATGAAATACAGCCCTGGCTAAAATGAAAATCCTATAGGGAAATGTGTAGGAACCATAAAAACTCCATACTGGATCAGATGCATGATCTACCTGGTCCAAAATCCCTGCCTCTGGCAGAGATTAGTACCAGCAACTTCAGAAGAAGGTGGAAGGAACTCTGTGGTAGACAGTATGGGATAACTTGTCCTACAAGAAGGTTTTCTTCTAATGACTGTTACTTGGAAGCTGGCATAAACCCTTCCCTGAAGCATAAGGGATTCTATCCTTTCCAAAACTCTAGCTTTGGTACTATGAAAAGCATTTATTATACAGATTACACTCATTGTCTTTCTCTCCTTTTTACAAAGTCTAATGTAGAGAGGGGGTTTCTAGAAATGCTCCGCATTAGACACCTGCTTGGTTAATTTCCTCCATCTTTACAAGGTGTCCTGTAGCCTCTGTCAGATCCTGGAGTTTCTCACTGTACTGTACACTGCAGCTGGGAAGTATCAAGCCTCATGCCCTAAAGCAGAGCTTTGATGTTGCTCCAAATGATACTATTGATAACACCTGATTGTTTTCCGTCTAGATCTACCCAGAAATTGAAGTTGATTGGACACATGTTAAGTCCTGTAAAAGCAAGACAAAGGGCTTTTGCAGTGGGACTAGACCAGCAGCCTGGACTTGTGCAGCAGTTTTTTTAGAGGTTTCTTTTCAACAATCACCACAACAAACAAAACTCCGTTTCTCATCCCTCCTCAAGGGTGGCAGAATTCTATTCTTCTCCTTATTAATTAGAACTGCGCAGCTCAAAATAATTTGTTCAAATCGGAACGCTTTTTGTTGGATTAAAAGCAAAATCCTGTAGCAGAACTCTGTTGTTGTTGTCACAGGCCCTGTGAGGGGATTAGAGGGGGCCTGTGTACCTAACTGGCCCCGCTCCATTACACCTGTCCGGTGTGGAGAGGGGAGTTTAAAAGGAGACGGCCCAGTTCAATTCCAGGCTGACTAGGACAGAGAGCAGGGCTCTGCTTCACTCTCTTGTTGAGGGAAGTCTGGTTTCAGCTAAGAGCCTGAGACAGCTTGCTGCCTCAATAAGCTTCTCAGGGGATGGGATGATTGGGCCCAGGGGGATGGATCAAAGGTGTAGCTGCATGAAGACAGGTAGAAGTGGAATGGCAGGGATTCTTCCAAAGTCTTCTCGGATGACCCTGTTCTTGAGTTCATATTCTTCCTTTATATTTGGACTTCAATACGGAGAAAGGGGTGGGGCTCAAGTACGCCTTAGCTGGAGGGCTGAAGCAGCAACCGACCATTGGAGAGCCTGTCACAGAGGGAGTAGTGCCCCACTGGGCCTGCCTCCAGCATGCTCCCTCTTATCACAGGCCCCAGCTGAGATCAAGACCGCACACTGGTCGGTAATAAGGCCCCGATCCCCAGAGGTATTTAGGCTGCTACCTTTCATTGATTTCAGTAGAAATGAGAAGCTTAAATAGCTTTTGAGGACCTGTGCCTGAGAGACAGTCTCTCTTTCCCCCACAGCATTTACAGTCCAAATAGACAGGACAAAGGGTGGAAGAAAGGAAGTGTTTTCCCCCTCTTACAGAAGTGGGGTAGAACTGAAGCACAGCGATTTTTGAGGAGATTCACATCTGAACCTGGTTTTGGACTTTGCTGTGGGTTCTCACCTTTGTAATGGATCCAAACCTCCCTGAATCTGAGGGCAGCTTGGCTTTGGATCTGGGTCAGAACTCTGCATCTCAGACCCAGAAAGCAGGAAGAGCCAATTTTTGCCTGTTATCCATTTTTTCCCCCTTTCTCTGTTTTGCAGAGGGTTGTACTCAAGCTTACTTTTGACCAACTACCCATAGTCTTGTAGGAAGAAGGCCCTACATACTTTCCCATTCCTAAAAGAAGTCAGATGTGTCCCGTACTGGGCTCCTTTAGGCCTTATCCAAAGCCCATTGTGAAGCCAATGAAAAAAGTCTCATTTAACGTCAGTGGGTTTTGGGTCAGGCCCTGGGTGTGCTCTGAGTAGAATTGGTTGAAATATATATATTTTTGTCCAAAACTTTTCAGTGCAAAATGCAGATGCAGTGACACCAAAACATTGTTATGAATTTGTGTTGCTTTCACAAAACTGTTCATGTTGGGGGAGGAGGGAGAGGGGGACCTCTAAAAACACAATGAAAAAGTTTAAATGTTTTGACTTTTTTTTTTAATTGATTTGAAATGACTTTCAAAATTTCCTTCTGTCTTACTAAATTTAAAAAATCCGCTTTATATGCTTGAAATTAATACACAATATTTTGTTTCAGATCTAACAATGTTTAGGTGACTTCCTCCCCCCCCCCCCCCGAATTGCCAGCAAACCAAAAATATCCATTATACTCTTTGCTCTAGTTCTGACATCTTGAAAGTGGGACCTCCTTAAGTTACACTGAGAACTTCTCTGGGGAACACACAGGACAAGTGCCTATTCCAGTGAAAGTAAGATGAATTGTGTGCCTCATCTTTAATAATCGGCATAGCCAAAATCTCCATGTGCCTGTGGTGAAGTTGACCTTGGAGTAAAAAGGGCCTGAGGATTCAAAGTGGGATCAAACTGATGTGTTTCACTTGAACATTTTTGAGGTGATACTTAGTATTTACACAACAACTGTGGAATTTCAGAGCCGTTTATCCAGCATGAAACCCACATTCCTAGGGTTTTAGGAGACCATTCCTACATGTGGGCTGCTCTGTTTGTTTTATCGCTCATGTTAAAATTGAAAGGGTGGAAAAGATCCCACATATGGGGATCTGATGGGGAGACAGCCAAGCCTGCCACAGACAAGATAATTTATGTAGTGGTTCTTTCCACCACATAAAGGTCTTGGAGAGAGCAGAGGCCTCGTTGCAAGCTTGCCCTGACACCAATGAGAGGGTGAAATTCACTCTTCTGCAGAGGGTGAGCAATCCTGCCTATGTACCACTTAAAAGGACTTAATTGATATGTAAGTGATGTGCAGGCATCCGACCAGCCCTTCTGCTCAGGCGCAAATTAGACCCGTTCAATGGAAATACTCAGTGTAATTGGGGGCGGCAGAATTGGGCCTGGTGGCGCTGATCCAACAAAGCACTTAAGTACATTCATAACTTCAAGCACATCAGTAGTTCCATTGAAGTCAGGACCCAGTGAAGTCACGGGCCAAGCTCCTATCTTGGCTTCAGTGAGGCAGGATCTGAGCCTATAGCAGCTAATAAAATGCTTGTGAGGGCAGCGAAACTATTTTAACATATACATTCATTCCAAGGCGATTTACTCATGTACTTCAGTGGGTGTGGGTTTTTTTTTTAAACTGGATATTTATGAGCAACTGGACAGCGAGCTGTTTTAAGTACTTACATGTCTCCCCTGGTCATAGTATCTATACCCTTGACAATTATTCCTATATTTATCCTCATAAAACCCCTGTGAGGTTGGAAAGGGATCGGATCTAACCACAAAGACTACGGGCCAAACTTTAAGATATTTAGGCACCTGAAGATCCACATAGGCGCCTGGTGGGATTGTCAAAAGGTCCTTAACTAGGTGCTGGTTGACATCTTCAGGTGCCTAAATGCCTTGGAAAAACCTGCTATAAGTCTCACTGGCAGCACAGAGACTTGTCTGTGACTCGGAAAGCCTACGTTCAAGCACCTTAACAACTGAGCTGTCCTTGCAGCAAGGGAGGTTTAGGTTGGACATTAAAAAAATCTTCCTAACTGTCAGGGTGGTTATGCACTGGAATAAATCGCCTAGGGAGGTTGTGGAATCTCCATCACTAGAGATTTTTAAGAGCAAGTTGGACAAACAACTATCAGGGATGGTCCAGATAATACCTAGTCCTGCCATGAGTGCAGGGGACAGGACTAGATAACCTCTCGAGGTCCCTTCCAGTTCTATGATTTCTCTCTAACACCCAGGAGACTGCAAGAGTTTAATGGGTAAGAAAGAGCTACAAGGTAGGACAACTGAAGTGTCGTAATGGCTTTTAGTTCCTAGAGTGGGAGGATAAATAGGCTAGATTTGGAGAACTATTTTTGTAGAAATAAACAAAATGCTTGCAGGGTCTGCTCCTAGTTTACAAATGAGGTAAGAGCTGACTCACACGGGTAACCTTCCATAAACATCCCACTGAAGCTGATGACACTACTCGCATAAGAGTGACTTGAAGGCTCAGACCCTTTATTATGAATGGGGGGGAAAGATAATTGTAAAATCATGTGGCAGAATCTCATTCTCTCCTCCAACCTCACCCCTTTTATGCTGTTTACATAGTGCAAAGAGACAGATTAATTTCTCCCCGCCTCAGTGCGGGAGCTCTCAGTGAGTACAAGTGGCTCCTGTGTCAACCTTTACCTGGCCACAGCATCCGGGAAATGTCAGGGTGGACAGGGATGTATGGGGGAGGAAAGGATATGGCTTCTGCAATTACAGCTGGTACATACTCTTTTGGTGCTGTTGATGGCTGGCAGGAACTAGAGCAGTCCCTAGGCTGCTCCAGTGTACATTGAAGTTGCAAGGGGGTGGAGAATCAAGGAGTTGTAACCTTTCATCCCCATGCACCCAAGCGGTTCTCAGCTATGGAGGAAACCTGATCTTTTAAATTTAATTTTAATAAACATTAGCACCAGTTATAGTTTAGACCAGATTTTTTTTTTCACCTTCAGCCAAGATGACATTTTATTAGCCAGTCTCACTGCAGAAGCTAGGTCAGACTATTTAACCCCCAAGGAAATAGAGGTCAGGAACTTAACATTTTAAATTCTTGTGTGTGACTGGTGAGATTAAAAAATGGGATTAAATAGGGCCACAGGCTAAACACAATTCTGGCTAAGCCATTGAGCACCTCAGTTGCAAGGGGACTAAAGTGAAGAAAAATATTGAGGCTGTAGCTGATCTCATCCCTATGTTTAGAGTGAAGTCCCTTGCTTCACAGATAAGCAAATCCCACAGTCCAAAACAAGGAATGCTTTTCTGTAGAAATGTGGCTTAATGGACAAGAAAGCCTAGTAACCTTTTATGTATGTTTCAGCATTCTGGTTCTGAAAAGATTATTCAGCTAATCCAAAACATAATATACTTGGTACAATGACAGCACCCCTTCTGTTATATTATAGAAACCTTTGCTATATTTTGTTAAGGATCAGTGAAAAATGAAATGTTACTACTTAATCCCAGAAGAGTTCTCTTGGAAACCAGCTGAAATGTGCAAGGAATAGCTATGAAGAAGAAAATAATGGGCTGGCTGTTTAGTTTGACAGAAAGTCTTAGGTGGCAACTCCTGTTTTGCTATGAACAGCAATTTCTCTGTTGCCCTTTCATTTTGCATTGATGTAGGTCAATAAAGCAGCAAAATTTCACACGGAGCCAGAAGTCCAACTGACAGTTAGCTATGTACATAAAACAAGGGATGACATACACCCTAAAATACTCAAGGAGCTGACTGAGGAGATATCTGAGCCATTAGTGCTTATCTTCAAAAAGTCATGGGAGAGATTCCAGAAGACTGGAAAAGGGCAAATATACTGTCCATTTATAAAAAGGGAAATAAGGACAAATGGGGGAATTACAGACCAATCATTCAGTACCCAGAAAGGTAATGCAGCAAATAATTAAGCACTCAATTTGAAAACACCTAGAAGATAATGTGACGAGTCAACATGTATTTGTCAAGAACAAATCATGCCAAACCAACCTGATGTCTTTCATTGACAGGGTCACAAGCCCTGTGAGTAGAGGGGAAGTGGTAGATGTGGTATATCTTGACTTTAGTAAGGCTTTTGATACTGTCTCTCCCATGACAGTATCAAAACTAGGGAAATACAACCTAGGTGGAGCTACTATAAGGTGGGTGCATACCTGGTAGGAAAACCATTCCCCAAAAGTAGTTATCAGTGATCCACAGTCAAGCTGGAAAGGCATAATGAGTGGGGTCCCACAGGGATCAGTTCTGGATCCAGTTCTGTTCAATATCTTTATCAATGATTCCGATAATAGCATAGAAAGTACACTTGTAAAGTTTGCAGATGATACCAACCTGCATGTACTTTGGAGGATAGGATTAAAATTCAAAATCTGAACAAACTGGAGAAATGGTATGAAATAAATAGGATGAGATTCAATAAGGACAAATGTAAAGTACTCCATTTAGGTAGGAACAATCAGTTGAACACATACAAAATAGGAAACGACTGCCTAGGGAGGAGCATTGGGGAAAGGGATCTGCGGGTGACAAGCTAAATATGAGTCAACAGTGCAACACTGTTGCAAAAAAAGCAAACATCATTCTGGGATGTATTAGCAGGAGTGTTATAAGCAAGACACGAGAATTAATTCTTCCGCTCTACTCCATGTTGATTAGGCCTCAGCTGGAGTATTTGCCCATTTGTTTGTGCCACATTTCCAGAAACATGTAGACAAATTTGGAGAAAGTCCAAAGAGAGGCAACAAAAATAATTAAACATCTAGAAAACATGACCTATGAGGGAAAATTGGGTTTGTTTAATCTGGAGAGAAGAACACCAATGGCGGGGGAGGGAGCATGGTAGTTTTCAAGTATATAAAAGGTTGTTACAAGGAGGAGGGAGAAAAATTGCTCTTAACTTCTGAGGCTAGGACAAGAAGCAATGGGCTTACATTGCAGCAAGGGCGGTTTAGGCTGGACATTAGGAAAAACTTCCTGTCAGGATAGTTAAGCACTGGAATAAATTGCCTAGGGAGGTTGTGGAATCTCCATCATTGGAGATTTTTAAGAGCAGGTTAAACAAACACATGCCAATACTTAGTCTTAGCTTGAGTGCCGGGGACCTGACTAGAAGACCTCTTGAGGTCTCTTCCAGTTCTATGATTTTATGAAAGAAGGCTGGCTTTCTATCTCGGCAATAACAAATTACAAGAAATGTTTACATTTTGAAGACTGGCTTTACATCTGAATGTAAAGACTTGTCTTCCCTGAGGAAAGCCTTTCACAAAGAAAGGGATGTTCATGATCATTGTACTAGAGGTGCCTTCACTTTTTTCTTTTTGACCTCAGCTCATTTACTCTTAGATTCTGCTCTTTGCGATGCGTCGTTATTAGAGCTAGTTGGGTATTTTCCAACAAAATGACTTTTCATTGGAGAATGCAGATTTGCCAAAACCATTTGCAGGAAATGGTAGATTTTGATATATCTTTTTCTATTTGATTTTTTTTTTTAAATCTGAAAGTGTCAACTTCATTTTGACATTTTCACAATGGAAAAGTCCAGTTTTGACTTCAAAATTACTTTTCTCTTTTTGAAGTGTAAGCTAATTGTTAAATATGAATTTGAAACATTTTGAAATTTATTAAAATGTTTCGATTGATCTGAATGGAATTTTTTCTGGTTTTTTGATCCGTGGAAATTTGAGATTTCAACTTTGGATCCTGATTTGGGATGGGAAAACTTTGATATTTCAGATTTTGCAGGACAAGAAAACTATTTTATGCTCATCTCTAGCAGTCATTAAACTTGTAGGCTGATTTTTAAAGCAGCATAAGGAATTGGGGAGCTCAGTTCTCATTAAAACTCATGGGAACGGGGTGTCCTAATCCCCAATACGGTTTTGAAAAATCCCACCCATAATTAGCAAAATAAATGCAGGCTCCAAAAATATGAAGGTTACAATGCATTGTAAAGTTGTGGATACTGACATAGGGCTAGATTTAGCTCGTCAGTGACTATCAGTGGGGCTTGTCTTCAGAAGTCACTTTAGCGTTCTTGAACATCTCAGCACTGGATATGCATGGGAATAAGAATCCCTGCCCCTTGCATTTCTGCGAAAGTTACTTTGGGGTATGCGGGAGTAAGCAGGCACTGCACAACCGCCTACATCCCTTCCGCAGGAGCAGGTGGGCAGAAGAGTTAAGGAATAAGCAGAACTTTGGATCCATTTACTTGCTTGCTTCTGCAGATGAGCCAGTACAGATTGTGTTGCAATTTATCGATGGGGTAGGCCAGATCACATGACTACTGCCATCCCCTCTTCAGCATAGGGAGAACTGTGACTCAGAGGGCTATGTCTCCCTCAACTTGTCTTGCGGTGGTGCACTTTACACACCACCATGCCTGGGCCTAAAAGCACGCTTGAACTCACATCAAATGCGTCTCAAAAGACAATACATTACTATGGTAAATGAAAGGCACTGTATCATATTCTGCCTGTTTTTTTTAAAAACAAAAACAAAACCTTTTTGTTATTAATATCCTGGGCCCCATTAACAGGGAAACAAATACTGTGCCATATTGCTACCTTGACTGTGGCAGTCCCCATATTTAGAATGGATCCCACGGTGAAGTATTTGTGCTGCATCTTGACCAGTGCTCGCTGTTTAATGATGCCCGCAGTGTCTTTCATTTTCAAAGGCTGTTGCAAGCAGTAAGTTTTATAAAAAGATAGCTACTGAAACAAGAATGCAGGAGGGGAATTACAGTGATTCATTAAATATTGATTGATGTCTGTGGCCAGCATGCTTGCAGTGCTGTATAAAGCAAAGCATGATTATGATAGTGATCATTTTAAAATTTCAATGAATAAAAACAATGAAAGGGGCTGCGACAGAATATACGCCTGTGTTCACACCCTGCACACCATTGTAATAATCTTTGTACAACGTATGCCTTGTGAGGTATCCTTTGAAAACCTCATAATTTGCTGGTCAGTATTGCCCTGGTGAAATATGTAGGGCAACCTTTGTATGTGGAGAAATAAGATTCCCCTGTATGGTACTATTAACACATGTTCCAAACCCCATCGCCCTGCCCATAAGAAGAAGTTGGCAAACAGGTCTGTCCAAACAAAGGAAGGTATCCTCGCCTTAATTTGCATTTAAGCAGTTCACCGAATCCTAGACCACCTGACCAGGGGGATGAGGTGGACGAGGATTTCTTCAAGTATCTAACAGAAGTTACTAGATCCACAGGCCCTGGTTCTCATGAGGGACTTCAATCACCCTGATATCTGCTGGGAGAGCAATACAGCGGTGCACAGACAATCCAAGAAGTTTTTGGAAAGTGTAGGGGACAATTTTCTGGTGCAAATGCTGGAGGAACCAACTAGGGGCAGAGCTCTTCTTGACCCGCTGTTCACAAACAGAGAAGAATTAGTAGGGGAAGCAAAAATGGATGGGAACCTGGGAAGTGACAATGAGATGGTCGAATTCAGGATCCTGACAAAAGGAAGAAAGGAGAGCAGCAGAATCATGACTGGAACACATGACTTATGAGGAGAGGCTGAGGGAGCTTGGATTGTTTAATCTGCAGAAGAGAGGAATGAAGGGGGATTTGATAGCTGCTTTCAACTACCTGAAAGGGTGTTCCAAAGAGGATGAATCTAGACTGTTCTCAGTGGTAGCAGATGACAGAACAAGGAGTAATGGTCTCAAGTTGCAGTGGGGGAGGTTTAGGTTGGATATTAAGAAAAACTTTTCACGAGGAGGGTGGTGATGCACTGGAATGGGTTACCTAGGGAGGTGGTGGAATCTCCTTCCTTAGAGGTCTTTAAGGTCAGGCTTGACAAAGCCCTGGCTGGGATGATTTAGTTGGGGATCGGTCCTGCTTTGAGCAGGGGGTTGGACTAGATAACCTCCTGAGGTCTCTTCCAACCCTGATATTCTATGATCAAGCAGGAAGGAAAGACAAAGGATGTTCAAACAGGTGAAAAAACCAGCAGGGAATAGCCTTCCCCATAGGCTCTTTGCTTTCTGGGTCTCAGCTGGAAATGTTTTTCAAATTGGGGACTGAAAATATGAAAAGGAGGGACAAACACCCCAAGGAATCCCTCCCCTTGCCTATTGCATTCACTGCACCTGAAGAGGCAAAGGAAGCAGGCATTGGACTCTGAGGGAGGGGTCCTGACCTAAGAGTTTGATCAATAAGTCTTCTAGAAGCATGTGATGAGAGAGCTTTGCTTTAAAGGAAAGAGAGTTTCCTAAGTAGATTTCAGAGTAACAGCCGTGTTAGTCTGTATTCACAAAAAGAAAAGGAGTACTTGTGGCACCTTAGAGACTAACCAATTTATTTGAGCATAAGCTTTCGTGAGCTACAGCTCACTTCAGAAGTGAGCTGTAGCTCACGAAAGCTTATGCTCAAATAAATTGGTTAGTCTCTAAGGTGCCACAAGTACTCCTTTTCTTTTTTCCTAAGTAGATGTTAGTACTGTTGTATCTTTTTCTTGTAACCATTTCTGACTCTTATGCCTCTTGACTTGTACTCACTTAGAATCTCTCTTTGTAGTTAATACACTTGTTTTTATCTAATCCAGTGTGTTCGAGTTGAAGTGTCTGAGAAACTCCATTTGGAGGAATAAGTTGTGTGCATATTATTACTTTAAAGGAATATCAGACTCAAATGTATTTGTACTGTCCAGGAGAGGGCTGGGCCATTCAGGTAGGATTTCCAACGTTGTATTTCAAAAATAAGGGAAGGTTTTCTTAACACCCTTGCCTCACCCCTCCTCCCAATATTAATGATATTATTATTTAGTAAGAATTATTAATAATAAGCAGTACTCAACTGCATTCGTCAGGTGTATTTCTTGCTGCTTTTTGCAGCGCTCGGCAACTCCTGATCTTGTTGTACAGAGATGGAAAAAATAAGGGCTGTCCCTTGTAATAAGGAACTGTTGGCAACCCTAAGTACAGGACATGCATTTCTGGGGAAAAATCTGGGACTGGGGCTGTGCCAGGGTCACCCTGCAGTATAACCAAGGCTGGTAAGTGCCAAGGCTGGCTGCAGCACACACGGACATAGCTAGGAGTGACTTGCATGCTGGAGGCTGTTTGTGAGCTGTCCAGGTTGGAGGCTACAGTAGCAAGGCATTGTAACAGGCACCCCAGGTTACAGGGCAGGGGTGACATATCTACTCATTAATCTGGATTGTATGTCCCGGGTGGGGGAGGGAGGCAGAAAGGGGAGCGGGGCATATGAGGAAGAAGGTAATCCTACAAGAAAACCTCTTTAAAAACCACCATAAAACGCTTCTTAGTTCAAAAGTAGGGATCTGTGGCCTGTGAGGGATAGCAGGAGCTATCCTGTGGCTTCTGTGACTGTCCTCTCCTGGTTCTCCTCCCACCTCTCGAATCACTCCTTCAACTTGCCTTTTGGAAGAGCCTCTTTATTCCCTATCCAGCTTTCTGTGGGGGTTCCACAGGTCCAGTCCTTAATCCAGTTCTCGTCTCCCTCTGCACCTTATCTCTGGAATTTGTTTCTGGGTGAGATTACCTAACTATCATCTCTATCTTGATTGACAGATCTACCTCTACTCCACGCCTGTCGATATCTGTCCAAACTGAAATCTCTGACATTTCCTTGTGCGTGTCTAGCTGGTACCTTAAGTTCAACGTGGGTAAAACAGAGCTGAAAATGCCACCTCCCCCTCCCCCAAGTCCTCCCCACTATGCACATGGATGCGTATGCAACAAATTGCATGATTAGGGCCTAAACAGAGAAGAAATAGGAAATACTATTACCTCACGGGCTTGCTGGATCTGAACAACTTGCTGGAATGCTTGCAAGCTTTTGTAGCCATCCACACTTCGATGTTGCAACAGGAGACTCGGCATTAGCTGCAGGTTTCAAGGGTGGAGAGGTGAAGGAAGTTTGAGGCTTACACAAAACAAGATCAGGCAGTTATTTGTTTGTGTAATTGACAAATGTATGTTGCTGTATATAGTGAGCTAATCTTGTAAGCTCACTGACATGCACCATGCTGATTAGTGTGCTGTCATTTTTAACATCCTGTAGTATTTGCTCCCAGATGTAGATGGCTAATCACATAGTGGCGCTAGCTCTTGCATATGATTGGTGCATGTCTGCTTCTACTGTTTCTGACTTTGAAATGGGACCATACTGTTCATGATCAAAATGATAGTTTTTGTGGTACAGCCCCACATCAAATGGCTGTAAACCTAGTCCTAGTGTATTGACTGATATTTTCCACCTACTAGATCTCTGATATAAAATACCCAGGAGATATGGTGAAAGAGCATAAAGAATTCATAACTCAGTGGTGTAAAAACCTCTTTAGTGATTTTGTCCAGTAGTTTGTTTTGCTGTCAGCATCTATCTGGACACATGTACAGAGTGGCAAAGGATGTTTAGCATTTATCTTTGATACACGGGGTCTCCCAAAAGTTAAGAGATTTCTAACTAGAGCGGATCAGAAAATTTTTAGTGAAAACCGTTTTCTGTTGGAAAATGCCGTTTCACTGAAACAAAAAGTGTTTGTGAAAACAAATAGGACAGATTTTGATTCTTTTCCCTAGAAACACGTTTTTGTGTGTCAGTTTCAAGCTGTTTTACTACAGCACCAAAACAGGAGCCCCTTTGATCTAGAAAATAAGATGTTTCAATCTGTACTAAATAGCAGCTGCTAGTAATGTGTATTTAAAAAATACAATAGACAACGGTGACTGTTACATCATTACATGTCATCATTATGACATGCTAACATGTCATGTTATGCACTGCAACTGACAGGTCATGAAGTAATATAAAATAATGAAAGTATTAAAATTAATAAATTTCATTAATTTTTTTAAATGAAATTTTCAAAAGGAACTTTTCCAGATTTTCAGGAAACGTCCAAACCAAATTCTGAAATGTTGAAATTTCCTGTGAAATAGAAATTCCAAGTGTTGATCAGTTCTAACTAGTTACTTGCAGGAGGGCAGAACTTTTATACTTCTCTTCTTATGAACTCCTAGGGCTAGGTTTTGACCTACTCTTTAGCCACTTTGAGCTGCTCTCAATTTTTCTAGGCAGTGTAGAGCCGCTGTAGCAACAGTTAGGATACCCTGTCTCCGGGACTCTGGTGTAGTGGGTGCTGGCAAAGAAGAAAACATGGCTGTTATCAGCCAACAGAACTTAGAGGAGCCTTACTACAAATGGCTTGAAATCAGACCTGTACAGAGTGCTGCTAAGCATGAGGATAACAGGTGAGCCAGTCGCTGCTGTCAGGAATATGGATGTACATGTTCTGAATTGGTTACATTTGAAGATAATTAGTTTGTTTCACATTTATTATTATGTACAGTTTGCAGTCAATGCCTATGGTAGTCCAGAAACACGTGTGTGACATTCGGGGGGGGGGGGGGGGCCGGGAACGCACCAAGGAAGCAAATTCTGCTCTCATGTGTGGCCAAGTCTTGTGAGATGTTGAATTCAGTGGGAGTAGAGTGCGCTCAGCACCTTGCAGGATCAAGCCCTGGCTCCATATAACCCCAATGAAGATAGAGCTTGAGAGCAGAATTTGGCCCGGCATCCCTACCATGAAGAGCTTACAACCAAACTGTGACACCTCTTGTCCATGGGACTTCCTTTCTTCTCCATATTTCTCTTCCCAAGAGAGGATTTATTTAAGGGTCAATTATTTTAGCATAGCCTGGGCTTTCTGACTTGAGAATAAGATGATGTAGGATCATGAGGAGTTCATACTCCTTGGTTCCAGTCCTACACCTTTTCCCTCTTGCTATGTCATGCAACAGCTTGTTGTTGTTTGGCACCTGGTATTTGGTTATTGAGTAGGATTCTGTCATGAGGTCTGGAAGGGCGTTTCCTTATAGCGTGAGAGAATAATACTGAACGACGTTTGCCTGCTGACACATCTTTAACCCTAAATGCGTGCTGAATTCCGGAATTGTTGAAAATGCTTCACTGTCCATTAAGAAGAAAGTGTGATTTTTGAAGAATTGGCTGAAGCTCATTTAACTCCATCTTGCTGAACTTTTTATTTTCAGGCTTGGTTAACTTTAACCGCACAAATTCTGTTAAATTGTACCACGGTCTGGAAGGAAAATGAATGGAACTGATAAAACTGGGATGGGATTTAGAGTGCCAATAACAATCAAGCATTTCCTATTGCCTTCCGTACCATTAGTGGTGAAATATGAGCTGTTGCTTAAAATGAAAATCTAGTAGGTCAGCAGCTTAAATGTAACCTCTGCCAATACGCCCAGTGCTGCTTACTGGTGGGTAATGGAAATGAGTTAACTTTTAAAAACCTTCCTAAACATTTAGCCAGCTGAATTATTGGACCCTGCCCAAAGTCTGGCTATGCATCAGACCAGATAGTGTGAAAAATGGTTTCCGCGCAGCTTTCAGGGCTCTTTGGCTTAGCTTTCTGCACAGGGAAAATTCAGACTGGCCTTGGTTGGTCTTAACCTGTGGCATCTGAAATGCTGCTGGTGATGCTAGACTCCAAGGTAGCCTTTGTTTAAGGCCAGAGGGGGCCTCGTGGTAGGCCATGCAATACAGCGTTTCCTGGGCGCTAGTCTCTAGGAGAGCAAATGAAGCAGTGAGTCTGGGCTGAGACGGTTACATGGATTTTTCTGCTTTGATGTGGGCACAGCTGTAGCCAGGATAATGATTTTTAGTCTAGTAGAGTCGATGATTGGAGCCAGATCTGTCAAAATGCACAGTGCCATTTTACAGTCCAATGCACAGTGCCCTCTGAGGACCTGATATGTCTGGAGGAAGCAGCTTTACTAGTTGTTCGTTGCTGTGGGTAAAATGTGTGCAGTATGTTTCTCTTTCCCTCCTAAAGCTCCTCACGCTCCCCCCCCAAATACATTCCTTGCTCCCCACAGGGGATCCTGCTCCCCAGTTCGAGAACCTCTGGTCTAGCCTCTGCTCTAGTTTTCTGGTACGAATAACCTCCCCCCTCCCCCCCCCCTTGGTTCTCATTAGCTGCCCCTTCTTTGCCCTTTGCACTGGTGCACCCAAAAGTGAAACACATAATAGAACGGAAATATCCCAAACCAAATACCAGGAGTTGAAATACTTCTTGCAAGGGAACTTCTGTGATCACATTTTTTTCTGGGCTTTTAGTATCGCAACAGAGGGCTTGATCCCGCTCCCATGAGAGTAACTGACAAAACACCAATTGGCTCTCTTGGACTAGGATCGGGTCAAAAGCCTTTAAAGTAGCACATAATGGGAGCTTAGTTTACATTGCATTTGATTAGGATTGACTAAAGTTATGATAAATTCCTATGGAGAATCCATGCAAGTCTATTGTGAAATCCCATAAATGCTAAATTAATGACTTGTAATTAGTGTCATCATAATGGATTCCACATGACAGTAAGCTATTTAGTAAGAATACAATTGTTCTGCACTACAGTAGGATAAATTAGTATTCAAAACAATTAAACCTCTGTGTCTCATCTGGCTGGCTACACATGTGAAGAACATAACAGTACCATGAGATTACACGAAAAGCAAGACACACAGAACTGATGTCTTATTTTTATGTTGACTCCTGTGTTGAGGGCGGTCTTAGAAAACACAGGTAGCAGCAAAAAGAACAGGAGTACTTGTGGCACCTCTCATTAAGTGCATTAGAACAGTGTTTCTCAATGACCAGTGCATGGACTGGGGCCGGTCCCTGAGATCTCCCTAGTTTTGGTTTTGGAAGGCAGCAAGCAGGTCCCTGGTATCAAAAAGGTTTAGAAACACTGCGTTAGAATATTCAGAGGTTAAAACCATCTTGTGGTTTGAATTGAGGGGCTCTCAGAACAGGGTTATTTACTACATTTCAATACATCCTGGATGCACAGAGAACTACTACTTCCTAGGGAGGAGAGCGCTGTTTAATAGATTTGGTTGTCATGCCTCAAGGTGCTATATAAATGACAAGCAGACATGTGTTTGTGTAATCTTCATAACCTTTAACACAGTTCAATATAATTTCGCAAAATGTTTCATTTATTTTTATTTCAAAGAGTGTGACAGTTAGGATTTTGAAGTACAAGTCACCATCTGCAATCAATTTCTTCTCTCTCCCTAGTGCAGTTGCTGGGGGGAGGGTGGGGAGGAATTATTTGGAGTAAAAAGCATTGGAAAAACAAGTAAAGTGGAGTAATAGCACATCTGTTTTCGTAAGAAATCATGGAACCTGGACTTTTTTCAGTGTGGTATTTTACTACCACATGGCTTTAATCCTACATCTGGGCCTGTTGTTTTATGAAATATTTCCCACAGATGATGTCAATTATAATTTTTGTCCCGCTCGTCAATTTACGGACTTTTGGAATAAGACAAAATGAAACAACCAGAAAAAGAACAACTTATGTGGTCTACTCTCTGACAAAATTATAGTTGTGCGATACACATCTAAAATCAATAACTCTGCTAATGATTAGCAGAAAACATTGCTTAGTTTATGAGCAGAGATGTGGCCCACACTCACCAGATGTTTGGCTCAAAGTTGCATTCTTGTTTGCTGTGTATTTACCAGCAGATGTTCAGCAGTTTGTTTAATACCTCTTGTACGAGCCAGTAGTAGGTTTAAGTCTGTGCGACATTTATAAGCCATCTGCCAGCAATACAGGTGGAATGCTTTTATGCTTTTCTTTTTCCATTGGTGATCTATCAGTGAAATCATAGATAATTCTTTATAGAGTTATATGGTTATTAAGAAGCGGAGCTCTGATCTTTGTATAAAGACCCTGGAAATGTATACCTCAGCAGATGTCCTTTCAGTGGCTCTTTATACTACTTAACCTGTGGTATAACAAAGCTATAATGAAACTATCTGCCGTAGGGATAGACTCCATCTGCTTTTAAGTTTGGATCCTGATCCAGATATGAACTTTCTCAAAGTTTTGATGCTCCTTTGTATCCTTATGTTTTGAGTCGGACCATTATAGAAGTGGGGGATAGGTTGAAATTCAGATCTATCTTCAGAGCTCATCTTTCCCAGAATCCAGGGTACTGGAGTCTAGGGATTATAGTGAATTTGAATGAAAGACTCAAATTGTTGCAGCGCGTTGACACGCAGAAATTCCAATGCCGCCTCTAAGGCCCACTGAAGTTAGAGACTCCCACTGACCTTAGTGGGCTTTGGATCAGGCCCATTGAGAAGTGTGTCAGTAAAAAGAATGCTTTTCATTATGGCCCTGATCCAGCAAGATACTTCAGCACATGTGTAATCTTAAGCATGTGACTACTTCAGTGGGACCACTCACCTGCTTAAAGAGACACAAGTGCTTAAGGACTTCCCTGAATCACAGCTGACAAGACCATCCTCTCTGATTCCGCCATTAAAGAACTGAATACAATTTACAAAAGACAAATGAAAGACGCTCCCAGAATTTTTATCTACCTTCTGTACTGTATTTCAGGGGTAGAGGGTTTATCAAGTATCTCGGAAGGGTGACACACTGACTGGACTCCCAAAAGCAGACTGAAAGTGATCAAAAGGAAGGCTTTGTGCAGATAATGTAGTGCATGTCTCCTTTCTGAAGTTACGCTAAGATGGTATAGGGTGGTGTAGCAGCATGCATTGACTCAATGAGAAATCAGGGATGTGGCCAACTTCTGAGTCTTTGTCCAGACTAGTTTTAAATGACTCGAGCAATATTTCTTCTACTACCCTTCAGAGACTATTCCACAGTCTAATAAATCCCACAGATAGGAAATTTGGCTTGATATGTAGCTTAATATTTTCCTGTGCTTAATGTCGTCCCATTACTCCAAATTCTATCCTTGGATGATTAGTCTAAACAGTTCCCCTCCTCTCCTTTCTAGGTGCTTATGTACTTTAGGTGCTCATAGATGGTTATAACAGCACCTCACCCGTCCACAATGTGTTACATTTTACAAATCATGGAACATTATGACTTTTCTAGTAAGCAGCAAATTAATAATTCAGTAGTGATTTCAGAGCAGATATATTACCACTACAACAATGTAAATCTCCACTCTGGCTGGAATGGAGAAAATTAAATCTGTACACACATCACACCCCCACCATATAACTGGGGGAAGTTTTGGACACTCATACTCCAAGAATTATATGAAGGCCATTTGGGAATTTTAAAAATGGAAAGTCCTTGCCAGGAGCTGTGTGGTGGCCAGGAATTGATACATAAATAAATATAGGAAATGGACAATGTCAAAGTAGTCAGCAAATTCAACACATCTCTAACCATGCTACTATGTATTCTTGAGAGTGGCCAACTGCCCCGTGGCAGTGAATCTACCCAAACTATGCTGGACCGTTTATGGGGCATATGTTTTTGATTGCCGTACGTGCCCATTCTAAATGGCCTGAAGTATTTTGCATGAATTCAACTAGTTCAGCACAGATGGTGGAAATGTTAAGACTTTCTTGTTTTCAGGAACAGATTGTTACAATGGAACTCGACTCACGTCTGAAGAGTTTCAATTGTTTGTTAAAAGAAACAGTATCCAGCATGTCACATCAGCTCCTTCCTATCCTGGCACAAATGGATTAGTGAAAAGATTTACCCAGGCATTTGAGCAAGTTATTTGTGTTCTGGCTCCCACCTCACACATATCGAGTGCTGGACAGTGGAAGCAAATTGTTTTGAGTACAAACGATGGGCTGGAATTTATTCACCTAAGCTATTTGCCAAATAACTGTTAATGCAAAGCAGCAGGTAGTGGCCTGGGAAAGGAAGGTTATTTTTTATTATGGTAGTGCTTTGGGCCCCATTGTGCTAGGCGCTGCACATATGCATAGTAAGAAAACATCCCTGCCCTGGACAATCTAACGATCTAAATTAGACAAGACAAAGAAAAGAGGAAATGAAATTTAAGTGATTTCACCAAGGTCACGTAGCAGGTCAATGCTCAAGCTGGGAAGAGGACCCAGGTCTCCTGATTCCCGGTCCAGTGCCCGATCCACAATGACTGCATTAATTGTCAGCTCAGACACGAATAAAAACATCCTCTCCACCTGTAAATGTATTTCATGGGTTCAGGTGTCAAGTTGGGCTAACCCAGTTTGGCTTTTATTCCTTCCATGAAGATTATTAAGTAGTAAACTCAAAAAATACAAAACCAAAAAGTATAAACCACCCAGGGCTGCTCCTGTGTTTCTCTAGAGCTACCTGCCATGGCTTCTTCTCAAAACAACCCTCTTGTCTTTCTCACCCTGAGGGTAGCAACCTTTGGGCTTGATTCTCAGTGACACTAAGGCTACGTGCACGGGGAAATACCCAATGTGGGTGTGAAAGTAACGCGCTCAGTTATAAGCATGCCATTCTATTCCTCGGGTTTGAAAACCTGGCCTAAGATTATCACGTTCTTGTCTCTTCTTTTTCATCCGGTGCTAAATGTGGTACTTTAAAGGTTACCGATGTTGTGCATTTAACAGAGAATATTTATTCTCCATGCTTGTGCTGACATTTCTTCCACAGATTTGGGCAACTGTGCACATGACCTCACTACCCAGAAAATCTTTTTTTCTCTTTTTGAACTGCTTAGTGCACTGTTTGTCTGGTGTATTGCATCTTTGTTCGTACTTTTTCGGTGGGGAGGGAGTTTGGGAAGGGGAATGGAACTGAACAAGTAGCCAAAAGGTGATAGAAATCATCAAGGAAAAAACCTGCAAGTGACTGATGTTCAGTGTCATCCTTTGTATGTGATTTTGTACCATAGAGGCTGTATTTAGTATGAGTTGTTGGAGTGTACCATCACTGTCAAGCATGTCTGGTCTAGGAGGCTTTATAGTCTGTCTGGCATCTAAATTACTGCAACTAGCATAGAACACCTTCAGATTCTACTTCTACTATTACAAATACTTCAAACCCTTGCTAGCTCTCTCGTGATTAGGGCATGGATGGTCCTGGGATTGTTGAAGTGACTCTCTCATTTAAATTTTCACTTTGTCTACCTGTGTGGCCCGATGGGGAGGCATGTAATAAAGGAAATTATTACATGTGGGAAAGGATCTGATTTGTTGCTTGTTTGCAGGTGCAGTGACATACATGGCTTGTGTATGGAACAACTGACTTACAAATGAACAGAAAAATACATTAATCCCGAACACTGGTAACTCCTCAAGCACTCTTCTCTGTGCCCACCTGACTGTGTGGCAGGGATGGGGAAAAGAGAAAAAATCATGGGTCAGCACAGCAGGGGCACAATCAAGCAAGCCAAACGTATATTTTGGCAACTACAAATGCTAGTTAATCAACTTCTAGCTGACCACAAGAGGTAGCTTGGTCTAGTGGGTAGGGGACTGGACTGAGATCTGGGATTCTATAGTACGTTTATGACCCCTCCCCCATTACTGTAGTATCTAAGGACTTTACAGTCTTGAATATATTTACCCTCACAACACCCCTATGAGGTGGGGCAGTATGATTATCCCTATTTTTACAGACGGGGACCTGAGGTATTAAAAGAGTAATTGACTTGCCCAAGGTCATGCCAGAGGCTTGTGGTGCAGCAGGGAATTGAACTTATGTTTCTGAAATGCCTACCTAGCACCTTAACCCCACTGGACCATTCATTCTCTCCAGTTCTCTGTTTGACCACACTGTGGTTTTTAGGCAAGTCACTTCACTTCTTTGGGCCTTTCCCCCTCCCTACTGTTTGTTTATATCTCACCTACTGAGGCCTTGATTCAGCATGATACTTAAGCAAGGCCTTTGCTGTAAGCTCTTCGGAGGAGGGATTGTCTCTCACTAAATGTTTGTACAGTATCCAATCTCCTCCAGGGCCTCTATCTGCTGCTGAAATAATATCACCCTTTGGATACATATTTAACTGTGCAAAGGGCTTTCAAGAAGATGGCAAACCAGGAGTTCCTGCAATTAGCACTAAAGAATAGTTAATTGACATTGATTCTGAAAGTCTCTGAGTTAAGAAACAAAGAGTAGCCTCTTTGACATGACACAAGGCATTGTCCTGCATTTTAGGCATTGTCCTGTTCCAGCCAGGTAAATTGGAGTGTTCCAAACCACCATCCTTCCTACAGGGTTCCAGTACGTTAGAGGAGTACTCTCCGTTCTGTATGAGATTTCCTTCATGTGGTTTTAATTATATGGCTCCTATGCCATAATATCGAAGCTCCTCACAATTGTTAATGAAGCCACCTGCAACATCTCTGCCTTTCCTAGCTTTACTGGGCTTTGAAAGCTTCCATTGACTTCAGCGGTGCAGAAATATGTGCCCCTAGCAAAGAAGTATGTTGTCTACAGTTGTATTCGGTGGATATTTCTGCAGGGAAATCCATCAGCAGGTAACACAGTAAGTGAACACATGGTAGGAAAATTGTCCACTGAACAAAAGAGATCCTGGATTATGTTAAACGCCAACCCAAAGCAGCTTTAGAAATGGTTTCCTGCCTCTTGATCTGTTAGCTGTTTTTAAGGTTTTCTGTCTGGAATGAGGAAAGAGGCCGGGCAGACGAGAGTCACAGTCTTGTTTATGTTCATGTGTTTATTGTATCAGAGACATTTAGGGAGAGGATGTGATAGGTTTTCAAGGGGACTAGGTATGACTCAAATCCAGGTGCAGTTTATTTTCCATGAAATGCATTACTTTCTGATTAGACATAGATTTACCAGAGGCCAAAACAAACCTTGGCAAAGTTGGATCCCAGTTACTGTAAATGAGCAAAATCTTGCTGCCTTGTTGTTGTTGTTGTTTTTTACCATCATCACAGGTGTTGCTGATTTCTGCTTGCTAGCCTGCTCTTTAAGGGGAATGATTTCACTTAGTGTATATATACAGCAGAATGGAGCTGCTGAACTATAAAGGTCTGAGCCAAATTAATCCCAGGTGTAAATCCATGTGTTAATTTGGACCTTTTATCCGTATAGCTTTGTTTTTAGAGATAACTATTAGAGTTGGGCAAATATTAACACCCCCACCGCCAACATTCTGCCTGTATTTGACTGAGTTTTGAAGTGAATTTACTTTGACTGTTTTGCATTCACCTCCCATTAACATTCTAGCAAATGAGCTTTGACGGCAGTTTGCCAAAACAGTGAATGTTAAGCAAATCCCACTGAAGAATTCAAATTTGTATTTGGAAAGCAAATTTTGAATTCATGTTCATGCTAGAAGTCTGCTCCAGTTGGGGAAACCACAAAATATCATGTGACCTATGCATTGACTCATAACATCCTTAATTTCAAATAATGCATATTGATTACTTGAAACAAACAAGATACAAGGAGCCTTTATTTTGCAAAGATTTATGCACAAAAGGGCTTCTATAGGACAATTCGTGTTAAAGTTAAACATACGCATGAGTCTTTTGCAGCATTGAAGCTTTAGATTTTAAACTCTTTTTGGTACAGTTCCTTACTACGTATGTGTTCAGTGCCTAGTACCGCTGGATGATTTTTTGGTTTGCTGGCCATTCGAAAAAATTGAAGGAAAACATAGTTTCAGGTCAAACTAAAAAAATGTGTTGAAAATGTTGGCGAATCAAAAAATAAAAACAAAACTTTTTTTTTGTTTTGGGCCAAACAAAACATTTAGTTTCATCAGAATCTAAATCTACATTTTGAAAGGTTTAAATAAATTTAATAAAATCAAGGAAAATTTTGAAAAGAAGTGTCATTTTATACTGAAATTGCAATGTTTAAAAAAAACCCTTTTGGACGTTTTCTAAACCATTTTTTTTAGTTTTTACTGAAATAATTTGAGTTCAATATGAATTTTGAAGGAAGTTTTGGTTTTTTTTCACTGGAAAAAAATATTGGTTGAAACATTTTACTCAACTCTATCGCCCAACACATCAAAGCCACAATCTCAGCCCGGACCTCTAGATTCTGTTGCAACACAAATAACACTGGCAAGCGTTATTTGAAGAAATCCATTTGGATGAATCATTTTGAACAAAAATATGTTTAAGGGAATCATGTTGTGTTTGTCTCATCGCAAAGAGGTGAAATTCATGCATTAAGAATTATTCGCCAAAACCCTGTGAAATCTGCAATAATGAAGAAAAATCTAGGGAGCTGGCTTACAGATTTGATGGATTATTTATTTATTTCTCTGTTGATGTAGGTATTAAATCAAGTGAATGGTATTTGCGGGAAGACTGCCAGAGTTGAGAGCTGTAAACAACACCCAAGATAGGATCTGGGACACAGTTGACTGATGTTGGTACAGTCTCCCACATTGTTGCTTGCTTCCAAACACAGCAGTGCCACAGACCTGAGGTTATGGGTGTCTGTGTGTTTGGGTTTGGTGGGAGGGAAAAGATTTATCTAGTCACCCCACCAAATTGAATCATACTTTCCAGAAATGCTACCTCTGGAGTCAGTTAGTAATTTGGGGGTACCCACAAGTCAATGCCTGTAGGTGGGTATATAAGTACCCACTCCTATCTAGTGTAAATACCACTGGCAGGGATAACCTTTGTTTGAACTGCTGTACAGTAATCTTTTTAGAAGCTGGGGAGCTAGCGTTGCTTCATTACATTAAAAACTATCCCCCAACTGCCCTCTTTCACATACAGCTTGGTGAAGTTACCGTTATTTAATGTGAATCATAATAATGGTTTCATAATTATTTCAACTGAATCATTTCTTGGACACAATCAAAAATACATGAGCAGTGTAGCCTCTCTCCCCCTTAATCCTCCTGTCTTTTTATAGCCTTTTGATTTGGTTCTGGAATAACATCAGTAGACCTCACTGTAAAAGAGATTTTGAGGCTTTTTCTTAAAAGAAATGAGATGGGAAGGGCATAGTTTTTGCAGGAGCTTGATGAGTGAAGAAGGTATGACAGGCATTTGACTCCCTACTGCCACTAGACTTTAGTCTCATTTGCACATTTTTAAAAAAATTAAACATATAGTATGCAGAATGGAGCCTAGAGTCTCCAGCTAAGATTGTGGTTGCACTTTTAGGCACAGTGCGTACACAAAGCAAGAGCCAGTTCCCGTCCTGAAGAGCTTATAAACCAGGGGTTCTCAAACTGGGGGTCGTTTGAGGTGTCAGTTTCCACCCCCAAACCTCGCTTTGCCTCCAGCATTTATCAGAGTGTTAAATATATTAAAAAGTGTTTTTAATTTTATAAGGGGGGGGTGCCACCCTCAGAGGCTTCCTATGTGAAAGGGGTCACCACTACAGAAGTTTGAGAACTACTGTTATAAACCAAGTAGACAAGATGGACCAACAATTGAAGCAAGAAATAATACGATCTCCATTTCACAGATGGAGAACTGTGGTTCAGAGAGAGAAAGTGCCCAGCATTGCATAGAGGGGCAGAGTCAGGAATTGAATCCAGATCTCCCGAGTCTCTGTGCCGAGACCAGCTTTTTGTTTTGCTGTTAAAATGATATCGATGTATTTCCCCCAAAGGATGTTTACTACAGCTGGCTCAAGAAACATGAAAAGGATTATATGAAAATGTTCCTTACTAAAAACCAGATTTCCTTCCTCCCCCCCCCATTGTTTCTATTGAAATTTGGAAAATTTCAACAGCCCTAGATGCTGAAGATGTGTACAATATGTTTAAATACGTTGGAGAAGGGAAGGAAGGAATGAGTCTTCATAATGGGCAGATGCTGTGGTGTTCTGCAGGCAGATAATATGCCAGATCACATGTGGAGCTAAACGGAAAATGGTCTCTCCCCTTCTTCCTCCCCCCCGCCCCCCACCATGGAAATCTTTGATGAAAATGAAACACTTCTTGTTCGTTTTTTTTTTAATTTAAAAACACAAAAAGCTGAAAACAGACAGACTTTTTGAGTGTTGGTTTTCCAGTGAAAAACCAATTTTTTGTTTTTTGAAGAGAGCAGACAATTTAATTTCCATGGAAATTTTCCTGTTACTGAAAACTTAATTTTCCCTTAAAAATAGTTTCAATGACATTTTTAGCCTGTCTCTAATCAAACGTGATTGAGGTCTCCTGTTAATTGGATTTTGTGCCTGCACTGTAATCCCTGGGGGCATTTGGGCAAATGACAAAGTGACGCTGTAAATAACCTTAATTTTGAAGGACCATAGCAAGCATCTCTGTTATCTGAATATCCAAGAATGCATGATAGAGTATTCGACCACTCACATATTCTCTATTCACAGTCCCTATGCCGGTGTGATAGTGTGTCTAATGAATAGAATGTCAGTGTGTTACATGACAAGTACATCCAACCACACTGGAGAGGGACATTAGGCCTCTGCAAAAGTCTTCTGCCCTCTTCAGCTGGACCCAAAGGACAACTGTAGCAAAATCAGTCTGCACCAACCTGACTGTCTTGGAGATGAGTTAAAGGCACTGCTGAGCCCAGATGTGGGAGTAATGCAATCCCATGCCCCACTATGCCATGTGAGCCAGGTTCGAGATTTGGGCCAACTCCTGAGGTCTTTTCTTAGGCAAGCTCCTACTGGATTCAATGTGGGTTTACCTGAGGGAGGGGAAAAATGGAGCCTGTCCCTGGCATGGATGAACAGGGCAGTGGAGGGCACCCAGGCACCTTCCTCACTGCTCCTTTGGCAGAGCTACCAAGTTAAAATGTCATCTCTACATCTGGAGTGCAGTCTCTGCTCCTGCCTAATGCTGCTAGGGTGCAGACCACCCCAAGGAAAGTAAGGAGAGGTGGAGAGCAGAGGTGGTCACCCCCTCCTCTTCCCCTGCCTGCCTCCACGCCAACCTGCAGAGCTGGCCAGCCTCATGGGAGGAGCAGTCTGTATCCTGTGAAGGGATAGTTCTCTGTGTGCTCCGTTGCATGCTGGGAATACAGAATCAGGCACAGTTCCTCCTGGGGAAGTAATGCAGCCCCACATCACCCCCTAGCAGAGGCCACTGTGTCACATTCGTATTCTGGTGCTCAGTGAGGACCTCAGGACTTGGGGCCTGATCCAAAAGCTTACTGAAGTCCATGGGAGTCTTTGCATGGACTCCGCTGCTCATTTGGATCAGAACCCAGGCCCGTAGTGCTATTGTCTGCGTCTCGCTGGCTGTTGATTGGGATTCCAGGACATGGGTTTATGTTCTCGTGTGTAGCTGGAGAACCCAGAGGGCTAGGAACTTCATTAGTTTTAAATGATTGTTTTAAATTCCGCATGCAATAAAATCCAAAGACAATGTTTACTAAAACCCTAAATCTTCAGAATCTGCGTGGGTGTTCGGAATGCATGGATCTCTGTTGGCCCAGGCTAGACTGTTCAGATAATGTTCTTTTAATACTGTATAATAAATCTGCACTACCCGTGCAGCATGATATAGCTACTCACCACACAAAGGCTATGGGGGGAGGGGGAGTCTGCCTGTCACTACAGATTAACCAACAGCAAGGGAAGTCCAGCTTCTAAATGTTTTACTCCTAAACAAATTCCAGCTACATGTGTAAAACTTGTCAGCAGTTTTATTAACATAGGACCTGATCCAGCAAGCTGCTTAAGCATATGCTTAACTCTGTTTGATTGACTTCAGTGGGACAGCACCAGTGTTTAAAATTGGGAATTCCCAGTTTAATGCATATGCTCAATGGGCCCAAAGTGTAGGGTGCCCAACTTGCATTGACTTTCAATGAGAGTCTGGCATCTAAGTCCCTTTAGCCCTTTGAAAATGGCACCCTCGCTGCTTTGTCGAATTGGGGCCACCGCGTAATAGTGAATGCAACGAAGACCAACTCTGGGCAAAGCCCTATGTCAGCTAAATGATTGTGGGCCATCTCACTTCCTGTTTGCGTGACTGCTGTACTGACACAGAATCCAATGTGGTGATGCCAGTAACAACGTTGTGCCATGACGTTTATTATCCATCAATTCTTTAGCAGTGTTTTATTTCGGGTCTTCTAAATACTGAAACAGATATATATATTTTTAAATACCTACAAAATGAAATCTAATTCCTCAGGCGTATTTCGCCTGTTTTCTAAATGTTGCAATCTACATTCATCCTAGGACCGCTCCTCATCTGCTATAAATGGGTACAGTCCTATTGCCTTCACTTGAAGATCTGGTCCCCATGTGTATTGGTTAATTTTACTCCATATGTGTTTGCCAGTACTGCTCTATTTATAGTGCTGTTTCTTACTGAGCTAAATAATTTGTACATACACATGCAGTCTCTCATTCAATTCAAGTCAACAGTGAAAAGCATTTGTCTTTTGGTGGTGGTGGGGAGGGTGGGTTTTTTTCTTTGTGTGCACAACCCACGAGTTCAAATCCAACTTAAGCTGGTAGTGTAGTGTGGTTATTTCCATCTGTCAGCTCTTTGGTGGCTTATGTAAAATGAACTTATTTAAATGCAGTTTACAAAACACTTAATGCTACTTGGCACCCTTGCTCTGTTCCGGTTCTTGTATTACTCTTATCACTAGAATATCTGAGCACGGTTTGTTTAGATTTGGCACCAAAGGCCGTTAGTTAACTCCCGTTGACTTTCAGTGGGAGTTGTGTGCCTAACTCCCGTGTCTGCTGTTACCAGTTCTCCTCATAGTGACTAACATTTCCCACGGGGATTTCTCCCCATTCGCAGGAGCCAAGATTGCGCGTGGGTGGTTTCTGTTAGCTGTTGTGGCATGGGGAAGCAAGTTCAAAATGTGCTTTGTCTTTGGACTGGGACATGGTAGTTCTTCATTCCTGCCAGAGTCAGTTCTGTGGTCTGCAGCCAATTCCAGATAGTTCTCTATGTACATACAAGTGTCAGTCTTGCAGTAGGCAGTTCCACTGAGCCTGAGGTAGGGAACTGTTAAGGGTAGACACGGTCTCAGGGCGAGTTACCCAGGCCCAGACCAGCTGGTGCATTTACCTTGACATGCTGCAGTGATTCCATGAGCAGAGTTTGTTTCCCCTAACGGGGTACAAGAGGACCTCATCCGATCTCACACACTGTCATTCTAAACTATGAGCCCAGTTCTGGCATAGAATCATGAGCTTGACTCATCCAAACCTGTAAGTGGTGGGTGGGGAGGCGGAACGAGGCTCGCTCAAAAGATCCATGAACTTCAGCAAGTCTAGCCTGAGCTTCAGGTTTGAAATTAAAACAAAACTGAGTTGCTTTGTTCAGCGTCCCCACCCCCCTCCACCTAGTCCAATAGCAGCCCCTCTCCTTTTTCACTGGATTAATTTGACTGACCCCGCCATTCCTTAAAACAGCCTCCCTTTCAGCCATATCCCAGTTCCCTTTCTGCTACTGACCTGCCTTTCCCAACCCTAACCGCACATCCTGTACTCAGTTATGTCCTGTGACCTTACTCTTCGTCCTTTCGCCCAGCCAGCCCCTCCCAACCCATCTACCAATATTCTCATTCTCCCCCAGCTGTATTTCTCAGACAACCCAGGACCCATGTTTTCCTCCCCACATCAATTGTCCTTGAGTTAGTCCCTCTTTTTTCTGGTAACTGCTGTTGTCTTGTAACCTCTAGAATACGGGTGGGCAAACTACGGCCCGTGGGCCACATCTGGACGTGGGACCGTCCTGCCTGGCTCCTGAGCTCCTGGCCGGGGACGCTAGCCCCCGGCCCCTCCCTTACTGTCCCCCCTCCCCTGCAGTTACGCCGCTGCGTGAGCAGCGCTCTGGTCCGCCGCTCCTGTTGGGCAGCGTGGCGGCATGGCTGGCTCCGGCATGGTAAGGGGTCGGGGAGCGGGGGGGTTGGATAAGGGGCAGTCAGGGGGCGGTTGGATGGGGCAGAGGTTCGGGGGGGGCAGTCAGGGGATGGGGAGCAGGGGGGGTTGGATAGGGGGTGGGGTCCCGGGGGGCGGTTGGGGCGGGGGGGGTCCTTGGAGTGGGTGGTTAGGGGTCAAGGAGCGGGGGTGTGTGTGGATGGGTCGGGGGTTCTGAGGGGGGCGGGAAGTGGATAGGGGGCGGGGGCCAGGCTGTTTGGGGAGGCACAGCCTTCCCAACCCGGCCCTCCATACAGTTGCGCAACCCCGATGTGGCCCTCAGGCCAAAAAGTTTGCCCACCCCTGCTCTAGAAGATTCTTCTCTACCTTTAGCCCAATTGTTCCTTGCATGGAAACTGTCACCTGGGGTGCTTTTTTTTTTTTGTCCAGAACTCAGTGTTCTTGTTGCAAGAGGTGGTATTCTGTGCAGATGGCAAACAATAGGAGCCTCCAGCAGCAGGGGAGGAAATCCACTTGTCCCCACTTCATCCTAAATCCCATTGTGTTTTCAGACCATTCCTTTGTCAAGCAGATTCCAAAGTGCTGTAACTGGCAAGTGGCATGGATTGCACAATAGTGGCCAATGCAAATGTATGCAATTATTCCCCCGTTCCTGTCATTGTTACTTATTTGTACTGCAATGTTGCCTAGATATCCCAACTGAGGACAGGAGCCCATTGTGTTAGGCATCGTGCAAATGCATCACTGGCTCCAGAGTGGATTGTGCTCCGGGACTGAACCTGGGAACTCTGGATCTAAAAGTATCAGTGTCAACTTTCTGAGCTGAGAAACCCAGTTCAGATAGTCAAGGCTGGTTAATCAGCCCTTATAATTCCCAGCCACTACTAGAGGGGGACAAGGAGGGGGAGTCCCTTGTGCAAGATGCCACTCACGGCAGGTCAGTGGGAAATTGGGGAATAGATTCCCAGGTCTCCTGGTTCCTAGGCTAGTACCCTAATCCACATTTCATAGCTCTTTTGAACTCATGTATTCGCTACTGAAGTACTGTTATATTTTTGAAGGCCAGAAGAGACCACTATGATCATCTAGTCTCATTTCCTGCATGACACAGGCTGGATTTTACCTTGTAATTCCTTCAGCGGACAGAATTACTATTCAATATGACATGTCCACATTGTCAAGCCTCTTTCTAACTTGTGGTTGAACTACAGCATGCATGTTAGAGAGACATCCAGACTCAAGTTAAAGGTTCTCATATTTTAACTTACCAATAAATTCAGTGAGATGCCAACAAAATCCAAGATTAAGGAATTACAAGGGAGGTTTACTTAGATGTTCAAATTGCCGAAGGTCACGGAACCTGGAGTCATTGGCAGTGAGAGGCTGTGAAGTTATTAAAATTACAGGGGTGGGAAGAGCTTGCTTAAATATTGATGCAAGACCGCATCGCTCAGAGGTCTTAGATTAGCTAGGGAAACTGGGCTGGCATGGCTGAGGAGCTGAAAAGGGGACTTCTGGAGGGGACCAGTGCTGTTAGGGTGGGAGTGTTCTGAACAATAAGTAAACAGGTGCTATTAATTAGAACAATGTGGATCCAGGAAGCATCCTTAATATTGGCTCTTTTTAAAAAACGGTGTGTGTGTGTGTGTGTGTGTGTGTGTGTGTGTGTGTGTGTGTGTGTGTGTGTGTGTGTGTGTGTGTGTGTGTGTGTGTGTGTGTGTGTGTGTGTGTGTGATCTATAACCAGAGAGAGAGTTGGAGTAACTTGGTATCATTTCACTGAAGTCAGTGGAGCTACACTGATTCACACCAGCTGAGGATCTGGCAGATGTCTGCAAATATAAGGCCAGTACTATATACCAAAGAAATCATGGAACGGTTTAATGTTTCACCAGGAAGCTGACAGCACCACAACAGCCCACAATTAGGACTTCAAAATATGTAACAACCTCCTTATGACATCAAAGTCCTGTTGCTGCATCAAGCTTAGGGTATGAAAAGATCTCTGCTTTTCACCCTACAATTATGACCTATGTACTGGCAATAAGGAAGTCAGCAATAGCTATTTATTACTCTCCTGCAGCTGTGGACTTATAACTTTGGTCCCTAATTAAGTAAGAGCAGAGCTAACCACGGAGCACACCACAATGCCTTGAGATGGCTTGCATTCTGCGGAAATCTGGTGTTCAGTTACTTCGGAAAGGGATTTTTTTTTCTAAACTATATTTGCGCATTCAGAACTAATTATCAGGAGATATATATTTATTTGTGTGTGTGTGTGTATAAATATAAAAATATGGCTTCTTGATGCATTGTGAGATCTAAAGAGCTGTTTGTAGAAGTGGGGGGTGGGAATCCAGCCCCATATGGGAGATATTGACTCCAGCCTCCTCTTTGTCATCAAATATGAATGATTGGTAGCAAAGAAACGAGTCATGCTGCACAAAAGAGATCACAGCATGTCTGTAAATCTGCACAGTCTAATTGACTATCTTGGGAACGTGATCTTCGGCTGTAAAAGCCTGCTTTTGACAAAACAATAAAGTTAAAAAGGAATGTCGCATCACTATGTTCCTTAAATGTCAGAGGAACTTCAGTAAGTGCCTCTTGGCAGAGGCAACCCCCCTCATTAGTTCCTTTCCTGGTTGCTTTTAGGTTTTTTGTTCCACATGGCCTGACTTGACAGGACAACAAATAGACCTTTGCATCTGTACACATTTATTAGTGGATTTTATCAGCTGACATCAAGAAAATCTAGTCTCATCTAAAGGTTTATGACTGTCCACATCTGTGGATTTTACTACCTTCCTTTCAAATAAACAACAACCAAAAAAAATATTTTTGGAAAGCACACGTTAAGATTCAATTACCATTTGACTTTCTGACTAAGAGATCGTCAGCTATTTGTAGAAGTACTTGTTAGACATTAGCTGAATACTTTTTTGTTTAAACCCTCCCCTCTACCCTGCAGAAAAAGGTGGTTTGTGGAGGGAGTGACCGGGGGGGGGGGAGCAACAAAAACCCTGGCCGGGAACACTGAATAACTACTGTATAGTCCTTCATGGTTTTGGTAGGTAGAAAGGACTTTTTCGGGGGGGGGGGGGGGGGAGGATCTGTCTTCATAGAAGGTGAAGTTCTATTTCTACTCACACCCATAAAACTCTTGGGGATTGCAGTGAGGTTTGAATCTGGGCAGAGTTTGGCCCTGTGCTGCTTTGCAGTTGTTTGTATTAGGGGAGATTTAAACCCATTCCAGTTGTGAGTGTCTTGGTAAGGAAAGCAGGTATGAGTGGCTAAAAGAGAGACCTGCATAATCGACACACTTTCCAATGCAGTCCCTATTCAGTCAACCCCCACGCTGAAATCAGTGGACAGCTGGATTTGTAATCTGGGCCCTGTGTGTTCCACAGTGCCACCGCCAAGCAATTCACACCTGGCCACTGAAGTGTGCTCCAGGATCTGAGCTGTCATTTTCTTTAGAAAATTATACTTCTAGTCCACATGGATCCAAAGCAAAACTTTGGGAACACAACCTACTGTAAAATGAAGCTCCGTTGTCTGCCTGAGTTTTCAGAGAAACTAACACAACCATTTCAAAATATGAACTGCCCATTTATCTTATTGCGGTGTTTACCCTGAAACCTAAAGACGACTATTTAAAGGTCAACATGGCTAACTATTCCACTGCTGGTCTTTATGGTGTAAAAAATAAAAATAAAAAAAATCCTAATGCGTTTTATTGCAAATTGCTTCCACATCTGGTAAAAAGCTCCAATTATCCCCCATCCCACTCCACCAGCTTCCACCCTGACAACTCCAGTGATGTGGTTAGCCATTGTCAACAAAGCCGTGTGGAGGATGCAAGTTCCAGTCAATGGCTTTTGAGATTTTGGTTTCATTCCGAAACAATTCTTCTTAAAATTTTGACTTGATCAACATGCTTTGTTTTGACCTCTCAAAGGTTTTGTGTTACAATAACATTTTCAGCATTTTTGTATATTTGTTCCAAAAATATCAAAAAGGGGCATGTTGATATTGTTGGAACCTTTTTTCCTGGTTTTCTTTCAAAATGAAATTCTGCTCAAATTGACAGTTTCATGAAGCATTTTATTTCTGTTCAGGCAAAATACGGTTCCATCAATACACAATTCTGTGGCATATGGAAAACTGAACATTTGGGAACAGCATGAAATTGAATTTACTTTCTAAACAACACGGGGGCTCCTGCCCTGATTGTATGTTCTCATTTACTGAATCAAGGTCTTTGTTTTTAAAATGTATCTGTTGCTGCCACAGTATTTCCCGATTTTTCACCAGGCTGCAGTGGAATCCAGGGACTTTGCCATAGAATTTAGGTCCAACTTGTGTTGAGCACATGGGACCCGTTCATCTGGCGCATCTTTCAAACATTAATCTGCTTTACTATTGGCCGGTTGATGCATTTTGAAAATCGTAGCCTAACTGTGCCTAACTTCAAACACATAAGTAGCTCCCCTGAAGCCAGTGCGTCTTAGGTACTTTAGAAAATGGTGCTTACGCTCTGAAGTGGCAGGAGCACCTCTTTGATGCCAGCAATTACAAACTTGTAATGAGTGAGGTCTTTGACAAGTGCTGTCTTGTACTTGCTGTTTAGTGTTAACATGGAATGCGTCTCTGAGGTCTGCTTTGGACTTCCAGGAAGTTGGGGTCATTGAGCCTGTCCATATGCATGTGGAACATGCTCCTTCTTCTGGAGTTGGTAATAGGGCTTTAATCCTGATTCTGTAATTGCAGTCTGTCATGGCTGGTGGTCCCTTTAATCCATTCTGCCACCTTAAGAGAGGGGAGATGTAGAGGGTTTGGGGGAGAGATGTAGAGGGTTTGGTGTGAAGAGACACACCATCCCCCTTCCCAGGACTGCTTCCTCCAGATGCCATTGGTTTCTTTGTGCATAGGTGACTGCTTAGAAGATCTAGCTTTTCTTCCACCCTGTGTGGTCCATGAAACAACTGTCCTACACAGGCCACTGTCATCACCGTTGTGGAACTTGGCCCTTGTCCGCTGGGTCTGCTGTTGGCCTTCACTCATTACCCCGAGCAGGGGCTTTTATTGGGTGCTACTGACCAGGGCCAGTTGGACCTGAGGCTTGTGTGGGCAGGGACAACCACATCCTAAAGTAGAACAGCTTCTGCCACTACTACCTGCTGCCTATACGAACACCGTGGAGAGGGTTGACAAGTTAATCTACCTAGGCTGCAAGCAGAGTTCAAAAAGTTACAGCAAACCGGATGTCCTCCAACATATAAGTCTCTCCACCTCCTGCGTGAAGTCCATGTCTCGCTTATGGATGCAAAAATGTCTGTGCTGAGACAAAGTTCAGGACCTACCAAGCTTGTGTACTACTTTTATTGATATCCGTGTTAGAAACCTGGAAACTTTTTACAAGCAGACTTGAAGCAGATAGAGGCATTCCATATATGTTTGTTCAGGACCAAATCCTAAGCATAAAGTGGTTCAAATCTGTGCAAAATGTCATCACTGTACGGAGATCTGACCTTCTGATGGTTGCGCACTACATTCAAAAACAGCACTGAATGCTCTTCAGCCATGTCTGCCAGGATGGGCAAAAACATCTCCATACACTCTGCTCTCAAACTCTCCATCAACACAGGAAGGGGTGCATGCCCTGACCCTATCTGGGATCACCCATATGGGCGCTCTGGAGATTCAGGGATTTTTTTTGGGGGGGGGGGGGGGGGGGGACTGAGCCAGATCTGGGAAAACTGCGATACCATCCACCATGGTCACTCTGACTGGCACAACGGTCCTCACTAGAGGATGCATCTTTGATGACAATGTTCCTAAGTGACTTGCGTGCTTGTCAAAATTTTACCCAGTAGGATGACTTTCATACCTGATTTCAAGTATGTGCTGAAGTACCTTGCTGAATCGGGGCCTTAGACAGCCCAACAGAGCCCCCTTATTGAGTTACCCTTTTATACATTGAATGCTGATTTTTTTTTCTCTTAATACTGTGAATGTAAGGATTTTGGTCTAGCTAAGTCGTGATATGAGAATATGCACAGATTCTGCGATCTCTACTTGTTAGAGTGCCCTTGGAATAGGTTATTCAAGCTCTCAAAGGTTTTGACTGAATTGAATTTGCTACCAAGTGATACTGGCCAAAGTGAAAAGGACTTTGAGAATTTCTGCCCATTGTTGTTTAAATGGTGGTGACGTAGGGCAGCTGGGAAGAAGCCAGCTCAGGTGATTTGGTATTGTTAACCCTTGTGGATCTCCTACTGGGGTATACATGTCATGCACTATTCCTTACATAGCTCTTACATGGAATGTTTAATACTTCTGTGACAGACTCACTGAGATGAGGACCACATTGTGATAACTGCTATGCAGTCACATTGTTAGGGACAGGCTCTGCGCTGAAGAGCTCGAAGTCTAAATGTAGACGAGAGAGACAATTGGTGGAGGGAAAGGAAGGATTATCATCTGTCAGAGGGGGAGCTGAGGTGCAGAGTGTGTGACTTGCCCAAGTTCATGCAGGCAGTCTTTGGCAGAACCAGGAACTGATTCTGGATCTCCTGAGGCTCAGCACAGTGCCTTAATCGCAAGACCTGTATTGTCAAGTCTCTGTGCGATGTTTTCCAGCTAAAAAGAAAAAAAAAACAAACCCCATAGCTGCATGTCGGAATAAAATGCTAGTTACGTTGTAGAATAAAGGGCATTGCACTCCCATTAACAGGAGAGCTGTTTGGGCCTAGAGCAAGTTCCCAGGCATGATTCTACAATACATGACGTTAATCAGTTTTGTGGAGCTTTGACACCCAGGCCACAATGGCAAAGTTTTTAAAGAAACAGTTGCTTGTTGGAAAGAATAATGTATGTTTTCTCCACACCATATACTGCAAGCAAAACTGCCACCGAGGTGAAAAAAGACAGCCCGTGACAGTCTCATTTTGGTATCAAGCCCACTACCCTTTCACAGTCATTTGTCAGCCTTTGAATGAGTTCCCAATGTGAATTGTTGCTTCATTTTGCAAAGGGCTACCTTTTGGTCAGCTCAAAGAAGCCCCAGAAAATATTGCACCCATATGCGCCTTTTTTCCCCCTCTTCATTCTCATTAAGTTTATAAAACCCACAAATTTAGACCATCTGTCCTATAAATGTTTCTAAACTACACCAAGATGAAAAAAGCAGTTTTAGCTTTTTGATATAAGCGGTCAGCAAACCAAACACAAAACCAGAGCAAAGCAAATATTTTCTTGTCATACATGCTTCCCAACCGTGACAGATGAACTGTTGTTTTTGATGTGTTTTTGGATCCAAATTTTGGAGAAAAATGCCTCTAGATATATACACTTAACACCAAACCAGTATGATATGAAACATTCTTGCGGGTGGGGGTGAGGGGAGTTAGTCCACAGGCATCATGCGGTGTACTTAAAGAAGCTGTTTTTTCAATTATTCTTCCTCGGATGTCCCCATTCGACTGTTATAACAAAGCCACCTCAGGCACGGAATATGTCGTTTCGATCTCTGGTTGAGGTGTTCACGCTTCTATTCCCCCCTCTCAATGTTAATCTGACAATATTTATTACCTGTGTATGTGAGTCCAAATGTGGCTGAAGCATGGTAATGAAGAGAGATTGTTCACAGGGCATGGCTGACAGGTGGGATTAAGGTCAGGGCCTTGTTTGCGGGAGGACACAATGGCCACTAATGTACGAGGGAGACTCGGTAAAGTGAATGGTAGACAGTGGAAATCTCACTTGAGATCCTTTTCCTGGCGTTTCTATGGACACGGCAGATTCTTGGTATAAATCCACTAGGAATGAGAAGCCACTGTTTAAATTATATACTCTGCTGTGGTATTTAGAACTAAGTGGGGAAAAAATTAGCTTGATTCTGTCCAACTGCTTTTTCAACTTATACTCCCAACACAACCAGACCAACACTCAGGGGGCCAGATCCTCACCAAAGCCCCAATTCAGGAAAGCAGTTAAGAATGTGCTTAAATACTGTCTTGAATAGAGACCTACCAAAGCATGTGCTTAACTCCTTTTCTGGATCAGGGGCCTGGTGTGAATCCGCCTATGCTGATTCACAGCAGCTGAGGATCTGAGCCCGTATATTTCAAGCTCCTGCATCTGGATTTTCAGATATGCTGAGCACCCCCAGCCCCTACTCATTTCAGTAAGGGTCATCAGTCCTCATCATCTCTGGAAATCAGGCCCTCCGTTTTTAATACTGCCCTCCTGGGTTTCTTTGCAGGTGTGTATGTATAACTCTCTGTTCAACTTAGGCTATTTAGACATCCAATTATCTGGTGTGCAGGTGCAATGAACTAAGTAGACGTCTAATTGAGCTAAAGGGTACTCACAATTATTTGCACCTGCAAAACTCTGGGTGCAAAAACTAGGCCAAGTAATGCCAAGCTGAAAATCCAGCTGTGATCAACATCGCCAGCAGCTCCTATCTCCCCTTGGGTCTTTCAGCTTTACCTCTTGTGTTAGCCTCGCCCAGTGGTTGCACAATTCACTGTGTGAGGACTTATCTATCCAAGCTGCTCGACTGAGACCGGGTGGGGTGTGTTGGTTCTGGAACCTCTTTATCTTTTGGCTTCTCTCCTTATAGGTTATGGGAAGGGTAAATCCTGAGGGGGTGGGATCTACTGGCTATATGGCTCCTTCGTGCCACCAAAGCAGGGGTCCACGAGCAGTTACACTAGAAGAGTTTTCTTACAACAATGAACCTGATCCTTAGCTGGTGTAAACTGGCAATGTTGACTTCAGTAGAGCTACGCAGGATCTGGCCTTTTCTAGTCTTTGTGTAGGAAATTTTACAAAGTGAAATCCCTTCCCACCTTCTAGTCCAGAAGAGTGTGAACAACTGAGATCTGAATAATCGTGCTGATTAATAATTGAATTGAATTAGAAGCTGCTCAGGGGTAACAAAAAAAGCCAGACAAAAAAGCCAGAGCTATGGCTCTTCTGAAGAATAGGTGATCCAGCCATTCAGCTGCAAGAGGAATAAAACAATTTTCTATACTACTTAAGTGCATTATTGCCATTGATATCGGGTGACACCTGCGAGGCCGCTGCAATGTCTCAATTAGCTATGCACTCCAAATGCTTACAAATTGGCTTTCTCCTCTAGTTCAGTGTACCAAGTGGAGTGTGCTCACAATCAAGGGTGCAACATGTAGCTATGAAGAAGTTGTGTCTGTCTCTAAGGGCTGGTCTACACTACGGGGAGAGATCGATCTAAGTTACGCAACTTCAGCCACATGCATTACGTAGCTGAAATCGACATACTTAGATCTACTTACTGCAGTGTCTTCACTCCAGTGTGTCGATGGGAGATGCTCTCCCGTTGATTCCCCTTGCGTTTCTTGTTGAGGTGGACTACCGGAATTGAGGCTAGAGTGATCGGCGATTAATTTATCCTGTCTATACTAGACATGATAGATCGACCCCTGCTCTGAGTTCTAGCCTTATACAAAGCTATGTAAGAACCTTCAGCAGACTGGGAAATTTGACAAAGGATAGAGTTGGTTTAGGATGGAAGCCCTGGACCTGATCCAATGCCCATTTTTATTTGGCCTATGCAATTGGTCAAGCCAAGCCACAGCGTTCTTATCAACAATATTCAAGTCCTCTAGGAAATTGAGTCATTTTGCAGTCCTCAACAATGTGTGTCATGGTTTGTGGCTGCCCACATTGACGTAGCGGACTGTCTCTGAAACACCACTGAAATTCCGCTGCAGCACAAATTCTATGTCCAGTGCAAAGCCTGTTCAGAAGGCTCCATTGCCTTCGTGGTAAATCAAAATCAGGTTGATCCTGAGTGGGATCCAAGACCAGATAATTTGTCACTTTCCCCGCAGACCAGGAAGCTCTCCATGCCTCCTTTACTGTAAATCTCTCACTTGGAAAACTTATCCACAATGGGCGACACAAGGGCAGATGATCATGTGGTGGATTCAACAAGTCTTTAATTTATATGTAGATGTGGAATGTCATGCAATTGTGTTATGAGCTTTGCTACGCTTTCCTCTCTGCGAACACTGAGCGAGCAATATTGCAGAGAACCGGTAACCATGGTAGAGGAGTAGATTTAAGTGTGCCTGAAATAATACACATGGTGGAATTAAGTAGTACGTCAATCATCATTGTGTGAGACGAGCGATCCCATATTGGAGCGCAGTACTCCACCACTGAGTAAGAGCGTGCCAAGGATGAAGTGCGTAATGTTTAGACATTGGCCCCCCACGTTCCAGCCAGTTTTCTGAGCAGGTGTTTGTGCGTTTTGACTTTCGTCTCTGTCTTTATAAGATGGTCACAATATGTGAGAGTTCTATCCAACATGACCTAGATAAACTGGTTTGAATCATGCTTGATTCGCTGACCACCGAGAATTATATTCAGCTCTCTGCCTGCTTATGCTTGATGTAAGTGGAAGACACTCAGCAAAGTCTTACTTTTCACTTGGTGTCAGGTGCCACTAATGACAGTAATTGGTCATAGCCAACATATCTGCATTCAGAACACCCTCAAATATGTCAAAGGAGTGTGACCCAGTGCCAAGGCATATGTCAGCTGCATAAACAAATTTGCAAGACCCAGTATGTAAGTCATTTGAATACAAGTTGGATGAGTCTTTTCTTTGACTTCAGTGGGCTTTGAATCAGGCCCTGTATCTACAATCTCTTGGGGCTTCCATGACTCTTCTGATGAATGCAGTCCTGTTTATGTATATTTTCTAGTGTTTTATAGGAACAACAATTTCATCAGGCTAAAATTGTAGTTTTTGCCCCCCCCCTCAGGTATATACTAACTTTTAAACTTGTGTTTAATATCTGAATTCACTGCAGAATTGCCCTGCTAATCTGCCAAGCTCATCAACCAATCAGCGGCTCTTGATAAATCAGGTGTGTGGGTTTTTTTTTTCTTTTCTGTTGGCACAAACCTGTAGCAGCAAAGGGGGAAAAATGAAAAGAAACATTTTAGAATGAAGGAAAAAACACACAAAGGAACCCTTTTGCAAGAGATTTGGAGAAATCATTAACTCTACAAAAAAAAAAGTTTGAAATACAAATTGTCAGTGTTTCTTACAAAGGTTTGCAAAAGGTCAGCATGTCACAGGTTTGCCAGTGAAACTTTTCTGTTCATTCATTTACAAAAGTAAACAGGAAATGTTGCATTTTCATTCCCTCTAACAAGAACCAACTACAGTGCTTCATTATTTTATGGCGATTTTTTTCCTTTGCAACAAAAACACAGAGGAGCATGCATTATTATAACAGCTGAAATGAATGGCTGAAACTGAATTGGGGTCATTTATATACCTGAGGATAGCACTATGTTTATCTAAGTCAAGCTTTTGGAGTACAAATTTTTTGGCTGAAATTCTGGGTTCACTTCCTGGTGGACAATCATCCTGAATCTAAAAGTTTACCTAACATGCTCTGAAGCAATTCTACCTAAGATTAATGTTTTTTTTTTCTTTTGGAGAGCAGGGGGCGGGAGAAGCTGTGTAGTGTAGTCTGATTATGAAATGGTGTTGGAATTTGGGACACCACTGGAGCTTTCTGATTGGTTGACAGTGATGTCATCTAGTACCATTGCCAATAATATCCAGTAGCTGCGCATAGTAGCACTAATACATTAGTTGTAAATCCCATTCCGTTTGTGGTGTCATGTTTTTTAAGAGTAGGGTTTTTGTTTTACTAAAAAACTTATTACAAGAATTTAGTGGATCCATAAAATTTGGAGGACTGTAAATTATAAGCAGCTGGGTCCAAATGCTTTTGCCCTGTCCTTGGTAGACATCTGACCATGTCTACTTAAGTGTGCAGTCATAGGGCCAAATCCTTAGTCCAGTTTTACTGAGGCAAACTGTTGCTGTTTGCCCTCTCAGTCAAGCTGTTAAAATGTTAGATGAATTTCCTTGTAAATGTATTATTCCATTCATTTCTGTGATCATTCTACTTAAATTCTCTAGAAATTTTGACATAGTTAATCCCAAAGTGCACAATAGGACCCAGAATCCAGGCCACTGGCCAATATGCACCTAATTTAATCTACACTTAAAAGTTTCGCCACTTGAATTATATTCATATACTTAAAACAGCATCTCCCCACCCATAGTCCAGGCACAGTTATACTGCTATCAAAATGCTTATGCTGGTATAGTTTACTCCAATTTGTTGAAATGAAATAAACTATACCAGTATAAAGTGCCTTATAGTCGTATCACTGTGTGTAGGCTAGGGCTCCTGGGCAGTGGGCATCATAGAAGATTAGGGTTGGAAGAAACCTCAGGAGGTCATCTAGTCCAACCCCAACTACATCATCCTAGCCAGGGCTTTGTCAAGCCGGGCCTTAAAAACCTCTAAGGCTGGAGATTCCACCACCTCCCTAGGTAACCCATTCCAGTGCTTCACCACCCTCCTAGTGACATAGTTTTTCCTAACGTCCAACCTAGACCTTGCCCACTGCAACTTGAGACCATTGCTCCTTGTTCTGTCATCTGCCACCACTGAGAACAGCCAAGCTCCATCCTCTCTGGAACTCCCCTTTTAGGTAGTTGAAGGCTGCTATCAAATCCCCCCTCACTCTTCTCTTCTGCAGACTTAAGAAGCCCATAGCCTGGGGGAGGCTGTGCCCTGCTCACACTCTGCCCCCAGACTGCCCTGCCTTCCTGCTTCCTTCTCTGCATGGCTGGAGTCCAGTCTCCCTGTGTGGTGGCCTCGACTTGGGATGCGCCACCCCCATCCTGGCACTCCAGGGTGGGTGGGGGGTGTGTGTGGCTGCGCTGCCCACCCTCCTGGCCTACCGGGGTTGGGGGTGGGAGTGGCCACGCTGCCCTCCCGGCGCTCTGGGGGGGGTAGCCTGGGGGAGGTTGGAGTGGGGGCCAGCGGCTGCAGTAGGGGGGCCTCTGGGCTCTGGTGCAGGGGGAGAAGAAGAAGCGTGGCCTTGGTAGGAAGGGATGGAGCTGGGGGTCTAGCCTTCCCGAGCCAGCAGTTCACACGCTGTCAATGCTAGGGCTTTTACTGGCATAACGGGAGGGAAGGGGGAGACGGACAACAAGAAGTCGTCACATCCTTGACCAACTTAATTACATCAGTAAAATGTTTAAAGTGCAGACCAAACCTTAGGGTTTTATGCTTCTACCCATCACCACAGTGTCTAGGCACCTTCCACTTCAAATCAATTGCAATAGCCAAGCCTCTAGTAGGCTACATGGAGTCTCTGGCTCTTCTTCCTCTTCAGGGTCGAAACTCTTCTCTAGATAGGGTTCTGGTTTGGGGTTTTTTTTTTTGGGATGTTTATTAATTTCCACTCTGTTTGCTGTTGGTAGAGAGTTAGGGATAGAAGGAGATGATGATGGTCCTCTTAAACAGATTCCAGAAAGCATTGGAGATGGGCAACTGGCCTTTGTGCTCAGGAGTTCTCCTGTGGGACAATCCTTTGGGATCAGTCCTGTCCCCTCTCCTTTTAAACACACACGTATGTAACACGCTGACCTCGTTCTCTCCACTGGCTGGATCACCTAACACGGTTTATGAGTCTGGTACTCCCTCAAAACTTTCAGTTATAGCACATACTTAATTACTAGTCTAATTGTCGTTATTTGTGTACTTAAAGTTAAGCACGTGCTTGTAACCCTGATTCAGCAAAGCACACATCACCAGAGTGTGGAATAGATTGTATTGCTAATTCTACTTCTGTGCTACTCTTCAGTACTGTGTATTGGCCCCTAGGCACTGTGGTGACTGGCAGCCTATAAATATGTAGGTTAGAATGAAAGATGCATTTCTAGAATGGAAACACCAGGGCTAACATCATTCTTTTGCAAAAGATATCATGAGATCTTTAAAGCCACATTGTCAGCTGACCTGCATTAAGGTTACATCTATTTATGCCACAGACACCCCACATTAGCACCAACACATAGGCATATGCATTCAAAAATTGTATGATTTCATGCTTAACTACCCTATGAATGAGTTCCACTTGGATTTTTGTGTGAGGAAATGAATACAACTGTACATTTTTCAGGTACATTAAATAGATGCTCCCTAAAACTTTGGCCCTTTAATGAGCAGAGGTGGTCTTAAGTTCAATACACAGTACTGAAGAGTAGCACAGAAATAGAATTAGCAATACAGTCTATTCCACACTCTGGTGATGTGTGCTTTGTTGAATCAGGGTTACAAGCACGTGCTTAACCTTAAGTACACAAAGGTTAGGACCTTTGATTTATGTCTTTCAAAATATGGCACCTGCTTTAACAAGATCTACTGGCATCAATACTGACTCAGAGGGGAGAGTGCAAGGACACTAGCCAGCAACTCACTTGTTCATTGAAAGGTGGTGTTTGCACAGGGGTATACTGGTTCCATATAGATGAAAAGTGCCCCAAACTCTGTTAGTCATCTATTTTCCTTCCTGAATTAAAGTGCAAATGTGATTATGGTTGCCAAAGATAGGACCTCATCCACTGCCCCTTGAAGTCAGTGGAAAAAACTCCCATTTGACCTCCAACAACAACCTTTGGATTGGCCCAGAGTGTAAAAATTTGTCTCTTACTAAAAGACAATGAAACATCCATTCACTTTCCTTCCCAGTCAAAAAATCCAAGCAAAGTGTGCTGGGATCAATGGTCCCCTTATTTGAAGAGAGAATATTTTCATCTTTGAGAAATCTCCCTTTTCAGCTGTGCTTACCTCCAATAAAGAGGATCATTTGCCATGTTTTATTTCATGCAGCCCTTGGTATTCTCCAGACAGTATTTGTACAGAGAACGTCCTTAAGGTTTTCTTTCTAAAGTGCTGTAACGAAAAGGTGAAATGTTAACTAAATATGTTGAGTGTATTTACTTGTACACACCCAAAACAACCGAAAACTGGCTGAGCCGTTGTTTGATGACCGTTAGGAGCAGAGGACAATGACTGATAGCTTAATGGATTTTAAGGCCAAGAAGGGACCATTCTGATGTTTGGTCTGACCTCCTGCATAACACAAGCCATAGAACCTCCCCTAGTAATTCCTGCAGTTAAAGCGACTCTTTCCTACTACATCGGTAACACGATGGAGCCAAATAACTTGTGGCTGAACTAGAGTTTCACTCTTCGAAAGATATTCAGTGTTGATTTAAGGACATAAGAGTTGTTAAATTGATTGCTTCCCTTGGTACGATTCCAGTGTTAAAGATATATTTTAATTTCAATTTTTTTTTCCCGCTCCAGTCTTTTGCTATACCTTTGTCTGCTAGATTAAATAGCCCCCTAGATTCATATCTTCTCCCAGCATAAGTGCTATTATGGCAAGGTTGGTGCTACTAGACACAGACAAACAGAAAGATTTCTTTCATAATGTGTGAGCAAGATTTTAGTGCTTATAGACTTGATCAGTTCACTCACCTCTTAACCTTCTCTTTGGCCATGTCTACACTACGAAACTACTCCGATTTTACAGAAGTCGTTTTTAGGGAACAGATTGTGTAAAGTCAAGTGCATGCGTCCACACTAAGCACATTAATTCGGCGGCGTGTGTCCAAAGTACCATGGCAAGCGTTGACAATCCAAGCGGTACACTGTGGGTAGCGATCCCACAGTTCCTGCAATCCCCGCTGTCCATTGGAATTCTGGGCTGAGCTCCCAATGCCTGATGGGGCCAAAAATTTGTCGCAGGTGGTTATGGGTAAATATCATCAGTCAACCTTCCTTCCCTCCGTGAAAGCAACAGCAGACAATCATTTTGCACCCTTTTTCCTGGATTGCCCGAGCAGATGCCATAGCACAGCAAGCATGAAGCCCGTTCAGCTCACCGCAGCTGTTATGACCATTGTAAACACCTCACGCATTATTGTGCAGTTTATGCAAAACCAGCACCTGAAAAACCAGGCGAGGAGGTGATGGAAGCGTGGTGATGAGGACATGAACACAGATTTCTCGAAAACAGCGGTCCCCAGCAATTTGGAGAACAGGGTGTTACTGGGGCAGGCTCATGCCGTGGAACACCGATTCTGGGCCCGGGAAACAAGCACAGAGTGGTAGGACCACATAGTGTTGCAGGTTTGGGATGATTCCCAGTGGCTCCGAAACTTTTGCGTGCATAAGGGCACTTTCATGGAACTTTGTGACTTGCTTTCCCCTGCCCTGAAGCACAAGAATACCAAAATGAGAGCAGCCCTCACAGTTCACAAGCGAGTGGCAATAGCCCTGTGGAAGCTTGCAACACCAGACAGCTACTGGTCAGTCGGGAATCAATTTGGAGTGGGCAAATCTACTGTGGGGGTTGCTGTGATGCAAGTAGCCAACTCAATGATTGAGTTGGTGCTATCAACGGTAGTGACTCTGGGAAATATGCAGGTCGTACTAGATGGCTTTGCTGCAATGGGATTCCCTAACTGTGGTGGGGCGAAAGACGGAACACACATCCCTATCTTGGGACCGGACCACCAGGGCAGCCACTACATAAACCGCAAGGGGTACTTTTCAATGGTGCTGCAAGCACTGGTGGATCACAAGGGACGTTTCACCAACATCAACGTGGGATGGCCGGGAAAGGTTCATGACGCTTGCGTCTTCAGGAACCTGGTCTGTTTAAACGGCTGCAGGAAGGGATTTACTTCCCAGACCAGAAAATAACTGTTGGGGATGTTGAAATGCCTATAGTTATCCTTGGGGACGCAGCCTACCCCTTAATGCCCTGGCTCATGAAGCCATACACAGGCACCCTGGACAGTAGTAAGGAGCTGTTCAACTATAGGCTGAACAAGTGCAGAATGGTGGTAGAATGTGCATTTGGACGTTTAAAGGGTCGCTGGCGCAGTTTACTGACTCGCTCAGACCTCAGCGAAACCAATATTCCCATTGTTGTTGCTGCTTGCAGTGTGCTCCACAGTCTCTGTGAGAGTAAGGGGGAGACATTTATGGTGAGGTGGGAGGTTGATGCAAATCGTCTGGCGGCTGAATACACACAGCCAGACACCAGAGCGGTTAGAAGAGCACAGCAGGAAGCGCTGCGCATCAGAGAAGCTTTGAAAACCAGTTTCATGACTGGCCAGGGTACTGTGTGACACTTCAGTTTGTTTCTCCTTGATGAAAACCCGCCCCCTTGATTGCCTCTAAATTCCCTGTAAGCCACCCGCCCTTCCCCTCTTCGATCACAGCTTGCTTGCAAAGGAAATAAAGTAACTGTCTTTTAAAAAACATGTATTCTTTATTAATTCATTATAAAAATAGGGAGATAACTCACAAGGTAGCCCAGGTGGGGTGTAGGGGAAGGGTAGGAGGGAAGGAAAAGGCCACTTTAAAACTTCTTGAATGGCAGCCTTCTGTTGCTTGGGCTGTCCACTGGGGTGGAGTGGTTGGGTGCCTGGAGTCCCCCTGCCCTGCGTTCTTGGGAGTCTGGGTGAGGAGGCTATGGAACTTGGGGAGGAGGGAGGGCGGTTAAACAGGGGCTGCAGAGGCAGTCTGTGATCCTGCTGCCGTTCATGAACCTCCACTAGACGCTGGAACATGTCCGTTTGATCCCGTAGTAGCCCCAGCATTGCCTCATGCCTCCTCTGATTTTCCTGCCGCCACCTCTCCTCACGTTCATCGGCCACTGTCCTGTACTCTGCTATTGTGTCCCTCCACACATTCTGCTGAGCTCTGTCAGTGCCGGACGACTGCATGAGCTCAGAGAACATTTCATCCCATGTGTGTTTTTTTCGCTGCCTTATCTGAGATAGCCTTTGCGACGGAGGAGGGAGGCTTGAAACATTTGCAGCTGCTGGAGGAAAAAAAGGGAGTGAAGTATTTTAAAAGATACATTTTACAGAACAATGGCTATACTCTTTCACGGTGAACAACACTATTCACATTACATAGCACATGTGATTTTTGGTACAGGGTCGCATTTTGCATCTTATATTGAGTGCCTGCGGCTTTGGTGTTTAGAGATCACACATGCAGTACCAGGCAACAGAATTTGGCTTGCAGGTGGCCACGGTAAGCCATAGTCTTTCGGCTTCTGCAACCTTCATAACAGCAGCGCCCTCCTCTCCCATACCAAGCAAAGCACGTTGAGTTGGCCATTTAGTGCTGCGGTTTTCCTGTTAACGTGCAGCAGCAGAAACCAAACTAACCCCCCTCCTGCCCCAATCCAATTCTCTGGGATGATTGCTTTACCCCTCCCCTCACTGCGTGGCTGGTATCAGGGAAGATCCCTGCTAGCCAAATGCGAACAGCTCAGCGCCAATGCCCCCCTACCTCACCCACCACCGCACGGCTAACTGTGGGGAGGATTTCTTTTCAGCCACAGGCAAACAGCCCAGTAGGAACGGCCACCTCTGAATGTCCCATTAATTAAATTCCCCTATTTCAACCAGGCTACCATGAATGATGTCACTCTCCTGAGGATAACACAGAGAGAGATAAAGATCGGATGTTGCTTGAATGCCAGCAAACACAGGGACCATACACTGCCAGGCTTTGTCATGCAATGATACCACATTACTTGCTAATAGCATGGCATGGTAAAGTATCCTACCATGGAGAATGGAATAAGGGTGCTCTCCCCAGAAACCTTCTGCAAAGGCTTTTAGGTTACCTCCAGGAGAGCTTCATGGACATGTCCCTGGAGGATTTCTGCTCCATCCCCAGACACGTTAACAGACTTTTCCAGTAGCTATACTGGCCATGAATGCATCCCAAGTCCTCAGGGCTACTTAATCATTAAAAAACACTTGCTTTTATAACATGTATTATATTTGAACAGGTACACTCACCAGAGGTCTCTTCTCCGGCTTCATTGGGTAGGGAGGGTATTTCAGTCAGGGTGATAAAAAGATCCTGGCTGTCGGGGAGAACGGTGTGCTGTGTGCTCTCCTCAAGCTCATTGTCGTCCTCATCTTCCCCATCCGCAAAATCCTGAGGCATGGCAGAGAGTACCCCATCATCGGAGTCCACGGACAGGGGTGGGGAGTGGTGGCGGCCCCCCCTAGAATTGCATGCAGCTCAGCATAGAAGCGGCATGTCTGGGGCTCTGTCCTGGAGCGTCCGTTTGATTCTTTGGTTTTCTGGTACGCTTGTCTGAGCTCCTTAAGTTTCACGTGTCTCTGTGTTGCGTCCCTGCTGTAGCCTCTGTCCCTCATGGCCTCGGAGATTTTTTGAAATGTTTTGACATTTCGTCTTTTGGAATGTAGTTCTGATAGCATGAATTCCTCTCCCCATGCAGCGATCAGATCCAGTACCTCCCGTTCGGTCCATGCTGGAGCTCTCCTTCGATTCTGGGACTGCATGGTCACCTGTGCTGATGAGCTCGCTGGGCCAAACAGGAAATGAGATTCAAAAGTTCCCGGGAATTTTCCTGTACACCTGGCCAGTGCATCAGAGTTCAGAGTGCTGTCCAGAGTGGTCACAATGGTGCACTGTGGCATAGCTTCCGGAGGCCAATTCCTTCGAATTGTGTCCACACTAACCCTAATTCAAAACGGCGATGTCGATTTCAGTGCTAATCCCCTCATTGGGGAGGAGTACAGAAATTGGTTTGAAGAGCCTTTTATGCCGAAAAAAATGGCTTTTTTGTGTGGACGGGTTAATTCGATTTAATGCTGCTAAATCCGACATAAACTCATAGTGTAGATAAACTAAATAGAGTGAGGTCCTTAAGGCTCTCATTGTATGGATATTTTTTCCAGACACAAATCCTCCTTGTAGCTTGTCTCTGAACAATCTACAATTTTTCAACTTTCTTTTAGAAGTGTGGACACGGGAACTGGACGCTGGATCCCAGTGCTGGATACAGACATTTTCTCCCTTTCCTACTCTATTCCCCTTGTTTATACAACTGAGCAGCTAGAAGTAACAGGTTCCTATTTTAATGAAGTTCACAGAAAGGTTAATAGCTCAGAAACTATTAGCATTAGTTAGAAGAGAAGCAAATCAACACTAAAACATGTAGAAAGAAGGGTATAAATTTTTGTCAGACTTTCAGGTTCCGATTAGTAGTTTTTTATAAGGAACAGCTGTGGATTAGCGCACAGTGATCAGAGACAGTAAGCAACCTGTTAGGGCCATTTTGCCTAGTTCCTTTGAAATGTTCGAGTTTATAGGGTGTTAGTGCAGGCTAGGGCATGAACTGACCAAGCTTTATTTTAATGTCTGCTTTAATTACAAAGGGCCAGCTCCTGAACTGACTGAAATTGGTCCAGCTCCACAAAGGGAGTCCACTTGTTTCAATGGAAGTTGTGGGGCTAAATCTCCTGGCTGGCTATGAAAACCTCAATCTAAATCTTTTAAATTTATGGCCCACTAAACATTGTATGTTTTGCTTCAGTACCTGTTTCTGCCAACCTTCAGATGGCAAGGTTAAAAATTCTAGGCTGTGTGTGGCAAGTTCATGAACAAATCCTGTTGACATGGGATTTATGCAAACTTCCACATAGAACTATGAAAACTATACCTTACTGATGTCTACTATTGACCTGGGTTAAAGACTTCCCTTCACAGATGTCCCTTGGATTTCTAGAATAGGGACAGAAGTGTAAGGACAGAAGTAATTCTGTTGACTCCCATTTCAGACACTCCATAACAGGGTATGTCAGATGATCAGATAACAGGTGTGCCCACTACATGATAATTACTCCATCTTCTTACAGCTGTAGTACAAGGAACTAACTATAAAGATGTTGACCTGTCAATTTTTATCTTTTTTGTGTATGTGGAATAGAGCTGGGCTAAATTTTTTGGACATTTTTTGGGGTGAAAAATGTAGATTTGGTGACAGCAAACATGTAATTTTTGCTGAACTGTTTTGGACCCCCCTCTCCCGCTCCCCTCAAAAAACAGAACAAAAAATCAAACCATTTCATGTTGACATTTTAAAAATGAAACACTTTGATTTTTTGGTTTGAAACAACTTCTCAAGATTTCCTTTTTTTAAAAAATTTTTTAAATGCAAAAACATTAGAAAATGGCCAAAATCAAAATGAAACCTTTTGATTTTTGTCAAAACAAAACATTTGGTTTCATAGAATCATAGAATATCAGGGTTGGAAGAAACCTCATGAAGTCATCTAGTCCAACCCCCTGCTCAAAGCAGGACCAGCCCCAATTAAATCATCCCAGCCAGGGCTTTGTCAAACCGGGCCTTAAAAACCTCTAAGGCTGGAGATTCCACCACCTCCCTAGGTAACCCATTCCAGTGCTTCACCACCCTCCTCGTGAAATAGTGTTTCCTAACGTCCAACCTCGACCTCCCGCACTGCAACTTGAGGCCATTGCTCCTTGTTTTGTCATCTGCCACCACTGAGAACAGCCGAGCTCCATCCTCCTTGGAACCCCCCTTTAGGTAGTTGAAGGCTGCTATCAAATCCCCCCTCACTCTTCTCTTCTGCAGACTAAATAAGCCTAGTTCCTTCAGCCTCTCCTCAAAAGTCATGTGCCCCAGCCCCCTAATCATTTTCATTGCCCTCCACTGGACATTCTTCAGTGTGTCCACATCCTTTCTGTACGGGTGGGCCCAAAACTGGACACAATACTCCAGATGTGGCCTCACCAGTGCCAAATAGAGGAGAATAATCACATCCCTCGATCTGCTGGCAATGCTCCTACTAATGCAGCCCAATATGCCATTAGCCTTCTTGGCAACAAGGGCACACTGTTGACTCCTATCCAGCTTCTCATCCACTGTAATCCCCAGGTCCTTTTCTGTAGACTGCCAGTGGTCCCCAGCCTGTAGCAGTGCACGGGATTCTTCCATCCAAAGTGTAGGATTCTGCACTTGCCCTTGTTGAACCTCATCAGATTTCTTTTGGCCCAATCCTCCAATTTGTCTAGGTCACTCTGGACCCTATCCCTACCCTCCTTGACCCTAAATGATTTTTTTTTTAATTTTTCAATTTGCTGAAGGTTAGGAAGTTTTTCATTTTTAGCCCAATGTGAAATGATTCTTTTTCCCCCTGACACTTTGAAATCGCCAGCGGACTTAGCTTCAAGTCTGGCAGGAACAAGCCTCAGTGGGAGGATGGGGCTAGAAGAGGGGAATATAGCACAGGTACTGACTTTCTTCTTTCTGGGTGGGTGCTCCGCCCCGAGGCCCTGTCCCACTCCACCCCTTCCCCCAAGGCCCCACCCTTGCTTTGCCTCTTCCTGCCCCCACTCCGCCCCCTCCCCCCAGCTTCTCCCACCCACTGCAGCGGATTGGCGAGTGGCTAGTGGGGGTTGAGCACCCTCTATTATTTTTTCCATTTTCTAATGTTTTTGCATGCACATTTGGTCTGGGATGATATGTCGTCGTTTCTACCAATGAAAAATAACATTGCACTATGGATAAAGGGCCTGATTCTGCTCTAAATGACGTTGATGTCAATGAGGAGCAACTCCACTGAAGTCACAGGAATCCTATTGGCGTAGCTTACGCAGCTGTAAGTGGCGAGGGGTGGGGGGGAAACAGGTTGTGTGAGGAAAATTATGCACCCAAACCTTTACAATTACCGCTACTTACCCGAGGTGAAAACTTGCTATTTTTCAACAGCCACAAAACGAAAACAAAACCCCCTCCCCGCTTTTCAGAGTGAAGTGATAAGATTTCATCTAAGCCAATGAGCTTTTGTTTTCTGGAAGGACACAGAGCGGAGGTAAGATCTGAAAGCATCCTGCTTGTCATGAAGCTGGTGAAAACACGAAGGAGAGCATTAGCTTTTTCACACAGCTGTCAGAACAGTACAAATTAGGCCAGATCCTGCAAACGCTTTAACCTGTGTGTAACTTGATGACTTCAGTGGGACCACTGACATGCAGAAAGTTCAGCACATACGTGAATGGCAGAGATGATCCGCGTCCGCCAATAGTGGGGCGGGGGGGAGAGTGAGGGCAGCCGGCTTCAGCCGTGTTACTGAGCATGCTCGGTTAATGTGAGCATGCTCAGTACAAGCCAAGCAACAAATCGGGGGGGGGATGTAACCCCCTCCCCCATATATCACCTCTGATTTGAAGGATGAGGGTCGTAGAGGGGAATCTAAAGTTATAGGCCCCAATTATGGACTGTGCCTATGGTGCTCTAACTTCTATTAAGTTGCCTCGGGCTAGTTTGGCGGTTAGGGATCACCGGTACAGACGCCGGCTTCTAATTTTCCCCGGGGATGCTCAATCCTTGCTCAGCCCCTGGCCCCACCTCCACTCCTTCCCTTCCCCAAGCCCGCACCCCGCCTCTTCCTGCCCCCACTCCACCCCTTCCCCCAAGTCCCCACCCCACCCCACCCCCATCCCGCCCCTTCTTGTCCCTGCTCAACCTCCGCCCCGCCTCTTCCCTGCCTCTTTCCGCCCCCTCTCCTGAGCATGCCCCGTCCCTGCTCCTCCCTCTCCCTACCAGCGCCTCCAGCTGTTCCACGGCATGCAGGAGGCACTGGGAGGGAGGGGGAGGAGTTGAGCAGCAGGGGCCACATGCGGAGGGGAGTAGGGGATCTGGGCTGCTGGTGGGTGCTCCAGCCCTGGACCACCCAAGGAGTTGGTACCTATGATCGCTAGAGTCTAGAGATGCGCTGCCATTTCTCCTTTTTTCCTGGACATACCTCCTACACCACCACAGCTCTGTGCCAGTTGGAGATCTCCCCTCCTGGTGACACTGGGACTGCTTTCCCTGCTGGAGGTGGCACAAAGCATCCATAGCAAGCATGAGGTTCTTGCTACTTGCTAGTGGAAGTTTCAGGTATCAGACAGTCTAAATATAGAAGCATTTGCAAATGCAGATAATAATAAAGCTCCGGTTCCGCAGGGCGTGTGTGTACTGCCATTGAAATCAATGGCATTAGTCATGCTTAAAGTTATGCACTCTGCTTAAGTACCTTGTTGAGTTGGGACCTTACTAAATATCTGTCGCATGTACTCAGACATTACCATAGTATCTGAACCCCGCATAATCCTTAGAGTGTTTATCTTCGTCATTTCTTGACAAGGAAAGCAAGTGCTCTAATCCCTATCTGTAAAATGGCCCAGATCCCCAATGGTATTTAGGCTCTTAACATCCACTGAAAACCTAAATGATTTGTCTGTGGGCCAGTAGGGAATTAAACTTGGGCCTCCTGAGTCCCAGGCTGTTACCCTGGACTACAAATCAGCTAATGATAACCTACAGCATTTTTCCTGAGAACATGTGGATTTTTTTTTTTTATGATGGTGGCTAAGATTTTCAGGAGAGCCCAATAGATTTAGAAACCCCCAACTCGCATTGACTTTGCCTTTGTTTTTGCCTCACACAGCTTCTACAGCAAAACTGGGGGAGGAGAGTTTTAAAATGTCACCAGTCTTGTTACTTTGCAATGCACCCTAACTGAATTCAAGCATTTTGCCTGCTGTCCAGTTTGTTTAATTTTGCTGGCCTCATGCAAAATGTGTGAAAGTTTCTGCCATTCTAGTCAATGGAGCTCTGTCCGTTTACTCCAGCTGTTGATCTTCTGGGCCGATATTTTCATTCATGAGCATCGTATGGGCAACATAAATGCATTCTGCTTTTGGAGTTTTTTGCCAGTCTTGAGAAAATGTCCAGCACTGGCTGACCCTAAGGGTATCCAAGTGGGACTAAATGATTCACTCCAGTAATCACCGGGTAGATCATTAGGGCAAACCAATTTGGTGGTGGTGGTGGTTGTTGTTGAAAGACAAACTACTTCTCTTTACCTTATAGGGCACAAACACACAATACATTGGAGTTATAATAGTGTATCACCACTGTAGCTGAGTTGAGAAATAAGGCCATTCTTTTTTCAGTTGGGGGGATTCACCTGTCTCTTTAAATGAAGCCACGTGGACAGAACAAACTTTTACAATCAACTCAAACACTTTTTTTTGTAAATGGGGCTTAGCGTCCCCTCTTCTGATTTTGAAACTCAGGCCTTGAGAAAGACTAGGACATCAGCACTTTGCACATTTGTGATTTTTGCATAGGAACAAATGGGGAGAAATAACATCATTTGTCCTTATTTCCCACTATTAAATAGACTTGCCTGTTCATGAAATCACAGGTGGTTTTCTGGGGAATAAAGCCATGTTGTTTTTCTAGGAGGTAGCACATTCTAGAACCTAAAACTCAAAGCTCAGATGTATTTTTTGCAAGAAAACCCCTGTGCTAACATTGGACCAGATCCTCAGCAGGTGTCAATCACCCATTGACTTCCAGGATGTGATGTCATTGAAGCTGAAGATGTGGCTCAGTAATTTGAGTCTTTGAGACCATCCGTGTGAACAACTGATCTATAATAAACTGATTTAAGGGGTTTACATTTACAACAGGGTGATAGGCCCCCCCCCGTGGACTTTGGGGAACCATGAAAATAGAACTTATCCAGCTACACTGAATGCCTCTATTCAGTACCACTTCTAAGGCTTGAGCATAAAGCCTTTCTGATATTTCCTCCTCTGAGCTAGAAGATACTCCTGTCTAAATGTATTTGTGAATGAGGGACCCTTTACCCCAGGTCTGAATTGAAATATAGATTGAGAAGCCACTTCAGAACATGGGAGAGACAAAGTGGATGAGGGAATATCTTTTATTGGACCAACTTCTGCTGGGGAAGGAGACAAGCTTTTGAGCTTCTACAGAGCTCTCCTTCAGGTCTAGGAAAGGGACTCTGAGTGTCATAGCTTAAATATGAAATGGACCAGATTGTTTAGCGTAAGTAGTTAACACATATTTTAAAAAAAACCATTCAAGGTGAAGTGGCCATCTCTGTAGTCATAGGACAAAAAGGGGAGGAGGGTTAGTGGGTTATGACCTGCAACAGAGAGCAGGGGCTGTTTTTTCCTAGACCTGGATAGTATGTCTGAGCCTGCCTAGGAGCCCTTGACAGCGGCAGGTTGAAAATCTCTTATAGTAGACGCAGAGGAACTGCCTAGAAATGGCAGTGGATTCGAATCTTTCCAGGGAGACATACAGAAGTGGAAAGATACTCATTTCGGCCAGGTCCCTGGAGCAGGCCTTCTCATAAGCTGAACCAAAGCTTGTCACCATGAAAAGTCTGAGCTCTGAAGGCTTTGAAAATGTTTGTCTGTTGCTGCCAGCTGAAGTACTCGACTCTTCTCGTGCTGGCAGTAACCAGCAGGACTGCCCGTGATGGACAGGGGCTCAATATTATCCGCAATTTCCAATGGACTGTCCGAGAACTCTGTCCTTTTCCCCAAGGGCCAGCCAGCACAGCCCTTACTAGGTAGGGACTTTCTCACATGACTTGTCCCATGGACGTCAACAGAGCTGCTCCAGATTTATACCAATATAACTGACTATGGCCCCACGTGCTGCTTCAATTTCCTTCTTGTTTTGTTGGTTAGGAGCTTCACAATTGAAGGTGCTGCGACCGTCTAGGTTAGGTGTCCCCATTACCCCGCTGAGCTTTGTTCATTGTGCTCTGAGGTGGGACTGTGAAACATGATAGGACAAAACTCTGATACCACCTCAGTCAATGGAACACTGCCTTTGATTTCTTTGCCAGTCGGAGTTGCTATCTTTTTAGAAATACCAGGCCAAAGCAAATTCTTTGTGGTGAAGCCTAACCCACGTGTTAATTGCCGACACTGTACAGACAGGTTGGCTCTGATACCTTACATTTTTGGTACCCAAGAGGTTTTCATTATCTCTTCTTCTGGAGTGGCGATGGGGACACCAACAGGAGCCTCTGGAGTAGTAGCCATCTTACTGCCTGAGCCTGGAGGGAAAATAGAAAGATGACCCATGAATAGGCCACTGGAAAGATAGAACTTATCCAAGATACAAGCACAGGGCCCGTAAGAGAGGAGGCTCTCATACTATGTAAGGAAGCCTGGGAGTTGGGGTAACCATGGTGATAGGATGCCTTTCCACTAAATTGAGGGCATCTCCTATGGTGATTCTGTAGTTGCAGCTGGTGGTGGTAGGGGGGGAATGGGTGAGAGGTCCCACTGGGGAGATATCAAGCGAAGATGAGGCAGGCTCAGCTTCAAAGGCCCCAGTGAAATCTTCTGCACTGGATCCATTGTCTGAAAAGCAGCAGGATGCAGAGGTCAGGCCAAACCCTGAGCAGCATCCTCAACCAGAGCAGAGAGGAAGTTGGGAGTGGAGCGAGCAGGATTGGCAGCTGTCTGTGTGGTGGTGATGGAAGGATTGGTTGTCAGGTGGGGAAAAATATCACTGGGGAGAGAAAGGATAGTCCATGTATAGGAAAACCCCAATGACTAGTCTCTTGGGTGTGAAATATAGCTGTGCGGCCCATCTCATGTAAAGCTCCAGATCGATACATCAGAGAAAAAATAATGTGGTTTTATTCTCCATTTGATAGGACAGTTTCAAAACTGGCTTTGGCTGATGTCTGGAATCCATGTGTCGATTTCAGGATAGGTAAGTCTGTCTTGTTCTTACACGAGCCAGACAGTCTGCCTTGGAAGCGCTGCTGTGTTATTCTGGGTGAACTGTCACTTCTGTAAAGTTAATAAAGCTGAAGAGACAGGATTGCAGTAGTCTAGCCTAAATGTGACACAAGCATTTCCAACCATTTCCAAGCCTGGCAGGATTAAATGCTAGCTCTAGTCCTAAAATGATAGAAAACTGTTTCATCAACAATATTGGTACTAGGATTATGAAGAGGGAGCTGTGATTCCAAGGCAAATGCTCACCTTCTTGCAGATGTGCAGACACAAGTAGGTAGATTCTCCTCGAGAAAATACATGGGGTTAGGTTTATATTTTACCCACACTTCAGCAAATTCCAGAGAAGTGTATAATTGTTTTCTGCCAACATTCATGCAGAAAACCAAGTTCTAGAAGTTATGTTCATCCAGTCATGCGGAGATCCCCCTCTAGTGCTATAAAAGTTTCACTCTGTCATGCCCTGGTTTACAGCATGATTGTGAAGAGTCCAAGAAGCTGGTGGAAGTCATCTGTTGCTGGAGCTTGGTTCATTACTTGTTTTGATTACCTTCTTCTTCATCATGGAATTTTGATTTAATGCATGGCTGCAGAAATGATCCTCTCTATACAGTGCCTTAAAGCTACAATTAGCTTTAGCAGTGAATTGTTCTGGTACTATTTTAGAGTTGAAGAATATTAACTATTCCAAGGAAAACACAGACCTAGGTATCCCTGAAATCAGTTTTTGGTAGCTGAATATCTTTTCAGCTCATCTTTAACCTATCTTGCTGGGAAAATAACACTGATGTAAAGAAGGACAAACCGTTATCTGAATCCCTCATTTGACCTGCCTGGTATTTATTGTGCAGGCTGGTGCGTGTGGCTGTGTATGTTTAGTCTTAATCACAGTCACTGTTGAATGAGCCCAGTAGCTGACTGAGACAGAATGGGAGAAGGCCGCTCTTCTCCCCAACACAGGAGGAAAGGAGGCATTTGGCTTCTCATTTTAATATCCCTTATGCTAAGCTAAGCCAGCAAACCAGGGTCTCACAGCCAGCCACCAACAACTTCTCTTTACTTAGACTCACAGTTTTAGTTTCATTTAGGACTCTGTGTGTTTTTGCCACATCATCATATAACCCTCTCGAGCCATAGAATGGCAGCTCACTTCCGGGGTCTTGGGAAAACCCAAATCACCCAGCATCATTACAGCCCCTATGAGATGTCCTTGCCAGATGTGAATTGAGGGCTAGGCAAACTACTTCTGTTAAATAATAACTGACCCAGGCCACCTGGTCCATTCCTCAAAATGAAGCAAACCTTGAACCTTCCCTGAGTCTCACGGTCAAGCTGATTAAGAATTTCTCCTCTCCTCCTTCGCCATCTGGTGGCAAGATGTCAGCTCATTGCTGTTGCCACCAGGGTGTCCCTTGATGATGGCATTGCACAGTACGCAGCATTCTGGAGAATCTCTGATCTGGGGTTCGCTTGGGACACAGTGCTATCTAGGATAACCCTGCCAAGAATGTGCCAGATCAGATCAAGGGTCTGCAAGGCCAGCTCTTGCTGCTAGTAGCAAGGCTAAGGAACCTCGATCCTTTACATCTTCCGAAGCTTCCAAGGGCAACTGGGCCTTCCTGGGACAATGTGTGTCTTCAAGAGAAGTATCATGGACTTGCTATTGTGAAGACTACTGAATCTCCCCGATAGCTTCCTAGGGGAGGTAGCGTAGTGGCAGAGCTGAAGATTCCTGAAGGGGAGTGTAATGGGGTGTATACCTCTCACTGGCACGGAAAGGGGAGCTGAATAGCTCAGTTAGGACACCTGGTGGCAACTATAGGGTGTGTCAGGCTCAATTAAGGATGAAACCTATTCTAACTTCCCATAGAAATTGGGGAAAGGCGGGGATAGGGTGACCAGATGTCCCGATTTTATAGGGACAGTCCCGATTTTGGGGGCTTTTTCTTCTATAGGCACATATTATCCCCACACTCCCTGTCCCGATTTTTAACACTTGCTATCTGGTCACCCTAGGTGGGGAAGTGCCTAAATATACATTTTCTTCGGACCAAAGAAGTTTGTATAAGCTTGGCTAAACATAACTTCTGAATGCTCATCAAAACGAAGCCTGGAACTTCATCCACTACCAATATTCATCTTTTCTGTGTTTAGTGCAGCCATTTAGAATCATGGCTCAAAGTGCCTCTAATAAAATATTGGAAACATCCATGAACTTTGTAAACAATCCTTTTATTAAAAAATATTGTGAAACTCCCATTACTTCTCAGCAATTTGCACCAGATGTTGGGGAGGGCAAAGGTTCAAATCAGGTATTCACAAGCAGTACCCAAACCTGCACCTTCTCAAGAAATCAACAATGTGTGTTCTAGAGTGTGTCTACACTGCACATTAAGCCCAGGCTCTGACTCAAGTTAGCGCTCAAGCTCCCCTTCTGTCCACATGTGTCAGTCTGACTCCAGTCAGGAAGCACTCAAGTTCCAGGTGCTAGGACCCAGCTGGCGGGCTGGGTCAGAGCCCAAGTCCCAACTCTGATCCAAGCCTAATCATTTTGCAGTGTGGACACAGCTCTTCTTACTATATGTTCCATTCTGTGCATCCAATGAAGTGGGCTGTAGCCCACGAAAGCTTATGCTCTAACAAATTTGTTAGTCTCTAAGGTGCCACAAGTACTCCTGTTCTTTTTGCGGATACAGACTAACACGGCTGCTACTCTGAAAACAGCTCAAGTTGCATACCTGAGTGAGAACATCTGAATGGTACAGTACAGACATGTTAGCTGTGGGACATGGGTCCAGCAATGGTAAAGCCAGATTTACAGTGTTGTGTGGACGCTCAAACAAACACCAAGTCCACAAGCCCGGGTCCCACAGACCTGGGTTTACAATGCAGTGTAGACACACAGATTGGGGCTCAGCTGTGAGCCACCTAATGCACCTGTGCAAGGCACTAAGTGCCCGCTTGAGTAGGCTGCTCCCATTTCAGGGTGGAGAGCAGGTTTCCTGAGGCTGCTGCTACTCTGCCTGCAAATGGCATTGGGTATTGTCCTTGGCTTCCTCTGGCCAGTGAGTTACCCAGTACAGCTTATCTTGTGTGCCCGGTGAAACAAGAGGCAGGACAATCCAGTGGTGGGGCACTAGTCTGAGACTTGAGACCAGGGGTCAATTTTCTGCTCTGCCACAGATTTCCTGTGTGACCTTGGGCATGTCACTCAATCTCTGTGTGCCTTAGTTCCCCTTCTGTAAAAGGGAATGATAATCCCTACCTCACAGGGTGTTAAGAAAGTAAAGTACATTAAAAGTGATGCAGTGCTCAGATACTATGATAGCAGGGTCCATATAAATACCTAAAATAGACAGAATATGTGGCTGGTATAGCACTGATGGGAACTGGGAGCTAGATCCTGAGTCTCAAAATCACAGTCTGGTTCCTGGGCTTCTCCTTTCTCAGGTCCTTTACCAGAACCAGGATACATTCCAGTGTAGGGATGTGCTTTTCATCCAATATTGTGCATATTATCTATAAAATCACTTCTAAGTATATTTGTCCTTAGCCATTTATCTAGTAACTCCACTGAAGCCAGCAGAATAAGAGCACAGGTGAATCTGGTCCATTCATGCTTACTAGAAAGTTTGAGGTGGCACTGCCTGGAGAACTATATATATAAGATTTGGCATAAGGTCAAGCTTTTCAAAAGTTGCAGCCTGAAGTTAGGCTCCTAGGGTAAAACTTTCAAGATGCCCAGGTGACTTATGGGCACCCAGTGAGACTTGGGCACCTAAGTCACTTTTGAAAGTTTTCAAGTACCCAGCACCCGCAGCTGGGTCCAGATTTTCAAAGAGCTCCATGCCCATTGAGGTAGCCTGGCTTTGAAAAGGGCTCAGCTTCGCTCATTGTGGGGAAGCAGGGGAGGGGAATTCTGCTTGCTGCAGGATGTTAAGTGCTTTTGAAAATCTGGCTGCTACTTCTGCCTGCCTAACTGAGTGCATTTTAAAAATCTGGCCACTTATTTGGGGCCCAAAAGGCAGCTATTGGGATCTGAGTAGTTTTAAAAATCTGGCCTTTAGTGGGTAGGCTCAGGGGCAGCCGGGGAAAGCAAATGTTTATGGAATTACAGCAACATGGAGTAAGTCCGTATTTGCCTGGCTGTTACTGAGATGAGAATTGGATTCTCTGTTGTACCAAGCATGGCAGTATTCTTTCCAGTGTTCCCAGAGTGGTTCCAGTCTCTCCTAAAAATCAACCATCTGAATATTCAGTGTGAATTCAGCTCTGGTCAGAAACATGCTTCCGTAAAACATCAGATTAAACACATCAGTGCAATTCTTTTTTTTAGAAAAATTGGTATCTAATTAAAACAAAGCAAGTACATACAAGGTGCTTGCTTTGTTTTAATTAGTCTCTCTGCCTATGTTAGACATTGCATGTAATTTTTACAATTATATTAGATCTAACCCTTATTTTGGACTAATACTAACCCTGATGGACTTTTGCTTTGATTCTTTCATTCTTATTTACTTTCCTTTGCAACACACTGTGGTATGCAAAGACACATGAAAGCTAAATGAGGAAAGAACAGATTGTCTAATCAGCTGTAATATAAGCTTCCCAGCCATGAAATCAGCAGGACCAAATGTTTCCTATATGGCAGCAGCTGAACACCCTCCTTCCAAAGTCCCTCAAGGAGAGAGAAAGCAGCCCCTGGATCATTAGACAGAGTTAAAAGGACCTACGTTTTCATTCATCTTCAAACAAAGCACCATAGAGGGTTGTGTCTGCGCACCTGCAGCTGTGTTCTAGCCTGACCTTTCTTGTTATCCCTGCCAAAGAATAGATCTTGACAATTAATTCAGAAGAAGCTGGTGTGATTGAGAAAACAATAGACATGTCTCATTTCTCCTGTGTTAGTTCTATATCCGAAAGGTGGGAGGGAAGTGAGCTATCCCAAGGTGAGCTTGAAGAGAGACTGGGTAAGGTTCTGATCTCAGTCACAGGGGGGTGAATCTGGAATAAACTCTGTTCATTTCAGTGGTGTTTCTTTGGACTGACAAAAGCTTTTTTGAATAGAACATGGCTCTTTGGACAAAATTATCATTTTTTGTGAAAACCTGGGGATTTTTTTTGGGGGGGGGCAAGAACTGTTAAAATGTTGGGTTCTCGTTCTTATACCGTAAACCCGCAAAGTGAAAAATTGACAAAGACAAAAACTTGTCAAAATGTTGTATTGGAGGGGAAAAAATCCTTTCCCAACCACCTCCATCCCTGATCTTTCAAGCCTGTTTCCAAACTTACTCCATGTAGATTTTTTTTTCCTTTTTGTGAATGAACCTTGATACGTTTAAATAAAAGTTCTATGGGATGAATACTGAGAAGGGTGACCAGACAGCAAATGTGAAAAATCGGGACAGGCGGTGGGGGGTAATAGGAGGCAATATAAGAAAAAGACCCAAAAATCGGGACTGTCCCGATAAAATCAGGATATCTGGTCACCCTAATCCAAAGGTGACTTGAAGGGCAGAAGAAAGGCCAGCCGCCCAGATTGAGGGCTGATTAAATTTGGATGGCATGCATTCAATTCGGATATTAACTCCTGAACCACCAGCAGCAGCACCATTAACTGCTTTACGTGACCTGCTGAATTGTAGTCTCGGTGTCTGGCTAATGGAGGACCTTTTGAAGAGTCCCTGCTCCAATTCCAGAAGCTGCACAACTGGTAGAGAGCAGGGGAGGAAGACGGGGATTTGCTAGTGCTCCTTCCTCCCTCAAGGCCAGCAGGGAGCTTCTACATGTTACTAGGCCCAGTGGCTTCCCCTCATTCTTCCTATCACCTGGAGTAGCAGCAGCCCCAGCAGAGGGGATTTTCCAAGTCCCCTTCTCCCTTGAAGGAGTCCCATTCCAGTGTCAGCACAGCCCTTAGCTACCAAAGTCTCTCCTGCCATTTGCTTCATCTCACTAGATCCTTACTGCTGAGACAATCTGACCAGACTATCTGCACTGCTCCCCCTCCTCTGCCAACCATCCACTTCCCTTCATTAATATCACCTCATCTCTCATACCCTTCTCCCATCGGTGCTTTCATGCACCCACTTGCTTTCTGCATTCCCTATCCTGCTCCCCCCAGTATAAAGAAGGGAGCAAAAAACCCACTTCCCTTTTCTGATTATCAAGATGTAAGTCTCTAACCTGAGTAAGGGCCTGCTCTAAGGCCAACTGGAGTCAATGAGAGTCTTTGGATCAGGCCTCAACTGTGTGATCTTGTTTGTTCCCCTTCTCCTCCCTTCCCCCAGCCCCAATCTGCTTTCTTTCTCCCCAAAGCAGGGACCAGGTCCGCTCTTTGTTCCGTTAAGTACTTATCATGCTTTTGGGTGCGGTATAAATAAAATAATGCAATGCATTAATTGCATTATTATTAGTAATAATCATAATTATAGGTAATCTGTAAGTGATTTGGGCCAAATGCTGTTCTTAGTTATACAGATATATATCTTGATACACTCCATTGAAATAGTGTAACCTAGATATACATCGATTTAACGCAGAACAATTTTGGCCATTCAAATATCTTAATAAAAACTTTTTTGACCTCTAGCCTAGATATTTGTAAAATACCTGATCGCTTTCACATTTTCAAGGAAAGCCAAAGTTCAATATTAAGTCACCTGTTGTAACCATAAGTACCACCTAGATTTCAGGCAAGCTCTGCAGGGTTGAACAATATTTGTCAAACAACTACGCGAGTCAGATATTTGTGTATAATATAAATATATCTGTGAAGGTCTGGTCAAATTCTCATTTATTGAAGTCAGTGGGAGCCTTGCCATTCACTTAAAGGGGAATTGGGTTGGGCCCTTAATCAGATCTTAGACTGTAAATTCTTTGGTGGTAGGGACAGTCTTTCTGTTGTAGGTTTGTACAGCACCCAGCACAATGAGATCCCGGTCTATGACTAGGTCTCCTAGGCATTGCAATAATAAAAATAATATGTCATTGAGTTTCTTCCTAAGATCTACTTATATATTGTACAAATAGAGGTCCCGATCGAGGTCCCATTTAGGTTGACTGGAGTTTTGCCATGTATTTGGTGGGTGTAGGGCCCACTGTGCTCAAATGGAAGTTCCCAATATTGGATTTTAGTAAGTGAGAAATGAGAAATATATTTTATTGACAAGTAAAAAGCATCTCTAATTACCAGAGAGGGTCTGAGTAATCACCATCAGAGCTGAATATTTTGTATATTAGACCTCTTTAAAGTCCATGTTTTTAATAAAAAGGATGTATAGAAACTCTTTAATTTTCAACTATACCCCTGTAGCTGTTCAACATTAAGGTGGAAGGCAAGTGTGAATGCCTCAAAATGTTTCCTAGATAACTAATCCCACAGACTGGAGGCCAAGGGAAGCTACTGGGGACCCTGCAGCTACCCAAATTATCCACAGATGTATGGGAAACTGGTGTTTCCTCCCCCACTCCTTTACTTTAAAGTTTAGCAGCCATAATGTGCAAAACGCCTTTGTACTATAGTTATTTGTTGTAATTTAGAGAGTGCATCTGATACACTGTAAAGGTGATAGATAGAGTTGGAAAAATCCCCTCCCCCCAAAAAAAAAATTCAGCAAAAATGTGACATTAAGTTTTCATCAAAAATTTCAGTAGAAAATTTCAAATTTTCATTGCAAAGCTACAAACACACAAAACCCATCCCCAGCAAACTCAAAACTTTTGTGGGTTTTCAGCAACTGAATATTTTCAACTGGAAACTAGCCAAAAAACAAAACAAAACAAAAAATGGTTTTCTGACACAGGAAAAAAATCTAACATTTTCAAGAAAAGCAGATATTTTCTGCAAACATAGGTTGAGTTGAAAATCCATTTTTCCATCCAAAATGAGTGTTGACAGTTTTCAACAAGCCTCGGCGATAGTATATGCATACTTTAAACCTGCATTACATCACATACTAGGCAAGGCTGTGGCCAAGAAAGCGTAGGCCACTAAAGAGGGCATTTTGGCACCGGACATTTGCTCAGGACGTTTTGAAAATTTTTGACTTTTTGATTTTTAGTTTTCTCTGTCAATGTGCCCCACTTTTCTCCCCCCCCCCCCAAAAAAAAAGAGGAAAAGCAAAAACAAAGCAAAAAATCATTTGGGGGGTTCTTAAAAAATTGGAAAATTTTGAAAATGATTTTTTGGCAAACTTTTGGAAAAAGAGGAAAATGTTTGAAAAATGTTGACCATCTCTAAATATTCCAACCTAGTGTCTCACTGCTGTGCTTGGGGTGTGATAAAGTGTGGGTGGGGTCCCAGGGCAAGCAGTGAAGCTGTCTGAAAGTTTGGAAGATGAGAGGAGAAGAGAAGCAGATTGAAAAACAGAGCAAAAGAAAGAAATCAGTAAGGGAAGTCATTGCACGATCCAGCACTTACACTGAAAGCTATGACATCCTTCCATCTTGCTTTGTTCATAGCTGAAACCTCTATTAACAAGGGAGCACGAGGAGCTGCTTTTCTGTTTTCACACACAAAAGGTTCTGTGGCGTTCACAGTGGTGGTGCTCTTTCAGGGTGTTTTTTTCACTGCTCCAAAGGCATATTTCATGGAACAGTTAACAGAATCAATACAACTCATCAGCAAACGGGTGCTAAGTGCAACGGGCCTGTAAGAGGACAGGCATTTGTTTTCACTACACGTCAGGGGCTTTTAATCCCGACCGTTAAACTGATAATCTTTCTGTACAGCAGGAGGGATTTTTGTGAAAACTACAGATCACCTCACAAATCAAATATTTTATTGTTTGAAGCATAGATTCTTATAAATGATGAAACTCTTGCAGGAATATTTATTGGCTTATTTGACCATATGACAGACTAGAATGCAGTTTATAAGCAGCAGCCCCAAAGAGTTGCACTCGGGGGAAAAAAAGCAATAGATGTTTGAGCTCAGAGATTGACTCCACTGATGACAAGGTTTTAAATTATCCGTTCTGTTTATTTTTTTTCTGCAAATCTGACCGTAAACGAGCCCTTTATAAAAGCGCTAATAAATGCACCGTTTTAGGGTTTACAGATAATGTTTATTTAAAGTACTTAAAACTACCAGCTCCACGGGGTAGGCTTTCCCTGTTAAAATAAACAGCCACCCATTTGATAACCATTAGCGTATGGACCCTTCAGGACAAGAGACTCACATAAAACAGGTTTGCAAGTGCACACACACACATCCTTTGTACTTTACTGGGGATTTTTGTGTGCATTCCAGTATTAGGAAAGATCTGATATCTCACAGTATTGCCAACCTCACGTGGTCAGAGCATGAGTCAGCCCTCCTCCCCTCCAAAATTATAAGATTGACTTTAAAAAACCCCCACAATTTTTAAAAAAATCTCATTTATTTGCCTTCTGGTTTGGGAGCCGTTTGCAAGCTTTTCCCCGCAACCATAAGGGCTAGGATTTTTTTTTTAATTAAAGCTGAGATTCTCACATCATCACGTGACTCCAGGAGCTGGGGTTTTAAGAAAAAAACAATAAATATCACAAGAGTTGACAACCGGAAAAATCAATGGGACTTGTACTCCTAAATCATTAAGTGCTTTTGAAAACTTTACATGTAGATATCTTTGGGGTGGAATATGAGTTTAGGGGTGAGCTCTGGGTTCCCCCAAATGAAGGGGCATTGTTTTATACATTAATTTTTCAAGTAAAAAAAAATTGTGAAACACATTTCACAGTAATGATGGGAATTGTGAGAGCATAGCTATGTGTTAAAGGCTTTGGACTATGACTCAGGAGTAGAACTGGGTGAAGAATTTGCGAGAAAAGTCAGTTTTGGGTTGATTCACAAATTTGGGCTGAATAGTTTTGGCCAAAAGAAATGAAAAATAATTTGCAAAATGTCAAACTATTTTGACTTTTTTCTTGCAAGGAGAAATGAAATAGAGCGGGGCGGGGGTGGAGGGAGGAAACAACTTCAGATTGAATGAAACATTTTGTTTGATCCAATATAAATCTTTTCTTTTGGTTTTGGCCACCGAACTGAAAAATCAGTGATTCGCTCAGCTCTACTCAGGAGCTGTAGCTTCACTTCTCACCTCTGCCACAGCCTTTCGAGGTGACCTTGAACAAGTCACTTAGGCTTGGATCCAGCAAAGCACTTAAGCACGTGCCTTACTTCAAACATGTGCAGAGCTCCATTTACTTCAGTGGAAGAACTCACATGCTCAAAGTCAAGCACATGCTTAACTGCTTCTTTGGGTCAGGGACTAAATCTTTTTGTCTCCATTTTCCATGCAAGAAATTTTCTTCCCCCATTTGTCCGTCTTACCTATTTCAGTTGCCATCTCTTCAGGCCAAGGACTATGTGTTTGTACAATGGGACCCTACTATGATTTGGGACCTGTGGGTACTATGGTAATATAAGTAATAACTATTGATATGTAGCAGTCTACAAAAGAAGTAGAAATGTGTTCCAGATTCAGCTTTTGGCAGCTCTCACGTGGCTTGCTGTGATCTAGGGAAGTACTTGCTACAGCCCCTTCACTTCTTTAATATGGACCCTTAACCTTTGGCTGACATTTTAGCCTAGAGATTTTTGTTCTGAATTCTCGCACTCCGCTGTGGCAGCCCAATGCAGTGACGGAATCAGGGTCTTCAGCTATGTTCACTTTAGCAGGGTCGCCCTTCAAAACGTCTGAAGGATCATTCTCAGTGAGGGATCTTTTGTGCTAGAACACATTTCCTTTGCACATTGAAATTAGCTTCTGAGCACCATCGTTGCCAGGAGGCGTTGGAGATGGATTGCCCATGTGCTTCGGATGGAAACTGATTCCATCACCGGAGTAGCAATAAGATGGACACCTGAAGGCAAGCGAAAACGAGGCCGCCTGAAAACAACATGGGGAAGAGCTGTGGAAGCTGAGCTGAAAAACCTGGGGCACAGTTGGGGAACCATTGAAAGACTTGCCAGAAACAGACAGGAGTGGAGGAGATTTGTCACTGCCCTAAATGCCAGAGGCGTAATGGGAACATGATGATGATGATGGTGATTGATGAATTTCCTTTAGCTCAGAGATCTCAAGATCTGGCAATTGAGCCATCCATTTCCATTGGGCTGTAGTAGCATTAGCGTGGGGGAGGGGAAATCATGCTTTAAACAAGGCACTTGGTCACCCTGGTTTGCTCACACTTCAGTCTTTTAACAGGATTATTTTATGACTAGGTAATCGCTTGGGAGTGTATGGTAAATACTGGTTTAAGAAGACGTACTTTAGTTCATGGGATATCATTATATCATCCATCACAATTAGCAGAGAGAATTCTGGCCAACTTCAGATGGACCTAATAAAACTAGGCAGCAGGCCACATGGCAGCAAATGAAATTGATTGTAGACAAGTGTGAGTTAGTGTATATTAGAGAGACGAGCTTGAACTCATCAAACTCATTAACAGGCAAAACATTAACTGCAGTGCCTCAGGACAAGCACCTCGGTGCTACTGTGGACAGCTCAGTAGAACTAGTTGCTCCATGGGAAGCAGCAGTCAAAAGGTATTAGGGTATGTAAGAAAGGATAGAGAAGATTCCTGAAAATATTACAGTGACCTCTTAATTGATGGCACTCCCTCAGCTGGAATGTCCCCCGCTCGGTTATCCCCTTTCAACAAGATACAGCGGAAATAGGGTTGAAGTTGGACATAAGAGACCTTGTCCTGGCTCGGTGCACAGGCTTGAATCGTGTACCACATGGGCTTTGGCCAGTTGAGCGGTACAAGAAGACCAAGATGTTTGGAGAGAGATTAAAAAGATGTTGGCTATTTGGTTTGGAGGGAAGATGGTTAAGTGGGGAGTTCACAGCGGTGTACAAACTAATGAATGTTGTGCTCCAGAGAGTCTTGCCTGGTGTAATAGAACCTAGGAGGTATTATTAGCTGGTATAAGTTAGGACAGCCTCAGGGTTGCTCTTACCTATGCCTGAGGCCAAACTGGCCCCTGGTAGCCCAAGGAATTGGGGGTGCACAAAGCTGTCAGAGACACCTTTACACCTCATGCCCCCCCCCACACACACTCAGACTTTGCACGAGATCAGAGACACAGGCCCACCATATATAGGCACTGATTCAGGAAAGCAGTTCGGCACATTAACATTAAGCCAGTGCTTTGCTAAATCAAGCCTAGTAGTACATTTGATCTAAGAAGCTCAAAGAGCAGCGGGAGTAATTTCAATGGGAGTTTTTCCATTAGCTTTAATTGGAGTCGGATTGGACCCTTTAACAACCATTTATTTTCAAAACATTCCTGTGCAAATATTATTCCTTCCTCTTTCAAACTTGGCAAAAATGTTTCCACTTGGGTGTCCAGGCACTTCTGGAAAACAGGTCACACCTTCAGGTAACTAAGGCCAGATCTACACTAGAATCTTTTGTGGGTATAGTAATGTTGGTTAGGCGTGTGCTTATTTTTTCAACTTATGTAGTGTTATTGTAGCCATTTTGGTCCCGGGATATTAGAGAGACAAGGTAGGTGAGGTAATTTCTTTTATTGAACCCGACTTCTGTTTGTGAGGCAGACGAGCTTTCGACCTTACACAGAGCTCTTCAGGTCTGGAAAAGGTACTCGGAGCGTCACAGCTAAATACAAGGTGGACCAGATTGTTTAACATAAGTAGTTAACATGTATTTCTAGGGACCATTCAAAGTGAAGTGGCCCATTAATACCCCTCCACTCATAGGCGGGAAAGGATGAAATAAATCTTTCCTGACCCCTCTTTCGGCCTTCAAACAAACCCCCAACCTCTCAAAGCTCATCATCAGAAGCAAGCTCCTCATACAACAGGACACCAACTCAAAGCGGCACCAGACCCACCCTGCCAGAATAGCAGATGCAAAACCTGCAGACATTTCTCCACAGCTACAATGATCAACACCCCCCACCCTACACCTTTCAAAATCCCTGGGTCCTATAAATGCCTATCGCAACATGTGGTGTACCTCATCCAGTGCACTAAATGCCCCAACAGCAATTACTGTGTGAAACCCCACAATCACTACTCTCTTGAATGAACTCACACAGGAAAATTATAAAAAAACCAAAACACCCTATCACATGGGGGTGAACACTTTCACAAAAAGAAAAGGAGTACTTGTGGCACCTTAGAGACTAACCAATTTATTTGAGCATAAGCTTTCGTGAGCTACAGCTCACTTCATCGGATGCATCGATGAAGTGAGCTGTAGCTCACGAAAGCTTATGCTCAAATAAATTGGTTAGTCTCTAAGGTGCCACTTCATCGGATGCATCCGATGAAGTGAGCTGTAGCTCACGAAAGCTTATGCTCAGATAAATTGGTTAGTCTCTAAGGTGCCTCAAGTCCTCCTTTTCTTTTTATGGATACAGACTAACTCGGCTGCTACTCTGAAACTTTTCACAAAGCGATCACTCTCTATCTGACCTGTCAGTCCTCATCCTCACAGAAAACTTGAGCGACACTTTCAATAGTTGAGGATGGGAGCTTACATTCACAGCTCTGCTAGACACTAAAAATCATGGACCAAACAGAGACACTGGATTTATGGCTTATTACAAGAATCTATGACCCACTAACAACCCCACGCCTCTCCCCCAGCTGCCTTTTCCTCCCCTTCCTTTCCTGCCTATAATGGGAGGGGTGTTAACGGGCCACTTCACCTTGAATAGTCCCTTGAAATATGTGTTAGCTACTTAAGCTAAACTCTCTCTTCCACCTTGTATTTAGCTGTGACACTGAGTTTCCCAGACCTGAAGAAGAGTTCTGTGTCTGTTCGAAAGCTTGTCTCTCTCACCAACAGAAGTTGGTCCAGTGTAAGATATTACCTCACGCATCTTGTCTCTTTATTTTTAATGACATTTTTATATTGCTAAAAGCCCTAGTACAGATGCAGTTATGTTGGCAAAAATCCTTTTGCTGGTATAGCTTATTGCATTTGGGGAACTGGTATAAGCTATACCAGTAAAAACACTCTTTTGCCCCTGTAAGCTGCATCTACACTAGCAGGGTTTGCTGGTAAAGCTGTAATAGCAGAGGTATACTGGCAAACCTTTTCTCTTGTAGACTAGGTCTAAATGTGGATGGAGGTGTCTGACTTTAGACAAAGAAGGCCGGATCCCTGGCTGGTGACAATAGGTATAGCTCTTTTGCAGTCAATGGAGTTATTCCAGTTTACACTAGCTGATTAACTGGCCCCTACCAAGTTTGAGCAGGTCAGCATAAGTGATTCACCAAAGGTTAAACCATTAGAGAGTGGCAAAATTAAGAATCGAACCAAAGCATCCTTGTTCCCAGTCCCCTACTTTAATCACTACGTAAGTCTCTCAATAGAGGCCACATTGCAGTCCCTTGCTATCTCACCCATGTTTCCAAGTGAGCTACTAGAGATCTGAAACGAGAGCACCATCTCTAGAGCCCTGCGTGGATATAAAATTTGTAGCTGCATCCGATCCGCAAACATGGTACGTGGATATCCGCAGATATAAAGCATCGGGTATCCACAGATTTGCAGGGCTCTAGATATAAAATTTGGATCCGCATCCATCCACAATCCGTAAACGTGGTCCGTGGATATAAAGCGGATATCTGCAAATTTGCAGGACTCTAACCATCTCATGCTTCCTAATAGGTGTCTTCACACAATATGCCCTCTAATATAGTGGGGAACTGGTGAGAGAAATTCTGCCCTGATGTACACCTTTGCAACCTAAGTTTTCCCTGACTGAGGGCAAATTTTTTTCCTGAATACATAAACAGATTAGACAACATGTGTGTTTTATAAGAACAGTACTACTGGCTTTCAGCATGGTTTTATTTAATGAAAGTTAACATGATCTATGGTAATTGTTTATGCAGTTATGAGTCTTTGTTGATGTAAGCATGCAGCCATGAACCCCTTTGTAGCACATGGTTTTAATTTTTACTTTGTTACTTGCATGAACTGACACTCTTGGCCAAATAAAATATTTTTAAAAATGGATTGATTAATGAACATTCCCTGATTTACAACAAGGCTGATTTGTAGCGAATTAATGAAGAATAATGACATTTACCCTACATGACCGACTTAGACTTTCATTTCTGGGAGCTTGCTACTGTGACAGGTGATAGAAGATAGCAAAACCATTGCACTGAAAAAGCAAGGCAAAATTCCAGATTTGTTCCACAGAAATCCAGGAATGGGAATACATTTACTATCTACTATTTTATTTGTGCAGCCCTGACTTTCAGATTACTACAGTGTGTATAAGTAATCTGCTTTAGAAACAGTCATTCTAATACTCTTGATACTATTTATTCTGGAGTGTCTCACTGAAGTAGGTGAACTTCATCTGGCTTTTAAAGAAATCTCCCTAACTCAGGTGTTCTTCCCAAAATGATCTCTTAGTAAGTTGGCACTGCCAGTGCGTGCACGTGTGTGTCTTCATGTAAGCTGGGGGGGATGGACTGGGTTGAATGATCTTCAGAAAAGTAATGTATGCTGAATGGGGGAGCAACAGGACAAATACCATTCTAATAGTTTTCTGGCCTGTACCCTCTGCAGACATGACATTTGTGGAAATGTAATTAAATTAATAAAGATGAATTTTACAGTAGTAAGGACAGCAAAAATACAGAACAGAGCAATAAAAAAAAAGGAAACCATCAAATAAGACCATCTGGAGTAAGATTAGGGTGAATAAGCAAGTAATTATTAATTACACATTAGTTTCTGTTGAGGTATTCAATATGTAAGAATCTCAGCAGCTTAGCCATATGAAAATTGTGTTGCTATGAACCTTGTTTTTTAACAGTGGTTGAGATTTGTCTTTATCTGTATGGGGGTGGATTCCGTGCATGTGAGTGGTGGCAAATTAGAAACTCTTTGTGCACCAAGTACAGTTAGCACAGGCAGTGGTAGGGCAAGCTCTCTACACACATTATCTTTCATAATGACCAGAGTAGCAGCCGTGTTGGTCTGTATCCGCAAAAAGAACAGGAGGACTTGTGGCACCTTAGAGACTAACCAATTTATTTGAGCATAAGCTTTCGTGAGCTACAGCATCCGATGCAGTGAGCTGTAGCTCACGAAAGCTTATGCTCAAATAAATTGGTTAGTCTCTAAGGTGTCACAAGTCCTCCTTTTCTTTTTACGTATTACCTTGTTAATGTGTCTCAACCTTGATCTGGAAAAAGCACCTCACTCGCAGGCTACCAGCCCATTCCTATTCTCTACAGACTGCCCATCAGGGTACAAATTAGAGCAAATGATGATTGCTTTTGTGATGCTTGCACTTGTCCACTAAGAATTGGACTGACACCAGTAACTCATTTCACAAGAGCGGCTGAACACCTGCCAGATAGCAAAGATTTTCTGTCGCTACCAGTTGGGTTGGATTCAAACCAGTGACCTAGAGCTAAAAAGCTTTGCAGGCCATTATCAATTCCTTGAGTGATATAGTCCCCAAATGAGTTTACAGGAGACCCATTTAAATCTCCTCCCTCCCCTTATTGAAATCTTACTAAATTATGTGAACATTTTTTGGCCTGAGCTTTGGGCTTGAATTCTCATGTCATTTCTGCTCTGTCTAATGGCAGCAGGTTGGAAACACCATGAGAATCGCACTTACATGATCTTGCCCTTTTGCTTCCTGTCCTATCTCAAACCAAGTAGTATAGAAGCCTATGTTTATATGTTTATATATCAAATTTCAGTGGACATCCATACTTCAGGAGGATTTTGCACAGCGCTTCCCTGTTGATGGAGTTAAAGGCTTTGTCAGGTCAATGAACTCCATGTATACTGGTCTGTGTTTGATACATTTTTTCTTGTAGCTGGCGAGCAGTTAAGCTTATGTCAGTAGTGCCTCTAGACAGTCTAAATCCACATTGAGATTCAGGAGGAATGTCTTCGGAAAAGGGGAAGAAGATGGTTCAGGAGAAATCTGGTAGGACCTTTCCTGAAGTTGCTAGCAGATAGATTCCTCTATAATTTCCACAGTAGGATTTATCTCATTTCTTAAAGATCATCACAATCATAGTATCTCTAAATTAATCTGGAATTTTCTCATGGTTTCAGATTTTCAAAATAAGTGTATAGCTGTAAGGTGAGTTCTTTGCCCCCCCCACCGCTTAGAGATTACTATAGGGATTCAATCAACTCCAGATGCCTTGTTGCTCTTCATCTGTTTTAAAAGCACACTTCTTCCAGGGTTGGAAGTATTTCAAGTTCATCTCTGATCGGGTGTTATCGGATGAAGCTGAATACCCTGTCATCAATAGCAGAGTCCTGATTGAGGAGATCTTCAAAATGGTCCTTCCAGTGTGTGATGACAACTTCCATTTCATTGATCAACTCATCTCCATCCACTGATCTCAGGGAGGTTGGCCCCCAGATGCATGGGCCATAAATGGTTCTAACAGCATTAAAGAAGTCATGCATATCATGGGTTTCAGCAAAGAGTTGAAGCTTATTTGACTTGTCCAGCCACCACCTGTTCCTCATGTTGTGAGTTATTTTTTGGACCTCTACCTTTGCTTGTTGGTGATCTGACTTTCCCATATCTTGGAAGCCACCTCTCACAGACAGCTGACATTGATGAAGAAATTCAGTGCCAGCTCAGATGTGCTAGCTGAGCTTTTGGTTGTCTGATAAAAGAGAATATTTGAAGATTGTGACATCAGAATTAAAACTAAACTTATGGTTTACACAGCTGTTGTGATCCCCACCCTATGGTTGGGGGCTGAAAGGTGGACAACATATATGAGACATCTTAAGGCTCTGGAGAAGTATCATCAACACTGTATGCGTAAGATTCTTCAAATTAAATGGACTGATAGACACACTAACATCAGCATCCTCTCGCAAGTCGATATCATGAGCATTGATGCGATGATTATCTATCATCAACTTCACTGGGCAGGTCTTGTTGTTTGGATGCCTGTTTCCAGACTGCCAAAACAAGTTTTCTACTCTCAACTACATCAAGGCAAATGTGCTAGAGGAGGGCAGAAAAAATGTTACAGAGATGTCCTTAAGGGTAATCGGAGGAAATGCAACATTGACATCAACTCGTGGGACTGTATAGTCCAGGACTGACAACAATGGAAGAATTGCTTGAGGCAGAGAACTCAGCACTTTGAGAAACAGATGTGATTACACGAAACGGGAGCGACAGAGCTCACCAAGGGTCAAACCAACATCCCAGGTTCACCCACCCTGCTCGGAAATACATGTCTGCAATGTGGCAGAGTCTGTAGCTCTAGAGAATAGGCCTCGTCAGTCATCAGCGGACTCACAGAAACTTGAAATGGACAATCCATAAAAGACAATCATCCTCAGCTTCGAGGGATCACTGATTTGATTTATATATATATAAACCAAGGTTTTGAACCTTACAGAATGTTCAGACTGAGACAGGCCTGAAGTTAAGTCTGAAATGGTTTCCCTAGCGTGAGTCTGTAATAGAATTAATCAAAAGAGGCTTGATTGTGCTACTTAAGCACAGCCTCTGAATGGCCAAGGGTCTACATGTAGGACTCCATGTTCCTCATCTGTCTCATCCATGAGCAGAACCTCCATTGGTGTCAATGGGAGGTTTGTACAAAGATCAATGGAACAGTCTTGCCTTTATATAGAAATTAATATTTCAGGTGGTGGTATTATTTTTTCCCTACTTTAGTGCCGCATTGATAATCACTCAACTATGCTTCCCTTTAGGATTATTGTTATTTCTGGCTCTTGGTAATATAACACTAGGATATGGGGAAAAACACTTTGTATGGCGCAGATGGAGAGAGAAAAGAGGATAGATGCTTGGGTATGTAGTCAGTATGTTAAATCTAAAATTAGAGATGAACCCACATCACAAAAACCAGTTCTGGGTTTTGAATACCCAGAAAGTGTGCTGGTGTTCAGACTTGGCAGGTTGGTTTGGCCCATTATAAAGATGGGTTCCATTTGCAATACTTGGGTCTGGAACCAGGTTCGGATTTGTGTTCATGACATGGTTATTGTCCCTCAACAACCAGGCATCAATTTTACCATGAAATAATTTAGGTCAATGGCACAGAGCCAGGACTGAGAAATATAGTTCAGTCTGCCAACTTCCGTGTTCCAAAACAGAAAATACTCAAGGAAAAGGTCAGCGTTTCCCAGCACAAGGCAAGTAATTCAGGCCTAACCGGTGCTACAATGAATAATAATAATAATAATTAATAAAAAGACTAAGTTCATGCTATAAACCAAGTCATCACAAATGTAGTCCCAGCAATGGATCTGAGCTACAAATGGAAGAAGGAATGGTAGCATAGAAATTTCAATAAAAGCCTGGCAAAAAACTTAAACATTCAGCCTTGTGGCATTAAAAGAGAGAATCATTGTGGAAGGCCCTGAGCCAGCAGAGTCCTTAAGGATGTGTATAACTTTCTGGGATGCGAATAATGCCATTGTACTGAATGGGACTACTCGTACTTAAAGTTACACATGTACTTGTATGATTTGCTGATTGGGGGCCTAATTTTATTCGTGCAGTAATATACTGCACCATGCTTTTCGTTAAAGGGTTTGAGAGTCGCCATAAGCCAAAGCCCATGGCTGGGAGCAGTGTACAGATGCACCTCCCCAGTGGGAGCTCCTGATGCTGCTGGACCACCCTTGATCAAGGGGAAGAGTGTACTTTACCTACTGGCCAGAGCCAAAGAGGATCAAAGCTATGGTCTCATCTCTACTCTTCTGGAGAGTAGAGAGGTGGCAGCAGCGCCCCCCTCCTTTCCATTGACTAAACACACCCTGGCCCAGAGGGTTAATTGTGGCTTAAGTCCTTAGCCTCTAGTGCACAAGTGCATTGGAATGGAAATTCCTGGAGTGTTGTGCCCCAGGTGTGCAAAATGCGCCTGATCCACCATTGCATTACTCCAGTTTTATGCCACTGATGAGTTACTCTGGGTTAACCCTGGATGAACCCAATGATGAATCAGGCCCAGTGCTTCTAGGTGCTCTGCTAGCCTTTCACAGGGTGCCACCGCTACATTCCCCCACATAGCACCAGGACTGCTGGCTGGTAAGTATTATGGCCTCACTGAGGAGCCTGGCATTAGTAATGGCACTGGCCTGAAGCATCCCTAGCACTCATGGGAACACAGCAACTGACACTGTGCTCAGCCCATACACAGCTGCAGAAAGTGGGGAAGCCTCCTTGTACCCTAACCCTCATCTTGCACAACCACATATGGCTTTAGAAAGGTGGTCAGAATTATTATCCCCCTTTTACAGATGGGGAGCCTGAGGCACATCAAGGTAAAGTGACTTGCCCAAGCTTACCTAGTGGGCTAGTGGCAGAATTGGGAATAGAACCAAGTGGCCTGGGTCCCAGTCCAGTGCTTTATCCGCTAGGCAGCAGTGCCCCCTTTACCCATAAGGAGATTTCCTGTGAAACATCATGGTAGGTAGTGTTAGAGAGAGAGAGACACCGTTTTCACTCTGGCTGGCTGCAGTTATTTGATACACCCTAATAATTTATAATATGCTATATCATAAGATGATCCCATGATACTATTACAGTCAATAACCAACAGTTCCCATATAGTAGTATCCGGAGATACCAGATTTTCCATATACAAAGAGCAGGACGTAACGATGGTATTTTTGCTAGCAAATGTTGCTGTTATTTCACAGCAGATTAAAAAAATAGATGTGGGTGTTCACGGTGAAAAAGTCAACATTTGCCACTGGGGTGTCTCAGACACTGAATTAATTCCTTATACTTGGAAAAGGAAATAACTATGGAATCTCAGATATCTTTGTGTGGATAATGTGAGACGCTCACCAGGAACTTTGCTCTTGATTTTATGGGGAAAGCTCTCGGATATTATGGTGATGGCTGACAATATAAAACCTTTAGATAAAATAGATAGATGTTCACTTTTGAATGGGGACTTTACAGGTATGGGGCTTGATCGAAAGCGCATCAGAATCAATGGGAGTCTTTCCATTGACTTTGATAAGCTTTGAATCAGAAGAACCATGGTGTATTTAGGCCTCAGGAAAGCACTTAATCATGTATGTAACTCTGAGCATAGGAGTATTTCCACTGACATCAGTGGGACAACTCACCTACTTAAGGAGTTGAACTGGGGTCTTCTAAAGTCAGAAAAATACTCCTCTAGGATTATGGATTCATTTGATAATCATGGTCATGCATGCTTCCTCCTGAAACTGCTGACACCAAAGAAAACTGGAGCCCATTTAATCAACACTGATCCTGTATTGGTCACTAGGGTGACCTCAGTGAGGCATTCCCTGCCCCTGAGGGGCTGAATACACCGCCTCCCTCCGTGCTTCTGTCCCAGGGAGCAAGGTACCAGACTTGGCTACATTTTTTGGCATTTCACATTTCCACAGTCGTTTAATTTGCTTCCTTGCATTCTGTAAGCATAACAATGATGTATTTGTATTGTGGCCGTGCCAAGAGGAGCCAGAGATCGGGGGCCCATTGTGCTAGCAGCTGTACACAGATACAAAGAAAGGACTGCAAAGTATTTACATAGATGATGAGACCCAACGAACAGGCATGGGGAGCACAAGGTAACATAAATAATTATGAGCAGTGTAATAAACAGCAATCAGAGCTCGCCAGTTACGTTATAATTTTCTTGTATGTCCAAATTGCAAGAAAAGAAGGAAGAAGTTTGAACCTTTGTTTTCAAATTTGACTTTTCCGCCCTTCCCAGAAAACTACCTCTCTCACTGGAAATGAACAATGCTTCATCAACCTGAAATTTCCAGAGCGGAGGGGGAATAGATCATCCTGGATTATGACTGTGCAAAGCTGAAAACTTTTTCCTCAGTGGCAGGACAAGTTCTGTTTTGGAGAATTGATTCAGGAAAAAAGATTTGCCCCAAAGCCTTTGGATAAAATTTTCTGATGTGTCTAAGTGACTTAGGAGTCTATCAGAGTAACAGCCGTGTTAGTCTGTATTCGCAAAAAGAAAAGGAGTACTTGTGGCACCTTAGAGACTAACCAATTTATTAGAGCATAAGCTTTCGTGAGCTACAGCTCACTTCATCGGATGCATACTGTGGAAAGTGTAGAAGATCTTATTATATACACACAAAGCATGAAAAAATACCTCCTCCCACCCCACTCTCCTGCTGGTAATAGCTTATCTAAAGTGATCACTCTCCTTACAATGTGTATGATAATCAAGTTGGGCCATTTCCAGCACAAATCCAGGTTTTCTCACCCCCCCCCCCCACACACACAAACTCACTCTCCTGCTGGTAATAGCTTATCTAAAGTGACCACTCTCCTTACAATGTGTATGATAATCAAGGTGGGCCATTTCCAACACAAATCCAGGTTTTCTCACCCCCCCCCCCCACAAACTCACTCTCCTGCTGGTAATAGCTTATCCAAAGTGACCACTCTCCTTACATTGTGTATGATAATCAAGGTGGGCCATTTCCAGCACAAATCCAGGGTTTAACAAGAACGTCTGGGGTGGGGGGGGGGTAGGAAAAAACAAGGGGAAATAGGCTACCTTGCATAATGACTAAGCCACTCCCAGTCTCTATTCAAGCCTAAGTTAATTGTATCCAATTTGCAAATGAATTCCAATTCAGCAGTTTCTCGCTGGAGTCTGGATTTGAAGTTTTTTTGTTGTAAAATAGCGACTTTCATGTCTGTAATCGCGTGACCAGAGAGATTGAAGTGTTCTCCAACTGGTTTATGAATGTTATAATTCTTGACGTCTGATTTGTGTCCATTTACTCTTTTACGTACAGACTGTCCAGTTTGACCAATGTACATGGCAGAGGGGCATTGCTGGCACATGATGGCATATATCACATTGGTGGATGTGCAGGTGAACGAGCCTCTGATAGTGTGGCTGATGTTATTAGGCCCTGTGATGGTGTCCCCTGAATAGATATGTGGGCACAGTTGGCAACAGGCTTTGTTGCAATGATAGGTTTCTGCGTTAGTGGTTCTGTTGTGTGGTATGTGGTTGCTGGTGAGTATTTGCTTCAGGTTGGGGGGCTGTCTGTAGGCAAGGACTGGCCTGTCTCCCAAGATTTGTGAGAGTGTTGGGTCATCCTTCAGGATAGGTTGTCGATCCTTAATAATGCGTTGGAAGGGTTTTAGTTGGGGGCTGAAGGTGACGGCTAGTGGCGTTCTGTTATTTTCTTTGTTAGGCCTGTCCTGTAATAGGTGACTTCTGGGAACTCTTCTGGCTCTATCAATCTGTTTCTTCACTTCCGCAGGTGGGTATTGTAGTTGTAAGAATGCTTGATAGAGATCTTGTAGGTGTCTGTCTCTGTCTGAGGGGTTGGAGCAAATGCACTCCAGCGAGAAACTGCTGAATTGGAATTCATTTGCAAATTGGATACAATTAACTTAGGCTTGAATAGAGACTGGGAGTGGCTTAGTCATTATGCAAGGTAGCCTATTTCCCCTTGTTTTTTCCTACCTCCCCCCCCCGACATTCTTGTTAAACCCTGGATTTGTGCTGGAAATGGCCCACCTTGATTATCATACACAATGTAAGGAGAGTGATCACTTTGGATAAGCTATTACCAGCAGGAGAGTGAGTTTGTGTGTGTTGGGGGCGGGGTGAGAAAACCTGGAATTGTGCTGGAAATGGCCCAACTGGATTATCATACACATTGTAAGGAGAGTGATCACTTTAGATAAGCTATTACCAGCAGGAGAGTGGGGTGGGAGGAGGTATTTTTTCATGCTTTGTGTGTATATAATAAGATCTTCTACACTTTCCACAGTATGCATCCGATGAAGTGAGCTGTAGCTCACGAAAGCTTATGCTCTAATAAATTGGTTAGTCTCTAAGGTGCCACAAGTACTCCTTTTCTTTTTAGGAGTCTATGTTCCATTTTTAAAAGCGCCTGCCATTTGGGTACATAATTCCTCTTGACTTTCACTGGCATCCAGGTTCTTAAGTCACTTCGGTGCTTTGACGTGGAACTGGTCAAAAATGGTGTGGGAGGGAGGGGTGCCTGCGAACATTCTGATTTTGGAAGGAGGGCTGGAATTTGAATGCTGAAAAATTCTAGATGAAAACCAAAATATTTTGGCTGAATTTTCTAAGGACATTTTTTCAACCAGCCCCACTCCTCAGTCACTTAGGGTCAAATTTAGTTGATGATTTATTTGGGGATTGGTCCTGCTTTGAGCAGGGGGTTGGACTAGATGACCTCCTGAGGTCCCTTCCAACCCTGAGATTCTATGATTTGTAAAGGTATTTAAGCACCTAACTCAAGCCCTTAAGCAGTTTCTGAAATCTTCAGCCCATCTGCCTTACATCTTTAAACTTCTTGCCAGTTATAGGACTAGATACGTTCTATTTAGTAGGACTACGTCTTGGCCCATCTGGATGTGATTCTGGGTTACATGTGTAGAAAGGAGGAGAAGGGGCTACAGCAGCTGTTCCATGGTGAATTCAGACAAAGGGCCTGAGCCAAAGCCCATAGAGGTCACTGGAAAGATTACCACTGGCTTCTCAAGGTCCCTTCCAGTCCTATGATTCAATGGGCTGTAGATTAGGTCCTAGTTTCCATCAACCTGATTAACCTATATTTTTTTACACCAGAAAGACACAAATGCAGATAGGAGCTCATGGGGTGGAGCCAAAAGTGTGGGCCTTTATAGCCATTTCCTCTATTCACCCCTTCGTCTCTGGAGCTCTGGGTCACAGCAGAATTGTAAACCCAGAAGCTGCTGCTGGGAGAAGTTGGACAGTGCCATGAGGGGAAAGAAGCTCTCCCATGGCTGTAGGTGAAGACAACCACAAATAAGGCAAATGCTGCAGAGGAATAATGCCCAGCTAGAAAAACTCGCACTTCCTTTGCAAAACCCTGGTGGAGTTTCCCAAAATCAACGTTCGTGCAATACACATTATCCCAGAAAGTGTGCCTTGCTCGCTCCCTACTTGCACCAGCTGGATGCTGAGGGACGCTACTTTACCAGCTGATGATCTGCTCTCAATTTGCCTCTTTTTCCTTCTTTCCCTGTCCTCTTTGTTTCCAAATGCTACACCCAAGACTGGGGAAGATACCACACACAAGGAAAGAGCTTGCTGCTTCTATAGTCTACATGTACCGTGGAGGGAGAGCATCAAAAGGGATGCATGTCTTGCTAAAGGCAGACATCGAGGTTGTTAGAACACCGGAGGAAGAGCAGGAAAAGTAGATGAAGTGAGAAAGAGTGAAGGAAAGAAATGCTAGGAGAGGAGAGAGAGTAGAAGAAAATCCAGGGAAATTAAAGCCCAAACCTCTGGTGCTTCAGAGGAAGTAGGAAGGAAACCTAGACCTCATCCACTTGCTTACTGTATTTTTGCCTAGGAGACTTTCAGAGTAGACATGGGTGCATAGATGGATTTTACTGGGTAGGGTCCTTGTACACCACCTATAGACACGTGATGAGAGCAACCTCACGGCATGGGGAATTAATAATGGATCCTCAAAGCAGCTGTAAGCTCCCCCTGGGACGATGGCACAGAGGTCTTCACCAACAAGCTTTGAGCAAGTGCTACCAGCTTATGCAGACCCACAGTAACACCCAGTGCAGGTGAGGGAGGAGGCATGCTTAGGATGTATCTATGCCCTGGCTGTTCCCCAATGATCTCGTCTGCGGGAGGGCTGTTCCCCCTAGGACAGGGTGCCCTTGGTCCCTGCTTCAGCCTCAGTGATGGCATAGGGAAGTAGTCCCACAACCAGCCACTGAGGTCACTTTTCCCCAGGTCCCCAGCCAAAGGATAACTCCAGTTCAGATTGCTGCTAGCTCTGTCCCTTTTTGGAGGTAACACGCTTGCTGGCAGGACTCCTTCCTGCTGTGATGCTCCAGAAATCTCAACACGGCGGTGAGGCAGCTGGCGTGCCGCGACCACTGGTTTTCCTGCTGACCACTATCGTTTCATTGCTCCGCGTGCTCCTCCAAGTCTGTTGTTGTGTCTGTCGGTTGTCTACAGCCTTACGCTTGGACTCTACGGGTCTGTCTACGTGCCAATTTAAAAACCCGCAGCTGGCCCATGCCAGCTGACTTGGGCTGGTTAATTGAGGTCGACGTTCAGGCTCAAGCTGCCTCCAGAGGTCTGCGACCCTCCCACTTTTCAGAGCCCTTGAGCTCAAGTCCCAGGAGGCCGACTCAGTAGGCATGGGCGAGCCATGGGTTTTTAATTGCAGTGTAGACATACCTAAGCTCTTTGGGGCACAACCTGTCTTTTCCTTATGTGTTTGTACAGCACCTTGCACAGTGGAGTCCTGGCTTCTAGATGCTACCATGATAGGGGGGTGAGGGGGTGAGAGAACCTGGATTTGTGCAGGAAATGGCCCACCTTGATTATCATACACACTGTGAAGAGAGTGGTCACTTTGGATGGGCTATTACCAGCAGGAGAGTGAGTTTGTGTGCGGGGGGGCGGAGGGTGAGAAAACCTGGATTTGTGCTGGAAATGGCCCAACTTGATGATCACTTTAGATAAGCTATTACCAGCCAGAGAGTGGGCTGGGAGGAGGTATTGTTTCATGGTCTCTGTGTGTATATAATGTCTTCTGCAGTTTCCACAGTATGCATCCGATGAAGTGGGCTGTAGCTCACGAAAGCTTATGCTCAAATAAATTGGTTAGTCTCTAAGGTGCCACAAGTACTCCTTTTCTTTTTGCGAATACAGACTAACATGGCTGTTACTCTGAAACCTAACAAATAACTGCAATTATGCTCACTTTGGCTTGCCTCCTTCTTCTTTTTTTTCCTATTCTTTCCAGTTTAACCCACTTAGTGAGGCCAGAACTGGAGCTCAAGTCTCGCTAAGGTTACTCATTGGTATTGGTTACTAGACTAGTGTTGCAGTCCCTGGGATCGGAGGATATGGATTGAAAGGCCCATTCAAACAAGGTGTGCAGTAATGGGTAATGCTGTGTGTTCACATCACATAACTCCTTCAATCTCAACTTCTCAAAGTGCTCCACAGGCACTGATGAATTCTCCCTACAGGGTAAGCAGTGTTATCAGTTCTAATTTTCAGCAGGGGAAACTGAGGCATGGAGCCGTTAAATGATTTTTCCCAAGGTCGCACGGCAAGTCAGTGGTGCAGCTGGGAAGAAGGCCAAGAGCTCCTGGCCCCCAGCCTAGCATCCCAATCATTGGATGTAGCTTCTTACTTAAGCGTAGATGTAACACAGGAGTATTTCCTCCCAGGTGTCATTTCTGTATTGCCATCTTTAAGAGACCTTTCTCCCGCTCTACCCCTCAGGGAAATGCTTTTTCAGGAGCATTGGAATGGAGCAATGCAGACATCCAGTGGCTGCTTAGGTTAATGGCAGGTGTGTGAGTGAATGTTCCCCTAGCTGGAAGCCCAGCTGATGTGGTGTAGTGGGTTCTACACTAAATCTAGTTACAGTTTCACAATCCCAGCCGCCCAGCAAGGTTGGAATCGCAAACCTCTGATGTAAAACATTGCTGCCCCATAACAATGTGTATGAAACCTGCCTTCTAAAGCTGGTTACCTGGGTTGCTCCTGTTCCATGGGATGCAATCACACGCAGATGCAGAGCATAGGTTGATGAAGAGGTTTCAAGGTCAAGCAAACAAACACCACACAGCTCGTGGTGATTTCTCCTGAAAGCTGGGAACCAATGGACCAGATGCGCTAGGCCTTTCGTCTGCAGATTCACAGTCACAAGTGATACCAGTGACCTTTGAGGGCTCCATTTAAAAAACCCCAAAGAGTGCACTATTTTCCCAGAGACGGTCACTGGAAACTACAGTCTCTCTTTGTGCTTCACTCATTTTCGGTTTGGCTGGCCCTGCCACTGAGATACAGGCAAATGAGAAGAGAAAAGAATACTTCGCCAAGGAGGCTGGCAAATGCAAACTGTTATGTTATGCTGTCAAGCTCAAAGTGTGACTAGCACTGCACCTGGAGAGGGGCGACAGAAAGGCTGCATTCATGACCAATCTCGTGTGTGTGGGAAGCAGGCTAATGTGCAGGGGGTTTGCCATGTCAAGAGTATGATTCAGGAGCCCTTCCTTACTTTGGATTAATCACATAAAAGAGAGGCTATGAGTAAAATATCCTGTTTGCAAGAATGTCCTGTTTGCTGGCTGTGCATTTTGATTTTAGCAGAGCATAGCTGCTGAAAGGTCTGAGACATCTGGGAATGAATCATCACATCCAGAACTGGAGCAATTAACGACATTGAGACCAGCGAAAGACCTTGAAAGGTGTCTAACTGAGCGGATTTCAACTGTGCCAGGAAACAATGTGAATCTGACAAGAATTCCACAACTAATTTCTGCGTTGACCTAGTGGGACATCATTTGCTAACACGTACAGATTATCCGAGATAACCAACACAGTTCGGACAGCATCCACCAAAGGCACGCATGTTTAGCTAACTACGTGAAAAGTAAAGGATGTAGTTAAAGGAGAGTCTTTCCTGATGCCCATTGTTAAAGCTGTGACCATTTAAACATAAAAAAGAATTTTTTGGCAAGGTCAAGGCTGCACGTTTCTTGGGAACGTAAAGTTCAACATTCTGCCCCGGCAGTCCCAGTAGTCTTGAACCACTGTGTTTCATTATTTTTAAACAAACACACATTTACCGGAGGACAAATTTAGAAATATAATAAGGGAAGAAGTGTCAAATCCAAATATACTTGTATTAAAAAATGCACGCTAATTATGTTCCAGGTAGGTGTGCGAACTTAATTTCCTTAGAAAAAAGAGAGAACATTTCCTTCTAAATGCTAAAAATAAAAAAGCTCTTGAACTTCCAAATTCCTAGTTAAAAGGTGTTTGTTTGTTTTTTTGCAAGAATAACAATATTTTTTTTAAACTTCAGCCTTTATAATAGGGAATCACATTATAACTATTACAATTCTTGCTTTCAGTAGGATTGAAAACCAGCTGGACAGATTGAGGCTTGTGAAAGTCACGATTAAGCTAGTATTTGTTTGATAATAAATAATCTGCTGTGAGTCTCTGAACTTTTCCAACATATACATTATTTTCCCCAAAAAGCAGTATTTAAACTAAACAATAAAATAATTTGCAATCTTCAGGATAGAAGGATTAACCCAGTAAGCTAAAACCCAGATTTCTGATGCCTTTGCCCACAATGAATACCTTACTCCATGACTGCTTCTATTGAAGGAGCTTCTCAACATGAATAGGAGTGTCAGAGTGTCACACTGAAGCCTTAATTCTTTCCAACCTTGTCCTCGCCTTGCAATCCACACAACAAAGATTTCTGTTAGCTCCCAGGCTGCTATTTTAATGTGTAAAACAGTAGCACCTAGAGACCTTAATTGGGATTAGGGCCTCATTGTGCTAGGCACTGTACACACACAGTCACAGAGAATCCCTGGCCCAAAGAGTTTACAGTCTTAATAGACAAGACAGAGGAAGGAAACCAAGGCCCAAAGTGGTGAAGAGACTTGCCCAAAGTCACACAGGAGGTCGGGGCAGAGCCCAGGTCTGACTCCCAGTCTGGTGCTTTGTCCACTGGACCATACTGCCTTTCAGTTAGGTCTGAATCATTCTGTCCTTACTGGAGAAGATCATAAGGAAATGCCGACTCCACAAGCAGTTTTCTATGAGAAATTGGAGTTTGGCTTTGACAGAAGCTGGAGGCTCTCAGGAGGAAATCAAATTATGGAGCAACTTGAGAAACTGGAGCGCAGTAAATCACCAGCAACGGAGATGATTCATTGGCACGCTCTGCAGAAAATTAAGTATGCAATGGCAGAGGTACAGTGCTGATGACAATATGCAGTATTGGTTGCAGAAGGCTCCTGATTAACGAAACCAGGACAGTTTTGGTCCTGCAGCACTGGATATCTGGGAGCATTGCAGAGAGATTTGCTCTGCGTGAGCTTTCTGCATGGCAGTGTGCAAGGGGCTGGCATGGGCAGTCTAGGTCAAGGGGATCTACCATTGCATAGGTTCCTCTGTCGCCTTCCATGAAGCATAAGGATGCCGGCAAAACAGTGGGAGGGGCATGTACCCACTGGGCTGAGCTGCTAATGTAGCCTTGGGAGAGAATTTCCCACCATGCATCTGCCCAGAGCATAGCCAGCTACTCAGGCCAGGTGATGCTGTCTGGATTTTGGCCTATATTATTAAAATAAAAAAGCCCGGACCAGAGTTTCTACTGTGCTGAGATGTGCTTATTAGAGAGGAGGGTGGGGGAGGTGTCAGTGAGTCTGATTCTTTGGGGTGATCTGTGCCAGCCCAGTTTGTTTTAACTTACAGTAGCTGGTTATAGCCCCTAAGGGACCAGACATTGGCTGAGAGTTGCCAGTGCAAAGCTGTGCTCTCTTCCTGCTCCACCTCCTCCTTACCTTGCTCTTGCCCTTTGCTCTGGTTGGGGAAGCAGCTGGTGTACGAGCTGGGTGTGCTGGTTTTACATCAGCACCAGAGGAATTCCTGGCTTCTCTGGGCCAGCTGAGCAACACAAATGAGTCAGTCTGGAAGGGATCAGCAGTGAATTACCAGAAGACTGGAAAGTGACTAAGATGGTACCTGTTTGTGGGAAATCTTGGGGATCGCAACACAGGCAGGTGACCTTCATCTCAACTCCATTTGCAGCTGACTTTGGGCCCAGCTAAAGCTGGAATAGCACAGCCCCAGGATCTATATCAGCAGAGCTGGTCTCAATTTGTCCAGCTAGACATTTTTTCAAAGGGAAACGGCTTTGGAATGGCACAGAAATTTTCATGAACTAATTTCCGTTCCTGTCAAAAATATGTGTTTTTTTGTCAAAGACACACACGCGCACACACCCCCAAAAAAACCCCAACCCCCAAAACGTCAGCTGCCAGGAACCACCACCACCACCACCAAAAAAAAAAAAAAAGAATTCAGAAAAAAATGAATAATTTTCCAGCCAGCTGCAGGGTAACCTGCAGGGTCAAACCAACACAGCTGCTCTAAAGGTAACTCACTGACCTATTTGAGTCCTCTGAAAAGTTAGCGAATGAGTAGACACACACAGCTCACGTCAGTTCTCAGATTGCTTCCGACAGGGTCCCTCATACAAGATCATTAAGGAACACAAAATTGGTTCATGTGGAAAGCCTTGTCCTGGATTGAAAACTGGCCGAGCACTGGGAAACAGAGTCCCAGTTCATGGCAGCTCCTCCCAGTGGAGAAAGGCTAATAGTGGAATGTGCTCTGGGGTCAATCCCAGGTGTGGCAGTTTAATATATTTTATTAATGATTTGAAAGAGGATGTGGAGAGCAAGTCGGTGAAGTTTTCTGTTGGCACTAAGTTGTTTCAGTTAGTGAAAGTTATGGAAGAAACCGGTGGTGAAATACTCCAGATGGATTTGAATCCATGGGGGTGGGGACCATGAGGGCTACATTTCACTGCTGAAGTGAGTACAATGCAGTGATGTCATTAAAAAGTGTTGCTTTAAAAAAACAGGAAGCAGCCAGGAAATTGTAACCTGAAGCCGAGTTAGGGCAGCAAACACTACAGATGCCCTTGCTGCAAACCCCTTGGGAATGCCCAGACTTTCGTTTCACCAGATGTTGATAACACAGCATAAGGATGCTGGCAAAACTAGCCAGAATGTGGGATCCTTTGAGGGCGTATGTGTGGTGTGGAGCAACAAACACAGTGCAAAGACCCTGAGTCAAAGCCCATGGGACTCAACAGGAGTGTTCCCCTTGACTTCAATGGGCTATGGACCAAGCCCCAAGATATTACTAGAGATGACTCTATTGCTCTCAGGAGCACATAGCCTACCTTAGTGTGTGTCTTTATTGCAGAGCTAGCCTGGGCTGTTACTCAGGTGTTGCTTAGACCCCCCTCTCCCATCCAGGGGTGCTGGAACAATCTGTATAGTGGAGGTGCTGAGAGTCATTGCACCAAACTGTAAAGCCTGTATATGGCGGAATCCACTTCAAGCCAGGGGATGCGGCAGAACCCCTAGTTCCAGCACCTATGCTCCATCCACCCGAAACCCTCTCCTCTGAGTATGGGGGTGCTTTCAAGCCAGGCGAGCAGGCCCAGCTGGAGGTACAGGCTGGTGCTTGGCTGCTGCTTTCAGTCGGGCTGGTCACTTTGCCGTCAGGCCACAGGCTTAGCCACTCAAGGGAGCAGAAGGACAGGCACGTTTCCCCACCATTAGCTGTGAAAGAATTCAGAGCAGTTCCTGGTTCTTAGTGCTGTGGTGAACTGAGCAGCCTGTGCTATGAAGTCTTTTGCAGGTGAACTGGGGGAGGACTGACTTGTCCCTTCCAAGCATTGGAGGGTTAGCGGCTCTGGAGTTGCACTCAGTTGAGTTTCAGCCCCCCCTTGGGCCAGCCCATGTGAGTTAAAAGCACTATTACACTCAAGTTCAGGGATTTGGTGTGTGTGGATGGGACTCACGATAGAGGCAACACTCAAGTTAACTTTATGGTGAAGACAAGCCCTTATCAGGAAATTTACGAAGGTTTTCCAAATCCCAAAGGATGCATTGGAAACTGATCACTTCTCCTTTTTCCACCCTATATGAGAACAAGGTGTCACTCTGTTAAATTATCAGCCAATTCATCCCCCCAAAAAGTTACATTTTGCTAATTCATATTAATGAAGGAAAACCACTGTAAAGCTGTGAATTCAGTGAATGAGCACATAAGCAAGCAAACAGGGAAAAAAGCAAGGAGGTAATGCATTAGCAATACCTGGACTTTAGTTTGAGTGTTTGATGTCCAGACTTTGTGTTATGCTAGTAAGTGTCCTGCAGCATGTTTTGAAATAGCCACGAAGCCTTAGTAACATGAGAGCTCCCTGCAACAATCTGTTAAATCTTAGTTGAGAAGTGGGACAAGACCACTGGTTTTGGTGTGTGAATTACGAGGTGTGTGGATTAGCAAGGGGAATATTAACGAGGCTCCACTGTACCACTTCACACAGTGAATTTGTTATCCTGTCGGTTTCACTGCTGCAGGAGGTCATGGAGTCAAAAAGCGGCAACTGGATTTAGAAAGGGGATGGATGATTTCACTAATGATATCGTTGTAATTCTGAATCGAAATTTAAGAGAATTTCATGTTTCAGGCACTGAATTAATTGCCTCGAGTGGTCAGGAAGATATATTTTTCCTACCCCAGAAGCAGCACTGCCAAATTGACTCGATACTTTAGGGCATTTTCATCAGGACAAACTTGATGAACAAATGGATTGAAAGCTTCAAAGATTGGTGCCTAAAGTCCGGCCCCAAACTCCATATGATCTGTTTAGGTATGGCAAATGTCTGGGAACACCTGGAAGGTTGAAGCACGCTCGTGAATCCTGCAGCATCTTTTCCTGTGTTAGCAGTAAATATTCTTGAAGGGTGGGGTTAGCTACAAAGGCTTGACCACGTTGTGAATGAGTGGGTATTCAATTCGTATCTAATGATGTGGAGTTGACCTGGTAAACAGGTCATGCGGAGATTTATCTGAACTATCAGGAGCAAGCTTTAGAATCCATGCCAAGCATGGCTGTGGGGGAAAGAGAAAATTATTTGCCTTTCAATTAAAGCATCTTTATTTCATCTTCCAACAGTGATTCGTGAACTTGAACTCCCCACATCCTTTGCATCCCACCTCCAGTACTGATTTCCATATGTGGTGCCCCTGGCCTGGAAGTCCATTTGTGTGCGGGGTTGGGTTTTTTTTTGCTCCAGGGAAATCATATGGCTCTCATGGTTAATTTATTGTTCCTTTTCACAGTGTGATACTATCTGCTTCCAGATGTCTTTTTATGTCAGCGTCTGTGATCCAGGCCAATCTGTGACTGACATCTGAGTTCTTCGCACACAGAAAGGGGGAGAAAACAGTAATCACGGGTTGTTCAGAAGAACTAGGAGCTCTGTCATGTGGTTGCATTTGTTGTTCAACAATTACATTTCTTCACTGAAGAAGATACCCTAATCATGGGTTTGACATCAACAGTTAAGTAGAACATATTGGGGAATCACTGGGGAAAGAGCAGCACACAATTCCACAGGTGGGTCACTAAGTGTAGGTTAGAAAAATGCCAGCACTGCCCTGACCGTCAAAGACAAACAATGGGAAACACAAGCTGAATCCAAACTACGAAAGCCCACAGTTAGGAGCCGAAGTTCTTCAGGCTTCCTCTAAAAGAACGCCAACCATTTTGTGGCTCCTCCGAATCCCTCAAAATGGTGGCTCAGAAGACAACTGCCACACCAGCGTGCCTGGAGGAGCATCCTCTAATAACTGTTGTCACTGTAGCTTTATATAACACTGGCAATGCCTGAATCCCAGTTCTGGTACTTGGAATCCCACCATCGCTGAAATATTCAGGGAAGTCCTGTGGCCCGTGTTATGCAGTGGGCCCCTTCTGGCTTGTAACTGATGAAAGAATGAACATTATAGGAGACCCAACAATACAGAGGCTATTGATTTGTAGTGTGTTTTGGGTTTTACTGGGGCCTTTTCACATCATGAAACAGCTATGCTGAATGCATAGGAAATGCTGGCTGGATCCTCAGCTGGTGAAGTCAACTGGACGATGCCCGTTTACATCAGCTGAAGATCAGACCTGATATTTCTTACCAAACAGCCAGCAGAAACCAACAAGGAAAGTCAAGTCCTAGTTATCATTTGAGATCTTCAATCCACACCTGTCAGAGAGAAACATAGGGACATTAGGTGGCATTTCAGGCCCTCCGCTACGTACCTGCAGCTAAAGATGTGCTGGGTTAAAACACATTTGCTTATTTGCTGGTCACTGATATGCTCTGACGTACAGGTAGATCACATGGATCATCACGCTTTGTGTTATTTTTTAAGCTGTGCCTCTAGCAGGTGCTACTTACACACAGATTTGGCCAACAATAACATTTTCTTTCATTGAATATTTGCTCATCACCAGGAGAAATGCAGTTGCCGGGTTATTTCTAAAGCCCTGCTCTTTGTTCTTAAAGCCCCAAACACAAGCTGAGCATAGAGATATCGGCTTGGGCGTTTGGAACCGTTCCTCCTTGGCCATAGAGTGGCAGTTGGGAGCTGTTTGGTGAATGCTACCTGAAGTCTCAGTAGCACTGAAGGCAATTGAAGTTTCAGAAGGCTGCTGAGGTTCTGAAACAGCCTTCCAATAGGAAAAGTGGGGGCAAACAAGCTAACTAATTTTAAGATGGCACTTAATAAATTTATGAAAGGGATTATATGACGGGATTGCCTGGGATAGCAGGGGACTGAATTCAATGGCCCAGGAGGTCACTTCTGGTTCCATGTCCCATGTTCATGGCTGTGGAGTCCCGTCCTCCCCTTGTGGAGAGAATCACCAGTAGATCTGCATAATCCATACACCTGCTTGCCATGCCCTCAAAACCCTGGCAGGACAGCAGAGCATCCTTGTAAAAATGTGTGTGTCACATCCCCTTCCAGTAGCTAATCTGCATAGAAGGTAACAACCTACTACTACTAATAGATAGTGAAGTTACTCCTTTAGGTCAAATGTTCAAACTCTGTGCTATGGTACTGAGGGTAGAGGGATTCAAACCCCGCGGGGAACCTGTGGTTTGGTGTCAGTACAGTGCATCAGTCTTCATGAAGGATAGCTCTATGCTGCACCTTGGATGCATGTTCCCTATAGCTTGCACCTGCTCCAAGACAGTAGAACTGTGTTGGTTTCAGTGCCCTCCGTTCCCAAAGAGCATGATCCCAGGGGTGTAGCACGATCTTCCACAGAGACTGGAAAATACATTTAATATTTTCAAATTCTTACAGCCTCCCCAGGCAGTTTCTACAGGTTTTAGTTTCTACACCCAAGGACAATCCGTGACAGCTATCTCTTAGTTTCTGTGGTCTTAAGCAGTAAGTGTTCTACATATTCTCAATCTTTTGGATTAATTTTGGATGTGAGGAAGAGTCGAGTGTCCCAGTTCAAGAGCAGACACAAGATGCTGATTTTCTTTTTTTCAAGCTGCTCAATCAGCAGTATGGCACGTTATTGGGAATACGGTGATAACGGATCGTTGCTCCAGTGCTGCTTACAGAACTGCTAGCAAAGCATTGTCCAATGTGCTGATGCAATCCTAGAAGTACAAGGGATTTCTTTTTTGGAATCTTATTACAAGAGTGGCCCTTCTGACCCCTAACACTGTATTAGCATTTATTATTTATATTGCAGTAGCACCTGGAGACCCCCACTAAGATCAGGGCCCCATTGTGCTAAGCACTGTACATGCATGCAGAAAGAGTCAGCTCTTGTTATAATCAAAATAGAAAGGACAGACAAAGCATGGAAGGGGAATTGGAAGCACAGAGCGGTGAAGTAACTTGCCCAAGACCACCCAGCAGATCAGTGGCAGAGATGGGAACAAAATCTAGGTGTCCTGGGTCCCAGGCCAATGCTTGATCCACTGGGACAGTGGTTTTCAACCAGGGGCCCGGGGCCCCCTGGGGGGGCCATGAGCAGGTTTCAGGGGGGCCGCCAAGCAGGGTCAGTGTTAGACTCGCTGGGGCCAAGGGCAGAAAGCCAAAGCCCCACTGCATGGGGCTGAAGCCCAGGGCCCTGAGCCCCACCACCCGGGGATGAAGCCGAAGCCTGAGCAATGTAGCTTCGCGAGGGGCCCTGTGGCATGGGGCCCCAGGCAATTGCCCTGTTTGCTATCCCCTAACGCCAGCCCTGGCTTTTATATGCAGAAAAGCAATTTATTGTGGCACAGCTGGTCCATGGAGATTTTATAGCATGTTGGAGGGGCCTCAGAAAGAAAAACGTTGAGAACCCCTGCACTAGGACACACTGCAACTCAGCACAAAACTCTTGTAAATCATAATAATGGGGCCATGACTCTAGATTATTATACTACTTTTATAAGGTTGCTTAGGAAGGAAAGTATGTAGTTAAAATACTACTGTAGAGTATGGAGTGAAATACCAACCGAGGGTCTCTGAACACGCACAGTGTTTGAAAACATCCAAACCTTTCTAGATACTGTGCACAGTAATATCCAAGATAGAGATTATATCTCATGAAAGACATATAACTAGATGCACCATGAAGTGCAATCTTACATTTCTTGAGGGCAATATATTTTTTGGACTTCATTATTGATTAACGCACTGCTGGATGGGCCAGATCCTTAATTGGTATAGAAGGGCATGGCTCTGTTGAAGTCAATGGACCTATGCCAATTTATATCAGTTACGAACCTGGCTCTAGGAGTTATAAGAGTTCTGTCAGTGAGGGGTAATGAGTTAATCGATGTAGAGATTTCAGATTCCTCAGAAATGAATGGCCAAAGGAGATAATAACAATAAATACAGTAGGCCGGATGTGTGTGCTGACGAAGTGAGGGCTTTCCCTTAAATATTTTGCTATGGTGAAGCGTAAATTCCTAAAGATAGGTACCACCCACTAGCATAGAATGTTGGCATTGATGCTTAATGTCAGAGAGTCCTGGCATTTGGCATCATATGGTTCATTCTTAGGCCTTGTCTACACTTGGAAATATACTGAAGTAGCTGTTTCCAAGTGTAAATAAGCAAGCCCTAAGACTGCTGTGAAAGTTTAATGCTCAAAACGGTTTTTAACTTTATCAGTGTACAGTCAGAAAAGTATAAAAGCATCTGAGGGATATTTGGATCCTAAAATGTGGGTCTTTCCCTGCATGACAATGGGTGGTTGAGTGATAGAGCGGCTACACAAAGCGGCCAGATGCTGCAATGGCAGTGGTGTTCTGGCCTTGTTTAAAGAAGTTAAGAATTTTGCTCGTTGTATTATATGGTAATATCTGAACATGGTGATTACTGGCATTTCTAGCTTCAAAACATTATGGGAGGGATTTTCTAAAGCTTTCAGCATCATCATAACTCTGCTCCAACGGAAGCCAGTAGTAAAGTTCCCCTTGACGTCAACAGGAATAGAATTGAACCACAGCTGAGAACTTTTGAAAATTTCACCCAATAACATCACCATAATATCCTGCATGCCGTTATTGTCTTATTTATTCATGCGTTGATTTACTCAGACTAATGCCCACCTACCTATGTGAGGTGTCCCATTGATATTGATGGGATGCCTTGGTGAAGAAGTGCCCATCAATGGGAGTAAGCATTCATTGTGCTTGTCTTGTACTGTTGCGTGCCGCATCCTCAGAGGGTGCATGTTTGCATAACTCCACAGATCTGGCTTTATATGTGTATTACGTACTTTTAAAACACATATGTGTACACAGTTCCCTAAATCCATTTTAACCAGCTTAAGGATAAAGCGTCTAAGATCTCCCTCACCCCAGCACAGACCTATGGAGTCAAAAGCCTCAGCTCCTCCCGCTCCCCCAGCTGGCTCCCTTTATAATACATAAAAGAACTGAAGTGGTGTAAAGGGGTCCTAAAAGCCCCATATACCTCTGGGGGATGGTTCCCCCAGTGCAGGCACTGTGGAAGACAGCCATAAGGTTTCCTTGCAAGGACCCTTCAAGAGCCCTGGTGTAGGGGGGATGGTGCCCATGGTGGATGGGGCAAGTTGGGGCGAGACCATAGCAAATAGCACAGTGGGGAATCTGGGCTGCACTGCAACCCATAGGGTAGCCCCAGGAGGCTGCTGAAACGTAAGCTCCCAGGGCTGACTAAACTCTGCTGGGGTCTCCAGAGCAGCCCAGGAGCAGGAGGAGACAAAAGTGGCTTAAAGCCACCATACCTCCCACCTCCTGAGTTTTGAGAATCTCACCCACAATGTTTATATAAAAACTTCTTAATGGCCTCCCCTCACCGGACGCCATTCAGTCCTCTTCCTCAGGAAATGCCTGGGAAAATAGGTGCATCTGGCAACTAAATGTATTTAGACCCAGGTTCTGGCGAGCCAATGCAGGGAGTGAATTCCATAGTCCTGGACTAAGAATCCCTAGCAGCAAGCCCCCTTCTGCATAATGCCAGGGACTGGCTCTCTGCTTAACCACCAGATGATCCTGTTTGCCCTGGCATCCCATGAGGAAAGAACTGGTGTCTCGCTTAGCCAAGGCCCAAAACATTTACCAGTTTATAGGTGAAAACTAACACTTTGTCTCACACCCAGAATGGACTGGAAGGTAGTTCAGAGCACAGACATAACATGCTGCCCATGGGGAGCACCACTTGTACCGTTCTGCACTAGCTGCAGTTCCTGAATAGTTTGCAAGTTTGGCCCGCTGCGTGGAGTATTTTCTTGCTCAAACGTGGAGGTGATGAAGGAATGGATGACTGCGGTGGGGTCTGCATCCCATGTCAAAGGATCGGTCTTTGGCTAATCGCGAGTTATAAAAAAAGTATCTAGCTATTTGTCTTGCCAATATCGCTGAAAACCGAAACGCAGATCAACCCACAATTCAAATCCCCAAGAAAACTTTCATTTAGGGTGGAAAAAGAAAGCTCGTAAGCTAATATTCTATGGAACCTGTCATCTCCTTTGGTGCATGGACCTTCCCTGCTATGTGTTTGCAAAGTGTGTATACTTAGGACTCTGTGTGAATAATAGCACGTTACAGCTGATTTTGAAATGAAATGATTACTGAAGAGCTGAGCTGTGAATGAAATACCTATGGATCTCCCATAAATATTCAGCACATGGTACCGGAAGCCTGCTCAGATTGGCTAGTGACTGTTTTATAGTGGTCCCAGGAGCAGAGACTCCAGATGGTGGTGCTTGGTGGAAATGATGTTCCCTGTTAAGAAGTGACCATCAATGTGATATCATTCCCAAGCAGCCTTGCTTCGTTAGTGGAAACTCCAGAAAGGAAGTAAAACAAGATTGTGAGTGTTGGTCAGCTATGTCTGAGATATGCTGGAGATATAAAGGGCCATTGCTCCCCTGGTCTTTTAGAAGTACCTGCAGCAAGTTGCTACATTCACTCCACCCAAAAATTCACCTTCCAAAAGTGAGCGAATCGTGTTAAAAGAACAAGTACCTATGGTAAGTGTTGACTGTAACAGGTACTGTAATTATGAATGGCATGAATGGACAATCATTCCTGGCTCAGCAAATCAATCCTGTCACATGGAATCCAGCGTTTTCAGAGGAAATCAGCTTTCACTGCAAGCTGCCAAGACCAAATGAGCTTCATAAAGCACCTGCAGATCTGAGCGTCAAGCAATTATTCCACTGTCTTGCCTAAAAACAAAAAGGGTCCTGCCCTTTGGTAGCCTTTGGCCTTTTCCAGCTAACATAAACTAATTATATTTGCGGCAGAGGAGAAAAAAAACTTTCTGTGGTTCTCCCTGGGAGTTGTCGCTCAGGCTTTGTGCAGCGTTGTCAGATTTGCAGCATGTAATTCAAAATACGACGCCCCCTTCATCAGCTCATAGCTCCAGGAAGCTGGGTTGCTTAAGTGCTTAAAGAGATACAACAGGGGGCTCAGATTTATCTCAAATAAAATCTCCTTGACTGGGGTGCTGAGAACAGGCTCTGCTGGACATACTGCCCATTTAGCAGTGGTACAGGAGCCCCATTGTTCAGCGTCACTTAGCAGCAATTACAGCCCGTCAAAACAGTTTTTGTTTTACGACAACGTGTTAATGGGCCCACGGTTGGGTGTGAGAAGTAACCCAAGCCACATGCACTGAAGCAAGGTTAGAGGTTAATTGAGACTTTCTAACACAGCGCATGAGATTTTTGCAACCTTTTGCCGAGAGGGAAATCACGAACAAAAAGCAGATAATGTGATACAATTAGTCGGAAAGCAGGAGGGTCAAAATTCCCAGATGCAAAGGAAAACTGGCGAAGTGAATCAGGCCAGATGGGCCACCTGGACCATAACGAATGCCAAAAATAGCTGCAGTCATTCATCTGGTGGATGAGGCTGTAGGTGGTATGTCTGTCCTTTGCAGGGTTTTTTTTTTTAAAAGTAATACAAGGTCAACACTATAAATGGTGGTTGCATGTTGTAATTTGTATTCCAGATCCATGATCATTACTGTGTCTCATTTTTTCTTCTTCTTCTTCTTTTTTTTTTTCTGTTTAAAGTCATCTAATTTTAAACCAGCAACGCAGCTTCAGGCACGCTCGCGGCGTTGGTCTGCTGTTCAACTTTCTGAACTTTCCATCATTTATGTTCCTTTCCCCTGCACGAACCTCCAGAGCATTATTAACGAAAGTATTAACACTTGAAGACAGATTTCACTGTGGGGGGTTCCCCCTGCGCGCCAGCGGGATGGTGTTTCAGTCTGTACAAGGTAGCCACCTGCTCCATAGCCTCACGCAGCACAATCCAAGACTGTACAGCCCCCGCTCCTCAGCCCCTGTAAATTGACGTAGGCCCATTGACTTCAACGAAACGACCCTGATTTGCACCAGCTGAAGATCTGGCCTTGTAGACACACTTCTTAATAATAAGCAGGCCAAAGCTCAATGTTAGTATAATAATAAGGTATAAGCCCCGCCCTCCGTCTCTTTGTGCCACTGCAGCTGCTGTTTTGTCTGTGCTTTGGCATGTTTCAAAGTCTAAATTTTAGGCAGTAGGTGAAAATCTTTGAGTTGCTTCCAAGGCTGCCCTGGAAATGAACTGCAAGATGACCAGAAGTGCCAAGTCATTTTTCTTGTTGACTAACGCCCAGACTGCTTAATTGGTTTTCTACAGCCAGTGTGTAGTTTCCTTTTACTTCTTCGGAACCTCACGCGCTTCCTGTACTGAAGCTGAGTCATCAGCTGCAGGTGCCTATAATTGTATCTGGATCACGTTCAAACGCTTTGGGACGCCACGTGATATTAGTGTGACATCCTGGGTATTATGCCATACAGTTTTCTTACACGGAGATGCAGTTATAGTGTCACGCTGCAGCCTGTACGTGCAGGGCTCGACCGACTTTGGCCACTGCTTTCATCCTCCAGGAGGGTGAACCAGGCTGATGTCTAAACAGGATGCCTGAGTCAGGAGCCATTGGCAGCCCCACGGTACCTAGTACAAGGTCAGCTGAGCCCAGCTGGGCTTGGTAATGAGGACTGGCCTGATGGAGAAAGCATTGGCAGGGAGACAATGCCACTGTGCAGCTCTGGGAGAGCAAACCAGCTCTGCACAGCACAATACCAGGGGAAAGCGATGAGCTAACGGGACAGCAGAATGCTGAAGCTGAGCACGACTTTGCTGACCCTACGTGCCCCACACCCCAATCAAGAAAGAAACACAAAAGGGAAAGAAAGGGGTGAAGGCAGAAACTGACAGAATGGATGAGCAGACGGAAGAGCGAATGTCCGAGAACAAAGAATGGAAACAAAACCATTTGTATTTAATTTCTTTTGGTTACATACTGTGTCCGTGTTACTTCCCAATTTTAAACGGGCTGGCTGGCAACACAAAGACAAATAAAAACCATAAAGGTGGAAATAAAAACACAGGGTCAGATCCTAAACTGGTGTAAATGGGAGGAGATGCCCTGATTTTGAGAAGCCAGGATGTTCCCTCGTAGAATCTCGGTGCGTACTCAAAGCACCGCTGGTTGTTATGAGTCATACACGGCACAGAGTCAGAGACGTGAGGATTATACTTAGAAAGCAGAAGACAATAATAAGCTCAGGCTGGAGCAGCAAAGGCAGGCAAACCTTCGAGCCTGGTCATAAGTGCTGGAACTAGGGGTGCGGGCTTGAAGTGGTTTCCATTGTACACAGGGTTTACAGTTTGGTTTAATGGCTGTCAGTACCCCCACTATAAATATTGTTCCAGTAACCTGAGCATGGTCTCTAATCGGGATCCTTCTTTCTTTGTAAATATATACATATGGAGCTCTACTGACTCTGACCTGCACGCTTACAGACAGAGGGTGCAGTGACTGCACGTTACAAGTATACGTATGGTGCGTAATCTAGTTTTCTGCACGTAATCTATGCCTACACCCTGGCTGTGAGCTGTGCCAGCTACACTTTTCCCCTGTGAATCCCAAACCAAGGTAACCGTGATGATGACAGTGATCTCCTTTGTAAAGCGCTTTGGGATCGACTATAGAACTGGAGCTAGGCGGCATGATTATTATAGTTGGTTTTTTATAGACTTTGCCAAATTCTCATCCTTCTCTTACTTCTATCTATTGATTTTTTCCCCCTTATTCAGCAATACAAAGGTGCATGATGTCCCATGAGGGGAACAGGATAAAAACCAGGCAGAGTCCAGCACTAGGCCTGGTCCAGCAAAGCAGGCATGCTGAGTTCTAAGTACATAGATAATATGTAGACTATGGGATAGGGCGTCCACCCCACACAAGGCCTAGAGGGGTTAAAGTGGCTAGGCAGGCCAATTAACTGCCCAGGCTGCACCTGAAGAAGGAGACAGAGGGCAGGCCACTCATTGGGAATGGGCTCAGCTGGTCAGGAACAGGAGAGGCCTGTATAAAGCCCTGGAACTGAGAGTTGCAAGGTGAGCTGCAATGAAGTCATCTACAGTCATTCCCTGGGAGGAGGGAGTTTGGGCTGGCAAACCCAGAAAGAGGGAGAAGCCCAGGAAAACAGCAGAAATGGGTAGGACAGTACAGAGCTTGGCTGCTTGTTATAGGGTCCCTGGCCTGGAGCCTAGGGTAGAGGGCAGGCCTGGGTTTCCCTACCAGCCACTTGGAAGTGGTGCAGGGCATTGGAGATGCCAGCCAGCCAGCCAGCTGGTCCAGAAGGACTTTGATTTCCCCGGAAAGGGAAGACCTTAGTGACCTGGCCAGAGGGCCAAGCCATGAACAGGAAGCTGCAGCTTTGGGAGCGAGAGGGGCTGCCAGGTGAAAGACGACGGGTAGAGATGCAGCCAGAAGAGGGCAGCACCTGGCCAGAGCTAATCCCCAGAGCTGCCAGGAGGAGGCTCCCCATGTGGACCCCATGACATTCCATTGAACTCAACAGGATGACTTGTGCTTATAGTCAAGCCTGTGCTGAAGGGTGTTACTGAATTGGGGCCTAAGAGTGCCAAACTCCCGCTGAGATCACACAGTAAAGCATCATGTAGACCAGTGTTTCCCAAACTTGAGATGCCGCTTGTTCAGGGAAAGCCCATGGCGGGCCGGGCTGGTTTGTTTACCTGCTGCGTCTGCAGGTTCGGCCGATCGCACCTCCCACTGGCCGCGGTTCGCCGCTCCAGGCCAATGGGGGCTGCGGGAAGTGGCAGCCGGTATGTCCCTCGGCCCGCACCGGTTCCCGCAGCCCCCACTGGCCTGAAGCGGCAAACTGCGGGAAACACTGATGTAGACCAAACCTCATATAAACCATGCAAAACTATATCTAAGAAAACCAACCTCCCCCATTGCAAAAATACAGATAAAACATACAGTGACCCAGCCTCCGACTTACAAGACTACATGTAAATCTAATGGCTGGGGGAACCCCTCTGTGGTTCAGCGTTTCATTTGGTTAAGCAAAGGCCCTCAGGAAGCACAAGGACTCTGCAGGGCTAGCATTAGAGCCAGTGCTGGTCTCTAAGAGGGAGTGGGAAAGATGGGAAGGGAACTGACCAGGCACAGAGCGGAGTGGATGCTCAACCCAGTCCAGCTGTAGTGCTGTGGTTATGCTCCTGAGAATTTTACTTGCCTGAAAGCACTGTGCATTCTGAAGCTCCAGGTGGGGACAGGATTCCTCCATACTGGCCACACCATAGACCTGCAGCTTTATGCCACAATCCACCCTGGATGTGTAATGGTCCTGTTTGGCTGTGCTCCGTCACCGAGTGACAATGCTCTTATCCGAGCCATTTTCTAAGATTTCATGAGCACTCTTTGAAATGCTGCACTAAAACTAAGATTTTTGTTCTGTGTTTGTCTCGTGCCTACCACAATGAGGTCCTGTTCCACGACTGGCCTTCCGTGCAGGTACGAAAATAATAATAATCGACCGTGTTCCTTTCACCACTAATTTTGCAGTTCCACCAAAATTAAAAATGGGGTCCTGTTTGTCTGGCTCAATTTCTCTATTCTGAACCTGAATTCTTATTGATCTTGGTGCTATTATCCCAAAAATCATTACAGATTTTTTTCCCCTTCAAGTTTGGTAACTCTGAATTATGGTGAGTCAACTCTCTGGACTTCTGTGATGCTTTAATCTTTATTAAATTAAGGATGTCTTAAAATGCAATATCATGATTATACACACACAAAATAATGGAGTCTCATGCCCTTCCAAGCCACCTTCACAGTGATGTAGATGCTGTCTATGTTGCCCATCAACCTGAGTTAAGTAAACATTTTGAAACTCAGGGGTCAGAGCCTCATCTGATGTAAATTACATAGGTGCATTGATATAAAAAGAGCTACTCTGAATTACAAAATCTGAGGATCTGGCCCTCAGCTGAAACACGGCAGACTCTAAGACAGTTTCTAACATGCTTTGGCTGGAGAGTGTAAATGGAGAAAAAAAAATTATATATATATAAAACCACAATCTTGTAGTTTATCTTGGTTTCTAACCCAATGTGCCACTGTGGGCTGTGTCGATCTAAGCTACAACACATTTTTAAAATATGGTATGATCAAACCATGTTTAAACCGGTCCCTTTAACTCTATTACTGGCCCAGTGTAAATGGGTTCCTAGATTCGTTTTAACGAGGGCTTACAAACACGGGTAATAGCTGGGATTCCTTAAAGAGCCCAATCCAAAGCCTATTGCAATCAGTGTAGAGACACTCACTGGTTTCAGTGGGCTCTGAGTCTGGCACTAGAGGCTTGATACATATATAATTCCATCTGCAGTCAGCAGTAAAACATAGCTTGTAGTTACACTCTGTTCAAGTGTCAATGCTTGTTTGCTTTTTTCTTAGCAGAATCATGTCAAGACAGTGTTTTTAATTGCTTGCTCAAGTGTAAAGGTTGTAGCCAGCAAATGTCTAGATATAATTTATATTGATCTGGTGATAGAGAGGTCATTTGCCTTTTTGGAAGACCAAGACACAGTAAATATTTAGCTATGATAAGACCCCGAAGAGGGTTTTTTGGTGTGTAGAAGTGCTGACTGGTGCCCAGAGTTCTATCTTGTTACGAGCTAACTCTTATCAGGAGAATTGATGGAAATTCTTCTTTTTTTCCCCTCCCTAGAAATTACAGTTTAATTTGGCAGATTAGAAAGAACAAATCCCATCTCATTTAAAGCTAAAGTAATTTAAGTTGGAAAGCAATAGTGAATTAAAGGAAGAACATGGGGGGAAATGCTGCTCTTTACATTTAGGGGGTAAAAATACTAACAGTACTGAAGATGCAGTAACTGCTCCCGATTTATTAACAATCAGAACCAAGAAAGTGCTGAAAGACCACAGTGCCGGTCAGCCTTATAAAGCTAATGGCTGGAAATGTGTGGTGGTAGATAGCACCTCTGTCACTGGTTGCTGCCCTTGGGCTCAGCTCACTGGATGTTTTTACGGTGTTGCCAACTCACATGATTTTGTCCTGAGTCTCATGATAATTATTGTTTTCGTTAAAGCCCCAGCTCCTGAAGTCAAGTGGGTATGGGATGATTTCAGCCTTCGTTCTTAAAGAAAAAATAAGTTTCCAGGCCTTGCGGCTGCGGAGAAAGCTTCAAAATGTGACCCCGGTGCACCCTAAAGGCTCAAAACGCAGAAGGCAAATAAAAAGAACAGCATATGTATTATTTGTACATAATCTCATGACTTTAAAGACAATCTCGTGACTTTTGGTGAGCTTGACTCGTGATTTTTGAACATTTGGTGTTGGCAGTACTGCTAATACCATAATAGTGAGGCAGCTCCTAATGGGTGGATGGTTTTGTCACTTTCCTATTAGAGTTAGTTTCACTTGTTCTTAGAGGAGTGATCCGAAGGCCTGTGCAATCAAAGTCTTTTCACTGCCGTCATATTGCTTTGGGTCAGGCCCCAGAAGCAGTTGGGAGCTTTGCAATGTAGTTTTGTTCGTACTTGATTTCTTTGCACCTTAAAAGTGTTTTCATTTATTATAGTTAGCATTAGGTTAATGGAGAGGACTGCTGTTTTAAATCACGTATCATGCATTTACAGATGACTAGTGCACTAAAAATAAATACATATCTTGGAATGTGAATAGACCAGAGCCCAGTCCATCCCCTGTTGAAATCACTAGGAGTCTTCTACTGACTTCAGTGGGCTTTGAGTCAGTCCCTAGAAGCTTTCCTACACTTCAACTATAATTGAATCTGGGGATTTTTTAGATCAGAGATGTACCCTGGCCTCATTACAACATGATAAATTTGTATGAACAGGACCCCATGCCCCATATCAGTCTGACCTTCCCTTCCCCATTTAGGATATAGATGCTCAAACCATAGTCTGTGACCATTTGTAGCCTTGCAGAGCACTTACTGGTGGTTCACAGAGAGCTGGTTGGTGAGGACTCTCATTCTTGATGTCAGCTGCTAAACAGCTTTAAAATGTCTACTAAATACTTTTAAGAACATAAGAATGGCCATCCTGGGTCAGACCAATGGTCCATCTAGCCCAGTATCCTGTCTTCCAACAATGGCCAGTGCCAGATGCTTCAGAGGGAATGAACAGAACTGGGCAATTATCAAGTAATCATTCCCTGTCATCCACTCCCAACTTCTGGCAGTCAGAGGTTTAGGGACACTGAGAGGAAGGGGTTGCAACCTTGACCATCGTGGCTAATAGCCCATGATGGACCTATCCTCCATGAACTTATCTAATTCTTTTATTAATCAAGTTATACTTTTGGCCTTCACAACATCCCCTGGCAATGAGTTCCACAAGTTGACTGCATTGTGTGAAGAAGTACTTGCTTATGTTTGTTTTGAACCTGCTGCCTATTAATTTCATTGGGTAGTGCTGATTCTTGTGTTATGTGAATAGTTATATAACACCTCCCTATTCACTTTCTCCACAGCATTCATGATTTTATAGATCTTTATCATCTATTTCCCCTTAGTTGTCTCTTTTCTAAGACAAACAGTCTTTTTAATCCCTCCTCATATGGAAGCTTTTCCATAACCCTAATCATTGTTGTTGGCCTTCTCTACACTTTTTGCAGTTCTAAAATACCCTCTTTGAGATGGGGTGACCAGAATTGGACACAGTATTCAAGGTGTGGGCATACCGTGGATTTATATAGTGGCATTAAGATATTTTGTTTTATTATCTATCCCTTTCCTAATAGTTCCTAACATTCTGTTCGCTTTTTTGACTGTTGCTGCACATTGAGCAGATGTTTTCAGAGAACTATCCATGATGACTCCAAGATCTCTTTCTTGAGCTAGCATTACTTATTCATGCAATTACTATAACTGCCACAGGGATGTCATTCGATCATCGGTGCAAGGGAAGATGGTTTGTGTGAGCACTGACAGGAGGGGAAGTGTCAGTGTATTAAGATGCAGTCCTCACTATGAAAAGCTTTGAGAACCCCTATTTGGTGAAGCCGAGAGCCATGAGCAGTGCTAGACTGACCCAGTCCTTGAGTTAGGAGAGCAGAAGGACTGCCATTATGACTGGTCTCGGTGCGTGTGTGCCATACAGAGAACGTTGTTTGTACCAGATCCTCTCCGCTTATGCACCTATGCAGGGAGCAGTCACAATCTGGCCCTATTACAGGGCAGCCCCACTTCAATTCCTTATCTCCAGGGTGCAAGGAAGTGTAAGTCAGTGTAGTTTTTTAATAGCGAAGCGGTGATTCAAGCCATATGACCCGAGTGCTGTTCTGTTTTGTTTGTCATTAGGAGAGGTTAAGAGCGTTACTAGGGCAGTAACCCAGTTGTGATAACAAGGTTTGGGACTGGGAACAGAGCTATGAAATAGAAGTGCCTTTCAGCTGAGTTCCCCTCTGTGGCTATTAAACAATAACCGAAGATTTCCAGATTTAAATGTCCATTCTTTTAAAGTTTGGGAGAAACGTGGCATTAAAAAAGCAGACTCCTTAGATAATGGAATGTGGTCATTGACTGTTGCTTCTAAGGGCCAGATGCTGATCATTTTACTCACACTGCGTAGCACCTCTCTCCATCAAAGTCCCCTTAACTTCAGTGGGTCTACTCATCCAGTTCACTTTACCCATGTTGAATAGCCTCTTTGCAGCATCTGACGCTACATTGTTTTTATCGGTACTTATTTTTGAGCTGTAACGTGACTGGTAGCATTGGTGATGGAGTCAGAACAGCAGAAATATTGGGCTTACTCCTGCATTGTGACAGGTTTCAGAGTAACAGCCGTGTTAGTCTGTATTCGCAAAAAGAAAAGGAGTACTTGTGGCACCTTAGAGACTAACCAATTTATTAGAGCATAAGCTTTCGTGAGCTACAGCTCACTTCATCCTGCATTGTAGGCACACTCTCCTGTTTGAGTGGTTAGGTGCATAGGGATTTGAGGCTCAGACCCATTATCTGGTTCCATTCATAAAAGAAAAGTTTCCGGGATGTCCAGTTTTTCACTATTGAGTTATTGAGGGTTTAGAGACGGAATGTTACTGAGGTTATAAGCGCTTTAGGGCAGGGGTTGTCTTTTTGTTGTGTTTGTACAGCACCTAACACAGTGGGATCCTGGTTTAATAATAACAATAATGTTCTGTTGGTCCTTGTGCAGATGCAGAACTTGGTCCAGCATATGAGTTTCCTGCTGTCTCCATGGAAGGAAAGTCGCTGATGATTGAAATTCAATTTGTGAAAGTATTGGTAGGACGATTTCTATTAATACAACATGTAACATTACTTTGTGACGGTTCACCACTGAACTTGAACTTTTCTTCCAATTCAGAAATAAGTAATGATCATAAAATGGAAGCAGAGGATTTTCCCTTGGTGTTCTTTGGAATTTAAGAATTCATAGAGGTCACAAAATGTATCACTTACAAGAGTTGTTATGTCTTACGTTTATTTAATTGGTTGTGAAGCTGGCAAAAAAAAAATGGAGGTGGGAAATCCATGGCCAGTTTTTAAAATAAAGTTCCCCTCTTTTGTTCCCCCAAGTTTTGAACTGTAACATTTAAAATTTTGTTGGCACTTCAAAATTTGAAAAATTTCAACCACTCAGTTGTTGGCCCACAATGGCAGGACAATATTGTCCTGAGGTTTTTTTGGTTTTGTTTTTTCAGATTTCAGATGTTTAAAATTCACAATCTTTCCAGAATTTCAACGTGCAACAAATTTCAACTATGTCCAATTTCCTGACGAAAGGCCAGAGTTTGCCTGGCTCTTGCAGGCATGGGATATGGTGAGGAGGGCAGATGGAGCCATTGGATGGAGCTAACCAGTTGTGTAGGCCTGGGCACAGAAGCTGCATTCTCCTTCCCTCCCATAAGGAGGGAAGTAGAATCATAGAATCATTAGGGTTAGAAGGGACCACAAGGGTCATCTAGTCTAACGCCCCGACAAGCTGCACGATTTGTTGGGTCTAAACAATCCAAGACACCCGACTGTAGTGGCACCAGTTCAGATATTTCTTGTGTGTGAGGGGGGGCAAATATCAGTCCTCTCTCCCTCCCCTACCCCTCCCTCCTGGCAGGGACTCTGTTTTGGTCCTTGCTCGCCGCCCCCAACCTAACTCTGTAAGCATCTACACTAAAATGTAGCTTCCACCGATGTGACTTACCCACTGCACTGACTTAACTCCACCTCCACAAGAGGCGTAGCACTTAGATGTAGTTAGATTGACGCAGTGTCATCGTAAATACTGGGTTGCTTACATCAACTGTTGCTGCTTTTCAGAAGCTGTCTCACAAAGCCCCACACGGACAGTTAGATCGGTGCAAGCGCTCCTGCTGAGGGTGCGCACTGTCGACACAAGGAGCGTAGTGTGGACGTGCAAAAGCGATTTAACTACTGTGGTGGCTGTATGTGAATGTAACTTAGGTTGACTTCATTTCGTAGTGGAGACTTGCCCTTACATAGTTTCAAACAAGCATTTTACAGTTATAGAGCAAACATTTAAGTATTACCTTACAGGGTGGTATATAAAGGTTATAAATGAGATTAACGCATGCAGCAAATTTCAAGCATTTCATAAAGTCGAAACCCTATACACATTGATATAAAACCAATACCTATCTTAACAATACTACACACAGGTGAGCCTGATTGTTTTCCAGCGGTGCATTTGTCAGTGTTCAGTGAGGCCTAAGGGCCTTGGCATGAGCTGGTGCCTGGTCTGCCAGCGTCACGGTGTGTTTGCCCCAATTGTTGCCAATACCTGGCTGGCAGCCGCTGTGCACCTGGGAGCTCCAAGAGACCTTCTTTCTTCCTCGTGCACAAGGTCTTCCCCTGCTCCCGGTGCAGCGTGACTGGGGCTGATTAGCACATTATGTTATAGGGAGGAAACGTGTCTGGGGAATAGCCAGGCACATATCTGCCAGGCAAATATCTGGGTAATAGCCAATGCACTCTACCCACAAAGGCTTAGTGTACCCTACAATGGCTAATTGTGTTGTAACATGTGTCAACTAACATGATTGTAAATTCTAGTGCAGACCAGGAACAAGTATTTGATCCTTGTCATGTTTATCCCTAGGGTCCATCAAACAATGCCTCATATTTAGCATTCCACAGGCAAAGAAATCCCTAAAAAAAACCCCCAAAACCCGACAGTTCACCCTAGGTTGAAACATGACAAATCAAAAAACATTTGTTTCTTGTGTACACTACAGTTTACAGTAGTGTTAGTTAATATGTGCTAAAGTGCTATTAACAATCCTAGCGTTGATAAGTATGCAACTGTGTGCTAGCCAGAGGAACCTGTGACACTGCAAGAGATGAAAGAAGTGGTGGTAGAGGGAGATTTGACCTGAAGCTACAGCGTGTGTTTGTGTGTGTGTGTGTGTGTGTGTGTTCATTTTACTAGCAATGCAAGTTTAAGCTCTGGTCCTGAGCGGGTCTTGCACATTCTGCACTGAAACCCATGCCTTTGCATTGTCACTGCTATTTGTAGCAGTGGTAGCTACTCTAAAACTGGCCCAGGTCTGTCTACTCAAGCAGAATTCACACCTTTTGATTGCATCTTAGACATATCCTGTCTCTGTCTGTCCTTTACAGTTTCATAATTGCTATGGCATTTCAGCATCATTCTGAATCCTGGAACATTTGAAAGACACGACAATATTTTTGCTTTCTCTGCTGCAAGCCAACAGACAGTGGAGGTGTGGGATGGAAGATTCGGCACTATCTTTAGCTGACTGAAGCAATGCAAAGAGTTGGGGATTTAGGATAGGATGGAATCAGTTTCCAGGGTTGTGTGAACCACTCAGATCCACATGAAGGGAACAGAGCAAAAGAAGTAAGTTTTCAGGGTCGTGACGGGGCTTGAGTGCACAGCTGCCAGTAAAGCCAACGAGATCTGTGCTGCTAAAACACTGTGCAGCTCTGAAAATGTACCCAACAGCACACTCAAGGTGTTTCTAAACATACCACTGCCTGCCTGTTGACTCAGGGTGAACAGATGGAAAGTATTATTAGTACAGCACATTTTCATAGGCTTTCTGGTTCCCTCTAGCAGAGACCCTTACTAGAGTCTTCAGACAAATTACTGCCTGAAGATCGAGGAAGTCTTTAGCAGGCTTGGAGAATTGCTGGCTTAGTTCGTTCTCCAAGATGTCTACAGGGACCTACTTTTCTACCTTTGGCATTTCCACCATGGATGGTGATTCCTTCATAACCAATTACATTATTCTCAAATGTCGTCTTAAGTTTAATGACTCTAGTTAAATCTTAAGAGTTACTCATAAGCCTTGGTTCAACGAATTGCAGGCCCAACCAGTGAAAGTCAATCTAGGAACCAAGGAAGGATCATATCAAATAAAGCACTAAACATGATCTCAGCTGAGATCTGTATGTAGTTGCTAACAATGAAGACAAAATTTCAAGGAACAAGTCTCCAAATAAGCCAGGAATACGGCTATGTTGGCCCATCTGTTGGAAGGTGTTTTGTACATTTGGGTAAATTTTAGTTGAAGTTCTCTGTCTCTTTCTCCAGTTATTGAACTGTAGTATCTGGAATAGCCAGCAATAGTTAAGTGACATCTGCTCACAATAAAGAAAAAAAAAAGGCTAGATCTCCAGCTGCTTTAAACTTATTTTACTCCATTGAAGTCAATGAGTTTACACCAACTGAAGATTTAGCCCAGTGAGTTAAAAGAGTTTTGTGGCTTAACAATTACTGTTGGGTTTTTTGTTTTTTTGTTTTTAAATCCCCTTTGGTCCTCCAGTTCTGTGTGAAAAAGGAAACTGACTCAGGGCTTGTCTACATGGTAAGTTCCTGCGCAGCAAGCCAGAGTGTGAATCTACAGCATCCCACACAACAATGTCCAGTGTGGACACTGGTACAGGGCACTGAACGTCCAGGAATGCTGGTGCACTGCAGATTCACACCCGGCCTTGCCGCGCAGTACCTTGCCATGGAGACGAGCCCCGAGGGTTTGAGCCGAAGACCTGTTAATTGCTAAGGGCTTCATCCCTCTCTTTTTGATATTTTTTCTTTAAAAATGTTACACCCGTGTCATTCCTAATAAACTCTCTCTCAAAACCGGAGGCGCTACAGTGGTATGGCTGCAGTAGTGCTGTAGATGCTTCTTACAGTGACGGAAAAGGTTTTTCCATCAACGCAGGAGCTCAGTCGACAGAAGAACTCTTCCATTGACCTAGCTGTGTCTACACCAGGGGTTAGGTCAGCTTAACTACAGTGCCCAGGGGTGTGAACGTTTCACAGGGCTGAGTTAAAAGAAATTATCAAGTTGTCTACACAGGGCTGGATCCTCCAAGGTGGGGATCTCTCTAGCCCCAATCCAGCAAAGCTTCACTTTTAGCTCATGACTAGTCCCCCTGCAACGACTCTCATGCTCCAGAGGAAGTACCCGCTTAAGTGCTTTGCTGGCTCAGGGTCGGAGTGCTCCGTGCTTGGCAAAGTTGAACCCGTGGTCCCTGATTTAAGAAAGCGTCCGTGTTCAGGACAGCACTTAAACACAGGCATAACTTTCAGCACATGTTTAAGTTTTTGAAGTCAACGAAACTTAAGCACACACTCGAAATCATGCACATGCTTGGGAGCTTTCCTGAATCAGTGGCTCAAAAGCGAGGGAATGGCAGATTGTAGCTGTAGCCGTAACTCTGCTCCCCTTGTGCAATACAATACACTTTTAAATGACATCACATATTAATATACACTGTTTATTTTCCTGGGACACCTGCCTCTTTCATGAAAGCTCCTATATCCCCGCAAAGAGGGATCCCTGCCCCACCTGTCTCCTTTATAGCCACATAGATGCCAACTTCCCCTCTGCCCTGTGGGTGCTCAACCCCCCCCCGCCCCCGCCCCACCCCAATTCACCCCTTTCCCCCAAGACACCGCCTCTTTACCGCCTCCTCCCTGGAGCGTGCCATGACCTCACTCCTCCCCATCCCTCCTGGAAAGTCCTAAGCACCGCCAAACAGCTGTTAGGCGGTGGACGGGAAGCGCTGGGAGGGGGAGGAGCGGGGACGCAGTGCGCTTGGGGGAGGAGGAAGCAAGGAGGGGTTGAGGGCGGGGGGAGCTTGGCTGCCGGTGCGGGTGGAGCCTCCCTATGGGTGCTCCAGCCCCGCAGCACCCACTGAGTCAGCGCCTATGTATAGCTATACAGGCCTGTCTATTTTGGGGGTGCAGGGACCAGTGTTTTCAGATGCTAGGGAATGCACAAACATCCCTGTGTTGCCATTTCCCCTGCAGTCCCCCCACACCCCCTATGCAGGGCTTGTTCTGGTGCTCCACGCTGAGGGTGAATCTCTCCCTCAGGGAAGCAGGGACCTGTGGAAAGGACAGTACCAATGGCTGCCATCACCAGAGGGGCAGGATGAAGGCCAAAACCATCTGCATGGGCTTGCTCCGTGCTGCTCAGTGAGTTGGGGAGCGGAGGCACCATGCTGCAATGGGGAGTTGTCCTCTTGACCCCCAACCCTGTCACCTTCAGCACTCCTGTCCCCCACCATGGACCCTGATCCCCCTGGAGGGGCTTCCACAGGTCACAGGGGAAGGAGGGGGCATGCAGCAGATGAAGCAGCCCCCTCAGTGCTTCTGCATATGGAGGCAGGGTGACATTCAGGCCGTAGTGCAACAGGATCAGCAAATAAGAAACTGCCTCATCTTCCCATTTGTTCAGAAAGGAAAACAATCACCTCAGCGCCCTGCAGAGCATGTGGGGATAGGGCTGGTAAACCCCACGTGGTCCCATGACTCCCTTCTCCCTCACCTCTTATACTGCTCCCCATGGCATGTTGGGTGGGGCTAGAGAGCAGCCCTTTTCTTCAGTGCTCAGCCAGGGCATGCTCTCCACTCAGCCCCCGCTCCCAGAGCGTTGCGGGACAGACAGCCTTTGCAGGGATAGATGCATTCCACCTGTGGTGGGACAGATAACCCCCTCCCACCAGCTATCAAGAAGTTGTTAAAAAAAAACCCAACAAACAACCTCCCGTGGACATAATCAGCCCCAACCATCTGCACCAGTGTGACTTGTCAGGCTTGTTGGTGGGGGGCTTAAAAGGGAGGAATGCAGCCCCTTCTGAGACAAGGGGAGCTAGAGCCTCTGAATCAGGGTTGCAAGCAGAGGAGCAGCTTGGATGTATACCCAGCCTGTACCCTCTGAGGGGAGAGGTTTTAGTTTGTTTTGTTGCAATCCACAGATCTAATGGTTTTCCTTTAGCCGTGCAGGAGGATTGGAGCTGAGACTCCTTATGGAGCTGGACAGACTGCTTCCTCTCCTCTTGTGCAGGGGAGAGGGCTGGGCCCCTTGTGGGCTCTGGAACAGTGTTCCATTTTGTTTGGGCTGTTTTCACATCCCCTGGAAGGGGATGGACTAGCTAAGAGGTACAGCCAGAAGGCTACAAACCATACCCAGGAGTGGATCACAGGACTGCTATTGCCCAGGGAATGCTGTGTGAGGTAAGCAAGGTACCTGCCTTCCCACCTCAGGGGGGGCCCTCAGGACACAAACTCTCAGGCCTGAAAAGAAGTCAGATCTCCCTGGCTTGACTTTCTGTGCAGAATTTGCTTTGCAGCTGTTATACAATGTGGCCACAAGATTCAAACCTGTGCTTTCTATGCCCACAACGTCACTTTAAAATCACAATCACTGTTATTTTAAAAAGGAGATTTTAGGAGTCTTTATTTTAAACTGGGAAAATGCTTGGTCATCCGTTAACCACTTGGCAAGTTTGGGATTTGGAAAAAGAAAGCTGTTTGTGAGCTAGGAGAGAACCAAAAAAGTCTGGACGCTCTTAATTGACTGTGTGTGTTCTATAAAAGTGAAATGCAGCTGAACAAAATTTTTTTCAAAATCGGTTACCAAAATTTGCTTCCGGGCTGAGATTGTGTGGGCCAAACTTTGGCCCAGAATGAACTTTTATCCTGAAGTTGATTCAGAAAGGCACACAAACACATGATTAACTTCAAGCTTTTGAAGTCAGTGGGAGTACTCGCATGCTCCAAGTCAAACACGTGCTTAAGCGCTTTGCTGACTCAAGGCCTGTGTGATAGAAAGCGGCTGTTTCATACAGAAAGGGAGACGTTTCGTCCTTTCTATTTATAACAATACAATATCATGAAATGCTTTGCTTCCAGGGAGAGTAAATTCATTTGTCTGGAAAACTAAATATGATAAAATTAAAACCCTGCTTGCACAGCAGAATATAACAATTTAACACCCAGGATCTTTCAGTCCCTAATGGGGCAACATAGCCTATGATTTAAGTGGGAGACTCCCAGTTTTCCGGATGAAGACTGGGGAACATAGCCCTTCAGTCTGAATTCCAGAGTGCTCAAGCATGTGTTTAAATGTCGGTACGTGCATCATCCCATCGAATGGGTTACTTCAGCAAGATTACTCCAGTGCTGAAAACTTGGTTTAAGCACTTTGCTGAATCGGGGCCTTAGATACAGGAGAGTCCAACTTTCTTCAGCTGAAAACATGAAAAAGACCCTAGAGCCAAAGCTGAAATTGGCAATGAAGTGAAATGTTTAGCGAATAGTCCGCATGGTTAAGTGAACTGGCAATTCTAGAAAAGAGAGTCCTTGGTATCAATAAAAGGCATGAAGGCTCGGTAGATTATTTTATCGAGAATATGAATAATTGGCACAGGTGCTAAATATGGGCATGAATCTCAACCAGAGCCCATTGAGGCCAATGCGGGGAAGGAAGTCTTCAAAGGGCTTTCAATCAGGCAGAGCACTCAACTGAAAGGGCCAAACTTGTGTGAACAAACTGGGTATGTTCACAAGCGGTGGTACATCTTTGAAAATCTGGCCCTATGCGTTAACATCCAAGGGACAGCAGCAAGTCCAGAGCCTGCCAGTAGTCCACAGCTTGATAACCCATTGGCTATATGATCAGTGTCTCACTTGAAGGCGGGAATAATGTCCATAGCATCTACATCACATTGTCTATTGCCTGTAATAAAATTAGGGTGACCATATTTTCCCAAAGGAAAAATGGGACAGCATGGGGCTGGCCTCAGGCTCCGCCCCCCGCCCCCCCGCAGCCTTCTCTGCCTACATGGGGCCAGCCCAAGCCCCCCCACTCCTGCTGCCCACCTGCATGGGGCCAGCCTCTATCCCCTCTATCCTCTGTGCGTGGGGCCAGTGCATGACTCCCTGCTGCCCACCCAGGCAAGGCTGGCCCAGCCCGAGCTGCTCTCCTGAGCCCTCCCTCCCACACAGAGCTGGTGTTGCTGCTTCCCCCTGCATGTTTCTCCTTGCCCAGCTAGGTGTCGCACCCGAGTTTTTTGGAAAATTTGGCATTTGTCCTGTTTGCTCTTGCCAACTGATTATCGGTTGGTGAGAGCAAACAGGACAAATGCCCAGTTTTGCCCCAAAAAGTCAGGCCAGCCAGGACAGGGCTTAAAAAAAGGACTGTCTTGGCCAAAACGGGACGTATGGTCACCTAAAATAAAATAGTTAACCAGACTGATATGCCAGTTTGTAATACATGGAAAAGACCTCTACCCTCCCACTGAACAACTAAAACTGTTTCCTCTTCTGAGCAGCAAAGGTATCGACCTTTCAAAATCCAATCTGAATTCAGCAAGCCGAAGGAGGGAAACATTTACGGATCCCCAATATATTTGTCTTGGTTTTTCTCTGCTTAAATTGTAAATGAAAACATAGTAGGTATTTTACTAGTGTTATATGAAGCTCCCATTCAATTATCTAGCAATTTACATATTTAATGTTACTCTTTAAAATGGTGGAGTGTGTCACTTCTGCTTCCTTTGAGTCACCTCACCACTGAGTTAAACTAGGATCCAAATACAATAATTTAATAAAGCAACACACTCAACCAGCATTGACGCTAACCCGATTTAACCTAAGTTCAGGACTAGAGTGTGACTTTATGACCCTCTTGAATACCAGGCAGTGTATTGTTGTGCTGGAGAAGCCCTATTTCTCTCCATTATTATTATTTTGTTATTTTATTTATTTTATTTGTCTAAGTGGGTTTTTAGCTTCTTTCCCCCTCCCCCCTTTCATTTTTTCCTTTGCCACTCTGTCACTTTTCAAAACTTCCTGAGCTTTGGAAAAATGACCAAATGGCAAAAGGAAACATGTTACTGCAACTCTTCCAAAGTTGGAGAAATTTAACTTTTCAAAATTGGTGAAAAGTAAAATGGAAAAGTTTGTGGGGTGGGGGCATGGGAGAAGCGGGGAGAGGAGGAATCTAAAACTTTGAAACATAAACCTTTTGTGTGTGGGGGGGGGGGGGGGGGACTTTAAAAACTGAGAAATAGTTCTGATTTGAACCAAAGAAATGGAAACAACATCAGAACTTTAGAATTTTTTCATGAAATAATTTTTGACTATTAGAATCATAGACTTTAAGGTCAGAAGGGACCATTATGATCGTCTAGTCTGACCTCTTGCACAACTCAGGCCACGGCATCTCACCCGCCAACTCTCACAGCCCCACCAATGAACTTGAGACCTAACCTTGAGAAACTGCCTCTGAAGATGGAAGATTTCTGTAGTTAAATCTCCCATGCCCATTTGGTCTTCTGCCTTTCTGCTGTGACTACCAATAAAGATGCCACTTAGGAGAGTGTGTTTGTAATACGGCCATCTAATTGCAAAGAACTGGCCTTAGACCACCAATTCATTTCAAACGTGCATCTGCCATCACTGGGAATCTTTTTAAAAGTATGCTCTACCTCAACCACTAGATATGGGCTCAATGTAGGAACGATGGGATGGGCTTCTATGGCATATACTTGTCAGACTAGATAATCATAATAGCATCTTCTAGCTTTAAAATCTATATAAAATTTGTAACCAAACAGCCACCAAATAATGCTGACTTTTATCAGGACCAGACTTAAATTGAAAAGTCAGGGTGGATTATGAATAGTTTGAGACATCCAGTCACCAGTGTGATAGTGCTGTCAACAATCTCTTTGCTATCTTGCATCCTGAGTGCTGCAGAGTACCAAAAATGAAACAACTCGGATGGTGGAAAATCCTCAGTAACTCTTGGCCCTGCATGCTCAAGGCTGGAACAATGTTTCCTATGTAGAACCTAGCAAGCTTCCAACGGGACAAGTATTCCACTGACTCTGAACACTTAGGTTTCTCATTCATATTTGAGAAACCACCCACAAATGCTTAAGTGTTTCATAGTGGTTGGGTTTTTTTTTTCTCCAGGGTAACCAGATGGGCCTGTGTGGCTTATCCTTATAATAGACTGGTTGGCGGAAACAAAATTGCATGTGTCTAACAAACAACATATTTTGAAATTAAACGCAATGTATTTTTAAAACTGTCACTTGGGTTTCTTGCTAACGTTGGCAACAGTAGCACATGCTAATGTCCCTGGTCAGCCAAGACATTTAAAATATTGACTTTTTGTGCTCCTCTGCTATTTGCAGCTACAGGTAGCCAGTGTTTATATTTGAACTCCTGTTGATAAAAAGGTGAGATTGGAACCTGGACAACAATATTACAAAGCGGCATGAATGAACCCTTCCAAAGAAGAGTATCCTTTTTCCTGATTACAGGTCACTGTTGGTTTCCTCAGTGGCTAAGAGAGGAAGTGTTAACCAATATTTGCAGCAAGTTAAGCCCCGTGTGCTTGCTGCTAATGGTGGCAGGTTTCTATATTGTAGATCACTGTTCATATAAGGTTATGTGTACTGATGGGTGAACCTCAAAAGGTTTTGGAGGTTCAAGTCAATAATTATAAGCATCTGGAAGTCGGAATGTGTATCTGAAGCATAGCATAACCTCAAACTATCTCAGAAGCTCCTAGGTGGAGCCCCCTATTTCCCCTGCAATTTGACCTATGACAGCAGTCATTAGAGGGAAGATCTGCAGACTACACTGAAGCAGCAGGGTGACTTCCTTTGTGGCATAAGCCAGGAACAGGATGTCTTTGTGGGTCTTCCTGGCCTTCCCCCTCTGACCCACAGAAGAGATCTCTAGGAAGAAGTTCTCTCAGCTTCTTTGCCAAACAGCAGCAGATGACAATTAGAAGGGGGTGGAACAGGGTCTCCCTAACTGCCTCTTCCAGAACCATAGAGAAGATTTGGATTTGGTTCATGGATTTGGTTCTCTGACCCATCCCTAATGAGGGCCCGGGCCATTATTATGCTGAGCTAAGGAAAGCATCAGTCCCTTACTCACATAACCAGATTCTGCATTGGTCCAGATTCTCAAAGGTATTTTGGCTCCTCGGTGACTTGTCCAAGGTGGTTCAGAATGCATAGAGCAGAGCTAGGGATTTCTCCAGAGTTCCACTTCACAAGAACAGCATTTCTCTCTGAGAGAGTTTCCATTTGTGTAGAGAGCAGATGTGGGTGTAGAGGGATTCCTCCATCCAGGACACACCTGATCTTGTCTGCTCCTACAGAGAAGGCCAGAGCAAGGTATTTACCTTTTTGTTTGTTTGTTTGTACCTCACAGCAGAAGTGGTCTACAGTAACCAATGAGTAAAGGCTGCTCTGTAGCAAGGGAGTTGTTTCAATGAAAACTCTCTTCGACTGCGTGGGGGTTGGACACTAGTTTCCTGGAGCTTGAAAGGATGCTGTGTCTTAAATGTTTTGCTGTTTAATGGCTTTAGTTTTTGTTTTTGTTTTTTTTCCCACTAACCGATGTATGAACTTCTAAAATAAATGGTTTGCTTTGCAAACTTTAATGCTGAAGTAGTCAATCTGGGTCTAATGAACCATGCAGTAAGTGACCTCTTCTCCCATCCTCCACCTACAGCTATCATTGGATCTGTCAAAACGTTTGGGTTTAGTACCCTCACCGAACTACAGTGAAATCTATCTTAAGAGAGCACTCCAGGGACCAACAAGGTGGTCTTCTCATAAAGGTGGACCAAAATTACACTCTAGCTAAAAAATGTGTCTTAAAAAGACCAAATTGGACTTGACGCCAGCATGGTTTATTTATAAAACCTCTATAAAATAATGTACCTGGAGTCACAGATTTTTCATATGCAGGCATGTCAACTAAAATTAAAAAGAATCACTCCTATCTGTGGAATATTCCAGGAGTCAACTCTGTGAACGTTGCAGGAAAAGTATCTTTAATTTCTTTTATTGATCCCATAGTGCTAGGTGTTTTTGTAGAGCAAACATTGTTAGATTTGAATATTTACTCTCTCCCCACAGAGAGAGTTCATAATGCACTTCTAGTCATTTCATTCACTTTGTTCCATCCCTATTCTTTTTCAATATTGTGGTGTACTGAAAATTGGAACTGGTCCTGCTTGCAGGCTATGGGCTCTGTCGGAAATCATGCAATCTGGGTCATCTTCAAAGAGCAAAGCAGCGTGAGTTGTGCCTTTTGTTTTAGGGAGCAGCCTGCTTTGTCTCTCTTTCTGCTTGTGGTGTGTTAGCATTCAGGACTGGAAGAAATAAAGTAGTGTTATATTGGAACATTCCAGAAAGATAAAAACAAAATACTCTCGTCTGTGTGTATGCAGTTAACATAACAAATGTCTACAAAATCTGCAGCAGTTCTAGCCTACTCCGTAATTTTATTAATTTAAGTAGGTAGTTTTGCTGGTATCTAGCCAGTAAGTGACGACAGATCTCTTATGGCCAAGAACCCCCTTCCATGTGATCTTTGGTTGAGTTAGAAAGGTTAAGCCAAATGTAGTGTCAGTTGCACCCCATAAATCCAGACTGACTCCATTAGCTGTGGTGCAATTACTCCAGATCCACACTAAATAACTGTGGTCAGATTTTGGAGGTGGATCTGGACTATTGATATATTTATTATTTGGAAAACCCCTTAGGGGACACTCTAGAGAGGTTTCCGGTACAGGTTCACTGTTTCCAGAATTGTATGAAATCTGCTTGAAAGTTTATATAATTTTTTTTTCTCCATTGCTATGTAATTTTCTCAGCCATGTTTGTGGGAAGTACTTGTTCCTATGTTTTTGTAGCATAATAGGGAAAATAAAATGGTTGGGGACTAAGATTACTCATTCTTGGCTAGTCAGTATATTGGGTCAGGAAACATGTTATAGCCTACTCTTAAAGGGAAAGACAATTTACATGCGGGTGAGATACAGGAGTCAGGACACTGGATGGTGGTAAATAAAAGACAGCATAGGTGGATTTTTCAAAAGTGCCTAGATGACTTAGGAGCACAGCCCCTATAAGAGAACTTCCTAATTCATTTAGTTGCTTTTGAAAATCTCACTTCCTGTTACTTTTGTGACCAGTCAGCTCAACTCAGAAGGGTGAAGCAATGCTGAATTCTGTCACAAGATCTTCCTCTGGTATCAAAGAAAACTTTTTTGTATGAAAGTTTTATTTTTTAGTAAAACGGAGTTCATAAAATACAGCTAAAACCTACGTTCTTTTCTAAGGTTAGAAAGGGCCTTTATGATCACCGGACCTTGAATACAAGTCACTTCGGGTATGTCCACACTGCAGTATAAAAAATCCCATGGCAGCAACTCTGAGCCCGAGTCAACCAATTTGGGCTTGCACTGTGGGCTAAAAATAGCAATATAGACATTTGAGCATGGGCTGGGGCCCAGGCTCTGAGAAGTCCCCCCTCCTTGCTGGGTTTCAGAGCCTGCTATTGTTAGTCCCACAAGCCTAAGTCACTTGACCCATTTTAAGGAAAAGCTTTCTGGTTTTGATCACTTTAATCTTTACCTACAGTTCTGTCCCCCTCCTGATCTTAATATGCTGGAGGCACTGGGGGGGCTGCAGGAGCGAGGGCACAGCGTGCTGCCGGTGGGTGGTAAGCACTCATTTATTTCCATGAGTCTAGAATTTCACCCCAGAAATCTGAAGGGATAAAAGGAAAATGTAGTGTTGGACAGCAGCTTATATTGACACTTCACCCTTAGGAAACTGGTGCTGAGGGGAGGTATGCACCATAAGGGCTGCCCAAGTTCTTGGGTTCTGAGGTAAGCCTATAGGGGTCACTATGCCAGGGGAAAAGTAGGACCAGGCTGGGACTGCTGCATGGGTTGGGTCTAATATATCCCACTGTTCTCGCACAGCGAACTTCCCTTCTTCAGCTCAGGCTTGTTCTCTTTCCTGATGCTGCCCCTTCTTATATTAGGCTAGGAAGCAGCAGGGGCAGGTGGCTCCAAGAAGCAGAAGCTGGGAGCAGGAACTTTGAAGTCCAGATTCATTCTATGTGGAATGGGTCTGCAGAAGGCAGGAGAGAGAAGGCTGACAAGGGGACCGCGGCTGCTCAAAGAAGCAGAGAATCTTCTAACGTCATCTTGGGAGCAACACAGGTGCTCCCCAGCCCACCTTATCCTTAATTCTAACTAGCCTCTGGGCACTGGGTTTCTTCTGAGCTTGGAGCTCAGAAATTGCCAACCCTACTAGCCGCTGCTGCTTGAAGCTGCCCATTGCTACTGCTTTATAGAATGAGCCAAAGAGAGCAGCTGCAGGAGCCTGCTTCTGTGTTGCTCTTCCTCACTGAAGAAGACAAAGGACGAGGATGCTCATTCTTAGAGATAAAGCTAAGGGTTTAAAACTGTCCCCTGTAATTCTTCATCTCTTGCTGACAAATTCTATGCAGGGAGCCCCTAGTGGGCGGGGAGGAGAAGGAGCTGGAAATCCAAGAAAGTGAAGTCTCCAAGAATTTGAACACTGCTCTGAGAGGGAAGATGGCCTGATGCTGAAAGCGTTGCACTGGGCTTGATATCCAGCTGCTAACTGCTGCTAACTCCCTGTGTGCCTCAGATAGACCCTAGTGAGGTTCCCAAAGTGCCCAGATGCCTAATTTCCAAGGGGGAATCTTGAAAATCCCACTAGGTGCCTATCTGCATACCTCTTAAAAATCTGGCCCTTTATCCCTCAGCTCCCCAGCTGTAATGTGGAAATCGGAAGGATTTATTGTCTCCCATCCCTTGTTTGACTGGGCTAGTGGGGCTGCAAGCTCTTCAGGGCCTCATTGCGTGCGTGCGTGCGTGTGTGTGTGGCACCTAGCACAATGGGGCCCCGATCTTGGTTGAGGCCTCTAGGGACTGCTGCACTGTAAATAATAGTGATGATCATATGACTTGAACCATGTAAATGGTGCTGCAAGAGAGGACTCTTCCAGCGTGCTGGAGAAAGCCCATTGCTTCACAGGGCCCCCAGCTTCGTGGCTGTAACTTTCATTGGCCTCATTCCTATCCATAAGAACATAGAGGGGAGGTGCAGTGTAGGCGCATTTGGAGGAGCGGAGTTGCAACTATGATTCGGGGGTACCAGTCCCCTTTGAAAGGCAGAGGGACTTGTGCTCCTGAATCGCTCAGGAGTTTTTTCAGAATCCCACCCTGATTCCATAAGTGTGCACCTTTAAAGGAGAATCTATCCAAGGAAAATCACCTTCTTTTGGCGAATGTGATTTAAGGCCAGATTCATAAAAGCGCTTAGGCATTGCAATGCCTAATCCGCAAGGCATCCTGATGCCCAGGGGGATGATCAGCCCCCAGTAGGTGCTCAGGTACCCCATTCAATGCCGGGGCAGAGTTAGCCACCTAGGAAAGGGATTCTGAGAGCTAGCAAGACAAGGGGGGAGCTGCTTACATTAGCTAGGGAGTGAAATGCAGAGGAAAGGGCTGTTCCGAATTAGGTGCGTAAATACTTTTGAGGATCTGAGCTGAATCCCTTTCATGAGTTGGGTATTACAAATATTTGACCCCTCATTGGGCTATCTGACTGGCATCAGGGTGGTCTCTTCAACCACATGAAGAGCCCCCGTGCATCAGGTTTTGCATCCTCTTCTATAAACGTTCACCTGGAATCACAACATTCTTTTTGTAAGTGTTAGACCACAGCGTTCATTCCATATGGTCTGATGTGCCCAGTTTCCAGCTGAATTAAGGTTCCTTTTCCGTGCTGGAGCAATTAATCTTATTTGTTAACTATCAGCACCTGGTCAGTGACAGCTTCCCCCACTTCCTGACACAAGTTATTTATTTATCGAGGTTATATTGTATTTTGTAGCCAAACCTACCTTTGAAAGCTTGCTACAGCGAAGCCAAATAAATCAATAGTTCATTCAGCCGCACCAGTAATGTGGTTAATAAAACAAATTTTTATAAATTTGTCACGGACCTTAAAAGGACTGCCAGAACATTTTAAATCCAAAGTCACTCACTTTTTTTTTTTTTTTTTGGGGGGGGGGGGGGCTGTTTTCACATTTTGTGCATCTGCAGCAGGTGGCTGCAACACCACGGCAGGGTTTAATTCTTCATAAGATGGTAAATATATAATGGTCCCCAAAACAAGCAGTAAGTCTGCTGCCCAGATGGCAACATCCTGTGTAAGCTGCCAAGTTCACTTCTGTAAAACAATTTATAGTCTTTAAGTGAAGGACTGTAAATAAGGCAGTAACCATGAAATGACCTGCCCTTTTCTTTACTATAAAAAAATAACATTTTAAGTTTTTAATCTACATATAAAAACTGTACTGCCTAACAGTGCCACCCCCCTAGTGTGAACACACCTACACCAATATAGATTACTCCCACAAGGCAAGCTGGGTGATGACGACCTGGAGGAGTTGAGACCAGAGGTGGACTCAGGTTTGCTGTGAATGCCTGAGAGCGGGGAGGGGGCGTTATCTACAGAATTCATGGACCAAGAGACTGGGGGAAGTTTTTCCCTGCCCTAGAGGTGTCCCTGGTTTTGGAGAAAAATTGCTTGCTCGGGGGAGAGAGAGAGGAGAGAGAGAAAAGCCTCCTCCTGGTTATTGAAAAGTCTACATCCACGCTATAAACTTAGAGGGGACCGATGTAATAGAGTGGTCATCAAATGGTTAACTAGGTTACTGAGAGGATCATGGGCTGGAGCCAGGCTCCACCCCTCCATTTTTGTTAGTGAGAGCTCCCCGCTCACCCTGTCTGTGAGTCAGTACGTTCTCAGCCTGCAGCCCTGGGCGTAAACATATTTTTGTTGCACCAAGCAATCCCTTTACAAAAGAAGGGGAATAAGCTGTAACATTATGAAGCCTCTTTATTCTGGCATAATTCCACCCATGGTAGGGGATTCACTGCTCTAACTGCATAGGTAAAAATTCATCCCCCCCAACGAAGCAGTTCTCCTTGTACGAAATCTGTGTACAGCAGGTGGCAGGAAAGTGAAATAAAAGAGAGCAGAGGAGGATATGCATTTATAATCCTAAGTAAAAACAGGATTATGCTTCACTTTGCATTCAGTGGTTAAGGCCTTGGCTTCTTGACATGCTGATGACAATAAATACATAAAACCGAAGCATCATCTGTTTAGGTGAAACTCCTCTTGTATTCCCAGTGTCGTTATACAAACCCTCAGGGGCCCCTCCAAAGCCAATTAAAGTAAATGGAAAGACTCCTGTTGACTTGAATGGGGCTTGGATCAGGCTTTTGGGTGGCTGCTACACCCAGCCCAAGTAATGATTTAGAGCCGAAGGCGAATTGCCAGCTGGGGGATGTGGGGATGAAATTCAGGACTTCAGGGCCGTAATACATCCTTTCTGTGGCTGCTGCTGCAGCCCATACTGGAGTAGTGGCCTCTGCCACTCCAAACATGCCACATAGCTATCTTTTAGCCCCTGTTCCAGCATAGTCCTGCATCTTTAGCCTTCCCGTTCAGCAAGCCATCTAGGCCGCTATGTAGCTGATCCACCCCAAGCCTCTTGCATGTCACCATGGGCTTTCACTGAAGCAGTAGGTCATACGCCATACCTTGCTACCTCACTCTGGGGGCCCATCCTGGAAGTCCTTCTGTGTCTATCCTTGCATGATATCTTCACGGGGTTTGGCTTCAACTGCAGTCTTTCCCTTGGCTTCAGTCGGGGCTGGACTGGGCTCATGAATTGCTGGATCAGGCCCATAACGTCTACAGCAAAATCTCAAGCGCAGACAGCCATAAACCTGAAACAACTTAAACTAGCGACACAGAAATAACCCAGGCTGTGGTAGTTCCCCAAGGCTGTTAATATCTCAATAGCTCTAGTGTTATCTCTTTCCAACGCTCTTACATCTGCTCTGTTCATACTCTTCTGTTTTTCCGCTGAGCAGCCGGACCTAACCAACAGGGTTTCATTTTAATTTCTCAACAGGGTTTTGTTTTGTTTTTTTCCCTTAAAAAATGACTGAAACCAGAAGGATTTTCCAGCTGGAAAATGAAACCTGTCAGTTGGAAATTCTGACTGGATCCAACTAAACACCTGTATTTCTATAACATTTTGGCCATGCTGTATGACTGGAAAGAAGTTGGGGGAGGGGGGCAGATAATCTCAAGTGGTTCTAACTTATATATATATATATAGAGAGAGAGAGAGAGAGTGCAGTGTCCTGCCCTGCATTTTCTCTTCAACCTAAACATCCTTTAGCTATTAAAGTGCTGAGGGGAAATAACTACCTTGAACTAAATAAACTGGACTATGTGGATGACAGTGGGATTCTTACTGAATCCTGTGGTGTACAAAAGCCATGCTTAGCTCGGTGGCATATGTCATGATTAATGCTGCAACAGGAGTAGTGTGTGACGTCAGCTGTTGGGACTCCGATGTGCCTTGGAGTCACAATCCATCCCTGCTTCCCCGTTATGGGGGGGTGTAGTAATTTACTGATGGCCTAAACCAGCAGTTAATCACACCATCTCTTAGGTCAATTCAGCAATTCTGGCCAGCAAGTGGGAGGAGAGGGGAACCAAGGTTCCACCCATTTCCTGCCTATTCCACCTCCTCTTTCCTCCCTCCACCCCATCCACCTTCCCAAGGAGGGGAACAGACCTGCTTATTGCTATGCACCTGGACCAAAACTCCCAGTAGGGAGGGTTTTGCAATCTATCTAGCCCATAGGTGGGCAAACTACGGCCCGCGGGTCACATCCGGCCCGCAGGACCAACCCGGCTGGGAGCTCAAGGGCCAGGCAGGGAGGCTCACCCCTGGCCCCGCCCCTGCTGTTCCCCCTCGTGGGGAAGGTGGATGGGGTGGAGGGAGGAAAGAGGAGTGCTCTAGACTGTGCGGCGGCGTGGCTGGCTCTGTCCGGATGATGCGGCTGCCAGTCCTGGTACTCTGAGTGGCATGGTAAGGGGGCAGGGAGCGGAGGGGTTGGCTAAGGGGCAGGGGGTCCCAGGGAACAGGGGCTGGTTGGATAGGGCGTGGGAGTAAGGGGGCAGGGATATGGATAGGGGTTGGGGCGGTCAGGGGACAGGGAGTGGGGGGGGTTGGATGGATCGGGAGTTCTGAGGGGGGCAGTCAGGGGGTGGGAAGTGGGAGGGGATGGATAGGCTACAGGGGCCAGGCTGTTTGGAGAGGCACAGCCTTCCCTACCCAGCCCTCCATATAGTTTCAGAACCCCAATGTGGCCCTCAGGCCAAAAATTTGCCCACCCCTGATCTAACCCATGGTGTGCAGGCTGTACACTGCAGCTAATGTTAATACTCAGATTTTTTTTTCTTTAAATTTGGAAGAGAATAGGAATAATATGAATTTTCCCACAATACCATCTTCTTGGGCCAATCCAAAATAGGCACTTACTTGTTCCTCCTTGTATTTTAAACTGGAAAGTAGAGAAGGACTTCAGGCTTTATCTTTCAAGATGCTGTGTATCATCATTCTTACTGGCTTCCGTGTATAGCATTTTTCCCCCTTCTGGGTCCAAATAAAAATTAGGCTTGACTTTAGAGAACAAAAAAAGCTTTGTAAAATAATCACAATATAACCCCAAGCATTTAGAATTCTCTTGGTGTCAGCTTTGGTTATAAACTTTCAACTCTGACCAAGTGCAAGACAAGCTTTGTTAAATTCACGAGTCTTTCTAGTGAATGTGGAGCTGGCCTGTGAAGGTGCTACTTTGAAATCATGCAAAATCCACTGTCAGGAAGAAAAAATTAGCCACTTAATGAAAATGTTCCTAACTAGTATTATTTACAATATCTTAATTCTAGGGCTGTCAGGTGATTAAAACAATTAATTGTGATTAAGAATAGAATACCATTTATATAAATATTTTGGATGTTTTCCACATTTTCAAATATATTGATTTCAATTACAACACAGAATATGAAGTATATAGTGCTCACTTTATATTTTTGATTATAAATATTTGCTCTGTAAAAATAAAAGAAATAGTATTTTTCAATTCACTTAATACAAGTACTGTAGTGCAATCTCTTTATCATGAGAGCTGAACTTACAGATGTAAACTATTGTGCAAAAAAACTGCATTACAAAATAAAATGATGTAAAACTTTAGAGCCAACAAGTCCACTCAGTCCTACTTCTTGTTCAGCCAATCGCTCAGACAAACAAGTTTGTTTATATTTGCAGGAGATAATGCTGCCCGCTTCTTGTTTACAATGTCACCTAAAAGTGAGAACAGGCGTTCACATGGCACTGTTGTAGCTGGTGTTGCAAGATATTTACATGCCTGATGTGCTAAAGATTCATATATCTCTTCATGCTTCAACCACCATTCCAGAGGACGTGCGTCCATGCTGATGGAGGCTTCTGCTCAATAATGAGCCAAAGCATGTTCATTTTCATCATCTGAGTCAGATGCCACCAGCAGAAGGTTGATTTTCTTTTTTGGTGGTTCAGGTTCTGTAGTTTCCACATTGAAGTGTTGCTCTTTTAAGACTTCTGAAAGCATGCTCTACACCTCATCCCTCTCATATTTTGGAAGGCACTTCAGATTCTTAAACCTTGGGTTGAGTGCGGTAGCTATCTTTAGAAAGTTCACACTTCTTTGCGTTTTGTCAAATCTGCAGCAAAAGTGTTCTTAAAACGAACAACATGTGCTGGGTCATCATCCGAGACTGCTATAACAAATAATATATGGCAGAATATGGGTAAAACACAGAGCAGGAGACATACAATTCTCCCCCAAGGAGTTAAGTCACAAATTTAATTAACACATTATTTTTTTAACAAGTGTCATCAGCATGGAAGCATGTCCTCTGGAATGGTGGCCAAAGCATGAAGGGGCATACGAATGTTTAGCACATCTGTCATGTAAATACCTTGCAATACCGTCTACAAAAGTGCCATGCAAATGTCTGTTCTCGCTTTCAGGTGACGTAAATAAGAAGTGGGCAGCATTATCTCCTGTAAACGTAAACAAACTTGTTTGTCTTAGCGATTGGCTGCACAAGAAGTAACACTGAATGGACTTGTTGGCTCTAAAGTTTTACATTGTTTTTTTTTTTTTGGAGTGCAGTTATGTAACAAAAAAATATCTATATTTGTAAGTTGCGCTTTCATGATAAAGAGATTGCACTATGGTATTTGTATGAGATAAATTGAAAAATACGATTTATTTTATCATTTTTACAGTGCAAATATTTGTGATAAAAATAATATAAAGTGAGCACTGTACACTTTGTATTCTGTGTTGTAATTGAAATCAGTGTATTTGAAAATGTAAAAAAAATCTCAAATATTTAATAAATTTCAAGTGATATTCTATTGTTTAACAGCGCGATTAATCACGATTAATGTTTTGAGTTAATCTCGTGAGTTAACTGTGATCGACAGCCCTACTTAATTCGTCAAACAAGCAAACATAAATAAAAACTCTGGGCAAAGATTTTGTTAATTACACTCACATAATAAGCCTACACTGTATAAAAGTACAGTACAGAGGTTGCAAATAGATTGAGGAGCAGTTTCTCTAATACCCTGCATCTTGTGTTTGGGAAAAAGACTGACTCTTACTATATGCATAATACAGTGAATTCCCCATCTCATTTGGGACCTTTAGATGCAATAAGAATAATTATACAGGCTGAGGCAAGCTTAAATATAATAATTGTAAATAATTGTACCTGGCTAATGATCAATGAAATAATTAGGACTGTTCTGAGTTCCAAAGAAATCAGTGGGGGTCAAGAGATTAGCTGCAATGCCAAGACCTAACAAAACTGAAATAATCTAGAATGAAAATCGTATCTAAACTTATTATTGCCATGGTTTAAAATATGTTTTCTCACTGTTAAACTTTGGTGTTGGTGGTCGAACTGCATCCTGTTGCTAGCACCTAGATTCAAGCAGAGAATATCCAATCCCTGGCATCAAAAAGCTAACACACTCATCAAAGTGCCATTGACAAATTGAATGGAAAGCCTTCTATGCCAGGGCACTACAAATTGGGTTAATCACAGAAATGACGGGGCGGGGCTAAGTATGTTATGCTTCTGCATTTCACTAAACACCTTGATAATATAACAAGAATGTTAGCCTGAAATGGAAACTCCAGGCAAACATGCACAAAAAGTGTTTCTAATAGATCCTGCTTTCTTGGGAGTTAGCCTGACTTTGGGCTTAATCTGTGCCCTGGTTTACAGGACTATAGTTGCATATAGAATAAGTAATATGGTAAATGCAATAGGACGAGTGTAGAGATAACACAGACCCAGCACACTGGGGTGAGGGTAAATAAAACTCTGTCTTTATTTCTTCTTTACGCAGACTCTTACCTTCTTGCTCTTTGCCCCCTAGTGGCCACCCTGAATAGTGGCTGTAAATACTCTCAACTAACACCCTAAAGAGGGTGACACTGACAGAAGCTGAGATTAGTCTAGTATTCTATCCATTTGTTTATAGTTCACCTGTTGTACATATTGCATCTTTATTTTCACTCACCAGGGTCAGCTTTTCTCAACCAGTCCCATACTCTAATATCCAGCCTGTGCAGCCTGTAAGTACACCACTTCCAATGAATGTATGCAGTGTTGTCGCCATGCTGGTCCCAGGACATTAGAGAGACAAGGTGGGTGAGGTCATATCTTTTACTGGACCAACTTCTGTTGGTGAGAGAGACAAACTTTTGAGCTACATAGAGCTCTTCCTCACTCAGACTGTCACAGCTAAATACAAGGTGGACCAGATTGTTTAGTATAAGTATTTAGCACCTATTCTAAGGGACCATTCAAGGTGAAGTGACCTGTTAACATCTCTGCAGTCATAGGGCAAAAAAAAAAGGGGGGTTAGCAGGTTACAGATTGTTGTAATAAGCCACAAATCCAGTGTCTTTATTAAAACCATGATTTTTAGTGTCTAGCTAAGTTATGAATTTAAGTTCCGAAGCTTGACTGTTGAAAGTGTTTTGCACGTTTCCTTTGAGGATGAGGACTGAGAGGTCAGATATAGAGTGATCACTTGTGAAAAGTGTTCACCCACAGGTGATGGGGTGGTTTAGTTTTTTATCTTTTTACAGTGTGAGTTCATTCAGGAGCATTGTGATTGTCTGGTTTCACCCGCTAGTTGTAGTTGAGGCATTTAGTGCGCTGGATGAGGGTCACCACATGTTGTGAGAGGCACGTCGGACCCATGGATCTTGAAAGGTGTTTTGTCAGGGGTGCTGATCATTGTAGCTGTGGAGCGATGTCTGCAGGTTTTGCATCTGTTGATCTCGTAGGGTCTGGTACCGCTTTGATTCGGTGTGTCCTGGTCTGTGAGAACTTGCTTTGATGATGAACTTGGAGTTGTTCAAGCTGATCATACTGCTTGTAATCAATTTTGAATTGATTTAGTGAACACACTTATTTATTTCATTACAAAGTGATGCCTTTCTATTTATATTGTCTGAGAACCAATTTCAGTACACCAACTTTTTACCTTGGGCATTTGCTATGCCCAGTCTAAGCTGCGTAAAATGGAAGATGGTCAGTAGAAACACAAAGCAGAAAATAGCTGAGAGGCTGCAGACCAGAAAGACCTTAACACTTTTAGGATCAATTGAAAACTATTTTTGGTTCCATAACTAATGGTAGTGTTCCCATCCATAGTGCAGGTGGCAGTATACTATACACAGGCAAGAAAGCCATCACCGATCACTGGGCTGAACACTTTAGCAGTCTACTCAATTGTCCATCTGCAATTTTGGAGGCTGATATTGGCAGTATAACACAATTCCTGGTACACAAAGAATTCGCTAAGCTGCCAAGTATTATCGAGACAGAAGCCTCCATCAAACAGTTGTCACAAGGGAAGGCACCTGGCTTAGATGGAATACTTCCAGAAGTCTATAAATGTTGTAATTATCACATCTTTTGAATGCTCACATGGCTTTTCAACCTCATCTGGGAGCAGAATACTATGCCTCAAGACTTCAAGGATCCCTCAGTTGTCCAAATATACAAATGCAAAGGTGATCCAGCAGTCTGCGACAAGCATTGGAAAGAAGTGAGATACCATATTGCTGGTTTCAGAGTGGTAGCCATGTTAGTCTGTATCAGCAAAAAGAACGAGGAGTACTTGTGGCACCTTAGAGACTAACAAATTTATTTGGCATAAGCTTTCTTGGGCTAAACCCCACTTCATCAGATGCATGGAATGGAAAATACAGTAGGAAGATATATATACAGAGAACATGAAAAGAAGGGGGTTGCCATACCAACTCTAATGAGACAAATCAATTAAGGTGGGCTATTATCAGCAGGAGAAAAAAAAACTTTTGTAGTGATAATCAGGATGGCCCATTTCAAACAGTTGACAAGAAGGTCTGAGTAACAGTAGGGGGGAAAGTTAGCATGGGGAAATAGTTTTTAGTTTGTGTAATGACCTATCCACTCCCAGTCTTTATTGAAGCCTAATTTGATGGTGTCCAGTTTGCAAATTAATTCCAGTTCTGCAGTTTCTCATTGGAGTCTGCTTTTGAAGTTTTTTTTGGTTGAAGAATCGCCACTTTTAGTGCATGTCTTGCTCAATAGACTCTCCACTATGATCGATAATAGCGGTTCATAAAGTCAGTGTAGCTTTTGCACGAGATGCAAAACAGTGGACATGATTTCTGCTGCTTGCCAAATACAGGAAACGGGCTGGGAACAAAACCGTGACCTCTATATGGTATTTGTGGACCTGAAGAAGATCTTCAAGGCTGTTAGTGGCAAGGATATCTGGCAGATCTTGCACAAAGTTGCATGCCCACATAATTTCGTCACCATCAATGTGCTTAATCCATGCTGGCTAGAGTTAGGGTCACCAGAGAGCAAATGTGAAACATTGGGGTGGGATGGAGGATAATAGGCGCCTGTATAAGACAAAGCCCCAAATATCGGGGACTGTCCCTATATAATCGGGACATCTGGTCACCCTAGCTAGAGTGCTAGAAAATAGTGCTTCATCAGAGTTGTTCTTTGTCATAAATGGTGTTAAGCAGGGCTTTGTGCTTGCACCTAATCTATTTCCCATTCTCTTTGGTGCTATGTTGCTGGAGACTTTCAAAGACTGCGACTAGTGTATTTACACATGCCGCAGTGTCTTCAATCCTCAGTGCCCTCATGCTCACACCGAAGTGACCTTGCTCACTGGGGAGTTCCTCTTCTCTGACAGTGATGGATTTGTAGCCCCGGCAGCTTCTAATCAGCTGCTTTTCTAGATTGGCAAACTGATTTGGATTCTTTGTCAGCCTCCAGAAAACGGAAGCGTTTTGCTGGGGGAAAGGGCATTCTGCCCCTGAAATGGCAACTGATGACACACTGCTTAATGTGGCAGAAAAAAATTGCCATGATCGATGATAAAATCATGCGGAGCATTTCTTGATCCATTTCTGCCTATGGTCGACTCTGTGGAATGTGAGAGGCATTTGACTTCACACCAAGATCAGGGTCTATCATGCAATCATACTAAGCACTCTTCTCTCTGGCTGTGAAACCTGGACAACTGAGGCAATGAGAGCATTTTCACGTGCGCTGTATGCATCTCATCTGTAACGTCAAGTGGTCTGACAGGATAGCAAAGCCCTGGACTGGTGCTGCATGATTAACCTTGAATCCCTAATCATACAGGCACAATTTCACTGGGCGGGTCCTTGTCCGTATGGATGATTCGTGACTCCCCAAAGCCATATTTTATGGACACCTGAAAATGGGAGCACCATATATCAGGGTGCCAATGACAACAATATAGGGACATTCTTGGAACTCAATGAAAAGTCAACCTGAACACATGGGAAGCTTCTGTCGTCAATAGATCGGGATGGCGGCAAACCTTTTGGCAGTGGTTACAGCCATCGAAAATAGCAGTACAGAAAAAGCCAAGGAGAAACATGAGCGAAGACAGCAGGCTGTGGCAAAAACCTGCAGCCATGTCTGTCTGAGGCACAGACGCATCTGCGGATCCCTCATGGGTTTACATGCATGCAAGAAGATGCACTGAAACAAACTGATGTTCATACGTCACCTATGATGGGAGACTCCAGCAGGGGTGGGATTTTTGAAAGCGCTCAGCTTCACCTTTTCTCTGCTCTGAGTTTTTGCCAGTGACTTCACGGGGTGCTGGGTTAGGTCAATGCTGAGTGCTTTTGGGACTTCCACCATTGCGGCGGTATGTTAATGACAGCATGGTTGGAGAGGGAGCACGTCTGTTGCATAGCACATTAGACTGGGAGTCAGACATCTGGGTTCTCTGCCAATGACCTGCTGAGTTAACCCAACAAGTCACCTGACTTCTCTGTGCCTTAGTTTTCGTATCTGTAAAAAGGATGAGCATGATACATCCCCCTCCTTTGGATAGGGCTTCGAGATCTACAGATAAGAAGTGCTATCTACAACAAAAGGTAAGTATGCTATTACAAACATGGCGTTGTTCCTGCTGCCTGACGAAGCCAGTTTAAAGAGCAGAATAACAAGTAGTGAATAGCAAACGTTGGGGTCTGCCTGCAGCTCAGGTAGGCATACCTGAGCTAGCGCAGTTTCTGGAGCTTCACCAGTGCAAGCTGCAGTGTAGGCTGTACAAGCTCGCCCGGAGCCCTTGGTCATTATTTGCACGGCAAGCCCATGCGGAGGTGTGCACGGCCGCAGCTTCGCTGCTTGGGTGCTGGAGCTAGCTAGATTAAATCTAGCAGGGGTATGTCCCCACAAGCTGCAGTCACGTTCCTTGATTGCAGTTACGAGCACACTCCCCCCAGGAGGGAATTCTCCAGTGCATTGATATTGTTCAGACGTGACTAAAGCTATTTGTCTGAAGAACAGCCGTTCTGCAAGTGTTTCTGTGAACAGAACCTTGTTTGTGGCAACGCTCACAGATAACCAATGAAAAGGGCATGAAGAGGAATAAAAGAAATCACTGCTCAGAATTATATAGGACTTGCCTGCCTCTACTCCGGCCAGACTCCCGTCCTCCAATCAAATCCAAAAAGAAAAGCAATTATTGGAAGAATCTTCATATATCATGGAAGGCTAACCTTATGATTTTCTTATGACACAATGCAGCAAAAGCCTGCATGAAGGGACTGATCTGAAACCTATTGAAATCAATGGCACCCTTTCTCTTCAGTGGGCCTTCCAACAGGCCTCAGGAGCAAAGCAGTCCAATAACTTGATTGTTTATCTGCCTACTGTATGATTTTTTTTTTGAGTAAACAGGCTTCCCGTCAATGGGAGTCTTGAAAGAAATCAAACTACATTTATGTTGACTTTGGCCATGAAAAGTATCTGTGGAGTAATCGCTCTAAGTCATCTCTCAGGCAGCTGTAGAAAATCCCTCATGGTTAACTGCTTTCAGAGGCAGATTTACTTAAATGTTGTAGCATGTCTTTGAAAACGAAATGGTTGTCTCAGAACCGGTGGCATATGGGTATAGTATTCGGTGCTGGATGAGGGGTGCGGGGGAAGAGAAGCAGATCCCTTCAAAGAGGGATCATTATGTCCTTTCCTGCCTTCTGCAGGAAATAGCCCCTGTGCCATAGAGGGCAGCCACAAAGACCGCATGATCACTGTACACCGGTCTGGATTAGAACAGATTCTCTGAAGGCAGGTTGTGCCTGATAGCCACTGTCTTGAGTAGTGGCCAGCATGGAGTTGATGAGATGCAATCCCTTCCTGCGCTCCTCACTCCTCTGTGGACTGGCATGGCTGGACAGGACCATGGCTCTGGGTTCCATTCCTCCATTCCCCTGAGGTACATCCCGGAAGGTGCATGGAGGGAGCAGTCCTTGTACTCTCCTGAGTGCAGGGACTGCGAGTGATAGATTATGAAGCTAGAAAAGACCATTGTGGTCATCTTGTCTGACCTCCTGTTAAGACAGAGGCTCACACCCATGACCTTAGCATTATTAGCTAAGCTAACTGGCTCTCTTGTGTGAGGTGTAGGGGACAGGTTCCTGTTACCCTCCCGTCCTCTTGCCCTTCCCCCCAAGTACCAGAGACAACATGGGATATGGTGAATTGCGAACTCTATTTGTCTCTCGTCAGCAAGGTTGCTGTGAGCATGCTATAATTGCCCAGGCAAGGAAATTTTTAAGTGCAATAAGTTTAGTGCAGTAAGTATGTGCTTAACTGATATCGATGACCCTGATTCAGGAAGATACTGGAGCTCTTGCCTGACTTAAAGCACATGTGTAGTCCCATTGACTTAAATCTACAATATCATAATAAGGATGATGAATACAATACTGAATGCTAAACCTTCAGTGACTGATGAGCTGACCTGTTTGACTGAGTTTTATAGCATCAGCGCTGTTTCCTTTAAAAAAAAAATTAATGAATTTAGAGAAATCAGCTGGTTTGTTACCTATAAATCACTTGCCATGAAAAACTTTTCTTAGCGCATAACAATTTAAAGGCCCATAAGATCATCTCTCATTTTCAGTTTAAAGCAATCCAGATAATGTTAGTTGTGTGCCTAAAATTACATGCCTTTCCCCCCTTCCTGTAGGTTTCCTCTAAAATTTTCAGTGACTGTGAAGTGCAAACACAAGTTTAAATTTTGCCCTGGGTTTTCTAAGCACTAATGTGTTAGTTCCTCTGTAACAGGCTTCCATATTATTGCAGGGCATGATTAATTAAAGGTTGCAGATCATGTCTAACGCTATGGTTTTAGAAAGAGGGGCTGAATATTTTTCGTAAGTGAAGCATAGAAATGCATATGTAATAGGCTCTGGGAAATAAGTTCAAAATGTCATAATTAAATAGCTGTCAAAAATCTGGAAGCAAAACACAGGAGGTGGTTAGGAAATCAAAGTGCGATGTGTTTTTAATCACAAAAATTTTTAAAAATGTAAGTCGTAAATCTATATTGTTGGTACCAAATGGCTCCCATTGCAACCCTTTAATGTAACACCTGCACTTCCTCTCCGTGAATAATGATCCATTTTTTGAACGCCTGAGGAACATTTCCAGGGGTATGTTTGCAGGCTCAAGAGAACAAAGCTACGTTCCTAGACTGTATTCTGACTGCACTTTAAGATTCCATTTACAGTCTGTTTGGTTTGTAATTCAAATCGCTCCACAGTTAACATTTAGACCACAGCCACCTGATATTTGCTTCAGGGCTGAAGCCCAGCCAGATCGCAAATGGAGGAAATGCTTGAGGTTTGCTAAATACAGTTAATAAGGGATTATAGACTCTGATTTTATGGTGGCAGGAGGAGGCCCATAATAGCAAAATATAAAAATGTGTATACATCCTGTGCCGAGCTGGGAAGAATGCAAACAATTCCATCTCAGCTATGCTTCCCTTTGCCAAATGTAAGCAGAGGTAAGCGTGAACAATCAGGTGATGAGGGCTGAACTACCACAGCCTGTGAATGGCGAAGAATACTACCAGGCTTCAGGCACTATATCAATGGACTCCTATGGGAGGGGAATGGCTATGTTGAACGAATAAGCCCTAGATCTAGTCCTTCCTGGGTTGCTAACCTCGTGAATGACCTTGTAGCAAGTCACTTCACTTGTTTCCTATTGGCCCTTTGTCTGTTGTGTCTATTTACATTGGAAGCTCTTTGGGGGCAGGGACCGTCTACCACTATGTGTATGTAGAGCGCCTAGCACATTGGGGTCTCTGGGTGTTACTCTACTGTAAACAATAATAATTGCACTATAAAGGTCCGAATCAAAAGTTGCACTCGTTACTGGCCACTATTTTGTTAGTACCATAAATGTGCATGACACCCACAAATACAAGGCACGGTCTGTGCCCCAAAAATCTTAAAACCCAGGTCCTGCAATGACCTCTTCATAGGCGGATGGGTCTATTTGTGTGGACCTCTGCAGGATTAGGCCCGAAGTTTAGATATGGCTCTATGAGTGATGATAAATACTTGTGTGTGGGAAGGACAGAAGATTTTGCAGGCACTTTGGTTGGTGACGCACGCATCATAGTGTTTCTGAGGATTTTTAGTGATTCAGTTTATTTTATTTATGGCGTGCATGTGCAGCACCATTTCTTGGGGAATGCGTATTTGAAAGAGGGATTTGGAGAGGTTTAGCCAATGGGGTCAGGAAGGGAGGGGTTGCACTGAGGAGGTGAAAGTGCAAGAAAGGAGGTGGTTCTGGAGAGTAGTAAAAGGAATGAGGGGTGACTGATCACCACCTCATGGAGAAATGAGCTTGTTCTGAAAATCTGAGTCTTCGCCCAGAAATCACAACTAGAGCGGGTTGGGAATTTTTTTATCAATCATTTATTGGAAAAGTGCCAATGCAGCAAACCTGAAACCATTTGCAAAACGGATTCAGATTTGACTAAACTCCAAACAGTGTTGAAAAAGCAAGATTTGAAATAGTTGCACAGTTTCCTTTGGACATTTTTGAAATGAAAAATTCTGGGTTTCCCAATTTGAAATGACCCTTTGTTTTGGAATGTAAACGAATTAGACACCTCCACCCGCAAACTTTCTTCTTTTAAAAAAAGAGAAAAGGCCAAAATAAAAACATATTAAAATGAAATATTTCAACTAATCTAACCCAGGTTTTGGGGGTTTTTTTGGTTTTCAGTTTGCAAATATCTTTGAGATTTCAACTTTTCATCCTGGCTGACTTATCCAGTGATCAAATAAACTGTACAGTGCCAAGGGTGAGACAAGAAACCATACACTGGTCCCTAGTGTGCTCTAAACAGCCCTGGTATCACAGGTGATGGTTTGGAATTTACCACCTGGGAACTCTGCATGGCCTTCTAAAAGCCCTCCCCTTTCTACAGGTAAGAAGGGCAGTATCCCTTTAGCCATCACTTGACTCATTTTGGCATTAAACAAGAAGACCTTGGGATGGCTAACATGAGATGGAGTTCCATATTCTTAGCTCTCTCCAAGAGGTAGCTTGGTCATTGCACTTAATCCCTATGTCCCTCCCTGACCTTCGAGATGGATAGTTGCAGTGCTTTTGCTGCTGCTATGCCCCCTGAACATCTGCCCTTGCTCTGACAGATTGAGGTTGAAGGTGTCTTCCTTGCTATGTGTAACGTAGATAATATTAGATCCTTGACATCTTCATAAAGAAAAGCCCTCATCCGTGATCTCCTTTGGATTTGAAACCAAATGAATCTACTGCCATTGTAGACAGTTAGAGCCAGAAGATTCTGAAAAAAGTGTGTTTGTGAGTATTCATTTGAATTCATTAACTCTGACCACATGTGGGCATCCTTTTTATTTGCTATTCACCAGCAATCAGGATTCAGTCTTCTGTACAAATTAGTTTCGAATTATTATTGTTGCTGGAGTGAATTCTTACATTTTAATTCCAGAAGGGACAATTTTGATCATCTAATTTGACCTCCAGCATAGAATTTGACCCTGTAATTTCCGTAGGGAATTATTATTTCCTACTATGTAAATTGAACATTATCAAGTCCAATAATGTGTGGTTAAACTAGAGGATATCTTTTAGAAAGACATCCAGTCTTGATTCCAGGTGATGATAGATTTACCACTTCCCTGGGGAAACAGTTCCAATCATTAGTTACATTTGCTGTTTTTTTAAAAAAAGTGTCTTGTTTCCAATTCAAATTTATTCTAACTTTAGCTTCCAACCACTGGATCTTGTTATGTCTTTGTTTGATTAAAGAGCCTTTAATATCAGATAACTTCTCCCGTAAAGGTCTTTATAGCCCTCAGTTCAAGCTGTGTTTTTTTTCCACTTGAAAAGACTTTTCCTTATAAAATTTCCTTCTTATGAAAACAACAATTTATGTAGAACATTGTTGATGATGTCAAAATTTTTCACTTTTATTGAAAAAAGTCTTTTAAAAAACATTTGTGCACAAATGTATCAAAAACCTTATCAAAACGGTTATCAACATTTTTCATTTACCAAAAAATGTGTCATGTTTTCAATACATTTCTGGGGGGGGGGAAGATACTGAATTTTTTTTTTAAATATTCTGAGAAAACTGATCCGTTTCAAATACTTTGATACAAAAACTTAAAAACTGTCACAAAAATTGGTTTGCATTTTTTGGATCAGTTCTAACTGCACTCAGGTTGCCTATTGACCTTCTAGACATTGTGGGCTAGAATTTTAAAGTCATGAAGTCCTTGTGCAAAACGCATGAGTATTTGTATGCACACTTACAGCAAATATGCCATTCAAATACTTGTTTTCTCATGCAAATGCTTTTTCCTGTGAACATCTCAGATGCTTGTTTCCTTCTACTATCTAAGCACTAAGGAAAATTAGACAGACAAGTTGGGTGAGATAATACCTTTTACTGGACAGAGCTCGGTGTAAGCGCAAAAGCTCGTTTTTCTCACCAACAGAAGTTGGTCCAATAAAAGATATAACCTCCCGCATCTTGTCTCTCTAATATCCTGGGACCAGGCTGTATGACTACACCAACACTGCATACTAAGGAAAATGTCTTTTGGAGAGGACCCATGAATAAGTTATACCTGAACATCAAGGTGAAATTCCCACCTCTTGTGGTTTTGTTGGGGGATTTTCATACTGTCATTCATTAACAAGTTAGAGAAATGATCAGAAGTATTGTCTATCTGTAAACATTTTCCCCCAATCTGTTTTCAGAAGCACTCCATCAAAAAAAAAGGTTTTTTTTTTTAGCCAATCATCTGCAGGAAGAAATGACTGAGACAACGTTTAATTCATATGCCAGGAAAGGAACTGGTCAGTTAACTAGAAAGCATATGTTTGTAAAATACAGATGTAAAAGCCAGACATTTTCCTGTTTCTTCCTGCTTTTGAATTTTCAGAAACTACTTTTCTAGTCTTTCCCTGATTCATTATTCTTAATAAAGATTTTATTGGGTTACAGATTATTTTCCTTGGGCCTTCCAGGTAGTGTTAAACCATGTTTTTCCTGTAATTTAAGAATTCTTTTTCAGGACTGCAAGTACGTTATTCATCCAATAAAATCTGATGGGGGTGGAATTTACAAAAAATTAATCTGAGGGAAAACTGTGATATTATTTACTCTTTGATTGGAATGGGAAAGAAGAGAGGTGAAATAAACCAAGCCATTCCATCCTATTAGTTCCAGTGTTTATGGATTTCCCATTGGTAATGTTTTAATGATTACTGTTAAGGGCTATGCTCTTTGAAATAGTTAAGAGAGAGAGAGAGTGCATAGAGAGGGTATGCTGACAAGGATTGCTTGATCATGGACCATTAAACACAAGGTTTTCTGTTTGGTTAAGTCATCTCTGCCAGCCAGCCTTTCTAGACTGTCTCTTCCACTTCCACTGCAATAGCCTCATTTCGATCTGACCTGCCAACATCTTGTGTCAAAACACACTAGATTTTTATTTTGCATTAAATCACATACATTTGCATAAAATACTGCTCGAAGCTCCAGTTCCTCCCAATTAATCAATGTTGTGCCACCCCAGCCCAGAATGAATTAAGTTTGTACCCCCCACCCTGCACTGCTCACATCTGGCCTAACCTGCAGCCCTATGTCCGCTCTGCCCCGGCCAGCCGCACATCTACCACCCCCCCAGCCGCCCCTCACACACAAGCACACCTCTGCTTCTCCTGCAGCAGTGGATGTTTTTCACATACATACCTTGAGGCCTGGGGTGGGGAGAGGCAAACCCAGGGGTTCTTCCCACAGACACACATATACACGGCTATTTATGCGGCTTCCCCCCCCCCCCCCGCTTTTCCCAGGCTTGGAGCAGCAGAAAGGAGGTAGGAGCAGACAGGAGCTGGGGTCTGCCCATAAATCACATTAGGGAGTAGGTGGGTTCTTCGTTGTGTGTATTTGTTTCAGTGGTAATTCTGTGTTGTGTTGTTTTACATATGTGATGTTGTATGTCTTCCCGATATATTCTGGAGGAGTATTTTGACTCCTCACACAGCACCTACAGCCACATAATTGTGTTGAACGTGCACTTCTTTGAACCCACAGCGCAGAAAATTAAAGGGCAAGTACAGATGCAATCCACCCAACAGACATAATAAGATGACATGAATTCCTGTTGCCACCCAATAGAAACAATGGAGTTGCACAATTCCTGCACTCTGACTCTGCTGAATTATAATGAGGAGTGGTTGGTACATGCTGGTACTCCTAAGGCTACCCTGGAGGAAGACCAAGAGTTGAAAGTGCCAGTGACCCAGTGCAGTGTGTGTAGGTGTGTCCCAGCCACAACGTGCCGTAGAGAGTCGAGCATGATACAGCAGGCTGAGAAAATCACAAGGAAATGTGCTGATTAACATTAAAGGGAGAAATGGGAATCATGAGAGAGGAGAGTCCATACGAACTGTTGGGCACAGATGCTTCATTCATCTGCTGCAAAGTTGCTAATGGGACAGGATGAGAGACTGGACATTTATATGAATAATGAGAATATACAGAATTATAACTGACCAACAACCTCATGCTTCAAGGTTTAAACCAATCTCTAGCTATTAGAGATCAGGATGAGAACTTCATGGGGAGCAGGGGAAGATTATCTGACATCTGCCTATTGTGGAGTCCCTTACCCCTTCCTCTGAAGCATCTCAGGCTGACCACCGTCAGGGACAAGCTATTGGAGTATGGACCATGGGTCTAGTCCAGTCTGGCAGTTCTTCTAATTAATGGTAGACACTTCCGAAGGAGGAAACCAGCTCTATGGAATTCATTACAATATGAGGATGGGACCTTTTGTTTACGACATGCCCATATACTGGCAGAATATGGGATCTTGGAATATAATAACCTAGAGAAATTTTAAAAATAGATGCATCCCTTGCAACATGTTACACCTTATCAGATGCAAAGATCTGGCTGTCGTCTTCCATAACTGGTTGACAGAAATATGTGGTGTGTGTATTTGAAATCCTTGACTTCAAATAATTCTTTTGTGCAAAGCATCTATTGAAAGAGATAAAGCGATGGGATGCAAAACACAGTGATGCCCCAGGAGAGCCTGCCATAATTAATCTCTGGCCTTGCAATCCCTCCCTAATGGAGGGTTATCCTATTATCACATCTTTTGCCAGCATGCCATTCTAGGAACAGGCCCTTTAAATATGGCAGAGACAAGCAGTTGTTTGACCAGAGCTGGTCAGTTTTCCTACATTTGATTTTTCAATGAAATTTTTAATTGAGATTTCAAAAAAAAAATTGATGAAAAACATTCTAAATATTTGCAATTATTTTCCTTTGTATTTTTCATCCAGCTCTTATGGCCAGTTGTAGAAAGCCAGATTCTGAAGTCCTTCCCCAGTCACTTACTCGGGTCTTCTTTAGGCAAAGCTCCATCCCGTTGACCCAATGAGAGTTTTGCTTTCGTAAAGACTTCTGTGTATCGCTAAACATAAAGTGGCAGCCATCCATCTCAAAAGACGATGTAAGCACCAAAAGCAGTTCAGTTACTATGTGTCATGCCACAGCATAGCGAGTGGCTAAAAAGTTCAGTTCTCGAGTGACACTCCTCGCCACAAATAGTGCAAATGTAAGACGCAGGGCCAGAGGATGCTGGCGCTGGAGGCCTGCTGGACTTTCCTCTCTCTCTCTCTCAATCACCTCGTTTCGGCCTCTTTGACTAGCTGGCACAGCGCAGTCCTCCCATGTAGCCTGTTGCCAGCTGCATCTTCTCAGCTTGCTGTGTGTCCGTTGAAAGTTTGCAAGTCCCTCTTGCAGACGTCCTTGAACCTGAGCCTAGGTCAGCGCAGTACCCTTGAGGCAGCCACAAGTTCTCCACGCAGGAGATCCTTTGGAATGCGTCCATCATCCATCCAGTACAGATGACCAAGCCAACGGAGATGCCTGTGTTTTTTGAGAATAAAACAGCTGATGATAAGAGAAGCACAAACGACCATTTGGCTGAATACCTTAGGGACACAGTTCTCTCTCATTCCAGGCCTTTCACCAGCTGACAGTGTGAACTTACAGCTGGAAGACAGGCCCAGGGCGTCAAAGTTATTGAGGTGCCTAACTCCCATTGATTTCCCATGGAGGTGGGATAATCTGCCCCCCATGAAGGTCACATGGTGCCTAAATATCTTTGATGCTCTGGGCCTTAGAGCTCTATGGAAGTGATAACTAGACCATAGGCAGTGCTTTGCATAGTATTAGCGGCTAGGAGTGGTGCCATGACAGTTCTATAGTGCATCGACTTCCGACAATTCTTGATTTGCTTTTGAATGTTTGTGGTCCTATCCAACCATGGCCAAGGGCAAAAAGTGGTGGCCTGTCATGTTCTACAAAGGCATATATTTGAAGAAAACTAGAGCAATGCAAGCCATGTAATATACAGTTCTTGGATTTATGCTTCCAAAGTAATCCAGACCTCAAGGCTAAGTAATTCGTCTCACAGGATAAATATTTTTTTACAAGGAGTTTCCTTCCAGCCAGTTTTTCATCTGCAGAAAGTGTTTTGAGGGAATAAAACCATAGCCTACTGAAATTTTGCAATGACATTTTAAACAAGTGGACAGAGCAGCAGAAGAGTAATGCCAGACACTTAAGAGATGGATAAAGCAGAGTCAGGTAACTAACATAAGGCAACATTTGGGTAGAATAGCTGCTATCCCAATTGATGATATAACTTAGCTTGCATGCTATAAGCTGGCTCCATGCTGTGCTGCTGTTCTTTCATGGAGTGGCTGCCCCATACTAGCCAATAAAGGGTTAATAGAACTCTAGGGAGGCTGTGCAACAGGCAGCCAATGGGAGAGGACTCTAGGGAGGCTGGGCAGGACACAGCCAATTGGAGAGGGAGCAGCCAATCAGGGCCGGGCAGGCCCATATAAAAAGAGCCAAAGGGCAGAGCAGGTCAGTCACTCCCTGGAGCTCAAGGAGGGAGGAGGACTGGCTGCCTTGCAGGCGGAGGGAGGGCAGCTAGCAACTTGGACAGAGCAGTGCTGGGCAGGATCAGGGGAGCAAGACTGATCTCCCGGGTGATTGCTGACATGCTGGGGCCCTGAGACAAGGTGCTGGAGCAGCGGGGAAGTGGCCCAGGGAAGTAGACAGTGGGGTTGGAGGGGACACAGCACATGGCTGTCAACTACAGGGTCCCTGGGCCTGGACCTGGAGTAGTGGGCGGGCCCAGGCCCAGGTCCTCCCCCGCCTCCACCCACTCACCACCGAGGAAGTGGTGGGACAGTGCTACGGTTCCCCCAGAAGAGGGGAGGACACAGGGTGACACAGCCAGAGGGCTGTGTCCTGAAGAGGACACTGTGCTCGTTGGGACAACTCGCATCCTGGAGCAGAAGTGACAGCAGCGAGATGTCACCAGATGAGTGTGCACAGGTGTACTAAGCTAATTCCCAGGACAGCCGGCAGGAGGCACCACAGTGCTGAGTTGAATCCTGTCACATGTGGAATTAAAAGAGCAATCTGGAAATGGTGGAAAGTGATGTCCTGGGACATGAAAAGAAGTCCCCTCTTACCCTACCTGTTGTTCAACATTCTTTGATTTCTTATTGGCATTCATCTTAGGCCACGTCCACGCTACAAAATTATGCTGACCTCATTTACATCAGCATACAGCCACTGCAGTGATTACATTGCTTGTGCATGTGCACGCTATGCTCCTCGTGTCAGCGGTGGGCATCCTCATGAGGAGTGCTTCTACTGATGCACAGGGCAGTGCACTAGGTGTGGTATCCCACCGTGCAACTCACCACCATCCAGCACAGAGTGTTTTAGGAAGTTTTTGCAGTGCCTGATGGGGCAAAAACAAAACAAAACATGCAAGACTGACTGGGAGCATGGGGTCAACTTCCCATAATGCAGTGTTCTCCATCCCATAATAATTCCATCTGCAGCCCATAATATTTTGCACCTTCTTTTCAAAATCTGCATGTCCCTCATTGCTGTCCGCCATCTCTGACAGGAGCACGGAGCCTGCATAGTTCTGCACTATGGTCATGAGCGTTGCAAGCACAGGACACCTGATCCTGCGCTATTGGTAGAAGCACAAGGGGAGCCATGGGGAACATGATGTTTTCTTGGAGGCTAGATTGCGGTGGGACATAGAAAGAAGCACTGCACGGTTGTTGGTGGCATTCACAGAGCAGCTGGAGATGGTGGAGCCCCGGTTCCAGTCCTGAGAGACAAGCACTGGCTGGTGGAATCTCATTGTCAAGCAGATATTGAATGATGAGCAGTGGCTGCAGAACTTTCAGATGCGTGAGGCCACAGTCCTGGATCTGTGTCCCAAATTCACCCCAGCCCTCCAGCTCCAGGATGCCAAAATGAAAGGTGCACTGAAAGTTGAGAGGCGAGCGGCTATTGCACTATGGAAACTTGCAAGACCAGATTGGTACTGGTCAGTCAGGAATCAATCTGGAGTCTGGAAATCCACTGCAGGGGCTGTCGTCATGTGTATGTGCAGAGCCATTAATCGCCTCCTGCTATGGAGGACTGTGACTCTCAGCAATGTGCAGGACATACTGGATGGTTTTGCAGCAGTGGGGTTCCCGAGCTGCGATGGGGAGATAGATATCTGTAGCACATATCTGTAGATTTGCAGGGCTACACTCACGAGGCCATACACTGGCCACCTCAACAGCACCGAGAAGCACTTCAGCTGCAGGCTCAGGAGGTGCAGAATGACCGTTGAATGTGCCTTTGGTCTTCTGAAGGGTGGCTGGCATTGTTTACTTCCCAGATTGGTACCTCAGTGAGAAAAATATCCCAGTGGTTACAGCTGCCTGCTGTGGCCTGCATAATATCTGTGAAGCGAAGGGAGAAAAGTTTCCGCCGAGGTGGTGGGCAGAGGTGGAGTGGCTGTCTGCTGAATTTGACCGGCTAGATACAAGGGCTATTAGAATACCGCAATGCAGAGCTGTATGGCTTAGGGAGACTTTGAAAGACCATTTTAATATTAAGCCAGAGTAGAGTGTGTTGGTGTAGTGTGCTCTACTTGGCCTTGCTCATTTGTGGCCTGCTATGAATCTTATGATTGCTGTTTATGTAGGAATTTAATATTGTCAATGCACCTATTAATATTGTCTGTGTATGAGTGAAGTAACAGGAAATTGATGGGTGTCAATTGATGGGTGAACTCATAAAGATGACTGTTGTTCCAAACAATAGAATTGTATTCTGTAACATGAACCAGACAATTAAAAAAACCATTTAAAACCTTGTTACGGGAACAGAACGTATGAAGAGGAAACACTCCATTTCAGGTACACATACATCTACCATGGCTTTCACAGGTCAGTAAACGTGCAGTTGTGGTTGTCTTTAATGCCCCCCGGATGGAGTGGTAGGGGTAATGCACCAACACCTGATGTCACATGGAATGTTGAGGGGGGTGTATAGGGAGGTCCAAATACTGAGTTGTCAATGGGCTGCTGAAGGAGGTGAACCTGAGATTGTTAAACCTGCAGGTCCACTTGAAGCTGAAGCATCTATGTTTGCTGCCTGAGAAGTGTCATTATGTCCTGGTGCATCTCCCTCCCCTTTTCCTTCTGGTACTCCTGGGCTTTCCACTCTTTCCTTCTCCAGGCTGTCAGCAAGGGGGATTCTCCAGGCCCTGATCTCCTTGTCTGATGTAGCACAGGCTTGCCGGATCTCCTCGACATGACATCCCAAGTCCTCTTCTTTCTCGCCTTATCTGGCTTAGGTGCGCTGTGGGTGTGGAGGGGGAGACACTGAAGGCTGCAACAGCAGCAGCTGCAGACACAGCACACACAGGTACCAGTGTCAGTGTCTTCATGATGGGAAATTGAAACTTAAGATACTGAACCCGCTCCCCTTTCTCCCCAAAGTTGTAAACTCTACATTTTCTCTTCTGCTGTGGGGCTGAGAGAGCATGACCCCAGACACAGCATCAGCCATGGGGAATATGGCCCAGGGGGGCGGAGTTAGGGAAATGAGGGGGGAACAGTGCACTGGCATGATTCTAGTTGTATAGGGCAACGGGATGAATACTGGCCCTGTTTTCCACTGGCAGTGGCGATTTTAGCTATCTCATTCCTGAGAGTAACAGAGGCCGTCATGAGTCCCTCTGGGCCCATGTGCTGCAGTTGTTCCCGCTGACGTAATCACTGGATGGCATGGGAAAGTGTCCTATTGCAGCGAAAGAAATAAGGCAGCCCTCCCCTCCCCCGAAACCTTCACCAGAGGATTGCAGTAAAGTTTCATCGAGATCTCTATGGAGGATTCATGAGACATTCCAATGCACATGAACAAACTGCTCCGTGTGGCCCCCTCTGCCTAATTCTAGCCTCTCACGGTTCCATCACCTCTTCTAGCACAAGTCAAAAAGAGCAAATCTACAGATGTATCCTGCTACTTTGGAGGGGCCATCCTGGTAATTTCAAAGCACACAGCATACTTATCAGAGGTTCCTTCCCCTGCATCAGGCTCACCCGTGCTCGACTGGCTGGACTGTGGTGGAGCCTTAAAACATGTCCTGGCTCACTGTGCAACTGGATCCCCTGTCACCTGTTCCCCATAGTCCTCCTCTTTCTTGTCCACCTCCTCCTCCTCGCTGCTCACAGCAGGGGCCTGTGATTCAGGCTCCTCAGACGATGCTCGTGGGTGGTGGTGGCATGCAGCTCTTTGTAAAAACAGCAGGTCTGCGATTCCTCACCAGATCAATGAGAACGCCTTGGCAAATTGAGTCTGGAACTGCCCCACCGGTTAAAATCACCTCCAAAAGTAAAACATTCTAGGCTCAAGTAAATAGTAACAGAAAGTCAGACAAGATAAAAAGGAAAGTCCTGAGTTAAGTTAGTCACAGGGGGAAAGATTGGAGTATAAATCGTGATAGCTCCACTGAAGTCAATTTGCACCAGCTGAGGATGTGGCCCTTTGTCTTGGACTCAGCCCATTTTGCTAACATAATAAACAGCTGCAATACTTGTTCCCAGCATGGTGTGGACAAAGACCATGCAGTAATGCCAGTCTTAGTGTTGTACCAATAAATTAAAAACCAGCAGGATCTTATTAAAGGGAAAAAGGCAAAATACCACATTTATTGTGAATACAGAAAGAATCATAGTAAGCAGTTAGTTACAGCTGTAACATTCCATTCAATCTCATCTTTATTCACTCATTCATTCATACAAACACACACACACACACACACAGGTTCTGCAAGGTTGTTATCATAGTAAGCAGTTAGTTATAGCTATAACATTCCATTCAATCTCATATTTATTCACACATTCACACACACACACACACACACACACACACACACACACAGGTTCTGCAAGGTTGTCATCATAGTTACCAGCCTTAGAGTTGCTCATGCCAAGCCACTGGCCAGGTGGCCTGGACATGAGGAGGGAGCAGGGCCTTGTCAGATGCTCATCTGATGCTCCTGGAAGTTGGTTTGCAGAATCAGACCCCAAAGTTCTCACTTTTTAAGAGTCTATTTTTATAGGAATTTCTTCCTATGCCAGTCTATGGGAATTGCTTCATCATGCTGTTGCTGAATCAATCAGCAGATAGCACATTCCTGACGGCTCCAAGAAGTTATCTTGTTCTTTGGTTCTCCCATTCTTGAGGCTGTTGGGTGGATTCCAGTCTGCCCTCCGGGGGTCCTCTGGTTATTTCCACTTGACGCCTTCTTCAGCCGATGGACACTGGATTCTTAGGCTGGCACCTCCCTGATCATTCAGTTGTTATCCACACCAAGCATCCGTCCACATACATCCTCTATCTCTATTTTAATCACAATTGTTAATACAACAAAAGGGCGGGGAGTCTCTGGGTGCTGTTTCTGTTGTTAGAGTATTGCTTTGAGTCTCTGTGAATTGCTTTGAGAACAGATTCTGTCTTAGAATGTACTAACACAATTAGCAGCTTGCAAGTTTCACACATAGAGGGAGAGAAACAGTACCAAAACCCAAGAGACCTCTTAATTAGTAATACCCTGGAATTTAAACTATGGGGAATCAAACTCATTTGTGATTTTAATACAGAACTTCTTTAATATGATCCAACATTAGGCCCTGATCCTTCACTGGGATGTGCTAGCTCTGTGTAAGTTGAGGGGTTTGCGCTGGTGGATCCTGATGCAGGGCCAGTGCCTTAGTTTATACACAAAATCACTGTTGCAAAATCAGTGCTGTTGTAATGGGATAGTGAAGAAAGTGAAAGCAGCCTCTTTCATGGAAAATGGGATCTTCATGATTAGTGCAGCCCAAACAATACAAAAGCACTCACAAGATTTGTATAACGCCTCTTAACTGACCTTTCGTCATCTGAAGCCCCAGGATTTTCTAAGTCAGCTGTCCAGACTGCAAAGCTGACTGGTCAGTCATCGTTTCTTCAGTGTGTCAGCCACCCATCAGGATGGTCACATGTCACACTCATTTTGCACTGATGTAAATTCTTTGCACAAGGTGCAGGGCAATGGTGAATCAGACCCTTGGAGTGCTGTTTATCCAAAGCTGAGCTCCTAGTTCTCTCCTTGATCTGAAGGCTGACATTCCAATTATTTCAGTGTCCTTTGCGTAGCAGTGTTATGCTTACAGCAATAGACTCTGTTAATAACGAATCAAGAGAACAATTAATAATAATACTAAGTACTATAATAGTAAATATCTTGCCACTTGGTACCATTAGGTGGAGCTCTGTTACTTATGCTAATTTTCCTTCCCCTAAACTCATTAATTCCCTGGTATGATGGGAGACACAGGCCACCGTGTGTGTATTCAGAGTCGCATCTTCTAACTTCAGGGATAAAAGTAATTTAAACCTATGTAATGAGCCATGGTGGAATATAAATATAGACATACTGACACCATGGTTATTGGTGGGGAGCTGATTGGGGGGGGTGGGAGTGAGGCCAGAGTATGGGGGAGAGTATGTGTGTGTGAGGGGTGAGGCCAGAGTATGGTGGGGGGAGGGAAGTGGAGAGACAGAGGAGGCCAGAGCATGGTAGCAGGACCACAGGGGGCCTTGTGTCCTGGTGTGCTTAGGGCCCTAGATTGCCTAATCCAGCCACGTTTAGCTGTGAGAAAGTAGCAGACACTATAGTCCCTGGGGTCAGCCTCAACCCAGTGCACCAGTGTATTGCATATCCTTCCGAAGTGCCTGAAGTACACAAGAGTTCAAGACCTATCTGCAGGGCATTTAGTATACACAGATGCCCCAGGCATTGGCTTGGATTTGTGATGTGCCTCATCTAAAAGGCAGTCATCTAGTACTTGAGCTAAATGAGAACTCCATTCCTTAGCGCTCATGGACTAACAGAGGACTTAACAGAATAAAACAACATTCGGGTTTGCATTTGGGCTTAGATTTCAAACACCTATGAAGTTCAGAGTTGCTCCAGTTCAGCATTCTGGTTCAGCCCAGTCTGGGGATACATTTGGCCGTAGTATCCAGTGTTGGATCTAGAGCTGGATCCAAACTTCATGAACCATTCACAAAGGACAGGTGTGTTCAGATTTGGTGTTCTACTACAGGACCATCTCTGGGAGATAGAACAGAGAGACTGGGAGCCGGGACCCCTGGATTCTTTTTCCTTCACGCACACATTGTTGGGGTAGATGGAGGAATCACTGAGTCACATTTATGAGATGAGTTATGCAGGAAGTCAGGCTACGTGATCATAATGATCCTTTCTGGCCTTAAAGTCTATGAATCTAAATTAAAGAGGCTAACTGAATATTGCTCTGTGATAGGAATTTCTGTTTTGCTCAAAATAGGCTTTACAAAATACCTGGCGACTGGTGATATTTGGCTTCTGGGTTTCTATGCAGCACTGGATGTTTTCGGGAACTTCTATGTGTGAAGGCCTCTAAAAAAAACTCGGGGGAGTGGTGGGCCTCTGGAGGACTTCAGCACATCCAATATTTTGTATTGGACCCTTTCCAACCCTGTTGTATGTTGGTGTCGTGCAAAGCTACTTTGGAAATGTCACTCGGTTTCTTTTTATTTATTTTTCAATGGCACTAGTTCTGAGTAAGGATCACTTCCCATCAAGGGTTCGATTTTCAAAAGAAACCCGCCCATCAGGGAAAAATCAAGCTACAGCTGGACAATTGTGGCTGCTCAGATATTACGTGATGGGTGACATTGTTGGACTAAATTGGAAAATCACTGGCCTGTGTTATGCAGGAAGTCAGACTGGATGATCCCACTGCTCCCTTCTGCCCTTAAAATCTATAAATCTAAGAACACGGGTTAGAGACTGTTTTGATTGAAGATGTCCTCTGCTAACGACAAAATGATCACACCACTTTAAAGAGGAGAACAAAGCATATCTGCTTCCAGACGGAGAAGAATTGAATTTTATCCCAAAGCAAATTAAAATAGTCAAGTTATAGAAAACTCTCCACAAGGTTTATAATGGAAACGTTGACTGACCCTTAAATATAGCAGTGCTGCCAGTTCTGCAGGAGCAACAATCGCAATATCAGACAGTGGCATTAAAATACAAGCTAAGGCAAACTTTTAAAAATCCATTTTATAAACACCAGGAGAGAAGATCCCTGCACCGTTGACGGTCTCTCATCTTTTATCCACTAACTAGCTACAGCTCAGATTGAAAACTGGGACGTTGACAACAACACCTGCCCTGGCAATAGCCTAGTTTAAGCATTGCCAAGAGTCATTTTACTTTACTTGCGACAGCTTTGTTTGACATAAGAGTTTTACCTCTTATAAAGAGGGCAAAGCTGAGCCCGCGTCACCAAGATGGGGAGGCGAGAGTGGATCACCTAAGCCAATGTTTTCAAACGGGGAGCCGCTTAGGCTCTTGAAGAAAGGTGGCCTGGGTTTTCAGAGCTGCTGAGCAATGGCTCTCGATGCAAGATTCCCCAATGGCGAGTGCAGTCAAACACTGCGAACGTGTAGCTAGAGCGCCATCATTCAAAATGCACCGGCTTTTCCTTGTATGGCATTCAGCATCCACAGAGCGATGCCTTGCGTGGACTCCCATCCCATACGTTCTCCGGCTTATATGGCGCTCTCCCCAGTTTCCCACTGGTGATATCAGCGCTCTGCTCCTGGCTTTCACTGCCTCTCTTGGCACTGCTGTTGCACCATTCTGCCCTCCAGCTCATTTTTCATTGATAAGCCAAGCTGTTACTTCTCCTGCCTAATGACCTTTTCCGAACAGCCCCTCTCCTCTGCCCTCCCTCCCTTCCTGGGGAGCTCTTACTTCACTCTCTGGTGGTAGTATGAGGAAGGGGGCAGGGACGAGCAATGGGCAGAGCAGTGTAATGACACCCTGGTGTGACATGAGCTGCTGAATGGTATGGGCTAATACACAGGAGAGCTGAGTTCTATTGTTGTCTCTGCCACAGACTTTTTGTGTAAGACACACAATAATATTTCCTACCCCCTCTTATCTATGTTGTCTACATAGACTGCAAGCTCATCAAGGCAGACGCTATGTCTTATTGACTAGGTACATTGTCTAGCACAGTGGTTCTCAACCCGGGGTACATGTATCCCTGCGTGTATGCAGAGGTCTACCATGGGGTACATCAACTCATCTAGATATTTGCCTAGTTTTACAACAGGTTCAGGTACAACAGGTTACCTGTTCCAACAGGTTTATCTGTCTCATCAAGAGTACTCTATTATGTCATGGGAGTAATTGATACTAGCCAATTCAGCCAGCTGACCTACAAGCGAGCCTGGCTCAACTCTGTGGGATGCCACAGAACAATGTATGAGAAGCTTCCCATTCTGAAATCTCCAGCAATAACAACTGCTGCACTTTTACTGCGCCTCCAATTCATGGATCTCAACATGCTTTACAACCACGAATGAACTGAACCCCACAGCCCCCTTGTGTGAGGGGGAACAATTGGCTGATTTCCTTCCCTGTACAGATTGGAAACTGCATTAGAAAATGCACTAGCAATGTCAGTACAAACTAAAATTTCCCACAGACAATAACTTGCTTATACTGCTCTATATAGTATACACTGAAATGTAAGTACAATCTTTATATTCCAATTCATTTATTTTATTATTATATGGTAAAAATGAGAAAGTCGGCACTTTTTCAGTAATAGCGTGCTGCAACGGTTTTGTATTTTTAGGTCTGATTTTGTAAGCAAGTAGTTAAGTGAGGCAAAACTTGACAGTACACAAAACAAATCAGACTCCTGAAAGCAGTACAGTAGTCTGGAAATGTTGAGAGCCACTGCCATCTTGGTTGGGACCTCTAAGTGCAACTGTAATAATAATGAACGATGATCAGATTTGTGACTTCAACTGTAGTGTTCATGACTGATGTTTGTTAGTGTTCCTTAAATTACGTTGTATGTATTGTAAAAGGATTTTTACATGTTGTCACACCACAGTTAGCTTATATTTTTGTAGAGCTATTATGCAGTTCTGTTCATCCAGACATTCACTATGGCTATTATCCTGCAGCTAAGTCTCTTAGACAATTCTTGTAAGGCTTGTTCTGCCTGTTTCAACAAGGTTATGAAACACTAGCTGGTAGGCAGCATTCCAAGGGCCAAATTCAGAGGTGAATTTAAGCAAGCCTAAATTCTGCGGGAATCTAATTGAGGGTAACTTATACATTTTTCCCAGTCCTCTCAACATGTATGTTAAACAAACTCCCCTAAGACTTATTTACTTCGACTCCTTTGGACTCACAGGGCCAAGTTCAAAGATGGTGTATAAGTGAGATCCCCTTGCATTCATTCCCTCAAAGCTACTTCCAGGCCCAAAATCTGGAATGTGTAAATTAGTAGCTCCTACTCTAAATTAGCTTATACCTTCTTTTGGCTCCTCAAAGGAGCAACTTATATTCTCTTGAGATATTGGTAGAGTGGGTAGGTATAAAACCAGTTAAATGCACACATCACTTATGAATTTGGCCCAGCATAATAACTCCATGCAACACAAAGCTTAATAATGGTAATATTAATATGTTGTCAAGCTCTTCATAAGATCCAGAGGGAATCCTTGATATAAGAGAAACCTCTTGATAAAACAGATTAAAACTGCTGGAGCCCAGCCATCCGCCCACACTATCTTTCATCATGCAGAATGGGCTAACTCCTGCTACTAAAATGAGCTGAAAAGTAGAACTGGGCAAATGTTACTTCTAAGTTTGGGAACATTTGGAGTAGTTTGGAGAACATGTACTGTGAAATGCTTGGGTGTCCCTGGTGCTTTGTCCAACACCTAAAACGAAACATTGTTTTGATTGAAAATTAATTCAGAACAGTGGTATGTGATCCAAAACTGATGATGCAAAAGAAAAAGCAACTTGGCTTAAATTTTCAAAAATGGCTAGTGATTGGGGGGTGAGTTAATTTTTGGTTGGCCAAGTTGACACACCTTAAAAGGGGTTTGATATTCAGAAAATGCTGAGTATCCACCCTCTAAAACTTAGACCCCATTGCAGTGCCTCAAACTGAGCACGTGGTATCACTAGTCACTATGTTTAGCAGTGAGTAAACCTCAAAAGGAGGTTCAATTTGGAGTGGAGAGAAATCCAATAGTTTATCCAAAGCTGTCCTAACATTTTGGAAATAAGGTTGTACATTTTTATAAGAAGGGGTTTTCCCTTGAAATTTGCACTGCAGCCTGGTTCTAGCTAGGTCAAAAATTCTGCAAAAATTCCGAGATTTCTTCTTGCAATTTTTTGACACATCCACTTCTAGTCCTAATTAAAGTCCAGAGGAATGAAAACAAAGGAAAAATGAACCAAGCTTTCCCAGCCTCACACTAAAAATCCATTCTGATTTGGATGGGTTCTTATTTCATCCAAACTAGCCTCTACAGGTAAAATTTTACAAAGTGCCTAAGTGGCTTAGGAGCCTAAGTCCCATTTTCAAAACTGACATAGAGACAGATTTTAAGGGTATTTAGATAACTAAAGATGCAGATAAGCACTTAGTGGGATTTTCACAAGCACCCAGGTGCCTAACTCCCATTGGACCTAGGTTCCTAAGTCACTTAGCTGCTTTTGAAAATGTTACACTACATTTCCAAGTACACCACTGTTTATTTGGCCTCAGCCCTGCAATAACATAACCAGGGGCATAACTGTATGCTCGTGAGTAAAGGTACCCAGTGATTGCAATGGGCTAGTCACAGGTGCAAAGTTACACATGTGTTGAAATGTTTGCAGGTTGGTGGCCATTGTCTGGAAGATGTCAGAGAGCTTGTATGTGGTTTGTTGTTGCTCAGGCCTCAATTTGATGAAAATAATACCGTTTGCCTTACAGATTTTATTCTACAGTAGGTTACAAATCACACAGAAAAGCCAGGGTGGTAAAAGAAAGACAGATCCTCTTGAGCCAGGTTCTGTGGTCTGCTGAGTTCACCTTTCAGCACTTACACAGCCCAAAGTGACCTTACAGAGGCTGGCGATCTCACCATTCTACCCCTTCCCCGGCATGAGCGGCGAGGCCAAGCTCCACCGTGCCAGATCCTCCACGGCCAGGAGCTCTGTTACAAGAGCTGGTTGTTAGAGTAGGCCCCCTGTTGCTCTAACTTCCACAGCAGGCAAATGACCAAGGACCAGGGAGCCATGACTGGCTCTCTCCAGTGTCTGAGCTGTTCTTAGGTGCAGTGCATGCCACTTGTGTTCAAGGCCACCTAGCTTTCCGACTCAGCATGGGCAAGAGAAATCATTTGGATCAGAAGTATGTGTCCTGGATAGTTGTGTCTCAGATAATGCCTAGGTGGGCAGCACAGTTAAATGAGGAAAGCATCTGAGAGGGGTAAAGTAATGGTGGAACGGGCAGGGAAATTGCCATGGGAGTAAAAGACCGCTAAAAGAGGGAGTAAAAGAAGGAGAAGGAGATGGAATACCCTAGGTATAGGAGAGTGTTAGTAGGAGAACTGCCCAAAGTCAATTCATGGACTTAAGCACTTAGCTATGGTTTAGGAATTTGGATACATTCATCTTACTGTATTCTGATTCTGACCCTCTCCTGTGTTCTGGCTGCTACGCAGTGCTGTGGTGGGGCAAAGAGGCTGGAAAGACAGATTAACCGTGCCCTTCAGGATTTCCCTTGCATAAGGGGAACCCCTGGATGGTGTTGAACTGACATCTGTCCTCACAGGTGTATTGCACTGCAGGTGTTCTGTACTGTGGGGAAAGATAGTGTTTTGCGGAAACCACTGTGTCTGCAATCCACTTGGTATGAAATTTAAAAAAGGGCCAGAAACCCTGTGCTGAAATTTTTGGTTATGCACTGATCTGATGACTAAATCTTTCACTGCCAAAAGTGCTGACATCCAAATATGTAGCTTCCCAGTTGCTGGTGAGTAAGTATCAGTGGCAGGTACGTCACCTGAATATTTGGGTTGAAACTCTCAAAACTGCCTCAGGCAATTGAATGTCCAGTTCGCATCTCCAGTTTTCCATTCACATCTCCTAGGTGGCTTTGAAAACCTTGGCCTTGATTTTCCATTAATTACAATGACATATTTTACTGCTAGAAATTTTGTCACAGGATTGACCTGGTGATGAGCAAATATGAAACAAACGAGCTTTTGGAGCGAGTGGCTGTACTGGGGACCTGCACGTAACATTAGGAGATTGGCGCGTATGCAGGTCTCTACATATGAACGTTGAATTGGGTTACCGCATGAGGTGCCGGTATTAAGAGGGGTGGCTCAGCTTAATGGGAATAGTAAATGCCAGCTGGAGAGTTTACACAGGAACACTGAGACATAGTGGGAGAGCTGGTCTCCATGGTACACATGAACTTTGTTTAAAACCATCTGAGGATGGCAAAGTATGACTCTCCCTCTTCCCACGCGAGCTCTAGACAGCATGGAAACGCCAAGTTATGGGGTGCCCCTTACCTATAGCTTTTATCAATATTACGGTACCACATAGAGATGCCTCAATATGCTAGGCACTGCATCGACAGGTAGGGAGAGGCAGTTCCTGCCTGAAGAGCTTACATCCAACACAGACAAATAGGCAAAGGGTGGGAGGGCAAACAGAGAGGAGAAAGGACTCACCCAAGCTCCCAGAGAAGGTCAGCGGCAAAGCCACTGAGTCCTGGGAGTGGCAGTGCCCTATGCACTGAGCTGTTCTGTCTCTTCACCATCCAGTATAGTTCCATGGACAGCGACAAGCTTTGCACCCACACAGAACATCCTTCTGCCTCCAGTAGATAAGGAAACTACCTACATGCTAATCTTCCTCCCACTATAAGACAAGACTCCTTTGAGCAAGGGCAGAGCAGGGAGTGAGTTATGGCTCCTCCGTTCCCTCCCAGCAGTGCACTCATTCCTTGCTGTGTTCCTTTAGACTAGCTAGCCCTTGATGTCCCTGTGCCTCAGTTTCCAATCTGAACAGGGAAGGCAATCAGACAATTGTTCCTCCTCACACAAGGGGGCTATGGGGTTCAGTTCATTCATGGTTGTAAAGCATGTTGAAATCCATGAATTGGAGGCACGTTAAAAGTGCAGCAGTTGTTATTGCTGGTGACTTCAGAATGGGAAGCTTCTCGTACATTGCCCTGTGGAATCCCACAGAGTTGAGCCAGGCTCGCTTGTAGGCCAGCTGGCTGAATTGGCTAGTATCAATTACTCCCATGACATAATAGAGTACTCTTGATGAGACTGATGAACCTGTTGGAACGTGCCCGTTCACCTACACCCCACTTCCCTGCCTACAGTAGCTAACCCTTGGCTAGGATGGCAATTGATTAGTTGGTCTTTTGCAGGGCGAGGAGTAGGAAGGAAGGGATATTGTTGTTTTAGCTGGTTGTTTTCATTTCTGAGGGGTTAAGCAAGATATCCAAAGACTGCAAGGCGAACTAAAGTAGTAAAGAATAACAGCAGCCTCGGCAGACAAAACTTTACAGTTTACTTATTCACTGGCACTGGTCAAATAGAACTGAATTTGCTTTTCATAGCTTCAGAGACTTTAAGGCCAGAAGGGACCAAGAGGTCATTGAGGCTGACTGCCTGTCTAGCACAGGCCAGAGAATTTCACCCAGTTACTCCTGCCCTGAGTCCAGTCATGTGTTTGGCTGAATCAGAAAGGCAACCCGTCTTGACTTGTAGACATCAAGAGATGGAGACTCCCCGCTTCCCTTGGCAGTTGGTTGCAATGTTTAGCCACGCTCACGGGTAAACACCGGTGCCTTATTTCTCATCTGAATTTGCGTGGCTGTAACTTGCAAGTCTTGGTTCCTGTTCTGCCTCTCTCTGCTAGATTGAAGAGCCCTTTAGCACCCAGTATTTTCTCCCTTAGTACACTGTAATCAAGGCATCTTTCGACGAGCAAAACAGATTGAAATCATTAAGACTCTCACTGTAAGGCATGCCTGCTTTTGTGATTACTTGCCTCGAATGTTCCAGGGATGGAATTTTAGTCACATAAATGCTGACCGTGAGTGGACTTCAGCCCCGTGTAGCGAGCCAGCACATGGCTTATGCACCATTTAAGTCCTATTTATTTGGAGGGTTTAAGTGGATTTAAGTTCTTTGAGGGCTTAAGTTCTTTAAAGAACATGAGCTGGCCCTTCTGTGTGGGGTCCATAGAACCCCAGAAGCGGGTTTGAAGTAGAACTGGTCAGGATTTTTTCAATGAGGCACTTTCCCTTTAAAAAATGTCAATTTGTCTAACCCTGAACTGTTCATGGGAAAGGGCTGGTATTGACAGATTTTTTTTTATTTTAAAAAGAAAAGCTGGAAAAAAAAGTTTGAAATTGTCAAAATATCCCATTTTGACATTTTCTAAGCAAAAGGTTTGTTTCTCATTTCAAAATGACTTTTTGTTTCAAAATGTAGGCTAATTATAGTAACAAAATCTCTTTTAAAATGTTTGACAGGTTTCAGAGTGGTGGCCGTGTTAGTCTGTATCAGCAAAAAGAACGAGGAGGACTTGTGGCACCTTAGAGACTAACAAATTTATTTGAGCATAAGCTTTCATGGGCTAAAGCCCACTTCGTCAGATGCATGCAGTGGAAAATACAGTAGGAAGATATATATATATATACAGAGAACATGAAACAATGGGGGTCTCTGTGTGTGTGTATGTGTATATATATATATATCTTCCTACTATATTTTCCACTGCATGCATCTGACGAAGTGGGCTTTAGCCCACAAAAGCTTATGCTCAAATACATTTGTTAGTCTCTAAGGTGCCACAAGTACTCCTCATTCTTTCTAAAATGTTTGAACATAAATTGTTTTAACTTGACCCAATTTTTTTTCCAGTTTCTCAGCTGCAAAAAAAATAACAGATTTTGAGTTTTTTGTCCTGGGCCAAGTCTCACATAGTTTCCCCAGGACAGGAAAACCCTTTGTCACCTAGCTGTAGTCTGAAGCTCACCCATGCAAGTATTTGCACCAGGTGGGGGTATATTGTGCTTTCAGCTTTCAATAATACTGCATGAATTAAGAGTCTGGGAGGGAGTGCGAATGCAAAGTCTTACCCTCACTTTTGAATGTGGGAGGGAGAGAGAACAAGGCACGACACAGTTCATGAAGATTTTAGTGCCTAAGCTGTTCATAGAGCTGGTTGAAATACCAGTGAAACATTTAGTGGGAATTTTTCAAAATGTTTTACTGCTTTTCTTGAAATGTCCAAGTGTTTCAGCCATTGAAAACAATTCTACCAGCTCTATAGGTCTTCAAGCATACATCTATTTTTGTAAAAAAAAAAAAAAAAAAAAATCAAATTTGATAAAAATCTTCATTGAAAACTTGAAATCTGGAACATTTTGACTAACCCTAGTTGTTATGCTTTGAAGTCTTTTTATTGTAAACAGTGTTATGTCCATAAGTCTTTATGCACTTAAATGACTTCAGCATATAGTTTTATGCACCTAACACTTCAGATACAGGATTTCAATATATGGAGTCTTATGCACAGAATCCTTTAAAAAAGTTGTGTCTTATGCTGAATGGTGTCCATTTCTCCCAGGTACCACTGATTTCTACGGCTGAAATCAAGTCCGAGGTCTGGTTCTCCAACTCACACCACCTAGGCTGGGTCAGCTGAGAATGGGAGGGAACGTCAAACTTCTGACTTATTTTATGACGGGTAAGAGGAGCGTGGAAACTCAGGCCCAGTGCATAAAGTTTCATGTGATGCAGGCCAAAGTTTGCAACGTTTCCATGCAGACAGGGTAGATCCTGCAGAAGGCTAGGTTATGCGCTGAATGCATTTCCTTAACAAAAAATAGACATTCCCGGACAAAAAACCAGGTCACTTAAAGTTGCTACAGTATTTACCATAGATATTAGGTAAACCGAACACCAAGAATACTGTTCCAGTTAACACAAATCATAATCCTGAAAAAAAGTATAAAAATGATGATTTATGATAGTGGATGAGATTTTCAAGACTGACTCAGCATGGCTAAATATAACAGTGTAGATGCGGCATGCAGACTGTACAAGCTTGTCAGGGACCTTAAGGGACCACTGAAGCCTGCACCACCACAGCGACATGCCCTCTTCCTTGTATTATAATTGCTCACTCATGGAGCTAGCAATTACAGTATGAAAAGTCAGTATTCTAAGGCCCGTGAATAATGCAAGTCTAATGTGTTGTCTTGGATATGGTGGAATATATCACAGTGGAAGATGTAATATAGGAAAATAGACCCTGAGTATTAAATATAATACAGTATTATCTGACTAACAACTACCTAATTCAATGCTATCTTTTGTAGTTCTACTTCTGTGCCCAAAGTTTATCTGAAATTTAACTAAGCTTCTCCAAATTTCTTTGGTCTAGGAATCAGACTGGAAATTTATGAGAGCTATTCTACTCCTTCTAGAGTTTCCTTGCTTCAGACAGGCCAGAAAATATATTTTTTTTTTGGCAATTCATCTTCTTGCCAAAATCAGGATGTCTAAAGAGATGCAACAATTTAACAAAACACAAACAAAAACTACAACACACAAAGCAAAACAAAAGTTCATCTTTTTCAAACCACACAGAAGATTGTGTGTTTTGAGATTTGGGTGAAGGTCTGAACTGATTTTTATTTTATCCAAACGTTTGCCCTCATCCCTCATGGACAGCTGTTCTTTATAGTGCCGCTTTATTAATTTTAACAGGCTGACTAATATTCTTTCAGCGAGACAAGGTAGGTGAGGTACTCTCTTTTATTGGACCAACGTCTGCTGCTGAGAGAGATATGCTTTCGAGCCACACAGAGCTCTTCTTTGGGTCTGGGAAATGTATTCAGAGTCACAGCTAAATACAAGGTGGAACAGATTGTCTAGCATAACTAGTTAGCCCATATTATAAGGGACCATTCAAGATCTGTGTCAAGGCTCCTTCCCCACTCTGAACTCTAGGGTACAGATGTGGGGACCTGCATGAAAACCTCCTAAGCTTACTTTTACCAGCTTAGGTTAAAACTTCCCCAAGGCACAAACTATTTTACCCTTTGCCCTTGGACTTCCACTGCCACCACCAAACGTTTACCTGGGTTTATTTATTAGGAAAGCGTTGTTTGGAAACGTCTTTCCCCCCAAAATCCTCCCAACCCTTGCACCCCACTTCCTGGGGAAGGTTTGGTAAAAATCCTCACCAATTTGCATAGGTGACCGCAGACCCAAACCCTTGGATCTTAAGAACAATTAAAAAAGCATTCAGTTTCTGAAAAGAAGGATTTTAATAGAAGTAAAAAAGAATCACCTCTGTAAAATCAGGATGGTAAATACCTTACAGGGTAATTAGATTCAAAACATAGAGAATCCCTCTAGGCAAAACCTTAAGTTACAAAAAGACACACAGAAAGGAATATCCATTCTATTCAGCACAACTTAATTTCTCAGCCATTTAAAGAAATCATAATCTAACGCATATCTAGCTAGATTACTTACTAAGTTCTAAGACTCCATTCCTGTTCTGTCCCTGGCAAAAACATCACACAGACAGACACAGACCCTTTGTTTTTCTCCCTCCTCCCAGCTTTTGAAAGTATCTTGTCCCCTCATTGGTCATTTTGGTCAGGTGCCAGCGAAGTTATCCTAGCTTCTTAACCCTTTACAGGTGAAAGGATAGAGCTCTTCTTTGGGTCTGGGAAATGTATTCAGAGAGTCACAGCTAAATACAAGGTGGAACAGATTGTCTAGCATAACTAGTTAGCCCATATTGTAAGGGACCATTCAAGACCTGTTAAAAACCTCTGCAGTCATAGGACAAAAAGAGGTGTTAGCTCTGTGTGGCTTGGAAGCTTGTCTCTCTCACCAACACAAGTTGGCCCAATAAAAGTTACCTCACCCACCTTGTCTCTCTAATATCCTGGGATCAACACAGCTACAACTACACTGAATATAATATTCTTCCCGAAATAGTGCTACTATTTTCACACTAATACCTCTGACAGCATAGTTATAGCTCAAGCCCTGTATGAGTGCTGAGGCATTCTACATAAAAAAAATAATGTCCAGAAAGAACCCAGATGCTCCTCTAAAACATATCTGTTCTCGCCAAACCTTTTAGGTCTACGCAGTTGGGCTAGAGCAGCAATTCTCAAACTGTGGGTTGGGACCCCAAAGTGGGTTGCGACCCCATTTTAATGGGGCCACCAGGGCTGACTTAGACTCACTGGGGCCCAGGGCTGAAGCCCAAGCCCCTCCATCCGGGGCTGAAGCAGAAGTCCCAGGGCTTCAGCCCTGGGTGGTGGGCCTCAGGTTACAGGCCCCCTGCCTGGGGCTGAAGACCTTGGGCTTTGCCCCCTGTGCCCCCCCACACCAGGGGTGGAGGGTCAGGCAGGCTCATGCTTTGGTTCCCCCCTCCTGGGGTCATGTAGTAATGTTTGTTATCAGAAGGGGGTCCTGGTGCAATGAAGTTTGAGAACCCCTGGGCTAGAGAAACATGAGGAAACCTAGGGTGGGACTATGGGCTGCACCTATGGGAGATGCAGTACAGAATTCACAGTTTAGGGGGTAGGAGGAGCTAAGAGCCTTAAAGCCATCTTTACACCCTCCTGACACTGGACTGCTCCAGGGGGCCAAAGAAGCGACCTGTGTAACTTACAGAACCCTTGGGGGGTTAGTTGTGGCAGCCTCCCAGATCTGCCCCATGGACCACTGTTTTGCCCATAAGCGCTGCAATGCTGCATGTTATAGTCCCCACCCACACCCCATCCACCAAGACTTGTAAGGTCTTCAGATCACAGTCTTAAGGAGGTCTTCTGCAACGCCCATGCCAGGGGAATCCTCCCTCAGACAGAACGCAGCTTTTAGAGCCCTTTAATCTGCTCTGGCCATATTACCCAGCGTAAGGGGGCCAGAGTGAGGGGTGAGGATTTCATTCTTCATCTCAGAAATTTTTTTCTTCTTCCTAGCTTTGGCCGGGTCAGAGAAACTGCAAGAATATTCCATCGTGGTAGTTTGGCATGCTTGTTTCTGGTTTCGGGTGCTGAAATAGGCATTCTTTATATTGTTATTGTTATGTTGTGTTTGTACACTGTACACAAGATTGTGCCTGGTTACTGCTTCGTTGCCCAACTGATGTGGGGAGGAGGAAGAAGAGAGCTTAAAGCATCCTCCTATCCTTTCATACCTGCATAGTGCCAATGACAAGGCAGCAGCAAAGAATTGTGGGATTAGATATATAATAGCTAGAAACTTTCAGTGGTTCTCAGATGGAAAATATAGCAAACCATTGGCCTAAATAACTAGGGAGAGCTAGAAAAGGTCTCTTAACTGTCTGTACCTGTAAGGCAGTGTTACTGCCAGCTCATGCTCCAATTTTGTTGATGTAATCTCTCTATGTGCTCATCCCTGGCAAGATCTTTATATCTGCTCCGAAGTGAACACCTGCAACACACACCTATGCCTGTTTTATTTAAACTCCGTATCTGTCTGTCTGTCTATCACCACTTCTCTGCGTGTCTGGGCTATTTCTTTCTTTCTTTTTTTTTCTTTTTTTTTTTGAAGCTGTGTATGATATCTGACTGACGTCCAGAAACTTGTCTCTATTCAGAAATAATGGAACTCCAGTCAGGTTCACTAGGAACAACACAGTTTCAAAAGCCATCCTGTGTGTGAAAATTATTTAGACTGCAAACTCCTCAGGCCAGATATATTATCCTTATAAGGAAATCATTCACTTCTTTATTTTTCATTTAATTATTTTAAACTGTGTTTTTCTAGGCTTCACTAATTGCATAGTATGTATGTGTGTGTGTGTGTGTATGTATTATATACAGGAACCAGTGGAAAATACTAATGGTTCACACAGCTATTTTTCAGAGCAGTGTACATTTTAACAATGCTTGATTCAAATGATTCAATAATCTGACAAGCCTAAGGGATTATCCAGGAGGCCTCCAGATTTACTCTGAATTGGAACTCCATGGGTCAGATCTTTTGCTGATGTAAATCAGTATAGCTCCATTGACTTCAAGGGAGCGATGCTGATTTTACATCTGCTGAAAAACAATTCCCATGTTTTCAGGGATCTTATTTACTCACTTCTGTAGTGCAATGGTTGGTATCTCTGCCTGCCTATTTCTGATGGCCTAAGAGTCATGCCACCCTTTCCTGTTTTAAAGTATTGGGCCACCATGAGGCCTGTTCATCCTAAAATTCCAAAACATTTCGTGTGCAGATGCACAAACCTTAGCCAAGCCATCCAGACTCCTAGTGTCTGCAACACCAGGCGGAAAATCTCAGGGAAAGAGGTTTTCTTGCAATGCTTATTTTGTCCTTCCTGCTTCCGGATGAAATATTGCAACCAGGCCAGGTGGAACTAAGATGCACCAAAATGATAAACAACAAATTGACAATTCTTTCTGAAACCTCAAACAGGGCTTGGTTTGAGTTGGTTCTTATTTTATCCAAAAATAATTCACCATCCCTGCTTAAAATTAGACGTACCAACTTTATGTTCTGGTTCAAAACCATAGGCCTGTGCTCACTTTATTGCACTGCTTGTTTGTTTGTGCTTGCCTCATTCTTAAAGGTCAGCAGGGGTTGGAAATTTCAGGGTTTCCAAAAAAATTATTCTCGTGCACCAATATGCACATACCACCAGTGAAGATCACTCTTCATTGTTAAGTGCATGACTGTGCACTGTGCAAGATCAAAGATGAACAAGCAATGACCAAAGGTAAAAATGGTAGGTTTCAGAGTAGCAGCCGTGTTAGTCTGTATTCACAAAAAGAAAAGGAGTACTTGTGGCACCTTAGAGACTAACAAATTTATTTGAGCATAAGCTTTCGTGAGCTACAGCTGACTTCATCGGATGCATTCAGTGGAAAATACAGTAGGAAGATTTATATACACAGAGAACATAAAACAATGGGTTTACCGTACACACTGTAAGGAGAGTGATCAGTTAAGATGAACTATTACTAGCAGGAGAGCGGGGGTGGGGGGAAGAAAACCTTTTGTAGTGATAATCAATGTGGGTTATTTCCAGCAGTTGACAAGAACGTCTGAGGAACAGTGGGGGGTGGGGGGGTATCAAGCATTCTTACAACTACAATACCCACCTGCTGAAGTGAAGAACCAGATTGACAGAGCCAGAAGAGTACCCAGAAGTCACCTACTATAGGACAGGCCCAACAAAGGAAATAACGGAACGCCACTAGCCATCACCTTCAGCCCCCAACTAAAACCTCTCCAACGCATCATCAAGGATCTACAACCTATCCTGAAGGACGACCCATCACTCTCACAGATCTTGGGAGACAGGCCAGTCCTTGCTTACAGACAGCCCCCCAACCTGAAGCAAACACTCACCAGAAACCACACACCACACAACAGAACCACTAACCCAGGAACCTATCCTTGCATCAAAGCCCGTTGCCAACTGTGTACACATATCTATTCAGGGGACACCATCATAGGGCCTAATCACATCAGCCACACTATCAGAGGCTCGTTCACCTGCACATCTACCAATGTGACAGATGCCATCATGTGCCAGCAATGCCCCTCTGCCATGTACATTGGTCAAACTGGACAGTCTCTACGTAAAAGAATAAATGGACACAAATCAGATGTCAAGAATTATAACATTCAAAAACCAATCGGAGAACACTTCAATCTCTCCAGTCACTCGATTACAGACCTAAAAGTGGCAATTCTTCAACAAAAAAACTTCAAAAACAGACTCCAATGAGAGACTGCTGAATTGGAATTAATTTGCAAACTGGATACAATTAACTTAATTAATGGAGGGAAGGGATAGCTCGGTGGTTTGAGCATTGGCCTGCTAAACCCAGGGTTGTGAGTTCAATCCTTGAGGCGGCCATTTAGGGATCTGGGGCAAAAATTGGGGATTGGTCCTGCTTTGAGCAGGGGGTTGGACTAGATGATCTCCTGAGGTCCCTTCCAACCCTGATATTCTATGATTCTATAACTTAGGCTTGACTAGAGACTGGGAGTGGATGGGTCATTACACAAAGTAAAACTATTTCCCAATGTTTATCCCCCCCACCCCCCACTGTTCCTCAGACTTTCTTGTCAACTGCTGGAAATGACCCACCTTGATTATCACTACAAAAGGTTTTCTTCCCCCTCCTCTCCCTGGCTCTCCTGCTGGTAATAGCTCATCTTAAGTGATCACTCTCGTTACAGTGTGTATGGTAACATCCATTGTTTCATGTTCTCTATGTATTTAAATCTCCCCCCTGTATTTTCCACTGAATGCATCCGATGAAGTGAGCTGTAGCTCACGAAAGGTTATGCTCAAATAAATTTGTTAGTCTCTAAGGTGCCACAAGTCCTCCTTTTCTTTTTAAAGGTAAAAATGTAATGTCATACAGTGGCAAAGCTAGACAGTTGTTCTATGCTGCTCAAAATGAGGAGCTCTTCCTACAATTGTCTGTATGTAACCAAAATGTTACTGAATGTGATCTAAGCAGGGAGTGCACTGACAGTCACAGCACTGAAAATTAGCAAATGAAAATTCCCAAAATAATACCAAGCAGGATAAGCAACCGTAGCACACAAACTATCTGCTTAACTCTTTGGTATCAACACTGGCCTTCCACAAAGATGGGTATCGGACATTTCAGAGAATAAAGTGAGCTTCAGAGATGTATGTGTAATATACATAATTGTTTTAAAAAGGGAACCAAAATAGGGCAACTGGTAGTCACGGAGTTTAGCTCCACTGAAAACTAGAGCTGGGTTAAGGATTACGTCTGGCTATTGATTCTTTTCCTATAGGAATATGGACAATTTTTACACTTTCAAAGTTTCCTGTGTACAGTTAGGATGCCTAAGGTGGAATAGTACTCTTTTAAAATAACTCTTATTAGGAACATAACATCTCACACCGGATATAACATCTTAACACACAGTATAATCAGTGTTTCTGTAGCTATTTCTTGTATAACTTGGTTTATTTGGGATTGCATCCCTTCAATCACACTACATTGTTACAATTTGTCAAAGCGATGCTTTGCATTCCAGGAATAGGGGAAGGCTAGAGCTTGCTGGGAATTTTCCTTCAAAAGGTTTTTGCCAATGGAAAATGTGGCTTCCTCAGGATCAGCATTTCCTGTGAGAAAATGTCAATTTTGCTGAAAGTTTTTATTTTCCATTGGGAAAATCGAAATGAAAGAATTTTGTTTCCGGTTGGGAGGGTCAGTTCAATTAATTTGTGTCCACTTGAGCCACCGTGGGGTTTCCTGGAAATCCCCTGACCACAGTCCATCATGGGAGATGCTGCCGGGGAGAAAGAGGGCACGAGTCACCCAAAACTACAACTGCCAAAGTCACAGCAGTGGCTCAGGCAGGTGCAATTTAATGTGGAACTAATCCCAGACAAAACATTTTGATTCAGTTTGTCAGACTAAACTGAAATATTTGTATTGAAGAATGTTGAAATGTTTGGTTTCAATCAAAAATGTTGAAACAAAGTGCTTCAACCTTTCTGAATCAATTTTAAAAAAAAACCCACTTTTCATTGTGTGAAAAATTTCAATATTTTGACGTTGTGTCCAAATTTGGGATGAGAACAAATGTTGAAATATCATACTTTCCAGCTTGTTGGAAACTGATTTTTGATCAGTTTTTCAATCCTGACCTTCAAATTTACACTTCTAAATTTGTGCATTGATATCCAATTGACTTTTGCCCAATTGACTGTTTTGCATGTGCAAATGCATTTGATAGACGTGCAATTTGGTGAGTACTCACTTAATGTGTATAGCCATATGAATATGCAATTTAGAGTCTAGCTGAAAATTTGACTAGCAGTGCTGTTTGCAAAGGACATCAATTATTATTTAAAATACACGTGTTGGTTCTGATCCTATTTTACCCCAGTTTTTACACGAGTTTAACACTGGTAATATCAGTGGAGTTACTCCAGAATTACAACAGTCAGAGAGACCAGAATGGAGCCTGTGTGCTTTTCCTTGTATAAGCAGAAATTATTCTTTTGTTGTTCTAACTAGACAATAACATCACATTCAGACTTGATAATGCTGCTTGCATTCAGACCTAATTAGGGTTCTCACAACTAACCCTCCACTTAAGAAATCATTTTGTTTCTTACTTCTCTTTTATTTGAAAAAAACTGGATTTTCCTTCTTGAATTCAGAATTTGAATTGGCCTTCAAAATAAGTGGAGGAAATTATACTACACAGTGTCACTATCTGCAAGCCAGACCTTGAATAGCAGGGTGCATGGGCAGCTTCTGAGGTGGCATGAGAAGAAAGAGCTCCATGACAGGGCATTCACAATGAAAATTTTCAACACGCAAACACTGCTGTAAACATTGAGGAGGGAATGGGCCATGTTCCAGTGACAGCTGATGACTAGCAAATGTGGGTGGTATATAAGGTGCATGCTCAATTTGCGGCTTTGATTCATGTGTACAAGAGATATATCCGAGTGATTGATGTCATGTTAATTAATTGCCAGCAGTGCCTAATTCACAGCACCTGATAACGGAGATCTGTTAATGCGCTTACCTCTACAGTTTGTTTTAGCACATGAGAAAATATTATTTTACCATGTTTTCTGTGGCAAGTCAGATTCTATTTTTATCTCCTTTTTGGCATGTGTGAAAGGAGACTGCCACCTGTGCGTTTTTTGTTTTTTTTGTTTTTTTTTTGCAGGTTGTTTGAAGCAATGTGCAAGCCAGACTGAAAACTGGCCTACTTAGTGCTTTATGGAAAATGAATTTGTAGCTTTAGCAAAGAGTACTGAAGGTGCGCTGGGCCAGCATGGGCTCCTCTGCTGCTGTGAGCGCCCGTTCTGGGGATCTATTCTGCGTCAGCAGATCCCCATTATTGGGTAAAGATGTGCTAAGCAATGTGCTGCCTGCTATTCCTATTACCTACAAAAAGCTCAAGGGAATGGATTGCTTTCTTTTTGGTACATACCTGGCTCTAGCTAGCAGCGAAGAATGGAGCTGTTGTTTTAAATGTCTAGGGGAGTCGGGGGGGAAGAGGGTTATCTTGACATTTTAATAAAAGCAGAAAAGAAAGTGGACAGCAATGACTCTTTGGCCATGAGATCTTTGCAGAGGACAGTTTGCAAAAACAAAGTTAGCTACTCACTGCCTGCTTCATTGAGTTCAGCATGGATTTGTTCCAAACCAATGACGGGGTTCTACAGTTTCACAGTTTCCTGCTACTCAAAGTATAGGGGCAATATGTCTCATAGATTTAAATGGCCATTAATTTTCCCTTCACACTGTGGCCCTCATTCTGACACACAATTTACTCCCATTGAGCAGTACCTTACTCCAGAAATAGTCCCACTGCCATCAATTGAACTACTCGCAAAGTAAAATATGCCCAGATTGAAATCAATCATTTACTTGTTACTGGCGGAGTTGGTAACACTGGATCAGATAGGAATATCACATTTACTGATATGCACTGAGTGGGCCACACATCAAAGACTCTGAGTGTTATGTTCATGGCATACACCCAGTGAAGTTAGATAAAGACTAACATAAAATACACTTCCTGGAAGGTTTCAACATAACACTACTTTATTTGTATAGAATTCAGAATGATAACCCACAAGAATGGAAAAAACAGAGAGAGATAAAGCAGGCTGCTCCCTAAAAAACAGAAGCACAGCTCTCCCCACCTTATGCTAGGCTGTCTGTCTGATTGCAATCTGCTGCTTGGCCCAGATAGCATGCTTCCTTACAGAGCCCCCTAGGCGGTAAGCAGCACCAGGAAACCTGCCGAGCATTTAAAGTGGTAAGTACAATTTCAGTATGACACTGAGTACAATATCTAGACTATGAATAACATAGATTAGAATTCAGTGGGATGAGCCATCACCAGAAGCAGAAAGAAAGAAAGAAAAAGAAAGAAAGAGTCCTATAATTAGTACAACAGTCTGTAACCCACTAACCACCCTTTTTGTCCTATGACTACAGGAGTGTTAATGGGCCACTACACCTTGAATGGTTCCTTAGAATAGGTGCTAACTACTTATACTAAACAATCTGGTCCACCTTGTATGTAGCTGTGACACTCTGAGTCCCTTTCCCAGACCTGAGGAAGAGCTCTGTGTAGCTGGAAAGCTTGTTTCTTCTCTCACCAACAGAAGTTCCTGCAATAAGAGCTATGACCTCACCCACCTTGTCTCTCTAATATAATTTCTAAGACAGAAGCTTTGGGGATGTGAAAAGTTCACTCTACTCCTTTCTGTTCTGTAGATTCTTTTTCCCCCTTGAGCATGGGTTTTTTATTGTTATAAAACTGTTTCTGGTAAGTGTATTAGGACTAATTACAGTCTGCCATGCTGCCATTCATTATTCTATATTTGGTGCTCTGGGAGCAGCAAAAAGTAGAGTAAAATGACTGAGAGCAGCTCGGACTGGGCGGTAGTGTGATTGTCATGAGAAGAGAAATGGGGCATTTGTCTGAAGTTTGCTCAGAATGAGGCTGGAGATGGGGCTGAAATAATGGTGCTTTTAAAGGCAGGCTGCAGGTGCACAGTGGTACAGGTGCAGAGGGCTGATCTTTAATAACAGCCTTGGCAGGGGCCCTGCTCAATCCATTCACTGTTTGGCTTCTGTGCAAGGGAGGAAACTCAGCGGCCAAGGACGTAGAGATGAATAGAGCCCTATGCTGCCTATGAGCGAAGAGGGGAATGGGATGACTATGCGATGAGGTAGGGGTGTGATTCCCCTGCTCGTACACATACGATCGATGAGAGCTAGCACGAGTATAAATAGTAACCTAGCATCGGCAGCTGTATCATAGAATAGCAGGGTTGGAAGACACCTCAGGAGGTCATCTAGTCCAACCCCCTGCTCAAAGCAGGACCAACACTAACTAAATCACGGCATAGCTGGGCCGAGTACGTACCTTTTGTGTTAGGTGCCGTTTCTGCTGCTGCCACTACCCGTGCTACTGCAGCTACACTTGCTAGCTCTTGTCGAGTCTGTGCACGTGAGCTGGGGCATTACACCTCTACCTCAGCATGGACACAGCCAGAGAAAGCATAGAACTCACCACGCCCGGTAGCAATAGCAGGAATGAATGAGCACAGCTCCTTGCTCTTGTGCGGGAAGCGGGTCCATACTAGAGCCGAATGAATGCCTCAGACTTTCCCACAAATATTAATTGCAATAAAACAAAACAAAAAGACACCCCCCCACACACTAATTTGCTTTAGCGGTGCTTGTGCTCTGTATGTGTTACCTTTCTGCAAGTCAAGCAAATGAGTTTACCATCGGGGCGTTCATGGAAAGAACAATTTTTAAGTGAATATTAAAAAGTATTCCTAGAAAGCAGATCTGACTGAAAAATTGATTTTCTGTACTATGGGAAATGCCAATATTTCATCATTTCTTTTTGTCCCAAATCAAGACAAAAAGTCAAAATATCAAAACTTATAGAGGAATGAAAAGTTCTGAAATTTGTTGATGCAGTAACAGTGACAACGAGGAGTCTGGTGGCACCTTAAAGACTAACAGATTTATTTGGGCATAACATTTTGTGAGTAAAAACCCACTTCTTCAGATGCATGGAGTGAAAATTATAGATACAAGCATAAATATACTGGCACATGAAGAGAAGGGAGTTACCTTACAAGTGGAGAACCAGTGATGACAGGGCCAATTCAATCAGGGTGGATGTGGTTCACTCCCAATAATTGGTGAGGAGGTGTCAATTCCAGGAGAGACAAAACTGCTTTTGTAGTGAGCCAGCCACTCCCAGTCTCTATTCAAGTCCAAATTAATGGTGTTAAGCTTGCAAATGAATTGTAGCTCTGCAGTTTCTCTTTGAAGTCTGTTTTTGAAGTTTTTGTTGTTGCAGGATGGCTACTTTTAAATCTGTTATTGAATGTCCAGGGAGATTGAAGTGTTCTCCTACTGGCTTTTGTATGTTACCATTCCTGATGTCTGATTTGTGTCCATTTATTCTTTTACATAGAGACTGTCTGGTTTGGCCAATGTCCATGGCAGAGGGTCATTGCTGGCACATGATGGCATATACCACATTAGTAGATGTGCAGGTGAACGAGCCCCTAATGGTGTGGCTGATGTGGTTGGGTCCTATGATGGTGTCGCTAGAGTAGATATGGGGACAGAGTAGGCAACGGGGTTTGTTACAGGGATTGGTTTCCGGGTTAGTGTTTCTGTGGTGTGGTGTGTAGTTGCTAGTGAGTTGCGGGGCTGTCTGTAAGTGAGGACTGGCCTGCCTCCCAAGGTCTGTGAGAGTGAGGGATCATTTTCCAGGATAGGTTGTAGATTGCTGATGATGTGCTGGAGAGGTTTAAACTGGGGGCTGTACGTGATGGCCAGTGGTGTTCTGTTATTTTCCTTGTTGGGCCTGTCCTGTAGTAGGTGACTTCTGGATACCTGTCTCACTCTGTCAATCTGTTTCCTCACTTCCCCAGGTGAGTATTGTAGTTTTAAGAATGCTTGATAAAGATCTTGTAGGTGTTTGTCTCTGTCTGAGGGATTGGAGCAAATTCGGTTGTATCTTAGGGCTTGGCTGTAGACAATGGATCGTGTGATGTGTCCTGGATGGAAGCTGGAGGCATGTAGGTAAGAATAGCGGTCAGTAGGTTTCTGGTATAGGGTGGTGTTTACGTGACCATCGCTTATTTGCACTGGAGTGTCCAGGAAGTGGATCTCTTGTGTGGACTGGCCCAGGCTGAGGTTGATGGTGGGGTGGAAATTGTTGAAATCCAGGTGGAATTCTTCAAGGGCCTCCTTCCCATGGGTCCATATGATGAAGATGTCATCAATGTAGCGCAAGTAGAGGAGGGGCGCTAGGGGACGAGAGCTGAGGAAGCGTTGTTCTAAGTCAGCCATGAAAATGTTGACATACTGTGGGACCATGTGGATACCCATAGCAGTGCTGCTGGCTTGAAGGTATAAATTGTCCCCAAATCTGAAATGGTTGTGGGTGAGGACAAAGTTACGAAGCTCAGACACCAGATGTGCCATGGCCTCATCATGGATACTGTTCCTGACAGCTTGTAGTCCATCCTCATGTGGAATATTGGTATAAAGAGCTTCTACATCCATGGTGGCCAGGATGGTGTTTTCAGGAAGACATTGTAGTACAACGCATTGTAGTTTCCTCAGGAAGTCGGTGGTGTCTCAAAGATAGCTAGGAATGCTAGTAGCGTAGGGTCTGAGGAGAGAGTCCAAATAGCCAGATAATCCTGCTATAAGAGTGCCAATGCCTGAGATGATGGGGCATCCAGGATTTCCAGGTTTATGGATCTTGGGTAGCAGATAGAATACTTCTGGTCAGGGATCTAAGGGTGTGTCTGTGTAGATTTGTTCCTGTGCTATAGCAGGGAGTTTCTTGAGCAGATGGTGTAGTTTCTTTTGGTACTCCTCAGTGGGATCGGAGGACAGTGGCATGTAGAATGTGGTGTTGGAGAGTTGTCTGGCAGCCTCCTGTTCATAATCCAACCTGTTTATGACAGCTACAACACCTACTTTGCCAGCCCCTTTGATTATAATGTCAGAGTTGTTTCTGAGGCTGTGGATGGTGTTGCATTCTGTACAGCTGAGGTTATGGGGCAAGTGATGCTGTTTGTTCACAATTTCAGCCTGTGCAGGTCTGCGGAAGCACTCTATGTAGAAGTCCAGTCTGTCATTTCGACCGTCAGGAGGAGTCCATGCAGAATTCTTCTTCTTGTAGTGTTGGTAGGAGAGTTCCTGTGGGTCAGTGCACTGTTCAGTGGTGTGTTGAAAATATTCCTTGAGTCAGAGATGACAAAAGTAGGCTTCCAGATCACTGCAGAACTGTATCATGTGTGTGGGGATGGTGGGGCAGAAAGAGAGTCCTTGGGATAGGACAGACTCTTCTGCCGGCTAAGTGTGTGGTTGGATAGATTAACAATATTGTTGGGTGAGTTAAAGAGTTGTAACCCCCTGTGGCATGTAGGAGTTTAGATAGTTTACTGTCCTTTTTCCTCTGTAGAGAAGTAAAGTGTGCATTGTAAATGGCTTTTCTTGTTTTTGTAAAGTCCAGTCACATGGAAGTTTGTGTGGAAGATTGGTTTTGTATGACAGTCTCCAGTTTTGAGAGCTCATTCTTGATCTTCTCCTGTTTGCTGTACAGAATGCTGATCAGGTGGTTCCTCAATTTCTTTGAGCGTGTGCGGCACAAACTCTCACCATAGTCAGTTTAGTGTGTCGATTGCAATGGATTTTTTACCTTCTATCCATTTGGTATGATGTCCATCTGTTTGCACTTGGAGAGGAAGATGATGTCTGCCTATATCTGTGCGACTTTTTTCATGAAGTTGATGGATTTCCACTTCATGCTTCATAAGTAACAGTGAGTGACTGCTGTGCATTGTAGGAAATATAGTCTGGCCAGGGAGCGGGGGCCATTCGACAAAATGGGGGCATGAGGCACCAAGAACTACAACTCCGAGGAGGCACCAAGGTAGCTCAAAAGAAGGCAGGTATTAGTGTCTATCTGAAGTAAAATATTTCATTTCACTTTTTCCAAAAAAAATTCCACCAAAAATCAATCTTTTCCCATTCCCTCCCACCCATCTGATTTTGAGATAAGACATTTTCCTGTCAGAAAATAGGGTTGTCTGAGATTTTTTCAACCAGCCCTAACAGAAAGTGATTTTGAACTCAAATGGGAACAATTAGACCAGAAACATGAATCTAAGAATTACTCTCATCCAACCAAGGAACCAAAACAATGTCATCTGATCTTTGTGTCCAAATAAAACTAACCAACCCAGCTCAAAGTTTGAATTTCAGACTTCTGGGTCCAAAAACAGCCATCTCAACTGGTTGAGCTGAAGAAACAGCTCCTTAAACTCAAAGGCAGTAGCAGACTCATAAATCTTTCTGTGTGGTCTAGCCACTACTGGGAGATAAGGAACCACACTGTTAGCATGAGTTACACTTGTACTGCTCCTCTGGTTTGGGACATGAAAAAAGGTTCGTGTCTCTACTTAACACTTACGCTGATTCAGAATAGCCTTTGAAGTTAATGCAAAGTTAGCTTTAATTAATGTCAGTTAGCATCTATCTATCAAGGGATATGGATTTCTCCTAAATCTAGAATGAGCTGGAAGATACTATATGTGTCTTATCGCTCATTGTATAGCTTATGTTTGATAAATATTCAGTGGGAAAGAATGATGTTCACACAAACATCAAAGTGACTAAAAGTATAGCTGATACTAATTTTTGCTGACAAATGGCTTTTGGGGACTAAGAATGAGAGCCTGCAGAAAGAGGTAAATTCACATGAATTATGGGATGTAGGTGTGTTTGCTAGATTTTTTTTATGGTAAACAAGATTCTTAAAACCATAGACTAGACATGACTTAAAGCCCAGAGAGATAAGATGGGCCAATTGTTAGGGATATAGGAGGCCCTGCTCTGCCTCAAACTTCCTGTCTGATATTGGACAAGTCACTTGGCCTCTCTCTGTGACAGTTCCCCCCTCTGTAAAATGAGGATGATGGTACATGGTTTGCCTAGAAGACAGCGTAGCCCAGATTTTGTGAAGAAACCAGAATTTGACACTTAAGAACATAAGAACGGCCATACTGAATCAGATGAACTGACCTTCTAGCTCTGTCTTCCAACAGTGACCAATGCCAGGAGCTTAGAGGGAATGAACAGAACAGGGCAAATTATTGAGAGATCTATACCCTGTTGTCCAGTCCCAACATCTGGCAGTCAGAGGCTTAGGGACAGCCCGAGCACGGGTTTGCGTCCTTGACCATCTTGGCTAGTAGCCATTGGTAGATCTATCCTCTATGAACTTATCTAATTCTTTTTTGAACCCAGTTATACATTTGGCAATGAGTTCCAGAGGTTGATGGAGAATTTTGTGGGAAAAGTATTTCGTTATGCTTGTTTTAAACTGGCTGCCTGTTAATTTCATCGGGTAACCCCTGCTTCTTTTTGTTATGTGAAGGAGTAGACAACACTTCCTTATTTACTTTCTCTATACCTTCATGATTTTATAGCCCTCTATCATATCCCCCTTAGTCATCTCTTTTCTAAATTGAACAGTCCCAGTCTTTAATCTCTCCTCATATGGAAGCTGTTCCATACTCCTAATAATTTTTGTTGCCCTTCTCTGTACCTTTTCCAAATTCTGATCCTTTCTTTTTGAGAGAGAGGGAGGGGGCAACCAGAACGGCAGGCAGTATTCAAAGTGTGGACGTACCATGGATTTATTTAGTGGTATTATGATATTTTCTGTCTTATTATTTATACCTTTCCTAATGGTGCCTAATACTCTGTTCGTTTTTTTGATTGCTGCTGCATATCGAGCAGACGTTTTCAGAGAACCCATAATAGCTCCAAGATCTCTTTCTTAGCACATGACCTTGGGCAAGTAACTTAACCTCACTGCTTTGCAATCTTTAAAAGGTGGATACAAATACTTAATGATTTATCGGCTCTGAGGATTAATTTGGAATTACCACAGTTCCCTGCAAACATAAAGCTCTAAGTAAATATTTACGTAGTCCCAATTGTTATTTTTACTATTTACCCCTGCAGTTTAGCAGAGCAAACAACAGTGCACTTGGGATACTAAACATCCTCTCCTCTATCCTAACTCCATGGTATTCTGCAGAGTAGGGGTAAAAGAGTCTCACTCTGAATTACCACAACAGATAACAGGGCCCCGCTGTGCTAGGCACTGTACATACAGTGTGAGACAGCCCCTGCCCCAAAGTGCTTACAGCCTGAATCAACAAAGGGAGAGATGGGAAGCAAAGACCAAACTTCCCACAGCAGGCAGAGCTAGAAATAGAACCAAGCCATCCATCTTCTAGTCCAGTACCCTCTCTATTAGGCCACATTGTTTCTTGTGGTGCATGGTTAGAGAAGGATTGGAAGGGATTGGTGTTGTGAGGGAGGGGGAAGGGGTCATGGGAATTTTCTGTAGAGAGAGAAGCTATTTTAAAAAGGAAATGAAAGAGAAGGTAGCTTGAATAGCAATGGATCCCCAGGAAGAGCAGCTCTGTGTCCAAACCCTTGCAAAGGCAATGTTTACTTTCCTCCTTGCTACCATACAGCATGGGGGGCATGGATCAGCATTTACATTGCACTCCCTGTCAATAGCCAGCCCGGGCTGGGGAAGCTAATGATCCAACCAGCGGCCCAACTTCGGTGATGAAGCCTGATCACGTGACCCTTGAGGCACATTGCGCATACACCAAGAACACATTCAGCTCCAGGAGGGATGGTTCCTCACGGTGGTAGACAGGACACATTGAGCTCTCTGCAGTTTGCTGTTTGGATATTTCAGATCAGTCCCTGAGGACGCAGGGTGTGCGTTACAGAATCCACGGTGTGCTATGTCAGAATAGGCTGTGTAAATGTTTATGCTCACCCCCATTCTTGCACAGCCTTTTGTGCCCTTCACTTCAGAGGCTACCTGCCCTACTGCTCCATGGGTGGAGCTTTGGGATGATGGGTGTTCTATGAATGTAATACATATGATTACGTTATAAACTGCTTTACCGGCCCATCTTCCAGGAATGACAGTGGCTGGTGATTAACTGCTTAATTGCTATAGTATTAGCATAAATACAGAATGAGTTTATATGATCAGAATCAATGCTGGTCGTCTGCCACCAAATGCTTCTCCCATCCCATTTGACCTGTAAGAGGAGAACTTTTTAGGATAATTCTTTGAGGGGATGCCCAGGAGCCAGAGCATTGGTGGTTGTGGTTTTAATGTTTCATCAGTGCTCCAGTTCGAAAGCAGAGAGTCTGTCCTCAGAGAGCTCTGGGGTCCAATAAGATTGATCTGCCCTGGGAGGCTGATCATCATCACAACAGGGTCTCTAGCCTGTCAGGAGCATATAATGTCATTAATTGTAGCACCTGGGCACCCCCGTTATGGCAAAGGACTCCATTGTTCTAGGTGAGGTTAAAACACCGAAAAAGATGGCCCCTGTCCCAAAGCACTTACTATTTAAATATACAAGACAAGAGGAGGAGGTGGTGAGTGGATCGCAATGCGTGTGTATTCAATGATCCCCGTATCTGCCTCCAAGCTGACGATCACATCTAAAGTGTGACCAGTTTTGCAGCTTGCTGCGCAAGGTTGGAAACTAGCTGTGATACATCCATGGTTATCATGAGATCCAGGAGATTTGGTACCAACATGCTAGATCGGCCATGTGCATGGACAGAGAAATCCATCAAGGCAGTTAGTCTCAGTGACTCCAGCACTAAGTACATTTCAATGGTTTGAATAAGAGGAAGGAGTTCAGCAGAGATGAACAGGCATTAGGAATGTCCTCCTTACTCTCAATACTAAATAAAAACTGTTAGTATTAATTATTAAATATAAATTCTACTACTGATCACCATTAATCTGTAGGGGCAAGCTTTCCCAACCAAAGGAACTCTCCTCCTCCCCCCCTAAAAAAATCAAAGCCAGATGTTCAAAAGAGCTCATCTCCCCTTTAGGCATCAAAATAAGTGTCAAGAGTTCAGCATGTTGGGTGCACACTGGGTGCAGAGCACTTCTGAGAATCTAGCCATAGGTGCCACAATAGGTGACAGGTCCTAAGCACTTTTTTGGGGGGGAAAAACCCCTCTCTCTCTTAGTTGTGTGCCTAAATTGGAGTTGTGCTCTTTTGAAACTCTGGTGCAGGTACCAAGTGTCTACAAGTACAGTATATACCGTGAACTAATTCAACCTTAAAGCAAGCAACAGTAAAGACGGAAAAGACATTTAAAAGAACCAGGCCTGTTCGATTGTTATATGTGATTATGTACTACACCCCTCCGATTGGCCATCAGTAACAGATGTCTGTTGCTATCAGAACAATCCACATTGATTGGGACGGTTCTGTGGAATCACGTTTACTGCACTTTTTGTCTGGGTCTGACACATCTGGTCAAGGCCTTTCGCTTTATTTCTCTTGCCTGATCTGGGACTTCAGAAGCACACACTCAACATTAAGCCAAACGCTCTCTTTGTTCCATAAGGCTGCCACAGCTGGAACCTTTTGTTGGCTGAAACAGCCAAATCTTCTGTTGAGGCCATTATATTCTTTGGCGTATTACACTGCGTTTACATCTTTTAATTCACCCCAGTGAGCAGATGGGTTGTTTTAAGGGCCATGTGTAAAGGCTTTCATTAAAACCACTATGGGACACCAGATGGGGATGCAAAATTGATAGCACATCAAGGCTGCCTGCTACCATGTTGGACTTATTATTTACTCATTGTCACACCTTTAGCTGCTCATAGGTATTTCTGTCCTTCATCTACAAAGAGAGCTCCGGGGACTCTCTACTATATTGTGAAGATCTTGACATGCCTTGCCTCTGGTTATATTGTTATGAACTATTTGCTGAAAATCATTCGGTTCTGCAAAGTGATTCAAAAGATTGAGATTCATCCGGGATTCTTCATCTGAGTTTCTCAAGCGCATGACATTATTTTTGAATGACTGTCTACAATAATTTTGGTGACGGTGTTGCGTGACAAAGAAGTGTCACATGAAACTGAAGTGGAAATTGTCTTTTTTTCAACTATCACATTCCCAGAGAAAGGGAAAAAAGACAGTGGTTGGGATTTTCAGAAGTGCTTAAGTGACTTAGGAGCACAAGACCCATCAAATATACTTGTGCTTCTATATCACGCAGGCACTTTTGCAATCCCACCTTTTAACTATAAAAATATAGAAACCAAGACCGCTGGCTATATGAAGACTAGCAAACAGATTCATCAATCTGGTGAACCTCAACATGCTTGATTTGGATAAAGCACCCCACAATGGGACATTTACAAGAAGGTCCACATCAGCTGAAAAAATTTTCTTGCCTCCTAAAATTGGGCTGGAAATCTTGTGTCAATACGGTCTATTTCAAGATGGTTCTTCTGCTTCAGGTTGTTCCTGAAATACTTCAAGAACAGTCTTTGTAGTATTTTAGTATTTCTGCTTCTAGTGCCTCCTAGAAAGTAGAATGCAGAAGTGCATGGAAATGAAAAAAACACTTGTATTAGTACAATATAATGTAACCATTATTTTTCTAACATGTACACATATTTGTTTCAGGATTTATATAAGTTTCACGAATGGCTCTGCACTGGGTTTTATTTTAATTGATCCAGTTGACTTGCTGCTAGTAATTGATTTTGATGAACTGTGCATTGGTTTGACTGTTAGGAAGCAATGGCAGATGAGCCTCTGTGGCTCTGAATAGAGCTGAATCCACATTTTATGGGAAATTCTGACAATCCAACCTATGGTTTTGTCCCAAAGTGGAATGAAAAGTTGAAGTTCCTGCAGAATAGAAATTTTTTTTAAAAAACCCATTGATTTTGAAATGACAAGGCATTGTTTCAAAATTTTCAATTGAAATTCAATATTTTGACATTCCCAAAATGGAAATATTTAATCTCAGCTTTTTGAAATAAACTAAAATTCTTCATTTTTAAGTAGCTTCCACATTTCCTTATGGTGCATTGCCTTGTTGGAGCTGGGGAATCTGATACCCTCATTCTCCCCTATGGACCAGACTCCTTGGCCAGACTACATCTCCTATAATGCATCCAGTCCTGTGACTCCCACAATGGACCATGCAAGTCTGTCAGCGTCTCATTGACTTAGAGATGTAGTCCTCCAGGGAACCTAGCCTGTAGGAGAGAATAAGGGCAGGGACTACAACTCCCATAAGACAATGCATGACAATAGGAAAATGCAATTTAATGTTTTGTTGAACTGATTTGAAACAAAAACATTTTGGGGTACTTAAAAAACCTAAAGTATTCCAATTCTGGTTGAACTGACCTGAAATATTTCATTTCAATATTTCAATATGAAATATTTCATTTCCATTTTCCCAATGGAAAGTCAAAATTTTTCAGAAGACAACTTTTCCTGTAGAAAAAACCCAAAACTTGATTTTGCAGAAACTGTGATTTTTCCATCAGAAAATCCCTGAGCAGCTCTAACTCTGATACCAAATAAATCAACAGACCTTTAGATTTATGGTAAATGCACTCCCAGAGTTGGCAGGTTTAAGTGAATACATCTTAGACACTTCCTTCTCCTCTAGAATATCTCAAGAGTTTATAGTACTTAGCTGTTTGATTTATTTCTAAAAATATTACCATCTTCAGTCCTAACAGGTACCTTATGAATGTCTCACCTGCCTTAGGTAACTAGACAATGTTACCTCAGTATTTGCAGCATTCCCTATAATTCCTAGTCTTAGTAATTAAGTTTAAGGAAGCAGGGCCAGCTCTAGATTTTTTCCCACCCCAGGTAAAAAATTTGTCGCTCCAAGCTCTGAGAGCGCAACTGCCCAAGCCAAAAAAAAAAAAAAAAAAAAAAGGGTGGCCGGAATGCCGCCCCTTGAAATATGCCACTCCAAGCATGTGCTTGGTTTGCTGGTGCCTAGAGCCGGCCCTGTAAGGAAGCATGTACAAGTACAATCCTCACACTCTCTGTCAATATGGTGCACACCCACACATAGGATTTACCCCTTAGTGGGGTTTGTCTTTGTTGTTAACTTACATTAACCTTAGCATACATTTTCTGTTGTGCTTGGCTTCTTTCTGTAATTTCTTCCTCTAAGGTCTGTGCTCCTACATTCCCCTTCGGGGGGACCCATAAGCCCTTTTATACCTTGATTTAGAATTCATGAGCCCCACCTGGTTTGGCTTCTTGCATGAGTCATAACCCTGCAGGTTCCTAAAACCCTACATCTTAGCCTAGGAAGTAGGAGGGAATATTACAGGTGCTGAGGTAATGCTATCTAGCTGGTTAAGGGAGGGAAACCATTGTATTTGTATTTTTTGGCATATAGCTACAAATACTATTAAAATGTTCCAAAAACAATAGTGTATGATTTGGAAACTTCAGGCACAGGTTTTATCCTAAAGGGATACAGATAATTGCATTCTGAACACTTCTTCAGCCTTTACAGTTGTGAGGGAATTCTTTACATTCTGTTACAGCTTGAAATGATCCACAAATTTTGAGGATTGTGGGTCCAGTCCCGGTTCAGCTGAAGTCAAAAGCATTCCCATTGTCTTCAGTGCAGCAAGACTGGACTCTATCTGAAGTGTGTGTGTGTGTGTGTGTGTACTTAGTTGGCTGACTTTACCGTGCAGACCGATATTACTATTACATTTAAATATTCAAGGATGATTTAGCTACCAGGAACGCCAAACCCACATCTGATGGACATGTGTTTGTCTGGCAAGTGATGGGGACAACTTCAAATGCTGTATTGTTCCTCCGTTCGAATATGGTTTCTGTGCCGTTTGAAACATCTGAATGAGAACCGCACAAGGCACGTTAATGATATAAAAAATAAACTTGACTGACCTTGAGACGGCAGTGGCATAAATGCACCACGTAAAGTGCAGTGCCGAAATATGCCTCACATGTGTTCCAGAAAGAATGTATCTGCTTTTGAATGTCTTCAGTCTAACTATTCCCTCAGCTGTCATTAAGTGAGGCACAGAGGCTGGTTGAGAGTTTCACCCACAAAAATCCCCACCCCCCACTCCCCGCCAAACCTGGGCATCCATGGCAAAGGACTTTACTCATGGGACAGGCCTGTGCATTCCACCACAGTGGAGGCAGCTTAGGTAATTTCTTTCCTTCCTTCCTTCCTTTCTCCTTTGAGTTCAGCATCCTGCTTTTAGACGCTTACAGCACCTCACTTGGGATCTGTTCCAAAGTCGTCGAAGTCAGTGGAAAGGCCCCCATTGACTTCAGTGGGCTTTGGGCTGGGCCCTCTGTTTCCATTTTACTGTGCCTGTATTGGATAGCAGCTCACTGCTCTCCACAAGAGACAGCTTAGGAGTGTGAGCATTTCCTCTCTCAAATTGCTGGGAACGTCACATGGGTTGGATTTGCAGCAACAAGAACTTGTTCACCTTCTTTTTAGGGTAGTCTCAGGAGCCTGGTACTGATCCTGCGTTTCTTTTGGCTCCCTGTGACAGAATGCACCTCTGTATTCACATCCTGCACGCTGCTGTAATAATCTTTGTACAAAATATGCCTTGTGAGGTATCATTTGAAAATGAATAACTCACTGGTCAATAATATCATGGTGAAATGTCTGTAGCAATCTTACAGAGTTATGAATTCCTTCTGAATGATGTTGGCAGCACAAGTTCAAACCCACGTAGCCCCAGTTAGGCAGGACTGGTCAAGCAATTCCTAAGCAAAGGAATGTGTGTTTCTTTCAATTTATATACAAGTTTTAAAGCGGGTCCTCAGACAGTGAGAGGGTGAAGACAGTAGACAAAGGAAATCTGCATTTCAGCACAGGTGAGAACAAACAGCAACCTCTTTCACTACCAGGCCGCAAGTCTCCATCCTCACAGTTGCAAGGAACTTTAACTAGGGGTCACCCTCATGAAAATGCATTTCAAAGGGTGACTGAACTATAAAAGTAAGGGGCAAAACCACCCCAGGTTCTCTTTCTCTATCCATCTCTCTCTTTTCACCTTAGAAGACAAAAGACACAGCTGTTGGACTTTGGGAGCAGCTCCTAGCCTGAGAGTTTGGTTATCAATATTACTGGAAACGTGGTAAGAATTTCACCTTGAACCAAATCTAGTTTAAGTTTAGAAAGCATTTTATCTGTATTTCTCTTGTAATTGTTTGTCTTTAATGCCTTATACTTGTACCCACTTAAAATCTATCTCATTTTAGTTAAATAGACGTGTTTTATTCTTTTATTAAAAGTAATCCTGTGTTGTCTTTAAACTGAACTGTGCGGGTAACTTCATTTAAGGTAGCAGACTGTTGTATGTTGATCCCCTTAGGCAGCCAATAGATCTAATGCATCTGGAATGTCCAGGAGAGGGCTGGACACTGCAGAACACACATTAAAGGGGGAAAATCCAGGACAGGGAGCAGGGCCATCCTTAGGATTTATGGGGCCCTATACAGTATTATTAAACTGGTGCCCCTATGCCCGATGGCAGCCTGGGCTCGCAGCCTGGGAGGAGAGGGATGAGGCAGCAAAGGATAGCGAGACACCCGGCGTGCCTCATGATGGTAGAGAGTCACAGTTCCCCACAGAGCCCCCTGTACCCTCTCCCTCATGCGGAATGGACATGCAGAAGGTATCTAATTAAAAGCACTAAATTTGGGAATAAAAAATATCAGTTACAGGTTTTTTGATATGCCCTGAAGTTTGTCAGAGATTTATTTGCAAAAACTTTGTAGTAAGGGCGAGTCAGCTGTCTTGGTGAATGCAACATTACATATTATGGACTACATGATGCAGCTCTTCTCTGTTTTACATTTTCTTAATCAGTATTTCTAAGCTGATTTTATATTTTAAGTGTACTCTTAAGCCGTCATAAAGTAATCATGCCAGATTACTACATATTTAACTCACTGAAACTAAGACATTATTTTAAATTAATCAGTCACAGAGGTTTAGTGTGTTCATAATAATGTCAATTGCTTTTAGAAAAAGGGAACACTAATTTACTTTGTGTGATCTCCATAACAATAGACATGTTTATGAAATTTCACCAACTTTCAAAAATATGTTTCCAAAGATTTTAGGCATAACAAAGGATTTTATACAGTATCTTACTAAGGTACTGATTTTGCTGGAGGGTTCTCTTAAAACTAGTTCATCAGATAGTCAGAAGTAAAGAAAGGGAAACTCTTTGTCCAGCTAGCTGGAAGGAAAGGGGTGTTGTCCCTTTAAGGGCTCTCGTCAAGGGTGGGGTGCGGCGGGCGTGAAGGGAAAAATGGCAGGACAGAAAGGACAGGAAGACTTTGGAAGCAAGATTTTTTTACTATAGTAATTAAAATTAAAATGAAAAGGAGTACTTGTGGCACCTTAGAGGCTAACCACATCCGATGAAGTGAGCTGTAGCTCACGAAAGCTTATGCTCAAATAAATTGGTTAGTCTCTAAGGTGCCACAAGTACTCCTTTTCTTTTTGCGAATACAGACTAACACGGCTGCTACTCTGAAACCTAAAATTAAAATGTGTATTTTAGATAAGGGTGGTCTTTTGAAGGATTTATTTAAAAAAATGTATGTCTGAAGATCCAAGCATTTAAGGCTAAAGACGATTGTGCATCTACAAATCTATGCAAGGATTTTTTAGAGATGTGATTTTATAATCTTCACCAACTCACTAATGAAATATTTTTAGAGCAAATTTTAAACTAAGGTCTTCTAGACTAACATGTTCTGAGTAAATATTACACTAATGCACAACTGTTTTTGTCAGTAAATTCAGAAACTGACAGTATATGCCTGGGGGTTGGCAAATGCCTGTTAATTGGCTTCACTACCACTTGAATGGCTCTTTAACAGTTTCAGTGCTGTGCTAATAGGTCTCATAGGCTAGAAGCCTTTTTCACTTTTAAGTTACTAGATCCCCTATGGAGTAAGAGTCACCAGGCTGCAGCAGCCTGCTGTGAGAGCCTGCTGGAAGGGTCAGAACAGGGATAGGAAGAGCCAGGAGGGTGGACACTAAGACCCACTGGTGCCCCAAATTTTCAGGTGCCCTATGCAGCTGGGTATTCTGCGTATGCCTAAGGACGGCCCTGACAGGGAGGGTGTTGGGGTCACCCTGCAGGTAGTAACCAAAGCCAGGCTGTGGCTGGTGTGTTGCTAAGAGGCTGCTGGGCTCAGAGTAGCTAGACCTGGACTGTGGCTATACATAGACACTCCGCATGCTGTTTGAAAGGAGCCAGGTTGGGAACTACAACAGAAGAGCATTGTGAGCATAGGTGCCAGCTTCCTCCTTTCCCTAGGGGTGCTCAACCCCTGCTCAGACCCAGGCCCTGCCCCCACTCCACTCCTTCCCCCAAGGCCACGCCCCCACCTCTTCTCTCCCCCGCTCCGCACCGCCTCGCCTCTTCCCACCCAGTTCCGCCCCCTCCCCCGAGCGCGTCCTGCACGACGTGGAACAGCTGATTGCGGCGGGTGGGAGGCGCTGGGAGGGATGGGGAGGAGTTGATCAGGCGGGAGGCACTTGTGCGGATGGAGGAGCTGGCTGCTGCTGGATGCTAAGTACCTGCTAATTTTTTTCCATGGGTGCTCCAGCCGATGATTGAGAGGCACCCCAGGTTGCAGGGCAGGGGGCACACAGCCCCTCCCTGGTCTGGATGGCACCCAGGAATGACATACTCCCTCAGACAGCCTGCCATTCTGTCAAGCCTTCCAATAGTATTCCTCAGCTTCGCAGCAGAGGAGTGTGGCCCACAATACCAGCCTGCCTGTGAAAGTGAACCAACTCCTGCAAAACATGTGTGTACACCAGTCAGTGTGGCTAACCTGGCCTCCTCTTCCACCATACCACCCTCTGGCTTCTCTCAGCTGCACAGCAGAGCAGTCTAGCCTGCCTGTGCCAGCACATCATGCAAATAGCTGGCATGTGCAAGAAGAGGCAAACCTGAATTTCTCTTCTCCAGACATCTCAGTGTCTGGGCCTGCAGGCAGCTCTCCATAAACCACAGCAGCTGTGATTGGTCTAGCAGCTCATGCCACCAGCCAGCCAAATACATATGGCCCACCCAAGTGACTTCAAACACACAGTGAAAGGTCAGTGCTAAAGGAGAAAGCCATCTCAAATATGGCTTAGATGCAGGGCTTACATGCACCCTGTGCATTTCTGAGCCAGGAAACGCTACCAGGCACAAGTGCTCCTGCGTAGTCTCCCGTAATGTTCCTCTGCCTCCTTATCGTGGCCATGGGCCGGGCCAGAAGTGAATAGCTGTAGAAGCAACAGCAGTTTTCAATCCTCCCTACGGGCCTCTGAGTCCTAAGGTAATAACAATGAGTTAGAATAGCTGGAGTTTGTCAAGAACCTGGCTGATTATGACCAGCCTTCTCTGGATGTTCTCTTTCCCCCTTTGGGGCTGGACAAGTAGAAGTTTCTTCCACAACAGGAGTCAGAAATCTGCTCCTATGGAAAGCACCCAGGCCAAAAGGCCTGAATCCAAGCTAGTTACTTGGAAGAAAGTTGATTCCAACTTTTTAGAGAAACTCTAAGCAAGAAGGGGATGGATTCTGTTAACTTTATGCCTCCTTGCCTCTTGTATTTCATTGCTGCATGATTGCCATTACCACCTTTCCAAAGACTGGATACAACTACAGATAAATATGTGAACAATGAACTAGTAATGGCGTTTGGAACGAACTAAGTAAGATTGAGGACAGCTCCCCCCCCCGCCCCCGCCCGTTCCCAAGCACCACTCCCTAAAATAGTTTGAGTCTAATTCTGTTTTACCCTGTACCTTGAATTGACACCAAGACAAAGTGACTGCAAAGTTTCTGTAAATGCTGATCTGGGAGTGTTTTATATCCACATTGCACGGATGTAATGACTACATAAAATGCAGAGTAAACATTTTAATTCTAGCTTCTGGATCTATTGCCTTGGGAACAACACTTATTTATTAATTAATTTATATATATTTGCAATACTACTCCGCTCCTTTTAATTAAAAGAAAATAGTTTTGATATCATGGCAAAATGAGCTACAAGTGGTAGCATCCTGCATGACCTCAGGCAAATGACCTTGTCTTGGTCCAAGTTGGACCAAGGGGGCCAAAGAAATGTAAGATCCCTGGCATGCACAACATCTTTATTGTGGCAACATCACTCATGTTTTTTTCCCCCATGGAACAAAGAAAAAGGGTCATTGTAAAGTTTTCATGGAGAAATCCCCCCTGATTTTTTGACCAGCTTTAGTACTCAGTATTACAATATGCTATGCAAGTCTGTCTCAAAGACTGTAGAAATTGTATGACGTTGCCTAGTATTATCTGAGAAATACGTAATCTTATCATTGAAGTTTGTATCATAACACACAAGGGGGCAGAGTTAAGATAGCCTGACTTTTGAATGCTTCACTGTCCAACCCCAGTGTTCTTTAAAGACAGTTTTGTGAGGAAACAAAAGACAGTTTTGTGAGATATGATGGGTAACATTTTCAAAAGCACCTAAGTGAATTAAGAACCTAAGACCTATTTTCAAAGGTAATTTAGGCACTTAGGAGCCTAAATTCTATTGACTGGCAATCTACAGGGCAGGCCCAACAAAGAAAATAACAGAATGCCACTAGCCCTCACCTTCAGCCCCCAACTAAAACCTCTCCAACACATTATCAGGGATCTACAACCTATCCTGAAGGACCATCCATCACTCTCACAGATCTTGGGAGACAGGCCGGTCCTTGCTTACAGACAGCCCCACAACCTGAAGCAAATACTCACCAGCAACCACACACCACACAACAGAACCACTAACCCAGGAACCTATCCTTGCAACAAAGCCTGTTGCCAACTGTGTCCACATATCTATTCATGGGACACCATCATAGGGCCTAATCACTATCAGAGGCTCGTTCACCTGCACCTCTACCAATGTGATACATGCCATCATGTGCCAGCAATGCCCCTCTGTCATGTACATTGGTCAAACTGGACAGTCTCTACGTAAAAGAATAAATGGACACAAATCAGACGTCAGGAATCATAACATTCAAAAGCCAGTTGGAGAACACTTCAATCTCTCTGGTCACTCGATTACAGACCTAAAAGTGGCAATTCTTCAACAAAAAAAACTTCAAAAACAGACTCAATGAGAGACTGCTGAATTGGAATTAATTTGCAAACTGCACACCATTAAATTAGACTTGAATAGGGACTGGGAGTGGATGGGTCATTACACAAAGTGAAACTATTTCCCCATGTTTATCCCCCCCACCCCCCACTGTTCCTCAGACGTTCTTGTCAACTGCTGGAAATGGCCCACCTTGAATTATCATTACAAAAAGCTCCCCCCGGCCCCCCCGCTCTCCTGCTGGTAATAGCTCACCTTAAGTGATCACTCTGGTTACAGTGTGTATGGTAACACCCATTGTTTCATGTTCTCTATTTATATAAATCTCCCCACTGTATTTTCCACTGAATGCATCCGATGAAGTGAGCTGTAGCTCACGAAAGCTTATGCTCAAATAAATTTGTTAGTCTCCAAGGTGCCACAAGTACTCCTTTTCTTTTTGCGAATACAGACTAACACGGCTGCTACTCTGAAACCTGTAAATATCTTTGAGGATCTGAAACTTAAGTGCTTTTGAAAATGGTACCTTATGTCTATTTATTATTTATTTGTCTGTTCTGCATAGTTCCTTAAGATTTTCTTAAGAGGAATGTGACCCTCACCAGTGTGATATACTTGATATTCCAGCAAAGCAAAGTGGTTTTGCCCATTCAGTGGATATAGAGACAGGGGCGGCCCTAGACTAGCTGCCACCAACTGGCTCCCTAGGCGAACCATGCAATTGGCGCCCCCAAACCCTAAGGGCAGATCTAGGCTGAGGTTTTGGGTAAACTGGGAAACATTTTGCCCCTTTTTTCCTTCTAATGTTTTTTAAGCGTTTTTTTTTTTAAACAGAGGCTTAATTATTCCGTTTGTCCATCCATCCACGTAAATTTTCTTCATCGATAGTTTTTCCTTTTTTCAATCATAATTCAAATTCTTTCCAATTTTGAAAACATTCCAAATGTTCTGTACTTCTTTCATGTGAAGAGAGAATTGAAGATATGTTTTTCCAGTCCTTCGAACCATTTTCAGTAAGTGACGTACCAATTTCTTGATTTCTAAACAACTTGCAGCGAAAGCAAAACACAGAGTCCTTTGACACTGAATACTGTGACTAGTTTCGATGAATCTCTTCCCCATTAATGAGTTTCCTCTTGTAATGCTGAACAGAGAATTTTCTTTTATTGCCATCCTTAGGGAAATGCATTAAGTTGGTCGGGTCCATGTTCCACGAGAATTTACCATACACTGTCATCTCATCTGGGTCATGAAGCTGGGTTCCCACACTGTAACTTGTTTGTAACTTCCTCATCCTTTCTTCCTTCTACTTCATTTACTTCAACTTCTGCATGTGTCTCTGAAGGTGAATAAATTTTCTCCACTTCCATATCAGTCGGATGCTGTGAGCTGCCTTCATCTAGAAGTAAGTTTCCACTTGAATTTCCAAACTGCTTTTTTGTGGATGTGAGCCACCCTCATCTCGAAGTAATATACCTTCAACCTGATGTTCCAAACTGCTTCCATGCGGATGTGAGCTAATCTCCTCCTCTCCAAGTAAAATTACTTCATCTGGATGCTGTGAACTGCTTCCATCTTTATTTGGATTAAAGAGAAGATAATTCAGGAAGGATCCCTGCTGTTTTGTTTGGTCCTTTTTCTTCTCAGCCTTTCGTTTATGATACTCAGCTCCTGAGGGTTTTCTTTTTCCTCTTTCTGCCATGGGGCATTTGAATATTGTTTTGTACTAACTGTGCTCCCGACTGCAAGCATTATAGCATTAAGGATGGCTGACACACCACATGGTTGGTGATTTAAACCACATTGCAGCCATCCCAATACGTCTTTTCACTGCTTAAAGGTTCAATGATTAGTAACATACACTCACTTACCTATTAAAACAGTTAGTTACAGCATTTACACGGAAACAAAATTACCTCTTTTGACGTTATAACCTGACACCGGTTGTTTGGAAAGTAATCTTTTTCACAGTTACCCGCTTGGAGTGTGACGTCATCACTTTCATAGTCTATTAAGCGTTAATGCTGTTACTTTTCTTTTATGGACCTTATTTATTACATGTGAACCAGTTATAACAAAGAAAAGTTCATAATTATACAGCCCGATAATAATGCTAAGGTTTAATAACGCTTAAAGATACTCACATTTTTGATTTATAATGCTGAAAGACGTTATTCTTTATTCTTTGGCACCAAGAAACACAATTTTCCACAGTAGTTGCTCGCTTCTTAACCATCTTCCTGTAACGTGTGTTAAAATGACCGTTTGACATGTATTTACTCATGATATCTCTGCTCTACATGAATTTCCAACTGAGTTATTGCTTATCAAAATTGCGGAGTGGGTCATCTTGACCCTACGTCACAAATTGGAAAAAAAATCGCTAAAATATTATTTATTTTTGCAGTAAATAAAAGATTTGACATATTAATACATTCTCAGAAATGTAAAGAAATGAATTATAATTCACATTCCCTCCATATGCGCACGGGAATTGAAATAATGACATCTTAGTTATTTTATTTGTATTTTTTTTCATCTTTTTCATTTTTTTTCAAATTTGATTTTTCCCTCTAATCTGGCACCCCATTTAACTTGGCCCCCTAGGCGACTGCCTAGTTTGCCTATAAGGACGTGTCGCCCCTTTATAGATACAGATTCTATGTGTGTGTAAGTTAAGATGTAGGCTATGTCCCCACTATTGTGGTAAGTCGACCTAAGTTATGCAACTCCAGCTACGTAGCTTAGGTCAACTTACTGCAGTGTCTACACTGCGCTGGGTTGACTGGAGACACTCTCCCATCAACTTACCTTACTCTTCTAGTTCTGGGTGGAGTACCAGGGTTGACTGGAGAGCACTTGCCGTCTTCGCTAGACCCGCTAAATCGATCCCCGGTGCATGTCTACACTATGTCTGCACTACCGCCGGAGCGTCGGTCTGGCGGTAGTGTAGACATAGCCATAATTTGCACCATGGATACCAGAGAATGTTTATCGTAAATGTGGAAAACATGAGCTTGTGTTACACTTGCAGAAAAGTTACATCTTCAAACTATGTTGTGTGTTTGGGTGTGCGTGTGTTTGTGTGTGTGTGTGTGTGTGTGTGTGTGTGTGTGTATATATATAATCAGTTTTATGAAGCACACATTCTCTAATGATACAGCCAGTTCAGTGGGTTGATTGAAACACCTCTAGAAATTTGCCAGCTATGCTGATGCAAGTCTAGGGACCATCCTGGAAATATTTATACCTCTGAGTAACTTTAGTCACACGAGTAGACTGAATAAGACTTTGCTCTCCAGGACTATGCATCCAGCACCTTTCATACACACTGAATTCACACCACATTTTACAATGAACCAAGACTAATAATAATAAAAAAATGAAAAAAACACTATAAATGAGATGGAAAGTAGCAGGCCTGGCAGATGGTTATTCTGTGAGCTATAGTGAGCAAGGAAGGGGAAGGGTAAACTCACAAAACCTAGTCAAATTTTCTGCTAATCATTCAGTTGCCATGGTTTTCAAGATTCAGCTATGATTGCAAAACTAGCATCGTGTAGATAATATTGGAGTTCTGGGGCTAAACTCCTGTATGGCACTTCTCAGGTCCCTCATAGATAAAATAAATCCCCAGATAAATTAGACAAGTCGTCTTCTCAGGGCCCATCAGAGTTTTTGTATTGCAAATATGATGTATGTGTATCCAGCAGAAAGCTGCAAGCTGTCCCACTTTACAGTGTCAGGTGATTTGTGCAGCAGCTTGCAGTAGCTGATAAACAAAGACATCAGGTGCCCCATCCTCTAGTCTAGGCGACAGATGAGTCACCAAATTACAACTGCGAGCAGGAAAGAGAGATTGGGCATCCCATAGAAAAATACTAGTAGTGAAGAGGATAAAGAGGGAAAAAACATTCTCCTTTCAGCCTTGATAAATGTCTAGACATTTCAGCTTTAAACAAAATGCAAATAAAGAAAATCAGAGGACAAAGACCAGGGCATTGATTCTGATATCACTGACATCTTGTGTAAATTAAGTAACTCCATTAGAGTCACACTGGTATATAAGTTCTGTAAGTGAGATCAGAGTTAAGCCCAGTGCTTTTTAAGTGCCTGAATGCCTGGTCTCTGTAGGAGACTTTCTTTTTTAGATGACCATTCTTTCTTGCCACTTCCCTATCTGGGGGTCGTTGTTTCTTAGACTACCATTTCTTAATGAAATAGGCATTTAAATGACCCCAAGTAAAGTTTAAATGTATCCCTGTATTGAGAAGTTGGTTGGCAGAGTTCACAAAGGTTATTAAATATATATGCTATATATCATAGCTCACACACAGTATAAATTATCTATACTTTTTTCTTTCCAACATACTATGTGGCTGCTGGACCATTCTGGCAAATTTAGCTGAGAGTTTCACACCATATTTGAAGAACTTTGCAGTTTGTTAACTTTATATCATAAACTTTAGAGAATGAGACACTTTGAAATCTATTTTGCAGTTACTACATTTGCAAAGGAAAGGGTGTGACACTAGTGATTGCACAGTGACAGAAATACCGTATGCAATAATTCATCCAATACAACCTCCGGCAATGAAGTGGGAGACCCAAGCTCAGATCTGAATGAAAGCCAAAATTTTCTAACTGGATGCCTAAAGTTTCGCTCCTAACTCCACATGTATGCACCTATTTTTTATTTAGTAGTCAAATTCTAGGTACCCACGTTTGAAAATCTTGGCTTTAAACATCTACTTCTTATGCATGTAAAAGGCTGCACATAAGAGTTCTCTTCTGTGTCTCCATCTCTCTGTGTGTGTGTATGTAATACAAAGAGACAAAAGGTGGGTGTGGTAATATCTTTTATTGGACCAGCTTCTGCTGGTGAGAGAAACAGTGGCCATGTCTACACTACCACTTGTATTGGCAAAATGTATGTCACTCAGGGGCGTGAAAAAAACACCACCACCCCAAGCGACATAAGGTATATCTACACCGGCAGAGTTACAGCACCGGTCAGAGAGCACTGAAGGGACACCACTGTTGTGTGTTCACACTGTGAGCTGCCTGCACAATAGTGTGTTCACACTTGCGGCATTTGCATCAGTATTCGGAGCAGTGCACTCTGGGCAGCTATCCCACAGAGCATCTCTTCCTCTTCTGCCACTAAGAGTTGTGGGAAGGCAGAGAGGGTCGCAGGGCATCCTGGTTCCTGTCCCAATGCCCCATGATGCATTGCTTTGCATCCCAGCAATCCCTGTGCTTCTGTCCGCATTTGGCGCCATCTTTCAACGGTTTGTGCACTGTGCGCTCTGCATCTTTGGTCTGCAGGAATGGATACCGCACTGTTGACCGATATGCTGCTCGCTCTCACTAACACATCACGAGTGGCAGTGGAGTTATTCCTTAAACTACAAAGGAAAGAGGAGTTTGACATTGATCTCGCCACGTGTAGTAGCTACAACACGAGATTGCTTGTGGCATTAACGGAGCTGCTGACCACAGTGGAACACTGCTTTGGACTCAGGAAACAGGCACTGAGTGGTGGGATCACATCGTCATGCATGTCTGGGATGACGAGCAGGGGCTACAGAACTTTTGCATGAGGAAAGCCACATTCATGGGACTGTGTGATGAGCTCACCCCAGCCCTGCAGCACAAGGACACGAGAATGAGAGCTGCCCTTCACTGGAGAAGCGTGTGGCAATTGCACTGTGGAAGCTGGCTACTTCAGACTGCTATCAATCGGTTGCTAACCAGACCAGAGTGGGAAAGTCAACCGTTGGACTCATTTTGATGGAAGTGTGCAGGGCCATTAATCGCATCCTGCTCTGAAAGACCGTGACTCTGGGCAACGTGTGTGACATTGTGGCTGGCTTTGCACAAATGGGCTTCCCTAACTGTGGAGGGGCGATAAATGGCACGCATATTCCAATTCTGGCACCAGACTACTTAGCCACCGAGTACATTAATTGGAAGGGGTATTTCTTAATGGTTCTCCAAGCGCTTGTGGATCACCGTGGGCGTTTCACAGACATTAACGCAGGCTAGTCCGGAAAGGTGCATGACGCACGCATATTTTGGAACACTGGCCTGTTCAGGAAGCTACAAGCTGGGACTTTCTTCCCGGACCAGAAGATCACCATAGGGGAAGTCAAAATGCCCATTGTGATCCTGGGAGACCCTGCCTACCCCTTAGTGCCATGGCTTATGAAGCCATACACGGGGCATCTCGACAGCAGCAAGGAGTGGTTCAACAACAGGCTGAGCAAGTGCAGAATGACAGTTGAGTATGCTTTTGGCCATTTAAAGACCCGCTGGTGCTGCCTATATGGGAGGCTGGACCTGGCTGATGACAATATTCCTATGCTTATAGCTGCGTGCTGTATGAGCCATAATATTTGGGAAGGGAAGAGTGAAAGCTTCACTCAGGGCTGGATCGCTGAGGCTCAGCGCCTGAAGGCTGTATTTGAACAGCCAGAGACCAGGGCTATTAGAGGGGTGCAGCATGGGGCCATAAGGATCAGGGATGCCCTGAGGCAGCAATTTGAAGCTGAAAGCCACTAATATCTGTTGCTATGCTCGGGAGTGCAGTGCTTATAATGCTAGGAGGTGATTGTGATTGGTACAGACGATGCACTGTGAAGGTTTAAGAAAATTGCCTGTTGCTTTGCAGGGCTTTGTTTGCTTTCAATTAATGGAATAAAGATTGCTTTCCAACCAAAACAATTCTTTTATTAAAAAAACAACAACCGGAGGAGAGAGACAAAAAAACAACAACACATCAGTACTGTGGGGGATGGGGGAAGGCAGGGTTCCAGGAGGAGATGGGGTCCCGGGATGGTTAAAGATTTGTGTATGTCCAATTATCATATGCAGCCTTGTCCTTTGGAGTACAGTGCAGCGGGTATTGTACTTCAGCAGGGCTAAACTGCAGAGGGATGAGTGTTGAGTGCAGTGGGTACTGGGAGTCCATAGGGCTGGACTGTGACGAGGGGAGGAGTGGAATGCAGCGGGTACAGACTGGAGCCAGGAGGTTGGTAAGTGTGTTGGCAGTGTCTTGGGGGCACATGGTAAAGAGTTGAGCTACAGTGGCTGAAGGGGAGGGCAGGCACGGAGCTGTTCGGTTTGCAGTGCTAGTAGCACCTGGAGCATGTTCATGTGGAGCTTCATAACGTTTAAGAGCCGCTCCCTGGCTTCATTCTGGCATGCTGCCTTCTCCTTTCGGTCCCTATTCTTGCTGTCCTGCCACTCCTTCAATTCTTGTTTTTCGGCTGCGGAGTGCCTCATGACATCACGCAGAAAGTTCTCTTTAGTTCTTCATGGCCGCTTTCTAATTCTGCGCTGCCGTTCAGCCTGCGATAACAAAGAGGGAGGCTGGGCTCCCAAGGTCATATATGTGAAGCCAAAATGCAACATATTACAGAAGCAGTATTGTTTGCAACACACAGACCACTGATTCAAAGTGATTTAAAACACAGCCACTATTCACATACCTGTCACTAACTGGCTGACCCCAGGCAAGCACACATGAGCCTCAAGACCCCCAAACTGGTGAGTAACTACAGGGGCAGGGGAAATCAGTGTTCCAGGGCTGTACTGTACACAGGGTGCGTGTCTCTTGGGGAGAGCCAGCACTGTATGGGCAGCTTTATAATCATTACTGTCCCCACATTTTCCACAGGCTGTGTTCATCATAGAAGATCTCTCGCTGCTGAGGGTGAGCAGGGAATCAAGGGAGGGTCTTCTCCAAGACTGCAGCTTCTGCTCTGGCCCCTTATGCAGCTCACCTGTGTGCAGCAATGGTCCCCACCTAGTGACGGCAGAGCGGCGCAGGAATTTTACCCTTAATGGGGCAAGAAACAAAGTAGCTCTGCCAAAGAACCTGTGGCAGCGGATTGCCCAGAATCTCCAGGAGAGTTTTGTGGAGAGCTCTGAGGCAGATTCCGTGAAGTGAGAGAGTCAATCAACACCCTGTTCCACCACTCAGGTTAGGCATGTGGCGGTACGCACATCACATAGACAAAAGCCTGCTTTCTGAAATCCTCCTGCCCCCAACAACTCACTTCACCGATTCCCAAAATCAAAGCCATTTACCAGGGGCCTCCTCTCCTGTTTGTGCTTCGCCAAACTCCGACAGCTGTGATTGGCTAGCCTCCTCCGGGGTAGAGAAGAGCTCCTGGCTGCATGCACCTCTGACCTCTGAGTCGTCCTCTGCCTCTGGGTTCCCCTCCACATCCTCGTCCAAGGTTTCCTCCTCCTGGCTCGGTCCACTCTTGACTGTCATGCAAGCCACAGAAGTATCCACAGTTGCCTTCGCAGTGGAGGTGGGGATGCCACTGAGTATCGTGTCCAGCTCTTTGTAAAACTGGCAGCTCGTGGGCACAGCGCTGGAATGGCGGTTTGCCTCCCACGCCTTGTGGTAGGCGTTCCGTAGCTTCTTCACTTTGACCCTACACTGCCGTGTGCCCCGGGTGTGGCCCCTTTCTGTCATGCATCGTGAAATCTGTCCGTAGGTATCATAATTCATGTGGCTGGAGCGCAGCTGGGACTGCACTGTCTCCTCTCCCCAAACGCTGATGAGGTCCAGCCACTCGGCATTGCTCCAAGTGAGGGAACGCCTGGTGCGTGGAGCAGGCATGGTCACCTGGAAAGCTGCACTGAGACCACGGCACGCATCACCGAGCAAACAGGAAGGGGACTTTCAACATTCCCAAGGAATTTATGGGGTGGGGATGTCGGTTGGTCACCTGTGGGCAGGGCGGTAGAGTTCAAACCAGTGACCAGAGAGGCGAGAACAGGCATGGTGGGACACCTCGTGGAGGCCAATCGCAGCATTGTAATTGACTAGGATGTCTACACTGGCACCACGGCGCTGTAGCCCCGGTGCAGAAAGCTCAACGCCTCTCATCTGGGTGGGTTTTTTATAGCGCTACAACTGCTGTATATCAACAGGACAATAATATAGTTATTGTCCTGTTGATATACAGTCACTGTGAGAAGTCCTGCACACGTCAGGTGACACAATGAGCTGATAATTCACATAGGTAACTGACCCACTATATTGATACCGGCAGGCTACGAACATCATTTTTGTTAAGAATCAAATGACAATTTTTTAACATATTAATTAAAGGGGTGCTTTGGGGATATGTACAATACACCCAAATAAAGCACAGTGTAATATGTCATACCTACCATTTTGCTGGTAGGTCATAAATGTGAGCTACTACAGAACTACACAATGGCAGAGAAGCTAAATGCATTTGTCCAAACATGCCAAGAAAATATCCATGTGGAGATAGATTACCTGCTGAAGATCCACCTGCTTCTGCAGGATTCCAGCTAGCAAGGCCATAGCCCATTCTACACTGTAATGTTGTTAAACATTGTATGTACATGAGCCTACTGTCTTCAGAGACTCTTAATTTTTGGCATTTGGCACAGTGCACTATGGCTTATATAAATGGCACTACATAAGTAATTACCGTTTTATTAATGTTAGTAACTTTTGCATTTTTTTAAATGGAAGCTTCCCCGCTGCCCCCATCATGAAAAGATGTGCATCTGAAACACACACAAGGCAGGCAAGGATGACTTCCCTCATTATTTCTGGTGTATCTGTATATCTAGTCCTTGTTGTCTGGTCACACACTTAGTGCCTGCCTTTGGTTGGTAGAGCTGAATGAAAACCAGAATTTCAGTCCTGCAGGAAATTCTGATATTTCAACTCTTTTTTTCCATACCAAGTCAGGAGGAAAAGTTGAAATACTGAAAGTTTTAGCAGAATGAAAACTTCTAAACATTTTAAATTTTGGAAATGACAAAACATTTAGTTTTTGCATTTTTTTTTGTTCAAAACTAAATAGTCTGATATTCCCAAAGTGAAATATTTCATTTTTTTTAACTTAGTTTCATTTTTTCAATATTAAATTGCATTTCCCCAGGGTGTTGTATTGCCTTATAAGAGCTGTAATTTGGATTGCTCGGTCACCTAGTCTTCCCTACAATCATATGACTCCCATGATGCACCATGCAGTTTGGTCACTGGGGAAACCCCATTGCATCATGGAAGATGTAGTCCTGTTAGGGAGCCCAGTTGATAGGCAAGAATGGGGGCATGAGAAGCCTGAACTACAACACCCAGAATCCAATGTAGTTTAATGGTGAAATGCTTCAGTTCACTTAAACTGAAATAAATATTTCACTTATTTTTTTTAACCCAAAATCTACATTTCTGGCAAACTTGAAAGTTTCCTGGAGAATTTTTGGATTTTGCAAAAAGTGCATTTTACATAAAAAATGAATTTACATGGAGAATTCCCAACCTGCTCCATTGGTGACCTTTTTGTGTTGCTCTATAATTCAATTAATAGAGCACTTATAATCATTAAGAACACTAGAAACCTAAATATCCCAGGCACCTTTTGAGTACTGCTAGATACATGTGTTGCAGGCAATAAAGCAACTCTGAGATGTTCTGAGCAGCTTCAACTCTCTTGAAGACTGCTTTAAAATCCTGATTGCCTTTAAATATAGAGGGATTCACCTTCATCAAAATGAAAGACAGACTTCATTATCTTTGGTGTTGATGGAACAAAGTAAGGGATGTGAAATGATACTGTATTGATAATTTCTTGTCAATTTTGCTTAGCATAGGTGCAGAATATTGAATATAAAATTTTGTAGCCCATGAGTCAAATGATTAAGTACCTACTCCACCTTGGTAGTATCTACTAGAGCTGGCCATAAAAATGGCAGTTATTTTTCCCTGGCAACTTCCAAATATAATATATTTGAAAACTGAGAAACTGTTGGTTTTCAGTAAAGATATTCAGTTAAAAAACAAAACAAAAACAAAACAAAACAAAAAAATCCACCCCACAACCCATTGGCTTCCATTTTAATGAAAAAATAGAAAATGTTGACCAACATGAAAATTCTCCATAAAAAATTTCATTTTAGTTACAAAATTCTTCTTCTGTTGGTGGGGGAGAGATGTTAAACAAATAAGTGTCTATCCCATCTAGTATGCAGTGTAGTTGTAGTGATATTGGTCTCAGGATATTGGAGACAAGGTGGGTGAGGTAATGTCTTTTATTGGATCAATTTCTGTTGGTGAGAGACATAAGGCGAACCATACTGGGTCAGACGAATGGTCCATCTAGCCTAGTGTCCTGTCTTCCGACAGTGGTGAATGCCAGATGATTCAAAGGGAATGAACAGAACATGGCAATTATTGAGTGATCCATCCCCTGTTGTCCATTCCCAGCTGCTGGCAGTTAGAGGCTTAGGACACCCTCCCTGACCGTCTTGGCTAATAACCATTGATGGACCTATCCTCCAAGAACTTACCTAATTTTTTTAACCCAGTTATATTTTTGGCCTTCACAACATCCCCAAAGAATGAGTTCCACAGGTTGACTGTGCATTATGTGACAAAGTAGTTCCTTTTGTTTGTTTTTAAACCTGCTGCCTATTAATTTAATTGGGTGTCTCCTCGTTCTTGTATTATGTGAAGGTGTAAATGATACTTCTTTATTAACTTTCTCCACACCATTCATAATTTTATAGTCCTCTATTATATCTCCCCTTAGTCATCTCTTTTCCAAGCTGAACAGTCCCTCCTTATAATCTCTCCTGATATGGAAGCTGTTCCATATTCCCTGATCATTTTTGCTGTCCTTCTCGGTACCTCTTCTAATTCCAGTATATCTCTTTTGAGATGGGGAGACCAAAACTGCATGCAGTATTCAAGGTGTGAGCATATTGTGGATTTATATAGTGGCATTATGATATTTTCTATCTTATCTATCCCTTTGGAGAAGAAGAGCTCTGTGTAAGCTCGAAAGCTTGTCTCTCTCACCAACAGAAGTCGGTCTCATAGAGAGATACAAGGTAGGTGAGGTAATATATCACCTTTAGTGGCAGCTATATCTTGTGAATTGTTGACACCCTTACTCATATTGAGTAGTATCTTATTCTGCAAGTAGCTTTACTGAAATCAATAGGGCTACTCATGAGTAAAGTACTACTCAGTGTGTGTAAAGATATTTGAATCTATCCTTATATCTGGCTTGGGCTTGTGGTTGATGGTTCCAATTTATCTCATCTTTGGAAGAAGTTGGGTTTGGGTTCTTGCAGTTGAAATATTAACTAAACTTTGTGGCTTACCACAAAACCCAACTTGAAATACTTAAGGATTCATTCAGTCCTATGTTACATAAAAGCCCTTACCTTTGAGTCCTATCATCCACTCATACTGAAGACAAACTTCCACTGAAGTCAAAATAACATGTCCATGTATATGTTTCAGCCAGAATTTATAAAGGACTATCAACTGAAATGAACAAAACAGCAGAAAGATTCAGTATCACATGCATCATCCTCATTATTTATTTGTAACACATAAGGCCCAACCCACATTTTGCAAGTGTAGTTGCAGGCATATTGCACCCAGTGCAATACCTGGCAGTCAAGCCAGTTGGAGTTTCTTGCACGATTTGGGCTCTTAATCTTGCATTATTTCAAAAATTGAATGGATTTTATATATTATTCCCATTTTATTCCATATTGTGTCCATGGTACATAAAGGGACAGTGTATCATATGATGAGTGTAATGGCAGAGTGGTTTAATTACAGGTTTCATCACAAAATATCCAAGTGACCATAAAACACTTGCAACCGTACTTGAATGGCCAACTGTAGATGGATTTTATCAGTGCAATTTAAAAGTAATGGAAGTCTTTCTTTGATGTCATTGAAACTTCAACGTTATCCTAGGTTTAATTTGTAATGAAAAAAATAATAATTATAGAGAGCTGAGAGCATCCATAAAAGCCTACAAAATCTTCCTAAAGAGTTTGTCTTGCAAAGGTTCTTTCTATTTATATCAGACTCAAATGTAACCAGAGTGAATTAACAGTAGTTCTGGAAGGAAGCATCTCCTGAATGTTCTCCAGGGTTGAGACATGATAAATGCACATGCAAATAGTTACATTACACTTTCAAGCGGTAAGATGAAAGTGAGTCACGCTGACTGATTCTGCAATGCCCATAGATGATAGCACCCACAGATCTACCCATCTACCGCCTTTCCCCAGCTCCCCATTCGCAAGGCTTGTTACTCTGTCAAAGAAAGCTACTAGGTTGATTTGACAAGATTTGTTCTTGACAAATCATGTTGACTGTCACTCATCACCTGATTATCTTCTAGGTGTCTGCAAATCGATTGCTTAATTATTTGCTGCATTATCTTTCCCAGTACTGAAGTTAAACTGACTGGTCTGTAATTCCTCTAGTTGACTTTTATTTCCCTTTTTATAGATGGGTACTATATTTTCCCTTTTCCAGTCCTCTGGAATCTCTACCGTCTTCCAGGACTTTTCAAAGATAATCGCTAATAGTTTGGATAGCTCCTCAGTCAGATCCTTGAGTATTCTAGGATGTATTTCATCGGGTTCTCCAACTTGAAGACATCTAAATTGTTTTTTCCCTATTTTAACCTCTGATCCTACCTCATTTTCACAGGCATTCACTGTTAGATGTCCAGTCGTTACTGACCTTTTTGGTGAAAACTGAACCAAAACCTCATTTAACATTTTTACCATTTCCACATTTCCTGTTATTGTTTCCGCCCCCCCCACCCCATTGAGTAATGGGCCTACCCTGTCCTTGGTTTTCCTCTTGCTTCTAAAGTATTTGTAGAATGTTTTCTTGTAATTTATGTCTCTAGCTAGCTTAATCTCATTTTATGCCTTTCAAATTTTGTCCCTACATACTTGTGTTGTTTTTTTTATATTCATCCTCTGTAATGTGACCTAGTTTCCACTTTTTGTAGGACTCTGTCTATTTCATTTTGGATTTTCAAAGGAGGCAAATTGATTTAGGCACTCCAATTCTATTAAAATTCAGTGGGAGTTGGACACTTAGGCTCCTTTGAAACTCACAGCCTCCCACCATAAGCTTCCCAGGGCAGGTTCTGTCTTACCAGGTGTAAGTATAGTGTAACATAACGTGGCTCCTATTTTGGTTGTGGGGAGGGGCTGTAAGCAGGTGCCAGAATTTTCTCAGGGGCCGTGCAATGAACTTCCCAGCAGCTAAGGCCAATCACAAACCTCACCACTTTATAATACCAAAATACAAAACAAAACACTCCCTTGCAGGCACTTCTCTGCCAGTGGAGAGGATGGGTGAACAAACACATGATAGATGTGAGTCTTGTTCCTTAATGTAGTACTGGATAGCACTCAACTAGTAAGTGAGGAGCATGATATCAGAATCTATATAAAACAGAGTAGAACAGACAGTGCAGAATACAAATAATAGTGAGAGAGAGACTGAGGCTTCGTCTACACCTAAAACTTGGATCGACCTAGCTACATACTCACAGCTGTGAAAAATTTCACACCCTGTGTGATGCGGTTAGGTCTCCTGAACCCCTTCTGTAGACGCAGCTAGATTGATCGAAGAATTCATCCATCATCCTACCTACTGTCTCTCAGAGAGATGGGTTACCTACATTGAGGGGAAAATCCCTTCCCTCGATGTAGGAAACATCTACACAACAGTGCTACAGACATAACCTAAGCAAAAGGAGCAGAGAGGGGGAGAACAAATATAATAGAGAGTTGTTTGAATTTTTTTTGACCAAAGCAAAACCTTTCATAGAAAAGTCTTGTTTTGGTGGACATTTTTCCTTTTTTTTTTTTTAATGGAAAAACCATTTTCCCTTCCTTCCTTTCCCTTTTCATCTCCCAAAATTTTCCACCGAAACCACCTACCATTTTTGGATCAGCCCCAATAATATAATATAATATATGAAGAGCTGGTCAAAAATTATCCATCAAAATATCTTTTCTCCAGAAAACTGGGGTTTTAATTTATTACGTTTTTGGTGGAAAATACATGCTTTTCTCAAAACTTTTGATTTTTGTGTGTGTGTCAAAAACAACCCCAAACTGAAAAATCAAAAATGTATACGGGGGAACTCTCCTCCCCACCCCCATTTTCCAACCATCCCTACCATTCTGTACAGTATATAAGATGCTTACTATCTTTCAGGAAGGGTGAAAGGGGCAAGTTCTTCTGTCCTTTCTACATAGGCTTTTGGCCAGATGAATGTATTGCTTGTATTTTTAAACTGAATCACCACTGAAAAACAGATGGGTTCACATTACAGGCAAAAAGGACAGAGAACTCAAATAAATCTGACAGTCCCAAAGAAGAATCTAAGAGGTTTACAAAATTTTGAGGTCCATTGGTCTCACATATGCCTAGTGTGAATGAGAAATGAGGCCAGGGATGCAAAGAAAGCATTGGGGAGGATGAAACTAACAACATAAAAAAACCAAACAACAAAAAAGATCTTCTTATCCCCTTACCACAAAATGATGGTAAACTGCTTCCATATTCTTGGCAGGGTTTCTCTTTGCAGGAAAGAGCTGGAAATAGTATAAAATCTGGCTCATCATCATATCATAATTATGCAGTTAATCAAATGATGAAAAACATCTCTGAACTGATTTGTTGTTGCAGCAAGCTTTGGGACTTGCTATAAATTTTGCTGCTGGGCAGAGACTGCGGTTTGATGCTAACAGAGCTCTCTCAAGATGGAAATCAGATACCTGAGAAATGCAACCAAGCATAAGCACTTCTAGTTCAATGGCTTTGCAGGTGAAATGATTCCTCTGAATGTTTTCCCCCCAGGTTAAAATAAAATTACTATTATTTTTATGCAACATAGTACCCTAGTCATTGACCAGGATCCCACTGTGCCAGGAGCTGTACAAGCACAAAACAAAAAGACAGTCCCGGATCCAAACAGTGTACAATCTATGTAAACAAGAGCCTACCCAGAGTTGCCAACTCTCACAATTTTATTGCAAGTCTTGTGGTATTTGGTATTCTTCTTGAGGCGCCTGGCTCCTGAAGTCATGTGAGAATCTCCACTTTTATTTATTAAATGTTTCTTGCCCCCCTGACTGCTGAGAAAAGTTTGAAGCCATAAACCCTAAGACTCAAAAATCAAAAGGCAAATTTAAAAAACAACAACAACCCCAACCCTCATTATTTTCAATTTAACTTCATCATTTTTGAAGGGCTTGCTTCCTGGTTTTTGGAATGCTTGGGACTGGCAATACTGCATCCCTTTCAACTGGCCAAGGCTGCAATATGTGACAAAGACTAAACAGTACGGATTACACACACACACACATTCACGGAGGAAACTTGAAATGTTATGGATCCTTTGTAAATGTCTCTTTAACCTCACTTTCTTCACTCTGTCACCAATGTAAATAGCTTTCAGCAATGAGTGAGGAGGGGATGTGTGGCATGGAAGTAACTTTGAAACTAAAATGCGAGATATCCCTTCAAAAAGAGGAACATTTGAAAGGTACAAACAGGAGGGTGTGAAAAGCCCGCTGACAGGCGGAACATTTGCAGCAGGTGGAATGGGGAATAATTACCTGGGCCCAGCTACCGAGGAAGGCTAGGGGAAAGATGTGATAAAAGGTCTCCAGAGAGGAGTATTACTCGCATTTAGGTGCAGAACGTACGATGAGGGAAATGAACATGAAGAGGAAGCAGAATATGCTAAAGGAGCCGCAAGGACAGCCCAGGGCTTAATTAACAATGACAGAGGGAGAGCTGATGTAGAAGTATCAGAGAATCCAAACCAGCACCAGAATTTAAATGAGCCAGATGGCTGGGATCAAATCTTTGGTGGAAGAGGGAATAAAGGGAGAGTAGAGGCCTGCACAATTGGAATGGGGTTACCTGAATAGTTCCCGCCAAGCATCTTCTTGCTGCTGGGCACCTGCATAGTTGGTATGGAATTTCTTGAAGAGGGCTCTGCAAGAATCTTTTTGGCATCGGCACCTTTCCCGATCAATGCATGGTGAGCAGGTGGTGCTTAGCCTTGGCTTTTTCTTGGCTATGGGCTTCCTGCCCTGGTGTCTCTTTTCTTCATCACTTTTCTTGGGGTTGTTCTTGCTCTTTGTTTCTCATCCCAGCCAGAAGGTACTGATGGGAAAGTGAGAGCTGGATTCCAAGAGCTGAAAACCAGAGGCAATGCATGAGGAGGCATGTGGGGCCACATTCCTTCCCCCCCCACCCCGCCCTCCGATTTGCTGCTTTGTTTGTACTGAGCATGTTCACATGGACTGAGCATACTCAGTAACACTGCTGAAGCTGCCTGCCCTCACTTCCACCCCGCCGCCCCTCCCCACACTTTTGGCAGGTGTGAGTGGTCTTTGCTAAAAACTAAGATTGATGTGGAGGGGGCAAAAAATGCTTCTGGGAAAGAGGGTGGAGTCTGCCCTTGTACATACATTGCATACAAAGAACTGTGCTAAGAAATATTAAGACTGCAAAAACAAGCACGGAAAAGTTAGGAAATGCCAGCATTACGGTTGGCTGTATAACCTTAATTCAGCCCACTTGTGCCTATGTATTATGATACGGTCTTTAAATACATAATTGCATATTATTGTCTTCCACAGGATGGGCCTGCCTCATTCCATGCCGCAAATGGACTGTGCTCGTTTAATGAGCAGTTGATCATTTTAGCATGGGCAAAGCAATGTATTTTTCCCTGGCTTCATTCTCAGAAATGGATGAACTTTCTGGCTGAAATTAATTAATTAATTGTCAGCCTGAGGCAAACATCCAGTGTGGAAAATTTCAGCCTAAATGGTTAAAGTTTGGCAGAATTAAAAGCAACTGACAATGGGGTTTTATAATGGGAAGTTGTCAGGCAAACTTAATAATAGCTGGTGCTATCAGCCCTGCCTATAATCTTCTGTTCTTCGCTATTTTTTTTTTCTTTCGAGTACACGGCACCATAATATCAATGGTTTGGAATCTTTTGCAGGATAGAAGAAGGGGACAATGAGTGACCATATGCATTTGTTTCAACTAGATGAGAATAATGGGAGAACTCCCGGCCCTGTTGGAGTCAATAGGTGCTTTTCCATTTACTTCAATGGGGTCAGGATTTCACCCCCCATAAATATACCATGTGAGCAATGTAGGATTTATAATGTTCATGTTTAAAATTTATTTCCTTCTTGTTCAGTGCTTGGGTTTTCAGAGAGTAAGAACATTGGTGTCATTTTGCAATTGTTTTTCTTTTAAACACTTTTTTGTCTAATATTCATTTATATTACACCACGGGCATGAAGGAATATGATTGTGACCATGTCGGGGGAGGGATAACTCAGTGGTTTGAGCTAAACCCAGGGTTGTGAGTTCAGTCCTTGAGGGGGCCATTTAGGGATCTGGGGTGAAAATTGGGGACTGGTCCTGCTTTGAGCAGGGGGTTGGACTAGATGACCTCCTGAGGTCCCTTCCAGCCCTGATATTCTATGATCCAAGCTTTCAACTGGAGCAATGACGTTCGAGGCAGGTGAAATACACAGGCCTCAATCCCAGAACTGCTCTTATTGGGAGTCCCAGTTTGTTGTGCTCCAGCATAAAGTTTTAGCAGAGCCTACAGATTGTGTGGAATACCGAGCACTGGGCTGTTAGCTTACCCTTGCCTAGTAGCATGAGGAAGGCCGCAGCAGGGAGCGATTGGCTAAGTGCCTCCTTTGCCTAGTAAAGACGTCACTTCAGCCCAGGGTTTCTCAACCTGTGTGCTGTGATCAGTGTGGGGTCACCAGAGTGTATCAAAGGGTTCTGTGTATCAAAGGTCTGGAGGCAGGAGAGTAAGAAAGTCCCTAAAAGTGAGGAGGCTACCGGTGCCTGACCATGGCTTGGCCCCTATGCCACTCCTTCTCCCCAAGGCCTTGCCCCCAGCTCAATCCTCCCCCCCCCCCCACACACACATCGCTAGCCCATAAAAAGTGGGAGGGCCTTGGCCCTCTGGCCCCGCCTGTTCCTGCCCGCCTGTCTGGAGGGGGGGTGTCTGGTCCTGCCCCTGGGAGAGTGGGAGGCCCTGGCGGAAGCAAGGGGCGGGTTGTGTCCTCAAGGGGAGGGGGAGGGAGGCCCTGGGGCATGTTGCAGAGCCCACCCTGCACTCACCTCGCAGTGATAGCTCCTGCAGTTCCAGTCCTGCAGGGCTGGCTGGGGTTGGCTCCCTGCTCTGAGTGTTGTGACCTGGCGCATGCGTTCATAGCGCCGCTGAGATTCAGCCCAGCTGCCCGTCCGTCATGATGACAGGGGGCCAGGTCAACTTTGAGTGAGTAGCGCTGTGACCCCATGTGCCAAGACGCAATGTCACTCTCACAAATTTGGCCTGACCAGTCCCTCGTTAGGGGAGCTGGCCCAAATCTGAGCAGCACTGCGACCACAGAGGTCACAACTCCTGGAGCGTGGAGCCAAGCCCAGCCAACCCCATGGGAGGGGAGCTGCAGGAATTACCGCTATTGTATGCACAGGGCATTTATTTGGTACCTTTTACATTCGTATGTATATTATATATTGTGGGTAAGAAATACTTAGTAAGCCAGATGTTTTTGCACTAAAGCTATTTACTGGGTTATGACAGGCCCACAAGGTTTGCAAACGGGTTCTCAGCCCAGAAAAGTTGAGAGCCACCACTTCAGCCTCTACCTCCTCAGACGCACTCATCCTGCAATCCACACCACACCCCGGTTTAAACCTGCGAGTGGGTGTACAGAGTTGAGGGCATGGGACGTCTGCTTGGCGTGTGGGACTACACCCAACACCACAGCTGTTGTAATTATGAACTCGCATCATGCAGTATGCAATTCCACTTCAAAGCAGAATCTGGAAATGAAGCAGGGAATTACCTGACAGGAGTAAACCACATTGGAACCAATTTGGAAAGAGTTTCAGTCTTTGATTCTGTACTATACAAATCTGACATCAAAGCAAAGTCTCAGTGTCCGTCAGATGTGCTAGGAAGAGATATAACAGCCTACTGTCAGTCAGCTAACATGATAATTAGACAGCATGATAATGCATTTATCCTGGTGTTTATAATCCTTGATCATATATTGCAATTAGACATACAGGCCACAGAACTCAATGTCTTTAATTGTAACCTTGATGGCAAAATGATAGGAAAAACAAATCTTCCTGAGGATAAATAAAGGACTCTTGTGATTCTTTTTTTAAAAAATATCATATTCTTTAGTGAACATAATAGTTTTAATATTCTGGTCTTTGTCCAAGTGCTTTGCGTTACCAGAAAAATCATGAATACAGTCCATGAAGATATAGTGGTGCTCAGATATGACAGCAATGAGAGCCATATATGGTAAGCACCCTGGATAGATAGACAATGTGACAACAAACACCATAAGCATATAATTCTTGATGCATATCTTCTTTACAGAAAACTAATTTGCAAGTGTACATAGCAGTATCGTCATTGCTATTTATTCGGGATTTTCAAGGCCAGCTTGGGGAGTTGGACATCCAAATCCCTTAGGCTGCTTTGTAAATCTCATGCGGAGAGCTACCAGTGTACAGAAAAGAGGAAGACACAATGTGGCTGAACCAGATGTAAGTCTAGTTTAAAAGCTGTGTGCCTATTCAGTATTGTTTAACTGGAAAGATATTCTGAGATGTAAAATGTATTTGAAGGTCTTGTAGAAAGGGGAAAAGAAAATTGGGGGTTTTGAAAAGCAGTATTTATAATTAAGGATAACATTGTGTCATGGAGGTCATGGATTCCATGACTCCAGAGACCTCCGTGACATTTTCTGCTTCAGCCCTGGGGTGGTGGGGCTGGAGCTGTCAGCCGGTGCGGGGGGAGCCCTGTTGCTCCAAGCCACCATGGGGGGTAGGTGCTGGCACGCCTCCCCCTCCAGCAGCAGGGCTCGGGTTCGTCTTCCCTGAGGGGCTCAGGCTTCAGTTGTTCCCCCATTAGCCCCCCCCCCCATTATTTTTAGTAAAAATCACAAACAGGCTTCTGTTAATTTTTGTTTATTGCCCACAACCTGTCTGTGACTTTTACTAAAAATAACAGTGACAAAATTGTAACCTTAACTATAATAGTTGCCAGCTCTTGGAGTTCATACTTCTAGTGTTTGACATTGATCAAATTCCCATTGCTCCAAGTTCAGAACGATTGAACGACCCTGCCATTGGGTGGCACAGGTCTAGCTACTGATGCCGTATAAAAGTCGGTTCTTGCCTCAAGTTCCAGTTTCTTTTGCTCAGGAATAAAAAAGGAATCATGTCACCAAGCCCCCTCTAGTGGGGGTCTCTGGGAAACTCCTGGGACTCCAAGTGCTACTGAATAGCTGTTAGGGAGTGTGCCAGGTGTACCACAGGCTTGAAGGCAAACACAACACTTCATATGTTAGGCTCTACAGACTCTGGGGCTTGATGGGAAACAGAGAAGGGAAGAAAAGAAGGTGAACAAATGTTGTAAGGTCATGATTTTCCAAAGTCACCAGTGATTTTACGTGCCTCCATGTTTGTGTGCCTAACTTGAGAGCTCCTAAAATGGCCCTAATACCCAGAAAGCGCTGAGCACGTCCTCAAAAAATCTGACCCCTTTAAAGTGGTTTCTGGTTGGGCACCCCAAAATGGAGAGACAGAGAATAAATGGTCACTATGGAAAATCCTGAGTTGAGTGTAGATGTAATTAGCTGGCTGTCAAAAATATCTAGACGGTTGGTTCTCACAGCTTTGCCAGAATGTAGAGATCTCCAAGTGGACACCAACCCACGCAGCTTTCCAAACTTAATTCCATTTCCGCACCTTCCCTGTGGCAACCGGGATGCTTAGCTACTTTAAAAAGAAATACAGTGCCTAGACTGTACCAAGTAAACAAGACAGGAATAAACTCACTTTGATGTGATTGTACAGCTGCTCATGAACGCTGCTTTATAGGTGGTGTTTATTTCCTCTTTCTCAGTGCAGGACTTTCTGTTTATTAGACCCCAATTTCCTCTTGTGTCTCCAGCCTCTGCTGCTCTAATCTTTCCAGGTCATTTTAGCTCTGTCTTTCTGTATGTTTCCTACCTCTCCCTGGCCTCCTTGTTCTGCTGCTCTCTTCACAGCCAGCTGCGAGGCCACCTCAAGCTGCTGCTTCTCTCCTAGTTTTCTCTCCAACTCTTTTCAGCAGCTACAATGCATTGTTCTCTATAGTCACAGATTCCTTCTGACCCTGACCGCACGCTTCCTTCCCAAGGTCGCAGAGGCTCTACCACAGCCAGTGAATAAGCTGCTACTTTCTTTGGGGCGGAGGAGAGGGAAGGAGGAGTCTGTCTGCCATAATATTGTTCAAGAATACACTTCTCATCATTGTGCGGTCAGCCTCCGTTCAGCTTTCACAAGAAGCTGTACATCCTTCCTTTCATGCACCCTATCTCCCTGGGATGGATTTTTAGTAGAGCCCTCACTATCCCATCTCCACTCCCAAGCATCTGAGGGGTTACTCAAAATTCTTGCAGGAGCTCAGCAGAGATAAGGATTCCCAGGGCTGCAATGGATATCTATGGACATGTTTTCCCCCTGAAATAAAATGTATTGTGGGGAAGAGGGGGAGTTAGCTGAAGAATCTACAAGCTAGCTTGGTCCTTAAGGTCAAGTGCTGCATACAAAACACACTCAACATTTATTTCTGCCATTACAAATGCCAACTAAAAGGTATTGGTCAATCCCTGGTGTAACTCCATTGTTCTTAATAGAGCTGTTTTTCCCCACACAAAAAATGGAAAAACTTTTCAAATCCATCACCATTTTCCCTCAATTTTGTGGAGGGGTTTCACCAGAAGACACAAAACCCAACTTTTTAAATGGTTTTTGGCAGCCCACCCCCAATTCGACTGAAGGGCAAACAGCCAAAAAGTTTCAGTTGCCAAAAAAACAAAAACAAAAATCAGCGTTAGGCAACCAAAAAAAGTTGGTTTTCATATTCTGGGGTGGTTGTTTTTTATGAAACCCACAAAACATTTAAGACAGTTTCTAAATTTTGGTTTCTACAAAACAGCGATGGAAATTTTGTGACCAGTTCTGTTTTTTATGTAGCATCCTTGGAATCCTTTCTCCAGCCTTAGCTGGATCCGAGGAGTATCATAGATGTATAAATGTATAATATAACCTGTGTATGTCATCATAACAGCTAGCCAGTACGGTGTCTCATGTTATAAATCATTCTCTTAACCATCCAGAACTGGAGTGCTCCCGGTCTTCCGGAGTACTCATGCTTTGCTAAGTGTGTTGTTTTATAGCACTGCCAGAATGGCCAGGGATTTTGTTTAGCCTTTGAGAAGGCTAGTCTGGGGAGAGTGAGCCAAATCCTGGTCCTACTGAGGACAAAGGAGCTGTGCCACTGGCTTCAATGAGATTAAGAGTTGGCTCTTTATTAATATTGACATATAAAAATAGATAAGCTTTGCAAGTTTATTCAGGGCAGCATCTCCTCATGCTGCCCTCAATGCCAGCTTGACTTCCCTAGAGGTGAACAGGAAGATCCCAGAGAGGCACAACTGCTGTAATGTGGCCACAAAAGACGAAGAAGCTGGAGGGTAGAGGGAGACCAGGGCTGGAATTATGCATATGATTAGGTTTGGGTTGTGCCTAGAAGGGAAGGCAGCCATCGGAGAGGGAGGTAGCAGATGCGGGGAGGGGGTGTGTGTAGCCTGAGGCATGGCTCTGAGATTCTGATCTCTTTGTAAGATATAATAAAATAAATAAAAAACAAGGAAATTTTGAATTATGGGACTATAATTCCATCAAGGGGTTCTGGTGACTTAATAAACTGTAAGAGCTTCCTGAACTCCTTGATGGAATTATAGGTCTGTAATTCACTGTAGCCTGTTATTTATTTGATGCATCTCTCCCTTTTCACTTGTTAATCACTTACCGGAATCAACCTGGCATAACCATTATTCTTGACTCCCAGCCTCCTCTTTCCAAAAAGTGCCTGATGTTTATTTTTCTCACGTATCAAAATCAAGCTTCTCCCATGCATTTCAAAACATATTCTGCCTTGACTCAAAGGTTTGTTCTGTTTTTAACCAAGACCCTTGAGGTTTTGATTGTTTCAAGCTAAGAAAGCTAGCACGCACATCAGGGCTGTTGAGACAGGCTATGGAAAATCTCCTTTATGAAACCTAAATCTACGCTCAACTCGTCTACTTTCACAAAGCCTGATCCCCAGTCCAGTCAGGTCGAGTCCAGTCCAGTCAGGTCAGTGGTGGGCCTTTCTAATGATTTCAAAGGCCTATAGCCCTGGGTTTGTTACAAACTCAAAACTCTACCCGAGCTAATCAAAAGTTTGCTGAAGATCACAATTGTTTTGGCTATGATTTTCCAAAACTGTCCAAGGGATTTGGTCACCCGGATTCCTATTAAAATTAATCAGAACTGGGCATCAAAATACCATAGGCAGCTTTGAAAATCCCAGCCTTTGAGTGAACCTGGGCTGTTTGTATAGTCTTAAAGCCAAATCTAGTGAAACTTCGAGGATCATCTTTCATTTCAAGGTGAGTTATGGGCATTCCGCATCTTGTAGGAGTGCTCATCACTGTGAAGTCTGGAGACCTTTGTTAACCACTGTTCTGGGTGATTGACCAGTGGGAGGTATTAGGAGCTGGGGTAGTGACGGAGGAGTTCTTTGTCTTTCAATAGCGATCTCATTGTAAATGTATCCTTGAGGGAGCTGTTTATGAAAGTAAACGTCTCTCCTCCTTCCTCTCCTCCAGGGAGATCCACCAACCTCAGAGTTGATCTTCTTGCTCTATCTTCCAACTTCAGTTTGATTTTTACTAATGTGAGCAGATTCTCCGGGCTTGAATCTTGGGCAGGGAAGAGAAGGGAGCTGTCAGGCAGCCAGTCACGGCTCCCTGAATCTCCTCTGGCATAAGTTAAAGCTGCAGGGGAGTGGAGCCTTGATCTGCTGTATCCACTCCTGTTACCCACCCAAAATTTTGTTGCACACACCAGGGCATCCACCTTTACCCTTTCATGGGCTCAAGGAGTAATCTTGCTAATTTAGGCACCCCCATCCTTTCCCAGTTCCTAGGGCTCCAGGTGAAAGGCACCTAACTTTACCCAATTCCCAAGGTGTAATCTGGTTGATTTAAATATCCACCCTTACCCAGTTCTTAGGGCTCAGGGTGTACTCTTCTGTGGGTTTGCAGAACCTTTTAGCAGTGAAAAAGCCTCACACAGTAATATCCTTATGCTCTATTTATTAACAATTACCAAGCAGAATACACATGCTAAGCATACAAGGCTATGTTCACCAATCCTGATCATTCAGGCAGACTTTCCCTGTTGGCCAGGCAAGATCAGTCTCACCTGGATTCTGGTTGCTGCACGTCAGGGTCGTGCAGAGGATTTTTATCAGCTTTGATCTTAGGCTGTGTCTTAGAGGTGAGTTCTTCTTCTTCTTCTTCTTCCAGGTCTTTCCTTCTTATTCTTCTGTTCCTTCTGCTGGTCTCCTTCTTGGATCCCAGTTTATATAGTGAAACTTGTAGAGCTGAGCAGGACTCCTTAACCAATCATTTTACTAAAATATTACTAAACAATTTTCTGACCAATCCTAACATATTATAAAACAATTCTTTAACCAATCATACCCCACCACCTTAATTGATTTACACCTAGTAAGATTAATTATGTAACAGACAGAAACAATCAAAGAACCAGACAAAGACCACACAGATAAACAATAGAGAAGTGGGGATTTCACAACCACAACTGTTGAGAAGTGATTTCTTGTCAGATAGAATACGATCAAACAACGTTTTCTTTAGCCATCTTAAGATCTGTTTCTTTACCTGGTGATGATGGGTTCTATTAGGACAGGAGCCTTTGTAACAGCCCAATATTACATTGTTTTAATGTAATTTAGATGGAATGTGAGGATGTGACTTCCTGCTTCTTTGCTCATGGCTGCCGCTCTCCTAATATGGCTGCAGACAAACGCCTCAGACCTCACAATATGGCTACAGGAAAAGGCCTTACCCGTACATGCCCTTCCCCCACTCCTTCCTCCCTTTGCACTGGCATGGAGATTTAGGTGACACAGCTGGTACAGGGAGTGGAAGAGCTGCCTCCACCAGCTTTGCGTTGGCCGAGTTTCCCCTCCCAATCTCCACATAAGAAGAGCAAAATGGCTGTGGTGTAATGGAGAATCTGAGTCTCAACGCTCCTGATTTTGTGCTCCACCAGTGCCACCCCAGCACTGGACCACGTTTAATGTCATGTATTGTTCCATGTGTAACCCACACATCTCCTGGGTGTGGTCTTCTGTCCCATCTAGTGGTACTGAGACCACATAGAGAGAGAGAGAGAGTTAAATGGGTCTGCTCTACAGCCTTAGCTACTAGCCGGCTGGCTTTTAGCTCATGCAGTAGACGAGGCTCGTGCACTAAGCTCCAGAGGTCCCCGGTTTGATCCTGCCCAGTGATGACCGGGGTCTGTCGACATTACACATGCACAGAAAGCCTTTGTTCAGTAAGGAGACTTGTGCCTCCTGTGTGTTAGTTGTCTGAAGCATTTTCAGCCTCAGAGTTTCCAGGGCTGTCCTCCCTTCTCTCTGCCTGTGGCTTAGACAGGCAGAGAGGCCAAATCCACATTAGAGCCCTCTGGGGAATCCTGAAAGGATCAGTCATTTTTAACTTTGTTGTTCCTCCAAGCTGGCTTCCCTGTGTTCTTGGAAGTAGCCATGTTTACATTGTATTGGAGATGGGGAGGATTAAATCAAGCCTGGTGGCAGATTTCTGGTCCTGATAAAAGTCTACAGGCCTTCCACCATTTTAGCTTGTGTGACTTTCCGAAGTTGGCGTCTACCTTGAGTAATAATGCTAAATCATAGGGAAAATGGGATCTGTCTCTCCGGTATGTGACTGCTTTCAATTATCTTGCCTTTTGCTAAGTTCAGTCTGTCTTTTTAAGTCAATCAAACAAGCAACAATTGTCATACAAAGCTCCGGCTTTTGCCTGTGCCTCGACGCTGTAATCTTTGTAAGCATGCTCCACCATCATTAGGGTCACCAGCTTAAAACTTTCTAGGAGCCATTTCTCCATAACTACCCTGGGAATGTCATCTTAGCTGAGGATTCTTAGAGTTCACATCATTTCTCCACAGCCATCCTGGCCCCTCCTACCTTTGTAGTGGGACACTGTCCTGCCTCAAAAAACAACTCTCCTCATAGTCACTCAATTCAGAATTGCTGTTTCTGCTCACAGCACCTCGTGGACTGATTTTCAAATCATATTTCTGAAAGCCAAGCGACGTTCATACAAGGCAAAAAGAACAAACACATTGGAAGGTAGGGATGGGTAAGACCCAATGATACCATTGTCCTTTTCCAGTCACAGAAACCCACAACTCCAGCCTCCAAGTGCAAACTGCCTCACACGAGTACCAATCTCGCATCCGTAAGGGTGGTTGTGAATCATCAATCAAAAATGTCTTGGTGAACAATGGAAAGGAACAATGGATTGACACTTACAGCTCTTACTGTCATAGATAATAAGTAAAGTTGGGTGAAATTTTGATCATTCCATGGATCTCTTCTGAACCCTCTCCAATTTATCCTACTTGAATTGTGGGCACCAGAACTGGGCACAGTATTCTAGCAGCGGTCGCACCAGTGCCGAACACAGAGGTAAAATAACTTCTCTGCTCCTACTCAAGATTTCCCTGTTTATGCATCCCAGGATGGCATGAGCTATTTGGGCCACAGCATCACACTGGGACCTTGTGTTCAGCTGATTATCCACCTTGACCCCCAAAACTTTTTCAAAGTCACTGCTTCCCAGGGTAGCGTCCCCATCCCAGAAGTATGGCCAACATTCTTTGTTTCTACATGTGTACATTTACATTAAGGCGTATTAAAATGCATATGGTTTGCTTGCACCAAGTCTACCAAGCAATCCAGGTTGCTGTGAATCAGTCATTACTCCCAGAGGAAGTAGAACTGCAGGGTTTGAGCCTAAGTCAGACCTGCCGAGGCAATCATGGTTAGTGCCAGGGCCGGGGTGAAAGTAACTTAAAGGACTTACTCCGGAGTCCTTAGGAGGGGGTGGGGCCTCAACCAGAAGAGGTGTGGCCTCTACCAGAAGAGGCGGGACCTTTACATCCCCAGGCCCTTTAAATTAAGATTTCAAGGGCCCCGGGTTGGGACTATGGTAGCAGCAGCTGGGAGCCCCGGGCCCTTTAAATCACCCCGGAGCTACCAGCTGCAGTGGTGGCTGGGATCCCCAGGGTTTGGGGGTGATTTAAAGGGCCCGGAGCTCCAGCTGCCACTACCGCAGCAGAGCCCCAGGCCCTTTAAATCACCATCGGAGCCCCAGGGACTCCCGGCTGCCACTGCTACTCCGGGGCCCCGGGCTCTGGCGGAGCTTTAAAGGGCCCGGGGCTCCACTGCAGTAGCGGCAGTGGGAGCCCTGGGCCCTTTAAATTGCCACCCGAGCCCCGCTGCCGGAGCTCCGGGGTAACAGTGGCAGCCAGGGGCTCAGGCTGCGATTTAAAGGGCCAGGGGCTCCCAGCTGCCACTACCTCAGTGGAGCCCCAGGCCCTTTAAATCACTGTCCAAGCCCTGCCGCCGCTTCCCCAGGGCTCTGGCGGCGATTTAAAGGGCCCGGGGCGCTGCTGGGAGCACCAGGCTCTTTAAATGGCCGCCTGGGGAAGCCGATCCACCCCGGTACGGCATACAGGCCCTTGCCAGTACACCGTACCGGGCGTACCAGCTTACTTTCACCTCTGGCCAGGGCCCAGTCTGAGAATGGGAGACTCACTTGACTCTCCCCTGACAGCTAAAAGCCTGCGAAGGGGGTCACAGGTGCAGGTTACCTAGTAACTTTCCCACTAAGCATCCTCAGCTCCAGTGGGAGTGGGGGGCACTCCACAGGGAAAGGCCTTTACAGAGCAATCTGAAAGCCAAGTAAGGATTCAGATGCAATCCGTAAAACAAAAAGGTCGGTGTTTTCCAATAGATTGTCATGTTCCAAGCCACTGAACAGCCAAAGCAGAGCCATCTGTTTCTCTCGCATGTATTTGCATGTATTTGCATGTATCTCGCATGTATTTGCATGTATCTCGCATGTATTTGCAGACTTAGTGCTTTTAAAAAAGCTTGTACGGCTCAGTATTCAAAGTATTTTTTAAGGGATGCTGTCAAGATGAAAAAAACGTTTAACGCTGCGGATAGGATCCCTTTCTTTATAAATATTATTTATGTTTTGTACTGCGGTAGCACCACATGGTCCTAGCCAGGATCAGGGCCCTAGTGTTCTGAGCTCCAGGCCTGCCTCCTGGGAGATCTTGTCTAGATTAAGAAAAAAAGGTGCTTTTTGAAATCAGCTGACTTGATCCACCCCACAACACATAGATTAACTCCTTTACGATGATGTTGGGGTTATGTTGTAATGTAGGCTCCCTCCATGTGGTGCAATTTGTAGGCTCAGGGCCTTGATTAAGACTGAATATGATTAAAGGGGGAGGACCTGGGCCAAAAGGAGCTGCAAAACCTCTTCTCCTATGTTTGTTGTTGTTGTTCACCAATAACCTAAATTTTGAACCTAAACTAAATTGACAGCACCACTTTAACGCCTTCCCTATCATTCATTACAAAATCATTCCTTCCAATTTGTCCTGTAGACAAGAGAATTGAGCTAGAAAACAATTTAACGCTAATTGTTATTACTTTGACAAGAGCCAATTAAATTCGTGCCTTTTATAACGAGCTGTTAAAACCCACATTAAATCAGTGTTCTGGCTGACATATCTCCACCTAGAAATATTTTGGTAAAAGAAATAAACTGCAGTACTTGAAAATATGCACACTAAATAGGCAAATTTATCATGTGATTTGAACTCCTTTTGATTTGGCTTTGCTAGCATCATCAATGCCAAAATACAGTGCAGAGTTCACTTCAAGCTGTATGAAGTGGTTTATTCTATTGACAATGTGCTTTGACTATGGCGCTTTTTAGAGGATTGCTGCCCAGGGGGCATTGTGTTAGTGATCCTGAGACATCCTGGTTCCAAAGAGTCATTAAGAAAATCGGGAGTAATTTATACTGGGTGAACAAAGCAATGCAAACTTTGCCAACTGTCTGGCCTTTCCAGTGCTTCTTCAGATAGAACTTTGAAGGAGGATATAAGAGTAGTTTTACTTTATATTGCAGTCTTGTGATGAGGGGACGTCAGTCAAGTTCAGATGTAGGCCCTGATCCAGCCTTGGACTTAAGCTTGTGCATCATTCTAAGTGTGTAAGAGTCCCACAGGAATGAATGAGACAACTTACATGCTTAACATTACAGAGGTGCTTAAAGTCTTTGCTGGATTGGAGCCATAGTAACCAAGCCTTTACCTAAAATAAAAATTGAAACATGTTAGAGATTAACTAAAACCATGTCTACATGGTGTTTTTTTCAGTACAGTCTGAGATGTGAATTTAAACCAACCTAGTTATCCGAGTTATAACCGCTCCCCTTTCCCCTCCTGCCCCAGTGGACAATTTAATTCCAGTAGAGAAGTGCCTTTTTTTTTTTTCCAAGTTTACTTTATGTCTCTTGGGAAGGGGCTGAAGCTAAACTGAAAAAAACTCAAAACTATTCTTACACAGGAATAAGAATGTCCACCCAAGGTTTATACTGGTATAACTATACCTCTTAAACTAGACTGGTCTAATTGATAAAACTTTCCTGTGTAGGCAAGACCTAACTTTGGATTATGTTTATGCGTACTTCTGCTCTGACTGCTTCCAGCTTGGTCAGGAAACAGAAGTGCTGAGATATTGGGGGGAAAAACTCTCTTCTACCTACTCTAGTGACACCATCAGAGGACCCAGCCACATCAGCCACACCATCAGGGACTCATTTACCTGCACATCTACTCATGTTATATATGCCATCCTGTGCCAGCAATGCCCCCTCTGCCATGTACATTGGCCAAACCGGACAGTCTCTACGTAAAAGAATAAATTGACACAAATCGGACATCAGGAATGGTAACATACAAAAGCCAGCAGGAGAACACTTCAATCTCCCTGGACATTCAATAACAGATTTAAAAATAGCCATCCTTCAACAAAAAAACTTCAGAAACAGATTTCAAAGAGCAACTGCAGAACTAAAATTCATTTGCAAATTTAACACCATTAATTTGGGCTTGAATAGGGACTGGGAGTGGCTGGCTCACTACAAAAGCAGTTTTGTCTCTCCTGGAATTGACATCTCCTCACCAATTATTGGGAGTGGACTACATCCACCCTGATCGAATCGGCCCTGTCAACACTGGTTCTCCACTTGTGAGGTAATTCCCTTCTCTTCGTGTCTCAATATATAATACATGCATCTGTAATTTTCACTCCATGCATCTGAAGAAGTGGGGTTTTTACCCACGAAAGCTTATGCCCAAATAAATCTGTTAGTCTTTAAGGTGCCACCAGACTCCTTGTTGTTTTTGTGGATACAGACTAACACGGCTACCCCCTGATACTATCTTCTCATGGTATTTGTGGCCTGACTGGATGCAGAAAGTTCTGGCAAGTTTGTGACGGCGTCTGCTATAGTGAGATTTCCAGAGCTTTGGATAGCTGGGAGAAGCTCCCAAAGCTTATCCATTATTCATTATGGCATGTGGAATTCTTTTGTTAGAAACAAGATAATTCCCTCAACTCGCTGGGGAAAAGCAAAGCAAAATCATTTAAGCTCCCTCCACTCCGCCTTCAAACAAACAAAACCTGTTGTGAGGCAGGGTAATGTAGCCAACTTTGCAGCATGCTTTACTTCACTAAAACCTGTAGACACACCTCTACGCTAACCCAATGTATTTGTAGCATTACAGGTCCTTAAATCTTTAGGCTTTAAAATCGGTAGGCCTAATAATCATTTACACTAAGGCCTCTTTACACTGCTCTGGCAGTGTAATGGGACCTTAAAGTGGGTGTCAGTTACATTCACACCAATTTTTGGTCCCATTTACATTGCCGGAATGGTGTAAGGGAGCCCTAGTGTAAATGAGTACTGGACCCTATGAATATATGAACATCATCCCCGGCAAACCTTGCTGGGAGTTTATGCTGACCGTTGGATGGGTGCTCAAGGTTCCTGCTCTAGGCCTACAAACTGACTCTGAGGGGAAATAGGAATGACAAAGACAGCGGTGCTACCGAGGACCCTGGGAATCAGCACGAGGAGCTCTTCCTCTGCATATATGACCGGGCCTGAGAATGCACGTTACTTTGGAAACTCTATGAATGGAAACAGCGTTTTCTAAATACTATTTTTAGCCATCCTGTTGGTTTTTTCCACAGGTGGGCAAAGCCTGGCTTCTCACCGGCTTTACTGTAAAAACCTGAAGTCACACATTATCCGTAGGCTGAAAGAACTCCTCCTCCTTCCCCTATGTCAAAGGAGAACATGCTGGAGTTCTGGTTAAGGCATGATATCAATAGATCACTGAGCATTCAAAAGAAGCAAAGTGTTTCCAGTGACTCAGTCACCTTTCCGTTTAGGTTACATTCAAGCATCTCTTTCTGGGGGGCAAGGTTCTTTCGTCGATACCACAAAACCTCTGGGCAGAATTGTCTCCATTGGTGGCCCATACTCACCCTTCACCTTTAAAGACCAAGCACTTGTTCTCAGGCAGGGTCAATCCCCCTCAGCAGGAGAAAACAGTGCAGCTGATTGGACATTTGGGCTCTTATCTGGCCTGAGACAGAACAATTAAAAATGGACAATGGGATTTTTTGCCCTCTATTCATACTGCAGTTTCTTTGCTATGGTTTCAGTTGCTGGCAGATATCTGAGAACCAAGGAACTCTATGTTAAATAGAGTAATAATCACACTTAGAAATGTAAAGTGCTATGTAAGTACTAAAGTGCTGCACAGACACAGAGCCTGATTAATTTTTGCTGGCACAGTGGGGTTGCATGTGTCTCACTTTGTCCAGCTCCTGTACATTTTTATCCTTTAACTACAGGGATCTCGGTTGTGCCATTTGGGCCCTGCCCAGGATAGAGTGGTGCAGAGTCACACTGACCCCAGAAGGGACTCTTTCCCAGGGAGGTAGACTGCCCCTGGGAACTTACCGTGCCCTGCACAGCTGCCCACCTTTGCTACCTGTTGCATAGGCCAGGAGTGGAGTCGTGGCACCACTTCCTGTCCTCCCTGCTCCCTTTCAATCACCAGGTGCCACCAGGGGAGTAAGGACGGAACAGCACCTGTACAGAAAGACTGCAAATTTCCCTCTCATCCAGGCTGCACGTGAGCCAGGCAGAACTATCCCCCACGGAGACCGAGTTCATTTTAAAATGTCTGGCCTGGTGTGACAATGCTTTGCTTTTGTTTAAAATGGTCTTTCCACCATGCAGTCAGGGTTTCTGAATGCAGTTGCTAGAAACAAATGGCTAGATCCTCAGGTGAAGTCAATGGTGCTCTGCCAACACATGATCTGACCAATGTTCTTCTGTCCTTTGTATTCCAGCCAAGGCATGATGGGCTATCAAATGGTGTGGTAAGCAGAGCTGGCAAATCAGGGTGGGGCGGAGGGGCTGGGTTCTATGGAAAATTTCAACTTCTTGTCAAAAACCCCAATACAGAAATGTTTTGGCTCAAAACTGCCAGGACTTAAAAACTTTCAGGCAAAGCCTTAAAAATTTCTGAATTTTTGGCTCACAAGTTTTCGTTTTCATTTTTTCCAGTGAAAATTTTTGATGATAGCAGATTCTTTTGCCAAAATTTTCATTTAGTTGAAAACACAATTTTTCATCAACAAAAGTTTTTGATGGAAAATTTTCCATCAGCCCTAGTGTGAAGGTCTTATGTACTCCTACAATACTCTAGTACTGGAAGTGTACTCATCAATGGACCAATCTGTAAAGTGCGATCCCTTGTTATAGCTGATGTTACTAGATCATGAATGGACATCTCCCATCACTCATCTATGGCTTGTGTTATACAGCAGGTCAGACTAGATGATCACAGTGGTCTCGTCTGGCCTTGGAATCTATGGCTCAAGATGAGACTACTAGAAATTGTGAGTATCCCTTTCCTTGAGGATGTTTTTTTAAAGTCTGTGCCATATTGTATGGAAAATAATGAAAGTCAACAGATTCAGCAATGCACGGGAATGAGATAATTTCTTGGGAAAGACTAAATTGAGCAGCCTTGTTTTTATAAAGGATTATTCCCTCCATTTTAAAAAATAAATAGCCTGTTCCTAACTAAAGAAGTGAGTTAATTTGAAATAACCATAAGAATGGCCATAGTGGATCTAGTCCAGTATCCCCTCTTCTGGCAGTGGCCAATGCCAAATGCTTCAAAGGGAATGAACAGAAGAGGGCAATCATCAAGTGATCCACCCCCTGTCATCCAGTCCCAGCATCTGGCAGCCAGAGGCTTAGAGACACCCAGAGCATGGCATTGCATTCCCTGACCTTCTTGGCTAATAGCCATTGATGGACCTATCCTCCATTAACTTGTCTAATTATTTAAAATCTATTTATGGTTTTCACATTCACAACATCCCCTGGCAATGAGTTCCACAGGTTGCCTGTGAATTGTGTAAAGAAGTACTTCCTTTTGTTTGTTTTAAACCTGCTGCCTATTAATTTCCATCATTGTGTATGTATAGTTGGGATTATGCTTTCCAGTGGGCATTATTTTGCATGTATCAACATTGAATTTCATTTGCCATTTTGTTGCCCAGTTACCCAGCATCCATGCACAGTGCTAGACGGACATCCCTGCCGTGGACAGCAGATATAATAGGTGCTATTGCTACCACTGGACCCCCAGTTGCAGGGTTTGGGGGAAAAGTTTTTGTTTTATTATGCCTTATACAAGATTCGGGGTGGCTCAGGAAGCGGTATGTGCTAGTCAGCTTCCTGGGTTCATCAATCATCTCCCTGGACTCCAAAGACATTATTGATGAACCCAGGAAGCTGAGCAGCAAATACCACCTCCTCAGCCACCCTGGAACCTGTATGGGGCATATCAAAAGCTTCTTCGGACGAGAGTGAGAGGCTTTTCCCCACAGCGGCTTGGGGTCTTGGGAGGGGAGGTGCAGCGTGACTGCGGCTGACCCGGAGCTCCTCCGGGCAGGTACGCGGGGTGGGGCTCGGGGCACCTCTGGGCAGGTATGGGGAGAGGCTCGGGGCTTTGGCTGCCCCAGGACTCCTCCAGCCAAGGGTAGGGGGTGCTCAGGACTCCTCTGGGCAGTGGGGAGGGACTCATGGCTCTGGACAGGGGGGAGGGGCAGAGGGTCTTGGGGCTTCGGCTGTGGGCGGGGAGGGGGGGAGAAGGGGCAAAGCCGGGGGCTAGCCTCCCCTGAGGGGGGCTCCACCCTCTGCCCGTGATCCCTGGGACAGCTACAGAACAGGCAGCGCCCACGTCCTTACAAATCCTCTCCAACGTAATTTAACTCAGAGCTGAAGGGATCTCACTCTAGGGGTAAGAAGGTCCACAGGGTTGAGTTGCGGGAAATTTGGGTCAAGTGAGGGGGAGAGAAGAATGCAGATTTGGCAACATGTTGTGAATTCTCGCTGGTTTTGCCAAATTGTTTCACCTGCGGGGGGGGGGGGGAATAACTATTTAAAAACATTGAAATATTTTGATTTTTTTTTTTGGTTGGAAATGAATTTTCCCTTCAGTATTTGCTTTATCTCATTTTTTTTAACTCTCAAGATGTGTGGGGTCTGACTCTTCATTTTTGGGCCTTTGGGGTTGCAACGCTTCATCGGCCTCCACTACTGGAGCTAAAGGACCCAGCTCTGTAATAGGCACGTGGAGTTCTGACTTTGGCCCAGCCACCACTAGAGGGGAACAGAGCACCACAGAGGGTGGGGCAGATTACACCCACTCAGCCGGGGTGCTGGGGACACCGTGAGCCCTCGTGTGTGCATGGGAGCGAGTATGGTGTGTGGCAGCGTCATTGCTGACGTGAACGGTCTGGTAGACAGTGACGTCAGGCCAGGGCTCCCGGCCTAATTATGATAAACTTCACCCTTCCTGGACTTCCTCCTCCCCTCCATGCAACAATTTAAATGGCCTCTTCTGGTTCATCCCTTTTGAAGTGTATATGTGTGTGAAAGAAGGAGAGAGAATTCACAGAGGGCTGGCAGGAGGAAGGGATGAAGAAAATTACAAACCATGTGGAAATGTACATCTTCCTTCTTTTCTGCAGGACTCTGTTATTTGTGTAAAAAGAGCCAGGCAACTTGCAAAGCGACATTGCTATTAGAGATGGGCTTGAGCTACACGCTGCCACAAAGTTAGAAAGTGTTTTGATCTGGGGTTTGGTTTGGGCCCATTTCCAGTTGTTATGACTAGGGCCCCAATTTAGAAAACTCTTAAGAAAATCCCTATGCAAGAAAAGCATAGGCTCGCTGAAAGAATGGCAAACTCCCAGGGCTAAACTGACTAGGGCTATTTCTTTGAATTGGGGCCCATAGGACTAATTCTTCATATATTTAAACACATTGAGCAAGATCCACAGCGGGTGTCAATGCGGCTAAGCCTATGTACACCAGCTGAGGATCTGCCCCTAGATTTGCATTAAGGAGGGAATTTGTGCAGGGGAAGGGGATCACAAATCAAATGATTTGCTTAAAACCAAACAACAACAACAAAAAACCCAAACATCTTGTAGAGCCTAAAACCGGGTCATGAGATTGCACATATGTTACAATAAGGTTCTGATTTCCAACCATGTATTTATATTTACCAGTGAGTTTCCAAGAGCAACATTTTTCGAGGTGCAGAGTAATACACACTGTCGTCAGGGTAGTTTAAAAAACATCGATGAGTATCAAAAGGAGTTCAGCGTGTGGGCTCTGACACAAGCTTTTCAATATGTTAAATTCTGGAAAAAACTGAACCCTTCACCTTGTGCATAAAGGGCTCTATTCAGTTTACATTCCTGTTTGGTTACCTTATTGGTTCACTCTTTTTTTCTTTTCTTTTTTTTTCTTCTCCCCTGACCTATTTGCACATCACTGGAAATACTCTACTATAGCTAATGCTATACATCAGTTTTGCAAAAATAACTACATTTGAGGCACTCAGTAAATCTTTCAAACAGCTCGGAGGTCAAATTGAAAGAAATCATCTGAAAAAGCTCTCCAGAGAAAGGAGGAGAGGGAAAGAACCAGGAACATGAGAACTGTAACGTTTATCTCCGGCAAACCAATCTGTTTTGTTACCGGTGACTTTCTATTAGGTGTGTGGAAATGTAGCGTATGCTATCTTTGAAATTAATATTGAAATCGCCATCATATTCTTGTCTCCCCCCCACTTCCCTCGCCATGTCTTTTTTGCTTTATTCCACAGTGAAACAATTTTTGAACTTGATCTGCCAGGGAAAAGGCTGTTGGAATTGCCACTCCATACTGTGCACGCAGATTTCCTTTTGCTTGCATTACAGGCCTGATCCACAGCCTGTTGCAATCTCTGGCAAGTTTTTCCAATAACTTCAACAGTTTTTGAATCAACCTGAATAGGAAGAATTTTGCCCCACCTGTTTCTGACCCCTCCTGGCCATTGGTATGAGGTGTAATTCATAACTAATTATGTGTGTTTCTCACCCAGCCCCAAAGTTATCTGCTTCCACCTGTACCATGGCAGTTGTTTGCCTCAGCAGAAGGTTAGAGTAGCCAGCCAGATAACTGCAGGAGTGACACAGAAGCCGCTGTGTTTGTGTGATCTCTTCATTGCCAGGTCCCCAGCCTTTGGGCTGGAAGAGCCTGCGGAAGCTACTAATAGAGGCAGACCTATAATGTGTTGCTATGAGGGTTGCTATGCGCCCCTTTCGTTTCCAAAGTGTTGATGCTTTAATGCTTCTTTAACTTCCTCAGAGAGAGAAACAAGGTGCTTTTTGCAGTGACCGTGGCCTCTGTGATACGTGTGTGGAATGGCGAAACGGTCAAAGGACTTGCACTGTTTTGTTTAAGCTCGTCCAGAGGCACGAGCAAAGTGAAAATCAATATAAACAGATTTCATCAAGGCTGTCTCATGGCTGGAATCAAATGATCCCTTTGGGGAAAGAAAAGGAGGAGAAGACTTTCAAGGTTGGTTGTAGCAACTTTATAAGCCATAGGATGAAATATTGGTGATATAGTAGAACCTCAGGGTTATGAACACCAGAGTTATGAACTGACCAGTCAACCACACACCTCATTTGGAACCGGAAGTATGCAACCAGGCAGCAGCAGAGCGGGGGTTGGGGGAAGCAAGGACAGTACAGTACTGTGTTAAATGTAAAACTACGAAAAAAATAAAGGGAACATTTAAAAAAAAAAAGATTTGACAAGGTAAGGAAACTTTCTGTGCTTGTTTCGTTTAAATTAAGATGGTTAAAGCAGCATTTTTCTTCTGCATAGTAAAGTTTCAAAGCTGTATTAAGTCAGTGTTTGGTTGGAAAGTTTTGAAAGAGCAACCGTAAAGTTTTGTTCAGAGTTACGAACATTTCAGAGTTACGAACAACCTCCATTCCCAAAGTGTTTGTAACGATGAGGTTCTACCGTAGTCCAAGCTCACATGAAAACAGAGCTAGATCTATTCCTTGGGATTTAGGGCCAATATTTTTCTAACCTGGGTGTCTAAAATTGGGTTCTTAAAATCCATATTTAAGCACTTTAAAAAAGCCTTTTATTCTGGGGTCAGATTGTCAAAGGTATTTGGGTGACTAAAGGTGCAGGTATACACCTAGTGGGATTTTCAAAAGCACCTACATGAATTAGATATCTAAGCCTCATTGATTTCGATAGGCATTAGGCACCTAACCTGCTTGGGCACTTCTGTAAATCCATTAGGTGCCTGCCTGTTTGCATCTTTAGACACTTAAATAACTTTGTCCATATGGCCCCTGGGCCTAAATATGGATTCAGGACCCAAATTTTAGGCACTAAATGTTAGGCCTAAGATTTTAAATATGCTTGAAATGATACATACATGAAGGGAAAGGAGTTTATAATCATGATATGCAGGGTGGAAACCTTTCCTCGTATTACTTCTTCAAGGACCTGATCCACAGCCCACTGAAGTCAACGGAAAGACTCTCTCATTGACTTCACTGGGAGCTCAATCAGACCTAAAGAGTGTCTCTGCTCTGAAGACTGGCTATGGAAAAATGGTTCTTTCACAGAATAGCTTTTTTTCTGAAAAACACTCTTTGTAGCCTGGTAGCACTTAGAGAGGCCTCAAGTGCGATCAGAGCTCTGGTGTGCTAGGTGCTGTGCCCCCCACAATGAAGGACAGTCCCTGCCCCAAAGAGATCACAATCGCAATAGATGAGACCGACAAAAGGTGCGAGAAAGGAAGATAAGGAACTAAGGCAAAGAGAAATTAAATAACTTGCCCAAAGTCACACAGGAAAACCGTGGCAGAGGCAGGAACTGGACCCAGCTCTCCTGAATGCCCCATTGCACTGATCTCAAAAACATCCCTCCTCTCTAATCAGATCTGCTCCCTGTCTTCATTTGAAAGCATTTCCAGTTACATCACTTATTAGGCTACCTTTTACTGCTTTGCATTCCTCTTTGCCCTGGAAAGCTGAAACAATTTACCCAAGGTTGTGGTGGATTCACCATAACTGGCCATTTATAAATCAAGACTCTGTTTTTTCTAAAACATATGCTCTTGTTCAAACAGGAATTAATGCAGGAAAGTCCGATGGCCTGTTATACAGGTCAGACTAGATGGTTACAGTGGTCTCTTCTGGCACTAGAATCTATGAATCCTAGATCTACCTCTGCCCATTTGCTCTAGAAATTATTGAAAGACAATCACCTTAGGAATTCACGATGTCATTTTTGTCACATTGAGGCAAATTCTGCTCTCTGTTACACTGTTGTAAATCCAGATTGTCATTGCTGAAATAAAGTCCAATGGTTTATGCCAGTTTAACTGCGAGCAGAATTTGGCCCTTTCAAAGGAAATGTAGTTTGGAAATTAAATCCTTCATCTCTGGCATTCAGCAAACATTAGTGAAATAGCAAAAGGTCCTGTAGAACTTGCTATTCGCGTGCCTGTCTTATTTTTCACAAAAGAAACCAGCCACAATGTTGAATTTAAATATTCCTGTGATGCTGGTGATGAGACCCAGTAAACCTGTTTTGGAAGAAAAATGCTTTTTCAATTAAACAGCAATTTTCACAAGAAAGTTTCCATTTATGTCAATATTGGGAGGGAAGGCGCTGAAATTTTTGAGATATTTTTCATGTTAAACTGAATTTTATTCAGTTTTCAAGCCCCAAAAGGTGGGTATTTTTGTTTGATTTTCAAAAAGCCCAAAATGTCATGGTAAAATGTTCTGGAAAACTAAATATTCTTATATATCTGTAAAAAGAAAAGGAAGACTTGTGGCTCCTTAGAGACTAACAAATTTATTTGAGCATAAGCTTTTGTGAGCTACAGCTCACTTCATCGGATGCATTCGATGAAGTGAGCTGTAGCTCACGAAAGCTTATGCTCAAATAAATGTGTTAGTCTCTAAGGTGCCACAAGTCCTCCTTTTCTTTTTGCAGATACAGACTAACACGGCTGCTACTCTGAAACCTTATATATCTGTGGCTCCAAGATACTTATATGACTCTTATTACCACATCACCTGCATGCCTCTCAATCTTTAATGCTTTTATTCTCACAACACATCCAGTCGGCATCTCTAGTTTACAGGGGATACAAGCCCTTCATCCTTGCTATCACACCAGTGAGGGTCTGCGTGGGCCAGCACTGCCTACCCAAAAGCCAATAACTGGAGCCTCAGTCCATGCTGACAGACGATGCTGAGAATAAATGACAGCTTATTATTAATGGGCTCTCAAATGGAGAAGAAATCGGAGCAGTGAGCGTTGGGATTTCCAGCCATCATAGCTAAGTTTCCAAAAATATTAACACACTGCTCCTTTTTTTATGATATTTTCTCATTGACTGATTAGGATCTTTCCGAAAGGAAAAGTGTGCCCGGTACGAACTGCCTGAATCAGAAGTTATCAAGAATCTGTCTGTAGCCAGAACAAGAGAGCTTCTGTTAACAGAGTGTGCTGAACTCCCGCTGCTCTTTCCATGGCAGGTGTGGGTCTAATACCTGTTTATCCAGAGTCCTATGCAAAAGTAAAGGGTCCAGGAAACTAAAAAATCAGAGTCAGTGTCTGTTAAACTCCCAAATAAAATAGTTTTATTTTCCAACCAACCCAGTTTTCCTTATTTAAACCCAAAGGGGGAGAAACAACTTACTCTGAACCTTGACCTTTGGTGGTATATTCCCCCCAGGGTGATTCATCTGTTTACCTTAGAACAATTAAAGGTGACTCAGATTATATAAACTTTAAAACCCAAGGAAAAATATGCTAAAACCAGACCTGACCCCACCCCTGCTCATGCCAGAAACTAACTCAGGCAGAAGTATTAAAATGTTCAGTGTGGATCAAAAGTCTCAGGAAAGCAAAGGGAGGGTGACAGGTCAAGGAATGAGCTCAGTTTAGCATCTGGAGCCAGCAGATGGAGCTGCGTCAGAAGGTTTCATGAGGCTGCTTTGTTTTTACAGGGAGAGCAACAGTGATCTACTACCATTTATAAAGTCATGTCAGAGCCATCAGTGCAATTAACCCTAATGCAATATAGTTAAATACCTTGCTTGCAGGTTAACAGCAGCTTCATGGAATTTCTGTTTGGCAATGGCCTACCAGTCTGCAATATGTATATTGATGATCATGCTGCCAGTAGTGGAAATATGGCATGCAACAGGAGGCTTGCACCAGGCTAAGATGGAGATGAAACCGCACGAGAATTGTTAGTCGAGTCTGATGAACAAGAAACTAGAGAAGACAGTAGTAAAGTACCGGGGTTAGGCTGTCAGTAAATGTGAACAATTTCAGGACAAACATCATAAGTAAAGAGTCCATGAATGGGCAGAATCAAAACTTGTTCCAAAGCTGTTAGCAAAGCAGCTTCAAGCAGCACTCGTAGGCATTCAACGGTCATAAAACTCATGAGATTTTTTTACTAATAAATTTTGGAGTGCATTTTATTTTCCTGCTGGTTTCTGAGCCTTCCGGGTGCACTTGCTTCACATTGTCAAGCTTTTCTTTTTAGCTGTAAAGTCATAGAAATGTAGGGCTAGAAGGGATGTTAAGAGGTCATCTAGTCCACCGCTCTGTGCTAAGGCAGGAGCAAGTAAACCGGTCCTAGATCATCCCTGGCAGGTGTTTGCGTAACCTGTTCTTACAAACCTCCAATAATGAGCTAAAAACATACTTTTTGGGGGGAGGTGAGATTCTCACCTAAGTCCATGAATCTGGGTGCTGGGTCTTTATGAAAAACACCAAATCCTGTGAGACTTGTGATAAAATCATGGCAGTTGACAAACATTGCTTAAAGACAGGTGGGCTGCTCCCAGAGAGCCGCTCCTGCACCAGTCCAGTGTCCAACATTGCCATATACCAGGGAGGGGCCTTCCTCTAAACACTAAAATGCAAAGCAAAAATCCGGTTCAGATATTTCACCATACCTCCAACAGTGTCTAGGCTGCAGTCCATCTGCATCAAGATCTAATTACAGCTGGTCTTCTGTAAGGTGGCTGGAGATGGGAGTGAGGCATAGTACAGATGGAGAGCGCTGAGATAAGATGTTCGTCTGAAATTTTTACCTTGGTGAAAAAGGAGCAAGAAGCACCCAATGTAAACCAGGCCTCAGGTCTACCAAAGAGATAGAAAACATTCCAGGGTTTGCAAAGAGTTGCTCTAGCCCTTATTCATTAGTAATAAATATAATTGATAGATATTAATATAGTAATACACTTGGGGCCAAATTTTGCAAACAGGACCTACAACAGGGCTCCTGGGTCTCATAACATTTCAGCTAGTGAATTGAGGATGCATCAGCTATTCTAGGTGTTGCCACTGTATTTTGGAAATATGGCCCTCTGGTCACTATATTTACTGAATAACTTTAATTACTACAGGACTACAGTGAAGTCCTGTAACACTTAACACAAGGGGGAGGAATCAGTTGTTCTGCCTCCAAGCACCATCTTCTCTGTCAAAGGGCAAGCAGCCGTTCTTGCTTTACTTCTGGACTCTGCTTATGAAGGGGGGCTGCCCTCCTTTTTAATCATGTTGAAATTCCTCATTGGCTTTAATTAAGGTCTTCCTAGACTCGGAACCTTTTCATTTCCAAGCCAGCAAACACAAAGCCTGTCTTATCAGGTACATACACACAGTTCTGAAATAAGGACATTCTGTAACTATAACCTTCCTGAGGGGGTCTGGCCCAACCTCGGATGTGTCCCTAAACAAGGCATTATAGTTATAGCGGCAGGACTGGAATACCGGGCTTCGTGAATTTTAGCTAGTAATTAGCACAAAACTGGCAGGCTGTAGTTTTGTGTGTGTGTGTGTGCATGCACGCATTTGCACATTTTGCTTTTAGCTTCCCATAGAATGGTGTATACTGGGTGTGGTCAAACAAGATAATAACCCAGGAGACTCGGTTACATGCAAATGCCTCACGTTTACTCGGACGTTTGCAGTAAAGGGATCGTTTTAAAGTTACACTGACAGAGAAAACAATACTTTCCTGCATATAAGGTAAATGGGGAAAAGCATTTGAAGGGGATTGTGATAGTGCTGATAAAATATAATTGGCCACATGGGCTGACCACACCTGATTTGTGCACACACACCAGGGCGAAATTCTGCTCTCTGCAGAAGGCCAGAGGAATGTCTGGCACCACTTAAGTCCTGGTTAAGACTGAGGGCTTGTCTATACTACCAGCCAGATTGACAGGCAGCGATCGATCCAGCAGAGGTCGATTTATTGTGTCTGGTATAGACGCGATAAATCGACTGCTGATCGCTCTAGCATCAACTCCGGTACTCCACCTCAACGAGAAGCGCAAGGGGAATCGACAGGAGACTCACCGTAGTGAAGACACTGTGGTAAGTAGATCTAAGTACATTGACTTCAGCTACGTTATTCACTACGTTATGCCTGGGAATCCCTCTAGTTCCTTGTTTGGTTTTCACTGGGACCTCTTTTGGGGCCAGGCTGATGCCCACAGGCATTTGTACCCAACTGGATCCTCCAAAACGTGCGGCAAAGGCTGTCCCGTGGCTCCTCTAGTTCAATGTGCCATAATTCATTCTTGATATCACAACTACTTTGCCCTGGATAAATCAGGTAGGATGTCCTCAATTGTTGGTAATGGGTAGTAACTTCTTTTCAATGCTCTGTTCCCTGGTTTTGGATCAGTGCAGAACCCACCTGAGTGTTTTCTCACTACTAGGCTGTTGAGGCACTCTGTACTTGTTTTGACAGGCATAATGATGCCTTTTCTTTGCAGGTTTGCCAGTCCCTTCTTCAGTGACTCTGCCAGGGCTAAAGGAACTCTGTGTTTCAGTAGTCCCACAGTCTCAGTGGTCGATGTCTAATTTCAGCTTGCCCTTGAGATGTTCGTGATCTTTAAATGTGTCCCTATGTACTGTTAGGATGCTGGACAGAGCCCATGGCGACTGTTCTCCCTCCTCTCTCACACTGAGGATATTCTGATGTTGTATTGTGATCAGTTGCCCTATCCTGCTGCTCAACGGTGGGTGGTACTCCTATGTGTCAACTACTGGAAACTCCAGGCAATTACATCTCTCATTTTGTGGGTTTCTTGTCGGCAGCCGGCGTTTGCCCACTGGCCTCTGAATGGTTTTATTGTACATCAAAATCGGTCACATTTCCCAGCCTAATATTGCTGCTAATAGGTGTTGCTGGGCTTATATTGCAGCTGGCTCCACACTGCAGCTGGAAACGAATTGGTCGTTGATCTAATAGCATAGATGCAACTATGGCAGTTGAATGGTTGGCAGCCTTCTTCTGCGGTGTATGTACATTGAGTGGGTGGCTCTGGATTTGCTAACGTCACATTGCAGGTTCTCCTCCTCTTCTATATGCTTACTCATTTCATAGACTGCTGTTTTTTCTTCCTGGGGTAGCCAGGAGATCGGGACATAAAGTGGTTCTGTTTCCCACATGACTTGCACTGTTGCCCACAAGATGGACACTTTTCTTTCTGTCTTTCATGTTCCTTTCCACAATATATACACTGGATCTGAGGCTAGGACAAGAAGCAATGGGCTTAAATTGCAGCAAAGGTGGTTTAGGTTGGACATTAGGAAAACCTTCCTGTCAGGATAGTTAAGCACTGGAATAAATTGCCTACAGAGGTTGTGGAATCTCCATCATTGGAGATTTTTAAGAGCAGGTTAGTCAAACACCTGTCAGGGATGGTCTAGACAATTCTTAGTTCTGCCTTGAGTGCAGGGGACTGGACTAGATGACCTCTCAAGGTCTCTTCGCGTCCTACAACTCTATGATTCTCTGATGCCTGCATTTACAGTCTGTCTCTGTCCTGCTTCCTGGTTTCCTTTAGCTTGAACTTGTGTATTTGTTCCGCAGTTCTTATTTCCTCACTTGGGCAAGGTCTTTTGTCTGGAAATCAAGCATTTCCAGTGGTCTGAATCTTTCCATACTGCCAGTTTGCTGTCTTCTAGGTGCTGCTTTATTTTCCTGCTATTTGCACTTGCTGAAGGTTTCACTGGACTGACCGCTTCCACCGTGTTTGGTGTGCTGGGTAATAACATGTGAGGGCTTTATATTTCTACAACTTAAACTGGCTTTTTATGAAGAGAGCTATTTACAGAGATGCTGCAACTGCAGCTAGCATTCCAGCCATGTGCACACAGACTGGCTGCCTGGTTCCTCTTTCAAACCCTTCCTTTATGCAACCTGTGCTCCTCCCTCCAGGTTTCTGTAGGTTTCTACAGTAACAGCAATAACCAAGCATTGTTTGCAAGAGCAATTATTTTTGAATCAAGAATAAATGTAAGACAACCATGGTCTGTTGTTAGAAGATAGGTGAGCAGAAAAAGAACAGAAATTTTTGAGTAGAATAAACATTCATTCTGAATTACTCACCTGGCTCTGTCATGAGCATATGTATACTCAGTATTATCTCAATATAAATATATATTGCACACAGATCTGTAACACACAGCTCTGCAATAGGTAAGTTGGTACACAAATGCCAAAGAATTTTCAGGCCAAAGAATTGATTTAAATGCCAAATATAGTTTTCAGGCACCCTTATTTTCCCCTCCGAGTGTTAAGAGCTGGACTCAGGTGCATAACAACAGCTTTATTGAACCTGCTAACTTATGAACAGGGCTGCGTGTTCTTACATGCTAGTTGATGGTGCTCCTTAGAGGTATGCAGATACACCTCTTTCATATACCCCTCACGTAACTCTGAGGATTAAGGGAAAAATAAAGGCTCCTTCAGAGGGAGGCATGTTAGGATAGTTGGGAGATGTTACCGACCAAGGCAAGGGCTCCTGGAATCATAATACCAGAGGGGCTCAACGGTAGACATCATCCCCCTCCTGTGTGTTATGGAGAACACTCTCCCTGCACAACCTGGCTACACCCTTCGGCACAGCTCTGTAGCCAATGGCCAGTGCAGCACCCAGACTTGCCCTCCTTTGGGCTAGTTCTATTGGCAGCATGGATGCTGCAACCCCCTCTGTTCCTTGTTACCCCCAGGGCCTGATTCTGCATCTGTTGAAGTCAACAGAGAAACACCCGCTGACTTTAATGGGAGCAGGACTGGGCCTCAAAGTAGTCAAATTGTCGTGGGGGCTGAGTGAAGGGGCTCCATACACTCTCTGCCCTATCTCTTGCCAGTACAGTTATGCCAGAGAAGCCATAATTTGGCTCTAAAAGGAACACATAACATGGAGATGATGAGATAGCTCTCAAGAAGCCCCTGGAGGGTTAGTTTTACCATGAAATCCTGTAATCAGACTAGGTAAAGCCCAGACGTTCCCTGCTAAGTATCTCTCATTCCAACATTTCAAGTGCCTTGCCATCTTCCGTCCACCGAAGAATGTGAATACATTGGACCAGACTCTGCTCTGGCTTCCCCCTTCATTCAACGCCCCTAGCTGACATGAATGTGATTGCATGGGGTGTACACCAGGGCATGTTCCAAATGCTGAATGTCACTGGCGAGGCTATGAATTAAGGTCCTGGCTCTTCCCTCATGGGTGCAAATGAGCTCAGACGTCGTCCCGAAGCATTTCTCCAGTCTCCTTCGTGCTATTCTAAAACTATATAATTTGCTGTCAGCGGCTCTTCAGTCTGTTTAGCCTCCACACCAGTTTTACGTTTGCAAATTATTTCAGGCTATTTGGTCATCGTCACCAACGTGGCACGTATCCCAACTTTTCACCTCCAAGACTTTCAATTAGGCGTGCCGCGCAGCCTTCTCCCTCTGGCCACACATCCCAATCTGCGTAGAGGAAAGGCATAAGTGTGCGCAAATGGATAAAATAGAGGCCTGCATCTTGGATCACTTCCATGCCCTGTGGATTTATGATGCCTGTTTTGCAAAGTGACTCCCAGATGGCTCGATGGACTGCATTGCAACATGTTCCCATAACATGCAGCTTTACTGCTCTGTATTAAAATAGTCAACCTCTTAATTGGAGATAGACTCCTGGGATTAAAGCGTGAACAATTATTGGACTGTTATAAAACCCCTTTAAATAATAATAGTCAGCCATTCCTCGGTCTTCATTATTGGGTAGGCAATGACTGGCTAGAAAGTTTCTGCCTTGGTTTTAAGACCTTATCGTTAATGACCTCAAAACAGGTATCACTAATGCTTCACGAGATGGGGGAGTTTTTCAAGGAATCTCTCTGCACTCAGCAGGCTTTAGATCAACAGAACCTTACTAACACGCTGTGTGTTTACACAGCTTCCAACGGTTCAAAAAGCCGAAGGAGGAGCAGAAGTCTATCTTCCAGCCAAAGGGGGAAAAGTGCGACACAAGGTTGTAATCATCAGTGTCTGAAAAAGAAAAAAAGCCTTCTCATCTGTTTGTGAGCATGTTCGGACAAGACATGACTCTTTGTGTAACAGGGGCTCAGGAACGAAGAGCAATGTCATTCTTGTGGTTTAATTAAGGACCTCAATGGGGATCTGACAGACATAACGCAAATGGGTCTCGCGTAGAGGCGGGGGCGTTGGAGGAGAGGGTTTGGGATGTGAAGGACGGTGGGTGGCAGCTGTTCACAGCAAATACTATTCTAGCTCATGGCTATGTGTTCCAGCCCTGTTGGAAAATTACATCTAAATAACAGGTCGCGAAAGAGCAACCCTGACGAGGCCTGTAATTTAGTCCCAAGAGGAAATTCTTCATTCATCAAGTGTACAGGAGACAAAATTAGTTCTCTACTGAGCGAGGCTTGGTTGGCAATTTTATTGTAGGGTGAGCCCTACCTTTGGAGCATTCAAAGGAATCATGGGCCAGCTAGCTCCTCAGCTGCTATAAATCCGTGCAGTTCCTAGGTCCTTTTATACCTTCTGGGGATCTAGCCCTATATGTATTAGTTTGGTTTCCACTCACATTTTCGTAGCAATAAGGGAGTTTTAAAAAGGGAGATCAGTGAGTTTACTTTTACCACATCCTCACACTTTATGGGCAGCCTTTGTTAAATTTGGCCTCCCTTTTCGCACCTATAATTGTTTTCAGGCACAATGAAGGTCCCTTAGACTTGTAAGTGATATTAAGGGATACCTCCTTAGATGATATACAATTTTCTGTTTCTCTGTTATTCCTTTCACGAACTTTGTGCCTGATTCTACCATCCTTCCTCACATTAAATAGTACCTGTCTCCACGAGCAGTCCTATACATTCCAGTGGGTCTACTTGTGAAGTAAGGTATTGGGATGGGGCCCTTAGGTAGGGTTAGCTTTATCTACCTGTCTACCATGACCTGCTGTTGCTGTACTTTACATTCACTACGTTTCAAGAGATACTGTGCTGTTTCAGCTGAACTAATTGGCTTTCCCAAAAGTGTTTAGTTAGTAGCACTGTGCAAATAATTGCTTTTTTGGTTCACTGGCTGAACCAAAAAATCAGAAAAAAATGGTTTTGAATCAACCCAAAATGAAATTTTTTAAGTTTTCTCTGTGAATTAAAAGAGTGACAAAAAATCATTTGGGGTTGTCCAAAACATTCCATTTCCTTTTTGGTGGGGGGAGAGGAGGGTTACCATTTTTAAAAAAACAAAAAAATTTAAGCACATTTCTATATGAAAGATCATTTCCAGAGGAAAAAATCAACGTTTTGTTTTGAAAATGTCAACATAAAATGTGTTTATTTAAAAAAAGAAAAGCAGCCAAAACTGTTTACCAAATACAACGTGAATTCATGACTAGTTCTGGGTGACCCGAAATTGCGTATTTTTTGGCAAATAACATATTAGTCTGTGACGGGGTGTGCATATCCCGCATTGGGTAAGAAAGGATTAACCCCACACTATGGGCGGCGGAAGTCCCGCCCCTCAGACCATGCTGGGCATGCTCCAACTGCTGTCTCAGTATAAAAGGGAGCAGCCCAGCTCATTCTAGGCTGACCACTGAGGAGGGAGGACACTTGGTGGAGGCTCCAGGCCAGGAACCACTACAGCCACTGACTGTGGGAACCGGAGAACCCGAAGACCAGACTGGATAACCTTCAATCAACCACCAGGAGTCAGACTTCCAGGGAGCTATCCCCACCAAGGAACCCCGGGACCCCAACAATGTATGGACTGCTACCTCAGGAGACACGGGAGGAAGTGGCCCACGGAGGCAGAGGAAGTGGTTTCTTCCACCTGAGCAAGGTCAGCATGTTGCAGTAGGATTCCCTACTGACTGAGTGGTGACCACCCCCATCACCGATAGGGCCCGGGCTGGGACCTGGTGGAGAGGGAGGGCCCAGGTCCCCCTGCCTGGCTGCCACCCACCCCTAGGTGGCAGCCCACTTCCCTGACTCTGGCCACCAGGCCTCACAGCCCTGACCCCAAGGGCAGTTGTATTGATTCTGGCCACTAGGCCACGCTGCCCTGACCCGAAGGACAGTTCTATTGACTCTGGCCATTAGGCTGTACAGCCTTGTACCCGAGGGCCACCATATTGACTCCAGCCCCTGGGCCGTGCTGCTTTCAGCCTAAGGACAGTCTGATAGAGTGTAACCATGGTGGTATCACAACCCCACCCCGCCCCAACCCCTCATCCTCTACATCAATGTTCAATATCCTGGGTCTCAAGTAGTGGCCAATTACAGAAGAAAGCAATGGACAGTAGTGGACAGTAATGAAATAATCCTGCCAGATTGTGATTGTTTTTTGCCTTGAAGCATGAGATTATATATCACTTATAAAAAAAATTTTTTTAAAGCTTTTTCCCTCTAATGTAATATCATACTGGATGTTCTCATTATTGATATAAATGTCAAATCCTGTTCTGAATCTTACTCAGTTTTTGGCCATAATGAGACCTCATGGCAATTTGATTCCTACAGGTTAATAATGTGTTGCATAAAAAGGTATTTCCTTTAATTAATTTTTATTATTATTTTTCTCTTTTGGTTTAATTGAATGTCCCTTTGTTCTTTTAAGCACCCAAGAGTAGAAACACCTTACTCACCCTCCCTGTACCATTCTTTTTTATTTATAACTCTATCACATCCCCATTTATTTGTCTCTTTTCTAAACCAAACAGTCCAAATCTATTCAGTTGCTCTATGGGAGTCTTCCCCCCATCTTAGAGCCCATCCCCCAATCTCTGCTTCCTTTCTGGAGAGCAGACCAGAACTGAACCAAAGTATTCCAGGTTAGGATGTACCACTGGCACAAAGTGTTGCCCCTCTGTCCTGATTGGCTAGGCAGCATTCAGGGCCCTGTAGCATTGTTTCCTTTAGGAGGAGAAATGGATGATACTTTTGTCCAATCCTGTTTATTTACAAAGAACAAAGTCCTGTTTGTCTGAACACAGTAGAAACAAGCAACAACAGGAAGTTTCCTTGCTCGCTATTTCCAAGTCTAGCCCTCCAGTCTGTCCTGTGCCCCAAGGAACTCTGTCTCTCTCATCCCTCTCAGTGCCATACTCATGACTGCTTCTCTCACTGCCTGCTGGCTTTCCTTCCTTGTTTTGCCCCTCTCACACATACAGCTGGCCAAACAGTCCCCTAGTTTCTGCATTTACAATCAGGGAATCCCTCCACCCACAAGGTTTAGCTGCTGATCAGGCCTTGCCATGCAGCTGATTGCTTTGGGCAGTGGCTTCTATTGTTTCTGGCTATCTCACTGCATAAAGAGGCTTAATTGCTCCTGCCATTTAGCCTGAAAGAGGGTACTTAGCACACCCATCTTGTAGGTTAAAGTTAACTTCTCCAGTAGATAACTATTGCCACAGTAGATAACTATTAGGTAGGGATTTTCAAAGCTGCCAAGAAGATTTGCACTCTGTTATTGATTTGAACATGAAATGAAGATCCTGTTTTGAAAATCTCAGCCTTGGTTATCATGATTATTTGTACTACATTAGAAACCCCAACCCCATTGTGCTAGGCACTGTGCATGCATATAGAATGGGACAGTCCCTGCCCAAAACACCTGAAATCTAAGTAGACAAGACAGACAACGTAGCAGAAAGAGAGTATTTTTGCCAACAGAGGTATAGATTGTTTACTAGAGAAGTCTCTGTTCTAATAGCCAAAGGGCTGTTCTAAGACAGTGGAAGTCAGAAAGTGTGAAATGTAAAGATTCATCGTTAGAGGACCCCGAGGACACGGTTGGTATTGCCTTGGCGAGACTACTGACCAACTACAGCTAATTTTGGAAAAGCTGCGAAAATATTGGAAAAACTGCCGAATGCATGGGACTTAAGATCAATGGTCCTAAAACCCCGCTATGCACACCGCCTATGCAATGGAAGTGAATGGCCAGCTGGTGCTGCATGCCGATGCCAATTGAATTGGTGAATAGTTGTATCTTTCTGGGCAGTCAGTTCACAGCAGCAGGTTCTACAACCAAAGAAGTCACGCATCGGACTGGTCTTGCATCAACGACATCTTTAAATGCCTGTGGTGGGCGGCGGGATGTCTGTGTGACAACTAGGATACCAGTGTTTAATGCAGCCATGATGACAATTCTGTTACATGGACTAGAACCATGGCTGTTAGGAACAGCGGAGGAGAGGAAACTAAACAGGTTTTTTCCAGTGTCAAAAGTTACAGCATATTCTTAGCATCCATTGATTTGACATTGTCACAAATGAGGAGATACTTAGACAGTCCTGGAAGGCTGCAGTCTTGCCCCAGTTGAGAGCAAGTGATTGCCATGGTGGGGTCATGTCCAACGTGCAGAAGAAGGTATGCTTCTACAGAAGGTTTATACAACTGAGTTTGAAGGAAGTAGCGCAGAAGGCCAACCACGAATGAGGTTGGGAGATGCAATTTTGAGGGACTGAAAGCAGCCTAAATCCTCCCGTGCTGACTTTTGCTGTAGGAAGAAGACTTGCAAGTGACCATTCAAGATAGAAGTCCATTCTGTGCAGCGCCACGGCTACGTCGTAGCTACGTGAATCTGCTGCTAATGACCAACCATTCATATTCACCATAACAGAACAGATTTAAACCCAGGCCAGCAAGTTCTTTTAGTACCCTTCTCTCCACAGCCACCTTTATAACTCCACCTTTTTTAAGGGCGCCTAAGGCCCTCTGACTTTCATCAACTGACAGTCTCAAAAGAAAAAGTGGTCTTGTGGCTAAAGCAGAGGTTAGTGCTTGCAAGTTCTGCCCCAACTCTATCAGAAATAGGGTGTGTGATCTTCAGCCAGTTGCTTAGCAGCCTCATGCCTCAGTTTCCCCATTTCTATGATGAATTTAGTATACCTTGCAGGGAGGTTGAGGCTTCATTTATATTTGCAAAGGACTTTGGGAACCTCAGAAGGTGAAATGGAAGCAAAACATAATATTATTTTGTAGATTAGCTCCAAGAGGGAGATGACATTATGCTTTTCATGATTATATTTATGAAAAGAGATATTCATTCTGTCCTGAACAGTTAATGAGAAAGCTTGATGTAATGAATGTGGTGAAGAAGTGAATCTGAGAAGCACTCTCTCAGTGCTTTGTGGGCTGTCTAATTTTCTTCTAAAACCACTGAATTTTGCAGAGTTCCAACCAATACTTTTGGAAAAAGCAGCCTGGAGGAAATGGAATATACCGCAGCTAGATTTGCCAGGTATGAGATAATATGAAAATAACATTGCTTTGAGGGTACAAGAGGGTTTATTGGCACCCTGTTCAATAGTAATAATACTTTGCATTTATAGAGCATTATATAGTATACTTAATACATTTTGCAGACACTGAGCCTGATTCTCTGTTATGTTATGGCTGCTTTACATGGTTCAGCAGCGTAAAGGAGCCTTCAAGTGGGAATAAATTAAGTTTACACTCACTTTAAGGCCCCTTTACACTGCCAGAGTGGTGTAAAGGGGCCTTAATGTAAACAAAGAGTAGTTTCCTTAGCTAGTCAATCACCACAACACCCTGTGAGGTGGGTGGCTAAGCAACAGAAGGGAAAACTGGGGCAGAGAGGTGAAATTACTCACCTAAGGCCACACAACAAGTGGCTGCAGCCTGAGACCTCCTGATTCTCAAATCTGACTCGCTCCCCCAGACTACCCTGCCTTAAACCAAAAGAAGTTTTTTTCTCATAACACAAGAACTAGGGGTCACCAAATGAAATGAAAGGGCAGCAGGTTTAAAACAAACAAAAGGAAGTATTTCTTCACACAACGAACAGTCAACCGGTGGAACTCTTTGCCAGAGGATGTTGTGAAGGCCAAGACTATAACAGGGTTAAACAAAGAACTAGATAAGTTCATAGAGGATAGCTCCATCAATGGCTATGAGCCAGGATGGGCAGGAGTGGTGTCCCTAGCCTCTGTTTTCCAAAAGCTGGGAATGAGCGACAGGGGATGGATCACTTGATGATCACCTGTTCTGTTCATTCCCTCTGGGGCACTGGCCACTATCGGAAGACAGGATACTGGGCTAGATTGCTGATGCATTGCCCTCTGACTCCAACCTCTCTTCCCCTTGGCCACTCCCCCAGCCCATTCAGGAAACCACCTCCCACCCCCTTTACACTGCCTGGGGATTCCCCCCTGCAACAAGTGAACCACCAACTGAAGTTTTAGGGCAGCTTTCTATGTCCTTTTGCCAAAGGAGCTGACCAGAGGAGCTAGCGAACAGGAGCAGCTAACAGTGCAGTTTTGTGAGGAAGTTTAGAGAGGGACTGGGGGGGGGCTAGATACACTTCCTTGATATTCTTTAAACGTAAGGCAATAAACACCCGCTGATAAAAACAAAACAACAACAGAGGAAAGAGTTGCAGGAGTAAAAAGAGAATGCAGGCAGAAGTACAGCAACAGAGTGGGGGCTACCCAGTTAATTGCACTGAATGCAGCATGTATGATTACCTGCCCTATGGGTATGTGTGCATTTGGTATTAGGAGCTCCTGGCCTTCAGAGGAGCTAAGGGAGACAGAGGTACAGAGATGAAACTTTCTGGGACACAGTAGAACGGTCCCACCCCTGGTCTGACAGCCTCTGTGCTGTTGAAGAGGATGAAAGTCTCAAGGAAGGAGACTATCAAACTGGAGCAAAGGGAAACAATCCCATAGTTGGGACCCTCCTTCCAGATGATGCCGTGGTATCCTTTCGCACTGAGGCTACCTCCCCAGGGGAGGGAACTCCAGTTATTAGGAAGAGACAGGTATTAGTAATGGGGAATTCGATCATTAGAAAATAGATAGCTGGTTTCAGAGTAGCAGCCGTGTTAGACTGTATCCGCAAAAAGAAAAGGAGAACTTGTGGCACCTTAGACTCACAAATTTATTTGAGCATAAGCTTTCGTGAGCTACAGCTCACATGCATCCGATGAAGTGAGCTGTAGCTCACGAAAGCTTATGCTCAAATAAATTGGTTAGTCTCTAAGGTGCCACAAGTCCTCCTTTTCTTTTTATAGATAGCTGGGTTTGTGATGACTGGGAGAACCACAGGGTGACTTGCCTGCCTGGTGCGAAGGTTGCAGATCTCTCAAAACATCTAGACAGACTTATGTGCATTGCTGGGGAGGAGCCAGTGGTTTTGGTGCACGTAGGTACCAATGACATAGGGAAGGATAGAAGAGAGGCCAAATTTAGGCTGCTAGGTAAGAGATTGAAATCCAGGACCTCCATGATAGCATTCTCTGAAATGCTCCCAGTTCCATGCGCAGGGCCAGATAGACAGGCAGAACTGCAGGGTCTCAAGGCATGATGAGATGATGGAGTGGGGAGGAGAGGTTTAGATTTATTAGGAACTGGGGAACTTTTGGGGAAAGGGGGAGCCTATACAGGAAGGATAAGCTTCACCTAAACCGAAATGGAACCGGATTGCTGGCGCTTAACATTAAAAAGGTCATAGAGCAGTTTTTAAACTAAGAGCCATTTCTTTGACACCTCATAACTTGTACTCGCTTAAAATCTCTCTTTGTAGCTAATAAACTTGTTTTATTGTTTTATCTAATCAAGTTGAAGTGTCTGGCTCACTCCATTTGTGGTAACAAATGGTTTGTATGTTATTTCCTTAAAGGAATAACAGGCTCAGTGTATCTGCAGTGTCCAGAGGAGGGCTGGGCAGCACAGGACGTACGTTTCTACAGGAAAATTTGGGACTGGGAGTGGGTTGAGGTCACCCTGTGATCATTGTAAAGGCTGGTAAGAGCCAAGGTGTGGCTGGCTGGCTGCAGCACCCACAGACATAACTGGGAGTGCCTTACATGCTGGAGTCTGTTCCTGAGCTATCCAGGTTGGAGGCTACAGCAGGAGAATCCCAAGCTGGAGTTGTTAGAAGCAGGCAATGTCAGGGCATGACAGAGAAAAGACAAGAGTAAGAGGGTGTTTCAAGGGAGACTGCAGCAACACCAAGCCTAGAGACTGTGCTTGACCAGACTGGAGGAAGGCAGCACCAGGGAGGCACCAGTAAACCATACTGTACTAGAGGAGGGTGGATTGTTAAAAGACATACGCCAAAAGATCCAGACTCGATGAAACATAAAACATGATGGCAGTAGTAATCAAGCCCTAGACAGCAGGAGAGACCATTCAGAGCTGCACTGCAGAGATAAGGATACTTCTGTCAGTTCACAGTTTGTTTTACAAGACAAGGCTGATAACAGAAAACGGAGGGGCTGAAGCCTCCAGGCACATGAAACCTGCAAGCTAAGAATTTAGCTCAGGTATGGAAGAGCTGGAAAGAGGAGTTTAACCTCTAGTAGATATTGCTATGGCAGATAAAGGAGATGCTGTGAAAATAAAACTGTTTTGGTACCTGTTTGGAGAAAGGGGGAGAGAGATAAGTGAGCCGCTGTGCAAAGAAATTCCCCAAGCTCAATGCACCTTAAAAAATGGCCTGTTTTGATATTCACTGTAACCCCAGGAAGAATGAAATGGTGGAAAGATACAATTTCTTTACTCAGAATCAAACAGCTGGAGAGGGTATAGCTCAGCAGAGCACCAACTTAAAAGTGCTAGCAGCCAGTTGCAATTTTAGAAATATTAAAGATAGGAGACTGGATAGTGCATGGGATGTGAGATTTGCAAAACCAAGAGTGGTCGCTGAGGGAAGCTGACTTCACTCTGGAGAAAAGCAGGTCTACAGAGCTGTCCAAAGAGAGGACTAGAAGTCTGGAAGGGAAGTCAGCAGAAACTGTCCATGCAATACATAAGAAGGAGAAATCAAAACCATATACAACATCAGTAGATGGCAACAGTGTGGACACATGCAATTACTGTAGGAGAAAACATAAGACAGAAAGAGAAGTGCCTGGCTTATGGAGAAAAATGCCATATCTGTGACAAATTTAATTATTTTGCAGCCAAGTGTTTGTCCAGAAGGAAGAAAAAAAATCCAAGGGACACACAGTAACCAAAGAGAGCACCAGTGTGTATGAGGACATTATGTGGGTGACTGAATAGTGGTAAACACAGCGCAAGAAGACCCTAGGAAGCACCAGAAACTGTTATATGCAGCCATGTTACTTGGGAAGAAAGTGATACGATTTCAATTAGATTGTGGCGCAAGTTATAACATTATTCTGATCGGTCCAGTGAACCCAGACATACAGTTGGAAGAGACTAACCTGCTGTTAACAATGTAGAAGCTTACCGCTTTAAAGCCTAGGGGGGAAATGTAAAATGAAATTAAGAAATCCAAGGAATCCAAGGAATAAACAAAATACAGACTGGACTTTGTGGTCCTAGATGATGAGACAGCAGTCCCACTTCTGGACAGCAAGATTGCTCAAGTCATGAACAGGACAGAAGTACAGTTCCAGAACGTAATGGAAGTGGATAGCAGGGTGACTGAAGACACATTGGATGAAATTACCTGGAATCAGGAGATGATACATATGGAGTATAGAGATGTGCTTCAGAGAGACAGATGGCTAGACTGTATTTATAAAATAGAGATTGACACTGGTGTGAAGCCAGTTAAATTGCCAAAAAGTACCCATTGCATTACTGCAGCCACTGAAAGACAAACCGCAGAGCTGACAGCATCGTGGAATGATGCTGCATATTGAGAAGATCACAGACTGGATAAGCAGCCTTGAGGTGGTAAGAAAGTCATCCAGAAAATTGAGAATATGTATAGACTCAAAGCCCTTCAACAAAGCTTTGAAATGGAACCATTTCCCTCTGCCTACAATTGAGGACATATTACCAGGTCCGTCTAAAGCAAGACTCATTACAATGTGCTATGTAAAAAATAGATTCTGGCGCATCGAACTGGATGAAGAATCCAGTTACCTGACAACCTTTGCAACTCCACTTGGGAGATACCAATGGTTAAGGATGCCAGTGGGAATCAGTCTGGCACCAGAACAGATTACCCCAAGTGCTGGAGGGCCTGATGGGAATCCGGTCAATAGCAAACAAGGTGCTGATATTGGGAGAGAGGGACGATCCAGAGCAAGCACAACAAAATCACGACTACAAATCACTACACATTTTGCAAAGAAGAGAACGTTAAATTGAACTTGGAGAAGTTCCCATTGAGATTAACCAAGGTGCCATAGAGGCTATTCCAGGGTACAGTCCTCATAAATGAGTACCTGTGTCATCCCTGCCCTGTAACCTGGGGTGCCCTTTACAATTCTTTGTTTTCAGCACCTGGCCAGCCAATTACCTAGTATCGCCACATCTACAAAAGCTATTGAGCAGCACGTCATCCACCTACAGGGGTGAAGATCTATTCCACAAGGCCTGGGCTTCATTTTGATAAGTTGCAAGACGGTAGGATCTGTATTAGTGGTGCAATGGGCTAGCGCTGCCCATTTTGAACTGCACCGCCTTTTGAAAGCCCTTTGCAGCCAATGTGGACAATTCATTCATGATTTGGTCACCTGTCCTGAAAGCGCACGAGCGTGTGGAGAAGCTTCTTACAGTATCTTGCAACAGAGATAATCACTCCCATTGCTGCTCAGCTCAGATCCACTCCCTGGAGGAGGGTGATTGTAGCCTTAAGACAGGGCAAAATTACAGATGGTCATAAAAAGGTTTGGAGTTCTTTTTTATGTATAGCAGAGCTTTTCCCTAATGATAGCAGTGATTCAGACAGAAGTTCCCACATGCATTCTTCTCATGTGTATGATTATGAGGCATAAAGGAAAAATGCTTTCTATACACAAAGTGGCAAAGATCAAGATAAAGATTTAGCCAGCTGTAGATTTTTGTTTAATTGCTGCTATTTACAACATCCCTCTGCAAAGTCTGAAGAGATAAGCCTACAATAAACATGGCTGTGTTTACACATAGGCTTGAATATGCATAATTAATACACGGTCCCTCCCCCCCACCCCCACCCCCCCGGCAGGCATTGCTAAGACAGTGAAGTTTGATGATTCACACTCTTCCTGGGAGAAGAGACAAGCTGGAATACACCCTCCATCCTGAACTTATCAATGGCCATTCAGGCAACGGCAATGAACGCAGTTGGAGAATGAGCAAAGGCATCTTTCTTTGTAATGCAAAAAGTGAAAATCAAGCAGGACCGCTGACAAACATGTATTTCCATGTTTGTCTTGATTCGGGGTGAAAACAAATGGCGAAATATCAGAATTTCCCAATTTTCAACCCGCTGTATTAATCCCATTTCTTTCTCTCAACCAAAACCATGGGCCAAATTCTGCCCTTAATGTCCTTGCAACCCCTTTGACTTCACTGGGGATGCAGGGATGAAACTGAAAACAAAGTTTGGTCCCCCGTTTAAAGAATCCCTTCCTACATTCTTGGCAATGCCCCAAGTTGTTAAAAGTGAAATTCCTTTTTTAAAAAAATATATTTTCCCCATCGACATTGTATATTTGTGTTTATTGTGTGTTTACCTCCATGCACTTCGTTCAGCTTGTGCAGTGAAACTAGGCCATGCTGTTTCCAATTATGTTCATGTCTGGCATTGCACAGTAACACAGGGATTGCCAGGCTGCATCAGACCCAAGGTCCAGCTGGTCCAGTGTCTGTGTCTGACAGTGGCCAGCACCAGCTGCTTCAGAAGAAGCAGCTCTGTAGCAGACAGTTATGGGGTACCCTGCCCACTGGGAAAGTTTCCTCCTAACTCTCAATAGTTGCAGGTTGGTGTCATAGATGCTGGAACTGGGGGTGCTGCTGCACCCCCGGCTTGAAGTGGGTTCCAGTATACACAGGGTTTACTCTTTGGTTCAACGGCTGTCAGCACCCCCACCATTCCAGCACCCCTGGTTGGCTTATGCCCTGAAGAATGAAAGTTTATATCCCTTCTAAAACTCTTGTTTACTTTTTAAAGTGTTTACTGTTATTACTCTGGATTTTCTTGTTCTCCATAAAAATGTATCTACCTCTTAATCCTTCCTGCTAAACTCTTGGCCTCAGTGCGATCTTGTGGCGGTGAATTCCGCAGTCTAATTATGTGCGGTATGACAAAGCATTTAATTGTGTTGAAAGTCCCCCCGTTCTTGTCATATAAGAAAGGCTGAATAGGCATTCCCAATCTACCTTTTCTACCCGATTCATTATTTTATATGTTTTTATGTTATCACCTTTTATTCATCTCCTTTCTAAGGCCGTGTCTACACTAGAAAGTTGTATTGTTTTAACTATGCTGGAATAGTTAAAGCAGTACAAACCCCTCATGTGGATGCAGTTATACTGGTATACAAGTGCTTTAAAGCACCATACAGAATAAGCTATACTGACATAAGCTCTTTTATATTGGTGTAACTGCATAAGTCTTTCAGTGGTATGACTCTGTAAAAAAAAAAACACCCTAACCAAAATAGTAACAGCAAAACTTTTAAGTGAGGACCAAGCTTAAGGCAAGTCCCAAGTCTTTTTGTTCTCTCTTCATATGACAATTTTCCCACGACCCTAATACTTCTTATCACCCATCTCTGAACACTTTCTGTTTCTGCTATCGCTGTGTTTGTACAGTTTAGGCTGTAAACAGGGGAACATTTTAGTCCAAAAACTATTTTATAGAAATATGAATTGTGGAAATATATTTTAGGTTTTGCTAAACCATTATTTTTAGAGAAATCTCCTATTTATGCTTGAACAGATAGTGAGCCATCAATAGTATTTGTAATAAACAGCTTGCTACCTTTTACTTGTGAAAGGAAGGTTTATATGTGTATATGTATACCCTTTGAAAGTTTATAAGAAGATACCCCACATACAGAAGCCTTGTCTTTGGAGACCATATAGAAGCAAATATCTAGAGGTAAAGAAATGTACAAAAACAGCTATCAGCAATTAATATTATCACTGATGAGCAGACTTCTTAACAAAGCCCTGCAGTGTCTACAACTTAGAGGAGTTACTAATGAACCTTATCTTTCTGTCTGATAATGATAAGGATCCAAAGGAGGAGGTGGAGGGGAATTTGACCACCCACAGAAAGAATACCATTATCAAAGTGCAACTTACGCCCCGAAGCTAGCTTACTTGCAGGAGTGGCAGTTCTTCTTTCCTCTGCTGCGCTCAGGTAAAGAGAGGGGAAGGAGGAGGAGGAGGAGGAGGAGAATATATCAGCTGACATTTCAAGCAAGCAAATAAGCACATTTGTGCTGCTAAGCCTCTTCAGGATGTCAGGTTGTATAATGCTTCCACTCTAACATGTAATCCAAATGTCACTTGTATCTTTAGTAGCACCTGGACCTCCAGGAGACTGAGGTGCTCATGCTTTTTTCCTTTCCTTTCTTTTCTTTTTTTAAAGAAAGAGTAAGTCACATCAAAGCAGGAGCTCACCTGGAAATTCTTCTTTAAGGTTCTAGAGACAGGTCATGCACAATAGAATTGAAAGAATGCTAGCTGGGTGCTTTACTGAAGGCAGACTGAGGAGGGGCTTAGGCAGTGGAGGAAGTGAGTCATCAGCCTTGTCAGTTTCTATTTAACCAAAACAGAGGAATGGCAGAAAAAGCTACTTAATTCCCACTCAAGGTGCCATCGGTTTCATCCGCCTCTTAGAACATCAAGTAAGCTAAATCGAGTGAAAAAGCTAACACATCCTTGCGTAGCAAAAGGCCAGAACTCAACCATCCATGACTTGCTCTTGCATAACAAGAGACATCAGTGTTAAGAACTTGCTAGGTGCTTCTGTCGGGGGGGGGGGGGGGCGGGAGCAGCATGAACATTGCAGTTTCTTGGAGAGCCTGTAAGATTCAGAAGGCCAGTAAACCTATTAGTACCTGCCTAGGAATCCACTAATATTTTACCCCATCTCTTGTGGGGAACTGACACTGTTATGAAGCATTAAAGTCAAAGCTGTGATAACTTTATCTATAACAACATGCTACAATGGAAAAGTCTGATGGTAAAACTTTGCATGGTCCTCAAAGCACTGGCTATATGAGTATTGTGGCAGCTTGCTTCTCCTATACAAATTACTAATGGCCAAGGTTCTCTTTCTGTGTGGTCTCTAGCTAGCTCACACCTTATAGGCCCATGTTTTGAGCCCCATGTCACCACAAGAAATGGTGTGGGAAAAGAACAATCCCAAAGAAAAGCAATGAGATCAATATTATATACCAACCCAAGCAAATAGTCATTTCAGTGAAGAAGAAAAGAGCTGCTGCAAACATGGAAGCTAAGGAAAATAAATTAGGACTCATGCATGAAAGCATCTAGGGATACGTTTTCAACTGGGTACATGGGAATTAAACTATATGACTCCCGTTAAGACCAGCATAGCTGAATCCAGTGTATTCTGCCCAAAGCATCATCGTACTACTGCTGCTCACCTGATTTTAGCTAAACCAGCATCCTGAGAATGGTAGGAAATTTGAAAGCACCTCAGCAGTGGAGAAGGGGGAAAGTAATTCCTCAGGCCTTCAGCCAAGTCTGAAAAAGGATTTTCTTCTAAACAGCCAGGACAGCCCAAAGGTATGTCGAAACAGGCATGAAGTGACCTACCTGAGGTCACACAGGAACAGAAACCAGACTAGAACCCAGGTTTCCTTATTCCTAGCCCAGTGCTGTGTCTATTAGATCATGCCATCTTCAATCTTGTGTGAAATATGGAGCCTAAGGCCAGAAGGGACCATTATGATCATCCTGTCTGATCTCCTTTATAACACAGGCCCTAGAAATTCCTAGAGCAGATCTTTTAGAAGAACATCCATGTAATGATGTAATGACAAACGGGAGGGCATCTTAGCAAACAACACATCAGCAGAGCTCACTGAAATAATCCTTGTGAATATTGTCCATTATAAATGGAGCCCCTTTTGTTGATTAATGAATTCTTCATGAACCCATCCTTATTCAAGTAATCGTATTTGTTATTTGAAGATCAGAAATCATCTACTTAGCCTCTTACTGAAGCATATTTTCAGTATTAGAGTGGGTCAAATATGCCAACTTGTGGGAAATTTTATTTTTTTTAAATGATATTTTTCAGCATTTCCCAAGATGTTTTACCCATTCCCCCCATCTCCCTATTTTGATCAGACTTTTTGGGTTGTGGCGAAAATTTCAACCAAAATGAAAATTTTCCATGCAAATGCTCATTAAAAACAAACAAAACACCCCACTTTGTTTTAAAAATTTCAGTGAAAGTTTTTTGATTAACTTCACACACTGAGAGGTCGGAGAGTTTCCCACCGAGGCATCTATTAATCAGTTTAGGCTAAAGAGAAATTGAGAATACTGTGTCCATTTTATTGTGGCAAGTTTTACCCTTAGACAAAGGACACCAATGTATCAAAAGCATTATTCAGAAGTACCCAGTGAAAAGATATACTAATCAGTGCAGAAAAAGGATGCACAGGAAATAAGAATAGCGACAAAGAATTCTGTAGAAGAAATACCTAGTCCAGAGGAAGATTATATCCTGCTGCTAACATTTTTGAAAACTTTAATGAATGGGCGGTCAGTTAGGGGGGGAAACAAACTTAATTTGTTATGTCTGTTAGATCCTTTATAGCCCTCCACAAACCCAGCAATTGTGAGTATATTGCAGGTCAAAAGAAAATACATTTTTCACTGGTCTACTTTCAAGTTAATCTAATCCCAAAGGAAAATGCACTTGTTGCGTTTCTGTAATTCTTCACCCTTAAGAAACATCAGTGAAAATGGAATGAAACTCTGCTTCATCTCTCTAATTAACATGTCATGACCAAACCAGAAAAAGGAATAGAGAGGATGGGAGTCGAAATACCCAACCTGGCCAGGTAATTGCCAACAATCAAGAAACCTGCACCCAGTAATTGAAAAACTGTAGGCTGAAGGCTTTCGACCTGAAGAAATTACCTAAACACAGCTGCCAGGGGCTTGATCAAGAATGAGCTCATCAGCATTCTACAGCACTGGACAAGGATGTAGGAGAACAATTGCATTCCCATGCGGAAACATGGGACTGAAGGAAGATGAAAGGAAATGATGAGATAAGGAAAAGACTTAATTGTACTGTGCAAATGAAAGCAGGGCTAGGGGGCCCTTTTGTTGCCCACAGGGATACCCATCTGGAAAATCCACCCCTCAATATGGAACCCATGCTAACACAGAGTGACTCTAAAGGACATGTAATAGGCGCATGGTTCTTAACCAGTAGAGGTTCACACTTTTAGACCCAGAGGCCCAGACAAGCTGAGAAGAGCCATTATTACAAGTGATAGCACATACAGGAATTTTAATTGCTGTGGTCCTCTGATGCTCAGCAGAGGCTTCCAAGCCAGGGTGTATGTATAACCCATGCTATCACAGAGTGTGTATTTGTCTCTCTTTAGTGCCTTGAGTATTTAAGGGAATAATGGATCCGTTGTTGCCTTCGAGCTATTGGACCTGCTCTACCTTGTCACAAGAGACAAACATGACAGATGATGTTCAGGGCCAGGACTCAGTAGTAATAATAATAATAATAATAATAATAATAATTAATAATAGCACTAACAAGAAAAGAAGCAGGGAATTGTTAGAGGGATGCGTAAGGGATATGCCAAGGGAATTAGCTTGTTAAAGAAATGAATGAGGCTGTTTGGCTGATCCGAGTGGATCGTACAATTTTTCCAAACAACTCAATTCAGTCTTTCAGACTGGGAACAATATTCTGATCAGGTGTAAATCTGGAGTCATTCTGTTGAAATACGGGAGTTATTCTGAATTGACACCATTTTAAATGAGATCAGAACCTGAACCTTAGTTTATATATTCTCCTGTTTAGATAACTTCCTCTTTCCATTGTACCAAAAATCTGTGACCAGCTCAGGGAATATGATGGAGCACACAACTAGCCAGAGATTGAGACTATCACTTTTACAGCAGTTGCGTAAATGCCAAGGTTAAGCCAAAAGCTGAATCTGCCCACAGTAGCACCATCAGTTTGCACTACAATTCAGATACTTGGCTGAGCTATGCAGACAATCGTGCTGGGAAATAACATGCTCCTTTAGACTTAGGGCATGTCTATACTTACCAGGGATCGACGCTGTGGTGATCGATGCACGGTGTGTGTGTGGGGGGGAGAGTCAATTTAGCGGGTCTAGTGAAGACCCGCTAAATCAACTGCAAATTGCTCCAGTCGACTCTGGTACTCCACTGGAACAAGAAGTGTAAGGTAAGTCAACAGGAGAGCATCTCCTGTTGACCCAGTGCAGTGTAGACACTGCAGTAAGTCAGCCTAAGCTATGTTGACTCCAGCTACGTGAATAACATAGCTGGAGTTGCGTAACTTAGGTCGACTTACCCCCCGTAGTGTAGACAAGGCCTTAGATTTAATTTTTGTTGTGTGTCTATCACTCAGAAACTGGAAGGAGATGTTGTTGTTCTGTATTTTACATGTGCAGATTGTACATACTGTTTCATCTACATATTGTTACTGCCTGGTGCAGGGGCAGATGGGAAGCTCGTCACTATGTAGCTGCTTCACAGAGACTTTATTTTTGTTCTTTCTTTGTTGTTTTCCTTAGTCAGTGGAGCCAGGTTTTCCAGTATCCTGCCAGTTGTGTAGTTAATTACACTGCAAATCTTCTTCCCTTTTTCCCAATTAGCTGGGCTGAAGTCGCCGGATCAATCTTTTGCAGGCTTGCAGGTCCAACCCTTATTCCATATCCATTCTGGCATCCCATATGCTGTCTACCCACCATTTTCATGGCCACCCTTTTCTTCTCTACCTGCGAATTCTAGTCTCACATGCCTTCCAAACAGGATTCCCTTCATCCATCCGTCATACATGCCCATACCATCTCAGCATCCCCTCTTGTGGTTTCTCTCTAGCACCACAAACCTTGCTCTCACTCCTGGTGACATCATTCCACATGTGGTCCAGTCATGTCACCTCCTCACTGCCATCAAACATCTAATTTCCGTGGCTTCAAGTTTTTGAAAGTGCTTCTCTGTGGTTGCCAATATCTCTGACCCATAAAAAGAACTGGTCTTACCATGGGTTTGTAGAGTTGTCCTTTAAGTGGGCCAGTTTATCATAAACTACTGCATTTATCTCGCCCCAGACTCTCCCCCCATGCTCAGCAGCCTTGCTCACCATTCTCCACCAGTTTCTCCATTTGCTGCTAGCCATTCTCCAAAATCTTTAAATGCAGAAAGCTGATTTAGGCACTGGCCCCCAATGTGGATATTCATCTGTCTCGGTTTCACATGAGAATCACCCACAACTTCAGTCTTTTCTTTATTCATTTTGAGGCCATAGTTTGTTAATTCCCTATCCCAGGCCTCAATCGCTTGGACCAAATCTTGCTCACAACTGGCCATCAGCGCAATACTTCGTAGATCATTTTATACGGCCTTCCATTTGGGTTTGTTTACTTTCTTAAACACACCGTTGCAAAGCACTCGGCGTGAGTAAGTGTCTGTGGTGGGGCAACATTAGATGGTTCCACACATGGCATTTGATCACTAAGGGCTCGACTCTGCAAGGTACTCTGGGGCACCCTAGCCCACATCGAGCATAGCACTTAAGCATTTGCTTGACATTAAGCATGTGAATGTGCATAAAGTTAAGCACGTGCTTAAACACTTTGCAGGATTGGGGTCAGAGTGCCCCAGACCTTGCAGAATCAAGTGAGATCACTTCCACTGAGAGCACGGGGGGGGGAAAAAAACATTTCTCACCCTATGAAGCTGTTGGTCTTCAGACATGTCTAGTCTCTTGCCCAAATCAACAACATTGCCGAATACATATTGTGTTTTTGTAGCTGTTTCAATGCATTAAATATTTCTAAATAAAGATGGTGATCTTTGCTGGAACAAAAGGCAATAATGAATCAAAGGCAACAACACTTTCTCTAGATGTTATTGTTGCAAGTAAAAAGCAATTTCACATACAATTTGCAATAGGTGCTCTGCATGTCTCAAAGCTATTTCACTGACTCATTACCTACAGGTTTCCTTTAAAGTTAAACAACGCAGAACTAATACTGGTGACTCAGAAACACTGAATTAGTTACTTTAAGTACTGCAAAGGTATTTTCCCTCTGGATTTTCCAGCACTGAGAGAATGTTTTGACTGCTTCTTTGTCTGGCAACGTTAACCTGCAGGAATAGCATAACAATTAATGATTGTTTGCTTTGATGTGCAAAGATTTGTCACTCGCATCTTGTTATTAACAGTGTGGTAATATTTTTAAGCAATTATACAATAATATGCACCTAAGGCCCAGTTGATCAAAGAAATTGAGTATGTGCTTAAATCCATGTCTTTGTACAGCGCCTAGCACAAACGGGTCTTGGTCCATGACTGGGCTCCTAAGTACTACAGTAATACAAATAAATCATCATCAGCATAATATTTAAGCACATGATTAACTTTAAGCACCCATTCAAATGCTTTGATGAATCTGGCCATAAAGCAGTGGGACTGTATTTCACTGCTTATGTTTGTTTGAATGGCTTAGAAATACTCCCTGGAACCATATCCTGGGGCTGATACCTTTAATATTTACATGCCCAATGCGTCAGTTGCCACACATTTCCCCCACTCCTGAAAGCCTTTCTGCAGAACACTGATGTCAGAGCTGGGCAAAATGAGTATTTTCCTGCGAAAACATTCCTGCTTCCATTCAAAATGGAATCTGGGAAAAATAAATAAATCAAAGGATCATTTAACCAGCAGGGAGAATTTGTATAATGCACTGTATAATGCATGACTCCTTTATTCTACCCAACCTTTCAGTGTAAGTTATTGTTATGTGTCATTAAGTTTTCTGCATTGTTTTCACACCCCTAAAAATAACCTGTTCATTTGATTGTGAAGCTCTTGGCACACCTTTGGAGAATGATAATAATAACGTTCCCATAGCTAAATGGAAAGTCAATAGCATGATCTAGAGGGGAGATAGTGGGCACTAGCCAGGGACACTGGAGATCTAGGTTCTATTCCCATCCTTACGCCTGGCCTGCTGGCTGACCTTAGGTAAGTCACTTCACTGCCTCGTGCTGCAGTTTCCCCATCTGTAATATACTGACCTCCCTTGTAAAGCACTCTGATGGGAAGTGCTGTATAAGAGCTAGTGTCATAAATATAAAGGGAAGGCTAAGCACCTTCAAATCCCTCCTGGCCAGAGGAAAAAACCCTTTCACCTGTAAAGGGTTAAGAAGCTAAAGATAACCTCGCTGGCACCTGACCAAAATGACCAATGAGGAGACAAGATACTTTCAAAGCTGGGGGAGGGGGAAACAAAGGGTTCTCTCTGTCTGTGTGTTGGCTTTTGCCAGGACCAGAGCAGGAATGCAGGTCAGAACTCCTGTAAAGAGTTAGTAAGCAATCTAGTTAGATATGCGTTAGATTCTGTTTTGTTTAAATGGCTGATAAAATAAGTTGTGCTGAATGGAATGTATATTCCTGTTTTTGTGTCTTTTTGTAACTTAAGGTTTTGCCTAGAGGGATTCTCTATGTTTTGAATCTGATTACCCTGTAAGGTATTTACCATCCCGATTTTACAGAGGTGATTCCTTTACTTTTTTTTCAATTAAACTTCTTCTTTTAAGAACCTGATTGCTTTTTAATTGTTCTTAAGATCCAAGGGTTTGGGTCTGTGTTCACCTATGCAAATTGGTGAGGATTTTTATCAAGCCTTCCCCAGGAATGGGGGTGTAGGGTTTGGGGAGGATTTCGGGGGGGAAAGACGTTTCCAAGCGGGCTCTTTCCCTGCTATATATTTGTTAGACACTTGGTGGTGGCAGCAATAAAGTCCAAGGGCAAAAGGTAAAATAGTTTGTACCTTGGGGAATTTTTAACCTAAGCTGGTAAAAACAAGCTTAGGGGGTTTTCATGCAGGTCCCCACATCTGTACCCTAGAGTTCAAAGTGGGGAGGGAACCTTGACAGCTAGGTATAATTATTTACAGAGGACGCAATGTGCAATTTACGGAGGAGTGCAAAGTCCTAGGAAAATCCCCTCCAGATGCCTGACCTGGCCTTTGGAAAAGGCACGGAAGAAACTCCTTCTTTAGAAATCAGTTAACTGTGCCTAAAGTTAATCAGTTTGTCCAAAAAAATGCAAGTTCTGTCCTTACAATGACGAGTAAAGTCATCTTCATCATTGCAATGGGCAAAGCGATACAAAAATCATATTCATTTCCAGCAGATTTCCACATTCGTTTCACTATTCAGACAGGACATGCTCATCGCATCATGTGAATACGAACTAGTACAAACTAATAATAGTGCGGCATTTGTGTAACAGTTTTTCAGACAGAAGCATTGAATCCGTACATAAAAAACTACTTACCTGCCTCACTCCTCTTCCACACTAACCGTTTCCTCCAATGTCATAGTAACCGTCACAAATGCAGTGCGGGGAAATGCCCTGGTCTCTTTAATTTCCAGCTCTAGAGACGAATGAAAGGGACTTCAGTTTAATATGGCCCTTAAAGAACAAGTTGACTGGCAGAGTGCAGTATCTTACCAAGGAATGCACTGCAAGATCGGCACTGACTGTCAAAAAACATACACGAGCATCTCCTACCACCAGATTCATGAATGGCCACTTCTTACACTGTGGGAATTCTTATTTTATTTCCGATTCACGCGAGCTATATTTTCACTGCAAACAAAGGCATATTCTTACATTGACTTAACTACCTTGGGACAGCTCTCTTGGTGTAAAATCCTACTGGAGACAGGGCACTGTCATTTTTACCTTGATGTAGATAGCTGAGTTCAGGCCCAGGTGATCGGGTGTAGGATTGATGTAGGCTTGCTGCAGCCATGTCAAAAGTACTGGCACAGGGAGGACAAAGCCCCATAACTCCTTTATTTGCCTTGCCTGTATTAAGATAAACGCAAAATATAAGAGAAAGCCACCCAGCCATTACCCCCCAAGCCAGCCACACATGATTATCATCAGCTATCATTCATACAAACACATGAATTCGCATATATTCATCCTCATAAAGTTTACCCAACTGAACATGCTTTCCCAGTAAGCCCACGGGATCTCAGCATATTTCAGTGTAAAGTACTGGCATCTGCTGCAGACAGATGAAACCTACAACCTCGTTTTGTTTTAGCCGGAGCTCTTTGAGGCTTTGGCAAGACCAGCTGGCCTACGAATATAAAGGGAATTGGATGGGATCTTGTGGGACTGATGTAAAATCGTTTGCAATTAATCCTTCTATAGGCGTCTTCAGTGATGCCTTCTCCAGCCTTACAGGCTTGTTCTAATCCAAATGGAGAGTATATCTCATGCCACAGATTGAATGTTGTCTGTGACACCTGTAATCATTCCCTGCAGGTTCCCTGCTAAGATCAAAAGAGTTCCCTGGTGTCAGTAAGATGGGTGGTATCGCTCTCTCTTGCCAAAATCAGCTGCGGAGCATTCCAGTCTCTGTGGAGAAAGGACGCTTTGGGGATAGTCTGACTACAAATAAGGAGAGTTCATCTCACGTGTCAAAATATGCAGAGAGAGAAAGGTGCTAATGTGGTTTGGGGGCAGATTAATTTAATCTGAATCTCCACTGCTGGAGAGACAGGCTGATAGAGAAGAAGCCTGATGGAAGTGTGGTTAGGATAGCTACAGGTTTGCATTGCACTAACTTCTGCCCCTGCCTCTGCTGTATTTATAGAGCCCTGCAAATCTGTGGATAGCCGCTTGATATCCGTGGACCATGTTTGCAGAGCGGATACATTTTATATCCATGCATATTTACTCTCCTGCCCACCTTGCTGCCACAGAATAGAGATATATACAGTGACTGTTCTCGCTCCCAGACTTTCATCCAACTGGGCTGTTCAGGCCTTTGGTAATTCCCCACAGTTGATAACTATCCCTGGTTACTTTTAAGCAAATGCTGGCTGAAGGATAGGGAGGGGTTCTTTAGATGCCAGAAACCGAAGGAAGGAAGGAATCTGTCAGACATTGAAAGGAAATGTGCTCTTTCTAAAGGAAGATCTTGCTGGAAGTGCTGCTGGTTCACTGGCTGCAACAAGCGACAACATTTAAACCCATTCTAGCTAGATAGTCATAGCATTTTTAATAAATATAGCAGCTTGCTATGGTGTCCTGGGCAAGTGTAAAATGTTATGGGACTCATCTGAAGTGTGGGCAACTAAAGACTTGATTTATCTCTATAGATAATTAATGTCCCCCCTTAAATTTTAGTTTAGTTTTCCGTAAGTAATCTCAAAGAGGCGCTTTCTACCTTTGGTACACATATGGCGCCCATCCCCATAGCATCTCCCAATCCCCCTAGGAGGTGGGGCAGTGCTGTTATCCCCATTGTACAGACGGGAAACTGAGACTTGTTCAGTGTCACACAGGAAGTTTGTGATAGAGAAAGGAACTTTCATTGGCGCCGGTGGGTGCTCGCGCCCCCCCGCCTCCAGCCCTGCCCCCGGCCCCACCCCGACTCCATCCTCTCCCTGCCCCTATTGGACCCCTCCCCAAATCTGCACCCCGGCCCCGCCTCTTCCCCCAGCGGGCCACGTTCCTCCTCCTCCCCACTCCCTCCCAGCGCTTGCCATGCGAAACAGCTGTTTCGCGGCACAAGCGCTGGGAGGGAGTGGGGAGAAGCAGGACGCAGCGGCATGCTCAGGGAAGGAGGCGGAGGTGAGCTGGGGCGGGTTGGGGAACTGCTGGTGGGTACAGAGCACCCACCAATTTTTCCCTGTGGGTGCTCCAGCCCCAGAGCACCCATAGAGTCGGCGCCTGTGTACACAAGTGCCAGGCTAGAGCCCTAATCACAGGACAATCCTGCCTCTCAGAGGGCCCAGCTTTCCACTGCCTCCTGGCAGGAGGTGATGGTGCTTGGCCCATGTAGATATAGTTTCATATGGAGAGTAACTGGGAAAATACACATAGCCTCTGGAGGTTGGAATATTCCTTAGTAAAAGTCAAGGGGAGTATATTCACTGGTGGCAGGAATGGATCTGAGCCAGGTCAGCGTGTATTGACTTGGGTCAGTTGCAGCTTTGGAACAGAGCTCAGTATGGCTGGGACAGGTCTGGGCTTGAGGATTTTGAGTGTTTTATTAAGGTCCCTTTCTGCTTGGGAAAATGCTGTCCCTGTCCCTTTAATTAGATTTAGTTGTATGTGGTGTGTTTTTAAACTCATACTTCTGGAAATGGCTGTGGAGGAAGAACCTACAATCTTTATAAAAAGAAAAAAGAAAAGGAGTACTTGTGGCACCTTAGAGACTAACCAGTTTATTTGAGCATGAGCTTTCGTGAGCTACAGCTCACTTCATCGGATGCATAGCATATCGTGGAAACTGCAGAAGACATTATATACACACAGAGACCATGAAACAAAACTTCCTCCCACCCCACTGTCCTGCTGGTAACAGCTTATCTAAAGTGATCATCAAGGAGGGCCATTTCCAGCACAAATCCAGGTTTTCTCACCCTTCCCCCCCCCCACAGACACACATACAAACTCACTCTCCTGCTGGTAATAGCCCATCCCTCTTTGAAACCTCTCTTTATAATGCGCATGATAATCAAGGTGGGTCATTTCCAGCACTAATCCAGGTTTTCTCACCACCTTGATTATCATGCGCATTATAAAGAGAGGTTTCAAAGAGGGATGGGCTATTACCAGCAGGAGAGTGAGTTTGTATGTGTGTCTGTGGGGGGGGGGGGAAGGGTGAGAAAACCTGGATTTGTGCTGGAAATGGCCCTCCTTGATGATCACTTTAGATAAGCTGTTACCAGCAGGACAGTGGGGTGGGAGGAAGTTTTGTTTCATGGTCTCTGTGTGTATATAATGTCTTCTGCAGTTTCCACGATATGCTATGCATCCGATGAAGTGAGCTGTAGCTCACGAAAGCTCATGCTCAAATAAACTGGTTAGTCTCTAAGGTGCCACAAGTACTCCTTTTCTTTTTTCTTTTTACGAATACAGACTAACACGGCTGTTACTCTGAATACAATCTTTATGGGTCTGATCTGAAGCCAGTTAAAGTCAATGGAAGTCTTTCCTTTGACTTCAACAGATTTAGGATTGGGCCCTCGATTCACAGACTTTAAGGCCAGAATGGGGCCATCATGAGAATCTAATCTCATGCCCTGAACAACACAGGCCACAGAATTTCTGTCAGTGATTCCTGCACCAAGAGTATGGCTGGAATGGTGACTTTGTTGGCTTGGCCCTTCTGTCTGGCTTTGAGCTGCTGGTAGCTTCCTGGACTGACCTATATCCTGTAATGTGGGAACTACAGGTGGGCATAAGTAAACTCAGGTTATTCTGATAGTAGAGGATGTGTTTAGGTACTATAGTAATGGGTGTTGTAGGGAAAAGTTTGGTAGATAGAATCTATCTGATCCAGGGAACTGAGTACGCCCACAAGAAAAAACATGGTGTGATTTTTGAGAGCTTTCTTTTTATTTTAATGATTATTGCTGCTGTTGTCACTGTAGGTGGAATTTTTAAAAGCTCTCAGGGTCAGCCTAACTTTGCTCCCAGTGGGAGTTTTACCACTTTCTTCCGGAGGCTCAGAGTAATTCCCACCCATAATGCCTAGAGGCCCTGATTGGCACTCAGGACCCCATTGTGCTAGGTGCTGTACAAATAAGTAAAACAAAGGCAGTCCTTTCCACAGAGAGACCCTACACTAGGATTATGACAAAAGACATCAGGAGGCTAGACAGACAAATGGAGGCAGAGTGGGGTGAACAGGTAGTAGTAAAGTCAGATAGGTTTCCATAAATGATTAGTCTCCGTGGTCACAACTGGCCACCAGCCTAAACAACACACGCAGTAGGGACCAGTATATTTGCCCCCTATGCTGCATGTGTGTTCATCAGTACAACACTCCTTGCCCCAGAGATGTATTGGAGCAACTTGTTTGCCCCAACCAAAGTCATGAGCAAACACACTAGGTCACCTTCATTAGTGAAAACAAAAAACATGCTATTTTGCCATAGGTGATTCTTACAGGGGTTTATACACAATTTACAGCATCTTCTGTTGGCTTGTAATTGCTTGGGGACTTTAGAGGTGTGTTTTAGTGTTGGGAAAGCCCATGTATATGGAACCAAGAGGCTCCATTTTCTCTGGCAGGGTGACTACAGTGAGAGTTTGAAGATATAATGCTGTCCATAGAAAAGACACACCCTCCTTGCACCATTGCATGAATATGGGCCCCTCCTCTGCTGGTATAAATCTGCATAGGTCCACTGGCTTTGATGCAGCTTCACCTGTTTACACCAGCTGAGGATCTTGGCCCACGTGCTGTATGGAATGTATTGCCATTTTGCACAAGCACTGCAAAACCTCTTTCTTCTGCTAGAATTACGCACTTAAGATAACATGTGATGTCCTAGGACCTGACTAATTTGGCATCAGCGGCTTCTGCGTCAGTGACTCTCCCGCCAGGACCTTCACATTAGCAATTGCATTCCTTCCTACAGAGAGCCGATCGGGTCTGCTAGCGCAGATGGCTAAAATCCCAGACAATAGCTGGGTAGAACCATTACCGACAACAGCACAACTCCACACCGGGCATGGGCCAGGGATGCTGCTAGCTCCAGATGGTTGCTGACAATAACACAAAACCTCTCCTTTCACAATGTCCTCAAAGAGAGAGAAGATACTGTACTGGAAGAGGAAAGCAATCATCGCAAAATGCCATCAGTTATAGACAAGCTGCCCTGATTACATGGGCTGTGTTGACACCGTGACAAACCTTGCCTGTCCCCTAGTGACAAGACTCGTTGTTGGCTATTGAAGCAGCCGTGGCACTCTTACCCCAGTTCTTTCGTCGGTTTTTGGCTCGCGAAATTACATTGAATAATATGCTTATTCAGGTTTTTATATCCAGGCACCTATTTTATTACCTTTTCTGATGCTCACAGAGCCAGATCGGCTTGCAGCAGAACAAAGCTAATTACACCTTTCATTACCTAAATATAGCATAATGACAGAGGGTCATTCAAGTGCGGCATTGAGCTGAGAAACTTCATGGCAGGCCAAGACAATGACCGAGGATATTCAGCTCCATCCAAATTGCTGCGGCTGCTTCTGTTGCCACTACGGCAAGAGTGATGCGGGGGTCAGTGGACAGGTCACGGCAAAAATGACTGTACGGTGGCGAAATCGCGAGGTGGCAACTCTGTTCTTTTACACTCGTCTGTGTTTTGTTTTCCTGTCTATGTTGTAATAAACAAATTTGCATGCATTTAATTATAGGGCCTGGGAATAACACAACCTACTTCGAGAGACTGAAGAACCTTAAACATTTAAAGGGCCATGTGGGGCGACAGAGCACCAGGTCCTTCAGAAGAATTTCGGAAGCTCCATGCATGTATCGGGGGAAGGGATAGCTCAGTGGTTTGAGCATTGGCCTGCTAAACCCGGGGTTGTGAGTTCAATCCTTGAGGGAGCCATTTAGGGATCTGGGGCAAACATTGGGGACTGGTCCTGCTTTGAGCAGAGGGTTGGACTAGATGACCTCCCTTCCAACCCTGAAATTCTATGATTCTATGTTGCAGCCTGTGTTTAAGCATAGTTATTGCTCGCCGAGTTTTTGTATAAGTCCACAATCAGCATAGACGCCGACTTCCCCTCTAGCTGGGGGGTGCTTGACCCTCTCCCCACTCTGCCCCAGGCCCAGCCTCCCCACTCTACCCCTTCCCCCAAGTCCCTGTCCCCCTCCCGCCTCTTCCCCTGAGCGTGCCCCGCCCCTGCTCCTCCCTCACAGACCTTCCGACATGCCACGAAACAGCTGTTCGTGGCGGGCGGGAGGTGCTGAGAGGAAGGGGGAGGAGTTGGTCGGGGGGGCCATCAGCAGGTGAGAGGCACTGCAGGGCGGGGGGAGCTTGGCTGCCGGTGGGTACTGCTGAGCAGCACCCACTAACTTTTCTCTGTGGGTGCTCCAGAGCTATGTACTTTTGCCATTGGGATTCTGTGTTGCCAAGTAATTTTTGAACTTTCACCCTTTAGTGGTTAGCTGGTCAGTGGACACCAGGTGCAGTTGAAAAACAACAAAATGTACACAAAGGAGGCAGTATCACCTAGTGGCGAGAGCAATGATCTGGGACTCGGGAGACCTGGGTTCTCTTCCTGGGTGACCAAGGCACTTGACGTTTCTGTCCCTCATTGGCCCCATCCATAAAATGGGGGCAATGATACTGTCCGCCTTTGTGAGCTGTGGATGAAAAAGTGCTGTACCAGCACTAGGCATTTATTAATAATACTTATTATTATTATGGTCAGGGACTGTCACACTTCACTCTGTGTTTGTGGAGCACCTAGCACAATGGAGTCCCAATTTCCAGCATGTTACTAGATTACAAATAAATAGTCATCACACTCAATAACATCAAGTAACTCAGCCAGTGAAAGAATCCATTTCAGCCTCTTCATTTTGGTTATGGCCTCTAGGTGCTACTGTAATATAATATAAGAACGGCCATACTGGGTCAGACCAAAGGTCCATCTAGCCCAGTATCCTGTCTTCCGACAGTGGCCAATGCCAGGTGCCCCAGAGCGAATGAACAGAACAGGTAATCATCAAGTGATCCATCCCCTGTCGCCCATTCCCAGCTGCTGGCAAACAGAGGCTAGGGACACTTCAGAGCATGGTTTTGCATCCCTGCCCATCCTGGCAAATCACCATTGATGGGCCTGCCCTCCAGGAACTTATCTTGTTCTTTTTTGAACCCTGTCATAGTCTACAGCGGTTATTTTACTAATAATCTAACAGCAATGGAATGTGATCATGTATAAACCCCATCATATGGGAAAGCTGGGTGGCAACTAAAAGTCCCACAAGCTGAACAGTAACCCCTGAATGTACTGAATTCATGCAGAAAGAAGAAATGGGCCAAAAAGCATGTCCTGCTTACTTACTGTCATTGTGTGAAATTCTGACCCCATTGAAATCAGTGGGCGTTTTGCAACTGACTTCAATGAGGCCAGGACTTCCTCTGTTGTCCTTGTATCTCCATTGCTTTCCCTTAAGGTCCATTGCTAACATGAAATATATTTTGCTTCTAATTTGCATTTTTAAAATGGCTCTTAACAGCAAGAAAAGACTTCACATTCTTCTAATATACTGTAAGGGTGAAAGCTAGGGCTTCAAAACTATTGTTTGATGGAAAACTGAGTTTCCGACTAAATGAAGCATTTCCCAGAAAGGGTCAGCGCTCCTTGAAAACTTTTAGATCAGAAAGAAACGGAAAGTCTGAATGGTAAACTTTTTCAGCTGAATTTTTTTCAGTTTTTGGCAAAAATGTTTTCAGGTTTGGAAGTTTTCCGCTGAAAATGTTTGGGGTTTGGCTGAGAATGTTCAGTGTTTTGGGGGGTGGGGGAGGGAGGTGAGTAAAAAGGAAATTTTCCATGGAAACCCGTCCCCATTTTCCACCCAGCGCTAGTGAAAGCCATTGTTGGGCTGTGATTTTATTGTGTCACTACAGCTCACTTGAAAAACCTCCGCCCCACAACCCATTAGTGGGAGGAAGAATTAGACCTTTGAAAATTTTCCAGCTACTAAGGAAGATGACCTATAGCTCACCCCTTTAATACATAGTGAACCTGGAGAGAATAGGGCCTAATGTGTATTTTATGTGCTTGGTAAGAATGACGTACTCCTGTTTCTGAGAATTGTGAAGGGATGTTGTAATTAAAATGGAATAAATTATTATTTGGGTTTACATTTTAGTTCTTTTTATAATTGCTATTGTTAACATCAAAGTCGCCCACCCCGTATATTGGCCTGACCCTGCATTCCTCAAACCAGTCACTCCCATACAGGCGTAGTGGAAGCTGCCTAACAGTAGAGGGGTCACTGGTACCCAAACCATAGCCTCACTCCCCGGCACCGTCCCTTCCCTCCCCAAACCCTTTCACCCGGCCTCCGCCCTCACGCCACCCCTTCCCCCATGCCCTGCCCCTTCCCCCTGAGCCCCTGCCCCTGTGCTGCCTCTTCCCCCCAAATCCCCTCCCTGTGCCACCCCCTTCTCCTGAGCCCCTCGCACCATCCCTTCCCCCCAAACCCCAGCCCCATGCTGCCTCATCCCCCCAAACCCCCTCCTCTTCCCCTCCTCACTAGTCCTTATGGCTGGTAAAAGTGGGGGTGCATGGGGCCCCCTGAGCCCATCGACATCAGTGGGGGGTTTTGTGCTGTACAGGAATGCTTGATTGAGCACTAGGCATCCAGTAGAATCAATGCCTCTGAGGATGTGGGCCTAAACTATTCTTGAATTGTCCTGTTTTCGTCTTTCCTCTCCTGTCTTCCTGGCTTTTTTTTATATACCACCTCCAGGCATGGAATTCCATTCTTATTGTCTCCAGGCAACCCCCACCGCCAAGAAGGATTTGGCCCAATGGATGAAATGCACCCCTTTGTTCTTAATACATTAACTAACTCCCATATGTTTGGGACCAGATCCAAAGGCCATTGACATCAATGGAAAGCCTTCTAGTGACTTCAGTGGGATTCAGATCAGGACCATAGGCTGCATAGACCAGAATAAAGGGAATATATTTGACAGAAGCGATGTTCAAAGACTTCCTGTGGGGTGGGAGGAACTCGAGATTTTTCAGCACAAAAGTTGCAAGCCCCAGCTGCCATAAAAGAACAGTGTCTCCTGCATTAGAATTGTATGGGCTGGTCTATATAAGGTGGGCATGGGAGGTGAAAAAAACCAGAATGCTCTTGAGAGCTATGACAGACGAGTTTCTTAGAGACTACCTATGTACTTATATGGTTCTATCTCTAGTAGCCGAACACTTCACATTCTTTAATATATTTAACTTCACAACACCCCGGTGAGCTCGGGAAGTGCCATTGCTCCGATTTAACTATAGCTCAGAGAGGCTAAGGACTAGAGTCACAAAGGGGATTTAGGCACTGCCATACCTGGTGTTTTTCCACCTGCAGACTTCACAGCTCCAAGTTAGTCGCCCAGGCTCCCTCTACAGTGCATGGGGAGAGTTAGGCACCTATGAAAGAGCTTTTCAGACCCCAGTCCAGTGAGTGGGAAGTCCCCTAAGCTAGCTGAAAGTGAAATGCTGAGGGAAGGGGTGGGGCTCAGGGCCCAGATCCACAAAGGTATTTAGGTGCCTAATTCCCATGGAGCTGGGTTTTAGATGCTTGACTGGCAGGATGGAGGAAGGTGCCTGTCTCCACTTGGCAGTCTCAGCCATGAACCCTCTCCTGGAGTTAGGCCCTATCTGGCAATAAACCTGGAGAGAAAAGGGGGACAAGAGAGAGAGAGAGAGAGCCCCTCCACACTAGCCCAGTGGTTAGGTCACTCACATGGGATGTGGGGGAATGTGTTTTCAGATCCTTGTAGTGCCTGATTTGGAGCAGGGCCTTGACCCCCAGGTCTCCCACCTCTCAAGAAAGGCCCCTAACCATGAGGCTATTGGGTACTCTGGGACATCTACACCCTCTGGACCTGCCTGCCCCGAGCTGTGTGAATTAGGCATACCCTGAACATGCCTGGTTTGAGCATCCCACCATGGCCTAGGCATGAGCCAGGGCTCCAAACAGCTTGTGAGTTGGTGTCAGGACTTAGGTGGTTTTGCATATGTCCACCAGCAGAAACTTAGATGCCCATAGCGTTAGGTGGTTTTGTGAATGTCAGCAGTGCCTGAATGTTGGATTTAGGTGCCTAACTCCCTTTGTGAATCTGGCCCTAAGTGACTTGGACAAGGTGATACAGGCCCCCCAGGGCGGAGCAAGGAATTGAATCCACGTTTCCAAGTTCAGTGACTAGTCCCCTAAGTGCTGGCTAGTCATTGCTCTCTGGAGAGGACACCAGGTCTGAATTTGGATCACTGACATTGTCCAGGTTCAGATCAGTGCCTCACAAAAGCTAGCTGAAGGCAGCTGGGTTCTGTCCAGACATACTGGGCCTGCCCATCTCTATTTTTTGTGTTACAATCACAACTTTTTACGCTTGCTCAGCCCCAAGCCAATGCCAAGGTAGACTCACTTATAGAACGAAAGGTAAATCCAAATGCATGATCTCCTCTGTACTTGATTGCACTTGGAAAATTATTATTTTTTCATTCACCTCTGTGCTTCCTGAGTTCAGCTAAGAACGGAGCTGATGCATGTAATCTCTATCTTGTCAACTTTTGAAACAGATTTAGAGGCCTCCTGGCATAAAATCCCAAACTGCTCAGGAACAACCAAAATATTAATCATCATGACTTAAGGCCATACATGCTACAATGTTATGATGAAATAATTGGGTCAAGATCTCCCTGCTATAACTCCATGAAATTCAGTGGAGAGACACCAGTGGAGTCTGGCCCAGTGTGTTAATGTATTGCACATGCCGGGATTCGCGGAGGGATGGATTATAGTCAGGGGTTGTGGATTTTCCCCCCTTCTGTTCAAGGGACAGGGTAGTTTAGGAGCTCCAGCAGAGCCAGGGCTTTATTATTTAAGGACCCGATTCAGGGTCCACGGAAGGCAATAAAAACACTCTCACTGGTTCCAGTATGCATTGGATAGAGAGGCCCTTTCCCGTCCCCATTTCAAACCATGACTTACTTTGTATTCACTGAGGTGGAAGGCACGCTAGGTCAGGGAATGCTGGTGGGTTTGGCAGGTTTTCACACTCACTTGCTGAGCCTTAAATCAGCAAGGGCAGTCCCAGCGGTTCTGCAAACACATACACTTTGTGTGTGTGTGTCTCTACAAAAACCTTCCACCTTCCTTTTTTCATTTCCCTTTCGCCTTTCCTCTTTATCTTTCGCGACTGTTGTAGCTACATCCTCTGGTGATGACAAGAATGACCCCGTGATGTGACCTCGCCTGCAGCTTTCCAACCCGGTACATTCACAACTGGAAGATGATTACATTAGCTGTAAATTTTGAGCTTGGTCCAGCCAATGCAGCGGGGATACAAACGCCCATCCTTTAAGTGCAGTAGGATTAGTGCCTTGGAGCATAAAGTAGGTTAAACCACTCAACACACACCAATGGCTGTACCTTTCTTTGCATATCTTTGTATTTGCCCTTTTAAGGCTACTTGGGGAATAGAGCTGTGCTATTTATGTGGAGGTGGTGAAGGGGGAGGAGAAGGCAGCATTCATGACAAGCGGGGCAGAACTGCATTAAATAAAGCCTACATCTTTCATTCTTAAGCTCAGCTCTAGGTCCTTGATGAAGACAGATTTTTCAATTAGACAGGCAATGTTTGTTCTAATATTTTATATATGAACCGTTCAGCTGACATCTTATCCAGATTTATGAAGGAAATTGAATACAAATGGGAGTTTTAATAGAAATTTATTATTCAAATTTATCACATATTTCCGCAAATAAAAATTATGATTGCCTCAGAGAACACATTTTAAAAAAAGAAGTTGATAAAGTTTCTTTCCACACTGTGAATAACAATATTGTAAGCTAAGAAAGATCTGTCATAATATAAATTATAACACACATGGAATACATTTCCCACTGAAGACAATATTTCTTTCTTATACAAATGTTGCACTCCTTCATTGAAGGGAAAGGAAGTTCAGGAAGGTTGGCAAAACAAAGTAGCCCATTTTTAACACTGTAGAGAACAAAGTGTATTTTGCTGCCAATTACCCTTAACTGAAAATGACTACAGCGTCTATGGGACATAGCCAAGGGTCATGGGCAGTACGTGAGCCCCCCCAGGCAAAAAAAAAATGCAAAGTGACATTCACACTTCAACTACTTAAGGAAAAAGATGAGGAGAATTATGAATAAAAGTGAGAGGAAAGCTGAACAGCCACAGATGGGGAAATTATTATAACTGATATTAGCTTAGCTTATAATGCTTTGTGGGGGTCACTTTTCCATGCTCCACCCCTGCCCTCCCCCCCCCCCACACAACAAAGTAAATAAATAAATATAGGTTTCAGAGTAGCAGCCGTGTTAGTCTGTGTTCGCAAAAAGAAAAGGAGGACTTGTGGCACCTTAGAGACTAACAAATTTATTTGCGCATCCGATGAAGTGAGCTGTAGCTCAAGAAAGCTTATGCTCAAATAAATTGGTTAGTCTCTAAGGTGCCACAAGTCCTCCTTTTCTTCTTATAAATAAATATGTATTCATTATTTACCATCATGCCCTCATTTATAGCTAGTTGGGAAATGGGATTTGCATGCCGTGGGAAATGTTAATATATTTCAACATTTGTTTTCATCCTGAATCAGGATGAAAAGTAGAGGTATCAAAACGTTTCATGAAATGAACTGTGCAGATGATACGTGTTTCATTTTTGATTTTTGGACATTGAAAAAAAAATGGCTTTCCAATTCAGTTTTTGGATTTGTTTTTGACTTTTCCACACTGGAAAATCCCACTGTCCCATACGTTGACTGTTTCCCATTATTTTGCCAGCTGAAAAATAGCAAAAGGCGTGAAACACGAGCAAAATACTTTATCACACTTCAGATTTTTTATACCTTCCCACATTTTCCACCAGAAAAAGGGAGTGAAAGCCTGGAAAATCCCCAAACCAAATTAGAAAACAGAAATGTTTCAGGTTTCAGAGTAGCAGCCATGTTAGTCTGTATTCGCAAAAAGAAAAGGAGGACTCGTGGCACCTTAGAGACTAACAAATTTATTTGAGCATAAGCTTTCATGAGCTACAGTTGCATCCGACGAAGTGAGCTGTAGCTCACGAAAGCTTATGCTCAAATAAATTTGCTAGTCTCTAAGGTGCCACAAGTACTCCTTTTCTTTTTGCGGATACAGACTAACACGGCTGCTACTCAGAAATGTTTCAGTTTCCAAAAATAGAAATAAAACACAAAAGGTTGCAACGTTTTGCATTGACATTAGTGATGTTTTCCCATTGAAAAAAAAAATGGTTGAAATCCACATGTTTCTGTGGACATTTTTAGCGATTCACAAAATCACAGGCTGAATGACGGGGTTAAGAGCTATGTGCTGTGCAAGGCTACGCATTTGAATGGCTTGAATGAAGCTCATTAGCACTGTAGGTCTGGCTCATTAACCCATAAATGTTCTTGTTTACTAGACACATTACTCTGGCCGTATCGCGCTCAATGTAAAAAGCCGTTCTATCCACTTGTATCAGTCAGACCAGTATTTTTATGCCTGGGATTGAACTAAGTCTGAACTGTGTAGGGAAACACATTGCACTGTAAATAAAGACTGTTTTACTGTCCAAAGAAATTTCACTTAGCGCAGCACATTAGTGTCTGCCTAAACCATCTAATTTTCCTTACTCCCTGTCCCAAACAAGCAGAGGGTAGACTAACTATGTCCAGAAACACTAATATACAGTTCTATATGATCCACATACACAGTTTGGGAGATGCTGAGGTTATTTTATATCCTGTGTGAACAACAGCTACCTGTGAAGATTGCTGAAGTTAAGAAAGTATTGCTGAGTTTGCAACGACGCATATCTCATAACTTCTGACTAGACCTGGTTGGGGGGGGGGGGAATGGTGATGTACTTTTCACGCACACTGTGTTCCGTTACAAACAAAAAGATGAAAAATGTTGTCAAAATTTTAAGCGTTGACATCTTTTCAACCGGCTTTCTAGCTGGTCAAAACATGGAATAAATTGTGGGTCAAAAAAGTTTGCCAAAATTTCAAATGTTGAACATTTTCAACCAACTCCAGTTTCGCAATAGTCTGTAATATTCTGAATGGAGAAGAATAAATAGAAATGTAAAAAAATCCAGACCTGAATATCCCTATCTCTTAGATGGAGTTTAAATGAGACATCAAGCGCCTGATCCAAAAGCTCTCTGTCAGTAACTGATCGGCCGAGATTCAGTGGATATATTGTAAAGGGATTGAGGTAGTTCTCCTCATTCACTGCACTCATTATGAACAAGTACAATCACTATGCAGCTAGATTAGCCACACACAGGCACATGCAGAGGTGAGCTGGAGCCGGTTCGCACTGGTTCGTGTGAACCGGTTGTTAAATTCTGAAGCCGGTTTAGAACCAGTTGTTAAAGGGGTGGGCAAACTCCAGCCCGCGGGCCACCTCTGGCCCGCGGGACCGTCCCCCGTCCGGCCCACCTGAGCTCCCAGCTGGGGAGGCTCCCCTCGCCGAGAATCCCGTTTTAATTTTGCTCCGGGTCTTCGGCGGCAATTTGGCAGCGAGCCCTTCACTTGATCCGGGTCTTTGGTGGCACTTCGGCGGCACGTCCTTCACTCGCTCCAGGTCTTCAGCGGCACTGAAGGACCCGCCGCCAAAGTGCCGCAGAAGACACGGAGCGGCTGAAGGACCCGCCGGGAACTGGTTCTGAAGATTTTGGCAGCTGTTCACTGGCCGCATGTGCTGTATACCTACCTTCTGTACAAACAAAGTACTTAGGAAAAAGCCATCCCAATGATAATAAGAAAGAGGAAGAGAAGTAACTGCCAGACACAGCACTAGAATATGCAGCTGTTGGACTCATAGCAGGTGCTCATCATGCTAAATGTCTGAACCTAATGCCACCCAAAAAATACAGCTAATAACGATAGCAGGTATTCATTAATGGATCTCAGAGTGCTTGGTAATTGCTAGTAGATTTGGTCAGAAAATGGCTTTTCCATCCAGCAAAAATTTCAAAATTTCACAAGAAAAAATTCATCCCAAATCTGGACCATGAGCCAAAATTTTGAAATTTTTCATGAAATAAAATTCTGGAAAAAAAAAATGTTTGGGAGTTAGTTAAGTGTTATGATCCTCTTTTGATAGATTAAGCGATTTGCCCAAGCCAGGGCCTTAAACACAAGATCAAAGTGCTGTGTTCCTCTTCTATCCGTCCGCGGAACAAGCACGTGGTTTCCCAAGGCTGATAACTCAGCCCAGTGTGGCTGGATTTTTCATAGGGACACTGAAAGACATCTCTGGCCTCAGGAATATCTCTTTGCCAAGTAAGAGATGTTTTTGTGGGTGAGGTATTGTACTGGGACTCAGGAGATCTGGTTTTAGTTCTTAACCATGCCACAAACTTCCTTGAGCAAGTCACGTAGGCCCAAATCCTCAAAAGTATTTAGGTGCCTTACTCTCATTTGGAGCCTAAATATCTTTGAGAATCTGGACCTTAATCTCTCTGTGTCTCAGTTTCCCCATCTTTAAGATGCCAATAACAACACTTCCTTTGACTTGTCTACTTAGCCTGCAAGCTCTTAAAGGGAAGGACTAGAACAATGAGGCCCTAATCTTGATTGTGGTGTCTAGGTGCTACTATAAAGCTAATAAATAATATCTTTACTCAAAATTGCTTGATGGCTCCAGTTGGTTGTTTTGTTTTAATTATTAGTACTTTAAAAGGTTGCAAAATGTAATGTATAGCAACAGACTTTTTTTCACGCTCAGCATTTTTGAAACTAGCTCATCACTTATTTTCTCAACGTTCTCCCCCAAAATTCACTCCAGGCACAGAGCAAGCATGGAAAATTTCAGTGTGAAGGGGAGCTGAAAAGATCAGGGTTATCATGGAAAGTTTTGGTTAACCTTAATATTGCTGTCACTACAGCTTTAGCTCTAACACTGGTGGATGGGTTTTGGTGTCTTGGGAGGAGGGTGTTTGCAATCATAAGGAGCACATATGTATCTAGGATGACTTGTGATCACCCAAAATCTGTTATCAGAATACATACATGCAAAGGGCCATAGTTAAGGTCAGTGGAATAGCTTCATGGTGCAACTGTGCAGTTGCACCAGGGCCCACGAGATCATGGGGGCCCAACCAGCCAGACCAGCACTCTAGCCCTTCATGTGGTGCACAGGGTTGCAACACCGCTCACTCAAATTTGGTTCCACGGGGCCAAATTTGAGCATGTGGCTTTGCAACAAGGTGCAAGGGAGATCACAGCCCCACTCAGGTTTGGAGGGGTAGCCGGGCCAAACCTGAGTGGGGCTGAGACCCCATGTGCTAGGTTGCAATGCCAATCGTCACTCAAATTTTGCCCATGCCATTTGAGTGCAGGGTGGGTCCAAGTAGCTGCATGACCAGGATTGGGAGGAGCCGCTCTTGCCCAGGACAGGAGAGAAGCACAGAGCTGGGAGGGAGGGATGACAGTGAGTGGCCAGGAAGGTCCTGGGGGTGGTGGGTGAGGGGGACAGTTATTGTTGGGCTAAGGGGTGAGTGAGGAGTTTTGGGGGACTGTGGGGTGAGTGGTGATAGTGAATGGGGTATGTTGGGGGCAGTGGGTAAGTTGTGGGGGGCCATCTCATTGGGGATAAGCAAAATTTTAGATTTTGGAATCAAGATCAGGGCCCCAATCTGTTCTTGCACCAGAGTCCACACTAGGCCATTGGTTAAGGTGGTGCATTCAACCTTACCCTTTGCATTTCTTGTATGTTTAATACTTCTCTGTGCTCCTTTGACATTGCTTTAACACAGTGGTTTTGCATTTACTTACCTGAGGGGGAAAAAGTGGAACACCCTCCACCCCCCCAAAAAGAAAAGAAAAACAAGTTCCCAACTCTCTGAGTTGCAGGCATTAGTTAGCACAGGTCAAAGAGTGCTGATCAATATCATTTAAAAAAACGGGGCATTTGTAGATTTAACAGATACCAGTTGCCTACATGAATGTCTCTTAGCTTTGAAGGCTAATTATAAACGTTCTTACCTGTGTGTGTATGAGTAGACAGTTTCAGGATTTGTTGATCTGAAATATACACTGCTATTTTGATTTTAGTCCTCAACGAGATCTACAAAAGAAGCCAAGTTTGAAGAAAATTGTTTGAGTAGTTTTAAACACAAGAATATTTAAATTTAGGAAAGCAGTTTTGACAAGGGGACTTTTAGGTAACAGTGCAAACATACACAGTGCATCGCTCTTTAAGTGTGCCAGGGCAGCAAATTTCCTACAGAGGGTGTGCAGTAGGTAATGCTAAACAGCCATAACCGTGAGAATTGAAAATCAATTTTTCTCAACCGAAGCAGAGCATTTGGTCTGCAGTGAGGTCAAAAAAAGCATCAAGTTCAAGTTTCCAACTTTCACTATTTTTGCAGTAGCCGTCTCTAAAAAAGTGTGGCTAGACATTTTATGAAAGAGAAAAGTTTATCTGCAAGAGGCTTAGCAATCTCAATGACCACTGAAGTCAGTATTGAAATCCACTGAAGTCCCAGTGAAGCCTGTTGGCTTGATTAGGTCCATAATTTCCGCCAATGAGGACCCAGTCCTGTAGTTTTTACATGTTCAAAACACCCAAAGGAAGTCAATACTGGGAGTTTAGCATGCATTAAAGCAGCACTGACCTTTAACATTTTCTCTACAAACACTCCATCAGGATCACTAAAATGTAACACTGCATTCTATAAATTACATGGGTCAGATTCTGAGCTGGGTTACACCCGTGTAAACCCAGAGTAACTTCAGTAAGCTCAAAGGAGTTACTCCAAGGTTACCCTAAGTTGGCGTATCTGAGATCAAAAACAAGCCTTCTGTGTTTTCTTTTTGTGTTGCTCTCCAGCGGACCCGATGGATGCTTTTTGTTTCAAAGGAATAGCTAGCAGGTAAAACTGGGCATGTCTGGACATTTCCCCAGATGTCTTAGGCAACTAAATAGACAAGGCTTACAAAACCCTAGCACTTGTAAAGGTACGTACTTTATTTCTTACATAAACAACCATTTTTGCGAAAGTTGTATAGAGCCTGAATCAATTTCCAATGAAATGACAGATTTTTTTTCAGTTGACTTCAATGGGAGATGGGCTGACCCCATAACGAACATATGATTATTCATCCTTGTTTGTATGGAGCAGGATTTTTCAAAGGACCATTAACTGATTCTAGTGCTTTCCAGCCTTTGTTTGGATTAAGGCAATGACAATACCCCGGAACTGTTTTGTAACAATGTATTGCGTGGTTAGATGAATTGTCATGTTTTTATTATTTTCCACCCTTCACATCTCTCTTTGTTCTCTGTGTCTCTTCCATCTATTTTTCAGACTGCATCGTATTGTCAAAAGGGACATTTTCGCAGGATAATGAGTCACATGCCGTGAGTAAGTATATTTGCTTTCGGAAGGCTGCATCGACATCCCACATGTGGAGTAGTCCATCCTCTAATAACAGGATTCTAAATTCTCAAATTTCTCTCTCCCAGTTCAGGTTTGTGTGACACATTTCGGGGGAGTCCTCCAATCACTCACCTCATTCCTGTTTCCCCAAGCTTCCTATTTTAGGGTGAAAGCAAGCATTTTCAGCCCTCTAAAAGACGTATTACTGTTGTGGAGTTTCATTGATCATTCCTAATTGCTGAAGTCCTGACAAGTGGTCCAAAACAGGTTTGGGACTGGGATTGGAGAGCTACCCTGAAATCCTAAAACATAAAAGGCAAGATCCTGGTGCCACTGAAAACAATAAGAGTTTTGCCATTGACTTCAATGGAGCTAGGATTTAATTCAATATAGTTCACCACTCCCTGGCAGGTCTGTACCTAAAGCCAAATTCTCATTTTAGCTATACCATGTAAAATCTGGAGTGACTCTGCTGACTGAAGGAATTGCTCTGCATTGATACTTGTGAGACTGATGGGCAAATCCTGCTTTACTTGCAGCCCCTGGCCATTGAGCCAACATGGTTCCAATGCACATATAGAAGGTGGATTTGAAGGCCACGCACACAGCATATACTCCTTGCAGAATGGCCAGCCTCTTGGAGACACCACTTCCATTGACTTTAATGGGAGCCCAGCACTCACCTGCAAAATATATACTTGGCCCTTAGAATGAGTTAACTCTTTCAACACGCATGTTTTAGCTACTTTTTCTAGAGATGGGGCTTTGAGCCAGAAAATTCAGATCCAGCTCTGGCGTTTGCACACACCAATATGTGAAAGTGTCCAGACTTGGGTTTTGGTCCAGACTGTTATATAGAAATAATGACTAACTGCATGATTTATGTTTGTGTCTGGATTCCAGATGTTTCTCAAAAGTTCAGTGATCAGGTCGAGGGGTGCAGTTCAAGCCCACCACTAGATTTTCTTTCGTGATCATAATCAGATCATTAGAAATTATTCAGCTACAAATGTCTTTGTTACATCGACCAACAAACTGGAACCAAGCTAAACCAACAAAAGCAGGAAAATTCACTCTGAGTTTCTGGGATGACAGCCAGTTCTCAGCCACATGTTGTAACTTTGTTATTTATGTCCTTATTTATTTATTGTTTGTATTACATTAGCACCTAGAGGCCCCAATCTTGCGTTGTACAGGGCGTTGTAAATCTGCTTAGAGACAGTCCCTGCCCTGAAGACTTTATGAGAAACAACACAGACAAAGGAAACATTATTCTTCCCATTTTACAGAGGGGGAACTGAGACACAGAGAGATCATTTAATTATGCAAGATCACACAAGGAGTCTACGGCAGGGCTGGGAACTAAACCCCGATCTCCTGAGTCCCGGATGAATGCCTTATCTACAACAGAAGCAGCAATAATAACCTAACTCTTTCTCGGGCTGTTCATGCACAGTTCTCAAAGCACTTTACAAAAGGGGCATGGCTATTGCTGTCCGACAGATGGAGAACCTGAGGCATGGAGCTGGTGAAATTGTGGCACTGGTCATCTGTCAAGCATCCTCCTACAGGACAGTCGCAGAGCTAGGACTAGATTAATAGGGCTCATGAGTCTCAACCCAGTACCCTAGCCACCATGTCACACAGAACCATCCCTCAGTTTTCCCATCCTCCTCCCACCACCTGCCCACCTGCTCCCACCACCACAGCAGAGGAGTTAAAGAGAAGACAGAGCACCAATCTGGCTTCTGAGCTTTTAGTCTGTGTTTCCCTGCTTTGGTGGGTTTAAATGTGAATCTTAATGTTATGGACAAATCGTTTTTGTCTGAATTTACTTTATTTCAGCCCAACTTAACATAAGAATAGATAGACACTGACTATTGTGGATTCCATTTTGGAATCAAATTCCTTATTCTCACGTAACTTCCCTGTGATTTCATTTTTTCCTCCAAGGCTTTCTGTCTCTTTCATTCTGCACTCCTAAGGTATGAACTCGGTTTCCCCTAACTATGAAACACAACACTAAATTGGGAAGCTTCTTTAAAGCCTCATAGGGGAAGTGCACCAACATCTGGTTGACATTTAATCGAGTAATGTCAGGCCGCAGCATTTCCAACTCAGGCTGACAGTTCTTTGGGTCGAACACCAAAACATGCTTATTGAAAAAATATAGGGGGAGAGGTAGATCAGAGATCAAATATTAAATTAAAAAAATATTTGCAAAAAAAGGGAACACTACGAAAACCATGTGCCTTCTTGATTTTAATCAGCATATCATGGAAAGAAGGCAGTTGTTACTGCTGGTAAGAACGCTGGGTTCTGCGTTCTATGGCACACTGTTGTAAAGTGGGGAGCGTTCCATTATTATCTAGTTGTATCCAGGCTCATAGTTGCTTGTCAGATCAGACCCTAGGATATAACATATACTGGAAGATCCCCAAATCATGTCTGCTGTAAATATTACAGCGTGCTGCTGTCCCATACACAATAAGGTCTGCAGTAGGCAGTAGGCCCCGATTAAGCAAAGCATTTAGAGGGGGATTTTAGGTACCTAAATCCCATTGTCTTTCAAAGGAGTTAGGACCTGTCTGTACATTTGGAAATCTGCTCCTTAGCCTTAAGGCCTGATGCAAAACCCCACTGAAATCAATGAGCTTTCTGCTAACTTCAGTCGGGTCAGGCCCTTAAAATGTTCTTTTCAGATCTAAAGATGTTACCAATTCTAGTCATATTCCCCATTTTAGGGACAGGAAATATCTCTGAAACCCAAAATATCCCTAAAACTCTCTGGTGTTCCGATGAAAAACAGAAGATAGATTTTTTTTTACCTGTTCGTTTTTATTTTTATTAAACAGAAAAAAATCGAGAGCAATGCAAATTTTCTTTACTTTTTTTTTCTTGAAGAAAAAGGTCAAGTTTCATTGAAAAAATTAAAGCAATTTAGAACCAAAAATGTCTCACACCTTTTTTAATTCTATTGTCTATTTATTTCATATCCTCTCCTCTCTGCTCTTAACTAAAGACACCCAGTCTTCACACTCTCTCATTATATGGAGCTCTTCCTGTCCTCCTAAGAGGTTTTACCAACCGTTGTAGACCCATGTCTACTTCTCATTATGAAACGATTCCCAGAAATGAACATTATTCCAAGTCAGGATATACCACTGGATTTATATAATAATATATTCAGGATTGTTTTCTATCCTGGTCTTTATACAGTCTCACGTTTCCTTTGCTTTTGTTAGCTGTTGAGGCACGTGGGGCGAATTTTTCATTGAGCTGTCCAAATTAAAGCCTGGCTTGTTTTCCAAAGTCATTACAGCTAACTCAGAACCACCATTGTGTATGAATAACTCAACTTAGTCTTTCCAGTGTGCATTATCAACACTTCTTGACAACAAATTTCATCTGCTGTTAAGTTGCCCATTCACCTAACTTGCTTAGGTCCTTCTAAGGTTCCTCACTGTCTTCTCTCGTCTTGACTATCCTAAATAATTTTGTATTGTATATGAAGTTTACCTCTGCCCTGTTCACCCCCTTAATGAAGTCATTGATAAATAGGCTAAATAACACCAGTCCTAGTACAGAACCTTGGTCTATCCTGCAACTAACCCATCTCCATGATGCAAATGGACCGTGCTCTGAATTTTAAAATAGGGAGGATGTATTCTGCATGTAACATTCACATATAGAGCCTGATCTGGCTTTTACTGCAGTCAGTGGCCAACCTCCCATTGACTTCAATGGAACTGAATCAAGCATACATTCTCTAATTGGTTCATGATTCACATAGGACTCAGGGTACTGTGTTTACACTGCAGAATGCACTGGGTTAACACAAAGGTCATTAGAACTTGTCCCCAAGAGGCCAAGACCTGTTTAAATATACATTAAGGGATGTCATGTTTGAGGGAAGTGTAGTTAAACTTAACAAATCTGATAGGAGGCAAGTCACCATGGCTTGAAAGGGATGTCTCAGCTATGCTGAGCCTTTGTTGATTGTTGGCCAATCAATATATGGAGTTGTTTGTTCTGTAGCAGAGGAGGGGAGTGGGAATAAAACCAGTTCATTTCGGGAAACTCAGCTTGTAATAACCACATACTGAAACATTCACATGACTGGGAGGCAAAAGTCTATGACTGTGTGCCCAGTGGAAAACAAGTGCTGTTTGCAGTGGGAGCAAAACCCAACTGGGGGCCGGAGGCAGAAATAGGAGTACACGCCATACACCCCAGAATACTAGACAGCGTTATGGGGTGTTTTTTTTTTTAACGAATTGCCATCATCCTTCCTCTCCACGAGTCTGTTGTAAATTACAGTGGGATATGCTGCTGGGGCTTATGCAGTGGTGCGCTGTTTTTCACTGTTATCAGAGGCCGGGTAGTTTAAGGGGGAGACATCTCATGAAAAAAGCAACTCTCAGGCAAGCCATCAATAGCTCATCTTTTGCCTTTCTAGGGTGCACAGCCACATCCACAGAAAACCATAGTCCAAACTACAGAAATAGATCAATGCTCAGAACTATGGGGCAGAGGCGTTACGGTAATATGAATGAATAATAATAATGACTATTTATTATTATTCCTGCCTCTCCTGCAGAGATGGTGGGATCTCTGTACATGCAACTGGTGCAAGATGGCTCTACGAGCAGGGATGGGTGTGGTGGGGATCAGAATTTCAAGGCCTATGAAGAGGTAGAACAATCTCTGTGTGGAATTGATCACTGATCCACAGGGGCTTCCATGCCTGGCAGAGTATAAAGAGAAGAAAGGAGCTAAGGGAAAGAGGATGTGGGGCTGGAAAGTGAGGCTACCAGAGGTCTCCACCCTTCCACCCACCGCCAACAGGAGGTATTGTTTAATGGGATCAGAGGCTGCTCCAGGTTAAAGCAGGTCGAAACATTTTTGTCCGAAAAATGTTTGACCAAAAAATGGCTTTTCAGCCAAATCAAACATTTTTCATGGAAATTTTTCGGTACAAAGTTTCAGGTCTCATTTAAAATGTTTGTTTTTCAGTTCACTTTTTCAGTACCAAATGTTGTGTTTTGAAAACTTTTTTAAAACAAAAAAACGTTTTTGTTGTTGTTGTTGGAAACTGTTTGAAACGATTCAAATTTTGTTTTGGTTTCAAGAATTTATTTTTTTTTTTAAATTCCAATGCAAAGCACTTGGCTTTTCCCACCAGCTGTAATCCAACCACTGGGTTGGAACCCCCTCTATGTAGCACCTCTACAACAAGTCCAAGGCTTGGGGGGTGGGTATTTCTCTCCTTGAGCCCCAAACTCTACGCATCTACTCACCCATAAAACAGAGAGGTCCAAGTTGCAAAGCTTGAATCTGAATCCAGACCTTCTGGGCATGTTTAGAAGGGGAATTGGGTTCTGAACAAACTCTAATTAAAACTAACACCTGTTATATGGAAATGCTCACAGATGACTGTCCAGGAGCGTGGAGCTACAAATAAATGGGAACTTTCTGGGTGCTCAGCATGTGTGAAAATCTGGCTACTTATATAAAGGAAAGATTTTAGGGTTTAGAATAAAGGCACAAAAAAGAATTTGGCACCCAATTCCTACTGAAAGTCAACTGAAGCTGGGAATCTACCAGCCCTTTGTACCGTTGCAGATTTCTTCCTATGTGCTTGAATATGCGTTCAGGAGCTTAACTGTTGACACACATTTCTGAAAATCTTGGCCTGGCCCACTGATCATAATGAAATCAAAGCACGTACTGTAACAGTGCCAATGGATATAGCTGGAGAAGGGGCTAGCAAGCCATCACAACAAATCCAGTATATCAGCAATCACTATATTCAGCTCTAAGAAGGAAGTTTTCACATACATCACCCTCATGTGTCCCACACAAAGCTACTCTATATTCCTGTAAATTATCGACCCCAGAAATACAAACACAGACAATAGTTGTTGTAGACAATGTAACGCCCTTGTTAAGAAAAGAATCACATGTTATATCCAGCTTTGTCCTCTATTATTTTTAATTCCTTAATTCACACTGGGGCTTTCTTGCATTACAAATGCCAGTGACATACATCTGAGTTGTACAGGGCCCAGAGATCCGAGGATGTCCAAAAAGGAAGGAAAAGAAGGTGCTCGCTTACATAAACCATTCATATTTCGGAAGCTTCCCCCCATCCTCTATCCTCCCACCAGAACACTGGTCTTGTCAATGGCTCTTTATACAAATACTTGTTTAAATTACTGTAGAAAAGTGACAGGTTTCAGAGTAGCAGCCGTGTTAGTCTGTATCCGCAAAAAGAAAAGGAGGACTTGTGGCACCTTAGAGACTAACCAATTCATTTGAGCATAAGCTTTCGTGAGCTACAGCTCACTTCAAGTCAATAGGAACATACTTAGGACTTGAGTCTGCTTGTAACTCAGGCATCGCATCACTGAAGTCAATGGACCGAATCCACAGAGGGTACAAATCAGCAAAGGCAGTTTACACCAGCTGAGGAACTGGTCCATGAGAGTGAGCCCAGTGATAGTGTGGTTTAGGTGAAATCAGAATAAGGCCATTATGGCTAAATTCTGTTCTGAGATTCAGGGCTGCATCTCTCACTGAGCTCTCCGGAAGTGACAAAGAATCCGCCTCAGTGTTTAGTTGTGAAAAATGCACATCCCTGCACAGAAGCTGCTGTTTAGTGAGAAAGCTCCCCACATGGTTTCTCTCAATGGATTTTCAAATTGCCCCCCCCCATTCAACTATCCGGCTCACGCTGTTTGAAAATACCCCCAACGCACTGTATCACTGTGGACTGTGCAGGATGCATCCAGGGATGAAGCTTGTGTCTAGTGGAATGTATTTAATCATTTTCCCAAAGATATAGCTGCGATAGGAATGGTAACAGGATGTTTATAACAGAGATAAGGCCAGGATGAAATCCTAGCCCACTCTGGGAGCTAATAAAAGCAAAGTTTTGGAATTAAGCATCACTTTCTCCTCGCTGCACATGAATGAGGAAATGGGGTCGAAAGGGCAAGCTGCAACATTGTAGGCACTTTATCTAAAACATAAACATTACTAGAGTGCATTCAGGCCAAATTAACTCTCTCAGATCTGTGATGGTAGCATTCCTGTCCTACTTAAGCATGCCAGCTTTACTACTCCTCTGACTGAAGGCTGAACTCCAAGTTGGGGTTGACACTTGCAAACAGGCTCTTATCTGGGAGAGCCTGGAGAACCCTCTTGCAATTAAACATCCATTGAAAAACTTCTTTGGGGGAAAAAAATCATCCCAAACGCAAGGAGAGAAATATGATCTCTTCCATTTGACATATGCACCAAAAAGTAACATATGATCTCTTCCATTTGACATATGCACCACTGAAAAGTAAAGCTTTCTTTGCAAAGGCAGTGGAAATATTAGTGTTTGCTCTGCTACTGTTCACTGCAGAAAAACTTGGATCAGAGAGTCTTGCGGTAAAATCCAGGCCCCACTGAAATCCCTGGAAAAACTCCCATTGACTTCACCAGGGAAAAGTTTTCACCCTTGGTATTTTAAGCCTTACAAAGTACAGTACTAAAAGCCAGATTCATATAGGTATTTAGGTGCCTAACTCCCACTGAAATCAATCCGTATTAGGGGCCTAAATACCTTTTAAAATCTGGCCCTAACAGCCTCCTGTGAGCAGGACTGGACCTTTAAGTCATAAAAAGGGGCTGCTTTGTTGAAGCTGCCACACAGCTCTGCTAAACAAAATTAAAGTGACGCCTATATGGGAAGTTTCAAAAAAGGCATCTTATTATTTCTCTCTCAGTCCCAACCGAGACCAGGGCCCCATTGGGCTGGAGGCTGCACACACATGTTGAGAGCGACCGTCCGGACCTGGAAGAAGTTGCAATCTAAATACACCATGCAAGGCAGACAAAAGAATCACTATTTACTACTGGAGAGCACAGGCCCAGAGAGATGAAGGGCTAGATTGTAGCATGAAAAATCTGCCCTGAGAAAGGGGTGGCACCTAACTGCACTTCCCTAAGAGCAGACAGGGAAGAAATTGTGACTTGGAGAGGCTCAGTTACTGCCTTGCTCTGGGGAGGGTGGGGGCCAGTAAGTTACCTCACACCTTAACATGGGGCAACTTGCCTCCTGCAAGAGTCACCAGTGCTTTAGCCACACGGCCATCCTTGCTCCTAGACCCTTCCTGGGAACCCCTTGAATGTGCACCTCTCTTGTTATTTGTACACAGAGTCATCTGAAGCCTTATAGTCCATCCTTATCTATGGCAAGGGGCAGCGTAAATACCTATCGGCTCTTCTGGAAACAGTTCGTCCTTTTGAGTTCTCGGCGTTCTCAGTGTTTGACAGTGACGTTCTCGGAACAGGTTTTACGCAGCCGTGAATAAAAAAACAAGCAGCCCCTCTGTAAAGTGATGTCCGTCTTCGACCTCAGAACCTCGCGGCTCACAGGGCTCACCAGTTGGAGCATTGAAGTGTCATTGTATTGGCAGGAAGGTAGGGGTGGTGGTAATCGCCTTGAAATCTGAACTCTCCAGGACCAAAGCTGTAAATTAAAGGGGAGTGTTGACTCCAGCAAGAGCTGCCAAAGAGTATCTCTGCCAGCTTCCTCTTTTCCTCATTTTGTTTCTCACTGACCCAGCCTGGAAATGCTTCCAATTGGATCCAGGCCCTGAGAAGAAGGGAGGAGCTAGAAGTCCATGATTTGCTAGAAAATATAAGGCGTCTAGGAAAAATGAGACCCCGGCAAATAACATGGAGCTTGGGTGGGGGGCAGATATTCAGCTAGTGCACAGTGGCACAGCTTCACTGCAAGGACTGGGCTCATATAGAATCGCTCCAGTCCATCCCTTTCCTCTGGCTGTTCCACGCTCAGAAGCCAATTCAGGTAGGTCAATTATACCAGCCTTTTATTTTTCAATACGCACATCAAGTTCCTCGGTACAAAACCATAGAGCAGTATTACAAAGCTTCTTAAAACTAGTCATATAACAAAGCTGTTAGTATTCACCAGAGATTGCAAACAGCGTGTTAATCCCCTACAGTCACAGGGATCCTATTAGGTAAGACCTGTTTTCTTTCCAATCGGTTCCCTTTCAGTTTTCTTTTCAAACCACAGTCAAAACGCTCTCATATTTTGTTTGAGATTTAAAACAGCTAGGGCTTCTTTGAGTTCATATAAAGGGCTCGTTGTGTGTTGGAATGTATAGCGGTGAAATGACTGGGGGCCAGATCGCCCCTTCCTAGGCTAGAACCCCTGACAGGAGGCTTTTCCACTACATCCTTCCGCCAAAGGAGAGAGGTGGCATTGACTTCACCATCCTTGGAAAGAGCTGTCGGGCTGCCCTGTGTATCCAAGGGATCCGTAGCAGGCCAGAGCAAGCTACACCAAGGTGCTTCTACACTGGCTGTGTCCCCAGGACTTCTATTGCTTTAACAGTGGCAGTCTCATGGACCCCATGACTGCCCGGTTTCCCACTGATGCAGGAGCCATGGAGAAGTTGCTCCTGCCTGGGAGACATCTGCTAGGCTGGGATGGGGACAGTGTGTGTTCCACTGGGCCCACCCCCATCCTAACTAGTCCCCTTTCTCCAGGGGACCCCAGGGAGGGAGTGATGGAGCTGCAAAGACAGTTGAACCATTTACTGAATTGGAGGGATGAGATCCATGCTCAGGCAACCCCTATCCATACGTGGCTCTCAGGGGCCCAAGCTGACCTTGGGTTACTTTGTTCTGGGCCCATTTATCCCATCTGGTGCATGAGGTGCATCTGGGGGATAGGGCCCAAATTACACCCAACCCTTCTTACACCAAAACAAAGCTGGCATTGTGCAACATCGAAGAGGGATGTGCTGTACGTCACCTGATTTGTTGGTTACGTCTGTGTAGAATGGACCAAATCCTTTCTTCAGTACCCTCTAGCGCCATGCATGGAGGGGACTTTGCACTTGAATCTCCCCTGGGTGGAAAGGGAGCTTAAATATCCCTGCCAACTCCTTCTGGATTTTGTGTGGAGATGGGGCAGGGAGAAGCAGCAGGGCTGTGGCAGCACCAGGAACACATCACCCCCCCGCCACACCCTGAAGAAATAGTCAAAAAAGCTAATGCAGCCTGTCTCTGTTCAGATGGAAAGCGATGGTCTATGCATGAAATTATCACAATGGAGAGAGAGCTAAATAGTGGGGGGACCCAAGGAGCTGCACTGGGTCCAGGCCTGTTCAACATATTCATAAATGATCTAGAAAAGGGGGTCAACAGGGAGATGGCAAAGTTTGCAGACGATACAAAACTACTCAAGGTAGTGACATCCACAGCAGACTGTGAAGAGTTACAAAGGGATCTCACAAAACTGGGTGACTGGGCAACAAAATGAACCTCAGCGCTGATGAACCTTAGCGCTGATCAGTGCAAAGTAATGCACACTGGAAAACATAATCCCAACTGTACATATAAAGTGATGGATTCTAAATTAGCTCTTACCACTCTAAAAGATCTTGGAGCCATTGTGGATAGTTCTCTGAAAACATCCGCTCAATGTCCAGCAGCAGCCAAACAAGGGAACAGAATGTTCGGAACCATTAGGAAAGGGATAGATCATAAGACAGTAAATACCATAATGCCAATATACGAATCCGTGGTACATGCACACCTTGAATACTGCACATAGATCTGGTCACCCTCATCTCAAAAAAGATGTACACCTCTACCCTGATATAACGTGACCCGATATAACACGAATTCGGATATAACGCGGTAAAGCAGCGCTCTGGGGGGGCAGGGCTGTGCCCTCCGGCGGATCAGCACGTCAGCATGTCTGCCTCCGACACGCTGCTCTGAGCGGCGTGTTAAGGGTGCCAGGCCAGGGCCGAGCGGTTGGATACGGGGCAGAGGGTCTCAGGGGGCGGTCAGGAGACAGGGAGCAGGGGAGGTGTTGGATGGTTCGGAGGTTCTGGGGGGCAGGGTGGTCAAGGGACAGGGAACGGGGGCATCGGATAGGGCATGGGAGTCCCGGGGGGCCTGTCAGGGGGCAGGGGTGTGGCTAGGGGTCGGGGCGGTCAGGGGACAGGGAGCCAGGGTGGTTGGATGGTTCAGAGGTTCTGGGGGGGCAGGGTGGTCAGGGGACACGGAACAGGGGCGTTTGATAGGGCGTGGGAGTCCCGGGGGGCCTGTCAGGGGGCGGGGGGTGTGGCTAGGGGGCGGGGCAGTGAGGGGACAGGGAGAGGGGTGGGGGTTGGATGGGTCGGGGGTTCTGAGGGGTCAGTCAGGGGGGCGGGAAGTGACTATTAATAACGGAAATGCTCGAGGCCAAACCAAGTTTGATAATAATGCGATTCCACCGATAATGCTGTAAGATTTTGGGCTCCCGAGGACCGCGTTATATGGGGTAGAGGTGTATTAGAATTGGAAAAGGTACAGAAAAGGGCAACAAAAGTGATCAGAGGTGCGGAAAAGCTTCCATATGAGGTGAGATTAAAAAGATCGGGACTGTTCAGTTGAGAGAAGAGATGACTAAGGGGGGATATGAGAGAAGACTACAAAATCATGACCGGTGTGGAGACAGTGAAAGTGTTCCTTACTCCTTCACATAACACAGGAACCATGGGTCACCAGATGAAATTACCAGGCAGCAGGTTTAGAAAAAGAGGAAGTATTTCTTCACACAATGCACAGCCAACCTGTGGAACTCATTGCCAGGGGATGTTGTGAAGGCCAAATGTATAACTGGGTTAAAAAAAAAAAAGAATGAGATAAGTTAATGTATGATAGGTTCATCAATGGCCAGTCGCCAGGTGTTTAGGGATGCAGCCCCCTGCTCTAAATATCCCTAAGCCTCTAACTGCCAGGTGGGTCTAACTGCGCCATGTCACTACTGGTTCAGTCAACAGAGTTATGCCGATTTACTGGAGGTGAGGTTCTGGCCCCAAATGTCTGAGGTTCCACACAAACCTGTGCAAATATTACTAATTTGCATCTGAACATTTACAATACAAAAGCCATGGTTTTACTCAGCTCTAGTTATGGTGGAGGATCAGTATCATTAGCTCCATTTCCACAGGGGAGGAAACTGAGGCGTTACTCACAAGCACTCAGCAGGCCAGGGGCAAAGCTGAGGACAGAACCCAGCTCTTCTGAAGCTGAGACCACCTACTAACTGGTAGGCCACTCTGACTTCATGCACTCAGTTATGAAGAGTATATTTTTTCTTCAAGAGGCTTCTGTGCTTTGGACAATTCTCCTTGGGTGACAGGGAGCTCGGATGAGAAAGAGCGACATGGCCCATCTGCTTGACAAATGGGACCAGTTAAGGGGTGGTGAGTGGCATGCCCATGCAGGGAGACTGGCATGTCAGGGAGCTGTGCCCTTCTCCGCTGCCTCCATGCAAGGGGATTTTGGACGCAGGGTTGGGCGGAGTGGGAGCAGGGCTCGTAATTCCGTGACTAGGCAGCTGCACCACCCCTTCTCCTCATGAAGGGGATACAGCTACCACAGGGGTGCTCTACAGTGGGGATGGGGGGATGATTCCTTCGCCCCCCCCCGGCTGCTGCAGACCTACCTGGCGCACAGCCTGGCGACTCAGCTGTGACTGGAGACAGGATTTGTCCCTGTGCAGAGGGCAAAACCTTCCAACATAGTTGCCTCAACGCCCATATAGATCGCTAAATAGGCAGCCAGGCTGCCAGGGCTGAGCGTGTGGCAGTGCTCCCGAATGTAATGTGGGAACTAAAGTAACTGAGAGGAGAATTTGCCCCCCAAAGGGCTATGTACATTTTAGGGATAACAATCATTATTTTACGTCTCATCCTGAAAATGGACAGCTGCTGCTTTCTTCTTCCGCGGGAGGAAGATCGTGGTGGTATCTGGATTGGCAGTCGGGAGCCCTGGCTTCAATTGCCATCTCTGCCTTAGGCTTCCGCTGCGCCCTTGGGCAAATGACTTGAGGACAAATGTTCAAAAGCTCAGGGCTAGATCGTCAAGTGCTCAGCCCCCCCCCACCTTAATCTCCCTGTTCCTCACTTCTCCATGTGCAAACTGAGGCTAATCACATTTCGTTTCTCCCATCCTTTGTCTATTTCGAGTGCAAGATCTTTGGGGAAGCAGCTGTCTCTTATGATGTGTTTGTACACCACCTAACCCAATAAGGCACTGATCGCAGTTGAGGTGTCTGCGGTCTGAGGTGTCTAAAGCATTTAATATTTTGTCTGAAAAAAAATCATAAATATAAATGGTGCTGTTTTGGGCCCTTGGTTTTTCTTTTCTTTACCCAAATACACATTCATCTGGAAACAAAGTAATACAGTTAAGTTATTGCAAAATACTGAAGTGTGATCCTACCAAAATGTGCTATAAATGTTTCCCTCCTCCTCTCAAAGGAATCCTTTCAACCTGGACTTCAGAGCAGGTAAAACTTCCCAGAAAATATCATAGTCAATGAATTTTTACATCACAGGGTCTCTCTTCCACTCCTTTCCTGGATTTTTTTTTTCCTTTTGAAGTGGAAACAGTATTCATTTTCAAAGTAGATTTGTGTAGTCAGCAATGATGAAAATGAAGGTAGCTGTCAAAAATTCTGCCAGAAGGGATTTCTCTGCTTTAATTTCTGCTTACATTATGAAGACAAGTAAATTATCTTTTCATGGAATGTTTCCTTTTTTTTCTGGAAATGCTGCTGATAAATGATGTAATATTCTAGGGTCTTTCTCCGCAGCTGTTGGAGGCCCAGAAACAGTCTCTCCCCTACACCAAAGTAGACAGAGATGCCAAGCAAAACCTGAAGCTGACTTTCATGATTAAATGTTATGGTATCACAGAGGGAAATAAAGAATCTACAAATATTATTTTGAAAGCGTTAGCTTGATTGAACTTTCTTTCTTTCACTGTTGTTGTAACAGGGATTAGGAAAAACCCAAATGACGCTGCTGAAATAGAAGCCAAGATGAACGGTGCCTAATGCAGAATGGCAATACTGGTTTATAACAAACTTGACAGGAATAAGTTATAACTATGGTGGCAGAGAGGAAGCTTGTATTTTGATTCAGTGAAACCGTAACCCATTTGTGTGAAGGGATTTATTGCTTTTCCTACGTTCAGATTGTCACTGCCATTTCCAAAAAAATCAGACCGGGGGGAAGGGGGGCGCAGGATTGGCATAACTGAAAAAGACAAATAGTTCACCCACAAACTCCTGGAGCCTGGCAGCGCAGCGTAAGCCATGTTTTGAAAAAGCAGCCCACTGAAATCCTACTGGTAAAGGCGTCTTTTACTCAACAACTAAAATAAATTAGGCCCCTTCTTGACATATTAGTTCAAGTAGCTTATCTTAGGGGTAATGGCTGCTTAACCTATTGCAAGGAGAAATGGATTCCTCCCCCGCCCCTCCCCCAACATAAACACTCCATAGAGTATCTAAACATTGTTTGGGAAGCATGCTTGACATCTGACATCATGCAATTTACTATTCTGCAGGGAGAACAGGTCTGTCACATATGACCCATACCACTTCCAGGCAAATATTTGCCTGTGGCCCAGACTCTGACTCCCTTAAGCATGGGAAATAGTACTTTCCCCCACAAATACTCCCATGGACTTCATGGGTGATGCTCACAGTGAGTAGGGACTTCTATCTGCAGTTTTGTAAGTGCATCGCGCTGGGAGAGAATGCTAAGGGTGAAACCCATACCTGATCCCACTGAAGGCAATAGGAGTTTTTCCATAAACTTCAGTGGGGCCAGGAATTTACCCTAAATTTGCCGACTGTACCCGCACAAGGGAGTCTGATTTCCCTTTAGCTTTCATAAATGGGCTACCCAGACCTTGGATCTAGGTGTGTAGGAGTCAGCAGACACTGCATGCCTGCTTACTCGCTCCCCAGAGTAGGTAGGCCGGGAGAGGGTATGGAGGGGTGAGGAATGGGTGAGTCTAGCTGGTCAGCTGAGCCAGCTGGTGGGGGAGTGTCATACTTTGCTGCTAGAATAGGTCAAAATCTAGGGGTGGCTGGGGAGGAATCAAGCCTCTGAGGAGTGCATCCCCGTCTGGGGTGGCACAGCTTAGGTTGGCTCAGGACAGTGTCTAAGGTTGCAATCTACCCCCTGTTGTTTCTCTGTAGTTAACAGGTTTGTAAGGCATGCTGTATACAAGTGGACCTCTGTACCTGGGTTACGTGTAGCTAAGTAGTGTAATGGAATGCCCACCCTGATGGGACGTGAGAAGTCAGTGAGATATTTTAAACAAGGACCGGGGCCTGGTTTAAACAGCCATGCTAGGGCCAGATATGCAAAGAAAGCTGCGATGGGAGCATGGAAAAGGATCCTATCAATTTCTGCCTGTGCAGTGCTGTCCTCCTTTCAACAACGTAGTGCTGTTTAAGCACAGCCCGGCGTTCAGATAGTGCAAAGCCATGCTCCCCCAGGGGCGCTCAGTGAGGACCGGTGCAGGAGCGGGTGCTCCGTCCTTTAGAAGGCTGTACCCTTCACCCCCTGGGTGCACCCAGCCTACAGGATGGTCCAGTACGGAGGGGACCTCTCCTTCTCACCCCTCCCCACCCACTTTGGGGCAACGGGCATCCCCAGGGAAGGGAGCAGTCCCTGCAGTCCTCGGGATTGTGATGGACACTAGAGCAGTTGTGCAAGGTGAGGAAAGACTCTTTGAATCCTTAATATTAAATTACACACACACACACACACACACATAGTGTTAAAAACATTATTAAAGTTCAAGATCAAACACTCAAACTTGCTCTTAAGGTTGCCTGTGCAACTGTTATCTGCTTCTCTGTCCCCCTCCCCACCTCACCAGTCCAGTCTTCCCACTGGCTCCTTGTCCAATTCCAGTCTCTCTCCCACTCCCTGGATCCCAGTTCCCCTCATTTCCATCCCTGGATCCCAGTCCCAGTCTCCTTGTCCCAATGTACTCCCCAGACACTCACTTCCCCTCAAGTCAGGCTCTTGTCCTCTCTGCATTTGAATCAGACAGCTTCCTCCTCACTGCCTGGGCATCGGCAGGGGGTCACGGAGAGCACGGGAGAGACAATGCTCACATTTCCAGGGCCTGGTCTGCAGCACCAGCCCATAGCTGCAATTGCAGGACAAGTCCTAGTCAGTCCCAGGCTGGAGCGTGCTCATCAAGGATGAACGCTCTGGAGAATTTAGTGGCAAAACCCTAGCAAGCCTTTAACGAACATGTGCCAAACTGCAATTTTTAAAAGTCTTATGACTCAGCCAAATTTGGTCACAAGAACGTTTTTAACATGGGCAAAATGCTGTACTTCCCCCCAACTTTGTTCTCAGAAAGAGCTGATCTCTTTTGGCTGAAATTTTCTGAAAGATTCAGCCTGTGGGCAGACATTGCAAAAACTGCAGCCCAGATGGTTAATATCCGGTAAAGTTATAAGAAACTGAAAAGTGGGACTCATAATGAGACATGTCAAACAGCCTTAACAGTCTCACCCATACCATAATGGATCAGATTCATCCCTGGTGAACACCACTGAAGTGAATGGAGTTGCAACGGGAATGTACGCTTTATATCAAGGGTACATTTATAAATACTTTATAAAGTGTTAGTAAGTGACTAATGGACATTATAAGTGCATTACAGACATGAATAGCACATGTTATGGTTGGTTATAAGAACATCAGTAGAAGTTATTATTAGAGCTGGTCAGAAAATGGAGGTTTAGTCTATGAAACTTTTCAGCTTTTTAAGTGAAAAATTGAAACCTTTAAGCTGAAATCCAAAATTCCAAGTGGGACATGTTCCCACAGTACCTCATAACTCCATTCTCCAATATGGGCAGGCTCCCTGGCCAGACTACATTCCTCGCCCCCTCCTCTTGGGGAACTGTCATGGTGCATTCTGGCAGTCCCTGGCTATGCTGCATCATGGGAGATGAAGTCTGATCTGGGTATCCTGCTTTTCGAGGATAATAGGAACATGAGGTAGCCAAATTACCAAATCCCATGAGGCATGATGGTAGCATCTCTGAATCAAAATATTTAGATTTTTGGCCATAGTTTTCAGATTTCCATAGTTTAGTTTATTGAGCATGTTCAGGGCTTGTCTCAACACCAGTTCCTGGAGTTTGTTTTCTATAGAAAGCAGCCAGGTGGGACAGAGTCCCTGGAGAAGGGGAAGACTAGAGTGGCAATGAAAGACTGAATTCAGGCAATTTCCAAGAGAGACCATCCCCACATCTGAACTGAGAGAAACCTGCACATCAGAAGATCCTTTCCAGAGGAGAAGCTATAGAGGCAGATTGGGTCTGATAAGTTCCCTATATTAATACAGTAGCCCTGATTCTGGGTTTCACATTGAGGGATGCTTTGTTCTCCTCCACCAGCAGATCCAACCCCCAGAAGAGGTACCTTGCACAAGGGCTTCTCACGTGGCAAAGAGCGGCCAGAGTGGCTCCTACACCACCCTCCCTCATGGTTGCTAGGGAAGGGATGGTGCAAGCCCAGGACTCCTTTGCACCCTGGTTACTACAACAGCCCCTGAGACTGCTGATAGCTGGCACTGACTAAAGCTGCCATTAAAAGAACTTGGCACTGAGCATCTCAAAACCTGCTGTTCAGCAAAAAATACGGGTTGGGGTAAATGAAAAATGTCAAGAATTATTTTAAAAAAGTTATTTCACTCAAAATGTCGGTTAAAATGGTAAAAATATTGCAGAAAAGTTCAAAAATGAAGCTTTTCACCAAAAAAGTGCAGACTGTTTTTTAAAAAGGTCATTTCTGCACAAGAAACTTTTAGTTAAAACGTTCTGGCCATCTGTGATAATATTTTATGGAGACCTTTTACAAAAGGTTGATACCCCCTTTTATTTAGCCCATGGTCTCACTAGACTTCATTACCATTTCCCAGAATATCTCTGTGTTTTCTTTTACATCTGTCTTTTCAATAGCATAGTACTGATCCTGACATGTAACAGCTGATGCTCAAACTACACTTGACCCAGGTGGAAGGTTGTAAGTGATGGGATGAAAATTGTTAATTAGCAATATAGGGCTCAGTGGCCTTTACTGGAGATTTCAATGGCATTGGCCTTTGACATTGTGCAGCATGAGCAAGGTGACCTCTCAGACAGACAGGTCCCTGGCCATTAAGGGATTTCCACTTAAACCTGGTAAGCTATAGGCAGCCAGCGCAAATCACAGGGCAGTGATGTCACATGCCCATGGTGCTCAACCAGCAAGCTCTATGCAGGCCCTTTGCACAGGGATGACACCCTGAGCTACTTAGACACCGATCCCGCACCCCTGAATTCAGTGGGTGTTTTGCTGTTGGCTTGAAAGGGAGCAGGAGCAGGCCTTTATTTTATGTCCAGTCCTGCAGTCATTACACAGCCAAACCGTTGCGGAAATTCATTGAGAGTTTCACCTGATTAAATGACAGCAGAAGCTAACTGTACATGTAGGTGCCCCACAGCGTGGGCGACAGCTCCTTCGTTGGTGCAAAGGGGCATCGAAGCGTCTGAGCTGATTTACAGCAGATAAGGAGTTAGCCCAGGAACTCTGTTCTTTTTCTATTTATCGTGGTGGCAGCAATTTGCAGACGTTTACCAGGAACAGGCCCAATAGTTCAGAGGAAATTATGGAATATCCTCAGCAGACCCTAAATTAGTTGTTTTTAAGTTATAGGAGCATAAAATCATAGCATCTGACACCAAACCCTTCCTTAAAACTGTAGTAGGGCCGTGCCAAACCAATTGTTTCCAAATTCCGTCAAAAATATTGTCCTTGGGCAGCGAGCTCAGATGCTAAATTTCAACCCAGAAGGATTTTTATGGCTGAGTGACAAATTTCTTGAAAAAGGGATTTATTATGAACACAACTTTAACTAGTGTAGTGTGAACAGTGCTGCAAATCTCATTAGCTGAGCGTCCTCCCACCCTTTTTCCCCCCAGAGAATTTCAGAGGGTGTGACTGGCTGTGGGAAGTAGCCAGCTTCTGTGGACACTTCTGTTGTAGCAGGGAGGGAATGCAACAACTCAGTTACCCCTCCCTACCTTTCATCTATGGAGATCTGGCTGGGTTCAAAGAGTGTCCCGAGTTGGAAGCTAGAGGAGGTTTTCATGTAGTGATCATGTGCATGGGCAGCTTGTGGGGCTGTGTTTCATGACCAAAGCCCCCAAAGTGGACTTTTATGTAATGAATTTTAGTCACTGGGGGACATGGGCAGAGCTTAAGATTTGAAAGCAAGGCTTGCCAAATGGGGAGGCCGGAAGACCAGAAGGGAACGTATCTGCCAGACTCGTTTTCTTCTTCTGGGTTTAACTGCCACATTTCATTTTTCAGATGATGGGTAACATAACAAGACTCTGCTCTGTATCTGTCAAACACTAGGTAGGGAAGTGGCAGTGGAGGGCTGGTTGGAGGATTCCGTTTATGTGCATAAAGTTTGCCTGACTTTTGTTTTCCGGGGACAGTGTTCATCAAGTTTCTACTGTTTGAAGAGGTATTACGGGTTATTCTGGTGTCCCCCAGTTTAAGTAGAAAGAACCTGAATATGGCACAACCTTTCAAAGCAGGTGATACTTTTAAAGTGTGACCATTATTAGTAATAGCAACAAATATTTATATTTTGATAGCATCAGTACCCTCCCATTTTGCTGGATGCTGCCCAAACACAGAAAAGAGACAATCCCTGACTCAAAGGACTTACAGTGTAATGATCACACCAAGTATCCACCATAAAAGCTTGACAGTAGGGAGTGAGGTTGTGCTGTTGACAACTATAGTGGGAATTGAAATCCAGGTAAAGGCCCCAAATAAAAAGTGAACTGAGAGGTCTGTGGGCTCACCTCAACATTGTCTTCTGAGTTTTCAAGGTGGAGGATGTGGGAGTAGTGCCCAGATCATGATATGGCTGGAATGAAGATCTTTTAGAAAAAAAAGTTAAGTTAAAGGTTCTTAAGAGTCCTTGGCCTGCACTTTCCCAAACCACAGTCATAACATCCACACACAATTTGCTTGAATGATGTTTGAAGGATGAGCAATTTCCACTCCATCCTATCCCAGTGTGGAAGATGCAGAATGGGAGTGGAGAGCTTTGGCATACCTATGCTGGAACCAACAACGACTGCCTACACACAGCGCTATCACCACATCACCTTCTTCATCTCTCATGCTGATCATATTCATTCAAGATTAGGAGACAGAGAAATTGAAACAAACAAACAGATAACCCCAAGTACTGTGGCTTCTGGTGCCTGTTCTTTGCAACAGTTGTTCAGAGAAGTTTTCTACAGCAGCTGACACCGTGGCTGTAAGCGTGGTGCTTTCATCTTGTCTCTAATGTTCTCTTCTTGTAAAGTAGCTTCTGGCAACTACCTTAGCACTAAATATGAATGAACCTAACTGACCACGAATGGTGGTGACTCAAGGTTTGATCAAAAAGAAGAAGCTCTTTGACCAGGAAGCAGTGATGTTTCATCATGCGGCCTTTGGTACACACTCCTTTAGAAATGTTGAGGTTAGCAGGAGATTCCTGCTGGTGTGCATTTTGCAATCCTGGGCAGGTTGCAGATATTCTGCAGCCACATAGTTAATATCTGTCTATGCAGTCCTACTTTACCGATGCAATGAAGAAGCTTCTTGCAGGTGGTTGGGAACTTGCTTCATGCAACTAAATGTGCCCAAAGAAACATTGCCTCTCCGCAGTGCTGCAAAAATTGAACAAATTCCGTAAGCCAGTAAGACCTTGTGCACTATTCACAGCCTAAGAAGTGTTTTTCCTATTGGTAATTGTCATCTAACAGATGCAGAAATTGCTAGGTTTCCAGCAATTTTATGCATGATCTGGTCACAACCCGGAATTTTTGGATTTATGGGTGTAACTGGTGACCCCAGTCTGACTGATAATAAGCCCGGTCTCAAAGAAAATATCTGTCAGCTTAAAGACAGCAGGTATACCTACTGTGTCGGGCTATATAGACCCGCCTTCTTTTTCCATCAGATCTTACAGAAGTGGTGTTATTTAGTCCAAAGAAACAGTCACACCGAGACAAATCCAGAAGAAAATAAAGACGACACACATCACAAGGTTTACCAGCTAATCAGTTGCTGCTATCCTACTACCCTATCCGATGTGAAGAAAAAGAAGCACTTCAAAGAAGCGTATAATAAGATGGGTGATGAACAACAATTAAACCAACCCCTGCAGGAAGACATCTGCTTGAAAGAAACAATGACTTCACAAAGCTTTGAGATCCATTCAACACCTTCTCTTCTGTCAAGGGCATGTGACAAAAATCAGCTAGGCCCCGATTCAAAAAAGAGCACTTAAGGATGTGCTTAAACCCCTCCCTCTTCAGGACAGCTCCACTTCACTTTAAGTGTGTTTTTATGTGTTGTGATGAGCAGGGTGCTTTTCTGAATCAGGGCCCTACTTCGCCTATATGTGCCTTTCTGCCACTGCAAAAAAAAAAAAAAAGATGTAGAATCTCTTGTCCTTTTAGTTTTTGCACCATATTGCACAGCGCACTTGGAAAAATGGATAGTGAGCCGACTGGCTGACATTCATCCACCTGTACAGCTGGCCAAAAATACACCTGTGCCCTACCGAGGTCTCTAAAATGGGGCTCATGTGGGACAGAATTGCTGCCCAGAATTTGTGCTGGTCCTCCGCGTAGGGGTGCATTTCATCGATTGCACAATAAATAAATAAATACAAATACAGCAGAATCCAGCTGAAAATAGGAACAAAAATATAAAAAGTGCCAGGTTTATTTATGATCTACAGAGCATGACACTTCACAGGCTGAAACGTTCAAACGTTCAACTACCTATTGTCTAAGGCAGTAGAACAACCAATTTCCAACTAAAACGAACGGGAATGAGCATCCAAATTGCTTAGGCAGCTTTGAAAACCTCATCCAGAAATTGCAACAGCCCTTCCCAGAAGACCTTAATTCAGACAATTCCACCATGGAAGGCTGTGATTATCAGGATTGAAATGTTTAGTGAAAGAAATGGGGTTTGAGAAGGGAGCTGAGGATAAAAGGAGTCACTTGGTACATGACCTGAAGGCAAAGTGTGAAAGCAAAGAGTGGATGAACAGAAAGAGAAAGGTTTTGAGGGAAGTTTGAGAGGAGTATAGTGAGCAAGGACTGTGGGAAGAAGAAGGAAGAAGCCTATGAAGATTATCTGACTTGGGGATCAGTCCATGGTGCAGAGGAGGATGCAAAGGGGCTATTACAATTCTACAGAATTTGCTCAAAGAAACACTGCCAATGCAGATCTCTAGGTTCACACTTTGCACAACTTCTGCACCATACACCTGCTCACAAGTTTGCCTCATGGCAGGGAGAGGGAGATGGGAGCATGGTGTTGGTGAAGAATGGTGGAAGTCATGGCCAGGTCTCCTTACTCCCAAACCGAGCCCCCAGACTCCAGCAGATAGCAGCAATTTTGGCCAAACCCAGTTACTCCTCTTGCATTTCAGAAGAAATGAAAGCACCTGAACCAGCTGGTGGTCAATGGAAGGCTACCACGTGCTCGTTTTCCTCCATTTTGGGGCCACACAGGATGTCACCCTTGATTAGGTGTGACATCAAATTAGAGAGGAAAGTGTAGATATTTGTTCCATCACGGAGCATTTCATTCTTGGTGACTTCATCAGTAGATTTAGCAAACTAACCAGGCTAAGGAAAGCACAATCTTCAGGTCCCAATAGGTACTAAACACTGGTATAATGGCAACATGACTCCAGTTTTGCCTGAATCTCTTCATTGGGAATCTTATCCAAAGCCCACTAAAGTCAGTGGAAAGGCTCCCACTGGGATTTTGTTCTGGGTCTTGTTGCCTTCATTACTTGGGTAGACTGATAGAAGAAATGGCTTTCCATTTTACTTTCTCTTTATCACAATTTAAAAAATAAATCCTCTACAATCAGCTTTATATTTAAGCATCAGGATAGTTATAATCCCCTACTGGTCTCCCAAATAAAATCCTTATGAAAGGTCTAATAGGGTTTTTTTATCATCATTTAATTTACAGCTTGGATTAGAAAGTGGCTTTGTTATTAGCTGATGATTGCAAACAGTTCTGAAGACCTTTCCATTATTTAAAAATCCAGTCAATCACTTTCTAGCTCTTAAAAACAATAGTGGCTACCAACAAAAGTAGGAAATTGGAAAAGCCATTAATTGCTGTCTTCTAATTTACAAAAGTAAATTCAAATTTCGGTGCTTTTTTATTAACCCCCCCAAACATTAATTCATCAAATGCATATCATTTTGAAGAGCAGAGCTACTATAAACTTGAGTAATAAGTCCCAACAATGAAGTTAAGTTACAGCCGAAAACCATGTTTTATCAATCAACTGCTACTTTAAAGCCTGACAGCTTTCGTAAGCAGGAAAATGTCAATTACATAAGATATTTGAACCTGTGGAAATAACCCATGGAAACACAAAATGTCTGTTCACACATCAAAATGATCCAGACTAAGAGGAAGTTAAAAACCAAAATGCACTAAGGAATTATCTGATGGAAAAATGGAAACTTTGTAATTAATTTTCAAGAAACAGTGGCTAATTAATTTCTTTGATGAGTTTATAAGGATATTTAGGGTTGGAGCAAATGAGGTAACTTCCCTATTTTTCCTGATGTGTAACAGCTATGGAAACACTTTCAAATGAGTGTCCCATTGTTATGAATCCATTTGGTAATCCTTGAATAACAATGATCATAAATAAAATGCCTCATAACAAAATTAAAGGACAAATTTTTTTTAAAAGCATTTTTCACTGAAAGCTCAAACCTGGAAAATTAATTTTTGTGATGTAGGAAGTGTGATACTTTTAGGCTAAGAAATACACTGTAATGAACTACCCCAATTTATTATTGCATGTATAGAATCCCTAGTAGCTTGGCTTGCAAAGTTCTATCAAATGCACTTGATTTAGGAGCTCAGCTCCTTCTGGAAGTCAATGGGAATTGGGTACCTGAAGTGAGGCCTGCAGAGCCTGGGGCAGCTAATACTCCCACAGTGCCACTGGGGGGCTACGCAGAGACACAGCCAGGGAGCATGGGGGAGAGTAGGCACCACAAGAAGTACTGCCCAAGAAACCCAGAGCGACAGTACCCTGCGGCCCTCTGACTGGCCAAGTGCCCCTACTTAACCCCAGGGTTTGGCATAGGAAGTTGTCTCTGCAACCACACAGACTTTGGCCTGCCACAAGACCAAACTTCACCTCGTCTCCTGATCTCCGGTCTTTGACTCCAGGCTGACTTCGACCCTAATCCCGGCTTCTCAGTTCTAGCCCAGAGCTGCCTCTGGTCTATCTCTGACCCCGGCCTGACTCTGACCCTGACTCTTGTTTATGGGAACTGGCCTTGTAATTTCTCCAACTCCTGCCCGGAGACTCCCGTCCTTGGTGGGCAGGCCTCAGCCCAGCTGTGACTGCTAGGCCAGACCACCTAAGTCATGGTCCCTTACACATATGTCCCTTGGAAAGACCCAGGCATCAGGGGAACAAAGTATGAATAGTTTTACGTTTTCCTAATTTAACAACTGATGAGCCCTGTAGAAACACTTGTTAATAAATACATAAATAAATAGCATATAAATATGTCACTTTGTATCTCAGTGTCTCTGAGATCACAAGCTATTTTGGCATTTTGAATCTGGGTGCCTAACTCCCTTAGGCTCCATATGGGGCCAAATTAATCCCTGATGTAACTTCACTAAAGTCAGTGGATTTAAACCAGAGGGGAATATACTGAGCAACGTATCCCATTGCCTATCAGCAGAGCTGGTCAGAAAACATCTTTTTTCCATGGAAAATTTCATCTTTTGGTTTAAAAAAAAAAGTGAATAGTTTTTGGCTGAAAATCAAAATTCAATTTTTGGCTGGGATGTTTCAGTTTGGGGCTGAAAACTGAATTTTTTTCATTTTTTGGCCCAAAACCTTTTTAGTTTTGGAGTTATTGGGGTTTTCTTAAACAAAAAGTTGAAATTTTCCCCATAAAGCAGACATGTGCTGCAAAAGTTTTTGTTTAATCAAAATCCCAATTTTCTGTCAAAAACAATACAAAAACCTGATGTGATGGGAGAATTTCCAGCCAGCCGAACCTTTCAGATTCATTCTTGACAAAGTTACTTAGTCTTGTCGGGTAAGGTACTGGAATCTCAGGAAACATCTCAAGTGCACACTAGGCTAACGGTTAAATGGTGGGAAATACACTTACACTGCTGCCCCTTCTACTGATTGTCTCGTTTCCAATGCAACATTACTACATAAATGAAATCCTTTGCAATCCCATGCAGCCCAGAGCTGTGACAGTGACCCAAAGGGAAGGAGTTGAAAAGAGCATTTTTTGAAAGCCAAACATGATTTATCAGGTAGGGCATGAAATCCTGATGATTTAGTTGGGGTCCTATTTTGAGCAGGGGGTTGGACTAAATGACCTCTTGAGGTCTCTTCTAACCCTAATCTTCTATGATCCTTAAAGTGAAATCCTTAATTGCCTGGTTGTTCACTGTACAGTTTTTTCCCTATTAAGCTGATCTCAGTGTGATATACACCAGCCATTAACTCATGGAGCCAGATCCTTGGGTAGGTGGCACAGCTTGGGTAGGTGGCACCCACAGCCACAACTGTGACTTCCTGATCCTCAGGCTGCTGGGAGATAAGCAGCCTGTAAATTGTACCAGTTGCAATAATCCTCATAGGGCCATTTCACCAGCAGGGGATTACCAGTATGCAGCAGCTCTCCAGCCACAGCCTCTGCAATGGACGAGGGTGGAGAGGTGCCACGGAGCCAGCATTCTCTCTATGCAACCTGGAGGGTCACATGCACCAGAGGACTCCCAAGGTAGCTGGGAAAGGCTGCTTTGTGCCACCAGAGAAGTGCAAAACAACCTTACCAGGGGCCGTGACCTGGCCCACAATATGTTGATGTCAAAAAATGACGTTGATGTCTCAAAACTAGCCAGTGGGCTAGATGTCATGCAGCTTTGAGACTGGGGAAGAAGTTTATTTAATTCCTGGCAGCTCACCTGAATATGAGTTTCCTTAGCATAGCTGTAGACGGCTGCCTGAGTGAAGTCACATGCATACTTGAGTGTTTTGATAAAGCAGGGCCACATGCCCATATTCCAGCATCCTCACTTCCATGGTGAATCTTCACTCGCATGACTAGTCCCACCAAGTTTAATGGATTCTTGGTGTTCGTGAGGGGTGACACGTCCTATCGGATTATGAAAGATGCTCATCATGGAATCATACCAATGTAGGGCTGAAAGGGGCATCCAGGGGTGATTTAATCCACCTCCCTGCACTGAGGCAAGATTGAGGAAATGTAGACCATCACTGACAGGTGTTTGTCTAACCTCTTCTTAGAAACCTTCAGTGACGGAGATTCCATAGCCTCCCTAGCTGACCTCTTCCGGAGCTTAACGATCCTTATAGTTAGAAAGCTTTTCCTAATCTTTAACCTAAATCTCCCTTGCTGTAAATTAAGCCCATTACTTCATGTTCTTCCCTCTGCGGACAGGGAGAACAATTGATCACTGTCCTCTTTATAAAAACTCTTTAACCTATTTGAAGTCTCTTATCATGTTGCCCTCAGTCTTCTCTTCTCTAGACTAAACATTCAGTTCTTTCCATCTTTCCTCATAGGTCAGGGTTTTTAAACACTTTATCATTTTTGTTGCTCTCTCCAATTTATCCACATCTTCCTTGTTCACAATGGAGTGAACTAACTCACACTATGTCTTCTAGATTAATGTTCTGTGATCACCGATTGCGGGCTCTGATGGTCATCTTAAAACAAATTCCCACCAAGCTGCCTGACATCACTGGATATGATTGCTGACACCTGTTTAGTAAATAATAAAATTACTTCAGATCTTTTCAGCACCAGGCTGTTAAGAGGGGGCACCAGCACAGACGTACCCTTCAGCATGAATAGGAGAATTCATTAAGCATCATGGTCTTTAAACTCTTCTGGGTTAAGCTGCAATTTACCTCACACTATAACTGTTAGCAAGTGATTTAGTGACAAGAAGTAGACGAGGTACATTTCCCCAGAGGGCACAATAAATACGGGGTTTTTTTATCCTAAAGCATTTGCTCAGTATGTTTATGCATTCAGCTAGTCAAAGTTAATTCATTTCCAGTAGCTTGACAGGGGATTTTTATGCAGCAACCAATGAAAAACTTGAGTGAGTTCATCTCTTTTTACAGTATGATTTGATGAGGTTTTCCTATATGATCTAATTTTGCATTGGAAAATTAAATAAAAGTTTAGTGGTAAGGAGGAATGAATTCACTAGCACATTCAGCTGGACTCCTGGTTGAAGACAATGCCTTAACATTTTGGAAAATGTAATCTTTTTTCGTTTCTGACACTAATAGGATAACATCCTGTCAAGCACTAGCCAGTGTTACTTCAAGTGTTGGGCACACCCTGCTGAGAGGGTCACAAATAGAATTCTCAGCTCTCCTCTAGAGTCTCAGAGTTCATTTTAAATAAAAATTGAGTCTCCAGATATTAGAGTAACAGCCGTGTTAGTCTGTATTCGCAAAAAGAAAAGGAGTACTTGTGGCACCTTAGAGACTAACCAATTTATTTGAGCATGAGCTTTCGTGAGCTACAGCTCACTTCATCGGATGCATACTGTGGAAACTGCAGAAGACATTATATACACAGAGACCATGAAACAATACCCCCTCCAACGCATTATTAAGGATCTACAACCTATCCTGAAGGATGACCCAACACTCTCACAAATCTTGGGAGACAGGCCAGTCCTTGCCTACAGACAGCCCCCCAACCTGAAGCAAATACTCACCAACAACCACATACCACACAACAGAACCACTAACCCAGGAACCTATCCTTGCAACAAAGCCCGTTGCCAACTGTGCCCACATATCTATTCAGGGAACACCATCACAGGGCCTAATAACATCAGCCACACTATCAGAGGCTCGTTCACCTGCACATCCACCAATGTGATATATGCCATCATGTGCCAGCAATGCCCCTCTGCCATGTACATTGGTCAAACTGGACAGTCTCTACGTAAAAAAATAAATGGACACAAATCAGATGTCAAGAATTATAACATTCATAAACCAGTCGGAGAACACTTCAATCTCTCTGGTCACGCAATCACAGACATGAAGGTCGCTATCTTACAACAAAAAAACTTCAAATCCAGACTCCAGCGAGAAACTGCTGAATTGGAATTCATTTGCAAATTGGATACTATTAATTTAGGCTTAAATAGAGACTGGGAGTGGCTAAGTCATTATGGAAGGTAGCCTATTTCCCCTTGTTTTTTCCTAATCCCCCCACCCCCCCAGACGTTCTGGTTAAACTTGGATTTATGCTGGAAATGGCCCACCTTGATTGTCATGCACATTGTGGGGAGAGTGGTCAATTTGGATGAGCTATTGCCAGCAGGAGAGTGAGTTTGTGTGTGGGGGGGGTGAGAAAACCTGGATTTGTGCTGGAAATGGCCCACCTTGATTATCATGCACATTGTAGGGAGAGTGGTCACTTTGGATAAGCTATTACCAGCAGGAGAGTGAGTTTGTGTGTGTGGTTTTTGGAGGGGGGTGAGGGGGTGAGAGAACCTGGATTTGTGCAGGAAATGGCCCACCTTGATTATCATACACATTGTGAAGAGAGTGGTCACTTTGGATGGGCTATTACCAGCAGGAGAGTGAGTTTGTGAGTGGGGGGGCGGAGGGTAAGGAAACCTGGATTTGTGCTGGAAATGGCCCTACTTGATGATCACTTTAGATAAGCTATTACCGTGGGAGGAGGTATTGTTTCATAGTCTCTGTGTATATAATGCCTTCTGCAGTTTCCACAGTATGCATCCGATGAAGTGAGCTGTAGCTCACGAAAGCTCATGCTCAAATAAATTGGTTAGTCTCTAAGGTGCCACAAGTCCTCCTTTTCTTTCTCCAGATATTGTGGTTGTGACGAAAAAGTTCAAACACAAAGCATGTGAAACCAATGTGTGAGCTTGCCGAGAGCCTGGAACAGTTATTCTGCAGTATAAACTGCCCCATTCATTTCAATGTGTGCTAACGTAGATTCCAGTAATGATATCACCCAGTATGCACCTGCAGCCATGTGACTCCCCTGATGTATCATGCCGGTTGGTCGGAGGGGACACCATGTTGCATCGTGTGAGATGTACTCCGGCCATGGAGCCCAACCCATAGAAGAGAGATTGGGCATTAGCTGAACTACAACTTCCATGAGGCAATGCGCCAATATAGATAAATAGAGTTTAATACTGAACTGGCTCAAAATGAAGGTTTTTTCGGTCAAAAACCAAAGTATTTTGGTGAAGTTTGAACCTATCTAAAATGAAATATTTCCTGGCTGAAAACTGAAAATTTTTGGCAAATTGAAATTTTCCCCATGGAAAAATTCAGTTTTGCAGCAACTGCATGTTGCATCGCAAAATCATTCCAACAGAAAACTCCCAGACAGCTCTAGTTGTTAAGAACTGGCTTAAGCTTAATCAACATACACCAGGTTTAAATGGATTTAAGAGGATTCACATATGATTTTGCACAGGTTTCACTAAATCAATTTAAAAAATACACTTTTAGCTAAATGGGTATAACTTGACATATAAATCGCCCTTTAAAAGGGCCTATCTGATTCAAACACTGCTACTTCTCCAACTATAAACACTGTGTAGCATTAATGCTTAGAAATGCTGTAAAATATTGTGCACCCTATTGTAAAGTGAATACACTGGAAAGTGGAGAGGTCTTTTGCTAAAGTGATTTGACTTAGGCATTTGCAGGAGCTCTACTCGATATTAACAGCCAGTCTTCAGAGGGCTAGACCTGTCAGCATGATTTCCCCCACCTGCCCATTCTCCGCAGTGACTCTTTAAATACCTTAATGAAGAGGATATGATTTTGCTCTCTGTTTCTGTTTATTTTTGGTGTGATTAACATTTACCACAGTCTCAGCAGAAAGCAGAAGTCATGCCTCTTCTCAAATTGGATATTAAGCACTTAGTGTTTTCCTTTCACTTTGATGGCTTTGGATCAGGCCTGTAGCTCTAAGCAAATGGTCAACTACATTTAATTATGCTTGTGGATGTTAAATAGAAAGATAAAGTAAAAGGTTGAAGGACAGTTTCATCTATCTTGGATCACCAAAAAACATAGTACACTACAGTTCGCTGAAGGAATTAACTAGTGAAACCTCCTTGGGTCATTTCACCCTATAGCAACCTGCATAGAACTGGAGGGAGGAACACAGGTTGCAAGACAAAAGAGTTTGGAGAAGGCACCAGAAAGCCAGTCTGGGTGCACATGGCTGCAATGCTAGCTAGATTTGCAGCCTCTCTGTACATAGGTCTCTTAAAGAGACTGTTTTGTTTTAGACCCATCATGCAATACACGAAACACAGCCATCCTGAATATCTCCATTTTTGTGAAGTGGGGACTGTGTCATATTGCCTGGTCAAAATGGACTGAAGTTTCTCATTCTTACTGGAACTGTTCACAAAAGCGAATCAGTAATGTTCCAATTTATTTACAGAATACATTTCCCATTCATGCACAGTTTTGCATGCAAGCCCATCCAACGCTGAGTCTTAGAAGATGTTTCATGTTTTTGATGGACAAAGAGGCTTGTAATTTAGTTGCATCTTATAGTCTGGGGAAGTTTTCCACTTCTTAAAGAGGTAATTCTGCCTCCTTACTGTTCTTAATAGTGTTACTGCAAATCCACTACCTTTCCCCCCTCAGCTGTTAGTATACATACGGCATTCCTGTGTAGCTTTCAGGTCAGTTGCCCATGTAGTCTGAGCGGGTGTCTTGTTGCTATGTTTGGAATTTGAATATGGCAGTGGATCGTAGGCTTTCGCTTTCCCCTGTGAAAGTAACTGAGACGTACTAGCTAGTCAACTCGGAATCTTTTCTCGTAGCCATTTATGAGCCTAACTCCCATTGCCTTTCAATGTGACTTCAGCACTTACGTGCTTTTGAAAATTTTACTCCACCTCACTTTTGAAAATAGGAGTTAGGCTCTCAAGCCACTGAGGCACTTCTGAAAATTTGACTCGAATTCATGATGTAAAGCTGTTGCAGGAATTGCTCATGCTTTGGTTTGCAGTCACACTGACGGGTACATTCAGAGAGTTGCAGCCTGTTTTTAGGGTATGTCTACACTACATCGTAAACCCAAGCTCAAACTCAGGTTTAAGCTCAAACCCCCCCCCCCCCACCCCACCCCATCCACACACAAACCCAACTGGGATCAGCAAGCATTCAGGACCTAGCATTATTTTCCCAGGATATTTTTTTTGTACATGCAGAAAAAAGCAGCAAAGAAACAAAGAAACCCAATCTCCCTTTTCAGAGTAACAGCCGTGTTAGTCTGTATTCGCAAAAAGAAAAGGAGTACTTGTGGCACCTTAGAGACTAACCAATTGGTTAGTCTCTAAGGTGCCACAAGTACTCCTTTTCTTTTTGCAATCTCCCTTTGTTATTCAGCATGACAAAAGTTTAGTAACTTATCCCAAGAGATAGAAGTGTTAAACTACATGTTCTGGCCAAATCTGTGCGACGCTAACTTTTCCTTTTCCAAAAACTAAAGCGGAGCTTTTCAAAAGTACCCAAAGGGTTTAAAAGCACAACCCTCGTTTGAATTTTAACAAGACTTATGAGCCTAAATCTTATAGATGTTTTTGAAAAGCTCTCCCTAAATATGGCAGAATGCTGCAAAAAAAGGTTTGCAAATATTAATTCAAATTCGAAACAGTTGTTCTGTTCCACCACATTTGTGCCTCATCTTATTCACTATTTATGAATGGGTTTCTGAATGCCTGAGGAACTGCTATTCTTTGTATGAGAACAAGAATGTTTATGAATAACTTTGGTGACCAGTTGTACCTCACAAATAACTAACAAATAGCCAAAGTGAACAGTTCACCAAAATCCCATAACCTGTAAGGAGCTTGGCCAAAATATTTGAAAAATAAATATTTATAAATACAGCAGGTTGAAATTTTTGTAATTTCAAAATTGGAAAGAAAAAATGGGAACAATTTAAACAAACGTCCTGCAATTCCCATCCCCTCCTCCCCCTCACACACACACCCTGCTCAGATTTTTCAACTACCGATACAGCTGGATGGATTGTTTTTAAACATTTGAATTCTGAAAATTTGAATTTAAAAAAAGGCTAAACTATTTTTTTATATTTGCAAATTTCCCCCGTTCTCCCCCCTCGATCAGCTCTACTTATAAATAAATAGGGTTACAGAAATCTAAATAATTTCACTAACATTTCATCTGATCAATTATTTATCATGAATAATTCAGCTAGCTTTACTTAAAATAATTTCCCAGGAAAAGCCGTTTCCACTAGAGGAGTTATCATTCACTTCCACTGTAACATGAATCTGGATACACTTCATAATACAGGTAGATTTACTACAGTGCATTTACACTTTATTTAGCATGTAGTTACAGTGTAGTTTCTGTTACATGTAAGTACCAGTAATCCATACACCTGGAATTCCTACTACAATGGCTGAATGATTTAGTCTCATGCTACATATGTACATTTTTAGCATCCTAGTAATATTAATTACATGGCAACCAGACTAATTACATTGTAATTATAGTGTAAGTACGCTGTAGTTAATGTACCTGTATTATGAAGTGTATCCAGAATTCTTTTGTTAGCAGCTGATATGATATGGGTATTGTGTTTCAGGGCTGCATCTCAATGTGACAAATGAGTGATTCCCCCTCTATATGGGCTTCTTTCGGTTGCTCTTGCAATATCTAAGGTTAATTTTGCCCTAGGGTTGCATATGGGTGTAACTAACCAAAGAACTGACAAAGGGCCAAGTTCTGCTCTCAGTCCCATTTGTGCAACTCCAGTGACTTTCAAGGGGGTAAACGAGGATAGAATTTCAACCACAGTCTGCAGATTTTTTTTTAAAAGGCTGAAAAATACTACGTCAGTGTGACATTATTATTGGCACACTTACATTTTGGGAGCCAGATGTTGTATTCTTTGCACACGTAAAATGCCTAGTGACTATACTGCAAGCATTCATGGAGTGCAGGATCAGGACCACAGAGATAGGGACCTCTGCTTTGCCTATGGGGAACATAAGTTACATCTGACATGCCTTCTTTTTTAATGGAGGATCCATGTAAAACCTTGGTTTAATATAGCTAGGTTTGACGGTGCTTTTTTTTTTTTTATGATGCAGAAATTCGGTCATAAACAGTTTTTGATCACTGCCGGTTACAGCTGCGCTCAAGCCTTTCCTTAGCAATTGGCTAAGCTGTGGCTTCGTGCTTTTTATATCACACCACCGAGGGTTAGAACTTGCAAGGGTTATCCTGGGTCAGTTTTTCATTTTTATTTATTTATTAATTAAATTTTAAAAAAAAAAGGTCTTTTATTAGTGCTCTGGAGAAACCAACCCAACACGCTGCTGTGAGTTTTGTGAGCTGAACCCATAAAAAATTAAATGCATTTATGAATTTTTTAATAAGAGAGCAAGCCCAGTTTCTAACTAGATGTTATGTTGTTCCGTTGTATATGTGCAACCTGATAGCCATGTGTTAAGGTGGGGGTAGAAGGAGTGGAAAACCCCATGTTTTGGGATATTTTCAAGGATTTTGCTCATTTTCATAAGTGAAATTTTTAGTGCAAATGCTTTTTCTGGGTTATACATGCTTTGCTGGGCGACAGTCGGGTACTTTCTACTGTCGAGCTAATACAAATGTTGGCACCTGTATTTTAGCACATTTAAAATTCGCTTCGGGAGTTGCTTTGGGCATCTCACCTTGATGTCTCTCCTAGTGTCATAAGCTTAATGATTTTAATCAATGAAGTTCAAAGCTTCTTCTCAGATAAACAAAGACACCCTTTACAGAGTGGGAGTCAACGCCTCCGGAAGAAAACAGAGGATCATCTGGCAAGTCCAATGTAAAAGTATAAGTAGGCAGGCAAAAAAAAAAGAAGAATTTGAAGAGCAACTAGCCAAAGACACAAAAACTAACAGCAACATATTTTTAAGGACATCAGGACCCTGCCAAACAAGCAGTGGGGCCAATGGACAATGGAGGTGCGAACGGAGCACTCAAGGAAGACAAGGCTGTTGCAGAGAAGCTAAATGAATTCTTTGCATTTGTCTTCACTGCAGAGGATGTGAGGGAGATTCCCACACCTGAGCCGTGCTTTTTAGGGGACAAATCTGAAGATCTGTCCCAGATGAGGTGTCAGTAAAGGAGATTTTGCAACAAACTGACAAATGAAACAGCAATAAGTCACCAGGACCCGATGGAATTCACCCAAGAGTTCTGAAGGGACTCCAAAGAACAGTCTACAAAGCTATTTCTGAAGTTGCTGCTCAGGCTGGAGCTCGGGCTGTGAGACCTCGGGAGGGTGGTGGGCTTCAGAGCCTAAGCCGCAACTTCACACTGTCTATGTAGCTCGTTAGTGCCCTAGCAGGAGCCCTGCTATGCCAAGTCTGTCGACCCAGGCTGGGATGCTCACTCCCACTCCCTCCAGAATGCTGTGTAGACGTACTGAGTCCCATTTCAGGCCCATGACAGTGAAACACACACATTTATTACAGAGGTGGTTTGCTTTGAAGCTGTGCACCAAATCTAAATAGAGGTTAATTCTTGCTCTGTCTGGAACGCTTCTCTTTTCTGAGTCTATATACATATTCATTCATTTACAGCTTTGCTTTTTCCTTTCCTCACTTTCACTTACAAGAAAGAATGAGCTCCCAGCCATTCTTTCATGCTCTTTTCATTGTGTAAGTGACCCTCCTTTCACCATTATAGCCTTGATTCAGCAGAGTACTTAAGCACGTGCTTATGTCTCACTGGAGTTCTATGACTGTATTCATCAATGCATACTGCATACAGGGCCAGATTGTGCCCAGTCCTGCATGGAGAGGAGAGGTGAAGATGCAAGGAGAATTCCCTTAGATCACTGCACAGGAAATGGGCACAGACTGTTTCTTGACTACCCTGATTGCTCCATGCTAGTATTGCAGGCAGCACTGGCCACCTCCAAGGGGACAGGAAGCAGCAGAGCGAGGGCAGTGCATTAGCCTCACTTTCCATCTCCTGAAGCAGCCAACAAATCTGAACCTGGGGAGCGCGCGTGGCACACATTCAGAGCAGTGGAGCCTCTATTAAATAGAGGATTCCTCATAGCTCAGTAGCCCCCTTCCTGATGTGAGCTTTTCTGAGACTCAGAAGTCATTCTGGCTAGGTCAGATGCAATTCCTATGATGGCGCCCACTGTTACCCAGGCTCTCCTCACCCTCAACAACACAGACCAGGAGTCAATGCCCCAACCTGTTCCCGAGTGTTTGACTCATACAAGAAAGTGACTATCCTGATAACTACCCAAGGCTTGTTAAGAACAAAAGAAGCTGCATGTTTCACTTAAATTTCATTCTTCTCTTTATTTTCAGGGAGACTTCATGGGGACGATGGTTTGGTGAAAGAACAACAGAGACTTCGGCATGAGGTGTTAATTGATGTTTGAAGCTAGTAGACCTTAACGAATGTTAAGGAATGATTAGAAAACTCATTCTGTCAGAGGCTGCTCATTTTGATGCAATATTCTTAACAACAGAATTAGCCAGGATGGGCAGGAGTGGTGTCCCTAGCCTCTGTTTACCAGAAGCTGGGAATGAGTGACAGGGGATGGATCACTTGATCATTACCTGTTCTGTTGATTCCCTCTGGAGCACCTGGCACTGGCCACTGTCGGAAGACAGGATACTGGGCTAGATGGACCTTTCGTCTGACCCAGTAGGGCCATTCTTATGTTCTTGTATTTTTTGCAAGCAATGTTTCCTACTATTTTCACTCCATAATCATACTAATTCGATTCGATAACTGGGTGTGTGTGTTTATGCATAAAAACATATACATCTACACATGTATATATGCATACTACATACATATATATATATATATTCATTCACACTCACGCATATATATTGTGATGGGGCAGCTACCCCACGCAGGTTGTGAAAGGGTTGATTGTCCCATTGATGTCACGGGATCATTCCTGTTTCCATTGAAGTAGCTGGGGGAGGAACAAATGGCAGTTCCCCATCCAAATCCCATTGATTTTTCAGTGGGAATTAGTCTCTTAACTCTAACTGCCATTTGTCCCCTGCTGGCATTGATGTCCTTGGGAAGAGGTTACTGCCTATGGGAGTAATCCACTCCTTTGCAGAGGGCGAGCTGAAGCCGATGTAACAGTTTAGTCCCCAGGTGGGTTTAAGTGGACACAAGCGGTGAATAGTTCTTGTGTTGGCCCATTGGCACAGGAGGGAAAGCTGGATAAAACAGGCAAAGTCTGGCCCAGCATTAGATCTGTGAGCTCCGACAATACGAGCATGTGTGTTCTGTTCCTGAAATCAGCGGGGCAACTTGTAGAGGAAGGTGCCACTCACCCTAAGGAAGGGTGGTAGAGTCAGGCCCTTTGAAATAATCCATTGCAACTCGCACCTCCTGGAGCCTTATTTGGCGTGAGCAGAACTGCTACAAAGGATCTTAAATTCGGATTCACAGTGACTTAGTGCAGTTTGGCTGGGGTCTGCAAAAAAGAGTCTTAGGGAGTTAGGTGCCCAAATTCCAACAAAAATCCCATGGTATGGGGTGCCTAAAGCCCATAGGCTCCCTTGAAAATCTCAGCCATTGATCTGATCAGGGAGGATTCATATATGCGAAGGCTCTGACACTGCTCTGGAAGCATAAATGGGGCGACAGTGGATGTAGACTACATTTACAATGCCACTAAAAGAGTCGTATTGTAAATGAGAGTTAGGCTCAGTCCCTTTCTGACAGGTTTCAGAGTAGCAGTCGTGTTAGTCAATATCCGCAAAAAGAACAGGAGTACTTGTGGCACCTTAGAGACTAACAAATTTATTAGAGCATAAGCTTTCGTGGGCTAATGAATTAATATGCAAACTAGATACCATTAACTTGGGTTTGAATAGAGACTGGGAGTGGCTGGGTCATTACACATATTGAATCTATTTCCCTACATTAAGTATCCTCACACCTTCTTGTCAACTGTCTAAATGGGCCATCTTGATGATCACTACAAAGGTTTTTTTCTCCTGCTGATGATAGCTCATCTTAATTAATTAGCCTCTTGTATGGCAACTTCCACCTTTTCTGTATGTATATATATCTCTTCATACTCTATGTTCCATTCTATGCATCCGATGAAGTGGGCTGTAGCCCACGAAAGCTTATGCTCTAATAAATTTGTTAGTCTCTAAGGTGCCACAGTCCCTTTCTGGTTGCTCCACTGATGTAAACTTGTAGTTTTAATCTCTGGGCCCTAGACCTGTATTACCCATTGCTCGGTCACCTTGATTGTAAGGAGGGCACGTCTTCCTCATCAGAAATCCCTTTACCGTAAGTCTCTACCACTACGGCTCGTCTACTTTACAGTATAATTAGATTATAAGCCTGCATTGAGAGTAATGTCAAAGGTCCATGGAAAATCCGTGTTAAGTTTCAGGTTTGGAATAAACAATTAATGAAGCAGAATTTCTTGGCCCAAACCTCTGCTACGTTGAAGGATCTGTAGTAGCTTGCCTCTGTGATGAAGCTTAAACACGCTTATAGTGCAGCAGTGTTTCTAGCATTTTAATGCTAATTATATAGGCTGTAATTAAGCTATATACCAAATGTCTAGTTCTTTGAAATGTATTAATTTTCGGGATGTTCTCAAGCACCCAGTGGCTGAGGAACAATTGTAAAAGAAAACAAGGCTTGAATAATGATGACAGTTGCAAATAATAGGAATAACCTTTCCAGAACAAAAGGCTTAACATTTTCCAAAAAGCATGTGCATTACGATTTGCATGTATTTGCAATTTGTACTTGCCTTGAAGGGACTAACCTCAACTCTGAGCACTTTGGAATAATTGTGGGATGACATGAATGGGCACTCTACTATTGAGTCCAGTTTTCTTTGTTTCAGCATGCCAGGTTGTTGAGGGTTTTTTGTAGTGTTCAGCAAATGGAAACCAAAAAGCATCTTCACATCCATCCAAGTACAAAATAGCAACTGAGCTAGAGAAGTGGTGTAAAAGAACGTTTTCTTATTTGGAAAAAAAAAGAAAGAGGTTTGAATGGATGCAGCACACAAGTATAAAGGGGCACCATCCACTTAAAGCACAAGCCTGTCTGAAAAATGTTACCTGACCAATAGCAATTAGGATAACTGTAACGGAAAAGGGCTAGAGTTAAAAACAAACAACCGAACACCGTGTTTTTCACAGGGCCCCATCCCCCCTTTAGTTTACTTTGTGCACCTGACAGCATGTTGTCTATAGGCCAGTGTCACTATTTCTGTTTTCCCTGTTGGTTGTGTGGGACTTTCACACAGCAACAGGAGAGCGAAAAATGGGTTGAAAAACTAGGGAAATGTGGTTGTAAAACCACCCCAACCTCCGTGGGGGAGGGAGTGTTTGATGGGCAGATGTAACACCACAAACTACTTGTAAAGCCTTGTTTAGAAACTATGAAATAGGTTGTAGCGAAGCGAAGACTCACCAGCGCCTCCTGCTGGTCATCCTGGGAATTACCTGTTTCCAGCCTTCGGAGTGCCCTCTGCCGACGGGTGTCTCGCCTGCCTTAGGCCCCGTGTCCCTCACAGACCCCGGTGCCCTTTACCTCAGGGTTCTGCCCCAGCATTACCCACGCTCTCTGGGTCTCCCCTTCCTGGGCAACCCCCAGGGCTCTAAACCTCTTGCCTCAGTGGCTACTGCCAGTCATCATCTAGCCCCCTCTCACTTGGGCAAACTGCAGTCCGTAATGGCCACTCATCATTGGCAAGGGGGTTGGACCAGCTGCCTCTGCCTATCCCCGGGCTGCACCGCTGCAACCCCAGTACCTCTGTAGGCCTTTAACAAGGCCTCAGCCTGGGGATTTACCAGTCTGGAGCTCCCCAGCTCCCTTGCCCTATTCCCCAGCACTGCTCCAGTTCAGGTACCTTCCTCTCAGACAGCTAGCCCTTCTCCCTCCAGGGCTGGAGAGAGACTCCCCTGCCTTCTGGCCCACAGCCCTCTTATCAGGGCCAGCTGGGCCCTGATTGAGCTGGCCAAATCTGTGATCAGCTACTCACTCAGCTTCCCCCAGCTGTTCTCACTCCTCTTCCCAGTCACAGCCCTCTCCAGGGCTGCTTTTAACCCAGGGGTTCTGCAGGAGTGGGGCAGCCGCCCCACTACACAGGGATTAAGTTGTCAGTGTCCTATTAAGGAAAACCGTTCCCGTCCCCTCTAACAACAAGGGCGGAACTAGGAGTCAAACTGGGGGTGGAAATAGCAACACTCTTCTAAGCCCAACCCACTTAAGATCCCCAAACAAGATACCACTTCCAGAAGTTGGGTAAACCTATGTAATATGATCACCCTCTGTCTTTCTTTCATGCTTTGCTCAGCAGTGAAATAGTTAACAAGTAAGCTCCTTGGGCAGGGACTGTCTTTTTATTCTGTGTTTATACAGCGCCTAACACAGCTGGGGTCCTAGTCCTTGACTGTGGCTCCCAGTCACTATACTCTAATTACAACTGCTACTACTGAGATGTAACAAGCATTGTAGGTTTCAGAGTTTGAGATGAAGAGGGGAAATTCTTACCTTTCAGAGACAGTGTTTCGGACTGTGTATAGACTTGCCCAGGCATTCCAAAGATGGAAAAGCTTTGCTCTTGTGAAGTATTTTGGAAACCCAAAAGGTATGGAAATCACGTCAACCTTCCTTTCATTGTGGTGATGGAATTTTAACAAGGACTCCACAGCCTGCAACAGCCCAGCACTGGGGTTTTGCATTCCCATCAGCTTCAAGAGCAATCCCAAGAGCAATGAAGTTAGATTATATATTTTGAGAGGCAGTTTCAGTTTCTCAGTGATACCAAGGCTGAACTTGTGAAAACCTGAATTTTAATTGGTTTCAAAACTCCTGTTTCCAACTGGAATACTGGAAATATTTCAGTCAGTTTTAGCCTTTACAAAAGCTTGTTTCTACAAAATCTAACTCTGAATTTTGGGCCCAATCTGAGTGGTCAGTGTCTCTACATCTAAATGTGGGTATTTGCGGTGAAAACATTCCTGGTATTGTCACAGCTGAGTGAATCAAACTTTTTGTGCTTCCTCCCTAGCAAAAGGAAACAATTTTAGTGGGCCATTCCCAATTTTCCTCCCCACATTTCCTAAAGCAAATTATAGTCTGGTGCACTGGCCATCCAGCCAATAAAGTCGTGTGGTTGCATGAAGTTTATACAAACTTGGAAAGAGATGGATAAGTTTGGATGAGTGTGAAACCCTGTGAAATTGAAACACAACAGCTTTGGTTACCTTTTATTTGTCCTTGTTTTACTTACTTCGCCAGTTCTGCTTGGAAGCTGAAAGGCCAAAATACCATCAGAAAAATTGTTCTTGGGACTAGAAGGAAGAGGCAAACTGGAAACGAGAAATACCAGATATCACATGAGAATAGCTATTGTTGAGAGGTTTCCAGCTCAGTTTGGTGGGCCCTGGGATTTTAGTTAATTTAGAAAGGCATCCAGATTTGGGGGGTACTTATCTGAACTCTGATCTTTCTCACTGCTTAAAATGGACATCTTTGTTGAGAATGGACATTTCTAAAGAAGAGAAAAGTAATAAACCCTCTTTGTCCAACAGCGCACACTAGATACACCCCTGCATATGTCAAAGTCCACATATGTTAACTTCATTAAAAACAAGAAAATCCATAGTACTGCACTGTAGGTTTATGATACATTAAGAGTCACATCAGGGCAGCCGTCTGCATGAGATCCAAGAAGGAATGCACTTTATGTTTCCAATTACAGATAATGCTCAATTAATGCACTGGATGGGAATGAAAGGGAGTCACTATTTATAAAACCCTTGCCTCTTTCTCTTCCTCAGATCCATAAATCACTTAAAAAAAAAACTTGACAAACAATTCAAGGGTTGCTCAGAAGCTGGAGGAAATTAATAACCAAAGGGTGCATATGCACTGCAATAGACTTCTTGTTATCATGTCAACAAACAAGAATTCTCAGAATTGGAGTGGCATCCTGCTCGGGTGACCAGATGTTCCGATTTGATAGGGACAATCCCAATATTCAGGGCTTTATCTTATATAGGAGCCTATTACCTCCTACCACCATCCTCATTTTTCACACTTGCTATCGGGTCCTCCATCATCCTGCCGTAGTGTCTTTTTGGTTATGGTAAATCATCTCATCTTTTAGAATAATATATAGAAACTTTGACCCCTTTTGCTTCCTTCATCACTGGGTTTATATAATTTGAAATGTATGGAAAGAAAAAGAGATTCATAGAGTTTACTCACCTCCTGTATAACACAGAAGTGCACTGTTATTCCAGTATTGAGCCCAATAACTTTTGTTTGAATAAAACATCTCTTCCAGAAAGGCATCTTGATCTGAAGAGAATCCATCACTTCCACTGGTAGTTTGTTTCAACGGTTAATCACCCTTAGTGTTAAACCTTAGTGTCTCCTTTCTAGTTTGAATTTGTTTGGCTTTAGCTTCCAGCCATTGAGAAATGAGAAAGAGAGTGAAATTGAGAGACTCACCCATGACTAGATGTTAGAACCTTCCTAAATTATGGACTAGATCCTGTAAAAAAAAAAAATTATAGGATTTAAAAAAAAAAAAAGTTAAAATAATAAATAATTTTAAAAGGTTAACATCAAAATGAAACATTTCAAAATTATCAAAACAAAACATCGCATTTGACTGGAAAATATTTTTGGTTCATGAAAATTATTAAGATTTCAACTTCTCTCCCCAATTTGGGGGAAATTTGTTGATATCATGATCATTTCTGTGGGATGGGAAAAACGTTTCCCACCCACCTCTAGTGACTACATGATCATGCAATACTCTTAATTTCAAACCAAGGTTACTAATCCATAGCTGAATCCAGAGAGGGGCAGCCTCAGCAGCTGCTGGCTTGTAGACGTTCTGCATCCATTCTGACACGGCAACTACAGAGGCTTCTCCCATTCCAGGAAGGTGGTTCCCCTCAATACTAAGCCAGGTCTCTTCTCAGGAGCATTGCTCCAGGGCCTGGTTCCGATGTCAGTTACAATGATGTAAATCAGGAATAATTTAATTGGAGTAAAACAAGTACCGGTGCAAGGGAGATCAAAATCAGGCCCACAAACTGCGCCCTGCTCCTATGCTATGCCGGTGGCATGGGATTGATAGCTGAGGTCACAGTGAGCATGCCCCGTGCATCTGCTCCTGTCCTAACCCAGGAACAGATTCTTTTCCTTGCTGGCTAATGTCATTCACCCAAGAATGAAAGTGAAAAGAAATACACATGCTCAAAGCATTTCTCCTTGGCTGACAGCTCCAAAACGGAAGTCAGCCAGAGAGAGGAAAAGGCAACGCCGGGCCTCAAAGATCCATATCGCAGCGGAACTTGGGAGCTGGAAGGAGAAGAGAAGCACCTTCTCCAGCCATCAAGGTGAGGGCTCACGGCAAAATTAGGGAAGAGGTGAGACAAAGAGAGTTCTGGGCCCAGGCCCCTCTCACATATTGCATTGCAGGACAACAGGGGTCATTCCAGACCTAGGAGAAACTCTTGCATATTGTGCAGTCTTGGACCTTGATTAAACAAAGCATTTGCCTTGATTTCAGCCACTGGCATAACAGCACCAGTGCAAACCCCTTGTGCAGATGGGCAAAGCTGATTAAAATCACAGTTTGCACCAGTGCCTGCTGATCCCCAATTTCAAGAATAAGTAAACTGCACCAATGCAAATCATGGTCTTTATCTGTCTACACTAGGGGTTTGCATCACCACAGTTACCATGGCTAAAAATCAGGGCAAATCCCCCAGGGCAGACAAAGCCTCAGTGGGGAGTAGGGAGCGGACAAGATTTTAGACAGAGATTAATGACGCAGAGATCTGGACTGATCTGCAACTCCAGGCCACTGTGCAAGCCCCTTGCTGTGCAATGCTTTTTAATCTTTCGCATCAGGCCAACCAAAGTGAGTTAACCCACTACCCAGCCAGCAAACGTGGGTGTTCACTATTTCCCTGCTGTAGAAGATGGGTCTATTTTCACCTGGACACAACAAGTAACGTCATCCGCTAGTAATTTGGATTTTCTCTCTTCACTTTTTTTTTTTTTTTTTTTAAATCTAGGTCACCAGAAAAGTTCTTGTTCCATCGAAAATCCAGTCCTTTAGCAGCTCTTCATTCTGAATCAGACACATGTGAGGACAAGGTTTTTCCAATGCCAGAATTAGTTATGACAGACATGTGGTTGTCCTGTTAGGAGAAAACGGTCTGTTAAAAATACAGGGTCTGAGGAACATTGTTTCCCAGTAATCGGTTGCACAAGTTTAATAGCTAGAAATGGTTTCAATATTACATTTTCAATTTAAATAATAAAACCATATGTTAGTGGGCTAGCATCATAAAGAGATAATTCAGTTCAGGGACCTGTTACTTTGTTTTGGAATTAGATTAAGTCATAAATAAATACTACTTTTGTTCCCATCCAAACAGCCTCTTAAGACATTTTCCACCTGTTAAAGGACGTGTAGTATTGGGAGTCTTTCACAACAGTGGAAACTGGCTCGAACTTTCAACGCGTTTGTAAAAAATAAACCAATGTTGATTTATGAGTTGAACTATGACAGCGAACATGTAAGCAAATAAAAACAATGAACTGAGAAAAAAGCAAATATACTGTTGATTTGGCATTGCATGAATCATGCAGCCAAGCCCAAGAGAAAGAGAGATTCCTAGTTTCAGAGTGATGGATTGGGAAAGGGGATCTGATCCCTGGGTAATGAAATGTGAGGGGGTCTTGCCTTGTGCTATTGACCCAGAGGTAGCCTGGAGGAAAGTGATTACTTCTGACTGTGCAGTGTTAGTTAAAACAATCCCCTGGGCTCAAATATCAGCTATTAAAATAAATTCAGGAGACAGAGGAAGTGATGTTTATAAGTTGGAAGTTTGAGCCGCTTTTTAAACAACTGTGGATCTACATATTCTGAAATGGAAATGTGATACATTGGGAAGAGGGCAAAAGGAAATGACAGGAGGGTAAACCAAGGGTGAGCTAAAAGAACGAGGAGTACTTGTGGCACCTTAGAGACTAACAAATTTATTTGAGCATAAGCTTTCGTGGGCTAAACTCCACTTCATCGGATGCATGCAGTGGAAAATACAGTAGGAAGATATATATATATACACAGAAAACATGAAAAAATGGGTGTTGTCATACACACTATATAGTGTGTATACAAGAGTGAGCTGTTAGAGAGCAGGGAATCTGGAAGAAAAATTGTCCTTTCCCCCCCTTTTTCTTGAGACATTCTTGCAGGAGAAATTAAGGTACAGAATTTCTGATTTAAGGCCAGATTCTGGTAACCTGATTTATGCCGAGTATCATCTTGCTCTACAAGTAGACCCATCTGTTTACATGGGATTACTCACCGAGTAAGAGACTGTACAAAATGAGTAAGGGAGTAAGAAGTTTCTTATCATATGATTCTATGATTCTAAGTTGCCCCTTGTAAATGATAAAAAGAATGTACTGTTTTATAAACATGCTGTTACAATAGTTCTGAATATATTGCAATCTACGGCTGGAGGATTCGCAACCGATTACTGGAGCTGGCTGAAAATTTTCCCCGTGGAACATTTTTCCATAAGAAAATGCCATTTTGTTGAAACTGAAATTTTTGTTTGGGAATGTGTCAATTTCAACAACATTGTGTTTAGAAACAACATTGAAATAAATAATTTCAAAAAATTGAGTTTATTTTCATTATTAAAAAATAAAGTCAATCAAAACGAAAATTTTTATTGGTCCGAAGTGAATTTTTTTTTTTTTCAAAAATTTTATTTCACAGGAAATTTCAAAATTCTTTGGTTTTGTTCCTATTCGGCATGAAAACAAATGTCAAAACCACAGAATTTCCTGTAAAACAAAAAGTTGTGGTTCCCACACAGCTCTATTGATTACCATTTGAGTGGTAGTCACTGGTAAAAGTTATTTAGCAATCCAAAGCTCTAATTTGGGAACCAGCATGGCTAGAAGAATACACTGGGATCAGGAAATCAGGGCACTGGTCTCAGCTGTGCCACTGACCTACTGTTTGACCTTGTGCCAGTTACTTCAACCCCTTTTCCTCTCCCACTCTTCGCCTGTCTTGCCTGTTGAGCCGGTGAGCTCTTTGGGGCACTGATGATCTCTTATTATATTTATAGTACTTAGCACTAATTTGGGTCACAAGGTGCTACTAAAATACAAACAGTAGTGTAAGCAAAAAGCATTATTAACTGCCTCAGTCCATTTGGAGTTAAAGTTGACGGAACATTTTTACAAAATGTGAACTCAATCGTAATGCTAATCACTATAAACCAAGCCATGTTTGGTTTGCCTGTAGCTTTTGTTCACGTATCAATATTTGTGATTTAGAAACCACTGAGTTATCAAATACTTTTGTGCTGGACAAAGAACCAGGACTGGTCCAGCCTGGTTGCCCCTGAAGACACCACAGACAACACTGGTCCATCTACTAGAGGGTCACAGGCCATTTGTTCTTTTGTGCAAGAAGACAGCACCATGTAAGGGAGAAGATGGATTGCATGGGAATAGGGTGATGTTAAGCCTCCACAGTTTTGGATTGATGGATCAAACAAACATCCAAACTATGGACTAGATTTATGTAATTTGGTTAAGGGGAGGTTAAATTGTTGATCTTGTCGCTCATTGTTACCGCAGTAGTGCCCAGCAACTTCAGTCAGGATTGGACCCTAGTGTGTTTTGACACATAGGGTGAAATTAGCAAAAGGGCTCATCATTGGCCTGACTCTATTCCGGATGAAAGCAATTGTAAATCTTCTAGTAACTTCATTGGGCTCTGGATCAACCACGATAAGAATTAGTGATGCTATGAGGTGGTGGTTGGAAACAGGTTGGTTTATCTGCTGCCACGTCATAATACCCAGCACTAATAACCAATCGTGCCTTCAGCCTCCAACTTTCTTATCTCATCCAGCTGCTCAAAATTCTGGTCTGAAGTCCCACCCATCCCCTTTTGAGAGCCTGCCCCAATCCCCTAGGCTATATTCTATTCGTGGAATAAAAGAATTTAACATCATACTCTGGAATTTAAGCCCATAGTATTTCAAAAACTAAATACATGAGCAAATTCAAGGACTTCTGATAACTCATGGAAACCCTTTGAAAGGGAATGTATTTATGGCTAGGGCACATGACAAACTCTTAGCTATTTTCTTATTATCGTATAGTTATATTATTTCTTATTATAACTATGCTGTTTTCCCTATAATTATATAGATAGAAGGTACAATCTTAAATTGGACAAGATTATTTGTCTGAGCCCTGATTATGTACTGGGACTTTTTCAGGATGGCCGGGGCATTATCTTACTACTGTTCTTTGAGGCCAGGGATATACAGCAGCCTTTTCAAAACCAGCTGACTGGCTTCCCCACTCATCTGAAACCTCATTTGTCTATGATACAGATACACCGAAAAAATCTCCTTGTGTCTCCATGCACAGCCCTGTTATGTCCTTGTTTGGATTTAAGATGTCAACACCTTAATTTCAGGGAGAAATTCAGAGCTGTGTTATATGTTAGTTTCCTCTACCCCTCTGTAGTTTAAAAGCACTTTCAAATGTGTAGGTGAGGGAAACAAAATGGGAGCCTTCTTGTATATAACTTTGCCTTTCAAATGTTTCTCTGAAATTTGATTATAGGCTTTCAGAGACAAAAGACATGTCAGTCGCCCTGTCTGGAGTTGACAACAATGACCCTGACAATAGAATTGTCTATTTCCTCAATTTTAATTGATCACTGCTGGGTTCTGTATAGTTGCTCAGGAGTACATCCTCAAATACTGCTCACAGAGATCCAAAAAGTATAGGACGTTTTAGCAGGTTGAAAAGCGTATAGACTTAAAACACAAGAATACTGATTGATCTCTGCATCATGCTGACAAGGTTGGCCTGACCATTCTATTACCTTGTTTTTTCACGTATCGGTAACATCATCGTATTATTGTGGTGTTATCTGTGTGTCCTCCCAGGCTCTCATTACTAGAGCTGGGCAAATACCGGAAAATGTGGTTGTGAAGGTTTGTCCTTACAAAGTAATGTACCTGTGCGTCAATGATATTCTTGGCCTCTTCTTTTCATTTTTGGAGTCAAAGAGTTTAAGGCCAGAAGGGACGACCAGATTACCTACTCTGACCTCTTGGATATCACAGGCCATCCACACCACACAGCACTGGTACACTAAACCCAACAAGCGAGGGCCTTGCAAAACTTTGATCAACATTTTTAAATAAAAAAAAAAAATTTCAGTGAAAAACTCAAAATTCAGAACATTTTAACCAAGCCTAGCAACAATAACATGGGTAACAAATAGTGAATAGTCATTGCTTACTAGTTACTATTTTTACGAGGGAGAGACAGCATGATCTAGTGGCTAGAGCACTGGACTGAGACTCATGAGACCTGAGTTCTATTCCCATTTCTGCTGCTGGGTGACTTTGGGCAAGTCATGTTAATAGCTCCTTGCCTCAGTTTCCCTATCTGTAAAATGGGGATAACAACACTGACCTCCTTTGTAAAGCACTTTGCGATCTATTGAGGAACATATAAACTATGAGAGCTGGGTATTATCAGTGTTAGCTTGTAAACTAAACTATGTTTGCATAAACAGCTCACTAACAATTTTGAACAACAAATTATTAAACATGCAAGTAATTAACAAACAAAGGCTACATTCATTGAATTAATCGGAGACTGCAGATAGGTTGCCTAATTTTCCTCACAGCGCTATTTGTGCTCCAATACTCTGTTCACTGCATTTAAAGATATAATTTTGAAATCTAATTTGATAAGCGCATGTTTGTTTGCAAAATATTCATTAGGATTCCTTTCAGTCTATTCCATTCCATCCCACCCACCAAGCATCTGACACCCTCGTAAACTTTCTCTCTCTTTCCCGCCTCCCCAGTGCTCCTGTGAGGCAAGTAATTGATTAAGGATTAATACCTCTATTTTATAGATGGGGAACTGAGCCACCAAGGAGATTAAGTGATTTGCCCAAGTTTACACAGGAAACATATGGCAGAGCCAAGTTTGAGTTCTGTGTCTTAAGCACGAGCTCATCCTTATGCTTCCAAGCTGCCAGTGGCCCTGGAATCCATCTTGAACCACTTATTAGAATTATCTCCCTGAAAACAAATTGAAAGTCTAAGTGATCAGGAACTTTACCTAAACTTCAGAGGCAGGTTAATATGAGAGCGCTCTTTGTCCTGGTTCATTGGACGGGCTCTTCTGGCACAACCCAGAGCATTATAAACACTCACCACTTCTTTGTGGGATTACTTCATTAGACTGTTCCTACAAATCAATCTTTCTAGCTATCGGTTTCCAAAATCTTGTCCATAGTGGCTCTCATGAAAAACAGACATGAACAAAACTTGTGCAAAGCATAAAAAACAAAAAAACAACAACAACAAGGAAAAGTCTAGCAGTGAACGAACCTGGTTAGATTTGGAGGTTTGCTTCAGATAAGCATCTGAAAGCCGCTTGTCTGAAAGGTATCCAAAACTCTGTTTTAGCTCCCCAGTGGCTTTTAGAAGGTGGCATTTGCAGTTCCCACATGACAGCCCACAGCCGAAATCGACAAGCAGCCAGCAAGACGATGATCATTTGTAAATGAGTCGGTTTACCTGTGAGCACAGCATGTGCCATAGTAAAACAAGAGAGATAATTAAACAAGGCAATAGACCAAAAGAGAGCAGGAGTCATTCTACTGCCACAATTCTTAAAAGGTTTAAAAGAAAATCCGACACATTGGCATAGACTTCGAGCAAGTACATCCTGGAGGAAAAGCTGCAAGTACATCATGACAGCAGTGCACCTTTATCCTCTTCTGTTCTTTGAGAGCATGGGGGGGCTGGAAATGTTCTGCTCATTCGCTGTGCAAAGTAAGCGGAGACTAAGCCACATGGTGAAGTATTTTTCCCTCACTGGTACAATGTTAGGATCTCCTTCGATGGAAGTTTTGCCTGAGTAGGGTCCCAACTCAGCCACAGATTTAAGCACATGCCGAACTTTAAGTACATGCTTAAGTCCATCAAAGCACAGAAGCAAGCACGTACCTATAAGAATGGCCACAAATCTATTTCTATATAGCAAAGCACCTAAGCAGGTGTTTAACTTTAAACATGTTGGAATTAAGCACAAGCTTAAAGCTTTGCGCTTTGCTGAATCGGGGTGAACTCCAGCATGTGCCTAAAGTTAAATATGTGCTTCGATACTCTGCTGAATCAGGGCTGAAGTGAGTAAGACATGTGCAATTAGGCACAGAAATATACCAACCAGTAGAAAGCCAAGAAGGGGGACTTCCTTACCTGTTGTGATTTGGGTCTGGAAGAGCGTTGGAAATCTCTACAGCTTCACGTGGGGAAAAAAACAATTTGTGCCACTGACAATATGAAGTCAGCAATGTACATTATAATATTGGTCTTTTTTAATAACAAGATCTTAAACCAACACTTGCTGTGATGGCTTTTTAAAGCCAGGCACTCATTATAGATGGTGGGCGGGGAAATGGTAAAGGTTTTTCAAAAATGTTTATGAAATTATTGCATGGAAATGTCTAAAATTTCAACAAATGTCACCCAGCGCTACTGGATCCATAGTTGGGACCAGATTGTGAACCCTTTACTCACACTTGTGAGGAGGGGCAGTCCCACTCCCCCAGGTAGTCCCACTGTAATCCTCACCAACATAAGGGCACCTCAATAAAAGTGGCCTGATTTTCAGAGGCACTAAAGGTTATTTTCAGTGTAAACTCTGGGGACTTGGCTCCAATGCAAATCAGGCCTCTTTTAATAAAAGGGGAGAGTCTCAAAACTGTTGGCCTAACTCTGCTTCCGTTGACGTTAATGGGAGGTTCACTGTAAATAGCTAACGAGATGCAGAGCACTGCTGTAACAGTTACTTCTGATTCAATGGGAACAGAGATAGGCCAGGCCTGAGTCCTTTTGAAAATCCCCGTGTAGGTACCTGAATATAGACTAACTTTAGTCACCCAAATTTGAACAAAGATTTTCGACGGAACTGGCATTTCATTGGGCCTTGGCTGCTTAGCCACCTCAAGCTATATTTGCAAACCCCAGCCTTTGGGTTTAATAATTCCTGAATTTAAGCCCTTCTAGCAATACTACCTGCAAGCACAATGTGCTGTCCATCACTATAAAGTGTGTCCTTTGTTAGAGGCTGGCTTGAGTAAAGAGAGAGAAGTGACAAGGTGTCCCAATATTCTCTGTCCCTTATATTTTAGCTACATGTTAAGGAGCAAACTGCATTAAGCAGATGTATGGGCCTTAAAAGGAATACGGCTGGCCCAGCTGTATGGCACGGTGATGTTCTGCAAGGCAGCAGTGTTCTTCTGCCAAAGAAAGGTCTGCTTTGAAAGACAGTTGTAGTACCTGTGGGATGAGTGGGCGACACTCAAGAGAGTAAGAAGGAAGATGAAATAAAAGTATAAGGAGAATACTAAATGATAAAACAGAACCAGAGCAGTAATCCCTAATTCGGACTATGTAAATAACACTCTAGAGACCACACCCTCTTTCTAAGATTAGACTTCCTTGGTGTATGTATATTACATACATAAAAACCACTGCACACCGTTTGCTAACCCATCGGCCTAGGACCACAGCACAATTCTAAGATTTAAACACGCTGGTGATAAATGTGCTGTTATTCTGGCTGCAGCGTGTTATTTCTGGGGTATCAAGTGAGCTCTTATTATAAAAACAGAAAATTGGAGTTACATCTGGTGACTGACGCATGTGACGGTATCACTGCGAGGAATTCCCGTTTCCTGAAGCTTTTCAATTAACTTGGTGCACTTGCCTTCAGGTGCGACACACTTCGTTTTTCAGTGGCGCCCCCGCTTCCAAGCTGTAAATCAATGAGTAGGTTATTGTGCTTTTGTAGGAGCACTTTTACCAGTAAAATGAAACAGCAAATTATAAACCCCATGGAGATTTATATAGCACGAGTTGATGAAACGGTTACTTTCCCCTTCCTATGCTCTTTCAGAGAGGCAGGTTAAAAATAGCTGGAAATTTACAAGAATCTCAAACCAAATCTGAAAACTACAACCTCAGCAACTTGCTGGGCTTGGCCTAGCAAGCGCAAGATTTACTGTTTGCAATTTCTTCAACTTGTTCAGTCATTTTTATTATTTTTTTTTCAAATGCCCCTCTCCCCAAGTTGATGACAGACCTGGCAAAAACATCTGTGCAAATAAAGCAAGGAAAAGACTAGGGAAACCTTGGCAAAAAGCCCTGTGTGTCTGTTATGGAAAAGAGATACGATGAAAGCATCCCTTACCGCTCCACCCCAAAGTCTCCCAAGTTCTAATTTGTCACCTAGGATATTAGGACTCGATCATTATTGTTATTAATTTGCACGGCTGTCAGGCCTAGAGGCCCCGATCCAGGATCAGGACCCCCAGCATGCTAGGCATTGTGGGTAAAATTTTCAAAATCATTTAAGTCTAATTTTCAAAAATGGCTTCAGAACCTAAGTCTCACTGAAAAAGCAGCAGGATTTTGAGGATCTGGGCCTAAGTCCTGAGGTAATTTTTGAAAATGAGACAGGCTCCTTAATCACTTAGGTGATTTTGAAAATTTTAACCCATGTAAAAAGATGGTGCCTACCCCACCAAGAGCTTCTATTCTAAGGCCCTGATCCTACAGAGGTTTACTCACAGCATAGGCCGTATGCACTGAGTAATCCCATTGATTTCAATGGGACCGTCATACGGTGCCTAGTTAAACAAGTGCGTACGCCTTTGAGGGACTGGGGTCTAATCCCATGACAAGAATAAGCAGGTGAATACAACAAAGAGACAGGAGAAGCACAAGGTAACAGTGAGGGGATTGTGACAAAGAGCAGTAGCAGGGCAGGGTGGGGGATGGGAAGCAAGTGTTCCGTATAATTTCTATGCACACCCGTTGATTTTATCCCTGCCTGAGACATCTGATAAGTGCACTGCTGACAACGTCAGGATCTGCCTGCCAGTGTTTTCCATTCTGAGACGGTGTCAGCTCGAGTTCAAGCACTTGGCAGTGGCTAGTGGCATGGGGCTCTGAGACTCTCGATTTACCCCTCAGTCCCTGAAGCACCGGTTTGCATCTCCTTTTGCCCCAGTGGCATTTGTGACTGAATCCAGTCGTCTCTTCTTTACATGACTGAGATGTCCTCATTTCCTGTTTGGCCTCTCTCTCTGTTCATACTGCCGGAGTCCTGAGTACAAACACAAGCTGGCTCTCCTTCTGAATCATTCCTGACTCATGGCCTCAGCAAGGAAACACCAGATGCCCACCCGTCTTGGGACTGGCTTCTTTATTGCCCTTCCAGAAGCCCTCGAGGTCTGGCAATAAAATGACAGAAACCCCCAATAATTGCATCATCCCCCGCTCCCTGCTGAGACCTCTGCAATAATATATGACACACCATTCACAAAGCTGAACTCCCTGTTCACATCAACAGCTCTGTATTTTACAATGATCAGCAAATCTGTTTTCTCCTCTCCCTCTTCGCATGGGACACAGTCACGTAAGCAATGAACAGCTCATTACAAATCCACTTACCCAGCCTTGCATCCTTCCCTGCTCTGCATTTCTGTGCTCAAGAGTCCTGTATTTTGCTACCATTCTTAGAAAACTCCTCTTCCTCTTAAAAGGTGTTGGGCCTGATCCTGTTGGGATCTGAATACAATTGACTGTGGAAAACAAAACAAAAACAAACTGATGAAGTGAGCTGTAGCTCACGAAAGCTTATGCTCAAATAAATTTGTTCATCTCTGAGGTGCCACAAATCCTCCTTTTCTTTTTGCGGCTACAGACTAACACGGCTGCGACTCTGAAAATTTTCCCTGTGAACATTGTTGACCAAAGCTGTTTGTCTAATTTTTTCAAAATATTTTCCAGATTTTTGTCAAAAAACAAAAAATGGGGTTTTGTTTTTGTTTTGCTTTTTTTTTGACAACTAAAAAGGTTTTGGCAATCCCTCCCCACCCCAACACACACACATTTTAGCTGAAAATTGAAAAACGTTTGGTTGTTGGAAGAAAAATGATTGATTTAGTGGTTTCCGATGGAAACAAAGATTGTTGTTCAAGAAAACAGATTGTGTCCACAAAATGTTTCATTTAATCGAAAACACAATTTTCTCTGGGAAAAAATTTCAACAGAACATTTTCCACTAGCCCTCTCATTTCCGTTCTCCTGCCTGGTGATACCCTCATCCCTCTGCAGTTGTTTAAATTCTGCCCATCCGTGCAACATTGTTCATAGCCGGTGTCTGTATTTGCCTGAAAATCTTCACAATAAAAATAAAGGCAAAGGCCCAGATTTTTAGAGGTATTTAGGCACTGCTGAGCTGAGCATTGCCATGGAGCTTAAACCTGGTATTCAAAAGTGATTTAGGCACTCAGGAATCTAAATCCCCTTGACTGTCTATGGGATTTTGGCACAATGTTCACAGGGAAAGTTTTCAGAACAATGTTCCCTCTGAACTTGACAGATGGTTTTCCATTCACTTTAATAGAAACAGAAATAAGCCAACATGGAGCATTTTTGAAAACCCTCCCGTGACAGTGTTGTAGATCCCGCACACATTTTTTCTTTCGCCACATGGGATTTGTTTTTGCCCCGTTACATATGCTGTGATGCCAACACATAATGGAACGAACAAGGTGGTGGCGGGGGAGGGGAGGGAAGTTCAACATTAACTATGACCCGGCTTGGCTTTGTAGGACACAGTCAAAGGCAGTGGTCTAGTGACTTAGGCCGTGGAGTGGGACTTAAGACCTGGATTCTATCCTTGGCTCTGCTAATCAGCCACTGAGTGACCTCAGGCAAGTTACTGTGCCTCAGTTTCCCCATCTGTAAAATGGGAATAATGATACGGACCTCCTTTGAGATCTGCTGATGAAAAGCACTAGATCAGAGCTAGGTGTCCCTATTACCATAAATGGAGCATCAGTCTCACTCCTACAGCAATTTGATCGCACAATCTTCCTACTGAAGTCCAGACAATTCAGAATCGGACCGGATTTTGTCTTGCCCTCGGGTGGGCTCTAAGGATTTAAGAAGGGTGCAGGAAGCTTCCCTTCTTCCACCCGCGAAGCTCGTGCAAGTACAAGTAGCAGTCACTGCACTCCCATGGAGCTCACCTCGCTCCACAGGAGGCAAGGGGAGAAGGCGGGGCCATAACTTTGGGCACTTTCTGCAGAGGCTGTGGTGTCCGCTGGGATTAACGCCGGCACCTGCTCCAAAGGATGGTAACCCCCGCCCACTAGAGCATTGCAGTGATACATTGTCCCCACATAGATACTGCCAAAGTGGTACACTCTATCTAACCTTTAAGGCTTAACTCTATCCTCATTACACCTGCATAGAGAGGTCAATGGGATTGTTCACATGAGGGTGCCCATCCATTTCCCTGCGTTCATCAGGATATTAAGGACTAAGGGAGTTAAAGCAGTGAAGCAATGATTCCAACCAGGGCTGCTTGAAAACTTTCTGTCCAAAATTTTTGACAATGGAAAACTGGGCTTTCGACAAAACGAAGAGTTTTAGCAAAAGTGTCTACTTGACTTGGAAATTGTCAATTCTTCATCCGAAGATCTCCAAATCAAACAGTTTTGACCCAAAAAACTCAGCCAAACATTGTCCAGCTGTGGCAGTTTTTGACTGAAAAAAATCGTTGTTTTTCACTTGCTAGAAAACCATTTTTAAAGAAGTTATCAGGGTTCTTGGTTTGTGAATGAAAGGTCAAAATTTTCTGCAGAAAAACCCAACCTTCTCCTGCAGTGACAAATTCACCATTGGCTTATGCTGGCAAAATCCCAGACACAGTGCAGAAAGTCTGCTGTGGGGTGGAGGAAAGTGGTTGTGACCTCCTCTTTTCAGGCCATCAGCAAATGCATTGATTCACTGCACCCTATAAGAAGCTTCCACCAGTGGTGCATCTAAGGAGCCTTCAGTAGAAGCTCAAGCTACCCCAGCCAGCAGAAGCACAAAGTAGGGACTAGTAGAAACTCCTGGAGCCCTGTGCCATGGATGAAGCCAACTGGAAAGAACTGAGTCTGGCTCCCTAGTGCAGGGAAGGAAAGTTTGCATTTCCTTGCACCATCTGGGGTGAATCAGGCCCACAGACGATTGCTGCTGTTGCTCCAAACCTCACAAATTCTTGTGCGTCCCTAGCTCGTAAATGTTCACAAATGGTTTGAGTTTCTACACTCATTAGGGCTTAGAGGGGTCATTTGTCAGGACCAAAGAAGTCCTCCCCAAGAACTCTGTGTAATAAGTCAGCAGCTGTCTGCAAACCACGAGGAGACATTTGTTGCAGTCAGCCCAGCCTGCTGTCAGCAAGCAGGCCCCTGACCAGCCCTAGTAAATGTTTTACTGATTTAATATTAAATTAACTGTCCAGGCAGCAGGAGTGTGTTATTTTTAATGGTATTCTGATAGGAGGGACTGCGCTTTGCTAGAATGCACCTGTAAAATTAGGATTGCATAGAATTCTGCAAGAGCCGTAAAACGTAATGCCCTTTGTACAGAGCTTTCAAAAGCTAGACATGGGGAATGTTACATGATTTCAATTTGCAGCACGTCCAGTGACAGAACTGGGTTTTTCGAGGAAAGGAGGGAATTGTGTGCTCTCTAAGAATCAAATGCACTTGGTCTTGAATTTAACACCCCAATTCATCTCTGCACTGCCCAGAGCAGGCGGCCTGTGAGGAAGTGCAGCCATGGAGTAGGATGGTATTTAGGAAATCTGGCTTCTATTCCTGGATAAACTTGGTGACCTTAGGCAACAATAATAGCTACCTCCTATGTAGTGTTTTTCGCCCACAGAGATTAAAGCACTTTTGAAAGTGGAAAATATCATTATCCAGCTGTGGGGATTAAGGCACAGAGAGATAAAGTAATTTACTCAGCATCATCCAGTAGCTGCGGCATAAACAAGAACTCAGCTCTCCTCACCTCCAGTCCCATGTTCTAGCCACTGGGATATACTAGCTGCCAAAGGCAACATCAAGAGGTGAGACGGGTTCATGCAGTAGCATCCGCTCCTAGAGCCACCGTGCTTGAGAAAATGATGGTCACGATTGATCTCATTTACACCTGTTTCAATCCAGAGCAGCTCCCATGAAATCAGTGAAATCACACCAGTGCAAAACCAAGAGGAGCGTAGAATCAGGCTAAACGTCCACAGGAGATGTGGGGAGTGCATACTGGAACAGCAATGGGACTGCTTGTATGAGGTTTGCTGTCCCTGAGGATTTTCAGCAAGTATTCCACAGGATCAACCTCCTCACAACTAAGTGTAAAAAGAACAAAAGGAGAGAACATGAACCTAATTCTCAAGCACCAACTTTATAACATCTTAGAATGACAAAGGAACATAGCAACAACAACAACAACTTAATGTGTACAACAGAAGATAGCCACCTGATAATCCACACATATAATCTTCACAGTTATACATCGACATAAAGAGATATTAAATCTCAGCAGGTCAGTCCCCACAGAAACACAGTCAGAAGTAATTCAGAGCTCCCAGAAGCTTACGTTCAGTTAACCTGAGTCTCCGTTACAGTCTTTGATCACCAAAATCTACACCAGGAGTGGGCAAACTACGCAGTCAACATCCGGCCCGTCAGACCATTTAATTCGGCCCTCAGCTCCCACTGGGGAGCGGGGTCAGAGATTGCTCTGCTCTGCGCGGCTCCCAGGAAGCAGCCAGCCTGACCCCCCTCTGGCTTCTACATAGTACCTGGAGGCGTGGCCAGGCAGCTCTGCACGCTGCCCCGTCTGCAGGCACCGCCCCCGCAGCTCCCACTGGCCGCGGTTCCCAGACAATGGGAGCTGCAGGGGTGGTGCCTGTGGATGGGGCAGCGCGCAGAGCTGCCTAGCTGCGCCTTGGAGCCGGAGAGGGGACATGCTTCCAGGAGCTGCTTGCGGTAAATGCTGCCCGGAGCCTGCACCCACAACTCGCCCGCTGCGCCCTACTCCCCTGTCACAGCCCGGATCTCCCTCCTTCCCTCCGAACCCCTCAATCCCAGCCCAGAGCCCCCTCTTGTACCGCAAGCCTCCTAGTCCCACCCCAGAGCCCGCACCCCCAGCCAGAGCCCTCACCACCACCCCTGTGTCCCAACAGCCTGCCCCATCCCTGATCCCCCTCCCGCCCTCCGAACCCCTCAGTCCCAGCCTGGAGCCCCCTCCCGCACCCCAAACCCCTCATCCTCAGCCCCATCCCATAGCCCCCCTCCCGCACCCTGGACTCCTCATTTCTGGCCCCACCCCAGAGCCTGCACCGCCAGCCGGAGCCCTAACCCCCTCCTGCACCCTTACCCCCAATCTCGTGAGCATTCATGGCCCACCATACAATTTCCATACCCCGATGTGGCCCTCCGGCCAAAAAGTTTGCCCACCCCGATCTACATGGTCTGCTGAGTCAAAAGCATAGCAACATCTTCCCTCCACTTGCTTGCAGAAACCTCCAGCTGGAACCCATGCAGACTCTGCCACCTCCTTTGCTGAAATCACTCAGTGACCTAGTCAGTTAACTAGTTAACCAACCGCTCAATTTAAGTATGTAGATAAAAACAGCAAGACAAAAAGCAGAGAACAACAAAATATCATTGACTCTTTCCTCATCATCACATTTAAATGAGAGAAGAGTTGGTGACTCATAACTGCTTGGGACAATTTAACTAAAACAGTTTGGCTAAAATCAAATAACCATCCAAGTATACAATTAAAATAAAATAAATTCGTTTTCCCTCCCAATTTCTCCATTCTGTAATTAACACTGCCAGGGCTACCGTGTTGGAAGGTTAATGAACAGTATCACTAGCCTGCTGCAAAATGCTTCAGAGGTAGAGGAAACCAGCCTGCTTTCTGCTCTTGCAGCTCAGCTTCTCCCAACCCACACAGACAACTTGCCCTCAGTGGAGTGTGAGGCCAGCTACAGGGAACCTATTGAGCATACCCAAAACTAGCACACCCAATTCCAGAAACTTCTGGGTGTGGACTTAATTGTGCATCTGCCTAGCAACAATGACCCAGACACAACTCACTCCTACCCCCCTTCTGTATTGATTCCTTAAAGAGGCATCTCCCTATTAGGCACATGGGTTACACATGCATAGTAAGATCTGTGTTGCCAATAGAAGAGGAGAATTTTGCCTTATGTCGCCATCATTCACCTTGCCGTCGTTTTCTAACTGTTGCTAGTTTCTCTTGGAACCATTGTAATTGCTGTTTATTCATGGCAGCCTTTCTGCTTTATTAGTTCAGATGTCACATACTCTCGGTGGCATTCCAACTGAGATTTTTGACCAATCCCAAAACTTTTGAGACATGATTTTCATTTAAAAGAGAACACTAAAGCTACAAAGAGTAAAGAAAAGGCAGTGAGTATAAAAAACAAACTCTTAATACTTCTAATTAAGGGTAGCAATTTAAATCTTAGATTATAAATACTTAAGTGATGGGTCACAGGCTGGGATTAAGTTATAGGATTTGGAGTTTTTCACCACTAGGTTATTATTGGGTTGAATCCAGGATAGGTAAGCGAATACTATCTGATGGCTATCCCATGCCTGATATGATTGAGAAGGTGGTGTCAGTATAATTCCTTGTTAACATTACAAACAGCAGAATCACAATTCAGCACCCGTAATTCCACTCTCAGCAGAGAGGTTCAGGATTAAGTGGGAATAAAACCAGAACCCTCACAGCCTTTAATTTTTATTCACACAACTAGTCTCGCTGAGAACGAGAGGTCAAGTATTCAGCACGGCCAGGGCTGCATTGTCAAGCCATCACTAACAGTATCTACAACTCAGGTTTGAGGCAGTATGGAAAGGCTGTCCTGCCATTGCTTTCTTTCTATCTGCTTTGTTTACTGAGATTATGATATGTTTTTCAACCAGTTCTATTTAACCTCAAGACCATCGAGAGCATAGGGCCGGATGGGACCTCGAGAGGTCATCTACTCCATCACCCTACATTGTGGCAGGATTAAGTTTACCTAAACCATCCCTGACAGATGTTTGTCTAACCCAGGGATTGGCAACCTTTGGCACAAGGCCCGTCAGGGAAATCCACTGCAAGAAGCGGAATGGGCCGAGGGATGTGCTGGCCGCCGCTTCCCACAGCCCCCATTGGCCTGGAACGGTGAACCTTGGCCAATGGGAGCTGCAATCAGCTGAACCTGCGGATGATGCAGGTAAACAAACTGTCCTGGCCTGCCAGCAGATTTCCCTGACGGGCCATGTGCCAAAGGTTGCCGATCCCTGGTCTAACCTGTTCTTAAAAACCATCCTTTTTATTACTAACTAGCCTGGAAGGCCATTACTCACCTCCATCTTCAAATTCATCCTCCGGAATAGAGCTGATTGTGATCTGTTTTTTGGTCCCATGAAAAATTTGGTGAAACGCAACGTTGTTTAGTTTTTGTCACAATTTTCCACCAAAAAAAATTAGAGGTTCGTTTGTTTTTTTCAAAAAACTAATAACCCCCAAACTGATTTTCCCTCTTGGTTTTTGGCAATCAAAACCCAAATCAGTTTTGGGGGGGTTGTTTTGGAGGGAGGGGGGAATGTCTGGATGTCAGGAAAAAACCTGAAAATTTCCGAGAAAAGCAAACACTTGCTATGACAATATTCAGTTTGTCAAAAGCGCAGTTTGCTGCGGAAATGTGTCAGCCCAGGAAGGACACATTTCTGCTGCGGTGCCCACATCAGAACAGTCAAACGTTGATGAATATTTCAGAGGGGACAGGCCCAGTACATTTATATGACTCCACCGCGTGCGGTTGCACACACAGAATCAGAACCCTTTGTAAGATTCCCATTGACTTCAATGGATGTTGGACGGAGGCCACTGCTATCTTTTTCAAATGTATGATTTTTATCCTGTTACCCTAGCTCTTCTGCCCCCTTTCCTCCTATTGTTTATGATGCTCATTTGCCACTTCTTGTCTGACATTAGACAAGTAATGCTCTTTGGGGCAGGAGCCATAGCTTCCTATGTGTTTGTACTGGGGCAAGCACCTTGAGACCCTGATCTTAAATGGAGCCTGTGGAAGCAAATGTCACAGAAATAATAATCATGTCAAAGTAATGTAACAGTTTTTGTGAAAATAGACCAGTTTAATGTTGGTTTTAGAAGTGATTTGTGTGAACAACGTGCCAGTTTCCTCCAGGCATGCGGTTCAGTTTTGGGCTTGAGGATTATGACATTATAAGAAAAACTGGGCAATTTTGGATGATCTTTTTATAGTTGACAAATATAGATAATTCACTACCTAGGCAACTTTAGTTGAGAGAGTCAATATGTACTTTTCTCAAAGGATGTGGTGAATTTGCTTAGTCCCATTTCTGAGTTTGATTTACAACCACATGATTTCATTAAATAAGAACTTAACATGGAGATTTCTGCCAGCCAAGTTTAGTCAAGGTTGTATTCCACAAATCCCCAAATTCGGGGGCAGTGGCTGGGGAACTGTCATATTTTTCCAGAAGACATCCCTTTCCCCCTGGACTTTTTTTTAAGCTTGCAAAACAGCATTTATTTTCTCCTAGTGACCATGAATTTTAACTTTTCCACTTTGTGGCCCTGTAAAGACTATGATGACTTTACTTTGTTAATTAACAGCAACTTGTTAGGAAATACAGAATACATTTTCAAGCTCAGTGTTTCAGTCTCGAATTGGTTTCCAAACGCAGATTGGAAGACGTGGAGTTCTCTCCTACCCACATCTCCTGCAACCCATAGATTCACATTAAAAGAGCGAGAAGTGTGTAATGAAGTTCTCCCCTTTAATTATGGGATGAGAAACCCATATCTTGGCAGCTCAGCTACATTAACACAGAAGGAAGCGAGTTCCAAAGAAAATTCAGCAACGGAAGAGAAAAAAGAGGATGTAAATTGGCCAAGCAAGTAAGTTATGTTTATTGTGCCAGACCCTCAGCTGGTGTAAAGCACCATAGTGCTGTTGATTTCAGAGCAGCTTCTCCAATTTACATCAGCTGGGGATCTGACCCATTCTCTTCTTTCTACAATGTCCTAAAGGCCAAAACTATGTGCAAATGCTAGCACTACTCCTATGTTGTTCTTCACCTTCACACACAATAATGCTCTGATTTTGGGCCGGGTCCTCAGAAGACATAAATTAGGGTATTTGCAGCTGATGTAAATTGGGGTAACCGGGCCTAAGTAACTGTAGGAATACGGACTAAAGAGCTGGCTCAGGAAGGGGGTAAGTGTAGACTAAATACAGAATGCCAGACCTCAGCCCAAAGGGGCAGCTGAGGATTCTGCGGGCACTGCATGGCCCGCTCCCCACACAACACAAGGGTAGAGTGTGAAGTAGGGAAGGGAGAAGGCGATCTGTTGATCTCCAGCCAGCGTAACAGTTCCTAGAAGATTCTTCCTGCTGCTCTAGATTATACCAGAGCCCAGAATTAAAGAAGGTGGGGAGGGGAGCAGAAAGGTGGTTTACAGTCATTCCTCAGGTTCTGTACCACATACGGCACAGATGAACCCCAAGGAACTGGCCCAGTGTATGTAGATTCTGATCACAGTTGGGTGGAAACCCCACCTGCTTACACTTAGCTGGTCCAGTTTTTTTCTTCTTTTCTGACACTCCTTTATGAGCTGTTCAGGCCTTTGGCTTCAGATCACAAACACAACTGTCACCCCAGTACCATCCGCCATGACTCATGCCAGAGCTTGTCTTTGAAACATCTTTAGCGTTCTGGTCATTGCCCCTAGTAATTGTGTTTACATCATCACCAAGAGAGAGAGCTACACAGTGAAGAGGAAAAATAGACAACGCTGCTTAGTGCTCTTGGCTTATTGTTTGAATAGTTAAAGACTTTGCATCTGGAAAGAATTCCGTTAATTTGTGGTTAGCACCCATATATCAAATCCATGAGCTTCCAAGTAAACAGATGTCACTGTAGCTGCCATGGAGGGAAATTGGCATTGCTAGCTTGTGGAGAGAAGTAAGGGAACAGACTGGTACAAACTAATCCAAAAAGGAAACATTAACCCAGATGCATAGAGGACAATGAATGAATTGTTTCTTAGAATTTTTCAACTTTTAAAGTGTATTAAAATGAAGAGCAATTAAACCACAAATGACTCAAAGACCAACTTTAACTTGTAAATTATACACACACACACACACAAACAACATATGATATATAATACATATATACACGCACATATGGAATAAAGATAATCAATAAAAGATCACATCCCACGTTCATGGCGATAAAACCTTTATACCACATCAATCATGAACTGTATTCTCCAATAACCAAGTTACTAGTGGTCCCTTGCTTTTGCATAAGAACATAAGAATGGCCATACTGGGTCAGACCAAAGGTCCATCCAGCCCAGTATCCTGCCTGCCGACAGTGGCCAATGCCAGGTGCTACAGAGGGAGTGAACCTAACAGGTAATGATCAAGTGATCTCTCTCCTGCCGTCCATCTCCACCCTCTGACAAACAGAGGCTAGGGACACCATTCCTTACCCATCCTGGCTAATAGCCATTAATGGACTTAACCTCCATGAATTTATCTAGTCCTCTTTTAAACCCTGTTATAGTCCTAGCCTTCACAACCTCCTCAGGCAAGGAGTTCCACAGGTTGACTGTGCGCTGTGTGTAGCCAGTTTGAGACACAGTAAAGAAGCCTGACTGTCAGAGGGCAGGTGTTCAGCATTAGAGTAAGGTACAAAAAAAAGGAGAAACATTTTATGAATTTTTTTTCAATTTCCCCTTGTTTTGAAATTTAAAAATATGAAACATTTAAAATTTGAAAATATCAAACAGCTAATTTTAAAATGGGGTGAGGGGTAAGGAGAAGAAAAGTTTTGAAAACTGTCAATTTTTTTCCTCCCCCTCATTTTAAAATTTGGAAATTTCACCTTTTGAAATCTCATAAAAATTCGGGAAATTCCAACCAGCTCTCCTCAGCACTCACTGAAAACCAAGCCCTTCTGAAGATACCTCAGGTTGGGGACCTAAAATCATGAGTCATTTCTGAAAATTTAGGCCAACATAACTGACAAAAAACCCAAACCAAACAAAAATATCCCAGCCATTTCTTAATAAAATGTATAATTTATATATTTTAGAAAAATATTGGCAGTATTTTTGGTAACCCTGCACCTGTGAAGCAAGGTGCCTTACTCATATTTAGGAGGGAAATATACAATTAATAAATTTAGGACACTCTAAATAAAAACATCTACAATAATTTAGCTAACTTAGTTAGCAACATAGTAAAAACATCTACAGTAACTTATTTCAGAGTAGCAGCCGTGTTAGTCTGTATTCGCAAAAAGAAAAAGAGTACTTGTGGCATTTTAGAGACTAACAAATTTATTTGAGCATAAGCTTTCGTGATGCATCCAATGAAGTGAGCTGTAGCTCACGAAAGCTTATGCTCAAATAAATTTGTTAGTCTCTAAGGTGCCTCAAGTCCTCCTTTTCTTTTTACAGTAACTTAGTAACCTATACAAAAATGACACAACTTGCCCATGTAAGATGTTAGTGCTGTGAATCCCGTGGGGAAAATGAGAATCTCCCTTATCTAATAGCATTAATCTCCTGTTTCTAATTCTGGCACCAGTGGAGTGAATATTGCCTGCATCTGTGATGATCGTATCCACTATTGTCGTCGTGCGGGTCCCAGGATATTACAGAGACCAGGTGGGTGAGGTAATCTCTTTTATTCGACCAACTTCTGTTGGTGAGAGAAACAAGATCGAAAGCTTGTCTCTCTCACCAACGGAAGTCGGTCCAATAAAAGAAACGACCTGATCCCACCCTTGTCTCTCTCCGGTGACTGTCATTTAGAGGAAGAAAATGCCACACTTGCAGGAATAGAAGGAAAGCGATTGGTGACAAGTTGGATTAGAATCATAATGTGTGTCTAGAGCTGCTCAGCGGTTTGGAATACTTGTGTAAGTCCCAGAAAGATGGGTCAGTGGGCAGAGGGGAAGGTGAAGTGGGCAGCGGTGTGTTGTCAGTGCAATTTATTACAGAGCTCTGCAATGTATCACGTGTATTGCCACCACATCGTGTGTGTTTTACTGTAGACAGATCCAGAGAGAGACAAACAGAAAAATATTAATTGCAATTAAATATATCACTCAAGTCAATAATCTGCTCATTAGGTATAAGTAGAATCTAGCAGAGGACTGCAGAACTGTGGGGGTAGGGGAGAGGTAAAACAGAGCCCAGCTAGGGCCTAGCTCCCTCTCCTCTCCCCCCCATAGTATTCCTGCCCCCTGCCCCCCCATTCTGTGTCTTTCCATCTAACTCATCCCCTTCTAATACAACCCTACCAAACAGATTGCAAACAACAAAACAAATCGTAGAACTGATGTGACGCTTGCAGCCTTCATCTTCTTCGCTCTGCTTGTGTGTTCCGTCTCCTTCCCCCACCCTGTGTCCATCTGGTCAATGTGGACTGTCAGCTGTTTGGGGCAAGGACTGTCTCTTGTTCTGTTTATACAAAGGGGCCCCGACCTCAGTGGGTCTCTCCCATAATAAGCCTTATAAATAATAGTGAGGTCCTTTTAAGAAAACTAGCCTTTCGGTATAGGAAAGGAATGATCATACTGCATGCTGCTTCTTTCACTACAAAGCAGCAAATTCTTCTTTAACCCCAAACATATTTTAACTTCCTACTTTGAGAGACCGAATGATGGTTCATTGTTGTGATTAACCCTAGTCCCTGGTGAAATACCAAGAGCTTTTTCCTCGGTGCAGGGAGGGATTTCCAACACTATCTAAATGACTTAGGAGCACAAGTCCTATGAACATCCTATCCACAGTTTAAAATATCTTCTGTGTTACTATGTTCGCATTATTTACTGTGGGCAGATAGGAAATGCAAAGTTTGTCAGCTAGGTCTGCAAGAAATGATTGCCTAATATAATAATAAACATACAATAAATCAGCTGCAAAGTCATTCCCAACTTTATCTAGATCTCCCAGTGCATCTTGTAGAGGTCACATTTTCCAAAGAGCTCAGCTCCCATTTAGGAACCACAATAAGTGGGCAGATTCTGTCAGCTTCCAAGGGCTGAGCAGGTTTGAAGATCTGGTCCCAGAGGTCCACCTCGGGGGCTGTGATCTTGCAATGAACTCCCTGCAGGTGCAGAAACCTGGCCATGTAAAGGTCATTCCTACACTGAGGCCTTAGATGATCTTTATTTCTGTGGATTGTATTGATACTAGGGTAACCAGATGTCCTGACTTTATAGGGACAGTCCCAATTTTGGGGTCTTTTTCTTATATAGGCTCCTATTGCCCCCCACCCCCATTCCAATTTTTCACACTTGCTTGTCTGATCACCCTAATTGGTACTAACTATGTGCTTGTTTGACAGGCTAGTCCTATGTCTGGCACCAGTGAAGGATTAAGTGACGTTTTAAGCAATCTCATATACCACTCCCAAGGGACAGTTAAAGTCCAGTCGGGATGTATCTGTACTTTTATGCCATTTCGAGCTGTGGAAAGTTTGTCAGGTGGACCCAGACTGAATGCATGATTTTTCATCCCCATCATGTGAAATTCACAGGGTTGTTTTTTTGCTGCTGTGTGTTTTGTTTTTTAAAGACAGGCATAGCTCTGAGAGTGTGGCAGTGTTTCGCTTTGAATGTGTTCCAACGCTGCCATTTGAGTCGTGTGTGGTTTGTATATGAGGCCCAACTACATAAACCCATGGGAATTCTACAAGCAGGAGTGCAGCCCCTGCAATAATCATTTTTATTAGCAGTCGCATTAAAAATCCCCAAGGCAAGATTTGGACCCCCCTTTGTGCTAGGTGTTATGCAAACACATTGTAAATTCTTCGCATCTCTTACTATCTCAACAAAGGGTGGAGGAAAGGAAGGCTTTATTGTCCTTATCGACAGATGGGGAACTGAGGCACAGAGAGAGTTGGACCCAGATTTTTAAAGGTATTTGGGCCGTGCTGCACTCAGCACTGCCTAAGTGATTTAGGAGCCTTAAGTTTCAATTCCCCCCCCCCCCCCAAAAAAGAGAGATAGGCATGTCAGAGTGCTGGGCAAAGCAACACCTAAATACATTTAAAAATCTGGGGCTAGGTGATTTGAATCCTCCCAGTAGCACAGAACTGCTCCTTGGACTGGGAGCAGAAGGAGATTTAACTCTTCCCTGTATCTGCCAAGCACCCATTTTAGCTGCTAAGGATGCGTGTTGGACTCAGAATATAGTCTGCATTTACTACTAGCATTGACAAGGTTTGAACTAGTGATCTAAAAGGTGCAAGATTCTAGCATCTTAGTTGTAGGGGTCCCTTATGCTGCTTTATATTTGATTATGGTTCTAGAAAAAATTCAGTCCTTACACTTAGTGTCAAGCCAGTGGTAAATCCCTCTTTGATTTCAGGGTATATTCTTGTGCTTTCCTTCACCTCACACATCTGCTGGCATATTTACAGTACATGCTCAGGGTTATTTTATTAATTTTGTTTTTATTTTTGAATTAAAACTGAAAGTTCCCCAGGGAAATTATGCAACGGGAAATAGCCACGTCTATAAAATTGACTCACAGGTTTTAATGATTATGGTAAATGTAATTATTCCATTTAAACCTTGCTTAAACAAAAAAAATTATTCTTTTCTTCCTACATGTTTTTTCCTGTTTTTGTATCCTTCAGCAGGCTGGAAATATATTAATTTTTGTTTTTTAAAGAGAAAGATTCTAGACTAGGTTGGTCGCTTTTTGTTTGTATGCTTGCTTACTTTTTGTCTTATACATGAAAAATTAGACAACATACTATAAAACTTCTTCAAAACATCCTCAAATTGTTCTATTAGCAGCCAAATGGTATTAAATGAATTATACCTTTAAAATAGTCTTTTGAGCTTTGATCCATACTATATGTGGCTTTATTTGCACAAGGAATCAAAGAATTCAGAGGTGAAGGGGTTAAAATAAAGTATAAAGCTGTGTGAAAAAAGGGGCTTATTTCATTCAGGAGTTACCTAACAAGTACCTTGCATTATTATTATTAAAGTTGAGCTTACAGATCTCAATCATGATTACGGCCCATTGTGCTAGGTGCTGTACAAACACTTAAGAGATGGACATGCTCTGCCCAGAAAAGCATGCAATCTAAAGGGCAAGTGAAAAGATGGATTGTTATCCCCAATGTATAGATCGGAACCAAGGCTCAGAGAGACTAAGTGATTTATCCAAAGTCACACAGGTAAGTCTGATTGGTCCCGGAATTCCCATTCTATGGGAAATTCCCAAATCAATCATAATCATTCCATAGTGGAACGAAAACTCACAAGTTTGAAATTTTCCATGGAACCATGGGAATCCCCAAATCCATTCTGATTAAATGAAACGGAGAAGGCTCCATTAGCCGCCTGGAGCTTGAGTGCCCGCCTGGTGGGCTACTGAGAAGCCAGGAATTGAGAAACTTTGAGAGCCCTGGCTCCAGCCGATGTTCCTGCAGGGGAAACCTGCCTTGTTTCTGTCAGAAGATTTGATGAAAGCGACACATTCCCTCAAAACACTGAATTTTGACAAATTGGTATTAAGCGATAGACAACTGGGGTCGAGCTAAAAATCAAATCCCAATCTCCTGAGTCCCAGTCCAGTGCCTTAACCTCAACACCATCTTTCCTTTCAGTCATCCTGCCAAGTATACTATATTTTGGAAATTGTTGGCAGCCGTCAAACCCTGTAGCTGAAAAGCATCTGTGCTCCTCTCTTGTGTTCTCAGAGGCAAATTTTGCAAACAAAAATGTGTCATTAATATATTTTAGTTTAGTTTAAAGATTAAGTGATTAACACAGTCTTGTTCCAAATAGAGAGGAACGGGCAACTAATACTGCCATTACTACAAAAAAAAAAAAGCTAAGTGGTTCAATTTTATGTTTTTCCTGTAAACAAAGAGCAACCGTATCCTTTCAGTCCAACAATCTTTGTTTTAGACCAAGGGAGAGATTTTCAAATATGCTTGGTGTTAATCTAATTCCCCTCCTATTCAAATCAGTGGTAAAACTCCCATTGACTTCAATGGGAGTAAAGTTAGGTCAATGTTGAGTGACCCTGAGTGAATTAAAGCAAGAAAGAATCACAGTAAAGTCTAACGAGAGCACACAGTGTGTGTCTCCTCTGACAGTCTGCAGTGATTTGTACTTAAAATGGCAGGCAGTCTTTGCTGGAAAGGGAACTTTTTTCCATATAAAATTGCAATATCCAGAAAATAAGTCATAAGAGATACAAGTTATGGACCCCATGTTCAGCGCCTCATGCTCATAGACTTGCTCAACCTCATATAAATGCACTGCTCTATTTAATTGCTCTGTTCCCCCAATCCTGGCATTCTTTTTCTAGCACCAATCACAGCTGGAGCACTCTCTTCTTCATATAAATCTCCATCACCTTCTTTTTCTCTCAAACTTGTGACAGAGACTCCTTCTTTAAACCTATGTACAAAAAAAATCTATTGTATTGCAACTAAAATAGGGCCCAATCTTGCAAGCCCTTATTCATAGGACAGGCTTTCCTCTCATGAGCAGTCTGACTGAATACCCTATGACTAAGCCTATGACCCAGGACTATTGCCTTGAATATGGGTTTGCAGAGTCTGATCCATAGTTACCAACTATACCCAGAAATCTGCTCGTGTGGAGAGCTACAATGATTGGAAGAATAAAAAAGTCACTCTGCAAAGCCCTAATAACGAGGAGTCCTTGTGGCACCTTAGAGATTAACAAATATATCTGGGCATAAGCTTTTGTGGGTTAGAACCCACTTCATCAGATGCATGGAGTGAAAATACAGGAGCAGGTATAAATACATGAAAGGACGGGGGTTGCTTTACCAAGTGTGAGGTCAGTGTAACGAGATAAATCAATTTACAGCAGGATACCAAGGGAGGAAAAATAACTTTTGAAGTGGTAAGAAAGTGGCCCATTACAGACAGTTGACAAGAAGGTGTGAGTAACAGTAGGGAGAAATTAGTATTGGGGAAATTAAGTTTAGGTTTTGTAATGACCCAACCACTCCCAGTCTCTATTCAGGCCTAATCTGATGCTCAAAGGTATTTAGGTGCCTAACTCCCATTGGGAAAATTAGGTGTCTAAATATCTTTAAGCATCTGTGCCCAAGCTACTCCTGCTTGAGGGGAACACTCTGCAGAGAACTCTGAAGTTCACTTTATAGAATTTTCCTGCTCCATCCCCCATGGGTGATTTCATGGAAGAGGGAAAGTTGGCCCATGGTTTCAGGTCAAAACTGGAGGTACTGTATCCCAAGAAGTTTTCAGGCCTCCATAATTAGACTATATGCTTTATAAGAACATAAGAATGGCCATACTGGCTCAGACCAAAGGTCCTTCTAGCCCAGTATCATGTCTTCCAACAGTGGCTAATGCCTGGTGCCCCAGAGGCAATGAACAGAACATCAAGTGATCCATCCCCTGTTGCCCATTCCCAGAGAAATAGCTGAAAATAAGCACTTACCCATTTTTAAACAACTTCCATTCAAAATAACTAAAAGGTCCAAATCCTCATCTGCTGCAAATTGCCATTGCTGCGTTGAAGTAACTGGAACTATGCCGATGGTGATTTAGCCTTCAATGTCCACACAAACCATTTTTGATGACCACTTACAAAAATGTAGACTAAAGATGAAATGGGGAGGAACAAAACCAAATCACAAGCCAGGCTGGTTTTGTTTTTCTTTTTTTGGCAAGAAAATCTTTCCAGGAATGTGACCTGATTGCAGTACATATTACACCGAGCCCTTTGCTTAGTGAGCCCATTGCCACAGATGTCAATCTTACTGCCCAAGCTCCAAGAAACATTTCCGTTTCCTTCCCCTTAATGGCCACCACATATGCTCTGCCTGCAGTGGGAAGTCAGCCTTTGCAACAGATCCCCGACTCTTTCTTTGGCTGGATGACTCACAGAAGAACTATTTTGCAGACCGACTGACCTCGGAAACATGCTCCCAATGAAATCAACAGTCCCTGATATCGGTCTAACAAGGGAGGATACAAACCTAGAGTCAACCACCCTCATGGCCACAGCAAAAGATTCTATGTAATTATTAAGCCTCGCTTCCAGTAGCACTCAAAGTGGAACAGGCAGGATGGTCCTGTGGTTAAGATACTCGCCTATAATTCAAAACATATGGGTTGAATAGTTGGTTCTGCCACAGACTACCTATGTTAGTTGATGCAACTCACTTAATTTCCCTACACCTCAGTTTCCCCATCTGTAAAATGGGGATAATCGTATTTCCCCCTCTCACATGGGTGCTGTGAGGATAAATATGTTAATATTGGTGAGGTTGATTAGATACTATGGTGACGGTGGCCATATAAATACAGAAACAGAAACTCAAATTTCATTTTTGAGGTTTCAAAAGCAATCAATCGAAGCGGTATGATGTTGCACATCTGCAGAACGGGACTGAAAAAGTAGCTGTTATTCTAGATGCTGGAGCACACTATATAAGAGATAGTTCTGCTTGACATTTTTCAAACAAAAAGTTTTCGGGTTAAAAAAGGGGCCTTTGTTGAAACCAAATTTTTTTTTGCAAAAAATTTCCACATTGTCAACATTTGTCATGAAAAATGTCCTGCCTTCTTTTTTTATTTTATTTTTTTTCAAAAAAGATTTTAAATATTTTATATATATATATATATATATATATATATATATATATATATATTCATTTATCAAAAACATTATCAAAATTCGAATGGGTTTTCAGCAAATCAAACATTTCAATAAGCGTACTCAAACACATCAATAATATACATTTTGCTAAACTGAGGTCCAGCGCACTTAAGAACATGCTTAAAGTAAGCACATGCCAAGTGCTTTGCTGAATCAGGGAGTACACGTACAAAATCAAAATAATATTGAAATCAAAACATTTAATTGTGATGAGTTTTCTTCACACTTGTCTGAGGCCTAGTCTACACTACAGAGTTAGGTTGACACAAGGCAGTTTACATCAACCTAACTATGTAAGTGTCTACACTAAAGTTTCGGTCCTGCTGATGTAACTGCCCTGCTATGCCGATTTAACAATGGCACCTCCACAAGAGACGTAGAGTAAAGGTTGACAAAATATCAGTGTAGACACTGCGTTGCTTACGTTGACTGTTACTGGCTTCCAGAACCGTCCCACAATGCCCCACACTGACAGTACAGTCGGTACAAGTGCTACTGGTGAGGCTGCCCACCACCAACACAAGGAACGTAGTGTGGACACACAAAAGCGATTTAATTACTGCAGCAGATGTATGCCAACATAACTGAGGTCAACATAGTTTTGTAGCATAGACATGCTCTGTGTCAGAAGCAGTTTTGTTTTTAACACTAGCTTGGCAGGTGGCAGCTCTTATTATGGAACATGCTTTAGTTGATAGGATCATTTTGAGCACAATATATTAATTAGCATTTACAACATTGAACACTAGCATGGGTGTAGCGCTTTCTTTCAAGGTATTTTATAAGGAATTATCCTGCATAATTGCCCATCGTAAATACAGCAGTCTGCAACCTCGTTACTGGTCATGAACACTGCATCATATGACATCGTTACGCATCAGAAATACAACCTTAAAGACAATTACACGGGCTAATGAGTTTCTCGCATAAGGTAATTGTGTCTCTTGAAGATATTAAAATAATAGTATTAAGTAACCAATCCATAATCATTTTTTAAAAGGTCATTCAGACATCAAAAGCATCCAAAAATAATAACAACAGAAAAAAACATTGAATAATTATGTTGGAGTTTCACTCAGTGTTGGCCTAACTCTGCTCCCATTAAAGTCAACAGGAGTTTCACCATTGACTTGAATGGGAGCAGAATTTGCCTGATGATAATGCTTTCGAACCCCACCCTACGCCTCCAATATCTTCTCATTGCCTTCATGTTTTCATACTATGCCATGTTATTCTTAGATCTTACAGAATCAGGGCCAAATCCCGCAGTCATTATTCAAGCAAAATTTCCATTGAAGTCACAATATTGACTATTTGATAATCTTAATAAAGATCATTCCCACTGAGTCATATGTGCACTTATTGAAAACAATTAAAAAAATCTAAGGTCTCATTAACCCCCACAAAGTTAAAAACAAAAATCATTTTAAAAAAGGAAATTTTTCATTTTAAAAAAGGAAATTTAAGAATTCCACATGAAACAATTCAGCCTTTACTCAGACCAAAGCAAGACAAGTGACTGAATTTCTTAATGCACATGCTCTTACATTTGTAAGCTTGTATTCACAATGCCTAGAGCCCAAGTCTCCAAAGAGAGAGTCCAGCAAATCTTCACATGCATTGGCAAGATTTAAATTGACACTTACTATGATTGCATGAATGTGGTGCTCAATATTTGCATACATGTTTTCTGTGAATGACTATTCTGGTTCGTTAATACCGTAGAGCTGCTTCTGTAATTATGGGTGTTGTGCACATCAGAGCTATTAGGACTCAGGCCTGTTATGTATTTAGTTAGGGTTACAATTATGTGATTATTATACTATTGTCGTAGGCCTTGATACTCAATGGATTAGAGCGAGAGAGGCATGGTCTAGTGGTCTAAGTGGAGGAATGGGGGGGCTGAGAAAATCTTGAGCTCCAGTCCACCTACACATTACATTTCCTTTATAGCTATGAGAAACCTCTGCCTCAGTTTCTCCATCTGTAAAATGGAAACTATAATCCTTACCTACCTTCTAGCAGTATGGAAATTACTGGGCTAACAATTATAATGCCCTCTGATTATGAAAAGCATGATACCATGTAAACTATAATACTAGTCAAGTTATTGTTAATTGTTATTATTATTCCAAAAATATATTCAGAGAAGGAATTTGGTTCTTACAGGAAGAAAAGAGATCCTGAACTAGCTCTGTGGCAGCCATCTCTGCATCATCAGTATGTTTGTGTCCAGCAGAATATTATATTCCAGGAGTAAAATACATGCAGTGGGTGAAATCCTGCCCCTATTGAATGACGTCAATGGGAGTTTTCCCAATGACTTCAATGGGGCCAGGATTTCACCCAATAAGTGTTGCCTTCCAATACTGTCACATGGGAAAGAGGGAAGGCTATATTTTGGGGGGTGAATAGTGACAGAGCTCCTGTGCCTTTGTTCCTCACGATGAGAAAAAAGAACAGTTTCATACGGTCTGTTCAAAGTCTGCATCAGGCCTGCATAAAAAAAGAAAAAATGGTTGACATTAGAAAAGGCAGCATGGAGTAGATAGGGCACTGGTCTGGGAGTCAAGAGACCTGGATGCTAATCTTGGCTTTGTCTGATTTGTGTTAGCAAAGTCATTTTACGTTAGTTCTCCCTTCCACCCTTTGTTTGTCAAAGCGCCATCTGCTCTTTGGGGCAGGGTCTGTCTTTTACTATGTCTGTACAGGTTTCAGAGTAACAGCCGTGTTAGTCTGTATTCGCAAAAAGAAAAGGAGTACTTGTGGCACCTTAGAGACTAACCAATTTATTTGAGCATAAGCTTTCGTGAGCTACAGCTCACTTCATCGGATGCATCCGATGAAGTGAGCTGTAGCTCACGAAAGCTTATGCTCAAATAAATTGGTTAGTCTCTAAGGTGCCACAAGTACTCCTTTTCTTTTTATGTCTGTACAGTGCCTCGCTCAACTCAGGCCTTGATCTTGTTTAGTGCCTCAGGGTGCTACTATAATATAAGTAATAACAGAGATGTGTGATAGCTACATTTTAATATACTCTTGCAGAGATTCAGACTGCAATTATGTATAATAGAAGGCTGAGAAGATATTTCACTGTATATTCTCCTCCTGAGGTACCTGACTATGTTAACACCCTTTAACTTTAAGTGGCATTATGAGGCTGGAAAAAGGAATTTGTATTATGACGAACAAGATTACGATAAGAAAAAGGAGGAGGAAAAGAGGGAAATGTGGATGATGTTGTTATTACCGAAATGAAAGAACTCCTGTATAACCAGAGCAGTTGAGGAAATGTGTTTTTAAAGACCTTAAGAGAGGTCATAATGAGAGTTTACTTTGTAGATGTAATCACAGTTTACAACAGTATGTTTCAGTTCCCAGTGGTGTCCACAGTTAACACAGGGCACCAGTAATTTTCCAGATGTGTCTTTCTTCACAGAGAGGGAGCAAAACCAGCAAGAAGAACTGGAGTGACCCAGCTCTTGGGGAGCCTCTGAACTCCTCTACATCATTTGGCTGGGACGCCCTCCTGAATAGTTTTGGTTGTTGCCTGGTAACCTTGGCATAAATTCCATTACAGAGCAATTGAGCACACAGGAGGAGCGAAATCTCAGAGGATTAGATGATCCAGTTTTACGGGCACATAATACTTCTTGCGTAGACCCACTTCTTCACAGATGAGTAACTGCCTTTCAGTAGCTGTTCCAACTGCTGAACAGAAAGGCAAATTGTTGAAGGCAGCATCAACATCTGTCTCCTTGACAAAAAAATACTCTAGGGGTGCAGAGTAATGGTCCATAAAAGTACAGCTGACAAAAGTTACTCACTAGTGTTGGACCATTACCATAGAATACCAGAGTATTTTTTTTCCTGAGGGTTGCCATAGAACCAAACTGAGGGACACATACTCTGAGGCAAAATATTGACTATATCCATTGGCCACATCTCTGGGATGATGCCAATTACCACATAAGATAAGGGGAAATTCAAGTGAAATCAGCTCTGTGCCTTGCACGTTCAGAAAAGGACTTCAGCTAGATATTAATTCTTATTATGTTTAATTTTGTGCAGACAGTAAAAGGGCAATTATCCATAGCTACCACAGACATAACAAAAAATACAACCAAATTAATACCCTGACTGAGCTGGTCAAAATGATTAGGACTAAAAGGGCTTTTGTTGTAAAAAATATTTTTTTAATGGACACTAAAAAAAAAACACCACACAAATTTTTCAGGAAAAAACGTGTCAACATTTTCCATTTTTCTTAAATGTTCCTTTTTTAGGATATATTATTACTCTATTTCAATCAAAAATAGTATTGACGGGGCTATCAAGATGTTTCCTTCTCCAAAACATTTTTAATCTCCTCCCCACAATTCTAAATCTCTCCCTCCATCCATTCCCCTTGCTCATCTCCGTTTGACCCCTTCCTCATCTCTCCTTGGCCTCATCTTCCCCTCATTTCTGTTTGGCCCCTTCACCTCTTTTCCCATAGCTCTTTGACCCCACCCCAATCCTGAGTCATCTCCAGGAACCCCTGCTCAGGCAGATCCAGGACCATCTATCCATCCTTCGCGTTTCGTAATGTCTCCCATCACTATTGTGCCTGAGCATCTTCCCGGTAAAATAGATTGACAATAGTTAAATCCCTAGCAGACTTCATAGAATCTCTGGCTCTTCTGCTGCCTCAGGTTATAGAAAACTCTGCTGGGGGTAGGATCCTTTGTTTGGAGGAGTGAGTTTAAGAGGGGAGCAGTTGATGATGTCAATGTCATTCAGATCAGGGTGGAAAAGCTCTATCAAATCAGAAGGTTTTGCATCCTTGCCTAAAGGTGTCAGACTCTGGATTCATCTGCTCTCCCCGGAAGTCCTTCTCACAGGACTCCTCATTCAAGATCTTTGTCCCAGCTGAGCTGTCCCATGCTCTGTGATCTGCATTATTCCAGGCGAGCTGTCTCCAGGGGATTGTACATGGTGATGTGGTCTCTGACATCACCAGGAAATGATCCATTAATTAATCAGAGGATGAGGACCAATGTGTTGAATTGACCGTGGAAGTGGACTAGAAGCCAGTGGAGGAAACAGATATACTCATGGCAGCCAAAACCATAGAGGCGGCTGCATTTTGCACCGGCTGATGCCTATGCCTTGTTTACACAGATGCTATGACTACTGGAGGAGACAAATGCATGGATCACTGAGGCCAAATCCTTATCTAGGAAGAAGAAATGGAGTTTCCTAGTGAGCTGGAGATGAAAAGACATAATTTTACTACTCCCTGGTCATTGACATTTAGGGTTGAGTCACACAGAACACTGAGGCTGTGCCCTGATTTGACAAATAAGTGCTGTATGTTTTCCAAGGATAGTCTGACAGCAGCCCAAGTTATTTTTCATGTAAGCACCGTAATGAGAGAGTGACTCAAAGCAGTGCTCTGCTGAGGAGGAGGAGCACTGCTAAATGCATTGCTAGGATTGTTAGAAAGACCACGAGAAGGGGAAAAAAGCCCTCCTGGGAGATGGTCTATTTTTAATGAGTTCAAACCTCTTCCACAAATGAAGTGAAACATTTTAAAAGGAAAGAATATTACTTGTGTTTTATTTGTTTCAGCTACTTGGTTACAGCTCCACGCGGACACAATTAATGGAGGAAATAGAGTATTTTATAAGCCCAGGACTCTCAGATAGTTGTTCTGTGACCATGTGAAATTCTTTGCCTTAATCACCACACATTCCTTGTGGGAAGGTTGTACATGGCCTAAGATAATTAACCTGGGGTTCAGAATAGCTTGTGTCTAGTCACTGAATGACAAGGGTCAAAATGGTGTCAATTAAAACACTGTACTGAGTTGATTAATGGCTGATTTTGCCCAAGAGAGGAAGAAAGGAAGGTCTTGAGGTTAAAGCACTGGACTGGGATTCAGAGTCTGGATTCATTTCCCAGCTCTGCCACACACTCCCTGTATGACCTTGGGCAAGACACTTAATCTCCCTGTGCCTCAGTCCCCCATGAGTAAAATGAGAGGAATAGTGTCTTCTTTCTGTCTTGCCTATTTAGACTGTAAACTGTTTGGGGCAGGAACTGTCCCACACTATGTGTCTGAACAGAACCTAGCACAACAAAGACCTGGCCTCCATTGGAGCCTCTAGGTCCTACTGTTCCCAGACTTTGTCCCTTGGGCTTGTGGACACTCCAAGGGTGGCCCACTTTAGCCCAGAAGAAAGGAAGGACATTACTTAGATTGTAAGCTTTTGGGGAGCAGGGACTGTCTTTTTGTTCCATGCTTGCACAGCATCTTGCACAGTGGGATCCTGGGACATGACTAGGGCTCCTGGGTGATATAATAATACAAATATTATGAACAACTTTCTCTATAGCGACTCATCTGACTGACTCAAGGAATGCCAGCAAAAGGATCCAGAAAGGACTGTCACGCTGGAAGGAAAGTGACCACCATGTAGGGCTCCTGGACTTTTGGATGGAGACGACTGGGCCAGATCGTCATCATGTGTAAATCATCCGTCCTGATTTACACCAGCCGAGGACCTAGCCCAGAACTGGGAGACGGAGATCCTGGAGAAGAAAACTCTACATTCTATACGGCATGGTGTCCTCTCTGATGCAAAACATTCATTCTAATATGCTGCCCTGCAGGCTGTTTTCAGCTCCGAGCTCAGTCCAGTTGAGAAGGTTTTGGGGCAGTAGATTGTAAGGCTGAGCTAAAACAATGTCTCACACATACTGTAGGCTGCCCCAGCATTCCTAATATCTAAACTATGCAGTCGGATAAATAAGCAAACAACCTAACTGCCCTTTCCCCACCATCCCTCCAATAAATATAGTTTATTGTAGACACAATTCTTTGAGGCCACATCCTGATGGTGTGAATCCATTCCATTAGGAGGGCAAAGGTGACTGACTTCAAGGATCCTTAAAAGTTAATCCAGTGTCGTAGGGGCAAAATTATATGCGATGAGCTCTAAAAAGTGTGATAAAACTGGCTTTAAGTGCACAGCTGGACAGCAACCTATAAAGGAAGGATTTAAAACCATAATAAAAACTTTGTAATCTAATTACAACAGTAAAGTTAAAGGTGAGCTATTCGCAACATGAGTCACATGCACCATGGCTAACCTCTGACATCTTGAATATATTACGTGGTTTCTTCACTTCAAATTTCATCCACTCTCCAGTGGGCCCTGGTTTTATGCAGCTTTCTGCATTAAAAAAAACATATCGTGTTGTAGAAGTGTGGAACCAAAAGACAGCCCCGGCCCTTGTGTGGCTGCAGGGTGCTGTTGTAAATCTCAAGACCAGCATTTTCAAAAGTGGCTGTGGTCTTGAGTGTCCCACTGGGGACCCCGTAGATTTTCACAACGTTCTGAGCATCCACAACTCAGACTGATGTCTGTGGGAGCGGTGGGTGTTCAGCACATCTGAAAAAATCAGAGCTCCAGAAACTCGGGCACCCAAAATAAATGGACACTGGACATTTTGGGCCTGGTTCTCATTTATACTAAGGCCGCTTTCCCCCACTGTAGCTACATAACTGGGCTGTACAGTGGGAGTGAATCATGGTAACACCCCCTTCCTTCCTAAACAGAAAGAGTGGCCAGATTGCTGGGCGCCGTAGTTCACATTGGGTCTCATGCCCTCATGCATGAAAAAGGGTTTGAATTGCCATTTTCTGGGTCTCCTTATATGTCCTCTAAAGCCTTAGGGAAGCAGACAGGTGCCCTGGCCGCAGTCTAAAGCAGCATATAAGAAGAGACTGTAATGGTGCAGATATTTAAACACAGTTTTGCTTTACAGCAAAGGTATTTCGCCGGTTGCTATAGAAAAAACTAGCTCTCCATGGAGAACTTTCCATCCATAGATTTCAAAGCACTTTATAAAGGAGGTAAGTATTATTAACACCACATTACAGAAGGGGAAATAGATGCACAGAGAAGTGAGGTGATTTGTCGAAGGTTACCCAGCAGGCCAGCATCAGACCTAGAGCTGAACAAAATTCAGAATTGCTGTCCCATGGGAAATTCCATCATTTCAACCGTCGTTTTCATCCCCAAAACAGGATGAAAAGTTTTGGGGTTTTTTTTAAAGTAAATTCCAAAATATTTCAGTTCAGAATTGTTGAAACCTTTCATTTTGACATTTTTTTAAATCAAAGACACTGGAGCAAAACATTCCTGCAATCTATATGTTTCACTACATTTTGTGTTGGATCAATATTAAACGGCAGGTTCCTAGCCCAGTGCCTAATGGGAGTTGTAGTTCAGGCCCCTATTGTCTCCTATGAGCTGGGGTCCCAGGGAAGACTCCCACAATGCAATGCAAACCAAGCCGACTGAGCTGCACAAGTTGAAACAAAACTTTTGAGGAGCGGTTAATGAAGTCAAATGAAATAGTCCAATTTGAGTCAAATCAGCATGAAACAAAAGTATTTCATTTTGATTTTCCCAATGGAAAAATGAGATGATTTTTTTTTTGGCAAAATTGTAATTTTTCTGTGGAAAATCATTCTGATGGAAAATTCCCAACCATCTCTAGCTAGGACCTAGATCTCCTGAGGCCCAGCCAAGTGCTTTAGCCAGTAGACCACATGCTCCTTCTGTGACCCCACCTATGAGGAGATCACAAGAACTACCAAAGATGGGTGTGGGGTGAGAAGACGCTAGTATGGGTTAGAATGGACAGCTTGAGTGGTGAGGAAAGGAAGGCTGGGGCAATGGGTTAAGATGGATATTTTGGGCTGGTAGTAAAAGAGGTAGGCTATTGGGAAGCGGCACTTCAAAGCTACTGTGGACAGTTGAAATTTGTGCTGGAAGGCCCATCTGAATGTTGTTATTTAGAGGGAACAGAAGATGGTCTTGTGAGTAAGGCACTAGAGTGTGACTCAGACAAGCTAGATCCCCTTCCAAGCCAAGTCTATTCATCCCGCTGTGGATCAGTGAAATGGGGAGAGTAACACTTAGATTGTAAGCTTTGTGGGCAAGGATCGTCGCTGACTGTGTTTGTACAGCGCCTTGCACAATGGGGACATAGCTCAGCTGGGGCCTTTAGGCTCTACCATACTATAAATAATAAGTGCTTCCCTCTACTGGTACATGGGAGAGGTTCATGGCTCAAGGATGCCCCATTGAGGGAGACTGTCACAATCCAGCGGCAGGACTATGGCCTTGTCTTAGCAAAATGTATATGGCCTTGTACATTTGCGACATTCACACTGAGGAAAACTACGTTGACTCTGCTACACTGGTTCCAACAGCTAACATAGACCCACTTCGTTGATCTCTGATGGGGCTGCCGCTTCTGGTAATTTGTGGAGCAAGCTGCATCAGCGTAAACCCTGCTTTGCCTCACACCCATTAGGGGATTGCACTGCTGCAACCACCTCAGTGTAGCTACACTAATGTGAATTTCTCTAATGGAGACAGGATCTATGTAATACAATGAAGGCTACAAAGCCAAATGCTGCATTACAGGGTACAGCCAGCAGCACCATGCCAGAGAGAGGCTCCAAAGAACAAAACCTCAGCCACAAAGCAGAGAGAGTTTCTATCGCGTGAGTAGTGCAGCGCCAGCAACCGCACACCAGGGGTGCAAATGACTTCCGTAACGCACTGCAACCCTGCACACATGAGCTCCCAGCAACGCACAGACCACAACTGCCTTAAACACCAGAGGTCTGAAAGGCACAGAGAATAGGCAGCAAATATCCTGAGAAGGAAACTGGAGCAAAACCAAGCTTTAGGCAATCCAGATTTTATCACAGAAGATGCAGAGATGGGTAACTATCTGATGTGCACAGTTCCAAGGGCCAGCAGTCTGCAGGTCCACCCAGCCACAGACCAGTGCATTGTGCCACATTTTGAAACCCACGTGCTCCAAGAAGGTGTCTCACTTGTGCCTGGGCAACCCATAAGCTCGGATTTGTGCCTGCAGACCCCTCTACTGCAAAGCATTGAAAATCTGTACCATTTATTTCCATTCTAAGCAGCTGCCAGCATCTCTGAACCCTGACCAAGCCAATGCCTTCTTTCCTCCTCATTGCCTGGGATAGACGTGTGTCTAGTAAGAAGAGGACCCAGGCCCTGTGGGTAAAAGAGGCTCAGTGAAACATCGGACGCAATGACTATTGCAGATTACACTGTGTGCAGCTGATTGCTCCTACTCAGTCATTGCCATGGCTGAAATGGTCTCCTTGAGACGCAACACAATGCGATTCAAGAGCACGGGCTGAATAGCTCCGTACTGGTCATCCCGTGCAATACCCACGGCTGGCTGCCGGGGAGGAAGTGAGGTAGTTTGAAAGTTTTGTGGGAAAAGACGAAGATTTGGCCCATGCAATCCCAGAATGCTCTTCCTCCAGCTCTGGACTGTGAGACTAGGACCAGGCCTAGCTATCTGCTATCCCCCCCTTGCACCCTGCATCTCCATGGTATTGGTGAGCTTACTGCTTGGCTTCCCCAAGGCGGGCACGTGGTTGTGTGCATGTGTGTACAGGGGAGCATGAGCATGTTGTAGCTGATGGAAGGCCTCTCAATCTCCAGCCTTTATAACGCTGCATTGGGGGAGCACCGTGCATGAGACTTTCCCAACACCTCATCTCATCGTCAGTAGAACTCCTTCTTTGATCTCACACAAGCTTACTGTGAGAGCCTCACACATGGCTTTAAGCCCCGTCTTCATGGTGAAGGCAGCATGGGGTACAACAGTCTTCAATTATCGTACATACTTCTTGGCCCCTTTTGAGTGTCCATTGCACGGCGTCAGGCCAGTGTTCATGATGCGGGACGATCAGCTGGGGAGGGGAGGGATTCAGCAGCTTGGGAGGATGGGCTGAGGAGGCCCACCCCAGGGGGAAGGTCCACCCCAGGGGCATAATGGGCATTATAAGTGCTTGGGTTGCTGGGCAATGTAAAATGATTTGGTTGCTCAGGCATGTGGAGAGTGGGTGTTCTTAGTATGTATCTCTAAGTAGGAAAAATATGGGCATTATTGGAGAGAAAGGCCTGGCGGGGGGGGGAGGAAGAGGGAAGGACAGGACAGGACGGGATAAACAGCAAATTGGCTGGTGTGCGTGAAGAAAGAGCCCAAAACACATGGGTCCCGATCCAACACCCACTGAACCAATGGAAAGGCTCCCATTGGCTTCACCGGACTCTGAGTCAGGTCCATGACAACGCCACAGGAAACAAGACCAGCAGTAATAGTTGGTGGTGACTAGAGTGTGGTGTGTTGCATAGGGGTGCACCCTGAGGTTTTCACTGAGGAATACAGCTGCGTCTTTCTAATGTATCCATTTGGCTTGTGGCACCATCTTGCTGCCCACCCCCCATCAGATTCTAGGGATCTGGATTGTGGATTCTCTGGTTCTGGATTGTGTAGCCAACATTTTTGCATAGCTCTGTCAAAATGTGGCTGCCTTTTTTTCTCTCCTTCCCCCTGTTCGGTGAAGTGGAAGAGTGACCAAGCGGATGCTGATGGACAAGAGACCAGTGACTCGACCACCCTACTGAGAGAATAGAGATCAGACCGTCTGAGAACTGTCTGCCAGTGGGAACTTTCCCAGGGGATCAGCAAAAAATAAAATAATTGAACGTAGGTGATTCTGCAATTGTGAGACATTTGGAAAATCCAGACTGTCCAACCAGTCTCCCACTCACATTCTTGCCTGCATAGTATGCCGGGGTCTAACAGTAAGGGCTGGAAATATGAAACAGCCCAGAATACCAGCTGGTTTAAGACCTACTATAGAATGCGGAAGTGGGGGTGTGGAGACTGCCTCTACGTTTTTGTTTATAAAGGTGGGGGGGGGGTTGCTTCTGCTTTTACATTTAGCACAAGTGGAAAGGAAATGAGTTCTGCAAGGCTTAAGAGGCTGGGAGTTTACCACGTGTACAAATGAGGACCTTCATTTGGCCTCATGACACCTACATGCATTATTAGGCCAGCTGGTATACATTGGCACACTCTCCAGGAAAGTCAATAAGGCTGCACCCATTTAGTCAGCTGAGGATCTGGCCCATCGCAGGAGCAAACCAAGCAGAGAGGTGCAATGTCTGGACCTGTAGATGTAGATGTAGCCTAGTCAGTCCAAGCTGCTCTTGCATATCAGTGACATGTTTTGATGTGAGATATTGAAGCTGGGTAGCCTCTAATTCCCCTAAAGGCCATAACAGGAGAAATTATAACAAGGGTTCAATAGGCCATCAGAAGGTCTAACAAGGGTGGGAATTGTGCTGCACATGATGAGTAAAAGAAGCGGGGTGTTCTAGTGTTAGGAATGCATCTGGAGCTTTATTTCAGGCCTATTTTCATTTTCTTGCCTGTCTTATTTCTGTATTTTAACCCCTCTTTGTGGTGTCCTGCTGCCCAGCTGGGGACAAGGCCCTGGAAATGACTGGTTTGCAGGGATCAGTGCTGCCTCAAATTCTTGAGGGGACTTGTGGCTAGATATGGGTGAACTTCCAAAGGTTCACAGCTTGTTTTAAGATAACCCTCCAAAATCTTGCCACTCCAATCTGCACCACCCTCCCCTTGCCCCTCTTCCTCCATGGGCCTATCAACCTCCCCACAAGACACCCCAATCTTCCCCTCAACTGGCCTGGTCTCTCCTTTTCCCCTGTGCTGTTTTTGGATGGAGGCCCAGTACTCTTGTACCCTCCGCTCTGGTACCTTAGAGCGGGTGTAGAAGGATACCCCTAGCTCCTCAGGTGGCAGATGGGGATTGAGCCTGCTTGACAGAATTCTGGAGACCCTCAGCCCTAGAGAGTGTTCATGGACTGGAAAGCAGCTTCTGCAACATTCACGGTAGCGCTGATAGTCCCGCTGCAGAAGGAAGTGTGATAGAGCTGTGCTCCAACCACCTTCCCTGCAGAAGAAACCACCAGATGAATGAGAAGGAAATAATTCTCCCTTCCTCTTCCTAACCTGCAGAAGTGGCTACATAAACCAGGTGGCCATGCCCTAGCAAGCTGGGAAGGGGGATTGGCTCAACAAACCGCCCCTGGAGACCTTGGACTGAAGAGGTAGGAGGCCACCAGGACTTGTAACTGCCCCGGGGAAAGGGGAGGAGGGAGATGGGGTCATCTGGAAAAGAGTGATGTCCTGTTGGGCCATAGGCCCTGTTGGGGGTCAGGAGCAGAGTTGAAATAGATCCTGGCCTTTTCCTTTGTACACCCCAATCCCAAGGCAAACCTTTTTGGAGGGAAGGGGGGAAATAATTCATCATGGCTGTTCCAATTCTGATGTCAGGCTAGCCATACCCCAGAGAAGCAAAGCCTGGCTAGGATTGGTTCTATGGTTGGGTGGACATTCGGGGGTGGGGTGAGGGACAATTCTCATTTGATGGAAAGCGGTTCACCCTTCTTCTCACTGAAAGACACTCTCCCCGCAAAGGACTAAGCATGCCAGGACAGATCCCCAGTGGATGTAAATTAGCAACACTTGCTTGAAGTTGTGGAGTTACAGCGCATTACATCAGCTGCGGATCTCCCCATTGTCTCTGCGCCACTCCAAGCGCCTGTTGATTCAACTATCAAAAGAACAGGGGTTCTCAAACGAGGGGTCGTGAGGGTATTGGGGGGGGGGCACAAACTGTCAGCTCCAGCTGTGAGCCCCATGCATGCTGGGGCTCCGGCTGTCAACCATGCACGGGGCTGACAGCCCGAGTCGTTCAGAGCTGGGTGCCTGGAGAGCAGCGGCTGCTGGCCAGGAGCCTAGCTCTGAAGTTAGCGCCACCCCCACCAGCAGCAGTGCAGAAATGCGAGTGGCATGGTGAGGGGGGGTTGTCATTTTGGGGGGGGTCACAGCCTGAAATATTTTCAAAGGGGCTCCAAGCAAAAAAAGTTTGAGAACCCCTGAAAAGAATAAGCTTGAAGTTCAAATTAATCACTCTCTAGCAGACCTGCCTAATGGCCCAAGGCCACCCGGTTTGCTAGGAGCTTTATTAAAAGGCAGCAATTCTCACTCACCTCCTACTTGTATTCATGTATGCTTCATTCACACCCCCCACTTACATATATCCATTCTCTCATTTACATTGGCAATTACGTGCGTGACTTATGGAGACACCAGTCACAGCTATGTAGTTAAGGCTGACCCAGATTTTTCACTTATTAGATTTAAATATTGAACATATCACAGTCTCCAGTATGTGTTTTTGGGGGTTCACCTACTTACCTTTCCTGCTGATACAGGATGATCTAAAAGCACCTCAGGAACATAAATTAATGAGCTTCACAACTTTGTATGTGAGACAGGGAATCATTATGTTGATGGATAAACTGGCAAGGCAAGAGGCTAAGGGCATGTCTACACTACACACTAAGACCGGGTCTGGGCTTGTGGGCTCAGTGTTTCCAAGCCCGTGCTTGAGAGTCCACACTGCATTGCAAACCTGGGTTTCAAATTGCTGGACTTGGGTCTCACAGCGATGCTAATGCATCTGTACTGCAATTTGCAGCCGTTCTGGGTTGGGTCTGTGGCTTGACCTGCATCCACATTGCAAAATGGCAGGGCTTGGACCTGAGTCTCAGCAAGACAGGGGCTCTGATCCACCCCCCACCACAGGATCCTAGGATCTGGGTCCTGAGTGCTGTCTGACCCGAATCAAGCTGATTTGTGTGTGGATGGAAGGGGAGTGTGGGTTCAAACTTGAGTCAGAGCCTGGGCTTCATGTACAGCGTAGACATATCCTAAGTGACCTACGCAAGATCACAGAACAAGGCAACACTAGAGTAAGGAATAGGACCCAGTCCTCTTCTCCAACCCCACTGGCTCTCTTACATTTAGGTAGGCCAGTTATTTGTATTTTTGGCTCATATATATCCACTTGGATGTCAACGATCCTGCTGACATTATACTGTAATTATGTCCTGCTAATGGAAATGATCTGTCTACTCATTTTCCATCCATAACATTTGGCTGGTTTCACCTGGTAGTTGCTTGGAATTGTCATGGCAGGTATGAAAGTCCAGAGAATATAGGGATTTATAACTTCATGTGAGTTATGGTGTTTTCCAGGCAGCAAAGGCAAGCGTGACTGTGCTATCAGATTTAGACTTAAACAGGATGCTGGAGGAAAACATGACAGCTCTTAGCTTGGATCTCAGGTAGCAATAAAGTAAGCAGAGGCATTTCAAGTCACAGTTCTACTTCTGCTTTTTTGGTTAGGAAGTTAATTTGTCTTTCTTTCCCCCCCTCCCAGAAATTATTTACTGTTCTCCAATTTTCAGATTAAAAACTCTGAGCGAGATTCAGCGACTCTAATTAAATAGCAGCTACATTCCCTTCTGTACACTCTGGGCTTTATTCCGCCCTCAGCTATCTCTTGAGATCAGTGGGGTTCTGTGGCTGGAACGGAGCATAAAACTTGGCCTGTATGTGTTAACGCCAAAGTAATTTATTCTGCAAGTCAGTGCTAGCTCCAAACAAAACCAGTGCTAACCTTTTTCTTTCTCCCCACGACGCAAGCACACGCCACACTTTCCTCGACTGGAGCTCGTTGCTCCCTAACTCCAGATACGACACTATAAACGCTGGCTACGATGCACGTTTTGACTTGAAAACGCAGCAGCGATCTGGGATTTTAATTCAAACAAATTTGAAAATTGATTCAGACTAAGCTGCAGCTGCATCCCTAATAGTCACAAGTCAAAGTGGCTAAACACTGGAGCTGTAGTAACCTCCTTATTTCTTTTTCATAGGAGAAAAGGAACTGAGTAGACCTGGAATATTATAATTAAATTGTCATTTGTTACTTATCTGCTTAAAGGTTCTGCCTAATTAAACACAGCTCAGTTTTCACGCTAAGCACTTACCTACAGCAGAGGGTGTTTGTTTTTTTTAAAAATAGAAATCAGGGGCATGCACAGACTGTCTGTTACAGTCTTCAGAGAGTTTATTGCCAGCCTCTACAGGTTATGCTTCATTAGTACACATTGTCCAGGATAACCCAAGGCTTGTGCAGGTGTGTTGGCAAAATGCACACCACTTCCACCCCCACTCCCACCGCACTTCCAACAAGCTGCTACTTGAAACACTGTGTGGCAAAAATCACAAGGAGTTCTTAAGTTTGTTAGCTTGGAATTCGCCCGGCAGATGTGCCTGCGACATGGTGGGCAGAACCTGGAAGGGAGTCACTGGAAAAACAAAACCATTGAGTCTAAACTTAGTATGTTTTTCCATGATTAGATGAAAAACGTGCATTGGGCTTTTTTGTGTGTTCTTTAGAATCATGCTCAGAAATTAAACATTTTCTGAACGACAAAGACAGGTTTTTTTAATTGTTTGCTGCCTTTGGCCTTCAGAGATGACTATAAGGAATACATTCCAGTCCATTCTCGCTAACCCATTCATATGGGCGTTTGACTTCCCTCCCACAAAGGTAGCAAGCCTAATTCGATCTCTGTTGCTGGACTCAGCTCATGCTGTGTACACATCCCTCTCAGATAATCAATAATGCCAACAGCATCTGTAAATAATTATATGCACAGCTCTAACACAGCATCCAAGACAAAGACAGAAGCTGGGAAGTGAGCCTTTGCATATTCAGAACTTGGTAAAAGGACTGAAATACAGTGCTGGACTTTATTACTGTATCCTAAAACCCATATATTAGATAGCATTTTTCCCTTGTAGGAATCTGGCCATGTATCATGTGATCAAAACGCTAAACATCTTTCTCTTCCCCTCTTTCTTAGGGAAAAACCCCCAGTAAATCACTACGTATGATAAAGTACAGTGATGGCGTGGAGCTCTCCTCTTGTGGGGATCAAGCCAGACACGTCTGTAATTAAAAAACGCATGGGCCTGCACTGTCTCAGATAAATACCTACTCCCCGAGCTAGCATGCATTTGTAGACTCATGTTTTTAGATCCAGAGGTCCGAGGCTCAATCTCTACAGATGTCCCATTACACAGGATGGCCTGTGCAGGGCTTAGGATGAGCTTGCCAAGCTAGGGAGAGTATGTAATCCATGCTAATGCCATGTGACCCCTTATCCCATTCTACCGACTAGACCGTATAGACAGCTTCGTAAGTCTGCTACTGCCAGGCTAATCAACCCGATCCTTTGGCTCATCCAGTAGAATCCTAACAGCCACGAAGGTATTTGGGCTACTCTTTCTGGGGCATAAAATATAGGGTACATTTTCAGAAGGTTTGAGGCCTCAGTTTCCCTTTTTGGAGGTGCAGTTTGCACCCTCCTCTTCCCCCCACCCCAATATTTTTGTATTTGTAAAATGAGCCATGGGAGTCAGTCTGAGCACTTATGCCTCAAGCTACCCAGCATGTACCTGCTATAGACAATTTGTGCCCCAAATATTCAGAACTGCATTGTACACAGTAATTCGGTCACTAGGGCAATAAGTATGGGCACAAATTTTGCAGAGGTGCAATGTACCTGCAAAACAAAGCCTTAGAGTGGGTAGATTTAGGCAATAATAAATAGACTATCGCTCACCCACCACCTCTCAGAGCTAATGGTTCTGTCACCTTTTGTTAAAGCTTCTATGTAGTTCATTCCCTGTCTGTCAGCTTCATGCACTTATTAAGTCATGTCATAAACCTGGTTTGGAAGCGTGAGGTGTTTGTGCAGCACCTATCGCAATGGGGACCAGATCCTTGATGATAACCATAACAAGAAAGAAAGAAAAGGAGGACTTGTGGCACCTTAGAGACTAACAAATTTATTTGAGCATAAGCTTTCGTGAGCTACAGCTCACTTCATCGGGTGCATGCAGTGGAAATAAATAAAGATTTATTCCCACCGTTCTCTTTAAAAAGAAGTAACCATTGGAGGCACTAGGGGATGCTATGGCTCCACAGACGGGACAACGCATGACACCCCCTGTTGGAGTTAGCTCAGAGCTTTAGTGTTTGGGAGTTCCCTAACAGGTCTTGTGCTGGAGGCACAGAGCCCCCAAGAGTTGTGAATCTATCTAGCATGTCTTCAAAGAATGACAGTTGCAGGTAAATGATTGTCTCCTCTCTGTAGCTACGAGGTCATGTGAGCAGATGCATCACAGGGACTGGGTCATCTACCGAGCATGACGCTGTTAACGTGCAATACCACTGTGCAAGCGATCGGGACCAGACGTGATCATCTGTGGACACTCACATGAGCACTCTCACATCAGTTCAGAGTCCCAGGAAAGACACAGCTCTGCGTGTTACATTCTCCCTGGCATTGTTTTCACTGCTTCGCCAACCGCCACAATGATGTGTCCCATCACCACAGTGTGTCAGCAGCATCTAAACCGGCATCAGAGCTGAGCCTGTTTCACCTAGCTCTGCTTGGTACATGGCGTTTGCTTAGTGATTAACTTGTCCACTGACATACCCCATCGCACAGCACTTTCGTTCAATTAACTCTGTTGACTTAGTCTCCGTTTGAGCAGTAACTGGATTTAGATAAAGATGCCACCAAAGCAGAAAACACATCAGCAGCTCTGGGACTTCTGACAATGTTTGTGCGGCTGATAACACAGCTGGTGTGGTGACTGGGGACAGTCATCTGGACTGAAAACTACTCTAAAGTGAAAACCCTGTGCAGTACAAATGCCCAGGCCTGCACTTCGGGGTCAGGAGCAAGACATGCAGAAGGCATTGCTGCTCTAGTGTTCAACCGACACATCAGGGGCCTGATCCAAACCCCACTGAAGTCAATGGAAAGACTTCCATTGACCCCAATGGGCTTTTGGATTAAGTCCCATGCAATTTATGCTCTTCACACTCAGCAAGACAAGTATCCACATCTACGCCACACTGTTAAAAAGCAGCTCAGTAAAAAGGTGGAGTTTAAGAAAGTTGCAGCTAATATGCATGTCTTCTACTTATCATTCATTATGCATTGTGAATGGAAGGAATTGAGAGGAACTCCAATCATCAAAGAAGGAGCCTTTACTAGTCATGAAATTCCAGATAGCCAGCACCTAAGCAGTACCTTTCAGTGAGGGGGCACTGTTAAATAGCACTGCCTTTTGCAGAGGGAAACAAAATCAATCCTGGAGGACATCCTCAACTGGTATAAGCTGGTGTGGCACCACTGAAGCCAATGAAGCTATGCTCATATCATATCCACCAGTTGAGAGAACTGGCCCGCTGTATTTTACCACCCCTGGGTCAGATTCATCCCAGACTAGCTTCCTCCACACAATCCCTGGTGTAGGTTCTTCGCCTCAAAGAGTTCCTTATGGTTGGCCCAGTACATTGCAGCTGAAGTCATGCACCCTCCACTGGCAGAGGAGAAAGGTATGGCCCAGGTTGACTGGGGATGTGCTGTTTTGGCAGACCAGCCTCCAGCGGTGGGGCACCTAAAGAGCTAGTGGAAATTAAGGTAATTTCTGCTCCTACTGAAATGCCTAGTTAAGGCAATTTACACCTTCCTGCATCAGTAAGAGAGAAGCCATGCCAATCACTGCCAGTGCAAACACCTGCCTCCAAAATACACTTGCATCTCTTCTGTTGTTTTAAAACTATGCTCCCGATCCTTCCTGTTGACCTGAAAAATGTGCGGAGGGTAAAATGAGTCAAGTGCGCCCCATGCTGTGGCAGGTTTGAGCGCACGGCCTTTGGGTCACACATTTCCCCTTGCACTGTTAGATCGGTAGGGACAGGGACAATGGGGTGGGGCTTCCAGCTATGGCTGAAACCAGGGAGCATTGCAGACCTCCAGCAAGGGGCCTGCAAGGAGTCTTCCGGAACTCAGGCCAAGGTCCTCAAAATAATTTAGGTGCCTAACTCCCAATAGGCACCTAAATACTTTTCAGCATCTTGGCCTGAGTTCCAGAAGGTCACAAAAAGTCTCTGACCCAAAGAAGGTACAATCTATAGCTCCCTTTCCCCTACATGGAGGCCTGCTGCAGTTTGGCCTCTGCATTTGCTTTCCTCACTGCCATGAAGCAGGAGACAGAGTCCTAAATTTGCTGTCTTTGGGCTATTAAAGGGCTATCTGTTGAACTATTAATGTCAGGGGAGAGTTTCAAAAGCAACTGAGACAGCCCTGTGCTCCCAAACCCTGTAGGCACTTTTGAGAACTTCCCCTCTTCATTATGAGGCCAATGGCAAATAGTGCGCCAACTTCTGTTACTACTGTAGGAGACCCTCTCTCTTACCAGGCACATACATACATATATATTTTACTGCTGGTACTTAGCATACATTAAGCACATATTCTGTAGTCATGAAAGATGGCAGCCTCCCAGTGTTTTGCACATCTCTGAGCCAGTCAGCTGTTTGCGTGAAAGTACAGAAGGGGACTGTTTTAACAACACCAAGAAGTTGGTTAACTCATCCGGCTAGAGGTGGGGACAACCTGATGTGCCCAACCTGCTTTGGTAGCCATGAGTAATAGGTCTCATTTGGTGCCCCCTTAAAAAAGTGGAGCTTCAGGGTTCAGCACCCAGGCCTGTACCACAATATGGACTATTTGGGGTGACTACCAAGGAAGGCCAGACATCCATTGCCATCAGTGGTGGCTAAAGGTTTCAGTCGGACAACTGCGATCATTAGATTGGCAGCAAACACTGGCATTAGGCTGTTCTTCAGGGATGGTGGGTTTTGAAGAATGTGTCTGCTATGCCCACTTTTGAAAATGGGTCAAAATAGGTGTTCCAAGCAGAAAAGCTGCTAGAAATCAGAGAGGAGCTTTACAGATCTGACGTCACAAGTGAGAGTGACAGGACGGTTACTTCCATTTCTCCATACGAGACAGTTTGGCAACAGAAGAGCCAGGCCAAGAGTCAGCTTCAGGCAGTCAAATCTGACTGAATAGATCACATACAGCACTGAACTGAAATTCAAGCAAATTAAACGTCCCAAGCCAGGTTCTGTTCCTTGCTCCAGTAATGCAACGAAGCCTGGGAGACAGCAACCTGACTCCCTATGTGCGGGAATCCTCCAAAGGCAAAGAACCCCGATAATTGCTCCTAGGCTACTCTCCCTTCCAGTCCCAATCATAGGGGCATATGTGGGAGAAAGCGAGGGGGTGATCCCCAGTTGCCAGAATGGTCTTGAAGCTGTGCAGCTTTATCTTGGGGATTCTTTTGGGGCTGGCTGACCACAGAATCCAGGGCTGCAGGGAGGGGTATAAAGGTAGCTTAAGCCATCCCCATCTTGCATTGTGCCAAGCGCAGCTCCTAACCAGCCCAGAATCTGGGCTCACAATTCAACTCAACAATTCTGTGTGTGTGGGGAAGGGTGGGGAGAGCTAAAGCTCAGTGAACTCAGGATTAAAGCCATTGAGGGACTAACCAGGTGAGATATCTGGCATTGGCAGCAGTGGACAAGCTAGAGTCACCATCATGTTTCATCCCTGTGAACTCTCTAGTACAGCAAGAACACAGGGCCATTGAGCACTGTATGCTGACTACTCATTGCCTCTTAATATAAAGCGAATAGTGTTGTTTATACTCCATTACCCAGTTCCAAATTACAAACCGGAGCTCACAGGAAGCTTGCAAGGCTCTATCTTTTCTGTAACCTCCTGGATAAAAGGTCAGTTTTCAAACATAGTGTTTTCCAGATTCTATATTTTTCAAATAGTGTGCTGTTCAAATCCTCTGCTTCCTTTAATGCTATTTTCAGGTTGTTTTCTCAAATTAAATATCAGGCTTAGCAGCATATGCTAGCTGTATGATTAAAGGGATGGTCTCACTCCACAGGGCTTGGGGTTTCCATGTCCCTCTAGAAATAGCTTTCCCTGTGTGGGCCAGGTGAACTCCAACAAGGTTATCATTTCCTAATCTTTCCTCAGCTTTCCGGGTGGGGACATGTAATGAGGGGGCGTGATCTCAGACTAACCGCCTGTGGAAAAAAAAAAAAAATCTACCCAACAGCTCTGGGCTAGAGTCTCAGATGGGGTAAATCAGCATAGCTCCATTGCCATTCCTGGAACCAGGCTAATTTATGCCCACTGAGGATCTGGTCCTTTATGGCTGGTGGGAAATGGGCAAAGATTCCAAGGGGGGAAAAGTGATCGGGGGAGGGCAAAAATCACAAACAGTTATAAAGTTTTCCTCTGCTGGGTGTTTTTCTTTCTGGTTCAGGTTTAAGATGACCACTTTGCCCACACTCTTTCCCTTTAAGAATGAGTGACAAGGCAACAGGCAAATATGCCTTGAGGAAAAATACTTGTACAGCGAAGAGACGACATGGACCTAACAAGGCAAAAGGTCTGGGTTTTACATCCAGCTCTGCCACAAATTTGGCATGTTCAAAAGACACAAGGGTTGTGCACCAGTGAGAGGAATGTTCTCACCCAACGCCTGATTTCCACATACTCGCTGGAAGCTTTGGGCAAGTTCCTCAGCGGTTGTAATTGGGTGCAGCAGCTCTATTGAAGTCAATGGATCTGTGCCCATTTAGTCTCTGATTCAGCGAGGCAGATGTCAAACTTTAAGCTCATGAGTAGTCCCGCTGAAGTTAATGGGCCCACACCGGGTTCTCAACGCCACAGGCGCTGGGCTCACTTATACCAGCTGTGCGTCTGGCCTGTGGTGCACGCAGACTTTTGAGCACTGACTTCTACACGTGAGAGTCTTCACTGTCGTATGCCTCAGTTTCCTCCTCTTTAATGGGGGGATAGTAATGCTTCCCTACCTCACTGTGGGGGGGCTGTGAAGCAAAACACGCTATTGTTTGTTTGTGCCTTATGATCCTCCGCTGAAAGACACGCTGGGATTGAAAAGTCTTATTATTGGGATATAGAGCAACAATGTGTTGAGGTTAGCCAATGAGCGGCTCCATTCTGGGAACTTTTTCCTGCAATTTAAATGACCAAATATTTCATAAGCCTGGTGAGGTGACAGAACAGATAATACTAAGTTTAAAAAGCCTCAAGACTTATGTTCCCCTCCTCTTCATATGAAGTCACTGGGGACCAGGCACTGGATTAGGGGCATAGAAATTGCTTCATGCATTGCTAGGAGGCATTCAGATACGACAGCGATGGGGCACTGTAAGAACCTTTAAGAGAACAGAACAGAATCTGGTTTTAATCCCAGTGTTGTAGCTAACTGGTTGACTTTGGGCAAGACATTATCTGCCATGTCTCAGTTTCCCCGTCTATACAAAAGGGGCCAATGGTACGTCCTTTGTAAAACAATTTATGGTCTAGGAATAAGTGCTCATTATAACTATTATTCAGAATTGTGAACAAAGCCAAGCTTTGAGCTTGCAGATGGGCTCTACCGAAGACAGCTACCATATTTAACATATTTTCAGTTCATAGCATGGCTTAATTATATTTTCAGCAATTACCTAGCAGCACAGCAGGAGCGAGGGCTGCAGCCTGGCGAGTGCTAACTTACAGTTTGCAGTCATAGCACTTATCTACACTCGCTGCAGAGTCTGGTGCGTCGTGTATGGTCATCATGTCCCATATCAGTTATAAAAGTTAGGAACGTTCTGATGGAACTATTCTTGCTGATGGCTTTGTTACGAGTTATCAGGTCATAAATAATTGTTTATAGTAAGCAGTGTATGTTATGTTAGCAAGTAGTGCTTAATAATTACTGTATAAGGGACCAAGCAAAGGATGCCATAGGGATCTATACACGTTTTGAAATATGGACGTGTTGCTGTATTTGAATTTACAGCTATAGGAATAGTACCATACCTGTATCACTGGAACAGCGCATGGGCTTACAGTTCAGCATGTTAGGCAGCAGGTTTAATACAAACAAGAGGAAGTCGTTTTTCACACGATGCACAGCTCATTGCCAGAACTGGAACTGGGTTCCAAAAAGAACTGGAAAAGTTTGTGGAGGATAGGTCTATCAATGGGTATTAGTCAGGATGGGCAGGGATGCAAAACCATGTTCAGGCAGACCCTACATCTGACTACCAGGACTGGAAGACGAAGATGGTGCAGATCTCTCCATAAAGGCCCTGTTCCTTACGCTCCCCATGAAGCTCTGGTACTGGCCACTGTTGGAGACAATATACTGAGCTAAATGGACCATGGTCTGACCCAGTATGGCAGCTCTTATGTTCTTTGGTTTTGAGGATCAGGTCTAATCCTGGTTCTGATACTTATTTGCTGTGTTACTCTGACATGCCACTTGCTTCTTTGACCCTCAGTAAAACTGAAGTAACAATAAGTGCCTAAATCCCTTCTGAAACTGTGATTTAGATGCCTAAATCAGGTAGGCATCGCAACAGTGAGCACTGAGTGCCTAAATCCCTTTAAAAATCTGGGCCTTAGGCACTGACATTGGCATCAAAAGATCTGCCACTGACCTGCCATGTAAGGTTCCTCAAGTTACTTCCTCTCCCTGTATTTCTGTTTTCCCTCCTGCCCTTTGTCTGTGGGTTTTAAGAGAGAATGCTAGATAGGATATGGCCACAACCTGGTTGATTTCCAAGCAAAAACCCAGGCTGGAGTTAGCGGTGCTCTCTGCTGCATTGGCTCACCTTTTGCATTTTCCAGACCATGCGCGGTGCACAGGTGGTGGAGGAGGGAGTGAAAAGCAGCTTAACTCCTGAGTGGGGTGGGGGAACACTACCGCAAAGTCCCTGGAACATTGCAGAAAGGTACAAGAAGGCGCAGGATTCGCCCCAACGCTGCTCTGCCTCTGTAGGTTTTCACAGCCATGTTGCACTGTCTTGTCGGCACAGCTGCCATCTCACTGTGGAGGAGAGAATGCCCTGGAAAAATCCTGGGTCTTGACTTCCCTCTACCTTGCCCTTTGGGCAGTCACTTTTACCTCCCCAAAGCAGAAGTTAAATGCTAGCAGATCAGAATGGCCGGGTTCTACACAGGTTGGGCACCCGTGTGAATGACTGTAGAAGGTGCAAGGCAGTCCTGGGCCCTGGTCCTGCAAACACTGAAGATGTGCTGAACTTTAACCCCAGAAGCAATCCCACTGCACTCAGCCGGGGGCTCTCTCACTAGCAGTAAGTGATGCAGCAAGCAGGCAAAATTGTAGGAAAGAAATGTTTATGAAGCAGGCTGAGTGGCCAGTGTTACATGTGGTGCTCTCTCTTGAGTGCCTGAGCCCTTGGGGCTATACCCAACTAAGTCACTCTGGCCCTTCTACTCCTCTTCAACTCCTTGGGCTGTATGTCAAGCTTCTGAAGATTAGCATTTCTCCATTAGCTTCAGTGGGATTCCTCACATCCTTACAGTTAAGCACGTGCACGACTGGGGATCAAGAATGTCCATTCAAGAGGCCTTATTCTCCTCATGCAGAATACAAGGCGCTAAAGAGATGCCAGAGCCGAGGGCAATTAAAGAGTTCTGGTGCTAGGATTCCTCGCCGAGGTACTTAGAGTCCTCCTCTTCCACTGACGTTAATAGGAGGGCTGGGCACTCGGCATCTGGCTGGATTGAGCCCAGTGGGTGCACACTTAGTGTGTTCTAGTAGATAGCATCTGTTAGTACAGAAGCAATGTTTTACCTATAAAGTAAATTACGTTACATGGGCTATAATGTGGATTTTCAAAGAGGACCCACCTTAGAAACATTTTGTTTAATAAAATAACTTAATTAGAAAAAAGCTTCTGGCTGGTGTGGTTGAGGCAGTGATCATTTTTCCTTCTCAAATCATTTTCTCTGTTTATTATGTGTAATTATGGTGTAATTACATCTTCATCCTCTAGGCAAATTATGCAATCAGAGAAGGTAAGTGGTTCATTTGCCACTGCAATTAGGCCTGACGTTTACATCTCTCCGATAAAAAAGGTCTGCTGTTGTAAAATGTAAAATACGTGGCACGAAGGATACGGAACGAATGTGGCTATAAAAGGTTTTATTGGGACTCGTTCTGTGTCACCTTCACCACACCAGGGTAATTAATGCAGCCATCCCAGACACACATGGGGAAAAATTCTATCTCAAAGTACGCCATCCTGACGCTTGCTATGAGTTGGCCCACAGCGGGGATCAAAGTGTAAGAAGACAGGCCCAAGTCAACAACCCTTATGTAAGTAATTCTTACTGTCATGAGATAAGTACACCCTGTCACCCTGGAGGTGGGGCAAGGGCATGGTAGCCTTGCGATTAAGTCAGTACAGCTACGCTCAGCCTCAGGGCTGTGTGGCCCAATGGCTGGCACCAGTAGGGCTCCCCTCATCTCTGGGGAAGTGCAGCCTAATGGCCAGAGTCAACAGGGCTCCCCGTAGTGGCAGGGGAGCGCGGCCCACTACCCAGAGTCAATAGGGCTCCCCTGGACAGCAGGGAAGGGTGGCCTACTGGCCGGAGTTATTAGGGCTCCATTGGACTTCAGGGAAGCACGGCATACTGGCCAAAGTCAGCAGGATTCCCCTTGGGGGCAGGGAAGCGTAGCCTAATAGCCAAACTCAATAGAAGGGGGTTTGGTGGGCTGCCCCCAAAGGGAGGGGGCAGCCGGGTAGGGGGACCCAGGCCCTCCCTGCTCCACCAGGTCCCAGCCCAGGGCCCTGATAGTGGCAAAGGGGTTCACCATGAAGTTGGCAGGAAATCTGCCTGCAACATGCTGACTGCTACGGGGACACTGGCTAGTCCCTCCCTCGGCTACTTCCTACCTTGACTCCTGCAGTTGAAGTAGAGGTGTCCTCAGAGTCTCCAGGCCCCTTGGGTGGCAATCTCCCTGGGGCATCTGCCAGTACCTGGGTGCCTAGCTGGGTCTCAGCATCCCCTATTCTCGCAGCCTGGGCTTCCGGCTCTCCCTCGGTTGGAGCCAGAGAGGTGCATCCTTCCTCCTCAGAGGCCAGACCAGACTGAACTAGGCTGCTCCCTTTTATACTCCAGCAGCAGTTGGAGCATGCCCAACAGGTCAGGAGGCGTGGCTTCTGCTGTTCAGAGGGCTGCTTTAACCCCTTCCGCTCCAGTGCGGGGCAAGTACACCCCGTCACACTCACCTATACACTCCATTGGGTTTAGTAATTATTTTTATTTGTATTACTGTAGTGCCTAGGAGCTGTAGCAGTGGACCAAGACCCCTATTGTGTTAGGTGCTGTACAAACACAGAACTAAAAGACAGAGCTTACAGTCTAAGACAAGAGACAACAGATGGATGCGGACAGAGAGAAGAATACAAGGAAACAATGAGACAATATGGGCAGTGGAATCAGTGCGCTTCACTCACTTGAGTTGCCCCCCACCTCCCAAGTTGTGGAATCAAAATAAGGCGGCTTTAGGCAGCTATGAAGGAGAGAATGATCATGAGAAGAATGAGAAGGAAGAAAGGGAAGCAGGGGTTTGTACAGGGTTGTGTGCGCGTTTTCAACTGTTAAGAGCAGCTCCGTCGGCAAAGCTTTCCTGTGTTCCAACACAGCGCTGGCCAGCTGCAAAAACAAGAACTACGGTCCCTGTCTGCTGGCATCTCAGCTTTTAAATTCCCTTTTTTACATAGAGCTGGTTTCCTTCTCCTCCGGGAAAGAACACATGCCTCGGGCATCCAACTGAAACTCCATTTCACCCAGTTGGAAGTCAAATGCGCCTTCCAATCAGCTTCAGAAGGCATAGTCTTGATTCCCTGGTCCTCTCCACTTTGTCTGTGAAGCTATAATAGAAGGGAGCGGAGCTCAGAGCAGCTGGCCGGCAGCACTATGTATAATATGTATAATTTTGGCTGCCCCATTCTCTTTTCTGTCAACAACAGAAAGTAGATCCCTCCTCGTTTCCTTGATCTCGTTACACTGGAGTTTAAATAAAGGGTTGAAGGCAGCTGCGGAATAAACGCTCTTCTGACCTAGGCAGCCACGGGGTGTGATAATCACTGGTGAGCAGGTCATCCCCGCAATCTGTGCAAGCAAAGGGATCCAAACCTCAGCAAATCCCAGCTGGCAGCAGGTGGACAGGGGAAACACCACCTCTGCAAATTCACCTTCTTCTCCTTTAAACACAGCCCCCTTAGAGAGGTCTGGACCCACAATTGGATGGGGTTAGGCATTGGCTGGGCATTGTTCTCCCCCCCAGCGCCAGCGTAAACCACCACCAAAGATAACGCTATCACAGGTAGCTCTAATGTAGTCTTTCCCCACTCCATACCGTGGAACCTCTCGTTAGGGGACAATGGCTGGCTCCATTGGAGACATGCTGCCATGGAGCCAAGGGTGCAGAGGGCAGGGGTGGATACTCTGAGATCTTCATGGTTCCAGAGGGATCCGCTGGATCTAGGGCCCAGATTACCTGCTTGTTCCAAGGGGGACAGGTGAACTCCTACAAGGGAATGATGCAAAGGAAGCTTCAATGAGTTGCCAGTCCTACAGGTTGATTATTTCAAAATTCAGGCTACTTCTTATCCACTGTGGGCTAGCAATTAAAGCCCTAATCCAGCAAAGTACTGAAGCTTGTGCTTTAAATCAATGGGATTACTCATGTGTTTAGAGTTAAGCCATGCTGAAGTACTTTTCTGGATCAGAGTCTAAAGCCTGGGGACTGGGAGCCAGAACTCCTGAGTGTTCTTGGCTCTTCCCTTACGCACTGTGTGACGCTGGGCAAGTAACTCAGTCTCTCTGTGCCTCAGTTTCCCCCCAACTGGATCAGTGATAGAACAGCAGTTGTTTATATCTGCATGGTTACCTGTATATGGACCTAAAGGATTCTTTAGCTCTGATGAGTCAAAAAAGGCATTTCCAGTAAAATTAAATAGATTCAAGATTGTAACGTGGATAAGGTGGTAAGACATTTATGTGATTACAGAGAGGAAACGCGGGGGTGGGTAAATCATACCTTTTTGCCCCCCACAATCATGAATAGGTCATTTATTGGTCGGCTTCGCAAAATTTGATATTTTACATATATTATTTCGATGATAATATCAATTTTATTTTTAAGCTTTTTTTTTTAAAGATTTTTATCCATTTAAATTTTTACCATTGCATGAAATTATGGGGTTTAAGCTTTTTATTCTATTTGTATATATGCTTACAGTTTAAATGTTTACAGGAGATGATGAGTGGGCTCAGACAATGGCGGGTCAGACAACTACTTAAGGGCAGCGGACGCTGAAATTCAAAAAGTTAAAGCTTTATAACCATTAAAACGTGAATTGTGAACATTACTTAGCAAAATATACAAAGTATATACCCTTAAATCAATCTCTAATAAGTTGTCAAATGGCATTTTTTTTACGATGCCTATCTGTAAATTTCAATGACTATCAGTGGAAATATGTTTCATCGGTTTGTGTGTGTGTGGTGAAATCGACGTTTGCAGACTTTTACCAGTAAAAAGCCAATCTTTCCAAGCCTACTTATCAACTACTGTGAAATCTTACAGTGGCATAAAGAAATGGAAGTGCATACCAGCGCTGATCCAACTTCCACTGATCTGAATGGAAACCATCTCATTAACGTCACTGGCAACTGGATCAGGCTCCAAATGCAGCATGTTTTTGTGCTGGCCTTTTCACTTTGACTTTGTAGCACTTTAAGTCTTAAAAGAGACACTGTTCCATTAACAATCATTTCCACATCTCTAGAGTCCTACAGGGGTCATGAATTTATTTTTAAAAAACCAAAACAAAAAGGAGAAATGTGTATACCTACCACCCCGCTCATCTTAACAGTTGGATCCTGCAAAACATTTCACAGTCTTCAACATATCTATCCTCAGAACAACTCTGTGAGGTGGGACAGTGCTATTATCCCCATAGTGCAGCGGGGGAACTGAGGCACACAGAGGGAAAGGGTTTGTTTAGATGAGCATTTAGCTTGTGGCAAGCTGGGGTGTAAATCTACCCCACACTAGCAGGGAACTAAACCCAGGTCTCCCATGTCCTAGGCTAGAGCCCTAATCACTGGGCATTCCTGCCTCTCAATATACGAGCTGAAATCCTACATGTGAAAAAGATGGGGCTTGATTCTCAGCGGCTTTGTGCCTTGTATAGTCATACGCCCTGCAAAAGTAGGTGTCAAATGTCACTCTTCTGTTATCGCTGCGATTGATCTCAATGGCAGGGCAATTAAGAAGTAGACCCCTGGAGTTGCCAAGCCCTCACCGAATCCATCAGATTTTCTTCTTAATGGAGACTTAAAATGTACAGCATTTATCATTTAATCATTGTAATGACTATCCTGCTCCATTTTTAATTTCACAGAGGACTGCGAGCTGCTTTTAATAACATGTTTCACACACAGAGCATCTTTCATCCAAGAATCTCAAACTGCAGTTCAAATATTAATGAATTAATCCTCACACCGCCCTGCGTGGGAGGTAAGGGTTATTAGCGCTCATGTTACTGATGGATACTCTAAAGTACAAAGGCCCAGATCCTCAGAGGTATTTAGGGAGTTAGGCACCTAAATATCTTTGAGGAGCTGGGCCAAAGAGGTCAAGTGACTTGCCCAAGGTCATACAGGTGACTCAGCTACAGATCTGAGAATAGAATCTTGCTTCCTAGTTAATTGTTTTAGCAACTAGATGCATTCCAGGCAATAAACATTGTCAGCACCTGCGTGAAGCCCAGCTAGTTGAAGGTGAAACCAAGAAGCACTTAGAAGAGCTTGCCTCTTTTATACCTCTGTCAAGGGTGTTTGCCCACGATTAATTGGTCTGCAGCCTCCGGGTCCTTTTGGACTCCTCTTTGGCTACGTTGGCAAACACCACCTATTCCCATCTGCCACAGCCCAGAGCCCCATCCTAATGGATGCAGAGCCAGCCGTGCATTAGTGACCTATAGTCTTGACAGCTGCAACTCATTAGGTCTAGAGATGAACTCAGACACCCTGAAAACAGGGAGGTTAATTAGCCATTGGGACAATCGACAAGTGGCTGTGGTGGATTCTCCGTCACAAGCAATTTTTAAATCAAGACTGGGTGCTCTCCAGAAAGACATGGTCTAGTTCAGATAGGAATTGTTTGGAGGGAGTCCTGTGATTTCCAGGTCAGACTAGATGATCATGGTGGTCCCTTCTAGCCTTAGTAGCTATAAATCTATGAAAAAGCTCCAAATGGTTTTAAAAAAAAAGAGAAAAAAAGTGTGTACCAGCCCACCTGCTCAGCAGCACAAGTTCCACCCCGCCTCTCCACCCAAGTACAGAATCCAGTGGCAGGTCTCTGGCCCTCAGTGCAGTTGGCCCTAGCTAACGGAGATATCGTCTCTGTGTGGTCACACTTTCCCATTGTCAGTCGTCTGGGAGAGGCATGGGAGAGAGCTAGAACTTTCACGAAAGGCGGACCCAGCTGTGGACCTTGCTCCCAGGTGAGATAAGAATGATCACAAAACTCAACTCGATCAGAAATAAAGTCCAACCTCATTTCCGTGAGTCAGCGTTCCCGCAATTAATCCCAGGCACCCTGACGGACATACTCTCTCTCTCTCTCTCACCCCCACAGGGTCCCTCACACCCAAAACTTCACACCAATCGAGCTACGTCTCCAACAGGCTAAGAAAATGATTTTGATTTTTAAATACTTGAAGGCTGCTTAGATATTCCAATGCTGGGGACAGCACAAATACATGGCGTCACATGCCAGGAAACCAGCACATGGCAGAAGGATTACGCCGAAGTTACCCAGGGCCTCTCTGACCCTCCCCAAAGCCCACAGACAGGCCATTGCCGAAGTCCTGGAATGGTATTTCAGGGTGGGACCTGGCATTCGCGGGGAGGAATCTACATGTTTATGCTTGTATGCTACGTGCCCCAAGCATGGTTCCAATGCATACATACCTTTGCAGACTACTGGTCCTAGAAGGGATAATCTGCATAGGACTGTTGAGAGCAGGAATAAGATGCATATTAGCACTGGGTATATGTACACACACACACACACACACACACACACACACACACACTCATTTGTGGGGAGCCAGGATAAAAGAATACAATATTTTCAGAATTTGCTCCAATGGTCAGTGGTGTCATATCAAACCATACCACCCTCAGGGCAGGGTCTGAAACCATTGGAAGGGCACGTTTTTATGGCGTACCCGATGGAACACCACAACCCTAGATTGCATTGCCAGAAATTCAGACGGCAGACAGGCCTGTTTTGACATGTCCAGCCCTCTCAGAGTAAAGAGTGACTCAGCATGAGTTACGTGGTGAGACTCCAGCCCTTTGTTATCGAACACAGCTGAGAAGTTGGAGGGTAACGGCTGTGTCGAAGGGGCTGATGCAGGAATGTATGTGTATTTCCATAACAGATCACACCCAGCCCACTTAGCCACAAAGTTGTGATGGGACAATGGAGGCATTTAAAACTGAAACTAAGATATAAATATTCAAGTTTGACAATGGTGCGATGTGAACCTGTAAGGCATAATGTAGCAGTGACAAGAATGGTGTGATAACCATAGGCAGTGCAGTCTAGTGGATAGAGCACTGGACTGGGATTCCAGTCCTACCTCTGCCACTGACCTGGTAGGTCACCTCTGCGTGCCTCCATTCCACATCTGTAAAATGGCAAAAGCGATATGACCTTTTGTGAAAAGTGCCTTGAGATCTACTGATGAAACATGCTGTATAAGAGCGAGGTATTATGATTAATAGAGAGAGACAAGGATGGCCTTTGATGTTGTGAAGGCCAAGATTATAACAGGGTTCAAAAAAGAACTAGATAAGTTCATGGAGCATAGGTCCATCAAAGGCTATTAGCCAGGATGGGCAGGGATGGTGTCCCTGGCCTCTGTTTGCTGGAAGCTGGGAATGGGTGACAGGGGATGGATCACTTGATGATCACCTGTTCTGTTCATTCCCTCTGAAGCACCTGGCATTGGCCACTGTTGGAAGACAGGATACTGGGCTAGATGGACCTTTGGTCTGACCCAGTATGGCCGTTCTTATATTCTTATGACCTCATGGTTAAGGCACCAGACTTAACTCAGGAGTCCATGTCCTGGATTTGATTAAGTCACTTGATATCTCTTCACCTCCGTCCCTCATCTATCAGATGGAGATAATCCGACTTCTTTTGTCTGGCTTTTCCTTTTTAGGCTGTAGGCTCTCCAAGGCTGGGCTAGCAGCTTATTATATGTTTGTACAGCACCTGCACAAGGGGACTCCCGGTTGTGGCTACTTGAAACTTCTGTCATACAAATATTAATAACGCACTGCCTCTCTACAGCGCATCTTAAAGCTCGCTGCTGCTGCTCTTTTAAAATTAAATCCATAATTCACTCCCGATCCTCACTCAAACTTTATATGTGAAGAGGTCCTCACGTTTTATCTCCACTCTCCCAGCCCCCAGACGAGCAGACGCTGCTGCCGATAACATACAGTTAGAATGGCTGAGTCCGTCTTCTCGCTGCCATTTGCACCAGATCTCACGGCTGGATAGGCTCTGTCTACAGTTTGTCCAGTTTTAAAAATAAAGACAACAATAGGGGAGTACAGGTGGGTGAAATCCAGGCTCCACTGAAATCAATAAGAGCTTTCCTATTAACTTTAACGGAGGCAGGATGTCAGCATATTGTCCTAAGCAAAGATGGGAGTGAGGGACAGGGAGAGAGGTGAAATAGGCCTTGATTCTCCTCTCACACCGGTGGAGATCAGGACTAACTCCACTGACCTCAAGCCAGTTCACTTAGTGGCATGACTAGTATAAGAGAAAGCCCTCGGGTATCTGTCCGGAGCGGGGCTACCCACTGTAGGGGGTGTGATGCCCTGGGTCAGGTTGCTATGTAGTGCAATGCCATCTCTCCTGGGGTCAGGCACACGTCAACACAGCTACACTGGTGCAGCAAAGTGTGAGCAGGATCCGGTCCCTAGTGAATAGAGTGAGGCTAACTATGGGTATCTCTACATTGGATTTCATTTCCAGGTTGGGTGGACATAGATGCTAAAAATAGAAGCACAGCCATGGTGACACAATGGGCATTCCACCGGAGTACCTACCTACGGTCCAGGGTGAGCCTGTACTTGGGGCCGTCTCAGGGATACAGGGCTATTTTGGTGCACTAGCTTGATCAAAGCTAGCACATGGACATGTACCAAGCTGGAAATGATACCTCCAGCTTGAGCGTAGACATAGCCTTAGATACTTGTGTGGCCCCCATCGCTGCAACGTCGGAGTGCCTCACAATTGTCACTTCTCCTCCTAAAGTCCCCGTGCAGTAGGGCAGTGCGGTCATCCCCATTTCACAGATGGGGAACCGAGGCACGGACAGGCTAAGTGTCTCAACCACGGTCACACGGAAGTGGATGATAGCACACAGAATTGAACCTGTAGCTCCCAAGTTCTAGGCTAGTACCTCCTGCCTTCCTACATAGCTCATTAGCTGTAACTAGCTCAGGGCCAGATTGAAAACCCCTTGTTCATGTTGCCAAGCAAGGCCTCTGCATTTCCAGCCCTTAGTGAGGAAGATGAAAAGTCTCCAAAAGGAGAATCCCTTTGCACCCATAAACATTCTCCTCTCCTGCTAAGAGCTGGTGACCCTCCACTTTGCATCTTTGTTATATGCATGCCTCTGTGCAGGCACCCAAATCCTTGCCACATACTGATGATGCTCATCCCAGATGAGCTATTTGAAACATGGGCTTGGCCTCATGAAATGCAGCCTCATTTCCACATGAAAGGGCTGGTAGAAAATCAAGCCAGTTCATCTGCACTGATAAGAATTTGGTATTTCTTTCGCCTTCCTCCCTCACCACTTATCTGTGATTTCTATGTACATTCGTCGCAATGCATCACCGGAGGTGGGATGGGTTCTCTCAGCTCTCTTTCCCTGAGCTGTGGCAGTATTCCTTTGTTTTACTTCCTTCTGCTATCTCCACCATGCTGAAGTCCGATTCCTCCCCACAGCTGCAGTTTGGAGGACTCTGTGTTCTTGCCACAGCTGTGATGCAAGCGCTCTGCTCCAAGGTTAGCCAAACCTGGCATGAGTACCCACTTATAGTCTAGACACCCGTCTAACTGTAGTGCTAATGTTAGGTTTTAACAGACTGAGCTCTGCATTCGTCAGAGCTCTGCCCATGGTGATTGCTTTGATCTTGATCCTTGAAAACCACAGACACTGGGAAGGTAAATGAATTTCTGCCTCTTAAAGACTTTGACGGCAAGTCCCTTATTGTTGTTTTTTCCCCACTCCCATTCGCTCCTTTCAACTGAACTCCCTTGTAAAGGCTTTGATTACAGTTGCAAATCCAATGCCAACCAGTGTTGATCCTTCCCTGGTTTCTACTGTAGAATCATTTAGCAATATGGGGCAGATCCTGTGGCCCTTATTCCCAGGCAAAAGTCCCAAGGATTTTAATGAGCACTTTGATTTGTATTGACTTTGATGGGAGTTTTGCCTGAGCAAGAACTTCAGGATTTGGCCCTGTATTTCTCAACAATTCTGTGAGGGGACTGCATGTCAAAAATTTGGAGAAGAATGAGAAGTACAGTGTTTGGCATTAGATCTGTAATGTAAGGGCTTTGGTTAGTATTGTTAGCATCACAGGAGAGCCTAGAGGTGCAAACTGAGATCAGGGTACTGTGTAGACGCATCGTAAGAGATAGTTTTGTTAATCACCTCAATGCAAGGACAAACTAGATAACTCAGGCAAATAAAACCATTTTACAGATGGGAGACTGAGGCACAGGATGTTTAAACTACTTGTTGGCGGTCACACAGAGTGTCTCTGGCAGAGAGGCTTTGAATGGGGCAATGTAGCCTAGTGGATAAACAGTGGACTGAAATTCAGGAGACCTGCATTCCAGTCCTGGGTCTGCCACTGGCCCGCTGGGTGACCTTGGGCAAGTGACTTCTCTTCTCTGAGCTTCAGTTTCCTCCTCTGCAAAATGGGGGTGATGACACTCCCCTCCTTGGTAGCGTGCTTTGAGATCTATTGATGAAAAGCACTACATAAGAGCTGGGTATTTTTATTAATGCAGATATCCGGAGTCCCAGTTCAGTGCCTTAATGAAAACAGAAATGAATGCGACCTTCGTCAATGAGATTCTTGGAACCCCAGTGATGGGCCTGGTATAAGATCAGACAGCTATGACTCTAGTTTACAAGGTATTGGAGTTTTGTGTGAGTTGAGATTGCAGGAGTTGGCTCGTAGGTAGAAAAAATTGGTAGTTTTCTTACTAGCTCAATACTCCCATAGAAAGCAAGGGAAACTTTGCTCGAGAAAGAGCAGGTGATTTTGACACAGCGTTTTTATTTAATAGAGCGTGACAGTCATAGCCTGCAAGATGTATGGTCCCTCTGAACTCACTGTGAAAAACAGCTTGCATTGCAGACCTGATGCTACTTCTATCCAATTGGCAACACATCTATTTATTTAGATGGGAGCAGTATTGGGTCATGTGTCCTGAACCCAGGAAAGGAGCAGACATTTTAAAGAGCACTAGTTAAGTCTAGTTTAAAAGGAGTAAATAAAATCAACATTGGTGATTTTGATAGCAAGATGTACACACCGTTCCATTTATGTATCAGTGAAATCTTCTAAGAACTGTGCGTGAAATCCTCTTCCTTTGCAGTCAATGGGGGTTTTGCCATTAATTTCAATGGGGTCAGGATTTCACCTTAAATGTTTTCATATTGTTTCCCCTTTTCTCTAACATATATTCAACGCCAGTGAGCTGCAGCAGCCTCTGGAGTGGCGAGCAGAACAACAGTATGGGAAGGAGAAGTCAAGAGGGCTTACAGATGATCAGCATCTCTGAAAACCAAGAAGCATATGTCGGTGTCACATAACTATTCAGTGGGAAAGTGGCAGCCCCAAGGTCCCTTGACTTCCAGTACCGCCCACAGTGTATATAGCCTACAGCTATTAGTGGCCAGTAGAATATTAGAGATAGGTGAAATAGTTGCGTTAGAAGACTAAGAATTACCTTGCAAAGTAGCTGAGAACTTAGAATTGGAGCTGATTGGAAATGTTTGAAATTTCAACAAAAATGTTTTGCAATCTTTTTTCAACAAATGATTTTTTGCTGGTTATTTGGTCAGTTTAGAGATGGATTGAATTTTTTGAAAAATTCAAAACATGTCTGCCAAATGTTGAAAATGGTCCATGGACACTTTTCAACCAGCTCTCAGAATCTCTGCTGAGATTCATAAGAATTTGATTAGCATTTGTTGGGTACAATGTCATACATTTCTCAATGTCTTGATTTCAGCCAGTGTATAGACACATGAAACACTAGGAGTAAAGCTGGTCTGATATTTATGGCCTAGTCAAAAAGATGAAGTATACAGATTCTCCCAAAAAAGCCTTGTATTATAAAATTTTCAGGATGATTATCAAACTGAAGATGATATTCCAGAAAACACAATGGATGAAATGCTGGCCCCATTTAAGTCAATGGGAAAACTCCCAATTGTTGGATGATATTCTGAACTGAGCCTCAGAAACACTGGAGGTTCATACCTTCTGCATAAATGCCCTGTCTAAAGTCTACATCTAAGGGTGCTGTATACAGCCATGACCCTAAAAAGAGGTGATGAAAATTTCTATTTTAAAGACAAACAACCCTGTTTAGAACAACAACTATGGGAAGGGCAAAAAAGGTTTTGAACAAACACCACCGCCTGCCAGTCGTGCCTCTTCCGGTTTCTAACACCAAATATTTGTGAAGGTTCTGACATGCTTGGTTAATATTTTTTTCCTTAACTTTTATTTTTGCTTACTGTTAGTTCTGGCACTGACATAGCTGAAATACCTTGACAAAGTCTGTTCTTGAAGTGTCTCCAGCCTAGATGGCAGCAAGAAATGCTAGATTTCTCGCTCTCTCAGACACACACACACAGTCTGGGCAATATTTTCAAACATGGGTGTCTAAGATAAGGCATTCAAATAAGTGATCGATTGTCAGAGGTGCTGAGCACCCACAGATCTGACTGTGGTCTAAATTCCAAATTCTTACCCAAACTGCCAGCCCAGTTTTGAAAACTCAAAAGATCAGATAAGGTTTGGAAGCAGGATATAAACTCTTTGGGACAGGAACTGTCTTTTCATTCTGTGTTTGAATAGTGCATAGCACAATAGAGTTCTGGTCCGTGACGGGGGCTCCTAGGTTCTACCTCATACAAATAAACAAACAAACAAACAAACAAACAACAACAAAATAAATAATCGGAAACCAGTCTAAATCTTGTGAGGTTTATCCGCATTAATAGTTCACAGACCAGAATCAAAACCCTGGATGCATATACTAGAGTTGGTCAAAAAACAGAAACATTTCTTCAAAGAAAAATGGCTTTTCAACTAAACAGAATGGGGGGGGGAGAATCCATTTTTGTCAAAAAGTTTTGGATTTTCATTAAGAAACTTCTAAAAACTGAAAATGTTTTTGCTTTGAGGTTTTTCAACCCCCCCCCCCCCCAAAATTCAAAGAAATGTTTTGGTGGAAATAATAATGTATTTTATGGAACACTCTGACAAAAGCACTTGGGGGGCTGAACAACATTTAAAACAATTTTAAAAAGTCACTTAATTGACAGTTTTCCCAGGGGGAAAAATTCATTTCCTGGCCAGCTCTACCACATACCCCTGAAATCTGAATCTGACTCAAGATCCAAACTTTGTGGCTGCTTCCTTTTTTTATAATAGACCCAAGAAAAATCCCAGATCCACCTCAGCCCTGATCTCTGAGCCAAGTTCAAAACCAGATATGAATTTTGTAGCCCAGTGTCATCTGAAATAATAATTTGTTTAGAAACTACTTGGGCCTTATATGGAAGATCAACGTGGCCAAACTGTTAAACAATAAACAATTCTGTGCTTTGTCTTGTCACAATCCCATTCACACATATAATATGGTTTCTGTCAGTGTCACACAAGGACCTTCAGAAGCAGGAAATCCAACATTAAGGCTGGACTTAGGGGAATGTAGACGAGGCACCACACGGGAGCAGAGCTGCTCAGGGTGGGAGAATGGGGATGCACTAATGAAGGACATCACTGAGGCCTTTAAGGGGAGGCAACTGCTATCCAAAGCCATTTTCACCCAGCATAATCCTATAGGGTAGGTACCGGTGTAAACACAACCATCCTCCCTCAGGCCTGGGACACACGGAGTCCAATAAGCACCAGTGATGCAGGTAGTTGCAATTTACACTCACAACCTCCCAGAATGGAGATGAACTGAGCCACCGCCCTTGGTCTATTCTTTAAATAACATTATTTCCATGAAGAAATATGGATAGTGATGTTGAATTGATCCTAGAGCAATTCCTTCCCCCACATACGTATTATGAAAAATATGTGTATTTGAGGTTTTGATTGAACTAAATCATCATCATTCATTATGTGTTACAATAGAATTTCGGGGCCACGACTCAAATCAAGGCCCCACTGCGCAATGTTCTGTACATACACATAGTTAAAGACAGCCCCTGCCCCCAAAAGAACTTACAGTCTAAATAGGCAAGATGCTCAAAGGTGGTATTATTATCCCATTTTACTGATGGGGAACGTAAGTATCGCAAGAGAAAGGCCCCAGTGCTGCAAACACTTAAGCACATTCATAACTTTACTCCTGTGAGGAAAACGGTGTAGATACCTAAGGGCTTGTCTACATGGTACCGCAGTCTGAACTATGGAGGTGTGATCTGTAGAATGCACTAAAGCTTTGTGCTCTAACTCCCCCATGTAGACTCGGCTGGAGCAAACGAAAAGGTACCAAGTTCATGTTAATGGAGTCCTGTTTGAAACACCCTACGTGATTTGCATGCGGGAACCGGGTGTCAGAGTCAGGAATTAAACCCAGCTCTCCCATGGCCCAGTCCAGTGCTCAACTACAAGACCATCCATCTAGAAATATAAATAATCAGTATGAATGTGTCAGAAGTGGTACCTGGGTTATCACAAGGGGAAATTTTTTATTACCATTCCATCATCAGTTTTCTCAGTGAGCTGAATTTCTGTCAAACAGTCACTGGTAGGATCCACTGGACAATCAAACCTTTAGCATTTGGAGGGATTATTATGTATTTCCTATAGTATCAGCTATCGTGAACTAAAATGGGGAGGGGGAAAAGCAATTAGATCTTGCAGTTTTTAAGGCTGCACTGCGTATAAGGTAAGAAAAGATCATAAATTTTATTTCATGACTTCTTGCCAATTGTTAAAAATGTGCAGTCCATATGAATTCATATAACAAGGATGGAATGTTGGGAAAACCAATAAAGATTTTGTGGTCTGAACTATAATGAATGTAGTTTGATACAGAGTCTGTTTTTCACAACATGGCAAAATGAATCATAAAATACTGGACCTTGAAACGCCTGCGTTTTTAACAATAGCCTGGGGACAGTTTACAGTGTAATGAATTGTAATTAACCCACCTTCAAAATCTTTTATGAGTATTTTGCCAATTAGCTTTGCATGCTTGCTAATGACTCAGGGCCCGCGCATCTCTTCACGGAGCAGGCTTTTACAGCACATGCTGGCCTGTTAAGTCAGAAGTATGCAGTGCACTGAGGTATACGCAGGTAAGACCCAGCCAATATGAGCAACGTACAGATTTCCCCAATCCCACAGGCTTCGCCCACCTCCCAAACCCAAGATAACTGTAATGTATAGCAACGTCAAAAAATGTTGGCTTCTGAAGGATCGCGAGGAATGCAATGGGCTTGAGCAGGAACATCTGTTGTTACTTAGTACTAACATATATAATGCTGCTAATTGCTGAGCCATCTTTGTTTTCCTTACTTAGCACTGGGGTTAGAATTATTTTATTTTTGTGGTTCATGGCTTCCTGCCATTTGCAACACAAGGTCCACTCTAAAGAAAATAAAACAACTACCGGGCTGCCTACTTACATTGTATAGGGTTGGGGTTTTGTTTTAAATTAAAGGGAATAAGTAGAGCAACGCTCAGTGCACAGAATCGTAGCTCGGATGCCTGGTTTTTTTAATGTGCGTATTTAGCGACACGCTCCCATTTCTCCCCACCCAGAGCGCTACCGCTGTTGAATGGGTGAACTGGGGAAATCACCACTGGGAACCTTTGTCTCACATTTCACGTGTTCCATTCCATAGCCCTGGATGCGTCAGTCATAGGCCCATTCCATTTAACTACTATTTATTCCTCTGTCCTCACTGAACGTGGCTTGGTTTCAGATCATTAAAGAGCGGGATCCAAAGCGAATTAGATTTCCTTTCCCCTGAAGATCCTGTGGTCTTTCCACATGCAAAGCCCAGTTGGTCTCAGTGGGAGTTTTATTGATGAAAGGAAGGATTATGACCTTACAATCAGCCCCAGTAAAGGGCAGCCTGTAACTCCTCTGCCCCAGGAGCAGGGCAGGAAATAGTCAGACTCTGCCACAGTCTGGGCCGGGCTTTCCCCCCTCCCTGCCCCAGGAGGGAAGTAATTTGCATCAGCCCTTTTGCTGGCACAGCTCACTTCCACCTCTGAGACCACACGGCTGCACTGCCCGGTGTGCTGGGGCAGGGCAATCGTGCGCAGAGGGGTGTAGCAGCCTGTCAGTGGGTGCTCTCCCCGAGTGCAGGATCTGTCAATGCACATAGCCAGCAGAGGACAGCGAAGGGCCTCCATACTCCTCCTTGCTTCCCTGCACAAACATACAGCCAGGCTCACGGCCGAGCCCCAAAGGACTGCAGGATTTGGCCTGGTTGGTTTCTTGCACAAATGCAAATGATGCTAAATAATGACAGTCCACGTACAGCTTGTGGGCCAGCAGATCCCCCCCAGTGACACAATTCAGAGCAGAAGGATGTACAAGTTCAGCTTGGACAGTATCACCCATCACTCCCTTGCCTTGGCCATCTCTTACTTTGACTAGCATAAACTCCTCCCCTCTGGACTCCTTGCTTATCACCTTTTCCCTCTCCTGTGTACGCAGTTAAAATTATAACCCTCCTCTGGCTCTCCAACCATCTTACCCACCTCCTCTTGAAATCGCTTCACTGGCCTCCCCTACTTTCCATTACAGGCTCAAGTTGCTCTCCTTCACTTCCAACGCCCTGCACCATTTCATCTATACGTGCAACAATTTCTTCCTATTCTCTAGCCCCCAGAATCCTAGGCCCTACCCAATCCGGTCTCACTAGTGTTCTGCTTGTCTCCTCCTACAGCCAACCTCAGCTTCAGGCCTCTTTTCAAAGCAATTCCATGGGCCAAGTGATGTCCTTACACCTTATTTCATTCACCCAACCTTCCAATACTGGTCTCTTCTTCAAAGCAGTCTGGTCATGACCTTCCGTGATTTGTACTGAATAGATCTGAATTAAGTTGCAGACCAAGTACGTCACCTGCCTCTGTGTTTGTAACGGTTGTAATTGTGCCTTTCATATAAATAATAAAGCCAAGCATCTGGCTGTTGGGACACGTCCCTGACCATAGTAAAAGTACAAAAAATGGTGTGTGGGATTTTCAAAATGTTCAGCATTGGCCTAATTCTGCCCCAACTGACCTCAATAGGAGCGGAGTTAGGTCAATGCTGAGTGCTTCTAGAAATGTCACCCTGTGTGCCATAATTTGGGATCTAGCCACAACCAGTGTTTTCATATAGAAACTTTGCCACTTACTTACCCCAGCAGATGAAATCTGTCTAATGAAGTGGCTTTGAATCTGATCAGAAACCAAATTAAAACAACTTTTAAACACCATTTGTGATGCAGTTAGACTACAGCACTTAGCCAAGATCTGCATAATTCATCCATCTAGGCCTTGTGATCAGGGAATTAGTCTGTTCCCTTGCGGCGATCTGCATCTAACTCACGTTTCCTTTAATTCAGCACAAAATCTTGTAGATATTTGAGGGAATTTCTTACCCGGTTGGGTCACCCACACTTGCCTCTGATACAGTCTGCATGTTGGTACTCCTTCCCCGTCCCTCCCAGCCCAAATGTCCATGGTTCCTCTATGGAAAATTCTCTGTTTACCATGGAAGAATGCTGTAGTTATAGGGCTGAATTTTCTGCGCTTTCTTGATTCCCATGCTTCCCCAGCAAACCACCAGGATTTGGTTCAAATGCTGAAGATAGCTTGTTCTGGCATTCTTGTAGCAACAGACCCCGGCCTCCTGGTTTGAGAAGGGTGGGTCTGGATTGACACATCTGTCGTTAATGTTATCTTAGCCTCATGATTTCTGCTGTTTGGGAGCATGAATGCTCTGCATTTGAAAGCATCCTGTTTGCATAAGAGCTTGTAAGTGCCCTTCCCTTGATCCTGGGCCAGTCTAGCCCCTAACCCTACTGGACTAGCATCAATTATCATTCCAAAGTGAAATATGCTAGTGTACCGGCATCAGCTTGCCATTTCCTTATCTCATGAAATGTTGCCTCCCCTCTATTGTCCCAAGTCCATGTCACTCCTTTGTGAGTCAGTATCTAAGTGGTTCAGTAATAGTGGTCAAACCGAGGGTATACTTAGCAAAAGAATTTGCATAAGTACTAGGAAGTTGTGTACTTCTGAGGTCTCCCCTGGGGGCCCTATTTCGGATATTTCCTGTTTCTGATATGCTCTAACACCCTCTGTACATGGCTGTTGTGTGCTTTCTGGTCCTTTCCCCACACTGTCATGTCACTGGATATCTTCTGGGTTCCTTCACACCCCTGCACATCCTGTGGTATGGCTTGCCAGTTCACTTCTGGGGCAAAGGACCTCATGGACATGAGGTGCTCGTACCTGTACAAATCCTTACAAGTCACCAATCCAGTAATCCCTCCAGAATGGGCTTTGGATCAGACCCACAGAGCATGTGTTGTATGATAATTGTTGTTGCCTTCAAGTATTGCACATCTTCACACTCAATTCATGAGGCCACAGTGGGCCCCAGTCTCCCTAAACAGGCAGAAACACCTCTCAATTAGAACGGGTTGAAAACTGGGATGAAGTGAGCTGTAGCTCACGAAAGCTTATGCTCAAATAAATTTGTTAGTCTCTAAGGTGCCACAAGTCCTCCTTTTCTTTTTAGTGAAAATGTTCATTAAAATGTCATCCTTTTTGTCAGAATTAGATATTTGGATTAAATATGTTGTCCGCATTTCAAAAAATTCTCTGCCTGATCTAGAGAGGTTCAAAAACCAGATGAAATTTTCCTGAACATTTTAATCATTTATCAACATTTTGAAACTTTTATCAAAAAAAGAGAAGGGGGAGTTTTTCCTCTCTAAGATGTCCAGGGCTGAACCCTGCGTGTTTGTTCAGTTTTCGGAAATACAGTATTTCCTTAGGACATTAGCTATCAACCTGCTGTAGAGCAGTGGTTTTCAAGTTATGATCCACGGACCCTTGGCGGTCCACAGACTACGTCTAAGATTTCCAAAGGGGTCCGCATCTCCATCCAAAAATATAAGAGTCCGCAAATGAAAAAAGGTTGAAAACCACGGCTGTACAGGCTATTTTTACCATTCTGTCTTCTTGGCATAGCATGGAATCAGAGCTCTCCAGGTGTTTAATCCTGCACCATTGAAGCTAATGGGGATGTAGCAATTAACCTCAATAGGAGCAGAATCAGGCCCTGGATTATTTTAGTCAAGCTAACACTCCACCAAAAAAAAGGGGGTCAAAACATTTATTTAAAGAAAAAGAAAACATATGGTTAGCTAATCATTTAGAATTACTAAACACCTCCACAAAATAGTTGTCAGTCTTCTGAGTATTGCCATGCTATTTGAAGATCGGCCGCAAGTTTCTTGGGTGTTGCTTGCGCCGCTTCTTTGTGTCTGGGCAAACAATTTGGATGATCACCACTCAGGTAACTTAATCTGGAAAGGCTGCGGTTGAAATGAAATCAGTGTCACTAGGATTGCAAAGAGAGGAGAAGACAGTGAGTATTTGATTCCTGCTTAAAATGGAGTCGGGTTCATAATTGTGGGGTTCCATCCAAAGCTAGATAGCTGTCTGTAACACAAACATACAGGAGGGATTCATTAAATACCTTGAAGTTTGTGTTGTCATGACAAGTACTAAGACTTGACTTCTTTGTAGCAGTTCTCAATCGAACTACTATAGAAAGGCAGCCAATCTTTCTATATGATAAAAGAAACTTCATAACTCATTCCCTGTCCGTATGCAATAACTAGTCAGGGTAGTCACGCGTGTTTCCTTGGTTGGAACTATGCTTGTGTGCTATTGAGGAAAAAAAGCTCTGGGGAAGCTGATAAGATATCTGATTGGAGAGCAAGTGGAAGAGGGAGAGATACTCATATCTAACTGCTAAATCGTCTCAAACTGGGTCATTCTGTGTTATTTATTCTTTTGATCATGGGACATTGGAAGTGGAATGAGAGAAGATGCCTCCAATGCCCATGCCCCATCCAAGCTCTCCAGGAAGATTAAATACAATCATTTATTTTTTATATTAGAGTAGCATCTGGAGGACCCAAATGAGATGGGGGGGGGGACTGTCCCAAGGTAACTAGCTCGTGTAATGAAACAGGGCTCAGGTCTCCTGTTCCAGTCCAGCTGCTCCCAGTTGTGGCAATTAAGAGGGTGAGGCAGCATCAGGGAACTATACAAGAAACTATAAGATCCACTGTCTCAGAGCAGACTGAGTCAGTCAGGAGATGAGAGCTGCCAGAGAGAGAGAAGTTGGCTCTTGGGAGAAGGCTGGAGGCAGGAAAGCAGCAAGGTGTCTGCTGGCTGGCATCCCCAAGCCAGAAAGCCAGGGCCAGAGTGGGCTGAAGGAAAGGGAGCAGCAGAGGGGCATCTCCGTGCCGCGGAGCTGGGCCCCAGAGGAGCCATGAGACACTCCCAGCAGAGAGGATATAAGATTTCTCAGTAGGAAGAGCAGGGCTATGCCCCAGCAGGAAGGGCTGGGGTGGCTGTCCTGGCAGTGGGATAGAGGACTGTTAAGAATCCAGATCTGCCAGAAGACACCAGGATGGTGAGAACAGAGCTGGGTTTTTAAAGATTACTTGCATGGGGTTGAGGTGAACAATGCTATGGGCCTTTTGGTTTGGGATTCTTGCACTTTTCTGGTTTAATAAACTGTTGATGGACTAGAGAATACGCTTGTACGGACTCACTGGGAACCCAGGAGGGAAATTGCGACAAAGGGCCACTTGCAGGGCTGCTCTGAGGCCTGGAGGAGGCCACTCCTTTACAACTCCATCACACAAAGGGCTGTGCATACATGAAGAAATGAGACAGCCCCTGCCTTAAAGAATGTACAGCCTAAATAGACCAAAACAGACAAAAGGAAGATGGGGAAGTGGGGCACAGAGAAATTAAATGATTTGCCCAAGATCATGTAGGGAGTCAGTGACAAAGCCACATTGAAAGCTGGGTCAGCAATGTGAAAAGCTAGAGGGGACTGGGATGGAAGATGTCACCTCTTCTTCTCCAGTGTCTCTTTAGGGTTGATACCGGTGTCAGGTTGCAAAATACAATGGCAATTTCTAAGAGATGAACACATTGTGTCCTGCAGTAAAAATTGTCTGTTCATGTTTTAGGTTGCCCAATTTATTTATTTGTATGCAAATAATATCTGCAAATAGCCACTCCCTATTTTGGGATTGTTCCCTGAAAACTTGGGTGGAAAACAAGGTAACTGTTTTTCAGCCACAGCTTTTTCTTTCTTTTTTTTAAATCAACTCCAATTGCCTTTCATTATATACATTGATGGAGATAGGGTTCCCATAAACAAACAAGGAACCCTGATAGTGTTGGCTAGCACTAGCCTGTATGGTCACTGCTAGCCAGTTCCTTTTTTATTGCAGTTAAACACAAGCTGTGCATGAGATCAAATTTAATAATTGCAATCAAGTGATTTAACGAAAACTAAAAAGGAAGCCACCTGTACAAAGAGGAAATGTGCTGCAATTTCATTCAGATGAGCCTCAAAAAGGAATCCAAGAAAGTTTCTAGCTGCCAGTCGGCCAGGAACTTTGAGAGTGAGTTGCCATACTCAACATTATTCCAACTGGTAAAACATAACGAACCAATGGCGCTCCACCAAAGTCAATACAGAGCAGCTGAGGATCCGACCCCCTTGAGGTGGAACAGTTAAGAAGACTGTGGGTAACATTTTCAAAAGTGCCAAAATGACTTAGGAGCCTATATTCCATTTTCAAAAGACACATAGACCCACTTCCTCAAAGCTAGTTAGGGACCTAACTCCCTACTGAAATCAATAGGAGTTAGCCACCCAAATACCTTTTGAGATTCTGGACCTTAGAAGGCTAAGGTCTGGTCTACACTAGAAAATTAGGTTGGCATAAACACATCGCTCAGGGGTGTGAAAAATCCACAGCCAGCCTCAGTCCCTGTGTATTCAGGGCTAGGGCAATGGAAGAATTCTTCCATCAACTTAGCTACCACCACTCATGGAGGTGGATTACCTGCGTGGACAAAAGACCCGCCCCCCCTCCCGTCGCTGGAGAGGGTATCTGCACTGAGGCTCTACAGCCATGCCGCCGCTGCTGTAGCGTTTCAAATGTAGACAAGCCCTAAGTCTCGTTAGAAGCCCATGGATCTTGAGCTCACCAGTAACTAAAGGCATGTCTGCACTGCAATGTGAGAGAGCTGACTGCAGGACATGTAGACATACCCAAGCTATCTTTGCTTTAGCTAGCTCGAACAACACCAGCAGTGAGCCCACGACAGCACAGGACAGCTGCATGTCTACATCCCCAGGGTCCCGGGGGACTTGTAGAGACCCCTGATATTGCCTGCACAACGTGGGGTTCACGGCTGTTATCTAAGCTAGCGAGATCCAAGCTAGGCTCGGTATCTTGACCCGACTGCAGCGCAGACCGACCCTACGCCACTTTGGAAAATGGGACTTAGGTGCTTATGAAAATGTTACTCCATAGCTCTGGGGAGGGAGCTATTTCCAAATGAAATCTACCATATCAAGTTCTGTTAGTCTGCCTAGCACATTACATTACTAACCCAGTGACAAAGGGAAACCTATTTAAACCCTCTCACTGATCCATGCCCCCGAGTTCAGTGAGCCTGTTTTGTTTCACTCACCTGGAGAGAGGAATATAGCTGCCTAACTGCTATCCTTTCTTTTAGAGAGATGTGCAAATGGTCCCTTTCTCCCGAAAGTCTGAGCTATAGACTTGCTAACACTAAGGAACACATTTCTGGTTGATCAGTTACAGACACACATACACACACGCACACCTGGAAGCATGTTGTTTTACACACACACGCCTGGAGGTGCCTTGAAGCATGTTCTTTTCTACATCCCCAGAGCAATCTTTACAATCCCCAAGGGCACACACCAGCAGGCTGAACATAAGGCCTGGCAAGAATGCACTCCCCAGAGGGGGCATGCACAGGTTGTGTGTGCCCCCATCAAGCAGAGAGACTCTCAAAAGGGGTTTCAGTGTGCCAGATACTTTAATGTCAGCTATGTCTTAAATTCAGCCGGAGCTGTCCAGAGTGGAGTTCCGGTAAATATTTTCAAACCTGCAGGGCAGAAGCCCCAAGCCCCGATGCCTCCTCCACGGCAAAAGCCCTGAGCCCCGGTGCATCTCCCACAGGGCTGAAGCCCAGAGCCGCGAATGGAGGGAGGCAGCGGGGGACTCTGGGAAATACTCTATGAGAATTTAAGCCCTGCTCTCTATAATATGCACCCTCCCCTCAGTGTGAGGAAGGTGAGCACATACATCTACTTTTCACCCTCCCTTAAAGAATTTCACAAGTTTGCAGTCTCCTCCTTAGAGAGAACCTGATCATTTTGCTCTTGGACTTAGCGTCTGCCTGGGAAACAGAAATATTTCTTTTCATTATCCCCACTTTTCCAGAACAAATAGACTTTCTAGAGTCATCGGAAGTATCCTTGTCTGCTGAGAGTCAAAGCAAAGAGAGGTCTGCAAAGAACTGATGGGTTCTGCCCTTACCGGAGCCTTCCATGTTAACTGATTACAGATTAACTGCAGCAGAGTCTCAAGGGGTTTGCTTGAAGGCCTGAAGGTTTGGAGGATTCTTTTTAATAATTCTCTGAAAACTCATTTTTATCTGCTTCTTAGATGAAAGCTAATATTCTCATGCTGTGCTGCTGGGAAAAATTAGTCGGGCATAAGTGCTGGTACTGCTCAGTCCGCAGTCCCAGCGACAATGGCAACATTGCCTGTCTAACGGCATCAGGAACAGGCCTTAATGAAAGGGAGAGTCAGAACCTGGTTGGCTACCTTAAAGAACACGTCCCAGATCCTTTACTGGAGTCAACCGGCATACAACCATTAACTTAAAAATTGACGCCAGTAACGGCTCTCGTCTGTGTTCTCTAGGATAGCTGGGATGATGCCAGTTTATACCAGCTGAAGCTCTGGTGCTGGGTATTTAAGAGATTAGAATCAAATGTAACAACATAAATTCTGACTAAGCTAAGCTGTCTTTTAATAAACTATAGTACTACCAACCAACACCGCAACCTCTCCTTGCCAGCTTGGAAACAAGAGATTAACTAGACTGTTTCTATTTTTATGTTAAAATGGAAACAGAGGTGGGAAGGTTTCATGGAATTTACCAAGCCAAAGAAATTTTTTCATTTTAAAATTCAAACGGAATAAAAATTACAGTCTTCCAGTGTTATTATGGAATAATATGTAATATTAGCTCTCCACTTGCCCGACCTTTAGCAGTGAAGAATCAGCTGCAGCAACTGGAGCTTGGGAGTCTACTTCCTAAACCAATCTAATTCCCTCCAAGGTCTGCCCTTTTTTTTTTTTTTTTTTTTGAATTATTACACCACCTGGCACAGGGAATATTATTGACTCTGGAGAGTAGTCTCATTTTGCAATAATTTTTACAGATTGCTAACTGAAAAACAAGAACAAAAATGAACCACTAGGTAGCTGAAACCACTGATTTTCACTCTTCCTTCCTGCCCCTATGTAATTTATTGCAACAGACCTCAGCTCCCACACTAAGCTAGGCACTTTGGCTCGTCTAAGATCCTTACTGTGTGTGGGCACCAGCCCAAGGAAAGAATCAACCCAAGTTTGTGGATTTCGGACCACATGGCATGTAGCTCCCACAACCTTCGCTGTGTTCACATCTCCATTTTGGGACAGGCACAGCGAACATAGCTTTAAAAAAAATGAACTATTAGACTGATCCTCTTCTGATGTAGCATTTCACTGTTGTAGCTTAAGAAAAGAACCAACCCAAACCCCACAACTTTGCTGATGTTCCAGGCAGGGCTATGCTTTTGCCTTCAGTGGGGTTTCAGACAGGTGCAAAGATCTGACAGCGTGGAACTGTAACAGGATCAGGATCTAAAAATGTTACAGAGACTTTAACAAGTAAAATATCATAGCTGCCTCTGTATTACAGGACTACAAAACTCAGACTGGATGACAATGTGACAACGTGCTACTGAGAGTTATTCGCTGATTTAGATGAGGTTAAAAACAAGAGAGCCAAATATTTGTCCGTCTCTTGAACTCAAGATTTTTTTTTTATTTGAGGTTTGAAATAGAGCAGAGAGTTTTTCTGTTGTGTTGTTTTTTACATTTCATATCCCCCTACACTTCCTGGTTTTGTGTGTGATCACAAACCCAAATACCAAAATATTACAAGAAAGGCCCATTCTTGAGGTAACTTTGAACCAGCAATCTCATGAGAAAACTTGCTCTCCTGAGTTTTCCAGCCAAATTACCAGAGACCAAGGATGGTGGGATAAGTTCAGCTATGCTTCAAATATTCAACGAACCCACTTGAGGTTCACCCATCACTTGTCTAGACAGACATTTCAGAAGGGGATCATATGATAGTCTGTCTGGGAATTTTTACCTGTGATTGTCCAGATCATTTGCAACAAACTGGAGAAATGGTCTGAAGTAAATAGGATGAAATTCAATAAGGACAAATGCAAAGTACTCCATTTAGGAAGGAGCAATCAGTTGCACACATACAAAATGGGAAATGACTGCCTAGGAAGGAGTACTGTGGAAAGGGATCTGGGGGTCATAGTGGATCACATGCTAAATATGAGTCAATACTGTAAGGCTGTTGAAAAAAAAGTGAACATCATTCTGGGATGTATTGGAGTGTTGTAAGCAAGACACAAGAAGTAATTCTACTCGGCGCTGATTAGGCGTCAACTGGAGTATTGTGTCCAGTTCTGGGTGCCACATTTTGGGAAAGAAGTGAACAAATTGGAGACAGTCCAGAGAAGAGCAACAAAAATGATTAAAGGTCTAGAAAACATGACCTATGAGGGAAGATTGAAAAAATTGGGTCTGTTTAGTCTGGAGAAGAGAAGATTGAGAGGGGACATAAAAGATTTCAAGTACATAAAAGATTATTACAAGCAGGAGGGAGATAAATTGTTCTTCTTAACCTCTGAGGATAGGACAAGAAGCAATGGGCTTAAACTGCAGCAAGGGCGGTTTAGGTTGGACATTAGGAAAAACTTAATGAGGAAGAACAGCGTCAGAGTAGTTAAGCACTGGAATAAATTGCCTAGGGAGGTTGTGTAATCTCCATCATTGGAGATTAAGAGCAGGTTGGATAAACACCTGTCAAAAATGGTCTAGATAATACTAATCCTGCCATGAGTGCAGGGGACTGGACTAGATGACCTCTCGGGGTCCTTTCCAGTCCTATGATTCTATGACTGTTCCATGTCAAAAGAGCTAGGTAATGCTCTTCAATTGAATAAACTCGCTCAGGGAGTGAGAGCTCTTTGGAGCCAAAGCAAAAATTTTTTACCCAATTCTTTGCACCTGCAACAGTCAGGGAAATAATGTGATGGCCACATCTTCCTCTACCACGCTCCGATAGGGACTCTGGCAATGTCCCAGATCTCTACTATGCAAGTCTGTGACAGCAGACTCTGGGCAAGATGCTTAGGCCCGGATTCTCAAAGGTATTCAGGTGCTTAACTCCCATTGAAATCGATAGATGTTAGGTTCCTAAATACCTTTGAGGATCTGGGCCCTAATCTTTCTGGGTTTGTCACAGCCCTTACCCTGCCAAGCAGGTGAGTCGGGGGGTGGGGAATAGAAAAATATGCAAAAAGATTCTCATGTTTATGATTTAAGTATATAGCAAGTGTTTATCTTTGAGGGTGGGATTGAATTTTTTTCTCCTCAGTGCAGTGGCCCTGTATGATCATATAATTTGACCACCTTCACAACCCAAGCCATAAACTTTGTCCAGTCAGTCATTCTCCCATCAAGCATAATAACTAGTGATTAAACTAGTCCATGTCTTTTAGAGAGGCATCCAATTTTGATCTGAAAACATCAAGTGATGAAGATTCTACCCCATCCAAAGCTGTACCTGGGGTTAATTACTTCAGTCTTAAGCTATGTCTGCACTGAAATAAAAGGGTGTATGTGTTTTTTAACCAGAGGACAACCATGATGTGTTAGCTACCCTGCTGTAAAACATGGTGGAGACAAGGTGCTATAACTTTACTGTGAGGTAAAGCATGGGAAGAGGTTATAATACTGACCTAACCTCACTACCTTGTGGGAAACACCACAGCACCCTGTCTGTGTTTAGGATTGTACAAAAAGATAACTATCGCATGTTAGTCATCTCTGTGTAAAAAAAAAAAAAAAAAGGTAAAACTACAGAACCCACACACCTTTCTGTCAGTGAAGAGAGTGTCTTCAAAAGTTGTGCCTGATTTCCAGTTTGAATTTTTCTCACTTCAACTTCCAGCCACAGGCTTTTCATGTTATGCCTTTGTCTACTTGATTAAAGGATCCTGTAGTCACCCTGTTAACTCTATCTTTGACAAACTAAATAGATCACTCTTTTCAAGTTTCTTTGTAAGGCCTGTACAATAGCAGATGACTAGACATGGATTCAGTCAAGTACCTGGGCTCTTATTGGGAAATCCAACATGAAATAAGAAAAGAGAGCCTCACCAACGTAAAGAATACAGGAGGGAAGAAGACGACAATTTGAGTTTCAGGGCCAAATTCAATGGAGCTGTACTGATTTGCATCAGCTGAGGCTCCATAAAGACTACCCAAATATTGGCTAGAGATTATTGGGCATTTTAACTGATAATTTATTAATATTTTCATATTAACATAATGTACAATTATTATTGTCTTAGCCCTCTGCACACAGTGCATTTTAACCATTGAAAATCCCTGTAGGCAGAAAAAAACGTGTTCCATTTTTCACGTTGTTTGGCTGGACTTTGTGCACTTTAGTTAATAAAAGTGATGGAAGTGTCCTTCTCAAAGCGTTTTCGGTTTCAGATGATCAGCGAGATAGCCTTGTGACTAATGCACTGGACTGGTATTATGCACTGGAGTGGATTAACACACTAGACTGGGTTCAGTTTCCAGCTCTGCCATAGCATTTTTCCTTCACCTTGGGCAAGTCAGGTAATTTCTCTGTGCTGCAACTCTCTCTCCAGTGAGGATGGCGATAATCCTTCCTTTGCCTGTCTTGTCATTTAGACAGGAGGGGAGGGATTGCTTCTTGAGATGTGTATGTATAGTGCTTAGCTGAAAAAAAATGATGACGATCAATTGCTCTCTCAACAACATATTTACCATACAAATGGGAGGGAGTTTAAAGACTCTGGACAAAATTAGTATACGTCAGAGTACTCAGAGAAACTTTTTGCTCCTCTCTACATACTGCTGGGCCCAATAGGGCTAAGAAATCTTTATCCACCATGGTAAACTCAGCATAAATTTATTCAGAGGACAACTTCCCATTGAGGCTCAAAATAAATAGCTCACGTTTCCCCAAACAAGTCCTCTACTGTCGCACTAAAGGAGCGGCCCAGGCTGTATTCAGCCCAGACTTCCTCACAATAGCATATCATAAAACCATCATCCATCTGGCACAAATTTAAGGCACAGCTGGAAGTATTCGATACAAGAAAGAAACCAAGGACAGAATTAGTATCCCACAAGGTTGTTTTCTCAAGTCACAGATGAAGCACAGAGCCATACAGCGAAGTCCATCATACGCCCCTCAGCCCTTCTCAAATGAAAAAAGGGCTGTCTACGTTTTATATTCTTTGAAAATACCAGTTTGTTAACTTCTCCTGGCAACAAAAAGGGGAGGTAACAAAATTATGGAGGGATGAAACATTCTTGAAGCATTCTTTCTGGATCAAATAGGATTAAGATATGAATTCGTCTTCATCATACAGTATACCTGAAGGATGCACGTCTAGTGGGAGTCCACGAATATTCATTCTTTCATAGGCTAACAAAGATGGAAGGAATTGCAATATTTATTTATAGTGGATGAGTACCTGTAGCAAGACTGACAGCGAGGGAGAGCCACACCCACCTATATGCCTACAGTACCCTAGTCACTTGGCTAAAGGTTATAAGAAAGCTGCAGTGGTAGCACCTGCTGCAGCTGCTTGTATTTCTAGGCAGCCTCTGAGCACATCTACTAGATTGGGCTCCACGTGCAAGTTAAGTGGAGGAGCACCTATATCCCCCACCTCGTGGATTGCTAAGTAGAGGTCGGTGCCTGCCTGCAGCCCAGACTTCGGCACGTCTCTCTGAGAGGGGGGGAGGGGTGTTGCTTAGCACACCCCCCTTTCTGTCTGCATCTCCCTTGGCTAGCTTAGGTGGCTCCCAGCCTAGCATGCCAGCTTTGTGGATCTCAGCCTAAGGCACCTATCTCTCCCCATTCATTGTACAGGGAGCCAAAGCACCTCACTCAAGCTTTGTGGATCAGTGTTGTTCCTGTGATTTTTCTAGACACCTAAAATTTAGATGTGATGGGGTTGGGTGACAGAATGCCTAAGGCCCTTTGTGGATCTGGGTCCACCGGGATGGCCAGCCCTAGTGGTGAATGCCTTGATTCCCTGCCAGCCAACGCAAACTCTCCCATTCCACCTATGAAAAGCAAGTGCCCACAGCTCACCAGCTGATCAGCCCATCTCTACTGAGCCCTTTGGTCACAAATGCACTACAAGGGTTATCCTCGGGCCCTCCACATTTTATTTTGCACAGAACACCATAAAAGTTAGGCCCCACTCTTCTTCAGGATCCAGGATGGGAGAACAGCCTGTCCTGATTAACTACCACCAGTACCCTAAATCCTCTTGCCTTTGCATCCCTGGACCTTTACTTCTTGCGCTGTTGTCGTCAAAGCAAGACCTAGGTTTGGGGTTACCGTGTGTCACAATGAGAGGGGTCAGTGCCTGTTGGAGCAGTCGGCCTATGGTGCTGGCATTTGAGAGGAGAATATGACAGATATGACATGGATCTGAACAGGATGTTATAACTCGACCATTCTTGACCGGGGTTTGTCAACACATCAAATTGTTTTCCAGGGCTCAAATGCAAAAGGGAAAATACCAGCAGCATCTGGATTGCAGGGAAGACTTAAGTTTGGCCAACCCAGGGGAAGTGCCAGGCCTGCTCCAGACATGTTCTACCACCACCCCAACGCACTGCTGCCAGCCCATGCTCCTAAATGGGCATGGAGAGGACCGAATAGAAGCAGGACTGCAGAGGCAGGTTAGTTTTCTTGTTCACCCTGACAGACTTCCCAGTCTGGGAGGAATTCCCAGTTGGAGCCCAAGCAAGAAGGAGTTTCCAGGTGTAATTTAAACTGCAGAGGTGAAGCTCTTGATCTCAGATGACATACGGTACATGTGTTATTGACCTGGAACAGTAAGGTGACTAGATGTCCCAATTTTATAGGGACAGTCCTGATATTTTGGGCTTTGTCTTATATAGGCACCTATTACCTCCCACCCTCTGTCCCAATTTTTCATACTTGCTGTCTGGTCACCTTAGAGCACCCTCTCCTCATGGGATCACTGTCCAGATACAACTGGCAGCCTGGGCCTGAAGGCAGCACCCTCCTGCCTTGAGTGCAGGAAACTGGACTAGATGACCTCTCGTGGTCCCTTCCAGTCCTACACTTCTACGATTTCCCCTTTTATTCCTGCACTATGATAGCAATCGGGCATCACAAAGGAGCTAAAGCATAGAGTGGGTGAGTCTTTAAATCATCCACAGTCAATATGGACAAGATGGTCCCATAGGACACCTGCACAGGAACAAAGTATCTTTCCTCCACAGGCTACCTGAACTGGAGGTACCAAGAGCCTGGCTGAAGTGGGTGAGGAGTGGTCAAACAGGGATGGGGAACAGTTAGAGCAGGGGTGGCCAACCTGAGCCTGAGAAGGAGCCAGAATTTACCAATGTACATTGCCGAAGAGCCACAGTAATACGTCAGCAGCTTCCCCCCGCAGCACCTCCCACCCACCAGCAGCCCCGCCGATCAGCACCTCCCCCTCCCTCCCAATCAGCTGTTTTGTGGGGTGCAGGAGGCTCGGGAGGGGGGGAGAGGGGGAGGAGCGAGGCCATGGCAGGCTCAGTGGAGGGGAGGGGACGGGACAGGACGGGGGAGTGGGGGTAGGGCCTGTCGCAGAGCCAGGGGTTGAGCAGTGAGCACCCCCTGGCACATTGGAAAGTTGGCGCCTGTAGCTCCAGCCCCAGAGCCGGTGCCTGTACAAGGAGCCGCATGTTAACCTCTGAAGAGCTGCATGGGGCTCTGGAGCCACAGGTTGGCTGCCCCCGAGTTAGAGTCTTGACTCTGTTTATCTGAGGATAGTGGCTCAAAAAACAAAGACCTGTACCCAGCTCCATGCATGTATGTGGTGGTTTATGAAGTATAGATAATATAAAAATACAGTTTACAACATCATACAGCTTATGATCACAGAGATTAACAACATGGAATGGTTTGGGGCCTCAGAATGGGTGCTTTGGTCTTTGTTTATGAATGTAACCCTTCTGCCCGTCAGAGTTGGCAGCAACAAGGGCCAGGTTCAGTATCTAGGGGTTCCGTTCCAATAACGCAATGCAAAACCGGCTCGAGCCCCCACCCAGTGACCTGGGACAAATATATACCACCCCCGCTGGGCGCCTCCAAGAGACAATACTTCCCCTCTCGCAAGCACAGAGTCTGAGTGTAGCAAAATCCTTTTAATAACAGAGAGAAACAATGTGGCATTATACTGGGGAAACACCACCAACAGGATTCATAACACAACCCATGAGCAAAAAACCCACCCCAAGCAAATTGGGGTGTGTCCTTTCCCTTTGGTTCTTGAGTCCAGCAACCCAAAATCACCCAAAGTCCGAAAAGTCCAACAACCCAAAAGTCTCTGTCCCTGGTCAGGGCAGCCCCAGAGTTCAAAAGTTTATCTGCAGAGTTTTACCTCCCAACCTGGGTGGAGATTGGGGGGGTTACATGGTCCAAACCTGATTGCCCCACCTCTCCATGGGGCTCCGCTCCACCAGCCGTCCCACGAATCGCTCTGCTCTGCCAGCCACCCCCATGAGCTGCTCCAGGCATCCGACAAACTGCTCTGCTCCACCAGCCACTCTGCTCTGCTCTGCCAGCCGTCCCGCAAACGGCTCCGCAATATATCTTCAGGCTCCCCCACTACTTAACACAACGGTCAGTGATCTCAGCTCTTAGTAAGTTTAGCTCTTTTGTGATTTCAGCTTGTAGTAGGGGAGCCTCAGTACTGGTGCACCATTGGCCCAAAGTGAATTCAGCTCAGCAGCCTATAACTAGACTCCTAATGGAATCAAAATTAGCTCTGATATTCCACAGTAGAGAGAGAAAAAAGTGCAATGAGCATGTAAGGCACTCACCAGGAGGCCCATACCACCAAGTATTAATACCTGTCCCCAGCCTATCTCTATTCACTGAGTTTTGGAACCCATGACCCTTGCCTAGCGAGTGCTGCTTAGTTGATGGTGAGTCCCTCCATTATAACAAAAGGCCAAGTACAGTTCCACTGTCCTTGATTCACATAATCAGGATAATAAAAGTCTATTCCTGCCCCAATAACAGAGAAACTGGGGCTCCTACAGCAGCCAAAGTGACCATCTAGGCAGGGTGGGTGTGCCTATGCAAATGAGATCAGCCCCTGAAGTTCTTTTCCACAACCCACCATGACTCGCCACCAGATGTCAGGGAAGAGCTCATCCTGACTCTGCTTACATGAAGTTATCATGAAAATAGAGCTGGGCTTTCAAGAAGCCACACGCTGCTGAGATCAGTCAAGTTTATAACTTGTTGGTACTGGTTCAGGTTGTATATTCAACAGAGGTGAAATCTGCCCTTGTGGAGAGGGCCAGTACACAGCCTATGCACCACATAAGCCTTCAAAACAGGGTCTTCATTATAGTATTTAAGTGGCACCTAGGCCTTGAAATGTACATGATGAATTTCACCTCTAGCAAGTAGCTGTTTTGGTGTACATGCTCGTAAAGAAGTCTGCCTTCTCAGCTTTGCTATTTTATTTTTTTTAATATGATGAGAACTTTCATTTAGGAAAAAGGAAATGGCAATAGTCTAGATTTGTGACTTTTCGATGCTGTTGGATTCTGATGTCGAACATGTAGCTTCAGCTTTATACACAGCATTCAAGGTCCTACGAAAAAACAACCTTAAATCTACCAGTGCCAACATGGGTGGGTGAGGGGAGGAAATGTAGACAAAAGCAAGCAAGACCACACCCACAACCTCAGTTATTCAAAAACTTTGACTGTTCAGACAACCCAAAATTCAACCTCTCTTCTTTCCTTATAGGAAACATAGGGCCTGATTCTCCATTGCTTTGCACCTGGTGTAGTCATGCAAACCTGTGCCAAATGGATGCAAAATGCTAGCATTCTGATCCGCAGTGGTCCTGAAAGAAAGAGTTTGGTTTTCCTTTGTTGGGAGAGAAAGAGTTAATCACCTAAACGAAGGATGGGAGAAAACACAGGATCAGATCTTCAGCTGGTGTAAATCAGAATAGCCCCATTGAGTTCACACTGTAAAATGCGGACCATAAACCTCACTTTCTCCCACCCTTTGAGTGTTTTGCCAATTTGGAATGTAAGTTCTGGGTAGGGACTGTCCTTTACTATGCATATATACATTGCACAGCACAATGGGTTCCAGATCCTGCTTCTGGCCTCTAGATGTTACTCTAATACTGATAAAATACCATAAGCTAGACATCAAAACTGAACTTGTACACAAAGTTTCTCCAATTGCGTAAAACAAATTATACAGGGGATACTTTCCACTGGGAGAAGATGAGGGCTTGACTTTTCTAAATCACTCTTCAATGCTTTGCTATTTGTAAATACCAAGGTTTTTTAGTTTACAAAGTAGTCCAGCAGATTTTGTATGATTATTTTTTTTAAATGTACAGTTCATGTCATTTAAATATTTAAATATCTCTCTTCAAAACCCCATTAAACTAGAAAGTAACACTAATGTGAAACACAAATGTTATATAGATTATGTCCATGTCTAGGAGATATAGTAGCCAGCTAAGTAGAAGGTAAGGGAAAAAATGAGATCAAAAATCTAGGTCAGAATGAAAAGCTGGACAAGAGCCCACACTTCCAAACTTGGGCCTCCCACACAAAAAAGTAAATCATTTTTTAAAGGGAATAATGGCCTTTTCAATCCTCCAATATTCTGCAAAAAGCTCTTCCTGGAAATACTATTGTTCCGTTCCATCGGTTTCTAGGACAACCATTATTCTGCACTGATTTTACAGATACTTTCTTGCTTGTGTCGCCAGCTTGTGCCTGACTTGCCTTGTTGCTCCTTAAAGTTGCAGAGCCACCTTTCCTTTGGCTTGCCTTTCCCTGGGCACACTGGCCTCACCCCATCCTCTCTCGCAGATGCTTTCCCCTGCTTCTTGTTATATGTACACAATATTTCAATTTTAATCTGCGTTTTCCCCAGTACAACAAAACATGACTCTGCAACATTTTAGCAGCCGCTCATCTGTCCTCTTGCAGTATGATTTTTCCCCCAGTAGCATCCCAGCAGCACAAAAGCTCCCGTTCTTTTCTCAGCAGCAGCTGGAGTCCAATGTTCACATCGAAACGTGGACAAATCAAGGCTTGTGCTCTACTGAATTTAGCATGAACTGACATACCCTTTTCCCGTCCACATGTTCCTCTCTCAGATGCTGAATGAGCCATTGCCAAATTGTTCCACAGCTCCTTGGTCCCATCCCAAATCTTTATACGCTGCAGAATTTATACTAGGCTACAGAAATCTTAAGAGGAAGCTTGGTTTCCTGGTTAAGGCACTGAATTGGGACTTAAGAGAACGGTAGGCTCCCTTCCTTGCTTTGACACAGACTGTGTGTGTGACCTCGGCAAGACCTTTAGGGTATGTCTTCACTGCTGAGCCAGCCTGACTGATCCATACTCAGACCTGAATGGGCCAGCCTAGCCTGAGTACAAGCAGCCACACTGCAAAGCCCTACCCGAGTTACTGCACCCGTAGTACTGCTACATTCACCCTCATGTGTCACGACTCGCTAGGACTTCGGGGGGGCCATACCCCATGGTTCTTTGTGCTGCAGTAAACTGAGGCACTCCGTGGCTCTTTAAGAGTGAATTAAAGAAGAACTTGTCTCTCCTTCTGGGCATGCAGGGGGAATTGTGGGAAGGCACTGAAGGACCATCTGCACCCAAGTGATTTTGCCTCTATCCCCTCTGCAAAGTGAGAGGGTTACTAGCCTGAGTGACAGCAGAATCCAGGCTCTAACCCAGGACTGCCCAACCTATGGCCTGTACACGGCCCACCAGAGCATTTCATAAGGCCCGGGGCCTACTTCAACACAATATTCTAACGGCCGATTCATGAGAGTTTCGTCATCACGTTTACATCATTTTAGTTTCCACATGTGTGTAAACAGACAATTCTGTACATAGAATCAACCTATCTAAATGCATATGAAACAAGCTGAACATAAACTATAAATCAGTACAGGCGTCTTTAAAATGTATTCAGATATGTAGAATCTGTTTGGCCCACATAAGATTGTGCTCAGGTGTATGCGGCCCTCCTGTGTAGAATGGCTGGGCACCACTGCTCTAAAATATATCCCCAGCAGGGCCAGCTAGCCTGGCTTTAAAGCTCCATTAAATGTGGATGGGAGGCTCTTGTGGGTGAATGGGAGAGAGGTTAAGGGCAACACTCAGGTAAGAGCCCCAGCTAACTCAGACACACTCTTTTAGGGTAAAATTTTCAAAAGTATCAAAATGATCCATCCCATTTTCAGAAGTGATTTAGGCACTTTGGAACCTATGTCCCATTGACTTTCCATGAGATTTAAGCTCCTAAATAATTTTTGAAAATGGGCTTTAGGCTCCTAAGTCATTTAGAAACTTAAAAATAATTACCCGTATTCCCTCTCTAAACTGGAGCTAATGTGGCTTGCTGTCTCCCACACTTTGCCTGTTTTATCTAATTAAGTTGCAAACTCTTAAGGGCAGGGGCTCCTGTTTCTCCCTATGTATGTGTGTGCCTGGTACATTAATGTCTGGAGGTGTCAAAGTGTTATAAACAATCATAAATCTTCCACTGAGGGGCCTGACACTGCATTCTTCATAAAGATGCAAAACACCCATTTATTTCTGAAAAAAAATAAAGCCTACCATCTTTGCGTCACATTATTCTCTCTCAGGTATTGTATTTAAAATGTGTATTTAAGGGAGGATGGGGTGGGAGGAAATTGGCCACAATATGATTAGAAGAACGTACCAAAGTTGTGCTTCCCTTCCCACCCTTTGATCTTGGTGCCTTAATGACTAATTAGTGCTAAAGTACTGGGAAAATACCTCACTTAAGGCATTTTAAAGCTTCTCTTTGTATAGATAAAAAACGATGACTGACATCAAAGGATAACCACTAAACGTGCAAGAGAGGGAGTAAAGCAGAAGCCTGTCTCATGGGGATGTTTGGCTAAATGGCCAAAACTGGAGAATCTGCTGGGCTTTCGGTTCTACTGATGCTTCCATTCAGATTCTCCAGATTTTTCACTCCTGGACTTGCACAGAGGGAAAAGCTAATAAGAAATGTGAAGGGAAATCTGTGCCCCAGAAAGCGAGGTATGTGTTCAAGGAGATGTGAGCCTTCAAACCTTGTCCTCTGATGACGGATCAGGGAGAAATGTCATCAGATCCTGGATGCAGTGTAGCTGGAGCCGTATCAGTCCTAGGATATTACAAAGGCAATTCAGGTGAGGTAATATCTTCTATGGGATCAGTTTCTGTCTCGTCTCTCTCACCAACAGAAGTTGGTCCAATAAAAGATATTACCTCGCTCATGAGATCCTGCGGCAGTCGGCAGAAAAATAACCACCACCTCAAGCATTCAAACCGGAAATCATTCACCTTTCTTCTACGGCAGGTTTTTGTTCTCACACTTCATTTTCAGGGTGTCAGGCAATCTCTCAGCAATCAGGGTGAGGAAGGCAGATTTTCCCACATCAGCCTACTGTGTGGTTCTTATACCTTCCTCCATAGCATCAGGTATTGGCCACTGTCAGAGATAGCCCACTAGAGTTGACAGACTTCAGCTCTGATCCAGTCTGGTAATTCCCCAGTGCATGCTATTTAGCTACTGGAAGGAAAAATGGGTCTTATTTCCACTCCCAGAGCTATTGCAATGTGGGTGCTCTAAGATCAAATCTGAACAGTTTATTTGCCTTTTTTTGTAATGGAATATGGCCCCAATCCTGCAAGCAACCATCTTGAGGAAGGGCTGAGGAATTGGGCCATATACTCTATTAAAGACCTAAGGGTTGTGAAACCCTGATGCCAAGTTCTGTGAGTGAAACAGCTTCCCTGGCTTCTCCTTTGATGGAGTCTCCTTTGATGGAGTCTCAAGGTTTCAGAGAGGGACCTCAGTGTGTTGCCATGTAATGGATCAGCAAGTCAGCAGTACAATCTACTGAAACAATTCCAATGATTATACCACCTAGCTAAACCTTCACTCCTGCTGAGCACTCCAGAGTCCCACTAACCTCAGTGGGAGTTGCAGCTGCTCAGAAGGGGCCTGGTGCTGCAAGGTGCCAAGCAACGAGAGGCGCAGTCAATAGGAACTGAGGGCACTGAGCGAGCACCTGGCAGGACGGAGTCCCCAGTGACCAACACGAGGGCTCGTCAGGAATTTTCCATCAAAATGATTCTTCTGTGGAAAATGAAGTTTCTGCAAATTTGAAAATTTCCCAAGGGTAAAATTTAAATTTGCCAAAATTTTGCCAATCAGAAAAATTGAAGTGAAACAATTTTTGTTTTGAGCCAGGACAACATTAAACTGCATCTGCTTAAGCTGCAACAGTGACTCGTGGGTGTTATAGCTTCAATGTGTCATGCCTCCGTTCTCTTGTATGGGTCAGGCTCCTTGACCGCAGTCTCCCCTCAAGTACTGCAATATGGGAGCATGTGACTGCATTGCATCATGGGAGATGTAGTCCACCCAGGTAGCCCAGTCCATAGGAAAGAATGAGGGCGTGATCCACACAAGCTACATCTTCCGTGAGGCACTGAGGCGTGATAAGCAGAAGCTGTTGAGGGGCAAACCAAAACATTTGGATGTTTCTGAATTGAAAGATTGTTTAATTTTTTATTGGGTGAAAAAAATTGATATTAACAAATTTCCCACGGAACAGATATCCCTGGTTTCACTCAGCCCTCGTCAGCACTCTCAAGATCTGCTTCTGCATCTGTAACATGGGTGTGGGGTGAGGCGTAATTCATTAATGTTTGTAAAGTACTATGAGATCTTCACATCAAAGGGGCTCTTGAAGTGCAAGGCATTAGTATTCAGTTAGCAGTAAACAGTTTTTAATATTAGCTACTAATGCTGCAGGAAGTGTTCCCTGTGAAATCTAAGGGAACGAAGAATTTGCCGGGCTCTGCATTTCATTACAAACTTGACATTTAGCTCAGATTCAGCAAAATGACTGCTAACGTGTAGAAACCATGCAAGTGAGTCAGGGCTTGGTTTCAGGTGAGCTAGGGCTACATACATTATTGTACGGCAGCGTCATGGGAAATGAGCAGCGTTTCATGATTGTCATACAAAACCCCTTGGCATTAGCTGAATTTCACTCAAACCCAACATCCAAAGGAAATCTTAGGTAGGGGGTGCAGAATTCAGATACCACAGTGATGGATGACCTGTAAAACGACAGGTATGGAGATAGGAAGGTAGAGTAGATCTCATCCGGATTAAAACTGAAGGAAATGGGTCATACAAATATAAAGAAAGAATTGGTATTGGTTTAAAAGCAGAACCTATAGGTGCCAGCTGATCTCATGGCTCCATTGTGCTAGGCATAGCGCAAACACCTAGTGAGAGAGTTGCCCGAACAGAGTTTTCAACAGATTAGATTGATGAAGGAAGGGAAGGAGAAGAGAGGCCAAGTGACTTGGCCCAGGTCCCACAGAATATTAGTAGTTGAACTAAGAACAGAACACTGGTCTCCTGAGTCAGGCCAGGACCCTATCCAGGGAACCACACTGCCTGCCAAAAGAAGTATCCAAAAAACAAAGCCACCGGGTTTCACACAGTTCTTGTACTGACAACAGTACTTGGTGTCTGTAACTGACAGACTTTGCTTTTCATAATATGAATCCCTAAACCCAGGAAGAGAACAACAGTGACTGGGCCCCAGCTAAGCAGTGGCAGGAAACTGACAGCACGGACTATGAGCACCTGGTCTTAACGGATTATCTTTGCTCAGTGTCCCCAAGAAAGGCACCCTACTTCTAAGATCCCTGCTCCACATGCACTGCTTTCCAATCCCAAACCTAGCCATCAGTTTAATGCTGCGTATATACAAAAATGGAGCAAAAAGAAAAGGAGGACTTGTGGCACCTTAGAGACTAACCAATTTATTTGAGCTTTAGTCTCTAAGGTGCCACAAGTACTCCTTTTCTTTTTGTGAATACAGACTAACACAGCTGCTACTCTGAAACAAAAATGGAGGTAACCAACAACAATATACCCTAAATCAGGAACCAGTTCTCTGTTCTCCCCCTCTCTCCAAATATCCATCATTGCTTCCCTGAAGGAGAACAGTCCCAGGAGATAACTATGCAACTGGCTGGGTTGCTAAGATGTCAGGAGTAAACCTCAACCAAAAGACCCATCTTACATTACACCCTAAATGAGGCAAGCCTCATGGCTTTGGCATCTCCGTGAGGAGTGAATTCCAGAGTCTAGGGAGCGCTGCTGGGAACACCCTGTCCTCCAGCACCTACAAATTTAGTCTTGGGCACTGTCAACCAAAGCTTCCCCACCACTGACAATTGTTAGGGTGGAACAAATTCCTTTTATTTTCAAATATGCCAGTAGCCTCAAAGTCATCGTCTTGGTGCTGCTGAGTACTAGATTGGGATTCCACAGATCCAGTTTCTATTCCTGCCTAGGAAATTTTAGGCAAGTTAATTTATTTATTTCTCGGTGCCTTTGTTTCCCCTTCTGTAAAATGGGGGTAATGAAACTCATCTCCTTTGACATTGCTGCATGAAAAGTATTAGGTAATCAGGAGGTCCTTTTATTTTCCCCTCAACATTTAGCAAGCTGGATTGTGCCAGTCTTCTCAGAAATAGACGATTTTGAACTCTGCTCACCCTGTGTCTACTTAAACTAAGCTTTGGGTTTTGCTCTCTCTTTTTTCAGATTTCCAGGTGTGTCTGTGTGTTTCCCTGTGGCTGCTCCATTTGAATAGATCATTTTTCAAGATCTTTGTGATCACTCTAAGGTATTTATTAGAGCCATCTGAAAATTTTCCATCAACCTCCCCTTTTTTCCTCCCCGATGGAAAATAGCTCTTTAACTAAATGGAAATGTTCATGGGAAAATTTCCACTGTCATCAACAAGCTGAAAACTGGGGGGGGAAGGAGGGGATTGATTTTCAAGTTTGACAAAAGCCTGAACGTTGTATGAAAAACAATTGTTTTAATTGAAGTTTTTGGTGGGATAAAAAGGTCACTTCCCAACCAGCTCTAGTATTTACATGCTACTGAAGGTCTTACAAGGGACCGTGCCCAGAAAACGTCAAGGGATATCCAAGATAATCCTATCTAGAATGCTGATACCGAGAGCACAATAGCACCGTGTTGTTACGGTGTCTCTGTGAAAACAGACTGGTCCAGATCCCCAGCTGAGATAAGTGGATGCAGCCGCAATAACTACAATGGAACCACTCCCATTCATAGGAGCTCTGGATCTGGCCCACTGTCTCTTCAGGTACGCAAGACTGAGGATGGTATATTTCTGTGTGATTGTGGATGGCTTGCATGGCTCTGTTACAAACTTGGTGAATATTTTATGTGGTTTTCCACAGGTACTGTCCAATGTGACAGCAATGTGTTGCTGAGGCAGAGGGCCCCCCACGACTATATTGCTATGTTCTGTGTCATATGGCAACACGCTTTTGCATTTTGATGGTGTTTAGGGGAGGATGGATGATCTTGTGGCTGCAGCCTAGGGTTGAGAGGCAGTATCTGGCTTCTATTTTTGGCCCCATCACCAGAGTCCTATGAGAGCTTGGGCATGCCATTTAAACTCTTTGTACTTTAGTTTCCCCATATGCAAAAGGAACTATTATCCTTCCCTACCACCAGATTGTCATTAGCATTTAAAATTTGAAATCCCCTTGAGGTCTATTGGCTTGATTGACTTTACTGGGCTTTGGAGCAGGCTCTGTGGACAGACGGTTCCATGGAAATGCAAACACCAGTTAAACCAGGGCTGTTGCTCAAACACCTCAGTTGATTGCAACTCCTACAGCATCACCAGGGAAGAGATAGTCTTCTAGCCTGAAACCATCCCATTCAGGGCTTTCTAGATTAAAACCAACGCTTTTAAGTGCATTTGGCAAGAAGCTGCAGATTGCAGAGAACAGGTGTGGTGTGATCCCAGAGAAAAAAAACAAAACCTCAAAATGGACCTCCACCTTCTGCCCCATCTGAAGATTGGAGAAGCACTCAGGAATAGAACATGCTCCTGGTATAACAAAGGCATGGATGATTATAGTGAGGTCACTGTGGTGGTCTCCACCATTTGAGCCCTCTCTGTAGTAATAACTAAGCTTGTGAAGCTCCCTCATCACAATCCTTGAAGCGCAGAAGTGTCTAGAACTGACAGAGGCATGATGAAGACTAGGGGGTTGCCTACTGAAGCTCTGAGTTAGGAACCTCTCCGTAGGAAAATGTTCTGCTTCCCGTCTGGTCTGCTTTCCTGCAGAGAGAAAGAGCTGGCCCGAGATAGCGCACCTGCACACACGCAGGTCTAACACACCAGGGCCAGAGCTTCAGCAGATAAAAACTGGCAAAGGTCCACCAAAGCCAGTTTAGACCATCTGAGGAGCTGGCCCATGGAATCCACATTAGGATCAGCCAATTCCTGAAAGGTCCTGGTGGTGAATTGACTTTCCAGTCTACATGAGGAAAGGCACGAGTATTTTGCAAAGCCATATTTCAGATAAGCAGAATTGCTGTCTAAAGGCACAAATATCATCTCTTTTCAAAGCAAAGACAAAAATGTGCAGTTGCAGCTCATTAAATTAGGTGCTAATTTCACTAAATCGTTTGTTCAAGCATTACACAGGAGTCCCATTTCAGAGAGTACTAGTACATAGTGCCGTAAGCCTAAAAGCTAATTTCTAACCTAACCTAATGATGCCTGTAATCATGACCTCCCATCACTGCCTCGTGAATCAGATCTTATGATAGTTAAAATAATTAACATCAAAGCACAACTGGTAGCTTGCTAAATTCACCCTCAGTCATAAACCATGAGCAGAGTGCCAAACGTTAGACTGAATTTTCTCTGTGCAGCTTAACAAATTCAGTTTAGAAACCTGCTTAAGCTTGTGTCACCAGAAAGCTACCATCCAACAATATCATTCCATTGAAACGGACAAGCTGTTTCATATCAGTGGGCACCTTCACCTCACAGCTAGAGGGCAGAGGGCAGGCAACATATCAGTCCAGGAGTGATGCAGGGCAGAGCAATGATGTGCTGCTAGAGAAGGGAGATCCTACAAAATTCCCAACCCCTAAACCTGTGATAAGCCCTGTGTATGGGGTGCTAATTCTCACAGAGAGGAGGACTGGGGGAATCTATTCATTTATTTTCCCTTCTAAAACAGAAACCATGGGAATCACCGCACTAAATCAGACTGGTGGCCCATCTAATCCATTAACCTGCCTCGGACAGTGGGCAGTACTGAATGCTTCAGAGGCAGGCACAAGAAAACCTGTAATGGGCAGTCTGAGATAACCTGCCCATGGGGAAAGTTCCCTCCTGACCCCCATTAACTAGAGGTTGGTTTAAGCCCTGGAGGCATGAGGGTTTGTGTGCCTTCCAAACTCTTGGGGGGCAACACTGGTTACTATGGTGACTCTGGATTGTCTTTTATTATGGTTCTAGGGAGGAGCAGGCCTCCCCTGCCTTTGGGGTGAGATCACCTTTCTGTAGGAGTCGTGTGGGTAGGGCTGGAGGAGTCAGATGGGGAGGAATTACTAGGCAATCTGGATGGTCAGGCAGGGAGTCTGATTTCATGGGGAAGAGGGGTCTGAAATAGAGCTCCAATTTCACCTCTGAACCAAGGTCATTTTGTGGCTAGCAAGCGAGTAGTAACCACATGTTTATATTTGATGGCTGCTGTCCAGTATCTGGATGAAATGAGTTGGTGGCTTCAGTCCAGTTCCTAGTGTGCAACTATAAGCATCATAAAAACCACCACCAAAATTGGTAGCTAGTGGCCTCTGTATTGGCAGCCTCGTTTGAGGGACGAAGAATATGGAGACAGCGCTAACTCCTCAGCCATCAGGCAGCGTCAGTCCCAACCCTGTACTCTGCCTGTGGGTGAGAATGAGACGGAATGGCAGTTTCTAGGTAATGAACAACATTTCATTAGCATCTTTTTCATTATGAAGATACTATCACAAACAATAGCTGTGCTGGAGAGAGATTTGTAGCTGTTCATAATGCTTGCGTTTTAACTTCCTGATGAGCCCAAATCACCCAGCTGAGACCTGGCGTTAGATCCACACTCAGATTTGGCTTTGCAGTTTCCGCCCATTATGGAGGCCTGTTTCCCATTATAAAGGCCTGAGCAGCAAAGGGTAAATCTGGAGATTAACTTCCCATTGGAAAAAACTGTTTGCCTGGAATGCAGATCCTACATACCCTGGGGTACCTTCCCCACAAGCACAGACCAGGTGGGTGCAATGGAGCAAATAATGAGGTGTGTTTCCCTAAATCCAAGAGCAGATGGAGGAGAGCTGGCTGAGGCTTAATCTAGTGAAGTTGTAGGCTTGGGAGAAGCAACTGGAAGATGTGATGAGGGTGATCTCTGCCCCTCTTGTGAAAGGAGGGCAGGCACCATCAGTGATTCAGGTTTGCGATCTGGGGGTGAAATCCCAGCCCCGTTCAGTTGTCAATGCGAGTTTTGCCGTTGACTCCAGTGCATACTGGAGTTCACCCTTAGTTTTCTTGAATCCAGAGCTGCCATTGGCAGGCAAAAAATGTCCAGCAGCTCCATATTTGACAACAAGAAGGTTTTAGTCTAAAAATGGGTGGAGAGAAAAAATGATGAACATTTTTATTTTTGACAACACTTTTCATTCCTTGAATGAATTAGAAACAAAATTTTGGGGGGAACCCCAAAAATCTTTCAGTGTTTTTGACATTTTTCATTTTGGAGAGTGGTAAAATTCTTCCTCTCTCTCATGGTTTCCCTGGAAAAGGAAAAACAGAAGTGGGGGGGGGAGGGGAAAAAAAAACACACATTCTCTCATGTATTTACTTTTTTCCCCCATTGGAAATTTTTTTTAAAAAACGTGAGAGAAAGTGGGGGGAAAAAAACACGCTCTTACACCTTCCCCCCCCCCCGTTGGAAAAATTAGAAAGACACCCATAATCTTATTTTTTTTTTAAAAAAAGCCATGGGTTCTTTAAGGATCACAAGTGAGCAGAGAACCATCCAGAATCTGGGACCTGCAGCAACTCTGTGCATTGCAGAGGTGCATGAGTTCAGTACTGACTCAGAGGAGGACTACTGCCATCAGCAAAATTCTTGAATCTCTTCAATACCCAAGATTAGTTCATTAAAGGTCTTCCATCCAAGCACTGCCCAGGCCTGGCCATACTTAGTTGAGGAGAACAGCCTCAGGTGACATGACAGCTGGAATGAGATGAGCAGGATAACACTGTTCGGTGCCTTCACCTTTCAGGTGTGGTTGTTAACTCTACAGCTGGAATAAAAATTTCAAAAGCATCTCAATGGTTAGGAGCACAAGTTCCATTTTCAAAAGGGACTGAGTCACTGAAGCTTTTGAGTCCAACTGATTTCCACTGAAACTTAGGGTACAAATTTCAAAAGGGCCTCAGCACCTAGGACACTCAGGCATTTTGAAAATTTACCCTAAGACCCATTGAACAGCAGTGGGATGTAGGTGCCAAGATCAATCTGGTGCTTTTGAAAATTTTATACGAAGACCTTTTATTTTCTTTAACCTGTTCACTTACTAAAGGAGATGGGGTAGGGGGCATTTCTTTAATCCAACAGCTTGTTTTCTAAGGCTGTAAACACTGACACTGCATTGCTCTTCAAGCTATGAAGCCAACTGATCCGCCAGAGTCACTGGACACAGAACCAGCCGCAGGATATTAGCAGTGGCAAAGGCTCTCGAATATTTTGTTGATATTCTAGGGCTGCGGAAATCAGACTCTGCCCGATTTGGAGATTTGCCCCAGGATTACCTCTCGGCAGAGATTTCACTGGGATCAACATCGGAACATGCTACTAAATGTGAGAAAGTTACCGTGAAAATATGGGGTGAGTTGCCCGAGTGCAATTGTTTTTTAAAACACTATAGACAGTATAGCCCTGATTGAGCAAGTACTTTAGCACGTTGTAACTTTAAGCATGCAAGTAGTCACAATGAAGTCAGTGGATCTATACCAATATGTTCTCTGTGCTCCTTTACGTTGTTTCCCATCCCAGAACTACACACAGAAAGACATCCATTGCCAGTTAGCAGAACCACATGTATGTCCACCTTCCCAACGAATCTCTTTTCTGACAATGGTACATTTTTAATGACCTGGAGACATCATTAGAATATCGAATTTAAATTGGAATGACTGCTACCTGTGAATGGTTTAGGAAAATAGCCTGTCACCATTCTATTTACAAACTCATCTTGAAAGAAAAGACAGAGCAAGAAAAGGTCAAACAAAGTCGACCAGAATTATTCCACACATGGGTTGGATTCCATGTGCAAAGAGATTAACGAGACAGGGGGCTATTCGGTTTAGATGGGATGAGACCAAAAGGAATCTAAGCTAATGGAGGCCCCACCCAACTTCATACAAAAGCCTCGTACTCACTGCACACTCAGTGTCACCCCCACCTGAGGTCTGGTTTTATTGAAAAAAAATTAATTCCAGAATATCCCTGTATGTGCCCCAGCCTCAGCCTGAGCCTTCTCCCTAGGTTCCACTGCTCCTTCCCGCCCGAGCTCTCTGCTACAGAGCCTAGCACCACAAAGCTACTGCCGCCACATTTAAATTCTAGGTGGAGTCCAGGTGCGACATCTGCTCCTGTGAGTCATCAGCAATTAACCTGAAGCTCCTGCAGGGTTCCAACATCTGCTACTGGGAGGGGTGGGGGAAACAGGAGAATCTTGGCACCTTATTTCCAGGTGCTAGGATAGATGAAATCCACACAGTAAACGAACGGAGAGAGAAGGGCAGTCATGTATTCATATTTGCCATTTCCCTTAATATAGGAGCCAGGGGAATACTCAAGGGAATATTTATTTAAAAGAAAGAAAATATACTTTATGCACCCGATAACTAATGGAACTTACTGCTGCAGGGTATTATTGAGACAAAAGAGCTTGATAAGTGTTGAACAAGGATAAGCACACTTATAAGAACAGCTGCACAAGCGAGGAGAACAAGGTTATTTAGTCAAGATGTCAGCTGAATATCATCGGAGATCTAGAATGAGTTCCCCACAAAATAGAATGGACTTTTAGGGAGGTTATGGAGAAGATGTTAAACCTTCCTCTGAAGCATCTGACATTGGCGACCAGATATCACACTACCACAGATGGACCTCTAATCTTTTTTCTGTATGACAGTCCCTATCTTTTCACTATAGGAAACTCTGATATGAGCTGTAGGCAAGGTTCTGTGTCAATCATGCAATCAATAACCCCATTCATTTCTCCCCCCTCCCCCCCCCCCCCAAAATGATGGAAACCAGAAAATCACTTATTTTGACTTCTGATTTATTGTGCCTGTTAGTAGCAATTTATTGAGCAAGGAATGGAAACTGTACAGCATCCAGATGCTCTGGGTAACAATTAAAAGTGTGTTACTGAAGCACGCAGTCCAGAGAGATCAGCTTGCCTATATTTTAAAGTTCTATTGGCACAAGGCGAAATGACTAACATATGGATGCGAGTCTCTCTGAACATGACAAATTATGCAAGAGTAATTGTCACATTAACATTTATTCTTGATTTTTAAGGCTACCCTGCATGTACTGGACTTTGGAGAGCATGGCAACACAGAATGGAATTTAGCCTATTGTGTAACAAAATTAATCTACATTTGAGACTCTCTAATTCTAATGTTTAGAGAATTGAATGAACTTGGATGTTTCTCCATGTTGCTTGTGAGAGCATCTATCAAAACAACTTTTGGAAAGTGCATGAGCTGTGTTTCAAGCAGACACGTTCACTTCTGCATGCCAAAAAACTTATTCGTGTTTTCAAGCTCCGAGCAATGCAAAGCAGCGTCCAAAATGTCCTGATGAGAGATATATGCACTTCCTCTGAGACAATTCACATTAGGTGTGCGTTTTATTGCTATTCTTTTTTATGTTGTTAACATCCTGCCCTCTTTCCTGGTTCCTCCCAAAGAACTACAATACAATTTGCAAAGCTCCCCTTTGTGACATGTAACAAACAAGCTCTAGTCATTGTCTTTCCACTTCATACAATGACGCAAGAACAGAAGTCAAGATGCTAAATATATTCCTGTGTTTGTATATGAAAGCCGCCTCCTCCTCCCCGAATATACTTTTTAGATAATTTAACATGCTTTAGCACACTTTTGTAGATCACCATTTCCATGAAAAGCCAAAAGGCAAGATACTTATTAAAATATATTATAAGAAGAGTTTATTATGCAGTGACTCAGGAATGTACTAAACACCATAATAATAATCATCCTCAACATTTCACCACCTCTGCATAGTGCCATAAAGGGCTAGCTCACAAACATACCACTGGTAATTTAAAAAGAAGAGGATAGTACATTACACTTCCCCATACTCTTCCCACATTTATTTAAAATTGTATGGTAGGTAGAAACTTTACTTCTGCAAATGTGGTTCCTGGAGCTGTCACAAGCTTTCACAACAAAGCCACAAGAGAGTTAAGTGACAGGGATGTCTTCATACTATAGCCATAATCCACCCTCTGTCCTTTGATTTCTCAGGTTGACTTTCACAGCTCATAGAATAGAGCCACCTAATGCCACATCACCACTGATAATGGCTGGACCTCATTGAGAACAGTTGAGAAGCCACCAAGAAGCCCCTGAAGGATTCCACCATCTCTGCAATGCCATTTGCTTCCAGGAACATTTGGAAGCACTGCAACCACTTCCTTCAGGTCTCTGCCAGACTGAAGAATCCAAGTGGCTTCATTTGCTCCATTTTTGCCAAAGGTTGAAGACTAAAAATGGTGTCCTAAATCTGTGAGAGGATTTTCAAAAGATCTGAGGACCCAGTAGCTCCTCATCTAAGTAGGTGCCTCAATATAGATTCAGAAAACAAAGTTTAGACCATTTTGCCAAAACCCGAGTGAACTGATACCAGTAAAGTTCTGAAAAGCACTCGACTTTCACCATTACCAGATTTCCCTCCATTCTCCAGTTCTCCAGCAAAAACATAAGCTTAAATAGCAGGGAAACTTGATGCCTCCGGGTGGAAAAGGAAAAGAAATGGAAAAAAACATTTTGCCAAAAGGGTGGGGGCGGGGATGAGGAAGGTAATAGGGATCAAGGGTAATATTTATAAAAGCTTCTAAGTGACTTGGACACTCAAGTCCCATCGAAAGTATCAGTATCTCTGTAGATTCACTCTAGATGAAGTTCTGGTCTGTATTATTTAGGAAAGTCAATGAGAGTTAGGTTCCTAACTCACTTAAACACTTTTGAAAAATTTATCCCAGATACATACCATATCAATTGCTAATGTCATCCTTTAATCTTTCTAGTGAACAATATTAGAGTCTGAGTTTTGGAAAGGTTCCACAAGGAAGGAACAGGTATACCGCTTCTTTTATGCGCAGCATTTTAAGACACTGAACAGAGAAACAGGATTCTCCTAACCAGCTAAGGCCTTCATAATTGTAAGGCAGGGTTTTTTTTACCTTATTTTCAAATTGACTTTATTTTCAAAACCTCGAAGGATGCAGCACCCCTGATATCTGTCACTGGAGGGTTTTATATCCCAGGCAGCACAAATAAATTGCCTAACTCCTGCCAAATTCAGCTGAAAAAGGTCAGACTAAGGCACAAGCATTGAACAACTCTGTATTTGAACATGACTTTGTAAGAGGGAATACTGGGTGTGTACATGTGGGAGATTCCAACTAAATAAAGAGTTGATTTTTTCCTTGTGATTGTCAATATAAAAAATGTTTTCTGAAGAAAAACAGATGGCACAAGAAAGCTAACTTGCGGACGTAAATCTACAGAAGTTTCTAGACAGTGACATGCATTCAGAGATACTTCTGATGCGGCTGTTATTATTAGACGTATTGCAGTAGCGCTTAGAAGCTGTATCTGAGATTGAGGTCCCGTTGTACATCACATATTAAGAGACAGTTCTTGTCTATTTTGGGGGCAATCTTTACTATGCAGTCTAAACAGACAAAGAAAGTGTTGTTAACCCCATTTGACGTATGGAGAGCCAAGGCACAGAGAGATCACGTGAGTGGTCGGAGGTTTTACAGTGACCGCGTGGCAGAGCTAAGAACTGAAACCAGATCTCCTACGTCCCGCTCCCATTCCTTAACCACAAGGTCATGCTGTAACTCCACAGCTGTGTGATAGAATGGTGTTGCCAGTTCACAACCTACTGGAGAGATCTGGAGATGGAGTTCTGTTGAAAAACCCCAGAGCTTATCTCCTAATGCACAGTCTAGTTAGGCTCCATTTAACTCCATGGCCATTGTTTCTAACTCTCCTCTGGGCTCTGCCATTAGTGTTCCAAACAACAATGTCCAAATGAAGCTAGCTTCTCCCACCATATACACGGGCAAAAAATTCAGCAACACCAACTCCTGTGTGAAAACGCAGCCTCCGAGGGCTACTCAACTCAGCGAGTGTTTTGATTATTTGCTGAGTTAATGCTCGTCATGATGGTAGCTTTAATAGAGCGTAGCGGAAGTGGTTCTCTCATCCTGCCAACGTTTTTGTGATTTCAGAAGTTCTTCCCCCGTCTCAAAATGGGACAAAAAGTCAAAAACTCAAAAATTTTCACAAACAGAAAATCGGCGGGGAAAAAATAAGTTTGGATCAAAATATGTTAAAGATTCCTAAAAGTTGTTTTGATTTACCATTTAATTTTTTTTATAATAAAACCTATACTATATAGTCAGCTTAGCTTTCAAAACAAAAAGTTGTTTTGAACAAAAAAAGGAAATTTTTCATTTTGAAAATGTCAGAAACAGGACAATTTTGAAACGTTCTCTCAAGTCAAGAAATTAAATGAAATCAATCCTGTCTCAGAGAGTCTTGGCATTTTTGACCCCAAGAAAATGGTTTAAATTTAGATTTAAACTTACTCCGTTTTCCCAAGGTTTTAAAGAGGAAAAAATGAAGCCAAAAATATGTCACTTACATCTTTGGGCCAATTCTTTCCCTTTTGCGCTCTCTCCTTTTTTATGGAGATATCACACGCAACACACACGTGCACATGTACAAATGCACAATCTATTTCCAGTGATGGACACCAAATTCTGAACAGAGAAAAGCTGCACCGAATTTAAAGAAGAGCTGAAGAAAAAATACAGGTACCATGCAAATAGCATGACAGTCCAAGCCATGTAGGGTATAACTAAGGGAAGAATAGAGCCTAAGGCATTATCTACACCATATAATTGGCCATGTTAAGAAAGCATTTCAAAGACAGTTTCAGCTAGCATGGTAAATACAGAGGAGGCATTACTTTGGTAACGCAGATTTTAAAAACCCTTTGAGACAAAGTGATGATTTTAAACAGACAATTTTTTAAAAGGCTCAAGAATGGGGAAAAATTCATGTACCATCGGCCATTTTAGACTAAACGTTCTTTTAAAAAAAAAAGAATAGTTCATTAACATGATTTTCTGTTAATGCAGACAAGGCCTTGGGGCCGGATCCTGCAAACATATATGGGACTATTTAGTGGCACGGCTGACTGCCACCACCATCACTACAGCTGGGAGGAAAGGTTTGCAAGATCAGGCACTTTAGGCTCCAATCCTGCAAAGAAAACTACATGGTGAACCCCTGAGCCTTCCGGACGACTTTGACTTTGCAGGATTATGCACTTACTTTTGGAAGTTTATTAGGACAACTCAGCAGTCCCCTGTGGCTCTCTGAATCTTGCCAGTCACAGCCCTGATCCAGCAAAGTACTTAAGCATGTGCTCAGCTTTAAGCAGCTGATTGGCCCCATGCTTAAAGTTAAATATGTGCTTAAAGTCATTTGCTGGAAGCCTATGGGACTACTCACACACTTAAAGTTCAGCACATGCTTATATATTGGATTAGTGCCTCAATCCACATAAACTAGGCACATTTTTCGAGCACTTACTCTACAAACAGAACTTTCCTTTTCAGTGTCTACTGTTTCATTCCATTAAAACTAAAAGGAAATGTTGCTTTCTTTAATGGCACCTAAAGCTTTATAAGTTGGATTGTAGTATCAATAATTACATAAATTCTTTACCAAGGCTTTATTGGAAGAGAGCTGCCCATGCAGTTAAGAATCTAGGAAAATAAACCCATCCAGTGTGCTCCTGTTTTTCAACTGAGCACAGGAATGTCTAACAGAGAGTTAATACCATTGCACATGAGCCATTTCACCTACAGCAAGAAGTGAAAGCATGCGACTACACCCAGCGAGTGATCACAGAGCACCCTGCAGGGAATTTGCTTCCATTTCAAAGGGAAAGATCAAAACTCACAAAGGAAAAAAAAAATCCCAAAGATGCTCCCAGCCTGTGTATGAGATTAATATTGGGCCCAACCTCAGAGGTTTTCTGAGAGGAACGGAAAGATGTGGACAGAAAGATCACAGAGCCACTCCAGTGCCTGATTATTTATGCTCCGAGTTTGATCCTACCTACACCATTGCGTGAATGGGAGTTTTGCCATCAACTTCAATGGGAGCAGAATCGACTCACCTTGAGGTTTATTGGCTGTCTGCTATAGAGTTTAAAAATATATATGGAAATTAGAGCGAGAATAATTTGACAATGTCATGATATTTTGGTTTTACACTCACAAAAAAGAAAAAATCCTTCATTTTTGGAGCATTATTTTCTAGCAAACGCCTCAGGGGGTTATAAAGGAAAATAGACAATCATTTCGACCTTGATCCTCCACACAGCTATTCTCCCTCCTGCTCCCTGCATGGAGCTCCCTGCAGCATTAGTGACTTATACAGTGCACAGAATGGTAGTGTTGGCAGTGATGACTCCATACACTCAATCATTCAAATATTACACTCCCCAGAGGAAAAAAAAACCCCACACACCCCACAACAGGGGGTGGGGGGCTCTTTTGTGCCAGTTGTACAGAAAAGGGCATTTGCCCATGTGAGCCCTGCTTGAAAGACGCTGTCAAAATAAGAAAACCATGCATTTGAGCAAATCCTTGCCTGTGTTACAAACAATAGGCATATAAGGGCCCAGTTCCCATTGACTTCCCTGAGATTCCTTTGAAAGTCCTGGCCTTCATTTATGGCGAAAAACAAAATTTACTTTTTTCACTTATTTGAGGGGGAGGGCTTTTCTCCTTTTTGCATGACATTCCTCTTGGCCAGTAATATTAAACTGGTCAGTTTTACTATGGTCAGTTTCTAAGACCTTTCCCTTTTCCATTCCCATGGAGTGGCACAATGGTGTTGGGTTTGTGTTCACAACCTGGCGGGCAGATATTGCCATTAAAAGACACATTCTGATTGTTATTCATAGGGAGGTTTTGTCAAAGCCTCTATTTTCTTTCTTCAATTACCAAAGTCTAATTTCTGAGCCCAGGCTGCTGTCAGATGACGGGGTCTCTACAGTGTGACTAAAGAAAGAAACGTTTCTATTGAGGTGCTTATATCATGCCCCTCACCACCTACCTAAAGAGACTGTCCCTCCCCCCAAAAGCTTACATTCTAAACAGACAAGGAAGCCAAGGCACATCTGCCTTTAATTTCTAATACTAGACCACCACCCTTTGCAGGTGACTCTCCTCTCCGCTACATGGAGTGGTGATTGGCTCTCTCCCCGTCACCATCCCTCACACGCCTCTTCTTCCAGATCCCCTGGAGCAGTGGTTCTCAGCTGTGGTCCACTCCTTGTGCAGGGAAAGCCCCTGGCGCGCCAGGCTGGTTTGTTTACCTGCCGCATCCGCAGGTTTGGCCGACCGCAGCTCCCACTGGCCGCGGTTTGCCAGGCCAATGGGGGCTGCAGAAAGCAGCATGGGCCGAGGGACGTGCTGGCCGCCCTTCCCGCAGCCCCCATTGGTCTGGAGCAGTGAACCGCGGCCAGTGGGAGCTGCGATTGGCCGAACCTGCGGACGCGGGAGGTAAACAAACCGGCCCGGCCCGCCAGGGGCCTACCCTGAACAAGCGGTGGACCACAGTTGAGAACCACTGCCCTGGAGGAATCTCTGCAGTAAGGGCCTGATCTTACTGCTATTGAAATCACTGTTAAAATCCTGGTTTCAGAGTAGCAGCCGTGTTAGTCTGTATTCACAAAAAGAAAAAGGAGGACTTGTGGCACCTTAGAGACTAACCAATTTGAGCATAACCTTTCGTGAGCTACAGCTCACTTCATCGGATGCATTCAGTGGAAAATACAGTGGGGAGATTTATATACATAGAGAACATGAAACAATGGGTGTTACCATACACACTGTAATGAGATTATCACTACAAAAGGTCGTCCCCCCCCTCCCCGCCCCCTGCTCTCCTGCTGGTAATAGCTCACCTTAAGTTATCACTCTCCTTACAATGTGTATGGTAACACCTATTGTTTCATGTTCTCTGTGTATATAAATCTCCCCACTGTATTTTCCACTGAATGCATCCGATGAAGTGAGCTGTAGCTCACGAAAGCTTATGCTCAAATAAATTTGTTAGTCTAAGGTGCCACAAGTACTCCTGTTCTTTTTGCGGATACAGACCAACACAGCTGCTACTCTGAAACCCGAAATTTAATCTGTTGATATCAGGTGAGCCCAATATAAATGTTTGCCTAGAGCTTTTATTCCTCCAGCCTGGATTTTACACCAGAAGCTTTGCTCTTTCCAGTCTCTTCTAAATGTAATGGAAAGAGAGGGATGCTATCTTGATATCTGGGACCTATAGAAGCGGATTAAGATTTATGGGTGCCCTGTGCACAAAGAACATTGGGCCCCCCACATCCAGTGCTTCTGTGGGGGCCTTCAAATTGGTCAGGACACCTGGGCATGGGCCCCATGGGCCTGTGTGTTGATCTGCCGCAGAGTACAGAGGTGATTTTGCTGGCCCTGCAGGGGTCCTGTGCTAGGAAGAATTCTCCCCTGCCCTTTGCAGCACCTTTACAGCCAGAGCAGCATATCAGGGTGGGGAGCGGGGGAAGAAGCGCTCTCCCTTGAACTTTTGGTTTGTAACTTTATTTGTTATAAGAACATAGATGTCTTTCACTGCTCTTCCCAGGGCCAATAATCATGGAGTTGCAGCAGGTTCAGGCCTCCATTACTGATGGGTTTTTCCCCAAAGGAACTTAAGCAATTGTGTCTTTTAGGCCAATATTCTAGATGTAGATTCCTTGAGGAAGCTTATTAATTATATGTTTAATGGATCCTTTGCATTTTTGATTTAAAAAATCATAAATCAAACTGTAGGTTTTTCTGTCATACAGACAGAGGAAGGCCAGCAAAGGTGTAGGCTTCCTCCCATTTATAAATTAGTTTTCACTAACTAAGTTCTATTTCATGGGGACCAAAGGTCAAAGGTTTAATTCTACCTGCCTGAACTTGTCTGGCTAATGTGAGTAGCAAGCGGCATTCATGCTCACAAAGAAGAGAGTTTGCGAGCGAGTCACTTCTCATTCAAACCTCTTTCACTTGTAGATTTGATGGACAATTTGAGAGACACTAGGACAGAGTTCTGACTAGCATCTTCTCTACAGGCCAGATCCTCAGCTGATGTAAATAGTCACGGACCCCACTGATCTCAGCAGAGCCAGGTTGGTTGACACTCCTGGCCCATGCAAATTTAAAGTGCTCAAATGTATCACCATTTGATGGAAGTGATCATTTCTCTTTCCAGTCGGATATAAATATTAGAAGAACTAAAAATCAAAACGATTTTTGCCTCTTATCTTCAATAAATTCATCTCTCTCAACCAGCATCAGAAGCAAGTGCTATTTCTCTTTGCCACTTGGGGTGGGGTTTTGTTCCCAAAAGTTCTGCAGAAACAATGCTGCATATGCAGGAAATTCCCTTCACATCACAGTGGCATGAGGCAGCGGCAAAAGTTTACAAAGCATGTAAAAATATAAACACAAGAAATGACCTCATTTTTGCCAACGTTCAGGCTGATTATATAGGTTTATAGCCAGAATTTCCCCCGTGTTTTTATTTTTGCTTTCCTTACAAGGCTGCTGCAGTCTCGGATCCAAACCGGGATGATGTAAAAAAAGGAACTGCCCTCATGTCACGTTCTGGCCCACAGACCTCCTCCCTGACCTAGCTCTGCATTCATCCTATTTATCTGTGAACTCAGGCACCATTTTAGCTTGTGTAGCAGGAAGGTCCATCCAGTCAGCAACCCTATCGATTCTGAATTTGCCCCTTGCTAGGGACACACGCTTATGGCAATAAAGGTGGGTCTTGTGCTGAAGGCCCGGGAGTGGGACTGAGGAGACCTGCATTCCATCCCCAGCTCTGCCACAGACTTGCCTCTAGGACAAGTTAACCCACCAACTGCATTTTGTCTTTTTTTGTGACCCATCCTTAGAGATACGCCTCCTCCCTCCCAGCCCTGCAATCCTAACCTTGGCCCGGTGGAGAAGGGAGGTTCCAGGGGCAGGGAGGGCTGTTGGAGAGCAGGCCCACCCCACAGTCACCCTGCCGGGGCAACTCCTCTCTCAGCTCCACGCATTGCAACCTGAAGCATGGGGGCGCAGTGCCTCTCAGGTTTAGCCCCACTGTCTCTCCATCATGATGGAGGGGTGGCAGAGCCAAATTTGAGTAAGCGATGCTGTGACCTGGCATATAGTGGAGGGATGGTCTGGTCCAAACCTGTGCACTGTTACCCTGTGTGCTAGGTTGCAATGCCCGGAGCAGGGAAACAGGCCCAGCCCCACAGAACAGGAGCTACCCTTCACCCCCCCTCAGCATGGGGCCAGTGTGGGGTGGTCTCACTCTCCAACACCCCCAGTGCCAGCGTCTCCCCTCCGCCCCAGGCTGGGAGAGGTATATGTCCGCCTGGGGCCCCACAACTCATCAAGAGCCTTACCACAACACCCACTGTTGGGTTGGGACCCACCATTGGGGAAATGCTGCTCTATGACCTTAAGTCCAGGTCCTCAAAGGTATTTAGGCACCTAATTCACACTGGTTTCAATGGAAGTTAGGCACCTAATCCCTTTGAAGATATGGGCCTTAATCTCTGTGCTTTAGCACCCATTTGCACAATAGGGAGAGTAATGCTTCATTTCTCCTACTTCTTTCTGTCCTGTCCATTGATACTCTAGTATCGAGTATCTAGGATTAGAATGTTCTGTCAGTGTATCCCACTGGTGAGGTGCTACAGGTCCCCCTTTAGGCTGATCGGCAAAAGACAGGAGTTGGTACAGCCCCAGCTACAGGGCTTCAGTTCAAAATGTAGCAGTTTATGCCTTCAGTTCTGAATCCTTGATTCAGAAGCTGGGATTGGGTGACAGGGGATGGATCACTTGATGATAACCTGTCTGTTCATTCCCTTTGGGGCACCCACCATTGGCCACTGTCAGAGGACGGGATACTGGGCTTGATGGACCTTTAGTCTGACCCAGTGTGGCCGTTCTTATGTTCTAATCCCTGGCGTGTTGGCCAGGATAGTGGCCATCACACTAGCTCTCCTGCAATGTTTGTATGGTGTCTGTCTCTACCTGAGCACTTGTATGGTGCTTAGGCTAGCAAGGTCCCTCGCTGCTCCTGTTCAACAAATAATAAAGGCTACTTGAATGCAGTTCACACCTACCCTGTACTTCTCTATCACTCTCCTTTATTAAATGGGCACTTCAATGTTACATGCAAACTGCTTTGTTCCCAGGAACAGCATTAGGGGGTGTTTACTTTTCTATGTAGAATGGAAAGAGCAGAAGTGAAATCTGTCCCTGCCAGTCTTAATTAGTGCTTCATTAAGCCGTTTGAAAAACTTCTTTTCTGTTCTCCTTTGAACAGGTTATGCTTTGCCTTTTAAAATTAGCTTTTTAGCTGGCTCCTCATACCTGAAAGGATGGGTGGAGAGATGGCCTTCTGCTCACAAAGCAAGGCTTTTGTCTCACAAAGAGAAGATCGGCTGATAGATGGCGTGTTCTCTGCCTCGCCTGGGCCAGGTCCTCAGGTGGTATAAACAGGTGTCATTACATTGACTAGGGTGGAGCAATGCTCATTTCCATCAGCTGACAATCTGGATCTTGTATGAACTGTGCAGAAATCTAAAGTCAAGGGCACTCATCTTTTAGTGCAACTCAAAGACTCAGGGGACTGCTGAAATATTATTACAATTAAGGTGGTCAGAATTTCAACAGCAAACCAGAAATATAGAAGTAAGGCTAGGACACAACATAACCTAGTGATTTAATGATCTAGCCTTTTACCTCTGGAGTGAAATAGGATAAGATCCCAAGTTTCTCCTATATGTTTGGTACAATCTAGCCTAATTTTCAGCCTTTGTGTGAGAGATCTTCAGGAGCAAGGGTACTGCAGGTCAGGATTGTCATGATTTTGCAGAGCTGTTTGGAGAAGTTTGCAATCTTCCTTTCCACAAGCATCCAAATAAATAAAAGAAAACAATACAATACAAGACCAGTCTTATTCAGAACCTAAAGAACCTGGAAGAATTGCTGAAAAGGAAGACAGTAGTGACCAGGACAGGAATTAGAATGTTCTGTCAATGAAACTGGACTCCATCCTCCATGAGAGATCAATGTTCATAAAGTAGACATTGCTACATTCTGTCTCTCACTCTTCAAGGCTACAATCCTGGAGCCTTTAAGATTCCACCTGCCCTGCAGGGTAATTACATTAACTAATATGGAGTTCCTGAAATAACACCCCTAGAAACAACCCTCCCTTCTTGCTAGGTAGACTCTAGGCTCTAAGGCTGCCAGGAAGTACTATCAAGAGGATGGGGGCATTAGATCCACTCCCCAAGGCATTCAGCAGCTTAGAGCCTAGCAGACAGTTTCAGAGGCAGAAAGTCCACCACTTTCTTCACAAGAAAGCTAGACCAGTTCGAAACCAGTGAAACGTCTCCCACACTAAGGTAACTGGAGGGGCCCAAAACAGCTAGATAAATAGGAAAAGGGGGTGGCTAGGCACCCAGTAAGCGGGTTGATCCACACAGAATATATTTCCAACCTAGAGAAACACTATCTTACCCAAGCGGAAATTGACATGGCTTCCCTCTGGCAAGAAATGCTGAGGGAGTGCAGTGGTGGACCGACAACCTCATTTCACTGTGGTGAATCAACCCTTGGCCCACAGAGGGCCTTGCCAGCAGAGAGAGGTGTAGTTTGCACCTCCTGTCACATGCCTCAGTGAATCTAGCCTCATGTAGTAAGTTAATTACCTTTTACCACAGATAGCCATCATCCCTCCAATAATAAATGATTCTAGGATAACGCAATGAAGGCAAATATATAGAAACACCAGTAACCTTGAGTGCATATTTAATCACCTCATCACTGATGGTTTGGCCAACATCTCAATAAAATGGATTCACATGAACCAAACAAGCCTTGCTTTGAAGGGCAGAAACTGAACTCCATGCACTTTTGGAAATTCACTTGCCTAATGTCACGTGGGGGCTTAACTGTGAACGAGATTTGCCGTAATAATTCCTCTGCATCTTTACATGCAAAAAACTAAGGTCTGATGTCTGAATGGAGTAGCCAAGATTTTTCCCCCCAAACTACTATATGCCGCACAGTGGGACGATAGACAAAGAAACATCCCTAGATGGTGTAAATCAGTACAGGCACAGAAGATCTTCAATGGAGCAATGCTGATTTACACTAGGATCTAGCCCTCCCAAAAAAACGGACCAGAGGAAAGACTAGTAATACCATCTATTATTTCTGACCAAATATAAGTCTGATTGCTGATGGCATTGGCAGTTGATTTTAAAATTAGTAGAACAAGGAAAAAGTTTACCATTCTAACTGGTCATCCAATTGAGGCAGTTTCTCTTGTTACTCTGATATTTAACTAGGAGTTAATTATTAACTGACCAGTGCCTTCATTCTATTATTAACATATTTGTCTCTCTTTATCAGACAATGCTTTAAAAGATAGCATGGGACAATAGACAATTTGGACAGGTATGCAAACTGGAAAGAATTAATAGAATGCTGGTGCGTAAAAAAAAAAAACATTATTCAAATGCATCAGCTAAACTACAACTGCTAACCATTAGTATTAATAGGTCTTGGATATCAGTTCTAATAGCAGACACAGACCAGGAACTGTGACTGGACTTTCAATGGTCTAGCATCCAGTTCACTTCCCTGTGATCAAATGCTTTAGATGGACAATTTGGTTCCAGTTCAAGAGACGGGAAAAAGTTATCCATCGCTTACAGATCCTCTGAAGGAAAAGGGCATTTAGGAGCCATCTGTTGATGATTAAGGGAAAACAGCAGCAAAAATGGCCACTGACAGGGTGCCACCAACTCTATAGTATTGCACCCTTTGAGAACTCTGGGTCCAAATTAGGTCCATTAATCTGTAAGGAGCTGACCATTGAAATAGGTCCTCCACCCCAAAAAGCACAATGAAGAGTTCAGACATCAGCTTACAGAGCAGAATGGTCTGACCGTGAGAAGAATACACATATAAGCCCCTCGCCACAAGCTCCAATCCTAGCCTAAAAATAGATGCTCCCTGCATATATGTGTGGAACTAAAAACCGTGTTGGATAGTTCCATGAGTGGCCACAAGAACTCTAGCTTATACGTGGATGATGACTCCATTAGTTAATATATACAAATCAGGAGCACATACTTATTAAACAGGCTGGACCTCATTCTGACCTAATTGACACCAGTACCAATTAAGAGTAACTTTACTGAAGCCAGCTATGTAGAGGATATTAGAATCTAGCCCACCCCACTTAAGGTTTTTGTTAGTTACTCCCATTCACATGGGATTGTAACTGGGCGCAGACTCACCACCGGTGCCTCCTGCTGGTCATCTCAGGGAATTAACATTCCAGCCTCCAGAGCACCCTGTTGCCTTGCTGCTGGCTCCCGTGTCCCTCCCAGGACCCCGGTGCCCCTTTAACTGGGTGCTGCCCCCTGGCCGTACCCCACAGCTCTGGGTCTCTCCCTCCTAGGGGAATCCCACACCCACTATCCCTACCTCACCTCAGTCATAGGGTCCTGCCAGGTACCAGCTAGCCCCCACGCCCTAGGGAAGACTGCAGTGTGAGCCACTCATCACAGGCAAGGCTGGGTTTGGACCTGCTGCCTCTGGCTACCCATGGGCTGCCCCCTGCAACCCCAGTAACTAATAGGCCTTACCAGGCCTTCAGCCTGCTACTTTCCTAGGCCGGAGCTCCCCAGGCCTGTCCCCAGCCCTGCTCCCCTCCAGATACTTAGTTAAGCCCCTGCAGCCAGGCCAGTCTCTCTCTCAAGGCAGAGAGAGACTCCTCTGCTCCTGGCTTCCCTGGCTTTTATAAGGCCCGCTGGGTCTGTTTGGGGTGTGGCCCCCACCTGCGGCTGTTCTGCCAATCAGCCCAGCTTTTCCCCTGCCCCAGCCCTCTCCCAGGGCTGTTTTAGGCCCTTCCAGGCAGGAGTGGGTGGCCACCTTGCTACGGGGACAATAAGGAATGTTGCCTCACCCACAAACTCTGAGAAGCTCCTGGCTATTAGATAGCTCCTGAGGCCGAGACTCTTTGTGTTATCTAGAAATTCATATCCATCACACCGAATGGTGTGTTGACTATATCCCCACAGTGCTTAACGATTATAAGTGCAATTCTGAAACATGACTGTGTACAAAACGGCATTATGGGGTACCACATTTTCTGAGACACAGCGACTCCAGGCCAGTTGTGCTTAGTTTACAAGTCAACATGGAGCCTGATTCTCCGTTGCCCAAGCTAGAAGTGGAGTGTTTCATACCAACAGTGCACTGGTGTAAATGATACACAAGGAATAGAATGAGAGAGAACCAGGCCGGTGGTCTTTCTAAGCGCCAGTCCCATAAACTCTGCGTGGGATCTGACTCTATGATTGAATACCATTTAATATCCATTCAGTCGAGCTCCAAAGGCAAGCAGGAAAGAGAACTAAGGAATTGGGACTAAGCTTCATCTGAACATGCATGGGCCAGATCTTCAGCTGGTATAACTCCACGAACTTTAGTGCAGCTACAGCAATATATACCACCAGAAGATCTGACCTACTGTGGGCAGGAATGGACAAACTTACTTGAGAATTTGGAATGAGTTACTTACATGAACCTTCCGGGGGGATCTCCATACTAACTACCACCCTTGACCTTTCTTTGCAGATAGATCTTTGAGAGCTGTGACAGGCACAACTCTCATTGAGCGCCTTCTCCTCCTGCAACACTTACTCCTTTTCAATCTCTGGTACAGCACATCAGCTTCACTGGGACCTGCTATATACCCAACATCTCTACAAATCAGGTCCCTTCAGGTATGTAAATATCTGTTTCGGTGCCTGACCTCAGACCGCCAAGTTTTAAGATTTTGGCATCGTTTTTTTTACCCACTGTCTTTTGAGACATCCTGGCCCAGATTTTTTTCTTTTCTTTTTTTTTTTTTTTTTTTTTTGAGCTAACTGTTGCCATCTTCTGGTAACACATAGTGGTCAAACTTTAGGAAAATCTGCCAGAGGACTATTTTATGTTATCAAAACTGCAACTCTTTTAGAAAGTTCAGCATGGTTTATTTCACTATAGTTCTTGTCAGACAAATGTTTTAGTGGCACTTATTTTTCTTGAGAACTCTGATACCACTCCTGGTAGCTGATAAACATTTATAAGCCAAAGCATAATTCTACCTAACTGGCCTAGAAAGGAAAGGTCACACTGTAAACAGAGTATTTTTGTAAAGATTTTGTTCATTAATGTTTTGAATTCTTGTTTTCCTTAAGTAAACGGCAGGCAAGAGATAACAGATGCCTAATTTCAAAGATCATGGCGATTATAATTTGGCACGCAATGACATGAGTTGTAATGAAGTTTACAGAAGTACGGTCAGAACCTTCACACGGGCTCTACATGAAAATTAAAGTGGGGACTGCTGTTTTATGTAAAGCAAACACATTTTAAGAAAATCTTTATCCAGTCAAACTTTTAGGGAGTGAAAGACCAACATACCTCTTCTCCCCCCTCCCATCCTCAAGGTTTTCCTCATAACAACTAATCCCTAACCTCGTACATTTTGTCTTAAAGAGCAGAGAGGATGGATAGCTAGAAAGGCATTATATAAATATATACCACACACTCATATATACATACACAAAGAGCAGGTAAGCAGGGCTACTACTGAAATGTCTGTATTGTTAAGTAAAGGGTTGGATCTATTCAGATTTACAGCAAACTTCAGAGAATTTTCATTTTTCAGATCCACCCATTGTAATTATACAAAACACTATGATGGTTGCAAACTCCTGCATGCATTTTTTTTCAAAGTGTTTCCACTATATTTGTCTCAGTGCTCCCAAACAGGCAGAGATTTCATTCCAATCTGAACCTTTTAAAATGTGCTTTCATGAGCTGTCGATGTCAACCGGGTATATTGTATTCCTCTCATTCAGCTGTGGTCGCACAGCTCACCACATGCCTGGATAGAGTGGCACGCTCTTGTTTTAGATCCATGAAGTGGCATAGATCATATCTGTGTTGCAGGTAAACCAATAAACTGCTGACTGTGTGATAAAATTTACTAATGAAAGTAATGAGATTAACTGGAAATAAAGGCAGCAATGTAAGTAGTACCACACTCCCTTTAAGTTGAAGTAGTTTGTTATGGATCAATATCTGAACTTCCTGGAGAGTTATCCTGTTTAATTGACTTTTTTTGGTACTACAAACTGAAGCCATCGAGGTGCCCGGACCCAGCCCTGGAAATCTACTCTTCCTGCTCTAAAATTAACATTGGTAGCTGGGCTAGGAATCTGAGGAACACAGAAATCGCCAGACTGGTTCAGATCTGGGGTCCATCTAGTCAGAATCATAGAATTTAAGGCCAAAAGGAACGACCAGATTATCCCATCTGACCTCCTGTATATCACAGGCCACTACCACCACCCAGCACCTGCAAGCTAAACCCAACAACTGAAATTAGACCATAACATTACAGCCCACAGGAGACTAAACTGTTAGGTGCCACAGGCAGAGAATAAGAGGGACTGAAGTGCACCTGTGCCTGAGGCCCACACAATGGCAGGAAAATGATTGAGAAACACCTGGATAATTCTGGCAAGTGACCCATACTCTCACACTGCAGAGAAAGGTGAAAAAACCCCGCCAATCTGACCTGGGGGGAAATTCCTTCCCATCCCCACATGTAGTGATCAGTTTGGTCCTGAGCATGTGAGCAAGAACTTTCAAACAAGCACCTGAGAAAGAGAACGCTCAGTGCCACCTCAGAGCACTGGTCCACCCCAACCAAGATCCCATCTCCAGCCAGGGCCATTCATGGTGCTTCAGAGAAAGGAGATAAAAATATTGGGGAGGACGGGGGCAGAATCCCTTCCTGACCCCTGCAGGTGGCTAGCTGAAATCCTGAAGCACAAACTTTTAGAAACATAAGACAAATCAGAAGTGAGCCCCAAGGCTTCTGAGCCCTGCTTCCTACCCTCTGAAGCAACCCCATTAAACAACTACATTTGTAAGTTTGTCCAGCTCTTTCTTAATACTAATCAAGTTGTTTGCCCCCCCACTATTCCTACTGGGAGTCTGTTCCAGAACCTCACCCCTCTGAGGGTTAGAAACCTTCTTCTAATTTCCAGCCTGAATTTGTTCATGGCAAGTCTGTACCATTTATTCTTGAGCGAACACTGTCCTTTAGCTTAAATAAATCTTCACCCAACTTGGTATGTACCCCACTGATGTATTTAGAGAAAGCAATAATGTCCCCTCTCAGCCTTACTTTTTCTAGACCAAACAAGACCAGCTCTTCCAGTCTCCTTTCAAGATAAGCCCTCCATTCCCCTGACCATCCTAGTAGCTCTTCTCTGCACCTGTATCAGTTTAAATTCACCTTCTTGAACATGGTTAACCAGAATTGTACACAGCATTCCAAATCAAGTCATACCTTAGTCCAGGATTCTGTCTCTGATATGACCAGCACCAGACGTTGCAGAGAAAGGTTCTAGATTTATGTAATCCTGCCTTCCATTTCTTGGGTTGGAACAGTTAAACAGCTCCTCCAGCAAATTTTAGATGGCCGTTATTTGCTGCAGTAACATTCAGACTAAGGCTAGTAAATTTAGGAGTCATCTGCCAGGAACAAAGATACAGTCTAAATACTTAGGCCAGGAAGGATTATTTAACTATTATTGTCCTGCACCCTTTAGAAGTCGTCTGAAAAATATGAATAGATTGAGCCAGATGTAATGAAACAACTAAGCTCCGCCTTTGGCCTAGAAGTATATAATTTCATCAGATATTAATGATGGCAATTAACGCTGTGTATTCTTGAGACCTTACAGGGCTTTTTTCTGTACATTTAAATGATTTATTTAGTTAGAGCTGGTTGGGAAATGGTTTAATTTTTTCCCACTGAAATTGCTGACGGAAGCCAAAACAATTATTTTCATCTAAATTTTCAGAGGAAAAAAATTGACTTTTTGTTGAAAAACAGAGAACCTAAAAACCAAATATCAGAACTGCTGAAAACTGATTCCCTCCCCTCAACGCACACACCAGAACCTGCAGAAAACGGAAAACATTTCTGACAAAAAATTTAAAAAAAAACCCACCCTAGAAACGTTAAAGGAGAGTAGACATTTTCTACAGAAAATTTTGTACGGTCGAAAATCCAATTTTCAGTCAAAAATGTTCCAATGGCAAATTTTAACCAGCCTTCGATTTACTATTTCTGTCCACACCTCCACTCTGTATTAATAAGAGCACTGCCAATATAGTCAGTGTTTAAGTGAAGCGACTTGAGATTTTCAGGAAGTCCTTTGCAGCTGCCCTCTGGGGGGAAAAAAAAAAAAAATCAGCCCATTGAAGCTGGTTCAGGTGAAGCGTCCCGATATTGAGACATGCAAAAATCACTAGTCACTTTTGAAAATCTTGGCCAACCAAACCTGAAAGGATGTGGAACATGGGTAGCTTGGGGATCCCAATAAGGAAATTCAAGCAGCCAAGTTCTGTGAGAAACACTTTCAAACCTTTCAAAGCTCAGAGGGGAAGTGTTTGGCTGGTCATACAGGCACTCATAGTCCCAAGACTGAGTCTGGCTGTTTCAAAACCTCACTGGTTTAGTTTTCACCATATTTGGTCGGAAGAAACCTAAACCAACAACAACAACAGTCACCTGGTGTGACCCAGCCACTGCAAGATTCCCAGCAATTTAGAAATGAACATTTCCCTTCAGTGTCCCTGGAAGCCTAAGAGATTGCTTTGGTTACCTGCTGGCTTTTCCCCCTCCTGTTCATTCTTCCTTTCTTTGCTATGTATGTTAATTTGGGGGCTGGGGGGAAGAGAATCATAGCCTAGGGCAACACACCTGACTGCTTCCCACCCCCAAGGTCATTTACCATTAAATGCACGGGTACATTCATTCTTCTGCCTTTATAGTTCCATAATGAGCTTGAACTGCAATTAACAAAATGATCATGTTCACTTTAACATGATACACCTGTGAAATAATACCAGGATCTGAAGCAACGTTTAAGGTGCATGCACACCCCCCCACATTTCAGCACAAGCTGGATACCCTAGCATGAATTTGCATTTTAATTGGTGCAAATGCCTGTATGTGGTTATTTTAAGTTCTCATTGGTTGAAGATTTCCCCATGGCACTTTATTAGCATTGGCATAACACTTTTTGTAACTAAGAACCCAAAACATTGTTCATTTCTTCTATTGTGGCCATTTGCCATTCTGGAGCTAATGGATTTTTATTGTATGGAAGGATAGAAGTTAGCACTGTAGTCTCTTTTCCATGTGAAGTTTTTTAAGTCCCCTGTGAGAAATCACTCATGTCTGAAACTTAAGGGGAAAAAAAAAATACCTACCAGAGGCAACTAATCCATATCTATAGATCTTGGCTATATTGTTTTAATGAATAATTAGCTCTTGAATCTGCATAATGCAGCTGGTTTCCTATATTTGTAGCCAAATATAACAGAAAGAAACACAAAACACATGCCCGAATAATTAAGCGGAGAGCAAAAACAACAAAACAACAACAACTTAGTGTATGATATTAAGAACACAAGGACTCCGCTAAACTATCTTTCTTCCTTAATTGCTTTTCTGATTGTCCCAATAGATGCGATTTCCTCTTAAAGGAGGTTTCTTCCATTGTCAATAAGTGCACGTACCTCTTGATAATGGGTATGTATTTATGGTGAAACGGCCTCACCCTGAATTTATAGGCAGGGCAACTAGCTTCATAAGCACAATTAGGATCTCAATTAGAGCCTTTGTTATATAAGTGCAATAATCACTTGCAGGTTGCTTTGCAAAGGGTCTATTCAGACTAGAACGGCCAGCCTGACTGCATCATCGGTGCAGGAGGAACTGTGAGTATCCTCAGCTCTGCAGAAGCAGTTGCAGCTTCTTATCCCAAGTAGGTGATTCCCACACCTGAAGTGCTTGCATAAAGCTAATTTGGGGCTTTGCAATGAGGTGCATTGACCCATTTCAGGAGCTGGCAAGAAAAGGGTTAACATTCACCTTCTGAAGGATGGAAAGACCAACGCTGTAGAGCCTACCTGCTATGACCCATTTTCAGGAGTGCTTCCGTTGCTCCTGGTAGCAGGGCTCACCCAGTTGTGGGAGAATGAAGAAAGCCCCCAGCACATAAGTCTTTCTATCAACCCCAATAGGCTTTGGATCAGACCCTATGAAAAGGGTGGGCTCTGTGGAGGGGGAGCTTAAGAACATTAAGATATAAATCTTCAAAGGTGTCACTTTTGAGTGGACAGCTGTTGGGTGCACAAAGCCCTTCTTAGGTTGTTGATTTAGAAAACAGGTAGCAGGGAGCCTTTTAGAACTTAGGCCAAATTCTCAGTTTCACTGCTTTCCCTTCATTGACAGTCATGACGTAACTGAGGGGAGAACTAGGCCGTCAGTTTATGTCTGAAATGGTGGGAAGTTGCTCAAAGTGGGCTGTAGCAATATGAAAGTCCTAGCAGATGCTTGCAGGCAGCATATTGTTTCCTGGCTGGAACTGTTTGGAAGCGACGCCTCCTGGGGAAGTGTCCCTGAAGACAGGAGGCTGAAGAAGCCATGTTGGAAGCAGCCACCACAAAGCTGGAGTTTGTTAATTCACCCTGTGTCAGAAGTGAGATCTCATATGGCAGAAGATCAGATACAAATGACCCATAAAACACGATGGCAGTGGTAATCAAGCCCTAGACAGCAGGCGAGAGCTGCACTGCAGAGAGAAGGATACTTCTGTCAGTACACAGTTTGTTTTACAAGACAGAGCTGATAACAGAAAATGGAGGGACTGAAGCCTCCAGGCACATGAAGCTTGCTAACTAAGTGTGGAAGAGCTGGAAAGAGGAATTTAACCTCTAGTAGATATTGCTATGGCAGATAAAGGAGATGCTGTGAAAATAAAATGGTTTTGGTACCTGATTGGAGAAAGGGGGAGAGAGAGAGAAGTGAGACTCTGTTCATAGAAATTCCCCAAGCTCAGTGCACCTTAGAAAATGGCCTGTTTTGATACTCATTGTAACCCCAGGAACAATGAAATGGTGGAAAGATACAATTTCTTTACTTGGGATCAGACAGCTGGAGAGGGTATAGCTCAGCAGAGCGCCAACTTAAAAGTGCTAGCAACCAGTTGCAATTTTGGAAATATTAAAGATAGGTGACTGATAGTGCATGGGATATGAGGTTAGCAAAACCAAGAGTGGTTGCCGAGGGAAGCTGACTTCACTTTGGAGAAAAGCTTGGAGAGATGCAGGCCTGCAGAGCTGTCCAAAGAGAGGCCTAGAAGTCTGGAAGGGAAGTCAGTGGAAACTGTCCATGCAATACATAAGGAAGAGTAATCAAAACCATATACAACATCAGTAGATGACAACAGTGTGGACACATGCAATTACTGTAGGAGAAAACATAAGACAGAAAGAGAAGTGCCTGGCTTATGGGGAAAATGCCATATCTGTGCCAAATTTAATCATTTTGCAGCCAAGTGTTTGTTCAGAAGGAACAAAAACAAATCCAAGGGACACACAGTGACCACAGAGAGCACCAGTGTGTATGAGGACATTATGTGGGTGACTGAATAGTGGTAAACACAGCTCAAGAAGACCCTAGGAAGCACCAGAAACTGTTATATGCAGCCATGTTACTTGGGAAGAAAGTGATATGATTTCAATTAGATTGTGGTGCAAAGTTGTAACATTATCCCGATCAGTCCAGTGAACCCAGACATACAGTTGGAAGAGACTAACCTGCTGTTAATGTAGAAGCTTACTGCTTTAAAGCCTGTGGGGGAAATGTAAAATGAAATTAAGAAATCCAAGGAACAAACAAAATACCGACTGGACTTTGTGGTCCTAGATGATGAGACAGCAGTCCCACTTCTGGACAGCAAGACTGCCCAAGCCACGAACCTGATAGAAATACAGTTCCGGAACATAATGAAAGTGGATAGCAGGGTGACTGAAGATACCTTGGATGGTATTACTTGAGATCAGGATGTGATACAGAGGGAGTATAGAGATGTGTTCAGGGAGACAGACTGCTAAATGGTGTTTATAAAATAGAGATTGACACCAGTGTGAAGCCAGTTAAATTGCCTAAAAGAAAAAGTACATTACTACAGCCACTGAAAGACGAACTGCAGAGTCTACAGAATTGTGGAATTATACAGCTTATAGAGAAGATCACAGACTGGATAAGCAATCTTGCAGAGGTAAGAAAGCCATTCTGAAAACTGAAAATGTACATAGACTCAAAACCTTTAAACAAAGCTTTGAAATGGAACCATTTCTCTGTGCCTACAATTGAAGACATATTATCAGATCGGTCTAAAGTGAGACTCATTACAGTGTGCAATGTAAAAAATAGATTCTGGCACATCAAACTGGATGAAAAATCCAGTTACTTGACAGCGTTTGCAACTCCATGTTGGAGATACCGATGGACCATAAGGATGCCAGTGGGAATCAGTCTGGCACTAGAAGTATTCCAGAGCAGATTGACCCTGACAGGAATCTGGACAATAGCAGACTATGCACTGTCAGGGGAGAGACTGATGATCCAGAATGAGCACAGTGAGATCATGACTACAAGTGACTACAATTTTTACAGAGATGCAGAGAAAAGAATATTAAATTGACCTTAGACAAGCTCAGGTTGAGAGTAACCGAAGTACTATACATTGGACATTTGTTGATCTTCAAAGGGCTGAAAGTAGACCCAGAGAAAGTGAAGGCAATTAGACAAAAGCCAAGATTCAGTGATTAAAGGAATCCAAAGATTTCTGGGAATGGTCAATTATTTAGCAAAGTTTTGCAACCAACTGTCTGAGAGCTGCGAGATCCTAAGACAGGTGACAGGTCGAAACACCTTATGAGACTGGACAGACCAACATGTGCAAGCATTCTGGAAAGGAAAAGAGATGATTGGGAAGTCTCCCATTTTGAAGTAGTACAATGCAGAGGAACCCCGATGCTGCAATGTGATGCATCTGAGTCAACTACCATGCTGTAAAGGGGACAACCTGTTGTGCTCGCAAGCAGAGCATTGTCCATGACAGAGAAGGCCTATACTCAAATTGAAGAAGAGTTGTTAGAAATATTCTTTGGAATGGAAAAATTTCACCAATACACTTATGGTTGCCCCATAAACATACAATCTTACAATAAACCTCAAAAGCATTTGGAGAAAGCCAGTGCACCAAAGTGCTTACAGCAGATGATGGGGGGGAGGGATAGCTCAGTGGTTTGAGCATTGGCCTGCTAAACCCAGGGTTGTGAGCTCAATCCTTGAGGGGGCCATTTGGGATCTGGGGCAAAAATTGGTGATTGGTCCTGCTTTGAGCAGGCGATTGGACTAGATGACCTCCTGAGGTCCCTTCCAACCCTGATATTCTATGATGTGACTGCAGAGGTACGAGGTACAGATCAAGTATTGTCCAAGCATAGTCTTGGAGTTGGCAGACACCTTGAGCCATGCATACCTGCCAGAACCCAGCAAGGAGGGATCTGCAGAGGCCAAGATGGAGACAATAAATATGGTGCAGTCCTTACCTATCTCAGAAGAAAGGCTGAGAGAGATAGAGAGGAAGATAGATGCTGCAGACATTGAAATTCATGGTCCTGCATGGATTGCCAGCAACAAAAGACTAAGTACCTAAAAAGAGAACACCATTCTTTCAGATAAGAGATGAGTTGTGTGTCCAGACTGGCATTATATTTTGGGGAGAAAGAAGAGTTATTCCAGCAGTTCTTAGGAATGAGAGTAGGCACAAAATTCATTAGTCACATTTGGGACTTGCAGATTGCTTAAGCAGGCACTTTCAGGCTTTCCTGGGAACTGCCTGAGAAACCATGAGGCGGAAGAAGCCATGTTGTAAGCAGCCACAATAAAGCTGGAGTTAGTTAATTAATCTTGTTGTCATTGTGAGATCTTATATGGCAGAAGACTCAGAACAACGAAGCATAAAACACTGGCTATGTCAGTCAGTTGGACTTGAGAAAAGGCAAGTCCTAATCCCTATCTGGACCAGGATGCACTTGTCCTACGAGAAGGCTGTTGTGATTGCCCAAGGATAGTTCCGTCACCGGCAGGTAACTCTGCCTAATCAAAGTATTGCAGTGTTAGTTCCAGGATATTAGAGAGACGAGGTGAGTGAGGTCATATCTTTCAGAGTGGCCTACCAGAAGTCACCTTGTTTTTCTAATAGCCAAAATAGTGGCATTTGGGAATGATGTCAGAATACTTTGGGTACATCTTTTGGTCATCTGCCATCTCCCTTTCTATCTATGGTACTTGCCACAGTATCTGAGCACCTTGCAATCTTTACTGTCTATCTCCTCACAACACCCCTATGAAGTAGGGAAGAGCAATTATCCCTGTTTTACAGATGGGGAACACAGAGATACTATTGGATGTGTAAAGGTATTTAGGTACCTAAAGATGCAGATAGATGCTTAGTGGGATGTTCGAAAGTACCTAGGTGTCTAACTCCCACTGAAATCGTTGGTCTGGGTTTTGTCCCAAGGACACCATGATTTCCACACTCCTGAATATTCCCGCAAAAAGCCCTAATAGTGCTAACACTAGTTCAGCCGTTCAGGCGCTCGCAATATTATCATGGGCAGCGGGTATCATAGGCTGGGAGAGGCTGTGCCTCCCCAAACAGCCTGGTGTGGCTCTGCCCATGCTCTGCCCTCAGGCTTCCTCCTGCCATTCCCTGCATTCTGAGGCTGCCCGAGGCTGGGGCTGGCCGTTCTACCGTGGGGACTTGGGGTAGCTGGTGCTCGGGCCGCGCTGTCACCCAGCTCTGCATCCACGCCACCCATTGCAGCAAGGCTGGAGGCCACAGCGGGGGGTGCTCTGGGCTCCTGTGGGGATGGAGGGGCATAAGAGGAGGGGCAGGGAGCTAGCCACGCAAGTTCATCGGCTGCCCATAAATATTAGGACTATTTTGTAAAGAACACCCTGAACAGTGTTATCACTTTTTTGTGTGTGTAAATCATGAGTCTTGTGATATTTGGTGTTTTTTCTTCAAGCCCCATCTCCTGGAGTCAGGTAATTATGTGAGAATTTTCACTTCTGCTGTTAAGAAGTCAGTCACCAGCCCTCATGGTTGCAGAGAAGCCTGAAAGCATAACCCTCGAAGGCTCAAAACCCAGACGACAAATAAAAGGAATCCAAAGTGTGTTTGGTTTTAAATCTCCTAATTATTCAGCCATCTCATGATTTTGGGGGAGGCCGACTTCATGATTTTTCAGCACTTGGGGGAGGGGAGTACCGCTAATGTAGACAGACACTGCAAACCCTAATAGCTGTAGTTCACATGGGTGTCAATGAACTTTTTCTTTGCTTCTGGGGTGGGTGAGTTCGCAGCCCTGGTTTCACATTGAGTTTTGGAATTAGGGCTGAAACCATGCAGAAGTGCCACGTGTCAGTCTTTTTCACATGAAACCATAAATCCTGCCCCAGAACCCAAGGGGGGCAAGTGGAGGAACAGGCATGCTCAGAAGGGTCACAAACTTTGATAAACCTGGACAGCATTTGGGGTTTGTAACAAGATATGAAGTGGGGCAGGGTGGTTTGTGGTGGTTACAAAAGCCTTGCCTAGGCCCCAATAGAATTAGTCATAATATTTAGAGTTAAGCACACATGTAAGTCTTTGCAGGATCAGGGCCCCAGGCAAAAATTGTAATGTCATTTTGATGGCGCTTGTTTGTTTTTCCAGTGAAAGAAGAAATAAATAAAATCTTTTCTGGAAGATTAGGAGGCAAATATTTGTCTAGGGTCATTCTAACCCTCTTTTGTAAATAAGTATTTAGACAGGATCCTTTCATATTGTATGTTTGCATAGATTTTTAAACCACATATTTACCAGGCAGAGGCAAATGAGCAAATTTAGAGGTGTGAAAGTACATGAAAATACTTACATGGCCATTTAATAGAAATCCTTCTGAAATGTCTCTAGGAAAAATAGTTTTATGTACACATTACAGAATAACCATGTGTCAACGTTTAATATCTTGGCTTTTTTGGGAATAAAGTTTAACCAAAGTAATCAGAAAAATCTTATAAAATAAGTCACTGTCCCAATTTCATTTTAAAACACCAAGCGGTTTCAGTTTTCACAGATAATATTTGAGTCAAGTGGAATGCAGAGAGAGAGAGAAAGGCTCAGGGATTTGAACATGACGCTGTAAAACTTTAGAGGAAAAAGATAGTATCGGTGAAGTTCAACATACCTTTCCAAATTCAGAATGTACAAGGGACATTGAAGAATCTGAGACAGAAATCTTTGGTCCGTGGAAACAAATGTGTCAACAAATTAGGAATGGACTTAGTTCATCTAAAACCTAGAATGGCATCATAAAAGATTAATTTGGGGCCATATTTGATACCCTTGCTCATGTTAAAAGTTGCCATTCATGATCAGTAAAGGTGTTAGAATCTGGTCCTCTGGCCACAAAGTGGTCATGTGATAAACCGGTACATGCATTGGTGACAACAGGCCTGATTTTGTTTCCTCTGAAGTTAAAGACACCATGACTGCAATGGAAGCTCTTTAGCGCTGGGGCTATGTCCTAGATCCTCAGAGGTACTTAGGCTCCAAACTGCTTTTGATTTCAATAGAAGCTGGGACCCGAAATACTTTTGAGGATCTGAACCTATCCTCTTACTCTGTGTTTGTACAGTGAGGCCCCGTGTGGGCCTTCTAGGTATTATTGTCAAACAATAAGGGTGATATGCAGCATCAGGCCCATCAATAGCAGGCAACTGAAATGATATTGCCACCAGCCTCATATCATCGATAGATCTCGGAGCACTGTACAAAATCGGTCAGTATCATTATCCCCATTGTACAAATGGGGAAACTGAGGCACCAAGCAGGAAAGTGACTTGCCTAAAGTCACCCCAGTCTCTTGAGTTCTAGTCCCACGCTGTAGCCAATAGGTTACACTGCCTCCAAAACACTTTTCTGACCAAAGTCCTATCAAGAGTAGCAGCCCTGTGTTGAACGTATTCAATGTTGAACAGACCTCTGATGACCAGTTTTGGCAATAAGATTGGCGACATGTAAAAATTGGTATTGATAACTGCTCCCCTTTCCTTCCCAGCTGATACAGGACTGACGAGAGTAACAAAAATGTCAGTTCTGAAGGAGCCTTTAATCTCTGAAGTGAAATAGGAAAAAAAACAAACCACTTACTAATGGAATGTTAAAATTGTGAATTAAGCCCACAAAAGTCAGGGAACTCAGGAATTAAGGGCTCCCTTGGTTCCTCTAACCCTTCCCTTTGCCCATGTGCATTATGGGGCTTTCATTGCATGATCACATAATGCTGGGCAATGGGACATACCATAAGTTATGTTGAACAGGGTGTATGGCTTGTTATGAAGTCAGGCTGAATAAATGGAAATGTTAATAAGTAGTCATTTTGTCTTGTAAATGTTTAATGTTCACTGTAAAAAAAAAAAAAAAAAAAAAAAAAATGGCAGAACATTATGGAACTTAAATGAAATCTAAATTAAATGAGCTTTTCCCGCTAATAAATATTTTGTTGACAGTGTTTTTGCAATGGTGTTTGTTTCCCTGTGGGCCCAATTGTGTATTTTGAGTAACTATCCAGGCTTATGCCTATGTGTAAACAAAATCTCTCTTTAAGAAGTCCTGACCAACTCTGTGGTGTTTTGAGCACAGTGTTGAAAGTGCAAACTATCACTTTTAAGGGGTTTTCTGGCTCTGTTTGCAGGGCAGGGGGCTCCGTAGGGAAGCTTCTTGGAGTAGCAGCCAATCTACAGCCAGCCTAACTGTAAGGTGGGCTCAATTGTACCTCAGTTTTAGGGAGCAACCTGCTTTGTCTCTCTGTTTTGGGGTTCTTGTGTTCCACACTACAATGAAGATAGTGGCTATATCAGCGTAACCCCATAGTGTAGACAAAGCCTACAGCAGAAAGGGATTTTCTATCGCGTTAGGCCCCACCACCTCCCCAAGCAACAGTACCTGGGCGAGACAAGCATTCTTCTATTGACCTAGCTGTGTCTACACTGGGGTTTATGCCAGCATATCTGTGGAGCTCAAATATGAATTTTTTCATGCCCTATAGTACCATAGCTATATCATAAGAACTGCCATATTGGGTCAGACCATGGTTCATTTTGCCCACTATCTGGTCTCTGACAGAGGCCCACGCCAGAGCTTCAGGAGGAATGCACAGAACAGAACAATTATGGAGTGATCCACCCCTATCTCCTGGTAGTCAGAGGTTTAGGGTCACCCCATGCATGGGGTTGCATCATAAGAACATAAGAATGGCCATACTGGGTCAGACTAAAGGTCCATCCAGCCCAGTATCCTGTCTACCGATAGTGACTAATGCCAGGTGCCCCAGAGGGAGTGAACCTAACAGGTAATGATCAAGTGATCTCTCTCCTGCCGTCTGTTTCCACTCTCTGACAAACAGAGGCTAGGGACATCATTCCTTATCCATCCTGGCTAGTAGCCATTAATGGACTTAACCTCCATGAATTTATCCAGTTCTCTTTTAAACCCTGTTATAGTCCTAGCTTTCACAACATCCTCAGGCAAGGAGTTCCACAGGTTGACTGTGTGCTGTGTGAAGAAGAACTTCCTTTTATTTGTTTTAAACCTGCTGCCCATTAATTTCATTTGGTGGCCCTTAGTTCTTATATTAAGGGAACAAGTAAATAACTTTTCCTTATTCACTTTCTCCACACCACTCATGATTTTATGTACCTCTGTCATATCCCCCCTTAGTCTCCTCTTTTCCAAGCTGAAAAGTCCTAGCCTCTTTAATCTCTCCTCATGTGGGACCCATCCCAAACCCCTAATAATTTTAGTTGCCCTTTTCTGAACCTTTTCTAATGCCAGTATAACTTTTTTGAGATGAGGGGACCACATCTGTATGCAGTATTCAAGATGTGGGCATACCATGGATTTATATAAGGGCATTACGATATTCTCCCTGACCATCTGGCTAATAGCCGTTGATGGACCTATCCTCCAGGAATGTATCCAGTTCTTTTTTGAACTCCGTTATCCTGTTGGCCTTCACAGCATACCATGGCAATGAGTTCCACAGGTTAGTTGCATGTTGTGTAAAAATACTACTTCCTCTTGTTTGTGTTAAACCTGGTGCCTATTAACTTCACTGGTTTTTGTATTATATGAAAGGGTAAATAACACTCCTCTATTCACTTTTTCCACCCCATTTATGATTTATAGACCTCTTTCATATCCCCCCTTAGTAGTCTCTCTTCTAAGCTAAACAGCCCTAATCTTTTTAGTCTCTCCTTGTACAGAAGCTATTCCATACCCTTGATTGTCTTTGTTGCCCTTCTCTTTTCCAGTTCATATCCTTTTTGAGATGGGACAACCAGCAATGGACACAGTATTCCAAGTGTGGCGCACCATAGATTTATATAGTGGCATTATGATATGTTCTTGTCTTATTTTCTATCCCTTTCCTAATAGTTGCTAACACACTGTTAGCCTTTTTGACTGCTATTGTGCGCCAAGTGGAAGTTTTCAGAGAACAATCCACGGTGCCTCCAACATCTCTTTCTTGAGTGGTAACAGATAATTTAGACACGTCATTGTACATGTATAGCTGAGATTATTTTTTCCCAATATGTATTACTTTGTACTTAACATTGAATTTCATCTGCCATTTTGTTGCCCAGTCACCAAGTTTTGTGAGATCCTTTTGTAACTCCTCACAGTCTGCTTGGGACTGAACTATCTTGAATTATTTTGTATCATCTGCAGACTTTGCCAATTCACTGTTCACAGGGCCGTCTTACCCATACGCAAAGTATGCAGCTGCGTAGGGCACCGGGAAATTTGGCGCCAAATTTCCTGGTGCCCTGCGTAGCTGCGTGCTGCTCCAGCCCCTGCTCTGGCTCTTCCCCAGGGCCCCCACCCTGCTCTGCTCCCGCCCCCCCCCCGCGGAGGCCTAGGGCCAGCCCCCCCATTCCCCACCGCCGAGGCCTGCCTGCCCCCCCTCCGTGGGGAGGGGGCCGTCTAGGGCCCCAGAATTGCTAGGAACGGCCCTGACTGTTCACCCCCTTTTCCTGATCACTAATGAATATGTTAAACAGAATACTGCCAGTGCAGATCTTTAGACCTAGCTGTTCATCTCCCTCCATTGTGAAAACTGACCACTTATTCCTACCCTTTGTCTCCTACCTTTCAAGCAGTTACTGATCAATGAGAGGATCTTCCCTTTTATCCCATGGGATATCTTCCCTAAGACCCTTTGATGAAGGACCTCGTCAAAGACTTTCTGAACATCCAAGTACACTATATTGATTTATCCCCGGACTTGCTGACTCCCCCAAAGCATTCTCATAGGTGGGAAGTCACACCTCACCATTTACAAAAGCCATGTTGAATCCTCCCCAACAAATCATGTTTACCTATGTGTTTGATAATTCTGTTCTTTACTATAGTTTCTACCAATTTGGCCAATACTGATGTTAGGCTCACTGGCCTGTTATCGTCAGGATCTCCTCTGGAGCCCTTTGTAAAAACTGGTGTTGTTTTAACTACCTTCCAGTCATCGGGTACAGAAGCTGATTTAATTGATAGATATGAAATTGTAGAACTAATAAGTTTAGTATGTAATGTGATCTGAGTTCCTTCAGAAATCTTGGGTGAATCCCATCCGGTCCTAGTGACTTATTACAGTTTAGTTTATTGGTTTGTTCTAAAACCTCTTCTATTGACACATCAATGCAGGACAGCACTTCAGATTTGTCACCACAAAAGAATAGCTCAGATGTGGGTATCTCCCACACATTCTCTGCAGCGAAGACCGATGCAGAGAATTCACCCTCTGTTTCTTTAACACCTTTGTCTAGTAGCCCCACTGCCTAGCTGGAAGGCTTCCTGCTTCTGAAGTACTTTTATAAAAAAAAAAATAGTTTTAGCATCTTTAACATCTGATGAAGTGAGCTGTAACTCACAAAAGCTTATGCTCAAATAAATTTGTTAGTCTCTCTAAGGTGCCACAAGTACTCCTCATCTTTAGCAAGTTGCTTCTCACATTCTTCCTTGGCCTGCCTTATATTTTTACATTTTACCTGCCACAATCTGTGCTCCTTCCTATTTTCCTCATTAGGATTTGATTTCCACATTTTAAAAGGATGGCTTTTTGCCTCTAACAGCCTCCATTACTCAGCTAGTTAGCCCTGGTGGCATTCTGTTGGTCCTCCTACAGTCTTTTTTTATTTGGGGGAATACATTTAATCTGAGCCACTATTATGGTGTTTTCAAGTCGTCTCCATGCTGCTTGCAGGCATTTTACCTTTGTGACTGACTCGAGTTAACCAGAATCCTCATTCTTGTATAGTTTCCCTTTTAAAAATTAAACCCTACAAGGATGCTAAATTTAATTACATTATGGTCACTATGGCGGAGTGATTCAGCTTGGACCAGATCCTGTGTCCATTTAGGACTAAATCAAGTTGTCTCCCCCTTTGTGGGTTCCAGGACTAGCGGCTCCAGGAAGCAGTCATTTATGGTGTCCAGAAACTTTCTGCATCATGCTCTGGGGTGACATGTACCCAGTCAATATAAGGATAGTTGAAATCCCCCATTATGATGTTTTCTGGTTATGTAGCCTCTCTAACTCCCCTTAGCATTTCACCATCACTGTCACCACCCTGGTCAGTAGTATATTCCTACTGCTATACTCTTGTTATTCAAGCACTGAATTTCTGTCCAGAGAGACTCTATGGTACAGTTTGATTCATGTTAGATTTTCACCTTATTTGACTCTATGCTTTTGTTTAACATATAGTGCCACTCCCCCACCAGTACGACCTACTCTATCATTCCATTATATTTTGTACCCTTGTATTACCATGTCCCACTGATTATCACCATTCCACCAAGTTTTTGCAATGCCTATTATATCAATATCCTCATTTAATGCCAGGAACTCTAGTGCATCCATTTTAGTATTTAGATTTCTAGCATTTGTATGTAAGTACTCATAAATTTTGTCAATATTTAGTTGCTTGCCTTCATGTGTATTGTTTACGAGACTCTTACATTTGACTATTCCTCACTAGCTCCTACCTCTACTTCACTAATTTCTTTCCTATCCTCTATACTAAGATACAGAGTTCCCCCCTCTAATAAATTCATCCCTAAGGGATGTCTCTGCCCAAAACGTGTGCTCCTCCACACCAGTCGGCTTTCCCCTAACTCTTATATTAAAAAATCCTCTACAACCTTTTTCATTTTATGTGCCAGCTGTCTGGTTCGACCTCAGTTTTAGGTGTAGACCAGGCCTCAGAAAGAAAGTAGTGTTGTTGCAACTTTTCAGCAAGCGTATTTGTTTTTCTCTAACATTATATGCTGTGAACGTAATCTCTGTATCCCATGCCTAAAATGTGGCTAGATATATCTTTGGGGGCAAAGTCTACAAGGTGCTGATACAGTGTACTCTCATCACCCTGCGTGCAAGTCATTAGCACCTGTGTCTATGTATATCTAGCGAGATACTTCTTTGGCCCCTCACAATCATTACATTAATGTATCCTCTTAATGTCCCTTTTGAGGTAGGGAAATATCCCCCCAGTTTTACAGACTGGGAACTGAGGCACAGGGAAACTAAAGCTGTAATTTTTCAAAGCTTCCCAGTTAATTAAAATGGCTGGGAACCAGGTGTCCAAATTGTTTTGACAGCTTTGAAATCTCAGCCTAATTATCTTGCCAAGGTCACACAGGGAGTCTATGGCTGACCCCACATTCCCAGGCCAGTGGCTTAATCACTAGAACCATCTTTCCTTTCCAACCTAATACTGACCAGACCTTATTCACATCTAAACTACTTACCAAAGCTGTGAGTATTGCCGCCTTGCAGAGCCAAGCCCTTATGTATCTGGCTCCTGGAAGGCTTCCCCAGCAGGAGTAGAAGCATTTTGCACAGATCACCAGTCCCAGGCACTTCCTATCCTTATGTACAATTGGGTCACATTTCACAGTCGCAATGAAGCTCTCTCTAAGCTGCATGGAGCTGAAGCAAATTGGCTAGTGCACAGTTCCCTAGAAATGCCTTGTGGGTATCCAGGGTAACTACAGCACCTCCTAGAAAGAGAAATCCATGGCCAAGAGTTTTGAGCACAATTAGCTATTTCAGGTGCATCAATTCTTGGGGACACAACTTGAGAGGCCTGATTTGCAGAAAGTGCTGAGAACCCACCCCCTGAATATCAGGCACTGTAAAGGCTCTTACTTTGGGCACTCGAGAAGTGAGGCACCCAAAATCACTAGTTGGTTCTGAAACTCTTGGCTGACTTGCCTATGGGATTCCTCCCACCTATCTGGTAGTAGCAGGAACTGTGTAGCAATCGCCCTCTGGTGTCAGAGCATGGCACTGTGGGTGTCTTCACCTCAAACACCCTTATACAGCCACTTTGGTGCTGCAATGGCCTGTTTCTGTCCACAACTTAGCCCTCTAGCTAAGTCACATCTAGTCTGGATCCTTTCCAGGGTAAAACTAGAAGTCCAAACTTCCCAACAAGACATCCTTTCACAAGACATCCTCTCAGGCTCTCTCTCAACACATCTTCTGGGCTGTCCTCAGCAGCACCCGACTGGATAGTACTTGGGTTGGGCTTCTCTGCTCCTTCCTAGGGACTACGAGGGGTACCCAGACCCACCCTCTGCTCTGGGTTCTGCTAGGGACCCTGTATTAAGCAGCTAAGCCTTGCTCCTGCTTTCCTGGGCCACTTCCCACCTCCAAGTCCCTTGTGTGGTTTCCCAGTAACCTATGATTAAGACAGGCTCTTCTCTGATTCACAAGCTTCTTTCTAAGGGTATTTCTACACTACAAAATTAGGTCCAATTTATAGAAGTCGGTTTTTTAGAAATTGTTTTTATATATTCGAGTGTGTGTGTCCCCACAGAAAATGCTCTAAGTGCATTAACTCGACAGAGTGCTTCCACAGTACCGAGGCAAGCGTCGACTTCTGGAGTGTTGCACTGTGGGTAGCTATCCCACAGTTCCCACAGTCTCCGGAAATGAGATTCAAAAGTTCGCGGTTCTTTTCCTGTCTACCTGGCCAGTGCATCTGAGTTGAGAGTGCTGTCCAGAGCGGTCACAATGGAGCACTCTGGGATAGCTCCCGGAGGCCAATACCGTCGAATTGTGTCCACAGTACCCCAAATTTGACCCGGCAAGGCCGATTTAAGCGCTAATCCACTTGTCAGGGGTGGAGTAAGGAAATCGATTTTAAGAGCCCTTTAAGTCGAAAAAAAGGGCTTCATCGTGTGGACGGGTTCGGGTTAAATCGATTTAACGCTGCTAAATTCAACCTAAAGTCCTAGTGTAGACCAGGGCTTAGACCCCCACCTGCTTCTTGTTCCTCCCCTAGAATGCCACCCCACAGGATTACCACGCTGGGCCTTGCCCCTTTTCCAGGGCCCACTCCAGGGGCTAACTCCATCCCTATGTCCCTTTTCAAACTACCTTCTCCAGACCTTCCTAGGGAGAGAGACACCTTACCTCCACTCTCCTGGATCTCCTTCGTGACTGAGTTCTCCTCGTTCATCCAAGATACCTCTTGGGTGGTCAGAGGCTAAAGCCTAGGAAGGAAGAGGCTTTAGGAAGGGCCTGGTTTATCTGCTTTATGTTGAACTCTTTCTGTTTAAAAAAATAAACCCATCTCTGAAGAAAGGGATAGAAATTCTAGTGCTTTGAGGAGCTTTATTAATGCACAGGCCAAAGTGTGGGCCCTGGCTTATGGAGGGACATTCAAGACATGTGTATTATGCTTCTGTAGAGTTTCCCCTAACAAGACAACTGTCTTACAGAAATAGATACAAAAGTTTGTCCAGTTGACAGTCAGGAAAATAACCCATTGTCAAAGACAGAAGGCTCAATGGGCACAAACAGTTTCTCATTCCTTTGTGCCACTAGCCAAGTAACTATTGGGCGTGAGTCAATAACTTAACAGGTGCAGAAGTGATTTTTATAACACTCTGCCCTATTTTCAAAGCTGAAATTTTTCATTTCCATCAGCCTTGAAAAATTGTTTGCCCCTAAACATCGAAACTTAGGAGTTAACACATTAACACTTGCAAGAAATAACCACAGAATAGCTGAGGAAAAATATATTCATCTTTTATCCTGTTTTTATATTTAAAGCACCTACCATATACACGATTGCCAAACCTGAACATTCAAAAGTTGTGAGATGATTTTTAAGTCTAGGGAAGGTGGTGGTGTTTTTTTTAAGTTGTCAGTTTTTTCTTTATCATCTGCTTTCTATGCCTATAGGGTGCACTTGGGTCACGTTTTCAAGCTTTCCTCTTCAATCAGGAGGGCTAAAAAGTTCCTTTGTAAAAAAAAACAACAACAAAAAAAAACTGAAAGCTGAGATTCTTATGTTATCATTTGACTCCAGGAGCTGGAGCTTTAAGATGATCACCAGTTATTGCAAGACTCATGATACTATTGTGAGAGTTGCCCATGCTTCATATATTGAATATGGTATCAAAAAATCTACACAGCCATGATCTGTGTGATCATGTGTGAGCTGTGTGATAAACAACAAGAACAGGATCAATAAAGGTATCTCCATTTTATCATAGAAGCCTTTGTGCCTTCTTATTCTTCATCTAAAGTTATTGGGCCCAATTATCATTAACTGTAAGATCCCTTTACCCTGCCAGCGCTGCGATAAGGGGCTTCTGTATAAATTAGGGTCTGGCCTAATAGCAGCAGTTTGTGACATCAAACTAGCTTGCTGTGGATATCGTAATGTCAGATGGAGGATCAGAATTTGTCGTGATGAAGAAAAGAGCAAGACGGGATGAGTTCTTAAAGGGAGATCCTGCTTTTAAGCAAAGGGTCTTTTCATGCAAATGAAGGAAAAAGGGAAAAAAATAAGAGCAGGAAAATTATATCTGAATTGTCCTTAAATAGAATGGGTTGTTTTTAAATGTTTCCATCAGTGGAGCTGATGTTTATAAGAAATAGAATGTACCCTGTCTCACTTCCTAATTCCTAAAGCGTCCTTTGGTCTATTAAGTCTCGTATGAAATTATCAATAAGTCATGAGAAAAAATGCAAAAGTCAAGGTTATAATGAAATGAAGCATTGTTTCTGGCTGTAAAGAGCAGAAGCTTTTTGCTCAGCATGCATGCTGTAGTGAGATATTCTCCCCATCCCCCCTTGGCCTTGCAGTTAAGCTTCAATATGCCTGTATGTATATTATTGATGTGGAAACAGCATCTTACCACAGACATTCTATGCTTTTGAAGCCTGTGGTTGCACCGTCATTATATCCTAGAACACTTGCCCATCACTTGGATGTACAGAGTGCCATCAAAATGGTTTTGTGCAAGTTCCAAGCTCCTGGAGTTATGGCCATAGCTACTTTAAATACAGATGGTCTCTTGCTGGCTTCCAAAGCTTTGTTTTAATATGATGGGCCAGATCTTCAACTGGTGATGTCAATAGAGCTGTACTGATTTCCCCCACCAAGGATCCAGCCAAATATTTCAAAGTTCTGATTTACATGTTACTTCCAGAATAATAATTTTTAAAAATCCTGTGCTTTTATTTCAATGCTGCTGATATTGAATGCTTTCTGGTTTAATGAAAGACATTGAATGAAACAGTACCCTGCAGTTCAAGAAAGGCCTGTCAGCCCTCTCCGGCCTTAGAATTACTATTCAGTACAATCTTCAGACGTTTCTTGGTGATCTCCCAGAAAGACCTTCTTAATTTAATCTCTAATGGGATTAACAGCCTCATTAAATGGTAAATCTGCCATCCTCCAGCTGTTGTGGGAAACTGAATTTTTGGAATCTTATCAGTTTACTGCTGTGATCTTTCTACCTGAAGTAGTTTAGCAGCTTTAAGCACTTCCAACTTCAGCTCTCTTCCTTGTTCCCTCCCAACCCCCCCCCCCCAAGAAAAAAAAAACACACCTCAGCATGCACCTGTTGAAAACTACAAACAGGGGGGCAAGATCCACCAACTTGGGACCTATCCCAGTACATCAGCACTACCTACAAGAGAAAAGGAGGACTTGTGGCACCTTAGAGACTAACAAATTTATTTAAGCATAAGCTTTCATGAGCTACAACTCACTTCATCTGATGCATCACGAAAGCTTATGCTCAAATAAATTTGTTAGTCTCCAAGGTGCCACAAGTACTCCTTTTCTTTTTGCGAATAGACTAACACGGCTGCTACTCTGAAACATACAATAGAGTTACTACACTGGACTGCTAAGGATGTATTGGAGGGTTACCTAATATAGGATCTGTGGAGTCATAAAACATACAGCCCAGGGCCACCTCTCCATGCAGGTTGAGGACCAAGCTGATCCACTGCAGGTTTTCTGTCTCTGTACATTGTGGGGAGTTCTCTAATCTCTATTCACCAAGGGCAATACAAGTCCAGACAAGTATCACAGTTGAGTGCATTCAGAGCCGTATGTAAATATATATGCAAAAGAGCTTCGGCCCTCAGACTTCTAGCACAAAGATGGCCCTTGGTCTTACAAAGCCTGTATCCTTTGACATTGAATGGGCCCATTGTACATCCTGAGTCCTTAATCAGGCAACATTCCTATTGAAGTGAGGGGCAAGTTGGCTACAGTAAAGACTGCAGAATATTCCTTGATATTCTGGGATCCAGGTGACCAGTGTAGAAGAGTCACAGACAGCATTACATGTTAGACTCAATTTCAGCATAGATGAAAACCCAGTGCTTGCTGTAGGTAAGGTCGAGGTACAGGTAGCGAAGGGTTAACACTGCAAGGGAAGCAAAGATCCAATCTACAATATTTCTCCCATCAACTTTGTCCCCAGATGCACTTGGGACACAGTCAAATGTGACATATGTGTGAGAACCATTAAATTATATTAAACCTCTGGAATTTCTCAGAGAAACAGATGAGTGCTTTAAAGTATAGTCAAGTCAAATTAGGTTCTTAAAGTATGTTAAGCAAAGACCAAGGTCGTTTTTTTAAAAATAACAGTTTTTTGTGTGTGTGGGGGGGGGGGGGGGGGAAACAGCCACAGTTCTGATCTACTGTGAAACTATGAAGGTCTTGCATCCTTCTTCATCTACCCTCATTTTGCCCCCTGTGTAACTGAAAAACAAACAAAGTGGTTTGTGCCTGTAAGAACCATTTATTACTTCTTTAAAAATACATCTTTAATACTTTTTGGCTTTTATTGGTATTTCAAGCAGCTTAAGTCGATGGGGAACAAGACTTATGGTTCTCATGCACTCCTATATTGTAAGAGCACAACAAATCAAGGTCTCATAGCAGCTGTCTGCCCTACCGCAAGGGAAAAAGTAGCCTTTATATTTAAAAAAAGGCATATTCCATATACATAATGATATAAAGTAATACTTCAGGCAAGATACGGCATCTTTACAAATGCCTTTTCAGGCTTGAGGTTTTCCTCTGCTTGTTACTACAGAAACCATCTAGCAACCAAAATCTAAGACAGACTCCACCCAAAACAGAGAAAAAACAATATAGACACAGAGTAGGCATTTTTGTTGTTGTTGAGGGGTGGGTGGGTGGGTGCTAAGGAAAAGTATCTTACTGTGCAAAGGATAGAAGTATTTTGCATGTAGCTGAAACAGCAAAGCTCTGCTTACAGATGGCAGAAAGGAAAGCCGTGAATGAGTAACGAGCAACAAGAAATGCGTAATGCAGGATGAGAATATAATTTCCACACATCGGCTGAAGAAAGGTTTACACTCTTAAGCAATAAAAACAAACCATTAAGCCAGACCTGCACTGTCAGGAAGTATAAAACAGTTCTTGAAACTCTGCAGTTACTATACAAAAGCTTTTCATAAACTGTGTTTCCTGATCTTCATTAAACATTAACATCAAGCTGCCATATGGCAATTAGCTGCCTCCTGAAATCAAATAAAAAAAAAATCAACAATTTAGGAATACTTGTATGGTAAAATAGTTCAATAATTATTCACTCCTAGTGGTGTGGCAAAGTGGGTCTCATGTAAATCCAGTCCAGATGAGCTCCTACTTCAGAGTCAAGAATACAATAAGCAAGTAGCTTTCATATGCAGGCCTCATAAAAATTGATTGCATAAAAGTGAAAGTCCACTAGAAGCTTAAGAGGGGTGAAAGCAAAGAGTACTTGGTGTAGGCATGAGCCTAACATACCAGCAATGAGGACCTCGCTGTATAAATAAGGTCATTTACATCAACTGAGGATCTCCCGCATATGTTTTTATATGTTGCTAACCTCAGAACCAGACTGAATTTTATGTAAAATGTTTAGGTTCACTTGGGCAGTGGTTCTCAACCAGAAGTATGTGTACCCCTGGGGGTACGCAGAGGTCTTCCAGGGGGGTGTATCAACTTACCTAGATATTTGCTAGTTTTCCAAACACGCTACATAAAAAGCACTAGCAAAGTCAGTACAAACTAAAATTTCGTAAAGACAGTGACTTGTTTATACTGCTCTATACAGTATACGCTGACATGTAAGTACGATATTTATTTTCAAATTGATTTATTTTATAATTGTATGATAAAAGTGAGACAGTCAGCAATTTTTCAGTAACAGAGTTCTGTGACAGTTTTTTGTATTTTTATATCTGATTTTGTAAGCAAGTAGTTTTTAAAGTGAGGTGAAACTTGGGGGTACTCAAGACAAATCAGACTCCTGGAAGTGGTACGGTAATCTGGAAAGGCTGAGAGCCACTGCACTAGGGTGTCACGTGAAAGGGTCAGGGATCCTAGGCAGAGATGCTGATCACTTCATAGTTGGAAAGATGCCGATTTGAAACTTACAAACAACATGCCTGTCTACCAGGTTCACCACACATATAGATCAGAGGCACGTCAACGAGTAATATACTTGCTAATGGAAATGTAAGATTGTGTGTCAAACACAGGCTGATTAGAAAGGGCAATGGTATGGCTTCTGTATCTTCCTCTTATGAGGAAAAAGACAACTTCTGTTTCTTCTTGTAGAGAAAGAATATCCTCCTAAGGACTGTGATAACACAGTTTTAGTACTGAGGAGGCTGATTTAGCAGTTGTCAGTGGACCCGAAACTCCGATGGGACTGTCAGAGACCATTTTCCAAAGTTTAGTAGTGGGTCCCAATTAACCTTCAAGACCAAATTCACCACAAATATCTATACTCTATGCTATTCTTTTAAAGTCCCCGACCACCCTCTTCAACTCAGCTCTGTGACATTTTCAGTCTTGAGAGATGGTGGGGGGGGTTACACTTTTCCCCCAAAATATTGTAAACCCAGCTCTGTAGACATGCCTAACTTGACGCACACGAGCAGCCTCTTTGAAATCAACAGAGGGATTCACATGCAAAGTTACACAGCTACAACAGCATTGCCAGGATCTGGGCCCTATAAGGGCTTAAAGCTACTCAGGGGCCTCACCATGTATTTTACTAAGAGTGCAGTCCTTAGTCAAGCCAAGCCAATTGGTTTCCGTGTGAGTTTTGCCTTTATGAGGAATGCAGTGTCAGGCCCTGAGCCAGGTACAGCTCATGCATGGACAAGTGCTGTAGCATCAGTGTGTTCTCATGCCTTAAAGGAGGAGTGAAACAGTCGTTATTCTCTAAGTCTCTTAGACTAGTGTTCTATACAACGAGTTAGGAGCTGTGAACTTTAGTCAGGAGACATAAGAATTTAGGATCTGATTCAGGGTCCAATTCAAAGCGTAAATAGAAGACAATGGATGTTTTCCTATTGATTTCAGGGGGGTTTAAATCAGACTCTTCAGGCTAATAGAAGTGGTATAATCCAAGGCATGACTCTTGAATTTCTGTGCAGTTCAGGAGTGGCTTCTGCAGCATGGGGTGGAGAAGGCTCTAGTATTGCTAGGACTGCAAAGACTATGCATTGCAACTGTTCACTATTGAACGCCCAGAGAATCTGTTAACTGCCACATACTCCTGTGACTGACAGCCTTCATGAGCCAGTGGCCATGAATGCGTTCAACAAGCCAGAGTGCAGACCAAAACACTATGCATATTTTTTAAGGGGGCAAGGAACTGAAAGTTAAAATAGGCAATTGTTAAAATGGCCAAAGCAGATCTTCACAAAATCACAGAAGGTCAGGGTTGGAAGGGACCTCAGGAGGTCATCTAGTCCAACCCCCTGCTCAAAGCAGGACCAATCCCCAATTTTTGCCCCAAATCCCTAAATGGCCCCCTCAAGGACTGAACTCACAACCCTGGGTTTAGCAGGCCAATGCTCAAACCAGTGAACTATGCCTCCCCCCAAATGCCACTAGAACTTTAGAAACCAAGAGGACTGACCGTCCAGCAGAAGCCTAGGCCATGATCTTGAATCAGCATTACAAATAAACGTTAGTTGTTCCAAAGTACACAAAACTAGAGAATGGAAAAAAATCTCTCTTTATAGATGTTTTTAAATGATATTGCTAGAATAAGTGTATATATTAAACTTATCCTGCCACAGAAATTGACAGAGGAGCCTAATAAATATCTTCAGCTCAAAGAAAAATGGCAACATCCAACCAGTAATTACTCTAGTTTTTCTCTGTCCCCTCTAACAATTGCATTTGCAGATTTGGGGCAAAGAAAGGAATTATTCTTTAACAGGCCTTAAAGATCTATTTAGAAGGTCTATTTAGAAGGCTTTTGACCCATGCGCCCAGTGAGTACATCCATTGTAGTATACTGGTTTTTATTAATAGTTAAAAAAACCCACAACCCAGCAACCCCACACGTTAAGCAAGTTAGTGACATGGCTTGCATCTGATACTATTTCAGAAGCTGGCCTAAAAGGTCCATGGACGGAGACTTGCCCTCTTGGCTTTGAAATGCCACCTTCTGGCAAAGGTTTTGGTTGATTAGATTTAAAAACAAAAAAGCAACTTTCAAAGTTCCTGGAGGATATAATCACAGAATCATTATTCTGTGGCCAATTCTACAGCTTTTAAGAGCTAAGAGTTCTGAATGTAAGAACAAACTTACCACCCATAGGCTAATTTGACTTCATTCTGCACTTGGCTTCAGTCCAATTTACAGTACATCAGCAAGAAGCCAATCTCAGGTACTTTTTAGTCTAATATTTGGCAGGGCTTCCAGTGCAACAAGGAACCCAGCCTCTGTATCCTCTTCCCATCTTCTACAAATTACTTGCAGACTACCACACCAACAGTCTTGTAAATGTTCATAAGTATGAGCTGCGATTAACGCCTTGCTTGCCAACTGCAAATCATGTTTTTGCCCTTTTTAAAATATTATTTATAAATAAAATGAAGTCTTTAAGAAGCAAGAAAACCCAGAAAACAGTTTATCTTTGTGAATGAACCATTTGCTCTTACAGATGGGACTTTGCAGAATGAAATGTCAGAGCTCTATTATTTATTATCTGAAATCGGTTTAACATTTGGCGGGAAAATTCTTTCCAAACGCAAGACCCCGGAAAGAAAGACAAAACTACTCCGAGAGTCAGCAAAACCAGCAGCTGAAAGTAGATAGCGCCCACAGCTAACAATAGTTTTCTGTACTTAGGGTAAAGTTTGAAGATTCGTTCTCTAGAGCATTCCGCATAAAATGAGCTCTCACTTGAGGTAAGGAAAAAAAATAAATTGTATTCCCAACTGTTAGAGACAAGGGCCAGTAGAAATAAAATTGTTCCTTTTTTAGCATATATCACCACACAAAAAAAAGAAAAGAAATCATCATATTTTATTATTTAATATTTGGCCAGGATAAGGATTTAAATGAGAGGAGAAGGATGACAAACATTCAACTTTTCTGTAGGTCTAAGATTTCTATTGGCCCTGCTTATATTCACTCTGCAAATTAGTTGGGAATAGCAGTATTTATACTAGATCAGTAATGTCTGGTTCTTATCCAAATGTTCCACCTAAGGAGGATGCCAGTTCTCATGGATTGGACAGCCCACCCTGCAGCATTCCTGAGAATTGTACAATAGAATAATCTTGAAAGTCAGCAGAGTGGATTATCCACTTTTTTCTGGACTTGAACTTGTGACCTTAACAGTAGCACAGCAGAAAGCAAATGTGCTACGCACTTTGCCATAGTAACCTTCCATGTATTCTTTTCAATTTAAATACACACAATTAAAACAGCTACAATTTTGGAAAATTATGTACAAACCCTATATTTTCTCCTTTTGATTACATATAAATACAAATTAGCTATTCTTCTAAAAAGTGGTTATAATAGTAAATAAATACAAAATAAGATTCTGACCATTATACTTCATGTGCTGGGATTAAACCCATATAAAATGTACAACTAAAATACATTTAAAATCTTTAAAAGGAATAATTCTCTGATTAAAATATTTGTTTTCCCAACTTTTTTGTGGACATAAATATATTTTCAAAATAGTTGTATTTTTTTTTTCTTTCCATTTCATTACATAAATAAAGTCTTCATTGGGAAATATTAAAGTGTCAGCTTTTTTTGTATTTGTCTAATATATTTTGCTGTGTTAGCGGCACCCACAACCCTCCACAACCATATCTTGATAGTTCTTTAATACAACTTTTTCGTTCTCGTCAAGGTAGAGCATGGAAATAGCACTCAGTTCTGTTGGAACACAGCAAGCCTTAGGGATTTTGGAATTCACGGAATTGACCAAAGTCTGAACAATGGCATGGTTTGTTGTGTTTAGGTGATCTGCCAATGGAAAAGGGCATTCCCCATGGCAGTAAAAGGCACCATATCCTGGGGGGGCAACAATCCAGTCATTCCACCCCACATCATTGAAGTCCACGTACAAAGGATGTCTTTTGCAACTGGATTTGTGGCGTTTGCGCTGTTTGTGTTTTGCTTGGCGTTTCTCTCTTTTATGGAGAGGGTGTCCCTTGCCATCATGGCCAAAAGTTACTAACAACGGCCGGAATTGAGACCAGCTATCTTCATCCTGATGCAAAGACCTGCTAATCCTAACGTGCCTCTTGGAAACACTGCTCTCATTGTCCAAGTGAACCACCTCTACTATAAACCCATTATTAGGCTGTCTATGTGCAATCCACCTCATTACAGCTGGTGTTACATCAAAGCTTTCCCATTTACTTGCATTCTGATGCACCAACCTGGTGTCCAAAAGTCTCGCGGCAGGGTCCTTAGAAGTGGCTGTGGCTGGCTTTATAATTTCATAAATATTAATACGGTGATGGTAGCTGCTATTGTTCTCAAAGGTTTCCTGCACCTGCTCCCGAAAAATCTGAAGTTCAGCCGAGGTGAGAAACTCCTCGTTAGGGATGGAAGTTAAATTGAAGAAGAAACGCCGTGCTGTTTTCCCACTTGCTTCTGGCAGCTCTTCCCAAGCTTCTAAGTTCATCAAAGAGGGAAAACAAAAACACCATCAGTAACCGAACAAGCAGCAAAAACGTGAATTACTCTTCGGCTGGAAACTTTAAACAGTGTAACGCCACATGTGAGATTTGAAACTTTTACAAAAAAAATACTGCTTCCCTTGTCTCTGTTTATTTATGCAAGCATGTATAGCATGAAGTTAAGAATACTTCATTCATTGTCAAGCCTTTTGATCCAATTCTGGTAGACTCTGCATTCCAGGTGGTTATAATAACGGGTAAGAAATGTGAAGCATTACTTTGGAATTCAAGGACATTAGCAAGAAAACTTTAGCACTGTAGTTAGTGGAGGTCTAATCAGAATAATTAAAACTGATTGAGGATTTAAGGTAATTATTGCATTTCTGTTTTTTTCAAAAATATGGCTTTATGTCAATCCCTTAAACTCCATTCCAAAAATATTACTCCACTATTTAGATTTACAAATCTTAATATACAGATTTTGGGTCCTAATTGGAGACTAGGAACTCCACATCTGTACTGGTATTTTATGAAGCATACCCTACTATTTTACTCTGAATATCCATAAAAGGTGGCATTTGTATTGATTTTTTTTCCTGCTGAAACTCAGGGGTAGTACTATGACAATGAAACGAGTTCATTCTAAACAATACAAATGAGAAATGGTTTCCTAAAGTTTATCCTGTTCTCTCCCCCACCCCCAAATACTAAACATTTTGGGATATTTGAGGGGGGAAACGCATGGGTTTGCGTGTGGCTCAGACCATGTGTGTAGCCCTATAAATTATAAACAAGAGTATTAACAAATAAGCCTTTCCAAAAGTGTAACTTTGGTGATAAATATGCTGGACGACAATTCATTCATCTTATTAGCTGAAATCGTTACTCTGGTGAGTAATTCTTACTCAAGTGATTAATCCCATTGACTTTAATTTCAATTTCTTGTATGAGTAAGCATTATTCATCAAAGTTTCTGGATCCAGCCCAAAATTTATAAATATATACAGCTGTATTGTAATTGTCTACCTCTAAACATGGACTCTTGTTTTTTTCAAGAGTCAACAGGATTTCCAGGTAGCTAGATCTGACCAATAGTTTTAAGGCAAGTGCTTTGAGATTTTTTTTTTAATTTGTTGCATGATTACTTAAATTGCAGATTTAAGCTATAAAATGTGCTTTTGTAGAGTTCCAACTTTTTAGACTCTTCCCCCTCCCTCAAATCATGTATAGTTTTACATTCAGAAGTGTTTTAGCATGAATGAACCATGCACTGGCTTTTCCCCCCATTCATTATGAAGAATTTACTTTCACACACAAGCACAAACCACAGTGCAAGGTTAGATTTCACCATTAATCTTCTTCCTCATTATAAGGCTTCCCATCAGACAATATAACGACTGATCTTAGGCCACTTCCTTTGTATACCAACTTAATTAAATCCTAATAAAATTTCTTTCGTCACAGCTCCATGTTATAACATGTGGAGTCTGTATTTTCATTAAGTTTACAGTGAGAGTACAGCATGCCACCACTGAAGACTAATAGCTAGAAGTTATTTACAAGTTCTGGAAACTTTTTTTTTTGCGAAGAGCAGATGGGCAACATACAAACCACTCACTGTACAAGTCTATCTGTGTCAGATTAGATACCCCAGTTCAGCTATGTTATGCGAGTTTATTTGTCCATCCATGGGCATACAACTGGTAAGCCAATTAACTACAAAATGGACAAATTTAAAAAGGAAGAAACTCATCCAGGAAGTCAAGATCATCATCTTTGTATGCATTTAGTAAGCATCAAAGATAGGAGTGTTAGCTGTATGTAACAGCTAAATGTAACTAGTTTTTGGAACTTCTACATGTAGGACTCCAGTTATACAGGAGTGATCTAGTTAATTAGATTCAAACTCTCAGAAGCTGGAAAGCTTTCAACAAATAGATTTATGTGCACACGTTTAACAAAGCGGAGAGATGATGGGTACTAAAAGTTTGTTGAACAACTGAATAGCTTTACTTTAAGCCACAGACACTCCAGTTCTTGTAAGTACTCATTTTACCTACTTTTAAAATGCATTCAGCATCTTAAGAGATGACCATGTTACCTGAAGGCTCAGGTGCACATGAAGTCCAATGACCAGCTTTTATCAACCTGTTTTTTTGAAGGCTTACCTTAGATCTACACTAAATCTATCCTAGATTCAAACCCAAAACAAGAAAGTCATTGTGCAAACAATACAATTGATTGTTGCATTGATCTCTCCCAGGGATTAGAAACCTTCCAAAAACCTAACCCAGATCAATTGGGCGACTTTTCTGGTGTTTAGCTTTTATTTTTGAAGGCTATTTGTGGGAATTCTTAATTTGAACCCAAGCTGTAAAAATAAAATGAAAACTTCACATGGGCTCAGGGGGAGACAAGCGGGAGGAGATTTTCGGAATAAATGCCTCAGAACATTAATTACATTGAAAGGACTGCTTTGATGAGGGCTTTTAAAACAACCACCACCACACAAACAAAAAACGTGACTACACCGTTCTTGTGAGTTTAACAAAAATTAGCAGCCAAACAGTCACTATTTGGAAAAGGAAAAGGAGTACTTGTGGCACCTTAGAGACTAACCAATTTATTTGAGCATAAGCTTTCGTGAGCTACAGCCCACTTCATGCATCCGATGAAGTGAGCTGTAGCTCACGAAAGCTCATGCTCAAATAAATTGGTTAGTCTCTAAGGTGCCACAAGTGCTCCTTTTCCTTTTCCAAATACAGACTAACACGGCTGTTACTCTGAAACCTGACTATCTGGAAAGATTTCCACACACACACACACACCTCTCCCCATCCCCTTTTTTTTGGGGGGGGGGGGGGTCCAATGCTGATGGCACACACACCCCAACCACACAAGACCTGCTCACACTCACTCATCTACACAATACTCCTGACAACTGAACACATGCTTAGGACCCATAGCTTAGGACCTACCAACCCCGCCCCCCCACCCCAGTCCACACACACTCTCCCCCAAACCATATCCTCCCACCTCTCCCCGCTCCTGTAGGGGAAGGGGCGGCAGAACCCGCACCCAGAGCTCCCAAGAACCGCTGGGGCGGGGAGGGCGATCCCCAGGGGGCAGCGCAGAGAGGCCCCCCCCCAGCCCAGCAGAGAGACCCACCCACCCCAGCCCAGCCAGCCCCGGCCCCTACCTTCGTGGTGGAAGCTCCTGACCGTGTTGGCGCGGCTGGCGGCTCTCTCCAGCTGGTGGCCCAGGGCGGGGTGGCCCAGCTGCTGGCCCGCCTGCAGGCGGTAGAGGTCCAGCATGTAGGGCGGGATCACGGCGCTCTTGCTGGGGCTCGGCCGCCGCTTCAGCCCCAGCATGTTGAGCAGGCGCAGCTCGAACTCGCTCAGCAGCTGCTGCGGGGCGGCGCGGCCCGAGTCGCTGAAGCGCCGCCGGCCCACCTCCGGGATGAGCCCGGCCGAGCCGCCCAGCAGCACCTGGTACAGCAGCAGCGCCAGCAGGGAGCGGACGGCGGCCACCATGGTCAACCTGCGCGGAGAGGGGCGGGATGGGGGGCAAGTCAGGGCGGCCGGCGAGGGGCGCCCACTCCCGTCCCACCACCCCGGCATGACCCACGCGGCTCCGGGGCCCGATCCAGAGCTGGCTTCCCTGGGTGGGGGTGGGGGGCCGGGACACACACACACACACCCCGTGGGCCCGGTCCTGCACACCAGCTATTGCTCCCCCTGCAGAGGGAGGCCGAGGGCACGGCTGGGGGCCGTGGAAACGGATCTGCCCTGTCCACACCGGGTCACACGTCCTGCTCTCGGTTACACCTGCAGCAGCTCCACCGCCTCCCGAAGGGACTCCTGATCCCAGGCCGGATCCAAAGCCCCCCCCGCCCCCATGGGCCAGGCCCTTGCACAGCAGAACCTGGCCCACAGCAGAGCGGAGCCCCGCAGATGGAGAGAGACAGGGCACCTCTGCGCACAGCGACTGGCCGCGGACAGGAACCGCTCCGGCCATCTCCATGTCGAGGTGGGATCCTACTAGGGCCACGGCCAGCTGGTTCCAGAGAGGGGTGTTAGCTGGGTCAGGTTGGTGGTTGCGGGGTGCTATAGAAGGATTGGGGGGGCATGCAAGACAAAGAAGATCGGGGGGCGGCTCAAGGGCTGGGCCAGCCTGGACCTGGACGGCCAGGCTAGTGTCACCCCTAGAAAAAGCCCTCCCCCCCCCACACACACACCCCTCATCAGTGGGGTGTGAACAGCCACCCTAGAGTAGCTTCCATGCGGGCTGCACGGAGGCGGAGTGGGAAGGCTGCACGTGGGGACTGCAATGTGCCGATCCGCCGTGGGGAGAAGGGGGAGTAGCCGCGTCCGGTCGGAGCCCGGCGGGACAGGTGTGCAAAAGCCAGAGGCTCGCGCGGGGCTCGCCCAGGTGCCCGGCCGCCTCGCTTACCTTTAGGAGCCCGCCGATCGCCTAAGCAGCGGCGGCAGCGCACCGGGGCCCGTCCATTGACACCGGCTCCACATAGAAAGCGTCTGGCCCGGGAAGAGCGAGGGGGGCTCCCCGCCGGGTAGCGGGTTTGTATCCGTTGCAAGCACCTCCCCAGCGGCGTGCGGGGGTTGCGATGCGGCACCCCGTGGGGAAAGAAGGGGGGGGCGAGAGTTATTTTCTCCGGGCACGTTTCAGCAGCTCCGGGGGGCGGGGGGGAGCTCTCAGAAGCAAGAGGGAAATAGTCCCGCTACGTCCTTAGCCAAAGCCACCGGCGTCCCTGCCCTGGGAGACACTGGGCGGCTGCTGGGCTCGTCGCCCGCTTCCTTTCAGCGCTCTAACGCCCCCGCGGCAGCCCATCGCGCCTCCTGGGAGTCATCTCCGGGCAGCGGGCTCGGCGACGGCCCGGGCGCTACCTGCGAGCCGCAGCGGCGGGGACGGGGGGTGGCGTCCGCGGCGGGGACTCCGGGGCGTTCCTGCAGCATCCCTGGCCGTCGCTCCCCTGACAGCGGCGGGGCAGGACGCAGGAGCGCCGTCCGCCTCGGACGGACAGCGGGAGGCGGCGAGTCTCAGCCAGGGGACTGGGGTGGGGGGGTACGGGGGGGGTCTCCCTTTGCAAAGCAGCGATCCACAAGCGTGGTGGCTTCGTGTGTGCACGGGGGGGGGGGGGTGAGATCGATATGCAAATCAGCTAGCCGCCGCCTCCTTGGAAAAAATACGCCCTTAGCATCAGCAGCGAGACGAGTCCAGCAGCGGCCGCCGCAGCCAGCTGAAGTTTTGACTTTTCCTTCCCTCCGCTCCCGTTTTCGCGAGGCGCCGGCGGCGCTAGGGGGACCCCCGCTCTCTTCGCACGCGCTCCTCCCGCGGCGCGCGGGGGGTGCCCAGGCCCTTCCCTTTCGCTGGCAAATTGGCCGAGGGGGCTGGATGCCTGCTTGGCTTTTTGTGGCGCTGCTGATGTCACGACCCCGGGGGCTGGAGGCTCCCCGCCAATCACGAGGCCGGGGAGCGAGCGGTGGCCGCGCCGCGCTCGCGGCTTTTAAAGGGGACGCCGCCTCCTCGGGCCGGTCCCAGCTGCTCTTTGCAACCACCCTAAAGGGGAGCGGGTTTGGGGCGGCTCTCTCTCTCTCTCTCTCTCTCTCACACACACACACACACACACACACACACACACCCCGCTGCTTTCCCAGCCTTTCCGGGTTGGGAAGGAGGAGAAGGTTGTGGGGGGAAGCTAGGACGAGGCGCGGCTGCCAGAGCCAAACCCGCAGCACTAGGATTGTAAAACTTCTGGGAGGAAGGCGCAGGGGGTAGTTTCAGGAGTCACGCGTCGCGCCAGCCCTGGCCCATTAGCCTGCAGCATTACCTGCCTCCAGGTGGCTTAGTTCGGAGGCGGGTGAGTTTTATTTATTTTGCAAAAGATCCTCCAGTAACCTGGTTGCTAAAGTTAAACCGAGATCAAGGATCTGGACATGTCTTTTTTGGTAGGGGGTTTTACCTTTCCTGCGTTGCAAATCAAATCTTGAGCATTGTCTCTCCTTCCACCCACCCTCTTCCTCCCCCCCCCCCCCAATCAGTACACCCTCCCCCCCCCACTATCCTGGTCGCGGTTTGATTTCTGCAGACACCAGGGCCTGCTCATGCAATAAATAAATAAATGCAGCGCCCGGTGCCCTGCCAGCCTGTATCGGAGCTAGTCATCCCGATGAGAGACAACGAACGGGCAGCGTGATTTTTGCAAAATAAGGCGCCTCCGATGGGAAGCGGATAATTCTGCTCCAATAGGAGTTGGATCAGGCTGTCAGCCGGTAGCTGTTAGTTTAGCGTCAAGTTTAATAAGTCTAGTCCTAGGGATCTCCCGTGCCACAAGATCTAGCCCTGTAGGGAATAGTTTCTTCTCCCCGAGTCCTTGGGCAAACGAGAATCGGGATCAATCCATGCATTGGCTAAAACGTCCGGCAGAGCACAACCTTGGAGTTGGGGAATGACAATCGCATTAGCTGGAGCCTGCGCGCCTACAAGTGGAAAAGCAGAGGAAAATCAGAGATGTGTATTGAACAATGATCCATTCATTATACGTTCCCTCTGCAAGAGAAGAGAGAAATAAGTCTCGGGCTCTGCTTATACAAATCGGATTAGTTTCGTGTCGTGGGATTTAGGTGTTTGCTGACTTCTAAGGTGTGAAGGTCAGCTAAGGTTTTGGGAGAATCGGGGTGTTTTAAAATAAACTAGGCCGATAGAAAAAGTTAAAAATAATCCACACACTAGCTTTTCAGTGGGTGAACATAAAGCATTCGCAGTTAATGACATAAACAACAGACCCCGGGTCCTCAGTTGGTGTAAATGGCCTCGCCCCATTGTTGTGGATGTGGTTCAAAGACTTCAAGGTCTTATAAACAGCATCCGAATGGTTACTCTAAAGGCACTTTTTTCAGAGTAGCAGCCGTGTTAGTCTGTATTCGCAAAGAGAAAAGGAGGACTTGTGGCACCTTAGAGACTAACCAATTTATTTGAGCACAAGCTTTTGTGAGCTACAGCTCACTTCATCGGATGCACTGTGTCTAATGCATCTACATGTACTCTGTCTAATGTTAAAATGTCTAACACAATATAGCAGTCCTGGTCAAATCTAGAGCAAACCTCAACCATCGTTTGAACCTTGCACAGATAACAGAAAGCTCATTTCTCACTTTTTAAAAAGCTGTTTAGATTGCAGTGGATGTGTTTGGCTCTTGGAGAGGAAAACTAACTGCTGCTGTCATGCCAGCAAGGAAAAACTAGGTCGAGTTCCTATATTCACCCCTGAAACGAAGGGGGTTCATATCTCCGGCTTGTAGAATCTCCCAGGGGTAAGACCTTTCATATTCAAAAGATTTCAGAGGGATGACTCCACAACCAAGAATATGTGGGGCTTTTTAAGTAGGTATCAAGCTCATTGTGCTGCTTTCTTGTCGTGGAGCACCTCCAGAAATGTTCCCCTGGACTCAGATCAGTTCCTTTTCCCAGAGGCACCTTGACGTCTTAATTCCTTCAAAGCACACTGCCTGAAATGTACCCATCTTACAGGCCAACCTTGGCCGCACCTATGACTCTGTGTCCCCAGGCTTGAGCAGAGATATGAGACTCAGAGTGACACAGCCCCCTCTTTGTTAAACTCTAGCATCTAGTTGGATCAGTAGTAACAGAAGGGGAGTGGAGCTTCCTGCTAAAACGTTTGCCACTCGCACCTTGCATGTCACACACATAAGTAGCCTGGGGAGCTGGAAATCATGTGCTGGCCCGACTGAAAGAAAAGCATCAGATTCCCGAGAAAGCTCCTTTTATCCTTTGGGAAGCACCATTTTATATGCATTTGACTTTCTAGGTTCAGCCCCCTAGTTCTTGGGAGTTCAGGGCTGCTTTGCTGACAGCCCTGAACGTTTTTAAGATATGCCTGCCCTCCAGTGGTGGACATGTGTCAGAACTCTCTGGATATGCAACTCCTCCTTAGAAAACCTTTTTGGATTGGCTTTACCACTGAGCCTCTCTCTGTGTCCTACTCAGCAGATGCAGGGTGCCGGTCTATAGGCTTCGCGGCCTGATTGCCCATTTCCACGACTAGTTCCCATCCATCCTAGAGCTGGTGCTGGAGTGTGATGCTGCGAAACCCTTTGATGTGGCAGTTGATAATGTGTGGCCACGGCTACTCCAGTTTGCTGAAGCTGTTTTCAGAGACGAGTTCAGAACATGACATGGAAGAACGGGCTGGCTCTACTGTGCCTGATCTAGTTCATGTCAAGGTGAATAGATTCAGTAAGGGTGATATATCTTGGACTCACTGAGACTCAAGGGACCTGGCTTCAGGTCCCAGCTCTTCCACATACTCCTTGTGTGACAGTAGGCAAGTCTTTAGGCTCCTAACTTCTGGGCCTTAATCTCTTTGTGACGTGGCTCCCTGTAGAATAGGGATACTAACATTTCCTTTTCTCTACCCTTTGTCCTACTTGGATCATGAGCTCTTCCTAGCAGAGACTGTCCCTTATTATATGCATATACAGTGCCTAGCACACTGGGGCCCTGGTCAAAGTTGATGCCTGTAGGTACTAATGCAACAGAAATGACGATACAAAGGATCAACTGTCCAGGTCCTACCATAGGCTCTCACTTGAACTAGCCAGAATCCCTTGCCATGTTGTGCCTCTTCCTCGGAGCACCGCCCAGGAGGGGTGGGTGAGGGGCCTTGCAAAAGACTGATGGGATTTCACAGATCAAATCAATGTGTGGAGAATTTAAAGCCCCAGGAGACAGTTCCATGGTCATTTCCAACATTCTGAGCGGCCCATTTTGCACAGTTTAGGGCTTGTCTATATAGGAAAGTTACACCCGTATGAGCTAAGGTGTGGATTTAAATGGCTCTAGTTACACCGGTATCATTCCCCATGGAGACACTCTTACTCTGGTAAAACAGCAGCCTTCTTTGGTTTAGTTTTCGTTGCTTTGGAAAGGCTCTAACCCAACCCCGAAAAAGCCACTCTTATTCCGGAGCAAGAGTGTCCAAATGCGGAGTTATGCCAGTATAACTGTAGCACTTTAACTACACGGAGATAATGAGAAAAGGAGGACTTGTGGCACCTTAGAGACTAACCAATTAATTGGTTAGTCTCTAAGGTGCCACAAGTACTCCTTTTCTTTTTGCGAATAGAGACTAACACGGCTGCTACTCTGAAACCTGAGATAATGAGGTAACTGGTAAAAGTTTCCTATGAAGACCACAAGTCCTGAGACTTGCCAAGCTCTGATTTCTACTTTGCTTCCTCTTCATTGCATGGGCAGGAGTGGTGGCCCAGGCTGACATTCAAGCCCTAGAAAGGGTGACAGCTTAGCGACTTTTCCTTCAGCACTCCATCCCAGATCATGTTTAATTTTATGACTTCCTGGAGCTCTTTAGCTTGAATTTAAGGTGCATGCAGTGTGACTTCAGGGCACTCCAATTATGTAAATCAGCACTAAAATAACAATAGCAATGTAGTTTACACATCACTGACATTAAATGAGCACTTCAATGTCTAATTGCCATTCCAGTTCAATCTGCAGTGGGCCACGCCAGGAAAAAGTCATTTCTTGCCTTAACACTTAGTCCCTGTGCCTGGAGCGTGGGTTGTACTGAATGCCCAGCTTTACTTTATCTACATATGGTTGCTATATTAGGATGATGAGCCATAGTAGGGAGAAATGTGTCTACAGTTGTTCCAAAGGCCTGGATAAACTCTGACCTGATTTAACATGTCAAGAGGTTCCTATAGGTTTGTTGCCTATTTCTGATTTTAAATATAAATAGGTCCATGGAGCCTTCTGATGTTAAGGCCATAAAAGCCTTGGACTTAATGGAGAGATGTTTCCCTTCCCATCCTTTGTCTCTTATCTGTTCAGAATGGAAAGCCCAGATCCTCAAAGGTATTGATTTCAATGGGCGTGAGGTACCTAAATACCTTTGGGTATCTGGGCCAAAGCTCTTGGGGGCAGGGACTCTCTCCTACTATTTGTTTGTTCAAGTGCCTAGCTGTGAAAGGGGAGTTCATTATACCCTCCTCCCAATTGCTCCCCCAGGAAATCTAGCTCTGAATGCCTAGTCCCCCTCTTCCTTCTAAAAACTTCTACATCGGACGTGGGAATCTGAACAGACTGGCATATCAGAACTGAAGCAGAGATACTTGTATCAGTTCAGATTTCTCATATGAAACAGGTAAGGCATACAGGACGGTGCATATTTTCTTGCCCCATAGCAAATCCTCCGCTGATCAATGGTAAAGTGGCAGCTAGCTGTTTAATAGATGTAGGAAGGTGTTCTCGTCTGAAATACACTGATTTGAAGCTCGTGAAGAGTTTGTTCAGAGAGGTGTCTGTATCCCTGCAGCTGACTTTGTCAAAGGAGGACTCAGCTATCGAAGTTCTGGCTATATCCTTCAGCCCCAAATAGAGCTGTGTGTAGTGCATTGCGTCTGCAATCATTTCTGCTTCATGCCTCATCAACACAACTATTAACGCAGTTTGACTTGCAAGGACACCTGTGCAACCCAACGATCCTCAAATTACGCCTTCACAGTGGCCAGTGGAGAGAAAGAGTTGCACAGGTGTAAGTGAGGGCATAATTTAATGCAAAAGGGGTTGCACAGGTGTAAACGAGGACAGCATTTGGCCTGGCGAATCTTTATACTGGTGATGATGCACAAGCCAGAAAGAAGCCATCTGGATTTTAAGTTCCCAGACTGAGCTGTCACAACCGTGCTCCCCCAAACCCCTCAGTTTAAAATGTAGGGGGGGAAATCTACGATAAAATATGGAAAATGTAAGTAATATCACATAGGGGAGGGGGCTGTTTCAGAAAATGATTTAAAGGTGTGAGTGCTGTTTTGGCTTCATAATTAGTCAAGACCATCCTGAACTTTCTCTCTTTCTAAACTCTTCTTCCTGTTTGCATCGGTGTGGATTTGATGTGCGGACATTTCCTACAATCTCACTTAATAATGAGCCTTAAAGACATGTTTGCTCTTGATGGTTTGTTTAATTTCTACCAGTTGTATGTTCTGGCCCACCTGTCTTCTGTTCCCTTAAAGAAAGAGGGTGGATTCCCTCTCAGGAGGCTACTTATGAGGTGAGTTGTTTTCAATGACAGTAATTCCATGTAATTCTATTCTACCTTGGCTGATGTCTGGCATCTCTTCAAAGTTGTTGCTTTCTTTAATATCATCTTTCAAGTTCATGAATGAAATCTTGACTTCCTTTCCATCATAGCTGTAAGGAAATCAGAATTGTATTAAGAAACGTCATGCAGACGCAGTGTTTTGTACATTTCCATAATGTCTACATTGCTAGTGACAGACAACAGAACGGTGACAATATTATCACATGAACCTTTCCCTCTCTCTTTGCACTACAAAACTTACGAGCATCAAAGAAAGAGCAAAATGACATGTAAAATTGTATTCAGTGTTTTATAAGCAATAGTACTTTAATTTCTGTATTCCTGGGTAGAATGGAGATTTCAAGGTCATTTACCGTCAAAGTTTTTCCTTGTAGGTATTGCCTTAGACCAAATGATCTTGAAATCACCAATCTGTTTACATTTGCAGCATTTATTGAGTCTGTGGGTTCAAGAAGAGCCCCTTTCTATGCTTAGTGAGGCTACAGGTGGAATGCAGAGCAATGACTTCCACCCAATTCATCAAAGCATTTAAGCATGTGCTTAAATCTGTCCCTTTTCATCAAGGCAGTTAAATCAATGGGACTTTAGCACGTGCCTAAAATTAGGCACATGCTTAAGTGTTTCCATGAGCAGGGATGGATCACTGGGTGTGACTCCATTCGGTGTTCTTTGTCTTTTTCCTCGTTGATATCTCTGCTCTTTATGTTGTTTTCAACTGATCATTTCAACAAGGAAGTAACGAAAAGGAGCCCATGCTGCACAAAAGAACAAATCTGTAACTAGAATAGGCCTTATGTATGGAGCAAACAAACCTTTCAGCTGAAAATGACATTGTTAGAGAAACTGATTCGGTGATTATGCAGTACTGCAAAATTGCAAACTGAATAAAGTAGACTGCAACTCAGGGACTGAGAAATGCATTGGTATAAAACTCCAGACCTTGACTGTCTTCTGTCCTAATCTTATGTTTCCAGGAATTCTCACACATATGGCTTTGAAATTTGTTTTCTGACACCATTCAACGGCACAATGCTTTCTGGAAAGCAAACACAAATTGATTTAACAATTGGAATGAACATTTGCAGCATTCCCCCCCAATCCCAAGATTCATTCAGATCTAGATCACACTAAAGGCCATATTTGTTTTATGGATTTATTACTTCACTGTCTCCAGAGCCATCTGTTGCTCTCAATCCAAGGGAAGCACCATTAATATCAATTGATTTACATCTGCAAAGGATCTAGAATATGGTGATCAGTTCACATGTTTGTGCAGCATTAACACTAAGAGACAGATTGATTGTCTGTGATTATCATTTATAAGGCTGCTCAGAAAACAAAAAAAGCCAACACACACACACACACACACACCAAAAAGGCTAGTGGGGGAAATGAACATTTTCACATAAACTTCCCCCCCTCCTCTATATTTTCCCCCTGAAATTTCAAAATTGTAAATTTCAGCAAACTTTTGAAATTTGCAACAACAAAAACGCATTTCCAGCTGTTTCATATATTTTTACAGCCCTTAGCACAATGGAGTCATGACTGATTTTTAGGCATAACAATGTGTTAAATAAATAACGAATATCATTTATTGTGAGAGGCTATATGGCTCATTGGATAGTGCGCTGGCTTGGAGACCAGAGTTCCACTCTCAGCTGCACCACTGGCCTGTTGGAAGACATGGGGCAAATCACTTCCCTTCTCTGTTCTTTGGATTCCCCGTCTATAAAATGGGGATAATCATACTGACCTCTTTCGTAAAGTGGATGGAGATCTACTGATAAAAAGTAGTGTACCAGAGGTAGGCATTATTTGGGGCCAAATACTCGCTTTATCCCAATACTATTCAGCTTTATCCTGTTGTCATTTAAGTCAATGGCAAAACTTCCACCGACTTCAGTGGTGTAAAATCGGACATTTGAACAATACTGTTATGGAGAGGTAGAGGATTCAAACAGGAAGGTCAAGAACAAGCAGGGTTTTTCAATTATATAAATCTTAATGGTTAAAAAGCTAGGTGTGGGTGTTATCCTGCATAAAAGAGATGACTGCATCACAGTTATGTCACTTCAGTAGCTTATAACTTCGTCACTGCAGAGATATTGACGTCAAATAAAATGGAGGCTAATACAGAGCTGTGCATATTGCCTTAAGAGCTGCATGTCTGAGCAGTGAAACTGGATAGCGTTTTGCAATTAAAATAAAATAAAGGCAAGTATGACGTTCAGTTTAAGCAGATTGTCTCTATGAAGGCTTTATTGTAGCTGCAGATTTAGAGCATATGAAAAGGTTTTCTGTGCTCAGTGTCAGATGAAAAACATTGCATCATCAGGCATTCTTGTTCTCTAACACTTATTTGCCAATATTCCCTTGATAATGAACACTTGCCATTTTATTTTCTGGTCTAGAGTCATGTTTTCTCAGCTCATTATCATTCCAGCTTTTTAAATATCCTATTAGAATAGAAATATCCTATTAGAACTAGACAGGACTGCGGGAAAAAACAATACAGTTTTGTGGCTTCTGTATGGTATGTACTCTGCACAAGCACTCACTCATGACATTTGTTTTACGTTGGAAGTAAAGCTGTTTTCGGGTTTGGTTTTGATCACTTTGTTTCAATTACTTGCCTTGTTCCCAGCTCTGCCTAGTTTTCAGAGGAGCGTTAGCTATAATTTCTCTTAGTTCATACATAGTCTATCATCTTTAGTGTTGTTCTTAATGTGGCTTTTGGTGGATTAATTTTTTTTACATCTACTGTAAGATGAGAACAGGGTGGGGTTGTTCAGAATAGTCTAAGTGGTTTAGGAGCACAGGTCCCATCACTAAGTCCCTCTGGGGCTTTTGGAAGGTTCCACCTACAGCATATTGGGGAGCACTGCTATAATACAGAGACCAGACATTAGTAGCAATAGCCTGCCCTGCTCCCCCAACTTATCGTGGCTTTCTATCTATCTACAGTACTTATATGGCCTCCCTTACCCTAATAGCTGAGAACCTAACAATCTTTACATGTATTTACCCTCACACTACTCCTGTGAAGTAGAGCAGTATTATTATGCTTATTGGGGGTGTGTCTACACTTGAAACACTAAAGTGGTGCAGCTGTAGTGTAGACACTTACTACAGCACCGGAAGGGGTTCTCCCCTCACTGTAGTAAATCCACCTAAGAGGCAGCTGGTAGGTTGAGGGAAATATTCTAGTGGCATCTAATGCTACAAATTAGGTTGTCGTAACTACATCGCACAGGGTGTGAAGTTTTTCACAGCCTTGAGCGATGTAGTTAAGCCAACCTAATTTGTAGGGTAGACCATCCCTAAGGAACAGATCCACAAAGGGAGTTAGATATTTCAACCCCTAACTTTTAGGCCCCCTGCTGCCCAGTGAAATTCACGGTTAGGTGACCAGATTCTCTATCCTATGCAGGAGGAGTTTGGCACCTAAGGATGGGATTCACAGAGGCCAGCAACCTCAGTAGGGAGCCCCTAAGCTAGTCAGTAAGAAATGTCAAGGAGAGGCCCCACCACTGAAATGTAGTTAGGCATCTACGCCAATCAGTTTTCTCAGCTGTGAGCCTTCTTCTGGAGTTAGGTGACTAAGCCAGGTCAGCCAGTTCTAGCCAGAGGCCCAGTGGTTAGGGCCCTCACCTGGGATGTGAGAGACTCATTTTCAAATCCCTGCTCTGGCTGGTTTGGAGCAGAGATTTGAACGTTGGTCTCTCCTGTTCCACATCAGAGCCCCAATCCCCAGGCTCTTGGCTATCATGGAATGAGTCTCTCAATATCTCCTGGTGAAGCTATACCACTTTGTAGAAATAAAACATTCCTCAGCAAAGACTTGAACTGAGGTCTCCTACCTGAAGGCCCTAACCACTGAGCTATCCAGTCAGTCTCATCCAGGAATATGTAGTCCATACAAAGTAAAACAGCTTCAGCAGGAGACACTGAGACCCCAGTCCAGAATAGCCAATAGCTCCAAGGTGAGGGCACTCCTGAGACGTAGGAGACCCAAGTGTAAGTCCTTGCTGTGAATCAGGTGGAGTGGTGGGGATCTGAAAGCAGGTTTCTCACTCTGAGGTGAGGGCCCTGGCTATTAGGTATGCTGGGGTGGTTACACCCCCTGACTCCCATCCCAATCAGCCCCACTTGTCTTTTGTGGAAGGCCTAAGAACATCTACCAGACCAAGCCCCTCAAGTGAGATAGGCAGGGGGATGCCCAGTTGAAGAATCCTGCCAGAATTTAGGCATGAGCATCAACATCAGGACTTAGGTGATTTTGCACATGCCCAACAGCAGAAACATAGGCACCTAGGGCAGTGGCTCTCAACCTTCGCAAACTACTGTTCCTCTTTCAGGAGTCTGATTTGTCTTTTAGTTTTTAAGTTTCACGTCACTTAAAAACTACTTGCTTACAAAATCAGGACATACAAATACGAAAGTGTCACAGCTCACTATTAGTGAAAAAATGCTGACTTTCTCCTTTTTACCCTATAATTATAACATAAATCAACTGGAATATAAATACTGTACTTACATTTCAGTGTATAGTATATAGAGCTGTATAAACAAGTCATTGTCTGTATGAACTTTTAGTCTGTACTGACTTCGTTAGTGCTTTTTATGTAGCCTGTTGTAAAACTAGGCAGATATCTAGATGAGTTGATGTACCCCCTGGAAGACCTCTGCGTACACCCAGGGATGCGTGTACCCCTGGTTGAGAACCACTGACCTATGGGACTTTCCTAGCAGAAACCTAGGTACCCATAGAGCAAGGCAGCAGCCAAGCAGAGGTTTTGAGACTCTCAATAGCACATAAGTGTTGGATTTAAGCAATTAAGTCCCTTTGTAGATTTAGCCCTAACTGACTTGCCTGAAGTCACACAGGAAGCCTATGCCTCTAACCCCTGGAACATCCCTCCTCTGCCACCTGCTTTGTCAACTCACATCACATTAGCTGAAAAAACTAATAGTTAACAAGGCTCTTATAAGTGATAGTCTTAGAGGCCTTGCTGCTGAAATCAGATCGGCGTGAGATCTTGGGCCTGGGCAGAGCCCTGTTGACTACAGTAGGGACTGCAACAGGGTCAGCCCATGAAGATCCAGTTACAGGAGTGGAACCTTACAGTGTCTGCTGTTTGGAGTAGGGACTATGTCTTGGTATGGTGCCTAGCATGATGGGGACCTGATCTTGATGGGGCTTCCCGGGTGCTCCTCCCCTGGAAATAGAATAGAAAGAAGTAAAATCAGACAAGGGTAACACGGTGTCCATTGCAGTAGTATTGGAGCCCCTCATGATCTTGTACCATTTATCCTCACCACTCTCCTGGGACGTAGGGAAGTGCTATTATCCCATGTCACAGATGGGGAACTGAGGCACAGAGAGATGAAGTCAATGGGAGTTAGGCACCTACATAAATACTTTTGAGGATCTGGGCTTACATAGCTTGCCCATGGTTCCATAGGAAGACTGTGCAGGGCAGGGAATTGAACACCGTCCTCCCAAATACCAGGCCAACACCCTAACCCCCGGATCATCCCTTCTGCGTCAGAACTCAGTGGGGTAGTAGGGTCCAGTATATAGGGCACTGATTTGTGACTTAGGGGACCCGGACCATATTCCTGACACTAGTCTGTTGGGTAATCCCAGGCAAATCACTTCACCATTCTGTTCCTGTTTACCCTCCTACCATGTGTCTGTCCTGATTTCATTTGCAAGCTCTTTGGAATAGAGACCGTCCTCTGTGTTTGTAAAGTGTTTAGCATGCTATCGCTTTGAGTCTGGCTGGGTCTCCAGCCCTGACTCTAATACATATAGCTTACATTAAATCACTGCAATTCTGAACATAGATCAGAAGTTTGTTTTTCCTCAACCCGACTGTGGCTAATTGCATAGAAGCCAACAGAAGATAATGTAGCCGGTGGGTAGGATGGTCCACAGGAGACTGAGATAGACAACTCCAACTAACAGTGTTTGCCCTTCTCCCCTTCCCTCCCCCGCCCAAAAAAAGCCCCCAGAAGTTTGTATTTGACCTGAGTGCAGAACTGAAGAAATAAGAGAGCTGTAAAATAAAGCCCTGCAAAGCACGCCCCCTCAAAGAAAAACACCCTACCCTGAACAATCTGTATCAAATTGGAGAAAGCATCCACAATTATACCACAAAAAAGAGTGTATGTAAAACACCCCGTTGAACCATTTTTTCCTATTGTAACCGGGCTTTTCTTTTGTCACGCTGAATAGGAACAAGTGGTAACACATTTAAGATCAAAGGTACCTAACAATGCAAATGGACACTATTGGAAAATCCCAGTAGGTGCCTTTCTGCATCTTTAGGTTCCTAAATGCCTTTGAAAGTCTGGCCCTAATCCTTGGGGGGTGGCTGATGACAGTTCCTATTGTAGCCTTCAAGGCCCAGCAGGAATACAAGCCTCTTGCATTAAAGGTCATCTCTGAGTCTACAACGTATCAACCTCACTGTCGATGGAACCTCGTTTAGTATAAATGGGCTCCAATACAGCGGTCTGACCTGTGTTACAACAAACACCATTCAGGATGTCTACACAGCAGATTTGTGACCACTACAGCAGCCAGCCAAGCCTGGGAGTGTCTGTCCACATCTTAGTGTCAGTGTACTCTGAAAGAATCCAGGCAGCTATCCTACACATAGTCTCCTACAGTGCTGCCGGCCTAGAGGATTGTGGGAGATTTTCAAGAAGGTCCACCTGGCTTTTTTTGAACATTGAGAGCTGTTTGGTGGCTCCATGTCCTGCATCCTCTGGCTGTCCTACTTCTATGCGTGATCGTTTGGAAGGTGAGCAGTGAAGAAATGCTCCTAGAAGATGAGGCAATATAAGAAGAAGCCATATCCAGGTTCAAGTCTTTACAGTGCTTGGTTCAGCTTGGCCAGGTAGGACACTGGACCAAGCCCAGCCCTTCCCCTTGGAAGAATACTGCTGTGGTACATGAGAGTGACAATATATGTCTGATCAGGCCTGTGTTTAATTTTCTCTGCATAGGTCTTGCCCCATATTGGAGCACCAGTCTAATACATTCAAGCAGCAACAGGACATCCTTGGGGGCTGTGGAGGGATGTTGATGCATCAGGTCTTTGTCAGCTAAACCAGAGGTGTTGCTGCTAAATCTCAATCATAGCAGCAAATATGCATGACTGTTCTCCCCTCTGCACCTCTCTCCTCCATCCTTCCTCAGCGTCCTTCTGCTTTTCCTGTCTTCCCTCCATCTTTCCTCAGCAATTGTGCCCCACGCTCCCTGGAAGACTGCAATCTGCCATCCTTCAAGTCCAGCACTTCAGGTGGATTGCCCATGAGAACCTCCTCTTGAGTTCTCTCTCTTCTTCCAGCAACTGTTAAGAGCAGTCAGCTGCCATTTTCCTGGAATTTGTATGGCACAGACTGCTCCAAAATTAGCAACCAGGCTGTCACTGGAATCTTCCTCTTGTTGTAAAGATTGTAGATCCAAGAGCATAAGAAGAGAGAGATGCGACATATTCATAAAAGGAATTATAACTTTCCAAAGTTCATCAGCATCACCCAGTTAGTAGGTGGGCATTGGTATCTGTTGGCTGTGCAAGGGAGCATTTATGTCCCAGACCCTTCCCTCCCCACCCCCTGAAAATAGGAAACCCCTAGAAAATTAAAAGCAAACGACTGTGGAATTTTAGGGTTGAAGTGTCAGGAAATATAAAAATTACATCTCCTACAACAACTTTAACCAGCCCATGATTCACAGAAGGATAGAAATGTTACCTGCATTTCTTCTTAAATGTGTATTTGAGCAGATTACTGTATTTAACAACTTGAGTTTACACTCTTGCATACAGTGACTTATCCATTTAATTTTACACATTTATTTGTTTCAAAACATGCTGCAAATAGTCCTAAAGTCAGGCATGTCCTTCAGTTTTGTCAGGAATCAGGATCTTAAGACACCATACAGCATAAAACATACAGGATGCGCAGTGTATTTTGGTTAACATTCCTGTTGGTGCCTTAAACTTTGCAGTTTCTAATTTGAATGGTGCAGTTAGAATAGCATTACTATGGGGGTGTTTGATTTTTGCCGTTTATATTGTTTTGAATCATATTTCTATATGATATATATTTTTACACACATACACTCCGTACACACTCACATGTGGTGGGTGAGTATGACAAACATTGAATCAATTCCGTGACTCAGCCATGGGATAAACTCATTTTAAATAAATCAAAACACTACATAAACAAACAAGCTGTGGAACCATGGAATAAATTTCATTTATTTTGCATCTTTGACCTTCTCACCTACTCTCTGCTCCCTGATCTGTCTCCGTGGGGACTGGGGCTAACATTCCAAACCTCTGAGTAGATTTCCAACAGTCACTTTTTAAAACCAAACCAAAACAAAACAGCCCACCAAATATTATTCTTCACCCTCCTTCCCCGCCCCCCAAAAGATGTCAGGAGCCTGAATCAGGTGAGACCATGGATTACTGGTCTGATGCCCAACAACTGCTAGTCAAATTCATCTTATACAAGCCAGCCATCCAGAATACAACCCACGGATTCTGATCCTGCAAACACTTACTGACATGCTTACCGTTACCGACAAGAACAGTCCCATAGAAGTCATAACTGTTAAGCTCATGCATAAATGTTTGGGGAATCAAGGCCACAGTCTTTATATTAGTGGAAAGCTGAAATTCCACGTTGCCTAGTGAAATGCAATGTTCATCGCTACGGCTGGTGGGGAATTCCCCCCCCCTCCCCGAAGAGATTAAAAAATAGTGATGCAAATAAATGTTGTTCTGGTGGGGGTCTTTTTTGTCTTGTCATTTTTGCTGAACGTTTTCTATGACATTTTTCATGTTTTTGTCTTAACCCCTTAGTGACTGTGGCAGGATGGGGTCGATACACCCCATCGCAATGTGGTAATATGAAGGTTTCATTATCACTAGGTCAGGATGAACTGTATCATTCACAGTAATGCAGCCCTCCTAAATGAATGCCAGTAAAACCAGCTTCGTTAGCACATGGTACCACACCCCATCATGCCCCAGAAACACACAGACATGCATGCATTTTAGTTCTCAGCGGAAAACTGCGAAGCACATAATTCCTCTGCACCAGATGGTGGTGAAGATTTCTAGGTAAAATGTATATACTGCTTTTAACAAGCCTGTAAATTCACTCCTGGGCAAAGGGCCAGTGCAATTCATATGCGCCATGTATGTTGCATAAAAACCCTCAAAATATGACTTAAGTTGTACATAGGCCTTGTGTTGGTCCACTGCGTGGGTATGAATTTCACCCACAGCGCACCCCAGACACATTGTGGTCAACCTCTGAAGCTGCGCAGAGCGTGTGGGAGAAGTCCAGCTACAAAAAGTTGTTGCTTAATGTCCCCATAGCAAGAACAAAAGGCAAGAGCTGAAAGGTTTATTTAAGTGCTCAGACTTATGGCTTAGGTGGGAAATTGTACTAGTGTATTAAGCTGTCCAGCCCATCCACCCTGCTGGTAAATTGTGCATACAAATTGCCATAGTAACTTAAAGAGTTGCAGAAAATACCATTCTGTGTTTTCAGGCCCAACCACATGGGTTTCAGTTACTGAAATATTTTGATTTGGGGCCTGATTCAAAGTCCACTGAAGCCAAGGAAAGACCTTTCAGCTTCTCTAAAGAATCCTTTGAATGTAGAGGTTGCTGGATTGCCAGGTGTAAACTGTCCAAATGAAGCTCTTTAATGTCAGCAGTAAATTAGCAAAGGGAATATCCCGGTTGTGTTAGGAGATGTAAATAGATTTTGATGCCCCTCAAGATTGCCAGCTAGTACTTTACAACAATCTCCTAATCAGCCCTGCTAGTGACAAAGGAATTTTTAATATTGCTATTTTTAAACAAACAATGGGGTAATAGCAAGAAAGGATAAATAACCCATTAGAATCAGGCAGCTTTACGGTACAGTAGGTTATAGGCCAGGCAATTTGCTGTCAGTCAAGGCCAGCTGGCAAACAGTGGCATGTGCTATATGTATAAAACACACATTTTTAAATGGCTTTGAGCCATTAAAATGCTCTTTTACCCGACTTAAACAGCTGGAAGCATCATGCCACAGAACTCCAACAGCTATAGATGCTTTAATCAGTGTGTTACTTTTTCAGGTTGTTTCCTTGCAGCTGATTATGATCTTTTAGGGATAATTAAAAATGTTCCAAAGGACCAATAAAAAAGCTGAATCCAGTGATTGTATAAAAATCAGAGGGCAACATTTGGGAGAACACCAGGCTGGGGAGAAAAGTGTAAAGGGCCTTTCAAAAAGCAATGGATTTAAGGCTGAAGACGTATCCTAACGGCTCAATCCTGTGCTTCTTTTCCCCCAAATACCTGGGCCTTATTTACCTAGCACAGGAAAAATCTCAAGCGTGATGGAAAAAAATCAGATCAGGGGTGTGAATATTCCATCCCTGAGCGACATAAATTGCTCCAGCATAAGCGCGAGTGGGCACAGTGCTGCCCACGGGAGAAGATCTCCCACTGACATAGCTTGTGCCCCTCGCGGGGGTCGTTTTTTTATGCCAATGGGAGAGCTCTCTCCTCTCGGCATAGAGCATCTTCACCACATGCCCTAAGATTCTGGGACTGACACGGCGACAACAACACTGCATACAACACAGGGCCTGAAGGTTGCGTGGGTCACAGTTAGTTTTAGATAGTGGAATATTCAGAAGTACCCAACATTGACCCAACTCTGCTCCCCCTGCTGTCAATGGGAGTTTTACCATTGACGCGAATGGAGGCAGAACTAGGCCAACGCTGAGCGCTTTTGAAAATCCCGTCTGTGCTGGAAAGTGAGTTAGCCACCTTAGCTATGGACCTGCTACCATGGCTCCATTTTACATTCAAACTACCTCACTCGCTGCAGTGGGAGCTGTGGAGCACACAGCACTTTTGAAAGTCTGACCAATTATTCAGGCACCTAAATAAGGATTTAAGGGCCAATTTTTCAAAGATATTTGAAAAATACCTACATACCTGCAACCTAAAGATGTAGACACCTAGTGGGATTTTCAAAAACACTTAAGTGAGTTAGGTGCCCAACTTCCCTTGACTAAGAAGGTTAGACATCTACTTTTTTAGATGCCCAAATACCTTGGTAAATCTGGCCCTCAGAGTCTAACTTTAGGCACCCATTTTTCAAAATTCTGGCTTCCGTCTTTCAGAGCAGGGCACAATGTCCATAGGCTTCAAAGCTCCAGATGCTGGTGCTCTGGGCACTGGGGCTAGGAAGGGGAGTAAGCACTGTGACAGGTAACAGTTCTGCTCTCCTTGCGTAGGCTGAAAAGTTTAGATTTAGATTTTCTAGTCCCACAAAGAGAATGGATTTCAGACCCAGGGCTTTGGCTTTGGACGTGCTCCAGTGCAGAAAAATCATGGCTCGATCTTTCCCTCATTTGTGCCCGACACATTGTTTATAACACTGCTAGTTCATCAAAACAGAAATCCGGGGTCAATTGCTTTCGAGTGTCCTGTCACACCACACCACACCACATCACACCCCCAGCCACCATTCAGAAGTTCTTGGAGCAATTCGAGGCACTCCATACCCCTCAGTATTAACTATCACCATCATGATACTACTGCTGCCTAGGGCCTTTCCACCCTTTCTGCAGTAAATTACTCAGGGCTCTTTCTGGGCTCCATTTTAAAGGGCCAATCCTGCTCCTATCAAAGTCAATGGCAAAATTCCATTAGGAGCAGAGTGGACGCCTAGTTAGGAACATTGCCACTTCCTAAATACAAGTGATCTTTACAGATTAAGTGGCCCTTTCACTACTAAGGAACCTTCCTTCGGCTCCAGTTTCTTGGCTAACCCCTTTCTGCTACTCAGCATTAGGTCTGATAAGGTTAGATTATTTTAACACATGAATAGCTGTTCCCTCATAGTTCCACTGCATTCAAGGGGAAAAACTTCCATTGACTTCAGTAGAGCCAGGATTTTAACCTTTATCTCTGGGTCAGACTAGTCTTTTAATCATAATTCCCTGGCCATTTGATGTAGCAGCTTCCAAAATCCCTGTGTTTACCTCCTCCCCTGAGGGTGTTGTCTGGCTTCCCTTTCCTAAGCCTCACCTGGGGACATGCTTACCTCCCAGGACCCAGTCAGGATCTCATCAGTTAAGCAAACTGAGAGCAGGTTTGGAAAGTTTTCTAATCATGATTGCAAGCACTTTGTTAGAGCAAACCTTTAAAGAAAACCAGGTTCTTGATACAAGAGCTTTTAAGGCAGCCTGAAAGCTAAAACATCTTAAAAAGGAGACTGCCTTTCAGTGGTGCAGACAGTACCCTGTCATGCAAGACTGATTATAAAATGGCATGAAATTCTTAGAATAACGCCAAGTCAGAGAAAGGCAGCAATGTCCGTGCGGACTCCAGGAGGGCATGGCGACACATCCTCAGCTGGTACAAACAGAGCTCCTTTGGGGAGCTAGACAACTGCAGCCAAACTTGCCCATAATGGCAACACTCCCCCGCAGCTTGAATGGGAACTGGCAAAACTGCTGACAGCAGCCAATCAGGATTCCATATGGGTTTGAGGCAATACCATAAATTGGGTCACTGGCATTGTGGCTGATCTAGTCCGAGTTTTGGGTTTGTCACTTTGGGTTTCACTTTGGTTCAGATTTCACTTCCAACATTTCACACAGCTTCGATTAATACATTTTTATCCAGTATGCCAGCAAAAATACATTGGAGACAAAGGGTTAAGTTGACCCCCCAGTTAGCGTTTTATTCTACTGCAGTCAAGCAGGAAGGCTGGGATTGGAGTTAAGCACTGGAATAGGACTCGGGCAATCTGAGCTCAATTCCTACCTCTGCCAGAGGCTTCACATGCAACACCGAGGCTATAGGTGGGGTTCCACGGCAGTCAATGGGGTTGTGTGTGGGTGCAGGGCTCTGATCACATTGTAGGATCAGGACCTTCATTTTTTTGCCCCATCTGTAAAAATGGGGAAAATAACCCTTCCCTTCTCCACTCTTATCCATGTTGCCTATTTAGTATATAAACTCTCTGAGACAGGCATTACCTCTGAGGCCTGATCCACACCTAAAAACTTAGGTCAACCTAGCCACATTGCTCAGGACTGTGGAAAGTTTCATGCCCTGTGTAGCATTAGTTAGGTCAATCTAACCCCCCACTGTCGACACAGCTAGGTCAATGGAAGAATTTTTCTGTCAACCGAGCTACCAGGATTTACTAAAGTAACGAAAAACCTTCCGCGCTGTAGTAAGGCCATGTCCACACTACAAAATTAAGTTGACCTACCTTACGTCAGTGTACTCCCACCGCAGCACTTAAATCGCTTTTGCATGCCCACTCTTGTGTCGGCGGTGCGCCTCCTCCCCAGGATCGCTTGCACTGATTTACCTGTCATTGTGAGGGATTGTGGGACGGCTTCTGAGAGGCAGCCACCGTTGATGTAAGCAACGCAGTGTCTACACTGACACTGTGTCGACCTAACTACGTTGGCCTAACGGTTACGCCTCTCACGGAGGTGGAGTTATTAAGTCGGTGTGGTGGGCGAGTTACATAAATGGGAGCAACATTATCGTGTAGACGCTTATAGAGTTAGATCAACGTTACCTCGATCTGGCTTTGTAGCGTAGACCAGGGCTATGTGTCTACACTAGTGTAGTGTAGCTGCAGCTGTGCCACTTATAGTGTAGACATACCCTTACTATGTGTATATGTAGAGGACCAATCTCAGTGCAAGCCTCCACATCTACCGCAATACAAACAAACAGTAACACACTGACACATGTTAGTTAAACTCTTCAGTCAGTGTACCTGATTTCAAATGTAGACGGCTCCATTCATGTTCTTATCATGGCTCAAATCTACAGGAGCTCGCTCAGAACTGAATAAGGTATGAATTACGTAGGAAAGGGAAAGCCTAACTCAGGCGAGCGGGCTTACATGACTACAGAGCCCTGAGTAATAAAACTATGTTGTACGTTCATTTACTATTGAGATCAAGCACTGAGTCTGGAGCGACACAAAATGGTTTCAATTAAACTCGAGTAATTGCCATTTTGAGTGAACATAAGCTTTTGGGGATAGAAAAGGCAGTAAAAGCTCAAGCAAGCCCCCATCTGAGATTTAAGCCTTCAAAGCTTTCAAAGAGAGAGCGAGCGAGAGAGAGAGGCAGACAGACAAGGGGAGGAGGGAAGGGGAGGCCTGGCAAAGGAGGAGTGGTTTCCCCAAGCTGCTTTTTCTTACTGGGTGACCCATTCTCTGTCGGAATATTCCCCATGTGATCTGCCCAGACTGTTTCAGCAGCACAGCAACTGTGCAAGCATGAGAAGCGCCTGCAGCATCATTAAAATAATTGGCAAAAAGAGTTAAGCTCTACAAGTAAATCACAAGCTTAGTAAGCGTGTTGAAACCTTGCACTTTTGTAACATTTCCCTGCCCCTTCCTCCTCCTTGGCCCCCGTGCAGTTGAGAGGGAGCGTGGCTGTTGGTAAAGAAGGAATCAAATAGGGAGATGGAATAAAGCTTTTGTTCTGAGCAGTGCACGTCGCACCATTAGCAGTTGCCTGCTGCCATGAGAGTCCAAATGAGGGAACCTGTTTCTGCTTTTTGACATGGCAGTTAGCTGCCCACAGTAATGTAACGTGCTGCGGTCCAGGAAAGCAGTAAAAAACGCATGGGAAAGGAGGACAAGACATCTGTTATTAGGCCTTCAGCCGTCGTAAGTTGGGTGAGCAAGAGGCATCTTCCCCTACTGCAGCAGCCACTTTCAGAGAAAGTGTTTGAGCATGTAGTAAATTCCAGACCAGTGCCAGCTGGATCACTACGGCAGCTGGATTAAAGTCAGGAAGAAAGAGCTGCAGCAAGCTGCTTCAGATGCCTATAAAGGCCACCTCTGAACTCTCTTCTGACACTCACCCAGGAGGTTCTCCGAGAAAAGAAAGAGTGCTTCTGCTTACCCTAGACCACCCTACTGGCTTGGTCCCACCATGCCTACACTCTGCTGAGCATGGTACAAAGCTACAGGGCCAGATCTAGAGCCCACTGAAGTCAATCAGATCGAGGGACGTGATCGTTCCCCTCTATTCGACATTGGTGAGGCCTCATCTGGAGTACTGTGTCCAGTTTTGGGCCTCACGCTACAAGAAGGATGTGGAGAAATTGGAGAGAGTCCAGCGAAGGGCAACAAAAATGATTAGGGGTCTGGAACACATGACTTATGAGGAGAGGCTGAGGGAACTGGAATTGTTTAGTCTACGGAAGAGAAGAATGAGGGGGGATTTGATAGCTGCTTTTAACTACCTGAAAGGTGGATCCAAAGAGGATGGATCTAGACTATTCTCAGTAATAGCAGATGACAGGACAATGAGTAATGGTCTCAAGTTGCAGTGGGGGAGGTTTAGGTTGGATATTAGGAAAAACTTTTTCACTAGGAGGGTGGTGAAACACTGGAATGCGTTACCTAGGGAGGTGGTGGAATCCCCTTCCTTAGAAGTTTTTAAGGTCAGGCTTGACAAAGCCCTGGCTGGGATGATTTAGCTGGGATTGGTCCTGCTCTGGGCAGGGGGTTGGACTAGATGGCCTCCAGAGGTCCCTTCCAACTCTGTTATTCTATGATTCTATGATTCAATGGGAAAGACTCCCATACTCGGTGGTGTTTCTGGATCATACCCATAGTCACTGGTTTTCTGTGTGGGAGTCCATTCTTTGCTCAGTGGATGAGAGTAGCTCCCGTTAGCCCCATGGGATTAATGCATAGAGAGACTGGGGAAAGCCCCGTCCACAGTAGCATGCAGAGCTCCTTCACACTCCCCTCCTGGGTGGGTCAGGCTCTGGCAATCCAGCTAGTGCAAGATTCTGTGAGGATTCAAGACAGACCCAGTTAGTCAACCTCAAAAGTAGGGAGGGACCTCTCTGAGATCTGAGTCCCATGGTGGAGAGAGGAGGGAAGCATCCTCCAGTGGTGCGTGTTGATAGCATGCTCCTCAAAGGTACAGCAACTCAAAGCGTGGGATCAGGGCAAGACATGTCAGTTATCCCGTCCTAGGGGTGGGCTTGGCTAAACAGCAGTGTACTGGGGAAAGAAGGATCTGGTTAAAGTTAACAGAACAAGAAACTAAATCTGCAGTTGAGGAAGAAAGTCATCAGTGTTTGTACATGGAAGGGTTTGGGCTTCTTTTTCAAGCTGCAGACCATGTGAGAAGAAGGATGGTCCAGTGGTTAGGTCGCTATTTTGGACTCAGGAGACCCGGTTTCAATTCCCTACTCTACCACAAACTTCATGCATGACCCTGTGCTTCTCTCTCTGCCTCAATCCTGCAGCTGCCAACTGGTTAAAATAGCCCTTCCCTAACTCCTAGGGGTGATGTGACGCAGAATGCACTACAGATCAGAAGGTGCTCAGCTGCTGTGGGAACAGAGGCCATCTAAGTTAGATTTTGCCAGTTAAAATGTAGAGGAAAATTTGAAAACTCTAGGCAATGTTGAGCACTGAAATGACCAAATAAATGTTTTTGGGCTCTCCCAACCATGTGAGGGTATAGCAAAGAATGGACTTAAATTTGTATCCTGGATGCAAAAAAACAAACCACAACCTAGTTTGATGTTGTCAGAAACGACAGCATGAGGAAGATTTACATGCAGGGTGCAACTGAAAGACAAACATGCCCAAGTTCAAATGCAGAGACAGAAATTTTCCTAGTGGATCCCATATATCATTTAACTATCTTCCACTACAGACATTCTCCTCAAGCCGATATTTGCCCAGGAGGAACAGAAAGTTAGTGCCCAGCGGAACGTACCAAAGGGGCAGAGAGAGGGTGTTGATTCTGGTTCTTCTGCGCACTTCCCTTTCTTCCATTTCTTGTCCTGATGAGTCTACTCAGTTTCTAAGTCTCGCTTTCCTGTTAAGATCCTGTAACGTGCGTTTCCCAGCACATGTATGGTGCCTAGAGGGCTTCAGCTCTCTGGGAAACACCGGTGGCGGTGGGGTAATAGGACACAACTGAGACTTCCATGCTCCATCTTGAGGCTTTGATGCTACTGCTCTGTCTTTCTCTATGCATACCTTGGTATATCATGTGCACATCAATGGAACTTGAAGTCAAAATGCCACACTTACCTTCCATTCAATTTACCCTGCCCAGCCCATGTTGCAGATTTACAGGTTCAACAAGGGATGGCTATCCTTGCCAGTAATGTCCATATGGATGTGTCACAGGGAGACTCATCAGCTCACTCCAACTGGGCTTAGAAGAGGCACCTAGGCCCTAGAGGGCGAGAGACCTGATGAGTCAGGCTTGCCAGGGTTCAGTCAGGAAGGGCGGGTGAGAGCTGTCAGAGAATGGGAGAGTCAGGAGATTGGCAGGTGAGAGCTGCCAGAAACCAGGAGACAGAAGGAGGTCCCTGAAGGAAGCTGTAGGTGGTTCCTGGGGTAGGCTGGAGGCAGGAGAGCAGAAAGACCTCCCTAAAGCCAGAGAGCCAGGGTTGGAGAGGACAGAAGGTTAGAGAGGGGCAAAGGGAGTTACCTGCTGACCTCTAAACCAGAGAGCTGAAGCCAGGGGGAACGGTGGATGCTTCTCTGGTGAGAATGATCTCCCAGCAAAGAAGCTGTGGGTGTTCCCACTGGGAAGCGTGGGGTTGCCTTTCAGGTTTAAGTGCTGGGGTGGCTGTTCTGACTGAGGGACAGATGATGACTGACAAAGAGTCCGGGTAGAGAAGATACCAGAATGTGGTCTGTGTCAAGTTAATGGGTGAAAAGAGGTGTGATTTTAAGGACTATATGCACCGAAGGTGAAGCATGGACTGTCTGGGGACTTTTGTTATGGATTAGATGAAATATGTTTTTGTAATAAACCAAGTCAGGAGGGGTATTACTGAGGCAAGTGAGTCTGGTGTAGAGTTAGTGGGGACTCAGAAGGGAAACCGAGGCAGGCCTGTGGACAAGCTTTTTCATGCTATTTCTAGTAGTCCTGTTTCCACTCCTGACCAGAAATACTAAGTCAGATCTCCAGCTGGTATAAATGGGCATCGTTCCATAGTTCAGGTGCCAATGCACTTGAAATTGAGGATCTGGCCTGTTTATAAGGCCATTTGGCATAGTACGTTGGCACTTCTGGTTCTAGTCCCCCATAAAAATTGGAAATTAAAAAAAAACCTTCTAAAATTTTGGGGAAAGTTCAGAGATTTTCATTTTACACAAACTGATTCACCCATAGCTCATGCTGCTACCAGCCTCCCACATAGGATAAAGTGCAAAACGTCAACTTTCTATTCATTTTGATTGTAGCACTAGGTGGTACAAAATGCAAAAGAAATTATCAGGGATTAGAGAAAGCGGAAAGAGGAAGAGTATGAAACCAGAGGGAATAGAGGACATCAGGTAGAAAGGGAAATAATTAAATATGTAAATATTGCCTCTTAGTAGTGATGGTTGGAAAATGCCAGTTTTTTAGCATGAAACTCCAAAGCTTTCTTTTTAAAAAAATTTATCATGATTTATCATGATTCCCCCCCATCCCCATTTTTCCAATGAAAGCCAACCTCCCCCTGCCCCCAACCCCACCCCCAATTTTTTGGGGGGGAAACCATTTCCTTTTTTAAAGGGAAATGTTTAGTAGCTCTACCGACAAGCCAGGGAATGTAACTGCTGCTACACAATCTGGTGTTTCTAGCCCAAGCACTGTGTTCCAGAAGGCCCAGGGAACTGAACTCAAAACGAGCAGCAGGTTTTTGCCCTCTGTCAGGAATTACAAAGGTACAGGCACTTGTGGGTACGTTCATCCATTGTTTTAGATGTGTTGGTGCGTATACATGGGCGCGAATACTCAGCTCCGGAGCCAGAATGACGTTTGGTCCAGCTATTGGAACCCAGGAACAAAAGTTTACAATTTCTGTCCCTTGATTTCCTCTGCACTGGCAGTGTGGTGCTCTTTCTTACGTTCCTGCCATCAATCGTCTCTCTGTATCCTGGAAACTCCCCCTGTACCCACTAGGTCCTATAGGCCGATGAGCAGCAAGTCATGAACCACGAGCTCAAACCCAGTGAAAGATCCCTCGGAATGAACAGTGAGGTACTTCTCTCTGCCTCCCCTCCCAAGGGCTGAGCATGCAGCTTCCACCACACTCTTAAGCCTTGTGACCCAGAAACGGAGGACGCACAAGAGACAGCATGTGTCAGGGCTGGTCAGTCACCAAGTTGCAGTCAGAAGACATGTAGTGGAGTCTGGGTCAAGCCAGGTCAGGATACCAGGAAGTCAGGGTCATGCATCAGGTTACAGACAGAAGGCAAGTAACCGAGTCAGGAAAAAACCGGGATCAAGAGCCAGAGTCTAAAGTTCACAGGAAGGGACAGTCTGAAACAGAAGCAAGCAGGCATACTACATCACAGCTCACGTAGCTCCCTGCAGTGGCTTCCTGGTTTATATACAGACATGGGCCAATCAGTGGGCTGCGGGGAGCCACCACTTAGGTCCTGCTGGGCGGGAGTCTTGGGGTGCCTAGCTTCACGGGGACCCCAGTAGAAACCTGCCCTGAGTTCCTGTTCGTGGTGCAGAAGTGTCAGTAGCCTAGTGTTTTAACAGTCCCAAGTTCTAGTCCTGCTGGTGCTTACAACATAAGGCAGTAATAAACCAGCCTATGTTATCTTCTATCAAAGGCACGTTGTGTTATTATTCTGTCAATTTAGTCCTTTACCCAACATAATTCATGCTACCCTGCAAAAAACTAGGAGACTTTGGATTCCATAAAATTAAGTTCCATCCTTGCTTAAAGAGAGGCTGAACTGAAAGTATCCATAAGTTGTGACCATCTCTCCAATAGCTCTATGGTAATACAGATAAATAAATAAAATAATAGTCTGCCTGAGTAATGTTTAGTGGATCAAGCCAGGTGTGTGCACACAGAAAGAAATCAATGGGTGTTTTTTATTACTGTCTTGTGTATAACTATCAAACTCTGAACACTGATTGGTAAGTCTCTCCACAATCTTGCATCAAAGATAATGAGTTAGAGAAGACTACAGGACAGGACCTGGGCAGGATAAAATGTATTGTACTGAAAACAAGGGAAAAGTACAAATCATTATTGGCATTGCTGTAGCCGTAAGAGGGCCCCATTGTTGTCCTCAGCTGTGTTGAAACACAGAGTCAGAGCCAGCCTCTGCCGCAAAGAGGCAAGACAGACTAAGGATGAGAGAACTGGAGGATGGAATTGAGGCACAGAGAGATTAAGTGACTTACCCAAGGTCACACAGGAAGGTAGTTGCTCCGCTGAGAATTAAAACAACTCTCCTGAGTCCAACTCCATTGTCTTAACCACAAGCTCAAAAGTCCTGATTATTTGTTGGTTACAGTGTAACCTAGTATATAATCAGCCCCTACTTTACCCAAGATAGTACCTCGCATTCTTTTAGTTTAGTCTATCTCAAGTGTTGCCGGTCCGCTTATATTATCTCCCAGTTTAGTTATGTACACAGAACCTGTAGGAGAGACTCATTGTTTTGCGGTTAGTTGTAAAGATTTGAATCTCAACTAACAAGACCAGCTATTGCGGGAGGGCATACGTACCTTTTTCAGGTTTATAAGCAGGTGCCGTCATTCCACAAATAATCCAACATTGCTGCACTAGCTTCTTCTGTTGCTATATATAAACTTTTCCAGATGTTTCGGTGTATTTAGTGGAGATGATCCGGCCTCGTCAACGCCTGTATCATTGGTCTCATGGAACTGTGGTTTCTTGTAGTATAAATGTGGGGGCTAGATCATCAGCGGGTGTAAATCAGCATAGCATTGACTTCAATGGAGGTATACACCAGTTGAGGATCTGGCCCATGAACTTCAACGCCAGAAAAACAGTATCAGTGACGCTGCCCAGGAATAGGAGAGCTGTGAACTATCAGAGATATGCTGCACCCCAAACAGTTCTCTTTATAGCCCTTTAAAACCCAGAAACTTAGATACTAGCCATCCTATGGTTTCCATAGGGCCAGCTTACAATTGTCCCATAACGCCATATCTTGTATGTCTCTTGGATTTGCAACACTGCTCTCCACTGAAACAGTAAGTCTACCCATGGAACATATGAGTTCTCTATTGAAGTCAATGTGAAGCTTGCAAGTTGCTATCCCGGACTGTTACACTTTTAACAGGAAAACCTTGATACATAGCTCGAACGCCATGTGTTAAGCCAATCTCTGGGCCATAAGGCAGCTAAAGAGAGGTATGCAGGTGTGCAGTGAACAAAGCTGTATAGAGGCATGCCCTAGCGCTCCCAGCTCCCAGCTCAAATTCCTGCATTTCAGAAGACAGATCGGATGCAAAATCTATTATGTATTTGAATGTCTCCTTTCCTCTCTCCACCACTATGGCCTTCCCCCATGACACAGCAGCACAAAGGAGTCAGAACAGAATCAAGTCCAGAAACTCCAGATTAGCCAGGTCATGCCTTTTGGTTGTAACACTCTAGGGCTCTTAGTGGACAGTTCCTTCTGGCTGGGTTAGATGTGATTGCTAATGAGGATGTCCTTGGTTTCCTGGTCTACCACCACCTGCAGTTCCAGTACCGACCATCCTGGCTTCTTAAAGCTAGTGGGACACAATGTGGTTAATAGCAGACTTTATCAATAGACTGATGAGTGAGGGGAGGGTGCCAACTGCTCTAAAACATACAGAGATCTTCTCTCTCCTCCTCCTCAAGACATCATCCATTGATGTTGGAGCACTTGCCATTCACCACTATGTCACAAACCTCTTTCGTAAGGAATATGAATGAATGGCGTTTCTTCTTTGGGTGCACCTCAACACCACTCATGTCCTGGTTTGGTTCTAATCCGGGTTCAACTCTTGTTTTGAGTTTGCAGCTACACTTGAATGATTCTTGGTGGCTCCAAATTGGATTCAAAGTTGTCCATTTTGGACAGGTCTCTTGCCAGCTAAAACTGAGCATGGTTTGGTGCTTTGGCAACTAACAGACCAGTTTGTGAGAGGCAGTGCACTCTAGTGAGTAGGGCACTGAACTGTGATTCAAGTTACCTGAGTTCTGCCACTGATCTGCTGTATTATGACCTAAGGCAAGTTGCTTCATCTCCCTGTGCTTTTGTTTCCCCTCCCACATGTTGTCTTTTTAGATTTTAAGCAACTTGGGGCAAGGACTGTCTCAATATGTGTTTTTACAGTGCCGAGCACAATGAGGCCTTGACCTTAGCTGGAGCCTTTAGGTGCTGCTAAAATTACCAGTAATAAGTGATGATGGATGCAGTACATGGCATTATCCTCCTACGGTTCTAGTCATATCCAGAAGATAGTAGTCAGGTGTTGATGGAGAAATTATATGTCTTCACTGGGTGATTTGAAATGCAGTGTCCTTCGAGGTTCCAGCCTATCTTCCATGGTTTCTTGGCAAAACTGTTTGAATGTAAAATTCAAAGCAGAACATGGTGGGGGCAGAGGGAAGGGGGGAGTTAGGAAGAGTATAGATGCCAACCCACGTTAATGGCAAATGAAGAAGACATTCGTATGAAACCCTTATGAAACAAAACAGCCACGCTTCATGCAACTTGAGAGGGAACCATTTTCAAGGCTAGCATCCTCATCAGCCAGATTCAAACATGGTTCTGTAAAATGGTTTAGAAATGACTATTATGGACGCAAACAATGCCACTTGCCTTCAGACAGAGTTAAGCTGCTTAACGTGACATAACTTCGAGAGTGCAGACAGGGCTAACTCATTGACACTATGTTTATTTCATTGTTGGAGCTGAATGAGTATTAAAATTCAGAACTGGGCAGAGCTGCTTAAGGAATATTTTTCTGCTTGCACAAGTGTAGTGAGAAGTGAGAAGTCCTGCATAGGCACCAGGCTGGGACAGTGGTGTATATTTAACTAACATCACGTATCAGTATCCCAGGAGCCAGTTCACACTTGATGAAAGAGCCATTCTAAATCATTTACTGTACATCATACGTCAGGTTTTAATTTCAATATACATATAATGCATAATTTAGAAGCAGGACAAATTACAATGCAGGTTCTGACATTTTCCCCCTTTTCAGCTGTAATTTCCACTCTGTGGTTTAGAGGCTAATTCCCCTCCATGATTTGCTGTTAATTTTTTTCTGTAATGCTTTTCTCTCTCTCTCTCTTTTTCACTCACACACACACTTCACTTTCCAGTGCTGCAAATCTCCTCTGGCTTGAATCATTTAACAGCCCATGCTCCTTCCGATGTGTTACTGAAACACAGCTTGGCTAAGAGGCTCAAATGCGCTTGCCGGAGGTTAGCCCAAGAGGCTTTGCTTTCTTTGTCTCTTTTATCCTGGGATCTGCAGCTGTGTGGTAGCTTATTCCACTCCATTAAACGAGTTTCTGTGAGTCAAAATTCCCCTTGATGGAATTACATTTTATTTTACCTTTTAATGCCTCCTTTTCCCTTTCTCATTTCCGTTAGTCTCTGAAGATCCTAGAAGCTTAACTTGTGTTTTAGCATGTTAACTAACACGTCTGAACTAATGTGACTGTAAATTCCTGCACAAAATGCTGTTCTGAGTCACGTTTAAGCCTCCCCTACAGTCTAGGGTTAAATGAGACTAGCAACCAAAGTTTGTGTCCTGCCTATGCTACAATCACATTTTACAGCTGCATTGATGAACAAGTGTGAAAACACAGCTACAAACTCAAGTGTAGTCATACACGGAGGGGCAGCTCTGGGGTCTCCCCGTAAATGCTGCTCTGCTTGGAGCCAGATTGTGAACCCCCGGCGAGCAGCTACTTGCACTAGTAATTCCAATGACTTCATAATAGTAGTTCCACTGATTTCCCATATGTGCTCAAGCAAGTAATTGCTCACCTGTATGAGGTTCACCATCTGGCCTTTCAGCATTCAGAATAGTTGGTGATTTTTAAAAGTCCATTACAATGCAGATTTGGCTCTGTGTGCTGCAATGTCTATGCAGTTATTGGCCCACTGGCATTTTCTCCTAATATGTCAGTCTTTGTTTAACATCGTATGGTGTTCCTCTTTCCTACCTCTCCTAAATGGCATAGTGATGTTATGTTCTGATACATATTGCTGCTGTTATGTTCCACCCCAGAGTTCGCTGCATCTCAGTGAAAGGTGAAAGGCTCTTTCCCTGCAAATACTTTGGGATGAAAGGCATTGGGTCTGGATATATGATTTTTGGGGCCCCAATTTACCAGGGCAAATTTATCAGTGGGAAATCGAGTGGTGAACACTCTCCCTGTTCTGTCCCATTGCTGGAAGAGGGCAACCTCCTCTTTCAGTGCAAACCTACACAAACCCCACTGTAGAACATGGAGACTCAAGGATTCGCTTCTGTTGCTTGTATTTCAAGGCTGACTTTGAAGGCTTCTGTAGACATGACATATTTAATTATGCAAAAGATTAATTTGACCTTGGTACTGGGGCAGTTTCCAATCCCACTGAAACAGGCCATGTATAACCCATGTGATATTTGTATTTTATATAGCACCTTTCTTCCTGCAGGATTGGCAAAGCGTTTTACAAATCACGCAGGAGACTGCTTCTGTTCTGTCTGCGTGTACCCCAATAAAGCTCAGACACTGCTCTTTTTAATGCCGGGCTCTCACAGATATTGTCACAGGTGTTTCCGGGGATTGGACAGAACGTGCAAATAAATACCCATCTCGGGTTGTCTTGAATTGAATCTGAGGTTTGTAACTTGAGCTCATCTCTAACGGGAACTCAGTCCAGTGCCGTGACCCACTCATTCCCCCTGTGCATGACACACACTCTAGGCACCTCACCAGGCTTCCTTCTACGATGCTGTTGCTAATGAGGGCAACCCGGAGAAGGTTCCAATCACTGCGCTAACCCACCAGTAGCAGCTGGCTTGTCTCTCTGATCAGGCATTAACTTTGGTTTCATTTTCTGGATCTCAGCAATGCCAGTTTAGTTTTCAGTCTTACCTAACCTTGTTCCTGCTAATTAGGCATCACCCAGTGTTTCGTTTTGGTCTCACGCTCTTTAGTACTGGCCTCTATAGGCATCCGTTCTATTTTTAGGCACCACCGAAAACATTTTCATTGTGATGCTCACGAGACTCAGTGATGTACTTTCCTCTGAGGCTCTTTATTGAATCGGGCTCTTGCTCTAGGATGCCTGCATTCTAGTCCCAGCCCTGCCACTGGCCTTCTGCATGACCTTGGGCATGTCAATGAGTGTCTGTGACAGGTCCCCCTCTGCGCCTGATCTGAAGAGACTATGTATGTGTCTCAGCTCCACCTACACACCATGGGCCCCTTAGTTCCAGTTGTAGCAGCTCCAGAGTTACCTAGGTCATTCCCCAGGGCATTGGCCAATCACCCTTTCCCCTCTCTTTGTTTCCTTGTGTGTAAAATGGGGATAATGGTACTTAGCTTTGTGATCTCCAGCGGCTGTATAAGGGGGGGGCGGTATTATTATTATACTATATGCGTTCTGCTGTCCCCGTGTTCAGCTGGAGAGCAAAGATCAGTATCAAACGCTTGTAAAACCTGTTCTAATAATAAAAATGTTGAAAATGGACGACTCTGCCTGACTAAAATTTGCCTCTGACTTGAAAGGGTTTCTGTTTTCAAGTAATCAGATGACTATTTGGCAGTTATTCTACTCAGTGTTATCACTTGAAGCTCCCATTCATCACACTGGTTATTTCACCATTGTGCCATCCAAGAAATATTTTTTTCCAGGCACTCGAATTCCATAATGCAGTATGATAAGAGTCATGTGATTTCCACCCTGGACTACTGTAGTTTTCTGTTCTCTCGCCTCCCTAATAAACATCTGGTTATCTTGACATTTCACTCCCACTTTGTATTCAGTCACTCCCAGCAAAATTCTGCCTTCAGCTGTAGGCACATAGCTCCCATTGAAAGCAAGGGGAATTCTTTGTATCTGAAAGGGAGAATGTGTTTCTCCCTTTCTTGGTGTTCTGAGAAGTAACGTGGATTAGAGAAATGCTAGTTCTCTTGTGATTCATTTTTGTAAAAAATTCTGCTTGTTCATTAATCATTGTATTTTAAACCTCATGCTGGCAAAGGGGTGGGCAAGTAGATTTTTGAGACTCCATCCATCCATGGAGATCTCTTTGGACATGACCACAACTGATGGTGTTTCAAGCTTTCCCCCCCTAAATGGGGAACTTCTCTCCAATGCCCTGAGCTGCATAATTGGTAATATTCAGTCCTGCAAAAATGACAGGTTTAAGGTCCAATATTTCATGATTCAGGAGGATTCAAAGTGGAAGCTTCGGACCATTTGAAAAGGGGGAAATTCAAGCTTTCCATTGGGACATACAACACTTGCTTCTGTCTGGAAGGCCATGCAATAATAGACCTTTACAAATGAGGACACGGTTATGAACAGAAAAACTATTTTAGGACATTTAAAGAAGTTTCTAAAAAAGACAGATCAGTATTCTCACCTGCACAGCTGGACTGGTGGTTTGAGTTCATTAAGGGAAACTAAATATTGTAACAAGAACATTAGATCTGCCATACTGGATCAGAACATGGTTCATCTTGTTCAGTGTCCTCTCTCCAACAGTGGCCCATACCTGAGATTCAGGGGCAGTCTATAGAACAGGGCAATTATGGACTGATGCACCCTGCCTTCCATGCCTGGCTTCTGGTAGTCAGAGGTTTAGGATTGCCTCAAACATGGAGTTGTATCCCTGACCATCTTGGCTAATAATCATTGATGGACCTAACCTCCAGGAATTTATCCAGTTCTTTTTTTAACCAAGTAATACTTTTGGCCACCACAACATCCTATTGCAATGAGTTCCACAGGTTAATTGTGTATTGTCTGAAAAAGTACTACCTTTTTGTTTGTATTAAACCTGGTGCCTACTAACTTTATTGGATGACCCCTGGTTGTTGAGTTTGAACATTTTTCAAACTCCGTAATACATATCTAAAATTGTTTTCCTGTAGAAAACACATGGCACATACAGAATACATGATAAGGTGGCTTGGTATAAAGGGTTTGTGGTGTTAGTTATTTGCGATGTCCTTCCTATTTCACTCACGACTTCACCACTCTGAAGTAATAGGACCACTCCAAACAATGAACACCCATACCCCATATCATCATGTACTCTCTATGGATACATTAAGAAAATAATATGCCTCCAAAGATCTGGAACGCTTGAGGTGCAATGTCCATTTCATATTTCTCCTTAAATGTAAGCTATAAGCCATTTGAATTTTGCCTGGAAAGTAGGAAGATGGTCTTCCAGTTCAGGCCCTGGACTGGGATCCAGGAGATACAGGTTTCATTCCTGACTCTGCCACAGGCTCTCTGTATGACCTTGGGCAAATCACTTACACACTCTACACCTCAGTTCCCTCATCTGAAAAATGGAGTTAAATAAGAATACATCCCAACCTCAAAGGGGTATTGTAGAGCTAAATCTATAAATACTTGGGAGGCATTCAGATACCACAGTCATAAGTACATAGATAGACAGAAAATATAAATAAATGCAAACCGAGATGAGCAGACTGCCATGCAATACTAGGAGAACCCAGAAGTTCTCTTTTTTTAAATTTCACATTTATTATCCCAAGATAATACCTCATTCTTGAGTGAGCTATAATGGCTGATGGTAATTGTGGCAGCCACACTCATTAAAGCTGTCAGTTCTATAATTTATCTAGGGCCTGGTCTACACTAGGAAATTAGGCTGGTATGGCTTCATTGCTTAGGGGTGTGAAAAATCCAACCCTGCATGGGGGTGGAGGGAGGGCTCAGGAGAGCAGCAACACTAGCCTCATGGGGGGGCGGGAGGGCTTGGGCCAGCCCCATGTGGTGTCCTGTTTTCCCTTTGGGAAAGATGGTCACCCTAAGCATAAACAGATCTAAGCCCAAACCCTTGCTGTGGCCTCTTCATGTCTCAGCCCACCTTCGCCCCACATGATTATATGTGGCGTTCACCTCTAAGAAAGAGGATTTCATCTATAACCCCAAATGGGCTGGTTCCGCTGTAGAACCGGTCTGAGGAATAAAAGTGGTGGGGAATGGAAATGAAACGCTGAAGCAGACCAAGTAACCATGTTAGAGAGGAAGATAGCAATTAGGAGTGGTCCTGGGATCTAAAAATTCCACCTTGAGCCCTCTGGTAGCTACAACCCTCTTCTGTTCTACTCGGCTATTTTGAGTTTGTGACTCACATTCTAAACACTGATTCTATTTTTTTCTATTAGCATTGGGATTTTTGCCTCCATATTGACCTACGGTTGATATTAAGCCTCTCAGGCCAAAACATTTTTATAGCCATTAGCTACCTAAACCACACCAAGCAGGGGCTAGCACAACAGAGCACAATATTATGGAGAATTATTCGTCTGCCTAAACCTTTGCCTTTTATTCACATTGATACATCCATGTGAACCATGCTGCAAATATGCTGCAAAGGGAGGACAATCGGGATTGTAGGTTTTGGGAGCAACAGCTCTGATGCAAATTAGGCTGGATTCTCTCCGCACGCACACTGGAGTTAAACAGGAGACAAGCCCGTGGAGTTACATCATTAAAAAACTATGATGTGAGAGGACAGTCAGGTCCAAAGTGTGTGCTAAGATGTTGCTTGGAAAGAGCTTTGCTACTTTTAACGTGCATGTTCACACACTCACACACACACACACACACACCCCGCCTAGCCCTTTGTAAAGCAATATATACCCCGAATACTAATTGTCTTCTCTTTGTAATACATTTGCAACATGTTTTCTCTATCTTATACACACAAAACCTACTTTACAAGAACATTAAGATTGCAAAGTCAAGCACACAAAAGTTAGGAAATGCCAGGATTAGGGTTGCCTGTGCAACCTTTATTCAGTCCCCACTGTGGATATACATTCTGATACAGTCCTTCACTATACGATCACACCCTATCTTTGCCCCCCACAACCAGTGAAAATCTTGGTGAGTTCATCTCGTTTTTACAGTATTTGGTGATGTTTTCCTACACGATCTAACTGAGCACTGGAAAATTAAATACAAGTTTACTGGTAAGTAGCAAGGAAGTCACGAGCACATTCGGCTGGCACCCTCGCTGAAGACAATGCCTTAACGTTTTGCACAAGGTAATCTTATTTAAGTTTTTGACACTTTTGTGGTGGCATCCGATGGAGCACTAGACAGTGTTTCTGAAGGTGTTGGGTGTATCTTGCTGCGTGTGGCATGGACAGGATTCTCAGTTGTTCTCCAGAGTCTCAGCTTTCATTTTAAACCAAAATTAAGTCTCCGGCTATTATGGTTGGGAAGAAAACCTTCAAAACATGACGCCTGTGTAACTGGTGCAGATACATCTGCCTGAGTTTGCAGAGAGCCTGGATCTGTAGCTCTGCGGTGTGAGCTGCCCCACAGAGAGGGGCCAAAGGTTCAGCTAACCCTGAACTGTGTCCGTGATACATGCTTTACTAATATAGGGCTGGATTGTGACCTGTGTTGGAAGAGGCGCATTGTGACATTCAGGCAGAAGGGGAGGTGCGCACTGCTACATCCCTTAATGGAGTGCAGCTTACTTTCCGCAAGCAACCAGCTCTGCCTCCACTCCACTCTCCCTTTGGGGAAACAGGCACACTCGTGGAGTAGCTGAGAGCAGCCCTTGTGTTCCCTTTAGTGTAGGGACTACAATTATGTCCAGTCTTTGCACAAGGGGATAATGGGATTCATTCACTCCTTGCCCTCCTCCCACTGTGCATCCACATAAAAGCCAGGTAAAAACCACCCCATGTTACCCTTCATTTTAATTCCATGACATATTCAGATGAATACTTAAATAAAGTGGCTCTCACTGACTAAATGATTAGGGGATTGATAAGCTCTGAATGATTTATTCATGCAGGACTTTCAGCCCCTCCCCAGTTCATTGGATCTTGTGCTCAGGTGCAGACCCAGTTCTGCGTGCGCAGATTAATCTCCCAGCCGGCCTGTCTCAAACAAAGACTGCTGCATGAATGCAACATTGCCGGGTAGCTGTCTGCTCTTCACAGTCTTGCTTAACAGGGAGTTTAAACGCCTGCCTGCTGAAAAGAACGCCTGTTGACCAGCATGTGTGTGATTTAACTAGTATTGATTATAACTGATAATTATAGAACCATAGAATAGAATATCAGGGTTGGAAGGGACCTCAGGAGGTCATCTAGTCCAACCCCCTGCTCAAAGCAGGGCCAATCCCCAACTAAATCATTATATTATGGAAGTACCTAGATGCCCCAGCTGAGATTAAGGCCCCAGTGTGCGAGGTGCTATATAGAGAGGACTGCCAGGGACTGATGTAAATTGGTCAGTTTCCCTATGCTGAGATATACTGTACACGTTTCAGCTTCTTTCCCCAGTTATCTTAAGCAAAACGCTAGCCATCTGATTAGCGAGAGCTAGCATTTGCCCTGTCTTTAACAGACACACTCAGTTTTGGCTCTCCGTTGCCTTCCTGTTCTGTATTCACCGAGGCGGGGGAGTGTTTACAAAACGCCTTTGTGAGCTACCTGCTCCCACTGCACTTCCCCAGTGACCCAGCTCTGTTTAGAGCCGATGCCTCAGCAAATGCTGTATGCTCCACGTGTGTTTGCTGAACGGCCTGTCCCTTACCACCGTCACGCCACACTTGGGAGATTATCCCCTAGTTACCACCATCAAGAGCACGGGCCTCAATTATTAACCACGTTTAGCAGGGACATTATTAAACCTGACTCTCTCCTCCCAGTTGAGCTATCCTGTGTCTCTCTTTAACTTAGCAAGAACCTTTTTCTCACCCCGTGCCCTTCCTATTACCCTTTATTATGGCCTGATGCCTCCCGAACAACCCCGTCCATAGACGGGGTTATCATTTCTCCAGAGGAAAAGTGAAAGTGGACCCCAGTTCTGGTGATTTCTCTCAATCAGCTTCTAAACGTCTTTCCTAGGCCTGTCCCTAAACCGTCCTATTCCTTCTGTATCATCAGCTTCTCATGAGACGTTCTGATCATTAACAAGCCCCTTGATTCATAGGAAATTGGTAGATAAATGCACCATCTGGTATTGTAGAAGGCATGGGTTCTCTTTACCTGTGGAAATGATTGCTATTGTCTAGGACAACTAAAAGGGAAGTAGATGATAATAACAAAATACTAATTAGCACCTTATATCCCAACACAAATAGGCGTGCCACTCATTCACTAAAACATAATGCAAAACATCTATCCTTCTGCACTTGGCAAATCCAGCATGTAGCATGTTAATGACATCAGCAGCTAAAAAGCACTGAGCAATAAGCTGTGTTCCTCCCAAGCTTTGCTCAGTACAGGAACAACTCCGTGCCTCCTTGTATTCTGGGCATGACCTCTATTATACATTACAGCAGCCTCGGGGCAGCTCTGATTTACACTCTGCTGCAATGGCCCCATACAGTCCACTCCAGCAGCTGAGACTAGCCAGAGTGCAGCACCTTCCAACCATACTTGTCTACTCCTAGGAACATCTCCTAAACTGGAGGCTGATGTGCAGAGATGTTCTGGCTGTATTGAACTGCCTAGGGAACTCCCTTGTATGCTACCCCAATATATTATGCCCTGGAAACTGCCTTACATTGGGGGGTATGGAACAGAGGAGAGATTAAAAAGACTGGGATTGTTCATTTTAGAAAAAAGAGTTCGCTAAGGGGGGATAAGATAGGGGTCTATAAAGTCATGAATGATGTGGAAAAAGTGACTAGGGAAATGTTATTTACCCCTCACATAACACAAGAACTAGGGGTCACCTGATGAAATTAATAGGCAGCACATTTAAAACAAACAAGAGAAAGTACTTCACACAATGCACAGTCACCTGTGGAACTCATTGCCATGGGATGTTGTGAAGGCCAAAATTATAGTTCATGGAGGATAAGTCCATTGATAGATATTGTCCCAGATGGTCTGGGACACCATCCCATGCTCTGGATGTCCCTAAACCTTCAACTGCCAGAAGCTGGGACTGGGCAATAGAAGATGGATCATTTGAAATTGCCCTGTTCTGTTCATTCCCTCTCAAACATCTGGCACTGGCCACTGTCAGAAGACAGGATTCTGGACTAGATGAACCATTTGTCTGATCCAGTATGGCCGTTCTTATGTTTTAATGGTATATATTCCCTCTGGACTGGATTTGACAGATATACAGATAGCCTAAGCCCATGGAACTTGTGTAAAGGGGCAGCTGCAGAATTTGGTCTAGCATGTGGTCCCATCATCTGTAGAATTAAAATGTAATTTAATCTGTATTCTGTGGTAGCTCATGCAGATGTGAGCCTCTGATCAAAGCTTTAAGAGGGACCTTCAGCCATTAGTTAAAACACCTTGTGCCCTTATTCATGTGAGTCAGCCTTACTCACATGAGTAGCCATGTTGAATTCAATGAGGTTACACTCAGGAGTAAGGACTGTTTTTCACAGGAAATTTCTGAATATGTTTGATTATTTTTTTCAAAATTTCCCATGAAAATTTCATTTTTTTCAACTAACAAAAAATTGATTTTCAAAAACCATTTTAAATTAAATTTCGGCTTTCAAAAACTTTTTTTTTTAAACACTGAAAACCATTTTTTATTGGGGCGGGGGGGAAGTCAGTTTCTATTTCTTCCAGCAACAAGAAGTGGAATGTTTCAATTGAAATGAAATTTTCCCATGCATGTTTTCAGCTTGTTGAAAAAACAAGAGTCAACCCAAAAAAGGGTTGCAAAGTGTTTGCAGTTCTAGGGCCAAATCCCATACAATACAGGAGGACGCTCTGTGTCTTCTGAGTCCACGGAGTAGCACTGAGCAGGCAGGGGAGCAATCCCAGGGGGAAGCTCGTGAGAGGGGCCCCAGATGCGACAGTCATTACTACATGATGCTAGTATGATGTTCTACTGTAACTCGCAAGGCTCAACAGCTTCACTTACTGCCGGGGAAAGAGTCATTTACTCAGCAGTGCTCACTGATGCCAGGAAACCAGAAGATCTCTCCCATGTTCTCTGTTCCTAGTGCTAAATCTCAGGCCTCATCCCTGTATTCCTCACCACAGCCACTTGTACCATCTCCCAGACCAGTTCAGAACTGTCACCCCCTCTGCCTCTCAGTCTGGCTACCCCTCCAAATCCTGACCCATGTGAGCAAAACGTATTTTTCCAATTCGTCCCCAGCGCTTACTATGTGCTCATACAGGGCCTAGCACAATGAGACGCGGATGTCACTTGCGGCCGCCTAGAGGCTGCTGTATTGCCAATAATACATAGCAATAACTAGCTGGAGAGTTATGAAACCCACTCCTTGACTCGTGCAACTAAAAAGCTGGCTGATTTTAAAATTAAACTCCATGACTGACTATTGCAAGCACGACAAATATTTAACGGATTGGAATGCTCCCTTCCCTTAAAATATTTGTATGAAATACCCACAATATAGCATGATGTTGTTTAGCACAGAGAATTCTGGCAGTTTATGAAGAATCTGGCAGAGCTGCAAGTACTGTCAGTGTTATGATATACACCCCCCACGTTTTACAAATAGAGCATGGTTTTCAAACTCCTTTAATATATTCTCATTTCCCCCACTTCTGCCCAAAAAAGCCGGAGTTATGAAAGTAACGTTGCATACTGAAATATTAAAGTAGAAATCTGAAGAAAGTTGTTTTATGAAAGCTTCCCCCCCGCCAAGTTATTCCTTCCGCCCGCCCCCTCCCACCCCCACCCCCCCTTCTTCAAGTCAGGAATGTTTTTAGCAACTTAAACAGGTTGGGTTACCCACAAGGAGTAGTAATTTTTCCACCTAGCAGATTGAGGTATTCATGGCCTCTTTAAACAGTTCTAAATTTATTCTCCTGTAGTATTCAAATAGAAATACATGTATTTGTATGTTCACCCTGGCAGGGCTAGAGCCCCTATGGTACTGACTGGTAGGCAGAGTCAGCACAAATGAACAAGTTTAACAAAATGCACATTCTGAGACTCTAAACATCCTTTTGAAGACATCTCTCCAAATACTGTCCTTTCTAGGTCTATTATTTATTTGTATTACTGTGGCATGTAGAGGCCTCAACCAAGATTAAGCCTCCACTGTGCAAGGTGCTGCACAGTCACACAGGGAGACGCAGTCCCTTTTCTGAAGAGCTTGCAATGTAAATAAAAAAGACAAGCCAGGGAAGGATTATTACCCCCATTTTACAGATGGGGGACTGAGGCACAAGGAGATCAAGTGACTTAACCAAGGTCACACAAGAAATTTGTGGCAGAACCAAAACCTGAACCCAGCTCTCTTAAGCACTAGTCTGATGACCTAGCCACAAGTCCAACCTTCCTCTCTATGGCTGCTAGAAACCTAGCTTCTGGGCGAGAGCAAGGAGCATGGTGAAGGGTGCGTACTCAGCTGCTAACAAACTGGAATATTTCACCCAGCTCTGCAGAGAGACCCCTCTGGTTTGAGCAAGGAGATGCACTGATGTTTTACAAAGGTTGCCCCATCCAACCCTGCTCGGTTAGCCTGGAGGAAGGCCTGTCCCAAGGACCTCAGTGGGAGGGCATGTCCTCTGCTGGGGACACCAAATGTGATGCCCCGAGAGACTCTGACATCTCCATGAGCTGGGTGAAGCTTTTACAGTTTGTCCCGGGCAAAACAGTACCATTTGCTAAACGGAAACAGCTCTGGGAAGACTTTGCCCCAAAAAACAGACACCCACCCCACCCCACCGTTCATTTTATGGGAATGGTGAGAGATCAAAGGGCTTAATTCTGGCTTGCCCTTCCATGCACTGAGTTGGGGGGAGAAAGGAGAAAAGAGCCTCTTTCCCACAGCAGCCCCCGCAGAAGAGCATGCCACAATTGCGGTGCTCACTGCTCTCTAAGTCCCTGATGGGGAGGAGCAGAGAGTAGGAAGGCAGAGGGAGGAGCCAGGCTCCAGCTCCACCCCACGGCTTGATGGCTGACAGTGCAGGGCGTGCATGCATGCTACACGCCTTAAAAAGCGATTTGTTCTGCCCGGGAGAACGTCAGGGAGCAATGCTAGGAGATCACGCAGAGCTCCAGCTGGGGCTTCACACCCCCTTCTTCCCAGCCAGCACAGGGCTGCGCCCATCAGGCAGCGTCTTGGGCTTGCCCGAAGCCTGTTTTGCAGCAGCGTTCCCATTTCCAAAGAGCCCCGCTGCTCTCCTAGTGCCATTCCTGCAGCAATGCAAGGCAGAAGCCAGGCGCAAGCCGGGTAAGGAAGCTCAGGGGGAGCTCGAATCATATTTACTGCAAAATGAAGGCCCAGTTCCGCCACCCATTAGTCCCGCTGTCTTGCGAGTGGTTCCACCGAAACCAATGTTGGAGCCAATTTTCCACCCCTTAGTGCCGTCGGAGCAGCGGGGGGAGGGCAGAGCTAAGCTGAGCCTTGCCCAGCTGTGTACCTGCCTGAGATGCAAGGCAGTGGAGACTCCGCCTTGCCAGACTGCTACAGAAGGAGCATTGGGACATCATGGGGGCAGTCTATACCTCACCCTACCCACTCAGGCCCCTCTGTCTCCACCTCTTCCCACAGCTGCCTCTCTCTCCACACCACAGCTGCTGTCCCTCCCTCATATCCCTCTCTCCCTGCACAATTAGGCCCGGATCCAGCAAAGCACTGAAGCCCGTGGTTAACTTTAAGCATGCAAGGCGTCCCTCGGGACTTAAGCGTGTGCTTAAGCTCTCCACTTGATCAGGGGCCTTAAAGCCAGCCCGACTGCTTTGCTAGCCTCGCTGAGCCCTGTGGGCTACAAGAGGAAGCCACAGCTTCCCTTTGAACTCCTTGCCATGGCTGTGTTCACGTAGGTGGGACTTCAAAGAGGAGCCCTGGCTTCCTCTCAGCAGTGCCGGAGAAGTGGAACAGCTAGTTTTAGTTGCACCAAGAGCTTTAGAAGCTTCCCACCGGCTGGGTGGTTGGGGAAGAGAGAGAGAGATGAGTGTCTGCAGAAGACAGGCCGATGGAAGGATTTCAGGATCCCAAACTATTCTTTCAAATTAAGGGCTGGGGGAATGAAGAGCCTTGTTATCTTCCTTCCCTACTGACTGCTCTCCCTGGTGGTACTGGCAATTGTCCCGTGTGCACAGGGGTTTCTTAGCTTATGCTGGGATTGAGGGCCTGGCAAGCTGGGAGCTGCTGCAGGGCAGTGACATCATCATCATCGTCAATAAGGCCCACCTGGCCAATGAGAACTGAGCTTTGGACAGTAAACGTGAGGGGTTTTCACATGCACTCAGCACTGGCCCAACAGCTCGTGTTACAGTCAATGAGAAAACTGGGCTGACCAGCACGGAGCGCTTTTGAAAACGCCACTCTGTGCCCACTGCCGAGCTATTTTGTAAGCTCTGCCCCGACTATGAGAGGTTCAGTGTCTTGCATAAGTCACACAGGGTCACTCATTTTCTCCATCTCATGGGGAAACTGAGGGTGACAGGGGACACTCACCTCTCATGAGCGCCTCCTATCGGTCGTGTGCAAACCTGCACATTGTCTCTCCCGGCACCCCCTGTGGGCCGTTAACCTCATCAGGTGGGTCCTTCAGTGGCCCTGCCTTCTGGCCAGGTCTCACACAGTCTCTCTGCACGAACAAACCAACCCCTTCTGGGGTAACTAAAGTCCAACAGGGTTAATCACCATGCCCTGGTTGGTATCTGCAGCCCTGTCTCTGGGTTCAGTTCTCAGCCACCTCTGGGTTGGCTTTGAGTTCATGTCGGCCTTGGTATAGAGCACTGCTCCCAGGGCTTTCTTCCCAGAGACTCTTTATGTTCTTCCCTTTACTTGGACCTCTAAACAAGCCTTATCCCCATCTAAGGGCTTAGGCCACCCTGCCAGTGCTGGGCACACCCACTACTCTGGGTCCAGACCCAGGGACCCTTCAAATAGCAGCCACGTGCTGCTTCCTTTAACAATTGGTACGGCTATTCCCTGGGCCACTTCCCATGTAGCCCCTTCCTCTTCACCCTGACCTCAGGGCTGAAGTTCTTCCTCATGGAATGCCAATGTCACCAGAACCCACCTTCTGGTTCTCCCTTGAGCTCCAGCAAGGAGCACCTTCCTTGCTCCTCTGGTCCCCACCAGCAACTGGCCTGCTTAAGCCCTGCAGCTCCTTTTAACTGAGCCTGGTACGCTCTGATTGGCTGCTTCCCTGTAGCCTTTCTGGGCAGGCCAGGTGGACCCACCTTCAGTGCTCCTTTTCTGGCGTGGGGTGTGGTAGGACCATGAGGCCTCCAGCGGGGGCCTCAAAGGTCCAAGTACACCCATCTCACTGAGGAACCAAGGGAGAGATCCTCAGTTGGTGTACAGCAGTTTAGCTCAACTGGCATCAATGGGGATTCAGGGGTTCTCAATTTCAGGGTCAAGGATTGCAAATACCCTGACCTTCTCATACTATTACATGGAAGTGGAGTCTCAGCTACAGGAGAGGACGGACTCAGGTGGATCTCCTGGTATGGAAAAGTTTAAGAACCATTGGGCTCTGCTAACGTACCCCATCCCAGGATCTGTCCTGAGACCTTAGCATTGGAGACAGTAGCAGCGGCGGCAGGTAGAGAAATGGCTGGGAGTCAGAAACTTCCAGGGAGAGGTGAGCAAAGAGGCACTATTTATCTCTAATCACATTTCACAAGCATTAAAATGTTCATTTTGCTTGTGTCTTTTTTCTTATCTAGATTTGATTTGCCCAAATTTCTATCAGGTCCAAATTCCGAATATATTCAAACTGTAGGTGCTCAACGGACACACCTTTTGAAGGTAAAGGAATGAGTTTCTGGGTTTATTTTTGAGGTTTGTGAATTCTTATCTGTGAATAGGAATTCATTAAGTGAGCTTTACTGACCCTGAATTTTAACCCCATCATTGCCAGTGACTTGCTCTGTGGCCTGGTCTTTTCACTTCTGGATTTCAGCTTCCCCATCACTAAAAATAAATAATAATAGTATTTGCTGACATGCTTTGTGAGGATTTATTAGTGTTATATATAGTGCTTTGTAAAGTGCTATGAATTATTCCACTTACAAACACCAGGGTTCCATTACAGATTCTTCCTCCTGCACTGAATGAAGTGTTAAAAGTACGATGGAGTCAGCCAAAATGCCAAGAATACATTTTAAGATCCTACCACGTCCTAGACCCATCTGATTCCAGCCAAAGCAACTCCCTTTCTCCAGCTGTAAAGAATAACTGATGCTGGCCGTAATTCGGAGTCAGCAGGAAAATGAGATGAGCAGGTTTATTAGCAGGCTCTTCTTCTGCACATCTGCATGCATGGCCCCCTGCTGACCTGGCTGAGGTGCAGAACATTCTGCCAACATGTGATTGACAATTTTCCATCCTTTATTTATTTATTTATTTTTTACAGAAAAGTTGCCTTTTCAACTAACTGAAAATGTCCACGGAAAACATGTCCTCAAACAAATTTGATGAATGTTCACTGGGAAACCAACAATGTTTGCCTCCCTTCCCCAATTTTCCAGTTTTCAGCTGAAAATTCTTGATTTTGGGGTTTTTTGGGAAGAAAAATTGAAAATTTCTGCTGAAAATTTCAACAACGGTGGTGGGGTTTTTTGGTCAAAGTTTTTCCATGGGCGGGGATAAAGACATTATTGACTAGCTTCACGTCTATTTGCAGGATTTGGATGGGCAGCCCTCTATATGGGGGATTTATGTTGTCTACTTTTTCTTCCCAGCCACACAAACATTCTCTTATAACTCAAATTAAGTCAGCCCTAGGCTTATGAGCCTGATAAATTTAGAGAACTTAAAATTAGTCAGTGAATAAAGAGAGCCTGACCACAATGGAAGTGTTGGTTAATCTTCTCAGGCTTCACCTTAGCTTCCCAGACAGTATGGATTATATCATAGAATCATAAGAATCATAGAATATCAGGGTTGGAAGGGACCTCAGGAGGTCATCTAGTCCAACCCCCTGCTCAAAGCAGGACCAATCCCCAACTAAATCATACCAGCCAGGGCTTTGTCAAGCCTGACCCTAAAAACTTCTAAGGAAGGAGATTCCACCACCTCCCTAGGTAACGCATTCCAGTGTTTCACCACCCTCCTAGTGAAAAAGTTTTTCCTAATATCCAACCTAAACCTCCCCCCTGCAACCTGAGACCATTACTCCTCGTTCTGTCATCTGCTACCACTGAGAACAGTCTAGAGCCATCCTCTTTGGAACCCCCTTTCAGGTAGTTTAAAGCAGCTATCAAATCCCCCCTCATTCTTCTCTTCCGCAGACTAAACAATCCCAGTTCCCTCAGCCTCTCCTCATAAGTCATGTGTTCCAGTCCCCTAATCATTTTTGTTGCCCTCTGCTGGACGTTTTCCAATTTTTCCACATCCTTCTTATAGCGTGGGGCCCAAAACTGGACACCAGTACTCCAAATGAGGCCTCACCAATGTCGAATAGAGGGGAACGATCACATCCCTCAATCTGCTGGCAATGCCCCTACTTACGCATCCCAAAATGCCATTGGCCTTCTTGGCAACGCTTTAAAACAAAATTAAAATAGAAAAGTCATCTTCTTGTACAATGTAAGTAGTTTTTTTTTTCCAGCACTCAGATATTTTATAGGCCCAATTCTACTAGCCTTACTCATGTTGAGTAGCACCTGACTCTCCAAGCAGTCCCTCTCTGACACACTGTCAACCTGGGGAACTCATTGCCAAAAGATGTTGTGAAGGCCAAAACTATAACTGGGTTCAAAAAAGAGCTAGATCAGTTCATGGAGGATGGGTCCATCAATGGCTATTAGCCAGGATGGACAATGATGGAACACTATGCTCTGAGTGTCCCTAGTCTCTGTTCGCCAGAAGCTGGGAGTGGATGACACTCGATGATTGCCTGTTCTGTTCATTCCCTCTGAAGCACGTGGCCTTGGCCAAGTCGGAAGACAGGATACTGGGTTAGGTGGACCATTAGTCTAACCCAGGGTAGTTGTTCTTATGTTCCCATTGATTTTGATAGGTTAGGTTGTGCCCTGGTGTTGCTCACCTGAGCAGGGCTGTAAGATGCCTCCACCCCCCCACTAACCCCACTGCTCAGCCAAGTCGGATCTACCTAGAACTTAGGTTCAAGCCCATGATGTCCGGATATAGTCCCCTCTATGAGTGAATACGCAGGGAGGGGTGCAGAATGGGCAGAGTAGTGGCTTCACTCTCTGGCCAGGTGTGAGTGGAGAAGTAAGCCACATCCTTTCAAGGGCTGCAGTAATTTACTTCTCCCTCCTCCCCCTTCACCATCCCCTTGGGAAGAGGGATCAGGGCAGAGGGTGCCCACAGAGTTGTCTCTTATGCACAAGCCTCCTGGAGTGGTGCCACTTGGCCCCACATTCAAGCTGTGCCTACAGACACAAGGTAGCCCAGTAAGGCGGCTGGAGGAGTGAGCAAGGCTGGAAGGATGTGAGCTATGGATGTGAAAACAATCATCCTAAATTGGACCTGACCCCATTAAAATTCCCGGTAGAAGACAATGGGCCAGATGCTCACCTCAGTTACAGCAGCGTAAATCTGGACTGTTTATCACCTCTGTTGCTGAAGTCGGAATTTGGCCTCTTGCCTTCACACTTAATTCAGAATGCACTTTCATCTCAAGGATAAACATCAAGACAAATCAAAAGCCCTGTTGACAGCACTGCTCTCACTTTCTGCTTTTAAGGAGTTGCCAAAACGTACAAAATTAAACTTTCCAAGTCACAGGAGGCTGTTCTGTCAGTTTACCCAATCGGTAATTAAATACTATCATAACTTCTATCGTTCTCACTTGCTTTCTTTAAAAAAAAAGGTAAGAATTTCCCCTGCAAGGGGACATAGTTCTTACAAAAATTTAGTTTGATCATCAAATTTCAAACCAAGCCCTAAAAACATAGATCAAATATTGTTCTTCTGACACTGAAAGAAGGATTGCCTGACGTGTCATGCTGGTCTTCAGAATTGCCCCAAATGCTGCAATTACAACACGAATATTTTAACGCTGCAGCGACTGATTTGGGAGTTGTCTTGGAAGCCTTCAGAAGTTAAAAGGAGGGATTGTCGGCTGACTTTTGCCAGAGTTCGCAAAAGAGGAAATATTTGCACACTTGGGGCTTGATGCTATCTTTTCCTGGCACTCGTCAGGTGGCCACTGGTGTCAAAGGGAATTCTGGGGCTCTCTGGATGCAGAATGAGATCCCGGCTTATTTCTTCGAAAGATTCATTGTTTTTCAATGAGATTTGCAAGAAGAGATAAAAATGGGCAGCACAGTTTGCAATACTGCCATTTTTCTACAAAAATATCCCCCCAGCAGAACCAGCTACAGACATTTCTCGAGGGCGTAGCTGGACTGATAGTAATTGTGACTGGCGTTCATCAGTCTTGAAATCGAATAGTCCAACATGTATTAACTATTATTAGCCGTGTTGCAGTGGCACTGATGGACTCCATCCAAGGTGCTGTACTCACAGAAAACAAAAAGACCCTCTCTGTGACCAAGCGCCATCAAAAGAGGGGACAAAGGACGGTAATTGGACAAGCCTATTGGCCTTTTCCATAGGGTTTATATATTCCCTGTTATCATTTAGCTGAAGAATAGCTGGGATGGTTGTGTGTGTCACCATTAAGGGCTGCTCCAAAGCCACTGATTGACTGTCCTTCTGCTGACTTCACTGGATGCTGGATGAGACCCTAAAAGACTTTCCATATATCCTCAAATGTTTCTATGTTATTCTGAAATCGACCTGGGCCTGATCACACCACCTGCGAGAAAACCCCTTGGAATCTCTTAGAGGCGATTTCTGCTTGATGGTACCATCAAGAGATGGGGGACATTTTTGCACCCCCGTTGAACAGTCTCCATGGTCAGAGGCCCATCTACCTGGATCTATGGGAACCAGTTAGGCTCCATGTCATTCCCTCCCAAGCTCTTGTTTGCACTCCTGTTGTTATCCAAAGGCTGGTGAATTGCTTTAGAATATATTGTTTTGCTGGTCTTTAGACCAGTGTGTAGCCAGCATTCCTTCTCATTGCTGGGTCATTAGCAGTCTCATGCAGCATATGTAAAGCACAGCGGTTGCTTTGATCAGATTTTTAATGAAAAGTAAACAAAGCATAAATCTAAAAGGAACAAATGCTTTATAATGCTCAACTTTGTGAGCCGGCATCCTTTCAGGGGTCCTTCAGGATCACTTATGGCTTTTCTAAAAGAAAAGGAGGACTTGTGGCACCTTAGAGACTAACAAATTTATTTGAGCATAAGCTTTCGTGAGCTACAGCTCACTTCATCGGATGCATTCAATGGAAAATACAGTGGGGAGATTTGTATACATAAAGAACATGAAACAATGGGTGTTACCATACACACTGTAATGAGAGTGATCACTTAAGGTGAGCTATTACCAAGCAGGAGAGCTGGGGGGGGGGGGGGGGGAGGAAACGTTTTGTAGTAATAATCAAGGTGGGCCATTTCCAGCAGTTGACAAGAATGTCTGAGGAACAGTGGGCAGGGGGGAATAAACAAGGGGAAATAGTTTTACTTTGTGTAATGACCCATCCACTCCCAATCTCTATTCAAGCCTAAGTTAATTGTATCCAGTTTGCAAATTAATTCCAATTCAGCAGTCTCTCCTTGGAGTCTGTTTTTGAAGTTTTTTTGTTGAAGAATTGCAACTTTTAGGTCTGTAATCAAGTGACCAAAAAGATTGAAGTGTTCTCCAACTGGTTTTTGAATGTTATAATTCTTGACATCTGATTTGTGTCCATTTATTCTTTTACGTAGAGACTGTCCAGTTTGACTAATGTACATGGCAGAGGGGCATTGCTAGCACATGATGGCATATATCACATTGGTAGATGTGCAGGTGAACGAGCCTCTGATAGTGTGGCTGATGTGATTAGGCCCTATGATGGTGTCCCCTGAATAGTATGTGGACACAGTTGGCAACGGGCTTTGTTGCAAGGGTAGGTTCCTGGGTTAGTGGTTCTGTTGTGTGGTATGTGGTTGCTGGTGAGTATTTGCTTCGGGTTGGGGGGCTGTCTGTAAGCAAGAACTGGCCTGTCTCCCAAGATCTGTGAGAGTGATGGGTCGTCCTTCAGGATAGGTTGTAGAGCCTTGATGATGCGTTGGAGAGGTTTTAGTTGGGGGCTGAAGGTGATGGCTAGTGGCGTTCTGTTATTTTCTTTGTTGGGCCTGTCCTGTAATAGGTGACTTCTGGGTACTCTTCTGGCTCTGTCAATCTGTTTCTTCACTTCAGCAGGTGGGTATTGTAGTTGTAAGAATGCTTGATAGAGATCTTGTAGGTGTTTGTCTCTGTCTGAGGGGTTGGAGCAAATGCGGTTGTATCGTAGAGCTTGGCTGTAGACAATGGATCGTGTGGTGTGGTCTGGATGAAAGCTGGAGGCATGTAGGTAGGAATAGCAGTCAGTAGGTTTCCGGTATAGGGTGGTGTTTATGTGACCATCGCTTATTAGCACCATAGTGTCCAGGAAGTGGATCTCTTGTGTGGACTGGTCCAGGCTGAGGTTGATGGTGGGATGGAAATTGTTGAAATCATGGTAGAATTCCTCAAGGGCTTCTTTTCCATGGGTCCAGATGATGAAGATGTCATCAATATAGCGCAAGTAGAGTAGGGGCATTAGGGGACGAGAGCTGAGGAAGCGTTGTTTTAAGTCAGCCATAAAAATGTTGGCATACTGTGGGGCCATGAGGGTACCCATAGCAGTGCCGCTGATTTGAAGGTATACATTGTCCCCAAATGTGAAATAGTTATGGGTGAGGACAAAGTCACAAAGTTCAGCCACCAGGTTTGCCATGACATTATCGGGGATACTGTTCCTGACGGCTTGTAGTCCATGTTTGTGTGGAATGTTGGTGTAGAGGGCTTCTACATCCATAGTGGCCAGGATGGTGTTTTCAGGAAGATCACCGATGGATTGTAGTTTCCTCAGGAAGACAGTGGTGTCTCGAAGACAGCTGGGAGTACTTAGAACAATCACAGGCCTTCCCTAGGAAATTGGCCCTTCAGATCATAGGAAGTTATAGCGTTCAAGGAGCTGCCCATTCATGCATCATCTGTGTGGTCCCGCAGCATCCAAGCTGTTTTTGTTTTGATCATGTGTGAAGACAAGAACTACTCAGCAGTTCCTTGCCTCCTCGTTCAGCTTAAAGAAGAGAAGAGTCACACAATCTCTGTGCATTTCAGTCCCAGGGAACTAACATCAGGGACATTTGCTGGCTGTTTTCAGTAGCTGGAAGATCTGACGCAGGCATTTTACATGGGCTGGATGGGAGCTCCTGTCTCTTTGATTCACCATGAGGAGGACAAAAAAGTCACTTCAAGCGACTTACAGTGAGGTTATAACGAGCTGCTCGGGAGGAAAGCAAATGGTGGTGGCTTTCAACATGTCACTGGAGGAGAGAAGTAATGGCAGCATTTGCAAAGCTCATTTGTTTTAACTGCAGATGGGCCCAAGTCAGAGACTCTGGAGGTGGTCTTTACAAACACAGGCATTTGTGAAATGTGGCTCCAAAGCCAGGCTCAGCTTTCAAACATCCCCAAAGTTCAGGAGCATTCAGAGCTGGAGTTTGGTTTCCCACCCTCCTCTAGTTCACATACACTGATTATAAACAGAGACCCAGTCTGTTCCCTTGGCTTCATGCACAGAGGGAAACTTGCATATGAGGCTCTCTCTCTGTCCCTTAGGACAGTGAGGAAATCAGCCACTTCTGTGGCATTGTCCCACCAGTTCCTGGATCCCAAAGATGGAGTTTTGCAGGACCAGAGTAGGCCATAAGTATGGTCAGGCTGAGGAAGGGAATACTGACAGCACTACTCTCAGTCAACAAAACGTGGGGTTATATTTATCTTCCTGCCGAGCCCCACTGTGCTGGGGAGCCCACTTCAGATTTCTGGGGGCAGCTCTTAGACGCATTGCCTCCTCTTGTAATTTTTATCACAAGTCTCACGATATTTGGTGTTTTTCCTAAAGCCCCAGCTCCTGGAATCATGGGATTATGTGGGACTCTCAGCTTTCATTTCAAAACCAAGTTTCTAAGCCCTGGTGGCTGTGGATAAAAGCTTGAAAACGTGAACCTTAATGGTTCAAACCCCAGGAAGCAAATAAAACCCCCAAATTCACTATTTGTTTTTTTAAAAATCCCATCATTTTGAAGCCTCCCTTGTGATTTTTGGGGGGTCAGACTCGCAGTTTTGAATGCGTGGGGTTGTCAGTTCTGAAGTCCCTTGCCACTTGGGTTCAACGGAGCCATGTTGCCAGTGATTCAGAGGCCACGCTGACTCAAGAGTGGCTATAGAGGCTTCAAAGGCTTCTCCAGAGATGGCCGTATCTCTGGGAACTGTCTGCTCTGCAAGGCGAGAGCCTCCAGTGTCATCTCAGTTTAACTCTACGAGGGGGACCTCACACTAATGTCTGGGCACAATTTTGCTGTGGGACGGAGATGAGCTGGCTCAAAAATATTGTTATGATTCATATTTTTTAATATCATGTGCCCCTGTAAGCCGGTGGGCAGCGTCACCAGCTGGGGACAGGGGGGGAAAGTTCCAGGTACAAGTCTTTCTTCAGGCCTCGCTTGATTTCTGAAAACACAGCCTCAAACCCAGAACAAATCAACTCAAACAACTAGGGAACAAAACCACTGGAAGCCTTGCCAGCGTAAGCCAGCTTGGAGAAGAAAGACACCCTGCTCCTGGCTTGCCTTCTGCTTGCCTCTTTTGCACCAGCTTCCTTTTCCTTTTATAACCCTGCCCAGATCACCTATGTGACAGGCAGGAACCTGATAATCCTTTACATGCCAGAGTGTCTTTGCACCTTGTCACAGACTCTCAGCATCGCCTATGAAGCAGAAACAGTGGTCTGCAGTCACCAATAGGGAAAAGCTGGAATAACCTTTGATTCATTTGTTGCTGAAAAAGAAAAGTCTCTGGGCCTTCTCCCCAGCTCTAGATTCTTTCTTGAAATTCCCCCCAGCACAAAGACCATATAAAGGTATCACTTAAGCCCTTAGGGTGAAATTGAGCCCTGTGCAGACAGTCTGCATGTACCTTCTTTGAGAACTTAGGTGGGCTTCTAGTGGTGAATAGGACTTCTGCATAGGGATGATTTACTGTAGGACTTAATGACAGGTTTCTGAATGCATCCGATGAAGTGAGCTGTAGCTCACGAAAGCTTATACTCAAATAAATTTGTTAGTCTCTAAGGTGCCACAAGTCCTCCTTTTCTTTTTGTAGGACTTAAGTCATGCATAAGGGACTTTGGCAGGCCTTCTGCACTATGGTGAATTTTTATGCATGGTGCCTCCATGAGGTTAATATAGCTCTGCGGCTGTCCCTGCTCTCCACTTTGTTTCTGTCCCTTCCTGTGCATAGGTGGGGACGGTTCCACTGACACTCATTCATAATAACAGTTTGTTTCATTTTCAAACAGCTTTTACTGAGGCTCAGGTGAGAATTGCTCACTAGCGTAGCGTAGCTTGAATCCCCAGTGACTCTTGACACAACAATCACTCCTCACAAGTAATAGGAACTGGACAGCGCTACCATTCCAAGAGATCTGTGGGGTGGAGATACCCACCAACTACACTTTGCTGGGAGGAAACAGGCAAACACCTGATCCTGACAACCTGCCCAATCCCCAGCAGAGCTCGGTGATGTTTATTCAGCCTGAAATACTTTTTTGGTGGGTGCCAAACTCTTTTAACAACTTCTTTTAATTGTTACAAAAAAAAAAGTCTTTTCTCTGTTTTAAAAGGAAAAGTTGTTGGAACGTGCTCACTGTCTCATTCGCCTCCGATAACCCTCTCGGTTCTTCCCTTTTCTAGTTATTCATGTGTCATCTTTGCAATGTGATCTCCAGTCTGAGCAATTCTCCCATTGGCCCCTCTCAACGTAACCGTTAGTTTTAATCTTTCTGCTCTTTCTTGATCCTAGTTTTGCTGGGGGGGGATTGTTTTGGTTTTTTTGCCATGGATTTATATGTTATCCACTTTTAAACTGCCCCGCGGTCACTTGGGCTTGAATCTTCACTCCCCTGGTATCCTCATTTATACCAGTGCAGAGTGAGAGAGAAACTCTACCATTCTGAACTGCCATCCGACTTTGCTCTGGTAGAAATAACTACACAAGGTGCTGGCTGACAGAGAATGGGGACGCTTAACTCTATTAAACATGCCCCCCTCCCCGAATATTCTTCATATGGCTGGAAATTTGCCCGAGAGCCAAATTTTCTATTGGCGCAAACTGATGCAGCTGCATTAAAGTCGATGGAGCTGCACTGATGGACACTGGCTGAAGATCTGGCTTTGACTCTCCACTGTCTTTCCCCTTGAATGGTCATTTACACCTGTGCAAAGTGGGTGTAGAAGGCTGCTATACCTGCACAGGTGTAAACGATTACACACGGCGATAAAACAGTGGCAAATCCAGTCCTAGGTCTCAAGCCCTTCCCTATCAAGCAGTGATCAAGGGCATGCTTGTCAGTTTCCTTTTTAACTGAGGTTGGCTTTTTGACCATCTACTCTGCAGGGAGTATGAAATCAGCTTTGCTTCCAGTAATTCTGAGATCACTGCCATAAAACAAAGCACTGTGACCAAAGACCGGGGCAGTGACATATCTCCCAGAGCACTTTTGCTCTCGAGAGCAATCCTGGGCCTCTGAAAGAGTGAGCCAAATCAGCCCTGATGCAACTATTGAGTCTGATCTTTCCAGTCCTAGCACACCCCAAGCCCCCACTGACTTTAGTACCCTCCCATTGATTTTAATAGCCTCCCATTGATTTCCTCTAGACTTGTGGTCGTGCAAGAAAAGCAAGGTTTGGCTTGTTTTCGGAGTCGCCTGTATAGTGCAGGTTCATAGAGATAAGACTAGCTTTTCAGCACAGATCAACATTACATTTTTGTAAATTGGGCTAGTTCACAGCAGCCAGGTTCCGTGGCCCAGACCTTCGGCTGGAGCTTCATTGACTTCCATGGAGCTGTGCAGATTTTCCCCAGCTGAGGATCTGACCTATTATTTGCTAAGCACTTACCAATATTGAGGTTTAGTATTTCTCCATCATTTCCCTGATTTTAGTCGTGCGTTGTGTAGAAAGAGCAATGTCCAGTAATATCAGATTAGACTGTGCAAGCCATTAGGAAAGCTAGTCACCAGAAGGATTAGACAGGCACTGGTGCCCGGTCCTCACAAGGGCACTGTTCTTGGAAAAGTTTGGGTGGTAGATTTGCCATGGGTTTCTCCTTTACTGGTCAAAGGACAATGAAATTAATAGGATGCTTCCAACACTCAGTTTCAATCAGACCGGAGCATGCATCGAATGTTCAAATCTAGACCCAGATTTCTAACATCCCAAAGGTCAGCTCTCGGGCTTTGCTTTGGTCTTCTCATTTCAAGTGGAATTTCATCAGATTTTACTGTAAATACACTGATCTAGTTAATTGGGAGCCAGGAGCCAAGGAGTTCTTAATCCAGACTGCCACTGATTTACCATGTGACTTGGGACAACTCATTCGACCTTTCTGCTCCTCCTTTTCCCCAGCTGTGAAAGGTAGATACTACTACTTGTCTCACTGGGGTGTTGTGAGGATTAATTAATTACTGTGTGTACATCACTTTAAACCTGTTAAGAGCTACACAAATATAACTACATGAGGATTATTATCAGTCCTGTATATCACTGCTGGGACAATGCAGCTGTCAATGCATTTTATAAGATAAGTAAATTGGTCTGTCCATGGAAGTACCCTTCATAAATTAGACTCTCATCAAAACATTATAATAAATGAGCTTTAGGAATATAAGTGAAAAAGGGGAATGAGGCAGGGGCTAAGATGTTCAAAAATACAGCTTTGAAAAGATTAAAAGATAAAAGTGGTCTGGGTAGGCAATGCAATTTAGCTAGTCATTTTCAGGCAACATGCAATGACAAGTACATGGGGCTTATCATCCACAGCTATGTGAAGAATTACAATAAATGCTTGAAATGCAAGCAGATTTCCTGCTTAGGTATGTGAATAATGGAAGTCACTATTTCTATTTGAGCTGAAAGAAGTCATCCCCCCCTCCCCCCGTTCCACTAACATTTCCAATTCTGCTCCCCACTGTTTGGTGAAAGTGAGTTCCTTTGTGCATCATCAGGATTTTCAAGAGCTGCTTGCTTTGGTGGTGGTAAGTGAGAGGTTCCAAAACAGTCCAGGATTTGGGGGCATTTATTCAGTTCACACATGTTTTCCATGCAATTGCCTACAGAATTAACAGAGACATGACATGTTCTGAGGAAGGAGGTTTGTGATCTGGGGGGGGTGGGGGGGAATACCAAAACAAACACCAGGAGTGAAATCCTAGCCCTGCTGAAGTCAATGACAAAACTCCCTTTCATGTTAATGGCCACAGGATTTCACTCGAATGCTCCAGTCTGCATCTTGTAGAAAAGATTCTCAAACTGTTCAGCGATTTCTGCATAAGAATTTCTAGCAAGACACGCTAGAGAGTTCATGTAATAAAGAAACAGGGCAAAATTCTGGTAACACAGTTGTAAATATGGAATAAAGTCATTAAAATGACTGTTCCTAATTCTCATTTACACAAAGGTACCTTTGAGCTCTCCCCTGTCATTTATTCCTCCCATCCCATCTGCCTGTTTGGCTCTTCCTCTGTTCACTTTTGGGGCCTATGAATCCTAGCCAGAAAAACACCAGGCTTGGAATACCGCAGTGAAACCTGCATTGTGTCGCTTTAGGGCCTGATCCAAAGCCTAGTGAAATCAATGGAAAGACTCCCATTGATTGTGGTGGGCTTTTGATCACACAGTTTAAGCCTAAACCTCTTGTCTCCATGAATGGGCAAAATTACCTCCAGCCTGACCCGGGCTGCCTGTCCTGCTACCACAGACTTGCACCAGAGTGGGCCTCCGAAAGGGTTAAAGACTCATCAGGCTGGAGGAGCTTCTTGACTTCATGCCTGCCACATTTCTTAGCAAAGCGAACATATGAACACTGGCATGCTCCCACACACCGCCTTGGCTCCCCTCCAGGAAATCACAGCCCAACTATTTGGCACACACAGCCTCAATTTTATTTACACAATTGACTTCTTGATAAACACAAAAAACTTACAAACACACCACACCCTTAAAAAGAAAAGGGGGACGGCCGGGGTAGGATTGTAGTAATGTGAGCTACCCGGCAGGAAGAACTCCCCAGCCAGCAGTAACATTCCATTCCACCCCAGGGAATCACCTGTATGAGACATTAGGGCTTGCTGTGGCTTTAAGGCGCGGCCCTGTGTTGTGGGGGCACGGAGGGGCCGCGCAGCGGTGGGAGCAGCTGGAGGAATTCTGGATGAGTCAGCCAGGATTCCTTCTGGGCACGGGGGGAGCACACGCTGTAGCTCCAGCTCCGACGCCCTTTGGAAGGGTGCAACACGCGTTCGCTGGAGCTCTGCTGGCTGCTGTGCGAGAGGGAATATGCCCCAAGATCACCCCATCACCTCTGAGTAGGCTAGCACCAGCCTCTGCTTTTGCTCAGATTTTAGCTGGCCCCTGTGCAGCAGAGGAAGAAGAGAGAAGGCCCTTTGTTCCACTACCCCCAGTCCTCTGTGCACCCAGGCAGGGCCAGTCACAATCTGGGCCTCTGTAGATGACTTTTTCACAAGGGAATGAAGACAAACTTTTCAACTCCCTGGCCCGAAATAACTCTGCCAAACCGTGGTGGAAGCACTGGGCTCTTCAAACTGGAAGATCTCAGTGATTGGAGGTGGTCCCCAGCTTTCCTTTTCATTAATGAGGAACATTGCATCTAGCCAATGCACGGGGCCAGTTCATCTCTGGAATGTGCAGGCCTTCCTAATAGCCTTGCCTTGCCTAGGACACCCTGCCCAATGCCTTAAAAAAAAAAAAAAAAGATGAGCCTTCCGTGGCCTTGGTGAAGCTCAGACTTGAAGATTGATCAAGTTAGATCATTCCCCAAAAGAACATAGAGGTGAGCAGGTGAGCACTGTTCACACATGGAAACACTAGATCTCAGCTTCACTATCTTCTCATTCACCTTTTAACGTAACATTTCCTCCTCCCCCCATCCTCCTTCACCTCAATTGCCTTATTTGTTGCAGCTATGCCCCGCCCCTTACACAGAGCAAGGTGATCAAACACAACTCAGCCCTTCGCTTTTTAAAAATGGATAGTTCTGTTTATATGAGGGGAATATATATATTTATTCCACAAATGAGTTGTAACCTCACCCTGCAAATCAGACACGAGTAGATCAGATCAGCCTTTGATGCAGCAGAATTTGCAAGTACCCCTATAAACTGGCAGTAGCATGCATTTCTCTCTGCTTCAGTCTTCACGCATCAAGACAATGGGACACCTGTGCACAGCTTTAACCCCTCTTAAGACTATGTCAGAGACCTTCTGACCAATCTGATTGAATTCAAATCAGTGGGGCTGGATGTTATAGAATCACAGAATATCAGGGTTGGAAGGGACCTCAGGAGGGCATCTAGTCCAACCCCCTGCTCAAAACAGGACCAAACCCCAACTATTCACCTGAGGGTATTGGAGGAATTAGCTGAAGAAATCTCAGAGCCACTGGCAATAATATTTATAAACTCATAGATGATAGGAGAGGTCCCGGAAGACTGGAGAAGGGCTGGTGTAGGGCCCATCTTTAAAAAGAGGAACCAGGAAACTGTAGACCAGTCAGCCTGATTTTGATACCTGGGAAGCTACTGGAGTAATATATAAAACATTGAGTTTGTGAACACCTGGAGGATGATGGGGTGATCACTAGCAGCCAGCATGGATTTACCAAGAACAAATCATGCCAAACCAACTTAATTCCTTCTTTGACAGGGTAAATGATTTGGTGGATGGGGGAATGTGGTGCACAGAATATACTTGGACTTCAGCAAGGCTTTTGACACAGTCTCACATGACATTCTGATAAGTAAGCTGGAGAACTGCAGGCTCAACAGAACTACCATTGGTTGGATACATAATTGGTTAAACAACTGCAAACAAAGAGTAACTATTAATGGAATGATGTCAGATTTGAGGGAGGTCTCAAGTGGGGTTCCCCAGGAATCTGTTCTGGGTCTGGTGTTGTTTAACATCTTTATTAATGATGTGGGTGTAGGAATAGAGAGCATGCTGATCAAGTTTGCAGACGAGACAAAGCTTGGGAGGTTGCCAATACTTTGGAGGATAGCACTAAAATTCAGAGGATCTTGATAAATTGGAGAACTGACTTACAGACAACAAAATGAAATTCAACAAAGACAAAATGTAAGGTGCTACACTTAGGGAAGAAAAACCAAATGCACAAATACAGAATGGGGGCGGTGGGGGGTAACTGGCTTGGCAGCAGTACTGCTGAGAAGGATCTGGGAGTTGTGGTGGATCACAACCTCAACATGAGTCAACAATGTGATGCTGTTGCAAAAAAAAGCAAAATGCAATTTTAGGTTGTATTACCAGAGGTATAGCATGCAAGTACTTGAGGTACTTGGCACTGGGTAGGCCTCAGCTGGAGTTCTGTGTCCAGTTTTGGTCACCAATGTATAGAAAAGATGTAGAGACACTGGAAAGGGATGGAAAGCAAGCCATGAGAGCAAAGGCTGAAGTAACTGGGTATGTTTAGTTTGGATAAAAGGAGATTAAGGGAGGACATGAAAAGCAGTCTTCAGATACTTGAAAGGCTGCCATAAATAAGGAGAAGAGGGCAGGACAAGAGGCTCAAACTACAGCAGAGCAGATTTAGATTAAATCTCAGGAAAAAACTTCCTAACTGTAAGAACAGTAGGACAATGGAACAGATTGCGTAGGGAGCTTGTGGAAGCTTCTTCACAGGAGGTTTTCAAAAGGAGGCTGGATAGCCCTCTGTCTTGGACAGTTTAAACACTAGAAATCCTGCATCTTGGCAGGGGATTAGACTAGACTAGATGACCCTTGCGGTCCCTTCTAACCCTATGATTTTAGAATAATGGGCCGGATGGAGCTATGCTGATTACACCAGGTGGGAATCTGGATGAATGTGTCTTTTTCCCCCTCCAGTAAACAGATTTGCCTCTTGTTAATGAGAAAAAGGATCTGCTTTTATACTCTGAAGAATGATTGATTATTTTTCACAAATAGGAAGAACCACCTTCAAATACCAGAGACACAAACTCTGCAATCATTTAGGCAAATAAGATTCCGAGAGATAATGGGAACTGAGTGACTGGCCTTAAAACCATTAGTGCAAATTCTTGGAGCAACACACAAGCCAAGTGAAATTAGACTATTTCTACAACAATATACCAGGGAATGCTAATGACATTCCCCACCCCCACCCCCAAGAGCTAAATGATTTATGCTAAACACACTCAGCATCTGAAAGAGTTTAGATGTGGGGGACATTTCAGTGGTCTGCTTCTCTGGAGGGTGTGCAGCTGGGCCTATGGCAGTGACTACCTTGGATGAAGAAATGACAGGCTTTGGCATGAAAGTCTGAGACACCAAAGAGGGCCTCTTGCCAAGGAAGATGATGGCCCACAATGGAAACACTGGAAGGGCAGAGCCCTGTGTGGTCTAAGAAGGTCCTCAGACTTGATGGCCTCATGTCACTGAAGAAAATCCTTCCTAGAAAGGAGTGGACAGTGTGGACTACCTGCAGTAATTCTCAGTTTCCTGCCCCTGTCAGATGTGTCTCTCTCCTACTGCATTCTGCAGGCCGGAGAGGAAGAGCATTGGCCCAGGTGAGCAAACAGATTGCACCATGATGGTCTTGGTTTCTATATCCCTGAACTCCTCCATGCTGGAGTCACCACTCGTTCTCTTCCTTGCTCTCTAAATAGTGGGCAGATGGGATACACGAGCTAGAAACACAACAGCATACGCCATGCAAGAGATGACTGTGTCCTTCATGTGTCTGACCTCAGGGCATCAAGGAACCATATCAGAGTGGAATCCCAGGTGGGAATACAGGGAGAATGAATAGCCACTTGAAGTCACAGAGCTCATGTGTCCCCCTCTATTTCTGAGGCACACATACTGGAATCTCCCTGCACCCGCTTGACAGATTTAAAGGCTAAGGTAACAAATACCTTTGCAAAAAGGCATTTAGATCCATCTGCTGTGTGTTTGTATAATGCTTCCATTATTCTCTGACAGGTTTCAGAGTAACAGCCGTGTTAGTCTGTATTCGCAAAAAGAAAAGGAGTACTTGTGGCACCTTAGAGACTAACCAATTTATTTGAGCATAAGCTTTCGTGAGCTACAGCTCACTTCATCGGATGCATAAAGTGGAAAATAGAGTGAGGATGTTTTTATACACACAGACCATGAAAAAATGGGTGTTTATCACTACAAAAGGTTTTCTCTCCCCCCACCCCACTCTGCTGCTGGTAATAGCTTATCTAAAGTGATCACTCTCCTTACAATGTGTATGATAATCAAGGTGGGCCATTTCCAGCACAAATCCAGGGTTTAACAAGAACGTCTGAGGAACAGTGGGTGGGGGGGGAGGAAGAATAAACAAGGGGAAATAGGTTACTTTTTATAATGACTCAACCACTCCCAGTCTCTATTCAAGCCTAAGTTAATTGTATCCAATTTGCAAATTAATTCCAATTCAGCAGTGTCTCTGTTTCTGAAGTTTTTCTGTTGTAATATCGCAACTTTCATGTCTGTGATTGCATGACCAGAGAGATTGAAGTGTTCTCCGACTGGTTTATGAATGTTATAATTCTTGACATCTGATTTGTGTCCATTTATTCTTTTACGTAGAGACTGTCCAGTTTGACCAATGTACATGGCAGAGGGGCATTGCTGGCACATGATGGCATATATCACATTGGTAGATGTGCAGGTGAACGAGCCTCTGATAGTGTGGCTGATGTGATTAGGCCCTGTGATGGTGTCCCCTGAATAGATATGTGGGCACAGTTGGCAACGGGCTTTGTTGCAAGGATAGGTTCCTGGGTTAGTGGTTCTGTTGTGTGGTATGTGGTTGCTGGTGAGTATTTGCTTCAGGTTGGGGGGCTGTCTGTAGGCAAGGACTGGCCTGTCTCCCAAGATTTGTGAGAGTGATGGGTTGTCCTTCAGGATAGGTTGTAGATCCTTGATAATGTGTTGGAGGGGGTTGGGGGTTGAAGTTGAGGGCTAGTGGCATTCTGTTATTTTCTTTGTTATTTCCCCCCCCCCCGCCCACTGTTCCTCAGACGTTCTTGTTAAACCCTGGATTTGTGCTGGAAATGGCCCACCTTGATTATCATACACATTGTAAGGAGAGTGATCACTTTAGATAAGCTATTACCAGCAGCAGAGTGGGGTGGGGGGAGAGAAAACCTTTTGTAGTGATAAACACCCATTTTTTCATGGTCTGTGTGTATAAAAACATCCTCACTCTATTTTCCACTTTATGCATCCGATGAAGTGAGCTGTAGCTCACGAAAGCTTATGCTCAAATAAATTGGTTAGTCTCTAAGGTGCCACAAGTACTCCTTTTATTATTTTCTGAATAACAAACTACCATATACTACCTGAGTGCTACAGAGCTTCCAGCTCTCATGGTTTTATGGTGACTCTCACAATATTGGGGGGGGGGGTGAGGGGGTTCCCAGAAACCCCAGCTTCTAGAATCACATACATGAGACTCTCACCTTTGATTTAAAAAAAATAGTTTCTAGCCCCCCTGGGTGCAGAGGAAAGCTTGAAAACATGAGTGCATGCTAAAGGTTCAAAAACCAGAAGGCAAATAAAAACTCATTTTTTAAAAATATCTAATTGTTTTTAAGCCTGTATCATGATTTTTAGGGACGTACTTGGGATTTTTGAATGCTAGGGGCTGACAATGCTGCTGCTATATACAAGAGACATACCTGTAAGCAGAGGGTTAATATAAGAAGTGCCATCTACTGACACATACTAATACAAAGCATTGTGCATAAATTAGTAGGTCTGGTAAAGTTATCGTGCACCGCAAAGAACTTCCCGAGTCCACTTCTATAACATTCTGTCCACACACACACACACACACTATCCATAAACCCTAAAGCCCTTCTGAGAATTACGCTGGAACCGAATCTTTCAGATCAAATTCTTAGTGGCATGTCACTGCTTTGTACCTCACTGCACGTGGAATCTGGCCCATAGAGCCCCACTGTAGAGGGCATCTCCAGTGACTCCAAGACCACATCTCTTCCTGTGGCCATCAAACTGGTGTAGCTGGAGAGGCATTTCCCAAGCTTCCCTAGCCAAAGCTTCCCTTCCCAAGCCCTGCCAAACCCTGGCTGCCATTTTGCAATGCCTGGGGACCATCTGAAGTTGGTATAAAATAGAGCAGCCTTTAGGATACCCTAATTTATGCCAGGGGACAAGCACCACACGCAGAAACCCAAGAATCAGGGTAGAGTGTTACACCACTTTAGCTGGACACCCTGCAATCTGTGCTGCTCATGCCAAGCTGAGGTTCTAGCCCTTAAGATTAACATGAGGAAATGGGAGGCAGAGCCCAGACCTGGAAGTCCCAAAATGCTGCAAGTAAGGCCGTTCGTGCCGTTCACCCGGTATTTCCAACTGCCAGTGGAAGTCGATGTGCTGGGAATCTCTCAGGAACAGGGTCCGAGCTTTTCCAATCCAATTCCGCAGACTCAGGAGGGTCAGACAGAGAGCTGACCGTTGGGATACTTTCCACCAAGCTGAAGCTGAATTCTGAGCTCTTCGAGGTTCTCCCAGCACTGTTCCACAGCAACTCCAGAATAAAGCGCACCGACTCTGGCAAGAAACCAAGAGACACGCTGGCAACCTTCACACGGAGGAGTCTCCAGGCCGGTTTCCTAGACCACGCCAACCGACTTAGTGCAACAGCATGCAGGAATGAAATTAGATAGGTAATACAGTGACAGCAATATACCAAAAAGTACTAACATCCGCTTGTCAAGGCACGCATCAGAAAGAAATGACTCATCATAGCTACATCCTATATTATGAATTTTTCATAGCCATCTGGCTAAGAGAGCTGCTTAAGCTCTGTTAATGTTGTGTGTGTGCATTGGAACCTGTGTGATGTGGTGAAGAACTATCAGGGCAGAAGTTAAAATGTCTGTATTAGAAAGAGAAAGAAAGAGAGAGATTGGATGGTTATAGTGTTGTATACTGTCTCTCTAAACAAATGCTCGCTGTTGTAATAATTATTGACATGGCTCTGATATGCACATGGCAATGATTTGTAATGATCATCATTTCCACTGAATGCATCCGATGAAGTGCGCTGTAGCTCACGAAAGCTTATGCTCAAATAAATGTGTTAGTCTCTAAGGTGCCACAAGTCCTCCTTTTCATTTTGTCTGAGAGTCACATGGCAACTATTTGTAAACCTGTGAAAACTCCGACATAAATAAATGCATAAAAAGAAAGAGAGAGAGAGAGAATGTCCCTGTTGGTTCAAACTCTCTTGAGCAACAATGAAGCAGTGAAGTGACACAATGGACCAGATCCTCTGCTGGTGTAAATCAGCACAGTTCTGTTGTAGCAATTTGTGCTCTGCTTATTTACACCGTTGTATATACCTTCTCTTGGTACAACTGTAGCGTTAATGTGCTTATCAGTAGTTTGAAGCAAACGCCCAGCTTCAAAAGTCCTTTCTGCCTTTCCCCGTATGGTCTGATTCGCATACAAAATGGGCTTGTGGACGTAAAAATTATGGGAGGGATTCAGAGTGGAGGAAAAGGAGAGACAAGAGCCCTTTTATTTTGCATCTTATTCACAATGAAAATTGGCACTGAAGCCAACCACATACATTAACATAATTTGTGCAAGTTTTAACTCTTATGAATACATTTCTGTGGAAAAACTATGCAACTATGGAAAAATCCCCTCTTTTTTGCCACTTGAAAAGGTAACAGGCTTCCGTGTACCAAGGACCTGCCCGATTCAGAAGCCTGGAAATATAAAGATGAATACGTCCGAGTCTACCATGGTGGGGGTCTGTGGAAACAGACTGGGGGAGAAGGGAGGAGGCCCCCTGACTCAGAAAAAGGACTTTCATCAAAAAGGGGAGAGAAGGATTCTAAAATCAGTGGCAGAATTGTAGGCCTGATCCAAAGACCATTTACATCAGCGGAGAGCCTTTCATTGACTTCGTTGACTTTAAATCAGCATAGAACATACATATGAGTGCCATAGGAACTCCCAGCAATCAGAGTGCCTCTGTGGAAGTTAATGAGTTACATAAAAATACTGATCATTCTCCTTACATCCCAGTTTCCAATCCACAAGCTTTTGCCATCCCCATAGGAAAATTCTTCCTGTTTTCTTGCGGACATCCTGCACATCCCTCTAGATTTCTATATGAATGGCATAGGATGGTAACTTGACAATTGCAATTTGGTTGTGAAGAAACCAGTTTGTTTTATTATTAGCCTATGTGATAACATAACCAGGCTTGCATGTCAACTCCTTCATCAGCTCCCATTAGAAGCACACCACTGCATTAGGCCTTTAATATCTTGCTAACGAGTTTCACAAATTATTAAAAGAATGCTCTTAAATGACTTGTGGGTACAGTGTGTCTCACCCTATGCAGTGATCTCAGAAGAAGATGCATTATTTCTTGCTAGTTAATCTCGAAATTAAATATTCTTGGGGGAAGTCTCATCCCGGAATGGCAGTTCAGGTCTCTTCTTGCTGGGGTGCATCTAACTGCTGATTATTCTGCACCTCCTGCATTTCCACTGATGTCAGTGCTTTGGAAAAAACACATTGATGAGGAAGGATCTGCTTTGCTGATCAGGGAGGAAAACTCTCCCCCCTTTGGAGCAAATTCATACTCCATTGGCTCTGCCATTTAATGACGCAATGCTCAGCACCACTGACATTGTCTCTAAACTGGACCCCACTAAGAATACAAGATTTGGCCGGGAAGGAGAACAAGCTTACTCACCACACTTCCAGCACTAGCTGTTTCCAGCTGGGCCAGAAATACCAAGAGAACAGGTTTTCTCACGGTGTTTCAGCATGGCTGCTTCCCGCTGGATCCTAGAAACGCAGAGGCAAGTGGCAAGGAATGGCGGTGGGAAAAGCTAACTGAGCATTTTGGAAACATCCACAAAAGGCTCAGCTTTGGTTTGGGTCTTGCAATGGGCAAGGCAGAAGAGGGATTGCTTATGTTTTCCAGCAGATTCCCCCACCCCTATGAGTTCTCCTTCACCCAGGGACCGGCTATGTCCTCTTTATAACCTGCCTGATCTCCAACAGCCTGGCCATAAGGAGGGTGACCTGAAGCTGCAAATCCTCTGACAAGCTGAGACTACAGTTGCTGATTGTAGCCCATAGGGCTAGCTTGCCTTTACTATATTCACTGCCTTGCCTTCATTGTATTTAGCTGCTTCCATTATATTCAGCTGTAACGCAAGAAACCTACAGTATCCTGTACGACGTTAGCGGAAATATAAACTAGCATAAGTGTGATTAAGTAGGCTTGGCATAGATCAGCGGTTACCTTTAGATTTTAGGAACTAAGGAGAGCTTGATCTATGGTAGCAGTTAGAATGTTCCAGGCAGTGCTACTGCAAGGAACATGGAAGTAATAACTGCAAATCCGCTTACGCAAGGGGTGATGGGTATGATCATGAGCTGAAATGGTAGTTACACATATCAATATACTAACCTATAGAAGGACACCTCAGCTTTAGTTGGATGAGGAAGTACAAGGGGGAAAAACCCCTACTCAACATGCATTAGATATAGTGGTGACAGCGTAATGTATTATAAAAGTGGTATCCCAGACTGAGGGGGGGAGGAGAGAAAGACGTAGCCCTTGGAAGGGGCCAGAATGATGACCACTGGTGATGAGGAGGAAGGTGATGGTGATGAGGAAGATAATGGCTAACATCTCAGGTCGTCCTGCAAGGGATGGTATGAGTATATGGATGTGCAGATGGACATTCTGTAGTCTCTGTCTACCTTACTGAGTTAGAGTGTTTGTGACTTTGCTAAATGTATTAATAAACTATTTGGAAATATAGAAGAATTCCTGTTGTGTGAGTGTTGTAATTGTGCACATCGGGGTTCCCAACTATACAGTAATTTTAATAATCCTGGGCCTGATCTTGGGACAAGAACCTGTCAACCCTCAAAGGGATAACTGGGAATTCTTAGGCAGTCAATACAATTAATACATAATCTATAGATCAGGCGACACAATCAGCTCATTTCTCTCCATTAACCCAAAAAAACCAAACTACCTCTGTGTACCAATTGCGCGCCCACCTTGTCTATGTGCATACATCCCTCTTGCTTCCTCCTCCCTCCATCCCCTGACAGAGTTCACCCCCCTGTTATGGCCAGTTTTAAATTAAGATTGCAAGATCTTTGGCTTAGGGTTTCCCTTATTACAGCACCTAGCCCACAGGGCCGATCAGTGCTACTGTAATACAGACAGACAATAATATTAATTAAACTCTCCATGACTCAGGAGAAACCACCACCATACAAAGCCAACCTTTCTGTAGAACCATTTAGCACAGTTCCCATATGTACAGTTGAAAACCAGAAAGGACTGTTATGATCATCTAGTTTCACCTCTGAGACACAGGTCAAAGAATTGATACCTGCACTTATTAGAACAGTCCCCAGCACAAATGCAGGTACGTTCCTATAGGACTACGTTCCACTGCATAACTCAACATCATACATTAGATCCCAAGAGAAACCTTAAAAAAAAAACCCAAAAAAAACACGTGTGTGAGGTTTAAGCCTTAGTAGTCATCAACTTTCCGTGGAAAGGTTGTGCCCTAACGTGCATAAGTCATTAGAGGCGGTCTTCTAACCTTTAGTAGCTCCAAAGGACCAATAACGGTGACCCAGTCCATATTTTATGTTTGCAGGCAGAGGAATGAACTCATCGGAACCAGCAGGAAGTGTACGTTCAGCTGCTTGGAGCACTGTTCAAGCCTGCCAATTCCCAAGGAGCGTAGCTGACATCAGAAGTGATGCCCTGTAAAGGTCTCGTTCAGAGATTAGTTGTGGCCTGGAGTTTATGTATTAGACATAAAGAAAAGGAGGACTTGTGGCACCTTAGAGACGAACAAATTTATTTGAGCATAAGCTTTCGTGAGCTACAGCTCACTTCATCGGATGCATTCAGTGGAAAATACAGTGGGGAGTATTTTAACATGCAGATATTTTCTGCGTTAAGTCAAGGGCGAGCTTTGTAAATCCAGCTCTTGTTTCTTTCCATTATTGCTGAGAGTCAGAGTGACGCCATATGACATAATGGAGCTACGCCGATTTACGCTGGCTGAGAATCTGCCCCATTGACTTAAATGGATCTAAGCAGATTTATACCAGCTGGGGACCTGGTCCTATAGTTTTCTACCTAGCTAATGAACTTCCTATTTAAAAAAAAATCACAATGCTTACTAGATTCATATTTCATGATGGCCTTTTACAGGACATCTTCCTCTCTTTCCCCATCCCAAGTCAGTCTGCTCCCAACCCCCCCTTTACTCATCTCCCTTGTTCGGATCCCTAATCCTCTTCCCCTTTCCCTCTGCACAATCAATTTATCACCAGATCACCGCAGGGATTTATTTTCCCACTTCTGAGCTCGTTCTGCCAAACTCCCAGCCACCCTGTCCCAGTAACAGCATGGCTAAAACCCACCCCCTCATCTTTCTCCTCTCCCAGCCCTGTGTAGAACACCACTCAGTAACCTGGACGTCATGTCCAATGCCTCTCTCTCCCTTTCCCCCCGCAACATACAGACCATGGCTGAATCCTGGCATTTCTTTCTGTACAGCACCTCAGATATCCATCCCTTCCTTTTTGTTGCTGTGGCTAACATACTTGTTTTGCTTTGATCATCCCCTGCCACGACTATAGCAACAACCTTCTTCCCATCCCAATCCCCAACTCAACTCCTTTTTACCCCATCCAAAATGCCACTTGTCTGGCCTGCCGGTCAGGCCATGTTATTCCCTCTTCAAATCCTCCACTGGTTTCCTCTCAGCTTCCACATCAAGTTCAAGGTTCTCACCCTCTCCTTTGAGACCTTTCAGCCCTACCTACATCTCTGCTCTCACTTCTTAGTATACCTCCCTCTGTCCCTTTATCTAGCTAGCTAGTTTAGGATTTTATATAGCTGCCCATCACCAAAATATGAGCCTCTTCCTCTACATAAGCTTCCCACCTCACCACTCCCATTATAGCCTCATCCCACTCCATTTTTATGCCTTCTTCCAAGCTATGTCTGATGTTTCCTATCCTCCTGACTGCTCTCCATCCCAATCCCTCCTTAAGAAACACCTTTCTTCTGCCAGCCCTACCCAATGTTACTCTCCCTAAGTCAGCAGCTCTGTCATATAAGGTCTTTTGCAAAATATATTGGACTGTGCGACCACTAGGTGCTACGTAACCCAGGTCCTTCTATAGTTCAAATACGGTAACGTTGACAGCCATGCAACATTACTAACTGATGAGAAGGCCACATTCAATGAACACTCCCCTCCTCTAACCTTATGGGAATAGCCACCAACCTGCACTGGAGCACGCAAATCAATGAATAGAATGAGACTAATAGTATGGTAAGGCTGAGATCTTCAAAGGAGCCTAAGGGAGTCAGGCACCCAACTCCTATTGAATCTCAATATGAGCTAAGTATCTAACTTCCCTAGGCCCCTTTGATAATTCTAGCATTAAGCTTTTTGAACCAACCTACCTAGGATGTCATCGAGATTTGAATTCTCGCATTAAAAGCATGAATTACTACTGCTTGAGCCAAGCGCTAAGCCCTCTAAATGGCCACTATAACCAACCCATTAACCTGTTGCACGATCAGCCACTAGATGGCGACAAAGACGCAACATGCTCCTAGTCCTGGTTACTCTGTCCCAGCACGGATCTTGCCCTATTTCTCATAAGCAAAGCATCTAGCAAACAATTAATACTTTTTAAAAAAAATAAGCATCACAATAAGTTGGAAGAAAAATGTTGCTTGCCTGCACCAGGGGCCATCACGGCGCTCTAAAAGACCTACTCTAAGGCTATGTCTACACTATGAGCGAGGGCTGCAATTCCCCTGCTCCTATACACATGCTCACACTAGCGCTCCTCAAGCTAGCATGAGTATAAACGGCAATGTAGCCCAGCCTAGTTCGCAGTGTAAATGTAGCCTACGTATTATATCTATTCCAAGGGGTGATGCTACCCGATTGTTCAGTTGAGCCCTGCAGAGTTCTTCATCTTCTGTGGAAGACAGCTGATGACCGTCACTGGGGCCAGATTATTCTGTGTATGCCTTCTGGCCAGCTGTTTAATTAAAGCCCTAGCAAGATACCATTACCCTTCCCAAGAGCTAGCTTCCCAGGCTGGTTTGTCTGCTGCTTTCTGTAAGATCACTTCCTCTGTGACCGACATTTCCATCCTTTTCCTGCTTCCCTGACATTTCTAATTTGCAAGCGTCTAAGGTGTCTTTCAAATGGCCCTTTCCTACTTAGCCTACAGCCCCAGATTTTCCTTCATGAAAAAAGCACTGTAAGGCTCTGGGCCATGGGCTATGATTTACACTTTTTCATCTCCTGTATAGAGCTAGTCTTGTATGTGATGATACCATTCAGTTCAGTTTACCTGAGAACTTACAAAAATACCGTCGGAGGTTGTTTTTTCCATATGTGTAAATATTAGGGATGGGAGTATTCCTTATGGGAAATTTGAAACAGTTTCACTTTTGTTAGCCTGACATTTCCTGCAGCAAATGAAACTTTTGATGTTAAAGATCCCATTTAACTTGTCTCTTTAAGCCTGGCAGGGAGAGGGGCAGGGGCTGGGGGCAGAGTTAGGACAGTATTTCCCTTCCTCCCCCACATCCGGTCAATCAAACTGTAGTAGGTGGAATGAGCGGCTGTATGGGAAGGGGTATGAGGAAGGAAATGCCAGCTGAGTTGAGTAATTTGGAGCAGAGGAATTCAGGCGAGGTTACAGAAGCAGGGCCACATTAAGGCAACTTACGTTGCTGGGGAGTTGGGACATTGCTCCACCTTGGCTCCATGGCCTTCTCCTCCTCCTTCAGGAACAATCTTCTGAGCTAATAGGGAACATACCACCAGCCTCTTTGGACAGGCTGGGCTTCCTCCAGCCCTGGACCACCACTCTTTCTGGGGGGGTGGGGGGGGAGGAAGGCAGATGAAGCAGGAAAAACAAATCAGTGGAGGGTGTAACATACCCACCTGAACTTGCACCATAGGCACCAACTTCCTCTGTTCTCGGGGGGGTGTTTGACTCCTGCTCTGCCCTGGGCCCCAGGCCCCGCCCCCACTCCACCCCTTCCCTCAAGGCCCCACCCCTACCCTGCCTCTTTCCGCTCCCACTCTGCCCCAGGCCCCACCCCCACTCCACCCCTTCCCTCAAGCCCCCACCCCTACCCCGCCTCTTTCCACTCCCACGCTGCCCCAGGCCCCGCCCCTCACTCCACCCCTTCCCTCAAGCCCCCACCCCTACCCCTCCTCTTTCCGCTCCCACTCTGCCCCAGGCCCCGCCCCTCACTCCACCCCTTCCCTCAAGCCCCCACCCCTACCCCGCCTCTTTCCGCTCCCACTCTGCCCCAGGCCCCGCCCCCCACTCCACCCCTTCCCCCAAGCTCCTGCCCCTTCCTGCCCCCACTCTGCCTTGCCTCTTCCCGCCCTCTCCCCAGCCTCTTCCTGCCCCTGCTCCTCCCCCTGCCCCCCCCCCAACAGCTGATTGCGGTGGGCAGGAGGCGCTGGGAGGGAGGGGGAAGCGCTGATCCATGGGGCTGCCAGTGGGTGCTGGGCACCCACTATTTTTTTGGCCTATGACTTGCACCCCTCTTTAGGGTGAATACCGGTCCTGACTTGGGCGAGGCAGTCCCGAAATGCACAGTTCAACTCCCTGTCCTGGGCTGAATGACTCCAAGACAACCTTTGTCCTGGATTCCCTGCAGCACCTCTCTGCGCCTGCCTTAGGCTCAGGGGAGGCACCAGCCTCTTCTCAGTGGGGGGGCAGGACCAAGGTGCGCCTTAGCCCCAACTCGCCGTGAGGCCCTACCCTCTGGCCCAGCGACAAGCTGGAGCCAGGCTGTGATAGGAGCCGCCCAGGGAGCCCTTGCTACTGCAGAGAGAAGCAGATCCTCCCCCCTCCCAGGGCAGGGGGAGGGTCTAGGGCTCCCCACAGTGGCCACAACACTCGCCCTAGCTTTTCCCAGGTGTAATCAGAGAGGATGTTATTTAACTCATTATTATTTGCATTCTAGTTAACACCCGCAGGCCCCATTGTGCTAAGTGCTATCAAAACACAGTGAGAGACAGACCCCAAAGTGAAGAGCTTCCATTCAGTATGGATAGAAAGATGGGGACACAGGGATGTAATGTGATTTGCTCAAGATTGGTGGGAATAGGATTTTGGGCTGATCAGTCTCTTTGGATGATGTATTCGGTTCTGTTTCAGAGCTTCCTTCTCCTGCTTCCGCTCAAGAGGACAGCTGTATCAACACAGGAATCTTGAGTGGAGTAGAGAGGTTATTTTACTTCTGTATTTGGCAGTGGTGTGATCACTGCTGGAATACGGTGTCTAGTGCTAGTGTCTGAAGTTCAAGAAGGATGTTGATAAATAGCAGAGAGGTCAGAGAAGAGCCACGAGAATGATTAAGGGATTAGAAAACATGCTTTATAGTGTCAGACTCAAGGAACTCTATCTATTTAGCTTAACAAAGAGAAGGTCAAGGGGTGACTTGATCACAGTCTATAGTCACTTACATGGGGAACAGATATTTCATAATGAGCTCTTCAGTCTAGCGGAGAACGGTCTAACATGATCCAATGGCTGGAAGTTGAAGCTAGACAAATTCAGACTGGAAATGAGGTATACATTTTTAATAGTGAGGGTTACGAAAGGTTGTGGTAGATTCTCCAGCACTGACCATTTTTAAATCAAGGTTTGACGTTTTTCTAAAAGATCTGCTGTAGTTCAGACAGGAATTGTTGCAGGGATGTTCTATTATGCAGGAGATCAAACTAGGTGATCACAGTAGTCCCTTCTGGCCTCAGGATATATGAAGGTGGGGTGGGCTGAGAACCGTTAGCCAGCAGCTTCCTGCTGACTTCCTTCAGGGAGGCAGGAAACAACTTGGGATCAGAGATGGGAAGAGGCAGAAGGAGGAAGCGTGATGTTCTCTATCGTGATTGGTTCCTACACTGACTGAAAGAAGGAAATTCCATCATGTGCGCTGGCAAAAGCCACATCCTAGAACTTAACACATGTGAGTGTAAGCAAAAGTTATGGAAGAAGAAAAGGCGTGAAAGAAAAACAGAATGAGAGAAATAAAGAGAATTGCTGCCTGGAATCTACAGCAATAATTAGTGAGGACAGGAGCTATGAAAAACCCTGAAATAGATAATACCGTGATGGGCAATAATCCATCTGAATGACAGCAGATGGTGGGGGATCACTTTAGATGGCCCAGAACTGGTACTATGGACTGCAGGACATGGATAAATGGGATCCAGCTCTCCATCACACTTGAGTTTGGTTTTGCAACCTTTTGATCTTTGCACTCGTATGTTGTAAAGTGGTTTCTAAACCATTTGGAGCTAAATTTTTAACGCACTTGGCTGTGAAATTCAGACACCTCCCGAGTCATAAAATGAAAAACAAACTAGATCTTAGGTGAGAGATTAATATTTGACTGTTACTTAATTCTTGGGAAACACCTACGGGCTAGTTGTACTGGATTCAGAAGGCAGATGTAGTTTTAAACTTGGATCAAAGGGATTTTAGCTGCAAACAAATTACTTGGACTTAGCAGACTGCCTTATTAATCATATCTGTATCACCACTTTATGGTACTTCTAAAGGGCACCGTAGTGCAGACGTACTTTATCTTGTTATGTCTCATAACTATATTGCTTGATGTTTGTGAAATATGATTTCTGTCATGCCGTATACCAGAGCCACAGGCCTTCGGCAAATTGAAAAACTCTTAGCCTACTTTAGATATAACTAATAAATCAGGGCAGTTGCTCAAGCCACAGCTTAGGTGGTATCAATTAGACCAGTGGAAGCTATGATACAACCTAATTATCATTGCTACTCCACCTACACTTAAAGTGAATGTTTCTTTCTATCTTTTTCCCAGAGGGTCAACATGAAAGCTTAAATATGTACTTCAACATTGTCAATTTCCAAAGACAGAACTGAAGACAAATGTTTAATACTTATAGTGGTGTAAGTAAGGAGAAGGTGGGGGGGACATCTATTATGGGATGTGAGTAAAGACATTTTAGAATGCAGACAGTGGAGAGAAGCCCTGTGGGTGAAATTCACCTCTATGCCACGTAAGCCCCATTTATGTCCTCAAATTAGGCCTTTTAAGTGGTACTTAAGTGGCGCAGAGATTTTGTGCTGGCTCTCTGCATAGTGGTGAATTTCACCCCACCAGACACAGGTCCCAGATTAGCAAGGTACTTAAGCATACACATAATTTTAAGCACGTGAGGACACCTCACAGGTTTCAATTTACTCATACGATAAAGTACCTTGGTGAATCGGGGGCATAGCACTGGCTGTGGTGAGTAGAAGGTAATGGAACTATCCAGAGTCATAAGTAAAGCGGAAGGATTGCCAGTGGTTAGGATGCTGGGACACAAGGTTCTAGTCCCTGCTCTGCGTGTGACCTTGGACAAGTCACTTAGAGTATGTCTGCACTGCAAAGAGAAATGCCCAAGTCAGCTGACTTGGGCTTGCAGGGCTCAGGCAGTGGGGCAAAAATATCAGTGTAGGCGGGATCCCACTTGTGGGGGAGCCTGGGACCTGAAACTTGGCGAGGGGCGAGGATCTCGAAGCCCAGGCTCCAGCCCAAGTGGGAACATCTACACGGATACCTTTTGCCCCATTGCCTGAGCCCCGTAAGCCCAAGTTAGCTGACCCGGCTCTGAGACTCAGTGCTGTGGGTTTCTCTCTGCAGTGTAGATATACCCTGAGTCTCTCTGTACCTCAGTTCCTCATCTGTGAATGAGGATGACAGAACTAGAGCTAGGGAAATTTTTTCCCACAAAAACGAATCTTAGGTTAAAAAAAATGCAGATTCAGCAACACCAAAACTTTTCAAGAATTCGTGTCGGTTTTGCTGAATTGTTTGTTTAAAAAGAAAAAAAATTCCAAAAAATTTGAAAGGTTTTATTTTGACATTTTCAAAATGAAACATTTTGATTTTTCTGTCAGAAACTACTTTGTTTCAAAATGTCCTTAAATTTTATTTTATTTTTTAAAATTAAAAAGAACATTTAAAATGGGAGAAATTGAAACAAAATGTTTTGATTTTGTCAGAACTAAAAATATATTATTCGATCCAAAACAAAAATATTTTCAACTTTTCAATTCACTGAAAATTTTGAAAATGTACTAGGGTAATGGGGGCCATACGATGACTATATATGAGAAACTCACGGATCACCATGCTTACCCCCACCCCCGATGCACCAAGAAAGTGGTTATCTATAGCCAAGTACTCAGATACCATTTGCTCTGAAGAGAAAGTCAGGGATACACACCTAACCACACGTCACTAAACAAGGACACGCCACCAGAGAAGTACATCACATCATGGAATGGGCCACCCAAATACCCCAGAAGAACCAACTTCGATATAAGAAAATATAAACAACTGACTACACGATCCTACTTGTCACCAAACATACCCCCTATGCGTTCTAGTGTAGGATTATCAAACAGTGACAACCCACACCTGAGGGGGACCCCATCCTGAAAGAAATCTTTCCCAAGCCCCTTCTTCTGGCCTTCAAACAACCCCGCAACCTCACCAAACTTGTCATCAGAAGAAAGCTCCTGACGGACCAGGACACATCAACTTACAACAGCACCAGACTCTTCCAGAACAGATTCAAAACCCACAGACATAGCTCTGCTGATCACTACTCCCTGAAACACCATTCAAGATCCAGGGGTCCTACACATGCCTATCATAACATGTCGTGTAGCTCATTCAGTGCTACAAATGCCCCAACAACTATGTGGTGAAAACAAACGATCACTACGCTCTCAAATGAATTCTCACAGAAAAACGATAAGAGAAACACGCCCTATCACTGGTGGGTGAACACTTTTCACAGAACGATCACTCCAGACCTCTCAGTCCTCATCCCCAAAGGAAACTGTGGTGTTTAGATGTTGCTTGTAATTATTAGAATTGGGAGCATTGGCTGTTGGGAGTCTGAAAGGACAGGAAACAGGAAGGAGCGGGGAGGAGTTGAGAGGCTGGGAGAAAGCTACAGAGGGTGCAGCAGCAGCTTGGTAAAGAGGTTTCCACTTTGAAAATAAAGTCCTGTTGAAGCTTGTTAGTACCTGGTTGATACAACAGAAACCTGCACAACGCCTTCAAAAAAAACAAACCTGGAAACGTAAATTCATAACTCTGCTGAACACTAAAAACCATGGATTTAACAGAGACCCTGATTTTACGGTTCATTACAACAATTTGTAACACACCCTACTGCCTGCTAATGCGTAGTTGTCAAACGATTGCAGAGCCATTAATTGCACATTTCATTTTAAGTGGTCTCCTACAGCATGTGTGAACCCTTATATTTAACCACCTTGTATTTCACTTGGACACTCTGGTTACATTCTCCAGACCTGAGGAAGAGCTCTATGAAGCTCAAAAGCTTGTCTATTCCACCAACAGAAGTTGGTCCAATAAAAGATATTACCTCACCTACCCTGTCTCTAAGATAAGGAGATAAGTATTGTACCCATTAGTAAGCGTTTGCATAATTGAGCCCTAAGTCATATCTTGAGGTATTTCGTAATCCTAAAATTATTATTATTAACGTACCACCGGGAGAACTAGTGACTTTGAATTGGTAACTGACAATATTTAAAACAAAACCTAGGATATTTTTGGGACACCAAGGGTTTTTTTGTTTGGTTTGGCTTGGCTTTTGGATTAACAGCTGCATCCCCACAGTGATCAGAAGGTAAAGAAGTTTTCTTTAAAGAAAAAAATTCCTCAAAATGATCTATTTCAGTGGGTTAATTACTGCTGTTCTTCTTTGACCTTTTTTTGTTTTTGTCTGCTTTTCACTGCATTTACAATCAAACATTTTCCTTTGACACGGTGCAGGGCTCTGGGTAAAATGAGTTTGGTGTAATCAGGTGTGTTGCTGGTGAACTGCAGCCCACAGTACAAAGGCAGCACTGTTTTTCACAAGCGTATTCAGTAATATTCACTCAACAGAAAAGCTCAGCGACATGGCAATATCCATCAACCCTCGGCATTAGCTCATAATTAAAGAAAGGTCAGCGGCTTTACCTCTATGAGAACTACATTTATCTTCGTACAGTTAAAAAACAAACATACAAATTTCACAACAGAAACTTTTGTTGACATCCAGAAACATGAAACCCGAGACATGAAAAATGTTACACAGCCAGCTGAGTTAATCTAATAAGGCTCATGAGATTGATTTACCTCACCGGTTGCAGAGCTGTTGAGATAATTTTTTGTAGCTAACAGCACATGCTGAGGTACTCCTTGTTTTCATGCCTCGCTAGTGAAGAGAGGCCCAGATTCACCCTGGTTAGTTAGCTTTTCTCATTTTCATAGCCAGCCAGAGCCAGGATATATTCTTAATTTTGTTCTTGTGGATCCATTCATTAGTAAATTACACACAGTGAGAAACAATGTTCACCTGGAAATTTCAGCTGGATACAGCTTTTATCTTCAAATACTGTGAGCTACTTAGAAAAAAATAGAAATAAAACCATTCCCCATTTTTAGAACTCAGAGAGATGCTCTTTAAGGTACTGAAATGGTTTTTGGTTTTCCGTGCTTTACCAGTTCTGGAGGGTTGGACTAGACCTCCTGAGGTCTCTTCCAACCCTAATCTTCTATGATTCTATACAAATCCAGACACAGAATTGCCAGAAAACAGCCAGAACAGCTAGGGCTAGAAGAGACATTCCAGAAGTCTCATGAGAAAGCATTATTAATATTAATTTGTTTTACACTAGGAACCAGGGCCCCTGAGATCAAGACCCCACTGTGCTTGGCAACGGTGCATATGCATAGAAGAGAGAGTCCCTGCCCCCAACTTGCTTACAGTTAGAGCCAGGTCAATAATGGATTTTTCAGATCACTGGTAATTCCAAAAAACTCAAAAATAAAATTTATTTTGGGTTGAATGGAAAACATACATTTTCAGGGAATTGAAGAGTTGAAAAAAATATTTGGGAGGTCAAACGAAATGTTCTGTTTGATCTGAAACAAGACATGTTTTGATTTTGAGCATTTATAATGTTTTTAAATTAAAAAATTTAAGAAAAAAGTTCTAAATGAATTCATTTCGTGCCATGTTTCATTTTGAAAATGTCTAAATTAAACATTTTGATTTTTTCGGATTTTTTTTTCCTGACAGGAACAACCCAGTGAAACCAAATGCAAATTTGTAAAATGTTTCAGTTTTGCCAAATCTGCATTTTTTTTGCTGGAAAAAAGGTTTTCGTCTAACAATTTCACCCAGCTTTACTTACAGTAAAAAATAGACATGGCATATTACTATCCTCATTTTGCAGATGAAATGAACAGAGAAAATAAGTGACTTAACCAAGCTCAAAGTGTTTGGCAGAACTGGAAACTGAACCCAGATCTCTTGAGCCCAAGTTCAGTGTCTTGGCACAACAGGACTGAAAGCCACCTATAACTCCTCTGTTACAGATACCCCCAAGCAGAAGTTGCAAAGCCAAATTATTTGCCTCACTCCTGCAGGGAGTGGAGAAAGGTAGGAAAGGGGCACACAGGGAGGATGAGAAGAGCCCAAATGCACTCCAGCAATCACCACGTGATTAATGGTGACTTGGAGACTACAGCCTGCTGGTGCAGTTTAGACCAGCCCCCAGAATAACTTGTGCTAAGGGCCTGGGAGAGAAACACAGAGCCATAATGAGGTGGTTGACAACCCACCTGCTTTGCTCCATCCATCAAAAGCTGGACACAGTGGAGAACATGGCCCAGAGGTCTCTTAAAATAGCTTTAGAAGTGGGAAACCTGATAAGGTAAATAAAAGTAGAATATCTCCATTGATTTCAGTGGACGATGATGAGGCAAGTTTTTAGCTATGTAACTTTAAAGAATAATGCTGTAACAGAAGGGTTCAGACTGCTGAATATGGAAACTTTACTACATCTACCAGTGCTACCTATAGATGTTCTCTTAAAGCATGTTCTGTTTCAACTTGTCAGGCAATTGCAATAACTGAACTGTGGGAATGCTTGCAAAAACAATCACTTTCAGTGTATACAATCTAGCAAGCGAATTTACTGGCAAGAATATTCATTGATAAGGCAAATGTTATGAAAATATTGCACACTGTCTTTAGAAAGTAAATTTCAAATTCACAGATGTATTTGCAGCAAAACCTGGTTCTAAGATTTGAAAAACTCAATCAGGGGACAGAAACCATGGAAGGGGCATGAATCTCCTCTTCCACTGGAGAAAGTCCATGGGGTCAGATCCTAAGCTGGTGAAAGTCAGCATTGTTCCATTGAAGTCAATTGATGAAAACAGCTACACACATTTATGTCAGCTGAAGATCTGTACACTTGACTTCAAGACACTCCTGATTTACCCTGATGTGAGATCAGAATAAGGGCTGATGACTTATGCATCCAATCAAAATAAGTTGAACATTGGATACATTCAATGAACTGCATACACTACAGTGAGAAGAATTATTCATAGAGGTTATTCAGCAAATAATTATGAACAACAAATACAAGTATTTGAAAATAGTGATTTGTTCATGGACAATTCAAACACAGAATAAGAGGGGAAATTCATCAAATGAATTATCCATTATGAGTGACGGGACCAACTCTAGTTATAACCAGTAACTACTCACTTAGATAACCAGAGAAGAGTTTGACAATTTTCTCACTGTCACTCTAAGGACAATGGCTTCCTCTTCCAAAGAGACATGGGGCTAAATATTCCTCTGATACACCAAAGAAACTTGCTGTCTTCAGTGGAGTTACACCAAAGAACCTGAGAGGAGAAGCTGGCCTAGATTACTTTTTACTTGCATGGCTAAATTCCAAATACCCACCTTCAAACCCATCTAAATTCCTGCTGTACTTGCAATTACCTAAATTATTCTTCCCATCCTGTGCTAAATTTTTCTTAGTGTTGATGACAATAATTGGGAAAAGTGAATGAAAACAGCAACCAGATGTACAGAGGAACACAGTCCAGTGGCTAACACACTAGCTTACAATTTGGAAGGCTCTGGCACAGGCTCTCTGTATGACCTTGCATAAGTCATCTTTGACTTTGGTGAAAGTTAGGAGCCTAAATACATTGGAGGATCTGGGCCTTTGTTCCCCATCTGTGAATAGGGATGACAGGTGTCTTGTGAGCATAAATACATTTTAAAAGCTCGTGAGGTGATCATATTCTCATACTCGGGGGGCATGTAAGTATCTTTGATAGATAGACCTGGTTTAGCTGAACAATTCTGAAAACTCCATTTTAATTCAGATCTCTAAACACAAACTGCCAGGGGGATACACAAAGACAACATGGCCCGGATGACTTATTCCTGTTAAAATGTTTCAGATCCCCAAGCACTGACTTCATTTCCAAAGAGAATCAGAGCAAATGGTTAATAATAATGTGAAGTTATAGTACTTAAAAGAGAACTACACTTTGCTGATATTCTATTGTCAGCGTTGGCAAGCAGTGGTAGGGAAGTAAAACACTGACAACATTGCTGTATTGTTCATGTAGGTCCCCAACCTTAACATGCATCTGTATCTTCCGTCTCAAGAAGTTGCCGTCTTTTCATCAAACACAGTCCAGGAGTCAGCAGTGAAAGTACGGACAGAACCCAGCAGATTGATCCATTAACTCTCACTCATTGCTAACAGTTCCTTGGCTGAACCCTAGCTCTGCATTCCAAGTGGGAAGATTTGGTAAATTCAAAATGTAAACATGCTCACAGGGTCTGGTTTACCACGGCTGCTACTTTGACTTAGTTGTAGGCGCTGCAAACCTTTTCAGGTGCTACAACTTCTTCTTTTATATGTGTTGGTTAATTAAGTACGGGCACAAACCCAAGCTAGTCTTTATATGCCTTGGGTTATCGTCTCAAAAATATAAGGCCAGATTCTCAGCTAGCGCAAATCCAGAGAGCTCCATTGAAGCATGAGACCCTTAATCATATGTCTAAAATTAATTAATAACGTGTTCCCTCTTTGCCAGAAAAGATGCAATTACATGTGCATTCATTCCCCTTTGATGGACAGTCCCTTAAAGATCTTCAATTTAGCAATGTATAAAATTAAAAGTCCAACCTGTGTCAGCTCTAAACTTGCTTTTCATGCCTAATCTTTTGCATTTGGATTGGGTTTACCCACTGACACACCTTTGATGTTACAATTTTCTTATTGTGGCTGCTAACAACACAGTTGTATGTGCTTGGATAACCCACACAAGCAGAGTTTGGCTGTCTGTCCCTCTCTAGTGGTTAGTCCATGTACAGAGGTTTATGCATCACCTACAGCCAGTGAGCTGAGATGCCTGGGTCTTTAGCTCAGACAGAGAAGCTCTTTACTTTAGTTCTAGAAATGCAACAACCACAGATGATGACTCATCCAAGACGGAAGACAGAAGACTGAAAGATTGTGGTTCATCATAGGAAGAAATTGCCTTTTTTTCAGGTAGCACACTGGCCAAAGGTGTCTTTGTCCCCCTCTAGAGACAGGGCCATTTAAGAAGCTATTAGCTACTAGAGCTGGTCAGAAAATACTCCATCTCCCCCTACAGATGATGTTGCCTTGTTGGCAATGTATCAAACAATGAAATATTTCGGTCAAAAATATATATAAGTATTTATATTCAAAATAGCACCCTGGTGCCTCCTGGAGTCGCAGTTCAGATGCTGTATGTTCCCACAGCAGTCTCGCAGGACCTTCTCATAAACAAACGAGGGAAATGCAGCCTAGATGGAGCTACTATAAGGTGGGTTCATAACTGTTTGGAAAATTGTTTCCAGAGAGTAGTTATCAGTGGTTCACAGTCATGCTGGAAGGGCATAACGAGTGGGGTCCCACAGGGATCAGTTCTGGGTCCGGTTTTGTTCAATCTCCTCATCCATGATCTAGATAATGGCATAGAGAGTACACTTATAAAGTTTGCGGACAAGGGGAGCGGTTGCAAGTGCTTTGGAGGATAGGATTAAAATTCAGAATGATCTGGACAAACTGGAGAAATGGTCTGAAGTAAATAGGATGAAATTCAATAAGGACAAATGCAAAGTACTCCACTTAGGAAGGAACAATCAGCTGCACACATTCAAAATGGGAACTGACTGCCCAGGAAGGAGTACTGCGGAAAGGGCTCTGGGTCATAGTGGATCACAAGCTAAATATGAGTTAACAATGTAACGCTGCTGCAAAAAAGGCAAACCTCATTCTGGGATGTATGAGCAGGAGTTGTAAGCAAGACACAAGTAGTAATTCTTCTGCTCTACTCTGCGCTGATTAGGCCTCAACTGCAGTATTGTGTCCAGTTCTGGGCGCCACATTTCAGGAAAGATGTGGACAAATCGGAGAAAGTCCAGAGAAGAGCAACAAAAATGATTAAAGGTCTAGAAAACATGAGCTATGAGGGAAGATTGAAAAAACTGGGTTTGTTTGACTGGAGAAGAGAAGACTGAGAGGGGACACGATAAGTTTTCAAGTACATAAAAGATTATTACAAGGAGGAGGGAGAAAAATTGTTCTTCTTAACCTCTGAGAATAGGATAAGAAGCAATGGGCTTAAATTGCAGCAATGGTGGTTTAGGTTGCAGTGGAGAGGAGTGAGTGGGCAGGCAGACCGGGGTGCCTTGGGGGAAGAGATGGAGAGAAGCAAGCGATGGGTGAGGAGGGCTTCGGAGGAGGAGGTGAAAAGGAGCAAGCCGGGGGGGGGGGAGTGAGGGGGATCAGGGAAGGGAGCAGATTGGGGGTGGGAAGAGGCAGAGTGAGGGTGGGGCCTCAGAGGAAGAGGCCGAGTGCGGGCAGATCCATGGTCCAAGCACTGGTGCCACCCACGCACACACTCCCCCTACGGCACTCATGTGTAAGCCTCCCCAAATGGAAGACTCACACGCCGCCTATGTCTACTGTGCAAATGTCTGAGATACTGAATTTCCCTGTGACAAAGGGTTTGTCACCTGGGAGGAGAAGTAAGATGGAGGGGATAGAGGAGGGCCTCTGATGAGAATTCAAGAAAACATTCAATGGGAGATAGAAAACAGTGGCTCTGGTGTATGACCTCGACGTGCTTTTCAGAGGCACCGTTTCCCACTGAAGCCCAAATCTGCTGAGTTTTGCCAACACCCAGACTCTCTTTTGGATGCATCCAGCCTCGGTACTGTACCTTTACTGGGATTCACAGTTCGTTCATCTCAGGATGCACTTATACAGAGGCTCTCGCCTTCAGGAGAAAGTCCAAGTCTTTTGGCAGACACATTCGGCACTCCTTCAGGCCACTGGCTTGGATATGAATTTTGGTTGACTACAAAGCGATTAAGCTTTGCAGAAAATGGCTCTTAGATGGCATATAATAAGCTTGTAGTATCTATTTAGGACTAAAAAACTGCTTGGTTAGAATTCTTCTCCTCCTACACGTTCTCTGATACGTAAGTGCACATTTACTGACAATGACGTTGGGCCCAATTTTGCACCCGTTGAAGATGAGAATTTTGCCATTGATTTCACTGGGAACAACATGCAGCTAGTATCTGGCACACATTATACAGTCAGATTTTACTGGCACGTATGATAACATTTACAAGAGTCTGGTGTCAGACCATATAATCTTCACAGGACTTTGTAATCTTCCAAGATTGTAATCTGTGCATTGGCACCACCAATTAAAATAAGAAATTGCCAGTTTAATAACTTGTAAATTTTAACACAGATATATTCAAATATGTCTTAGACATTAGTCTTAATTTTTCAGAGTAAGCTGTTCTCAAGTTATGAAAGAGAAGAGCAAATCACAGGCTCAGAAAACAAAAATCGCTCCACCAATTTTCTTTAGATTTTCCTGAGAACACTTCAGCACAAATATGGAGTGTGACTGTCTCTTGGTACGTCCTGTTTTTCTTAAGCACCAGCTCCTGGCATCATATGATTACTTGGGAATCACAGCTCTTATTTTAAAAAGAAGTCAAATTTCTAGCCCTCACAGTTGGGGAGAAGAGATTGGGAATGTGATCAAAAATCAGAAGCCAAATAAAAAGAATCCATAATTTATTATTTGCAAATTCTCATTTTTTTTTTAGGTCAATCTTATGAACACTTGGGGTTGGCAATGCTGGTTAGCAATACTGGTGTGTGAGATGAGCTGTATTTGTTGTACAGATATCAGGGAGTTTTTGATGTGTTTGTGTATACTGGTCTATCTGGCAATCAGCCAGGAAAGAGAGACAATTAAAGTATTTCATTATGAGCCAGATTGTGATAACCTTATTCAACAAGTGATCCCACTGAAATCTATGGAGGGAGTAAGGTACTACTTAGTAGAAGGAAGGGAATCAGAATCTGGCACCCTAAATAGTACATTACTGTGCAAGGGAGCCCAGTGATTCCCAGTGTGCGTAACGGTGTCAGAATCTGGCCCCAATTAAGATAAAGGTTCCTGCTCCAAAAGAGGGTTTTTGTTTAGATTCACAACAGGGACTGTGAAATCCTTTGAAAATTCCCCAAGGTGCTAATTGGTTTTTATGCAAACCCACCTGATGTCCTCTCTGCTCTAAGGAATTTTTCTTCCAACTTCCTGCCATTGTTAACACTGGTTCAGCTTCACCAGAGTTAGCAATGTTGGGAGCGCTGGCATACGTGCACTGCTGGTATTGTTAACACCATATCAGTTTGGTCGGCTCACAGTAGGGTCACATGACCCCAGCAGCTAGTGGTCTATGTACACTGGAGGGGGGCAGATCCAAAGTGTATTAAGCCTTTCCACTGACTTCAGCCGCCTTTGGATTAGGTACCAGTAAAACTTCACTCCAATTAGCCAGGGTGGAACTTTTTCCATAGACTTTTTGTTGGTGGGTGGAGGGGTTGTTTTTCTTTCTTTCTGATGGAAAGTGGTTTCTTCAACTAAATGGACATTTTCATGGGGGGGGGGGGGAAAAGTGCCATCTTTGGTGGAAATCTTGGAGTTTTTGTTGAAAAACTGAAAACTCCAAGCTCCCAACTTATGCTTTTAAACCAAAAAGTTTCAGTTTTCTATAAGCCAGTAGTTTTTCCAGCAGCTGAAAAACAGGGGTGGGGGGAGAAAAAAAAAGTCTGATGAAAACTTTAAAAGATTCAATAAAAAAATGCAGAAAATCATTTTTTCATTGGTGTGTGTCAGGGGGGAAAAAAAGTCACGTTTAAACCATCTCTCTTGCTAATACCAATGGAGCTAACACAGCATTAGTAACTGTCAAACATCTGGGATTTCACAGAATCATAAATCTATTATGTACAGTAAAGAACTTCCTCTTTGCACCAGCTGCAGAAGCCTTTGAAATGGGTAAAAGGTCCCTGGAATGCACTCGGGCAAACAAGGTAGAGGGGCGGTATCAAATTAGAGAGGGGCGGTATCAAGAGAATATACGCTTGAAATGAAATACATGGAGAGCTAGATTTCGATCCGCTGAATAGAGCTATTCTTGCTCACGTGGGACAGCACCTTATGCTACAGTTAGCCCGTTTAGCTTCAGTGGGACTTTGTGAATGGCAGGTATTACTCAGTGTGAGCATGGGCATCACAATCTAGCCCATTGTAATTTAGAAATAAAATTCTATTTGTGTATTGAGTTCTTATCTAAAGGATGAGGGAATCTACAGTATGCTAATGAAGGCTTATCAGCTGTGCTGGAAAAGTCCCAGGGGATGATAAAGAGAGAGAGAGAATGGGAAAGAGACACTTTGGCTATGAAAACAAGTCTCCCTGGAACAAGAGATGATAGCTGAGAGAGAGAGAGACTTCCGTTCCAGGGACAAGATCCCTTCCTGAGGCATGTCACTGAAGGAGATACACAGATTTCCACTGACAGATTGGTGCACCAAATACATTATAAATCTTGCAGCTGAGGACAAAAGTCTTTCTACCATATACAGGAGAGAATTACAAAAGCAACTAGAGCTACCCCAAAAATCGCAATTTTTCAGTTCGCAGCCTGAGACACACAAAAAGAGCCTGATTTCAGAGGGCAGGGGCTCAGCACATTTGGGGGTGGGGGAAATCAGATCGTTTTAAGGGGTCTCAAACTGGTCACCCAAAATTCTCTAGTTACTTAAGTCTTGGCCTGAGCTTTTCCCATCTCATTTAATGAATACTTTTCTAGCAAGGATTTTAGGCCTACTAAAGTGTCTCAGTCCAGCTATGTTTATAGCCACTCACATTTAATAGTTTCCCTTCATTCTGAGGATGATCTCTTCGTCTGCCACAAGCTGACCTGGATTTCAGGAGTGGGGGCAGAGGCAAGCACGCCCAGGAAAAGAAGGGATAAGGAGAATAGATAAGGAGAGCTATACCCAACTGGAGGCACGTCTACACTATGACACTATAGCTGCAGCACTGCAGCTATGCTACTGTAGACGCTTCCTACATCCATGGAAGGAATTTCCTCCCCCTCCCTTCCGTATAGGTAATCCACCTCCCTGAGGTGGCAGTAATTAGGCTGACAGAAGAATTCTTCAGTTGACCTCGCCGCATCTCAGACAGTAGGCTGGCTTCACTAAGGCACTCAGGGGTGTGAGGTCGATCTAAATTTTACACGCAGACCAGACTGTAGTATACACTCAAGAGCAAAAGCTGTTGCCGTACCCTCTCCAAAAGGGATTGTGATGAAGATGGCCGCAGCAAGTGTGTGGGTGATAGGCTAAATACCTGGGGAATAGAAGGAGTTGCTGTGCTGAGCATAAGAAATTTCAGAAGCAAATGATGTATTTTGGGGAAAAGTTATGATCAACCCTGGTTAGATCCTTCAGGAGGGAAACAGTTGTTGGAAACAGAACTGTGGTGGCACCTGGACACTAGGGGTGAGGGTTTCAAAGCCACCAATGAGATTTTCATTCCCAATTCCCATTAATTTTAAAGGGAAATTTGGTGTCCAAATCCCTTAGACAGCTTTGAAAATCTGAGCCTAGCAGCCTGGTCTAAAGCCCACTGAAGTCAATGGGAGTCTTTCCATTGATTACAGATCAGGTCCCGGGCTGATGGGCCGTTTGGAAATGAGGGTGGATGGATGGAGGCCACAATGGAAGGATTAAAAAGCACTTGAGAACAAGGATGTGGAACGGAAGGCCTCCTGCATCAGTCACTATGGAGCTATTGCTGTGTCCCCTTATAGAGCTACTACTGTAGCCCCTTCTAAACATCAACCCTCAATCCAATCATCTGTGTCTTGTTTGGTGTAAAGCCTACAGAGTCATGTCACATTGTCCATGAAAAGCAGAGCTTCCTCCAGCACCATGCAGGGAAAAGAAAAATCCTCACCAGCCTCCTGCTTCAGATCCTGTCCGTAAGCAGGAGTTGGGCAATCTGATAATGTAGTCGCTGAGCAGCACTGAGATGGGTCCAGTTGGCATTTCCAAATGCCAGCCTGATGACAGTCAGGGCCTGCTCCCTCTCCCCCAGGTCTCACAGGCAGGGTGGACAGAGAAGAAATCCATCTGTCCATGGGGAAAAGGGATGAACCGTTCCCATTCCCAGCTACTCTCCCAGCAAGTTCCCCTTCTCATCTGCCTTTCTGTGGGGGTCTGGTCAATACATCCCAGTGCTGTTCCGCCTCCTCAAACATCTCTGGGTGGATTGCAAGCCCAGATGGTGAGTCTCCATCTTGTGATAGGGACGGGAAGTCCTGGCCTTTTGTTCCGCTGCTATGGGCCCTTTAACCTACCCCACAGAGAGCTCTCTTAAATGGTAAGCCCCATGGGGCAAGGACCATACTTCCCTCTGGGCCATGCTCACTTTCAGTGCTTATCCAATAAGCGTGTCTCAGCTCTAGAGAGTTTTAAGGGCCAGTATCAGGAGCGGGAGCAGGAGCAGTGTTGGCCAGTCCCACAGCAAGATGAGATTGGTGGGTGGGTCTCCCATCTCCCTGCAGACAGTTCTCAGATATTTGAGGAGGAGCCAGTGGACCTACTTGCCCTTTTCCATGTCCCAGAAGCAGACTATGGGGAGAGGAGATGAGCTGTCTGTCTAATGGGAAGAGGTGACCAGCCAACCAGAGGTGAGAAGAGCATCCATCTACACAACTCCCAACAAGACTAATCAAAGGAAAATGGGGAGCATGGTCCTGTTCTTGGAAAGGGCCTTGGGGGATAAAGGGAGAGGCTGGTACCACTGACCATTCTTCAGATCCAGAAGGTACCAGTATTAAAGATCTCCCTGAATGCAAGGAGGGGACAAGATTTTTAAAACCAACTGGTTATTTGCAGTACCTCCATTCTCAGATGCCCGGCTTAAGACAGACTAAAGGGCCTTGATCCTCAGAACATTGGAAAGAGTCCAGCAGAGGGCAACAAAAATGATTAGGGGACTGGAACACATGACTTATGAGGAGAGGCTGAGGGAACTGGGATTGTTTAGTCTGCAGAAGAGAAGAGTGAGGGGGGATTTGATAGCTGCTTTCAACTACCTGAAAGGGGGTTCCAAAGAGGATGGATCTAGACTGTTCTCAGGGGTAGCTGATGACAGAACAAGGAGTAATGGTCTCAAGTTGCAGTGGGGGAGGTTTAGGTTGGATATTAGGAAAAACTTTTTCACTAGGAGGGTGGTGAAACACTGGAATGTGTTACCTAGGGAGGTGGTAGAATCTCCTTCCTTAGAAGTTTTTAAGGTCAGGTTTGACAAAACCCTGGCTGGGATGATTTAGTTGGGGATTGGTCCTGCTTTGAGCAGGGGGTTGGACTAGATGACCTCCTGAGGTCCCTTCCAACCCTGATATTCTATGATTCTATGATCAGGCTGAGCACCTGCCCTCTCACAAATCAGGTAACTCCAGTTGGGCACTGGCCACAGATCACCCCTTCTCAGGGTACCCCCTGGCATCAAATTGCAGCAGGACAGGTGTGCCTTCCTCAGCTCCCACTCTCAGACTCCAGCACGCCTTCTGTCATGTCCAATTCTATCCCTAGCTGGGGCCAGTTCATTGTCCCACACAGGGCAAGATAGTCCTTGAAAGCCCAACACAGTCCTTTTATCCACCTGCAGTACACACAGTCCAAAGACTCCTCATGGCCTAACACTAGTGTCTTCTCCCAAGCAGGGCTTCCTCTGGTCTCCATCTGTTCTTGTATTCCATAGCCACTCCAGCCCTTCCATCTGGAGTCCTTTCCAGGCTTCTTTCTACCTTGCAAGCCTCTTTCCTAGGCCTCACTGGCTTTACAGGCTTCCTAGGTCTTTCCCAGAGGGCTCTCCCCTGTCATGACATGACAGTTCTCCTCTGAGGTCTCTAATCCCTTGGGGACACCTACCCTTCCTCAGCTGCACCAGGTTAATGAAACAGGCTGCCTGGCACCAGCCCTCTGACCCTTAAACAGTCAGAAACATCCCATCACAGGCACCCATAATTGAGGCTCCCTAACTCACCAGGCCTTTGTCAAAATCATGGCCATTATTTATGGTCAAAAAATAGCCCATCCTCCCATTCCCCTCACTCTGCTTTCAGACAGCAGTCTACAGAACCAGCATCATCATCACAGTTGGGTACATAATTATAATACCTAGCTCTGATATGGCACTCTTCATCAGCAGATCTCAAAGCACTTCACAAAAGGGGGAGTCGGTATCATTATCCCCATTTTACAGATGAGGAAATGGAGGCCCAGGGAGGTGACTTATCCAAGGCCACCCAGCAGGCCAGTGGCAGAGCTGAGAACAGAACCCAGGTCTGCAGAGTCCCAATCCAATGCCCTATCCTCTAGACACCGCAATGCAGAAATCCACATTTGTACAAGGTTCTCCCCAAACCTGGAGCTCCTTTCCACACCTGACTACTGTGATCTTTTTCAAGGTAGCATTTAATGTTATAACCCAGCCAGAGTCAGCCAATCCATGCAGCTTCTATGCAGACCTAACAGAGAAAACAAAGGGTAAATTCAATAGGATTCTCACTTCTTGTCAGCAGTCATCCATCCAGAAGCAAGCTCCTGCACCCTGTGTCTTCTTCTCCTAATGCTGCTCCTTAGTGCCATCTAGTGATGGAAGGAGCTACATCTGCAGACAAAGAATGCTGGATTCCCCAATCTACCAGCAGAAAATAAGGAGAATGCGGAAGAAGTGGAACCAGTGATAGACAAGAGCAGAGGAGGGAGAGTGAGAGGAAAAACTGCAAGAGGAAAAGAGAGCACTGGCGGGGAAGGAGTGGAGAAAGAACCAAAGCAGGAATACCCATCACACAGACAGAGGTGAAAAAAAAAAATCAATCCACAACTCAGCTGCAGTAAAAAGGTGACAAAAACAGCCATTAAGAGATGCCATCAAAAAAAAAAAATGGAGAATCCACCACTTCCCTTGGCAGTTTGGCCCCAGGGGTTTCACTGTAAAAAAAAAGAAAAGAAAAGAAAAAAACGGTGCCGAATTTCTAGTTGAAAGTGACATCCTCAGCTGACGATACCCTCATTGATTTAACTGGAGCTAGATTGATTTACACCAGAGGAGGACCTGGCCAAAGACCCCTCATACACTACAACCACCAGAGGTCTGTATGTTGTAAAATTTCTCACGGAACAGTCATCAGATGGTAAAATCCTTTATACCATTATTGGTCTGAGTTAGATTTGAATTAGTCTTTGGGGTAGGGAAGGCTCCAGGTTTCATTACCATTCTGCTCAAGTCATCCACCCACTTTGATCTGCTATGTTGTTACCATAATTATCTGCATTACCATCCATTATCCCCATCAGCACAGCTTCAAGGATCAACTTTACAGAGTCAGCTAATCACCTAGAGTCATAATTAGAGCAGGGAAGATATTGCAAAAGACATTTAATAAATAGACATTTGAATTTTTTTAATTAATTTGCTTCAGCTGTGCTCATGTGCCTCGTGTATTTGCTTTTGGCGAATATTCTGGCAACTTGAACTTACTGGCGGCAATGTTTGTGGAAACAGTAAGCTTGAAACTATGCTGAAGGATGCACCTGAGTAGAAAAAATTGGCATTCATAATGGTGAGTGTTCTCACCAGAAACCTGACAGGAAGGGTTGTACTTATTCAAACTGGTCTTGCGGTCCAGATCCTGGGCTGTAATTTAAAAGACCCAGGTTTGGTTCCTGGCAATACCATATATCATTTGTGTGACCCTGGGCAAGGTTGGTAATCTCTCCAATTCAAAATCCTGGGGCAGTGCAGTTACCTCTACTCAGGGCTGGTGGCAAAGTCTAGGCTTAAACTGTATGGTGGAGCCACTGGACAACTAATGTGTGGATTGTCCCCTCTTAGGCCAGACTCATCCTACAGAAAAAGCTTTCCCCTCCTCCTGATTACTCTACAAGCTGTTCCATTCCCAGGCCATGATCAGGCCAAAGATTCTCTGCTAGCTTGACTCCAGCTTCCATGCCCCCCCAAAGATATTCTGAACAGAGAGAAATGGAGGCCCTGGTTTTACCAGCAGCCGTGGGAGAGCACCCTGTACTGTTCACACAGAGCTCGATGACTTACGCGGGGCTCTGGGCGAGCGCAGGGTTTGTCTGCGCAGGGGAGCTTGTAGGACTGAAAGTTGCGGCTTTTCTTGTTTTCTTTCTGTCTCCCTTTGTTTCTTGATCCATTTCCTTGTTACATCCTTTTCCTTTTTTACCTTTGCCTCATCATGCTTTCTTTTCTTGTCCCTCCCCCCATTGCTCCCCCTCCTCCTTGTTCAGGTCTGCCCGTGTTGCTCTTCACATTAAAGCAGTGGGAGCTTGTATTCAACAATTAAATGATCCCTTTATCCCAACATATAAGGCAGTAACCGGAGCGAGCGGCCTGCCGCAGTTCCCTGATCTATCCCTGCAGACCAGAGCCCTACCTTCCAATATGGAATATGAGCTTTGGTCTCTGTAGACACACCCTGTATTCCTACGCAGCAACAGCCTCCTCCACATACCTCAGCCAACTTTCATCTCTCTCTGATGTCTCTGATGTTCTCCCACTTCAGTTTCTCTCTCCTAATCTCTCTTACCTTTGTCCTGGGCTATGAGCCAAGTGCCTCAAGCCTGATAGTAAAAACTCCAAAGGGACGGTGTAGAATAGAGTACAACCCCCAATTTACCAGTGATGGTTTTGGAGACATCACAAGTATTCAGATCCATGGAGGTATAGATAAGCCGAGGACTTTCTGGGTAAGTGATGCGTGCCTGGAGACATATGGGGTAATTTCACTCATGCAGACTTACACTACTTTATCAGTGTAAACTATTGTTGATTATTAGTGTTCAAGGGATTTTCAAAAGTGACTAAAGAGAACATTTTCAAAAATGCCTAAGTGACTTAGGAGCCTAAGTCCCCAAACATTGGGACTTAAGCTTCTAAGTCTTATTGAAAGTCAATGGGACTTAGATACCTAAGTGACTAAGTTACTTTTGAAAATGGGATTCAGGAGCCTGTCAGGCACTTTTGAAAATTGTACCCTAAGTGACTTTCAGTGGCATTTGTGATCCCAAGGCATATAGATGCTTTTGAAAATCCTACCCTTGAAGAATATAGTTGTCAATATGTCCTAAGGGATGATTTTGAAAAAACTCAAGCCACCCACATTTGGGGCCAGATTTTCAAAAGAGCTCAGCTCCCTTTTAGGTGCCTAAATGAAGTAACCATGAAGTACTTTCAGAAATGCTCAGCAGTTCCCATTGTTCTCACTGGGGAGGGGAGGATTCACCATGGTCAGCAATGGGTGGTGCGTTCTTTTGAAAACCTGGCCTTAAATATATTTTGACCACTCATCTGCATAATTTCAATCTCTTTACATTGACACTGGGTCAGAGTCTGAATCCCTTACTTACTACAGAAGTAGACCCACTGACTTTAATGGGAGCAGAGTTAGGTCAGCATGGACTATTTCAGAACAATCCCTCCTTACCTACTGTATGACAGCAACTCAGATTTCAGATACTGAATTTTTTTGACAAATTGCTAGTGAAGGATTGTATGACGAGAACATTTCTGAGCAATGAAGCCATGTGAGAAATTCATGATGCTTGCACAGACAACTTGCAAACAGAAAAGGGGCAAAATCAAATTACTCATACTTCTGGATACTGGTCAAAACCTGTCCATCAAAACTGTTTGACAGAAAACAAGGCTTTTTGACTAAACCAATTTCTCTGTGTGTGAAAAGTGCCTACTTTCCATAGGAAACAATTGATTTTCATTGAAAAACCAAATGCCCCAAAACTAAAAAAGCCAAAACCTAAAATATTTGGATATGCAGTTGCAGTGCCCCAAGGGACATGTAGTTTTCTGTCCTCATGTCCCATTCTCATCTCTGGTGTGGGCTCCCCAGCTGGACTTCATCTCTCATGTTGTACTGTCTCCCCGCTCTAAGAGGGGAGATTCTTGTGCATCATGGGAGATGTAGTCCAACCAAGACCACCAATCTATAGGGAATGAGTGTATGAGGTACATAAACTACAACTCTCATAAGGCACCACAGCAGCATTTCTGAATAGAAGTATTTTGGGTTTGGGCAGAAATTGTTTGGTTTTCAGCTCAAAAATTGTTTGGTATTTGAATTTTCACCAAAAAAAAAAAAAAGATTCTTTTTCTCATCAGCTCTAACTAAGAACTCTATAGCCTTCTCTAATGTGGCAGCAATATCCATGTGACAAGCAGAGACATTTGCTAATTTACATTTTAATGTGTATTTACTTAATGTGTATTTAATGTGTATTTGGACTCTGCCTAGATACCCACCTTCATTGGATACAAATCAATCATTCTAAACCTCAAAGCAGCTTCAAACAGCATCCACTAAAGATAAATACATACATGCACCCACAAATACAAAACACCTGCCACATCAATGTTTTCTTCTTTCTCCCCAAATGTGGAATTCCTCCACCCACCTCCCAGGAAAAAAAAATTCACACAGGACTAAGGTGCAGGGAAAGCAAAATTTGTTCGGCACTAATGTCAGGTAAAAGGTCTACTATTTAGTGACTCATCAAGGGCAGGCAAGTTTTATGAGCTACAATTTCAAAAGTGACTAGTGATTTTGGATTTCCTCATTTTTGGCAGCCCAGCGTGAGACATGGGGGGGTGAAATCCTGGCTCCACTGAAATAAATGGCAACTCTCAACAGAGCCAGGATTCCCCCCACCCTCTGATTTTCAAAAAATGCTGAGTGTTCACCCCATCTCATTACATAAATAAAAGGAATTATTTCTTCACACAACACACAGTCAACCTTGCCAGAGGATGTTGTGAAGGCCAAGACCATAACAGAGTTCAAAAAAGGACTAGATACATTCATGGAGGCTAGGTCCATCAATGGCTATTAGCCAGGATGGGCAGGGATGGTGTCCCTAGCCTCTGTTTGCCAGAAGCTGGGAATGAGTGACAGGGGATAGGTCACTTGATGATTACCTGTTCTGTTCATTCCCTCTGGGGCACCTGGCACTGGCCACCGTCAGAAGACAGGATACTTTGGTCTGACCCAGTAGGGCCATTCTTATGTACATGCTATGTGGTTACAGCTTGATTTATCCTGGTAGTCCTTAATCACTCAAGCTAAAAGCCACATACACAGTGAAGAATATACAGAGCAGTATGATGCGCTCCCAGGAATTATTAAACGAAGTAAAATGGAATAATGGTCAACACAGAACTGAGCCAGGCTTAACGTATTTCAACAGGAAACAGTGCTTTCTTTGTTTTAATCTGTGCTGTTAGGGCTTGCCTTTAGGTACATAGGAAAAATGTTTACTAAATAACTCAAATACTTAGCAGTGAGCTACATTTTTATTTTAAGCTGAATTAGCAGCAAGCATGTACATGCAAAAAAGGTGAGCAAAGGGCCAAACTGTTGAGGGTATCAAATCATTCGGCCTGGCTTTTGGGAAACAAAATCTTCCATTTTCAAAAAGAGTGGATCCTGTTTAAATAAAAAATAAAAAGCTTCCCTATTTCCAACAATTGTGTCTCAGTTCCCATCATTGGGGCATTGTTGGGATCTGACAGTAAGGCTAGGCAAGCCCCAGGCAGGGGTGAAAACGCAGAAGGGACAAAGGCAGCTTAAAGCGATCTTTTCCCACCTCTGTTCCTGGTCTGAGTACAGCTTAGCCAGGATGGAAATCAGGGCCCTGTGTGTTGTTGTTCCATTGTGCACCATGTCAAACTACATTCTCAGTAACTCAACCCAGCAAGCAGCTGGCTTATGGTCCCTTCTGGGCCTGTCTATCTCAGAAGGCTGGCCAGGCCTATAGGTGTTAAAAGATCAGCTTCTACTATGGAGCCAAATTCAACTTGGCACTTATCGCAGCGTTTTGCAGGGGTCAGTGTTTGCATTCCTTTCATGTCCTACTACCAATTATCTACAGGGCAGAAAACAGTGGTCAGCATGAAGGACAACACGCTGCTTAATCTCCCAACATTTATTACTTTATTCACTCTCCCTTTTATTAATGTTATTAATTACATTAAGGGGCAAATAGTCCTTACCTACTCACAGACAGCTCCCATTGATTGCAACTCACAATTGACCCATCAAGGGTACTTCTAGTCTGAAAAGTGACTATGTGATCTGAAAGGCGGCCGTGTTCTTGCTTATTCAAAAAACTCTGCCCTCTGTGGGTATTCAAAGACTTTTCTGCTCACTGTCGCATTTAAGATCAAGTTCTGCCATTGTTCGTACTGCAGAACACACCCATATGAAAGAGTGAGCTGGATTCTATCCTCTCTTGTGCATCCTCATCAGAATTGTTGGCTAAATTCCTATCAGCTACACCTATTATCTGCATTCTGGTAGCACCTGAAGGCACCAACCAAGATCAGGAAACTCTTGCTAGGCACTGTATAAACATGCAGGAAGAGACAGCCCCTGCCCCAAAGAGAGTTTACAATCTAATAGACCAGAGGTTCTCAAACCAGGGGAAGGCCCCCCCCTTGCAGGGGGCCAGGGAATGTATGCTGGGCCGGGAACGTGAGAAGATTTAGGAAAAAATAAAAAACCTACTGCACAGATTTTACCCCCAGCAATGAATAATGAGCAACGCTGAATCCTCCGGACGTCTCAGGTCCTCAGCTGGCGCTGTGCATCTGGAGGATTTCCGTGAAGCTTGCGTAGCATTCTACAAAGTCATTGCCATCTGTACGTTAATCCGTTTGTTACAACGCGGCGTGCACATTTAATTGTGAGCCTGGCTCACAATCGCCGTTTTGTTTTTGTTCTTATTACACTGGATCGTTGGCTCATTCGTGCAACAGAAAGAAAAAAGCCCCAACTCAAGTGAAAAACAAAGAAGCCAAAACGGATTTAAGTGGCGCAATGGTGCCACGTATCTCGGTGTATATATTTGTGTGGAGGGGTATAAAGTACTACAGACACAAAGAAAGGGGGTGTGATCAGATACGTTTCAGAACCACCATAATAGACAAAGAATAGCACTGGCTCAGAGAGCTGTATTGACTCACTGAAGGCCATAGAGAACCAGGAAGAGAACCTAGATGTTCTAGGTCACAATCCAGTGGCCCATTACTGGATCATGCTATCCCTCTGCAGGTCCATTTTAGGAAATGGCAGACACTGCAAGCCACTGATCACAAAAGGAAAGGTTTGCAGGATAGAAGCCTAAATAAGAAAAGATTGGCAGTAGGTTCAAAACACCCCACTGGGTCCCAATTCCTCTGGGACTTTTCCCCACTGAGGAGGGAGAGTATGCTATGCCAGCCTTTTAGACGATACAGTGCAAAAGTACTGCTTTTACACGGCCACATTTCAGAGACAAGCCACCTTTTCCATACAGTTTCTTTGCATATGGGACATGATCCGAAGCCAAAGAGGGTTTTTTCCCCCATTTCCTTCAATGGGCTCTGAATCAGGGTCAGAATTTAGACGGAGTAGAAAAAAAATTAAATCTTACCATTGTCCATTGATAAGAGTGCAGGTTTTTCTGGAGGCGGCGCATGGAAAAGAGAGGTTTCTCGAAAGACTGAGGGGAGATGGTCAAAGATGCCTTACTCCAAGTCAGTGGGAGTCGGGTGCTCTGTGCGTTTTGCAAATCTCCCCGTCAGTCACAGAAAAAGACACTTGCAGCTGAACTTGGGGGATGCTGTTTGCCATTCTCAATAGTCTGTTATTTGACGTGAGTTATAGAAAAAGAATAGTTCTACGTGTAAGTGAAAAAGCAGTTGAGTGTGCATTCTAGGCATAATTGTACAGATTTGTATAAGGCAATCCAAATACTAAGGAAAAGAGGAAGTGTACCTTAATGTACAGGAGGTAAAAAACAGTCAGTCTTTTTTGGTACAAAAGCACCTGTGGCACATTTGTCAGCTTTTCAACATTTACAGCATGCTCTGCACACTAACTGCTTAATACCCTGGCTTGTAGTCAAAACCACCATCTATCCTCAGTTCTTAAAAAAAAGAACTTCCTTTGCCCTCTGCTCAAAGATAATATAGTAAGGCTTTTACTACCTATTGCCATCGTCGAACAAAGCTGGCCTGTTTCCCTGGGGGAACTGCATTTCCGCAGGCGTCCATTGAAATTTTTGGTGAATGTGAGACCTTTTAGGGTATGTCTGTGCTGAAGAATTAACTCAGGTGATTGGCAACCGGATCTGAACTCCAGGCTAGCCTCGCTGGGGTGTCAGCAGCCCCACTGCAAAGCCCTACCTGATTTACTATGCCCTCACTGGTGCTGTGCTAGGACTTCTGGGGGCATATCTTGTGGTTCTTTGCAGTGCAGTAAAGTGAGGCGCTATATGATTCTTTGCAAGTTGTGAGAGCACCAGTCTCTTTCCGGACACAAAGGGGAATTGTGGAAAAGCACAGGTGGATGATCAGCACTTGAGTGATTCAGTTTGCATCCTTGCCGCATGATGGGCAGGTTACCAGTGAAGGAGAACCCTGGCTGTAACCCATTGCTCCAGCAGTGCCAGCTAGCCTAGGGTTAAAGCTCCACCACACTAGTGTGAAAGGTTTGTGTGTGTGGATGGGAGAGGGGTTAGCAGCAACACCCATCTGAGAGCCCAGGCTATGCTGCAGTGAAGACATACCCTTAGGGTCAGAGTTCCAATGATAAAAAGAGAACTCGGGTGCTTCAAAGCTTGCAAAATGACATTTAATTTATGACGGGATTAAGTAAGAGGAAAGCAGATCATCTTTCTGGCCGCAAGGCTAGCTGATGAGCAAAGAGCTGTGAATGCCCATGCAATCTGCAGACCTGCAGCAGAGCTCAGTGCAGCTTGTCTCTTTCACCAACAGAAGTTGGTCCAGTCAAAGAGATTTCCTCACCCACATTGTCTCACGCAATCTGTAGCTGTCAAAGTGTCTGTTAAAAGCAAACAGTCACCCGTGGTCCTGCGCAGAAAAAAGAAGTTTCAACTATCTCCTCAAATCCTTCTTTTAACTCTGTTCATTCAAATGATTCTCGTTCATTTCATTCGAATTCTGAATCAACAGCAACCACCTCCAAAATGACGGAAGCAGAATTTCTCACTGGTGCTTCACAGTCTTTAATATAAACCCTCCTTGGAATCTCCTCTATCCACACCAAACGTTTCACAGTTCTATAATAATCCATACGTGTTTTCATCGAGATGTCAGTCTCAGCCTCTTTTTGGAAAGCTCCTCCCTCTTGCAGGCCTAAAAACAAGTACACACGGATACCAACTGCTGAGGTTCACTAGCCCTTGGTTAATCTTGTAACCCTTCTGGGCTGTCTGAATTGATGGGAGAGGAAAGATGGTGTTTTGCATAAGATCCATAGGTTCCAAGGCCAGAAGGAACCATTGTGATCATCTTGTGTAACCTCCTGTATAACACAGGCCTCAGAACTTCCCCAAACTAATTCCTAGAGCAAAACACCCAATCTTGATTTTAAAATTGTCAGCAATGGAGAATCCACCTTGGCAAGTTTTTCCAAAGGTTAATTACGCTGACTGCTAAAATTGCATGCCTTATTTTAAGTATGAATTTCAACTTCCAGCTCTTGGATCATGTTATACCTTTGTCTGCTAGACTGAAGAGCCCATCATCAAATATTTGTTCCCCATGTAGGTACTTGCAGGCTATGATCAAGTCACCCCTTGACCTGGTCTTTGTTAAGCTAAGTAGACCGGGCTCCTGGAGTCTACCACTGTACAGCTGGACTAGGGCACAGCAGAACTAGGTTCAATTCCCAGCTCTGCCACAGATGACCTGTTTGACCTCTCTCTGCCTCCGTTCACCATCTGTAAAACAGGCCTTGTTGCAGCGCCACCTTAAGAATGCTAATCCATAAAGGTAGCTGAAAGTACAGGTACGTTTCTGTCTTACATTTTCTGTTCAAATTCCCTTGGTGTTTGACAGTCAGTGGAATGGGCAAAGACATAAAGTGCAGATATACAGAGAATAACCTTCAACAAAGCCACAGACCTCAATCTGTCTGCTAACTCCAGGAATGCCTCAACTCACCCTCCACTTTGCTAACACTTAAGGATCTGGTACGTTAATATTTTTGCATATAGTTCCTCCTTGCTTCCAGTAGAGAGTTGGAACTAAGGATCTGATGTTGGTGCGATAACTAACGAGAGGCCAACACCACCTACAAAATCACCAGAGAGTCACAAAGCATAAATACGACATTCATGACAAATCCCATCAGGTAACACACCCTGAAAGGCATCACATCTGCCACCTCAAACACCTGGGGAGGAAATGGCAGCATGGCCTATTCCTAAAACAACCCAGATGTTCTGGGAAGCTGGTTGCAAATAGAGACTGTTTCTCACTTAATGACACATCTTCAGCAGGCATCTATTGGCATGGACTTCAGTGAGACGACACCATAGATTTGAAATTCCCAGAAGCAAGCCCCGATACAAATACTAAACAGGGAACGAATGCAGGCTAGTGTTCACCTTACTACCCAAGCATGACTACCTTGGGGCAAAGTCTTTATTGCCGGCAATGGCAGCTGGACCGAGAAAAATGAAGCTGGAAGTATTTTACACAGCACTGTAACCTGAGAGAGCAGTAACACTGGCATCCATTTATCTGGAAAGATATGGTAGTGTCCTTTTTCAGCTATGGCAAGCTGGCCTCCTGGGAGATTAAACATCACCAGATAAAAGAATTCTTGTTGTTTTTTGAGGTGCCGCCAGTGTTATCAAAAACTAGCTACAAGGTGAGCTAGAAAACTCCACACATCAACTGGGTTGAAGCTTTGGGAAGCTCAAATGTTTCCTTCTCAGCAAAAAAAAAAAAAAAAAAAAAAAGCTCCCAGGCAAGAAAGTGAGTCTGACACTCGTTTTCATTCTGCTGGCAGTCAAAAGAGTACAATACCAGGCAACGCCGCGAAGTACTGACAACCTCCCAACAGCCCAGTCACATCAGAGGCTGGCTACAGAAGGATAAGTATTGGCTCACATGCTCTCTCATCTTCACTCTGGCTGGGATTTTCAAAGCCACCTAAAAGGAGCTAGGCCTCCAGGTCTAATTGAATTTGACCTTTGAAAATCTCTCTCTCTGCTACTAGCTCTACAGGCACTTTGAAAACGAGGGCTTATCTACACTAGAAATACTAGAGCGGCACAGGTGCAGCGCAGACAGACACTTACTTCAGCAGCAGACGGGGTTCTTCTGTCATTGTAGTAAATCCACCTCTTCTAGAGTTGGTAGCTACAGAATTCTTCGGTTCACCTAGCAGTTTCTGCACTGGGGTGTAGGTCCCATTAACTATGTCACACAGGGCAAGACATTTTGCACAGCTCTGAACAATGTAGTCAGGTCAACCTAACGTTAGCGTGTAGACCAGGCCTGACTGGATATTGAAGTTAGTTCCCGCAGAAAGAGAAGAGTTCAGGTGTTGCATGTAGGCATCAAAGCCACAGTTCATAGATGCCATGACCAGAAGGGACCACTGTGGTAATCTAGTCTGACCTTCTGTGTAGCACAGGCTAGAGAACGTCCCCAAAATAGAGCATTTCTCTTAGAAAAACATCCCGTTTTGATTTGAAACTTGCCAGTAATGGAGAATTCACCATAACGCTTGGCAAGTTGTTCTCGTTTTCCCATCTCTTAATAATGTATTCCTTATCCCCCGTCTGAATTTGTCTCATTTCAACTTCCAGTCAGCACCAGTACAAACTTGTGCCGTCACAGCCCAGTTGGGCGCCAGTGAAGATTTGTGTGAAACTGGGCCTAAAGTCAGGAGTGACCACAGATAAAGATGACACCGTGAAAGGCTTTAGGTTGTATAGTAGGACTGAGATTCACTTCCTGACTTGAAAGATGTTTGTGTCTGGTTGTTATAAGTAATAAGCCCATGTTCTCATGCGATGGTGAAAGTCACCAGAATTAGGAAATTGCAAACGGTAAGGTTCCATCGGCAACACTGCACAAGCTGTGCATTTTACGCTCCTATTACAACAAACAGCAAAATGTTGAGCTACATTTTTCACCAGGGAAAAACCAAACAGAAAAGAAGTGCAACATGGCTAAGCTAATGTATCACTGGAACCTTAAATTCTGAATTTCCTGACTTGAACCTCACTGTTTATATTTTCAAAAGCACTCATTGTTGGCTTAACTCTTCTCCCCTTTGAAGTCAATGGTGAAACTCTTATGGATGTCAGTGGGACCTGTTAGGCCAATGCTGAATGCTTTGGAAAATCCTACCCTGCAACCTGAATGTTTCTTTTCTTTGTTGATGGTTTTTAAGGATTAAAAGAACAGACACAGTCTTAAGAGCAGCATAACTCTTCAGCTGCCTCGAATTCTCGTGCTTGAGGTATCTCACATGATGAAGCAGACATCTTTTTAACTGCTCTACAAATTTAAGGTGGCACAAAAACACAGGTCTTAATTCACTTCTCGTTGACGACAATGGAAAGACTCTCTTCCTGTCAAAGGTCATGGGATTGAGCCCCTAAACCACTTCATAACATGAGAATTTTTAAATGGCTAAAGAGATTTTCTTCAAAGTTCCCAGAAATATTCCCTTTCATACAAAGACTAAGCATGTCCCTAAAAAGTGATGTTTCCCCTCAGAAAATTATGAGTATATAAAACACTGGGTTATAATGGAAACTGTTTGCACCTTGACTATAAAAGGAACTACCAAGTGCCCACTTTCATCATGCCAATTTGGCAGCGTTTTTTGTTTGATTATTGCATTCTCTGTTAACCCCTTGATTACATAATAATATAAATCCGTATTCACTGCAAAATGTAGGGAGAATTTAGTGGGGACATAACATGGTTTGATGGCTCTGTAAGAGTCTTTCGGTTAGAAAGTGCATCATACAACTTGCTAATTCATTTATGACAAATTTAGCAGGTGCCCACATTAGTGGATAGGTAATATGTATGCTTTGGGTCTGATCCCACAAGTACCTCTTGCAAAATGATGATTGGCCCAAATATTGACCCACAGAACCTCACAGCCGGTCATTTATTATCAACATATACATAGGATTATAGGCTTTCTTGGGGGAAAAAACCCCCAGAAGCCAGGGTCATAGTACCCGACATATGTCCCTGCACCGTTAGTAATGCATAGAAAGAACAACAAAGAAATCAGAAAAAAGTTTTGAGTGTCCCAGAAAAAATTTCTGCAGCCAAGTTCGAGCATTTACAGATTATACACTTCTAGCAAATGGGAGTTCTTTATCCTGCTGCACTGTTGTAGAATTGGCCAGGCTTATGACAGGAAACACAAACTTTGTGGCAGTACAGTACGACAAGATCCATGCAACCTGACTGGCAGGCATTTAAAGGTAAATATTCATGAAAGCCTGTTGAACGGCTAAACCCTATTTTCTAAACTGTACATTTTAGATCTCAGGTTAAAAAGTCTATGAACATAATGTATATTATTGGAGACATGTGTCATGACCGCTGCTTGACCTAATGCCGCATGCATAGGGTTCCTCATTTTGGCATTACCGTCCCTAGTATAACATTTCAAACACAGAGTCACAATGTTTATTGCTTGTCAGATGGACTGTAAAATCTACAGTAGTGTTCATAATAGGATTATGCAAGTTGATTATTGTTTGAAAAATAATATGAGCATTATCCTCTGTACCTTTCAAATGGGCTCTCACTTTCATAGGAATTAAGAAGTCCAATTTTTTATTACTTGAAGTAAATATCAGCTTTCAGCTTTACAAATGACGGCTCATTTAGGGCACATATTTCAGTGGTATTAAAGGTGGAAAACAAGAATTTGCTAGGTAAACGGAAGCACAAAGAACATATTCTAGTATAGAACCCTGATCGCATACCTGTATTTCTGACTACCCTTGAATACAGAGACTTAATATTGAAGAATGTACAACGATGGGATTTTAAAGTGCTGCTGAGAGATACAGATACAGGACTGTATTGAGGAAAACATCCCCATTCAGGAAAGAATTTAAGCACATACTTAACTTTAGGCATGTGCCTACATCCTACTGAAGTCAATGGGATTTAAACACATGCCCAGATCTCTCTCTATTCAGAACATCACATAAGGCTTAGTTGCTTTCCTAAATCGGGACAGTAGGTTGTATCTATTTTATAAAACTTATTTATCAGATTGTAAATTTACCATAGTTATTGAAATACATTTAGTTTAACTCGTTTTTAATGCTGGAGATGAGATGCTTTATTTTGGCAAAGTTTTCCCCAAAAACATATGTCAACCCGAGCAGGCCAGGCTCATGACTTGATGGACAATGCCCTATTGACTTTCATTTTTCTAAGAGGGCTTCTACCTCTGTCAAGCATCGTAGCTGCAGGGCTAACATTGCATGTCAGAAAGTACTGATAGACTGGCCTTCTGATGCCTTTCCTCGGCATCTTACCTGCTGGAGTTGGTCCCATCTAAAAATAGAGTATACCAGATAGCAAGCTCATCTTTTATCCATTCCTTTGTCACCTCCTTGTGGAACTAGGGCAGAAGGTAGTCTTGAAGGCCACTCAGAAACTTCAGATAGCACAGAATGTGGCAGAACAATCGTTTAGTGATATATCCCAGGTGATAAATATTACACCTGGGACAGCAGTGGCTACTGGTTTGTTTATGGAAGCAATCCAAGGTGTTCATTTTAAATCTACAAAGTCCTGCACGATTTGCGTCTTGACTGATCAAAAGCCCATTGAAGTCATTGGAAAGATTCCCTCTGGGTTTGGATCAAGCCTTTACAGACCATCCCCCTCCTTAGACACTATCCCAAATTAGCTAATGATCTTGCTAAAAGTCTTTGGATTTGAACTCTAGGAGGGGATTGTTGACTCTAAGCATCACATCTCTTTGATCTGAGAAAGTCCCAAGTTTCCTGACGTTCAGGGCATGGCAAAAGGGGAAGATATTTGCTTTGGCTTTCACTTAGTAAATTCAGTGGTATTTTTTCAGGTGATCTTTGTATTTGTATTACAGGCGCACTGAGAGGCTCCGACAAAGAGAAGGGTTGCATTGTGGTAGGTGCTGTATAAACAAGAGACAGTCTGCCCTGAAGAACTTCAACTTGAAATACCCAAAACAGAAAGAGGATGTTGTTATCACCACCATCCTCCATTTTATAGATGAGAAACTAAGGCATTTAAGTAGCTTACCTAAGATTACACACAGACACACACAGAGTCTGTGACCGAGCTGGGAATGGAACCCTAATCTCTTGACTGTCTAATGCCTTACCCATCAAGCCTCTCTTAGGAACATAGGACTGGAATAATCCTCTTGGGCCATTGATTCCACTCCCCTTCTATCACAGATAATCCTGTTTTATAATAATAATCCCATACAGAAACCTTTTCCAATTTGCCAGCTTTTCCTGTGAAATGCACTCAAACTGTAAAATGACACATTTTATAACTAAGTCAGAAACAAACCACCAAAATATGAATTCTTCATTTCCTGCCTAAATACAATTTTTTATGCAACATCGCTGGTGAAGAACCACTAGCCAGCTCCATCTACAGACAGCAGTATTTCAGTGGTAAATAAGCAATCCTTCTTTATAAAGCACAATGGATTCTGAGGATGAAAATTAGCTACAGAATACATAGGCTTGGCAGAATGTGGTTTTTTAATATCTAACTTTGGCAGAAATATTGATATTTATTTTAAGCATTTTTTTCTGTTTTTTTTATCAATTTAAATGGTCATCGTTGTATGAACTTGGGGTGGGGAGGTCAGACAATTATTTAATGGCAGTAGGTGTTGAGATTCAAAAAATTAAAGATCACCATTAAAACTCAAAATGTCAACAGCACGTCAAAATATACTCCGTAAATATCCTGAACTCAAACTCTAACAAGTTCTCAAGCAGCGTTTTCCTTATTCCTAAATGTCGATCATCAGCAATGGACATGTTTTTTTGTCAGTGAGTGTGTGTACAGTGAAGTCAACGAACATTTACCAATAACAATCAAATCCTTCTAAGCCTAAGAATGTGTGTGTATATTGGTGTTTCATTACTGTGCCTTATGTCAAACCAGCTGCGAATGAGGAAAGAGATTGGTTGAGTTTCCCTGGGCTAGAGATGTTACAGAAGAGAACAAGGATGAATCCTGGGCCAGCAGCCATTTACCAAGGTGAAATGTGGACCCTCAACAGATTTAAGAGCATGAAATTGAAGAAAGTTAACTGATAAACACTTTTCACTTCCCTTCTCCAAGTAGGAGGAACAAAAGTATCTGATAAGCCAGAGGCTCACTTACAAAAACCACAGCATTAATTCTTGTGATAAGCTAGTGGTTAAATTTTTCTTGAAAGGGTCCATTGTTTAGAAGCAATTTAAGGACAAATTCCAATTCACAAAAACACATTTCCTCTCATTATCTGACGCACCAGCCAAGAGCGACAGGGAACTCCGGGCCGGCGGCTTTTTGGCAATCCGGTTTTCATATGGAGTCGTAGGAAATAGAATGTTGCTTCACTCAGACATTTTGGAATCTATGATTTATTGGTGGTTTGGCTGTTTTCCGGGGGGGTGGGGTATGAAAATATTCTTGGATTTGGCCAGATAGGGTGAAAAATTACTCTCTACATTTGACCCCATTTGTCTGCTGTGGGTGCAAGTATGAGTGTATGATAGTAGTGCCTAGAGAGATCAAGACCCCATTGATCTAGGTGCTGCACGACCGTATTGCCAACTCCCAGCTGTCAAAAGTCAGGAGTCAGGCTCCCCAAAAACTCCTTGGATTTTAAAGATTTGGGGTCTTTTTATTTTCCTTCTGGTTTCTGAATTGTTAGGAGTCATGTTTTCCAGCTTTTCTCTGCAACCATCAGTCCTAGAAATATTTTTTTAAATGAAAGCTAAGATTCTAACATAATCACAGGACTCCAGGAGCTGGGGCTTTATTGCCAGACTTGTGATAAAAATCACAAATGTTAGCACCGCTGGTACAAACACATAATAAACACACCCTTTGTTGTTGTTTTGTATTTGGACATTTGCATGCTTTTACTCTTTTAGGGACTGCTGAAGTTCTTGCTCAGTCTGGGAAGCACATCACTCATGATAAGGCAGGGACAAAATAGAGCTATGGTCCCCTCCAGACCTATCCACACAGCAGGGCTGGGATACCTAAAGGAGGAAGCAGCACCATCCTCCTTGTTGGTGCAGAATGTACATCCCCCTGTGCACCAAGCACATGCAAGAGAGAGACTGCTTCTTGAGACCGAGACTCCTCATGGAGCACCTCAGTGTTGGACTCGGGTGCCTCAAGTGGCAGTTAGGCACCTAAATCCCTTTGTGAATCTAGCCCCAAACACTGTTTCTTTGCCAGCCCTCTGAACCATGGAGGCCTCTATTTACGATTTTTGAAGTGGAAACTTTTTTCATATTTCTTCCTAGGCCTCTGAGTTCTCAGAGCGCAGCCCACCTAATACTCAATCACACCAGCTCCATTTTCCAGTGCTCTAGAGGGCAGATAGTCACCGCAGTCCCACTGCTATTGCCCCATTAACCTCCCTGGAGGGGTGGCAATTTACACCAGCCAAAGATAAGCTCCCAGAGGTTTAAAGGGGCCTTAACATGGGTATAAATGCAACTTATTTGTAGGTTAAGGCCTCTTTTCCCCACCAGAGATGTGGCAAGGGGCCTTAGTGGACATGAAAGACAGGCTCACATTTAATATTAGATAGTCTGCTTCACCTTTAACATGATACTTACACATCAGTTTCTGAAAAATCCCAGCCCTATCGTGAATTGGCCATGAATATCAGGTTTCAGAGTAACAGCTGTGTTAGTCTGTATTCGCAAAAAGAAAAGGAGTACTTGTGGCACCTTAGAGACTAACCAATTTATTTGAGCATAAGCTTTCATGAGCTACAGCTCACTTCATCGGATGCATACTGTGGAAAATACAGAAGATGTTTGTTTTTATACACACAAATCATGAAAAAATGGGTGTTTATCACTACCAAAGGTTTTCTCTCCCCCCACTCCACTCTCCTGCTGGTAATAGCTTATGTAAAGGGATCACTCTCCTTACAATGTGTATGATAATCAAGGTGGGCCATTTCCAGCACAAATCCAGGTTTTCTCCCCACCCGCTCCCCCCCCCCCCCCAACACACACACACAAACCCACTCTCCTGTTGGTAATAGCTTATCTAAAGTGATCACTCTCCTTACAACGTGTATGATAATAACTGAATATCAGTTATTCTTTTCCATTCTCCACACACCTCTTTTCAAAACCAAGTGGATAGCAAAAGTTCAGACATGTTCGGGACCTTGTTTAAAAGGACAGGATCGGATCTACGTAGGGTTGTGGTAGCCATGTGGGTCCCAGGATATTAGAAAGACAAAATGGGTAAGGAACTACCTTTTACCAGGCCCATCAATGATCTGATCTTGCCATCATGACCACAGGTGCTTCTGTGCTGTGAGCATTACTGGAAATATAGTGAGCCAGGATCACATATGGCTGGTTTATTAGCCTGGTGCAGGCAGATGGGGCGGGGGTTTCTTCAGAAGTGCATGAGGTCACTTTGAGTCTCTCAAGCAAAAGAAGCAAGCACGTAAATGACTCTTTCCCCCGCCCCTCCCCGACCTCCAAATAGAGCTGGCAGATGTGAGGTTGACATGATGTAATTGTGTACAGAGGTGATGTGAGATTTTTCTTGGTTCCGAGAAGCCAGTGCTGCAGAGGTAATCAAAATAATGACAGTATTTGCTTCAAATTTTGGGACAAGAAAACAGACTAAGTTCCTTGCAAAAACAAAGAGTGACCATAAAGAGTGAGAGGTCAGCCAGTGGCTTTCAGAAATGGCAGCAAGTAGGGCAAAGTGCTGACTGACTCTTTCTAGTCCTCTGGTATTAGACACATATCTCTTTATTCTGTAGCCCCTCTGGGTTTACTTCCCCCTCCCCAAGCCTCCTTTATTAGCAGCTGCTTATCTTATTAGTTTTGCCATAGGAAAAATGATGGTATGGAATAATTGACTACTCCTAGGCTCCCCTGGAGTAAATATGTGGCACTGTGTACATTGGCCAAACAGGATGGACACTTAATGGTGAATCAGTGGCTGATGAACGTTTTTTCTTGAGTTGATTTGTTTAACATCTGACTCAGAAAGTGTGATTTACAGCATTGTATTCTTTGGGGAACGCGCGTTTTGTTTTTATGGCTGCTGGTAAATTTACTAAAATTAACTCTTTAAAAAGAAGAAGTTTCCATTCTCTATAGTATCAGAAGGTGGGCAGAAATGTATTTGACATTTGTATTTGGCTAAGAATAAAGAGTGTTTGTCTCAAAAGCTGAGTTCTTCAGTAGTTTTACACGGTGCTTTTAGGAATGCCTAACCTTATTACATGGGGCCTATATTTATGAAAAATTATGTACAGTGTAGCTCCTAAATCTGCTATTTACTTAAACAGGTAATGTTTGTAACAAAATTTTGGTTCATAGCAGTCGAGCCAAACTCCTTTCGCCATGTAGCCAATTCCATTACCATTCCTAATTACTGTTACACAGATGCTGCTATGTATCAACAGTACCAGCCGTCACGATGCAGCTCATTGACATACTCTAGTAGGATTGATTTTGGAAAGGAGTTAAAGATGGGTCAAGCAACTTGGCACATGAAAAAAGTAAACAGAGGGTTCCGTTGCTAAATTGTTTTTCTGGTTGGCCCAGGCAAAACATCATACAGGTGTTTATACAATGTGGGTGATTCTGAACTCTTTTTAGACTCATAGGCACTGAAGGTTGTTCCATGTGTCATTCAAGAGGAAATAACCCTCTTTGAAATAAATCTGGGATTTGGCTTGCCAGTCTAACATCACAGGGAATGAAAGATCACCGTACAGAGAAAAATTCAGACAAACTTTATTGAAATTCGCTAGAATGATGCTCATTTACAAATCATTAATTTTTAAAACTACATATTTAAAGGGGACCTGCAAAAAGGGCATAAGTCCAGTTGGTATTGTCCCCCCTTTGCTTCAATATTATTTATAAGAGGTTTGTTTTGTTTTTACGTTTTCCGCTTCTTTTTTACATTAGAAACTCTGGCTTTCTAGGCTGGAACACTGATGACTGGAAAACTCGTGAAACGGTTATATCACAGCTATTAAGAAGGAAAGGGATTTTTAGATCCCCTGTTTTTGTTCATGATTACTTGACATGAGTGACTAATATTTTGAATAAAGGAAGCCTTTGTTAACTCTTTCCCCTTCAGTAGTTGTGTTAAGAACTCACATTATATATCCCTTATAGCTCCTGCTGCTCCTCCAGCAAAGCCAGAAGAGACAAGACCTAGTTATTCCCAGTGTCTGTAGTGTAAAAAACCAAGCAGCAAATTAGAACACTAAACTTTTCAATCTTTCTTTATACATCATATCGAGGCAAAGACAAGCCCAGTTTTGAAAAATCCTTTGCAGGTCACCTTTAAAATGACTGGTTGGGGGGGTAGATTTTCATAGAATCATAGAATATCAGGGTTGGAAGGGACCTCAGGAGGTCTAGTCCAACCCCCTGCTCAAAGCAGGACCAATCCCCAACTAAATCATCCCGGCCAGGGCTTTGTCAAGCCTGACCTTAAAAAAACTTCTAAGGAAGGAGATTCTACCACCTCCCTAGGTAACGCATTCCAGTGTTTCACCACCCTCCTAGTGAAAAAGTTTCCTAATATCCAACCTAAACCTCCCCCACTGCAACTTGAGACCATTACTCCTTGTCCTGTCCTCTTCTACCACTGAGAATAGTCTAGAACCATCCTCTTTGGGACCACCTCTCAGGTAGTTGAGAGCAGCTATCAAATCCCCCCTCATTCTTCTCTTCTGCAGACTAAACAATCCCAGGTCCCTCAGCCTCTCCTCGTAAGTCATGTGTTCCAGACCCCTAATCATTTGTTGCCCTTCGCTGGACTCTTTCCAATTTGTCCACATCCTTCTTGTAGTGTGGGGCCCAAAACTGGACACAGTACTCCAGATGAGGCCTCACCAATGTCGAATAGAGGGGAATGATCACATCCCTTATCTGCTGGCTATGCCCCCACTTATACATCCCAAAGTGCCATTGGCCTTCTTGGCAACAAGGACACACTGTTGACTCATATCCAGCTTCTCGTCCACTGTCACCCCTAGGTCCTTTTCCGCAGAACTGCTGTCTAGCCATTCAGTCCCTAGTCTGTAGCGGTGCATTGGATTCTTCCGTCCTAAGTGCAGGACCCTGCACTTGTCCTTGTTGAACCTCAGATTTCTTTTGGCCCAATCCTCCAATTTGTCTAGGTCCCTCTGTATCCTATCCCTACCTTCCACCATATCTACCACTCCTCCTAGTTTAGTATCATCCGCAAATTTGCTGAGAGTGCAATCCACACCATCCTCCAGATCATTTATGAAGATATTGAACAAAACCGGCCCCAGGACCGACCCTTGGGGCACTCCATGTCTAGATGGCAGCCAGTATCAAGTGGAGCCATTGATCACTACCCGTTGAGCCCGACAATCTTGCCAACTTTCTACCCACCTTATAGTGCATTCGTCAGCCCATACTTCTTTAACTTGCTGACAAGAATACTGTGGGAGACTGTGTCGAAAGCTTTGCTAAAGTCAAGAAATACATCCACTGCTTTCCCTTCATCCACAGAAGGAGTAATCTCATCATAGAAGGCAATTAGATTAGTCAGGCATGACCTTCCCTTGATGAATCCATGCTGACTGTTCCTGATCACTTTCCTCTCGTGTAAGTGCTTCAGGATTGATTCCTTGAGGACCTGCTCCATGATGTTTCCGGGGACTGACGTGAGGCTGACTGGCCTGTAGTTCCCAGGATCCTCCTTCTTCCCTTTTTTAAAGATGGGCACTACATTAGCCTTTTTCCAGTCATCCGGGACTTCCCCGGATCGCCATGAGTTTTCAAAGATAATGGCCAATGGCTCTGCAATCACAGCCGCCAACTCCATTAGCACTCTCGGATGCAATGCATCTGGCCCCATGGATTTGTGCACGTCCAGCTTTTCTAAATAGTCCCTAACCACTTCTTTCTCCACAGAGGGCTGGCCACCTACTCCCCATACTGTGTTGCCCAGCGCAGCAGTCTGGGAGCTGACCTTGTTCGTGAAGACAGAGGCAAAAAAAGCATTGAGTACATTAGCTTTTTCCACATCCTCTGTCACTAGGTTGCCTCCCTCGTTCAGTAAGGGGCCCACACTTTCCTTGGCTTTCTTCTTGTTGCCAACATACCTGAAGAAACCCTTCTTGTTACTCTTGACATCTCTTGCTAGCTGCAGCTCCAGGTGTGATTTGGCCCTCCTGATTTCATTCCTACATGCCCGAGCAACATTTTTATACTCTTCCCTGGTCATTTGTCCATTCTTTTTTATGTTTAAGATCCGCAAGGATTTCACTGTTAAGCCAAGCTGGTCGCCTGCCATATTTACTATTTTTTTGACACATCGGGATGGTTTGTCCCTGTAACCTCAATAGGGATTCTTTGAAATACAGCCAGCTCTCCTGGACTCCTTCCCCCCTCATGTTATTCCCCCAGAGGATCCTACCCATCAGTTCCCTGAGGGAGTCGAAGTCTGCTTTCCTGAAGTCCAGGGTCCGTATTCTGCTCTTTACCTTTCTTCCCTATGTCAGGATCCTGAACTCGACCAACTCATGGTCACTGCCTCCCAGATTCCCATCCACTTTTGCTTCCCCTACTAATTCTTCCCGGTTTGTGAGCAGCAGGTCAAGAAAAGCTCTCCCCCCCCCCCCCAGTTGGCTCCTCCAGCACTTGCACCAGGAAATTGTTCCCTACATTTTCCAAAAACTTCCTGGATTGTATGTGCACCGCTGTAGTGCTCTCTCAGCAGATATCAGGATGATTAAAGTCGCCCATGAGAACCAGGGCGTGTGATCTAGTAGTTTCTGCGAGTTGCCGGAAGAAAGCCTCATCCACCTCATTCCCCTGGTCCGGTGGTCTATAGCAGACTCCCACCACTACATCACTCTTGTTGCTCACACTTCTAAACTTAATCCAGAGACACTCAGGTTTTTCTGCAGTTTCATACCGGAGCTCTGAGCAATCATACTGCTCCCTTATATACAGTGCTATTCCCCCACCTTTTCTGCCCTGCCTGTCCTTCCTGAAGAGTTTATAACCATCCATGACAGTACTCCAGTCATGCGAGTTATCCCACCAAGTCTGTTATTCCAATCACGTCATAATTCCTTGCCTTCACCAGGACCTCCAGTTCTCCCTGCTTGCTTCCAAGGCTTTGTGCATTTGTATATAGGCACTTGAGATAACCTGCTGATCGCCCCTCATTCTCAGTATGAGGTAGGAGCCCTCCCCGCACAGACGTTCCTGCCTGTGCTTCCTCCCGGTATCCTGCTTGCCCACTTACCTCAGGGCTTTGGTCTCCTTCCCCCGGTGAACCTAGTTTAAAGCCCTCCTCACTAGGTTAGCCAGCCTGCTCGCAAAGATGCTCTTCCCTCTCTTCATTAGGTGGAGCCCGTCTCTGCCCAGCACTCCTCCTTCATGGAACACCATCCCATGGTCAAAGAATCCAAAGCCTTCTCTCCGACACCACCTGCGTAGCCATTCGTTAACTTCCACGATTCGACGGTCCCTACCCTGGCCTTTTCCTTCCACGGGGAGGATGGACGAGACCACCACTTGCGCCTCAAACTCCTTTATCCTTCTTCCCAGAGCCACGTAGTTTGCATATTTTCAAAAGTTCTCAGCTTTTAAGGCACCAAAATAGTGTTCCTTGGACAGGATGTTCCACGATTAATTAGGGCTGGTTGAAAAGGTTTTGTCAGCGCTGTCTTTCAACCAGTTTCCAACTATAATTTTTTTATTTTTGCAAAGAGTGGAACTTCCTGCAGAAAGCTTAGATTTTCCGGAGACACATTTTGGTGGAAAACAAATATTTTGATTTGGAAAGGCTTCTGTGGTACTGTATGGTCATTGTAGTTTGGTTCTTTCATTGCCCCATTCTCTGGATGGACTGGGATCCCCAGCTGGATCCCCTTCCACCAGTACTGGAGCCACCCTTAAAGAACTACCTCCCCTCTGCAGTGGGGGGAACAGCAGGACATCATGGGACATGTAGCCCAGCCAGGCAGCCCAGCCTGGAAGGGAGAATGGGAGCTTGAAGCATCTGAGCTATACCTCCCATGAGGCAAAGCAGCAGCATTCCCAAATCAAACTATTTTGGTATTCAAATTGCCACTGAAAAATGTATTTTCTATTAAAAGAATTGACAGTTCTCCCATTGATACGTATCCCTAGAGTTACTACCGAAGAAGGCCATGAGGTATAGAACCGGTGGCTAGGTAATTGCTATAAAAAAAATCTTTTGGACTCAGAACTTTCACCAGACCCTCAGTGTCACACATTTTCCTCCCATCTCCAATCTGCAAAGCATATTTGCAGTTGGCAACATACAAGTAGTGGGAAAATCCAAGTACTTTTGTAACATCTATTAGTTCCTTACTTAAAGTTAATCAAGTAAAGAAACACTTGGATAATCCAAGATGTACAGCACGGGAAAGCTTTGACAATATATATTAAATCAGCAGTTCTCAACCAGGGGACTGGGGCCCCCTGGGGGGCCATGAGCAGGATTCAGGGGGTCTGCCAAGCATGGCTGGAATTAGACTCACTAGGGCCCAGGGCAGAAAGCCAAAGCCCTGCCACATGGGACTGCAACATGGGGCCTGAAGCCCACCACCCAGCGCTGAAGGTGAAGCCTGAGCAACTTTGCTTCATTGTGCCCCCTGTGGTGTGGGGCCCCAGGCAATTGCCCAACTTGCCACCCCCTAACACAGACCCTGGCTTTTATATGCAGAAAAACAGCTGTGGCACAGCTGGGCCATGGAGCTTGTATAGCATGTTGGGGAGCCTCAGGAAGAAAAACATTGAGAACCCCTGTTTTAAATCATAACCCAGTGCCCTAATGCTACCTCACTGTACCAGGGAAATAGAAATGAGTTTGAGGGTTATTGACCACTGTGGATTTTCCCAGTGAATCATAATTATAGATTCTCTTTTTGCCGTCTCTGCTAAGTAATTCTGTGATAAATCTGATTCATTGTGCAAACACCACATTCAACAGATGGCAAAGTGTCTCATTTCTTAATGGACACACACACACACTAGCTGGCAGTAACTGTGAGGCATTCAGGAGCACAGGTTCAAGACATGTGAAACTCCCTGCAAGGTCCACTTCTGTAGATGGAGGCTGCCCTAGAGATAACCTAGCTTGGTACCTGCAGGCAAAGTATCTACAACATTCCTTACATACCACGAAGGGCAAAGAGTGATTGCTGTGACCCCATGGTGATGAACCGAGTATGAACACCTAGACAGCCAGATTAGATCACAAAAACCTAGAGAGATGTCATGGGCCAGATCCTCAGTAGTGAGAATTAGGAGAGCTCCATTGACTACTTAGACTTGCTGAGGATCAGGGCCCCACATGTTTTCAATTGGTCTGGGTAAGAAAGGGTTTTCTTTCAGAAATAATGCTGGCCAATCAGCAGTGCGCAAAGCTGGTCTATCACTCAGCACAGAAGAAGCTGCTGCAAACTCAAGACAGATGTATCTGTTTCTGGAGACCACCAGAGTGACATTTTGAAAAGTGCTTTTGTGACTTCAGTGCCTATGTCCCATTTTCAACAGGGACTTAGCCACTTCAGGTAGGTCTGCATGGCAGTTAGACTCCTGTGGCTGGCCTCTGCCAGCTGACCTGGGTTCAGACTAAGTGGCTATTTAATTGCAGTGTAGATGTTTGGGCTCAGGCTAAAGCCTGGGCAATAACACCCTGAGAGTGGAGGATCCCAGCCCGAGCTGGAATGTCTACATTCCAATTAAAGAGCCTGGCAGCCTCAGCCCTGCAAACCTGAGTCAAAGGCCAGCTGCGGGTGTCTAACTGCAGTGTAGACATATCCTAAGGAGCCTAAGTCTCACTGGAAAAAAAAAATCCACGGGAGTTAGATTCCTAAGTGCCTAATAACTAGATCCATAAAGGGACTTAGGCATTGACTTTTAGGTGTATTGCTCCCCAGTGGAATTTACAGCCCTGAGTTAGGCATCCAAGCTCCCTAGACAATGGATAAGGAGAGTTAAGAACTAGATCCACAAGGGGATTTAGGCACCTCACTTCCACTTTAGGTGGAAAAAATCCAAAATTTGGATCCTGATACCCCTGCTTAGCTGCTGCCTAACCGTGTAATTCCCTAGGCAGCGAAGTGTCTGAAGGTGCACAGTCTTGACAATGAGGAGCTGCTCAGTACCTAGCTTACACCTAAACCCCGGTGGGATTCAAAAACTAGGTAGTCCCCTGCCTCTCTTGCCTGCAGAACCCAATCAGCTAGGTGTATTCTGAGCATGCCACGCCCACACAGAGCCAAGGAGGAGGTGTCCTCCTTACATCTAATAGCCCAGAGGTTAGGGCAGTGGTTCTCAACCAGGGGTATGTGTACCCCTGGGGGTACGCAGAGGTCTTCCAGGGGGTACAACAAACATCTAGATATTTGCCTAGTTTTACAACAGGCTACACAAAAAGCAGTAGCGAAGTCAGTACAAACTACAATTTCATGTAGACAAAATGAGGAATGAAGCAATGAGGTATGCTGGGACATGGTAGTATTTGTAAGCGAGGTGACACTCAGGGTAGGCAAGGCAAATCTGACTCCCGGAAGGGGTACAGTAGTCTGGAAAGGTTGAGCGCCACTGGGTCAGGGCACTCACCCAGGATGTGGGAGGTCCATGTTCAAAATGGAACAGCTTCAGCAGCAGCAATTGGAAGACCCACCCGAGAGCCCAGTGGTTAGAACCCTTACCATGGATGTGAGAGACCCAGGTTTGAATCCATGCTTTGGAGCAGGGACTTGAACCCAGGCCACCACAGGATACATGCATATCCCCAAAAAATCCCAGTCTGGTTGCCTGACTGCCTGTTGTGTGGGTTAGGTGTGTGAATGTGGCAGCTAGGTATCTAAGTCTGTGGATCTGGCTCTAAATCGCTTGTGAAAACAGGACTTAGGTTCCCAAGTCAGTTACATTCTGGAAGTTTCACCCTTGCTCCATAAACCGATTTACTGTATGACCAGGCCTTGCAAGAGCACTTGCCTCCCCACCAAGAGGGCTTCAGAAGAGCTAGATCCTCGGCCGATGTTGCTCCGTGTAGTGCTGTTGACGTCAGAGGACTTCCACCCATTGACAGCAGCTGAGGAGCGAAGCCATTAAACTGTCTCTGATGCAGATTCCTTTTTCCACTGCGCACAAATCTAATGCCGGGTCTAGGTTCTTCCGTGGGAGAAACACCTGCGGCTGGTGTGCCCACATGCTCCCTCCAGTGCAGGTATGCCGGTACGATAAGCAACAGTGGGAGTTTCAGAAAAAACTTCAGCATGGACAAGGCCCAAGGGGGAGAATACAATGAGTTCACATACCAAGTGTGAATGGACAGCAGCAAGCAACACAGCCACTGCAATTGAGTTTTGTTCACACACACACACCCCTCCCTCCTCTCCATCTTCTTTGTTCATGTAAAGAAGCATCAGAACCACTGCCAGGAAGATGTGGTGTGGGGAAGTTAGGAAGAGGGGTACCCAAGGGAACCTCTCTCATAAGGACAGATCCTTAGTGTGGAAGGCACGCAAGTACCACTGACTTCGGGAAATCGTGCAATGCCGTGACATGGGCCAGAAGAAAATTCCAGATTGACTCCTGCAGTGATCTTATGCCCTGAAGCATGAGATTTTTATCTCCCTTATCTTAGCATGCAAAACTCCAGGTCATGGGGGGTAAGCAAATAGCTTTCCATCTTCTAAGCATCTGCCCCATACTTTGAGGGAAAACCTCATGACTTCAAGCTTCAGTCCATCTAGTTTCAGCTGATATTTCAGAGGGCCAATATATACAACAACTTGGGACACACATGTCCAGAAATCTAACTCATCACGATCAGATTAGCCTCATTCAAGATAAACAGGTAAAAGCTCTAGTTATGAGGCCCAATAGAATATCGGATTCCCAGTAAATACCATTTCCATAGTACAGGACAAGGGGAATTTCATTTGTGTTTACTGCTGAATAAGTGAGGCTTTGGCCACATTAGAACATGGAGCAATAGTGACAAAGTAGCCTGCCAGGTTAATCACAGGTGGGTCTCAGAAGTCTTTCCCAGCAGACCCATCAATAACTGTTTATACTATTCTGGCACGGCATTTCTGCAATGGAATGAGCTTCAGTCACTTACCAAGTGCAAGCAATAGGTAAATGTTGCATCCGCTAGGACAGGTTATCCGTGTGCTGCTGGCCCCCCTTCCACTTACCAAACTGAAAAATTGCAAATCCAGGAAAATCCTTCTTAAATTGAAGAATGTGTGACAGAAGGATATTCCATATTAGTGTTTTGACTCTTCAAAGAGAACTAGTTGACCCTGTTTTATTACATATATCATTTAATTTTTGCCACTAACTTTTATCATATTCAGGATATTTCCAGAATGACGGGAACAAAATTCCAACACCAGCAGTGAAATACAAGACACCATCAGGTCTTTTCATAGATTGTACATTCAGAGCATGCCACATGTTCCACATGAGATCAGATTAACGGTCTGCTTTTACCTTCAAAACTGAGCAATATTCACTATACTAATATATAGAACTGGGCAAAGTCCCACCCCCCTTGAGAAAAATGCAGATTCATTTGTGTTGGTTTTGCTGAATCATTTCCCTTATCCCACACCCCCAGAAAAATAAATCCAAAAAATCCCCAAGAGGGTTTTGTTTTTAAATTCTCAAAATGAAAATTTTCAATATTTTGGTTTAACACAACTTTTCATAGCGAAATTTCCTTTAAAAAGCCCAATAAAAAAGTTGAAATGATGTGTCTCAAGTGTGTTGAAATAAAGTGTTTAATTTGAGCCAGGATGAAATTTTTGACTCTTTAGCTGCCAAAAAAATTCCTTTTTTTTGGTTCAGCCTGAAACTATTCTCCTCCGCCCCCATTCAGAGTTGCATTTGAACAGAAAAATCCATTATTCGCACAGCTCTGCGACAAGATACTAGCAAGCCCTGCCAGTTCTTCACCATACTCATTTGCTTGTACATTGCATCCTCATCTGCTACCATTTAGGTTTGTGTCTTTCTGACTGCAAATCCTCCAGGGATGGTCTATTTCCTATGTTTTGTATAGGGTCCAACACAACAGTACCCCGATCCCAATAGGGGACTTTGCATGCTACTGTAACGTAAATATTTGACTACGACTAATACACAGATCAGATCTCATTACAGAGAATGGCTCTCACATTGTAAAACAATTTGAAGTTTGTCATTTAAATTAAAAGGGAATCAACATTTAAGAATGAAAACCTCAGAAAAGCAAAATATCCACCACTGTAGTATGATGCTGCTAAAAGATTCAGGTTGAGATCATGGGACACGAATCTATAGCACTAGGAGGTGTCCGTGAGAGATGTAAATTGCACCTAACATCTGTGGCTTCAATATTTACATCTGTACATGTATAATAATAATAATAATACCAGCCCCACAAGCATTGTTGCAAGGCTTAATTCTTTAGTGGATGTCAGGGGACCAAGATCTGGGTTGTGATGTTGTCATAATAGATAGTGACACAGAGAGTTAGCCCTTAAGCCCCCTTTACACCACTTTGGCAGTGTAAAGGGGCCTTAAAGTGGAGGTAAGTTACAGTTACCGCTCTTGAAGGCAGAACAGTGTAAAGGGGGCTTAGTGTTAACGCAAACCAGGCCCCCGGATCCTGGTCCTGCAAATCTCATGCATTAAAAGTAACTTTATGCACATGAGTCATTCCACTGGGACAACTCACAACCTCCATAAGTGTCTGTAGGATCAGAGCCTGGGGCTTGTGTTTTAAGAAAACTAAGATCTAAATCCACAGGGGAAGTAACCTGCTGCAGCCACTTACTTGGTGCAGATCGCATCCCGCTCCTTGCCCGCTCAGGTGTACTAGCCTGCGCACTGGAGGGGGGAGTCAGGTCACCACCATCTCCCAGCCTGCTCACCTGAACAGGAGGGGACTTACTGAGGTGCTTGTACACTCAGGTGCTACCCAAGTCAGGGTATCCAAATCCAGCCCTAAATAAACAGGCTACTGAGCTGTTAAACTGCAATATGGAAGCAAAGCCCCAGTTGTGATACAAGACCAGCTGCATGGGTGGAGGCTTTATGGAATTTGGACAAGGAAAGTGGTGACATCATAGAAAGAAGAAAAAAAATCTGCTGGGCATAACATCTCGCTAGTCCGAAACCACTCAGAGTCATTCCACAGTCGAGCACACCCTACACCTTGCTCTACATCACAACAAGGTCAGCTCCAAGACATTTGGACAGAAGGAATAAAGCCATAGGTTTAAGGGGGCAAAAAAAAAAAATCCTTCCTGCTCTTTGATTAACTTGGCTTCTTGATGGAGTTAAGTGCAAACAGCTGCCTGGACTCCAACTGCAAAGCCTAAATCTAAACACGGTGTGTTTGCATAACCCAAACTTCTAATCAGGCAGCTGTATAATCCACCCATTTAGAGTATCCCTAAGAGTTTCAGGGAAATGTGATTTTCTTCCAGCTAAGCCAATCAACAACCCCTTTAAAAATAAAAAAACTCTAGCCGCTGAGATACCACTTAGAGCGGTGTATCTCAATGGGGTGGGGTCATGACCCCAAGGTGAATCACAAAGCTACCCCCCTACCCCCCCCCCCAAAGGTACGAATTTGAATCTAGAATTCCCACCACAGTCCTGTGTTGCTAGGTAATAAGTTAGTGGCGCTTGAGAAGTATATAGCAGGAGTTACATGCTTGCTGACATGTACATTGCTATGCCCATATGGCTCAATTCACAGCCCACTGAAGTCATTGAGAGAGTCTTACTTGGACCCATCAGGACTCAAAAGAAGTTCTTCGGGGTTGTTTCACACACCGCATGCTGGATAATAAGACATTTCTAAAACTAAACTGGCTCTTCAGTAAGAGAACTATTTACAAAGATGCTGCAACTGCAGCTAACATTCCAGCCATGTGCACACAGACTGGCTGCCTGGTGCCTTCTCCAAACTCTCCTTCTGCAACCAGCGTTCCTTCCTCCAATTCCATGCAGGCTGCTACCATGGTTATAACACCCCCTCATCCCGGCTTCCCTATTGAAGGGAAGAAGACCTGGAGCTGAGGGGGGAGTGTCAGAGCTGGGATCTCAAGGGCAGGAGATTTTTTCAAAACACACATATATGACCTAATACTCCACAGCCCATTGAAACCAACAGAAGGACTCCCGTTGACTTCAGTGGGCTTTGGATCAGGCCCTACACTTTCTTTTCGGGCTTACTCTCAGTTACACTAGCATAAATCAGGAGTAACTAAGTCAAAATCAATGGAGTTCTACCACTGTAAATTCAGTAAGAGATCAGAACATTCTGTGTTTATATAGTGCCTAGAATAACTGGGTCCTCACTCATGACTGGGGCTCCTAGGCATTACGGTAACAGTGAATATTCTGTTCTACTTCTTCAGCTAGAACCTTCTACTTTCCCTGCACTTTATATGGTTATTTGCCAGATATTTCAACATAAAACTTGTCTTGTAATTTAGTAATTGCACTATGTCAAATCACACCCAGTAAAGCCTGATATACAGTATGACAGCCTGAATGCAAATGTTTCTCAGTCAACACCATGGATTTGTAATCTGTTATGTTTTTTTCAACTCATCTTCAAAAATCAATTTTTCTGTAGCTGAAGGAACAAACTTTATGGCCATCATAAGGTTATATATCGCTAGCTTATAGGAAGCCAGTATGGCCTAGTGCAAAAACATCCAGCCTGTGATGTAGGAGACCTGGGTTCTACTCTCAGCTCTGTTGCTGGTCTGATGTGTGACTATGAGCAAGTCACATAACCAATCTCTACCTCAGATCCCCCCCGCCCCATCTGTAAAACAGAGCTAATGATGCTCATCTCCTTTGTAAAGCACTTTGAGCACAACTGATAAAAGAAAGTATCATGAGTGATTTGTTAGTATAGCATTTTAGAAGTTAGCCATAAAAACCAGATACATTTTGAATCTTTTGACTTAAGACGATAAAAAGTACAGATTCAACTTACCTGACACCCCATAAAAACAATAAAATGAATTTACAGAAGTTCTAATAAATTGGTCCAAGTAGGCCATAAAAAATAATTTCACACAATTCTTCTCTCGTTTTTGCTGCTGCCCAGGCAAATAGCACAGCTGCCCATATAGCGGAAATGTTATTGTTTCATAATTACTCTAATTTGAGCCAACGAGGTAAAAGGCTTGTGGGCTGAGACTGGAAATAGCCATTTATTTCTCAAATACAAGCTGCACGGTAGTAAGTAACATGGCAAATCTTCAACCTATCCAGCCCCACAAACAGTTTTGCCTCTCAATGCCAGTACGAAAGATGTGTGAATGCAGGATTTTTTTGGTTCCCTGGCGATTCCAGAAACTTGAAATTAGTTTGGGGTCAACCAAAACAGGAATTTGACGTTCAGTGAATTAAGTTAAAAGAGCAAGTCATGTGGGGTTGAATACAACGTTACCTTCTGACAAAACACCTCTTTTGTTTGGATTTTTTGCTGTTTTTAAGCATTTGATTTCTTCTCATTTTATTTAAAGACCATTTTGAAACAGAAAAGTAATTGCAAATTGAAAAAAGAAACCCAAAACAAATATATTTTCCTCTCAAGGTTTTTTGCCACCCAAACAGCTCGGCAAACTCAACGCGGATTTGTGAAATGTTTCAATGTCACTACATCTGCGTTTTTCACTGAAAAATTCAAATTTCATCCAGCTCTAGCCAAGGTATCTCCCTTCTAAATAAGCTAACTGCACAGTTTGAAATTGAAGAGCTGTAAAGGCCTTCCTTAGCTTATTATTCAAAATTGCCAAATATTTTCTGAATCTATGGGTGGCCTTTAAATAAGGGAGTCTAGGAAACAGGTTTGTTGTGTCAACATCCACCGTATCCTGCTGTACTAGAATACAATATGACTATTACTCAGATTCCCCACCCAATCCCCTTGATCTTTATCAAAAGGCCTGTTACTTTGGTGATGGGTACACAGTGGTTAGAATAAAAATATTTGGTGCAACACACTAATCTCTTGAGAGCCACTTATGGGGAAGCCCATGTAAACGCTTCATGTCTGAAGTTCTAGGACATTCGCTTCGCCAAGAAATCAGAACTCACAGCAGTGCTATTCTCAGCCACGCGCTATTTACAAATGCTACAGTACAGCCAAATTAGCTGCCTCCTAGTTTTCCAGATGCGGTTCCACCGCCTACGCGTGTCCGTAAAAAAAAGCAAAACCCTATTGTTCTGGGAGCCAGATCTCTGTTCACCTTTCCAGGTGCTCCTTTGGCCAATCTCACGCACAGAAGCAGAACGTCTGGCAAAGAGACAGAGTAGCACAGTCCGGCAGTGACCCCCAGAGAGATGGAGTGGCAGGTGATGGGAAATTGGAAGATTATTTATAAAACACCAAAATAACTTCAGTTCATCCCTGTCCTGATTCTCTTTTTCATCTCCAGGAGGAGAGACCACCTCTATTTGGCTTCTTGGAGTTGGTTCCAGTTTCAGATTCCCACTTAATTTGTAAAGGGCTGAGGGCAAGGTTGGGAAACTCTGTACAGCTCAAAGGTCTATATTCTCCTCTCAATGCGAGCCTTTAACTCAACACACGCTGCGAAGTACATGAGAGGCCTGCTGCTAAAGCCAGACCTTGTGCTGGGAATACAGCTTTGGTGGTTCCTTCTCAGGGACCGAGCGTGCACTTCAGAAGTGACGTTTCCAAACCGGTAGAACGCAATCACAGCCTGTGCTTAGAAATATGGTATTGTCTAGTGACAAACCAAGGCCCTGTGGGCCAACTGCCATCCCATGTAAGCCTTTAAGGGAGCATAAGTAACCCTCTTACCCTCCTGCAGGCCTGCATTGTGAATCACAAGTGAACAGGGGCAGAACAACTGCCCGTGGGCCACTGATAATTCTCACATGCAAGTGGGCAGGCATGTGAAGGGAAGGGGTGGAGTCTTGGCTTGTCACTCTTTCCTCTTCCCCTTCCTGCCCCCCCAATATGCCAACCTGCACAGCTGAGTTGGTGCACCCAGGGAAGACACTTGTGCCAGGTTTAGGGCTGGTGCAGATTACTTCCTCCTCAGAGCAAGCTGGGAACCAGCCTATATGAATTCTGGGAAAAGGGGAGCATCAGACCCCCCCCCAAAACCAGAGGCCTGCCCCTTCAGAGGGGAGAGGCATCGTGGGAGCCTAGAGATCATTGAGAGAACCAAAGGGGGGGGGGACACCAGGGATGGGTCATGAGGGGGAAGGTCAGAGGTACAAGAGGAACCAGAAGGGGACACCAAGCAGAGCAACAACTGGATCCAGATTGTGACCCTTAGGTTATGACTGGAGGTGTGATTGCAGCACATGTAGACATACCCGAGCAAGCTTTGCTCTAGCAAAGCCGAGTCCCAACAACAGTGAAGCTACGAGACACAAGCTCCAGGGCTAGCTGTACAAACCCACCCGGGGCCGTGGGCGATTCCTCGGGCAGCTGCTGCGACTCCATTGCCGTTGGTACTCACGCTAGCTAGATTAAAGCTCGGGTACGTCTACACGTGCTTGCAGTCACCCTCCCTGACTGCAATGTAGACAAACTCTCTTAGAGTCAATCCGGTTCCTGATCTGCTTCTGGGCCATCACAACAGCAGTTCCATCCACTTTAACACCTTTTCTTGTCCTTTTTGGTTAGGCTGCCTTGGAGATGCAACAGCTCATTACGGGAACAATTTATTCTCATTTGAGCTCAGTTTGGCCAGTTTCCCACTAACTAACTTGTACAAAAATAGAATCGTTTCCATTCAAATGTGTACTAAAAAAGTCAGCTGTAATTTAACATTTGAAATAGAGCAGGCAGCTCAGACACATGAAAAGAAATCAAAATAGCCACAACATTTCCCTTGGAAGTTGCTATTGCTCTATTTTCAGCCGGCATGCTCTCCCTTCTACAGGTAATGTAAACAGGCTGAGGCGTTTCAACAACTGATGTGTAATGGGGTCCACTCACCGCTCTGGCACCTCCTCAGCCTGAATTAGCTCTGTAGTTGGGTGCACCCCCTTCAGGTGGTGCATTGCTGCCATGACTTCTGCTCTTGGACCCACATCTCTCCAAAGACCGTGGCGTCCTCTTCAGCCACACAGCCCTCCGGCCCTGCCACACACTGTGCGCCTCCCTACCGGGGGACCTGCAATCCGCTTCCCGCCAGTGGCAAACTGCAGTTCATGGTCTAGCCACTTCCTGCGTGGCTCCGGCACCCTCTTTACCCCTTGTATCAGGGCCTCAGTCTGCAAACACCCCAGCAGCCAGCTAGGAGCTGTCTCTGGCTCCCTTGGTCCCTGTTTGCTGCACTGCTCTGTCCAGGGTGCTGGCAGTTCTCTTGGCCCTTCAGGGACACAGTCCTTCATCCCTAGGCTCCCAGCAGAGAACTGCCTTCCTCTGCCCTGCAGTTCCCTTTTTATATGGGCCTGCTTGGCCCTGATTGGCTGCTCCCTTCAGCCCTCTTCTGATTAGCTGCCTCTGGCACAGCCTCCTTAGGGCTGCTTTTAACCCCTTTTCCACCGGTGAGGGGCAGCTACCCCATCACAAGATGCCTTCAAATTAAGCTGTTACATCCATGCACTTGGACCACTGTTAGCTCTTTGGGACAGGAACCATTTCAGTTTGTATGTATTCATTGTTATTGACTGGGCTGCCTAATGGAACAGTGTGGCCTACTGGGCAGCGCACTGTCTGGGGAATCAGGAGGCTAGTCATTCCTCAGGTGTGTGACTCTGGGTGACCTTTGTTGTCTAGTAACATTGTAATCTCTTTGGGGCAGAGACCACCTCTCACTAAGTGTTTGTGCAGTGTCTAGCATAATGGGATGTCAATATCAGCAGGTGCTCCTAGGGGGCAGTGTAATAGAAATTATAACAGTGGCTTCGTGCAGTACACCTGGAATGCCTATAACCAGGAGTTCAACTCCTAGCAATGTCAGTTCAGCCCTTCACTCTAAGGTACAGGATCCTGGAAGAGCAGGTGAAAGCCATGCAACTTTCTGTGTAGATGAGATTTCAGTCACAGCCAAGTCAAACTTGACGTATGCAGCTCTTTTAACCATTTCTCCAGGCTCCAGTTGACTTCTGCTACTCACCTCTGAATTCACAGCACTATGTAAATAGCTTTCCGTTAGTGAGGTGCCCAGAACTGAACTCAGTACTCTAGAAGTCGTATCAGCACTATCATATAGAAATAACTTCAATCTGCTTTATTTATTTATTTTGGTACTGCCCGCAGTTACATTGCCTTTAATGCCACCCTATTACTTACACAGAAAGTGGGTTTAAAAACACCAAACTAGAAACAAGATTCTGTAGGCTTTCCCCCTCAAAAAAAAATTTCACTGCTTTTTTAAAACTTTGAAAAATATCAAAAATCTTGATGGATTAGTCACTTAGGATTTTTTTGACCTGCTTGTGGCTGGATGAAGAACCTGACAAATGTTTGAAGAAAACTAATCAAGATTTTTCTGGTTTTTAAACTCAAAAATCCTCCAGATTCAGAAGAATTTGACATGTTCTGCTTATGTACAAAATCCTGCCACTTCTCTTCCAAAAGGTTGATTTTAGTTTTACTGCACTGCAAGTGTCTCTACTCGACTGACTGTGTTTTTTGAGTGACAAGAGAAACGTGGTTTTGAAAGAACATCCTGGCAAAGGCATGACTATAATGATACCCAACATAATTAATTAGGTCTGTGGCATGAATGTTTTCAATGAGTGCCAAACTGTAACTTGGGGGGCCATTAAATGGATTTCCAACAGCCCCTGAGAACCACAGAAATGTTGGTAGTTTTGAGAAGTCATAGCAGCTGCAAAAAAATTCAGAGGGGGAATTTTTAGATCAATCAAAAGGACTAGTGGCCCCTTCCACATGCACCCACTGCAGTAACATGCCTGGCAACCATTCACACATAGGGAAACAAAGAATACCCGTCTGCCATGCTCCATGTGAAGTATAAGTTTTCAAGAAGAGGAAAAATTGGTTCTCTCTCAAAGAATCCGAGTTAAGCTATCAATGGTCCCCAAGGAGCACTAGCTACTGTCTGTCATCGGAGTCCTACTAACAGGTTATTAATCTGCTGACCTCTCCATCTCAAAATGGTAAATTGTCTAAGGATGAGACAGGCAACAGTGAGCTAAAGGACCTTCCGATGGCAGGGTGGGAGAGGGCAGGATTTTTTAGACATCTATAGTTACTTTGTGATAAAATGTTTCGAAGATGGTGTCACTTCCCTTCCAGACAGCCTTGCTTTTCTTAGCGCCAGATACCGAATCAGTGACCTTCTGTGGATCTCAGCTAATCTCAGGATATGTCACATCTGCAGCAGCAGGAACAGCTGAGCAACACTTATCCAGGAATAATTGAATCTTAAGATTGTAGAGCAGTGTGTGATTAATTGGCTGCAGGTTTCCTGATAGAGAGGAGGACGCTAATGGCCATTCTGGGGCACTGGATGGTACTCTACTTATCTCAAAGCATAATGGGCATTAAAATAAATGCTCCTGATCAAGGTCACAAGGAGCTGTGAAGGGTGGATTCAATGCATTTCAAATCCCACTTCCAGTTCCGTAGGCGTGTGTGTAAAAATAAATGCTGATTATTGTAATGCCTATTATGGGCTTGATTCTGCCGAGTAGTGCCTATGGCCCCAATCCCATAAAGACGTAACTTTCTGCATCGTGAGGCGTCCCAAAGACTTCCGTGTTTACTTGAATGAGGCCAATCCCACGGTGCACCAAGTTAAAAAGCTGAGCAGGTATTTGCTGGATGGGGCCTTACTCTACAAGTAGACACAGTGCAGTAGAATGGACTCCTGGCAAAGCAAGGTACTACTCACTCCATTTTGGAGCGAGGGGGTTGGGTGGGGAGCAGGTTGCAGAGTCCCAAGGCCCTCACAGAGAACAAGCCATCAGCCACCCCCTCTTTTATAACGCTTGACTGCCTCCACTGAGTGCAGCTGTGGCAGATGCATGCTCAACTACTACGTTGGCTCTTTTGGAACATCTCACCTATGCTATGGGATGTAAGGATCGTTTCCATTCCCTGCTTAACAGCCCATTGTAGTCTTCTACCTCCAGTCATCTGGAGACTGTCTGGGTTTTAATGATGCCTTCTGTAATCAGCCATTTGGCTAGTTTTCTCTGATCATGCAGCATATTCTGCAGGAGCTAGAGACCTTTCACATCTCAATGATAGCACTCAGTGACTCTCTAGACTGCCAGCATTTTTCCTCTCCATCTTCCCTCCTCACTTTGCAGATTTTCACATGCTGAGGCTACCGCTGGTTTATATTTGTGTCTATGGAAATAGCAAGAGGATAGCAGCTCAGCAGAATGTGGACTGAGCCAGGACCCCCAAGAGGAGAAAAACCACTCCCTAAGTCTTCTGTAGGCCTAGGTTTGCTTGGATCCCATTGGAGAAGCTGGGCCAATAAGCAGGCTGACTCATTACAGTGTGCTCAAAACCAGAAGACAGCAGAAGGTAAAGATCACCCTGTATCTGACATAAAAGAAGGTATGTGAAGCATCAGCTGGAAAGGGGGTTTCAGTACAGCTGAGTGGGAATTTGTTACACAAATTTTTTGTCGGAAATGCCGATTTCTCCAAATCGAGACAGTTCGCTAGGAAGGGATGATTTCAACAAATCTCCCACTTTGAAAGAAAAACTTAAGGTTTTCAAAGCATCCTGTTTTGACATTTTAAGTGAAAAAAATTGTGTTTCTATTCAAAAGCACTTTTTATTTTGCTATTTTAGGTAATTTATACTGAAAACGTTCAAAATCAAAATGAAATATTTGAAAATGATCAATATTGAAAATATTTTAAAAGTGTTTTAATTAACCCAATCAATTTTTTCCCCAGATTACTGGTTTGTGAAAAGTTCAGATTTCGACATTTCATTCTGATTTGGGACAGGCAAAAGTTTCCAAATTCCCCAAAAGCTCAGGATGGGAAAGTGGCTCCCTTGAAGCTCTAGTTTTCAGTCCCTAGAGGAAAGTCTTCCACTTCATAAAACCAACATAACTGGGCAAAATTCACATTTTCTGCTTAGAAGAAGTGACGTCAGAGTTTTAAGTGCCAAGATGAAGATGCACGAGCAGGCCTGTGTAGGAAAGTCATTGCCCGCAATAAGTTTATCTCTAGCTCGTGCTAATCAGTCTCCCAGTTTCATCAGTAATAAAATTTAACCAAAGAAGAACTTTTTAGAAAAGGCCTTCAGACCTACAGCTCTAACACATTTTTATTCTCCCTATTACAAATAGGCTCCATTCAAAATACTAAATAATTGGCGGCCAATTGAGCACATGGTTTAAGTCAATGGGGTGGAGTATTGTAGTCTCGTATTAAGTGATCCAACTCCTACAATTCATTCTTTGACAGGCTCTTTTTGGCAGCACCTATCTTCTCAATGAAGTGAAAGTGACAAGTTGTTGTGAACAATCCAAGCTTCGATTTCACTGTCCACCACAGAGCAGAATTCAAAGTGTATGCCAAGGTCCCAGAGGAGAATGACATAAATAGCTATTATTTCTAGTGGGAAAGGATCTGGCCACTTGACCCGTGAAGATTTCTAGCTAATAGTCATACAAAAAAAGCTGGGTATGTTTTATGAATCCTTCCCAACCCCACTTCACACTATTGTCTGATTCATGCTTATTCAGCACCCAAGTCACAGGGCATTAAAGCATTGCATATTCTCTCTTCATTGGCCTGGGCTTCTGAATCACCGACAGCCAGCGCTGCTCTTTTACAAACCTCTAATCGAGTTGCGTGGCTCTGAACATGCTGAGCTAATATTTTATTAGGTTGCTCCTTGCTCATGTAAGCACTTTCCCTCTTGCCAACTCGAGGCTTTGTAACTCTGGGCACCCTCAGGGCGTCGTCAGCAGTGGGGATCCAACCCTGGACTGAACAGCGTGAGCCGCTCCTGCCAGAGTTAGACATCCCAAGTCTGTGAGCACCATGCTGCAGCCGGGAGTGTTTTCCCACAGCACAGGTAGACAGACACGTGCTAGCCCTGCTCGAGCGAGCAAGCTAAAAATAGCCGGGTGGGCGCAGCAGCCTAGGGGTGGGGGGCAGTTTGGGCTAGCTGCTTGAGCATGGGCTCACCTGACTGCCAGTATGTACTTGGGTTGCGGCCACAGTGATGTTTTCAGCATACTAGCTGGAAGATGTCTGTCTATCTGCACTGAGGGGCGCACTCCCTGCTACAGTGTAGACATACCAGAAGGCTGTTAAGGACTCAAACCTCTTTGTGGTCCAGCCACTACGAGAGAGTGACAGGGCACGGGCTATGGGGGAGGGGTTGGGTGAGGAAATGCTTTGGTGGGTCTTTATCTGAGCCATACTCGAATCTGTGCAAACACAGAGAAGACAGCAATACTCTACCTTATTATTTAAAACATAATAATTGAGAGCTTACTGAATCAAATTAGTCTGTTCCTAATTCTTTTACCTGTGAGGCTGAGTCTCATCGACACTAATACCACTTTACACTGCCACAGCAGGACAAAGGAGACTTACAGTCGTCACTTTCCAGCTGACTGGGAAGACAGATGGTCTTTTAGTTAAAGCTCTAGACTGGGGAGGCAAAAGATCTGGGCTAAGTATGATCCTGGGCAAGTCATGCCTTTTGACTCAGTTTTCCATCTGCAGATTGGGATAATATTCCCTTTGTCTGTTTATGTTGTAAACTCTTTGGGGGCAGAAGCAGTTTATTGCTGAGCATTTGCAGAGCACCCAAACACAATGGGGTCCTGATCTCAGCTGGGACATCCAGATGCTACCGTGGTATAAATAATGATTGTGTCTTTTACTTTGCTTTTGACTTCCTTTCTTATGCTGCTCCATCGCAAAATGTATTCTCAATAAAGCAAGTAAAGTAAAATACACATGCCTGTTTTCAAGCTTCATGAAAGGTCCTGTGGGGCCCTGAGGGTAACAAGTTCAAAGCCTCCTTTGGCATGACAAGCTATGAAGGTATTGTCAAAGTTCACAGCAAGTATTAACTCTTGCAGCTCCAGTCCCACAATGGGGCTTGCCCCCTGAACTCTCGGTTGACTCTGTGAAGAGTCAGCGTGTCTACCTATGCATAGTACAAAGGATAGGGAACGTAGATCGCTAATGTGCTTATGGGGTCAGTCAAGTTTGCCTTTGTTAATGAACTATGCTATTAGGGCCAAATCCTGGTCACTATGAAATGAAGAGTGAAATTCTCAGAAGCTTCTGTGGAACCAGGGTTTGGTCATTAATAAACTGTTTGGAAAACCACGGAAGAGTAGCAGGGCACTCTAGAGCATAATGATCTTCTAGGCTGGCTTCCTGTACATCACAGGCCATAGAATTCCACCAAGTGATTCCTGTATCAAGCCCATGACGTCTGGCTGAGCTACCCCATACCTTTTAGAGAGATACCCAGCTTTGATTTAAAGACTTCAGGTGATGGGGAACTACTGCATCCCTACATAAGTTGGTCCAATGATTATTTACTCTCCTTGTTAAAGGTTGGCCCCCCTTTTCCGGTCTAATTTGTCGGGCTTCAGCTTTGTTAGGACTTTGTCCACTAGATGAAAGAGCCGTCTACTATCAGAAATCTTCTCCCCGTGTAGGTACTTGTGGATCATAATCAAGAATCCGCTTCACCTTCTGTTGGCCAAGTTAAGTAGACTTTAAGTCAGCCAGTCTGCAAAGCCAGCTAACACTTCCTCAGTGCACTCCGGGAGAGGGAGACTGCAGCATGGGCCAGTCAAGGGTGACAAAAAGCATCATGTCCATTTGATCAAAGTGACCAAAGTACCTTTTTTTTGTGGCAAGGCCCTTAGAGCCGCGATGAAGCCACAGTACTAACCATGATCAGGCTACTTCCTCAATAGGGATGGAAGAAGTTTAAAGTGATTTGCTTTCCACCTGTGCCGAGTTCAGCATTTGGTTTTTGTTGATGGGAAAAACGTGGTTTCAAGTATTGAAAGGAAACGTTAGTGACAAACCCAGGAAGCAGCAGGGGACTAAAATGGTCGCAGAACCCAAAATGGAGGAGCTTAGAAGTGGGTGGGCCACACCCCACTTCTTCTCATCTAAGCTGACAGATGGGAAGAGAAGGGATTGGGGGAAACAAATAAGTCTGCATTATACATCCTCCATTTTGGCTTTGGAGGTCCCTGGTCATGACCAAGATGGCACTCATTACAAAAGTGACCTCCCGGAATGAATGGACTAATTTGACCTGAAGGACACAGGACAAGATTTTCAAAAGTGACTAGTAATTTTGGGTGCCTCCGTCTTTGGCTGCTCAACTTGAGAAATCTTAAGGGGCCTGACTTTCCGCACGTGCTGAGCAACCACCCTCTGAAAAATCAGGTCCCTTTAAAGAGGTTCAAGTTGAGCCTCTGAAGCTTGAGGCACCCCAAAGTACTCGTCACTTTTGAAAACTTGGTCTAAGCCCTGAAGCTCAAAGCTGCACCAGTCACCTAACCTCTGGGGACCCAGCAGAGGGGGATATGGAACACACACTAAACACACACGTCTTTCTTTCCTAAGTCAAGCACTAGCTTATACTGAAGCTCCAGTGAAAACCTGAGACCTTCTCTTCTCTGGGATTCCCAGACATCTGTGCCCAGCCATTGGGGTAGCTGCACCAAAGCAAATCCCTACAGCAGACTGGCAAAGCCATGGTGTATCCCAGTTCCAAGCATGTATAAGCTACACCAGTGCAAACTGATGATCTATACATGGGGTTTGCTCACCCAATGGTTGTTACCAAGGAATCTCCAGTGTAAACCTGGCCTTAGACCCAAATACCTTGCTCTTATACAGCACTTTGCGCCCACAGATCTCAAAACACTGTACAAATGAAGTCAGTATCATCTTTAAAATGGGGAAACTGAGTCACAGGCAGGAAATTCTCGTGCCCAAGGTTATCCAGCAAAGTAGTGGCAGATCCAGAATAGGACCTAGGTCTCCTGAGTCCCAGTTCAGCACCCTGCCCATTAGGCCACACTGCCTCTCCAAGGTAGGTCCGAGAGAAATTTAAAAATCTTCAGAAAACAAACATTTTAGGGGCTAACATATGAAACTAAAACTAACTCATTTTCTTTTTAAAAAGATAAGTTTAAATGCAAGAAGAGGTAACACATCCGAATTGTTTTTCTAGGCATCTATCCTGAGATCTGCAGCGCAGAAATAACATCGCTTTGACACCGCAAGCACGTACTTCTGTGCTCTGGGGGCGGGGGGGGGAAGTTGCTGCTTATTTGGATCTTTTGAAGTCTAGTATCAATATAGCTGCTTAGCCCCAGGGGAGTCCTCAGGGTTTGAGATGTGTATTTTTAACTTCTGTACTCACTGACATTCCATTCACGCTCTTTGGCGGTCTTCCCCATCAGGGCTCCATCAGCGATTGCTCGGATTTTGGCAGCTCTGGGCTTATTTGCTTTAGTGTTTCCTAAATGACAGAACGGGGAGGTGTGGCCTCTTCTACCAGTTAATTCACACCCACCAGAAATCAAGGAGGTCGCCAGTTAAGGCAACATTGACACTCAGACTGACCTCTCTCCACATACCTTACCGCCCACACACCATAACACCTTAAGGCGCTCAGTGACCCCACAAATTCCCTCGGTCCCCCAGCATTCAGCCACCCTCAGCCCCTCAAAAGCAAACATGGGCAGGAAGGATGGAGAGGGAGGGGCAGGAGGGAGACAGCCTATCATGGTGGGGAAGGGGGCCAGAACGAGGCTGTGGTAACTCAGGGTCAGGCGTTGGAGAGCAGAGCGCTGCTCCCACCCTGTGTCTATTCCCCCTCGGCAGCACAGCCCCATACAAAGCCCAGGTTCTGCAAGGCCCCTCTGTGACTGAACTCCAAGGGAGTCTCTTTGTAACTCATGGAAACACGGATTCGCGTCAGCCTGCAGTGGAGGAGTCTGTATAGAGAAGCCCCCGTACACCTGGGAGTTCCAGGACCTGTTCCACTTTCCCTGGGACAGAATGCCTGCTGGTGCTTCGTCTCCGCTCTGCCCCAGTACCGGGCTCCTCCTTCCAGGCACAGGGGAGCCTTAAATCAAACATTGCTGATGCCTGTCAAAAATGGCACCACGGCTGCCTCACTTGCCTTTTACAAGACGAAGAGGGCTCGGAGCTACAAGTGGCAGGGAGCTTCAGGGGACCCAGCCATTCCCCACTGTCCTCGGAGACCAAATGAAATGCAGCCGGTGGATAGCGCACAGCTGCCATGCCCAGAGTGGTGATCTCATATGTGCTTTTACATGGCTAGCGCACACACGCACACACACGCATGAATGCCTTATGATGAAAGACCATGGCCTTGCAAAGTTTGCATTCAGTGTAAATGCGATTGGTCTTGCAGGCAAACAAAGGACAGCTTCCCATGCACGGCTCATTTCCTCGTATTCCTTCTCTCCATATAGCGTTGGAGCACAAACTCCAAATGACAACCTCTTGCCCAGCACCAGAAACTTTGCTCATCTAAGCATGGAATGAGGACTGATCGCTGTCTTTGAAAACATGCCGTGTGATGCCAGACATTAAAACCATGCCCCAGCAGTGAGCTGGGTCAGTGCCATACCTTGGTGATTTAGTTATTTGAAATTCATCCTTCAGTGCAGATTGGGGCCCCACAGACAGGTGCTGTTCTTGGAATGTCCCCGTCATGGCCAGAAACAGCCCTGCAGTCACCCTGCCTCCGTTCCCAGAAATGATCCACTCACAAAAACAAAGACCCCCCCAGAAGAGGGGGAATCTGCTTGTCTATTCAGCTTCCCAAAGTGAACCCCCTTTCACCTTTTTAGACCAGGGTATCTACTGCTCTCACTCTGGGACTGTGTGGCTCAAGCCAAGCCCTGCCCTCCCCAGCCGGCAAGTTCATTCCTTTAGTTCAGGGTTTCCACCGCCCTCCTTCTGAGTTCTGGCCTCCCCAGCCCACAAACTCACCCCATTAGATCAGGATTTCACAGCCCTCCGTCTAGGCCTATCCACTGGCTGAGTTCCTCCTTCTTCCAGGCTCTCAGCAGCTCTTCATTAACCGGTCTTGAAGCCCCCTTTTGAGATCCACCCACCCAGTCACCTACCCACTCCCTTAATCCTTTCCACCTGGGGCTAATAACCCCAAACACCTGTCTGGGCTGGCGGGGCTCCTGGTCTTGGGCTCTTAACGGAACAGTAGTCTTGGTTTTTCCGATACCTTCACCGTCCCAGATACTAGCTATTCCCCAGAACCAACTTCCTTTCTCTCAATGTCCCTTTTGGTTATTCTGGATAAAGGGTAACTGGCTTCTCACACTACCTCTCCTAACCTTAAAGGGCCAGCACACCAATACAGTGCCAGATCCACAACTGGTGTAAATGGGCACAACTCCACTGAAAGCAAGGGAGCTGTGCCAGATCTGGCCTTCTGTATTCAAAGATTTCACATTCCTTTAACCTTTATCATTTCCACATCAAACTACTTCTTCTGCAATATACATTCCTGGGGGAGCAGTAACGAGTGGCACCAAGCATGCATGTCAGAGAAAAGAACACCCTGGGGGTTAAGGCAATGAACTGAGATTCAGGAACCCTGAGTTCCTCCCTGTTTCTGAACTCTTGCATGATGTGGAATAATTAACTTACTCTCTGCGTCTGTAAAACAGGGGTGATAATCAAACTGCTTTTTCAAGCTGTGCAGAGGACAGAAATTCTGTTTCACAAAGCATTTTGACATTTCAACACAGGTTTCCATTCCAATTAGGAATGAAACCCCCCAAATTCAAAATTCTCCATGAAAGAAAGTTCTCCAAAAGATGTGGTTTGGGTCCATCAGCATATTTGGTTTTGAGTTCACCTTTTGAAATTTTATATTTTATTCTAATAGATGCCAATACAAACTTGAAAACATGTCAAAATAAAAAGTCATTTCAAAATGAAAATCGCAAAAATGTCAAATCGGGACATTTCAACATTGTCAGCAATTTTTGTCCCTGGGGGTGAAAGGCTGAAACCCTGGGGAAAGTGGAGAACTCCCACTGATCATCTGCTCCTACAGTGTTTGTGGCACCAGAAGGGAGCAGGGAGCAGGGACCAGCCCCTGCTGGTGGGCCCAGAGGAGGGGGCCGCTGCTTTGCTCCCCCACTCACCACCCAGGAGGCTGTGGCCGCACGAAAAGCCCCAGGTGGCCGAATGCAGCCACTGTGGCCGCATTTGAGAAACGCAGGTCTAGATACTGCTGCAATACAAATCATAAACGTGCTTCGAGGTAGGCATTGCTTGTACTGTTGCATGACGCATGACAGAGAATGGTGTACAAAGAAGAAATGTAAGTTGGAGACACCAACGGGCAGGAATTCAGAATTCTTTATTTTTTTAACCGTTGCAAAGAGACATTGAAACAAGAGCTTCCCAAATCTCTGCAGACATGTCTGGGCCGTTTCCATCATCAGCGGGCCATTTCTTATGGAAGTAGAGAATTAGACTTTCATTAAAAGAGTTTCAAAACTTCTCTGTTCATTTTCAGCTATTCACCAAAGTCATTTGAAGTTCTCTTATGCGCGCCTCCATTTTTTGCTTGGTATTTGAGGCTGCTTGCTACTGTATAAATAACCAAGAAATGATAAGGAGACACTAGAATCTCTGTTCAAATAACCTGATAGTCAACTGTTCCAAAAAGTTCTTACATTGCCAATAAGGTAAAATATAAGGGGGAGGAAATAACTTCCTGTCCCATGCTCTACATTAAATATAGTTTTATTTATAAAGCTTTCTCAGTCCGATCAATTTTTCTCAATGAGCACGTAGGTAAAAATAAAAATTAAAAAATCATATGTTATGTTGTTAATAAAATTAAAAGGTCTATTTATTTCCATTGAAACATGAAAAACATGAAAAATATGTACATTTTCATTAAGCACTTCAAACAGGTGGGATATACCAAGGCTATTTGATGTATTATTATTATTTATATTGTGGTAGAACCTAGGAGCGCCAGTCATGGGGCAGGACCCCACTGTGCTAGGTGCTACAAACATAGAACAAAAAGATGGTGCCCGCCCCCAAAAGCTTACCTATGTCTTTACAGACTGATCCAATGCCCACCTGTCATTTGAAAGAGTCCCCTTGACTTCGCGGGGCACTGTATTGTGTATCAAAAGGATGACAAAAAGAAAAGGAGTACTTGTGGCACCGTAGAGACTAACCAATTTATTTGAGCATAAGCTTTTGTGAGCTACAGCTCACTTCATCGGATGCATTCAGTGGAAAATACAGTGGGGAGATTTATATACACAGAGAACATGAAACAATGGGTGTTACCATACGCACTGTAAGGAGAGTGATCACTTAAGATGAGCTATTACCAGCAGGAGAGCGGGGGGGGGGGGGGCGGAGGGGTGAGAAAACCTTTTGTTGTGATAATCAAGGTGGGCCAAATTTCTTCCACAAATATAAATTCAAATTAAAGTACAAATTTGGTGTTAGCCATGTCAGAGCCCTTTGTGTAGTCTCTTTCTGCTGACATTTGAGTGATGAAGGTACACTAGAACAAATGAGCGCGAGCAAGGAAATTTGCCCTCTAGTGGCTGATGCACAGAGCAAACGTGGCACCTGCTACTACCAAAAACTAAAGGCCCAAGTGGTAAAGGTTTGTGTCTTTGGCTGTGTCTCAGTTCCAGATCATGGTGTGTCTGGGATTTATACAGTGATTGCTGACTACAACGCAGGAATTTGTTATGGGCACAACACTGATCACACGAGGTGATGCTTTGTACTCAGCAGTCATTTTTGTAGCCATGTGATATCCCACTGCTCTAAATCCCTGCACTCTGTAATAACCCTACTCCAGGATCAACCCAGTTGGGCACAGCTGACTGAAAAACAAGGAGAGAAGGAAAGTACCAAAAAAAAAAAAATCCCTCCATCAACATTTGAAAACGTTGTCAACATTTTTAAATCTGAAAAATTTCAACCAGCCTTGCTAGTGTGTTGGAATGCTGGCATCAGACCTTGATGCAGTTCACTTCCTAGTTCACTGGCAGCCCCTTGCTGCTAGAGTGCTAATCAGTTTAAAATGGAAATCTTCATACAATAGTTGAGAGTGTGATCCAGAGCCCACTGGAATCAATGAGAACTCTCCCACTGACTCCAGTGAGTGGTGGATTAGACCATTGCTCATTGAATGGTTTGTTATATGGCGTAATCCACTGCCCACACCCCACGTGAGTTTTCTCATTGGCTCCAATGGGGTTTAGATAAGGCCATCACTCCCTGGATGGTTTGTTAAATCCTGGGGTATGGAAGGACAGAGATTCTGGGGTCAGCGCTAGGATATCCGAGCACCAGCACTGTCAAGCCCAGAATGGAGCTATGAAGATACTGTGAACCTTCTCCTGAGTTTTACCTTCACATAGGCTCAAGGAAGATGATTTGGTGAGATGGTATAAATTAGATGCCCATAAATTAGATGCCCATGTACTCTTTGAAAACTACATCTGGGATGGAGTCTTCCCGGGATAACAGAGTCACTTTGGAGAGGTCACCATTTTCTGAAACTCTGTTAACCCTGAAATGTCTTTGAGGACCACTCAGCATGTGCTGATCTTGTGGCCTGCAATTTAGTCCAGCTGTCCAGTTTCTGGATGATCAGAGTTCAGATAGCCTGAGTTTACCTGCATTACCTTCAGAAGTTCCCCAGGCCCGTACCAACAGACTCGTCATTATTTAATAATATTTTGTGTCACATAGTAATGCCATCCCAGTTTGGCAGAGGGCCTCGCTGAGATGCTCAGAGTTCTAATTCTGGTTCATAACTTAGGCCTAGTCTCAACTACATTTCTGGCGAATAAGCAAACTGACGCAAAACCATGCAAACAAGCATTGCACCCATCAGACCTGAACCTTCCCTATCGGGAAGGGATTTGTGCCCATCCCTACAGTGTCCAGGCACCAAAGAGATCTGAGGAAAACCAGGTTCATTCAAAGCAGAACATTTTCAAAGTCCATGACTTGCAAACCCATCTGAACCAGCTCTCACACAAAACTTATTGAAGGACGCTTTTGAAAATAAATTTGAAAGAGTTGGCCTGAGTCTCCTAGTGTCTAATTCAACACCTAGGGAAGTCAAGAGGACTCTTTTCAGTGACTTCAGTGGGCATCAGATCAGCCCCTTAAACTGATGAATGAATTTGTTTTCATTTCTAGACCCTCTTTAAATGAATTCCAATGCAAACTAATTGTAAAAAATAATAACATCAGGGTGGTACAACTTGCCCAGCTACAGCTGCGACATTTTTAATACACGTCCATTTGCAAATAGAATGAATGAAACAATACGAGAAGGCAAGAAACAGCCCAACAGCATGGTAACACCAGTGCAGTGTGCCTCTCTCCAGGCGATGAGGGGTTAAAGTGGACTACACAAAAAGTAATTGCCAGTGAAGGTTTCATCTCTTTATATTCCCATTAGGGGATTCTACAAAGACGTACATCAACAGAAACAAACCATTTTAGTGCATTCATTGGCTGAGTATCCATCAGTGGTTGCGATCTATGCCAACATGTCTCAAGATGGTGACAAGTTATTATTATTGTAGTGCCAAGGGGGGAAAAATGAACAAAGCGGACTGCTGATCCTGCCTTAACAATGGGACCCTATTCTCTTTCACTGCACCTGAGCTCCAAGGTCTCTAAACCAATGAACTTTTCATTGTTCCAGTAGCAGATGCTTTGTGGGTTGTCTCATACTTAGCCCTTTGTCATATACCACGTTATTTCCTTCCCATCATCACGTCCCTTGACTACTGTATCATCTAAGCTAAACTAATGATGTCATCTCATTTATGTGTGCAGATTCCCTTTTATTCTCCCCTCTCTGTTGTTTGCCCTCATTGTTTGTTTGTTTGTTTAAAAAAAGAAAGACTCAGTGCTGTAAATCCAAATCCAACAGGCAGTACAAAAGATCCATTTGTGAAAAGCAGAGATTAGCACTGTTAGCTTTAGGCTTTTTGTGAAGCACCTGTTTCATTCAAACAACCTGAAGAGGAAAGCAGAGAGTGGGACAAATCGCTGGCTTAAATGGAGCACTATGAAAGGAAAAGAAAACGACAGTTGATCGTGAGAGCGATGGTGCTTCTTTTACATGGTGCTCTCTGTGCCCTTCTGTCCATGGCGCAGAACACACGCATGTGTGCTCTTGAGGTGTCAAATTCATGTACATGTGACAAACATGACCTCCTTCCTGACAACACACCTGTCGTTCAGTTCTTAATGGAGCTGGTTGAAAAATGGGGGGAGGGGAAGCAAGCAGCAATTTCATTGATTTTTTTCTTCCTTTTTGTTGTTCGAAGTTTCACAGAAAAATTTGGACAAAGGCTTGACATTTGAAAAATTTCATCCAACTCCCGTTCTTAAAGATCTTCTGCACTTAAATAGAACCTTTTGTCTGAGAATTTCCTTCTGGTTTACAGAGGTGGGTAAGTGTCCCCATTTTGATATGAAGACAGAGAGAATTAAGGTCCCACTTTTCAACTCTAAGATCCTTTATGTGGCTTTAGATGCCTCTCTCGACAGCCTAGTTTGATTTTATACAATATAACAGCCGCCTTCTGTAATCATCAGTGCTCGCAGTGACAGTAAATGACCAGAATTGAATGACTGATGATTTTTCTATATTGGATGAATATCTGAGTGGCAATGTATTAACAACAGACACCAAAGGGCACAAAGTGGCTTCTGCCAACTCTCTTTCTTTTACACAAAAGCACAGAGAAGATTATATACCAAACCGATTGTGTAAGCGGTAAATGCAACAACAGCTGGAGAAACATCATGCTGCAGTAGTAGCTGCCATCTGATCTGGTGTGGGACACATGAACAGACAAGGGGCCTAGTCCAGTGCATGGCAAGTCAGTATAATGATTCCTAGTGACTTCAGTGGGCACTGCATTGGGCCCAAAGTGAATGGCAAATGATGCGTGGAACAATTTATGGAAAAGAAACTAGAGTAAATAACCTGATCATTGCAACTGAAAAGAGACCATGTTAGTATTGTCTTTAACTATGTTACAAGACTGACGAGGTCTTCCTTGAAGCTATAGGAGATTGTTCCCGTAAGTGCTTAGAAATGGGGTAAAATTGTGCCTTCTTTTTCCTGCTACGTAATAACTTCACACCTCAAGTAGTTCCATTGAATCAGTGGGATTACTTGAGGAGTAAGGTAATACTAAGTCTAAGGATAGGTTGGAAAATCTAGCCCACAGGTTTCTGATATGTCAGTGCATAATGTTACCCAAGGACTGTGAATGAAAGGACAGTAATTGAAAGGTGAAAGGTCAGATCCTCAACTGATATAAATCAGTGCAGCTTCATTTAAGTCAATGGACCTATTGCAATTTACACCAGCTAAGGAGATGGCTCATCATTTCTAAATTGGACTATGCTTATGAGCATCATTTGTGCACTATTTATGTTTGACAACTTCTCCCTGCTTTCTCTTCTTACTCTACAATAATTCATTACCTGTTGCCTCACATTGCACTGCCCTAGTTCACTGAGAAACTGGAGGCACGAGGAGAAAGTATTTCTATCCCAACTAGCTTGATTTAGGTTGTATTGCTGGTCCTTCGCGGGGAACTTCTAGCGAGCTCTCAGCAGGCAAACTGAAACCAGATTTCTACACAAGGAAATATGTGCACTGGGGTAATTACAGAAGACTCTCTTTTTGGTCTCATTTGTAGAAACCTTTTTTGGAGTTGGTGTCCAAACTAAATTTTACATCCAAACCAAACCAAAAGCACATTATTTTAAAATCACAGTGCTTGTGCAAATTATTATGTTTAAACTATTAGAATTTGGCCAGAACCAGGAACAGTGAAATCCACATCTGTCCTCGAGATAATCTCTGTACAAAATGTTAACTTAGAGCTGTTCAGAAAAAGGTCATGCTATTTTTTATAATGGTAAAAGTATATTTTTTCAATACCTTCCTTTCCATAAAATGATTGAACTTTTTTGCTCAAACATTTCCGTTTTGGATTGTGTGAAGCAGTACCCAGCAAGGCCTTTACATGCAGAATATGGTCAATCTTGCAGCATGACTCTGGATGTATGCAGAAAAAACACGCTCAATCGCCATTTTGAGTCTAAATCACATATTAAACAAAAAGCACGTACAGAAGCCACAGGTCAGAACAAAAAAACAAGTGACAGTGTCCAGGACGTTTAAACGAACAACTGAAAGTAGTTTATCAAGAAGAAGCTACAATCGAGCTAGTAGAGGCCTTCACGGCTGCCAGTATACCTTTTGAAAAAATGGATAATCTGAAACTAAGGGAGTACTTTAGAAAGCACACACCAAATGCTGGCAGTTTCCCGCGTGCAAACTAACTTCACCAAGATTATCTAACAGAAGTAATTGTGAAGCACGTACAGTCTACAAACGCTGCACTGGCAGAATACAATTCCATTTCAGCTGTAGCTGACGAAGCCATAGGTGCACGGGATAAGGACATATTCCATGTTTTATTCAGAACTGGTAGCTGGAAAGATGACCGTATGCCTGTTCTCCTAACAGAGCCTGTTCAGCTTGAGTCAGTATATTTTTCAACGGTATCGCATTATATAGTAAAGGCTGTTGTAAACTACAGCTTAGAGTCTCCGCATTTCTCTCTGGCAACGTGATGTACATGTGCAAAGCTTTCTCTGATGTACTACAGTAGAACCTCAGAGTTACGAACCTCAGGAATGGAGGTTGTTCGTAACTCTGAACTGTTCAGAACTCGGAACAAAACGTTCTGGGGGTTCTTTCAAAAATCATCAACTGAACGTTGACTTAATACAGCTTTGAAACTTTACTATGCAGAAAAAAATGCTGCTTTTAACCATCTTAATTTAAATGAAACAAACAGAAACAGCTTCCTTACCTTGTCAGATCTTTTTTCTTAACTTTCCCTTTATTCTGAGTAGTTTATTCTGAGTAGTTTAACACAGTACTGTACAGTCTTTGCTTTTTGTTTTGTTTTGTTTTTTAGTCTCTGCTGCTGCCTGGTTGCGTACTTCCGGTTCCAAATGAGGTGTGTGGCTGATTGGCAACTTTGTAACTCTGGTGTTTGTAACTCTGAGGTTCTACTGTACAAGGAATGATGCCCATTGCAATTCACATTACCTGTAATACATACATTATTTCAATGGCCCGAGATATCTGGCACACACATTTCCCTGAGGTGGATATGCTGCTTTCTTCATTGTCTAAACCATAAACTACGATTCAAGGAGTCCATGGCCAATCAAAGTGGTAGCCAAGCAGTGTCACTTCCACCTGAACCAATGGCGGAATTTGTGGTTTAATGCAGTTGCTTACCATGCAAAGAATATTAAATACTTCCAGCAATTTGTGTGCGAGGAGCTTGAAATCACACCAGGCACACAGTCTTTGCTTAAAGTCTCTGATCTGTTCAAACAGAGCGATACTGAAGACCAGGTGAAATTCATGACTGAGAATGCTATCCAGTCCACGCACCTTCTAACATGGTTTGAAAGTCGCCCAGTTTTGATTCACAAAGCATACAACAAACTGATAGATCTGGTCAGTTGGACCATAAATATGGCATTGCAACAACTTTCAAAGTGCCAAACTGAAAATAGCCACAAGAAGTGTTCCATTCAATAGCAGAAAAGTTAAATTGGTACTAAGGGTACAATCAGCCACTACCACCTCGGTATGAACAACCAGCTCCCTACTTTTTGAGTGTATTTTCAATCCAAATCAGGTACCTTTTCTGTGTTTTGACCCTGAGCTAATTCAAGCAATTCCTGGTTGGGAGAAAGATCATGAGAACAAATGTGCGGCTTATCTGACCTTTGTCAAAGAATGCCAGATGCTGGGAAAAGTAACTGAGTTTGGGGACTCTGTTTCTGATCGGTTTCCAAATCTCTACAAATTGGCAAAATGCTGCCTTACAATTCCTACCAATTCCGTGGATGCAGAATGTACAATTTGAATGTATGGACAGGTATTCACCCCACCGAGACAGGAGATGTCAGCTGCAACTGCTGGTGGATGCTGGTGTTTAACAAATAAAACGGACTCTTTTATTTAGGTAAGCATAAATGTGTGTCTCTAAGATGTATGTACTGAGTATTACACTTTTTAATTATTTATGTATTTATTTAGCAGATTCCCTTCTCCAGGGCAACTTACAAAGGTAACAGTAGTACTGTAAAATACTTATTGTATCTATACTGTATGAAATTGGTGTGATTTCGCGGCGATTTAAGTAGACCCCTAGATATACCGGGGGGGGGGGGGGTTCGTTTAGACTAATTCAGCCTTGTCTTCCTTTCATAGCTTTTCCCATCAACATTTGTTATTATAAGTTATTATGACATTTCATGAACTTTCATATCGTTTTTACTGTTGAGCTTGCAATTAGAATCCATTTGTAGGCCCAGTTATCACAACTCCCATAAGGGAAGACGGGAAGCACAGTACAAGTAAAGGCAGCCCTGAGTCTGCTCGACATTACAACCAGGGCTAGGCAAGGAAACGCAGTGACGGCTCCAAATGGAGGAATGGAATAACATGAAATCAGACCCATTGAATTCAATGGAAACTATATCACACTCAAAGAGCTGAGTGGGAAACAATCTTCCCATCTTGCAACATTTTTTGAGATATCGAAAAATTTTCCTGTCCAAAATTCATGCAAAAAAGTCAAAATCTCAAACATTTTCATGAGCCAAATATTTTGTTTTGACTTCAATGGGTTTTTTTTTTCTTTTTTCTTTTTTTAAACCTTTTTTTTGGTCTAAATTTACTAAAATTTCAAAACAAAACTTCCTTTCAACGTGAAAAACTGAAACTTTCTGGTTCAAAAATGTCAAAACGGGGTTTGTCTGCATTCTCGGGTTTGCTCACAAAATAGCTGGCAGTAAAATTCAGGAACGGTGTCAAACATGTTAGCTCATGAACTAACTCTCCAGATGGTACAGCCAACATTTGCCCTGTTTTAAGAAGGCTGCATGCCCAGCGCAATCAGAAAACTATGGGTAAGCCAAAAGCAGAAACAGCCAGCAAGCTATTTGTACAGCATCTCAAATGTGGTGTGGGATTTTTTTTCCCCCCAAAGCTGAACAGACAGTGGGTATCACTGGCCAACAACCACTAGTCATCAAAAATTCTGGCTGCCTCTTGTGAAAATCAAAGGAAAAGAAACCCCAGTCAATGGTTTACATTCATGCAGCCAGTGAGTCCACTGGCCTTCTGCACATAAGTAGGCAGATCTATCAGTATTTTAATTTGGATCCTTTCAGAGTTTCAGAAACTGCAGCTTGGACACTTTGATGTCTACATGGACCCCAGCAAATTCCTTTTATATTATATTATCCCTTCAAATGGCTCATCCATAACAGGTTTTACCCATCTGATGGGCACCTTGCCAGTCGGGACATCTTGTCTGACAGCTCGCCTACATTTAGCTCTGTCGTTATGTGTGATAACAATTTGGGCACCTGGAGCCTGTGAAACAAAACAGAATTAAAGCTGTAATTAGCAGCCTGCCCTCAGAAAGGCAGGCAACAATACACTCCCTTCTTAGAGCCACGGCAGTGGTGACAGGCAGCCTTCATCCAGAGCAACTGGGAGAACGGCAGCCCAAATGTGTTTGCTAAGCAGACTCTGAGGAAAGGAGCTAGAGAGGGTCAACATTCGGAATTTCTGTCCCACAGGAAATGGTGATATTTCAAAATTTAGTTCCGTCCTGAACTGGGAAGAAAAGTCAAAATCTCAGCATTTTTTGCAAAACAAAACTCACAAAATATTTCTTTTTTACTCTTTTGTTTGAACTATGATCATATAGTATTAGTGTGATGGACCCCACCCTGGCCTGGAAGGGGTTAATAAGCAGCAGCTGCCTCACACCGCCCCACTTTTAGCAGCTGTCAGGCCTGGAAGGAGGAATTGAAAGGGGCAGTGGGGGCAGAGGGGGGAGGGACAGCTCTCTCAGAAGGAGAGAAGATGGACAGCTCTCTGTCGTGAGGCAAGTCTGGCCGGCGCTAGGAGCTGACTGAAGACTGCAGTTGACCTGGACGTCCCTGCAGCAGGGTAGGCCTGACAAAGACAGTTTGATTTGTTACCAGCAACCCACTGGTGGGTGCTAAGGCCAGCCACCTGAGGGGAAGGGGGCTGAAAGCTGAGGTTCTTTGGGTTCGTGCTTCTGTTGGAGTTATGACTTGGGAGCCATGCTACCCCAGAACTTTCTCAGTGACTGGGCCGGAGAGCTAGGCTGCATCCATAGCTGAAGTGTGCAGATGACTCTGTTGGGGAAACTGAGGCAGACGTGCTGGAGTGCCATGCCATGACCCAAGGGAAAGCCCTTCCATCACCATTTATTTATCAATTAAACATGAAGTTGAATCATTTTGACAAGCTCTAAAAACAACAATCTGCCAACAAGCACTGGGGAGGGTAAGCAGCAATGAATGACGGATTAAGCCACGTAAACCAATGACTGACTTCAGTGCTACACATTCCCTGTGCGATAGGATATGGGTATAACCCCATGTGAATACTGTGTGGCTATTTGTCCCCCTCTAGTGGCTAGACCATGTACACAAATTTATGAGTGTGCTACAGCCCTAGCATTAACAGGTGGGGTCCTTTAGCTCAAGTAGTAGAAGTGCTTCCTTTCAGGACATCCCAGGTTCAACCCTTGCTGATGATCTGCCCATGGTCATTGTTACATTTGCAGTTATTATAGCGATAGAATTGTCTGGCTGTTCGATGGCAGAGTGGGTGTCTCAAGAGACTGATAACAGGAACGTTAAAATACACATTGAAAACTTTGGGTCCTATTCTCCCCTGCCCTGATCCTTGCGTGGTCAGATGTGACAGTGTAAAAGGGCTGTGAACCTCACCCAAATCAGAATTCTCTCTTTGCTTGCGCCCGTGGCAGCCTCTAACAACCACTTTGTACTCACATTGCACAGGTGTAAATGACGACATACAGTGCAAGCTGGTGCAGAATCAAGCCCTTTATTTTTAATTCAATAAAACCAAAGCATGTTATGCGAACTATCATGTTTGCATCATCCTTCATTTAAAGCTCCCTTCCATCATAGGACATACAAATACTCGTGAGTTGGGTTTCGCCTTAACATCCACAGAAACCATCAACTGCAGATCTAGCCTTCTGCCACTAGGTGACTTGCATTAGGTTTCCATTTTAAGAAGATGAAGCACCATGTTATACCGCTGCAGGGGGCTCACATTTCTCCCCGCTGTGGGACTTTGGGAGAAGCATCTGCCTCAAGTCTTCCCTCCTCAGTGATGTGCCTCTAAAGCCACTTCACTGCATGCACTGAGTTGCATCTCTCTGCGGTGGAGGAAGACTGTTCCTGGCAGCTCTCCACTTCCTACCCAAAACAATAGTAAATGGTACGTCCTCTTATAGCCTGCTGTGGTCCAGGAATACATTCTGGCTCACAATGCTGTCTCCCGGAAGAAGGCTGGTCTAGTGAAGAGGAACGGGCCTGGGATTCAAGAAGTTTAATTCCTGCCTCAGCCACCTGTTACCTGGGGGACCTTGGGCAAGTGGCTTAGTCTTTCTCTGCCTTGGCTCTCCTCTGTAAAAGCGAGGCTGGTTCTTCCCAACCTCACAGGAGTGTTGTGAGGGTAAATCCATTAACAAGTGTAAGGTGCTCAGATATTGCACTCACTGCTGGACTATGAGTACCTAGCTAGATGCATTTTTAAGAGGAAATGCCTTCTCCCTATCACATAGTGAAAAGCAGCCCTCGAGCCTATGACCAACCAAGGTTGGCAAGCACATGCTATGGCTCCGCTGTAGAACTGACACACCCTACAGCGTCCTGGTAAAACTCACCGCTTTTGTACGTCGAAATAGATGTGAGGGTCTATTGGTAACAGACTTGGAGAGAGGGTGGGGTTTATTTCTCGCTGTGCCACTGACGATAGGCCAGTCACTTTGCCTCTGGGCCTGTTTCATGTCTATTTAGATTGTAACCTCTTCAGGGCGGGGACTGTCTCTCCCCGTGTGTCTGTGCAATGGTGTAACGTAAGATCAAGTACATGCATAAATCTTGGCAGGATCAGGGCCTACATTCCCAACCCCAGAGCACAGTGACTGATGCCACCCCAACATGGTATTCTGTGTCCCCAGCTCTTTCAAACCCACTGCTCTTCTAAAGTGGTGGGTCTAGCCTCTAACATTTCGGGGTGCGTAACAAGGTAAATTGAGAATTTCAGTTAATTGGGGTTCTCTCATGGGGGAGCTTTTCAAAGGAATTAGATACCTAGCTGCATTTTGTGATTTTGAAACTCTCCCGTATAGTGCATTAATATTACCGACCAGTGAATTATTAATTACTGAACCGTCATTGACGCACTCTGAGGCTTGGCTCCTGGATTTACTCCTAATTTCTAGGAAAGTATTAATACTGAGCTCTGTAGCAGAAGCATTCTTTAGAGTAGGGTGACCAGATAGCAAGGGTGAAAAATCAGGACGGGGGTAGAGGGTAATAGGCACCTATATAAGACAAAAGCCCAAATATTGGGACTGTCCCTATACAATCAGGACATCTTGTCACTGTAATCCAGATCTTCCACCTTAATGATCAAACTCACGTAAGTGGCTCTGATATGCCAAACGAATGAGCAACGTGCCCAGAATCAGATTACACGTATTCTCATTAGAGTCTTTACACCACACATGATGGATTTACCACTAATGCAAACCTATTGTAGCTTTGCTTGTAACTGAAACCTCGGCTCTAGACAGCACTTTGGCACAAAGCGCCATGAGAATTACCTTTTCCATGTACATAAACATATCTTCTAGTCGTCCATGTCACCACCTGATTAGATCTCTGGCATTGTTGCTTTCGCTTTGGCAACAAGGAGAACGTCATTTCACCAAGTCGGCAACCCTGTGTTAAAACTTGGGCTTGAGGATTTAAGGCAGAACAGAGAGTGGCACAGGTCTTATAGAACAAGCTCGCTTTTCTACAGACTGACTTATTTTATCCTAAGCAAAAATCATTGGCTTATTAACCAGTGACTCAGGAATGTAGAATACTTGTGATGACTGTCCTCTTCCGAAGAATGCAAGAGCCTGGCCTTCATTTTTTCTAAGTAAAAACATTAAAAAACACAAGGTCTATGGTAGCTGATGGTGCATGTTGTATTAAACCACAGTAATATTTATGGAAAATTATTATTTGTAGCACCTAGGAGCCTCTGGCATGGACCAGGGCCCGGTGAGCTAGGCACTGTACAGACACAGAACAAAAAGACAAACCCTACCCCCAAAGAGTTTACAATCTACGTATAAGACATGAGACAACATTTGGATACAGACAAGACTTGGGAGTATACAAATAATCGTATTGGTCACAGCATGATCAGCAGTGGTCTTAGCACACAAGCAGCTTAACCGTTGTCATGTGTTTTGTAGGCCTCATGGCGAAGGAGCATTTCAAGGAGAGATTTGAAGGAAGATGCTTAGCTGGGTTTGCAGATGTTTACAGGGAGCTCCTCCCAACTGAGAGAAAGAATGAAAGGTCCTTGTTTGAAAATGTGGGACGTGGTGGCGAGAGTCAACCTTTCAATAGTGCATGACAGATGGGATGGGGAAAGGCCGTGAAAGGCTTTGAAAATGAAGGAAAGTAGCTTATGTTCGATATGATAAAGAAGTAGAGGGATGCACGGAGAGGGGCAATGTGGTCAAAGCGACTGACTAGGAAAATGATCTTTGCAGCAGCTTTCTGAATGGAAAAGCAACAGCTATTCTACAAGCTGTCTTCGTTTGTAAATAAACCCCCCTCTCTTCAGTGAATGTAGTGGTCCTGACAAGTGCAGGATGATCGGACATCCAGATGGCAACGGTATGGTCACCAAACAGGCCTCACCACAGCAACAGCATTGATTGCCCCCCCCGCCCCCCCACCTCCAACAGGTACAGGCCTATTTGACTTCTGTGGAAGGGGACAGGACCTTTCAAAGGGACCCACAGTGGCATCACCACTCTCAACAAATGCATGACTGACAGCTGTACTGACCGAACACCTCTGCTGATCCACAGAGCAGGTGCCTCCCACTGGGCCCCTCCATTATTTTCAACAGGAACCACTACCGGGCGGGGTGCAGGGGAGGGGGAAGGAAGAAGCTAGTTCAATTTATGTGCCTGGCATTTGGTCCACTAAGAACTGAAATACAAAGCTAATCACCACCCACTCTTCCTCCTCCTCCCACGACTGCTCCTCTGAGCCATCAGCAGTTCCCTGGGGCCAATTTTTGTCACTCATTTAGCATGTTACTGGAGCGCATAGGAATGGGGTAATATACCTTTAAATAGGCTGTGAGCTGTCTCATGGCGCTCATGGTGTTTTTAAACAGTCACAAAATCTGAGGGTCAGAGACAGCATGAGGAGCTAAGTGTCCACCCAGCATCCCACAGAGCAGCCCTCAATGGACTACAGAAAATCTTGGCATTTTGCATGGTGGTCTTGCAGGACCCAGTTTGCTCTCGTTTCTCCCTATGTCTGCCTGAGCAGCCCCAGGTGCCTCACTCACCAGGGATCTCCGTGCAGAACCCCACCGGTTGTCACAGCTGGGTTGTGGGCAGCCAGACCTAGTAGTCAGATACCACAATCACGAGACAGGAGTCAGCTGGGTGAGGATACTGGGAGGTCAGCAGCCAGAGACAATCTGGAGATCAGAACCATGAGCTGGGAACCAGATTCAGGCCGGGTCAGGACACTGGAGATCAGAGGCAGGAGAGAAGCTGGAGGTCAGGAATCACAAGTCAGATGGCAGGAGTCCAGCTGGGTCAGAGTGCCAGGAAATTAGACTGGGGGAGGGGGCGCTGGCAACACAAGGCACACACAGGGTAGATCCCAGCTGTTCAGACAGCTTCCTTTATCTGCTGCCAGCGGGCCAATCAGCGGCTCTGGGACTCAGCCTATTAGACCTTGGGGCAGAGCCTCACACTGTGGCTGGGCTTCATGGGATCCAGGTTTGCTACCTCCAGATGGCAGGTCAGCATGTCGCTGTGAACCTGGCAGGCCTGGGTTTGAGACCTGTGGGTTGACACCAGCCTAGTGACCACCCCCTTCTCCTCCTGCAACTTTGCAGTGTTTCCCTATTGCTAATAACAATTCCTGGCCTCCTGCCACGCAGAAGTGCCTTTTCCTCACTGTCCCGCAGTCACTTCACCCCGGGGGCAGGCTCACTGACCAGCAAAGCTGGCATCAGCAGCAGACGACCGGGCCGTGCACAGGGACATAGATGCGGATGGAATCGGACTCAGATCCGCCGATCCCTTATCAGATTGCCGGCAGCTGCATAAAGGTGTGAAACTCTTCTGCAGCGGAGTGTGGTGCTATCCCCTGCAGCTCCCGGAACCAAAGACCACGGGGAGGAGGCAAATAAAGGTGGGCAGGGAACAGACGAGGAGCTGTGGGGGCTCCCAGTGGCTAAGGGAGAATGTGGGGTGGGGGGACCTGCAGCAGGTTAACACAGGCTAGCTTGGGGATGTGCTGATTTAACGTAGCACCAAGTGAGCCTTGGATTGCAGTACTGCTATGGGATGGGGGGGTTTGGGGAGGGGACCATGGTGCCACTGCCTGCCTTCCTTTCTGGCCAGCCAGCGCCAGGGCAATGCAGCAGAAAGGCCCGGGGCTGAAGGAAAGGGGTCATTTAGGGGGAAAGATGAAAAGGGCTGAGAATTGAGGCTCAGCTCAGCTAAGGGATGATTGGCATAGACTGGAATAGGTTGGGTCCCTCTCTCCTCTGGGGACGTGGTGGCTGGTGGCTTCCAGAGATGATAATCCCTCGCTCCAATAAATCCTTCTTTGGCCTGGGCTCAAAGCAGCTGCCCCAGTGAGCGGCCTGGGCTCAGAGGTCCTTGCTGTTCTCATTTCCTTTCCAAGGCTCACTGTTCTTATAGGATGATGTAAAAAGTGAACATGTCCTCCTGGCTTTGCCTGGTCTGCTGGCTGCCATCAGTGGAGCAGGCACTGAGGGCCCTCTCGTCTCCTGCTGACTCTGTCTTACAGGGCTCTCCTGTAAGTCCCAGCACATCTCTCTGAGAGGAGTGAGAATGGAGCAGCCCCATCCGGCCCTTCTTCAGGCTCCTCATGACCCTTCTAGTGAAGATGATCTGGGCTTCCTCCATTCTTCCCACTCGTCTGCCTAGGGAGGGGAACTTCTCTCCCAGGATATGAGGATGTAAGAATGGCCATCCTGGGTCTGGCCAATGATCCATCTAACCAGTATCCTGTCTTCTGACAATGGCCAGTGCCAGATGTTTCAGAGGGAATGAACAGAACCAGGCAATTATTGAGTGATCCATCCCCTCTTGTCCAGTCCCAGCTTCTGGCAGCCACATGTTTACGGGCACCCAGAGCATGGGGCTGCATTCCTGACCAACTTGGGTAATAGCCATTGATGGACCTATCCTCTATGAAATTATCTAGTTCTTTTTTGAACCCAGTTATACTTTTGGCCTTCACAATATCCCCTGGCAATGAGTTCCACAAGTTGACTGTGCTTTCTTCACACAATGCACAGTCCCCTGGCCATTTTTTTTAAAAACCTGCTGCCTATTAATTTCATCGCATGACCCCTAGTTGTGTTACATGAAGGCATAAAGAACACGCCCCTATACACTGTTCCACACCGTTCATAATTTTGTAGCCCCCTATCATATCCCCCTTTAGTGTCTCTTTTCTAGGCTGAACAGTGCCAGTCTTTTTAACCTCTCCTCAGATGGAAGCTGTTCCATTCCCTTAAATATTTTTTTTCTCTTCTCTGTATCTTTTCATTTTAATATACCTTTTATGAGATGGGGCAACCAGAACTGCACACAGTATTCAAGGTGTGGGTGTACCATGGATCTATATAGTGGCATTATGATATTTACTGCCTTATTAGCTCTCCCTTTCCTAATAGTTTCTAACATTCTGTTAGCTTTTTTGACTGTCACTGCACACTGAGCAGATGTTTTCAGAGAACTAGCCACGATGACACCAAGATCTCTTTCTTGAGTGGTAACAGCTAATTTAAACCGCATAATTTTGGATGTATAGTTGGGATTATGTTTTCCAGTGTGCATTACTTTGTGTTTATCAACATTGAATTTCATCTGCCATTTTGGTGCCCTGTCACCCAGTGTTGTGAGATCCCCTTGAAACTCTTTACAAGTCAGCTTTGGATTTAACTATCTTGAGTAATTTAATATTGTCTTCAAATTTTGCCACCTCACTATTTATCCCCTTTTCCATACAATTTATAAATATGTTGAACAGCACATGTCCAAGTACAGATACTTGAGAGATGCCATTCTTTACCTTTCACCATTGTGAAAACTGATAATTTATTCTTGCCCTTTGTTCCCTATCTTTTAACCAGTTACTGATCCTTGAAAGGACCTTCCTTCTTATCCCAGGACTGCTTACTTCGCTTAAGAGTCTTTGGTGTGGGACTTTGTCAAAGACTTTCTGAAAGTCCAAGTACACTATACCAACTGGATCAGCCTTGTCCACATACTTGTTGACACCCTCAGAGAATTCTAATATATTGGTGAGGCATGATTTCCCTTTACAAAAGCTGTGTTGACTCTTCCCCAACAAATCGTGTTCATCTGTGTGTCTGATAATTCTGCTCTTTACTATAGTTTCAACTAGTTTGCCCAGTACTGAAGTCAGGCTTACTGGCCTGTAATTGCCGGGATTGCCTCTGGAGCCTTTTTTAAAAATTGGAGTCAAATTAGCTATCCTCCAATCATCTGGTACAGAAGCTGATTTGAGCAATCCATTACATACGACAGTTAGTAGTTCCGCAATCACATATTTGAGTTTCTTCAGAACTCTTGGGTGAACCCCATCTGGTCCTGGTGACTTATTACTTTTCAGTTGATCAATTCATTCCAAAACCTCCTCTACTGACACCTCAATCTGGGACAGTTCCTCAGATTTGTCCCCTAAAAAGAATGGCTCTGGTGTGGGAATCATAGAAGGTTAGGGTTGGAAGGGACCTCAGGAGGTCGTCTAGCCCAACCCCCTGCTTGAAGCAGGACCAATCTCCAATTTTTGCCTCAGATCCCTAAATGGCCCTCTCAAGGATTGAACTCACAGCCCTGGCTTTAGCAGGCCAATGCTCAAACCACTGAGCTATCCCTTCCCCTTCTCCCTCACATCCTTTGCAGTGATGACCGATGCAATGAATTCATTTAGCTTCTCTGCAATGGCCTTGTCTTCCTTGAATGCTCCTTGATCGTCCAGTGGCCACACTGGTTGTTTGAAAGGCTTCCTGCTTCTGATTAAAACATTTTTTGCTGTTAGTTTTTATGTCTTGTACTAGTTGCTCTTCAAATTCTCTTTTGGCCTGCCTAATTACACTTAACTTGCCAGAGTTTATGCGCCTTTCTACTTTCCTCACTAGGATTTGACTTCCAATTTGTAAAGGATGCCTTTTTGCCTCTAACAACTTCATTTGCTCTGCTCTTTAGCCATGCTGGCATTTCTGGGGACCTCTTACTATGGTTTTTTAATTTGGGGTATATATTGAGGGGGAGGGATAGCTCAGTGGTTTGAGCATTGGCCTGCTAAACCCAGGGTTGTGAGTTCAATCCTTGAGGGGGCCATTTAGGGATCTGGGGCAAAAATTGGGGATCAGTCCTGCTTTGAGCAGAGGGTTGGACTAGATGACCTCCTGAGGTCCCTTCCAACCCTGATATTCTATGATTTGGTGTTTTTAAATAGTTCCCATGCAGCTTGCAGGCATTTCACTTTTGTGACCGTTCCTTTTAATTTCCATTTCACTAGCTTCCTCATTTTTGTGTAGTTCCTCTTTCTGAAGTTAAATGCTACTGTGGTGGGTTTCTATGGTATTCCCCCCCGCCCTGAAAAGATGTTAAATTTAATTACATTATGGCCACTCTTACCGAGCGGTTCTGCTATATTCACCTCGTCGACCAGATCCCGTGCAACTCTCAGGACTACATCTCACTCGGATGAGCTGCCCTCTTGAGGACAGAGAGTCCCCCTCACTCAGTCCCTCGCAGTGCCCTGCCGAGCAGGTACTGAGGGAGCAGGCAGTTTGGTGTTTGCTCACAAGGCTGCTTCAGGGTGTTTGTTTTTTCTCAGAGGCCCAGAGTGGCCTCCAGACTCCTTCCCATCCAAGCACAGAGCATCTCATTCAGTGTCACCTCAGCATCACCAGTTGGGATTCTTTGGTGTGTTGCTGGCAAGACTACAGGGAAAGTGCTGGCTGCAGCAGGTCATATGACGCTCACATGTCGAATCCTTGATAGGTTCCTCCTGCTCGGAGCATCTCAGCCAGCTCCAGGACTGAGGTGGCGATGTTGCAGACAGGTGGTTCAGGGAGACAAGAATCCCTCATCCCATCCAATCCTCTTTCAGTGCATTGCTCTAGGCACCAGCTGTGCATTCCCAGGGGCGGAGGTTGTTGCAGGGATCCCTGGTGACTGTGCCATTATCGTTTCCCCGTCACAGCTCACAGTCCTTGCTGGATCTCTCATGGGGAGGAGCGGCCCTTAAGAATAGAATCCACCCCACTCAGAGGCTTTCCTTTTAAGGAATGACAGGTTTCAGAGTAGCAGCCGTGTTAGTCTGTATTTGCAAAAAGAAAAGGAGTACTTGTGGCATCTTATAGACTAACCAATTTATTTGAGCATAAGCTTTCGTGAGCTACAGCTTATGCTCAAATAAATTGGTTAGTCTCTAAGGTGCCACAAGTACTCCTTTTCTTTTAAGGAATGATCATCCCCTGCTGGTGGGCTCATCACAATCTCTGAAGCAGGGATGGAGTGTATTCCCTCTCTCCTGCTGTCTCTGTTTCACTTTGAGACTAGAGTGCCCCCTAATGGCCCTTTCTCAGCCTTTTGAGCATCTTTGCAGTGGGTCTCAGCATGCGCCTCTCTCCCCCCCCCCAGGGTTCTGGGAATTAAAATGCTTAGAATAAATGCTTGGAATAAAAACTGGAGTCCTCACACCCATAACTACTGCCACAGAACCCATGCTTGGGAATTGGTGTAATGTAATGTACATAGAAATACAATTATTACTTGCAAATTGCACTGACATTCCCAAGTAAAACTCCATTGGAAACTGCATACATTTATTCACATAATGAATACAGACCACTGTGATGCCAGCTGGTAACATTCAATGTTTCTACTAACAATTCATGGACCAAACAGTGAGCGACATACCTGCCTTCAGGCTGCTAACAAGTTCCTCCAGTGTTCATGTTCTCTATTGTTACCACACAGTAATCATTCCCTGTGGACTTAACAAATATCTTGGGGGGGGGGGGAATAAAAGCAGCTGGTGTAAATCAGCATGGCTCCATTGAAATCAACAAGCCAGATCCTTCGATGGTGTAAATTGGCTATGATCCAATGACGTCAGTTTTACTATTTTCCTGATGTCCTGTTTAACTTCCCTGTTCAGGCTAAATCTTCTTTCTTCCAGGCACTGGTGACTCCACAGAATCCTGTAGCGGTAATTATGAGACCTATACATTATTGCTTTTGTAAACTACTGATCCACTTGTAATTCATTTCTACAGGCAATAGCTGTATGCTGAAGCATTCTTTCAGTTTACTGTCTGCTTTTTTTACCAACACATTTGTTGTAAATCCCTGGTGGAGAATGTTTTGAAGTAAATGGAGCTATGCTGGTTTATACCACCCGAGGATCTGACTTTATACAAACAGGGGAGACATACTGTCAATTGACTTTGCATAGGCCACTGTTTCAGGAAGCTTAATAAACTGGACTGAACAAAGATCTAAAGAGGAAATAAAACATTTAACAGGCTGGTGTTTTTACCCCCACCTCCTTTCCAAGAAAGACAAAGCAAGACATGTTAACTATTTCCCCATGTTTATTCCCCCCCTCCCCCCCACCGCTGTTTCTCAGATGTTCTTGTCAACTGCTGGAAATGGCCCACCTTGATTATCACTACAAAAAGTCCCCCCCCCCCCTTCTGCTGGTAATAGCTCACCTTACCTGATCACTCTCGTTACAGTGTGTATGGTTTCAGAGTAGCAGCCGTGTTAGTCGGTATTCGCAAAAAGAAAAGGAGGACTTGTGGCACCTTAGAGACTAACCAATTTATTTGAGCATAAGCTTTCATGAGCTACAGCTCACTTCATCGGATGTATGGTAACACCCATTGTTTCATGTTCTCTGTGTGTATAAATCTCCCCACTGTATTTTCCGTACTGAATGCACCCGATGAAGTGAGCTGTAGCTCATGAAAGCTTATGCTCAAATAAATTGGTTAGTCTCTAAGGTGCCACAAGTCCTCCTGTTCTTAAAGCAAAGACAAACAGCAGTGGCAAAAACTGCAGAACTTTCCCTGAAAAAAACGCTTTCCTATTAATTCAGTGTTGGTCTGCATTACCTACAAACCGACATGGTTTCAATTTAGGTTCCTATTAATCTTGGCTATTTCTTTCGAGTGCTTTTTTAAAATAGAAACTTTATGTTGAACATTTTAATAAAATTAAGTTTTAAAGTCAACAAGCTGCTGGAGTAATTTTTCCCAAATACTTTACTGCCAGATGTAAATGCTTGTGATTATTGCTATTCTTTGTTTTCCTATGATTTTTTCCCCTTATTAAACAGATTCCCTAGTGAAGTAACAGGCCATGAAAAATCACTTATCTCCAGGATTTTGCAAGCAAGCAGAAGATACATTGACAGAACATTTGAGCATCTACCCATTGCTTGTAGAAGCTAATTCCATGCTAGTACAGTGCTAACAGCCCTTCGCCTGATTCAAAGGCCAGTGAAATCAATGGGAGTCTTTCCATTGACTTAAATGCCTTTGGATGAGGCCCTAAAGTCCAAAGCTCAATGACGTCAGTAGAAAGACTCCCACTGACTTCAGTGGATTTTGGAGTAGACCTTTAGGTCCCGATCCCACAGTCAGCTGTGCACAGGCCCACCCAGAGCTCATTGCAGGGCTGGGGTCCTAATGATCCCATACCATACAAGTTAAAAGGAGGTGGTTTCTGGTTGTTGAAATGTTTTTATTTATTGATATTTTGGGTCATTGACATAAGACATTACAATTACACTGTCTTGACATGTATAAGGAAGTATCTTAACACAGAATTAGCATATTCTATATTGTCCTGTGCCAGGTCCCCACATCCTCTTTGCTTTACACAGACCACTTAGCGACTTTCTCTCCCGTAGAAACCACCACACAGTGTTTCAGTGTTTCACTCCACCCCCTTCTACATGCCAGTGCAGCCACAGTATTTCCAATGTTATCCAGCTTTACTACCCCTTTTGGAAAGGTAGGGGGGGAAAAGGTGTCTCCTGGAGGCACCTTTTGGCAGGCCCTGCTAGCCTTTCACCATCATCATCACCCCTGCTGTCCCCTTGCTCTTCCGTCCTGTGTTTTTTTACCCAGTCTTCTTGTTAGCGGGCTAATTACTTCATTAGCTTCCCTGCCCCAATCTGATCCCCCTTCTCATTTATCACAACAGGTCACCAGAAAAAGAGTGACTTTTCACCTATAGTTTCAAAGAAACTTGGTGAACTGATAATGGGACTGTGCTGGGTGGTACAGACCCCTTGGGACCAAAGGAGACCCTTCGTGGCCATGACACCCAACTGCTCCAGCTTCCCTAAGGAAGATAAGATCTGCCTGGGAGGAGCAGGGCATGGATCAAGGGAATCAGAGGCCAGAGCAGTTCTTTCCAGTGTTGCAGGGAAGGAAACACATCATTTCTAAAAGCACTTATAGGGCCTTCTCCAAAGCCCGTGGAAATCAATGGACAGACTCCCATTGACTTCAGTGAGCTTTGGATCAGGGCCATAGAGAAGCTAGTTTCCTAGGAAGGCTGCTGTGTTCAAAGGAAAATGTGCTAGGCAGGACTTTGTGGTTAAGGCACGGGCTTCATTTTCAGGAGATCTGGATTCAGTTCCTGGCTCTGCCTTGAGAGACCTTGGAGCGATCATCTCTCTCTGGACCTCACCTTCCCCTCTGTAAAATGAAGATGCTGATAACAGGGGTGAGGGGAGGAGTAACTCATTGATGTCTGTGAAATGTGAATGGAGAGGTTTGCAGCAGCCACTCAGAATCCCGCCTGGGAACTCTGTACACCACCGGGTCTTAAAGAGCCTGTGGCATACACTCTCCACCCTTCAGTGTTCATGCAGCTCTGTTGGCCTGAGTATGTTTTGGGGGGAAGGAAGGGGGATCCAGGACCCTGTCTCACTTCAAGCACTGTGGCCCTGATCCAGCAAAGCACTTTAGCACCTGCTTAACACTGAGCATGTGAGTAGTGCTATCAAAGTCAAAGAAGTTAAGTTTGTGCATAAGTGCTTTGCTGAACTGGAGTCAGTGCATGGAGAGGTGCTTGGAGAGATTTGGCCTGTGTTTTCTTGCAGATTTCTGGACAGCCCCTCAGGTTTAATATTATTTTAACATACATTTTTAACTGTGCATATGATGGACCCAGTGTAGCCCAGTGGGCTAGTTTGCCTTTATTATATTTACTGCTTTGCATTATATTCTGCAATTTGGCTATTACAAATATACAACATCAGCATCTTTCTCTCCCTCTCTCTATCACACACACACACACAACTCCACACCTACCAGCAGCTGGAGCATCTCGAAGCCAAACCCAACCCGTCCACTTTAACATTACTCTTGCATTGTAAGTAATGAACTCCTCCAAACAGAAGAGTTCTCTTCAAAAGCACTCCACACAAAGGCACAAATTAAACCCCAGGAATTAAATACTAAAATCATTTTTACAGCAGAGAAAAAACTCCCCACCAGCGAGCTGAAAAAGCCATTACAAATGGAACATGCCATTAGTCCTTTTTCCAAAGCATGATTCTTTTCTCCAAGCCGAGCACACTGTGCTGGGACCAGACCTTCCCATTAGTGTTCCTATACCATGAACTTGACAAGATAAGGCAGTTACTTAGGACAGACAAGTCACTTCATTCAGGCAGCCTGTTCATAAACATTCTCAACAGCAATTACTGCCCTCCTGGTAGAAGGGGCTAATCCTGCAGTCCTCACTCAGGCAAGACTCCCACCTAAGACTTTGATCAGAGTTTTGTATGAGCAAGGACTGCAGGATCAGAGCCTAACTTCACACCACTGGTGCATGGAAGAAATTGAATAGCCTGACCCTAATCGTTGCCCGTGCTATGGCCATTTTGTGACCCACTGGCAGAAAAAAAGCAGCCAAAAAGGAGTTTTAACTGGCTCCCTCAACCATTCCTTTTATGTACTCTAGGTGGCCTAGACACAGGAAAGGTGTGTGCCGGTGCTCCAGTGATTTTTCAGCTGTCCCCTGCAGCCAGGTGTAATTTAGAGCTGTGTAAAGCTCTGGTGTGGCCAGAGATCTAGAACATGCATTTCCCAATCTTTGCAGTTTCTAACAACAGGAAAATATGGACGATCTATTAAATTAAGTGGGAAATCATTGTAACGTTTCCCCTCCCCCACCTGCTGGCTTGCAAGTGAGTAAAGTTAGAGGGAATCAGGAAATGGAAAGGAAAAGTTTTCTCTGGTCTTGTGCTGCCTGTAGGGCATGTCTAACGGATGTAATGATACATTTACTTACAGTATATTGGTCAGCCACTAGGTGTCTCTTTGTACAGGCATGATGTAGTCTCTGGTGAACAAAGGAGACAAAGCTGGAACTCAAGCTGTGTGGGAGCCTGCTGCTTTGGGCTGGTCTTACATCAGCATAGCTATGTCTCTCAGGGGTCTGAAAAAGCCACCCCCTGAGAGACATAGTGTCACAACTGGGACGAGCAGTCAGGAGTCAGGCCGAGTCAGGTACCAGGAAATCAGAGTCTGAGACAGGCCAGAGGGGAGACTATGGTTCAGGCATCAGGAGGCAGGCAGGGTCAGACTACTGGGAGGTCAGAGTCCAAGACAGGCCAGAGGGCAAACTGAGAGTCAGGTGTCAGGAGGCAGGCAGGGTCAGGTTACCAGGAGTCCAGGGTCAGGTGCCAGGTTACAGAGAACAATTGAAGTGCAAAGCCAAGGGCATACCAGGGTCGGAAGCTGGAGTCAAGGGTCTATTGTGAGCAAGGTCTAGAGCAGAGACAGGTAGGCAGTCTTCACTGTTGTTCAGACAGCCTCTCATCATGGCTTCCTGGTTTAAGTACTGGCACCAGCCAATCAGTGGGCTGTGAGGGGCCGCCACTCTGGGTGACACTTCCTGCCAAGCCTTCAGGGTCCTCCCATGGGAGCCCAGCCTAAGCCTCCAGTGGGGATGCAGCGGCATCAGCAGCACAGAACCCTCATGCATGTAGCCATGCAAACCTAACCCCAACACAGGCAGTGCTAGCTGATGGCAGAATCTAACTTCCGCCTCTCAGGAAGGTGGATTACCTATGCCTGTGAGAGAACCCCTCCTGTCAGAGTAGGTCAGGTCTACACAGAAGCGCTGTAGTTATGCCACTCTAGCATTTTAAGTGTAGACATACACTTTGTGTGTAGAGTTTGTAGCCATTTAATAAACATGTCCTGCTTAACATGAACTGTGATTCTCTATATCATGGCAGAGGACATGGGCACTTCTGGGGGATTGTTCGTTTTCAAGACAATGAGCAAGAGTCTCAAAAATGCTCAGCTTTGGCCTATGTGCTCTCATTGAAACCCCTATGTCCTCCTCGCCTTGTCCATGTGGATACACCTGATATTACATGGATTTGAATCACGCAATAAGCTGGACAAGATGAACTGGTGCCACCATGAAAACGTAACAATTTATTTTCCATATTTCTTTTGTAAACTTTGGTTCATTATTTTATTTCTGAGTGTTTTCCAGGGCCATCCCCTCCCTCCAAACTCCTAAATGCATAATTCTTTAAGATATTAACTCCTGAAAAAACTATCCCATTTCTGTAAGAAAACCATCTCCTTACAGTTCTGAAGACGTAGCTAAATAAATGTGAGTGTAAATACCTACTATAAAAGGCCTACTGAAACCGAGTAACAATAATGCCTCAGTAGTGAGCCTAGAAAATGTTGAAAGTAAATGCAATTTCACATTAAAGATCTGAAAACAAACTCAAGGCGAATATTTTCTGGGGGGAAAAAAAACCTTTGATCTCTTTTTCTTTCTGGGGGGAGCCAATATCAACATGACTGATTTTGTGCTATATTCATGAGTCTTTATGTGGGTTAATAATGTTAAAGTTATTCCACTGCTTTTTCAAGCTTTTCTGGAATCGACTCCTCGATGGAACAGGGCCCTATTGAAGGCTCCTCAATTTGCATAGCATGTGCAAGACATTTTGACTTATATTCTAAGTTAGGTTTGCATGGCAAGGGTTTACCTAGACATATTGGATTAATTGGCCTTATTGTTAACATCACAACCTTTAATTTTCTAAATCTAAATTGGTATTTCTTCCACAAGAAATGAATATGCTTATTCCATGAGAAATTCCCATTAATAAAAGCTCAATCCTAAACCTATTGAACTCAAAGGGCTCTGATTACAGCCCTAGATTTGGTACAGTCAGATTTAGCGATCAAAACCCTAAAACCATCAATGAATGTCCATTTTGAAGGTACTCAGATGTTTTTATGCATTATTTATATTACAGTAGGCGCCCCTGCTGAAATCAGAGCCCCACTGTGCTAAATACTGTACGGACACATCAGAACCGACGGGTCTTGCCCCAACCCCTTACGATCTAGACAGAGGAAGCATTATTACCCGCATTTTACACATAGAGAACTGAGACACCAGAGGGTGAAATCCTGGTCCCATTGAAATCAGTGGCAAAGGTCCCATTGGTTTCAGTGGGGCCAGAATTTCATCCAGAGAAAATAATCAATCTACCCAAGGTCCTGATTTGAACGCAGAGCTTCTGAGACCTAGACTAGAGCTTAACAACAAGACCATTCTTCCTGATGACTGGGAAAGGAACACCAGGTTTCGGCAAGCCTACTGTAAGGCTCAGTGATAATGTGATGGTGCTTATGAGACCCATATGGCCCCAGACCCACTGGGCATTTCAGCTGCATGACAAAAAAGTTATCTAATGTAATCAGCAAGTGATTCCTTTTGTGTAAAATTTATCAGCAATATGTACAATCCATTGTTCGCTCACCGTTTTGAGTTACCATCACTTTTTCAAAGTGACACGAGCTATTTAAGGCCTGGATCGTGTACCATTAAATCATAAGGAACCTTTGCCATAAACTTCAATAAGTGTAGGATCAGGTCCTACTATTGCCGAGTGCATGAGATTTCTGCAATGCAAGGGGAAAGAATCCATGGCCCATTATGCACCGAGTACTGCATGATTTTGATTTTTTCTTCTTTCGTTAAGAGCTTAGCATTTGTTTTCTTACTGTTTAATTACATTGAGAAATTTCCCATCAGGCCCCTGACATCTTCTTCTCAATGAGGTGGCTAATTCAGCCATGGAGCTGGTGGTCCAGAAAAGAACAAATTCCAACCCTCTAGCAACACAGCTCATGGCTGCCCCGTCTTTAATAAGGAGGTGCTTCCCTCTTGAGGCTACTAGCAGGTTGGCTCGAAATGGAGCATTGCACGTGAACGACGGTCTGAAAAATGAGGGTGGTGCATCCTCAGAAGAAGCTTTGCATGCTGGGACAGACAGCCTGGGATTTTCAAAGCCAACTAAAGGTTTTCAAATGTCAGTGGGAGTTTACTTCAAACCTTACCTTTGAAAAATCCATCCGTAGTAAACATGAGCAATCATATTAAAGATGTTCTCATCTGGGATCATCTGGGCAACAATCTATTCTCATCTGGACTCCTCACTAGTTGCCTTCTCTGGCTAAAGCATTTGGTGTCCTTGTTGTGGACTAAGTGGCTCATCCCCTATATTTAGAAACACGTCATTCTTTATGTCTAAGCACCCATTCCAATAGGCCTCGGAAAAATTGCTAACCCTGAATAAAACAATAGAACGTTCTGTACATACTTCTGCTTGCACATACAGTGCGGAGAGAGTGCCAGCGAGTGTCGGTTTGAGTGAGTGAGAATAAACATAAGCGACGAAAACAGTGCTATTTACTACTAGAAGCAGATTTATTCGGAGGAACGGCATGACAAGTATCATTATTTTCTCAGACAGCAACTCCTGGAGTTCTCACCCATAACGAGTGCTTATTATGTTATTATCATGAAGGCTAAAGTCCTTTCACACTGGTATTCCCCTGTCCCAGGTACTATTAACTCTCTCACATACTTACCGGAAGGGAACAACCCGAACTTTATTAACACATGACATCATTATACAAGGAACAAAAATAAACAAGGGAAACATGAGCTAAACTACCATAAACCAAAAATAACAAGTTTGCCTTAGCTTGGGGACAGATGGCTCCTGCCAGGAATAACCTTCTCCACTAAATGAAGGGCATGCAAAATATTGCCCCCAAAATATTGACCTCACAAAATCTGGGGCTTGTTTAAGTTATGAATAACAGCCTACCCTTACTCCAGGATCCCTATTATATTTTATAGAAGTGTGTAGTAATCTCTTTGGACTCTTCTACATACATCAGGCGATCAGACCAAAGCTAGATTATATTTCTGAATTTCTAGCTTTCAGGTCCAGGGTATATTTTATTAACACTCTGTCTGCTCCCTCTTCCAGATCATTAATGAAGAAATTATATGAGCCAAGACACTTGTGTCTCCCTATTAGATCCATCCGTCCAACAGGATACATTGCAATTCATCAATGAGGCTAGTAACACAGCTCAGATCTAAGGTGGTTTAAATTAATTTTACCAATACTGGTTCTTGAGACATTGCATCAAGAATCTGCTCATGACAATCTGTGAGAGCGAGACTGACTAAAGATACTAAACTGTGTAAACAGCAGTGATGGCAGAGAAATAATATCAAGGGACCTAGAAAGCTTAGAAATATGGGTAGAAAAGAACTAACTGAAATGATGCAAGTTAACAGAGCTTGGGGAAAATAATGGGAAATATAAAGATAATCAACAGGGAGTAGAAACTTGGGGTAAAATCCTGGCCCCATTAGAGTCAATGGGAATTTTTCCATTGACTTCAGTGGGGTCTGGATTTCACCCTTGCAAAGCACTAATGCAAAAATAGGCCTGGAGGCTATAGTGGGCAGCAAACAAGACAAGCATTTCCAGTGTGATATGGCAGCTGATGCATTAAGAGAAATCACATACAGAAAGAGAGAGCGAATGATCACTTTCTAGATGCAAGTCCAGTATAACAGCCCATGAAATATTAAGTCACCAGGAAGAGACAGGGTCTGTCCACACTGCAGTCAGAGGTATGACTGCAGCAGAGCTAGGCATGTCCGAGCTAGCTTTGATCAAGCTAGATTGAAGCTAATGCGAGTAACTGTAGCAATGGGGCCACTGCATCATGGGAGGGTAACTCATGCCGCCATGGCTACCCTGCTCTTGTTACTCAAGCGAGCTTTGATCGAGCTTGGGTCTGTCTACACAAGCTGCCAATCGCACCTCCTGGCTGCAGGGTGGACAGCCCTACAGACAAATCTGAGGCACTCAGAAAAGAATCTCACAAATGGAAAAGGAGCTGGAGGGATTGCCGTGTAAGGAAAGATTGAATGTTTGATCTTGCATTACTGAAGTCAATGGCAGCTGCAACACAGACATCAACAGGTGCAAGATCAAGCCCTAAAAAGTTATTTTTTAACTCTTATAGCTTGACTTAGCAATAATTAAAGGGGATATGAGGTGAAATCCTAGTCCACCAGTGTCAGGGGCAAATCTCCCATTCATTTCAATGGGGCCAGGATTTCACCCAGGGAGTGAACTTATGCAAACCTTGAAAGGGTGCAGACAAGGAGAAGAAAGAGACATCAGGGTGCTGCAATGGGATTATATATAGGAGTAATGGATCAGACTACTGTTCAGTTTAGAGCTCTCAGGGACCTTGGCTTGACCATATTTCAAATGCATGTCGCATTAAACAACAACATTCAAATAACATATACAGGTAGGTCTGCGATGGCTGTACATACCGATGGGAGATTGTCGGAGAGATGATAACCATTACAGCACCTTAATTCCCTTTCTTGCTTAAGATAAATCATATAAGTCAAGTTTTTTCATTGTGTGGACTGTATTTGAATAAGGCGATGGTCTCCTAGACCAGCAGTGGACAAACTTTTTGGCCCGAGGGCCACATCTCAGTATGGAAATTGTATGGCAGGCCATGAATGCTTATGAAATTGGGGGTTGGGGTGCAGGAGGGGTTGAGGGCTCTGGCTGGGGGTGTGGGCTCTGGGGTGGGGCAGGGAGTTGGAGTGCGGAGGGGGGTGAGGGCTCTGGCTGGGGGTACAGGCTCTGGGGTGGGGCTGGGACCAAGGGGTTTGGAGGGCAGGAGGGGGATCAGGGCAGGGGGTTGGGGCACGGGAGGGGGTCGGGGTACAGGCTCCAGATGGTGCTTACCTCAAGCAGCTCCCAGAAGCAGCAGCATATCCCCTCTCCAGCTCCTATGTGGAGGCACAGCCAGGCAGTTCAGCACACTGCCCCACCCGCAGGCGCCGCCCCACAGCTCCCATTGGCCCCTTGGCTGACCTTATGCATAGGAGCCGGAGAGGGGACATGCCGCTGCTTCCGGGAGCTGCACAGAGCCACCGCACATGCAGAGCAGGGCAAGCCCCCAGATGGAATGCCAGAGTGGGGGAAGCCCCGACCCCGCTCCCCGGCAGGAGCTCGAGGGCCGGATTAAAACAACTGAAGGGCCGGATGTGGCCCCCGGGCTGTAGTTTGCCCACCCGTGTCCTAGACCCACCTCCCCTCCCATTATGGACATTTTAAAATCAAACTTGAATTGTTTTTCCCCTAAAAAATATGTTCTAGTTCCAATAAGGATTAAATCAAGAAAGTTCTTTGGCCACTGTTATGCAGGAGCTAAGATTAGATTATCACAACGGTCCATTCTAGCACTAGAATCTATGAATCAATTCACCATTTATGATTCAATAGACCACCTTCCCTCCCATTCATCACTGCATAATACACAAGGAGAAACAATGGATAGGGTAATTGTCTGGGACTCAAGAGGCCTGGATTTTATTCCTGGCATTTCCACTGACCTGTTTGATCTTGGGCTCACATCACCTCTCTTGCCTCTGTTTCCCCTCCCAGTTTTGTCTGTTTTTCTGTTTCAAATGTAAACTCTTCAAGGGACTGTCTCTTGCTGTGTACAGCGCTTAGCACAATGGGGCCCTGATCTCATTTGCGACCTCTAGGTGCTACTGAAAAGCACACATTTTTACCAAAAAGCAAAAAAAGAAAAGAAAATATCCTGGGAATTGTTTTCAAAAACTGAAGATGTGTGGGTTTGAGGGGTTAAAAGACTGAAAGTTTACACACAGTATTGCTATTAAAATGAAAAAAATTCAATATTTGCCATTAAAAATAACTAGAATTTTCACCCAATTCTAAGTCAAGTGTTCCCATGCCCCCAGGTATATTCTGGATACTATGCAGTAATTGGAGAAAAGCTGTTAAATCACTCAGCTCCTGCCAGATCCAGAAGAGGAAATGATCTTAACATTGACTGCTAGAGATGAGAGTGAGTTATCAAGGTTGATTAAATGACTCGGCCATGCCAATTGTTCTCATCTTCCATGGGAATCTTTTATATACATATAAACCCCTCATTTTCAATTTAAATGACTGCATACACTATTAAGAATCTCACATCATTTCCCATTAATATTTATTCAAGTGCAAGCTCTGAATAATCTGAAGGTAAATGTGGACTGGCATATAGTTTAAATACGGGGAATTTGCAGTGTTCCTAATTACAGCTGGGAACACATGACTGGGTTGAAACACGTTATCTGCATGCTTGCAATACAATCAATGCCTAACTTTTTGCTGTTTGATTGAAATATACAAGAGGAAGCTAGACTCCACAGGAGTGGTGGCGTGGGGAGTGGGAGAGGAACCCACTCTGACATGTGCTTGTGACTCACATGTGAAAAGTGCTAGCGAATGAATTATTCTTGGTGCAGTAAATTTCAAGGAGCCTTCTGCCTTTATGAAGGGGGTCATGGATTCTGGTCTACGAACAGCTGTACTGAGACCACCAGTTCATTTCACAAGGACCATTCAACAACCATTGCATGGTAAATATTTCCATTCACTGCCAACAGAAGCTGATTGGAAGCAGTGACTCAGGGTGAAATACTTTATAGCTGAACACTAGTGCTCTAAGTCATCCAGTCCCCAGAGCTTAGATCTGAGGTGGGTACAGTAGTTCTCAACTTGATATGCACTTATAATAATAACAACATTATTATATATTTATATTGGAAGTAAAATGGGGAGAATGGTGCTTCCCTCCTTTGAAAAGTGGTTTGAGTTCTACTGATGAAAAGCATTACAAAAAGAGCTAGATATTTATCATTCATTATTATGATTATTAATGACAGGCACTTATTACCATGACCATCGTTCCTCTAGTGAGGGATATTCTATGTGGTGCAGGTTCCCTTCTTATTGTCTTGCTGCCCTCCTGATGAGTGGATCCTTTCAAATTAGCAGCAATGAATGGCACATAGAATTGAGATAAAAATAAATGTATGTATTTGCCCATCCTAGTAGGAACACAGAGATTGCCATACCAGATTGCACTATCTGCTTATATAGCCTCTGGCCAGTACCTGCTGTCATGGTGTCTGGAGTGACTCACGACCATGAGCGCCAGCCATAGGACAGACTGTCAGGAAGCAGGGCAGACACCCCAAACTGACTGTATGTTCTATATTTAGACTTCACCAACCCTGTAACAAGTGTGAACTCCTAAAGCACTATACCAGTCATCACAGACACTCCCCTTGGACACGCCAGTCTATCTTACCACCCAGACTAGCTGGACTTACTGATAGATGGTTGCTATACACCAAAGATCACAAAATATTCAGGTTACTCCCAGTCCCAAAGGGCCAGTCACTTACTACAGGTCAATTTGTAATCTACAGCAAACTATCTAAGGATTTATTAACTAAGAGGGAGAAATGAGAGGGTTATTACTAGGTTAAAGCAGGCAAGCTTATATACACAAATGAAATGCAGTCTATGGTTTCAAAAGGTGACAGAGCTGTAGTAATTTGCCAGCTCAGAATGTCTTATAGGGCTGACCCAGGTTGACTCTGGAGATCTCTGCTTCTATTTCGTAGCTCTGGCCCTGGGACAGTCCAAAGAGCAAAAGAGAGGAAAAAATTTCTTGTCAGCTAATTTTATTTCTTTCTTCCAGAATTCAAACAGATGGGACAAGCCCTTTTGCACGTAGCCTCTTCAGCGGCATAAGGGGGCAATTAACAAAATCTTTATCTTGTGACGTTAGTTTTGATAGGCTTTTCTTGATGGGCAGAAGACAATCCCTCCTGACTGCGTTCACAGTTTCAGAGCAAACATTTAAATATTACACTTAAATATTACCTTATAGCATGTGATAAACTACAAGTGAGATTAATGCATGCAGCAACTTACAAGCATTTCATAAAGTCTAAACACTAAATACATTGTTATAAATCCAATACCCATCTTAACCATACTAGCACACAAGTGAAACAGACTACTTTCCAGCAACGAATTTGTCCGTGCTCAGCTGAGGCCTAAAGCTCTGGAAAGAGCTGGTTCCTGGTCTGCCAGCATCATACTTGGGTCTTCAGGGTTAAAGGACAAACAATCCAAAATGCAGCTATTCCACTGTACAAGGAGAGAATTTAGGGACAGGTTGTGAACCTTGTACTCACACTGGTGAGCCATGACTCGCATAAATAGTCCTATTGACTTCTTCTGTGCTGCTTGTGAGAGTAACTGCTCCCCATCACAGGGATTCACAGCCTGCCCCTCAGGGAGCTGGGTATCTCACAGGTAGGTCTGTCTAGCAGTATCTTTTATCTATTAAGTTGTTCACACAAGAAAGCAGGTCTGACAAAAGATACCAAGTTCTCTGAACGCTCCTTCAGACAGCAAAGCCTAAAGCAGACTTCCTCTCCTCATCCCCTTTCCCCAGGATCTAAGTATAACTGAGTACTTTGACACACCTCAGAAAACCCTTGGTGTAGAATTTCTGAGCATCCTTAAAGAGAGACCTAACGCACAGAGAGCCATTTTCAAATTGTCTAATCACTTTCATCAATGGAAAGTATCTTTTGATTCAAGAACAAATGCTTAGTAAGAACTTGGTGGGAAAAGACATAACCTTAGGGCTCAAAGACAGAGCAATGTATGTAACTTCCCCCTCCCCCCGCCCCATCCCAGAAAAACAGAGACAGAGTTGCTTTTTAAGTAACGGCAGAGGATGACATCTAAGCAATGCTGTTGTGAATAAAGCAGACGCTTCACGGGACAACCAGTTCCTGCCTGCATGCAAGAGCTGTATGCCAGCAAATCTAATTGACAATAATCTGTGATCTACACTCAGCACTTTTCAGGGAAGAGCTTTTATCCCATCTTTTCCCAACTTTTTTCTTTCCCCCCGTATTGTATGAATCACATATTGAATCACTGAAATGCACTCTATTTGATCTTGATTTATGGGGCACTGCCTGCTTCATTTTGTATGCAAGCTCCTTGGGGTGGAGATGTTTTGGACAGAAAAGCATATGCTGTCAGCACTCAATAAATTAATAACAGTCGCTTCCTGCAGCAAAAGCCTATACAAGGTCGGTGTTCTATGTGGGGGGGTGCGCAAAGCTGCTGCACTTCAGCAACTCCCCCCCTCCATGTAGTAAAAATTCTTACCGACTATGTTAACATGTATCAGTGAGAGATGGAGTTAAATGGGACTTGTTAATCAGTAAATAAAGGAGAAGGAGGGAATTATTTGTACTCTGGGAGCCTCAGTCATGGACCAGGACCCCATGGTGCTAAGTCCTGTACAAAACTAATGTAGGTACCATATTTTATTTACTTTGATTCATCGGAGGTACAGACATAGGGCAGTCCATTTAAGATGTGTGTTCTTCCACTCATTAACATAGACATCCGAAATGGTGTGACCGTGTAATTTCCAGGCACGGGAATTCAATATAGAGTTGCAAGCACGAAGTAAAAGGCAATCTTTTCAGTTTTCATTTGTCTGCATCACTAAAATATATGGAATCACAAGTACCCGCATGTGCAACCCTCTGCCTATGAGAAGTTCTAATAATGCTTCTGATGCACGTACTGATGCCCAACAATAACGTTTAAAGAATGGCTCATGCACCATAATGAGAAGGTGTCTGTGAAACTGCCCCGAGACATGCCAGTAAGGATGGTTTATCCGCATCTTCCCAATAAGAGGAGTAATGAATCTGCTTTATTTGTTTGTGCTTTAATTTACAGATGTGAATTGATGACAGGAGATAGGGTGGAGTAACTCTTTTGGATCAAACAAGAACTGAATCAAACCTTCCCCCAAATCTCATGGCAAACACAAGTGGAACTTTTGGAGACATTCAAAGAGCACGTAGGTGGCACGTGAGAACTGTAAAGCATCTCAGAAAGAGTCGCTCTCTTTTAATATTGAACAAAGATCTTTATTAGAATAAGGAAAACAGTAGACCTCTGCTCTTCCCCGTGCCTCACTTCATGTGACAGTTTTAAATAAACGGTACCCAACAGGTATTTGCAGGTCCCAGGGGAGACCAGCCTTTGAACTCTGGCCCCTAAGTAGGCCAAATTCATCCCTGATGTATCTTGAATGGACTCCTGGACATTATACCAGGCATGAATTTGGCTGTGTTGTTTTGCAATCAGAGACTCTTTGTTCTTTTTCACTTTGTTATTTATTACTTGTTAAGCCCTTGTGCTCTGCCTGGGACAGTACACACAAATAAAGCCAGTCCCTACCCTGAGGATCCTACAGTCTAGAAAACAATGACTTGTAGGTGATCCTCTGATTAGACTTTTAAGTCTTATTAGTCTTTCCAGAAAAATATGTTCTAATTTAACCAGAAGTTGTTGGTCTCCATGCAGGATCATTGGATGAAATCCATGACCTGTGTCATTGTGGAGGTTAGACTAGATGATCAAAATGGCCTTAAAGTTATGAATCTAGACTAAAAAAATAAAAATAAAGGGAGCATGCTTTTGAAAATCAGACGGTCTTTATCATGGTATGGGAGACAGTAAGGCAGAGCCACGAACACGTGCAAATTATTGGGAAAGCAAGAAACTCTGCATCTAGTAGCCCAACATACGAGGGCTAAGCTTTCTTCCCTTAAGCTATACATCTGGCCATTCTCCACCACCTGCTTCTGTTCAACTTCTCATATACCATCAATTCTGCTGCATTTATGATTTCCGAGAAATCTTCATAACCACTGACTATTTCATCCTAACTTCTGAGCACTAGTGTGATGGATCTGACACTCAAGATAACAAGACAAAAGTCATTCCCTTGGGGTCTTGTCAAAATGCTAATATAAAGCAAAAGTGCTTTAAAGGCTTTGATTCCGATACTTCCTCTCTCCTGGCACCAGTGTATGATTCAAAATGGTTTTATGCAATGTATATTTCACTGCCTAGAAACAGAATTGTGTCAGGCAGGATTTATAGGCAATTTATCTCAATCATGTCCCCAAAGAAGTTTCAACAGAGAGCAAACAGCATTGTAAAGAACAGGGGATAAACAAAGGAGAGGAGAGGCTGATGGAACTGGGGTTATTTAGTCTGCAGAAAAGAAGAGTGAGGGGGGATTTGATAGCAGCCTTCAACTACCTGAAGGGGGGTTCCAAAGAGGATGGAGCTTGGCTGTTCTCAGTGGTGGCAGATGACAGAACAAGAAGCAGTGGTCTCAAGTTGCAGTGGGGGAGGTTTAGGTTGGATATTAGGAAAAACTATGTAACTAGGAGGGTGGTGAAGCACTGGAATGGAATAGGGAGGTGGTGGAATCTTCATCCTTAGAGGTTTTTAAGGCCCGGCTTGACAAAGCCCTGGCTGGGATGATTTATTTGGGATTGGTCCTGCTTTGAGCAGGGGGTTGGACTAGATGACCTCCTGAGGTCTCTTCCAACCTTAAACTTCCATGATTCTAAGATTCTATGAAAGGTTGATCTGGTGCTAAGACGAGCAGAGGAGCTGATCAAGAATATCCCTGATGGTGGTGGTGATGAAAAGGGGTAAAAAAAATTCAAATCCATAGATTCCCAAGCCAGAAGGGACCATTGTGATTATCTAGTCTGACCTCCTGTGTAACACAGGTCATAGAACTTCCCCTAAATAATTCCTAGAGCGGATCTTTTAGAAAAACACCCAGTCTTGATGTTAAAATGGTCAGTGATGGAGAATCCACTTCCACCTTTGGTAAGTTGTTCCTATGGTTAATTACTCTCACTGTTAAAATTTTACATCTGATTTCCAGTCTGAATTTGTCTGGCTTCAACTTCCAGCCATTGGATGGTGTTATAACTTTCTCTGCTAGACTGCAGAGCCCAGCATTAAATACTTGTGCCTCATGTGGGTACTCATTGCAACCACTTGTCCTAACCTGCTCTGTTTCTGATGGGAATAGCCAGAACCTGCAGGATGGAAGTGATGGGTCACTTGAAAAAATTTGGCTACAAAAAGGGAGAGGTAGAGTGGCCTAGTGGATAGGAGTCAGCAGATGGGGGTCCTTTTCTTAGCTCAGCCATTGACCTACTGTGTAACCTTGGCTAAGTCACTCTGTGGCTCTGTTTCCCTTCCCACTCTTGGTCTGCTTTGTCTATTTGGGAGGAGATATTTAAAAGCGTGTCAGGAATTTAGGAGCACAAGTACCTTTGGCTTTCAAACCTGTAGATCCTTTGGAATATACCATGCTGTGACTGCAAGCTCTTCAGGGCAAAAGTTCAGGTCTTATTATACGTTCGTGCCTCACTTAGCACAGCACCTTGGACCCCAAGGTGCTACTATAATGCCAATAATAAGGCCACCAACCAGTGCACAGGAATTTATGGGAAAAGGAACAGAATTGCATGAGTAACCAACCCAGCAATCTGGATTGCAAATATGTGAACACAGGAACAGGCTGATGGTTGTATTTTTTAAAAGAAAAACATACTGAAATACTGTCTAAAAGGATAACATAATGCAATGCAACACGGAGATTGGAACAACAGAATTTTTTTTTTTAAATCCTCAGCCCTCAAATAGCCGGATGATGCTTCAGCCTCTTTGGAGGGATGAAAGTTGCTGTATAAGGACCCAATCCCACAAGCTGAAGGCACTCAACCTCCTTCAGGAAGCACTGAGGTACACTTAGGACTGGGCCATCCATGTCAGTCATTCAAACACACTGGGCCGAATCCATTTCTGAGGTAATTCCATTGAAGCGAGAAATGACTTTGGCCCATTAAATTGAAAACAAAACCCTTTCCCTTCACATAAGCGCATTGGCTTGTTTTGATTTTTCCAAAGGGTGCAAAATTTAGGCAGCAGCAGCACCGAATATTAAAGATGTCAGAACGGCATATGTCACTTCCGAGTCCATTTCACTATATTGTTACTTCTCTTTCAGTGGCACCTGGACAGCAGGACCCAAATGTGCTGTAAGAATTCATCCTTGCCACAGAGAGCTTACAGAGACAAACGGACAAGCCAGACTGTTTTCTGTTGATTCCAACTGGAAGTGGACTGAAGTCAGCAGTCCCACAGGGAACCTGCGGTAAAGCCAGTCGATGAACCCTGAGACTCAACTACAAGACCATCCTTCCTCTCTGTATGTAACTTGTTATGTGTGACAGCCAAGACCCACATTAGATTCAAAGGGCATGGGGGCCATTCAGCACTGTCCAGAGTCAGGCCCTTAATACCTGTGTTCAAGTGCCCCGTGTCCATAATTCCAGCTCTTATTCAACAAGCAGGCTTCCTTTCTTTTGCACTAAGTGTTACAACTCCTGTGGTCTGAAACGTGCTCTACTTCAGTAAGACACTGCGTAGACTTCTCTGGTGTTCCGAGAGAGAGAAGACGACACTCTGTCACCATTCATCCAGCTAATCACAATGCCAAGAAGAAATGTTAAGCCCTGAGGGAAAAAACTTTATCCAAACCGAGAGGCATCCAGTTTAACGTGTGCGTTATCTTAACAAAACAGGCAGCTTGCAAATAGAGAGCGCCAGAGAAAATGATATGGGGCAAACTTCAGCTTCAGTCTGGGAGATTTCTGAAAGGCACAAATGGGAGTTAGGTGGTTAACTTTCAAAATCTCCTCAATGTGTTTAAATTATTTATTTATTATTATCGTGTTGAGAGGCCTCAGCTAAGATCAGGGTCTCACTGTGCTAGGAGCTGTAAAAATACATAGTAAGATTAATAGATTCATAGACTTTAAGCTCAGAAGAGCCCATTAGATCATCTCGTCTGACCTCCTGTCTAACACAGGCCATAGAATTTCACCAAGTTACTCCCGCATTCAGACCATTAAATTGTGTTTAGCTAACGCATGTCTTCCAGAAAGGCATTCAGTCCAGATGAGAAGACTTCAAAAGATGGAGAATCCACCACTGCCCCGGTTGTCTTTTTGAACGGTTAATCATCCTTGCTGCTAAAAAATTGTGCCTTATTTCTAATTTGAATTTGTCCGGCTTTAACTTCCACCCGCTGGTTTTTGGTATGCCTTGCTCTGCTAGGTTAAAGAGCCCTTTGGTACCAAGTATTTTCTCCTCATGAAGAGATAGTCCATGTCCTGAAGATTTTATTATCCCGTGAGGTTTTAGTCATTTATTTTACGTACCTTCAAAGCACAAACACAACAGTATTTAGCAGAGTCAGTCTATAAATAAACTCTGTGGACTAGAGCGTTAGCTGGTGAAAATCAGTGAAGCCAACAGAGCTACGCTCATGTATACTTGTTGAGAATCTGGCCCTGTACATATATTTGCAGAGGAAAATGATAAGCTGGCTAAGGTCTGATATAGCATATTAATCTTTACAAGGTATAGACATCGATATAAAGGCAAGTAGCTATACACAAAAAAGCGTTACATATACATATTGTACATGTGTATGCACATACGTACATACAGTTTAAAGCATTAGTGGTAGCCTTTAAAATGTCAACATTTACTGTTACCATACAGTCACCACCACAGATAATCCTATCTTAACTATAGGGAGAAACTGGGTTAATCAGATACTGCTGTATGTGGTAACCATTGGTAACTGATGATTGTTTAATGGAGATTGTGTTAGGGCCCAATCCTGTTCCGATTACAGTTCACGGACGATTTGTTATTGACCATGGTGCAAGCAGTACAAGGCCTATAATTTAATTTTCTTCTGTTCTCTTTCTCAGATACTTATTAGGGCTGGGTTCAGCAAATATGGGAGCTCTGCGGCTCCAGACTGAATGTGAACATTGTCCATCTCTCTTTCTGGGTTCAGAACGGCTGTGGATTGGGCGGCTCAGTGTTTTGGGCTTAGTGTACTGTCATTTCTAGAATGCTATGAGTAGGAATTCAGGATCAAATCTTTCACTCCACAATCCAGCAGGGGGTGAGAGCATCACAGGGCTGATCTGTCTGCTTCCCCGATCACTCACACAGATGTAAATCAGATGTCAAGCATGTAAAACTCTCCTGAAGTTACACTGGGATAAAACTGGCGTGAGCACACAGAGAGGCCAAAATTCCCAGGTTTCACCATGCTCAGCATGGGACCCCAGAGGGGATAAAAGTGACTCAGCTAGGCTTCTAAATTACAGCTGCCTCAGGGCTGCTCCAGTTTATGTTCTGCTGCCTATCTTTTCTGAGAGAGTACCCTGAGAGGGCAAAAGCTATCCAACGATGAGCCCTTCCCCCCTGAAGTGTCCCCTAAGCTGGGGCCTCAAAGAGGATGCTAGATTACAAGGGAATTGCGCAAAAATGGATGCAAGAATCAAGCCCTGTGAGGTTTAAAATGCTCCCACTAGTGTGAAGGGCAAACGCTGACTTGGCAATGTTACACTCCCTTGGAACATGTGTAGAAAGACCACACAAGGTCAAGGCAGGGGGGAATTAGATCCTAAGCTCTCAGCTCTTCTGCTGAGCTCCCTCATGCCATCGTCTCCTTGCCAAAACAGGTGGGAAACAATGGACAGAGGGTGTCTGGTTCCAGCCTTTGGGTAGAGGATGCTGGGGTTGGGATAAGGACTTGATATGAAGTTTCAGGGCTCTTACTAGGGTCCTGTATTCTGCCCTGAGGGATAAACTGCCAGGAAAAGCCAAGCAGCTGAGAGAGGCCTGGCCGTGAACAAGACGTGGCTTCCCAAAAAATATGAATTGCTGAGTTTGTTATAGACTCTAAGCAAGCAACCATCCCATCCTCACACCATTGCCACCCAGACTAACCAGCCCTACTTTAAAAAGCTCCATGTGGGGGCTCTTTCACCCAGCCGTTCCCACTCTTTGAAGCGTTGTTGCTATGTTGTGTTTTTAGTTGCTACGGTGATTGGGTTTTTTTGGTTTAATGTTATTGGTTGAGATTTTTTTACCCTGAGTCACGCAGATTTTGTTTGGTGCAATTCAGATGGAGGCGTTGTCAGCCGCAGGTAAATTGAGAACTCCAGGCTTCTGCTCATCTACATTAACATTCCCAGGTGAAGCTAATTTAATGATGAAGTAGATAATAGTCCAAGAAGTAAGTATTCAGTTAATAACATAGCTATTGTAGTGTTGCTTTGGATGACATGGCAACGGTCCGTTTGTTTTAATTTCAGATGACTTGATTGCCCAGATGCTTTAATGTTATTACATGAACATGTTAAATAAGAACAGCACCACTTATATTTGCCTGCAATATACACACAAAATACATTTTCTTCAAGTCAGGTACCCCCTTCTTGTGTCTCCTGAGCTACTTTACTGTGGAGAATGCAAAGACTGCATGCATGCACTGTAACATCAGTTAGTGTAACAATGGTAGGCAGCGTGACCTAATGGATACAGCACTGGACTGGGACTCTGGCATCCTACCTTCTATTCCCAGTTCTGCCACTACCCTGCTGGGGGTGACCTTGGACAAGTCACGGTGCCGGTCAGTGCCTCAGTTTCCCCTACTGTAAAATGGGGCTAAAAATACTACCCTCCTTTGTAAAGCACGTTCTGATCGACTGATGAAAAGGACTGGAGTCTTTCTTCTCGAGACCAGTCTCAATCTCAGGGTCGTGAGCTGCGGCTTCTGAATGCAGCAGATATTCTTGTCAGTGCTGAAGTTACCTTGCTTCTAGTTACGTTTTTCAGCGTGTTATTTTTTTTTAATCACATTATGAGCCATACCATGAAGGAGAGCCAGAGCCCTTCTAATTACATAGTAACGGTAGCAATTACATAACAGGCTTCCAATTCACTGCAGCAACTCGATCCCACGTTCTTCAGTGGAATGACACTTTTTAAGTATCTCTTTTCACGAACACTGAAGCCAGTTGCTTCTAAAATTCCAGAAACGAATGAAAAACACCAGGAATAAACCTCTGGAAACCCTAATAGTGTGTTTACAGTAGTCGTCTGGTTCATTCTTAACCACTGGCTCTATGACCTAGTAAATTATACTGTACTGGAAGCTTTTAGTTGCTGATCCAACTCCTCTGTAAATATGTAAACTTGAGCCATCTGTGCTGTTTTAATATTTCCTGTAAAGCCAATCTTTACACTAATCCGCTGTTTCAATTGGCTGCATGAGTAGTCATTGTATGCTAATTTTTCCCAAGGGCACTTGATCCACTTTATTAGGGTTTTTTTCCCTTTCTTACTAAGGACTTTCTACAACAATACGACTGCATTTTTTTGGATACCCAGGCCATCAGATCTTGTATTGTTTAGTATGAAAAAATCTGAGTTATGCTATGCTTTCAACTAAAGACCCATACGGAGGCAGAGGGAGTTTCAGAAGACCCTCCCAAGCTTCCGTTCTGGGATGTCTGCCGGGAAAATATTTTAAAATGAAGTGTATGAAGGATTTGGCCCAATGATCTAGAACAGTCGTTTTCAAACTTTTTTTCTGGCGACCCAGTTGAAGAATATTGTTGATGCCCGTGACTCAATGGAGCTGGGGGTGAGGGGTTTGGGGTGTGGGAGGGGCTCAGGGCTGGGGCAAAGGGTTGGGGTGCGGGGGTGAGGGCTGCAGGGTGGGGCTGGGAATGATGGGTTCTGGGTGTGGGAGTGGGCTCTGGGCTGGGGCAGGGGGTTGGGGTGCAGGAGAGGGTCAGGGCTCTGGGCTGAGGGCGCCGACTCTGGGGTGGGGCCAGAGATGAGGGGTTTGGGGTGTAGGAAGGGGCTCAGGGTTGAGGGGGGCTCAGGAAGGGGCAGGTGATTGGGGCGCAGGCTTATCTCGGGCAGCTCCCACTCAGCGGCGCAGCAGGGGTGCTAAGGCAGGCTTCCTACCTGTCCTGGCACCACGAACCGCGCTGCGCCCCAGAAGCGGTCAGCAGCAGGTCTGGCTCCTAGATGGAGTCGCGCAAGCACCTCTGCATGGCTCTCACTCGCAGGCACCGCCCCGCCCCCCCAGCTCCCATTGGCCGGATCCTGGCCAATAGGAGAGCAGAGCCAGAGCTCAGGGAGGGGGCAGCGCATGGAGCCCTCTGGCCCCCCCACCGAGGAGCCGAACCTGCTGCTGACCACTTACGGGGCACAGTGCAGTGTCAGAACAGGTAGGCACTAACCTGCCTTAGCCGGGCAGCACCGCCAACGGGACTTTTAACAGCCTGGTTGGTGGTGCTGACCTGAACTGCCGTGACCCAGTGCCTTACATTTCGCGACTCAGTACTGGGTCGCGACCCGCAGTTTGAAAACCACTGATCTAGAAGTCAAAGCATAAACAAATTCTTACAAAGACCTCAATATGCACCTGGTTATGCATTTCTTGCACCCCAAGGGATGTGCAAGTAGCACAGAAATTACCAGGCTGGATCAAACCAAAGATCCAGCTAGTCTGATATCCTGTCTCTGACAGTGGCCAGTGCCAGATGCTTCACAGGAAGGCACAAGAAACCCTGCAGTGGAAGAATGAGGGTTTCTTTCATTTATAAAACTCTCTCTTACTGTTATATTTTATATTAAACTATTTTTGCTGTTAGAATTCTGGTTATTTTTGTTCTCCATATAAATGTCCAGTCCTTTTGTATGACTCCTACTGAGCTCTTGGCCTCAGTAACAACGTGTGGCAAGGAGGTCCAGAGACCAATCATGCAGTGTGTGGGAGGGAGAAGTATTTCCTTTTATCGCTTTTAAATTAATTTTAAAGTAATGCAGGGATTGACTCAATGAATCTCAGAAATCGGTAATATAAGATAAATAGCTTAATTTTAATTTATAATTTAAGAGAGTTTTGTTGTAAAGTTAATTCCTTTGGGATTATTTTCCCTATATTTTTAATATGGGAGGTAAACCTGAGCATATTTTTATCTATTTCTCAGTGATTTGGCCTCAGATAATGTTAAAATGGTTGGTGAATATGTTGAAATGTGCTTTTGTTTTATGCAGGAAGGCTGATCTAAATTAATAAAATTTAAGGTCAGAAAGGACAATTGTGACCATCTAGTCTGACCAGTTGCATAGCAAAGTTGAACTAATTGCCGCCGTTATTCAAAAGCCATGTAAACAAATGTTACTGAATCAAAATAAGAATTTTGCACCCATCATTTATGACTTTAACATGCCTCTGTTCAAAAAGTTAGGCCTAAAAAGGAGGCTCAAGCAGGTGTTCAAATACTAAGTGCTAATCAACTGCCCGTAAATTTAATCTGACATGCTGATCAGCAAATGCTGGGCAAAACAACTAAGCCAACTCCACATGCTTTGAAGCTGCTGCTACAAAAATCACAGCTGAAGGGGTGGCAGGGAAAGCCTCTTAGCAAAGAACAATGCAGCTCAGCCTTGCAGCTAAAGTGTGTGAGCTGGAGAACACCTTATGGATGTGCAGGTTTTTTGGGGAGGAGGGATTGGGAAGCTTTTCATTTGTCGTTTCTTTCTCAGCCGGCTTTTAGTTCTGATCCTGAGCTAGAAGAAAGGGATCCTTGTTCGATAAGAAGGGCTGATAACCTACACCCAAGCCAATAAAAGGGATTAACCCAAGACTGAAGGCTCAATCCTGGGTCCATGTTGATGCACAGTTCAATTAGACTAAAAGCTGTCCTACATCATTAAGGCGAGTTACCTTCATTCTCAACTTCAGGGAAATAGACCCCAGATGACAGGATAGGCAAACAAGGACTTTTTTCACTTTTCACAATTGCTTTCATCCTGTCCTGCCAAAATTATCAGACTTTAAAGAAAGTGGAAAATCAGAGGAGTGTTCAAAGTAGGTGGTCTCTGAGTATTCATTGCAGGCGGGCACGCCAGGGCGGCACAGCGCACTTTGTGAAGCCAGGCCGCGTGGCGTTGAGTTTGTTTTCCTTTGCACCTAATAAAAGTAAGAGATTTTTTTTCAGCCCAAAGCATAGGTCTGTTGCTGCTAGTTTAGAGATCTCTGAAGCATAGATGTTTTAGACAACACGCAGCAACAGTGTAGGGCACCGTGGAGATACCAGGCAGCCCTGTGGGCATAGGCATAAGGCAGCCCAGGAAAGCTGGCATATCTTAGACAGGTCTCCACCACCCAAGGCTGTCTCAATTACATATTCGTCTCCAGCTGCTGGTACAGCCTAGGATCAGGAGGATGGTTAACGCCACCAGAACTGCCCCTCCTCCTACATTGTGCGTTCTAGGCTGCACCTCTAAGAGGCACAGCACGGAATCTCACCCACAGTGAAGAGGGATAGTCAAGGCCAGATGGCAGGAAAGCATGGGTCACTGCAGCCCCATCCCATAGAATCGGCGAGATGGTGTTTATAAACCACAGCCACTAAGGGCACGTCTACATAGCTAGCAGGAGCAGCGAGCCTCCAAGCCCGGGTCAACAGACTTGGGCTTGCAGGGCTAATGCTCAGAATAGCTGTGAAGACAGTGATTTTAAGTTGCAGCTGAAGCTGGAGCTTGGTCTCTGAAGCCTTCTCTAGGCTTCAGAGCCCGAGCTCCCGCCTGAGCGGGCGTTTATACAGGTTCTTTGAGCATGGCAGCATGAGCCCCACAAGCCTGAGTCTGTGAAGAGGTTCAGAGACAGAGTCGATATCCCCTCAGCTGTGGTTAACGGGTGGACCATCCACAACTGGGATAAGAGCCTGCCGCCCAGGGAGTCAAAGTGGAATCTGCATCTGCTGCAAGCTGGCAGGAAGTGGCTCAGGGAGCTGGACCCTGCAGGGAGGAAGCACGGGAAGGAGCAGTCTGAGAAAGGGACCTGGATGCAGGTGAAGGTGGGAAGTGAGCAGTGAGGCTGAGGGTGCAGCCCTGAGCTGCTTGGTACAGGGCGCCTGGGCTGGAACCCAGAGGAGAAGGAGGCCCTGGGCTCCCCTTCCTGCCACCAGGACAAGGGATGTAAGAGCCCTCCTGGTGCCAGGGGGCAAGGACTACAGACCCCAGGGTGGGGCTGCAGACCTGGCATAAAGCCATTACTCTTTGTTTGTTGGAGTCTCTCCTCCCCAGGAAGTAGGGAGGGGACAATAAGGGCATGTCTCCACTGCAGTTGAAAACCCATGGTTGGCCCTTGCCAGCTGGCTTAGCCTAAGGGGCTGGTTAGTTGCAGTGTAGATGCTCGGGCTGCAACCAGATTCTAGGACCCTGCGATGTGGGAGGGTCCCAACGCTTGGGATGCAGCCTTGGCCCCAGCGTCTACACTGCAATTAAACAGCCCCTTAGCAGGAGCCCCGCAAGCCCAAGCAGCCGGCACGGGCCAGCAGCAGGTGTCTAACTGCACTGTAGCCACACCCTATGCGGCTTGGCTGGAGGGATGAATCATGAGAAGGGCCAACCACTGCGGGTGTCGAGGGGCTGGCAACAGTAGGTGCCCGAGCTGATGAGGCTACTGCATCCCACTGGGCCATGCAGGGGTTCACTGGCTATGGAGCATCCCTCTCAACAACTGGGTGCAATCTGGGTGTCCAAGGGCAGTGCAGAGCCCAGGCTACAGATTGGAGCAGATGCCTTCATTGTCTGGGGTTGCTGTGGATGTTCTTTAAAGCACTTCCCTCTTACTCCCAGCTTCACTTCAGCTTCCTCCAGGTCTGGCGACTGCCAGCTGCTCGGAAATCTAGCTCCTGCTAGGCACCAAGAAAGCTTTGTAACTGTGCACTTGGAGGGAAGGAAACACTGCAGCAGTGTTAGTGATAACTGGCAGTTCATATGGTGTCATTCCATCAGGAACTTCCTCGAGAGATCACACTTCTCAAAACATCGGCAGGGCATGCCCATATGCACACAGACGTGAGTAGATTACGATACCCACAGGTGCTAGGCTGGAACTGAAAGGCAGTTCCTCTTATCTCTGTTAAATGGCATCTAGTTTAACTGAAACTGCTTGCACCAAAGTAGTATAAACGCATCACTGTGGTATCAAGTAAATAAGACAAGTGGGGTGGATCAGACAGACACAGTAGCATAGTAAGCACCTACTGTAGTTCAGAAGGGGCAGATTATTGGAAAGCACTGAAAGAATAAAATATATTGGCATTTCACTTTATTAAAAAAATAGAGCTTTAAGACAGCTGGATTTCTTTCAGGTCATGGAAATAAATTTGACAAAAGAAATAATCACAAACCGCAAAATTTTACAGCCAAAAGGTTTTGTCTCTTAATTGTCCGTCCACTAAAAGATCATCTGACAGATGACCCTGCCTTTCAGACCTTAACTCTGCAAGAGCTTGGGAGGGAAACAAATGCTTGAGACAAAAAATAGATCCTATTGTAGAGAGATTTATTACGTGGACATGGGGCTTATTTCTTCTAATGCCTGTGTGGTGGTAGGTTTCAGTCACCACAGCCAAGGTCCCAGCTGAGCAGGAAGGCAGGATTTTCAGAAGTGTTCAGCATTGGCTTAACTCTGTTCCCACAGAAATCAATTAAACGCTTTTGAAAATCCAGCTCTAGAAAGGGAGCGCAGACCTTTTACAGATCTCTGCTCTAACCAATCTTTCTAAAATTGTGCTCTGCGAAGGAGGCAGATCATGGGGAGGGCAGAGGATTAAACAGGGTAGAGGGGGCACTTTAAAATGATGGACCTGATTTTCATCTGGTGTAAATCAGCACTGCTCCCTGGAAGGCCATGAAACGATACTGATTTTCACCAGCTGGATCTAGACCTATGACACTTAAAGGATTTTCCTTGGCAGGTCTCCAAATACATGCATTTCTTACCCGTGCAGGAAACATCAATCTCTCAGTTTGTCTAACGCTGGAACTGAATTTTAGGTGGGCTTTTCTTCAACCAAAATGTAGAAGCGTCTCTTCTTTCTATTTTGTATTTTTAAAAGTTGAGAAGAATAATTCCTTCACTGAGAAGAAACCCCTTCACTGCAGCTCACAACCCCTTGTGCTACATGAATCTTGTGATTCCTGCACTTAGAAATGTGAAACCACATTGTGTCCCTTGATATACTTCATATATTGAGTTTCTTGACACACCATTGATATTAAAGGCTTTAGGGATATCTTGTGATGCTATCACAAAAAGTAAACAAAATGGCCTTTTCTAAGGACATCTAAGCCTATATGAACTTCTGAGAATAATACTGTTTGCATTATTGCATATAATAGTCGTAGGCATGTGGTTGGGATGTGGTTCCTTTGAGAAAAGGGTCCAAGTCTGTCCTCCAGCCATGCTTTCTGGGTTCTGATAAAGCATGCAGGCGTCAAGTCCAAGATAGCTTTAGGGTTACATCAGAGGTGGAGCTGATAGCAACCCTTATATTTAGGTTACCTGACGCTTTCCAGATCGAAAGATTCTTGTGACCTTTTTTGAGATACTTTAACACCTCCATTAATTTCAGCAAGCCTTTGAAATTCAGTAGGCGGAAAGCCCTGAGGCCAGAGAAGCACCTTTTCTTTATCCCAGGAAATTCTGATCAGGTTCAGCTGAGATATAAATGTGCTTTTTCCCTGGTGTCACTTCCATGGGTAGCAAACCTTTGGCAGCTTGCCAAACCAATAACGAAACAGAAACGTTCCAAAGAGCTGGGCCCAGGCCCCTGCCAATGCTGCAGCAGCAGTCGCAGCATCTCACGCCCGACTGGGAACCCTGAAAACAAACAGCCTGGCTGCTGCTGGAGCAACAAATGGCCCCAATAGCCCATCCCCTCCTCGAGAGGCACCATATGAGTCAAGAGCCTTCCCCCTGCTGATGGGGGCCAAGAGAGAGACAGGTCCCAGAGCCAGCACATGGCCCTCATATCTCGCTGCCTCATTTGGAAGAATGACCTTTTGCTGCTGCCAGTTAATGTAGTTTGTCCTGCAATTCGAGCTAAACGGATGGTTCAATATTCAAACCTACTTATGCCTGAGGAATGACTGCACATCATGGAAGCTGGTTTTACCTCTTTCTTTTTCTTAGGTTGCAAAGTCAAGCACTCAAATGATTAAAAACGCTGGAACTTAGGTTCTCCATTGGGGAGAAGCTGGAAGCTCTGCTCCACCACGCAAATCTCTGTCATTTGATCGCAGCTGGGCTCTTCAGTGAGAGTTCCTGCAGTGGGGGCCATATCTCCTTGCCCTATCAACTTGGGAGAGCTTCACCACTGTAACTCACCCACACCCAGGGAGTGGGCAAGGGAGCATCAAAATCAAAAGACAGTCCCGTTCATTTGGGGCCAATCTCATGGTGTTTGGTTGCGGGGAAGTTCTAGATCTGACTTACGATTTTGGAACTTGGGAGACGGCAATAGTGGGCTGGCAGCAAAATGTTCTGAACACTCCATCTTCACTGAGCATGCTCGACTGCCACAGAGCTCACTGAGCCTGCTCCAATCCGGCATTCTGCAGGAGCTCTCCTGCCATTGCTCCTCCTAGAGGCCATCTCACACTTGCAGAAATCAAACGTGGGAAGGTCGTAAAAAAAAGTTTGAATCGAGAGTAAACTTTTCATCATGTGAACACTGGCAAAAATATTTATGACTATCCAGCAGGTTCTAATCCTGTCCCCATCAGGAAATAATCTCACAAAAGAGAGGAAGCATGGGTCACTGGTTAGAACATGAGCCAGGGACTTAGGAGACCAGGGTTCGATTTTCTGCTCTGTCAGGGGCTTTCTGTATGGCCTTGGGTAAGTCTCACAATGTCTCAGTTTTACATCTTTAAAATGTAGGTGATTGCACTTCCCTACCTAAATCAGTGTTGTGAGGACAAATACGTTAAAGGCTGCGAGGTGCACATACATTATGGTGATACCTAAAAGTACCATAGAGAGTACCCAAAATGCTATTGATCTAACAGTGTAGGAATTTATTTAGGATCACCTTCTTTATGCATTTGTCCTATATCTCGATAATAAGGTTATGGATGTTCGCTTGCTATAGAAACCCTATGCAGAATATGTATCCACTTAACTCAAATGGAGCTTTTTCTCAGCAATTGTGTGGATCTTCAACACAGTGAAGGCTGAAAGCTTCAGAGGAGATCTTGTAGTTTAAATCCACTGTAAGTTGGACTCAATGATAAGGAAAGACCCAGTTCTAGCTGAAATAATACTCTTATATAGCACATTTTATCAGTAGATTTCAAAGTGCTCCACAAAGGAGGTAAGCATCATTATTCCTTTTTACAGATAGGGAAACTAAGGCACGGGGAGGTGAAGCGATGTACCCAACATCACACAATAAGCCAGTAGCAGAGCAGGGAATAGAGTTCAGGCATCCTGAGTCCCAGTCCAGTGCTTTATCCACTCGGTCAGAAAAAATAAAGACCTATTAAAGGAGTTTTAGAAAAAATATTTTGTCTTCTTTCTTGGGGTCAAGAAATATGGGGGAAGAGTCTGTCCCTGCCAATAGCAGGTTTTATAAAAAAACCTTATTTAATTTTTTATTGTACATAGAGTAATATAAGTGGAACTGGAGGAAGAGGATCAGATTTCAGGAGGGTGCTAGTTTGATGCGACACCAGATGCAAACTAAGGACAAGCTGCAGAGCCTGACCGTATAACACTGGCTGCTCAGCATGCTGAATAAAGATCTCTTTTCTACAACCTTGCCTGTCTGCTGCATAACTTATTGCTAATGAAACCTAGGTAGCACCCGGTCCTCAGCTGTTGTTACTGGGCACAGTTCCACTGAATTCAACAGGGTAAAACTACACCAGCTTCTGACTCATGCTGTCTCAGGGTTCTCCAAAGCAGCACCATACTAGGTTTTGCAAAGTCACAACAGGCTCCATGACAAAACTTTACCCACATTTTGTGTCTTTGAAGGAGAATTTTTTTTCAAAAGTTCGAACTAAACTTCCATAACAACACTGTAAAGGTGTGCTGACTGGGTGGCACTATTATTTCTAGTATTTATGGGGATATAAGATGAAAGCCTCGATCGGTTATAGACTAAGCAATACCTTATAGAATTAGCAATACATCCAGAAAAGGGTTACAGAATAAGCAATACATCAAAAACATCTTTTACTCCTGGCTGGAGTTGTTGTGCAGCTTTTCTCATCCAGGCCGTTATAATTCAAGGCAACAGTTTTAAAACTGACACCTTGAAGGCCGCATGAATTTTGACTCATTTAGCCCCTCTAATGAATATAGTGGCTAATAATATAATCACTGTGTGTCAGATTCTAAATGTGGGAGCCCATGCTAACTGGAGGAGTGGATTGTGGTACAAGAGCAACATGATGCTTCCATGCAGCCACATAACAGTGATGATGGTTTATGTTACAGAAGTCCTCAGAGATCCCAGCTGAGATGGGAGTCCCATAGCAATAGGTGCTATACTAACATATAGTAAAATATATTTTTCTGTCCCAAAGAGCATATAATCTAAATAAATGAGGCTAAAAAAGGGGAAATAAAAGTACAGAGAAGGGAAGTAATTTGCCCCTGGTCAGACAGCAGGTCAGTAGCAGAGTCAGGAACTGAACCGAGATCTGACTGCCAGTCCATTGCTCTATGTCCTAATGACAAATGAGGCAAGGCCCATGACAAAATTCACAGGAATATGACCTTACTGAATAGGATCCAGTACAGTAGTCTACTGACCACCGCTGGGGATGTGGGAACCGGAGAACTTTGAAAATAGCCTGGATGCAGCTGGAGAGGGTGAAACGAAATGTGTTTCAGTCTTAATAATATGAAATTACGATGTGGCAAATGGCCAAACTCCTCATATGCAGGAAAAATTTGGTAAAAAAACTGAAACTAGCATGCTGGCCCAAGGCAACCAGTTTGCTGGAATTTTTTGGTATAAATGAAACACTTAGCTTCAGATCAACATTAAAGAGCCACCAACGACGGCTCAGGGGCTGGTCAGTGGAGACTGCCAAAAGTAGCTGTGTTTTTTTTTTAAACCTGGATCATTCCAGAAATTCCTCCCTCCCTCAGTCTGCCTGTGGAAATGGGTCAGAGAACATTCTATTTGTCATAGCATCCTCGGGATTATAGGCAGGCCTGGAGTCTTCCATGCTAATCAACGGTCATCTTGCCCTGGGCAAAGGTTGCTGACTGCAATGTGTGGGAAACAGGAAAGGCAGCTGAAAAGCTTTAAAATAAAGTTGTGGGACTGATGGAGAGTCCTTTCATTTAAGCAGCTCTGTCTGTGAGTGAGAGAATTTATGAGAGGAGATGTTGATTTTTTCTAGCTCTTAAAACAAATTGAACTGTGAACACTTGCTAGAGCAGCAGAGTGTTTTTCTAACTGAGCATGTAAAAACTTTCTGAAATAATATCTATACCGCTGAACTTTCACCGAGGTATTGATCAGATCGGGAAGGTCACGGAATCCAAAGCCCACTTTGATTTAAAGCTGTTGTGTTAACTTTGACGTTCTCTCTCCAAAGCCTTATGACAAATCACAGCTTAACCCCTTCATGTTGGCTTGGCTCTAGAGAGGTACCACCTCCTGGATGGGTTTGCAGGTACTCTGTTCAGGCTGTTTTTTTCTTCAAAGGCTAGGAGGCAAAGAAAAGGCTCGTGGTATAAAAGGGTGAGTTTGAACTGACACAGGGCCTTCTGTCCCAGGGGGGCCCCAAACCTTGTGGAAGGGTTGGAAAGACTTAGCCCATAAAAGTGATGGGTGACGCCTGGTATGTTTAGTGTGCGTTAAAGCTGCTTGTTGTCTTTTATGTCTTCTCTGTAATGCTATTGCCTTAAGAATAAATGTGCTTGCTTAGAAAGAGCTGTGAAGTACCTTGTAACTGTGGGCAATGCACTGTTCATAACCCTCAGAGAGAAAGCAAAGCACAGGTTTTAGCCATGAGGCAGACTGGCTTGCTGGGGATATCACAGTCTAAGGCAGGGAGCTATGCAGCTCAAAACCATCAGCTCAGAGGTGAGAGGGGGACAAAGCTCCCCACACACTGAGACCTGACTGGGAACGCCTGGAGTGGACCACAGAAGGGGAATACAGGTGCAGTTATGCTGCAACCGCGACAGAGATCAAGCTAAGAAAGACACTTTTAAGTTTCAGATACATTCTCCTATAGTAAATAGTGTTATGGGAGCTGTCACCAGGGTGACACCATTATACCTGGTCTTCCAAGTTCTTTTTCTTGGCATGCAAGTGAGTTGTGACTCTTGGAAAGACACACTGCGTTTAGTCTGGGGTTATGCAAGGTTGTGCAGAGGCAGCTTGGGGGACGAGGGAATGGAGCTGTGCAAGCAGTAGGAGAGTCTGCTCTCCGTCCTGGGCTCTGATTAGAGATCATTCTTGAGGCCAGAGTTGCTCTCTGGGAACTGGACATTGGAGCTGGGTTGGGATTCCTGGAAGGAGGATTGCCCTGCCCTGGGGGCTGTGTGACCATCTTATTCCAGGAACGGTGTATACGTGTAAATAAAACAAATGGCACTTAAAATATACCCAGACTCTCTCCCTGACTCCTCTTCTGGAGGAGCTGGTCTGCAAGACCCTGACAGCCCTGGTGTCAGAATGGGATACCGGTCTCAGACGAATAGGCAACAATACATTGCCCATCTGTCAAATATTCCAAAAAGCACCTTTGTGCTGTCTCCCAACCCACTCCTGGTAAAAATCCACAGGGTCACTATGTTAGCCTCCTCTTCACTCCCTCCTTCCAACTCACCTCTGCCACGATGTCTACAAAACAATTGGCAATGATCAGGCCGCTGGTGTACTGCAACTCCTGTTTACTGTGCTACTCATAACTGTCTCGCTGTTACCTTGTGGTCCCCACATCTGCTAGCTCTCATCTTAGACTTGGGCTCTATACTTTTATGTTTGTCTTTTCATTATAGGTAGCACCTAGCACATGAGAGCCTTCATCCTGGATGCAGAATCTGCAGGTGCTACTGCCATCCAAACAATAAATAACACAAATGTAGCTTAACATTACTAGTTAATGTTCTGCGGGCAAACTAAATCATTCCTTTGTCAGAATTTTAATGTTACATTAGTGACTGCTGTTATAAAGCCAACATTTGCCCAGCGTCATCACAAAGTTGTACTGGGGATAGCAATTTTCTCTTGCACTTGAAATTAGAAATAACTGATATGTGTCAGGTACCGCTGTCTGGTTCTTAACCTGTTTGGGAAGGATGGAGTGGGTGAAAGAGGTTGGAGGAGGGAAGGGTTCTGACACTGTACTTTAAAGACACCATTACCTGTGTTTTGAGTTATTGAGAACTCAGGATCTTAAATGCATATGGATCAATGTACTAACTAATAAAGCCCAGGAGGGGCTAACAGGTACAGACCCGTGAATCAAAGTACAGGTACAGTACTTTGATTCACGGGTCAGTACCTGTACAGTAGAGTACAGGATGGGTATCTTAAGTACCTTTCGACAATACATGGAAGTCTCATGCAGCCAATAGTACATTTAATGGACCGAACGGTCCCTTCTGACCTCAAAATCTATGAATTGTGGGCAAAATGTTGACACTTTCAATGGCAGGAATACAATGCCTTTAGTAGTATAGGGCCAACATACTGTCCATCATGAAACCTGAGATCAGTGGAGTTGGGGGGTGGGTGAGATCAATGTTGAGCTAGCATGACATATTATCTTGGAACTGACAGATAAGGGGTGCTCACGGAATGGTTTAGATGTGTTCACTTCTTTGTCAATCATGGGCCAGACCCTCAGCTGACATAAAACAGTGCAGTTCTGTATTTTGCAACTGAAGATCTGGCCCTACGTTTCTACATTGCTAGAGTTTCTTAACTGCTGATGACATGCTGTGTGCTACAAAGGAAAAAGGTGTAGGGCTCCTGCTTTGAAGAGCTGATCATCTAAAAAAGAAACAACAAGCCAAGACACACTGGTAGATTCAGGAGATGTTCAGTAACGTTTGTTGAGGCTTCCTGAGTTGTCACTGGGCATTAGAGTGACCAGATTGCAAGTGTGAAAAATTGGGACCTGGCGGGGGGTGTGTGTGTGTAATAGGAGCCTATGTAAGAAAAAGCCCCAAATATCGGGATTGTCCCTATAAAATCAAGACATCTGGTCACCCTACTGGGCATCCAGGGCAAAAGTAGGTCTTTAGGAGCCTTTTTAATAAGGAAAGGGTGAGAATGGCAGAACATTCTAAGCATGTGGGTAGTAACAGGCATGAGATGGAAATGATGGGGACTTAGAAGCTGGTCCCATCACCCAGTTTTGAGATTTGGCATCAACCCAAATCTTTCCTGGTGCAAAGGAGTTTGTGGCTGGTGGCTGGTGAATTTTCCATTGCTAGGCCCCTCGATGAGGAATTCCCCTTTGAGACTCGTAAGTAAATGAGATCTGAGGTGTAGGTAAGGGTGCTGCAGAGTTCCTTGTAGGCAAGGATGAAAAGTTGAAATGTGCTGAGATGGGCCAGGGTGAGCCAGTGGAGTGATTCAGGGAAGTGAATTAAACAGGCAAGGAAGATAATTCTAGCAGCTACATTTTGGATGGAATGATGGAGACCAATATGGATATAGGTGGGAATTCATGACAAGCACTGTGTAGGAACCAGGGTAACTCTACTGTGAGAGACTGCCTGCCAATGACTTGGCCAAACCATTGCTTCCAGGGACCACCTACATCAGAAGTGTGAGAAGCCAAAACATATTAGATACCAAACACGGATTGAAATCAAAGTGCTGATTATTGTAGATGCTGTAGATTTATAAAAATGCAGGTGGAGGGGAAGGAAATCTGTCTGAAGAGCAGACCACCAGGCATCAGCAATGCCACCTCTAATTAATAATATAAGCCCTGTGATAATCAATGTTTTTCTTCAAGCCCCAGCTCCTGGAGTCCTGGTACTGTGCTTTCATTATATTTTTTTAAGTTTCTAGCCCTCATGGTCATGGGAAAACGCTTCAAAATGTGACCCTGGTGCACCCTAAAGGCTCAAAAGCAGAAGGCAAATAAAAAGAAACCAAAATGGGGGGTGGGGGAGTGGTTATCTCATCTCATTGTTGGTCGGGGGAAGGGGTATCTGCTTGGTGTTGGCAAAACTGAGACAGATTTTTCCGTCAATCAAGGAAAGTGCCAAACCACACTTTAAAATAAAAAAGAAGTCCCCACAGTTTTAAGAATCTGTCTGAAAGGGGACTGCTGGGTTCAATTTGTACAGCAATTACATTTCAACAGAAATAAAAGTGTGTTTGATTTCCAGTCTCCCTCTCTCTATTTCAGTTTAAATCCAACCTTATTAGTGTCTGCATTATTTCTGTCCTGCTTTCTATCATGCAACCTAATTCTTTACTATCCCCAAAGGACTGGTTCATGAATTCACCCATGTTGCAAATACAATATTTTAGTATAAACACTATGCTGCCCTTTAATAGCCAGCCAGATCTGACTTCTACATTTCTTCACATTGTCACACTTTCGGAAGATACAGGACTGATAGGTACGCTAATGCCAAAGGAGGAAAGTGAGAATTCAGATGCTCTTAATGGAGTTAAAGCATGTTCTTTCAAATACACATAGAGAATGTGGCCTTTCGCTAATATAAACAGTTTCAAAGAATGGTTGTGGCACAGAGGCAGTGACTGGAAAATCTGTATAAGAATTGTTGTTATAGTGGATTTCCCATAGGGATTTATTTTAATCTAGGGAAGCCATTAAAGACATTGGTCTGACTGAAGAATCTTAACCCCTTTTTTTTCCCTTTCTCCAGACACATACATCAACCTCTATTGGCCTGTCACATTATCTCCAGAGCTTGCTAAAAGTCTGTGGCAGCGTTAAAAAGAAAACATTTGATATAGTCTTGTGAACTGTTAAGCATTATCAGTTGCAAAGCATTAATAACGCCATACTCCAGAGCAGATAATTGTTCCCTGACTAGTAATGCAACCAGCTGCGTAATATATACAGCAAGTGTGGTGTGTGTGTCTGGGGAGGGAATTCTCTTCAGAAAAGCAAATATAGAATTTCAAAGCCAAAAAAGGTACGTGTGGTGGTTATAGTTAAGTTTACATAATGAAGATGTTATGAGGCTTGGGTTTTTTTTTTAAATGTACTGCACCTTTAAAGGGACAGATTCCCAGCCTGTTTGCTGAGGGAGGGAAAGATAAGGCAGTGATGTGATCAATTTGAGTGTTCCCATTGTGTATTCTGTCTTGCACAGGTTTCATTCATGGTTTCGTGGGCCATTTTTGTTACTTTGAAATGAATTAATTGCTTGTGCAAAGAAACTTCCACCCATGGGGTAGATTCCTGCTTATCTCACAAGCCAGGAGCTGGTCAGTTCATGCAGAAGTCCCTTCCCTCACGTATGCTTCTGACCACATTGCCAATGCCTCTTTAAAACTTACAGGGAAAAGGAGCCTGATCCAAATCCTATTGAGCCAATGGGAGTCTTTCCATTGACTTCAATGGAGGCTGGATGACATCACAAGAGAGATTGATCTGTAGGTACTGTGTTCACATTCATTTTAAGCTGGGTTAACACATCACCTAGGCCATCATGGTTTAATCCGCTCTCAGCAAGTGATGTGAAGCTGCGGCTAGTCACCTTGCAAATTAGTGAGTAGAAAAAAAGAACCAAAAGAGGGCTGGAGGATAAGCCAGCCATTCCTGAAGGTGGAAGAGCAACCACAAGGGATGATTCCTTCCCTTCTACAATTCCCACGAAGAATTCTTCCTGCTTACTCTAGCTTCACAGACTGAGGTATGAGGAAGAATTTGGAGGCATATCTAAAATCTGTCACTACATTCAGGCTGAAAACCCAAGCAGCCAAAAGCGCAAAAATTCCAGAAATGAACATTCCAGCCACAGCCTGAACTCAGCCCCCTTGCACACCCATAATGCAGTACGTTTAACAAAGAAAACTGGACTGAACAATGCCTCCCGCCTCACCCTGCACACACGCAACCAAAGCTGAGCTAGCCTAGGGATACGAACCACATCTTTTGGAACCTCCTGGCATCTGACTGTTCGGCTTTACCATTGCTTTAGTGCTCCTTTTTTTGCATTCGCTTGCTATAGGAGTTTTTTCAGAGACTAAGCGGAGTGTTGCTAAATTTCAACACATCCATTAGTGCACTCGTTGTAAAATACCACCAAGCTTTCCAAAATGGTCTAAGCGAGTTAAGGTCCCCAGTCCCTGGGAAATGAATGGAACCTGTGAGCCTCGCTGCCCAAGAAGCCTCTGTAATTCCCAGCTTTAGGCAGCTTTACCTGAAGCCCCATTAAATGAAACATTCTTAATTCAGGAGGGGTATCCTTAGGAGACTGATGGCTGGGTGGGGTTATTTTCGACTTCAGTGGGAGATACAGATGCTCAGTGTGGCTGAAAAATAGACCATGAGTCTTCTCCATTGAAGGAGACCAGACTAATTAAAGAGGGCACCAAGCCCGGCTATTAATTCCACCACCCTACATAACTTCATTCTGGTTTTCGCTTCACATTCCACTGAGATCCACAGGAACTACTGAATTGGTATGCTCCAGCTGTCCTGGCCATAGTCCATTGCTGGTCACTCAGGCTATGTCTATACTACAGTTAGAAACCTGCAGCTGGCCCATGCCAGCTGACACAGGTTTGGGCTAAGGGGCTGTTTAACTAAAGTGTAGACTTCCGGGCTCAAGCGGGAGCCCAGGTTCTAGGATCCTGTGAGATGGGAAGGTCCCAACCCTCGGTCTGCAGCCCAAGCCTGGACGTCTACACTTCAATTAAACAGCCCTTCAAGCCTGAGTCAGCTGGCCTGGGTCAGCCACGGGTGACTAATTGCAGAGTAGAGTCTCACCTGGGTGAGTCTCACCTGGGTGCACGGGAAGCTGTAGCTGCTTTCAGGTTCACAAAGTAACCCCCCGATGGACTTTCTATCCCCAGGCTTTATATCAGTAAAAAGTGGCCTAGGGCCTGAGTGATTTTTGTCCTTGAGTCTCTAACAAATGCTTCCTTTGACAACTGGGCTGGACCAGGACTCAGGAAAGTAGGGTTCAGTTCCTCCCTCTGCTACAGACTCCCTGTGTGGACATGAACAATTCATTTAATCTCTTTCTCAGTTCCCCAGGTCTATAGCTGGCTAATCATACACCCTTTCTCCATCCTAGCTATGTCATCTGTAAGCTCTTTGGGGCAGGCATTATCTCTTATGCACTTATATGGTGCCTATCACCAGGTGACCAGCATCTATGAGTATGTTTTGAGCCCAGACTCTTCTCTCCTCCACACACTCAGCTATCTGACTCAGGTCAGGTCCACCCGGCAGAGAAGGGGAAGTCTGGGCCAGCGTCTTGCTGAGACTCAGGACCAAGCCCTGTCATTTTGCAGTGTGGATGCAGCTCATGCTGCAGACCCAAGTCAGAAGGTCAGCGTGGAGTAGTATGGAGCGGTGAGACCTGGGTCCAGCTATTGTAAACCTCGGTTTACAATGCAGCGTGGATGCTGAAGTGAGCGGGATGTGAATGTGCAACACGAATCCACCAGCCCAGGTCCCACCGAGCTGGGTTTAAAATGCAATGTAGACTATCTTTTAATGGGGGTCAGCCCCCACTCTGCTGTAACTAACTGCATTCAAGTCTGAGAGGGTGTGACTGATGTAGTCAGGCGTTACTGTGGCAAAAGGCTTAAGAGAACACAGTCCGGGCTGCGTGTGGAGGAGAGCCGCTGAGCTGGGTTGCAGCTGGAGAGCCAAACCACGGGAGTGCAGCTAACTCCTGGGGTGGGCCTGGGGACAATGGCCAGGCTCTGGAGAGACAGTCCTGGAACTGGTGTTCTGGGAGAGGAACCAGGGCCTGAAGAAGAGCCCAAAGGGGGTGAGAAGCTCAAGCCTGGAGAAGGAGAAAAGCTGCCTCAGTAGCAGGTACTCGTTTGTCGTTCTAAGTTATACTGAGAGGCCCCGGGGAGAAGCACTAGGACCTGCTATTCTGCAAAAGAAGAGTGTGAGTCTTTTCAGCTCTTTTGGTTTGGAAGGACTTTGCTGCTGGCCTAAGTGGGATAGTGGCAAGGGGACTTTGAACAGGCCAGCTGGGAGAAGCCAGCTTGGAGCCTGACCAGTTTCACCTGGATGTGGATCCCCCAGAAGGGGATTGAACTTTAAGCGTGATCTGGCCACATGGTCCAGAGCCAGATCACCTGACAAAAGTTGGGCATTAGAGTGGGAGGAGTCCCTGTAATGCTGGGCCTTGACCCAAGGGCAGTGTTTTGATGGTGAGTGCACCCCATGACAGGGCCCCAGTCCAGGTAGTAGCCTGAAAGGGCTACCATAATACAAGTCATAATTTATAATAATGTCAGGGCTTGTCTATACAGGCAATTAGTGCATGGCAAGCCAGGGTGTGAATGTGCAACACGCTAATGTCTTGGACCCTGCTGCCATACGCTAAAAGTTCCTTAGTGCACTTTGCCACGCTGTTTGAAACAGGCACTCAGGCTCCTAAATCTCCAAGGAAGTCAATGAGACTTTGGCTCCCAGGTGCCTAAGTCACTCCCAAAAATGGAACTGAGGCTCCTAAATCGCTTAGGGACTGCAAATTTTACTCTAGGCCTTCAAAGCTGCTGTAACTACACACAGTCACCCCAAACTCTTAGAGATTCTGCAAACATGAACTGTGTTTTCACCATTGAGGGGGTATAAAACAAACCAATTTGGAGTTTAGTGTTATATGCTTCTGAGAGCGCAAAAGTTCCTTTCAAATCATGGTGAGAAAAACATTTTTTTTAATCCTATTCCCATAATTCAAAATCTGCTCAGGGCTAAGCCCAAGCTTGGAAAATTTCAGGCCAAAAACTTTCTTCTGAGAAAGTTAAGAGAGTAGGATCCCGGGGAGAGGGAGAGGCGGAATTAGAACTCAATCTTCACAACATTTGCTATTGCAACCACTAAAATCTTTACAGATGGGCCACATACCAAATGACTTTTCCCAAGACATCAGTCAAGCTTAGCAGAACTGCGTGTGTACTAACTAACATCTCGCCACATTATCCCATCTCACACAGCAGCATTTTGGCAGACAGTGCAAATAAATAACTTTTAAATGGGCTGCTACCCATCGGACTTAGCTCTTTGTTCTCATTCCCAGCCATGTGTGAAATGAATAACTTAGCTGTTAGGAGGTTTGCAGCGGCTGCTCTATTTCTAATAGACGGTCTCTGTCTTGCTGCATAACCATAAATTGAGTTGCCTAATGACATGGTAAATTGTCTGCTGTGGTGGCAATGTTGCTGGGATGGGACCTTTGATTCAAGAGCAAAATAGGAACATTGCAATTCTATTGGATTAGACCAGAGATCTATCTAGAGCCTGATACTGTAGCCCATCTAACAGGTTTATAGATTTGTACTAGAGCATTTTTGGCCATAACACAAGGAACCTACAGGCCACATCCTGTATGTTGAGCTAAGGCAAGTTAGCATGCATATGTTTGGGACCTTTAGCCTAGATCAGGCTACAATACAAAGCCCACAGATTTCAATGGAATGGCTCCCATTGACATCAGTGGCTTTGTAACAGAGCTCGAGTCTTTAAACCCACTTCTAAGAGTCGTTACAGAGGATGGTGCAATAAATGGGGGAAGGAGGGCCCAGTGGTTAGGGTGTTGCCCTGGGACTCAGAGCAGGTTTTAATTCCCTGCTCTGCCAGGTACTTCCTGGTGAGCGTGGGCAAGTCTCTCTGTGCCTCAGTTCCCCACCTATAAAATGGGGATAATAAGCTAATGAGGCTGCTCAGTACACCAAAACCCTAGGGTGCCAGTCGCATTGCTGGTGCACCGTGTCCCAGAGGCAAGCACTGTAGGTGCTTCAGCAGCGAGGGCTTGTAGATGCTAGCCTGGGGGGGTCCCAATCACCCCTCCGATACATGGCTGAGGGAAAGGGTATTTTCCTAGGGATGGCAGGAGAGGTTGTAGATACCCTAGGTACAGAGGCTTCGACAGTTACAGTGCAAGTGAGCAATCGCAGGTCTTGTTTGGGCCACTGGGGCAGTCCAGTGGAGAGTCAGGGCTCTTCACCCCTAGTGCCTGAGGTGTCCTCTCCACTCCAGTCTCCGTTCAAACCAACAGAAGCTTATGGGTTTCCGGGCCAGGCTGAGTTAGTGTCTGTCATTGGGGCCACTCTGCACTGGCTCCCCCAGAAGTCCTGCACCCAGGTGTAACGACCAGCACTTGCAGCCTGTTCCACACACATTTCTGTGTACCGTTCCTGGGAATTCCACTCTGCAACCAGCTTCTCTGCGGCGCCTGGCTCACCAGGCAGCTGCCTCTTCCAGACAGAGCCCAGCTACTCCCTGGTTCAAGGAGTCCTTTCCTCTCACCTGGCCTGGAGGAAGGGGATGTGGAGTGGGGCGTGGGTGATGGGAGTTGTAGTCCCCTGCTTAGCAGATCCTTCACAATAGCATATCCCTACTTCCCGGGGTGATGTAAGGAAAAATACATTACAGTGTAACGGGCTTAAACTAGGATATCTTCGATAAAACCTACAGTTGGCTGCCTTACTCCCATGAGAGATTGGCTTGTACCTTCAAGCATGAGGTATGTATCCCTTCCAGAACTTGGGGGGAGGGTTACTCCTAACTATAACCTTGCAAGGGACAAGCTTCACATACTGTAGGAATGTGTGCAGTATTGTCATTATACTATTGTCAGCCTAGCATTTATTTATAGCACCATCATAGGCCCAAACCACATCAGCCACACCCTCAGGGGCTCGTTCACCTGCACATCCACCAATGTGATACATGCCACCCTGTGCCAGCAATGCCCCTCTGCCATGTACATTGGTCAAACCGGACAGTCTCTATGCACAGGAATAAATGGACACAAATCTGACATCAGGAATTATAACATTCAAAAACCAGTAGGAGAACACGTCAATCTCCCTGGTCACTCAATAACAGACGTAAAAGTGGCAATTCTTCAACAAAAAAACTTCAAAAACAGACTCCAACGTGAAACTGCAGAACTGGAATTAATTTGCAAACTGGACACCATCAAATTAGGCCTGAATAAAGACTGGGAATGGTTGGGTCATTACGAAACCTAAACCTAATTTCCCACATGCTAATTTCCCCCTACTGTTACTCACACCTTCTTGTCAACTGTTCGAAATGGGCCACTCTCATTACAACTACAACAGTGATTTTTCCTCCCTTGGTATCCTACTGTTAATTGAATTGTCTCGTTAGACTGACCTCACACTTGGTAAGGCAACTCCCATCTTTTCATGTGCTGTATATTTATACCTGCTCCTGTATTTTTCACTCCATGTATCTGATGAAGTGGGTTCTAGCCCCTGAAAGCTTATGCCCAAATAAATGTGTTAGTCTCTACGGTGCCATAAGGACTCCCCATTGTTTTTGCTGATACAGACTTACACGGCTACCACTCTGAAACAAAAGGAAGTATTTCTTCACACAACACACAGTGAACCTGTGGAACTCATTGCCAGGAGGATGTTGTGAAGGCCAACCTTATAACTGGGTTCAAAAAAGAATTAGATAAGTTCACAGAGGATAGGTCCATCAGTAGCTATTAGCCAAGATGGTCAGGGATGCAACCCCATGCCCTGGGTGTCCCTAAGCCTCTGACTGTCAGATGCTGGGACTGGATGACAGGGGATGGATCACTTGATAATTCCCCTGTTCTGTTCATTCCCTCTGGGGCACCTGGCATTGGCCACTGTCAGAAGACAGGATACTGGACTAGATAGACCATTGGGTCTGACCCAGTATGGCTGTTCTTATGTTCTAATTAAATGCCTATGCATGAAAGTCAGAACACCCATTATGCTCTCCATAGGTAACGGTTGACTTCAGCATCTAGTTGTGTTGTGGGTTTTCTGTTTTCCTCCTTTGTTTTTGACTATTGTTATAAAAGAGTAAATCCTACATGAAAAATTCCCTGTTACAAGTTAGAAAGCTCCAAAGATTACTAAGCTGATATGAAAGATTGACTTAATTGAGCATTATATTCTTGATTTACTAAAGAAGCCTAAATCCTCTGATTAAACTGATGTATATATTTTCCAGCAATTAATTAATCTAAAATGCATTAAATTCCAGGGCACAGGTAAATGGCCACTATTTTACATGGAAATACAGACATGGCATTTCCTTTACTATAACTATTTATATTACATTAGTATCTACGGGCTCCAACTGTTATCAGTGACCCATTGTGCTAGGCACTGTACAAACACGGAGGCTATATCTACACTGTAATCAGAGGTGTGACTTGTATAGACATACTCAATTTAGCTTTGATCGAGCTCACTTTAGCTTTGATCGAAGCCACAGCAGTAGAGACAGTAATACCTACCCAGGATTCCAGAAGGGCTTGCACAGCGTCCTGGCTATTTTTATTCAAGCCAGACAGATCAAAGCTAGAAGCATAAGGAAATGGTCACACCTCGGATTGCAGTGCCGATGGATGCTAAGAGATTTTTTTTCTGCCCTGGAAATCTTACATCTGAACAGATAAAAGGTGGGAAGAAAATGGGAGGCACAGAGTGAAGAAGTGACTTGACAAAGGTCACAAAATGCATTAGTGGCAGAACTGGGAATAGAACCCAAGTGTCTTGAGTCAAGGACCAATCCCTACCTAGTGGCCTGTCTAACAGCTCCTTTGTATCTTGTTTGGTAAGGCCCTGGGTGACTTTAGCGTGCTAGTACATCGTGGCAGCTTTTAATCCACATTTTAGGTTAGACATTGTTCTCCTTAGATGCAAATGTAAGGGCCTGATTGTGCAGGTCTTACCCACATGAGCTCTCTCATTGACTTCAGGGGTACTACTCATGTGGCAAAGGGCAGCAGGGTTAGGCTGTAACTCAGTGGCAAAACCAATATTGAATAGGTCCAGGACTGGGTCTCATTAAGCCCCAAATCTTCTCCTGTCTCCAGGCATGCAGAGGCTTTCTAGGCAGTGGAAACGTTTCCATTACGCTAGTTAAGAGTGGGTGGGGAGTGATCCAGAAGGAGTGCCGCTTCTTTGCGCAGCATGGAGTTCAGGGATACAGAGGTTCCCTCTGTGGCATGGGCAGGACCAAGGGGTCTGCTGCTGCATGGCTTCTCCTGTCCTCTGCCCTGTAGAAGGGCTGCATTAAACTCTGTGGAGTCTTCTCCAGCCATTCAGACAAAGAAAGATCAACAGAGCAGCTCTGCAGCCAATTCACCAGCTGAGGTGAGGGTTTCATCCTAGCCCTGCCCGGTTGCTGGACTGAGGATTTTAGCCTAAGTGGACTTTTGGAAGTGCTGTCAGACCTCCCTGAGGCTGCCAAAATGAAGGAAAATCCTGCTGGTGATTTTGAGCCCCTGCTGGAACTTGGACTCTGTCTGGTGCTTCTATGATGGCTGCCGTTCTAGTCCACCAGGGAATCTCTGGAGTTAAAAGCATGAGGCTCCACTGTTTGGACGAAAGAGCCAGACTCTGTCTTCGCATCCTCTGTGGAGGGGGCACAGGGAGGAACTCAACCCATATCCTGAGCAGTGGGTTGCACTTCCATGTGGAGGCATCTTCTGGAAGTTCTACTCTGAATAACTAACAGCTGACAGTGGAATGGAGGACTGGTACCAAAGTAAACTCAGGCTCTCATCTTTCTGGGTTGGGCAGTGCTTCAATGGAGAAGACCAGCCTGGGTGGTTCATGACCTGCCCTTTTTGGGTGTTCTTTCTTCTGTTTCATTTCTGCATGCATCTTTGTGCTGCCTGGAAGATATATTTCTGAAATTCCTATGCAACATTTTATGCACCAGTTCCATAACTTTGTTGCTTCGGCACAAAGGGAAGGGGATCTTGCTCCTCCCTGCTGGTTGATATAGAACATGCACCCCACTTTGTCCATCATGACCCTGATGGAGCTGTGCTCAATGACAGGCGGAAAATGAAGACAGGCATTTCTGAGCACTCTGAGCTGCAACAGACTGATATGGATGGTGGTTTCCTGGAGTGACCATCTGCCATATACTGTTAGAGGATCGAGGTGCATCCTCCATGCTAATGGAGATGCATCCACGGTCACTGTTACCATTGCCACTGGTTGGAGGAAGGGAACCCCTGCCCCTACAATGTGATAGACTATCCACCAGCTTAGGGAATGCTTCACCTGCTGGAGAACTGACATCTGCTTGTCTAGACTATGTCGGTTTAGTGAGTAAACTGATCTGAGCCGCCCCTGGAAACAGTGAAGGCGTAATGTTGCCTGCTGTGTCCCGAAGGTGCAAGCTGCCATGTGACCGAGACTTTGAAGATAGTTTCTGACTCAAGTCTGGGGGCTCCCTTCAGAGCTTATGGCAAGATCTGATAATGTTATGAAGCTGTCCATGGGAAGGAAGGCGCTGGATGCCAAGGAATCCGGGGATGCACCTATAACTTGTATATTCTGAACTGGACTCAGTGTGGATTTTTCCATGTTCAACTGAAGACCCAACTCCAAGAACACAGAAAGTGCTGCCCTTGTGGCAGACAAAACTCATTTGTCCGAGGTGATATGCTGCCATGTTTGTCAGAGACCAACTCTCCCATTTCCAAATGGGGGAGGCAAAATGGCAGGCTAACGGGAGTTCAAACCCTTGACCATCCCATCAAAGCTAACATTAGAGCAATGAAGCTTGCTGCACAGACACGCTGGTTCAGCAGTCACTGATATTTGTTTGGGTATCTCAAGTCTTGCGACACCAGCAGACTTGTATAGTTATCCTGGCCGGATGGTACCAATGGCTTGGAGCACTTTGCAGATTGTGCTGATATGGCAGTAGGCTTACACGGTACTGAAGAACTCGATGAGGGTACTGGGAGAGGGGTAAAGTCTGACGGTGCTGATTGTCTGTGCTTGCTGTGACCACCTCCACTAGATAGTGACGGAGCCTTCCCAGAGCCATGTTTAGCCTTTGGGCTGTGGGACTTTCCCTTTTCACCAGTGCTGGAGGAGCTCTTTGCCTCCATGGTAGCGAGCCCCAAGGGTGACGTCTCTGAGGCTGCCGACCTGACCGGAGAGAAAGGTCTTTTTGAGGTGGGATCCCTGGGACATCAATTAGAACGCCTCTTCTCAGAATGTTTAGAGGAGGTCTCTGGATTTATCTTTTCTGGGGAAGTGTTGTGCTGAGGTTTAAGGAGCCCTAGAAACCCCTGGGGACTGACATACGGGTGGGGAGGGGTTCTCTTGACCTGGCTCCAAAGCGGGTGAAGTGAACTTTTCATCATCAATAGTTGCAGCTTGACTTCCCGGTTCTTCCGAGCCCTGAATGTGAGGGCTAAACAGAAGTGACACTTCTATGGTGCATGTGACTCTCCCAGGCAGCAAATGCACTTGAGTGCCTGTCACGGCCCAGGATAGCATCTCTACATGAGAGGCAACATTTAAACCCCAGTAAACCGGGCATGACCCTAACGGGAAGGACTTCCCCGGAGGAAATCAATGAATTGTTGCGGGGGAGGGAAGGGTTGGTTTGTTTAAGAAACCAGAAGTAAGTATTAACTAAACTAAGAAAGAAAGAAGCTCAGCAACAGCTGAGGTACATGTAAAGCAGACAAGCTAATCTCCAGCTCAGGCTGAGACGGTTGAGAAGGGACTGAGGAGGGGTTTTGCCCACAAAGCCTGATATAGTCTGTGGATATCAACAGTACGTGCGTGGACCGAATGGACACTGCTAGTGAAAATTTCCAATCAAAGGCGCGCGGGGCACACACGCACATGAAGTGGAGCACCCATAGGGATACTACTCAAAGAAGAAGTGGATCGTCTTATGGTCAAGGCACCAGAGTGCATCTGCGGAGAGGTTGGTGCCATTTCCAGCAGTGTCACACATTTCCTGTGACAACTTGGGCAAGTCACTTTAGTATCTGTGCCTCCATTCCCCATCTATAATGTGGGGATAATAATGCTTCTTATCTAGCTAGATTCTAAACTCTTTGTGGCAGGGACTTTGATCATTTTACAACTGTGTTCTTTCTTCAGTTTGACTGCGTTAGGGCACTTGGCCACCCTTCCCGCTTTGACGTAACCAGGATGTGCATAAATTGACTGATGAACGATGCCCTCTTGTGTACTATTCCCTACAGACTTTACAGCACATCATAAGGCCTGGTTCACTCTCCTGGTTCTCCTGATGGAACATGGCCTTTAGAGGCAGAAAGTCTGCCTGGAGCACGGCAAACCCTGCTCTGTCAGGGGGCCCAGAGCTGGTCAGCATTGCCCAGAAAAACCAACAGGGCCAGTCTGATGGGGGGCTGAGTCAGCCACGCTGACAGTGACGTGCTGACTCAGCACACGTCAGTGGTCTATGTCAGCAGGGTTTCTTGGGAGTCTTGGTCAGAATGGCAAGCTATGCTCACTCGAAGAGGGTGTGTAAGGAATAGTACCCAAGGTGAATCTCCTCTGGTGCACATGTAGGTGAAGCTGCACTCCCAAGCTGCTGAAGTAACTTTTAGGAGGCAGTGCTCTCTAGTGGACAGAACACAGGAGTGAGACTGAGGAGACATGAGTTCTATTCATGGCTCTGCTATTGCCCTTGGGTGAGTCACTTCATTTCTGTCTGTTCTGTCCCACCCTCTGTCCATATAGACCACCTGCTCTTCCAAGCAAGAGCTTTCTCTCAGAATGAGTATGTGCACCGGCTAGTACAATGGAATCATGATACCAGTTGGGGACTGTAGGTCCTACTGCAATATGAATAATAACCAGCATGTCTCGCTGAACCTCTGCCAGTGAAATAAAGCACTTGCACACCCCTCTGACTGGAGCACATGACAATGGACCAGTTTGTCTTTGAACTTCCTACACCCCAAATAATCACCTTCCACATCCTTATTTATCTTATCTTTTCACCGAAGCCTATGCTGAAATATAGAAGAATCTCCCCCCCAAAAATAAATAAAAGTACCAAAGAGAAAGGAAAAACAAATAAGGAGAATAAAACATGGATAAAAATAAAGAGGTGGAAAATAAGCCCTGCTCGAGACAGGGGAAAGGTGTTGCATAGCGCAGGGTCACGGGAATAGCTGCAGTAATTACATTTTACATGGCTTTAGGTTGTATTTATGCTGTCAAAACTGTTTTGTCACACTGGATTTTTTTTAATGCATTTCAGATTTTGCTAATCTCTGGAAAATCTATATATCAGTCTAATCAGGGGATTGGGGGGCTCTTTGCCGAATGAAAAATATACTGCTCCATTAAGTCAATCTTTCACGTTGGCTTATAAATCTTTGGAGATTTTCAATTTGTTAAAGGAGTTTCGTGTGTGTGTGTGTGTGTAGTAGTCGTAGTTAAGCTTTTCCTAACAATGGGTCTTAAAGTGAGAGGAAACAGGCAGACTCTAAATGCAATGGTCCCTATTAAAAAGACAGTGTTTGCGGTGAATTACCACACACTGATCTCTGAAATCCCAAAGGTGGTTATTTTTCTCCCTTATACTGAGAATAGGAACTAACATAGAAATTGCCATACTGGATTAGCATCATGACTGTGGCAACCCCTGTCTTTGCATCCCTCCGTGGTCTCCCTCTTCTCTACATTAAACACAGATTCCTTGTGCTCGCTTATACGGTTCTTCACGGCCTGTTCTCAACCCAAGCTAGCATCTCTCATATGCTATCGAGACATTGACTTCCATCTTCAATCAGCCACTGATATCATACCAGCCTCCATCACCCACTTGGTAAAAATTCAACCAATTCCTTTCGTGCATTCTCCCATGCTGCCCTGACACGTAAGAGGAGCTCCCGCATAAACCTCTGCAAAACTCCATTATCCTCCTTCAAATCCCTCCTTAAAACTCTCCTTTGCCATGAGGCCTACAGAAAACTTGACAACTGCATGCTGGCTTCCAAGCTGCTGTAGCCCCTCTGAACTAGAAGGACAGGGAATCTTAGCCAGCTCACAGGAGAGCGAGCAGGCTGTGTGGAGTCAAGATCCCATGGAAGCTGGAGGTAGGGAGTGACTGTCTAGGGAAGCCACAGGCTTGTACTTGGCATGGCTCAGCCATGCCTCCACTGAAGCTACCCGTGCTACTGCTATTCATACTCACACTAGCACAATGAGAGCAAGCATGAGTATGTGTAGATGAGCAGGGCAATCCCATCCCTAGCTCATAGAGTAGACATAACCTTAGACTGTAAGTTCTTTGGGTCAGGATCCATCGTGTTATGTGTTTAAATAGTGCCTGGCATGATAGGGCCCTGATCCGTGGCTGTCTAATGCAAGAATTAAAAAATACAATACCTAGATCTTGTACAGCGCGTTGCATGAGTGCCTCTCAAAGCACCTTACAAAGGAGGTGGATCTCTTTATCTCCACTTCACAGATGTGGAAACTGAAGCAGAGAGAAGTCAAGTAACTTGCCCAAGGTCTCCCAGCAGGCTAGTAGTAGAACCAGGAATATAACCCCAGCATTCAAAGTCCCAGCCCAGAGCCTTATCCACTAAGCAACACGGCCTGTTCATAGGCAGAAACTGGGAAACCCTCTGACCAGCCTGAGTGTGAATATCATTAAACTTTTAGTAAAGGTGCCAAAATAACTGAGTACTGCACCCTGAAAGGACAATTACTACATGGTTTTGGAGTGGTATAACTTGTGGGCTTATTTAGAACCTGTCTCTCTCCAGGATATTTTTAATTGTAGTGCTCATGTTCAGAGCGCTGCAGGGTATAATTACTGTAGTGATGCTGGTACAATATTTTCTGTGTCTGCACTTATAAGGAACAAATCTGTGCAATTTGCATTTTCCTTATAGCGTGTTACTCAAACTACAAATTGCCCGGTAATTTACCTGGAGTTACAAGATTCTTAGCCCAACCACACTCAAAAATGCCATTCCACAGATGTCATCTGTGGCTGGCTGTGGGGGCAGACCCTGAGTTGGTATAAATTGTCATGTGCACTAGCTGAGGATCTGCCCTATGGAGAAGCCTTAACTTGGCTAGTGTGGAGGTTGAATTCTGTAAAGAGCTACAGCCCAGCTCTGCATATTAATATGGACGACATCAGGTCTCTTTAGCGGGCTCGATCTAGAAGTGCTATTATCCCCCTTGTACAGATCAGGCACTATGCCACAGAAAGATTAAATAACTTCCCCAACTCTGTGACAGAGCAGGGAATTGAACCCACAGCTCCTAGGGTGGCAACCTAACTTGAAGACCACCCATCCCGTCTCTCATCTATGTTATCACTCTGTCCCAGGAGTGTACAGAGGATGCATAAGAACTAAGTGTGTCTGGCCCTTAAGTGAGCTGTCCCTAACAGGTACCAACATCCTGTGTACCCATCTTGCAGTGTGCAGCCGTACAATGACCAAACACCATTTGGTCCTCACTTCTACTCAGGCCTTACTGAGGCAAACTCCAACTTAGTTTACTGGAGTGAGGGCTGCGGGCCTGACTGCTGTTCAAGAGGTGTAAGGATTGCAGATTTACCTCACACACATGTACTTCCATCAACTCATTGGAAGTCACAGCTTCAGAAGGGCTCAACCACTCTAATGTTGGCCCCTAACCAGTCTCCCAAATCCATGCTTATGTTCCTGTCTTTGAAAATCTTGGCCCTAAGTTTGAAAACTCTTCCCTTGGGTTCTTCCAAACAAAAATTACAACCCGTGAAGGGCCTAGTAACCATGTCTTCCTCAACAACATTGCAAAGTAGCTTAAGGCCTGATCCAGAGCCCAGTAAAGTCAATGGAAAGACTCCCACTGACCACAGGGGATTTTTGGAGCAAGCCCTTAAAGCATAAATGAAACAAGAATTGCGGCTACTAAAGATACAGCCCATGTGGTAAAGCAGTAAGTGGGGAGGAAAAATCACTAGCTCTATCATGATGGGCGGAATATGTGTAGCCTCTTGCTGCCTTCTTGTGAACCAGAATCCATTGAAAGCTACATGATTAAAGTCCACATAGTGGATTTACAGGGCTTTGTGCTGATATGAGACTATTTAGTCATGAGAGGCAGACTTTTGACATGATTCAGTTGACTGCCCGTGGCATTTGACATACTCCTAAGGACTCTAAGTGGTTACTGCTATTAGCAAAGACTTGAAAAAAGACACGTGTCACATTAGGTCAGTTATCTCTTAACTTCATCCTGTGAAATGTCACCAGTACCTCTAGGCCTTCTCATTTCTTATCAGTCTGTCAGATACACGGAGTTATTGTTTTAAAGTGCTACGGGTGAAAGGGAAAAAGAGGGAGAAGCCACACTACAGCTACTTTGTAGATAACAGTGAAGGAGGATTAGTCTTAATAGAGAATAAATATAGGGACTACATGGCTCTGGGTCTCCCATTGTTTCCTCTCTGCAGCACAAAAATCAGGGGCTGAGACATTGTTAATGATACAACTCGTATAAGATGTTCGATGTATCTACCTGGAATCTTTAATTTACCACAATTCTCTGCTGTGGCAAAGTCCTTGTCTAGCGACCGTGTAAACAGGCAGCTGCAGATTTCTGCAGCATCTAGGGCAAAGCTGGCTTTGTTCCAGCCCGAGGGCAGGTGGTCTGCTAGGGGTATGCTGTGCTCCAGGGTTCTTAGCGCGTGTAATGACCCTTAGAGGAGCATTATAATTTGGCATCAGTTAGAGCAGTCCCAAGGCTTCTCTAACTTGTACCAGGATGCAAAGTGGCCGCTGACAGTCCCAGAGGTTATGGGAGCACAAAAAGCTGGCCTTTGTCCTGCCTCCCCTTGGGTGAGCTGAGTGGCATTCTGGCCTGCCTGGGGATCTGGGTCAGTGAGTTCATTGTGGATATAAAATGGCACCAGGCCAGAAGGGTAGCATTCTGCATTTAATTGCACAGATGTAAGTGATGCACAAGGGAACGTAGAATCAAACCCAAAGGCTCCAGTGGAGTTACTCCTGCTATACACCAGGCTCAATCCTGTGAGCATGTAAGAAATCTCCCTGACCTCAATGGCACTTCAAGTACTTTTATTTAAGCATGTGCTTAATTGCTTTGCTGGATCAGGGCCGGAGTGCTCACCGCCTTGCAGAACTGAACGCTGCATGAGGAGAGAATCAGACCCTACATGCTTAACCCTTCACCATCATAATTCACTAGGACATTGCTGATCCTCTTTATTCAGTGGGTTAAACCGTTCACTGTTTAAATACTTACAGCCAGATTCCAGCCAGAACTTTGCCTCTGAAGGGGCCTTTGGAAAGGGGGTGGGGGAACCTTGAATGAAGAAATAACAGTCCCCGCTCTCCTGCCTCATTTAAGTCAAAGTGGAAATCGGCCCCCTGAATTTCTGGCTTCACCGTGGAATGACAGCATCTCTGAACCCCAAAAGGCAGGAGGTGACTTTTGAAAAAGGTGGTGAACACAGAAAAAGGAGAGCAAATTGAAGTCTCCTATAGAATCTTGGTTGGACAAGTTAATGTTTGACAGCTTGAATTTATGCGAACATTAACAAGGCTGATAATTCAGGGTCTTGCTGCTCTTGGTAACATTCCAGGAGTAATATTTTCACAAAGACTAACTATTTTTGGACAATTTCTCCAAAGTATTCAAAACAAACATGCTTTTCCCCTAAGCTCAGGCCAGCATGCCTCCTTGTTTCAGTTCTCTTTTTAACAGTAACAATGTTCGTCCCTTAGAGCCAAGGTAAACTGAAATCCTACCCTCTGCTGGACAATCTCCCTGTCGCAGAGTATCCCCAGCTACCAATGGCATCATTAAGAGATAATGGGCTACACAATCTTCTCCCTTAAATTGGTTTTACACTGGTGTAACTCCACGTATGCTAATGGAAAGACTCCCAGTTGCCACCAGTTTGAGGCTAGGTCGTCCATGAAAAAAGTAGGAAGCCAACAATGTAAAATCCAAGTGAAGACAAGGCATAGGTAGTTTTTGACCTAGCTGAGGTCAATCCTATGACCCTCACCTGAAGTTTACCTCAACTAGCTACACTAAGGTAAAAACAATAGTACCTGTCTCCTCTAGAATCTTACCTGTACAGCGCTGAACAAACATTTGGGGTTTAAGAACATAAGAACAGCCACACCGGGTCAGACTAAAGGTCCATCTAGCCCAGTATCCTGTCTTCCAAAAGTGGCCAACGCCAGGTGCCTCAGAGGGAATGAACAGAACAGGTAATCATCAAGTGATCCATCCCCTGTCGCCTATTCCCAGCTTCTGGCAAACAGAAGCTAGGGACACCACCCCTGCCTGTTCTGGCTAATAGCCATTGATGGACCTATTCTCCATGAACTTATCTCATTCTTTTTGAACCCTGTTATAGTCTTGGACTTCACAACATCCTCTGGCAAGGAGTTCCACAGGTTGACTGTGCATTGTGTTTATTTTCCAGCTAAGTGGCTGAACCAAAAATTGTTTTGGTTTGGTTTTTTTCCTCAGCAAAATGAAACAATTTTTTTTTAATTGGGTCTAACAAAACGTTTCCAACATCATTTTGATTTGACATTTCTTTTCCAATTGCCATTCTGTTTTGAAAATGTCAGAACTCTCCAACAGTTCCCGGTTTTATTTTTTTCATTTTCTTTCAGCCGAAACTATTTTTTACAAAAAAAAAAAAACAAAAAAAAACCAGCTCTATTCTCAAGATAAGTGTATTTTTACATCAAAATAGCTATCTTTGCAGTGAAAGCATTGCCTAAATGAATTAAACTTTAAAGCAATTCAAACTGTTAAAGTAAGAAAATTCACAGGCCCGTCAGATACTGTTATGCCTTTCAGTAACAATACAGTCTAACCGGGGACCACAAATGCAAACTGCATTTCCATCCCTTAATGTGTTCGGATTTCTTTTTAAATTTAACCTTAGTGCTGAATTTACTGGATTTGTAATGTTTGTTAAGGGTAAAAAGCATTATTCCCCAAAGATACTTTCAGCAATAGCTCCATCCTAAATTAGCTGTGAATGAATCAAAGATGTTGTTAGTAACACAGATAAGGACCACAGTTTGGAAAGGTGAAATGACTTGTTCAGGCAGGTCTATCGCAAAAGCCGGTCTAGAATGCAGATCTCCTGAATCATAGGACAATGCTCTACTCACTAGGACATGCTGCCTCCAGGAAACACGAGGAGCAAAACAGATGTTATTCGTTATCACAATGTTTAGCATCTTAAAACATACGGCACGTACATCCCCTCCTGGATGTTGGTTGTAACACACAGCCTTCATGGTTTTAGACATTGAGGGAACAGACTATTGGCCTGAAAACACCTGTGATCTGTTTAATCATCTGACTCTACAAAGGCAGGTTGCGTAAACTACTTATTCTGGAAAAAAATGCCTGGTTATGCTGTAGATATAAAAATTTATAAATGCCAATTAAAAAGCTGCTATTGAAGCTTTAAGGAGACTTATCAGTAATTACTAACAATACCCTGAATGGCTTGTGGCCCACAAATGTATCCCCGCTCCCATTGTACTTAGAATTTACACATCTTGAAAGTGTGTTACAACTATTAGCTAATTAATCTTCAAGCTCTGGTATCACACACGTTTGCTGACATATTATATAAAGATTGGATACACTGTCCCTACAGGGAAAACGTTAAAAAAATTAGGTTTGCTGAAACATCTAGTGCTTAGACTTTTTTATAATTAGCAGGCAATTGAAAGTCTATATTTAGCACCCCAAATGAAGGTAAAACTCCTGACTTCTAGTCAAGTCCTGGATGACACTACCAAAGTGTGTTTTGAAAAGTCTAGCTTTACAGTCGTCGCTATCTACTGTTCTGGCCCCAATCCAGCAAAGCACTTAAGTCAATGGAACCAGTCATGTACTTAAAATTAAGCATGTGCCTGAGTGCTTTGCTGGATCAGGGCCTTACCGCCCACTAAGAGTAACAGCAGTTTCATCACGGGCTCCAACAGAAAAAGGATCGGGCCCTTAATTATACAGGGAGCAGTAGGAACACCTGTATTAAAGTTGCCTAACAGTGGCATCATGACCCTCTATTTTCAGCTGCTGCTAACTTGGCCCAACTTTAGCCACTGGGGCTGAAAATGTCCATGCTTTGGAGCTGTCTCAGGCTGACATTTTCTGGAAAGTTTAAGGGGAAATGGTGCAGCCATTTCTGAGAAGGAGGCTAGGGAACGTTAGGTAGCCATGCCAACGGCAGTCTGAATAGTTCTAGCATCGTCATGGTTAGGAGTAGGAGGTAGGAACTGGACAGAGCAAGGGGCTGAGGTCAGACAGGTGCCTTTGGCTGCCCCCTGTGGGGAAGTCTGCTTCGCTCCTCCCCTTGAAACCATGCTGTGCGCACTCAGCTCTACGGCAACAGCAGAGAGCCGAGGCACCTTCTCCTCCCCCGTCCCCAGTGACCGAAGCAAGCACAGGGCCTGCAACTGTTCTGCGTTTTACAATCTTATTTTCCAGATCAAATCAAAGGAGCGGGACGACGTGACAAGAAAGTTCTGAATTCCCAGGAGGGGCAGATACATTTGATTTCTATGATTCATTTAAACTCAGGAGGGTATACGCAGGGCTAATGTATATTATATAAGATACTCCAAACAGTCTCTTGTGGCTCTTGGACGACTCCACTGTGATCCTGCGCTGCAAAACCCTGATGACATGCCAGTCTGAACCAACTCATCAGCTGGGCCCAGGCGCTCTCTGTTACTCCCCTAGGAAGGTGGCAGATAAAAGACGAGGCATTCAAGTAGCTGACAGAGTAACCTGTAAGTGCCTGTCCTGGGCAATCTACTTGTCAGCTTTCTTGGCTAAGAGAGGCAACGTGTGCCACAGCTGTCAGCTTCATATCATCTTTCCTCTCTGCCTTTCATCGTCCTTAGTCCCATGAATGGAGGTTTTATTTGACTTTCTTTTCTTGGCCCAGCTCGTCACAGGACCTCGTGCGTCACGATGCACTAATGCATCTTGTGGGTAAGACAATCCAGAAAGTTCCAGGGAACAGCTGAGTGAAAGAGGGAGTGGAGACATGTGCGGAAGGCCTAATTGTTTGATGAGGACACTAAGGACGAGCGGGCATGTTTCACACACAGCGCTGCACCAACCCTAGGGTTGCTCATGCAGAGACTGTTCCTCAGGGCTGTAGTGCACCAGCTCTGGTTCATGAGCTGGTGGTAGGGGTTGTGGGAGGGACAAGGCCATAGCCCTACGTTCTCCTCACTTCCTTTTGGGCAACTTGCTCTCCAGGGAGTCATGATGGACCCAGCACCCATTTATCACAACAAGTGTTCTATTCAGGAGTGTCATATGCAAGACACATGAGGTAATTGTCCTGCTCTATTCAGCCCTACTGAGGCATCAGCTAGCATACAGGGTGCAGTTCTGGATGCCACATTTTAGGGAAAATGCGGACAAATTGGAGCGAGTCCAGAGAAGAGCAACAAAAATGATAAGATGATAAGATGCATCCGATGAAGTGAGCTGTAGCTCATGAAAGCTTATGCTCAAATAAATTGGTTAGTCTCTAAGGTGCCACAAGTACTCCTTTTCTTTTTGTGAATACAGACTAACACGGCTGTTACTCTGAAAAATGATAAGAGATGTAGAAAACCTGACCTTTGAGGAAAGGTTTAAATGTGCCCAATTTTTTTTGTCTTGAGGCAAGACTGAGGGGGAACCTGATAATAGTCTTCCCATACGTGAAGGGCTATTAAAAAGAGGACAGTGATCAAATGTTCTGCATGTCCACTGAAGGTAGGACAAGACTTTATGGGCTTAATCTGCAGCAAAGGAGATTTAGGTGAAATATTAACAAAAGCTTTCTAACTCTAAGGATATGTCTATACTACAAAATTAGGTCGAATTGATAGAAGTCGGTTTTGTAGAAAGTGTTTTTATACAGTCAACTGTGTGTGTCCCCACACAAATGCTCTAAGTGCATGTAGTCGGCGGAGTGTGTCCACAGTACCGAGGCAACCGTCGACTTCCTGAGTGTTGCACTGTGGGTAGCTATCCCACAGTTCCCGCAGTCTCCACTGCCCATTTGAATTCTGGGAAGAAACCCCAATGCCTGATGGGGCTAAAACATTGTCGCGGGTGGTTCTGGGTACATATCGTCAGGCCCCCCTTCCCTCCCTCCCTCCGTGAAAGCAGCAGCAGACAATCGTTTCGCACCTTTTTTCTTGAGTTACCTGTGCAGACGCCATACCACGGCAAGCATGGAGCCCGCTCAGCTAACCATCACCGTACGTCTCCTGGGTGCTGGCAGACGCGGTACTGCATTGCTACACAGCAACAGTTTATTGCCTTTTGGCAGCAGACTGTGTAGTATGACTTGTAGCCCTTGTCAATGTAGTCCAGGGTGGTCTTTTAACCGACCTCAATGAGGTCAGGGGCGCCTGGGCAAACATGGGAGTGACTCAGCCAAGTCATTTCTCTTTTAAGTTTCGTTTCATAGCGATTCAGTCCTACTGGCAGTGCACTGTCTTTTAATCTGGCCAGCAGATGATGGCCAGCGGTCATACTGCACCATCTTCTGCCGAGCACCCAGGAGATGACGATGGCTAACGGTCGTACTGCACAGTCTGCTGCCAGCAAGATGTATAAAGACAGATGAAGTGGATAAAAACAAGAAATAGACCAGATTTGTTTTGTATTCATTTTCTCCTCCCTCCCTCCGTGAAATCAACGGCCTGCTAAACTCAGTTTTGAGTTCTATCCTTGAGGGGGCCCTTCTGTTTCTCGCAAAGCCACCCCCTTTGTTGATTTTAATTCTCTGTAAGCCAACCCTGTAAGCCATGTCGTCAGTCGCCCCTCCCTCCATCAGAGCAACGGCAGACAATCATTCCGTGCCTTTCTTCTGTGCAGATGCCCTACCACGGCAAGTATGGAGCCCACTCAGATCAGTTTGGCAAGTAGGAGCACATTAAACACCACACGCATTATCCAGCAGTATATGCAGCACCAGAACCTGACAAAGCGAAACCGGGTGAGTAGGTGACATCAGTGCGGTGACGAGAGTGATGAGGACATGGACACAGACTTCTCTCAAAGCACGGGCTCTGGCAATGTGGGCATCATGGTGCTAATGGGCCAGGTTCATGCGGTGGAACGCAGATTCTGGGCTCGGGAAACAAGCACAGACTGGTGGGACCACATAGAGTTGCAGGTCTGGGATGATTCCCAGTGGCTGCGAAACTTTCGCATGCGTAAGGGCACTTTCATGGAACTTTGTGACTTGCTTTCCCCTGCCCTGAGGCACAAGAATACCAAGATGAGAGCAGCCCTCACAGTTGAGAAGTGAGTGGCAATAGCCCTGTGGAAGCTTGCAACGCCAGACAGCTACCAGTCAGTCGGGAATCAATTTGGAGTGGGCAAATCTACTGTGGGGGCTGCTGTGATGCAAGTAGCCAACGCAATCAAAGATCTGCTGATATCAAGGGTAGTGACCCTGGGAAATGTGCAGGTCATAGTGGATGGCTTTGCTGCAATGGGATTCCCTAACTGCCGTGGGGCCATAGACGGAACCCATATCCCTATCTTGGCACCAGAGCACCAAGCCGGCGAGTACATAAACCGCAAGGGGTACTTTTCAATAGTGCTGCAAGCACTGGTGGATCACAAGGGACGTTTCACCAACATCAACATGGGATGGCCGGGAAAGGTACATGACGCTTGCATCTTCAGGAACTCTGGTCTGTTTCAAAAGTTGCAGGAAGGGACTTTATTCCCAGACCAGAAAATAACTGTTGGGGATGTTGAAATGCCTATAGTTATCCTTGGGGACCCAGCCTACCCCTTAATGCCATGGCTCATGAAGCCATACACAGGCAGCCTGGACAGTAGTCAGGAGCTGTTCAACTACAGGCTGAGTAAGTGCAGAATGGTGGTAGAATGTGCATTTGGACGTTTAAAAGTGCGCTGGCGCAGTTTACTGACTCGGTTAGGCCTCAGCAAAACCAGTATTCCCACTGTTAATTACTGCTTGCTGTGCGCTCCACATTATCTGTGAGAGTAAGGGGGAGACGTTTATGGCGGGGTGGGATGTTGAGGCAAATCGTCTGGCCGCTGGTTACGCACAGCCAGACACCAGAGCAGTTAGAAGAGCACAGGAGGGTGCAGAGAAGCTTTGAAAACCAGTTTCATGACTGGCCAGGCTATGGTGTGAAAGTTGTTTGTTTCTCCTTGATGAAACCCCCCGCCCCTTGGTTCACTCTACTTCCCTGTAAGCTAACCACCCTCCCCTCCTCCCTTCAATCACCGCTTGCAGAGGCAATAAAGTCATTGTTGCTTCACATTCATGCATTCTTTATTAATTCATCACAGAAATAGGGGGATAACTACCAAGGTAGCCCAGGAGGGGTGGTGGAGGAGGGAAGGACAAGGCCTCACAGCACTTTAAAAGTTTACAACTTTAAAACTTATTGAATGCCAGCCTTCTGTTGCTTGGGCAATCCTCTGGGGTGGAGTGGCTGGGTGGCCGGAGGCCCCCCCACCGCGTTCTTGGGCATCTGGGTGAGGAGGCTATGGAACTTGGGGAGGAGGGTGGTTGGTTACACAGGGGCTGTAGCGGCAGTCTGTGCTCCAGCTGCCTTTCCTGCAGCTCAACCATATGCTGGGACATATTAGTTTGATCTTCCAGCAGCCTCAGCATTGAATCCTGCCTCCTCTCATCATGCTGCCGCCACCTTTCAGCTTCACCCTCTCTTCAGCCCGCCACTTACTCTCTTCAGCCCGCCACCTCCCCTCCTGGTCATTTTGTGCTTTCCTGCACTCTGACATTGTCTGCCTCCACGCATTTGTCTGTGCTCTGTCAGGGTGGGAGGACTGCATGAGCTCAGAGAACATTTCATCGCAAGTGCATTTTTTCCACCTTCTAATCTTCGCTAGCCACTGCGAGGGAGAAGATCTTGTGATCCTTGAAACACATGCAGCTGGTGGAGGAAAAAAAAGGGTATTTAAAAAGACACATTTTATAGAACAATGGGTACACCCTTTCACAGTAAACCTTGCTGTTAACATTACATACATAGCACATGTGCTTTCGTTCCAAGGTCACATTTTGCCTCCCCCACCGCATGGGTAGCCCCTCATCCCTCCTCCCTCCCCGTGGCTAAAGGCAGGGAACATTTCTGTTCAGCTACAGGCAAACAGCCCAGTAGGAATGGGCACCTCTGAATGTCCCCTTAAGAAAAGCACCCTATTTCAACCAGGTGGCCATGAATGATATCACTCTCCTGAGGATAACACAGAGAGAGATAAAGAACGGATGTTGTTTGAATGCCAGCAAACATACATTGCAATGTTTTGTTCTATAATGATTCCCAAATACGTGCTACTGGCCTGGAGTGGTAAAGTGTCCTACCATGGTGGACGGAATAAGGCTGCCCTCCCCGGAAACCTTTTGCAAAGGCTTTGGGAGTACATCCAGGAGAGCCGTGAATGCCAGGGCAAATTAATCATTAAACATGCTTGCTTTTAAACCATGTATAGTGTTTTAAAAGGTACACTCACCAGAGGTCCCTTCTCCGCCTGGCGGGTCCAGGAGGCAGCCTTGGGTGGGTTCGGGGGGTACTGGCTCCAGGTCCAGGGTGAGAAACAGTTCCTGGCTGTTGGGAAAACCGGTTTCTCTGCTTGCTTGCTGTGAGCTATCTACAACCGGTTTTGTTCAATATCTTCATAAATGATCTGGAGGAAGGTGTGGATTGCACCCTCAGCAAGTTTGCAGATGACACTAAACTGGGAGGAGAGGTTGATATGCTGGAGGGTAGGGATAGGATACAGAGGGACCTAGACAAATTAGAGGATTGGGCCAAAAGAAATCTGATGAGGTTCAACAAGGACAAGTGCAGAGTCCTGCACTTAGGACGGAAGAACCCCATGCACCGCTACAGACTAGGGACTGAATGGCTTGGCAGCAGTTCTGCAGAAAAGGACCTAGGGGTTACAGTGGACGAGAAGCTGGATATGAGTCAACAGTGTGCCCTTGTTGCCAAGAAGGCCAATCGCATTTTGGGATGTGTATGTAGGGGCATTGCCAGCAGATCGAGGGACGTGATCGTTCCCCTCTATTCGACATTGGTGAGGCCTCATCTGGAGTACTGTGTCCAGTTTTGGGCCCCACACTACAAGAAGGATGTGGAGAAATTGGAGAGAGTCCAGCGAAGGGCAACAAAAATGATTAGGGGTCTGGAACACATGACTTATGAGGAGAGGCTGAGGGAACTGGGGTTGTTTAGTCTGTGGAAGAGAAGAATGAGGGAGGATTTGATAGCTGCTTTCAACTACCTGAAAGGGGGTTCCAAAGAGGATGGATCTAGACTGTTCTCAGTGGTACCAGATGACAGAACAAGGAGTAATGGTCTCAAGTTGCAGTGGGGGAGGTTTAGGTTGGATATTAGGAAAAACTTTTTCACTAGGAGGGTGGTGAAACACTGGAATGCGTTACCTAGGGAGGTGGTGGAATCTCCTTCCTTAGATATTTTTAAGGTCAGGCTTGACAAAGCCCTGGCTGGGATGATTTAGTTTGGGATTGGTCCTGCTTTGAGCAGGGGGTTGGACTAAATGACCTCCTGAGGTCCCTTCCAACCCTGATATTCTATGATTCTAACTTCATCATCATCATCTTAATCGTCCCCAGAACCTGCTTCCGTGTTGCCTCCATCTCCATTGAAGGAGTCAAACAAGACGGCTGGGGTAGTGGTGGCTGAACCCCCTAAAATGGCATGCAGCTCATCATAGAAGCAGCATGTTTTGGGCTCTGACCCGGAGCGGCCGTTTGCCTCTCTGGTTTTCTGGTAGGCTTGCCTCAGCTCCTTAAGTTTCACGCGGCACTGCTTCGGGTCCCTGTTATGGCCTCTGTCCTTCATGCCCTGGGAGATTTTGACAAATGTTTTGGCATTTCAAAAACTGGAACGGAGTTCTGATAGCACGGATTTCTCTCCCCATACAGCGATCAGATCCCGTACCTCCCATTCGGTCCATGCTGGAGCTCTTTTGCGATTCTGGGACTCCATCATGGTCACCTGGGCTGATGAGCTCTGCATGGTCACCTGCAGCTTGCCATGCTGGCCAAACAGGAAATTGAAATTCAAAAGTTCACAGGCCTTTTCCTGTCTACCTGGCCAGTGCATCTGAGTTGAGAGTGCTGTCCAGAGCGGTCACAATGCAGCACTCTGGGATAGCTCCCGGAGGCCAATACCATCTAATTGTGTCCACAGTACCCCAAATTCGACCCAGCAAAGCCGATTTCAGCGCTAATCCCCTTGTCGGGCGTGGAGTAAGGAAATCGATTTTAAGAGCCCTTTAAGTTGAAAAAAGGGCTTCGTCGTGTGGACAGGTGCAGGGTTAAATCGATTTAACGCTGCTAAATTTGACCTCAACTCCTAGTGTAGACCAAGGCTAAGGGTAGTTAAGCTCTGGAATAGGCTTCTCGGGGAGGTTGTGTAATCCCCATCATTGGAGGTTTTAAGAACAGATTGGACCAACACCTGTCAGAGATGGTCTAGGTTTACTTGGTCCAGCATCAGCACAGGGAGCTGAACTAGATGGCCTCTGGAGGTCCCTGCCAACCCTATATTTCTATGATGTAGGAAAGTGCTGTTTTACAGACAGAGAGCTGAGGCTCGGAGAGACTAAGTAACATGCCCAGTGTCGCAGAGAAAGCTTATTGTAGATGAGAGACTCGAACGCAGGTCTCCCAAACGCAAGGCCTAGCACCTAGCCACTAGACTAACCTTACATTTTCTAAACTTCCCCATGGGAAAAATCAGAATTTCCCAGTGGGAAAATTTACACGGGAAAATTCCCGGTTTCATGGCCAGTTCTACACATATCCAGGGTTGTTTAAATGCTGGTCATAGAGAAGTTTCCTCTTTAAAGGTCGCTATATCTGTAGGAAGAAGAAAAGGAGTACTTGTGGCACCTTAGAGATCTAAGGTGCCACAAGTACTCCTTTTCCGTTTGTGAATACAGACTAACATGGCTACTACTCTGAAACCTGTCATTATGTATCGGTAGGGTGGCTGGTGTGAGAATTATTTTTGCAACCACAGCTTATGAGTTCCATACTGTTCATTGTTTAGGTTTAGGCATCTAATGATGCGTGTTCATTTGCATGTCCTCCCTTGAATTGCAGTTAGCTCAAAGTGTTTGATTTAGTTTCATAACAGTAAGTCTTGAGAAGAACATTAAAACTGTATGATAGCACAATAAGTAATTTATTTTCAAGCATGTACATGCAGCTTTATATTGAAAGAGTATAATAAGGAACACTCCTGCGTGCTAACTAATGGTTTTGAAATCTATTCCAAAATTGTGATCCTACTTAACATCTTCATTACTTGGTGCAAAACAAGTGCATTTTTATTATACCAGTTGGATTAGGTCATGTGCACAGTAAGCATCTTTAAATCAACACCGTAACTGTAAAGAAATCGCTGTGTAATCAGACATCAAACAAGCAATATTGCCTGGGGTGGCTTTTCCCAGAGTGTGGGCTTTTCCTCAGTGTGGGCCTAATCCCACTCCCACTGAAGCTAAAGGACCAGTGTGGAGTGATGTTGAATGACCCACCCCTAAGGTCAGTGTGGAGTAACGTTGAATGACCCACCCCTAATTCTTTCAATGAAAGAACAGGTGAACATGGCAAGATACAATAGTCCCTTCCCTGAATAAGTCAATACAGTGCTAGAGGCAACATGCAGTGAAATCTTTGCCAAAGATCACTCGATCTCTATGGTCATCTCTGCTAATGGCCAGTAAAATCTCAGTTTGGAAGAATAACCCTCCATACCACCAGGGCTGCGTCATGAAACCTGTTATGCTCTGAAAAGCAGCAGTCACTTGAGTGGCCATTATTAACTGCTTTCACTTGAGTCAGACTGTTCTAGGCTGGAATGGATAGTGTGATGCAGACCTTCTTTTGTACTACTGATCAAATAGCACTATCATAATAATATCTTCTTTGGGAAGCGCCTCAAAGCAAGTCATTTCAAAGGCAGGAAGAAGGCAATACCTGAAGCTGTCTAATTACAGAGCTTGAGATATGCATGGCAGAGTATTAAAATAAATGGTATAGATGAATTACCACAGGAGAGAGCTGGGCTGATAAACCATATCTAGTACACTAATCTTGAATGTTTGTTTTGCATTCTTTGAGCCTTTTAAGATGACAGGTTGTGATCAACTGCTTCCCTTAGAGGTTGGCAGCTTTCCTGCACTAGCGTTTAATTTCTGTTTGATGTTTGCAACTTTGTGTCAATGTACAAACTACTGTTAAGATATATAGCAGTGATTAAAATAATTCATCCATCTGGTTATAATTAAAGACTGAGTTAAATGTAATGACAACTTTATCTAGCAAAGCCAGCTCTCATCTTTTAAAATGAACCATGCACCTTCAACCATTTTTTCCCCCTGCAATGAACTCTTGCAGTATGGCTTTTCAATTAGAGTGAATCAAAACTCGTGTCACAAAAAGGATCCGAATTAATGACATCTACAGTAGAAATAAAACAGGAGTTGTACATGTCTAACTTTTTCCCACATTCAAGTGTCCGCTATGGGTCACTAGGGGCAGTATGGGAAACCTGTGACTTCAGACCTAGTGGCTTAAAAAGGAACAGCCAGGAGGAGAACAAACATTTAAATGACAATCAGGCAGTATTTTCCACATGAAGTGGGACTGCTGAAGCTGTGTGTGAGTCAAGATCCCCTCTGATCCAGCTGAAGTCAATGGTAAACCTCCAATCTGCTTCAAATGAGTGAGAACGGGCTCTCAATAAAGAGGAAGAATACAGAAACAGTCCAACATTTCTCACCCTGCAGATTCTCCCATGCGTTCATCTTCTTGGGCAAAAAATAATTGGGAGCATCAGGAAGGGGAAGCCACTTGAAACTGCAGATGGAGGTAAAAGATGTCTCTTCTGGGCTACCAGGCTAGGGTGGCCCAGTCAGGCCAGGAGAGCTGCTATCCTGATTTCTGACTCCTTTTGGGGGGCAGCAGGCCAGGAAAATGGGTTCATTGTGTGATGCATTTCCCCTCATGATGGAAACAGCACAGAGCGCTTGATCCCACACCATTCATGTCCATGCGAGTTTTCTTACAGACCTGAATGGGCACAGCCTCAAGGTCAGACAGAAGAAGCGTGTTCTAATATTGCAAGCAGGGAGTTTGAGGATTTGGGCAATACGTTTCTGTACTCGGCACTCATGAAGAGAGCTTGTCTGATCCCATCATATATTTTGGTTGAATGGAGATCCGTAATAAAGTAATGAATGAGACTTGCTGTGGCTTGGGGTAGCAAAGGAGTTCAAGAAAAATCTTTGTTATGGGGATGCTACTTGGCCAAGTGTGCATGATAAGAGCCTCTCCCTAATCCCCACCCCCAGACCTTATTCCAGGTATAAAGCAGGATGCTTCTAAAAATTTCTGGGGTCCCTGAAGCTCTTTTTCCTCCTTTTTCCCTGTTTCAGAAACATAAAGATCAACTTTTTCTCTGTAATTTGTCTGAATCCACGCGCTGTATATCAGCCTGTTGTTGACTGAGTCTGACTCTGAAATCTAATTTTTTAATCAGCAAAATAATTGATTGAAGCTCATTTCAAAGTTATATTTGGGGGAGGAATTGTGATCCCTTTATATCATAGCACACTGTAGTATTTTAATTCTACCATTAATTTGCTTAAATATGTATTGTCATTTAACCGAATGTGTGTGCCTATAATAAACAGTATTGTTTTTGTTCTACATCAGAACAAAAACAAACTTTGAAATCTTAATTTTTTTTTGCCTTGTAGTTTTCCAGCCAGCCTTAATTATAAGTATCTTCCCTAAAAGAAAGTTATCTGCGAGAGGCTAGATTGGCATGAACAAAATTGTTTCATGTAAGTGAAAGGTGCTATCCCAGCTGACGACATAACAGTCTATTGCTACCAGGTAGAACTTTTTTCAAATCAGGACAGTATTTGTCGTAAATGGGCATTCAGTAAGATTAGAACTTTATAGGACTTCTGCTCTGTGTATACCCAAAGCTTACCTTCAAGTTACAGCTGTTATTGCTTTTAAAGGGCCTTCACTCTTTTTTGGAGGTGGGGGGAAGGGTTGCTGACTCATGATTTTTTAATTTGTGGGGGTGGCGATAGGGAGATGTGATCATGGCATGGACCGACTGTCTGCTCACAGGTTGATGAATGCCCTTCAGTCCCGTTTCTTTTTTATTCTGAATAATGACTGAATGAAAACAGAGTGATCATATGTGAGCCCAGATCTTCAAAGGCACCTAGCTCCCATTGAAATCAGTGGGAGGTGGGTATCTAAATATGCCTTTGTAATTAGGGATGGACGAGCGGATTATAAAATAAGAATTGACCCAATCCAAATCTTTTTTTTTAAAAAAACCCTCACTTTACTCTGCCCAGTTTTCCCCAAGACAAGGAGGAGAAGGGAGGAATTGTGACACAGCGAATATTCACACAAATGGTTGATGGGGGACTTGAAGAACAAGTGGTTTTCATTCCATTTTCACTAGTAATATAGTTATTTCTAAAACATAGCTCCTTCACGTCCTGGCTTTGCCTCAAATACATTCATGTTTAGAATGAAGGGGACCCTAGTTCCTCTCATTACAATTAATAAGTTTAATATCTGTCGGGAGAGCGGCCTTGTTAAAGGCCAGATTGTGACCTGCCTAAAAGACCCTTCAGGAGAGCAATGGGATGCATGGTGTATCATGAGTAGCAGCACATGTGGAAAAGTCACTGCTCCCTCCCACACATGATTTGTGGGTTCAGCCTTGGCTCCCCACCCCTTTTGCAACATGTTGGCTTGTGCAATAGAAGAAACAATCGGCCGCTGGTGCAGGTTACTTCCCTGCCCCCCCCCTCGGAAACGGAGCAAGAAGGGATCTGGGACTAAGACTGTGAAACTGAGTAACAATCTGGTTCCTGGCCTGGTCCTGGGGCAGCACCACTGCGCACCGCTCCCCACTCAGGGCTTGTGGCCATGAGTTAATCTGAAACCGTTAGCATTCTAACCTTACCTGGGGGGATTTCCACCTTTGTATCTGGAACCACATCTACAGCGCTGAACACGATGAGCTCACAATCCAGTCTAGGGCGTCTACTGACAGGTAATTATTAAATTACATATTAATAAAATGTTAGGGTTGCAAAGCCAATCACTCAAAAGTTAGGAAATACCAGAATTTAAAGTTGCCCATGCAACCTGAAGTCAGCCCCCTGGTGCATATGCATTGTGATAAAGTCTAGTAATTTTTCCAAACCGATGTGATCAAAAATCCCAAGTCAGGCCCCAAAAAATCATGACTTTAAAAAAAAAAATCTGGTGACTTTTCTTTAAAGGTATTATAAATGTGGGGTACTCCTTTGCCTTCTGTTGTTTGAACCTTTTGCATTCACTCTGGTCACCTTTCCAAGCTTTTCTCTGCAACCTGGAGGGCTATGAACTTATTTAAAAAAAATACAAGCTGAGATTCTTACATAACCACTCATCTCCGGGAACTGGGACTTTAAATAACGCACCATATTGCCGAGCTCATTATAGAGTCACAAACGTTGGCAACATTGCATACTATTTTTGTTTCTAAAGGCCCCCATGTGTCACTCAGTGTGCAGGACCCGATCCTGTGAAGATAAAATCACATACCTCTCTTTCTTTGTGTTGGGTCCAGAAGTATCAAAACCCGGAGAGGCTGTTATTTCCAATTGGCTTGGCTAGAACCAGGAAGTACGGGAAAAAATCTCAAGAGAAACCATGGTCTCATGAGATTTTCAGCTAAATATCCAGACCAACCTTAGATGACCTTTGCATGAGTAGTACAAATGTTTGACTGCTTATCCAAACTGCACAGCTGATTCTGTTGCTGAACGAAACCTATACTAAAAGATAGCCGAAGCAATGTCACAAAAGCATGACATTCACAAGACAGAAGCAAAGTGCAATAACTTTTCTATAGGGCATGCTCCATATCTGCTTACAATTACATGCAAATACACTCGTTCCTTTTCCATACTAACAGTGATATCATGGTGTTTGCTGCCTTGCAGGGATGGCCTGAGAACCTCCTTTAGGACATCTCTTAATGGAACAAATCGGAACTGAGCTGTCCAAAAGGCTGTGGGAAAGGCTGACAACAGAAATGGGAAGGAGGCAAAAGAATGAACCTGTTAACTGGCCAGTGTGAAGTGAGCTGCAATATCACAATCAGTCTCCATTCTTGCTTCCACCTGTCTGTCTTAGAGCCAGGATCTGATACCCTTACTCTTCATAGTAACACCTTACTCCATGAGCCCCAGGAGCTGTTGACTTCAGTGGGACTTCTGCTTTGAGTAAAATACTATTGAATGTGAGCAAGGATATCGGTCTGGCTCCTAGGGTTTTCTACAGTGCCCATTTTGCTTCTACCTCTGTCACAGGGTAATCTGTAGCACTCACCACCATAGTCGCTAAGCACTCCTTACTCAGGGCGGCTCATGCAACCACCCAGGACTGATTTCAGTGAGAAAGGGATACTGTTGGAAAATCACCCCCACGCACTCATTGTTTTACCAAAGTCTGGTTTGAAGTGTGGATACGTTTCAAAAGCTGAATTGATTTTTAACTTGCATTCTGGAATATCTGCATATTTGTACCACTGATTTTCATTGCACTGCGTTGTTACGGTCAGAAGGGACCATTAGATCATCTTGTCTCACCTCCTGCATATCACAAGCCATTTCACCCAGGTCCCCTATCCTGAACCCAATGGCTTTAGTTAAAGCCACATGTCTAGTCCTCAGCAGGCTCTGCTGTGGTGTGTCACAGGCAAGGAACAGGAGAGACCATGGATGCCTGAGGGCCCTGCAATAACAGGAATTCGAGGAGGTGAGATAGCCCAGACGACCCCAGCAGGCGATCCACGCCCCATGCTGCAGCAGAATGTGAAACACTCCCAAGCTCCCTGCCAATTTGGCCGGGGGGAAGGATTCCTTTCCAACCCCAAATCTGGCAATCAGTTTGACCCTGAGCAAGTGTGCAAAACACACCAGCCAGGCATTTTAAGCTCTTAGAGGCAGGGATCATGCCTACTTGTGTACAGCACCTGGCCCGATAGGACTCCAACACAAAGGGCCTCTGGGCACCGCCATCAGATAAACAGAGATCTTTTAAATGTTGTCTTTGTAATTGCCCCTATTTCTAAGTGAGATATGCACTAGTTGCAGGTCTATCTGTGAACGGCAACAGTCATTTGAGAGACAACCGATAAACACAGATAACGGTCTATTCACTTCCACCCTCTGACTCCCATCTACTCCGCAGCACAATAGACCTACATTCCGTGGCAGGGCCCCAAGCCCAGCCTTGCACCAGAAGTCGATTTGTAACAGTATACAAACACTGCAGCCGTTTGAGTCTCCCGAGCTTATCTGAGGTACAGATGTTTTTAAGTGAACCAAATATTCAAATGAATCATTTGATCCTCAGATTTTTAATCCAAGAAAAAACCCCTATATGTGATTTTTTTTTCTGGTTCACTTCCAGCTGCTGTGGAATTGACAGTTTGCAGCAGAAAACCTCACCATACATAGCTGCTGTATCCTTGCCTTTTCTTGGCCGCTGGAAGTCACAATAGGGTTCCTTGGTTCCTACTCTGTCTGGAGATGGGGATGTATTTGGATCCGATTTATCCTCTCTCCTTCCAGAACAACCCAAAACATTCCTCTCCCACTCACTTGGGGCGGCTTTTTTTTTTTCTGTACCAGAACCCAGGCATGGTTTTGACGTTGTCAACTCTAGAGAGAGCAGTGCTTTTGGGAAATAGATTCTTTGAGAAGCTGAGCAAAAGATACCCAGCATTGGTATGGGGCAGATCGTGCCCATCTGAGCTAGCTCCCACAAGTATGAGAGAGGAAAAGATGCTCTCCACAGAATCAAGAGCCAGTTCCAGTAGCCCACATCTAGTTCCCCATGAATATGTGTCACAAAACCCACCACCACAGAACCAAAGAGCACCCTTCTTGGCAGGCTCTGGAATGAGCTGTCCTCTGGAAGTGGTTTCTCTGGATCTAGGTTTAGACTCCCTGGCAGGGTAGCATGGGGAAGCTTGCAGTGCTGCCGCTGCCCATATTAAACCTCGTCAGAAGACAGAGGCGCTCATCTAACCCTGATCGCAGAGAGAGGACTACAGTTTCCAGTGCCGTGAGTTAGGCCTCTGTCAAGCTCTGCCATGGAGCCAATCTGCAGTGTTCCACATGGCAGTCCCACTTCTGGCTCCTCCAGAATCTCCCACTGAGGTTCTAGTTGTACTTCTCCCCACATTTCTTCCTTTATGCACTCCCTGTTTGTGTCCACACAAAAGGCCAGAGACCACCTTGTCCGCCTCCTGCTAGCACTGGCCAAAATGCCATGCTTCAGACCAGGAAAAGGAAGTTAGACAGGGCTGAAAGAGGGGTCTCTTCATAACTATGGGGTCTATTTCCTTGCACTTGTGTGTTCATATCTCCAAGAAGAATTCCTCTGGGTAGCATCCACCAGCACCTTAGAGTCTTTCTTGTCTGGAGTTCTTTGCTCAGTCTCCTCCTCCAGATCCCTTTGTTTGGTCCTATAAAGTGCACTCCTGTCCCTGTTTTCTCATAATCTGTCCCTCATAATTAGTTGATCCAATGTTTCCTTTGGCCCTTCCCCCCTGTCAGGGGTGGGGCCTCTTGTTCTGTTTATTGGCAAGAGCCCCCTTCTTATGGTGTCCAGGGCTTTCTGCTCAGCGTCTACCTCTGGGGCCTTTATTTTGAACCTCTAACCTCACTCCTGTTCTTGCTTTGATTTTGTTGTTGTCCTGCCCTATTCAGTTGACTCCCTTTCCCCCCTCCCTGCCCCCTCTATTTTCATTGGCAAAATAGACTGGCTTTATGGCCTCTCCTTTCCTGCAGGGAGCAGGCTTTTCACTGTTTGCTGGGCTCTCCCTAGGAGTCCAGGATTCATGTAGGCTGTATTCACCGCCCTGAACTTCATACCCAGTGTTTTTTTTTTTAAAGGAATTATAAAAATACAGGGTGACATCCTGGCTCCATTGAAGTCAATAAGAGTTTCACCACGGATGTCAAAAGGGCCAGGATTTCACCCCAGCTCTGAGAATACCAGTCTTTCTCCTTCATACATAGGAGGGTTTTTCAACTGGATCCCTTGAGAAAATAATTTATGGATTCCCAGTCATGACACTTCTGAGACTTTTTCCAGTCAGAAGACATTGGCGTTGGTAAACCCATTAACCAAAATGAAAGAAAAATGCCATGTGCTCCCAATCCCATATGGAGTACTGTAAATTTGCAACCACTTAACTCCACCCAAGGTAGAAACCAAATTACATGCAAAGGCGGATGCACGTAAGAGGACGAGTATGTTGGAAATTGTACTGACTTCAGATTGCTCAAGGAATTAGCTAAGTATGGCTGGTTGTCCAGAAGTTGTCACAAGATTTTCCCAGAATAAATTTAATAATCAAAATAACGTTAAAAACCAGATTCCTTCAAGATGGACAGCTTGAACAATTTACGAGGAGCTCTCTTTTTAACGGGGGATTAGTTGGTTAAAAATAGATCTGACAAATAAATGCCTCTAAGTGTTCCCAGATCCCCCGCAGTAGAAATGTTTTCTGTATTTCATGTGGGGAGAAAATATGTCCCAATGAAAGGTAATGATATTTGGCCTCTCTACTGCTTAAGAACACTAACTATGTTAAAAAAAAAATTATTTGCAGGTCACCTTTAAACAATCCAGAAACTTTACAGGTATGTGCTGGAGCCATAAGGAAACATTGGGCACATAGTACATTTTAAACATGCCTTTATTTGTTTTCTTTCACAGATCCCCCAAAGTCCAGACTCAAAGGCTGTCGCTCCATGAGATGCCAGGATACGAACGACGCTGGCGATCTGTGCCACAGGGCCCGACTGGAAGCAATCTATCAGGGTTAGACGGGTGCCGTGTTTAACCGTGTTACTCAGTTAATGGCCTCATTTTAGAGCTGCAGTCCAGAATGAGGCGCTCTCTCTTTTTGAAAAAGAAAGATCACCTCGGTTGTGCACCCTCTTACCAGCAACGTGCTGCCTGAACCATGCCAAAAAGAAAGACAAGAACTTCTTAAAGGAGGGGCCCCACGCTGGTTCCACTGTGGAATCTTCTCAGAGCAGCAAGAAGGGGGAAACAAATCACAGGCAGCCATGTTGGCAGTAGAATAGGCAAGACTAACCAAGCAACTGCTTACTTACATGGCTGGCTCTCCCTCAGAAGAGGGGGTGGCAGCCAAAGGCAGAGGAATGAAGCTCCACATAAGGAAGAACAGGGATGGAAAGATGCAACGGTTGGCAGGCAGAAATACAGCTTAGAGAGAGAGAAGCTTGTGGTTGTACTCAAGGAAGGAGCCGGCCTCGGAAGTTTGGGGAGTGTCAGCCAGATGATTCTTTGGTGCCCGCAAAATGAACAAAACAAAACGTCAGGGGGCGAATGAGCATGGGCTTTGCAGACCCAGAAGCCCTCAGTCTTGGGTAAGGAGAACCATGAATAACCTGGGACTGTTCAGAAAAATCCACAGGACAAACTATCAACCCTGGCACTGTGTTTTCAAACCTGTCTTCACAATGAAGAGAGCCAGAAACATAGGGTGGAGATTAGCCTTGGTGTTTAAGGGAGCCCAAACGTTAGGGAATCGGCTGCAGCAGATTGTGTGTGTATATGTTAAACTCAGGCCAGGGACTTGCAGTGTGACACTGGGCAAATAGTTTAATCTCTGTGTCTCAGTTCCCTGTCTGTAAAATGGGCATAATAACCCTTCCTTTCTCCAACCTTCTGTCTATCTTGTTCATTCAGCGTATAAGCGCTTCAGGGCCGGGACTGTCTTTCACCATGTTTTTATACAGTGCCTAGCACAATGCGGCTCTGAACCCAGTGGAGTTTCTGCAGTCCCACTGTTACTGCAGGTGATAGACTCAGACAAGAAATTTTGGATCCAAACTTCCCCAAAGGAAAAGGCTGTAGGGTTTTGACTGTGTCCATTTCTAGTACAGTGCACTTCGGCCCAAGTCCTGTCCTTATTGGAACTCGGTGTGTGAAGAAAGGATTTGCGGGTTTTGCTGGCACTTCTGGGAGAGAACAAAATTGTTTCAGGTCAACCCCAAAACCAACATTTTTCAAAATTTTAGGTGAACTGAAAAGTCTTAAAAAACCTGTTTCAGGTCAAATAAAACATGTTTCAAATTTGAGCTTTCCCTCCCCCTCACTTTTTAATTAAAAAAAAAACCAAACAAAGGTCATTTAAGAACAAAAGTCGCTTTGAATTTAAAATGATGACATTTCTGTGTTTGACTCAAGCAATTTGCCGAAATCAACACAAATTCACAAAATGTTTCCATCGACCCAAATCTGCATTTTTCACCACCCAAAAAAAAAAAACCAACAACAATTTTGGGTTGAAAATTTCACCCAGTTCTTGTCCTTGCGCCTAGGAGAGAGGACAGAGTGGTACTAGTTAAACATTACTACTACTGAGAACCTCCCTGGAGAGGATGACTCAGACTGGGTGGTGGTACCACACAGCTGCTGCACCTATGAATAACAACAATAATGCCACCTGACCAGGATATGTCACAGACAATGGCCAACCTGTTCGCTGGTGGGTGATCATCCCTTGGCTGGAAGTTTCATGGAAGATCACCCCACTTGTGATCCTCTCTAGTGCACAAAATAGGAATCCTGGTTTCCATGACCCTCGTCCTCTGCTTGTGCACAGCCCAGGGAAAGATGAGGCTTCTAGACAAAATTTTCAAAACTACACTTATACAATTGAGGGGCCTAAAAAGTTCTGTTTTCCAAAATGTTATTCACTTAGGAGCCTGGGTTTAATTGAAAGTCAACGGAATTTCAGCTAATCTTTCTCTGGGATTAAAAACAAACTGACTTTATTTTCTTGAAACAAAAGTTGAATCACTTGACTCCAGCAGCTGGGGCTATAAGGAAAAACCAAATACTGTAAGTCTTGTGATGAAACCACATGTAAATTACATCACCAAATATCATGAGAGTTAGCAATATAGGGAGCCAGGAGGATCCTTACAGGCTCACCTCCTGTGCTCACCCACATAAAGACCAGTAACTAAATGTTGCTTTAAAGGACACTGTAGTTTAGTCCTATAATGTAGGATTCTCTCTATAGGTTTTACATAACCTGAGAGAATTAGACATGTTTCTGGAGCAGCTTTCTCTTTTTAAATTAAAAGAACACACTTTTATTTGAATTTACACATTGCGGTGTTGCAATTTTATCACAAATCTCCTGCTATTTGATGGGTTTTTTGTGTCTTGTTTTGGCGTCCTTAAAGTCTCAGCTCCTGGGGTTACGGGGAAATCTCAGCTTTTGTTTTAAAAAGGTGTTTTTAGCCTTCATGATTGCTGTGAAAAGCTGGAAGATGTGAACCCTAAGGACTTAAAAAAGAGATGACAAATTAAAAAAAAAACCTAATTAATTATTTTTTAAAACAACTTCAACATGATTTTGTAGCCAATCTGAAGTCAATTTGGGTGGCCTGACGGCTGGTTGTTGATTGCTTGGCATAGACTGGCAATGCTACCATTGCTCTGCAGCAGGACAACCAGAAAGTGAAAGTGACAAATCCACTTTCATTGTCCAATGTACATTAGAAAGTTTCACCAATTTGACTGTTCCAATATACATTTTAAAGCGGCAACCACCACCCCAGTGTGGAGTCAGTTAAACCCAGTGAAAGCAAATCCCCCTCGTGCTATCTAGAGGGAGTAGTTATAATTTGCTTCTCAATCTGCAGGTGTTAAACAGGGATTGTTTGGGTTTTTTCCCCCTTCTGACACTCAAGAAGCAAATCTGATCTAAGCTGTGCTGGTTGGTTTGTGCCCCTGGCCATCATGATTCCTACAAACTACTGTTCAGGGCTGGATTTTATCCTTGCAGTCTAACAAAAACATGATGCACAGCAGGTCCTGCAATAATAGTGTCTACCACTCACTGACTTCAACGGGCATTGGCTCAGGCCTACAGTGCCTACAGGTGCTCATTGCCTCCTATGAAGAGCAAATCATCTTCCACGCTCAGTAGCACTTTGATGAGAATGAAGGGTTTCAACGCCATTCATGAGCTGCTCAGTACCTCCTGGGACCAGGCCTCTGAATTTTAAGAGTCCCTCTAGAATTTTCTTTCCAAGGGTCCTGAGAGACTGTTTTCTATTGGAGCTGTGTGATGTCTCTTCCCCTCCATAAAATACATCCTAATTTTAAAAGACTTTTTAATACCTCGTTTTAAACACCCGTCGGTGATATTCCTGGTGCTGCTTTACCCAGGATCACTCCTGTTAATCATGTTCTCTGTGTCTCCTTTCAGAGGCGTCTGAGACACCTCAAACACTGAATTTGAACAGTATGTTTACAATGTACATAAAGAGGTGATCAAGTAGGACATGCTAATACCTAGTTCTTATATTGCATTTCTCATCAGTAGATCTCAAAGCACTTCACAATCTTTCTTTAAAATATATTTATCCTCGCAACACCCCTGTGAGGTAGGGCAGTGCTATTTCCCCTGTTGCACAGATGGGGAAACCGAAGCACAGTGACACTAAGGGACTTAAGCCAAGGTCACATAGGAAGTTTGTGGGGAAGCAGGGAACTGTACCCAGGTTTCCCAAGTGCTAAGCTACTGCCCTAACCACTGGACCATTCTTCCAATCATCTTACACCTTCCACCCACAAAATTATCAGCCATGTAAATGTGACCCAGCTGGCAGAGGGCATAAGGAGTGCAGGGTGGTTTATAGTGATTCCCTGGGTCTGATATGTACATAACAGTTAGCCAAAGGGTGGTATAAAAGGTCTCTACCATAGGCTTATAGCCCAGTGGTCATCATAATCATTGCAAAATGTATGTAAGGATAATATTTAATAAATCTACAATGAAAACTACATTCTTAAGGTTTGTAAGTTAAGACAAGTCACCAGAAGATAATAAATAGGTTCTGGTCAGGCAGGGGGAGCAGACATATCCCTGGCTGGTCATTGTGTGTCTTACAATGCAAATCTGTTTGCATACAGAACCTCCTGCTAGTCAAGACTGAGAAAGTGACAAGAGATCATATTATCTACAGGGAGGACACAGCAGGGGGTGTTATATTCATGGCTGAGATCAAAGAATTAGTCTGGTGTATCAGGAGAATGCAGAGATACACACGGGATCCTTCAGTGAGGAGAAAAGTGGAGGGCGTGGCTTATTTCATGACAAAAAGAGATCACAGCCTATCTGGCTGAAAAACACTGGTGAGTAATACTATGAAGACACGACAGTAACTAGTTGAATATGTCTAGTTTCTAGAATGAATGTCACGATTTTATTTTACATGTAACCATTTGGTTCCCATATTTCTATTTAAATCTCTGCTCTTTATTAAATAAACGTTTGCTCCTTTTCACTATAAACATATCTAAGTGCTGTGTTTTAAAGCGAGTGGTGATCTGAGGGGAAGCGGGGGGTTGCAACTGTTGCTGCTTTGGGAGTGACAGACCTGTGAATTCCAGTAGCATTCAGTGGTCCAAGACCTGGACACTCCAGAGGGACACTCAGAAAGCTAGGATCACACCTATCGCTAACCTATAGGGAGAGCAGGCCCTGTGAGGCCTAGCGGGGAAGTCTTGTGTTGCTCATTGCTGGTGGAGTTGGGGAGCTGACCCCACAGGCATAGACAAGGCTTCCTCACACTGAGGACAGGTGGGAGCGAGTTGCCTAGCAATTCTGGGGACCCCCCACGAAGCATCACAGTAGGGCCCAACTAGCCGAAGCCTGAAGGTGAGTTGAAGGACATAAGTGAGGACAAATCAGTGTGGGGATGTGTGGGCTCCATTTCTTTAGTGTCAGTTGTGTTCTGTAGTAGAACTGAGTCTCACTGCACTGAGATGGAGGCAGGGTTGGGTCTGAAATAAGGCACAGCTGAGTGATCAGACCAGTCGAAACCATACCCAGAGCTGATCTAAGGCTTGCGGGAACATCTTAAGGGGCCAGATCCTGCTCTTCTTATTCACACAGCAAGTCCTGTGTATGTCATGGGGAGTAGGATCTGGCCTAGTGTGAGTAAATCCCTTGCCCCGTGACAGAATACATATTAAAGCAAACCTTAAAAGTGAGTATCCTCAGTGAGCCTCTCCATTAACAATGGCATACCTCATTTTGTGTCATGAGGAGGCAAGTACCACTACCCCTACTTTACAGATGGGAAAACAGAGACACAGAGACTTGCCCACCATCACACAGCAGGTCAGCAGCAGAATTTCAGGCTTCTTGGCTCCCAATCAAGGGCACTAACTGCAAAGATATTCAGTTAAGTTGCCATCTTAGCATTGCCTCTCTCTCCCCACCCCACGCCCCAAGGAGATAGACCCTGGCACAGGACACTTTCAGAAACACCAAGGCACCCGGGAACATATCCCTGCCAACACGCACACCCCACACAAGCAGAAAGGAGGAGAGCCATAAAAGTGAGCTCTAGTTGCTGGATACACACCAGATGATATACCTTTTGAAGCAGCAAGGTTATCACAATGTGGGAGTACCAGAGAAGGCATGGAGACTCGCCCACACATCAGTTAAATGAACAAGGAGCAGTAATTAGTAGGCCAGGTGACAGTAGAGATGATGCAATTATGAAAATCTAATGCACTCAATGGCTAGCATAAAGGTGAAAACCTGGGCTAGATATTAAGTCAGATGCTCTAAGTAATTTTCAGCAAAAGAGCTATTCAGCACAGAGGGGTTCAAATCTCAGGTCAGTTTGTTTCCCATTTCTTTCATCTCCATCTGCCCTGGGAGGCTTGCTCTTCCAGGAATCTATCAACATCTCCTGTCAACGAAAAAACAGACCCGCCGCTTTCAAATTTAAGACAGACTAGCAGAGAATGCCAGAGGAAAAAAATCAACTCTCAACCTGGGAAGCATCTGTTTGACTCCAAAAAAGACCATCCATGCTTGAGAAGAGACTAGGTAATTATAGAGATGAGTCTGAAAGGGAATTTCTTTGCTGTCTCTGGCTACTTTAAAGACTAAAGGCCAAATGCAGAGGAGACATACAAGTTAGACCCTTTACACTATCTCAAGGGGCCAGATCCTCAGCTGGTGTAAATTAGCATAGCTCTGTCACTATGCTGATTTACACCAGCTGAGGATCTAGTCCAGTCTCCCTTAGAGTAACTTATACCCAACTCTACTGCTGTCTTGGACTCTACATTGGGATAACTTAAATACCAAGAGGCCGAAAGTGGTGTAAGTTCAGGTGGGGTGATAATTATTTTGATGTACCCTTTCTTCTGATTCGTATCTTGTGTTAAGACTTGGTTACACTTGAAGTCTCTAGAGTTCAGAGATGCTGGAGGCCACTAGAGAGGAAAATGAAGTCCATAGGGATCGGTTTGCTCCAAACTAAATTGCTATTCATCCTGGCTCAGATAAGCCTGCATTGGACCCCAAGGATGGGATGAGGTAATGTCTATGATTCCACGAACAGCTAGAGCCTAGGGAGATTCTAATGACTTCGTTAAAGCAACAAACAAAAGTAGTTTATCTTAACAAATAAAGACAGGGTAAAAGGGTAAGAAGATCTCCCCTATTTAAATATTTATCCTTCAAGTCCTGATTGAAAGGGTAATACTAATGGAAGCTCTACCTTAGACAACAGAGATGGCTGACAAAAGGAGAAATAATGAGAAGAGAATATTTGAAATTTTGAAGTAATTTTCATTCCAAAAGTAGAACGATTTTTAGTTTAAACAATTTCTTAAAAATTTTGAATAGAAACATTTCAAATACTTAAGACCCCAATTTTGAAAATTCAATTTGTTGTCTTTTTCCTAATTTCTTCACCCCTCTTTTTTTAAACCTTTCCTTTTTGTCACTGAATGCAATGGAATTAAGAATGGATGGTGTTTTTTACCTTTTCATTTTTCTTCTTTTTTCCCCCTACACTTTTGGCGTGATGTAACTTTTCAAAGATGCCTTTCCTTTTGGAACTTTGGAACTTCATTGTTTTACTGCTTTCCTGTCAAAAACAGGGGTGGGAAAAAGGGCAAAGTGGGAGAATTGCTTTTTTCACCAAATACCAACAATTCAAAAGATCAGAATTTCTGCTTTCGGTGGGGAAAAGAAAAAAAGTTTTTTTTCTGAAGTTTCCATTTTTTGTAAAATGACCAGTTTTCATCCAAAAGTTTTGAACAAAAAACACTGACAAGCTCTAATACACAGATTGACAGCATTTAAAGCACTGGTCTAAAGGCCTAGCTGATACCATGGTTAGACCTCTAGCAGATGCCACCAGTCTATATCAGAGTTCCTACTACTGTTGTTACTAGTGGCACTGAATTGCTGCTAGCAAAACTGGGATGTGAATAAGGCCCGGAGAACCCAGTAAACTGTCCAAAGAACCAGTGTGCATGCCAGTTCAACATTCCAAATGTTACATAGGCCTAAAAAAAGTGAATAGTTAAATTAAGCTCTAACTCCTTGATAACACTCATGGCTGAGGAAATATCATGTAAACTGAAGAACTAAGAATTTGAAGGAGAAAGCCATAAGAGGGCATTGGCTTCTTATGTTTTGCTTCTGCATTTTCACACAGATCATGTTTATTCTGCATCAGTTTCCTGTCAACACTGTTTCTTATTGAGCAATAAATGCTCTTGGACTTTAGAGATGTATTGCTAGAAGGTGTATCAGGGATCAGTTTCTGAAAATCTTCTGAGTGGTATGAACATTTGGATTTAAACAGAGTACCACACGTTACATGCATTTGATCTTTTAACATTTGAGTCCAAAACATTTATGGCCACAGATGTGGCGTTAGTGTCTGATGCTTCCACTTAGCCTTGCCAAAATGTTGAGATTCAGCCTTATTTTAACTAAACATATCCCAAGTTATTTTTGTCTCTCTCTTGGGTCTCATTTTTGCAGAAGCAAGTTACTCTTGTAATAGGCTGTAAATATTTTTTTCCTTCCATTTCCCCTCATTTATTCTGCTTTGTGGCATTATCTGATAAGAACACTGTGGACGCCCTCAGTCCCCTGTGGAAAACAAACCACATCTGTAGGAGAGACCACCACACGCTCAATGATGCAACAGTGTTGCTGCAATTGGCTTGGGTCATCTTGCTGGTGGTTCATCGAACTACGCTCCTTAGGGCCTTGTCCAGATGAACACGTAGTGCGCGACAAGCTGGGTGTAAATCTAGCGTGCAGTACACTCGCTGGCCACATGGACTCTGCTACTGCACACTAAAAGTTCTCTAGCCTGCTTTGATCTGCCCTGCTTTGGAATGGGTGTAGCTCAATGGTGACGTGCTTCCTCAGCAGTGACACCTCAGTAGATAGCACCCAACCGCTCCCAGGTTCAGAGTGTGAGCTAAGAAACATTCCTTTGGGTTACATTTGAAGGCTGGGATTTTCAGAGGCTATTAAAGAAGTTTGATGTCCAACTCCTGTTGAATTTCTATGAGATTTGGGGGCCTAAATCCTTTAGGCTCCCTTAATAATCCTGGCTGTAATTTTATTCTTAAAGTTAGGCAATCTGATTGAGTGTACATATAGGAGTGTAGATACAGTGCCTAGCACAACAGGACCCCAATCCTGACTGGAACCTATGTGCACTGTTGCAATAAATAATGGTGGGAAACCTTAATTCTTTTCTTTTCTCTTGTTTAATTGTATAATCTATGGCCGGACCCTAAACTGGTGTTAATCCAGTCCCGCGCCATATCAGAGTATCCAGTGTGCTCATGTAGCTCTACTCAACCCCCTCCCGCTCCTCAGGAAGTCACTATGCTGAGCAACCCCTTCCCCTCAGACTTGTCAACAGCCGCAGACTTGCCACTTGCCCCTTTTGAGATTCCAGCCCTGACGGAAGGTGATGGGAATTGAACGCTGGTTCTCAAGAGCACCTGGCCTTGTTATCTCTAAGGACAGGGGGAGGCTGCAGGCAGTATCACTCCATGCCATGTCCTGACACTTGACTCACAAAGTGGTACTGGTGTTGGCACGCCTCCAAGCTGCAGATAGCGCCTGTCAGCGGGGAGGTGAAGAGGAATGGGAACAGAACAGAGACAGGGATGTGGCCACTTCTTTTAGGTGAGTGCAGTATCTGAGATCGCCTGGCGGTCCTTTTTTCCTTCTTGCTCCCTTTGCCCATCAAGATTTCTTCCACAGGCATCACAGTGGTGTCAGAAGTAGGCTAGTGCTGAGGAGCTGTGGTCTCTCTCATGATGGAAGACAGAGAGAGCCTGATTTATCAACTCCAATGGGCTGTAAATGACCAACCCCCTTCCCACTCCCCCCCACAGTCATTCTAAAAACAGCTTTCCTGGTGGAAGGTCAGACTAAACAAAACTGGGCCTCTTTCGCTCTGGCTGCTTAGTTACAACATGGAGGCCAAACAATGGCAACACACCGTCGTTCCCATGTATTTCCAGCTCTCCTTCTGCCAATGTGGCACTCATTCTCCTCTCAGAAGTGCAGTGTCCCTGCTGTTACTATTCCAGTATCCAGCTGTAAGTAGAGTTAGACTCCTTGCAGAAGATCTGAGTTACATTAGCACCTGCCCCTCTCAGCCATGCACACAGTCCCTGTGATGTGCCCCGATCCTATATACTTTAAAAGGACTGAATTACTGGGATCCATTCTGTACTTGGATCTCCTCACATGACAGAACAACACCACAGCTGCTAGGCTGACCAGATCCTCTGTTTTGTTACCAAAAAAACCAACTTACCAGCTCCATCCCTTTTGATGCCTATGACAATATCCACCCGTTTCTCAGTTAAGAGGTGGTGGATAGAGTAGGGAGCAGGCACTGAGTTAGATACCCAAAGGTCAGGAAAAGTAAGTGGGGTAGAGACACGGTTGATTCCAAAGATCCGCGAAAGCAGGGAACCTACATGTTTTTATGTGCTTTTGATCTCTTTTTTAAGAAGGGGGTTACTATTTTTAGTAGGCACCGTTTTACTCTCCATTTGTGATCAAAAAGGAAGACTTCCATCCAAAAGTCCACAATCCTAGAATTTATAATAAATTAAGATTGATCACCTGGTTTGTTTTGAGTACATATAAGCCACAGGCAATAAACTAATGAGGACAGCAAGACATCTCTTCTCAAAACCAGGTACCAGATGATCTTTTCTCCATTGCTGATACTGCCTGTGTTACGTGCATTAGACAGAGTTAGGAATGCCATAGGAAGGGCAGAAAGATACTGGCTTCAATGAGAAACCAGATAAAGCAGGGAAAGCAGCTGCTTTGGAGAAACTTCACTGCCTCTAACTTACCAGAACTGCCGTGGCATTTAGGGGGTTGCTCTTTTATCAGTGCAGCTACATGTGACAATTCAACCTCCAAGTAGTCTCTGCTTTTGTTACTCTGGATTTGAAAAATGTCCTAAAAACACCCAACCCAAGTGGTGCATTTTATTGGGATTATATGCTTGAAAAGAACAGAACAAATTGCATTTAGAGTGATCAGAATTTCTCTTATCGTGCCAAACAGAAAGAACAGCATTTAGGAATCAGAGCAAAGTTTACGACTCTCAGTCTTGTTGCAAGGTGTGAGTACAGTGACACAGGCTTAGCTATCAGATGCCATAACAGGAACACATTTATCCAAAAGACAACTCATTTTGTTATCCCAAGCTCATAAAATAGCAGCTGCTGGTGTAACGCATTTACAACTTTCAAACACACATCCCAAGCATGCTTATCATCTTAGCATCCTGAGATAAATATTTCCCGAGATTTTTTTTTTTAATCTGGATGTCTTTCGAAGACTACAGCATTTGAAAACCCAGTATAATTTATGGTCTCTCAGTACATTAGAAATTACACTTCTGTCTAAGTTAGGTACTTATCTGGCCCCCATAACTGTACTCAGTATGTCACAGTCTTTAATGCATTTATCCTCACAACACCTATCTGAGGTAGGGCAAGCTATTATACCCATTGTACAGATGGGGAAATGACGCACAGGGAGGCGAAGTGACTTGTCCGAGGTCACACCAGAAGTGCATGGAAGAGCAAATAATTCTGAAGAAGACTGGTCCACTGGCTAAGACAGTAGCGTGGGGTTTGAGACCTGGATTCAAGTTTGCGCTTCACTACAGACTTCCTTCATGCTGCTGAGCAAGTTACTTACTTCCTTGTTTCCCCACCTGTCAAATGAGGTCAAATAGTACTTCCCTTTTTCACAGGGGTGTTGAGAGTAAACACACTGAAAGACTGTAGGGTGTTCGGATGGTCATGGGGGCCATATAACTACCTTAGACTGAACTGAACCTGGATTTCCTGAGTCCCAGCCTAACCACTTTTCTTTAGCGATAGCCCCCAACACACACACACACACACAGAGAAATATATTTTTCGACAAAGCATTTTTCCATCCATGTGCTCCCAATCCATTAGAGCACTATAATCCTTCTCAGGTCTCATTGGCCATGGCTATATACACTCCAAACTCCTTTCCAGCCCAAGGAAATGGCAGAAGTCCCATCGTTGCAGTCACATCTGGAAGCAAATGTCTAAGGCTATACTATACTGACAAAGAGTGCACTGGAAGGAAAATGGAGTAGATGACTTAATAGACCTTTTCCTTACCTAATGTAGGTTATTCTTTTACATACAGTAGAAAATAAAGCAAGGTTATTCTGCAGCACACAAGGAACATTTCTGCCTCTTTAAATGTATTTTGAAACATTTTTTGGAGACGTGCAACTTCTCAAATCTGTAGTCTCCCTAGGTTCATCATGACACCCAAAAGCTAACTCCTGTCTTACAAAGCAAGATTACTTTAGCCTGGGATTAAAGCTATGATAGCAAAGAACAATTTTCTTCCAGCATCTCATGCACTGAATGATCAAGGAGTGCCTTAACATTTTTATTCTATGTTACTGCTGTGCGTGACCCATTATGTTGCTGCTTGAAGACCAATGAATTGTGTGTGGGAAGCCCATATTTCCAGTCTGTAAGTTTGTAGAAACACTGTTAGGGCCTGATCCAAAAGCTATTTAAATTAATGGGCTTTTTTTTAAATCAAGCCCTTGGTGATTATGAGTAAATCAAACATGTGGTAGCGCTGTACAATGTGCATTATTATTGCTTATTGGTTGGGTGCCAACAATATGCTCAATGCCATACAGAACACAGTGGAGACGCATACAGTCTAAGATCATGATTCTACAAACACATACGTTCATGCTGTGGTTAACATCACTTATAAAGACCAAGGGAAAAACTTTCAAAAGCCCCTAAGGCCTAGATCCTCAAAGGTATTTAGGTGCCTAGTTCCCATGGGAGATAGGCTCCTAAATACCTTTGAGGAACTGTGCCTAAGTGATTTAGAAGAAGTTTGTGCATAAATTACTCTCCGGAAGTCGTCTCTTGAACTATTTACACACAAATTTGCCCTTATTTGGTTAATCCAATTTAATCCAACTGGTGCAAACTCCCATCTGGACCCTCTTATTTCAGTTTAAGAGTGGCTTATTTTGAATTTGCTAAAACCTGTTCCTAACTGACTTAAACTAAAGTGAAATGAGCCTGGCTTAATCTGTAATAAGCATATCCATCCAGCCTTTGGCTCATTTTTGCAGCCTTTTTTGCTCATAACAGGGGACCTTAATGCCAAGATTGGGAGTGATAATACAGATGGGAGATCATCATGGGAAAAGGAATAGGATTAAGAAACGAGTGGGGCAATAGATATCACAGACTTAAAGCAATCAACAGCTTGTTTATAACACACACAGCGTTTCAGCACAGGCAAGAATGAAACATAGATTTCTAATGATGCTAATACAAGAAACATGATCAACTTCATCTTAGTGAGACAACAGTGGAAATCAAACATACTAGACTGCAAGATCTACAGAAGTATAAATACAGACCACTGGGCAGAGATTGCTATAATCAGGATCAGACTTAATATTTTAAAATGTGCAGCAACAACAACAACAAAAATATGGGAGTCAATAGTGTCAAAGCTCTGAAAAATGCAGACCCTATAGCAACCCTCCAGAACACCACTGGTGGCCTTTTTCCCCCTCTCTTAGGCCTACCACAGTAGAACAACTTTAGGCAGAGGTGAAACACATCAGTCACGCTATGACCAAAAGCTTAAAAGATGGAAAGAATATTTTCATCAGCCATTGAAAAATCGAGTTGACCCAGCTCTCCTCGATGCTATCAGCTGTGAAGCAAACGTGAAGAACACATACTGGAAGCAGAAACTGAATACGCAGTCAGGTCCCTGAAAACCAACAAGGCACCTGGTCCAGATGGTATACCTCCTGAAGTGTTAAAACCTGGCAGAAAAAAAGCGTGGTCATGCTCCTTTGTAAACTATTTAACCTCATTTGGATGAAGGGTGAAGTCCCCAAAGACTGGCAGTGCTCAATCATTGTACCATTCTTTAAGAAAAGTGACCGACGGATTGCAACCACTACAGAAGATGCTGTCTTGTAAGCATTCCTAGCAAGGCATTCTGTACAGTGTTTCTCAGCCGAATGAAAAGGAGAGCAGAGGAAATCCGGTGAGTCATAAACTGGCTTTAGACCTGGATATTCCACCGTGGATCAGATATTTGTTTTTTCATCAAATCTTGGAGACACAGAGATCAATGAATCCCTGTTTTGCACATTTGTTGATTTTAAGAAAGCACTTAACTCCGTTAACAGAGAGGGGCCCGGGAAACCAATTAAGTAGTACGGCTTTGGCAGCAAGTTGATTCAAAATCTGCAGTTTGTATAGTATAGCTCAGTAGTTCTCAAACTGAGAGTCAGGACCCCAAAGTGGGTCACGAGTTCATTTTAATGGGGTCACCAGGGCTAGTGTTAGACTCACTGGTGCACAGAGCAGAAAGCCAAAACCCGAGTCCCGCCATGAGGGGCTAAAGCAGAAGCCTGAGGGCTTCGTTCCCACAGGGCTCGGGCTTCAGCCCTGCACTTTGGGCTCAGGCTTGGACTTTCTGCCCTTGGCCCCAGTGAATCTAATGCCAGCCTTGCCAAAGCCAGAGCCCTGCCATGTTGGGCTGAAGACCAAGTGTGAGCAACTTAGCTTCCTGGGGCCCCCTGTGGCATGGGATTGTGCAGTAATTTTTGTTGTCAGAAGAGGGGGGGGGCACAGTGCAATGAAGCTGCTGTATAGCTTGACAAGATAGTATGAGTTTGTGATGAACTGAAAGAACAGTTAGAAGTCAACTGGAAACTGGAGTCAGCCAAGGATTTATACTCACTCTATACTTAGACAACATCTCGTCCAACTCCCTTAAGTAATGTTTGTGAAGGCTGCAGGATATCGGGGCAAATTATCAATCACCTTGACTTTGCGAACAATATCGTAAAATGCCTACAGAAAAATACAATCAAGAAGCAACAAGTAACCTGTATACAATAGCCAGAGAACGGGGATTTAAAATGAATGAAAAAAAAGACCAAACTAATAGTAACATCAGAAAAAAAAAATCAAGAAACCAGCTAAACTAGTCATTAATGAGGTAGACATTGAACAAGTAGACAGTTTCTGCTACTTGGGCTCCATCATAACATATTACAACTGCTCTGAAGATGACATCAACAAGCAGCTAGCTACTGCCAGCAGAATGGTTGTGTGCTTGAATAAAAATGTTTGGAATCTTAAATGAGCATCCAGGACAGCTAAAACCAGATTATATACAACACTATCATTCCCATATTACTTGATGGTTGTGAAACATGAGTACTGACAAAAAGTCCGGAGCAAAAGTGGCAAACATTTGGAACGCAGTGCTTCCACCTTATCCTAGCCGTGACAAGGCTAGATCAACTAAAAAATTATGACACCTTAGAAGACAAAGCTCAGTGTGTGACTACAATCAAAAGGCACTCACTGCAATGGTTTGGCCATGTTGTTAAAATGATCCCATACCGACTGCCTAAACTGTTCTGTATGGATGAATGTTTGAAGAAAGGCCATGGATGGCCAAGGAGACAGTGGTATAGCCAGGTCTATAAAACCATCCAGGCGACACCTCAGCAGGCTAAAATAGTGGCTCAAAACAGATGAGGCTGGAATCTGCTCATAACCTCAACCCTACCCAACCTTGGCTTTGGAAAAAAGAGATTTATGATGATGTTGTCACCTTTTCCACTAGTTACACTAAGTCTATGCATGCACTGCAGTCAGTGGGTGTGATTGTCCCTCTTGTGTAGGGATGTCTGAACTAGGCCTGGTCTACACTGGGGGGGGGGGCGGGAAATCTATCTAAATTATGCAACTTCAGCTATGTGAATAACGTAGCTGAAGTCGACGTACTTAGATCTATTTACCGCAGTGTCTTCACTGCGGTAAGTCGACAGCTGACGCTCCCCCGTCAACTCCGCCTGCACCTCTCGCTCCAGTGGAGTACCAGAGTCGATGGGAGAGCACTTGGCGGTTGATTTATCACGTCTAGTCTAGACGCGATAAATCGAACCCCGCTGGATCAATCGTTGCCCGTCGATCCGGCAAGTAATGTAGACAAACCCCTAGCTTTCAACAAGCTAGCAGAGCAGTAAAGCCACGGCAGCACACGCTTCTGCACAGGCTAGTCCCACAAGTAATTACCCAGGGTTCTAGGTAGTCTATGCTGAAGGTTTCACTGCTCTGATTACATCAAAACTACCGTCTGTATGTCTACGCAAGCTGCAGTCACACCCAGGGATTGCAGTAATAGACATACCTGAAATCAATTTAAAGTCAGACCTTTAGTTAAGCTGATGCAACTCTGTGCACAGACAAGATCTCTCCCCATCTCAAAAATAAATAATTGCAGTGACAACATTTGGTTGCTACTGTAGCTTATGATGTAGTGAATTTAAATCACTGCCCACTCTGGTGAGACAGCATGGCTAGTGTTAGGGGTGCTGTATTTAGACAGGCATTTGAGTCCAGAGAAAGAGAGACTTGGCAAGAAATAAAAACATACCACACCACACCCAACCACTGGATGCTCCCAATTTCCCAAACAACAATTTCCTCCAATAGCAATGTTGATTTAAAGGATTGTGCTAACGTGAGTGCAGGGTAAGGTTATGTGATTCTTGGCCTTGCTACAGCCAGTCGTGAAGGATGCAGTAATGAAAAGAAAATTCCCTGCCTGTTACACAGCAAATAAAGACAGGCCTGTGAAATTGCTGCCGTGCTGTGTGGAGCTCTGATTTGCTTTATGTCCTATAGACCCAAGGAGTCCGATTTTTGAAAGAGCTCATACACACAAGTAAGTGGCCTCGTTTCCAGAAGTGCTCCAGGGCGCTTTTGAAAAAAAATCTAGGCATAAATTTCACAAGGGGAGCTGAGCCCCGTGAAAATCTGGTGGCTCTTGTGGGTGCTCAGCACGAGTCATTTCCCCATTTGAAAAAAGCCACCAACAAGGAGGATCCTGCGTAACCGGCCCCGTTCTCCAGGCTGTCACAGCAACAGAGCTCCTGGAAATCACCGTGTGTGTGTGAGGGGGTGCATCCCCCATGTGCTGGCAAGCTCTTCCACCACAGCTGGCTGCTGTACTGGAGTCTGGCCAAGTGTCAGAACAAAGGGGCTTGTTGGACTGAAGACTTCCACATGCACCCCACTTCCCTGGAAGAAATGGTGATCAGGGTGGGGGAGGGAGGAGCTCTCCCCCATCAAGGACTCAATGAGCACCCACAGTTCCCACTGAATGGTCACTACAGGGCAGAGTTAAGGTTCTTTGGGTGCCCCAACTGTGCCTTTGTGACCTTAACACATTTAGATTTCTTTTCAGTGCAATCTTCACTCTGAATTTCCTGGTTCTGCAGCACACAGTTTAGATCTAAGTACAACACCAGCATCATGTCTTTTCACCATTGGCTGGGTCTGCACTTGGAGCCGGGGGTGTGATTCCCAGCTTACGTAAACTGACTTGTGCTGGCTCTCGTCAAGCTACTGTCTCAAAAATAGTAGTGAAAGACCAGTAGCTCCAGGAGTGGCAGCACGGGCTCGCTGCCCAGAGTATGTACCCACAGGGCCTGGGCAGGTTTGTACTCAGGGCAGCTTGCCCCGTGCTACAGCTCGCCGTTGCCCCTGCTACATGACCATTGTTAGCCTACTAGCTTGATGACATGTGCAAAGGCTTATTTATTTATTTACTTAAAGGGGCGCGTAAGGGAGAGCTGGGGTAGTGGGGGTCTGATTTCTTTTCTGAACCAATTGATCCCCTTAGAATCATAGAATATCAGGGTTGGAAGGGACCTCAGGAGGTCATCTAGTCCAACCCCCTACTCAAAGCAGGACCAATCCCCAGTTAAATCATCCCAGCCAGGGCTCTGTCAAGCCTGACCTTAAAAACTTCTAAGGAAGGAGATTCTACCACCTCCCTAGGTAATACATTCCTTAACCCAACCCTCGCCAGGAACCAGAGAAAACAAACTGGTAATATCTGTGTCACTTGCCACTTGTTACGGCGATACTTGCTCTCCCTTATATCCGCTGACCATTGTCCCATTGCATCTCTCGCCTCTGCCTCCCAAAAAGCAGGAGTTAAATCGAAGCAGCTCTGACCTGTCTTCTCCCATCTGTAGACATCAGTTAGCTACTTCGCCACACGGCTGTTTATAGCTTCCACATCCTTTCCCAAACAAGCATGCCGAAGTGAAACGTCCAGAAATAAATCAGGCGTTTCAAAAAGCTCCTGAAACCACTGATTTTTTGAAAAGCCCCCGTCAGGTCTGGGAGGGGCAGGGAGGCTGTGAAGACAGCTGTAGATTACAAAGCATCCCAGAGCCACCTAGCTCCGCTGACTCTCAGCCCTTAGAATTCAGACCACCCAAATTACATTTTTTGAGAACACAAGTGTAATTTTACAGTAACTCAGATCTGACAGGCAGACTCGATTTGTGACAAGAGCTGTATTTACATGACAGTCTCAGCAGGAAATCAGGCTAGAGAGGATGGTGCATGCACTACATGATACAGTGAACTGAGAGAGATGCTAGAACTCTTGCGATGTGAAATGCCTAGTGCAGAAATCTAAGCTCTTTCAAAACCACACGTGGCAGGTGACTTATTTGGCAATGCAGCTCGACAACGATGGATCCGATTTTGTACCCCCGTCTTCCCTCTGCTTCCAGGGGAGTTGAGGCATCCAACCCCCTACATAATTAGGGCCCAGATTGTTTTTCCAGCCGGAGTTAGGTAGCTGACCTGCTAAGATGTTTTTGTAAATCCCATTAGCTGGCTCTCACTTGAAAACCTGCCTCCTCCCCACCAAAACAGTGGCAGGAGTCAAGGAATTAGCAATAGCATGAATATGACTCCTCAAAATGGAATGCAGCAAATATGACATTTCAGCTTTACAAGCCAACCATCGAGGGAGGGGATGCATATGCAGCCACAGTCATTTGAATCACTATTTATTGGTGCCAGAATTGCATAATAAAACCCAGTGGGAGGCACCATGGTCTACTGGCTAAGAAACTGGGAGTCAGAACCATGGGCAAGTCACATCATCCCTCGGTTGCCCCTGCCTTGTCTATTTAGACTGCAAGCTTTTAGGGAAGGGACTGTCTCCCACTTTGTGTTTGTCCAGTGTCTAGGACAATGGGGACTTGATCTTGGTTGGAGCCTCTAGGTGCTTATATCTTATCAATAAGTAATTATATTCCATTATCTGTAGGCTCCTCTCCCGGCCTCCTCACTGTAGTAACCAAACATCTGCCTAGAGAACAGTAACCCACATGACTAACATCTGCCACGTGTGGTTTGTTCTCGCACTCATTTCCTCTCCTCAGGAGGGAGACATAAGGGTGCTCTGGAGTGTTTTGTTTCGGTAGGTTCTTGGTTTGGGGTTGCTGTTTATTTATAGGCCTATGCTGCTGTGTGTGTGGATGTGAGAGAAGGCAGGTTGGAGAAGTATGCCATGCACTTGGAGCAGAAGGGGATGTGGGGTGAGATGGTCCTGAACTCCTGTGAAGGCTCATTCTGCAGACTCCCACCAGCCCCTGAAAAAGCGGTCTCCTGCACAGACGAGCTTTACCCTAATGGCAGAATAAGTTCGTATTGAAATGTGTGGATTGATTACATGGGTGTTGAAACAGGAGCAGTCTCAAAAAGAGAGTTGATGGTCCAGATGCAAGGAGGAGACGCAGTCCTGACCCCTGTCACAGTAGTGTCAATCTGCAGCAGCTCCTTTGACTCAGTCTCACTCCCAGTGTCCACACCATAATTTACAGTCTTGACAGCACTGCCTGGGAACCCAGGGGCCCCCTCCTGCTGGAGATGGTCTCTGTTCTCCTTCTGCTAGAGGTCAGTCTGGGGAAACATGAGCTGCCACTGCCAAAGTCAGACCTCTCCCAAGGAAGGGAATTCATTCCTGTGCCCGTGCTGGAGCCGCTGAGGAGAAGTAGCTTGCACCTGTGGACTGCTGGGAGCTTCTTTGACTCCTTTTGCAGTTTAGGCCAGTCCTGAAAGCTTCCCTAACTTGCATCCTGGCTCCAAGAACAACTCCAGGGCTTGCAGCGGTCAGGTTGTGGGCCTGTCCAGCCCGCTGATTGCCCCTGAACTGGGATCTGCAGGATTCCTGTCCTCCATGTGTCTGAGGACAACACCAGTGTTCATCCCACTACTCAGGCTGCACACGGGTTGCCAGGATTCAGCCCATGAAAAATAAGCTAAATTCCATCTGAACATAGCCCTGAACGCCAAGATCATTTGGTGAGAATTGAGCCTCGAAGCCTTTTTCAAATGCAAGCAGCTCTGGCGAGGCGGTGCATGCCTGCAAACACAAACCCAGCTCCTAGGCCTAAGCTTAGCCTCCTCCCACTCTAACAGAATACCTTGAAGCCAGGAAGGAACCTTGGGCAGGGCAGAAGCAGCGGGACACATAAACAGCAGGATCAGAGACTCTCACGTGGATGGCAAGTTAAAAATGATAAAGAATGGCTCACAAACCGTGACTCGCTTAATAAACCTGACCCAACATAGCCCCCTTTCCGAGCATGTCTGATCTCTCAGGGTTGCAGTTGGAAAGCAGCTGAGTAGTACTGGGTTCCTTCCAGGCCTACATTTGTTCTACAACTCCCTGGCACTGATTTGTTTTAATTGATTCAGGCTTTCCAAGACTGTGCTCCTGGTGTGGATTCCAGACAAAGGGAAACATAATCAACAGCTTGTTTATCCTGCGGCAGAAAACCTCAACTATGCTGCTTCTCGGCTGTCTGTATTTATTGTTCTCTCCTTTGCACCAGGAGCTCTTGGAGTGGAGATGGCAAAGATAAACAACTGCTCTTCTCGAGAGAGAAGGGTGATGGGGGAAATCAAATTAAAAACAGCACCCACTTCTGGGGCAATGCAGTTGTCTAGAACAACCATCAATATCATTATTTATGTCACAGCTTCCCCCATGGTTCACCATGTGGTGGGTTCTGGTGAGCCACTGGTGAAGGGGACAAGAGCTTCAGCACAAAACCAAAGCTTTTTCTCTTTGGCATGCTAGTACCAAGAGAAACATGGACCTCCTCAAAATCCGGGGAGGTTCATTAAGCTTCCCATCTGCCTCAGCACCCAGTAACACCTATCAAAAAGAGCCAGAAGAAGGTATAGGGAAGATGATGGCCATGATGAATCTGTGCAAACAAATTCAGATGCATGCTCTCATATGTACACTTGCATTCTCCACTGCCTAGTCACTTGTGAAAACATACTCCATATGCGGAGAAGAAGTAAAGTGTGCATCTATGTCTCTACCTAATGTCTGAGCCACATAATAGGTTTTGTGAGTCTCCTAATGCTGCTGCATGCCAAATGCTCGTGGTCTTAATGCTGATGGCCCTGGGTTTGACCAACCGTGCCTGCCCCAGTGGGGTAGGTTACACATCACTGTTGGAGTTGCATGGGAGTAACTGAGGGAAGATTTTGGCCCATGAGAACATACATTTGCACTTTCCAAGAATGCGTGAAAGCTACCCGTAACCTTTCCTTCTCTAGACAAATTCAACACAAGACCAAAACATGTCAGTTTTTTAGCAAATCCCAACATCTTTGTCTGGTTTCACTGCTGAGAATTTTTCACACATGCAACTTCACGCAATCTATTTAAACGTATGCCTATTGCCCCTAGATCCTTCTGCATGTACATCTTCACTGCATGTACATTGGATTAGTAACTAGTAGAAAATTGGCTTGGTTTCCTTTATTTTAGATCTTTGGATACTATTTACGATTTAACGGCCAGATTACGTATACGTCACTTTACATTTCATGTTACTCACCTTCAGGAATCTGGGGCTCTGATCTGAAACAAAGAGATAAAGTTAAAATGGTGTAAGGAGGACAGGGTGAGCTCTGAGCTCAGTCAGTGGCGTTAGTACTGGTTTACACTGGTGTAACTGAGATCAGAATCTGGCCCAAGGTACCTCCAACATCATTTTGCACTAGGCAGGTAGTGCTATGGGAGAAGGAGGGATTTAGATAACACCAGAATCCCACCAGCTCACTGAAGAGTGGTATTCCAAAGAGAGCCTACCCAGTTCTCCTAAACTAGAAGGATGGGACATGGTCTGCAACCTCAAAAGGGGTGTAAAATGGACGAGTGGGGAAATCGTGGTGGTTCTGGCCCTGATGTAATAACCCCACCAGCACCATTGTCTCTCTGTGACACCGGGAATCCTGCAGAAAGGCTCTTCCTTTCTCAGGTCCTGCTCTTTTGTGGCATATCCAGAGCGTTTGCAGAGACGTGATTATGAATGACTAAACGGTGGTGTATATATTTGAGGAATACTTGGAAACAATTCTGTTATTTTTGGAAATGTGTACATTTGCTCAGGTTAAATTGGCCTGGAGTTACTACCGTGGAAAGTTACCTAACAAGAGTCTGCAGTGCCACCTACTGCTTCAGTCAGGATTTGAACTATGTAATTTAAAAAGCATAGGAACACCGGAATTGCCAGACTAGATCAGACCTGAGGTCTGCCTCATCCTGTATCCTGTTTCTGACACTGCAAGAGATGCTTTGCAAGAGATGCTTCACAGGAACGTGCAAGAACACCACAGTAGTGTGTGGGATAATCTGCCCTTCGTATTAAGTCTCTTTCTGATCTCAGGTTTCAGAGTAGCAGCTGTGTCAGTCGGTATTCGCAAAAAGAAAAGGAGTACTTGTGGCACCTTAGAGACTAACAAATTTATTTGAGCATAAGCTTTCGTGAGCTAAACCTTATGCTCAAATAAATTTGTTAGTCTCTAAGGTGCCACAAGTACTCCTTTTCTTTTTTCTGATCTCTGTTATTCATCTCCCTAAAGTAAGCGTGCAGAAGTCCAAAAGCAAAGGCCTCATGTTTTTATCTTGAAGCAGAAAGCCAAAGATATGACTATTAGTTGAGTGCATCTGATTTCCCTAACTAAAAATCCACTAAATAAATATTCTTCCATAAACAACACAAATATACATCCACTTTGGATTACTAGTTATGGACTGAAAAATAAAAACACTCAGAAACAAAGAGGATCAATTGCTTATGATTTCACAGGACTCCTCTCTTCTCCTTTCTGCTGAATAACTCACTGTAATGCATTGCCAAGATCACCAATGGGAACATATCAGTTTGCTCATAAACGTGGTCTGGATTAAATGACTGAGAATCAATAATGTGTGTCCATTTTCTGTTTGGTTTGGAAAATGTTGATTTAGTTCCTAATTTTCCATTGAGAAACTGGTATAATGTTAGTGAACTAAGTATTCAAATAGGGATGGCCAAGCACCAACGGAGCTGATCAAATACAAGTGCTCTCGCTGCGAAGCTTAACAAGGGATTGCTATTCCTCTATCGAGGAGAATACAAGCACAGGCAAATATTATAGGTGTGTGCTTTTATTTGTGATCAAGAAATAGATGATGTTTTCATATGTAATGCCCTGGGGTTATCCCCTCCAAATCCTGACCACGACTTTGGAACAATCGAAAAACCAGACTGCTCAAGACACCTTCCCAGGTTCTACTCTGAGCCCAGTTCGTATTCGAACACATCTTTGGCAACTGAGAACAAGAGCCACAAAGTGGAATTGAAGCTCAGAGCTGCAATGCCCATCTTCAGGTGCCCTGCTGCCTGAGTTGGGTGCCCAGACTCACTGTACAGTGCATGAGGAGAGGTAGGCAGGCACCCAAAATGGCAGTCACAACAGCCAGCACACCGAACAGGAAGCTAACTAAGCTACCCAAAAGGAAATGCTGAGGAGATTATGATGACCCTCCCCCTCAGAGGGAGTTAAGCGCTTAAATCCAGGCCAGAGAGAGGAACCTATCTTTGCCTGGCCTTCACACCCATAAGCCCTCTCCAGATGTTAAGGCACCAAAAACCTTTCTTGTAAAAAAAGGAGCCTCCCGCTACTCTTGTAGAAGGTCCAGGTTCGGTTCCCCCTTCTGCAGAGCAAGGATTTGAACCCACCCATCAGTGAAATCCAGCCACCTGGATTTGGAACATGTCCGCTCCTTTAACAGTGGTAGGTGAAAAGCTCTTCCTTTAAATATTCTATTGAGGAGAACAGGACATGCCCTATAATGTAAGCAGCTCTATGGAATAACAGGCTCTCTTACGGTGATGTAGCTGCCATAAAATTAAATGAAGCACAGGGGGAATACTCACACCTGATGTAAATGTAACTCATGCTAAAACCGGGGGGGAGGGAGGGGGTGTTTTTGTCCCCTCCCATGGCAAGGCCATAAGTAGAGGTCCACTACTGCCTTTCAGCTAACAGCATTCTCTTTAGCTCAGACAGGAGAGTATCATCTTTTCAAATGCAAAGGTTTTAGGTTCAAGCCCCAGCAATCATTAGGGGGTCATTATATAAGCAGGACACATTCACAGTCTTCAGTCAAGCATGCACTTACAACCGGCCCTTTTCTGGCAAGACCATAATCACTGTTACCTCTCCTGTCCCTGAATCACATCTGTAGGAGCACTGTTCCAGTTCTGGTAACATTAGATAAGAGATTTTTAGAAATGGAGCTGAACAATAAAGATGCCTGATTCAAACACCCTGAAATTCAGGTGAAAATTTGGCTCCAGATCTGAACTCCTTGGCTGGGGCCCAACTCTGCAAAATAATTATGGGAATGGATTCACTTCTATAACAATACCTTTGGAGTACAATGTTGTCCATGTGCACCCATATTACCCACTCCTCCTATCTTGCTGATGTGTAGGAACTGGGCTTAATCATGGCCCCATTTACGTTAATAGCAAAAACCTCTATTTACTTCCAGCGGATCAGGATTTGGCCAACTACCTTTGGTTTTGGGGATATAACCAAGTCCGGAGAACATAGGCAACAGTTTGTAGAAGGCAGCGAGTGGCACTTAAAAAGCACAACCTCACTTTGCAGTAGTTAGTGAGCGCTCATGGTTTCCGTGGTGGTTGTGAGGAATTTGTCTTTGAATCTATATTAGTTCGCCACATTTTCCATATCCTGTTTCACGCAGTGTAGAAAACATCTGTTTTGATTAAGTTGAAACCAGTGCAGTACTCTTACATCCCCAAGGAAATGAGGTTGATTTAATATGGATTTTTAAGGCTACGTTCCCTCTCTCTCTGAACACGAAGCGTTCACTGATGTCAGTGGAAGTTATGTTTCTGTTTGCTCATGGATAGCAGCGGTAGGGGGGCTCTGAGCATTGATTCGGGTATATTGGGCCAAGGTCTGCCATGACATCTCTCATTTGGATTGCACAGGTTGTAACTGAATATTGAAATTAGCCCAAGTACTGTGTATGATGAGTGGATCAGAACATTCAGGATCCAGACTAGGATCCTAAGAGTCTGGTTCCCCCCGTGTCCCAGTTTTCCTTACAAAGATAATAAAGACAAGACCAGAAGAGTAGTTCCCTCAGGTACTTAAAGAGATAGGAAATGGGGGGCATCTGGGTCTGGTTACTAGGAGCAGACAGAGACAAACTGAAGAAGGTGGCTGCTGCACTAGAAAGGAAACAACTGAGTGGGAAGGGTTCAAAATGTATTTTGTAGAGCTGGTTGGAAAATTGGCTATGTTGTCTCTGGAAGAAAGCCTTTTTCAGGAAAAAAAATTGACATTTTTTGGCCAAAACCAGGAAAAATTCAATTTGGAAAACCTGCCACAGTGCCTTATGGGAGCTGTAGTCCAGGTGTTTCACGTGCCCATTATCTATCTTTCATAGTCTGGGCTCTCTGTTCAGATTACATCCCTCTTGATGCACCATGATGTCACCTCATGATGAGGGAAAGTGGTTGCATCATGGGACTCTGACCATGGTGCATCATGGGAGACGTAGCTCAGCTGAGAAACCTGTCCCATAGAGAAGAATGGGTACATGAGGAAACTCCCAGGAGATACTGCCGCAGGATATCCAAATCAAAATATCTCAGCTTTTGGACCAAATATTTTGGTTTCGGGGTGTTTGTTTTGCAGCAAAAAATTGGGTTTATGATTAAAGCATCTGCATTGCACGGAAAAAATTATTTTCCATTAAAAAAAACCCTAGTTTCAATGGAAAAATTTGTCCAGCCTAAATATTTTGCCTGTGGTTTTGTTTTCAGTTGTGAGCCTTGTCTTTTGAGTAGCAGCCCAAAGGCCAGTGTTAAGGAGAGATTTTGTTGGATGCTTGCTCTCTTAAAACACTCCTGAAAAGTGTGGAATCCAAATAGATATTGTCCTGATGTGAGAGAGGGGTTCCAGAATCAGGCCCTCTCACAATCTACTTTAGGAAAGAAAAGCCACTATCCAGTCCGAGCATTTTAGCAGCTATTCTGCAATTCCACAGTACCGCTGGATTCTAAGCAAACTGAGGGTAACAACCCTATCAGAAAAAAAACTGGTTTTTTAACACCAAAACAAAGGGAAGTTTCATTCCAAGTTTGTTTGTTTTAAAAAAAAAATTAAAACCCTTTCAATTAAGTGTGTCATTGTTTGAAAAAAATATTTGAAGTGAAAAAATTGAGGGGGATTCCCTGCAACTTCAGTATTTTTGAAATTTTCCATGTAGAAATTGTAGGGAAATGCCCACCTTGTCTCCATTATTTTACCTTCCACAATCCTTCCCCTCCCCTCCCCACAAAAATATTTGGGCATGGGGGAGGGTTTTCTTTTAAAATCAAAGGTAAAGAGAATTTACTGCTTTCACTTTCAGAGAAAGTAACACTTTTTGGCACTCTCTCGGTTTTTGTTCATAGACTTTAAGGCCAGAAGGAACTATTAGGTCATCAAGTCTCATTTCCTGTATATCATATGCCATTAAATTTCACCCAGTTACCCCTGTATTGAGCCCAGTAAATTGTTTTTATTTGACTAAACCCTGCCCTTCAGAAAGGCACCCAACTGTGATTTAAAGACTTCAAGAGATAGAAAATCTGCCATTGCCCTGGGTAGAATCTGAAGAAGTGGGTTTTTTACCCATGAAAGTTTATGCCCAAATAAATCTGTTAGTCTTTAAAGTGCCACCAGACTCCTCGTTATTTTTGTGGATCCAGATTAACACGACTACCTCTCTGATACGCATTCCCTGGGTAGTTCATTCCAGTCATTAATCACCCTCACTGTTAAAAATTGGCACCTTATTTCTAATGTGAATGTGTCTGGCTTCAGCTTCCAGCTATTGGTTCTTGTTTTGCCTTTCAACACCAAATTGAAGACCCCTCTACTACTGGGTATTTTCTCCACATAAAATTTCTGTCTCCTTAAGTGAGAGAAAGTAACACTGACTTGTCTTTTCCCCAGAGGGAAGCGGGGAAGGCAGGGGGTGAAGAGGGAAAAAGAGAGTGGTATTTTTTTAGACTGTCTCCCTTTATTTCTCCCGCCCACCTTTCCAGTAGAACAGTAGGGGGGGAAGTATTAAAAAGTAAGAGAAAGGGATTTTTTCCCTAGCAAAATTAAATTAAAATATTCATTGCAAAGTTTAGTTGAAAAGTGAAAATTTATGCTAAATTTTTCAAAACAAAAACTTGTTTTTAAGTTAAAATTTCTCAGAAACAGTTTTGACCTGCTCTAGCTGTTAGACTAAATGCAAACATAGACCTACAAACTGGTGGCTTCCCTCACAATATGCTTGATTGGGGGAGGAGCAGCAACTCCATGGCTTGCTCCCCAGGCCACATGGAAAACCCCTCCATGCCCACTCTGCGTAATAGGCCAACTGAGTTTAGAGGGAATTGCTAGGAGACAGCACCCACTCCAGATATCATTTAACCACTGGAGGATATCCCAGGGCACATCGAATGGCATTCACCTTGGCTACAGTAGAGACTTTTGCCCCACACTTCCTAATGCTGGTGCATCTCCACCACTGATAATGGTGAGCACACTAGCAATAAATAAGGCATTCTCTGTGGAGGCATTAACACCACATCAAGTCATTTCAACTTGCTTTGAGCAGGGTGAGATGATTGGATGGTTAAAAATATCATCAGCTGTAGGCTGGTGTCTCACCAGTGGAGCTGCACCAGTGCTAGCAGCCACGGGAAATTCATGGATAAGGACAGGCACCTGTGGTTGAAATTTGAAAAAAAAAAAAAAAGAAGAAGAAGAATATACGACCTTGGTATTGTAGACACGGCCATGGGGCTCTAGGACAAGTGCCTTTGATTTTCTGTTTTCTGCTAAACTCTGTTTGGTTAACTTGCCTTCACACCCCACCCCTTGCCAGTTTATCTGTTGTGTCCTGCCGGACACTTATAGCTGAGATTTTCAAAGGAGGCCAAAGGAGTTAGGCACCTAGTTCCCATTGAATTTGAATGGAGCGTGGGCACTTCACAACTTTAAGCTCTTTTGAAACGTCCAGCTGGCTTGTTAAATTTTGAAAGGCAAGGCCCAGCTTTTTTGTTACTTCTCTGTGCAGTGCTGAGCACAACAGGGCCCTGATCTTACACTGGGGTTCTTAGGTGCTACTGTAAGAATAATGGATAGAGTCTGGTTGTCTTGATGAAACCTAAATCTTGGTGGGGCCCGAAACTCCACTCCCTTGTGGGAATCTGTAGGGGCAGTTCTCCAAGGTTTAGTTTTATCATGTATTTCTTCTCCTGTCTGGGGGAAAGAAAAAAAAAACCTGCCTAGTTTTCAACCCAGCTTCATCTATAGCATCACAGGACTCCATGGTTTTGCTTTGCAGGAGTTTGTATAAGCCTTTTGCTTCGTGTGCTCCACAGCAGTTTGCACCTCTTGAGTTTCACTGTGTCAGGGCCAAGTGAAGCTTTCCCTCCACCCCAAAGGAAGTCTTGAAGCAAAACCCAAATGGAAAAGCCAAGATTCTTCTGGATTCTCATTGGAACCACAAATTTTGCCTGATGAGCATCACTCAAAAGTGTTCAGTAACTTAAGCAACTCTTTCAGTAAACCTGGTGGGCACCTTGAGTTTGTAACGAACCATGAAACCAAGTGAGTTCCACGTGAATCTGGGGAAGTGTTTTGCTCAGTTTCAGCCCTAAACCATCCAGCCCCTTTGCCACCACTTCATCTACCAAAGACAATATACACCGGGCACAAGCTGCGTGGAGCAGCTGCAATAGGTACGTAAGAAGGGAGGTAGAGGCTCAGGAATTTTTCAACAGAACATTTTCTTTGTTGGAAAATATTAATTCATCGAACTCCCAACTGTTTGTGGGGAAGGGTCAGTTTCAACAAATCTCCTGATTTTAAAAATTTTTGAAAATGTTTTAAAATGATCAGTGTCCTGTTTCAATGTTTCCTAAATGACAAATTTCAAAATGGATTTTCATTTCAAGTTTTAATTAAATTTACAGTTAAACATTTTAACCTCCTTTTAATAAAAAAAAAAGGAGTCAAAACTGAAATAAAACATTTCAGAATCAAGTTAAAATGGTTTCAATTGACCTGATCTTAAAAAAACAAAAACAATTAAAAAAAACCCTCCCACACATACGCACCCACACTTTTGATTACTGCTTTGTGAACATTTTTGAGATTTCAACTTTTCATCCCAATTCAGGATGGGATAAAAATTCGAAGTCTCAAGAACTCTCCTGGGATGGGAAAACCATGTCCTACTCAGCTCTAGATGTAGAGTGAGGCTACAGAGACCAAAGGTCATTAGCCATTGTGGAAGGCAGATCAGACAGGGTATATCAACGCTGCCCAAACCCCAGGACCCTCTCACCTCTCAGGGTCCTAGAGCCAGAGTTCCAGGCTGAGACCAAACATCTACACCACAATTAAACAGCCCCTTAGCCTGAGCCACACGAGCCTAAGTCAGTTGGCACAGGCCAGCCACAGATGTCTAACTGCAGTGTAGACAAACGCACATCGACTGGCTGTGATTTACAGCAGGCAGTCATTGCTGTGCTATGTAATTGTAACGCATACCCGTTCCGTATGGTGCTCTGTCTCCCTCTAGTGGTGGCTGGGCCTCAGAGATTGATACATCTACTGCAGCATTGACTATCAGAGGGGGCTCTTTTATCTCAGGCAGTCAAGACTTAGCTCCAGAGGTCTTAGCTTCAATCCCCAACGCTGATGACCCACCCAAGAATGTGGCATTACATGATGCTTGAATAAAACTAATGTAGTAACTAAATGCAAGCGCCCCTCGACTCATGAAAAGAAGCACACCAGGCACACATTGGTTGTACTGAGTTTTTGATTGTACAAGAAGCAAATGGGACTTCGCTTCATGTTAACTGGCCTAATCCCACTCCCACTGAAGTCAACAGCAAAGCTCCAGTGCGAGCAGGACCTGGACAAAAAGTCATTCAGGGCTTGATAGTCACCTCCTTTACTTGGGCCCTGCGCAGACTGTGATGGCTGCTGCAAGGGGGAGCACAGGCTGCTCATCTGATCATCGCCCATCAGGGAGATGGTGGAGGAGGCAGGAAAGGGGAGAAACTTGGACTTCAGCCTCCTCCCCCCGCTCCTGCCAGCTGGAGCAGGTGTCCAGGCACAGGGGGTGGGGAGGGGCTGATCCACAAAAAGGGTGATATAGTTTACTGACTCCCTAGCCCAAGGAGGAGCTGAGACTCACCCTTTGTTCTCCGAGGTGGGGCTGCTATGTGCCACTCCTTTCTCAGAGCAGAATATACATGCCAGAGGGAGGATGGCACAGTGGTTAGGGTGCTAGCCTGGGACTTGGCAGCCCTGCCTTCAGTTCCCTGTTCTGCCACAGGCTTCCCGTATGACCGCAGGCAAGTCACTGAGAGCCAGATCTCTCATGGTATTTAGGAGTTGCTGCACCCAGCAACAAACTGATTTATGAACCCAAGTCATTTTCAAGTGATTTAGGCACCTAGAAGGCTACATTTGTGCCTAAATCCCTTTTAACATAAAATGTAGGGATTGCAATGCTGAGTGCAGCAACACCTAGATGCCTTTAAAAGAAAGAGTCTGGGCTTTAGCCTCTCTGTGCCCCATCTGTAAAATGCATCCTCCCAGGAGTGCTGCGTGGATAAGGGCATTAGAGACCGTGAGGTGCTCAGATACCGTAATAACTGGGGCTACGTAAATACCTCAAACACATCACAATCTGGTCATACAACTAGAGTCAATTACAACAGACTGTGGATCACTCCAACCATCTTGGGCCCTTTCAGCTGAGTTGGGATCTTTCCCCTGTGGAGCTGGTTGTCAGGTTATTTGTATTTCGCCCCGTCAAGGAGGTGACTGAGTTTCCATCGACTTTACCCTTGTGTTCACTGAAGCAGACACTCTGGCTCCAGGTCCATTGCACCATGGTAGTGATTGCATAGGTACTATACTTACCCCTGGTGGGGTTTTTGAATAGTTTGTGCACCTAACCTTGCACAGAGCAGGGTAGGGGGAGTCTTTGCTCAATGCTCCGAGTATAGGGTGATGCGTAGCCCTGGACAGTCACAATTCTCCCACTTGCTACTGGGGACAAGGTAAATTTTGCTACATCTCTTCTGCAAGTGCATCAGACACCCCTGTTATGCTGGCTTAGCTTGGCTGGAAGCGGGGGTGGCAGGGGAGAGCCCAGGCTTCCCCCCTCCCTCCCTCTACCCACACAGCGTGGGGGAATATCAGATGTGTGGGTCTGTGCTTTCCACTGCCATGACTAGAGCAGAGCTATTGCTCTAGTTTTATTCCCCCTTATCTCCGTGCATGGTCAGCTGCAATGCCAGCCACCATCTGCTCCATATTCCTTTAGTAGATGATCGAGAGCCCTATTTCCATTCCTGAAAAATGCCTGTGAATGTAAGAAATCCCCCTTCCCCCAAGAGAAGCTTCCCAACTCTCTTTAACTTATTACCTGGGGAGACAAAGAGCAGAAGCCTTTAGTGCTTAGACTGGAGTCAATTTGGACACCAGCTATTCAGCGTGCATCCTTCCTCCTAGCAATATTTGCTGCTAATGTAGAACGCAAGCCAGGCCAAGCCGATACAGTCTGAAGACATTTCCAACCCTTGCCATGAATTAAGAGGAGCATTTAGGACAGTTACACATATTAATCTGGGATTTTCCAAGGAGCCAGAGGGAGCACAGATGCCAAATAACTATGGATTTCAATGGGATGTGGGTGCCTAAATCTGTATAGCTCCGTTGAAAACCACCACCTTGCTTGTTGAGGATGCAAGGGGAGGGCATGAGCAGTGTTGGACAAACCTTGGTAGCAGAGCTGAGGCAATACTTCAAAGCTGTTTCCCCAAATATCCTCTAAACCCAAGAGAGGAGTTTGCTTTGCTTATTTTGCTGGTTGAGTCACGAGGTTCTGCGAGAGCACAGGCTGACCCTGTAAGACCAAAAGCACAGTTTAGACTATTTAAGAGGTGTTTGCAAAGACAGACAGCCTTGAGTTTAGAGTGCTGGGGCCCTAGAGACCTGGGTTCAGTTCCTGGCTCTGCCACTCACTCCCTGTGTGACCTTGGGTGCATCTGAAAGGGAGGTAAAATCTGTGGACTATGTTATTTACTCCTCAGCTTCAGTGACCACATTCATGTTCCCTTCAGCATCAATCCATGAACTCCCCTCTGTAACAGGGTCCACTCACTGCTAGGCACCCCCCTCCTCAACAGGCTAGCATCCCCTGCTGACAGTCACTCCAGCAGTTCCTCTTCCAGTTACTCAGCCTTCCGGTTTGAGTCACTTAAGTCTATCCCTTCCAGGTTTAGAACTGTCCAAACTGAAAGTCCTAAAGGCATCCTTCCTCATCTCGGGGCTTTTCCTCAGCCTGTAGCCCCCCATACTGGGCTCAATAATCCTTATTCTAGGCTTGTAGGCCTCCCTCAAGACCAGTAAGGGAGCCCACTCCCACCTTTTCCTCCAGGTTCCAGCCCAGTATTGGGCAGCTAGGTCTGCTACTCTCCCTCTGCTGTAGTTTTCCCTGGGCCATTTCCTATCTAGCCTCCTAAATTCTCCTTGGGTCCTCTCTGCCTCTTCCCTGCTTAATCAGCATCTCTCCCAGGCCTTGCCTGTCTGCCAAGCTTTCCTTACTCTCTGAGCTTTGTAGCTCCCTCTGTCTCCCCAGCTCTTTCCCAGCTGGGCTTCACCACCACTTAAGGCTGAATCTCATTCCCATTACTGCAACCACCTTTTGCTCTTTATGGGGAATTTGCCTGATTTCCTTCAGGTGGAGATGGGGCTTCTGTAAAAGTTCTCATGTGAATTCTTCATGCTCATTAAGTAGATGGGAGCTCGCTCCAGTGTTAGGAGTTTAGCTCAATGCATGCACTATCTTCTAATTAAATCACATTACTAAAATCCTCATATCTCCTACCACACTAATTATACTAGATTGGCTGCAGGGTGTTTTTGGAAGACAAAGTTTTAAACTCCTCAGTTTATCTTGTTAAAAAGAAAGGGTGAGATAGTCAGAATAGAAGGGCATCTCCACAGAGAATGAAGTTATAATCAGTTTATTCAAAAGTTGCATTCATTTCATTTAGCTAGTTAATCTACCATACATATAGGACTTGATCCAAAACCCAGTGGAGTCAACGGAAAGGTGTCCAGGAGCTTTAGTGGGCTTGGTTCTTACAGAATAAGAATAGAGGCTTGCTTACACAAACCGTGCAACAAGCTGGAGTGTAAATCTACCCTGCCCTAGCCAGCTGCGCCCTACCTGTCTATGTGCACCCTGCTGCCGCACACAAAAAGTTCCCTAGAGCAGTGTTTCTCATCTTGATACCAGGGACCGGCTTGCTGCCTTCCTAAACTGTGTCAGGGAGATCTCAGGGACCAGAGCCAGTCCACAGACCGGTTGTTGAGAAACACTGCTCTAATGCACTTAAATCTACTCCCATTTCCTGCAATTTCTCTTCCTGGCTGCTGCAGGTGATAAGGGGGTGTGAGGGGTGCACCAGAACTGAGAGCAGACTGTCTCTCCTGTGCTCAGTGCTCCCCCTGCTGGTACCCAGGCAGCATAGAGGAGGAATCAGCCTGGCTCAAATGCAAAGAGGACAAGAACAGTGATCAAGAGAGTAGATTAGGGCTCGGAGCTGGTGAGGAGACTGGGACTGGTTGCTAATCAGGGGGATGGGAAACCTGAGATCAGACAAAGGGCTGGGAGAGGATGAAATTGGAAACAATAGTATGTGTTCGTGTCATTAAATGTATCATGTCATGATACATTCACACAAGGGCAAACTAAGGCTGCATGGGCAATTTTTATTCTGGCATTTCCTAATCTCTGAATGCTTGACTTTGTGAGCTTAATGTTCTGTTAATGCAGTGTTATGTTTGGGTACTGCGATGTGCTGGACAATCCATACTAGTAGCTTTCTAGGTAGAGTTGGTTAAAAAAATATTCAAACTGCAAAAGATTCTGAAATTTCAAAGTTAGATCTACTTTGCAGGTTTTGGAATGGACCACTTTCAGAGTGTATTTAAACTGTTTTTATCACAATTGATAAAAGATCTAAAGATGTTTTTCATTTATTTCAGCGAATGAAAAATTACTCTAATGCTTTTGATAAAAAGATAAAAAGTTCGATGGAATGGTTACGAAAATTTCCATGAAAGACAAAATTTCAAAAAAGTCAACAGGTTTTTTTCCTATTTTTTTTAAAAGGCCATTTAATGACAACCCATTTTGCTCAAAAAATTTCGACTGCCTGTAACGATAAGCAGAGACAGCAGAGCCTCAAAATATATTAACAATTTTGAGGAACAAGAAGGTGCTGCTAACATTAGAGATAATTGAGAATTCAGGAGCGTATGACCTGGTGAACTAAGTCATTCATCATTAAATACCCATTATTTATAATTTGTGGGGCCTTTTACTATGTGGCACTACTGTGGTTTAATTTTAGTTATTTATCCAATCCCTGGCTGCTAACATGAGGTCATTCAGTATCAGTTCTCAAAAACTGACACGTTAGTTCAGATCATTTTATGACCTGGATATTTATTACGTATTAAAAACATTGTTTGCCTCGCCTGGTAGAGCCATAAAAGCTGATGGTGATTTAGACTGACAAAAATATCCTGATAACAGAGCAGGTGTTGATTAAGGATAAGTTCATCTCAAAAACCAAAAAAGAGTTAAATGCACCTTCCAAAAGGATGAGTGGAATAAGAACCCAAAATGGTGTCGTTTATAAAACGCAAAGAACTGTGATATACTTAAATGCTTCTCAAGCTTCCTTTAGTCACCTCCAGCCCATGCCCTCAATGTATGCTAGAATCAAAAGGGTTAGTAATAAGGACCTGATCCAAACCTCATTGAAGGCAATGGAAAGACTCCTTTTGATTTACAGAGTCCAAGTCCAGAAGAAACTACTGTGACCATCTAGTCTGACCTCCTGTGACCATCTAGTCTGACCTCCTGTATCACACAGTCTATAGGACTTCCCCAAACTAATTCCTCGAGCAGCTCTTTCAGAAAAACAGCCCATGTTGATTTTTAAATTGTCAGTGATGGAGAATCCACTGCGACTCTTGAGAGGTTGTTCCAACCTTTAATTACTCTGACTGTTAAAAATGTATGCCTTATTTCCAGGCTGAATTTGCTAGCTTCAGTGTCTAGCCATTAAAACGTAGTATACCTTTCTCTGTTAGATTGAAGAGCCCATTATTAAATATTTATTCCCCATGTAGATACTTATAGCCTGTGATCAAGTCATCCCTTAATCTTCAATTTGTAAAACTAAATAAATTAGCTCCTCGTGTCTATCACTGTAAGGCTGGCTTTCTAATTCTTTAATCATTCTCACAGCTCCTCTCTGAACCCGCTCCAATTTATCAACGTCCTATTCATTTCAAAGGGGAGTTTTGTACAAGTACGGATCATAGAAATTGGCCTCACGTGGCTAATGAACTAAATCAAAATCAATATTATTAAGATTGTGCTTATAAGCATGTGTTAGAGCAGGAACAACAGTGGTTCCTATACTTAAGGTTATAGAATTGTTTTCATTCTAGCCCCTTGTTTTCAGGTCACTCAGAACTCTCTGGAAACTCTTAACTATTTAGACTGAAATTTTTCAGGGGTGGCATCTGCCTGAATGTTCATTCTTATTTATGGTTAATAATCACTTGTATTACAGTAGCACCGAGGCCCCAACTGAGGTCAGGGCTTTTGTGCAGATACATAGTAAGAGAAAGCACCTATTCCTAAAGAGCCTAAGTAGACAAAGCAGACAAAAGAAAGTGTAGTCATCCCTACTTTTTCAATGGGGAGCTTAAGTGCCTGTCCTAAAGTCACCAAGGAGGTCTGTGGTGGAGTTAGGATCGCCCGAGCCCCAGTCCAGGGTCATTCTCCCCCCCCTCCCACCCCGCAATTTTCTTTCCTTTTTGAGCCTGAGGTAAAATTGATAGGGACACCTCTGGATGGGGGAGGGCTCCTGCATCCCTTGAAAGGTGTGAGGGTGCAGAAGTAGTGTCCAAAGGCGGACACAGTATTTAATCATTGGAGAAAGTTTGTTATCATGTAATTAACAGCTGTCTCATGCTAATGCATTTGCACGAGGGGGCAGAATTAAGACTGTAACCTTGGCTTTGGCTCTTCCTAACTCTTGCGTGCTTACCTGTGTAACTCTCATGCACTGTTACTGTAGGTTCTGGCTCCACAATGTATTGTGCCACGAATGTACAAATGACACGTGTAAAAGGTGATATCTATTGTGCAGCTTTTTCCGCATATTGACATTTGAGATGTAACCAGGGGCTTCGCATGGAGTAAACAAGTCTGGCAGAAGTGGTGTGTTCTGATTCATGTCCTTTCCGTTCTGATATGAAACACATGGGTTGTATCAGCAAAGCGCTCAATTAAATGATTCGTTGTAAGTTGCCTACCTATGCAAGGAACATGACTTACCAAAGTCAGGAATGTTCTAATGATTACATCTTACCTAGATCCGCGAATCAAACCATTTCTTTCTGGGAGAAAGACAATGTTATGAACTACCACTAGGTTTTATGGGGCCAATCCAGTGTTGTTAATGGCAAGACTTCTTCATGGACTTCAGTTGACGTTGAATAAGATCCTAGGAACCATGGTAGATTAGCAAAGATAAGTATTCAGACATCTTTGTAATTCACAAACGAAGAAGTAAAATTGATCTAATCCTTTTTCCATGTTGATTATTTTTATTTAGATTTCACTTCAAATTTAGCATTTGATTCATCATTGTTTAAGTCCTTATGCATGTGCTTAACTTTCAGCACGTACTTAAGCCCCATTAAAACCAATGTCCCACTAAAGATGTTAAAGTTAAGCATGTGCTTAAGTGCTTTCCTGGATTGGAGCCATACAGAAGATGCCAGTAGTACTTTGTTGCCCAAGTTTTCTTTTCTTTATTGAAATAATATTGACTCCCAACTGCTGTGGACACAAATAAGAGACAAGATTATTAGCTTTCTCTGGATTTGGGGGGCATTTTTTTAATTTAGTCTGGTTAAAACATTGTCTTATCATTAAACCAACACATTAAATTTCTCTGACAGTAAAATCTATCTATAGACATACAGTAACAACAAATTAACCTCAATCTGACATGAATTAAAACAGTTTCTAAGTGGTTATAGTTCCTATAACAGAATCTATATGCAATAAATGTAATTATTTCACTGAAATTGTTAGCACATGTTTTTCTGCTGCAACAGGCATGTATCCCGTACCATCGTTGTTGCACTGATGTGTTCCTCAACGGCCCACTCTGTGCCTTTATCCTTGATTTAAATTTATCGTGACACATTTTTAAACAATAGCAGGAAACCTCACTTATGACTTTAATTATAAAATGGTGTTATAAAATTATATCCACATTTTACTTTTGGCAGTTGGCAATCCTCATTTAACATAAATAACCCTTCTTGGCCTCGGCCGTTCTCTTTGGTTGATTTCAATGCTTACTGTATGTAATTGATATAAAAACACAAGGGTTAGGAAGCCATTATTGGAACTTGTTAAAAGAAGTAGTCAAGTTCATAAATGCATTCATTTTGCTATGTTACATGCCAAGAGAATTAATAATGCACTTTTGGGAATAAGGCAGAAAATCTGGCTTTTTAAAGGAAGACTGATGTAAATACAGTATTCCACTCCTATGTTAATTGTTTGGATCCCCAATCTATGGCTTTGTTGCTCTTCCACTGACAGCTGCTTCCAATATTCTTTTGAAAACCAGCATCAACATCCATTTTTAACTATAAATATCCACTAATACCTAAACAATTCTGCTGTTCTGTATGAAAGAAGAGTGAGTACAAATATCAGTCTTGACATCTAAATAAAAAGAAGAGGTGTAAAAAAAGTGGGAAAAGCCATCCTTAGAAGAATAAAGTTTACAGTGATGGAGATTAAGCCACTAAAAGTCATTTCTAAAGGGGAATTTACAAGCAGTAAACATGAAGGGCCAGATTTTCAAACTTGGGCACATTCAAATGTACCCACACATGCATATCTAACTTTTGCACTCTGGCAACAGAGGTGGGTGTGTGAATGTGGATTTGTGACTGCACATGGCTAACTGGGTGCCAAAGTGGGTGTTCACACATGCATACACCCTAAATGTGCTGATGCATGTTAGGTATTTGTGCATAACGGCTATGCCCAATTGTTGTGGACTAAGATTTTCAGACAGGCATGCCTAAAGTTAGACTCCTTGATCTAGCTACACACACCTAAATAAGCCATACCACAATGGGACAACTCACATGCTTGAAGTTAAGCACACGTTTACATACCTGGCTGATCCGGAGGCCTTATGGCTTGGTTTTCAAAAGTGCTGAGCACCCAGTAGCTTTCACTGAAGTCCGTGGGAACTGCTGATTGCTGAACACTTTCAAAAATCAGGACCCATTGTCAGGGCCTTATTTAGAACCCAGACAATGTGAGTTGGGCACCTAAATATGTTTGAGGATCTGGGCTGAGATGCATAAGTATGGATTTACAAGCCTAAGTTAGCCCCCAAACTTTGCAAACCTCGGTCACGTGGAATTGCTTGCACCTAACTTTGAAAAAAATCTCGTTCCGTATATTCATCCCTATTCTTTTGGCCGGTTTTCAACATTCTAGGGAGTTCTCTTTAGTTTCAAGCTGATTTATCCTATAATCAGACCAAAAACAAAAGAGAAAGACAAGGGATCTTTTTCATGTAAATAGGACAACGAATCTGAGGAGATTCTACAGAGAAAGATCAAGTTCAAGGTATCTCCTTGCAAATTCCTCTACTGTTCATTCTCGCGCAACCTCTATGTTTTATACACCCTGGATTTTTTTTAAAACAGCTGGTCAAATTTTGTTGATAGTTCCATGTATGCAACCCTACAGAACTCCACGTGGAATAGAGAGCAACATTCAGTTTAAAAGACCATGTAACTGAGACAGTTGAAGAGGTGTCCAGGAAGATAGGAGCAGATCTTAGCTCTTCACTGTAGACAGAGCCCGGGCGATTGGAACCCAACTCTGAGCGTGCAGGTTAGCCTTTACTGGGGTGTGAGCATCCTCACTGCAAAGCCATGCTCACTTTACTGTGTCCTACTGTTTCTGCACTTGCTCGTGTGTGTCTGGGGGCACATCCCATGGGTCTTTGGACTGATATGCTCTGGAATGCTTTGCCAGTCGATTGTGGGAGATCATGCCTGTCGTTTGCAGGGGAACTGTGGAAGGCATTGGAGGACTATCAGCATGTGAATGATGTGGCCTGCATCCTAACTACAGAGTGGATGGCTTCTAGTCTAAGTTAAAGTAGAGCTTAGATTCTAACCCTCACCTCCAGCTGGGTTAGCTAATCCCAATTAAAAGCACATCCCAACGCGGGTCGGGGGGTTTCTTTGTGGGTGGGGGTTGGGTTAAAAACCAGGTAGGCGCCTGGGTGAATTGTGCAGTGAAGACATAGCTTTTGTGACTGGTGGTAGGATAGAGGAGTAAGAGGCTATGACAGGATTAGGAAGAACACTTGAAAAACAACTGTTTCTTTTGCAGGCGGAGAGGAGAGGCCATCTCTCACCGGCAGACTGGCCACTGATCTCAACCGTAGCTAGTAATCCTGGTGTGGAATATCTGTTCTAAGCACTAACCTTTGCCAACAGCAAGCGAGGCACGCACCGGGCCCAATTCTCCACTGCCCAGCACCTTGTGTAGTCATCAACAACAACGCACAGTGAGGGCTGGGTGGGTGAAAATGCTGCCGAGTCTGAATGGTAGGAATTCACACTGCCCTGGCACTAGTGGAGATGGCAAACAGAAAAGCAAGTCCCACATCTATGGATCATGTGTGCACTGCTAACCATTACTAATGGGCAACACACAGAGGAAAAAATCCAAGGCCCTTTCTTTGACTTTAAGGTGATCCACCCAGAGCAGAGACACAAAGCCTTAGGAAAAGGGAAGGGGCAATTGCCTTTTATTGCATCCTGGTGTGTGCCTGGTGATGTGCATCTACACAGTCCGCTGCACGGCATACTGGCCCCATTCCTGTGTACGTATCTAACCAAGGACACAGGCATGGATCTGTGGTACATCCACCAACTTCCAAGGCTTGACATTCAGAATCTGGATTAGTATTTTAGACCATTTACTAGGATTTTGTTGGGATCATTATGACTTTCACATATTTGTGTGGGCAAATGGGAAAACATTACTGTGACGGACTGTACCCCATGTTCACCACTTTTATAAGACTATGATAAATTTTGTACGAAGTATGTCTTGTGACACATCATTTGAAAACCCATAATCTGCTGAACATTATTGCCCTTGTAGAATATGTGTATCAACATTGTATGTAAAGTTAGAAGATTCTACTGTATAACATTGCTGTGACATGTTCCAGAGTTAGAAAGACAGGTCCAGACCAGTTCTTCAGAGACAAAAGACTCACTGATGCCCCCAACCAGGTATCAGCATAATCAAATGGACCATCATCTGGCTAAGCGGCCATTCTTTGGCAGCAAATCGGGTGTGAGCAAGAACTTTACATATTGGCAATGGAACAGCTGCAAGTTTCCATGTAAACAGACTGACCGTTGCCTGAACCCCAGCTGGAGGTAATCCTGGAGGAGGGTAAGAGAATAAGAAACAGAGAATCCCAAATTATCTCTCTCCCCTCATCTCTACTTATGATATCAACAATGTTTGAAAGACAAAAGAAACAGCATTGAACTGGGGGTGGGGGGGTCCTGGCTGAAGCAATCCAGCTGGACTGCTGTAAACTTAAGTCATTGTATGAAATTTTAGTTTGTACTGACTTTGCTGGTGCTTTTTATGTAGCCTGTTGTAAAACTTGGCAACTATCTAGACAAGTTGATGCACTCCCTGGAAGACCTCTGCGTACCCCAGGGATACACGTACCCCGGGTTGAGAACCACTGCTCTAGACCTAGGATTTTTTTAAGGGTGATATTTTCTTAAGTGTTTTTCTACCTGAAGGCCTGCCTGTGCGAATTATCAGAAGCAAAGGCCCAGTGGAATTTTGAGGTCAGTTTCTCAGCTGGTATAAGGTGGCATAGTTCAACTGAAGTCACTGTCATCAATTCACATGCGTTTTGTTTGGTGAGGGGGTGTTTTTGATTGATCTAAACTGAAGAAGTGACCCGAACTTTTGTAGGGGTCTAAACTTTTAAGCCAACCCAGAATTTGAGCTGGTAGTTTTTAGGAGGCATTGAGCCAAATAGATCCAGGACTGGGAACCGATAGCAATGGGAGCAACTGTGTTTCTTTAAAAGCAAGGAAACCAAAGTAAGTTCCACGCAAAGAATACCAGTATTAATTCAACAGCAAGGCTGACGAATCAGTCACTTGAACCTCAGCAAGCCCAGAATGACAGTGGAAATGTCAACCCTGGGTCACATCCCCCTCTGATAGAAATGGATGCTGCTCCGTTGAAGACAATGGAACTCACCAGCCCCTGATTCACAGCAGAGGCCTTGCTCATAGACTCAGAGACTTATAAACTTTAAGGTCAGAAGGGACCATTATGATCGTCTAGTCTGAGCTCCTGCACAACGCAGGCCACGGAATCTCACCCACCAACTCCTGTAACAAACCCCTAACTTATGTCTGAGCTACTGAAGTCCTCAAATCGTGGTTTAAAGACTTCAAGATGCAGAGAATCCTCCAGCAAGTGACCCATGCCCCACACTGCAGAGGAAGCTGGAAAAACCCCAAGGCTTGCTGAAAGAAGTGAGACTGGAGGAGGGACTGGAAGGAGGAGAGGGGAGGTTGGAAAACAACCCTGAGGAGGGGGAAGGATCCCATATCTGGCTATGGAAGCCATAGGCTGGCCCGCTCAAGCCCCAGCAGAAGGGGATGCTGTCAGTGGGAGGAGGAGGCATGTCAAAACCAGCGGGGGAGTTAAAAACTATAGTGATTCTGAGCAAAGCAGGCAGCTGGGATGGAGAGCGGAGGAGGAGGGATTTGGCGGGTGGCACTGTAATTTGCCTGCTCTTCTTCATGTCCGGTGGCACCGTGGCCTCAGATGGCTCCTGATGCAGCCCTAGAATGCTGGCCATTCCAGTACTCCCCGCAATGGTGTGGGCCCCCTTCCGAGTGCATGGCCCTGCCCTGTCGGTATGACCTCGCACGCACCGTGTGCTGAGGATGCCAGTCACACTGGTTGGGGGAGGGGCAGAACCGCACGCTCTTCACAATGGCATCCCCCTTCCATGATACTGGACAAACCACATCCCACTTTGTCTCAGTACGAGACAGGGGACAAGCCATTTCAAAACAGGACTGTTAGGTTTAAAACCAGACAGATCACCTGCCTTTGCTGGCCCGTTGAGCAGCCCAGAATCAGAAGGGCACAAAGGTGGCTTAAGGCCAACTTTGTCCTCCCTCCCATCCCTTTGGGCTGCACCTTCTCAGCTGTGGCCCTGGGGCACACTCTCAGCTTCCATCTGTTTTGTTGTTGGCTGGTTTTGATTTTTCATTCCCTGGACCTGTTAGAAACAAGGAAGCCTGTCGGAGGAAGTCTTCCGGGTTGAGATCACATCGCTCTAGCTGTTTATAGACAAATGTACAATGAGACCCCAGTCCTGCTGCAATACATACCCCAATGTCACTGTACTCTAGCACAAACCCTTGGCAGCGCCTGCACCAATGGTAAGGCCGAATCACTTCGCACATGCTTGGGATGCAAAACAGTCCGTTGGTATAAGTGATATAAAAGCATCGGAGGTCACTGTTAAGGTTTGGCAAAGTGGGACACATACTGCTTTGGCGTCCAGTTGGAGATGGACATGAAAGCCACGTGAAGTGTTGTTGTAGGCGATACCAAGGTGGAAAGGAATGCACAAGTCTTTCCCTTTCTTATTTCCATGCTTTTCAGGCTTGAGGGGGAAGGGGCGTGCCCTCTCACAACCTTAATTGTCACTGTCGATCATTTTTGTCTGTAAATACTTAAGATTTAGGAGTAGGAGTTTCAAGTCCTGGGTGTCCAACTCTTACTGAAACCCCAAGGCCCCCTTTGAAATTACAGCCTGGACTGTTTATCCTATCGAGTATAGAGCAGAAATCCACAGTGCTCCAGCATTATTGAGTGGGACCCTCCTTTCAGAGAGAGGAACCAACAAGGGAATGAGAGTTCCTGTAAAGCCCGATTCATAGAGCAGACACTTTCGCCCAACTGGAAACTTCCTCACATTTCAAAGTACAGCTGCTACCGAAAACATGTAACCGTCCCACAGGGAACGGTGTCACATTCATTGACGCACATGAACTCACCCGGTACTTGAGATTTGCCCGAATGCAATTTGGGCCCACGTCCTGTTGCTGGTATAAATAGGATTCATTTAGATTTATATTCATTTCTTTTTTTTTTTTTGATTGCTTCTGTAACTCCAGCTTCACCAGGTCGGTTCTGAACATGGGTCATTGAAGAAACACACAGGCTTTTTAAAAATAGATACGCCAGTTACCTCACCCCTGCCATAATGTATAGAGAAGACTGCCACTGAATAACAGCGAAGCCGATGCTCACGACGCACATCGGAGTTCAACCCTCATAAAGCCACCCTCTGATCCTCATGCGGAAGATGCCTAGTCGCTACCAGCTGCTGTTGGTTGGGCAGGGGCTAAACAGAGACTTCCATTTTTCTGATAAATACTATTCTGCTGTTGCATCCTCCTCCTACCCAGTTTGTCTCTTTTGCTTACCCATCCTGTCCAGTCTGACACAATGGCTACACTACGGAGACTACACTGGCATAGCTACATCACTGTAGGTCACAATAACGGCTTAGAGTAGATGCAGCTTACCCCAACAGAAGAGGTTTTACTTTGGCTTCGGAACCGTAGCTACTTGGACAGAAGCATTCGTCCCTCAACGGAGCTGTGTCTACAGTGGGAGTTAGGTCAGCATCGCTCTGGATTTTTCACACCCCGACTGACGTCGCTGTGTCAATCTAATTTTTAAATGTAGGCCAAGCCCTAGATTATGAGCTCTCTGGGGCAGGGCCTGTCTTCCTTGTTAGCTGCCTGGAGAGCACCTCACACGATGAGACCCCGATCCCTGAGCAGGCCTCCTCAGCGCTACTGCAATACAAACAACAATGGGACTGAATGAATGAGGTAAGACCCCCATTAAGGCCAATAAACTTTAATGCAGCCAGGGCCCTCCAAGAACAGCATCGGCCTCCCCTAGAGCTGGGCACATGAACAAAATAAAGCACTTTTTTTCCATTCCCGTTCCCGCAGCCTCTCCTGCACCTGCAGCCCAGCTTGTGGGGGAGAGGGAGCCTACTGCATGAATTGTGGTCACTGCTACTAATAGTCTCCAAATGATACAGCACATGTGCGCTAAAACATCCTGTTCTTTTTGTTACATCTTCCTCCCTCTTCCCCTCCTCTGCCCACGTCTTCGTCTGCTTCTAGACTGTTAACCTCTGTGGCAGGGTCGCCATCTGTTTGTACAGCACCTAGCATAACAGGGACCCAATCTGGTTGAGATCCATAGGTCCTACCCAAATATAAATGCACCAAATATAAATAAGTGTTCACATTGCAGTGGTCTGGGTGAGTGAACTGGGTATGGATACCACATAGGGGAATGCACGCAAGAAGAGGAATGGCTTATCCAGCATTTGATCGAGAGCTGCAAAATTGTGTGGCTCGTGGCATTCACAACAGCAAGGGAAAGCCATGCTTTTCATCTGTCCTAGGCCAGTAGGCTGTAGAGTAGCTGTTTTATGACACAACACAGATGGCAGGACTCACACGGAAAGCCACATGTGATGCTATTTGTATAGCCCTGTAAGGGACTGATCCAAAGCCCATTGAAATCAAGTCAATCCATTGACTTCAGCAGGCTTTGGATCAGGTTCTTAATGTGCATGGCATGTGACAGTGGAATAAACACACATACTGCAGAATGGTGCCCCTACTCCATGGCACATGACTCTTCCCCTTTGCCAACAAAAGTGCCCCAGATCACAAAATGCTTCAGGCTTCTCTCCCTGCTTGTGTATCTTAACCCATAGTGTCAGTAAATATAAGCCATGCCCATTCAGTATGGTGCTCTGCTAGGAGCCCCTAGTTTTAGACCCAGACATCCCAGGGTTGATTCCTGCTGAGGGCCCATTACAATTATAATGAATTAGCATTAAGACCTAAATTTTATATAGTGCTTTGAGATCTATGGATGAAAAGCACTATACAAAAGGAGGTCGGTATTTGTTATCCTCATTTTACAGATGTGGAAATGGAGGCAGAGAAAGGTGATAATTGCCCAAGGTCACCCGGCAGGCCAGTGACAGAGCCCTGAACAGAACCCCAGTCTCCTGAGTCCCAGTCCAGAGCTCTACCCACTAGATAACACTGCCTCTATTACATATAAACAATTTTTTGGGACTGGTGTAAATCCAGAGTAGCTCCACTGAAGCCGAAGGAGTTCCACTGATTTAAAACCAAGAGCCATTATGTGTCGTCATGGCTTTCCCAGCACAGATAAATATGCTTCAAATCACTCACTAGTTCTAGTGGTATTCAGGTGCATTTGGTTCGTGAAATAAGAAGCCTGGTCTGGTTTTTGACAGTCTAAATAAGGTATCTTGAACTATCAACTGTGTTAAATTTTAAATCCCAGATATGGAATTATCAACTGTTGAAAAAATCATGATGGATTTGAACAGTGCAGGCTTACTGCTGCTTCAGAGCCTAAATGGATGGATTCCTTCCCAGCTGGCCTCACCAGACTCCCTGGTGCCCAAACCCATATTTTCAGGCTGGCTGCAGGGTTGAGGATTTGGGTCTAAGCATGGGAACTACAAAAGTATCTTAGTGGCTTAGGAGCATAAGTCCCATTGACTTTCAGCTGGGCGCATTTGAAAATCCTACCCAATGTACATGTGAAGAAGACATCATGAAATCTCCACTGATGACTACCATCCACACACACACTGCCGGTTTTAAGCAACTGCTTTAAAATATCCCAAAGTTTACAATACAAGTGTTGGACCTGTAAAGGTCTGTTTCTGTTTGCTGGTCATTTGGGTGGCAAGCTTCACTGTATATGAGCAGACCTAAAATGATCAGAGCTTTGAACATCAGTGACTAGTTTTTCAAAGGTCTCAGAAACAGTTATTTTCAAACTACACAGTCCAGCATTTTGTGTCTGTCCCCAACAGGACAAATAGAGTGTTTGGCTTCCAGCCATATTGTTCTATCCCTTGCAGTTTGTTGTGCAAGTGCCACTGAAGAATTCACACTTCACCAAAGATGCTACGTCAAAAGCATGACAAATTATCGCTCTGTAAAACATCAGGCGTAAGATTAACTGCTCGTTGCAAGAGATGCATATGTAGAGAAATGTATTAAATAATGCTGCCCTCTGCTGGAAGAAACAAGATTCTCGGCCTACAATTCAACACTAATAGATTTTTCCCCGAGGTCTTGGGGAATGGTCGTGAATAAGCCATCAAATGGTCCAAAACAGAAGACGTAAATATGGGAGGAATTAGAAACTGTAAACAAATGCTGCTTGAATAATTTCATTTGGTTGTACCTTGGATTAGGTTAGATTTGTAGATTCTAAGGCCAGAATGAACCATTGTGAGCATCCAATCTGACCACCTGTACAACAAACTTCTTGGAATTAATTCCAAGAGAGGGTTCAGAAAAAGGAGCGATAGAAAAATAATGTGAGAAAGGACCACCCTCCTTTATAACTTCTTGGGCCCCAAGCCTAGGATTCCAGGTTCCTGTGATGAGCCCAGTCCCTAGGCATTGTGCCCAGCTGACACTGAAAGTAGGCAGGGGACACGGGGAACACAATCTCAGGCCCAAGAGCCCAGAGGAGGACCCAGTCCGATGGTGCACTGGCCAACAGAGCTCACCCCACCCAGTGGGAGGCATGCACTGTCAAAGGGTGACATAGGCTGTCCCTGCAGCATGGTACAACCCTGCCTCACCTCAGGCTCTCAGCCTGGGACTAAGGCTTTGATGCGATTTCTCAGGCATTATAGGGAGCTGGGGTAAAATTTCCAAAAGCACCCAAGTGACTTAGGAGCTGAAGTCCCATTTTCAGACATGGGCCAGATTTTTGAAGGAATTTAGGCGGCTAGCCAGATTTTCAAGAGTGCCTAAGATTATGAGAGACAAGGTAAGTGAGGTAATATCTTATTGGACCAACTTCTTCTGGGCAAGGAGACGCTTTTGAGCTCCACTGAGCTCTTCTTCCAGTCTGGGAAAGGTACTCAGAGTGCCAGGTGGAACAGATTGTTAGTGAATGGGAGCTTTAGTGAATGGGAGCTCAGCGCGGAATCTGCTGATCTCATTTGCGGCTTATAGTGCTATTGAACAATAAATAAATAATAATTAATAATAGAGAAACTTTGAGGACAGGAATAGAGGGAGCAGCCAAAGGAGGGTGACCAGATGTCCCGATACTATCAAGACCATCCCGATATTAGGGGCTTTGTCTTATATAGGCAACTATACCCCCCTCCCCGAAAAAAAAGTGTCCCAATTTTTCACACTTGCTATCTGGTCACCCTAAGCCAAGGTGAAAATCTCAAGCATTTTGATTTCCCACTGTTGGAAGGAAGAGCTGCTTCTTGAACAACTTTGTGCCTTAGAGGCACAGTTACCCCCATAATTTGTGAAACAAAGCTCACAAATCCAAATGATCACTGAGAACCAATACTGTCATTGTTCCGACTGGCTCTGGGGTCTAATCATAATGCTGTAAGGCACGTATAATGCGCCTGTCAACCAGGGATCGCAATGGTGCTTGACACACATGATTAAACTGAAGCAGGCTAACAAAGCTTTATCTGCCTGGCGTCAGCAGCCTACAGGAGGGTTCAGAAAGCCCCAACACCTGCCAGATGATGCTGTTGCTTCTTTAAGAAGTAGAAGCCAGGCTCCAGTTAAGAGGATTGTGAATCAGCACAAATTGCTCAAAACTGGCAGATTCAGTGTCACAATGGCTCTAGTTTGGCAAGAAGTGGAGAACACTGCACTGAATGTCGTAAAAGACACAGTGATCAAAATAAAGGGAGGAGATATAGGTATGAAAACCCATTTCTAACAAGACTTAGCTTCTTCACTAGCTCTGTTTATGGGCATAAAGCGACTTCAAATATTTCTGACATCTTTGTTCATTTTCCAGTTTCCATATAGCGAGGTTGTTTTGGAGAGATCAAACCAATAAAAAATGAACACAGAACTCATGGATGACATATGCCAGGATATTAACCACCATCAATGGCTTTCAAATACCATCCCCCACAGTAGCCCTTTCAAGTGGGAATTACAAATTGCTGACTTGGAGAGGAAATTTCAAACACCTCACTTATCAAAAAATGCCAAATAAACCTGTCATTGGGGTAGAAGCTACAAACCATTCCTAAACTCTGCAGATGTTTCCTGAGCCTGTGAACTCTGATCTTGGCTTCTAATAAACATGACATCAGCTCCCCAGCACTGTAGACACAAGACACATGACCCACCGCTATGATATGGCCTCCCCTGCTGGTTCTTATACGGTCTGCTCTAAAGCATGTTGATGTCAATGGAAGTCTTTCCCTTCATTTCAAAGGGGCTTTGGATCAGGCCCATAATGAGAGAAGAGTAAATGAACTGGCATAATTTGTCCTGCTGTGATGGAATGCACACCCATACTCACACTCTACACACTATTGTGATGATCTTTGTACACAATATGCCTTGTAAGGTGTCATTTGAAAACTGGTAATGCAGTGGTCAGTGATATCATGGTGAAATGTATGTAAAGTTATGAACTTAAGCTGAAATCAGGATCAAAGTGTGTTTACCAGACAAGTCTGGGAAGTGGGTAAACTTGTTTCCCAAAGACAAAGGACCCAGCCAGGTGTTATCAAAGCTGATGGGCCATCACCCGTCAAGTAGTGGTTCTTTGGCATTGAAGGTGGGGGAAGGCAAGAGACAAGGCAAATCTGCATTTCAGCATACACAGCAGAGAAGAAACAGCATGGAACCTCCTCCCCCCCAGACTCCATGTCTCCTTGCTCTCAGCGGGAAAGAACTTCATCCAGGGGTCACTCTCAGGAAAGTGTTTTTCAAAGTGTGACTGAGGGGCAAAAACACCAAGTTCTCTCTCTCTTTCACTTAAGAGGACAAAAGAAAACAGCTGTTGGACCTTGGGAGCAGATCCTGACCGGAAACTTCGTCAGCAGTGCTACCGGAAACCTGTGGTAAGAACTTCGCTTTGAACCACGTCTAGTTGGTTAAGTTTAGTAAGAGGCAGCATTTTATCTTTATTTTTCTTGTGACCATTCCTGACTTTTATGCCTCATGACTTGTACTTATACTCATTAAATCTCTTAGTAGTTCAATGAACTTGTTTTATTCTTTAATTAAAAACTAATCCAGCGTTGTGAACTGTGTGGGTAACTCCATTTAAAGTGGCAAACTGTTGGAATTTGATCCCCTTAAAGGGGCAACACAGCTAATATATCTGGAACGTCCAGGAAAGGGCTGGACCGTGCTAAATGCGCATTTTGGGGGGAAATCCAGGACTAGGAGTGTGTTGGAGTCACCCTGCCAGTGATAACCAAGGGTGGTAGAAGCCAGAGGGTGACTGGTGTATGCTGACAGGCTGCTGGGGTCAGAGCTGCTAGACCAGGGCTGTAACTATACACAGACACTCAGGGTGTGACCTGCATGCTGGCAGGCTATTTGTGAGCAACCCACGTTGGAAGCTACAGCAGAAAAGCCTTGTGAGGCACCCCAGGTTGCAGGGCAGGGCTGACAGCCCCTCATTCGTCTGGATTGCACCCCAAAATGTCACACCTGTCCTATGAACAGCAATTTCCCATGGCACCTAGAAGGGGTGTCGACCATAGTCAAGTGCCAGATTTGGCAGGAAATATAATGCTGTATCGGGTGTCTCGTTCTAAGTGAAAGAGCTCAAGGTGAGACACAAAGGAGGAATCTTACTGGAGAAACATTTCCAGGAGCATCTGAGAGTCCAAAGTCTGGGTAAATCACAACACAGGTCAGTCTGAAAAGTAAATTAATAAACAAGAATGGCTAGTGTCCTGAAGGGTATGTCCACTTTGACACAGCGCCTCTGCACTGACCCACAACCCTGAAAGCTGAGAATGGCCTCCAAGTCCGTGCAGATCCCAAACCACACTGCAGACAAAGCAGCCTGGGACCATCACCGTCCTGAGGCTAGCGTGGGGCAGCTAAGCAGCTGTGCGTAAGCCATGCTCTAACACCGGGTACTTCCCAGTGCATCCACACTGCTGCAGTACCGACACCCTGGCCACAACATCCCTAATGCACAGCTCACTAGGCACAGAGATGGGGAATGGGATAAAAAAAATATGCAGGAGACACGCAGGAGCTCCAGCAAGGAAAGAGGATGAGCTAGGAAGATCTGTGAAAATACCAAGCACTGCTGTCACATGATCCACACAGATATCTGCAGCTAGAAAGGGCCTCGTGGTCCATTCCAGGGAAGGGGAAAGGAGCCTCACTTGCTGATTGGAACAAGTAGGACTAGGGTGACCAGATAGCAAGTGTGAATCAGGACAGGGGGTGGGGGGTAATAGGAGCCCATATGAAAAAAAGCCCCAAATATAGGGACTGTCCCTATAAAATCTGGACATCTGGTCACCCTAAGTAGGAGGAAACTCCCCAACTGGAAACTCAGTTTCCTGACCCCTTTTGGTGGATTTGTCCTTTGAAGGGGGAACAAATCCTCAGCTCGTGGTGGCATAGATCAGTGGAGCTATTCCAGCTTACAGCATCTGGGGCTCTGGCCCTCTAGTTCTGCCCTTCAGATGTGCATAGGGATCTCCTCTGTGCTGCTGAGGGTCCCAGACACATTATGCCACCATTCTAGGAGGACAGCAGAGGATAACTGATGCAATTGGAACTGCTGGGAGGGGGAGCTGGAGGTGCTGGAGTGAGAAGTCAATCGGAACAGCCTCTCGAACGAAAAGTACTGTGTGATCTTTAATGACCGGTAACAGTTCAATGCTTTGGTTTCAATGACTCATCCAGCAGCACGGTGCCTCCCAGCCTGCTGCGAATGTGTACCCGGAGGGCTGTGTGTCAGCTACCAATTCATAAGGATTGGTTGTCTGCAGTCCAAACACTGACCAGACCCAGCCCTACTTAATTCTGATGCTACTGTAGCCCAAGGCTAGGCCCAGGAGCTTTCCAAAAGCAAAACCCTTTCCTGCAATAAAAAAAAACAAAACAAAACAAAACAAGATTATTTCCAAAAGCAAGCTACCGAGACCGCATTTCCCTTGAAAGCCTGACATTTACACTGTACACCCACTTAGCATCTTGACTTCAAAGGAAAAGTGCAGTGGGATACGCCAAAGAGATTGAAAGTTATGCTGATCGGTCGTTGAGGAGCAAACTTTAATGCATCAGTGGGACTTGTCTTTTTATACCACTGACCTACATTTGCAAATCCCTAGGGGCAATTTTGTCCAGCCTATAGAAAGCGAGCGCTATAAAGCCAGCTATAGGTTATGTAATAGAAAGCACAGCTGTGCTGAACAAAACCAGCCCACACACAAAAAAAGAAAAGAAACAAAAGCCAAAAGGTTTCATGTAGAAAATCTGATACACTTCATCCAGCAAAGGAAAGTGTTCTCATTGAGTGCAGAGATAATTAAATTACAGAAACAGTCACAATAGGGTCATCAGTTTAGAAGGGCCCGCAAAAGGAGACAAAAGACTCTTAGGTTCAATCGCACAAAAAAAAAAAAAAAAAAAATCTCAGCTAATTTGTTTTCCTTTGGAGAAATGCAGAGTTGTGCTCTGCCACCGAGGGGCGAGAAAACCTCAGCTGGGTTCCTGTTTTTAAAAAAAAAAAAAAAAAAAAAAACGCGTAAAGCCATCACAACCGGGAGAGAGAATTACAGTGTAGCCGGCTCAGGATATTTTGTGATTTTACACGGGAATCACAGCTTTCATTTTTTTAAAAAGTAAGTTTCTAGCCATTATGCCGAAGAGGGATTGAAAACATGACCCAAGTATATTCTAAAGGCTCAGAAACCAGAGGGACATAGAAAGCATCCCCATTCATTTTTCGTCTTTATAGTCTATAAGTACATAGTTGTTTATAGCATATAAATCTCATGGTTTCTAAGATAATCTCTTGATCTGAGGGGCTGACTCATGATTTTTGGACACGTGGGGTCAGGGGTGCCGGTGTTAGGACTTGTCAAAGCCCAGGTTTGCACTGCTATGTCTACCTCAGTTTAGAAGCTGACACTGTTAAAGCGGTACAACCCCTAGTCGGACACAGCTATACTGGTGTAAAGGTGGCTACCTTTCTGAGAATAAGCTACAGCAATACAAGCGCCTTTGTAACCGGTCTAACATTGTCTACACTAGGCTGTTGTTCTGCTTCAACTATGGACCACAGCTAGGTTGCTGATGTGCTGATACCACTGCCGATCATGCTGACCAATATTGTCTCACCGTGTCCTTGGACTCCCCCATCTGGCTGTGTCCATCTGTTATCTCTTGTCTTGTACTTAAATTGTAAGCTCTTTGGGGCAGGGAACTGTCTCTGCTCTGCATTTGTACAGCACCAAGCAATGGGGTCCTGGTCTGTGACAGAAGAGTTTTAATGGAAAACTTTCACCCAGCCTTTAACAATAGTCTCTATCAAGAACACCAAATTGGAGACTTGGTCTGAAATCAACAAGATGAAATTCAATAATGACAAGTGCAAAGTAACAAGGAGTCCGGTGGCACCTTAAAGACTAACAGATTTATTTGAGCATAAGCTTTCATGGGTAAAAACCTCACTTCTTCAGATGCATGGAGTGAAAGTTACAGATGCAGACATAAATACACTGACACATGAAGAGAAGGGAGTTACCTCACAAGTGGAGAACCAGTGTTGACAGGGCCAATTCGATCAGGGGGGATGTAGTCCACTCCCAACAATAGATGAGAAGGTGTCAATTCCAGGAGAGGCAAAGCTGCTTCTGTAATGAGCCAGCCATTCCCAGTCCCTATTCAAACCCAAATTAATGGTGTTAAATTTGCAAATGAATTTTAGCTCTGCTGTTTCTCTTTGAAAGTGCAAAGTTCTACACTTAGGAAGGGGGGAAAATCAAATGCACAGCTACAAAATGGGGAGTAACTATCTAGGCAATAATGCAGCTGAAAAGGATCTGCGGGTTATAGTGGGTCACAAACGGACTATAAGCCAACAATGTGATGCAGCTCTGAAAAAGACTAATAGTTTGGGGTGTTAACATGAGTTTTTCTATGTAAGACACAGGAGGTGATTGTCCCACTCTACGGGGTGTTGGTGAGGCCTCAGCTGGGGTACTGCATCCAATTCCAGATGCTGCACTTTAGGAAAGATGTGGACAAATTGGAGAGAGTCCAGAGGAGAGAAAGAAAAGTAATAGAACATTTAGAAAACCTAATCTATGAGGAAAGGTTAAAAAACTGTTTGCCTCAAGCTGGGAATGGGCGACAGTGGATAGGTCACTTGACGATTACCTGTTCTGTTCATTCCCTCTGAAACACCTGGCACTGGCCACTGTCGGAAGATGGATACTGGGCTAAATGGACCTTTGGTCTGACTCAGTATTTCTGTTCTTATGTTCTAACTGGGCATGTTTAGTCTTGAGAAAAGAAGACTGACGGGGACCTGATAACAGTCTTCAAATTTCTTAAGAGCTGTTGCAAAGAGGACTGTCCTATCTTCTCTGTGTCCACTGAAGATAGGACAAGAAGTAATGTGCTTAAGCAGTAGCCAGGGAGATATAGGTTAGATATTAGGGAAAACTTTCTAACTATAAAAGGGTAGTTAAGCTCTGGGATAGGCTGCTGAGAGAGGGTTGTGGAATCCTCCTGAGGTCCCTTCCAACCCTGATATTCTATGATTCTATGATTCCATTGCTGGAGGATTTTAAGAAGAGGCTTGACAGCCACCTGTCAGGGTGGTCTAGGTTTACTTGGTCCTATCACAGTGCAGGGGGCTGGACTTCATGACCTTTCGAGGTCCCTTCTAGCCTGACATTTCCATGATTCTAAATAGGGGCTTCAAGGTGTTTAAGGAAGCAGGGCATGTCTCTTATATATTAAGTGCCACCTGTTTCATCCACTAGGTGGCACTTGGTATCTTCTTGATATGCAATGGGAGGTTTATTTTTTTAAGTACTGCAATAGGCTGTGCCAACCATACACTGCCATAGGAACGGACCTGTACCTGCCAATAGTCTTGGAACTCTCATTCCCTGGGGAGTAATTGGACACATTCATCGCTCTTTGGAGGGAAGCGTAATGACTTTGTTGACTCTCAGGGGATCCCTGAGATGCCACCAGGCATCTACCTGGTATTAAAAAGGAGCATAGTATGCAGTGAGAAGAGGTGGGAAATCGGGACAGAAAAGCAGGGCTTTAAAGAAGTCATAAAATAGCAATAAATCTGCATGCTGAGCTAAAAATTGACAAGCCACAAAGGGTCACATAAAAGTTTGGAGAATGTGACTATAGCAGCATCTGCTGGTCATAGCCTGGTAAGCAGATTACATTTCTGTTGGTTTGGAAAAGTTCACACAGTAATAAAGAAAGCTCTTTTGTATCTTCTCACCCTTTTATTTCCCAACTGTTACTTAACTTCTTTGTTTTTAATAAGTCCCTTAAAACAATTTTAGGGCTAAAAATAAGATTAACGTGCATTTAAAAAAGACATTCACTACTGTGACAATACATGACCGTGAGTGTCTGTATTAATTGCATACTTTGATCTGTATCCAAAGTGAGATGTAGGTGTTTGCCTTCTAACACTATGTTTGATTTACAAAGGCGATCAGACAGTTTCAACCCCCTCACCTACAAGGGGAAGACAGTCAGTAGGCTTGTGATAGCAACTAGGGCTGGTCAAACATTTTTCCATCTAAGCACTTGACAGAAAATTGAAGTTTTGATTTTGTGAAAAGGGTCATTCAAAGTATCTGCTTTATGTGGAAAATTTCAGTTTTTTGTTGAAAAAAAACAGGCATCCCTAAACCAAAGAGATGTTGGGTTTTGCCCAAAAATCAAAATAGTATAATTAGGATATCACACACTGGTGCCTCATGGGAGTTGCAGTTTGGTTTTCTGCTCTCCCAATTCTCCTCAATGGGCCAAGCTCCCCAGCTGGACCGCATATCCCATGATGTGCCATAGCCAAAGACTCTGTTAATGCAGCCACATCCCCTCAACAATCATGAGGGGAGACCAGAGTATATCATGGGAGATGCAGTCTGACAAGAGAGCCTGGCCTATAGAGAGGAATGGGAGCATAAGGCATCACAGCAGCATTTCAGAGTTGAAATATTTGGGGGGAGTCACTTAAGAGAGCTAAATTTTACACCCTTGAGTAGCATTGCTAAGTCGACCTACGTTTTAGGTGGAAACCAGCCCTGAGAGCCCAGATACTCAGGACAGATCTGGGCTGGCTAGGAAACATGAATTGGTTCTGTTCCTGGAACTGAAGAGGAAAGCCAATCTCATTTAGCTGGGAGCAGAGAATAAGATTAGATTAGACTAAATGTGTGTGTAAGCAGTTTTTCTCTAATGTTTTGATTTAACAGTTAGAACGAAGCACTTTGTTTTAAGAAGCACTACATCCCCGGCCACAGGTTCCCAAAGGCAGGAAACGCAGGTGCCCGACACCCAGTCAGCCTTGCAATGTGATGAGTAGTTGGTATAAACTGGGCAGTCTATCTAGGTCCTGGTCTCAGAATGGAAGAAGAAGATTCCACCTGAGACAGGAAAGGTCAAGAGGCCCAACACTCGAGGTGGATGCATTCAGAGAGACCAGAAAGCAGAAAAAGGCACTGCTAGCCCCCTCACTTTGACAACTATCCTTTTACTTCAAAGACCTAGATTTTAAAAATGAGAGCCAAAGCAGGATTCCCAGACCTGAGGTTTCAAAAATCATGGGGCAGCCGCCAGAATCATAATAAATGTGGTGCTTTTTGCTTGCCTTCTGGTTTCTGAAGATTTGGCATGCCCCTTAGATCACGGTTTCCAGCCTTTGTCTGCAGCCACAAAGCAAAGGCAAAAGAAAGCAAGTTTTCAGACTAAAACAAAACCACAAACCCGGCCCTGACAAAACACAAATATCCCAAATTCACAATAAAATCATGCTAAAGTCAGGCTCCTAATCTATAAAAATGAACCTAAATCAGTGGCCTGGTTTTCAGGAGTGCTGAGCGCTCAGCACCTCTCATGGGTTGATTATAACTTAAGAGGGAGCCACCAGGAGTGAGTTCAGCATTTTTGAAAATCAGGCCACTGATTTAGGCCAAAATACAGACCTAAGTGCCTTACTTTAGGTTCCTATTTTTGAAGATCTGGACCTAGCTTTCCTGAAGAGTTGGACATCTGGGACTCAGTTCTACACTCCTTTGCATACAATAGTCCCGCTGGTTTCGACAGGAGTTACTCAAACATAAGGGCTGCAGAATCAGGCCAAAAATGTATTCTTTCCTTTGACACTGACTGAGCTATTTATCTAGCTATACACCTATCACTGTAGTACTGCAGTACCATATATAAGGGTAGGAATAGCTGGCCAGATCCTTCGCTGGTTTGAATCAGCGTAGCCTGAATATTCACATTCTCCCTGCCTAAAATTTTCAGTTTCGGTTCAGTCATCTCATTCACTTCCTGCCCAACACGATTAGCAATGCACTGGTCCCGTGCTCTGTTAAATAGCTTTTGCACTCTATCCAGTGCTGAAATTCCCCCACTGCTGGGGAAAGTGATCCCTTTCACTGTGAAACTGTAATAGGAAGGGCCAGATCCTGTAAATGGAGCTGCCCAGAGATCTGTCTCAAGCGCAGGGGTCCATCCACACAGACCCGGTTACAGGATGTGGCCCTTAATTTTGAATGTAATTTTAAAAAAAAATCTCCAAAAGTGGAAAGGGAACAATTTTCAACAATTTATGTTTTAACAACACTCTTAAGAAAAAGACAATTCTTCTCATTGTCCCTACTGATGATGTTGTACTTTGCACTGCACTTCAACACCAAAAACACCACCTGGGGCTAAATTCAGCCCTGATAATAACTCCATTGACATCAGTGGAGTTAACCAAGGGATGGAGTCCAATTGTTGCAAATCTATGAGCATGGTGACCCAGAGCATGCCACCGGCTGGAAACTGTTATTGACAGCTTTCTGGGTTAGACCCAGATCCTGCAAAGGCTTATGCAGGTGTACTTAGAGCAGCCGTTCTCAAACTTCAGCCACCCAAGGACCCCCATTTTGATTTAAAAATTTTCAGGGACCCCCAAGATCCCTGCTCAGCCCCAGGCTCTTCCCCCACTCCACCCCCTCCCTCAAGCCCTACCCCCTCCCCAAAGTCCCTACCCACACCCCACCCCACCTCTTCCCACCTCTGTTCCACCCCTGCCCCTCTTCTTCCCCACCTCTTTCTGCCCCCTCCCCTGAGCGCGCCCCATCCCCCACCCTCCCAGCGCCTCCTGCATGCTGCTGAACAGCTGTTCCCTGGCGTGCACGAGGCACTGGGAAGGAGGGAGAGGAGTTCATCAGCAGGGCCAGCAGCCCCATACATGATCCCTCCCCCCGCAGCACACCCTGTCCCCGCTCCTCTCCCTCCCTCCCTCCCAGTGCCTCCTGCATGCTAAACAGCTGTTCCCCTGCGTGCTGGAGGCGCTGGGAGGTAGGGGGAGGAGTTGAGGGAAGAAGGGGGAGGAGTTGATCAGAGGGGCCCACGAACCCCCTGGAGTATTCTCGTGGACCCGGACCCCAGTTTGAGAAACGCTGTGTTAGAGAAAGTATACGCCTCCCATTCAGAGAACAAGTTACCAGGATGTCTTTTGACTCTGAGTGACTCCAAAATGGCTGAACTTTAAAGCTTCAGTGCTGACCTGTGTCAGCAATAGATATCACCTAGATCTGGAAAAGTAATACTGAAAGAAAATGTATTAAAAATCTGGATCCACAAAGATTTCTCTGAAGTGTTTCATTTCATAGTTGTCTGTAGTACATAACTACTGCACAGCTCTGCATTGAGAGGTCTAGCGGCTAGACTATTGTACTATGACTCAAAAGAGCTGGGTTCTAGTCCTGGTTTTACCACTGACCCACTGTGTAACCTCCGGAAGGTCATTTCCCACTTCTGTTTCCCCTCTCTCTCCCTCTGTGGTGCCTATTTACAGTGTAAACTCTTCGCAGGGCAGGGAGCGTCTTTTATTACGTGTCTCTGCAGTGCCGAGCACATTTCCCACTTCTGTTTCCCCTCTCTCTCCCTCTGTGGTGCCTATTTACAGTGTAAACTCTTCGCAGGGCAGGGAGTGTCTTTTATTACGTGTCTCTGCAGTGCCTAGCACAATGGGGCCTTAATCTCAGGAGGGTTTTCTCGGTGCTACAATGATACAAAATAAATAAAAATACTATTTCTAGATATCCTCTACACATACTTGAAAGGGGGACTCAGCAGGGAATAGGACTTCTTATGGGCAATATTAATAGGAGCGATGGGATAAAAAAAATCAAGAAAAGGAGGATCTATCTACCTCAGATTTTTTTCCAGGTTCCCATCAGCATAATATTAAGCACTGGATCTGGACAATCTCAGAAAGCTGCACAACCATGAGCTCTTTTAGCTTGCGGAATAGTCTCCCAAGGGAAACAGTGGGATCCCCATCAACGGAGACATTTAAAACTAGACTGGATAAAGCCATTGGTTGATCTGAACCCAGACCTACTTACTTCGACTTTAATGGGATCAGGCCCTAGGTTACCCCGTGGGATTTCTTCACCTCGCGTTTCTCGGATTACCCAGCACAGCACGACAATAAATCAGGGTCAGGTGGCGATGCCCACTAACTGCATTCCTAATACAGACGTACTGGCATATAACAAAACAGTATGTAGTGTTGCCCATCCTTAGATCTCACAGCACTGTACAACAATGGAAGTACATTGTTAGCAGCTTACAGATGGGGACACTGGGGCACGAGTGGTTGAGTGATTTGTCCAGTCAGTGGCAGAATTGGAAACAGAACCCAGGATTCACAATCCCATGCATAACCCTTTAGGTCACAGATGCCCTCCTATTGTTAAATGGGAAATAACTGTATGGCAACAAAAGACCTGACATGAAGGGTTTGATGTGTGCAACACAAAGCGTTCTGCATTAGGGAGCAGGCTAGTGATTAAAGCAATGGACGGATTTTCAGGACATTGGGGTTCTATTTTTTTGACCCTGTCACTGACAATCTATGCAACAAGGGACAAAGCCCCCCTGACTCAGTTTCTCCATTTGCAAAGTGAGAACAAGAACACTTTCCCACCTGGTAAAAATTGCTTTGAGCACCAAAATGCACGGCGCTACCGAAAAGCATAGTATTTCGGTTAATTTATTATTATTGGCCAATGTTCTCAAACTCAGGCACCTATGTCAACATTTAGGCACCTAAATAAAAGCAGCCAGGTTTTTAAAGGTGCTGAGCACCCATGGCTTCTGCTAGAAAGGTGTGGGTGTTCAGCATCTTTGAAGAAGAGGCTACTTCTGCTTAGGTGCCTAACTATGGATTTAAAGGTGGGATTTGCAAAAGCGTCCTGCATTGGTCCAACTGCCTCCCCTTTACCATTGACTTCAGTGAACTGAGATGAAAACCCAACTCTTAGCACTACCTAATCTCACCCTCACTGCCTCACATCTTTCACAACTGGCCCATTTGTTATTTTTATCAATCTTGCAAGACGTTCCAAGCCGCTGGGGAAGGGGCGGGGGGGGGGGGGGTTGTGTGTATGTGTTGGAGCCACTGCTGTATTGAATCAAGGAGGAAGACTGAGTGGTAGGCTTAATGGATTAGCTAATCCTCAGATATATGACAAATGATTCTGGTTGTAGCTGATACTGTACAGACCTTCAGAACTTGAGTCAAAAACAACGTGACAAAGGTTAGAGTCATTACATCAGATGTCTGGAGAAAATACATATTGTTGTGATGCACGCCCCGGCGTTATTGCCATGACTCTGTTCTGAGTAATGAGTCCCCCTCTGCTCACTTCTCCTTGTTACTCACACTCCAGGGGTTTTCTAAAATGCTTTTTAAGTGTCTCAGATTTCACACTGGTCATGCTACCACTTCCTTATTCTGCTTTTCAAGCATGAGACACGGCTATAAAGGAAAGGCAGGCTTTTGAAATCCTCCACGAAGAATCCAGGCCTTGAGGGGTGACATGTTCACAGGCATGAATCACACAGGATCATCAATTGCTGGCAGGATTTCCCAGCACTCAGCTCGGGCTCCTCAAGTCTTTTCTATGCACAACATTGGCACGAGGCATCACTTTCTTTCTTGTGGGGGACCTGTCTTATGTCTGCACCTAAATTATCCCCCCTTCAGTATGTCTTGGATCTTAAAACAATACAATTAATAGTAATTAAAAAGGCTTTAAGACTCTGAACAGGTAAAGGCTGATCCAGCTGGGAGAGAATGCAGAAGCTATATGTAAATAAAGCACAGGGGGGATGGAATTTTATCTTTCAGATACTTAGGCTGCTAAATAACTGGATAAACTTTTTTTTTTAATGCTTAAATTCCATTGATTTTCCATGCGACTTAGGCATGATAAAGTGAGAGCTTGATGCCTATAATTAAGAGGCTTTTCTGCATTTTAAGCACTGTATATTTATCGATAAAGGCGGTACTTATTATACTAAATATGCACATTCCGGAATTTCCAGTGCAGTTCCGAGTTCCCCAATACAGTCGTTAGAGAGCATGAGATGGGACTTTAGTCAGTGGAAAAGAAAAGCCGGCTATGCCCCTGCCACAACGCAGGGTAACGGCACATGAAAATGAGAAGATCAGAGGGGGAACACTTGGTGATGTCTGACTAGGGTGACCAGATGTCCCTATTTTATAGGGACAGTCCCGATATTTGGGGCATTTTCTTCTATAGGTGTCTATTACCCCTCCACCCCTGTCCTGATTTTTCACACTTGCTGTCTGGTCACCCTATGTCTGACTTCGGCACCCTCTGCCCACTTGGCGAACAACACAAATTTGAAATACAATGCAGAGAAGCTGCAGAAATATGCAGTGAAGGCAGGAACATACCGAATAACAAGTGTGGGAACTGAGCACTGGGGAGCCCCCGCTATGCAGAGCGAGGGATGGACAATTCCAAAGACACGTTGCATTAATTGTGTCCATCTCTGAATAGCAGCCTGATCTGTCACTATAGCCATCTCTGCAGGAGTCCCTCCGTGGACACTTACGAAACAGAGGAATCAAACCATAGAGAGAATGTCAGGACCGACTGGTTCCGGGCATGAGGTCACATCATGCTGGCATCAAGTGAGGCTCATTTAGAATATGTATTGATCGGGGAAGCCGGGGGAGAGGGACTTTCCGGCAATTTACTTGGAGCTCTGTGGATCTCCTCACTTCTCTCTTCCACCCTGCCCCAGATGAAGGAGGACAGAAGAACAGGACTGCAAGTCTGAACTCACAAACTTCACCTCTGAGCAGGCTCACGCTGAGCACGCCACCTCCACAGGCCTAAACTTCCCAGCACAGCAACAGCAACCACAACTGGGGATTCACACCTGTGGCTTCTTTTTTCTTGTAATATTGCGCTTACGGGCTGACACACCAGCTGCTTTCTGACTCCCTGCACACAGTCCTGTGGCAATTCAAATGTGAAGACACAAGGAAGCTTAGCCAGAGCTCTTTTTCCTTTCTCCCAGGCCTTCACCTATTCTACCGACGGCTCTGGGAGCTGAGGTGAGAGGCATTCCCTATGGGGAATCGGACTCATTCTTACCATGGGGCTTCTCCAGCTCTTTTACAGGCACACATCCCATAGTTCTTTTCAGAGCACCCAGATCCTAATGACCACATTGTTCTGCTTAGGGCCTCACGACTTGCAGGAGCTAGAGGGCAGCAGGACATGTGGCCAATGCTTACCTCTGCCTTCTCTCCCCTTTGGTCAGTCATCCCTGGAGCACTGAGATAATAATGCCAGCTTCCCAGGAGAAGCTGAGGGTTGCATCAGTTTGGGGAGTCCACAGGGGGAAGCCAAAGAACTGAATTTAATTAACACCCCCAGCTTGGGAACCAAGAAACACGCCTGCATATAACACGTTACAAGCTCATGGAAATAAGAGGGCAAAGATTTGGACATCAGAGTGCTTCGACCCTACAAAGATCTTCTTCTGAGTGTGAATTACTTTGACAAGCATTGAATAGCGTGAAATCTAAATTTCACATCCTTCTTCAGCCTTGTCAAGGAATATTCATAATAGACATGCATAAAACATGTATATCAAACAGCCCAGATGGCCTGTAGGAATGTAGTGTATAGACCCAAAGGGAAAGGGAAATCTATAGAGGCAGTGTGAGGGGATCTCTCTTTCTGCTGCTTATACAGTAGTCTGAATGTGCATGCATAGGTGGGGCCATTGAGAAGAACTCAACGAGTGGAACGGTTAAACTGGAGAAACCATCACTGTGGCTGCGGCATCTCAGAGACCAGATCTGGGCAGGAGGCCTCAGGGCAACGTTCTCAAGTAAGTTTTGTTCCTGGCTCAGGGATGAATTGCCTAGTTTGCTGTCATTCAGGTGGGGCACTACATGTTTCCACTGCGGCTCTCAGGATTTCTCCTTTACCCCACCCTAGCAGTGGGTTGGAACACGGGACCCCAAATCACACACCAGAAACCACACTCCTTAATCATGTGGAGGTGATACGTCAGGACCACATGCAGTAGACCTTATCAGAGGGCTGACCGGGAGGTTCCCGCACTGCCCCCCGCACACTCCCCCCAACCCTTCTAGCTCAGGAGCCAAACACAACTGGACAGCGTTCGAGGGTTTACAAGTTCAGTCACTGGCATAGAGAACAGGTTCTTTGTCGATTTCCCCAAAGAGGCTTTCCCTGCAAATTAGACTTTAGAAAGACAAGGAACCTTTCTCTCTGTTCTCTCCCAGGCCCTTGTCTGATTATCTCGCTGCTTCTGGAAAAGAAACAACACATGCAACTAGAAATGAGGTACAAAGGATGTTCTGCAGGGAACTTGCCTCTGGGGGTATGTCTACCCTGCAAAAAAAGCGAAGGTCTGACTGTCGCATGGGTAGGCATCCCCATGTTAGTTTTAATCTAGCTAACACAGGTAACAACAGCAGTCGTGGCATTGGGCTAGCAACCAGAATATGTACCCAAAGTCCCTGGAAGTCTTGTACTCAGGTTGCTAGCCCCTGCTGAAGCCTGTGCCACCATGTCTACGTGACTATTGTTACCTGTTACTTGTTATCTCTTCTGAGGCTGTATTGCAAATCCACGGCCTACCCATACTACAATCAGACGTTCACTGGAAGGGCAGACATGCCCGTAAGGTACAGCTACGCTTATGGCGACATGTGGAATACACACACGGCACCCCCAGCTCGCATGGGTATTCCAATAGCGCTGGAGACAACGAGGCACAACTTAAGCAAGTAGAGTGCCCCACGTGCCTGAACCCGAGGGCATATACACAACTGAGCCCCACCTGGCTCTCTACACACGCAACCAGGGCATCCCACGACAACACTGCACGTAGTGTACCACTGCCTCCCCGCTGTCGAAGCCTTTCCCGGCTGCCTCCCCCATGCTAGAGCATTTCACTGCGGCGCGTAGCTACGTAAGTAGCCCCTGTACACTACATGTCACGAAGTGTAGACAAAGCATTAGAGAAGTGCTTGCCCAATATCCCCACCTGCTCTTCCAGAGGCAGCGAAGGCCCTAATGTCCCGAGGCCACCCAGAAAGAACAGAAAAGCAGTTGGGTTTGGGGTCAGAAGGACTTGAGGACACATGGGGTGATGGCTTGTCTCTGAATTCTCACACATTTGGTCAGTCCTGGGAGGAGCACGGAGCTGCAGTATCTGCTGGGAGGAGAAGCAGAGCATGGCTTCCTAGGGGAAATGTCACACGTTTGGTCATAGATTAGCAATACAGCCTCAGAGGAGATAACCCTGTCCCCTCCGCTGTGGGAGCAGCGGCCCTGAAGTATTCATATCACCTGCAGAAGAGGGAAGAAACTATTTAGTGGGAGTGGGTGGTGCCCTGGAATGTCAGCGGCACTTTGCAGAGGTTGGACTTCAGCACCATCAGTGAAGGTGAGCTCCTACTCTGATACTGCATCTGGGAAGGTACAAAGAATTTCATCGGCATTAGAGATGCCAAAGACTTTGAAGATCATCCAATCCATCCCCGTGATTAAGTGAAACTCTTACTTTTGATGGATTTCAAATCTAGTTCTAAAGTCCCAAGAGATGGGTGGGGTTAAGGCCTCCCTCCTTGGGAGACGATTCCACAACCCGATGGAGCTCAGACTCAGGATACTCTTCCATGTATTCCTTTTATGTTTTCCTTTTCCTCACTACATCCCATTATTCTTTGTTATAACTCCCCAGCCCTAGCCTAGGAAATTCCTCTCCAGCCTTGGTGATAACCTCCTCCACAAAAAGGATTAGCAGGGGCATAATCCCCAACAGCTCCAATACAACACACACAGATCACCCTTCCCTCTAGGTAATGGGGAAGTCACCTGCCTACCATTAAAAAGTCAGGGAGTCCCATCACAAAGTCAGGGAGCTGTAACTCAGTGCAAGCAGGGCCGCAATATCGTCAGAACTAAGTTACTAAGGAAGGCCCATGTTGTGTCTCAAACTAACCAGCTGACGCAGCCACTCCTTTCCCACAAAGACAAGATCAGAGGAACCCCTTGTAGGAGGCAGATGATGCTGCTGTGGGAAAGGGAAGCATCAAAAGCCACTATAAAAAGATAAATTATTTATCTTTTCCCATTTCTTCCACCCCTCCAGGCCATCAGGCTATTTGTTTCAGGGACACATTTCCAACAATGGGCCTCTGCTCATGCCAGCTAGGATTCCAATACCATTATCTTCACCACAGCAAATATGGGTCATTGCCAGCTGCATGACATGAGCTTATTCCAGACACTGCAGGGGCATACTGATCACATCAGAGTAACCATTGCTCCACTATGCAGCTTGTGGTCTAGCAAAGTGCATTTCCTCCCACCAATGCCTACTAATTTTTGGAGCCCAGCCCACGGATTTCTGCTAACAAGACACAGGATTTAACAAGAGAAGAACATCTCATGCAGTCTCTGCATGGAGCAGTCCCCATTTTGTACATTCCTTTTGCACATTTCTTACAAACCCCATTGCCCAGGTCTCATCAGTCTCTCCCAAAGCTGCTGCCGTCCAGAGGGCTGGCCAGATAAGAATTGTTTCATGAAAAAGTTCAAGGTTTTGCCATTTGGGTTTGTTCCAGCGGGAAACGCTTCTCAGACATTTTATTGAAAAAAAAGAAGAGAGAGAAAAGCCTAACGATTAGGGCAATCACCTGGAATATGAGAGACCCCGGTTCAAATCCCTGTTTTCCCTAATCTGGAGCAGGACCAGGAACCTGGAAGGAGCAGAGCTCCGAGACCTCCATGAATCATTGTGTTCTATCTGGTGGTCGCTAGGCTCGCTCACTCTCTTTCTAGTACCCATTTCCTGGACTGAATTGGGAGGGTCCCTTCAAAACAAAAAATCAGATCCTCTGCATTCCACAGTTGAGGGAGTGGAGAATGTTCTGTGACTCTGGCAGACCAGGTGCCAACTCATGCCACGGCCCTAGGCCTCACTGAACACAGACAAATGCACAGCTAGAAACCAGGCTGGCTCACCCGTGGGTTATAATAGATGTTAAGCTGATAAGAATGTTTACACTCGATTAAATGCTTGTAGGATGCTGCATGTCCTGGTTCCACTTATAACATCTGCATCCATTGAGTATTTGCATTGTAAATCTCTGTGATTGTGTAACTCGTCAAACAGGAAAGAAGCATTAACGAGTGTGGAGTGCTGGTCCTGCACACAATAAGGCCCATTGAAGCCAAATGAGCCATTGTGAAACAGAGAATAATGACTTTGTTGATTGCCCCTCCACACGCACACCCATGAAGAGGAGACAGGTGCTGACACTTGTTCCACCAGTTTGAACTATAGGGGAAGGGAATAAAAATCCCTGACCAGAAGGAACTTTATCACCCTGATGCTTGGAATGTCGGAAGAGTAATAATTCTAAGCATAAGCAAGGGATCCCCAAGCTGCTTTGTGTGCGTGTTTACCTGCTTTAACCTTGTAAATAACTTATTTCTTTTTCGTAGTTAATAAATCTGTAATCAGTTTATTACAGGATTGGCTATGAGCATGGTCTTTGATGAGAGATCTAAGGTATAGTTGACCTGGGTAAGTGACTGGTCCTTTGAGACTGGGAGTAACCTGAATGTTGTTGTGATTTTTGGTGGAAGGGACAAAGGCAGGCTTGCCTAGGTGGTAGGATATATTGGAGTTCCCACGAGGACTCTCTGACTCCATGTTAAGGCTGTTGCAGGGCTTGAGGAGTTCACACTTGATTACTTGGCTGGTGAAATCTATGTATAGATCACTCAACCAGTTTGGGGTTTGTGCCCTGTTTCTTAATAGTCTGCCCTGAGGTTGGCACTCACAGTCATGAGCCTCTCTAGACAGCCTGACATATACAATGGGGCCTAGGTCAGGTTATAGGAATTACTGGACAGATATCATATGAACTCTGGTTCATTCACACGTGTCTGGATGAGATCAACATTCCCAACAGGCTCCAATAAGAACTTGATTTTTGTTTCTGGGCTGCCACTTGTTTTCCATTATGGTCACCTTCCCCTGGGCTGAGACTTTGTATCTGACAGTATTTATCCTCAGCCCAGGCCAAAGACAGACTTCCCTGACACCATGTGTCTGTCCCAAATCTCAGCTCCTGGAGTACCTTGATCATTCGGTGTGTTTACTTCAATTTTCTCTGTTCAGGATCCTGATCAGAAAAATTGCCCAGGAAAAGATAAGTGAATTTTCTTCTTCCCTAAAGCCAGCATTAGTACTCCCCTGATTCTGGAGACAGACCCTGAGAGCACATGACATCAATACAGCATTTTAATATGACTAAATGTATGTAAACAAAGACTGTGTACACTTAGGCCAGACTTACATGATGGGCGGCTCTATCCTGGGCAGCAGTGACTGAAAAAGATTTGGGGGTCAGGATGGATAATCAGCTCCCAGTGTGATGCTGTGGCCAAAAGGGCTAATGCATAAACAGGGGAATCTTGGGTAGGAGTAAAGGTTATTTAACCACTGTGTCTGGCACTGGTGCAACTGCTGCTGAAATACTGCATCCAGTTCTGCTGTCCTTAATTCAAGAAGGATGTTGATAAATTGGAGAGGGTCAGAGAAGACCCATGAGACTCATTAAAGAATTATAAAACATGGCTTAGGTGATAAACTCCAAGAGCTCAATTTATTTATCTTAAGAAAGAGAAGGTGAAGGGGTGACATAGACTAATCAAAAGTACCAACATAGGGAATAAATATTTAATAATGGGCTCTTCGCTCTTGCAGAGAAGACATAATACAATCCAGTGGCTGGTAGTAGAAGCTAGACAAATTCAGTCTAGAAATAAGGTGTACATTTTTAAGTGAGAGTAATTAACCATTGGAACAATTTACTAAAAGTCCTGATTGAATCTTAATGGAAAATCCATCTTTCTGGGGGGAAGGTCTATGGCCTGTATTATACAACAATCAGACTAGATGATCACAATGGTCCCTTCTGGTCTCCAAATCCATGAATCAAGGAAATGGTAATGAGGGAAGCTGGGAAAGAAAACGGCTGCCATCCGTATGCAAAGCATAAGAATTGTTGAGGATGGTAAATGCTTTGAAGATAAATCTCCTGTAGGAACTTAGTTAGATTTTCAGCTGGGGCCCTGCTCTGCTTATTCCCTATTCTCTGTGGCTAGAAGAAGGATGGGAATTGGATTGTAATGCTCTCATCAGAAGTAGATAACTGACTATTTCACTTATGCTGTGGCATTTTCAGGAGTTGCCAAGACGGTGAATAGGACACAGCTGTTCTTGTATTTCTTGCATAACTCCATAGGTTACCCCTTCTGGACCATGCCCACTGACCTCATTTGATCAAAGCTGTAGGCAACCATTTGCTCCCAGATTGAAAGAGCCAGTCACCAGTCCAGCCAGGGTTGGTGGGAAGCCAGCAGATAGCTCTGAGACAACTGAGGGGCAGCCACTGACCTCGCCTCACCACCCAGCGCTTGTTCTAGCTACCGCTTGCAAAGCACTAGAGTCTTCTGCTTCACTTCAAGGACTGCTTCAACTTGCCCTGTGCCCTGTATTCTTCCCTTGAGTGCCTGATCTCTAGGACCAAAGCCCCATATAGCTTCATGAAACATTTGTATCCCTGTGTTCTCCAGGGAGAAGCCTGTGAGGCAGGTGGGTTTTACATAGGAGGGACCATGTTTGCTGTACTGTCCACCCATGTTAGTATTGCTTGGGAGGGGGGCGGGGAGCATGCAGGGTGTCAGGTGAAAGCACATGGGGGGGACTCGGGATGTCTTTTGACAGTTCATGTTTATTTGGCCTGATGCCACTTGAATTTTCACACCCAAAGGAGGGGGCTGAGGCCAGGCCTACCATAATTTGAGTGCTTGTCAAGGCCCTGTATGGGGAGGAGGCTACTCCTTCAGGTAAAAATCTCCCTAATTTATAAACACAGAGTCCCTGCCCACCAGGGAAAATCACCACATTTACCTGTGGTAGTGACACCAAGATAAATGGGGACTAGTACACACCGAGGAACCTTCTGGCCTTATAAAATAGAAGGTGGCAAGGCTAGAAAGAAATGATGGGCCAGGAGACCCCTTCCTACTTACTTGTTCTTTCACTTCTGGGCTGCTGTCTTCCTTGTCCCTCCGTGGCCTGCTGGCAGGGGAGGAAGGTCACACCAGACGTGGGAACATGCAGCAGAAGCTGGGAACTACCTGCTCATTAGGGTGCGGTGACCCACAGCAGCAGCTGGTGACAACAGTCTGATACTTTCCCAGTCTTTCAGGAGTGGCCTGAAATCCCCATCCTCTGTTACATCTGCCCCGGGAGCGGGGGATTGACAGCTATACTTTGTCCAGGGCTGCCGCTGACATCCTAAGCAAAGTTTCCCAACACTGGACTCCGCCAGAACGTCTGGCCTCACGCACTTGTTTGTGGCCCCGTCTTACCCAAACTAACGCACGAGAACCTGAACGTGCCAGGCCTGTCAATAAGCACCAGGGGGACCGACCTGTATTTTGCCAGAGCCGTGAGAGAGGCGCGTTGGTTGGAGAATCCCAGGGGCAAAAAGCTACTCTGGACAAGTGTAGTTCCCTGCTCTGCTACAGACTCCCCAGGGGAACCTTGGGCAAGTCACTTAGCTCCAGATCCTCAAAGCTATTTGGGTGCCTCACGCTGCTGTTGATTCCAGTGAATACCGGAATACCTTTCGGGGCTTTGGCCTTAGCCTCCCCGTGCCTCAGTTTCCCCATCTGCACCGGGGGATACTAGCACTGCCCACAGGCGGGGGCCTGTCAGGATAAACACAGTCAAGCCTTGGGGGCGCTCAGTTACGATGACGGAGGGAGTCACAGAAGCACCATGGACGGATAATTGGTACGGTGCCATAAGCCTGTGTTGTATGAAGCTGGGGAGAGGCCGGGGGCAAAGGGTTGTTTGCAGGCGCCGGCGGGCTTGCCCCGACCCGCCCATGCCCCGCTGCCAGACGGGGCGGGGGCCCTGCGGGCGCGGGGCCGGGCCGGCTGCGGGAGCCGCGGGCAGAGCTAACGCCGCGCCCTGCTTCCCCGGGGCCCCGCCGCGGCGCGGCGCAGCGCAGCGCAGGGCAGGGCCGGGCTGGGAGGAGGGCGCCTCCCCCGCGCCGTTCTTAGGCACCAGGTGCTGGCGGAGGGAGCAGCCGCGGGTCGGGGAGCTGCTCTTGGACAAGGCACGTGAGTGTGAGCGCTGGTGGGTGGGGAAACGACCCTGAGCAGGGGCAGCTAGACCCCTTCCCCAGTGGGCAGCTTCCCCCAAGGCTCTCCAGCCTCTGCTCTTCTTCCTCGGGCAGGAGGGATTGAAGGAGGGGATGATTCTTCCTTAAAGTCCGACTGTTTGCAGGTCTCTGGGCAGCTCCTGCTATGTTGGTGGGAGAGAAGAGGTTGCTTTGTGTGATATCTGTATCCTGGGGGCAAGTGGCAGTTAGTTGAGGGGAGACATATTAATTGTAGGGTGGTTTGTTTGTTTTTTAAAGCCTAATGGCCTTAAAAGGTCCTTTGGAAAAGGAGATCTGGATACCTAAGGCCAAATCCTCGGCTTGCACAAATAGCTGGTGGCAGTCCCAGGGAGCGTTCTTGGTTTCCACCGGGCTTCTAAAGACTTCTGCATGTAAAAACCCGCTTTAGAACAAACAGCGGTTCCAAGTTCACGCTGAAATGACTGAGTTGGAGGGAGGGGTTGGAGGAGGAATGTGGGGCAACCAGATTTTCTGACTTTAACCGCTGGTAGCCATTAAATCAGGAAATAGTCCTGCCTCCTACACTTCTTCAGTGTCATTCTGGGGTGTCCCATAAGTGTTTGCTGTTGAAGAAATTTGGGCAAGATCCTGCAGTCCTGGAAGCCAGTGGAAGTTTTGGTAGTGGGTTCAGCAAGCTGCATCCTAAGGGCTTTGTACGATGTTTTAAAACTTACATTTGAGAGTCTTGATTTCCTAACCCAAATGGCATGGTTTTTAAATAGGTGCTATAAATTTTGGTATCGATTCTTGAATGCCAAGGCCATAGGTTCTTAAGAAATACCTACGGTAAACAGAGTTCTTTTTGTTGTTAATATTTTTATTTTTTGCACTGGTGTGATCATTTAAGCTAAGGAAGAAAACACTTTCAACTAGTAGGAAAAGAAGCAAAATTCCCATTGGCTTCAGTTGAAGAAGGGTTGGGCCTCAGGCCAGTTTGTTTACTCTAAAATTAATTAAAGGTTGTAAAGTTTGGAGCAGTAAGGGCTAAGATTTATTATCTGTGCCCTTGCGTGTTTTCTAAAGAAGGTAACTGTAATGTGTTTCCCAGCAATTAAGTGATTTCTATTCCGTTGTTGCTATGACATTATTTACAACTATTGATTTAATACATTCATAACAGCCCAGAAGGCATCATTATCACCTAGTCTGACCTCCTGTAAAATTTCACCCAGTGGTGCCTGCATTGAGCCCAGTACTTGTGTGTAACTAAATTATATCTTCCAGAAAGGCATCTAGTCTTGATTTGAAGACGCCAAGAGATGTGGAATCCACCGTTTCTATTGGTAGCTTGCTCCAGTGGTTAATCACCCTCTGTGTTTAAAAATGTATGCCTTATTTCTCATTTGAATTTGTGTGGTTTTAACTTCCAGCCACTGGTACCCATTATGCCTTTCTCTGCTGGATTATCTATTCGTGTTTGTTTTTATTATCACAGACAAAACCTCTGGCTTGAAAGAGAAATATTGAAGAGAGGCTTTAGAGAAATAAATCAAATAAGGCACCTGTCACAGTTACAGAGCTAGCTGCACCTCTCTCCCCTTCCAGGTTTCTCTGAGTGCACCGCTTCATGCCTCTCCAGGGTGAAATCATGGGATTCTCCTACTCTTAGACCAGGCTGGGGGCTGCATCAACCATGCTTTCCCAGCAGGTCCAGCTGGGTTCCGCATCTGTGGTACTTCCCTTCGGGGGTTTGTGAACAAAGTGGCCACCTTAAACCAGATGGCCGCCTTAAACCAAAGCATTGTTTGATTTCGACAGCAATAATAAAGCACAACATAAGGGGGGGAAAGGTTTTTGACACGGATATAGGCCTTCCTGGGGATGGTCTAACTTCTTCATGCCTCCCCAGGAGGTGTCTGTATGTGTCTGAGTCTGACCAGCTTCTCAGCAGCAACCGTCTGCCTATCTTGAGAGAGAAAATCGTTTGTAGCATTCCTTGTCCTCTCAGTTTGTGGGCTTTGGGTCCCTGCTGTCCAATCGCAGTTTGGTAGGCTCAACAGGAGGTCGGGCCAGTCACCACAGGGCCAGTGGCTCTCCCCCCTGCCTTGTAACAACCCCCACGTGGGTACTGAGGTATCATCTCAAGTCATTCTTTAGCCTTCCTGTTTAACCCAGTGTAGTCATACAGAGAACATCCCAATAACCAGCTCACGCACGGCATTCTTAAATTATTCCAGAGCAGCCTCTGGCCATCGTAGTGCCCACCTGCGCTTAGATGGGTGCAGGGGGATCTTTGGGCCCACACAGAGCTCTGTGAAAGCCAGTGGCTCTCAACCCAGTTACAAGGTTCCAGCCACATGAATGCAACTTCAGGATTGGGGCCCTAATGTGCCTTTTTAGCTTTAAACACAAACATAGGTTTCACTGTAACCCAAACTGAAGAGAAGGAGGAAGAGTATTTAGGTGCCAGAGCTGGTGATCCTATTAGTGATCAGTGACTATAACATCCATGTGGATGACGAGCCCTCTGATTGGGGTCCAGGATTTCATGGCTACCGTGACGCTAACCAAGGAGGCTGTTGGTTTTACTCGCAGTAGGTTCCAATTTGGACCTTGTGTTTTGGGATGGGGGTGAGTAATCCTGAAATCCCTACCCACCTCATTGATTGACCATTGCTTCCCTCAGTTTCCCTCTCCCTTGCGAGAGGGCCTATTTGGATGGTTCACCCTCAGAAACTGATTATACCTGAGTGGAAAGCTGAGGGAGAATGCCGTTCCCCTGGCAGACTGTGCTACCTAGTGGAATGTCACGTGAGAGGTTGTGGGATCATCGCCTGTGTTCTCCAGCTTGCTACGCCTCGGGACATAAATGCTTTCTTTGAAGTTCTTTTGCCCTGTGTTCTATAGAGGGTGAGACTAGATGAGCTCATCGTAGAAGTATAGGCCTGTAAGGGGCCTTGAGAGGTCATCTAGTCCACACACACACCCCATCCTGAATCAGGACTAAAATCGATGCATCATAAGGCTAATTTTCCTCAGCCATGGATAAGGTTGCCCCTAGGCATTCTCTTCTTGGACTTTGGTCTAATAGGTCACCTTGGCTTACAGGTGACCTGTGGCAAATGCAGCAGAAGGGAAATGCTGGCATGCCAGTGCCAGAAATCTTATCCTGAATCTGACCAAATGAGATACAAAGACTTTAAAAAAAAAAATCTTACATTGTGGCTGTGAAAGAGGCAAAGAAATGGTTCTTTGCCTCTGTTGCAGGCCTGGCAGGGTCTCTACTAGTGGGCGGTCACCAGTCTGCTGTACTGGACCCAGTCTTTGGATCCCACCTGCTCCCAAGCCCACAGAATCTGAGCAGCGTCCAGATGCTCTCTCTAGTCCTTACCTCTTGGGCACATTCTATCCTACACCCCTCTGTGGGATTGTGGGACCCCATGGTCCAGCTGCCCTAGGTCCCAAAGAACCAGTTCAGAACCTGCCCCAAATCCTATGCACACTCTCCCCAGAACTCTACCTTCATGGGCGCTCCAGTGTATAGTTTAACTCTTCGGAGACACACGGCAGATAACGCAAGGTACTCACTCAGGCTTTGCCAAGAACTTCTTAAACACACATGCACCTTACTCATAGACGGCACAAGGAATTTACAGACCTATGGAAAAAACAATGCACAGTTGAATGCAGTTTCCTCCTTCAGAGTCCTTACCACTCCTGAGAGTCCTTTAGGGTTTGGTCATAGGGGACCAGGTCCATCTTGCCCCCCACATCTCCTTCTCAGTCTCCTCGCTCTGGTGATGGTCTTCCTCCCTTTGCTAGAGAGCCTGTCCTTTGAAAAGCAGGGTCTGACACCTCTTCCTGCTTCTCTTCTCATGTTGGGGGATTTTCCATTCTCCCCCTCCCCCACTCTGAATGGCAGAGGGTTGCTAAAAGTTAGTGGCTCTACCTGGCACCCCTCTGGAGCTATCCAGGTAAGGCTGTACAGTTGCTGATGGTCCTATTTCAGATTTTCAGATGTGGTGCATCTTCTACCATAAAAAGGAAGCTATAATCCACACTGAAGGTCACAGTCATAAACAGGGTGCATAAAATCAAATGGAATTCATGAGTTTACATAGACAGAGTGATGAAACTTCACAGCCTCCACCATGGCGTCTGTGATCAGCGGGTCTGCTTCAGGGAGTGGGAAGCTTGCTTGAACAGAGCTGTCTCTGCTGTTTTGCTGGTTCAATTTCCCCCTGTTCTGAAGAAATATTTCCTGACTTCGTCGCTAAAATCATTCAAATCCAGCGGGAGCAGATTCTGGAGGAAACATATGCCACACCTCTGCTTAAATTTCTGCTATTTCTCTCTGAGCTGTTGCCCGCATCAGGGCCTTAATTGTCTATTTCTTGATTATTATTTTTGTTGAAATGCACTGTGTTTTGAACATCTGTTGATTTATGATTTCTTTTACTCTGTAGAACTCACAATAGAGATTGCTGAGATGACTTCCTCAAACGAATATGGATACAATTCTTGGGAGCTCATTGTCACAGTCGATCACCAGTATGAAGAAGAGCAAAAGGAATTTACACTTCGGGTCTCGGGAGACCTACATATTGGTGGAGTGATGCTCAAATTAGTAGAACAAATCAGTGAGTAGAGAGAGAGAGTTAATTGGCATACTGTTATTGAAATTACATGTGTGGATTTCCCCCTCCTCCCCTTCCTTGGCTCAATAGACCAGGTAAAGGAAAGGTTCAAGAGGAAACAAACATGCAGCAAGGTGAAGTAACTTGCCCTCAGTCCCACAGCAGTTCAGTGACAGAGACAAGAATGGAACCCAGATTTCCTGAGTCTCAGTCCAGTGTACCAGCCACTAACGTAAGCTGCATCCCGAAATAATTATCCCGGGGTCCTGATCTTGCAGTTGGATCCACACAGGCCAAGAAGGAGCTTCCGGATACAACTATCCCTGAAAAAAATATTGACTATAAATGTCATTGTCTCTAGATTTCACATAATACAGATATTTCCTCCACCACACTCTCCACAAGCATATTTGCTCTCTTCAAATCTAGCAATCTTTGGTTACCTTCTTGCTGACTGCTGAGCAGGGCCTGTCTATATTAGCCAGGTGTGCATGCAGTGGGATTTGCATTCCTCAGAGTAGAGCACTGGGCGCAGAAGAGATGTGATCTGGGCACCACTATTCATATCTTTGACTTTTGACTTCTCGTCTTGCTTTTGTGACTACCATATACAACAGCAGTGCTGCTGTCATCTTTGGTCAGCTTGCTCAGTCCATTGCGTGGCCTGTCATGACTAACTTTCTGTACCTCTTTTGTGACTGTGAATTGTAATTCAGGACAGGTTTACACTACAAATTTACAGTGGCGCAGCTGCACCACTCTAGCGCTTCTGGGGAAGACGCCCCAAGCTGACGGGAGAGAGCTCTCCCCTCGGTTAATAACTCCACCTCCGCGAGAGGCAGTAGCTATGTTGTCAGGAGAAGCTCTCCCGTCAACATAGCGCTGTCTACACCGGCGCTTAGGTCAGTATAACTACGTTGTGCAGGGGTGTGGATTATCCACACCCCAGAGTGACATAGTTACATCGAAGTAATTTTGTAGTGTAGACCAGGGCTTAGTGTCATCCAAACTGAGAGGCCAGTTCTTCTGGCATGCAGCCGACACAAGGATGCTAAAGAATTCACACACACACAAAAAAGCCCTGGCATTTCACCATCAAACATGCTTCTGAGTGGCTTGTTTCTTTTCCAAGATGATGGTTGTTGTAGAAAAGAGTTCACTGGATTCATTTGTAAGAGCTTAAAGAGTGCCTACATCCTATTCAGCCTGGAGCTGTTGAAGCTGATGGGGAAACCGGGGTAATTTCAGAACTCAAAGGAAAATTTAAAAGGTCACAAAGTCCATTCCCTTAATCCCTTGCACTCCACCCCTTTAGCCGAACAGCCGCATAGACTTTTACCTGTGATGTTTAACAAAAAGAAATCTACAGTACCAAGTGAACTAGATGGTCAACAACACATCCCAGCTCCTACATGAACTGTGTCTGTTCTCTTTCGACGTTACAACTTTCTGGAAACAAATGAATTTGCTTTGTTCGATGTATTTTTAATTTTTTGTTTTAAAATGAGAGCTGTTTCTTACTTTAAGGCCAGAAGGATCCAGTCGGACTGCCTGTATAACACAGGCCATTAAATTTCATCCAGTTACTCCTGTATTCAACCCACTACATTAGATCTGGTTAAAGCGTATCTTCCAAAAAGGCATCCTGTCTTTGTTTGAAGACATCAAGAGATGGAGAATCCACCATTTCTCTGGTTTTCATCAAAAAAGCAAAAACTTCGTTTTCAGGTTTGGCAACGGAAAACCAATTCATTTTTTTTTTTTAAATGTTTGGTTTTTGAGAACCAAAACCTGAAAAATTTCAGCCAGTTGGGCAAAAATTTTCAGTAAACCTAAAAATTTTCCCCTGAACTAAAAAATGTCAGGTTGCCAGAAACCAAAAGATTTCTGTGTTCGGGGTGCTGGGCGAGGCAGTTAGTTAGTTAGTGAAAACTGAGGGGGGGAATTAAAACTTGACATTTCCCACAGAAAATTCAATTTTGATGAAATAGACATTTTCCATCCAAAGCACTTCAGAGCTGGTCAAAAATTTTCCATCAGTTAATAATTTTACCAAGGAAACTATTCTTCCAGCAGTAGATAAGCACTGTCACAAAGCTGTGCTTTGTCACAAGACCTTGTCTCTTTCGAGCAGCTCCTGCATTTAAAAGATAATCCATCCAACAACATTTTAAATTTCTGGTTAATTTTCATTAGGTGGTGGGTGAAATGATGCTCAGGTTGTTCATTATTTAGAAGCTCTTTGTAAGAAGTGTGTTCTGCAATAATGTAGAGAATTCTGGATTAAAGGAAAATCTGTCAAATCATACAGCTACATATTTGCTCCAGTTATATCTTTTTTTTTTTTTTTTATCATTTATCTTATTGTCATTCCTGAAGGTCCAAACCAAGATCAGGGCTCCACTGTGCAAGGTGCTGTACAAACACATAGTGAGAGATGGTCCCTGCCTTGAAGAGATTCTAATCCAAATAGCTAAAATGGGCAAAGGGTGGGAGAAAGCTCAGAAGACGTGGATTCACCTCCTAGCTGTGCTGTAGCCGTCTTGAGCAAGTCACTGCATTTTTCAGTGCCTGAGTCCCCCGTCTTTCCTCTTGTTCCCCTTCACAGGCACCACTGCGATCCACAAACCTCCCGCTTGGCTGCCACCTAACCCTGTAGTGCCTAACCTCACTTGGCATCTCAGGTTTTCCCTTCTGGGCAGGTGCACTGCAGCCCCTCTGAGTGCCCGTCTCCTTCCTGAGCGTGCACACTACTGCCTCGAGATAGGCATCTGAATGCCCGTTTCCTGCTTACGCCCCGGAGCAGTTCACAAACTGGGAAAGAGGTGTTCTGCTCCCAAGTCGCGTGCAGGGGCCCAATCCAGTAGGTGGCCTCTGAGCATGCCTCCCAGCCCGGGCCCCTCCGGTGAGTTCACACAAAACAGCTGGGGTGGGACTTCCCTCACAATCTTTAGTGGATTGGGTGCTCACCCCAGGATGTGGGAGACCCCCAGTTCAAGACCCTCCTCCACCTGAGCGGGAGAAAGGATTGGAACAGGGATCTGCCACCTCTCAGATTTACGAGCCTGTAGAATCATCCTCACTCTTTCTCTGGCCCAATTAATATTTAATTATTAAATTAAAGTGGAACAGAAGCAGCAGGCGAGATTGAGGGAGTCATACACTAGAATAGCCCAATAGCTAGGACACTCACCTGGGAGATGGTAGATCCCTGTTTTAATTCCCTTTTCCTCCTCAGGGAACTTGAACCAGGGCCTCTGTCTTACTGGGTGTTCGTACAGTGTGTAGCACGCTGGGGCCTTGATCTCAGGGTTTCTAGTTGTTACCGCAGTACAGATATTAACAACATTCTCATTGTTCGTCTGATCTGTAGCGCCGTGTTTCAAAACAAGACTTTTGAGTGGATCTGCTTTATAGTTTGTTGCCGATCGCGTACTTTGCATGCCCTTGTTTGATCTTGCCCTAGATTTATCCCGGGACTGGTCAGACTACGCTCTTTGGTGGGAGCAGAAGAAGTGCTGGCTTCTGAAGACCCACTGGACGCTGGATAAGTGTGGGGTGCAGGCGGATGCCAAGCTGCTCTTTACCACGCAGCACAAGATGCTGCGCCTCTGCTTGCCGAACATGAAAACCGTGCGGCTGAAGGTCAGCTTCTCTTCGGTGGTGTTCAAGGCTGTCGGTGACATCTGCAAAACCCTCAGTAAGTGACGCTTCATCTGACTGCAGGTGTATTTCAGGGCTTCCTGTTGGCTCGATGTCTGCTCCCCCTACTCATGCAAAACTCCTTCCAAGTTCAAAGAGACCCCTCGTATTCGAGGCTGGGAAGAAATTTCCCCCCATTCAGATTGGCAGTGACCTTGGTGGCTTTTTGCCTTCCTCTGTAGCATGGGGTGAGGGTCGCTGGCTAAGATCATGTGGGCATATCACTTCCCTGCCACTACCAGGGCCCCAGGCATTGGTGCACCTCTGTCCCTCCACGCTGCTACAGCAGAGAACAATAGTTTAGTCTCCCAAGGGCTGTAATCATAGAATATCAGGGTTGGAAGGGACCTCAGGAGATCCTCTAGTCCAACCCCCTGCTCAAAGCAGGACCAATCCCCAATTTTTGCCCCAGATCCCTAAATGGCCCTGTCAAGGATTGAACTCACAACCCTGGGTTTAGCAGGCCAATGCTCAAACCACTGAGGTCTCATTCCGATTGTTGGGCTTGGTGTGGGGGTGGCTGGTGGTGTTGGTGGGCTGTGCTATACAGCAGGTTTGGTGGGCCCTTCTGGCCCTAAACTCTATGACCTCAGTCCCAGACCTTTCCAAAGAGAGCACAGACTTTTACATTCAGAATCTAGTGCAGGTTGGCTAACAGGGTGGGTCTCCGCCCTTACAGATCCCTGATCGATAACATTATCAGGAGCTTCTCCTGTGACCAGTGTTCCCTCTAATTTTTGACAGGCCGTGTGCGCAAAAAATTTCTTCTGTGCAAATTTTTGTGCGCGCAGTCTTTCGCCATGTGCGTGGGGTTTAGGATCTGTATGCGCGTACACATCTTAGAGGGAACAGTGCCTGTGACCCATGTGGTTGCTGATTAGCGAGAGTTCTGAGGGTGGCTTTAGGTGGCTGAAGCCACCAACCCATTTCACGCTGTGCACGGAACAGCTTGAGGCCCGTTCTGCTCTTGCACCGGCCTCACAACAGTGTAGCCCGCAGGGTGGGTGGAGTTACTCCCAGATTACACTAGCATAAATGAGGTGAGACTTGATCAGGCCCATTGTTTTTTATTTCTTAAGAAGTGAATTTTAGTGCTTGAGAAACTTGTAGCACTGATCAGACCAGGACATCCATCCTGCTTCCCAGCACAGCCCTGTCAACATACTACAGTGCTGAGCCACAGTAAGCCTGGTATGCCAATGACAGATTTATCCCAAGCTGCGATTTGCAGTGGCTTTGAAATATGCCAAATCTACAGTAACTTTTTAGCTAATAGGATTAAACTGAGACCACATCAATCTCCAAGCTCTTCTCATTTGAGAGCATACCTAATCCCCATTTTAACCTAGATCTTCAAAGATCAACACACCTAGCTCCATAAAAAATTTGTTAACCCAAGCCATGTTAACCACAGTGCAATTTTTAGTTCAGTCTTCTAGCACTGGAGTATAAAAGGGGTGGAATGTCTTTATTACACTTAGCAGCTATGATGCAGTGACACCATAATTGCTTAACCAGCATTTGATTGGATTTGAATATTCCTACCCACAAAAATTACTTATGTGGTTCATGTTTTAATTCAACCTGGAATGTTTTTGCATGAATGAATCAGATGTAAAGTTTCTTTGTTTATGAACAATACTCTTATATTCTAGAAAGCAAAGTACGAGGAATGCATCTAACAGCATATGTGCTTAGCACAATATTGCATTCATATCAGTAGCATATAGTCAAGATTGGGCATGCACGTAAAAATGAAATGCTATAAACTGGGAAATGAAATGTGTGTATTTCAGCTACGGTGGGCCTAATTCTGTTCTCACTTAGATTGGCGCAAGCCCCTCCACTGAAGTCAACGTGGTCAAAGGCAGTTGCATGGGTGTTAGTCAGAGGAGAATCTGTACTATGGTCTTCTCAAATGCAATCGACTTTATTACAGGGCTGTTAAGCAATTTAAAAAATTAATCGCGATTAATCGCACAATTTTTTAAAATTACGATTAATCGAATGATTAATCATGCTGTTAAACAATAATAGAAAACCATTTATTTCAATATTTTTGGGTGTCTTCTACATTTTCAAATATTTTTCAGTTACAATAGAATACAAAGTGTACAGTGCTCTCTTTATATTTTTATCAAAAATATTTGCATTGTAAAAACAAAAGAAATAGTATTTTTCAATTCACCTCATACAAGTACTGTAGTGCAGTCTCTTTATCATGAAAGTTGAACTTACAAATGTAGAATTATGTACAAAAAATAACTGCATTCAAAAATAAAACAATGTAAAACTTTAGAGCCTAGAAAGTCCACTTGATCCTACTTGTACAGCCAGTCACTCAGACAAACAAGTTTGTTCACATTTGCAGGAGATAATGGTGCCCACTTCTTGTTTACAATGTCATCTGAAAGTGAGACCGGGCATTCATATGGCATTGTTGTAGCCGGCGTCGCAAGATGTTTATGTGCCAGATATGCTAAAGATTCTTATGTCCCTTCATGCTTCAACCACCATTCCAGAGGACATGCTTCCATGCTGATGACGGGTTCTGCTTGATAACCATCCAAAGCAGTACAGACCGACACATGTTCGTTTTCATCATCTGAGTCAGATGCCACCAACAGAAGGTTGATTTTCTTTTTGGTGGTTCAGGTTGGGTAGTTTCCACATTGGAGTGTTGTACTTTTAAGACTTCTGAAAGCATGCTCCACATCTCATCCCTCTCAGATTTTGGAAGGCACTTCAGATTCTTAAACCTTGGGTTGAGTGCTGTAGCTGTCTTTAGAAATCTCCCATTGGTACCTTCTTTGCGTTTTGCCAAGTCAGCAGTGAAAATGTTCTTAAATTGAACAACATGTGCTGGGTCGTCATCTGAGACTGCTATAATATGAAATATATGGCAGAAATTGGGTAAAACAGCAGGAAACATACAATTCTTCCCCAAGGAGTTCAGTCATAAATTTATTTAATGCATAATTTTTTTAATGAGCGTCGTCAGCATGGAAGAATGTCCTCTGGAATGGTGGCCAAAGCATGAAATGCTAAATATTCGTATGCCTCATCTGGCATGTAAATACCTCGCAATGCCAGCTACAAAAGTTCCATGTGAATGCCTGTTCTCACTTTCAGGTGACATTGTAAATAAGAGGCGGACAGCATTATCTCTCATAAATGTAAACAAACTTATTTCTCTTAGCGATTGGCCGAACAAGTAGGACTGAGTGGACTTGTAGGCTCTAAAGTTTTGCAATTGCTTTGTTTTGAGTGCAGTTATGTAACAAAAATCTACATTTTTAAGTTGTACTTTCATGATAAAGAGATTGCACTACAGTATTTGTATGAGGTGAATTGAAAGATACTATTTCCCTTATCATTTTTACAGTGCAAATATTGGTGATCAAAAACAATAATATAAAGGGAGCACTGTACACTGTATTCTGTGTTGTAATTGAAATCAATATATTTGAAAATGTAGAAAAACATCCAAAAATATTTAATACATTTCAATTTGTATTATATTGTTTAACAGTGCGCTTAAAACTGCGATTAATCGCGATTAATTTTTTTGAGTTAATCCACGTGAGTTAATTGCGATTAATCAACAGCCATACTTTATTACAAAAAGAGGGCTAAATCCTGGCAAAACCCACACCATACATTTCAAGGCCAGAAGGGACCACTGGGATCATCGCGTTTGACTTCCTGTATAACACAGGCCATAGAACGCCCCCAAAATAATTCCTAGAGCAGATCTTTTAGAAGAACATCCAGTCTTCATATAAAAACTGTCAGTGATGGAGAATCCACTGCAGCCCTTGGTAAATTTTTCCAGTGGTTAATTACACACTCTGTTTAAAAATTTACACCTTATTTCCAGTCTAAATTTGTCTAGCTACAACTTCCAGCCATTGGATCACCTTATACCTTTTTCAACTAGATTGAAGAGCCCACTATTAAATATTTGTTTCACATGTAGGTACTTATAGACAGTAATTAAGTCATCCCTTAACTGTCTCTTTGTTAGACCCAAAAACCTCAATATGTGGGTGGGTGAGATTCTGTGGCCTGCGTTGTGCAGGAGGTCAGGCTAGATTATCATAATGGTCCCTTCTGACCTTAATATCTATGAATCTATTTAGTTTATCACCGTAAGACTATCACTTCCAAAGTTCTCAGCATCACCACTGTGTCTTTGGTCTTCACTTGGCTTTGCAGCTGAATTGTGGGTGCTTCTGTGGAGATGTGTTGTAGGATACAGCCCTGAATACGGAGGAGTCCCAAGTGATGTTGCCATGTTTTGTTTTTATTGGCCATTATCTTGTAAAATTCCATAGCCTTAACTTCAGCACTTATTGTTGTAGATATTAGACGATCGGAAGAACTCTCTCTGTTGAAACAATCGGAAGATACTTTGAAAAAGAAAAAGAAAAAAGACAAGAATAACAAAGAACCAGTCATAGAAGACATTTTAAACCTGTACAACTCTCCAGTGATTTCAGGATCACCAGGTAACAAAAACTCAGGTGGACTTTATTCCGCTGTTTGGTTTTTTTTTTTTTTTAAGAGAAATATTTTAAGCCCAAGGAGGGGGAAACAGTTCTTCATGTTGTGCAATTAAAACAGGAGGAGGTGCAGAGGTTTGCAGGGAAGCAGAAGTTAAAGGGATGCTGTTGACATGAAATCTAGCCAGATTTTAAAAAATGATTTGAAAGTAGTTTCAGGTCCTATCCCAGCGTTTGAATCTCCATTGTGGCTTTACAATCACATTTTCCCTTTTTTTTTTTTTTTTTTTTTTAAACGTTTTTTCTGTCTCGATGCTCATGAAAGACCCACACAGACAAAAAGGGTAACTGACTAAGGCCCCAATCCTGCAGACAGTATATACTGCTGCTTCCGTGGCAGCACGAGACCAGCCTTGGAATAGTCAGTCCGTTCTGACAGGCTGCAAGGGAGAGAATGGAACTGCTGACTTTTTAACATTTTATATCTCCGCCAAATCTGAGTGGAATTTCATGGGACAACGAAAAGGTGCTTCTCTACCCAGCGGGCATTTCCCCAGGCAAATATCTAAGGCCTGCTTCGAACAATGGAGGTGTGAGAGCTTCTCAAAGAAAAGGGTTAGAATCCTGTAGAACATAAAGCGTTAAGCAACTTAAAGAGAGCAGCCACTACCAACTCCCCTTATAATAATACATTATTGTTTTTAACTTGCAGCAAGTCCTGGTTTGTATAGTAAAACTATGATTCCCATTTATGATCCTGTCAATGGAACACCAGTCTCTTCTACTATTACTTGGTTCAGTGACAGCCCTCTGACCGCACCGAACTGCAACATCCTTGCCTTCAGCCATCCCAACTGTTCTCCAGAAACACTGGCTGAAATGTACCAGCCTCGGACCTTAGCTGACAAAGCCAAACTTAATTCAGGGTAAGGATGCTTCTCTTTGGCATGTAAGCTCGCTTAGCAGAATTGGCACTAATCAAGGCCTTTTAAGAAATGAAACACAGAATTTGAAAACATAACTCTTGCATTTAGCTGCGTGGTTTCTTAAAAAGGGTCCTTTGATCTAGTTCTTGTCTCATAAATGCTTCGTTGACTCTTTTTTTGCCTTTATGCCACATTTTTTTTTTTTTGGCGGGGGGGGTGATTTTGTTTTAAGTGATCAGCAACATAACATAAAAAGAGTCTGGACTAAATTTTTATTTATCAGACCACTGCAAAGCCACTGAAATGAGTAAGATCGCATTGGTGTAACTGAAAGGAGAATTTGGCCCTCTATTAATGGTGGCTCCTCCTTAAATAAAGCGCTGAGGGCATGTGTGATGGCCACCTTCTTCATTGACACAGCAGGGATTGAACTGGGGACCTCCAGAGCTAAAAGCATAAGCTGCTACAGCTTGAGCTAAAGAGCCAAACTCAAGAGCTTGGACTTTAACAGAAAAACACTTTGAAAAATTTCCATCAAATCAGCCCTACTGTAGACTTCTGTTTTCAGCTCTGGAGGACCCAGTTTCAATCCCTAGTGTGTTGACCAAGATGGCAGTTGCCGTATAAGTGGAAGCTATAATAGACCCACATCCTCTGTAGATCATGTGTCGATCATGCTCCTCTGTGTGCATGCCTAGACTTCAGCCATAACTGAAGACCTGGCAGAGGAATCCCTGAGCCTGCTAGTGTTTTCCACAAAGGAAAACTGCATTTTTTTTTTTTAGCTTTCTGTCACTTAAGGCTCCACCCCTCCCCTTGATCATTGCAAATCAGTAATTCCTCCCAGGAATGCACCTTGCCTAAACAGTGAACTACTGCATGCTCCCTCTGCTGGCTCTTCAGCACCAACAAAGACCACTCCTAGGTCTTTACTGACATATGATGATCTTGGTGCGTGCTTTGGCATGAGATGTCCAGCAAGGGCTCTTGTTAGACGGGGGCTATCAGGATTTGTAATCCCACAAGCTGACCTAGTGCACACTGACAGTGGTCCTGTCTTTTAGCCTTTACTTTGTCATTTAGACATCTAGGGAGCTGGTCAGCAAAGCACTTAGAAGTCAATGGGGCCACTCGTGCTTAAAGTTAACAAGCTATTGCACGGTGCTCTCTGTATAGTATGGCATAAAGACACTAGATTTTCTTAGCATTCATTTCAAGTGTTGGAACGTGTGTTCAGATTTTCTAACTTTGCAGGATTCAATAGGGGATTAGACATTTATATGGATGACCAGAGTAGCTGGAGTTATAATAGCAGGCGCTAAAATAATAGGTGAGAGGTTTGGAAGGGACAGAAATCTTCATACTTCAAGGCCTAAACAACATCTCGCTAATGGGGGTCAGGAGGAAACTTCTCTGGGGAGCAGGTTACCCCATAACTGCCTACTGCAGGGTTTTTTACACTACCTTCTGAAGCAACTGGTTTTAGCTACTGTTGGAAAAGAGCATAGTGGATTGGGTGGATGTGGGGTCTGACCCCTTTGAGCAGGGGGTTGGACTAGATGACCTCCTGAGGTCCCTTCCAACCCTGATATTCTAGGATTCTGTGACCCAGCCTGGTAGTTCTTGTGTTCCTTTGTTTCAGTACTTTAGACACCCATGCAAAAATGCAGCATGCTTGAGTTATGTGAATTTGCCTGTGCTTGTAGGAGCCAAAACTATTCGTTCATTAGAGTTACTCTGTAGCTTTGTATCTGACATTGTTTTCCTGGCACAATTGACTTCGTCTTTCGTTTTTTCTCCAGCTGGCTGGATTCATCACGATCGCTTATGGAACAAGGCGTCCAGGAGGACGATCAGCTTCTCTTACGCTTTAAGTACTACGCTTTCTTTGATCTGAATCCAAAAGTAAGAGTCTCTTAACTCTTGGTTTCTGTTGTTTCTCTTTGTTTGCCAGCTTTCGTGTTTAGGAGCTGCAGCGCAAGTCTCTTGCGTTTTAGCTAAGAATCGCACTAAAGAGTTGCTCGGAAGTCTCCTCATATTCAGTGAATTCTGCTCCTTGCGGATCTTTCAGCTAAGAGTTCGCCCTCTTCGCTGAGTATTTGATACCCAAGTGGCTGTTCGCACATCCTGGTCCCCTCCGGTATCAAAAGGCCTGATACTGCTCCTGCTCCATTGAAATCAGTGGAACGGCTCCCATTGGCTTCACTGGCAGTTGGGTTGGGTCCAAAGAGGCCAGAAAAATGGGACAGAGGTCAGAGCTGTGTCCCCAGGATTGTCCACCTCCAAGTACATTCCTGTTATCTGTTGGGGTTGTCGCTGGGGGTCCTGTTTCTGCCTCTCTTCCTGACTGCATGGCAGAGGGGCTCTGCATCCCAGTGGGCTGTTCATCTCTGTGCCCCCTTTCCAGATCACCAGAGCTGAGACCTGCCCCCCAACCTCCCTCCAGGGAGTCACTAAAGATTCCAACCCCTAAGCAGCAACCCATCAAGGACACTGAACTCCGCCAGGATGCATGGAGTGCTCTGTGAGCAGGGAGTGTAGCCCTAACTGGGCTCCAGGCCCTTGAGATGGCAGGGCCAAGATATAGCCCTAAGATTTTCTTAACTATAAGGGCCTAGTCCAAAGACCACCAGAAGAAGTGGTCAGGCTTTTGAAAGTGCTTGTTTATTTCCTGCATTTCTCTCAACATGGGTAACAAGAATAATCGGGATAACATTTGCAAAAGCACTTAGCCTAATTCTCATTTTCAAAAGTCACTTTGGGCCAGACTTTTAAAGATATATAGGTGCCGAACGCCCACTGAAATTCCACTGGGAACCTCAGTCTCCTTGCCTTTTAATGGGACTTGGACTCTCAAGTGCCTAAGTCGCTTTTGAAACTGGGACTTAGGCTCCTAAAGTTCCTTGAGTGCTTTAAGTTTAGCTCTTAGTTCTTTGCAATTGCACTGATAGTGACTTGAAGTGAGCTGTAGCTCACGAAAGCTTATGCTCAAATAAATTGGTTAGTCTCTAAGGTGCCACAAGTACTCCTTTTCTTTTTACAAAGATTACAGCAAGTTGAGTTTTTGTTTTGTTGTTAAAAACATCAATTAATTATGGCCGGATCCTTAGCTGGTGTAAGTCAGGAAAATTCCATTGTAAATTGTAGCTGTACCGGCTTATACCAGCTGAAAATCTTGCCTTGTGGGGGTGTGAATTAATTGTTTCCTTTCAGGCATTTTAGATAAATAACAACGTGCTTTCTAGTCTGATTAAAACATTCTGGGTGAAATCCTGGCCCCACTGAAATCAATGGGAAGTTTGCCATTGACGTCGATGGGGCTAGAATGTCATCCACTGTCTCCTCTAGTCAAGGAGTTCCTACATGAACTAATGCAGCATTTTATCTCTCTACCTCCAGTATGATGCGGTGCGAATAAACCAGCTATATGAACAAGCCCGGTGGGCCATCCTATTAGAAGAAATTGACTGCACAGAGGAAGAAATGTTGATCTTTGCTGCATTACAGGCATGTACTTGATCCTAGTTGAAAAACCGGTTTTCTCAAGAGGGGTAGGCACAAGCTAGGGCAAGAACATAATGGAAAGAGCACGAGCTAATTCCTCAACTTGAGCCGTTGTTTGCAGTTGTGCTTAGAGTTCTTCTAGAGATTGATTGATTGTTTTATTCGGAGCATGAAACACTTCACAGAATCCAACAATGTCCATTATTTACATGCAACACATATGCCTTATGTAACCATTTATTAACAGTTTCTAAAGCAACTATATCCACATTAAATGAGAGCTATTTATTTTCCATTTCAGAAGGCATTTCTTCTTCAGTATTAACTGCCTACAGGGTAGCCTTTTAATAATGGCTTCGTTTGGAAAAAGAGTTGCTTTATTGACTACCATTCAAAATCCCTCTTTACCCTCTGAGGGTTTCTACAATGCAGTTTTATTTTGACAATATAAAAATCTGCATCACATTGAAAACTGAAAATGTGGGGACAGTGTCAAGTAAATTTGAGTTTAACCTGACAACAAATAGCACAAGGAATAGCGTTGTGGTCATACGACACTACAGGGTTCTGGTCCGTGACTGGGACTACTGCAACACAAATAATAGTTGATGATAAAATCCCTTTATTTTAAAATGGAGTTTCCATGGAATTCAAAGTTTGCCACCTCCGAGTGCCACAGAATCCTGCAGTCTGCAGCTGCAGAATTTAGATCCAGTTTGCCCCCAGAGTGTGGATTGAAGCTTGGAGTTATGGATTTGTAGCTTACAAAGCCAGAAGGGACCGCTGTGATCATCTGATCTGACCTCCTGTATAACACAGGTGTCACAGGGTGTTCTACTCGCTGCCGGAGCACCTCCTTCTGGCCGCATCTGTGGATTAGTTCTGCCAGTCCAACATCCCTCCAGCGTTTGCTCACTGCATCACTCTCCTTGTCTTGCTCCTTTGGGACTCAACTGCTCCCACTTTGTGGCTTGCCCCTCCAGCCAGGTCACTCTAGTCCTCCCTTTCCGGGGTATCAAAGTCTCTCAGGACCCAGTGTCCCAGGCAGTCCTTCCTCTGACCGCTCCTTAATGGTGCCACTGCTCAGTGGCTGGTAGGGGAGCATAGGCCTGCTCTCTACATGGGTTCCAGCCTAAAGACCCTACAACAAGCAGTCAAGGTCTGCACAGTCCCGAACCTCACTGCTGTATCCCTGGGCTACTTCCTACCTTACTGTCTCTCACCTTGAGAGTGACTGCAGTCCCCCGCTTTCTTTCTTTTCTTTTTCTCCTTGTTATGGTATAACTCCTCAATACTTAGCGGTTTTTAGCCTCTTGCTCTGTCCGGTGTCTTTCAGGGAATGTAACAGTGCCTCTTTAATAATACCCCATTTCCCAATTCTTTTACTAAATCACATAATGTAATTATTTTTGCCTTAATATGTTTGAATTCCTCAAAAAGCCTTTCCCTTTCTTTATTAAAGCCCTGACATACCCATCAAAGATGATGGATTGTTTCTTCCACCTTCAGGTAAATATAGTCCATCTCTGTGACTTTTTATTTAAAAAAGATTTCTGTTTAAGCCACAATGGTCAAATTGTACTCTTAATAAAAGTACTTCCATAGCCCAATCCAGGCCCTGTATTACGATGTATGTCAGAACTCTAGGGCACCATTCAAAAAATCTTCTGCCTCTTTTTTCATTAATCCAATTTTTTTGCCATTCGTCTTTTACATTTTTCTGTACCAGGTTTCCCCAAGTGTATTTCTATGTCAATCCTTCCATTTCTTACAGCATTTTTAGCTGCTTTGTCCGCCATTTCGTTCTGTTATCACAATATGCACTGGGGTCCAAGCTAATGCTACACGTATCCCCATCTGTACTGACTCTGTTATTAGAAATATAACTTAATTGATTAAATCACTTCTACGTACTGAGATGCCCTTTTTTATTGCCATAAAGCCTGAGATTGAATCAGAAAAAAATTACCACTGCTGCTGGGCATACATCCCAGATCTAATTTATTGCTACTCGTTCAGCTGTGGCAGATTATCGCACGGGGTCCATGCCCAGGGCTCTGGCCGATTTGGGACTACCAGAAAAATCTCTTCCCCCCCCCCACGGCCATGTGGCTGGAGGAGCTCTCCCCATTGCGGCACAGAGTTTCTCCAATCTTGGGGCTGCAGTGGGGGAGGTGGAAGGGGGAGAATGGGTTGGGGCCATGGGTGGAACGGGGCGAGGCCTCGGGGCGGGGGGTGGGAAAGGGTGGAATGGGGTGGAGCCATGGGTAGAACAGGAGTGGGGCTGCAGCAGAAAGGGTGGGGCAGGCCACGGTTCCAGTGCTGGGGCCCCCCTGCTTGCTCCAACCCAGGGCCCCAGGAGACCTTTAATCTACCTCTGCGTGACAGCCAAATAGTCAGATATTCTTTTAGATGTACTGATGCCCAATTTTGGTATATAATATGCCATCACTACTCTTCCCGTTTTGGGTTTGTTTTGGTTTTTTTTTGGTTTCTTTTTCGGACCTATCTGCGTATATTTGACAAAACCGACTCCACTTTTCATCTATATACTGGTATACTGCATTTTTAAACACCTACTGCCTCTTTTTTACCCTTAAGTTTATAAAATAAATATATATCCATGTTTGGACATGTGACTTTCCATCCATAACTCATTTTCCCATGACTGAAAGTTTTGATTTTATTCGGCTTTTCCTTGTCTTTCAAGTCCTGCCTCCACACTTCATCTCGAACGGCAAGTGGTTGTCTAACATGGTAGGCTATAGTTTGCCTATCAAATTCCCAACAATGCTCATAAATTTGTTTAGCCTTTTCATCGTTGCAGTTCCCATTAACGTTGGCCCAGAAAGTTAGGTCCAGTAGTTTCATTCACAGCGTAACTGGCATTTCACTTGCAGCTCTCTGTAGTGCACACAGAGGTGTTGTTATAAATGCACCACACACCATTTGTAGTGTCTGGGCTTGCGTTAAATCTAATTTTTTTAAGATCTGATTTTAGTGCTGCCCCAAAAGCTTGGCAGCCATAGTCCATAACTGGTGTGATTAAGGCTCTGTATGCCATCAGCAGTGTTTTCTTATCCACCCCCAGTTAGTCTCAGCAAGCCTTGTAAACAGAATCCTTTTCTTTTTACGGATACAGACTAACACGGCTGCTACTCTGAAGCCTTGTAAACAGATTAATCCTTCCTGTACATTTATCTTTAACATAGTTTATATGATCTTTCCAAAGTAATTTAGTATCAAATATTACCCCTCAGAATTTGAACCTTTTAACTACATATGTTCTCCATACAGATACTGTTTACATTCCTTTTTCTAAAAAACAATCCTTTGGTTTTAGCAATGGAGAACTTGAAATCCCATGCATTTCCCCAGCCAGAGGTCTCTCAACACTTTGAGTCTCTCTTCTGCCACCTCAATATTCCTGCTCCTAATCCACAGAGCAGGGTGAATAGAGTGACAGCTACCCCAGCGTTTAGGCTGATAAAAATGGTACACCGCAGGGAAGTGTTAATATTCTATATATTCGACATAACTTCCCAACTCTGACCTGTATGATCCTTCTACTCAAAAATAAAGACCGCTGTATCTCATACTATTTTGTGTTACGGTTTCTAACTGTATAGTGTGCTCAGTGGTGCATCTTCCTTTTGTAAAATGCTCTGCACCATCTCTGTAATGCCATTGTGTTCCAAACAGGCATCCGATCTTCCATTCGCTCCATAATTTTACCCAGACAGGATATGAAAGCTCCTGCCAACGTGGCTACTGCCTTTCGCGGAGGCAGGAATTATTAAGCCAATGGGAGAGCTCTCTTTTGTCGGCTTAGAGCATCTTCACCAGAAGTGCTACAGTGGCACAGCTGTAAATGATGTCATGTAGACATAGCCTTAGTCTGAATTCCATTCATTCTTCTAATTTGCCTGTATATTTCTGATGTCTTGGGATCTTAGTTTATCCACCCACAGTACTTACTCCAACCCTTTCTTTGATTTTTGTTTTTTATAATTCTTTGTGCTATTGCCTTACTTCTTTTATACTTCATTAGATCTTCATTATTCATTGTATTTTTTGCTTTTTTATAGGATTTGTTTCTTTCTTTAACTGCCACTTTGCATTCCTCATTCCACCACGGAAAGTGATTTTTAGTTTTATTTTTTAGTTTTGGGGTACTTAAATATCCTAGGTATGGTTACCGTAGTTGCTGCCATTAATCCCTTTGTTACATTATCACTGAAATTCTCTGTCATCACTCACCCAATGATTATTCACAAATTCAGTACATTTATTTGTAAATAGCTCCCAGTTAGCTTTCTTAAAATTCCAGGTGGGTCACTTTCCATTATCTTCCACCTTACTTTGCCCTTGAAAAGTAATAAGTATAGGGAAATGGTCACTCCCCATTCCTTCTTCCATATATACTTCTCAGTTGCATTTACTTTCAATACCTGTTGTTATAATTCCCAGATGTAATTAGGAAAAACTACTACCTGCTGCATTAAATCTAGCTGGGGTGCCATTGTTTGAAAACTACTAGATTGTTTTCATCAATGAACTTTTCTAAGCATGCACCATGTTTACCAGTTGTCTGTCTTCCCCACAATTTATGATGACTATTTAGGTCACTGCATATAACATATGGTCTTTTAGCATTCTTCACTATCTCTTGTAGCTCTGAACTTCCTAATTTGCCACAAATTATAAACAGTATAAATCCTTAAAGAAATATTACTCTTCTGCATTGGGATCTCCGCAGTATTGTACGGTCAGCTTGCTTCTTCATTCTCGACTGCTTTGTCGTTTAATCTTTTCCTTATGAAAGTACAAAACACCTCCTCCTCTTCCTCGTTTTTGGTCTTGCCAAATGGCAAGATACCCTGGAATTTTAAAGGCAAGCTTTTCAGCCACGTTTCCTGGGTATATATGACATCTGGTTTAGCTTTCATTTCCAGGATATTTTCTTTTCGTTCTTGACCATGTGCTGTCAGGCTGTGTGCATTCCAACAAAAGACTGAGATCCCCATACTAGTCATATTTCACCATTCACTTCATTCAAAATTGAACAAATGTGGTCCATTGACAAGTTCCTAATATACAAGTATTTCTCCATTGCCCTTCTGTTAATTTTCATTTTTTCTGATTTCCCCCCGTTTGTCATATATAGTCCATCACTTCTATCACAAATGCAATAAACCTTTCTTTTTTCACTACTGGTAGGTAATTGGGAAAACCTATTCCTTATGCGGCGTTTATCATATTCTTTATAGAACAAGGCTCTGTCTGCAGATCCCCTTTTCCTGTGCTGATTGTCTCTTTTTCTTCTCCACGTGCTGCTTTGAAAGTCTCCTTCCAGTTTTCACATATGTTATTGACAGTGTTTGTCCTTTTTTTGTATCTCTTTAGCTTGCCCCAATACACCCTCCGTATGCCAGACTGTTGTTACCACCACAGTTACGACCCATGACCTCTGTCTCTCTTCTCAACAGTTTTCATAGGAATGCTTTCCCCCACATTTACCACGTCTTGTTTTCCCTTTACAAACAGCCGCTACGTGCCCATACCATTGGCTCTGATAACACCTTAAGAGCGGGGGTTATATGGCTGAGTTCTCAGTATCTGAAAACCTAATGTTACTTTCCCAGGTGTAGTTGCTCCCTTGAAAGTAATCGGTACAGCTGTTTGATGCCTTGCTTTCTTCTCGTTTACTCATTAGTAAGGAAGTGACTAATACTTTATCTTGTCCTATGCTTTTGGTTATCTCATCACTGGTCAGCTCTAACAGCACGCCATCTGTTACACCCTTTATTTCAGTCAAATACTTTGGTAGCTGGCAACTTATTTTAACTTTCCCAGGATTTTAGTTTTTAGCAGTTTATCAGCTTGCTCTTTGCTTTTACATTCAACTAGAAGATCACCATCCCACAGCTTCCTAGCTCTTACAGTATCCCCTACACTTTTTTTTTAAATCCAAGCAGCTACTTTCACAGGGTTAATATTGTGTAATCTTATTTCTTTGGCTAGGGATCTTACCAAGATAACGTTTTGGGCTATTTCCTTCCTCAGCTTTGCTTTTTTGCTGCTATCATCATCTGATTCTGCTTCTATTCTTTTCTTTCCCCTACTTTGCCCTGGCCTGCACTACAAACTTATATCAGTACAACTACGTCGCTCAGGGGAAAATCTATACCCCTAGTGTAGGTAGCATCTTCACTAAGCGCTGCAGCTCTGTAACTGTAGACAACCCCTTTGTATCCATTCTCCCTCTCTAATAGACTCTTCTTCAGTTTCCAGAGTGACTTCATTTGGGGTCAGGGAATCCTCCATCACCCCGGCCCCACCCCCTTCTGCTCTCAGCTATGGGCTTTATATAGGCTCCCCTTGTTCCTGTCCAGTGGAGCCTCCTCTTTAATTAGTCCTCCTTGCTCCCTGGGTCCTCCTCCAGGTGTAGCCTAGGTGGGTAATTGGGCCTTGCTTACCCCCATCACAACTGGCCATAGAACTTCCCCAGCATAATTCCTGTTTGAACCAGAACATCTTTTAGAAACGTTTGCGGGGCCAGGGGTGAGATTGTTAGCCGGGGGGGGGGGCACCCTGACAGAATGTAGAATTATCCAAGAGTGGAGTGTCATCAATGGCAATCGCCGTACAAGTTTTTTAGCAATAATTGCATTAGAAATCCTATTGTATTTACCCTATTGTTTACAGTCAATAGAAATTCCATTCTAATTCCTCACTATGGAGGCCCACACCAGGTGGACCACACCCTAGCAAATCGATTGCACTCTTTTCAGAGTCTTAGCTTACAGGTAGCTAGTGATATTGACAGTACGTTTGAAATAAACTAGGCCTTTCAATCCAACTCTGTGTATTTTATTACAGTATCACTTAAGCAAGTTATCGTTATCATCAGAGGCACAAGACTTCACAAATGAATCTGAAGTAGATGAAGTGGAAGCTGCGCTTTCCAATCTGGAAGTAACGCTGGAAGGTGGAAAAATGGATAACACTTTGGTATGTCATTTGGGGTCCCGCGCTCGCTCCCACTGAAGTCACTGAATCAAATCCCTTAGCTTTATATCCTGAGAACTCTGGTAAGAAAGCAGGACCTGAAGGGTGTGACAGCAGTTTAGGAAGTGTGTTGTAATAGAATGTATCCTTGATTATCCTTAGGAGGACATTACGGACATACCGAAACTTGCAGATAATCTCAGGCTATTTAGGTGAGTAAATACATAAAGATTAAACCAAAAAAAAAAGCTATGCATGTAAAGATTCCTTCCCTTTTGTTGCCTTTTCATCATTAATTATTATTAATAATTATACATCAGAGTTCTCTGAAAATTCTCCATCAAAACTTCTTTTGACAAAAAAATTGCCTTTTTTTCCTTAATCAAATTTTTTTCACTTTTTTTCTTCCAATTTGAATTTTTTTTTTTTTTTTCTCCAAAAATTTATAACTTAAGGGGGAAAGTCCTCCTCAAAATCTTGCATTTCTTTCTAATATTTTTAACAGTAAATACTGAAATATTACAGCTGGTTAGAAACAGTAACACAAACGTGGGGCCAGATTTAAATGATTTCAAATGGAGTTACACCAGTTTGAAATTGGAGTAATGCTGTGGTGAATCAGGTCTTTCATACCTAGCCTTCAAAGGGTTCGATTTTTTTATTGGTAAAGTTCGATTTCACCATACACACACAAACAGATGAAAAATTATTTCTGTTGATCATAAAGTTTGCAGATAGGCAAAGTAAGAAAAATGCTACTTGAGAAGTTTTTAGAGTTTGAATTAAGGCTATTTACTTTATATATTTTGACATGTGGTGTGGACAATTTGTGTTAATGATGATAAAACTTAAACATTTTTAATCTCAACATCTATTGTCATTAAATAATTAATGTCTGACCTCCCCGTCATCTGAACCCCAATAGGTCCCCACAACTGTGAAAATTTAAGTTGATTAAAATCGGAAAATAAGCTTAAAAATAAAAATGTCTGTCAAAATTATTTTTTTTAAATTGAATTGTGCCAAGCCTAATAACCTGCACAAGAAACAGTCCAAAAAGTACAATTCTATCATCACATTACAAATGATCATGCGTAGACTGTTGTACTGAATCACATCACAGTAACTGCAAGACTGTAACATTTGTTCTTTCAAAACAGACCCAGTTTTTAGAGAAACGAAGCCTTCTGGTGTGGGATTATTTATCAGTTTCATTCTCTTTACAAATCATATTGAGCTGACCTCGCTTGCTAAATGGCTCAAATAAACCTGCAATATACAGCTGTCATATTTGCATATGAAAGTTGCCAGTAAAGAAATCAATTCAGCAGTCATGACGCTTCCAAGGTGTGTTAAGATGAAAGAGAACTGAACCCTTTTAAGTGCTATCAGTTCCTTAGTTTTAGGAATGGATTGTTTGTTCCCCCGCCCACCCCCTCCCAACAAGACGGTTATCTTTAGACAGCATTCAGTGATTATTTTTAACCATTAAGAATGTTATAAATCACACAGGCATTTCAAAGTATATATGAAAATCAGATTAGATGTAAAACATTCCTTTAAAAGGCTAGTAGTGTTGTTACTAATACTTGCTTTGCACACTAAATACACTGTTTTGCAAACCTGAACATGTTTGCACCGACAGATGCATTCACATGCATCATGTTGAATCACTGTGTGTCATTGCAACATACTGGGGAAAACAATCTTTGCATTTGTATGACTGATAGATAATATTGGCAAAAAGAAAAAGAGTACTTGTGCACCTTAGAGACTAACCAATTTATTTGAGCATCCGATGAAGTGAGCTGTAGCTCACGAAAGCTTATGCTCAAATAAATGTGTTAGTCTCTAAGGTGCCACAAGTCCTCCTTTTCTTTTTGCAAATACAGACTAACACGGCTGTTACTCTGAAACCAGATAATATTGGGTAGTTCACTCGCATCTGGCCCAAGAACTACTGAACTATGGTTTTTTTTGTTTTGTTTTTTAAATGAGTAATAAGTAGGGCTGGTTGAAAAATTTCTGTCCAAACTTCTTTTTTTTTTTTTTTTTTTTTTTTTTGGAAAATTGGGTTTTTGACTAAACAAAAGTTTTCACAGCTGGTGTCCGCTTTCCTCTGAATGTTTATTGGTTTTGTGGTTTGGGGTTTTTCCCATCAGAAAAATGAAAACCAAATATTATCCATTGCCAAAAAGTTTTTTGGATTTTTGACGTCAAAATTTTCTAGATGGAAAAATGCTCATTTTCCAATCAGCTCCAGTACTAAATGGACAGTACTGTTCTGTAATTCTTAAAGATTGATCATAACTTTAGTATTGGGACATGAAGGGTTTCACTACTGAAGTCAACAGTATTTTAAGCAGATTATGTTTTTAACTTAAAATATTGATTATGTCTCTTCAAACGTAGTAGGTTTGATCCTCCTCTTGCTAGTGTGTATTATCAGTAGATTTAGACCAATATAAACAAGACGAGAATCGCACCCAAGTTGTGGATAGTCCTGGAGAAAATGTTACTCGGTTCATTAAACAATTGCAACTCCTCCCTAAGGCAGATGCATTTAAACTGGTTTAAGAGGTTTAGCTTGCATTGGCAAAGTACTCAATTAAATGAAACTGATTAAAGCCAGAGTCAAACCGGCTTAAGTGTGTGTCCATGAGGGGTTTACAGCAGTTCTTCTAGACGGATTTAAAATGATTATTATTTGTATTATTATGGTGCATAGGAGCCCTAGTTAAGGACTAGGACCCTATTGTGCTAGGTACTGTACAAACACTGAACAACAAGACAGTCCCTGTCCCAGAGATCGTACAATCTAAGTAAAGATCAGTTTAGTCAAACTGATGCAACTTTCGTAATAAAGACAAGGCCTCGGAAACCATCTGGAGCATCAGAATTAATGAATATGTTGTATGAGCAGTAGTGTATTTATCAGACAAAATCTCATTTAGCCTTTTTAGAAGAGACTGATACTGTTTTATTAATGTAAAACTTAAAGATGGACCTTAATCAATATTCTGGGTATAAACATACCTGGATTTCAGGGTAGCTTGGAGTTTGTTCTGGACAATGGGGATTGAGCCGTCTCTCACTTACAAAAGTGCAAATCATGAGTAACTCCTCTCAAGTCAGTAAATGAATGACCTCGGTGGAGCTACTCTGGGTCTATACTGGTGTATCTGAGAGCAGTCTATGGCCCAGTGATTTGTAGGTTGCAATATAAGCCACAAAACTGATTCACATCCTCTTTATTTGTAGGCCCAAGAAGCTAATGCTAAAAGCCTTCAAGCAGTATTGGTTTGTCTTTAAAGACACTTCAATATCTTATTTTAAAAACAAGGAAGCTGGGCAGGGGGAACCCATTGAGAAGCTAAACCTAAAAGGTAGGCATTTGTTTTTCCTTTACCATATTTACTCTTTCTTTCATAGTATGGAAAAATTAATCTAGAATTCACTGTAAATTGTATACTAAAAGATAAATATGGTAGCACTTAATCCTACAGCTGTTTACAGATATTGGCCTGTTTGGGGCCTGATCATACAGGCTTTACCTGCAGAAAGAGGCCCAGCCAAATAGTGTTAGCCCCAAAGGAGGTGTTCCGAGCCTATCTGGCCTGACTTGCAAAGTGCTGAGGGCCACTGAACTCAGTGGAAGTTGAGAGAAGATGAAGATCAGACCCTCTCTTTGTGACACTTCTGTTTCCAAATATTTATCCTGTATGTTTAAGGCAAATTCTCACCCCTGTCCTTGAGGGGGAAAGTAAACTGGTAATAGAGGATTTGGGGTAAAATTCCAAAAAATGCCAAAGACCCATTTTCAAAACTAGTCACTTTTGAAAATGGGCCTTAGCCTCGTAAATCAGTTAGGTGCTTTTGGAAATGTTACCCTATTCCACTAAACACGTCTCCATTATAATGCTCAGATCCATGTCGAGAATTTCAGACATCCTTGTGTGTTGACTTAAACATCGTGCTCTTAGCACTACAGGTGCTCAGCACTTTTGCAAATTAGACCAGTCATTTAGGTGCCTCGCTTTGGGCTAATGTTTGAAAATCTTGCCCACAGATCTCAGAAACATTCATTTAAACACAGCCTTTCCATGGCGATAATAGTTAACGTCAGAGGAGCAGGAACTAAATACATGTATCCTTCGTTTCCTTTTGTCCCTCTGTCATTTAGGATGTGAAGTTGTACCGGATGTAAATGTAGCCGGGAGAAAATTTGGAATTAAATTACTCGTTCCTGTTGCTGATGGCATGAATGAAGTGTATTTGAGATGCGATAATGTGAGTAATGAGACATAAAGCACATTCCTCGTTCTGGATGTTTATTATGGCATCTCCTAGGAAGGCAAATCACAGAACAGCCCCTGTGATAGACCCTGTACAGATAAATAAAGATGCCGCAGAGATCTCACAATCTACGTCAGACAGGATGCCACAAGTAGACAAAACAGGCGAATGGGCTGTGGGCTGGTAGAGGGGATAAAGTAACAAGAAAACGGAGTTCATTCATGTCGTCACGTGCAGAGCCGTTTGACACAAGTACGCACACGGTGAAAAATTTCAAAATAATGAAAATGTTTTGTTTTGAAATTTTCAGACACTTTTTTTTTTTTCTTTTTTTCCCCTCACGTTTTCCCACTGGAAAAACGAGCAGCGGGAAGGATAGTCGAAAAATAAGTGATTTACACACACACATTTTTTGAATTTTATTGTACTGAAATTTGTCATGTTGACCCAAATGAAGATTCTTTGTGAAAATTTTCATTCTGGTCACAAAAAAAAGGTTCCATGGACAATATTCCCCCCCCCTCCCCCCCCCGGCTCTATTCCAAAGCATTTTATTTTACTCACTAGGCTCAGTAGCCACTGCTGGAGCCAGGAGAATGTATCGAATGGTTTCCCACAAATATTCACTTGGATAAAATATTGAATTTGCTTCTGCTCTGTTTATGCCTGTGAGTCAGATATGCTGAGCACCCACAGTTGCTACTGAAGCCAGTGGGAACTACAGATGCTAGGCATTTCTCGAAGTCAGGCCCTGTGTGAATGTTCTACCAAGCCGGAATATTAACAGCTGATTTCAAATAAACATCAGAATATTCCAGGGAAGCCGCTCTGGAACTCGCGAAGTTAATCGTCTCCTGGGCAGCTGATTCTGCGTTACACTAACCCAATCAGAGAGCAGCATTGATACATGTGATTTATGTGTCCAAACGAAACTAATCGACACAGCTTGAATTTTGGGTGTTGAATGATCATAACGAACTGCTTGTGAGCAACAAACGGCAAGAATTTGGCCAGTAATTGCAAACGATTGGGTTTTTGTTGCAGGAGAATCAATATGCATGCTGGATGGCTGCTTGTGTCTTAGCTGCGAAAGGCAAAACAATGGCAGACAGCTCTTACCAGCCCGAGGTGCATAAAATCCTTTCATTCCTGAGGATGAAGAACCGGACCACGTCTCCGCAGGCGGTCTCCGATCCAGAGAGCGTGGACATGAAACCGGAACGCTTTGTCTCACCACGATATGCCAAAAAATACAAGTCCAAACAGGTACGGCTGGCGTCATCAGGGTTAGGCTGGCCCCTGGGAAAGGAGAGGTGACAGGCTCCTGATACGCTGTGGGGTGGAGCCCAGGGTCGGACTGGCTCAGAACAATGCTGGGAAACTTCTCAAGGGGCTCCTGGCCACAGCCAGGAATATCTTACAACAATAATTCTCGTCCTCGGGGTTGAATGAGAGGCCTGTCTCTTTAAAACAAGCACAGCGACAGGCTCTCAACACTTGCTTTCTCCCAGGAAGCCCCCTGCAGCCACCCCTCTGTCTCCAAAGCCAGCGGCCACCTCCTATTGATGGTGCTGGCACCGCAGAAGGATGCACCAGGGACGGGGTTGTCTGTACCTTAGGTAGATAGGGTCCTCCAGTAGCCCCCTAGACTGGGAAAGGAGGGGAAAAACCTCCCGTGGTGCCCCAACCCCTAGCAGAGCTGGTCGGGAAATGTTTTGGCTAAACTGGTTTTTGTTGGGAAAAAGCCAGTTCTCCGAAACAGAAAAAGTTCACGGGACAGGGTCTGTTTTGGCGAGAAGGTTTCTTAGGTCGGGGGAGGGGGCACCAGAAGATATGTATGTATGTACGTACTTGCAAACACCACCTCCCAGAACAGCCAATAGTCCAGTGGTTAGGGCACTTGCCTGGGATATATGTGGGAGACCCAGGTTTAAGGCTATGCTTTGCCTGAGGCAGCCCAGGGACTTGAACCTCTTGGCTATTCTAGGGTGGAGGGTTGATCTCTTCTCTCTCTCTCGCACTCGTTTTTCATTAAAAAAGGGCTCAGTTTCATCCTGTTGCAAAACAGGAAAAGTTTTGAAGTCTCAAAAATTTGGGGAGGACTGGAAAAAAGTTTGCCAGGCAGCTTCCCCCCCCCCCCCCCCCGAAGTTGTACCAGTTTGTCACTCAGTGGGTTTGAAATGATGTTACAATTGTCGAGTAACGAATTGTTTGCATGTAACAAATCAAGTCAGCCCATTCCTCCCAGAACTTATCAGCCGGCTCCTCTCCAAAGCCAGATAGCAGAGCTACCTGCAACTCAGCTCTCACCGTAGGGTTTTCTCCTTTATAGGGCCACAGACTCAGAGGGGCCCCCGCTGCAGGCCTCATAGGCTTCCAGAGCCCAGCCCTGGCATTAGATCAGGAATCAGCGTGGTAAATCTGCTCCCTAGCAAAGAGCACCTTTGTTTGCACCGATGTACTTGTCACTAGATTGCACGAATGAGGCTAAGTGCAGTGACTGCAATGGGCATGAATGAGTACCAAATGTAACAACGGCCTGGTGTCATAAAGGAGCTTGCTTCTCTCATTCGCTTTAAACCTGATCTGCCTGCCCCAGCAGGTGAGCGGGGTCCATTTCCCCAGCACTCTGCAGGGCTCCTGGGCAGCATATTTAGCATTCCAGGAGCATGGCTCCAGAGTGACTCTGCGCACGGCAATGCAGTTTCCACGCCATGAGCTTCTGCGGGGCAAGTCGGGGTAGCAGCCGCAAGGGGACCCAGCGCAAAGCAGAAACAGGGAAGTGCGCCGGGCCAAAACAAGGATGTAGGACGAGAACCAGAAACGAGCCAGCCAAAGAGTCGCTAGCCTGAGGCAGCGCAGGGTGCTGGAATGAGCCGTCGCCCCAGGCTAGCTGGGATCGGAGCACCATATTGTCCTGAATGTGCAACTTGGAAGCTAAAAGCTCTTCCTGTGCTGTCACTTGATTCCCTCCGTGCACGCCCGCTGCTCTGCACCAATCAGGCAAGGTAGAGCAGTCATAAATTCATTAGGTCTGGCTTCACGAGGCTCCCGCATGCCTAGAGGAATCCTTGGGTGGCAATGGGCCACCGCAGGAGCTCCTACACCACCCGACACCTGGCCTGCAGTGCAGGGGATGTGGCCAGGGCCTCCTAACATCCTGGCAGTCTCCAGCTGTGAAATGCTCCTTAGGGGAGGTGGGCAGCAAACATAAAATAGAGCAGCTCTGAGGTTGCTCTGCTTTATGCTGGAGTCCAGCACAGCAGAAAATGAGGATTAGGCAGGTATCTTTATGCCCCAGTCTCTCCTGATCTGCGCTGAGGAGAACAAGGCCACAGGTCAGGATCTGTCCCTGAGTGAATACAGCACCTTGTTTACTTAGGACAGTGACTACTTCATCCTGAACCATTTGTGTCTGAACATGGCCCTGGAGCGGACACTATTTTATTTAAAGAAAACAAAGGACATTTTTTGCACAGTAGTCCTCCACCCGCTGAACTCCTTCCTCTCTCCCTGTCTCTCTCAGTTGGCCGCCCGCATTCTGGAAGCCCACCAAAACGTGGCAAAGATGCCGCTAGTGGAAGCCAAGTTGCGTTTTATCCAGGCGTGGCAGTCCCTCCCTGAGTTCGGTTTAACATACTACATTGTAAGGTAATGATGTCAGACTGCCCTGCTGTTTTCCTGGTCAGTGATTGTCAGAGACTCCTTTGAATCTCAAGTCTCAGAACACGATCTTACACTTTTTTTTTTTTTTTTTTTTTTTTTTTTTTTAGGACCCTTTTTAAATTCTGGAAACCTGCATGCTGTTTTAGGACCAGCTTTATTCTGGGTTTGTACAGCTCTAAGCACAATGAGGTTCTGGCCTAGGACAAGGGCTCCTATGCGTTACGATAATAGAAATATTACTATTTATTAGGTGGTAGCACTTAGGAGCCTCGTTACGCCCCATTGTGTTTGGCATTGTACAAAACATGATGAGTTTTGACTGAAGTAAGGTACCCGGAGGAATAAACTAGACTTATCGCTCATACAGACTCAAAGATGGAAAAGCACCATTTCCTTCTCCGTGTTCTCAACTATGCATTGCATTTCATCACTCCTGCTCTTTCCCATTAGCGCTAGATGCAACACTGCATTTCTTTTAAGCATCACACCTGTTTTGGCAATTCATTACGTACGATATGCATTCAAAAAGCAAACTTTCGGCTCCTCCATATCTCAGGGCTTGTCCCCACTTACCGGGGAAATCAACGTGTGGCGATCGATCCACCGGGAGTCGATTTAGCGGGTCTAGTGAAGACCCGCTAAATTGACTGCCGATCACTCTCCCGTTGACTCCGGTACTCACCTTATGCTTCTCGTTCTGGTGAAGTCGACAAGAGAGTTTCTCTCGTCGACCCAGTGTGGTGTAGACACCGCAATAAGTCGACCTAAGCTACGTTGACTTCAGCTACGTTAGTCACATAGCTGGAGTTGCGTAACTTAGGTCGACTTAGCCCCATAGTGTAGACCTGCCCTCAGTTGTCAGCTGGAAGCTGGGTCTGAACAAATAGGGTCCAATTCTGCTCTTAGCTATTGCCTTGCAGCATCCATCTCACGCTGCTCTACTGGGTCTTCCTAAGGTTTCAGTAGGGATATACAGGTGAACCTGAGGGCAGAATTTAGACGACTGAGTCACAATTGCTCTCTCCAAAAAGTTCAGCAAAATTTACAGAGCAAAAAAAAAAAACCTATAAGGCACATCCCTTATTTGGTGCCTTCTGTCTTGTATAAAGATGATTTAGGATGCACTTTGTCCCTTGTTTCATCAACAATTCTGCAGAAGGTCCTAAACTGTGATACAACTGAATGATTTTGTAGCATAGATAACATATTTGTGCAATGATGTCCTGTAAACTGATAGACAGATATCTCTCACACACACACACACACACACACACACACATTCTGATCTGGTTCAAGTCCTTTCATGCAGAGCCAGCTTTGTCCTCTTAATTTGATTCTATTTTGGAATCTCATCTAACACAAAACACTTCCAAGAGCTAAAGAGGCCTTTCCAGCTTTCAGCAAAGGGGGTGGGGGGAAGGAAATGCTTTTCCTAGCTATCTCCTAGGCCCCTTGCCAAGTTCCCATGGAAGGACTTTACTTGGTCTTACCTCAAATACTCATCTCCTCCAGAGTGAGGCAGGAGCATTCCTTTATATAGTCTCCTGCAGGTGTCACATGACACTGCCAATGGACCCCCCCACCATCATGTGATCTGTGTGGAAACTACAACTCCCAGCAGCCCCCAGGCTTAAAGGGGCTATGTCCCTGTATCAGCTTCTTTGGAGCCGGGATTACGTTTTTGTCCTGTGTTTGTATAACACTTAGCACAATGGGGTCCTGGTCCATGATGGGGGTGCCAATGTGCTATCACAAGATAAATCATAACAGTAATAATAAAGATGTGCCAGCCATGCCTGTGTTTACAGGCCAGCACTCTTACATGTCCCTTTAAAATAAGCTTTTTTTCCCTGTGTTTTTCATACAGTCCTCCTTTATTTCTCTAAAATGCTGGTGGCTGAATAGCTACATTCTCATGAGAATACATTCTTCTGCTGTATTTTCATAGCCACTGCCATATTTTACCAGACCATATTCTTGCCTGCCTTGTGCCACGCACTGCAGCAGAGAAGGAGCCAAACTTTCCCAAGTTCCAGGATGTTGTGATCAGCGGGTTTGATTCAAGCCCGTTACTGCTCCAACCTCCTGCGTTGTACAGGCTGCCTCTGGGCGCTCACCTTGCATAAGGAAGGTGAGCGCCCCTTTTTGCTCCTCCCCCTTTTTGCCACACTTGCATAAGGAACAGGTGAAATATCTGACTAGGGAAACATGCTGCAAAATGAATCTGCTTTCACCCCCCCCCCCCCCGCCCCAGGTTTAAAGGAAGCAAGAAAGATGACCTGCTGGGAGTTTCCTATAACAGGCTGATTAGGATCGATGCAGCCACTGGGGATCCTATCACAACATGGAGATTCTCCAGTATGAAGCAGTGGAATGTGAACTGGGAAATACGTCAGGTAAAATCAGAACAGCTCTTCGTGTCCAATTCCTACATTTCAATCTCCTGAAGATGCTTTCACCAGATCATTTTTTAAAGCCCAAAACTAGTCTGATGTCACGGTTTATTAAATAATCCATTTGTGTGACTAGCGAGACAAGATGGGTGAGGTATTGGACCAACTTCTGTTGGTGAGAGAGACAAGCTTTTGAGCCACACAGAGCTCTTTGAAGCTTGAAATCTTGTCTGTCTTGTAGCCCATAGGACTAGTTTGCCTTTATTATATTCACTGCCTTGTCTTCATTATATTCTGCCTTTACTATATTCAGCAGTCATGCAAGGAACCTACAGGCCTGTACCCTGTAAGACATTAGGCCTCAAGCCTTATGCTAAGTGCTGAAGCTATGAACTTAGGCACAGATAAATGGCCCAATTGTAACCTCCAAGTTTTGGGGAACTGGGAATAGAGTGTGTAAGAGGAAATTTTGCTCATAACGACACAGTCAACCACAGGAACATGAGTTAACATCTGCAGATGACTGCCCACAAGAGTGCCATGGCAAGGAATTAACACATATGATGATAAGTTGAGGTCATTGATGTACTAACCTATAGGAGAAGGGCACCTCAACGTTAATAGGGTGAGGAAATACAAATAAGGAAGAGGGGAGAAACCCCTGCTGAATAGGCATTAGACATAGGGGCATCAGCGTACCATATTATACAAGTTGTATCCCAGCCTTCGGACGGTAGGAGAGAGACGTAGTCCTTGGAAGGGGCCAGAATGATGGCCACTGGTGATGAGGAAAATAATGGCTCACATTTCAGGTTGTTCTGCAGGAGATGGTGTGAGTATATGGATGTGCAGAAGGACATTTTGTATTATCTCCATCTACCTTACTGAGTTGGAGTGTTCGTGACTTTGCTAAATGTATTAACGAACTATTGTAAATACAGAAGTTTTCCTATAGTGTGAGTGTTGCAACTGTGCACATCGGGGTTCCCACCTCTACAGTAATTTTAATAACACTGGGCCTGATCTTGGGACAAGAACCTGTCAACCCTCAAAGTGATAACTGGGAATTCTTAAGTAATCAGTATAATTAATACAAGAATCTATAGATCAGGCTACATTCTCACCAATAGAAGTTGGTCCAATAAAAGAGATTACCGTACCTACTTTGTCTTTCTAATATCCTGGGACTGTCATGGCTACGACGACACTACATACAACGTAGGTATTATACTGTTTTTTTTTAAAAAGGCAGAGACTTAAAACTCAGATTTAAAGCACAGTCAGAAAAATGCAAAAACGGCACCTGTTTAACATGTCTGCTCCCTGTATGCCTAAATCAGATCTGCTCATTGTAATTGACTAGAAAGGGGACAAATTCAGCCTTCAGTTAAATTCTGCCCCTGATTTCATTGGGATGGTACAGGTGAACTCAAGAGCAGAATCGGCTTCCAATGTGTTTTTAATGCTTTACCAGTAAAGTGATAGCAGAGTCAGCTGGGATTGCAGTCTGTCTGAGCCATCATTCTCTAGACTCCAGAGGCAGAATCTTGATTTCTGGGAATGATGTGAGATGCAGAAAGAACCCAACTTGACTCTCAGATCCCAGGCTGAGTTTGCAGGGCTAACATGGAAATAATCTTCAAGCTCTGCTACTTCAATGCATAAGTCGCTGAGAGAGGGTAAATATGGAGCGCCCCAATGTCATTTTTACAAAGACGCTCAGCTTCCTTGGTCCAGCCAAGCTTAGCTCAGTGCAGGATTTGGTAATTGGAGGGCAAAGGTGGCTTTAAGACACCTTTTGTGAATCCTAGATTCGGGGGCCAGAGAGTAGCCTGACCCCTGACATAAGTCAGAGCAGCCTTCAGGCTGCTCTGTCTCAGTGGATCTCCACCAGGGGTCCGGGGCTCCCTGACTGCAAGCAGGTTTCAGGGGGTCTGTTAAGCAGGGCCGGTATTAGGCTTGCTTGGGCCCAGGGCAGTAAGCTGAAGCCCCACCGCATGGGGCTCAAGCCCGGGTCCCCGAGACCTGCCACCCAGGGCTGAAGCCAATACCTGAGCAACTTACACGCAGAAAAACAGTTGTTGTGGCACAGGTGGGCCATAGAGTTTTTATGGCATGTTGGGGGGACCTCGGAGAGAAAAAGGTTGAAAGCCTCTGCTCTAGCTTACACCTGGCTCCCCCTAGGCCCAAGGGCCTTTCCAGAAGCCAGGGATAACAGAAGTGTGAGAAGCTCCAGCTACCCCCCAAGAATGCCCCTTGTGTGCCAGGGTCTGGGAGGGTGTGGTGAGGAGCTGCTATGCCAGGATCACAAGGAGGCAGAATTGCCCAAAAGCCAGCTGAGCTGGCTTTTGGGGCTTTGTACAACTAGAATTCTAGCCCCCAAAGCACACTTGGATTCAGCACATGACATCCTGAACAATAATTAAATAGTAACGTTCTTTAACTTGTTTGCATACAGACTCAAAGTAGGGTCGTTCCTGTTCTTTGCAACATTCCCACTGATCTGTTTAAAAGCTGGGAACTTCCCCAGCTACCTTAGTGTGATCAGTGAAATGGCTTATTGTTTGGGCTGTAAAAACAGTAAGGGAGATTTGACCACAAGAGGGCCCTAACTGAACAGATTGGGGAAAAAGGGCTTACTGAAAATTCAGAAATCCTTTTCCCACACTACTCTTATTAGCAATGCCAGCTATTTATTTAGGCATTTATAGTCCAACAGGTATTTATTGGGCTCCGTCTATTCTAAAGATTCATGTGATCACTGGTACAGAGGTGATCTTGTTTATTTTCATCATTTTCATCATTTTGTTTTTGCTCTTCATTTTCTCTTTAGGTTGCAATTGAGTTTGATCAGAATGTGTCCATTGCTTTCACGTGCCTGAGTGCAGATTGCAAGGTTGTCCATGAATACATTGGAGGTTACATCTTCCTGTCCACTCGTTCCAAAGACCAAAATGAAACACTGGATGAAGATCTGTTCCATAAATTAACTGGAGGACAGGAATGAGGTGAAGCAACATGTTTGTTTGCTGGCAAAAAGGAGCAGACAATATATAAGATTTTCTCTCTTATACTGTTACTTCTGTTGGCTGATGGAATAGCAGACTGTGTACTTATCCTGTGTCAGAGGGATGGAATAAGGTGACTCTTGATCAACATTAGGGAAATAAGACTTCTTTGGTTGGTTGTTTTCGTGCTACGTGAAGATTTCACCAAAGGTTCACTTTATCTTGATTGTTGATGGACATTTCCCATTCTTTCCTGTTTAACGTAGATGACCTATTTTAGCATCCTGAACAAGGAATTTGAGGATATTGGGATACACGTCCTGTTCTGTTACACTGCTGCAACTGCCATTGATTTCCCATTTTCTAGGTTATCTCAGGATTAACAGAGCTAAGGCTACATGAATATACATTTGAAAGCTATATTACTGGAACAAAATACTACCTATCATATACATAGGATGGTCCTTTCAGTACTCTGTGATCTGTCTTGCACATGGAACTATCAAGCTCTGAGGATCAGTTAAGGACCCAGTCCTGCAAATGCTTATTGCTATTGTTGGACTATTCACAGGCACGAAGTCACACTGAAGTCAAAGGGACAACTCCTGTGCATAAAGTTAAGCACAGGTATTAATCTTGGCACTTAAACATTAGTATTTTGGGGAATATTTTCATTTTGATGTTAAAATAATTGTTTTAATAGCTATTTCTCCATTATTAACACTTTAGAAAGGCCTGTAAACGTGCTTCCTCGCTATTTTATGAACGTGGCATTAAATTCTGGGCAAAAGTGATTACATGCCATTATCTACTTGAAACCTGAATTATCTGTGGGAACGTTTGATACTAAAATCTGTAATGCTGAATCCTTTGGACTTGGGTTTCAAGATACACACTTCACAACTGCAAAACAAAATCCCTCTTCATTGGATAGATAGGTCCACTGGAGTTAATGGTGAGACTCCCATTGTCTTCAGTGGGGTTTGGCTCAGGCCTGTAGTGCTCAACTGTTCGCAAAGTGCTCGATCCCTGGACAGGGTAATCCAGGTACAGTCATAAAATGCTGACAAGTTAAATGGCATGGATGCACTTAAGGAAGTACGGGACCCAGTACGTGGGTGACTTCCACTGCCCCAAGATTTCATGCATCCTGAGATGCTGAATTTGTCACTACAGAATCACTGCTAGGTGTTGTTTGTTTGGGCTGTCGTTGGGCCTGATTCTTCTCTCACTGGGTCTGGTTTTACTCCAGTCTCTCTGTTGGCTGAAGTGGAGTTATTCCTGATGCATACCGGTGTATGCGCATGAGGGTTCAAGTGGATTGAAACAGGAGGGGGAGCTGTGGAGGAGCACCACAAACCCAAGCCAGGGAGAGGAAGGGGAGCATTCCCTCTTCTTATAGCAGCACTGTTCCCCTTTCTTTAGCCTTCTGTGGGAAGAGTTAGACCCAATGGTGTTCTACTAGTGAAATTCACTCGTGGTGCATAGGGATCATACAAGGCCTTCTATGCTACTTAATGCCTGCTCAGGAGCTGCTAACAACAGTAGTAAGTAGTTCTTTTCATCAGTAGATCTCAAAGCCCTTTACAAAGGAGGTCAGTGTCATTATCCCCATTTTACAGATGGGGAAACTGAGGTCCGGGGGAAGTGAAGTGACTTGCCCAAGGTTGCCCAGCAGGACCGTGGCAGAGCCAGGAACAGAACCGTGGGCACTTCAGTGCTTGTCCAGTGCTCTACCTACGAGGCGACACTGTGTTGAGATCAGAGAGAGGCAGCATGAACCGATCTTGCAATCCAAGGTGCAGGCTGTGTTAGGCTGTTGATTTTGAAGAACTCTACCTTTGCTTCATGCCATGGGGAGTTCTGCCTACACGCCACAGCATGCTAGAGCTGCTGGCAGCAGGAGGGAACCACGTGGTATGCTGTGTATATATGAATGTTCGTGCAGTAAGATTTTGAAATGTTTCCCACTCTAGCCCGGCTTGAAACACATTTTTGCTGTTCCAGCCCTTAAATAAAGACACACTTTTGTATTCAAGGAAGGCTGTCGCTGGGATTGTGTATCGAACACACGGTATCTTTAACTTCCATTGTTTTGCGCTCATGTTAATACTTTGCTACCCTTCAAACAATGGTGCCCTGCTGGTGCAGGGAGGATGGCCCTACATACTCATCCAGGAGCCTGGAGGACGTCTTTCCCCTGGTTTTCCTTTATAGTCGTGCACTCTCAGAAGTCTAGCAGCGTGCCAACCATCCTCCCGCCCAAGGAGTGCTGGAAATGGTACCCCGTACAGCCCATTGACATCACTCCGAAGTGAGTTAGAAGGGGTCACGCTAAAGATTCTTCACCTCAGGGGTGGCCAACCTGGGGCTCCGGAGCCCCATGCAGCTCTTCAGAGGTTAACATGCAGCTCCTTGTACAGGCACCGGCTCTGGGGCTGGAGCTACAGGCGCCAACTTTCCAGTGTGCCGGGGGGTGCTCGGTGCTCACTGCTCAACCCCTGGCTTTGCCTCAGGCCCTGCCCCCATTCTACCCTCAGCTGGCCGTGCCCTCGCTCCTCCCCCACCCAGCCTCCTGCACGCCACAAAACAGCTGATCAGGAGGTGCAAGAAGGGAGGGAGAGGCGCTGACCGGCGGGGCTGCTGGTGGACAGGAGGCTGTTATGGGGGGGGGGGGGCTGCTGATGTATTACTGTGGCTCTTTGGCAACATACATTGGTAAATTCTGGCTCCTTCTCAGGCTCAGGTTGGCCACCCCTGCTCTACCTCCTGGTCTTTGCCAGCTTGAGTCTCATCCCCCTGTATGGAATATTGCCCACCGCCTCTGTGATGTGTTTAGCGGGGGACACATTGCCAGTGTTTTTCTCTGCACCCACAGCTGATTTGACAAGCAATATGCTGCCCCTACTGTTACAAAAGCGCCATAGCCTCCATAGTGACCACAGGTATTCCAGACCTCCATTTTTTTTTCCCCTATTGTCCAAAAGCTGGCACTTCCAACAGCACCACGCCCCCTAGCACCTTGCTGGGGCATCGGTTCATGACTGACTCAGGGCTTGTCTATTCTGGGATCTTACTCACTAGGGTCTTACCTTGGTTTACAACTGGCAAGCGGCACTGATACAAGGAACTTAGTGCGTCTACAGTAGGAACTTGCATTGGTGCAGTTATGCTGCAAAGCAGGAAGGTCCTGAGAAGGAAGGATACCAGGTATCGCTATAGGCAGCCCCCTGTGCTTTCCCTGGAGGCCTCAAAGTCCTGTCCAAGCAGTAATACGGCCCAACGTTTTCACTTCTTCATAATTAGAAAATGGAAGAGCAGGTGACCTTTCAAAGGGGCATTGCTGTCCCTGAGCCACCAGTTAAATCGGATCAGTTGTTTGTGAATTCTCAGTCTGACCCCGGGCATTCTCGCGGAACATGAAATAGCGCAGTGCTGCCCTGGTGGCACGTACAGCTCTGACGCTTGTGTTTTCACATCTTCGTCAAAAAGCTTCCTTGCTTCTCCGTTCCCCTCTTGCAATGCCACTTTGTGGGACACCTTGCATCAAAAGCAAACTAAACGGCAGGAGAGGCTCTTCATGAGTTTCTGGTATCTCAGTCAGAGCTTTTCCCCGGGGGATGAGATGCTTTGTGTAGCTGGGCCCTGAGTCTCGGGTGCACTGGGGCTATTGCTTTGCCAGAAAAAAGCTGCCCTTAAGCTAGGTGAAAATCCTCTCAGTTCTACTTCCTGCAAGTGCGTGTGTGTTAAAGGTCCCTGCTGTGACCGTCCATAGAGGGCATGAGTCTATGACAGGCACCTGCTGGAGTGTTTTGGCTCTTTAGCTGCTACAGCTCGAGCTAATGCTTTTAGCCCTGGTTCAGTCCCTGCTGCATGGGACAAATAGAGCGAGCGTCTGTCACACCAGCAGTACGAGGGAGCATGACCAGGCGTGGCGGAAGTGCCCTAAAAGTGGGGGGTGGGGGACACAGGCGCCTGAACTGTGGTGCTGCCCCTAAGGCCCTGCTCCTGCACTGCCCCTTCTCCCCGAGCCCCTGCCCTTGTGCCACCCATTCCCCTGAACCCCCATCCTCAGACCCCTGCTTCTCCCTGAGCCGCAGCCACCTCACCACCGCTTCCCCGAGGCCCTGCTCCCATTCTGCCTTTTCCCCCCTCCCCGCTTGCTCCTCTCCACCCCTCCCCCTGTCACTCACCCTTATGGCCAGTAAAAAGTGGGGGGGCATGGCCCGCTGACACACACACACACCCCGTTCCGGTGCCCCGATCATGACCCACTATTCCAAGCCATTGTAATAGCCATTGGCAGCTAGTATGGCCTGCTTTAACTCACACCCCATGATGAGCAGCCCCAGGATTGGGCCAACGGCAGCTCAAAGCCACCTTTTGTATTGCCACCCACGCTGAGCCAAGTGCTGCTTTGCTAGACCCCACGAACCAGCCCTTTGTGTGACTTGGCATTTCAGTTACTGTGTGCTACAGCCTGCTTGCTTTACTCCTACAAAAACCCTGCTGAAGTCAGTGTTTGCTTGTGGATACCAGCTGGTTTACGCAAGTGAGTAATGGCTGCAGGATCAAACCCTTCTAGTTGTTTACATGGCACCAAAAGTGCCTACAAAGTCCCTACCCTGAATTTAAAGGGAAACTCCATGGAAATAAGATTTTTGCATTCAGAAACAGAGGTATTGTCTAGACGAAAACAAAATTAATTATGAAATGAATATTTGGGCTCTAAATAATAGTCCATTGTTGCCACCCTATTCTGTATGTCACAAAGCAAAATCAGATCAGGATAAAACATTACACATGTCTTGCATAGCTGGGGCCTGCTCCAACTCCCAAGGAATTCCAAGAAAGAGATTTACCACTGATTTCGGAATGGGGTCCTGACCTATAATACATGTGTACAACAAATAGCATGCAGTGCACAGACCATAGGCTTGTTTAGACCACAGGCTAAATAAACGTGTTTTTGCTTTTATATTCCTTGTAGGAGAAGAATTAACTTGTGCTCACTCTGGGGTTTGATTGGCCTATCCAAAAATGTTTCCTCTTTTATTGGCTTTTGATGAAATTCTCCAGTTTTTTGGATACTTCCATTGTTAGGTTCCTTTTAAGAATTCTTTGCCTTCCTGGTGGGGAAACACTCAGCACCAGAGCCTTTACAACCTGGTACCATCTCTTTCTATTGCTCCCTCCTAGCTTCGGCTTATCTCACTGTGTCATTAAGGAATGCAGGCCTCATCCTTAACATTCCAGCTCAAATAGTCAGAGGCTTTGACTCAGATCAAGGGAGAAGCCGAGGTGGGATCTGTTTTAGATTTCAAAACCCAACCACATACACAGTCTGTGCAAAATTGCCTGATCAAAACACATGCCCGAACTGAGATCCTGGCCATTCCCTTTGCCTTGTCACAAGAAGCCTTGGTAGAGTTGGAGAGAGGAGAAAATAAAAAAGTTAAAGAAACAGCCGAGGCTGGTGATGTGTGGATGAAAGCAGGTGGATGAAACTGACACACAGCAGAGTTTACCGCCTGTTTACAGCAGATTGCAATGTGTGTCTGATTCAAAATAGGGTGGTGGCAACACTATCTACCCCTAGGAGCCTTCATCAGTATGACCGTGGCTATTTATTACTAGTCAGATCAGGTCTCCATTGTGCTAGGCACTGTACTAACCTGTGGGAAGGCGTAGTCCATTCCCTGGAGAGCTGACCATCCAAAATGCAGACAACGGCTGGGGAGAATACTGAGGAGGAAGAAAGGCAGGGCCTGATCCTGCAAGAGCGCTCAGCACCTTACAGGACGTGCTTGGTGTCTTTCTGAATTGGGCCCAGGCAAGGCGCTGAGCACCTTGCAACACCCACTGACGTTAGCAGGAGTTGCGTGTGCTCAGCACTTTTCAAGGTCAGGCCCGTAAGGGGCAAGATTATGTGTTGATTTTCACCCTGCTTGAACCGAATGGCCCCGTTGCTAGTTACCGTGCTGTCTTTTCAACTCTCCAAAGGCTGTCTGGTTTAACTCCTGGGGTGAAATCACTGGGGCTGAGTGAAAAGTGAGGGCAGAGCTTGGCTCAGAGTTTAGTTGGGCAGCCTTTTAAGAGTGTGATTAGTCCATTTTCCCATGAAGATACATTGCCCATAAGTACCAAGCTCGCAGTAGCAAATGCTCCAGCAGGACTTCCTGGCTCAAGGCAAAAAGAGTGCATCGCCCTGTCATGAGTTAGTCTGGAGATGAGGGAAGTCCAAAGAAAAGTAGCATTTAATGCTTTGAGGGTGGAGTTTTCATGAGCTCTGAGCACTGGCCTAACTCAGCTCCCATAATGAGCGCTTTGGCTAATCCCACTTTAAGTGGTAATTGAATCAACTAACTGGGGCAGGTACAGAACAGCTGAAGCCACGGATGGTTTCCTACCATGTTGTTAGCAGGAGCCCAGGATACACAGTCAGGTGAGAGGGCAAGTCTACATGAAGATGCTTTATGCTGACAGGAGAGCTTTCCCATTGCTCTCCCGTCAGCATACCACTATCTACACGGGGTGTTAGGTCGGTATAACAACGTTGCTCGGGGGTGTGGATTTTTCACACCCGTGAGCAACACAGTTATACTGATATAGGTCTGTAGTGTGGATCAGACCTCAGCGGGGCCGCTTGTGTGAGTAAGGCAGCAGGATCAGGCACTAGGTCGGGAAACCCTTTGCCTTGTCTTAGAACTGAACCAGCTGACCCCATAGTCTACAAGGGAACAATCCGTACGTCTCCTGGGAACCACAATGGCTTCCAATAGTCCCATTAAGAGACCGTATCTTGTTTCTTCGGATGTTCTGCTAGTTTTCAAGGCCCCTGCCCCCCGTAGATAGTGAATGACATGGCCCGAGATAAGTCTTGTATGCACATACTTTCAAGGTCTGTAGGAAAAGCAGTGCATGGATTAAAGTCCTGTCTTTGGGCTGTGCAGGTCTGCCATGCACAGATGTGTTACTCTCCTGGGACAGCAAAGGCTCCAAAGAGAACACAAACCACAGCTTTGATGATTATTTGGCTTGCAGTAGCACCTGGGGTTCTGTGCTTTTGTTTACACTTTCACTTTGGTGCAGTCCCTATTGACTCCTGTCCCTGCTGTCTGTGTGCTTTCCTATAAAATCTTCATCTTCCTCCTTCTCCTAATGATTATTTGCATTACAGTAGTGCCCAGAGGCCCCGCCTGAGATCAGGCCCCGAGTGTGCCAGGCACTGTACAAACATATAGTCCCATCGCTTACAAGATAAGACAGCCAAAAGGTGAGGGAGGAAACCCAGAGGAAGTGACTTGCCCCAGCTCTAAGGGCAGAACTGGGACACTTTATAATTAATGAACCATGCTCCCTAAGTCTTCAGTCTGCTGAACACAGGTTATGCCCTTCTCTGGCGGGGAAACACCCCGTTCCTCAGACCTCCAGAGATGGTACTTGAGGTGAGAACTTTGGTTTCGACATTCGCTCGGGGCCTCCTTCCACGTAAGGCTGCTCTTAAAAGCCACTTGCCTGGTGTGGCTCTTTCCAGGGTTTGCACTTTTAGTCTCCAGGCGCCTGCAGAGAAATGTAAGCGGGCTGGGGCGACTTTATCTGCTGCTTGAGAAATCTCAGGGCTGGTGTCAGCAGACAAGCGTCAGCATCGGCCCTTCTTCACCTTGACCCTTTAGTGAAGAGACGTAATAACTCCCCCCACCCTAGCGTGGGTGGACGAAGAGGAGCTCGGTATAGAAATTGTTCTCCCTCGCTCTGCCCCCCCATCCCCTCAGACTGAAGGGGGAGGGACTGGTCCTGCCTGGGGAGGGGGTGTTAGGAAATCTTCCCACCACCTTGCTGGTAAGGGTGAGGGAGCTGGGTGTGTGGAAAGCGGAGGAGAGTGGGCCTGTCCCCTCCCCGCTCCCAGGGAGGGTGGGGAAGCTGACATGTAGGGGAGTGAGGCTAGTCCAGATCTCTCCCCTAGCTGCAGGAAGAGAGCAGACGCTGCTGAGTCACTCCTGTATATAAGCAAGCGCCAGGGAATCAGAGCAGCGCAGACCCCAGCAGGAGTCCTGGACAGGTATGTGCATGCTGGCGAGGCTGAGTGGGTGGGATTGGCTGTGAGCGTCTGGGTTTCTAACCGGCCCATTTTCCACCTGTCCCCCTGGGTCTGGGCTCCACAAGGGCTTGTGGCATTTCTGCTGCCGTGGGACTGGGCTGGAGGCAGAGGACCCTGACGCTGCTGTCTCTTGGGCTGAGGGCCGAGCAGGCTCTTGCAGGGCCTCTGATATGGGGAGCATAAAGGGGACATAAAGACCCCATTTCCCCTGTGCCTGTCGCAGACAGAAGGCAAGCGGGACTGGAAAATGCCTGGCCCAATGCAGGGCCTGCAGCAGCAGTGAACGGTAACCATTCCTAACAGAGCAATAATGGGAACACAATTGAGCTCTGTGTTCCACATAGTAATGGGCTTGAATCACCCTGCCAATGAGACTTGTTTGGATGAGCGTTCAGCTTCAAGATGCTAGCAGAGCAGGAATGATGACCTAATGGTTAGAGTCCTGGGTTTGAGTCCCTACTCTGCCACAAACTACCTGTGTGACCTTGGGCTAGTCACTTAGGGTGAGACTTTTAAAGGTACTTGGGTGCCTAATGGGATTCTCAAAGTCGCCTAACTCCCTCTGATTTAACAAAAAAATCCAATGGGAGTTAGGCACCTAACCCGCTTCACCCCTTAGAAAATCCCACCAGGCACCTGTCTGCATTTTTAGGCACCTTCAAAAAACAGCACTCTCTCTGCCTCAGTTCCCCACCTGTATAATGGGGATAATAGCACTGGCCTAGCTCACAGGGGGTTGGGAGGACAAATACATTAAAGGCTGAGCTGCTCAGATACTGTGGCAATTTGGGGGGGGAGGGGGTATAGGTACCAGAGATAGCTAGCTCCGTGTGCAATCGCAGCTGTTGCTTTGTTCAGTTCTTCCCACTTGTTCCAGGCGAAGGCTGCATGTCAGGGCAGAGGAACAGGCTGTGTTGTGCACAGTCAGTACGGGGCTCTGGGGAGGCAGCAGATGGAATTTAGGGAGGGCAGCTGCACTTCATGGAGCAGCCTGGCAGCTGTTGTGGTGGGGGCTGAGGGGTGAAGGCTGCAGCATACACGCACCCAGCCAGCTCTGACCGAGAGCAAGCACAACAGAGGAGAGGGATGGGGAAGGCAAATGTAACCGGAGATGCTCATGACAGGCCAGATCCTGCAAGCAGCTGAGCACTTCTGAGGTGCAGGCTCCTCAGCTCCTGGCTGAACAAAGGGTGCTCCTCACTGTGGCAGGTCAGGCTCTGCAGGCATAAACGAGGAAAAATGCAGCGGGGCGGGGCTGGGAGCTGCATACAGTTCAGATGCAGAGTGCTCCGGGGAGGGGGCAGTGGATCGAATCCACTGGTGTTGCATACGTGGCAGTGTGATGCATATTACGAATCATCCACCCGCAAGTACTCAGCAGGAAATTTTCTGTGGCCCTGGCCTTGCCTAAGAGACCCCTCACAGCTATGGCGGTTAGGAGATTTATACGCACTCGCCTTTCTCTGGATGGGACTGGTGAGGAGCAGGCACCAACCAGAGCTGCACAAAAGTAGAACTAATACCCAACCCCTTACCTAGGTCACAGGGTCCAGGACAAGCTGTTCAGAGGCTGGGGGTTTTCCAGGTTAACAGCTCCAGAGCTCAGGTAGGGAATGGGAGCAGAGTGTGCTAAAGGAGTGAGTGACCAAGGGAGCAGCTTCTTGCTGACAGGCCTCTTTCTGCAGGGGGAAAAGGCGCCTCTTGAGTTTTCACCATTTTGGTGCAAGGCAATGAGGACCCCTGCATACACTCTAATAAATCAATGACACTGAATCCTCTACTGCCAGGAAAGTCACCTGCTGCAAGGCCCGTGCCACCACATGGGAAAGGGGCATCGGTGTAACTATCGAAGGGCTAGAAGCAGATCTAGGGGAAGAGTTTCAAAAGTGCCCAAGGGATTTAGGAGCACAGGTTTTCAAAAGCCCTAAAGTGGTTTAGGCAATGGCTACGCTACAAAACTCTGCCAACACAGCAATGCTGATCAGGGATGTGAAGAGGTGTGAACCCTGACCGATGTAGCTGTGCTGGCCAAAGTGTAGACTTGGCTATACTGGCAAAAACACAGCAATGCTGGTATAAGCTGTGTCCACACTATACTCCTGGGGAATTCTTTGCCACTACACACACGCAAAATTCATGTTCCCCGCAGATTTTTTTTCTCTGCAGAAAATATATTCCGCCACAGAGGCGCTGCAGTTACACCTTTCACCCACCAGGGGCTGCTGTGGCACTAGAGCAGACAGCTCACTGTAACAGCCAGCTGCCAATAGGGAGGAGGAGAGGCTGTGTTCCTCATAGCACCCTGCCTGTGGGACCAGGTGAGGAGGCATGGGATATGGGGAGACAGACAAAGTGGAGCACATGGGACTGCTGGGGGAATCTCACAGACTGGGGGTTCAGAAGGGGAGGGACAGACTGGGGCAGGGGCTGAATGGAACAGGGGGGTGCAGGGACACCGGGGGGGGGGAGCAAGGAGGTACAGGTCCACATTGGAATGGGGGTAGCTGAAAGGGGGTTCAGGGCCACATGGGGATGGGGTGAGGGGTGCAAGTGGGCAGGGGGTGGCTGAGTGGGGGTGCAGGAATACATGGGGATGCATGGGGACAGGGAGGGGGTTCAGGGACACATGGGGATGGGAGGAGGGATGGCTGAGTGGGGGTGCAGGAGCACATGGGGATGGTGGGAGGGAGGTGTAGGGCCGCAGGGAGGGCTGAGTGTTGGTGCAGGGACACATGGGGATGGGGGAAGAGGCGTGCAGGGACACATGGGGACAGGGGCAGATGTGCATGGGAGAGATTAGGGGTCAGCCAGGGTCTGCATGGGGGAGGCTCCCCAACTCTCTAACAATTCCTCCTCCCTCCAAAAACATGTTCCATACTTCTCCCACCGACACCCAAAATCCTCCAGGTTCACTCCCAGGCTGCTTCCCAGCAATTATTTTTCTCTTCCTCAGCTCCTGTGTTACCCCTGACTCCTCCAAGTGTTTGCACTGCATCTGAGGGGTGCGGGAAATACTGTTCTGTATTGTAGTTTAAATGACTCATTACTCAGAGTTCTATATTAATTTGCCTAGTAAGTAACCTATTTGTCAAAAAAACATTTCCTGAATCTTTTTTGTTGTCTGTAGGGTTACAGACATACTTGTTGACAGGTATTTTCATAGAATCATAGGACTGGAAGGAACTTGAGAGGTCATCTAGTCCAGTCCCCTGCATTCATGGCAGGACTAAGTATTATCCAGACCATCTCTGACAGGTGTTTGTCTGACCTGCTCTTAAAAATCTCCAGTGACAAAGATTCCACCACCTCCCTAAGCAATTTATTCCAATGCTTAACCATCCTGACAGTCAGGAAGTTTTTCCTAATGTCCAACCTAAACTGCCCTTGCTGCAATTTAAGCCCATTGCTTCTTGTCCTATCCTCACAGGCTAAGGAGAACAATTTTTCTCCCTCCTCCTCGTAACAACCTTTTATATATTTGAAAGTACATAATGCCTCATCTTTTAAGTCTTTGGAAATAAATTACCAAAATAATTGAAACGGGAGTGATTATATTGAGTTATTTTGACAAATAAAATATGCAGAATTTTAAAATATTGTGCGCAGATAATTTGTTGGTGCAGAATTTTAAATTTTTTGGCACAGAATTCCCCCAGGAGTAACACTAGCGCTCTGCCAGTACAGTATACTGGTATTGTTATACCATCAAAGGACTCCTAATGTAGACCTTGCCAAAGGGGCGTGACTTTCAATGGAACCTAGCTGCTTTTCCCCACAAGCTGCATTGAAAGAAAAGTCAATGGGCCTCGTGCTCTTATATCCCCTGGGGGCTTTTGAAAATCTCCAAGATCATTCTCTTTGAACCCATAAGATTCCGACACTTGCATTCTGCAGGCCACTTTGTAGGAGAGCCACCTTGCCATGGGCATGCCTGACCTTCCAAGCCCTGCCTCCCCACTGCCAGTGCACATCATGCGAGAACAAACCCATGGCAAGGTGGACAACATGATTACCACCCAATTTACTTTTGGACCTTTAGAGGCAAGCTCCTGTCTGCTCTGTATGGTGATTAAAGAGCCTATTGAACTTCACATAAGAGGAGATGTTTGCCTGTTCTCTTCCACCAAAATTATCCCCTCATGTTGCTTGCTGTGTACATATTGTTTTTATTATTTATTTGTATTGTGGTAGCACCTAGGCATCCCAGTCACAGCCCAGGAACCCATTGTGCTAGGAGCTGTACAAACACAGAACCAAAAGAGGGTCCCTGACCCAAAGAGTTTACAGCCTCAGAGCGTGTCCACACTCGAAAGAGCTAATGGCGGCAATGCTGTACAGCTGTAATGTAGACACTAACTACAGCAATGCAAGGGGTTCTCCCATCGCTGTAGCAAATCCACCTCTCCGAAAGGTGGTAGCTAGTTCAATGGAAGAATTCTTCCATTGACCAAGCACTGTCTACACTGGGGACTTGGGTTGGCTTAAGTACGTAGATGGGTCAACCTAACTTTCGTGTGTAGACCAGCCCTAAGTTGGCTGCTGCTCTCCCCTCAGACCTTCAGCTCTGAATATACAGCTAGGCAGAGATGATAGTGCTGCATGTGTGTTTGTACAGCACCTCGCATGATGGGTTCCTGGTCTACGAGTGGGGCTCCTAGGTGCTAGAAAGATAATACAACTAATAAATAATAACAGGTACAGTTTGGGACACATGCTGGTTACCTTTGGGATGAAAGGTTTTATGTACCTTTAAATATGCTCAGATGAGACTTCCTTCCCAAATGCCTCATCTTTATGGCAGTTTAATTACAGCAGAGACTCTAATTATCACCTCCACCATCTGCAGGCACCAGCAAAACATTTATCAGTGTTTTGCTTTCACATAGCTCGTGGCAGCCCCAAAGGGCTTTAATTTACTTCTCTATATTGCTCTTTTGTTTCCCCCTCCCTGAAAAGCAAAAGAATGTTTTCCCTCCTGCTCGCTCTTTCTCTGCTGGAGTGGGAGGCGGCGGCCGGCCTGACAGACAGAGCAGCTCCAGCTGCGCTGGGGGATTTCACAACTCTTTTCCAGTTGGCCCAGCAAGACCACTGGGAAAACAACGTTAATCTTACCAGCATGTCCTGTGAGGATCTGAGGAACAAGACATGGACCCACTTGCATCTGAACAACAACAGCCTGCAAGCCTTCCCTGCCTGCCTGCCTGGGGGACTGGAGGCCTTAGACCTCAGCACCAACCAGTTGCCTGCGCTGAGTGGCGTGGAGATAGTGAACTTCCCAAAGCTGCGTGCCCTCTCCTTGAGGCACAACCACATCCAAGAAGTTGTGTGGGGAACCGGAGCCCTCAGTAGCCTCCAGTTCCTGGACCTAAGCATTAATAAATTGTCCTCTCTGCCATCATGCCAGACCGCCCACCTGCCAAACCTGAAGTGGCTGTCGCTGGCCGGAAACCCCATCACTGAACTCCAGCCTCTGGCTTTCTCCTGTTATCCACAGCTACAGTTCCTGAACTTGTCTGCCACTCTGCTCGGGCGTGGGAATGGCGGAGGGATTAGCGCGTCAGCCTTTGCAATGAACATGTTGAAGGGGGACACCGGGAACAGAGCTAGGAGCACCATTGACATGCTGGACTTGAGTGGGACCTTTCTCGAGAAAAGTAAGTTTGAAGATTTTTGTGGTACACATGGGGCCTGATCAAACCTGATGAAGTGAAACCACTGTTAGTGACACAGCTACCAGCACTAGAACTGCGGACCTTCGGAGCTGTCAGCAGGAGCTGCGACAGCTTGAGCTAAAGGTCACTAGCTGGGGCTGTAACAGACTCATATCCTCCACTGATCAGGCACAGCGGAGGAACCTCTAAAACACACCCACCAGTCGGTTACAATCAGCAGTGGTGGGAATTCTCTTGTGCAGACAAGACTTCAGAGGGGAAGGTGGAGAAATAGCTATTAGCACAAGCCTAGCAACTACACCTGCCCACAACAGAATTTCTCATCTGTCCTCATAATCCCTCAATCCCTGTCCACTATCCTCTCCGATTATCCAGCTCTCAGCCTTGGGCTCCTCCCTTTCCTCCTCTTTTCCTATCCAGAGTCTTCCAGAAGCCCTTCTCTTGTTCTTCAGTGGCCTGTCTAACGTCTGCCTTTCCTCCCCCACTGCTAAACCCTACCTAATCCCTTCACTTTCTCCTCTTATTATTGGCACAGCATGGAGAGGCTTCCACCAAGATCAGGGCTTTGTTGTGTTAGGCATTATCAATCCACAGAGCAAGAGGCAAGCCCAGCCTCAAAGAGCTTACAGGCTAAATAGACAAGATAGGACCATGGGAGGATGATCATCCCCATTTTATAAATGGGGGAGCTGAATCCCAGAGAGAGGCAGTGACTCGGAGTCTGTGGCAGAGCCCAGAGTGCACCCCAACTTCCTCAGTCTAGTCCCTTAGCCACAAGACCACTCCTCCTCTCTACAACAGTCTTTCCTCTCTCTCCCCCCCTCTCCCTCCTGGGCTCCCGTAACATTTCATCCAATCAAATGGGTAAAATAATTCCGACCTGGTGAGATTCAGTGAATGGATAATTGTTCAAATCCTTTGAGCAAGACAAAGGAAAGTAGCTGTGGACGTGTGAAGGGGAATTATAAACCTGCTGTTCTCATACAGCCAGATCCAGACATTCCCTAGCAGAGGTTCCAGCCCAGTCACTAATCAATCCAGGACTCTGCGCTGCGCTGAGTGAGGGCACTTTGCCTTACAGCTGTGCTGCTAAACTGCTGGGGAAATAACTAAAGGCCTGGGAAATTCTTATATTTTTTTTCTATAATTTTTTCATTTTTCTTTTGGGGAATTTCATGTTACTTTGATTTATCCATTTTATCCATGCTGGGGGGGCGGGTGGGTCCTGCCCTAGGAGCTGAGAGGACCTTGGGGGTTGGACCCCACCTGGCACTCACCACGCAGCGACAGCTTCTTTGTCCCGGGGCTGGGCCCAGCTCTTCATTCTGGGCATAGTGAGCTGGTACCTGGGTCACAGCGCCATTCTGATTTGGCCCAGCTGCCCCCCATCATGACAGAAGGGCAGCCAGGCCACACCTGAGCAGCGCTGTGACCGCGTGCGCCAGGTTGCAACACGCGGAGCAGGGAGCCAGGCCCAGCCCCCAGGAGCCGCTGCTGCAGGGTGAGGTTTTTCATTTTATTTCATGTTATTTTGCATTTGCTATAACCAGCAGGTGCATCAGTTTTCAGTAAAACTCAATCCACTGCAGTCTGCTTACTGGCCAGTCCTAAATTCAGCACAGTTCTCCGCTCACATACCAGTCACCCGGGTCTTCTCTGCTTCAGTTCAGCAGGAGTGGGCCCAAGACTTGGTCAGCCTTAGGTCGCTCCACCTTGCAAGGATGGCCCAGCTGAAGAGCTTCGATATGGATCTATTGAAGTCTCTGCCCAGGCTGAGAGAACTGAATTGCCAGGACTCCCATGCGCTGAGCAGGGTGAGGACGGAGCTATTTGACGATGCTTCTCACCTGACCTTTCTCACCTTCCAGAAGTAGGTGTTTTCTTTGCTCATCCATGTGTTAAAATGCCGCTGTCTGCTGAAAGTGTCTAGTGACAGCTGGGTTCCCTCACTGCCCCCATAATTCCCCTGGAGTCATCCAAATAGGAAGGTCTTTAGTGCATGGGGGAGCTGTCGTTTCAATTCATTTGGAATTCTTGCGAGGCCTTGTTGGCACAGCAGAACTAGGATTTCCCAGGCTGCGTGCCAGAGTCTCTTCCCTGCTCCAGCTGGTGCAAAGATGCCAGATCTCTCCATTGTCCTATGCTACTCCCCCTGCAGCCTTTAGTATAGAGGGCATACTGGGCACCTGTTAGAGAGGTGTGGCTGGAGTATACTGCACTCCAGAGATCTCTGGTTGGCAGAGAGCCCCTTAGATGCCATAGCCAGCTGGTGCAGACTAAAGCAGCCATGAAGTTAGTCTAAACTTCACCAGCGCTGTCCTAGTCGTGTCTCTGATTCTGGGGACAGTTCTGACTTCTTCACAAGCTCCCAGCCTTGCTGCAGCTGTGGATACTGGGAGTAGCAGAGAATCTGGCCCCATGGGCCAAACTCACATCATGATGCAGAAACTGCCTGAAACTGCCTTAATGAGCCTGGTGCAGTTGTTGGCACCTGTCAGTGTGCGGTTCTTTCTTCCTTTCCTGGGCAGACTGGTGATTTAGATTTCACTGAATTCAAAAGGCCAGAATTCCCTCTCAGCTGCACTGACTTCAGCAGAGATGCAGGAATGGAACTGAGAATCTGGCCCAAAGTATTCATGACCCTGCAGCTTAATCACGCCTGGGTTGTGGAAAACCCAATGCCCCCCATTCCCTCGCCTTTGGAGTATTTAGCCTAGACCAGGCCGAAGTGTGCTCAGCAGATGTTATAAGGCTGATGGACTGGAAATTTATGGAGCGAAATCCCCTGCTAATGTAAACTGACGCAGCTCCACTGACTTGATGATTTCAAAGTTTGTGAGAATGGCCTTGTCTGCATTGGGGGCTAAACTGGCGCTGCTGTGATCAATGCTGCAGCCATCGATTTAGCGGGCCTGGTGAAGATGCGATAAGTCAATGGGAGAACGCTCTCCCGTAGACTTCAGTACTCCACCTCCCCAAGAGGCAGAAGGTAAGGAGACACTCTCCTGCCGACTGTCAACATAGCACAGTATAGACACTGCTGTAAGTCGATCTAAGCTACGTCAACTTAACTTATGTATCTTACATAATTTAACTAGCGTAACTTCAATCGACTTACCTTATTAGTGTAGACCAGACCCAAGTAATTCTACTGGATAGACTCTAGGAAGAGAGATGGGAACAATAAGTGAGACATGCTCAAACCAGGAACTTGAAATATCTATTTAGATTGCAAGTTCTTTGCGGCAGGGACCCTCTTTTTGGGCTAGTCTACAACTGGGACTCTTATGCATCACAGTCATACAAATAATAAATAAAATAATAATAATAATAATAATAAATACCTGCCTACAGAATTCACTGACTACAAAGACTAAAACAGGAGGATTAACGTACCTGGGATAGGGGATTGTCAAGACCAGAATGGAAATGAAAGGTTAGGATGGCATAAGCAAACACAGTTTGGATAGGATATTCGAGTCAGCGGACCAGGATAAGGAGGGTTGACCTAACTGCTGTCATGTTGAAGCTCTGGCAGCTTCTCTCTGCAATGGATGGTGGAGAAGGGAAACACCGTGTTATACCCTTAGCTTTCCTAAGAAGATTTAATTAAAATAATGAAGGTTAATTGTTAAACACTGGATTCAGGGCAGACAGGTGTGAAAGGCAAGTGCCGAGGGGGAGCTGGCTCAAAAGAGAGAGGAAGCTGTGGAATGTAATAGTAACGTGTGACACTGCATAAGGCTAAGAGCAGGGTCCCCCAAGGGTCAGCTTGGAGCCGCTTTGTGTATCCTGTAGATCAGTATCCAAAATTCTCATGCCAGCCATTCGAGCAATAGCAAATAGCAAGGAAAACTGCAGTGGGACATGCAATGTTTTTGGGAGAGGGAGAAAGGGAAAGTATTTTCATCGTAAGTTACATCTTCAGGGCACCTTGCAGATGTAACTAACTAACCCTCTCATCATCCCTGTGCTACAGGGAAGTATCATTAGCGCCATTAGCTGTGGAGACTGAAGCATACTGGGGTAAATTCCTTAACTCACATTGATTTCAAGTTACTTCTGCACTGCCAACCCCACGCCTTCAAAAATCATGAGCTGGGCCCTCCAAAATCAGGGGATTGGCTTAAAAATCACGAGATCACTTTAAAAAATAGTAAACGTGTGTGGGGGAGGGGGTAGCTCTTTGCTTTGCCCTCTGGTTTTTGAGCTTTTGGGGTTCAATTCGGATCATGTTTTCAAGTGCTTTTTCCTGCAACCACAGCGGTGAGAAACTCCTGGTGCTGGGGTTTGAGGTAAGAAATACCAAATATGGCGAGACTCGTGATAAAATTCATGAGAGTTGGCAATGCTGGAGCTTGGCCAAAAAGTCAACACTGGGTCACTAGCAGAAGCAGCTGGCTATTGTGTCTACTCCACAATTCACTAGACTATGTTGGTCTGTACCTCACTGCTGGTGTCCATGGTAACCCGTGTTGCAACAGACCCTCATACCAATCTCGGAAAGTACCAATGTTCCACTGGAATAGCAGCAGTGCTCCATTTATGGATGGTGTACAGGTGTTTGTACTGTTTCTTTAAACCTCCATCAGGAAGCCAGGCAGGAGGAGTTCTAGGCAGAAACTGCAATGCAGCAGAGAGAGACAGTAGTTATTGCTTCTTGGAGAATTTCTTGTTCTGTGTTAGGAGAAAGCAACTCTGTGATTCTTTCAGGGAAGGATACAGAGCTAAGGATGTATTTTGCATCACATACCATGGGTTACACAGTTATGAAGTAGTTAATGTAGATAAAGGTGTAACATGAACAGTGAAGGCAATGTACCAGAACAGCAAGTATATTGCAAATAGAGCAGTCAGGACTGATTAGGAAAGGATTTAGAGGATATTGTGGAAAATCCTTTAAGCCACCAGCCAGGAATATGAATGCAGCAGAAAATGAACAAACAGGGCACTGGATTCGTGAACAGAGGACAGACCACAAGTCTAAGTGGTAGTGAACAAAGAAAGGATCAAACTCTGCTCTCAGCTACACTGCTGGATTTGGGTACAGAATTCACGCAGCGCTGGTACAGAAGATGGGCAAAGGCGGCCTCCCTGTTCACAGAACTCAGGTCTAACTCGGAAGGAAAAAGCACAGGACAATTCAGGCACAAGAAGGTGCAGAGACAACAGCAATGTTGCTATCCCCAAGTTCGAAAATCAGGAGTAATGCTTAAAAATCATAGATTGGCTTAAAAATCCTGAGATTTTTAAAACAATAAATGTGGGGTGCTTTTCCTTTGCCTTCTGATTTCTGACCCTGTCATGTGCACTCAGGTCACATTTTCAAGCTTTTCTCTGCAACTATGAGGGCTCAAAACTTACCTTTTTTTTTTTTTTTAATGAATGCTCAAATTCTCAAATTGTTCCCTGGATTCCAGGAGCTAGAGCTTTCAGAAAAACATCAAATATCATTACACAGCTAGTAACACTGTACCAATGACTAGAGCCCTGCACGGACACAAAATTTGTATCCGCATCTGATCCGCGATTCACAAACATGGTCTGTGGATATATAGCGGACATCTGCAGATTTGCAGGGCTCTACCCATGAGTCAACGTAAGGTGGATGCTTGGCGTGCAGAAACTGAAGCTATTCCAAACATGGCGTGAAAGGGTTGAAAGGAGGCTGGAGAGTGAATTAGGAGGACCATAGGGCAGGAGAAGAGGTGTAGGATGAAATGAAAGCCAAGATGAATGCAAAGGTTCAGGGATAAGACAAACTTTACCAAAGCAGAGTTGCTGGGTGCAGGGTTCTTTTCCTTTCCTGCTGCCGTTCCTACTGCATTCTGGTTATGCCTTTAACATAAATTTGCTGCAGAGAATGAATCTAAATTGGGGTGAACGTGATGATACGTGAGGGTGATACGTGAGAATTAACTTGGTTTTCCTGCGGTGGGGGATTAGTAATCTGCTATGAGCCAGGAACAGATTACTGCCTCCCCAGGGAGCAAAGAAGGTTGCATGTCATCCCTTATGCAGACTCCTTAGCGGACACTTGCTAAAGATTCTCAAAATTTTCATCTCCTAGCTGTAACCTGAGTTCCTTTAATCCTTGGAATATCAACTCATCAGGTAGCATCAGCATCAACCTGTATGGAAATCCTTTAGAGTGCAACTGTGGACTTTCCTGGCTACTTTCTGATCCGAAGAGAGTTGTACTGCAAAGGTAAATGACCTGTCAGCAGCGTATTACTCACACAACAGGAATGTAGGAGTCAGTATAAGGATTATCCTGAGCCTGTTTACTTCAATTTTTGCTACAAGTTGTGCATGGATGGTGTAGTTTTCCTGTTGAAATACAAACCCCACCAATATTATTCGGAATCACCATCTGTTCCTCAAAGGACAGACATCTAAAATAAAGTTTCCTTCAAGAATTAAGTATGGACTAATTATATTTGAAAGCAGCACTGTGCTGTTAACAAAAGCAGAACTATAAAATAATGGCATCTACTGATAATTTATTCTCTGCCTCCCCCATTAGTACGTTACTGCGAGTACAGATAAAATGTAAGCTAGCTCAGTGGCCTTAATGACATTGTGCCCTGGAGATCTGCAGTCAAATTGTGAGCTTTGATTCCTAAGCCAGCAGGGACCAAGAATACTTTGGAAGTAACTACACATCACTCTACACTGCCCCCTGCTGTCAGACTGGGAGAGGCATTACTCAAACGTGGTTTTGGTGCTTAATGCTTTGTGTATTGTGCCTTCAACTTCCACTGCATCTTACTGAATCAGACCCGTGGCCTTCCCAGTTGGGGGATACTTGCTGCCCCTTGCAAAATGTATGCAGCCAAGTTGGTCATATGGTGAGGAAAATAAGCCTGAAAGTGCAGAACTGTAGTCAAGACTCTGCTTGGCTTTGGCCCCAGATTTCCTGTGAGAGAACAGGTTTCGGATTGGCATTAGCAGCTCACTACCTGATACATTTCATAGATGCTGAGGGTGCCATCCTATAACTGTTATGTCATTTCTAATTCGTTTGCTTCATCCTGCAGGGCATCTGACACCATTTGCAACACAGCCCCAGAAGACGGAGAGATGCCTTCATCCTCATCGTCTCTTTCGCTGTTACAACTCTATGATGAATGCCAGGCCAAGAGAAACACCACATTCCCCACATCAAACACTCCTCCTCTCACAGAAGACTCTTCCAACCTTCCCATTATCGATTCCACTACTGTGGCAGCAACGATGGACTCTACTCCATTTGCTGAAGAACTTTACAGCAACTCCTTGGCGCCACGAAACATGGTAAGTATGACGCAAACAGCTCAGATGAAGAATGATCCCACAAGTGTGGACGTTTTTTCCAAATCTACTACCGATCCCACTACTGAAGGAACAGCAGCCACCTCTTCAACAATTCTGGGAGAGCTTTATAGCGACTCCTTAACTCAGCAAAGCACTGTGAGTACAATCAAAACGGATCCATTGAGGAGAAATGCCACAACGACCACTGCTCTGTTCCACCAAGAGGAAACATTCTACCAGTCTACTAATAACACTTCCACTGAAGCGACAGGACCAACAGGGACAAACTCTCCTCTTTTTCCTGGCATAGTAAGTCCATCTCAGACAGATCAACGGCCGCAAAACCCCACAAAGGCAAACCCTATTTCAAATCCTACCCATGCTGTAATACAAGTGGATTATGTAGATGACTATTACGATGATGATGATCAACCAAAGGAAACCACAGTTCAACTGATAATAATCTCTTGTGACTACGACCCCTGCCACCACCTCCAGAAGCCATGCTCTGAACTTCAGAGGTTGTCCCCATGTCTGTGTCCTGGAGTGTCTGGAGAAGACACTGTTCCGGATCCACCAAGACTCAGAGAAGTATCTGAAATAACAGACACATCAGCACAGATCCACTGGTGTGCCCCCAGTTCAGTCGTTGATACTTATCAGCTTGCATATCACGCAAAAGGCAGCGAGAAGAGCCAGACCCTGGTGCGTGAGATCTATCCCACAGCGAGGCAGTACACACTGTACAAACTGTCACCAGACACCACCTATTGGGTGTGCGTGATTGCTTCTAACAAAGCAGGATCGAGCCAGACGATGAGTGAGAAGATTTTGGGCAATCCATGCACCCAGTTTACAACAAAACACAGCTATAAATCCATCTTTGCGGTCTTGTCCCTAGCAAGTGGGGTCTTCCTAATCACCACCATCATATTGTCTGTGTGCCTGTATCAGAAATGTAAAAAGCCTCACGCTGAGCAATATGGCACACACCTCATCTCTTATAAAAACCCAGCATTTGATTACCCCTTAAAACTGCAGCCATGTAATTAGTCCCCGGTAGCTTTGTCAACATCAACATCTTATAGCAACACATCTAAGTGGAATCCAGCTGCTCACTTGGTTAGGAGTTCCTCAGAGGGTTGACTTCATCCAAGTTGTAATTCCAATGAAATTACACCAGGCACATCTGTGGCTCCGAATGCTTTGTTTTGTTACAACAGGACACCACCTGGCCTGTTTCTGAGATCTCTATTTTCCATTTCCAAAGATCTGTGTTTGGGGTGAAGTTTCCCTTTTTATTATAATGTATAATTATTTTCTGGCAGCTGAGCGGGAGGTCCCAATGAGGATGATTTTAAAATGAAGTGGGGGGAGGGATGGGGGTGGCACAACCTGATGTGGAAGGAGGAAGAGGCATAGTCCTGAAGTTCCTTGGCTATAGTGCTTCTCTAACCTAATCTAACAGGATGTTGAAGCACCCAGAAAGCCCTGATAGAAATAATCCCTAGCATGTATATAGTGCCTTTCAGAGGTAGATATCAGTGTTTTACAAAGGCACAAGGGTTTATAGATTTTAAAACCAGAAGGGACCAGTATGATCATCTAATCAAGCCTCCTACAAAACAGTGACCACAGAATTTTGTCCTGTGATTCCTGCATCAAGCCCCTAATTTCAGGTGGAAAAACATCCATCATATCACTATCCCCCTTGTACAGATGCGAAAATTACCAAGAGGAATGGCTAGATTTTTTTTAAAAAAGGTCTTTAGGTGCCTAAAGGTGCCGACAGCTTTTGAAAATCCCTGTAGGCCCCTATCTGCATCATTAAGCACTTAAAGACCATTAAAAAAGATGGCTCAAAGTCCACAGCCCTATTTAGGTGCCTAAATAGCAATGCCCTCTTTATCAGAAAAGCTGTACACATACAAATCCGCTTGCACCTTTGAAAATCAGTCTAGCTTACTTAGGAGCCTCGCTGTGGATTTAAGAGCCTACCTTTAGGCACCCAGGATTGGAAATGTGGACCTTTGGATTTTTTGTTTAAATACCTACTCGGCCCCAAACACTTTTCTTGAAAGTGTCACCATCCTGCCTTATTAGTGCATGTCCCTGGGACTAGGTCTACAAAATAGCTGGCTGGGGCAACAGGGGCTCAGTTGGGATTGTACTTGGGTAACTAGACTGAGCCAAGCTGCCATGGCCACACTGTTGTTATTAGACTCTAGCAGAGTACACTTGTGTACATTTACCTGAAGTGAACGTTACAGCTGCGGTGTACCTGTACATGTCTTCCAGCAAAACTAGCACTCACCAGACTTTACATCCCTCATAGAAGCAGAAAAAAGAGCAACAAGAAAAAAAATCCTGTCAGTCTTTTATATGCTATAAAGAAACAAAAATGACCACAAGCCCATTTTAAAAAAACTTTTGCAGATCACCTTTAAATAGCCTAGGTGGTGTTTTGTGCGTTAAGATGCTGCCATGCTGGTTTTGCTTCCATCTTATTATTCCACTACAGCATGCTCCTCTCAATACAGAACATACATAGCTGTAAGTGAGGGTTTGTACAGGAGCAAAAGGGCATGAGTGTAAACTCTGAGATTTTTGCTGTTGGAGATGGTTTGAACTCAATAGAAAAATGCAATTGAAAAACAAATGACTGAAAAATGAAGGGTGGGAACGGTCTTGCGGTCCTCGATTGAGAGGGGCCACACACCCACAATGCCAGCCAACCGCAGTGGGAATGGCAAATGTGCAGCACCACTCAGGATCCAGCCCCTTAAGAACAAGATGTAAAGATTTAATGAATTAAAAAAAAAAGTATATTATAAGCTCCTTGGGGCAAGGACAGTCTTTCTGTTCCATGTTTGTACAGCGCCTAGCACAGTGGGGGGTTCTGGCCCATGAATGGGGCTCCGAGGTGCTATCACAATACAAATAATAGAAAGAATGTTGTATGGAGTCTCCAAAATGAAAGTAAATGGCTGCAATTATAACATGGGTCTCAATCATTCCACCATCAAAAGAACAAAACAAGCAAGTTAGCACCATGTTAAACGATCAAAGCCTTGGATTAATCTGCAAAGTTAGTAGACTAGTGATATTGAGGTTGACTGGGACTGTCATTATTATACTGAGGGAGATAACTGAGTATCAGTGCAACCTAGTGTGGGTAGAGGTTGAGATAAGTTCTTAAAAACTGAGATCCTGTCCACTCCAGTGGACATTTAGGATGAGATTTTCCAAGATGCCCAAGGGATTTAGATTCCAATTAATTTAATTTACATAGGAAATGGGCATCTAAATCACTTAAGAAGCTTTGAAAATCTCAGCCTTAAATCACCCAAGGCCCTGTTCACAAGAGACTGGAGTTATCCTTCTGTCTTGACCAAGTATTTCTCTCCCATGCTTGTTGTTCAGGATTGCAAGTGTTCATTAACAGCCCTTCATCCTAGAGGTGGCTATATATCAGGGGTGCTGTATGAATATAATCTGCGAAGCCCATCTCTTTTCACAGTAGTTTTGGAGCATACAATAAAGTATCATTTTTATTCTGGTACACTAGCATGTGCTCTGATGTCAAGATTGTTGGGTTTTCATTCTGTATCACAAGCATTAATATATTTACTAGTGCCTGCCACCACTTTGGGTCCCAATTTTTTCTCTCCTGCTCCACTCCAGCTGCAGTTAATGCTTGGCACCAATTTTTGATAACTACCCTATGCCTTGGAGAATACCTTTTATACCACTCTGAGTCACTGAGGTCAGTTATCCTCATTAACTTTCCATAAACCAAACCTATATTAAAGGTGACTTGCAAATAGAAAAATAGCGATTGTGCTCTTTTGCATCTATGATATAGAAAGGAAGCATGAATCATAATTTTAATTTTTTCAGGCATCATCAGCAAAATGGAAAATTTAAAAACCTGCAAACTAAGGTTTCCTACTATCTTTAAAGTTTAATTTTTTTAAATCTGTTCCATACTAACAATTCTTTATAGATTAGGCTGATGTTGGCTCTACTTGTTCCAAGAACATGCAGCATCAAGACCTAAATAACTACTTGTCTGCAGGGAGAGTTTAAACTATTTCCCCCTGTCAATCCAATCTCTCATGAAAAGAGTGAACTTAAAACAAACCCAGGCAGCATTAAACTGTTTTTCACCACCGTGCAACATGGAAATGTAGCCTATAACTGTGCCACTGTAGGGGGTCACTATTTGTTCAGACTCTTCACTTGCAGAATGTACCAATAAGGACAGATTTCATCCTGACAAATACAGCCATTTGAACTCTGTTGCTTTTCAGATGTATGGCCCAAGCTCATTATTTTTGCACAACAACGAGCTGGGATGCAGAGTCCATGATTGTTCTCATGGGTAAGATGGAGTATCATTTCTGTACCTTACCTATGTTTTATTAGAAGCAGTTAATATCCAGAATAAACCAGTGAGGACAGAAGGAGCAACTAATGTATATGCTAGAAACAGCCAACAGCTCTGCACTGTTTAACTACTTCATTTAATATAAATACCTTGGACACACAACTCCAAGTAACTGTACAATAAGCTAAATACAAAGACAAGTCATGAAACGGTGTAGCCATTTTATTCATAAATGTGCTGAGGCACCTGCATGCTGACATGATCCTTCAACAGCCTCAACACTATGAACAACATATTCAGGTGTACCTCACTATACTTGAGATGGTGGTAATGAACAAAAAAAGGAATGACCTGAATGGACTTTGTCATCTCTCCATTTTAAAATTGTGTTCCTGAAGAAATACCATACTCCCAATTAACTAAACATGCATGTTAAGAAAAAACATTTTATATGATTTGCTTTACATTTATCCTTCCGTTGCATATAAGACAGATCTGGACTGCTGTACATGGTGATAGCTAAGAGACAGGTACTGAATAAAAAATAAACATTGTCTGTGTACCATTTCTATACAAGTTAAAAGATAAAAAATTTAAATGTTTTATATACACACCTACAACTACACCCCCCCAAAATCATTATCTAATAAATTCACTTTTGGTGATAGAGCACCACAGTCCAACTATTTTTCAGTTACTTTAACTCCTGACACCTCAATTCTTTGCTACTACATGCAAAACACACCATACCTGGCGCCAAAGTATTTAATAAGTAGATTTCATTACTGTTAATATGAAATCTCTTGTCTTATACTTTTTGTGGCTATCAGAGTATAAGCAAGGAACAGGCATTTAATTCTGTAACTTTAAATAGTTTTGCCCTATTCTTTGATCACAGGTGGTAAATTGAGATCATAGCAATCCCTGATGAACAACACAGTCAAAGATATAGGAGAATCATGCACAAAATATGCAGCTTTAACGGTTTCTAATTAATCCAGTGATTTGGAAAAGCATTTAAAATGCCTTGATTTTTCTCAGTTCTATTTACGCTGACATTTCTGCTCCAAGATGATCTCAAAGTGACCAAGCAGGTTTTAAAACAGCACAGCATAGCTCACACAGGAAGTTCAGTGCCTTGGTTTCTCAACCACTACCAAGTAGCAGCACTAGAAACACGCTTCTATTTAAGAACTCGATTTATCTACATCTGTGACACTACACCATGAGCCCTAATGTCACTAGAACCTTCTCTCTGGGGACAGATATTCTCTTCAGTAAAAATACCAAGATCACTAACTCTGAAATACTGTATGGACTGTATTATTCATATCACAATGAAGATTTAAAAACTTTAGGGAAAAGATGCTCACTTTGCTGTAGCTCACGAAAGCTTATGCTCAAATAAACTGGTTAGCCTCTAAGGTGCCACAAGTCCTCCTGTTCTTTTTACATTTCTGAAGGTATCATTCCCTAGTGATTTAATGCTTTCCTTTGCAGCAAACTATAATATTTAGTAAATCCTAATAAGTGATTCTGTCTTGTGCCAGCATACCACAGTTTGTCTTTATAACTCCATGTGTACTAGATCTGAGAAGAAAAGGGAGCTTCGTCAGCACACTATTAGAATCTAATATACGATCCAATTCTGCATGAAGCATGCAAACTTTAGCTTCTGAAAAGCAATATAAAAAGAGATACAAGATTCAAAATGCAGGACAGCTACTGGTGACTTAAAAGTGCCTTTAAGAACATTGTGATTTTTTTTTAACAATTATATTTTTATTTATAACTTTCAAAAATACATTGAAAATTCAATACATTTACAGTACATGATCAGACTTCACTTTTACTTCATATCAGTCCAATTGTGATGACATGGTTTGAATTGAAAAAACTGTCCTAAGGAAAAACACTGAGTTCTTATTCATAGGCCAGTTATATTGTCCTTTACAGTATAGAAAACAGTGATGTGATGAGATGGTCCTTTCTATAACACTTCATTTGTTGTTTATTACCTGGACTGTTTTCCGACCATAATGATAATAACTGTATGCAGACGTTGCTGTTGTGAAAGCTGTAATGCACCTTTGGGGGGAAAATGGTTAATATAAATTAGTTTCTTTGTGCCTAAATATTTGAATAAAATGCCCCAAGCTGTATTTGAAATGGTTTCCCTATTCTTTGCTACAATCTGAGTGTGTATATTATGGGACTTCCTATGCTAGTCACACAGACTGAGGTCAAAGGCTGAAGAAAGTGTGATTAAGAAAATTCTCACCCTCCCCTTCTCATTTTAATGACTAACTTTGATTGTAAACAACAAATATCATATTCAAAACTGAACCGCACTGCAAAGCAAAGCGTATTCACATAAGCAAGCTTCATTGTTCAATAGTCTGCTTCACCACAGAATTCATCATGTACTGGGCTGAATTCTTAATCCAGTTATACTTGTGACAGAAAAGTGGGGGACGAATCTGGCTCAGTGTATCTGCAGTATGCACAGTGTTCACCAACTTGAGAACTGGCTGACACTACTTCCAAGAGGTTTTTGTTTGCTTGTTTTTAAATATATGCATGACAACTGCTAACAAACCCCCGCTCCCCCAAGAAAACAAACTAAAATCAAGATAATAATTCTTGCTTGCTACATGTTAAAATATACATAATGCTACTGTTTCAGTCAATTGCACTCTGATGATGGCTACACAAGCAACAGTCAAATCTCTATTCTAAAAACTAGTATAATCTAATTTGTTTCTATAGTTCACTTAGAGGCCATGTGAATGGCCTCTTGTGAGACCTTTTAAAAAATCCCGTTAAGTTATATCTACTAGTTCTCCTTTATTCACTGTTCTGTTAACTTTTAAAGAATCCTAATATGTGAGAGCAAAAATGCCTTTTACAGAAGCTATCCCAGTTTGTTTCCATATAATATCAGCTTTTAATAAGTATATTTTTCAACATATTTACCTGGTTATTGAAATAAAGGTCTCTAATTCCTCAGAACCTTTTTAAAAATAGGTATACTGGATCCATCAGTTCTTTAGTATAGTTCCTAATAGCAGATTGTGTATTTCTATTAACTGCTCAGCCACTTCATTCTTATAGTAAGTTCCTTTAGAATTCATGGAAAAATACCATCTAGTCTGATCACTTGTCGCAATTTAAATTATAATTTTTTTCTAAACATCCTAAATGGACAGTCTCTCACCTTTATACCTGAAAATAGCTGCGACAGACTTGGCAATTTCCTGCAATATCTTTGGGAGATCTTGCTATATTAAGTTTATGTATCATGCGGCAGGGACTGTATGCAATTTCACAGAGAAGGGGAACCACAGCTCCTCCAGGAACAAAGAACAGTAGGGGTGATTAGGCAAATACACTAAGGTTGTAACACCTCCGGAGAAGTACCACACCACCTAGAAAGGCTCATACACACTAGTTCAAACTGGATTCACCAGAGACCAACTGACAAAGAAAGGACTTTGGGGTGACCAGCCTTGAGTTTAAACTGACTCAGGACCTTCTTTCTGATGCAGCAAACTGTCCAAGGGGAGTCCCAATTCTTCCTGGGAAAGCTTGAAAGGCTTTTGGCCTACCAAGGCCCTATAAGATTGATAAGTAACTTTTGGTGAGCTTTTAGCATGTGCATAAGGAATATTATTGTTTTTTTATGGTTTCTCTATAATGCTTTCTCTGTAATGCTTTCACCTTAAGAATAAATGTGCTTGCTGCTGAAGAGCTGTGTGGTAACTTGTAACTGCTGGCAATTATACTGTTCGTAAACCTTCGGAGAGAAAGCAAAGACACTGGTATGTTTAGGCACTCTGGCTTGCTAATAATATCAGAGTACAGATAGGGAACTTTGCAGCCTGAAAAAAAAAAAAAAAAAAAGGATCTCTGCCAAAAAGAGGTGATGGCTGAGGAGCTAGGCACCTAGAGGGGGTTCCCTTGAGGGTCTATGGGAAAATACAGGTGCAGCTCCCCTGAACTGTGACAACAGCTAATCAAGGAAAGACTGATGGAAATAAACCATTGTGTTCTTTTTCTCATAGATTGCACCTATACTCCCTGGTAACCTAGCAGACATGACTGACTCCCTCAGGCATCTTATTTCAGAGACACTTAAAGAACTTCTCCTTTAAAAGTTATCTGCTCTTCAAATTGGTTAATTTCTACTTTGTTTTACCTGCCATAGTTTGTCCATTTCTACTGGCATCACTTGTGCTGCAATTTTAGCAATGAAACCCTTTTAACTGGAATAAATGCCATAACTTTCCATTTAATAGTATCAGATTTTTCCTGACCTTTCCACACTTATGTATGTATTTTAATTTAGGGATGTGCATACCTTCTGTGATGCCTTCATGCTGATTTGGAAGACTTTAGTTTCTTAACTTTCATCCTTGGGTTTTGACTGGCTTCCTCATGTGTTTAGCTATTTCTCTCATAACAAATTAAGCACTGATATATTGCTTGGTTCTGTTTCAGCCAAAAAGAAAACGTCAGCTGGAAGATCAACCATACAAGTCTGTAACCTAATTTAGGCTTACGGAGGCACACCCTTCTGTTCCATGAATTTAACTTTTTAATTCAATCGGAATTGCTAGTTTCTTTACAAGTACATTACAGATATCACAAAAAATAAAAAATGTAACTTACCATAAAGTCTGTAGATATATGCTATCTACGTAATCGAAAACAGGAGCCGCTAAAGAAGCTGCCACCAAGATTAGCTGAACTGCTGTGTTCATCTGGTAAAAATTAAATATAAGTTGTGGCTGTACTGAAATAGAACTTTACCACATTAATGTCCTTCACATTACTTAAGAGGTTATTAATAACCTTAGCCAATATATGGAAAACCAGGCAAAATACAAGCTTTGAGATATAGTTGCTGCACGTTTACTTTGTTAATTGGACAACTTATGCGCTTATAATTAAACATGTGCTTTGCTGGATCGCACCCAGAGGACTCAGGACTTTGTGGAATAAAGCCCTATATAAGAATTTGTCAGTATTAAGTGCTGCCGAAGACAGCAGTCCGAAAATTAATAGTGCTTCAGAATGGTGAAGGCTCCTGGATGCTGAAGAAACAGGTATTTATAATAAAATGATCACCTTTACCTTGCTGATGAAAGTTGGTTTTAACTGGGCAGTAGCATAACAGGGGTTGAAATATCTACTAAGCGTTCTCTGTGAAAGAAAGATAAAGGTTGTTTATGTTTAATGTGTGTGTTTGAAACAAATCTCCACAAAGAACACACTACAGAAAACCACTCACAACACTAGAGAAACAGTTACACTAATCTACTCTTTGATAAAATTGACATTTAAAAAAATTATGTAAAACATTAAACTGAAATATAGCAGTACAAGTGAGACAATAAAAGTGTTACTTAATAATTAGTGAAGTGATGGAACGTTGCTTTTATGCCCTGATAATAATTGATGGATTTCATTTTGTAAAATACTAGTTTATGATTTCCTAAATTTCATAGTCTCATACGTAATGTTGTTCGCAAAAAGAAAAGGAGTACTTGTGGCACCTTAGAGACTAACAAATTTATTTGAGCATAAGCTTTCGTGAGCTACAGCTCACTTCATCGGATGCATTCAGTGGAAAATACAGTGGGGAGATTTATATACACAGAGAACATGAAACAATGGGCGTTATCATACACACTGTAAGGAGAGTGATCACTTAAGATGAGCTATTACCAGCAGGAGAGGGGCGGGGGGTGGGAGGGGGAACCTTTTGTAGTGATAATCAAGGTGGGCCATTTCCAGCAGTTGACAAGAACGTCTGAGGAACAGTGGGCAGGGGGGAATAAACAAGGGGAAATAGTTTTACTTTGTGTAATGACCCATCCACTCCCAGTCTCTATTCAAGCCTAAGTTAATTGTATCCAGTTTGCAAATTAATTCCAATTCAGCAGTCTCTTGTTGGAGTCTGTAAGCCAGTCCTTGCTTACAGACAGCCCCCCAACCTGAAGCAAATACTCACCAGCAACCACACACCACACAACAGAACCACTAACCCAGGAACCTATGCTTGCAACAAAGCCCCTTGCCAACTGTGTCCACATATCTATTCAGGGGACACCATCATAGGGCCTAATCACATCAGCCACACTATCAGAGGCTCGTTCACCTGCACATCTACCAATGTGATATATGCCATCAATGCCCCTCTGCCATGTACATTGGTCAAACTGGACAGTCTCTACGTAAAAGAATAAATGGACACAAATCATATGTCAAAAATTATAACATTCATAAACCAGTCAGAGAACACTTCAATCTCTCTGGTCACTCGATTACAGACCTAAAAGTCGCAATTCTTCAACAAAAAAACTTCAATAACAGACTCCACCGAGAGAATTGCTGAATTGGAATTAATTTGCAAACTGGATACAATTAACTTAGGCTTGAATAGAGACTGGGAGTGGATGGGTCATTACACAAAGTAAAACTATTTTCCGATGTTTATTCCCCTCCCCCCCCCCCTTCCTCAGACGTTCTTGTCAACTGCTGGAAATGGCCCATCTTGATTATCACTACAAAAAAGTCCCTCTCCTCCCCCGCTCTCCTGCTGGTAATAGCTCACCTTACCTGATCACTCTCATTGCCGTGTGTATGGTAACACCCATTGTTTCATGTTCTCTGTGTATATAAATCTCCCCACTGTATTTTCCACTGAATGCATCCGATGAAGTGAGCTGTGGCTCACAAAAGCTTATGCTCAAATAAATTGGTTAGTCTCTAAGGTGCCACAAGTACTCCTTTTCTTTTTGCAAATACAGACTAACACAGCTGCTACTCTGAAACATGTAATGTTGTTGTTCTCTTCCCAGGTAAATCTTCACTATTTCCCCCTAAGTTTTGGATCAACATCAAGCTGCATAACAAAGCTTTGGCAAATATGTTTGTTAAGTAATTGCCGCTTCCTACCCCTGCTAATACACATCCTAACAGAAAACCTATTCAAAGTCCAAAACTATTTGATTTCATGTCCATCCACAATTTGTTTTAAAGCCACACACTTACCGGTGGGGACAGTGTTTTGTATCGCACATAAAAAACAGCAGCAATTAGCACTATGTCCCTCAAAATGATCAAAGTAGTCAGTGGAACTGAAAAACAAATCAACAAAATATAGTTATAGAAGAAATCGTCAGGATCTGAAAAATTTGATTTAAACAGGTTTTTAGCTGCAGACAGACAAAGTCCACCATGATACACCACTACTACATGTTCACACGTGCAATCCCCATTCACACAAAGAAAATACAAACCATTTGTCTTTTCCATCTAAATAAAAAGCAATGCAAATTTAAGGAGGGAGGGTAGGGGGCAAAAATCTATGATTTAGCATTCAGTGGCAACATCTAATGGTATCAGAAGAGCATTATATTATCCTGCAGCGCTTCGTACAACCAGCACCTTTCCTGCACAGTCAGACCCATGCAGATGGCAGAGGTGAACTGGTTCCACTGTTGTCCGTTGAGAGAAACACACCCACCTGCCAGAAACATCATCTATTTTCAATAACTGCCAGTAAGCATGAACTCCAGAGCAGCCAAGACAAATCTGAATTAATTGGCAAGGGTGGCCCCAATCATCCCATTTCAGATTGGAAAACTGGAGTCTAGCATAGAGATTGATAAAGTGAGAAATGTCAGTCTCAGAACAGTGGTTTGATGTAGTTGTGTATGACGTATGTTTTCTTTTAAAATGTGAGTTCTATGAGTGGAAAGTGCAATAAAAGTATTCTTTGTTAAAAACAGAGCAAACTACTGCTGAAGCTGAACCTAGTGACAAAAGTTGTTCAAGTGCTCAACAGCAAAACAGAATTAAAAGTAAGTCAGAATTTTATGATTTTATATTTGAATAAAGTTCTTTAAACTTTCTTTTAAACAGACAACAGAAAACCCAATTGACAAAACTGTTGTAAGCTAAAACTAGTTTTCCTCATTGACAACGTAAGAAGTGTCTTCTTTCATTAAGTTCACTTCTCCATACTATTTAGTACTATCTTATGAAAAAAATATAAATACATGAATTTAACACGATCTTACCTGGAATAAGACTTGCGCAAGTGAGGCTGACATACAGGACACTGATAAGAATTTTATCAGCTAGCGGGTCAAGGGCACTTCCCAAAGCAGATTTCTGACTGGCCCAGTTTCGTGCAATAAACCCATCCAACTATAAATATAAGTTTAATATGTGAACGTTTGATAGCTAGAAAAAAAATCAGCATCTACTACTGTTACCAGGATATGTGATAAGCAGTATGAATATAATGTAGGTAATTAAAAAGATATAAAGTATTATCAGAAGGGCTGTAAAGCGATTACAAAAATTTACTCGCGATTATTCATGCTGTTAAACAATAGAATACCAGTTATTTAAGTATTTTTGGATGCTTTTCTACATTTTCAAATATATTGATTTCAGTTACAACACAGAATACAAAGTATACAGTGCTCACTTTATTTTTAATTACAAATATTTACCATGTAAAAAGGAAGAAATACTATTTTTCAATTCACCTAATACAAGTATTGTACTGCAATCTCTTTATCATGAAAGTTGAACTTACAAATGTAAAATTATGTAAGAAAAAAACCCTGCATTCAAAAATAAAAATGTAAAACTGTACAGCCTACAAGTCCACTCAGTCCTACTTCTTGTTTAGCCAGTCGCTCAGACAAGTTTATTTACATTTGCAGGAGATACTGCTGCCCACTTCTTGTTTACAATGTTACCTGAAAGCAAGAAAACGCATTCGCATGGCACTATTGTAGCCGGCATTGCAAGATACTTATATGCCAAATGCACTAAAGATTCCTATGTCCCTTCATGCTTCAACCACCATGCCAGAGGATGTGTCCATGCTGATGATGGGTTCTGCTCGATAATGATCCAAAGCGGTGCAGACTGATGCATGTTCATTTTCATCATCTGAGTCAGATGCCACCAGCAAAAGACTGATTTTCTTTTTTGGTGGTTTGGGTTCTGTAGTTTCCGCATCAGATTGTTGCTCTTTTAAGACTTCTGAAAGCATGCTCCACCTCACGCCTCTCAGATTTTGGAAGGCACTTCAGATTCTTGGGTCGAGTGCTGTAGCTATCTTTAGAAAACTCACATTAGTACCTTATTTGCATTTTGTCATATTTGCAGTAAAAGTGTTCTTAAAATGAACAACATGTGCAGGGTCATCATCCCAGATTGCTATAACATGAAATATATGGCAGAATGAAGGTAAAACAGAGCAGGAGACACACATTTCTCCCCCAAGGAGTTCAGTTACAAATTTAATTAATGCTTTTTTTTAAAATGAGCATCATCAGCATGGAAGCGTGTCCTCTGGAATGGTGGCTGAAATCAATATATTTGAAAATGTAGAAAAGCATTCAAAAATATTTAATAAATTTCAGTTGGTATTCTATTGTTTAACAGTGCGATTAAAACTGTGATTGTGATTAATTTTTTAATTGTGATTAATTTTTTGAGTTAACCACATGAGTTAACTGCGATTAATCGACAGCCCTAATTATCAGTCAACTTTGTTAGAACCGTGGTTCCCAAACTTGTTCCGCCGCTTGTGCAGGGAAAGCCCCTGGCGGGCCGGGCCGGTTTGTTTACCTGCTGCGTCCGCAGGTTCGGCCGATCGCGGCTCCCAGTGGCCACGGTTCACTGCTCCAGGCCAGCAGCTCCCATTGGCCTGGAGCAGCGAACTGCGGCCACTGGGAGCCGCGATCGGCCGAACCTGCGGATGCGGCAGGTAAACAAACCGGCCCGGCCCGCCAGGGGCTTTCCCTGCACAAGCGGCGGAACAAGTTTGGGAACCACTGTGTTAGAAGATACAAATAACGTATTGAACACTTTCCATCTGACTACTCAGATTCTAGTCTAGAAGCTTGTGAGCACATCCTAATTCCAGGAAATTCATAGAGCACCTGATTGTCAGAAACATTGCTAATCTGCATACATGATTACCTCTTCTGGATGCAGAAATTCTTACTCTGCATTTGCAAGCAGACAGTTGCTTGCATAAATACAGTTTATACACAACTCACTGGGGGATTCTCAGTTACCTGTTTAGGGAATCTTTAAGGCTGTTTTGCACCAACAGAGCAGCACAAAGCAGCCTTAATGAGTGGTAGAATCTGGGCCTCTCTTGTCATCATGGCTTTCTCAGGCATTTCTACAAAATAATTAGCATACTAGCTGATCTCATATTACTGACTTAAATTTTAAGAGAATTAGTAAACTGTTTATACATTATGCAGTAAGTGTGATTTTAAATTAAAAAACAACAAAATATATTTCAAAACTCTGTTATGCAACATACCAAGTCTGTTATCCCAGCCAAAGCAAAAACACCCAATGCAATGTTGAAATTTTCTTCAACAATCAAATAACCCAAAACTGGAGCCAAACCAATTCTTGCCAGAGAAAGTATATTTGGGATTGTCCATGGGTTTTCATACTGGAAAATAAGAAAATTAAAAAAAAAAAAAAAAAAAAGAAAGAAATCAGTCAAGCCTGCATGTGATTTGAATATTCACAGTAAATACACTTGACTGAAACCTGGATTGCCAGAATGCCTTGAAATTCTGGGAAATAAACCTCTCGACCAGACCTGAACCTATAACCAAGACAAGAAGGGGAGCTTGAACAGCTCCAATACCACGTGCCATTTTATTCTGATACTTGACCACCAATGAACAACCAATTTTTTTTTTTTAAATAAAAGAACAATTTGTATTAAAACATGCAAAATGCATCTTGGTAAGTTTGCTAGAAAAGAAAATTTTCAAAATTTATAATGCTCTTTATTAGAATTTTTTATTTCATAAAACTGAGCTATCATTAGCTCCAAATGTTGTGACAATTTAGTTTTAAACGATAACTCGCCCTCACATATAAATCAATATGAATGAATTAGTAGAATTATACAAGCTTTGTATCTTTAAAAGTAGACTGAGTTGGTTTCATGTTAGCACCTCCAGCTTCAACCTTAGTATGAAAAACTAAGCGCAGGTGAGCAGCGAACAGCTGCCCAAGGAATGGGGAATGTTTGGGACAGGATTAAAATATATGCAAACAAATAAACACTGTAATGGATGCATCTGCAAAGGAACTGATTAAGCTGTAAATACAGACTATGAAAGAGAGGAACCAAAACTGTTTATTCCATAAATATAAAACACAGGGCAGACAATTATCATGAATATAGAACAGACCTGGCATAAAAGATAGGAGGAACCTACTGTGTTGGGGGTGCCTGGTAAGATAATAAACCAAGTGCACCAAACCTGGAAAATTTAACATGCATTAAGTCAAGTAAGGAAAAGAACGGCATAGGAGACTTGAGATAAAAAGCTAACAAGTATGGCTTACTGGAAAGGGAGAAGGGAATATCTTACATTTCCAGAGAATACATTAGCCAATGTAACTGAGTCCTCAGTGAACCTGTCTAGATGGGCTTTGGCAGAACTGCAGATTAGGTACCTTATGCAAACTGATCCTTTTGTATGAATCTCATTGTGCTAAACTCTAAACCTCGGGCTGCTCGGGAATTCCCCACCGCTGGGCCCGCAAGCTGTGACTTCACTAGGGAAAGGGGTGTGCTCTCAACTCAAGTTAACTGTGATGTGATGTGAAATCCTAGTCAAGACGAGGCAGTTTGTCCTTTTCATGGGACTTCGCAGGGAGAGATGGGGGAAGCATCAGGTTGTTTCCCCACTCAAGCTGCTCACTTGCGCGACGACTCACGTCTTGCCTAGGACTGTATCTGGAGCGAAGAGCAGAGGGCGGACACGATCCAGAGGCCGTGCTGGCGCGTGCCCTGGCCTGCCTACCCCGGGCGCCGGAGACAGCTACTAGCAGGCCCCGGACGAGTGACCCCGGCGCGTTGTTAGCCGCGGCCGCGCTCACGCAGCGCCCGGCCACGCGGACCCGTCCGCACAAGAGGGACTCGGCGCCTCCTCGCAGCCCAGGCTGCGGAGCCAGGCGGGCGCCGCAGGGGGATCCAGCAGGGGCAGCTCGGTGACGAGGCGGACGCGGTGGGAGGCTCCTTCCCCGGGCAGGGGGCTGTGGCTGGCGGGGCGGCCGCGGGAGAGGGCGTCGGGCCGGGCGGAGGCGACTGCGTGGCGCGGGGTTGGGGGGGGGGGGGAGCAGAGGGGGCCGGCGGGGCCTTCTTCACAAGCACGTACCAGCTCCGAGTAGCCGCTGGCGGCTCCTCGGCCCCTCCGCGCCGCGTCCCCCGGCGGGCCCGCCTCACCGTCGCTGCGCCGCCGCGGCTGGGGGCTCTCCCCGCCGGCGGGGACCGGGCCCCGGCCGCCGGGGCGCGGGGAGCCGCTCGCGAGCCGCTCCGGGGAGAGCGGGGCCGGGGAGGGCGCGCGCAGCAGCAGCAGCCGCGACTCCCGCCTCGCGCCGGGGGAGGAGGAGGAGGAGGAAGAGGAGGGCGGCGCCCGCGGCGCGAGGCCGCTCAGCGGGGGGGCCCCCAGCGCGAGGCAGAAGCCGCGGCGGCTGTTTACGCCTCCGGTCGCCCGGGACCGGCTCGCGAGCGGCCTCGCGCCGCTGCCCCGCAGGGGCCGGCTCGCGCCTTTCAGGAGCCCCCAGGAGCATCTGCCCAGCCAAGCGGTGGCCAACATGGCGGCGTCCACCCCCTCCCCCCGTAAGGGCGCTGGGCGCACTTCAGCCCTGCCAGACGCAGGGGAGGGGGCAGCCACGCCTCAGCCTCCGTTCACCGGACAGATGTGTGCCTGAAGGCGTTGGGGGTGGGTTTGCGACTTTTGCGACCGCTGCCATTGTGCTTTACGGCAACCATCTCTCCGCTCCCTCGCCCACCCCGCCCCGGCCTTTAGAGGCGTGCGCACGCGCCCGGGGTCCCTGCGGCTCCTCCCCCGCAGGAGCGAGCCGGGGGCACGGCGGGATCTGCGGCTGCGGGGCTCTGCCGCCTTTCCACAGCCCCAGGGCTCGCGGTCCGGCCCGGCCCCTGAGCAGGTTGTTTCATGGCTGCGTCCTACCAGCTGTATTTGAAACTCACTGCCCCTTAAAGAGTGAATATACATATCAGGGCCCTGCTGTTACCGCCTCTGTTGCATGTTTTTGTCTTAAAAAGCGTCTCGCTCTTCAAGGAGGTGTGTGGGGTCAGGTACCTGCAAGGGCTTTGATAGTGAAGCAATGGGGAGTAACTTACACTGTTAAAAAAAAAAAAAAAAAAAAACCTTTAAGTGCCACACTAGCCTTTTCATGGGGAAAAGCCTGGGTTCTAGGGGCCCAAGAAAAATTACAAGACTGCAATCCAAATCTAAGTGATGTCAATTACACTGGCTGGTGAGGGCAGGGGGCTTTGGATCAAACCTTTAATGAACTCATGGTTACTGTTTTTGTCCCTTCATTAACTATTCCCCATTTGATAAAATCCGTTTCTGAATTACAGTACGGACAATTCACTCATAGGGTAGGCTACAGAAGAGTTACAGTACATTTGGGTTAGCTGCTACAAAAATAAGTAGCCTCTCTAAAAAACAGAAACAAAACAAAAATCACAGTATGGAAAACTGGAGAAGAGAATTTTGCAGTTTTTTGAGCTGATTTGTTATACAGACCCAGAAAATATTTAAGGTATTTGGTAACTGAAGATTAAATGTGTCTTCAGTCAAATCTTGAACTAGATAGTCAATGCAGTAGCCATGCTGCACAAGGATTCTTTAGTACTAGGGAACTGCCATACACAATAAATAGAAAATGAGAACAATCAGGATTTCTAGTTTTAGATTCAAGCAAATAAAATGTCATAAAAACAGGTTGGTATTTTGTTTTTTAAAAGAAGAGCTATAACTTAAATTACCCCTCATTTGCCTTTTTGCTGTTAGGTCATGATCCTAAGAAGGGTTCTTAATGGACAGTCCTTACACCTACAAATAATTCCATTGATTTCCCATGGTAGTAAAGGAACTGCTCAGCTGGATCCCTTTGCAGGATTGGGGCTTTAAGCTGTTTGCTGGTGAGGGGATCCTAAATCTTTCTTTCAAACTGGGATTTCATCTCAAGGCACAAAACTTCAGAGGCACAAAACTTTTCTTTAAACATAAGTTGAGGAAAGTTTATTGAATTTGTTTAAAAACCAATGTTTCCTCTTAAATAAGTAACAATCTGCTTCAGAACAAAAACAAAAGATGGAAAAGATCAGAAACAAAGTCTTAAAACAGAAAGCCTTCATATTCACACCTTTCTGATAAAATCATAATCATCTTTGTAGTGACCTCAATATGTAACATTTCAGACATGTTCCCCATCTTGCATTTGTATTATGGGAAGAGGAATTACTTTAGGAAAAAACTGGATTAGCAGGCATCAAAGCAGCAGATCTTATATATACACACATATTACCTCACTTTTGTGGGATGTCCTTGTTTAAGTCAGTTTAACATACATCAGGAATACTACAAATTAATGCACAAAATGTACATTATATTTATGACAAAATTGCTTTAAATTTCCATGCTATTAAGTATTTAATGTCACTTAACTTGTTGATTGAATCCCAAATTTGTCTTTAATATAGATTTTAATGATGTATATTAAATGCATTCTATTTCACTTCTATATTTAATATGTACAACTAGAGTTTGATTTTTTCATACTAACATTTTAAATAAAATCTCAAGTACTGTATACAGCTCTTTAAAATAGTAAGCTGCAAAAGTGAAACTTTAAATAAACAAATTAATTTCTTTCAATTAACTACCACGTTCCTTAAAACTATACACTGCATGGAGCCTCAGCAAGAAAACTACCAATTTCTTGAAAACATTTCAAAATAGTGCTAAAGCTATTTAATTGATTTAATTACACTACTAAAATCTGGGTTACTCTCAAATCTTTTCAATATTACCATTTCTGATTGAGAAAATACTTTCTGTAACATTTCTATTCATTTTTAAGTAACATCAGGCATCTTGAGTTATTTGAACTGAAAGTAAAATCTATGATTGTGCTTTGATAGGATGAATGTAAATACACATTCTCCTCTTGCTATTATCTTTGATGATGGAGATCCTCATCTCAAATAACTCTTATTTGAACTACAGTATCTCCAAATGGCAGCATGAAATATCATCTTCTCTGATAACACTTCTGGAAGTAAATATGGTAGTGTCACTCATTCCTGAAAGTATTGCTTTTAAAAGGGCAGTTCTTCTGGGAGTGTCATGTCTCAGCTAATAGAAGCTTTGGACATCTGTAACATTTATTTAGGAATATCCATAGTAGACTGCAGGTTATATGGTAATGGACTCCTGGTGCAACATGTCCACCAGTTATTCCATTTCAAATTTGATTACTGTGCCTCAAGAACATTTGCTTTCATTGTGGTGGTTCCTTCACATAGTTTGAAGCTGATAAACTCTTGGACCTTTTTTCAAAAGATAACCCTGGTCATTTAAAGAGCCAACAAAGCTTTCAAAATCAGATACCTGGAAGAAAAATAAAGAGTGAAATACATTTATTAAGTGTGAAAAATAATATTTTATGTCTGATGTAAAGCAAGGTATGTTGCAATTCTTTTAAACATTTTAAAATTAATTAATTAAATTATAGAAAGGAAATTAGTGTGAAGGGTTTAACTTCTGCCACAAACCTTTGGATCACTTGAAGGCTAAGTAAAAGTTGACTGTATCTTTCCTTGCTTTATTTCACCTCACTAAAAAAAATGTACAGTTTATAAACAACAACATCGAAAATGCTCCTGGTTTTGCCATATGGAAAATTAGTGAAATAAACCTAAATCAAAGTTTCATGACATTTCATCTGCTGAGGGAATTTTCTGGAAGAAAAAGTGTTTCAAAAGGGGAGGAAAAAAAAAAACAAAAAACCACCACAACAACAAAATATTAAAATCTTTTGCCAAATAAGCCAACACAAAAGCTCTTGGGAGAAATCCCAGCCCCTCTGAAATCAGTGACAAAACTCCCATTGACTTCAAGTGGGGTCAGGATTTCACCATAGGTCTTTATGCTATGAAAAGAGGTAGAATTTAAGATGCAGCAAAACATTTTACACATACAGTGAAAACAGTAAATTGTAATTTTTCTTTAGTTTCACAAAAAGGTAAAGAGAGGAGGGGTGACATGTTTGAGTTTTGAAAAGGATTCCGAGCCTTTCACCCTTAGGATACTGGTTTAGAGTGGAAATAGTCACCAAATGACAGATTGATGACCCATGTAAAAGGAGTTGGTAATCACAATTGGACAGGTTATCCACAACATTTAACCTGATAAGCAGCCTCAAGAGAGAGGGCTTGGAGATTGAAGCTACTATCTCATCCCTAGAGGAGCGCCCTCTGCTAGAAGGGGGCTGACGTATGTGAAGAATAATATCACTGCCCACATTATAACCGTTCTATGGATAGAGAGATTCAGTTTCCAGCACTTTTCACAAGCACCGAAATCTTTTTTGAAAAGATTTAAAAGGTCACTTTTCACTGGATGTTCCAGGTATTCCACCATGAAGTGAAATGCAGAATTAGCTGGCAGTTATTTTCACTTGAGAAAATCAAATGTGTATAAGGGGAGTTGAAGATCACAGCATATGTTGTACTTGCTGCCTTATGTGTTTTTGATATGCTTCTCATCTGATCAGCAGTACTTTCATATTAGGAAAGTTTGGAACAGGAATGAAAACATACAGACATCAGAAGGAAGACCAGAACAGAAACACAAGAACAACATTTTCAATATGGCAGGCACAACTTTGGAGCATAAATTGGCGTGTGAGCATAAGGATTATTGATAAAGAATTATTTGCATTATCATAGTGCCCTGCGGTCCCAGACATGGACCCCATTGTGCTAGGCTCTAGACAAAACACAGACCAAAAAATAGTCCTGGAGCCAGCAGAAGCAAAAAACATTCTGGGACCAACTTGTCCTTGGCAAAAAAAGTCAGAGACAAACCTTAATAATAGCAGCAAAGTTAGTGCTTGTTGATGCAAGATGTTGTAGTTAGCAAGGCTAGTGACATTAGAAAGTTTACAATGGAAATGTCTCCACAACAGAGCTCAGAACATCAGCAGTATGTTTTGCTCATCCCTGTTTAATGGAGAGATATGGCACTTGTCTGCTGTTTCTGATTTTAATTTCTTCATTTAATTTTTCAGCTGATAATTTTAATGATTCCTAAACTGTTTTTCAAAAGAATCTAGATTTCCCCACTTACTTTTATTTGTAGCTCCTTTGCAATCTGCCGAAGCTGTTGAAATGCAAAGAGATTGTTGTAGGTTCTTTCTGCAATATCGTTGAGGGCAGAAACAAATCTCTTTGCTTGTGACCTATTGCTCATCCCAGAACCATGCTGTGAACGCTCAAAGTCCAGTTTCCCAAACTCATCAGAGTAAGTTCCTAGCATGCTAAAAAAACACAACCAAATGAGAATCAACAGGAGGTAAAGGCAGAAATGAATGGATTGGTTTGGCAGGGTCTTGCTATCGATCTGAAATATAAAAATGTAAGAATGAGTCATTGATTGAAGTCTCAGGCCTCCAAAGGGGCTCACAAATTGTGCAACTCCTCCCACTAAGAATAAAGCTAGGAGTTTAGAGGCCTTCACTAGGGGGTCTGTCGGTTCACAGCAAGAATTCAGCCTCTGAGAAAGTGGAAAGAAGCTTAGAGGTGCATCTTTTCTAAAAGGCAAAAAGGACTGAATCTTCCCTACACTACAGTGTGATTGTATTCTTTGAGTTGTCTATAATCATAGTGGTCATGATCCAACATGATAAAATTAACATAAAAGACAGGGTTGTACATTACTACATCGCCACCCTATTCAGCCAAACCCAAAGATGGACAGTTTGGCTATAGAGTTTGTATATAAATATCAATGGTCTGAACCATACCATCTAAGCATTCTCTTGGTTGCATGAAAAGAAGAAAAATCATATTTTTTTAAATGAATACCAATATTTGTTCTGATTTTAACACTGTACATCACCTGTATTTCATTATTTCAATTACATCCTTAGCATCTTCTTTGGTTGATTTTTCCCTTAATTCCAGCCTTGATCGTGCCTTAAACAAAAAAACATATTTAACAATTAAGCTGAAGTTATGTGGTAGCCACCACATAAAAAGGCTTAGCCTCCATCATTCAGTCACAATGGTTGTGTCAAGTTCTAAGGACATACTTGGGACCTGATCCTGCAGGACTCAAACATAGCCACATTCTTCAGTGGAATTTCTGACTAATAATTGCAGGATAAAGCCCTATCAATAAGTAGCATCACTGCTACCTTCAAAACTATCTTAGTGGGTTGTGGTCTGGAAATTGTCGATTTGCTTTTTAATACTGCATTCTCTGGGCAACAACAAAAGCATGACTAATGCTTTTAGAACACAGCATTAAAATACGTGGCAATAGCAATAAGGTATGGGAGGAGCAGACACAGGTCCCACTCTATACGGTCAAGGAAGATTCTTCTGAAAAGCCAGGTAGATATCCCTGAATCCTGCTCCTCTCCCTGTTGGCAGAGACAGCAGGGGGAGAAAAGGGAAATAGGATCTAGGGAAGGATGGGCAAGTTCCCAGCCTGGGATATTTTTCTGTCATGGAAAGGCTGGGGAAGCCCTCCACAATTCCTTATACAGCTCTTCGGGTTTTATGTGCCTCTTGCAACCAGCCATTTAAAGAGTCATCAGGATTTAGTCTTACGAGTTTGACAGTTATTTAGTTTAATGTTATTTTGGTCCATAAGCAAGAACCAGAATACCCATCTAGCATCCCAATTTGCCTTTACTTTTACAATGGGCTTAGACATAGTTTGGGATGGAAAAGCTGCTTCAATTTACTCACCCTGCTGGAGCTGTGCAGTACTGAAAGACTAATGAGGCACAGACTAATGGATTTTAGGGACAAATAAGCTGAAATGTTTGTCCTCCACTTAGCCCCTTCAGAATGGCATAAAGGGTGTAAAAAATTAAGACACTTTGTCTGGGTGTACCTTATTGCCTCATTGGCCTTGCCTGACAACATACGTCTAAAACAAAGGCTCCCAACTTTTCAAATTATAAAATCTCACATTGAGCCTCTTGCCTCTGGTTTCCTCTAATGCACCCTGGAATCCAGATATTTCAAAAGAGAAGCTGGAATAATCAGCATAAGGACTGGGCACTCCTTGTGCTGTGAAGTGGTTACAAGGATCTACAGCAATTCTGATCAACACAAAACAGAGGGAATAGAAGCAGGCTGGGAGCCACAAGTCAATTGCTAGCAACTCCCTTGTGGAGTCTGATCTCTCCCCCTTTTCTGAGGTTGGGAACTTAATATCAAAGGGCTTCTTTACACAGCCAATATGCAGCAAACTGGGATGTTAATTTACAGAGCATTAGCCAGCTGCACACTAACTGGCCTTGTGGATCTTTTCTTACTAAACACACATGGTCACGTTAGCTGTCAGAAGTTCCTGGGTGTGTTAATAGCTATATTAAAAATAATAATACTTAGGGTGCCATAAGCAAAAAAGATTACTCTGGAAGCGTACCTCTGTAAGCCGAATGAGCGACTCCAGTTGCCTTGTGGTGATAGGTCTGCTGTCCACCCCTTGGTTCTGTTTCCGGAGCTCAAGATAGAATTCCTGGAGGACCTGAGCAGCTTCTGGAGATAACTTGGGGTGGACATACTGCCGAGCATATCCCACATACTTCCTCAATAGCTGGTGTGGAATGGCATCAAAATTTTCTCCAGGCATGACCTAAGCCAATTATGAACACATCTCTCATGTTCATGGACTCTATGTTACCACAGGATTACAGTATTCAGTGGGTTTTTTTATACACTGGTCTTTCTTCTATGAACTCAATTCAGTTCTCAACTGGGTGTGCATAATAAATGCTAGTTTGGTCACTTCCGGACAGAACAAACCTCTAGTCTGTGTTGAAGAAAAGTGACAGTGCCAAATGCAACTGGGCAATATCAAGAGTCCTCTTTCAAAAAGACCCTTCACAATGAATGAGAACGAACCTGAAAAGGTGACTATACTGAATCAAATCATCGGTGTGGTTTAAGATTAGAATCTGGCAGATATAATTTTATGGAAGAAAAAAAAAAAAGAGAGAGAGAGAGAGAGAGAGAGAGAGAGAGAAAGAACAAGCTCTATTTTTCTTGTTGTTGTATAAACCTAGTAAGACACGGTCCCTGAAGAGTTCTGATCCTGCAATTAATCCCACGCAGTGGACTTCTGTGCCCATATGACACATGACCAGAAAGGGTTAAGCATCCTGCAGAATAAATGACTCAAATTCAACCCTTAAAAACATATGGGGAGATAATGTTTGTGTTTTTGTGTACTTACATATATATTGGTAGTGGTCAACAATGTAATCAAACAGTCCCTGTCTATGCTGTATTCTGTTAATTCAGAGATCAAAAGAACATCTTAACATTTAAATGAACTGTAAACATAGACTATCACTGTATTCATCTCTCTTTGAAGTGTATAGCAAATCATCTGCAAATGGTGGAAAGACAGGCAATTGCCTTGTGTTAATCTGTATGGATAATTACCAGCTATGCTTAGGAAATGGATCCACTTCAAAGTTCACATGAGTGCCTGTTGTTCAACTAAGGACTCCAACCTGTCAAAGAAGGTCTGGAATTGTATATACAAGACCTTTTGGGTCTCAATCCTTTTAATCTCAGATCTGCTTGAGGTTTCATGCAGGAGAAGGCTAAGCCATAAAGATTGAGATCCCAGTCCGATGCTGGAACACCCTGAATAAGATATTGGACATTGGACTATAACCTATGGACTAAATTCTAAAAGAACTCTTTGCAACTTCAAAGCTCACCATCTCTGCTATGAATCTGAACCTCAAGAATTGAACTCATGTCTGTATGTATATTGACCTTTTAACCATACTCTCTCTCTCTTTTCTTTCTTAATAGATTTTAGTTTAGTTAATAAGAATTGGCTGTATGCGTGTATTTGGATAAGATCTGGAATATTCATTAACCTAAGAGGTAATGTGTCCTATTCTTTGGGATTGGTAGAATTTTTTTATATGATGAATAAGATTTTCATTAATCCTCATCATATCTGACTTGGGTGTCTAGGTGGAAGCCTGAGGCTGCGTTACTTTAAGGGAACTGTGTTGTTGACTTCTGAGTAACCAGTGAGGTAATAAAGAAGCTGTTTTGTGCTGGCCTGGTAAATCTAAGTATTGGAATATACACCAGCTTTGGGGTCTGCCCCATTCTTTGCAGCTCACCCTAATTGTATGAGCTCCCCTGGGAATCCGGTCACAGAGCCCCACAGACATCAACAGGTACCCACCCACACAGTGTTCACTGCAGGATCAGGGCTAAAGACAGACACACCAGGGAAGAACCAAACAAGGAGGCAGGTGGGACAAGTGAGAACAGGGTAAACAAAATTATATGGCTATTTGGAAGTTAATCACTTACACTTGTTTTCATTTAGGAGAGAAACCAGGGGTGAAATGGGGGAGGAGAATGTAGGACAAGACAGGGAGTAGACAGGTGGAGAAGGAGAAGAGAAAAACAGAGGGAGTGGAAACTGGAAGGAGAAACCAGAGGAGGAAGGTGAAGAAATCCACAAAGTAGCATTGGTAGATGTAGGAAGGAACCACCATCCCCGAGAGCAAAAAAAAATGTAAAACTTAAAAAACTGAGCAATATCTGAGCCTCACCAGGGTGGGACGGTGTAAAGGTGGTTCCGTGGGACTATGCTTGCCCCAGTTTCCCACCATCCACCCTGCAAGAGCTGCTACTGCAGGCAATTGGCAGGACCTGTGGAGCATAGGGACTTTCTATAGACATCCCATGGCTCTTTAAGGCTGGGGTTGGTTCCCCACATGGAAAGTGGAAGGGGAAACTGCTGAGATCCAACACCAGGGGGAGATGAGCAAAAGAAAAATGGAAGGAGAAGATTCTACCTTTAATTTTTCAGATAATGGTTTAGCTGAGACTGCTTCAAGGATGGAGGTGTTTGAATCCTGTGTGTTGGTGCGAGTCACTACCGCGCTGCTGTGTACTGCCTGTTTTCCAGCTCGCATTGCCATCACGTGCTCAGAAAGCAAATGGTCATGATCTTCATTCGGAGTGTCCAGCAGGATAAATACCAAGTCAAACCTGGACAATAAGGCACTCCCCATTCTAGACAAAAATAATACATTGCTTATAAAAAAAACAGACACAATGGAACTCTAGAGCAACTTTACCTATTATCCTGCTTCACAAGTACGACTCAAGAAATAAATCTGTGTTGACAGCTGAAATTAAAGCAATATTATAATAAAACCTACCATCATCTTTCAGGAAACTAAAGTGCCATTATTCACAAACTGACTTGACAGAAAAAAAAAAAAAAAACCCAACTTCTTCTTGCAAGCTACATAATTAACATTTCAAAAAGTGCTTACTTTAAATTCTCAGAGACCGTTTTGGCTTTGTTATAATGTCCCCCAACTGGATTTGCTGCAGCAATGATAGATGTCCTAGCTGGCAAGCTGCAAACAATGCCAGCCTTAGCAAGGCTGATACTTTGCTGTTCCATGGCTTCCAGCAAAGCTTGGTGTTGGCTTCCCATCTTATCAAATTCATCTATTCCACAAATACCTGGAAACATAATTAACATAGAATAAAAGGTATCAGAAAACACACAGGTCAATGTCCAAATATATGCCACTGATCCAATACTGCACCTTGAGCCTAATCCAAAGTCCACTCATTGCAATGTTCCCCTCAGCACTGTCAGCATGGCTTGCCTCCTTTCCATGCTGCCCCTGGGACTCTACTGGTGGATTTGTAAGTCTGGAGGGGCAAGTATTAGAGGCAGGGATCAAACTGGTCTGGCTCACGACAGCTGTCTGGGCAATGCACTATTTTCTGATGACTCCCAACTTGCACTCCAGAATCTAAGCTTTCATTTAAAAAAGTTGGAACCAAGATTCTTTATTAAAAAAAAAAAAGGGGGGGGGGTGCCTAACTAAGGAGCCTATCTTTCAAAAGTGCTAAGCACCCAGCAGTTCCCATTTAAGTCAACTGACATGCAGAAATTTTGAAAATCTGGCCACTTAAGCACCTAAATAAAGGACTTTCTGCAAATTTTAGAAGCCTAATTTTACGCACCCAATCCTCACCAAGGGGGACCAAGTCCACAAAGACCAGTGGAGTCTATCAGGGTTTCCAAGACCCACTAAGAGGAAGCCAAGCTGGAGGAGACCAGCAGAGAATAAGGAATCACATTTTGAACATTTGCGCAAATTTCTTAAGATCCTATGCTTAAAAATAAAGTTATTTAAAAAAAGAAAGTTAGCCTCAGATCTGTAGTTAGTAGTAGCATCATCATATGTTAATCCTAGACTCAATACCCCAGTGCTAGGATTTCAAATATTATTTGGTTTGAGGGAAATCTGAGCGAAATGTTTAGTTAAAACATTTGTCCATTCAATTTAGTTGCAGTTTAGTGTGTTACCTTGATCTCCAAGCACCAGAGCACCAGCTTCCAAAGCAAAATCCCCAGAGATACTATCTCTAGACAGAGTCACAGTCAAACCAGAGGTGGTGGTGGTGTTGCCACAAACATACACACCGCGAGGGGCAATATTGCAAACTGCCTGTGGAAAACAATCACACTTTTTAAAAAAGTTACAGAACCATATTATGTGGAGTTGTAACTTACTCATACTAGACAAATACCACAAATGGGAAAAAATTTATGTGTTTGACCTTTTTTGCTATTTTCAATTTAGCATGAGTCAATAGTATAATAGTTATTAACTGAGTATCCCTAGAGAGATACATCTAGAACTGCAGAAGGTAGGAAGCATTTTTGAGGTCAAAGTACTATCTGCTAGGTTATCGTTAACCTTGAGACAATGCGACATGACATGGATTTGAATGTATTAGATTAAGGTGCTGTAAGGGTTAATTAGATCACCTATATTAGAAAGAATTTTATATTGATATTATTTTTCAAAAACAAAGCAGTGCCGACTTAAGCAGGTATTAAAAAAAACCCACCCAAATACAGCATTCATCACTGACATGCAGCCACATCACATAGCAATTGCCAGACTGGAGGTCCGTCTGGCCTAGTACCCAGTCTCTAATTGTAGCCAGCACCAGATGCTTTGGAGGAAGGTGTAAGGAGTGCTCCCAGAAGTAAGAGTGGGATGTGGGATTATCTGTCCCCCAAACAAGGTCTCCTCATGGTCTCTAATAGTTAAGATACTGTCTTACCTTGAAGCATTAGGTCTCTACAGAAGTTTGAGAAAAGTGAAAAAAAATACAGCATAGTTTCCTTTTTCATGTGGGAAGGCAGACAAAGCAATGGCTCCAGTTAAATTTGGCTAGTGCACTCCAGTTAACATCACTGCTCTTTTCCAAAGAATCTTTAGTGCCAAGTGACCAGCAGCTGTTTTATTTAAAAAAAAAAAAAAAAAAAAAAAGCACAAAGCTACAAAATGTTCCTGAAGATTATGCCAGAACAATATTTGTTCAGCACTGACTCCAAGGGAAAAGTGTTGACTATTGGACCATCAGCACCAACTCCTACTGAGCTTTGGTTTTAACTAGAAGCTTTCCCACAAAAATTCTGATCTGGACAAACCTTGCCATATCTCAGAATGGCTGCAGGCCAACTTTTTGTGAATGACCTCAAAGTATTTAGTAAAGAAAGAGAAAACAAATCTTTCACTGTGTGCAAATGGACTGCTTCTTAGGGTGAAACAGGAACAAGTAGTTTAAATATTTATTTAAAAGCCATTTATGCAAACTTGGCTTAGGTATTCTAAACCATCATCACAGCTGTGCCAATAGTAAAAATTAATCATGCAATTGTAAAAATTAATCGCGCAATTAAAAACGTAATTGTGCAATTAAATTGCAATTCATTTTTTTTAGTTAATCATGTGAGTTAACTGCAATTAATTGACAGCCCTACTTTTTAAAACATAAAACTTTGTGCCGGCTAGTGAAATATTTAAAGATTACTGTAGAGCTCACTCAGCTCTACTTAGTCTGAAAAGGAGCACATAAGAATCATACCGATCAGAATGTGATTTGCAAATACTGTTAATAGAATAAGGTACATGTGACAAGATACTGCTCTCAACAGAAGATGCTTTTAGGGAGAAGGACACTGGGAGAGGGGAGCAAAGAAACCTGTATTCCGTTATACTTACCTCTCCTTTAGTTCCTTCTTTGAATTCTACCTCTGTCACTCACATGTTCTAATTTTAAAGATTCACACATTATCTACCTGTTTTCTGGATTTCTCGGTCAACACAATGTTTTCCTTTTATTCTGCTTTTCTATCATGATTCTTCTCTCTCATGAGAGATTTATGCCAGATAGTAACTGAGGTCATACACTTTAGAAAGTAAATTAAGTCCCACAGAAAATGACTTTTTCCTGGCAATAGTACTTAAAATTACTGCTTTTCCATCTTAACGCAATTTCCTGCCAGTGACATGTTATGAAAAACATGAAATGATATCAATAATGCACGTTTTAAAAATCTGCAAAAGCACCTTAGAAATATGAGAATTCTAAATGAATGTAGCAATAATCAGACTAACTCCTCTTAGATAACCACTGAAGCAATGTCATTAGGACCTGTGTGTCACTCAAAAATACTGTCAGTAGATTTACCAAAAGGTCTCAGACATAGCCCATGACCTTGCTATCACAATAGGTTGGGCGTTCTGAATATGACCATTCCTCAAAAAAGTAACTCCAACAATAATAATACTTTGTGATTCTATGGGACCTTCTGTCCAAATATCTCAAAGCCCTTTTTACCATGGGTGTACTCAAACTCAATAAAATAATTGTTGCAAACTACGTATTTTATTCCCCATTTGCAGATGTGGAAACTGAGACATAAAGAGATTAAGAGGGAGATTTTCAATTAATATTGGAGGTCACTGAGAGCTAGATGCCTAACTGTTGTTTGTGCCATTGAAAACCTCCCAAGTGATTCTCCCAAGGTCACACAGGGCATCAAAGGCAGAACCAAGAATAAAATCCAGGCTTCCCAACTCTCAGTTCTGTGTCTCAACCACAGAACCATCCTTGCCCTCATTCATTATATAAAAGCATACCATAGAAGTGACAGATATTCAATTTGCATGAGTTATACTGGCTGCTGTACTCAAGTCACCACTTACGCACTTATCGATGTCATTGTGACAAATGAAAATAAAATGAGACCCCTTCCAAGATAAATATAAAATACATATCACAGAACAGAAAGGTTGTGCAATTATGTGGAGAACTACTGATGTTGAACAACAGTGAATGTCTAAATGAGAGTATGACAAAAGGAGAAAACTGTGAGTGTTCGTTTTAGTCAGAATTCACAACAACTAGGGACAAAAATGTGGGGTTTAGTAAATTATATACTTTAAAAGGGAGACTTTCTAAATTATATACAAAGGGACAGTCTCTCACTGAACGAATGGTTGTGTGTAAGCAAAAGACTAAACAGAAAGGTTTAGAGTTAAAGGGAAAAATGCATTCTCTCTCCATTAGCTAAGTTTAATAGTAGTAAATGAACCCATACTTGCAACATTTGACTCTTTCCTAATCCAGGATCTCCAACCACCAGAAGATGAGGGTCTCCTCGCACTGGAATTCTGTTTTTGTCATCCACATATTTTTGGCATCCTCCAAACAATGCCAGTGCCAAACCTGCCTTTACAATCTATAATGGTACATACAAATGCTAGTCAGCATTAGACAACAGCTACCATTACTAACAATTGCTTCATAGTAAATTAAGACACAGAAAGAAAACATTGTGTCCTGTAGAAAGAAAAAAAAAAAAGTTATAAGGGACTGAACTCCCACCATTACCCAATGCACTACCTGTTTCTCATTTGGGGGTTTCTATGGGTGTTTTGACACAGGAAAAAGAAAAAAAACAGTTTATGCAAAAATAAACTTTTAAAAAAGAAATTCATTTTTTCCACCTCGCCAACCTTTAAAAGGTCTTGGAAGTTTACTGAGGCAAATTTGTAATGGAAGTTTGAATTTAGAAGGAAAGCAAAGTTCTAAAATTACTTACCTCATGGCCATAGATAGTAGGACAAAGTGAGCTGAAAAACCCAAGACATCCGACATTAGTATGTGATTAATAGAAATCTCTTATTACCATTAAATGACCATTTGTCCCATCTCAATTACAAAACTAGTTTCTCTACTGCAACAAGTTCCATAGAAATTCACTTTCTTGTCTAATTCCCAGCAAAACCAGGGTTGTTGGGTTTTTTTTTAAATGCTCTATCAAAGTTCTTGAAATTTTTGGACACTCAAGCATGCTTGTCATCATAGAGACCAGTACTCCACTTAAATCTGTACACACACAAATGAGAACCTGCTACACCGTGGTTGCTGAACCCACTCATATCTGGAACAGAACTACTTTTAATCATCATAAGCCTATTGCTCAACTGTGCTGGAGTATGAACGAGGTCTTGTATTCCACAGGTTTAGCTGCAGCATCCTGGAATCCTCCAGTGGTACTGCATGGTCCTGCACGGTCTGTTTCATGCCCGCAGCTTGGCTCTCCTGTCCCCTCCCCCAGTGCTGCAGAGGCCATAGGCAGAGCATAGAAAAGAACCATGCAAGATGTGCAAGCTGCCGAGGCAATGGTCTCAGACATCTAAAAATAAAGAGTGTAGCAGTTGAAAAACAGGGGAAAGAAGAAAGGCAGAAGGAAAGAGATACCACAGGAGTGAACATGTGTATGCACGTATTTTAAGAACAGTGTTCTTTTGAAGTACAATATTTATATTCCGGGGCAAATGAAAGTTCAACAACTAGTTAAAACTACAAATATATTTGATTGACTTCACCTCCCACCCTTGGACTAAAAGAGGGACATAGGCACAAGTACACAAGGGTGTACTTCATTTAAGTTGCTTGTCCCAGATTGACTGCTTCGGAGGGATCAAGATGTAGGATAGCAAATAATGAACCACACACATGAAAGTACCAGAAGGGAAAAGCTGTGGTGCTTTTATATCTAAATTGCTAAAGGTGTGAGAGACAACATACTTGACAATTAGCTTGAAAAGATTTTCCTCAGCTTGAATCTCTTGAACAGCATAAAGATCTTTAAGTGAAAACTCCATGCATACTCGGTGATTAGTCCCATCTTCAGAATTCATTACTTTTTGTCCTTTACCGTTGCTGACAGAGTTTGCCTCAATATACAACAGGAACATACATTTGTCATTTTTGTTTCTAGATGCTCCTGTTAGATTACAAAGACGGTCAAAAATAGGAAGCCATGTTTTTATCTAAGTATTGGGGTTATGCACAGGTAGTGATTAAAATAATTCAGAAATATTAAAATTCATGTGCTAATTAAAACTTGGGACATATTAGTAATGATAACATATAGCAAATTAAAATGTCTAACCCATGATCACAGTTCCTGAATACTGGAAGATATATCCCTTGAATAATTTAGTGGAAACTATTTTGAACAACTGCTTCCTCAAAGCCTGATAAAAAGCCAGGAAAAGCTTCTGGTGACACATTGAGATTCAGAGCTTTATAAAACGGAAAAGAATGTTGTTTAGTTCACTAAAAGTTCAGCACATACTCAAGTGATTTGCTGGATCAGGGCCTGAATGAAATGCAAGATCAATTTTATTCTATTCGAAATTTTAACCTTGGAAACAGAGAGAGCATTGTGCCGCTCTGAACATTTTAAGTGTCTTTAGCCTGATCTACTATAAAATTAAACAAATACACTATTTTATTCTTAAAACAATTTTTTAAAATAAAAATCTTGTAGCAGAAAAGATAGAAAAAATGTTAGGGATACAGATAGTATTTAATTTTTAACAGAAAATTACTGATCTGTTATAAAGCACCATGGTTCACCAACTGATTATGACAACTCTTTGTAACATTCTCAATTAAGAGCATTTGTAAGGTTTCTTCAAGCAGAGAGAAGCAAGCCATGAAAGAATGTGCAGCCATAACAGGTCCCTTAATATTTTTTATTTATTTAAATAACCTTGATAACCACCTCCTTCAAATGAAAGATAAAAAGTGTCACGTGGCTAACCTCAATAAGACTATTCTAGAAACAAATCTGGAAAACGGAATCCATCTGAACACCTTGTTTCCTTTACTCTGGACAGAAGATCTTTCTATCCAACTGACTTTTTAGAACATGAGAAGCCTGTACTGATAGTTGAGACACAGTTCCTCATCCTTAACAGAGCATGAGTGCTGCTACAAGACATACCCACTGCCGACTGCACAAGAGTCAGTTAAGGTCAGGGGATGTTAAGGTGTACACTTCTCTCCTCCCAGTTGCATATTTTGTCCTCTCTCTTTTTCACTATAGAGCCTTATCTATTCAACAGCTTTCCCCTATACATTTTACTTATTTCTAATAAAAAAGTGCAACGAATAAGTGATACTTTAGGCTTTGAGAGAAAAATCAATAACTAGAGAACAAAGAGTAAGCTTTTGTTTAGCATTGTGCAAGATTCAGAAGGCGATAAGAAAAAATTCAAACCAGATGTACTGTACCTTCTTCGGTGTTTGACACCTTAACAATTCCTGTGATCGTGACCATATCTCCTGGGACACAGCTGTCTACAAGATCCTGAATGAGCTCACATTCTATTGTGCGAGGAATTCGACCTGCTTCTCGCTGATCATCTGACATGAGTTCCTGAACCCTAAAATACAAACAGCATATCAAAGACCAGTCTGCAATATTTCTGTTTAAGTTCTTATATAAAAGTCCTCACATTTATGCTTCAAAGCAATCATTTTTGATTTGGTGAGAAGGGAGAAGACAGACTGATAACATTGGAAATAGTGCAGTTAAAAGAAAATCAGGAAATTCCAAAAGTTTTAAGTGTTTCCAGGACCAGAGACTTAATAAGCACTTCAATTTTTCTTCTGCAAATACTTCAAAGCATATTTCCAAAGAACCCTAACTTTATGAACTCTAGATTAAAACTGTCAATTCTACAACTCAGTGAGGTCCAATTACACGTAAATTCAAACTGTAAAAATGTTGTCAGTTTTCAGTAATCTGCATGAGGTGAGCAGGGAAATGCTGATGACACTAATATGTGTTTTATTTTCATCCTCTAACTTAAAAAAGGGTTTACAGCAATTGGGTCAAGTGTTCAAAAAAAGTCCATATTAGAGTGACGACAAAGCAAACATCATCCTAAAGGGAGAATTTTGCAGGTGATTATCAGAGAGAGAAATCAGGGTTATAATTTTATGAATTTTGCCAGTTTTACGGTAGTAGTCAAGTATAATCTTGGGTTACAAAACAGCCATGTTGGTTTTCCTACCATCACAGCTTTATGTGGACAATCCCTGATGTTTTTCCTGACTTCAGCCTCCACATGCTACCAAAATACAAATAATAAATGATAATTTGCACTGTAGGCTACTGTAGCTCTTCTATACTTTCCAACATAGAAATAAGTGTTACTCTGAAAACTGAAGCAAGTGTAACAGCCGTGTTAGTCTATATTCGCAAAAAGAAAAGGAGTACTTGTGGCACCTTAGAGACTAACCAATTTATTTGAGCATAAGCGAAGTGAGCTGTAGCTCACTTCATCGGATGCATACTGTGGAAAATACAGAAGATCCACAGTATGCATCCGATGAAGTGAGCTACAGCTCACTTCGCTTATGCTCAAATAAATTGGTTAGTCTCTAAGGTGCCACAAGTACTCCTTTTCTACTTGCTTCAGTGAATTTTCTTTCTTTCTCTTCTAAATATGTTTACATTTATTTATAAATATATATCCATCCTTTAAATATTCTTTTCCCCCAGTCTTTATCTATCATGTGGAATATTCATTTTATAACCTTCAAAATTAAATACACATCCTTCTAAATGCAGGAGCCAGCTCCCCCTAATTTCAGCTTTTGGGGGAGAACAGAGGGGAGAAAAGCAATTTTTATACGCCATTGCTCCTCCATCCCCCAGTCCATAAGTCTTAATTATGACTTGCTCCCAACCCCTTACTCCTTCAGGAGGGCAGCAGTAAAGTCACAGAATGGCTGGGTAAACCATGAGGGCATATAACACCCCCTAAGCCTTACAGTAGTTGCTATCACCCTCTGCAGATGCACCAGCACAGTTGCACTTTTCCTGAGAGGTGGGAAGGTCCCAGAGCTCAGGCTCCAACCCAAGCCCAGAAGTCTACACAGCAATGAAACAGCCCCCCAGCCCAACCCCACGAGCCAGAGTCAAATAGCACAGGCCAGCTGCAGGTTTTTATTTGCTGTGTAGACATACCTTTCGAGTCTGCTTTCAGGCTCAGCAACTGCATAGGAGACAGCCCCCTTTCACAAGTAGGTTTGGAGCACACTAGCTTGTGAAAGAGCACTGCATCCCAGAACACAGGTGCTACATACTAGTAGGAAATGCACCTATCAGTCCCAGCAGTATGGCTGAGGCTGGAAGCCAGAGCAGGCAGGCAAAAAGTGGCTCCCTAGAGCAAAGGCTGCAGAGGAGCTGCATGTGAGGCTTTTTCTTGCTTGGGATGGGGAAGAGACCAGCTCCTGGAAAAAGTGGAGCAAACTTCCTGTGCCCTGAAAAAAAGAGCCCACAAAGATTACCAGCTGAGACAAGCAAAAGGGTCATTTTGGAACCAAATTTGAATCTTTTGAAGCATTTCCTATACTCTGTATTTCAGGTAAAGCAGGAGATCTGGGAACCACCTCTGGCTACTATCAGGAGGCAGTCCGTATTGTCAGCTGTGTTGTGTTCCTGAAGGAGAGACATAGCCCCTTGCCTGGTGACTGACAGGTCTGATCCTATCTTTTCCAACTTCACAGCAGAGGTAAAGCATAAGAATAGAGAACCTGAACAAGGAAGAATTTATTTTAGTCACCGAAGCGAACAGGTAGGACTGATTATACATAGGGAGCAGATCTGTTGCTGAGCAACAAGGTGACATTTTCACAGTCTATTTTTATAGTAGTAAAATAATCAAATTTTTTGTTTTATTTCATAGGTCTAAGTCAGACCCTTAACATTGCTGTAGTTTTTGTAGTTTACTATAAACAGGTTACATTCTTTTAAAATGTGTTACTTTAAAAGAAGGCAGGGTTACGGCAAGTATAAAATATGACTTCTGAGACACTATACGGATATTAGGAAGGCACAGGATATCCAGTTACTCAGTCCCCCTGATAACATCCACCTGTCAGATTACCACAGAAGTTGTCTAACAATGGAGGTACTGTACCAAAAAAGCCCCAAACCCACAATGCAAACAAATTAGGACACCAATTCTGCAAAGACTTATACATATACTCAATTTTACACACACACACAGAAATCCTGGCCCCTCTGAAGTCAGTGGTAAAACTCCCATTCACTTCAATGAGGCTAGGATTTCACCCTCTGAGTAGTCCCCACTGAAGTCAACCCACAAATGCAAAAATTCAGCCTTGCTGGAATAGGGCCAAAGAGCTTTTCCAAATACTGTGCTACTTAACTTTACATCCGTTCTAAAAAAATTGTAAAAAATCAATTTCAGAAATAGTTTTGATTAGTTTAGACTCGAAGGAACACTTGACATTTATATTATTTATTTCTACCGCAGTAATACCTAAGGGCCCAATTTTTCCTATTCTTGTACAAATAATAGACAAAGCCAATCCCTGCCACAGATATACCTTAAATTGTGAGCTATTTACTTGATTGATGTAGAGAGCAGAAAAATAGGGAAACAATTTAAATATCTGTACTTTATTCCTGTTCAGGTTAGCTTGTGTTTTTTCAATACAACTTTAAACCAAGATTTTGACACTAAAATTCAATACAACTCATTCAACTTTCTCAGTTGACAGGTGTCATGTAACAGCACCCTGCTAGCCAACCACTGTGATGTTTTCCTTACAACTCATTCATTACAGAAGGTACTTTATAATGGATGTGATCACATTTATAGAATGGATGCAATCATGTTCATAGCATGACCTGAAACAGTTCACAGTGAAGCCATAGTCAAGATAAGAAGAATTTCAATGAACTTATTATACTGAGTAGGGACAATATATAATATGGAATAGTGCTTTGGTGAAACAATTATTTTGTAGCATATTCTTTTGATCAGTGCTTCTTTTTACACAATGGATAATATGAATAAAAATGCACATTTGCTTTAGTAATGTGATATCCTTTCAAATCTGTTAAACTAAATTTGTTTGTGAAAGGATCAGACACTTTAAAGTTGCTTACTTAATAGACTGCCAGTCCACCGTAATTGTTAAAGGAGAGCTTCTATCTGCGGCGAACGATCGTCCATGGCACTCAGGCAGAGGACACTGTAACAGTATTAATTCGTGATCAGGATTGATAAAGAAAATTATTCTCTTTATTACAATAGTTTAAGGTGCCTTATTTGATTTTGAAAAACAACAGTACTCTGTGTGCAGCTCATTAGTAGCATATAAAAAGAAAACCTTCAGTTAAGCTTAGATTAGGGATACCAACTGGCATGGGTATAATTAACGGAAAACTGTCACACAGTCGTTTAAACACCTAGCATTAGAATTCCCCCCATCCTCTTTTTTCCACGTTTCTCCTTCATTTCAGATACAACTTTAATGGGTATAGATCAGGGTTAGAATCATGAATCATAGAACTGGAAAGGACCTTGAGATGTCATCTAGTCCAGTCCCCTGCACTCAAGGCAGGACTAAGTATTATCTAGACCAAGTATTATTATCCCTGACAGGTGTTTGTCCAACTTGCTCTTAAAAATCCCCAATGATGGAGATTCCACAACCTCCCTAGGCAATTTATTCCAGTGCTTAACCACCCTGACAGTTACAAAGTTTTTCCTAATGTCCAACCTAAACCGCCCTTGCTGCAATGTAAGCCCATTGCTTCTTGTCCCATCCTCAGAAGTTAAGAACAATTTTTCCTCCCTCCTCTTTGTAACAGCCTTTTATGTACATGAAATGTTATCGTGTCCCCTCTCAGTCTTCTCCAGACTAAACAAACCCAATTTTTTCAATCTTCCCTCATAGCTCATGTTTTCTAGACCTTTAATCATTTTTGTTGCTCTTCTCTGGACTCTCTCAAATTTGTCCACATCTTTCCTGAAATGTGGCGCCCAGAACTGGACACAATACTCCAAATGAGGCCTAATCAGCGCGGAGTGGAGCAGAAGAATTACTTCTCGTGTCTTGCTTACAACACTCCTGCTAATACATCCCAGAATGATGTATGTTTTTTTTGCAACAGCGTTAACACTGTTGACTTATATTTAGCTTGTGATCCACTCTGACCCCCAGATCCCTTTCCACAGTACTCCTTCCTGGGCAGTCATTTCCCATTTTGTATGTGTGCAACTGATTGTTCCTTCCTCAAGGGAGTACTTTGCATTTGTCCTTATTGAATTTCATCCTATTTACTTCAGATCATTTCTCCAGTTTGTCCAGATCATTTTGAATTCTAATCCTATCCTCCAGAGCACTTGCAACCCCTTCCAGCTTGGTATCATCCACAAGCTTTATAAGTGTACTTTCCATGCCATTATTTAAATCATTGATGAAGATATTGAACAGAACCGAACCAGAAGCGATCTTAACTGCTAGGCATTAGAAAAAAAAAAAACAGTGTTAATATTGCATCTTTTGTGTCTGTTATTTTTATTTTCAGGTCCCTTCAGAGGAGAAAACTTTGCACTTGGTCACATAATAATAATACTAGACAGTTACCTCATTATTATTTTGTATATATGTCTTGTGGGGTCTTAGATCAAGGTAGGAAGAACAACAAAACTGAAATACAAAATCCTGGAGAGAGCTGGTCAAAAGTTTTCTATTGGAAAATGTTGATTCAACAAAATCAAAATGTTCTATGCAAACATGTTGGTTCCATCGAAACTCTAGACAGAAAACAAGTGCATGGTTTCCTGGAAACCTGCCTGCCCGCTGCTCCTTAGTTCCTTGACAGCCTGGCAGACACCTCATGGAGCTGGTGAATGTGGTATGTCTTCACAGCCAAAACAAAACCAAAAACAACAAAACCTCACAGCAGCAAATCTTAGAGCTCAGGTCTGCAGACTCAGGTTGGCATTGTGGCGCTCAAAATAGCTATGTAGACATTCTGGCTCAGGCTGAAGCTCAGGCTCTGAAACCCACCCCTCCTCCCTGGGCTTCAGAGGCTGAGCTCCAGCCCAAGCATGACTGTCTGCCTGGCTAGTTTTAGCACCACAGTACAAGTTCTGTGAGCCCAAGTCTGTAGACCCGGGCTCTGAGAATCACTGCCGCAGGTGTTTGGTTTTTTGTTTTTTTGTTTTGCAGTGTAGACACACCCATGGGCTACTCAGGCTCTGCAGCTGGCCAGCTCCCGGGCTGCCTCCTGGGCAGCTCGCCAGCCAGCCAGAAAGCCTGTGGTGGGCAGCCAGCAAAGTGAAAAAAATCTGTTTGGTAGTCCTGAAAGGGATTTTCCAGAAAAATTTCATTTCCGCAAAAATATTTCAATATTTACTTTTCATCCCAATTTGGGACAAACCTTCCCCCCCCCCCCGCCATGAAACATTTCAAATTTTTCATAGGAAGGGATTTACATTTTCCAGCCAGCTCTGGTCCTAGATAAAATTGCTAAATACAGTCAGAACACTGACTAGCCCTTTCTAAAATGGGGTGGGAATGGGTTCAGGGAGAGGAGAAGAGAGGAATTCTTTTAAATTTGTGGAAGTTTCTATACTTTTGGTTTTCCATTTTAGTGGCACCCAAAAATCAAGGAAACTTTTTTTTTTTTTTAAATACCTACCTCATATGATGAAGACTTACAGTAACATTGGGATGTACAGTGATTTTTGTGGGTCAGTAACTTATTCTAACTTTGCTGAAGTATTAAATCCATCTCATCCCTCTTTAAATCCTATAAACTACTTTTTAAAATCTAAACACCACACGTGTTGACAGTTTCCAAATACAGGAGATAGCAAAGGGGAGGAAGATTTTAAGATAAAAGTCTTTTAAATTACCTTTGTGGGAAGGGAATATTTTCCATCAGGCAGAGGAAAACTCTGAATATACCCACATGTGCTGCATATAAAGGCCATCTTGGTGCATAGAGGCTTAATGTTGCTGACACGCACGACAGTGCCACGCAGGGCAACATACTTCCCATAACAATTAGCCCGAACATTCTTCAGTTGAGTCAACGGGTCATAGTTGTACACCCTAAATAAAAAGGTTACCACACAACTTTAAAACTCATTATCTTTAAAGAACAAAAAATCTTGTTATCAAATATGCATGTATGTACTAAACACGAAAAGAGATACAGCCAGAGGAAAGGTTTTATCAACAGAAGACAAATCTAATGTTTGTTGAAAATCTAACCTCTCCCCAGAATACATGACACAACCATTAACTCCTATTACCCTAAGAGGAAGTGAAGGCTGCCCAGTCAAATTCTAATGTTCAGAATTCCCAAACTATAAAGAGAATACATAGCATACACACACATACATAGCAAACACTCTTAGGTTCCATTTACTCTATAGAAACTACCATATATGGGGACCCTGTAATAACACAGTAAACCCCAGCCACAGTTTAACACATATTTCAGTCTTGCAGCACAGAAAGGACCAACATTTAATGGCAGTTTTCCCATGAGAGTTTCTTACTTTCTCTGGGCAAATAAATCTTTCAAATTAATACAGAACATCCTTTACCTTGCATGAATATGTGGCACATTTATTATAGGTTCTTCATCAATTGGTAATCCTTCTTGTTCCTGAAGTTCAGCTGCATACCTTTCCAGGTCCTTAGTTAATACCTAGATAGACAAGAAAAAATAAACACAGGCTCGGAAGAACCAGCTCCAAGGAACGGGTAATAGTATTTGTTGAAGTGGGAGTTTACGGTGTTCTCCTTTAACATGCTGCTCTCCTCCCTGGGTGTGGCCTGATAGTTCATTTGCAGTTGAGTTTTACTACCTTATCCTGCAGTTTTAAACCTCTACACAACTCTGCAGAAGGTCTCATTGACTATTAAGCCCAACCAATGGCATTATTTTACTGCTTTTGCGCTTTTCCATTTGACAACCGCAGATTTTCCTTTCATATTTCACATGGATCTTAAATTAACATCTTTGTTTTTAATAAAAAAAAAAAAGTAACGCATTGTAGCCTTATCAATGGATTGGCGATTGATTGATTAATCTCTGACTGCAGTCGTCAAAAAAGGTTTGGTCTCCTGAGGACTACAGCATCAGGAATATTATCCGCATCACTAAAATAAGAGACCCTACAACCACATGAGAAACCATTCCAATTTGTCACAAGTCCCTTCATTAACAAATCCACTAAGCAGATAAACAATCCCATAACACTGAAATATGATAGTAGATAGCGCAAAAGTGTTTAGCCCTAAGATTTACATTGCTCGGATCTCCCAGTGGGAGATCCTAGAGTGCCAATCATTATCTTCCTCCTCCTCCTCATCGTCGTCATGATCATCCCCTTCGCTGTCATCTTGGCATCGCCCAATGCATCTACTCCCAGCACACAGGCGAGGCAACACCTCTTCATTCCGAGTTACGCTTATGCCTGCTGAGGTTCATACATATGCATATAGGTTCCAGCTCCCTTCTCCTTATCCATACTTTCACACCCCACTAATTTAGGGGTGTTCCGTTTCTCATTGGCTATGCCTTTAGCTCCCCTTTTTCTCCTTAACATCTATGCCAATGGGATATCACAGCAACTTGAGGTTATAACAGAATCCTGCAAAATGTTACTATCTGGCATCTTGCAGTATTAAATGGCACATTGCAGCATATTTTTCAGTCTATTGCTGCATAGTTTCCAGAACATCAGCACTTAACACATCTTTCACTGTAATCTTACACTTTACTAGTACACGGTTATCTATCTTCCGGTCAACTAATCATGCCAACTGGTTTCAGACCTAAGGCCTTGTTTAGCTAAGCTGAATATCTTACAGGCCTGAGGACGATAGGCTCACTGTTACTTATATTTCACCTCTGAAAATACTTGATATCTTTTTTTCTTGGCTACTGCACAGAGTAACCTCGAATTCTAAACTATGTGCATGTACGGATACCATTAATCTCAGCAGATCTGTGAGTATATTTGCTGCTACTGCAGAATCAGCTTAAGGTGGCTAGCCTTTTTAAAGCAAAGGACTGAGAGCTAGGAGATCTAGGGTCTATTCACCGTTTTCCTACGAGCTTCCTGTGTGACTTTGAACAAGTACTTAAACATCTGTGACTCCGTGTCCCATTTTAAAAAATGGGAATAAAAAAAAAAAAAATTATGAAAAACAAAAACAAAAAACCCTCTTCCTCTCTACACCATTTTTGTGCGTCTTACAAAATCATATCTTGATAATACTTTGGGTTTAGTGAGCGATATGATTTTGTAAGACGCACAAAAATGGTGTAGAGAGGAAGAGGGTTTTTTGTTTGTTTGTTTTTCAGTGAAGCAGTAGATTGTTATAAGTCAGAAAACCTATATATTTAACATTTGGAGGACTTACTTCTTCTACTGCTACTCATAACAATTGTAAATTAGGTAAAATTTTTGGCTCAGGAAACTTGATGCATTAAATTAAACTGTTTAATCTTTAAAACTGAAGGCCTCAATCCTGCAAAATTTACTTGGGGTTCACATGATCTTTTGAAAGCCGCACACTTCAAAACTATCAACCTTTAAGAATAAACTAAGTTTTTAAAAAGTCACTATTTCTAAATTTAATAAAGAGTTTAAAGACACCAATTAAAACTTTCATAGTTGTAATAATTATACGTTTGTTTCTGGTTGAAAACCCTTCTAACAGTGAGCACTGGTCTTCCGTATAAATGTGGATTAAAACTTAAAGTACAAGCCATAATTACACAAATACATCCTACTACTTAACATCTATTTGGAGTCCATATTTACCTGATGTATTGCCAAACCCATGCAGTCCAATATTTTCTGAGGCATATCCCTTATATCAGTAGATATACTTGGTATCAATTCAATTAACTCTTTATCTTGTATCAGCTCTTTGTAATCCACAAGAATACTCCCTTTTCTTTCTATTTCATCCTACAAAACATTTCAAGTTATAGAACACATTTCACGGAGATAAAACAAAAGGTTTTGATTAATATTATTCTTGAGATATTGTAGTTGAAATATAGACAAAAAATATATACAGATCTATTATGCTATTGTAGCAACAGTTGTGGGTGTCTTACCTTATCATAAAGTTCAATGTGACGTGTAAAAAACTTTTCAAATGCTTGAATCTTCTGGACAAAAGGAGAGCTGTCATCAAACGCTAATCAGATACACTTCGCATTAGTAATTAACCCAAAGATAAATATCTACATCAATACATCATATGCTTTATTTGTAATTAGAATAATTTATTATAGAAACCAATTCATCCATTAAAGACATTGATATTTTTTAAAAATCTATAAGGGTATTTATTTAAATAATCCTTCTATGAGGTTTCTTCCACACACACTTTACCCTCCATGGTTTTTGCACCTTCCTCTCAAGCACAGCCACCTTCCTTCAGAGGACTGGATACAATAATTTCTCGAGTTTATCACAATACAATTAGAGTTAATGAGACAGAAAAGAAAGGAAGAGAAAGGAAAGTTAGATGGGGAAGGGATGCCAACTGTACCAACTTGTAAGACATGGACCTATAAAAGATATGGTCATAGTAGGTCTTATGCCATCATGATGATGTCTTGCAGCATTTCACAGGACTGGTAGAATAAGTTCAGGTTGACTTTCCTAGAAAGGGTGATATTTTCCCCATTATGTTTGTGCGCCAAGATTGGGGAATGTCTCAGTAATACTCCTGTTCTTCTAAGTTAAGAACTATGAGCTAGGATGATGTGGGATCAATCCTCAAAGCAAAGGAAGTAAAATTTAATGGAAGGGGTATTTTAATGCTTCTCAGTTGTGGGGTGCAGATGGTTGTCCATGTGGGGGACTATCATGAAGCAGGACCAACAGAAGGCTGATGGTGAGGCATTACAGTAAGTAATTGCATCTCCAGCAGACTGCAGATTTACTATGATTTGTGAACTGCAATCCGATTGTTGAGCATCAGAATTTGTTCAATATTTTGGCTTTGGTTTAACATAGGTTGGATGAAGATGGAGCGCATTTTACATTGTACACCACTCATTTCCAAACCTTGGCTCACACAGAGATTGCAAGTTGTTCATTTGCATTTGTTTGGATAGGGGGAATATGAGCAGTAGATAACACTTATCCCCTGGCAATACTGGCCAACAGTCCATCTGATTTGGAGATGGAGTTCTTGCGTGAGAGTATGCAAATCGTTCAGGATCCGTATACACTCCTAGATCTTCTCCATTAGCTATCATGGTATTTCAAAGCTGTTGTCACAGCAGCCAACTCAAAGGATCGTGGAGTGCAACCAAGACCCAGAATCACTGGCTTAGATGGAAATCACAAAGCTACTTAAGATTAATTAGAACTTCAGATAGGCAAAGGCTAAGATTGCAAAAAAAGGGCAGAAAAAAAAGGAGGATTTGCTCATGTCTCCCTCCATGTTTAGGGGACCAAATTATTTACATTTTTAAATTACCATCTTCCTTTACTGCACCTTAAAAAAAAAAGTATTAAAAAGGGTCTAAGAATGAACTGTAATGTCACTCATTTCTTCAACCCTCTAATTTATTTTCCCTCCTATAATACACAAATCTAGGAGGAAATGGGAGGTAAAATATTTATTCTAAATTATTTAATATACCTTCAGAGAAATAAAGCTTCCAGCCTTTATACGGAGTAATCTGGTCCAATGTGGACTGAATTAATCGAGGTTGTGCTGAAAAGTATGAAAATAAGATTGGTTAAAGCAGTGTAAGTACAGTAGCATCTCAAACTTCGTCAGTTACTGTTTAGAGCACTGGTAAGCAAACAGCTGCAGCTATTGCACACAAGAGTAGGTAAACACGCACTGCTGCTTTAAAATGCTCTATGATTGGATTCTAGCATCAGAGATTAATGATAATCTGTTATGTAGAACCAATTTACCAGACTCAGACTTTCCAGTGTTTCTTTTCCAGTCTCTTCCTCCATCTCCTCTTCCTCGCCATCTTCCTCTCCAGCCTTGAAAGCCACCTCTTCCTCGTCCAGACCCTTTACCTCTTAATTCGTTACTCATGTTACCATGTGACTGAATCTGGAAATTGGATTAAACTGATAGGATAAGACTGTCAAGGAAGATTTATAGTAATAATTTATGATGATTAGAACAATTTAACCAAGAGTTATTAGTATATTGTCATTTATTTTTTAAAAAAAGAGAGCGGACCAGCCATATGTGGAATGAGTTCAGGATCCTCCCTTCTCAAAACAACAGGTGATGGAAGTACGATTGGCTACATACTCACATTGGGTGTGAGGTTAACTCCATCAAATTCTATAAAACATTGGCTGGCTGCCCAGCCTCCTCATGACAAATAAAGATTGCAAGTGCAGAATGTTTTTTTTTCTCATTTATACTCTTTAGTGATTTCAGCTAGAGTTGGAATTTATCTAGGTTCTCAGATACCATGAAGATATGGATCATGTAAGTGCCTCTCTCTTATGCAGATAGGTTTGGGGGACAAAGAGCTGAATCTAAGGCAGCGTTTCTCAAACTTTTGAAAGCTGAGCCCCACTTCAGAAAAATGAAATTAACTGTTCCTGTCATGTGCTGCTAAAAGTCTACACATCTTAACCGATACATCTTCAGTACCCTTCCAGCTAGTCCTGTGCACACACACCCAGCCCCACCATGCAGACACAGGGAAACACTGCTATATATTTTCCTAATAAAATATTTTTTCTCCATTCTTATATGCTTTGATGAGCAGTAAATAGATATTAACATTGACATTTAAAGTAACACCAGTGGCATCTAAGGTAGCACCCACTGAAATACATGGGACAATTCACCCCTCAGTGTTTTTTTCAGGCTCTCTGCAAACTCAGGCAGATGTATCAGATGATTACATTTGCTTCATGTTTTGAAAGTTTTCTTTGTGACCACAACAGCTAGAAACTGCCTTTTTTTTTTATTAAATGAAAACTGGAACTCTGGAAAAGAATTTAGAAACCGGTCTGCTCACTTCCATTCCGAACAAATCTGTTGTGACCCATCCTACACTTTAAGAAACACTGATCTAAAGTCAGAAGATCCTGTTATCCTAACCTAAACAGAAGACAAAGGCTAGGCATCTTTGTTCTGGTAAACCACATGGACGAATAAATTCACATTCCTAAATCCTGTGACCCGATGCTCTTAAAATGAGAATTGAGATAAGGAAAGAAGTGTTCGTTTACCATGGACAGGAAAGTTGTCATACAGGAACATTTACTAACCTGTTTTCTTATCACATGGCCATTACTTGTAGATGGCTCGGTCACTACTTCTCCTTTAATCCCTATAAATATTTACCCAGATGCTTTGTTACACCTGCAAATAAAAAAAGTCTATTTAATTGCACAAACCACGACCCCTTGTTGCCTCCCATCTGCAGCATGGCCAACTCTCAGTTTAGCCTGGAGGATAATGATCAGGTGAGAGTTTCCGGGTTTATCAGTGTAAGGGTAAGGCCAGCTGAACCACGGTAACACAGGTGCTTCCTAGATGGATGGAACAGTTTTCTTCCGGCAGTAAAGATAACTCATCTCTCTGGCAGTTGCTGGGTCAAGGGAAGAATCATCCGCCCCAGCTGTGTCCACACAAGGGGGTGAGGTGGGACTGATCACAGTGCTCAGGGCACAGGCTTTTTCACGGCTCCCAGCAAGGTAGCTAGATTTAGGGGCAGGCCAGGCCTGTTAGCACCCGAGGCTAGGCCCCATCTTTGCCCAGGAAGAAAGGAGCCCGAGTGCGGCCCCAAGGCTCCGAACCAACCCCCCAAAGGACAGAGCCGCGCCAGATCTGATCATAAGATCCCAGCATTCAGGCCGGGCGCTGGCTGCCGAGCGGGCACTAAGCAGAGGCCTGGCGCTGGCGGGCTGCTCCCAGCCCCAGCGCGATGGGGGCGCCTCGGCGGGTGCCACAGGCCGGCAGGCGCTGCTCGCGGAGTAACCCGCGTGTCCCACGCGGAACCCCGTCCACAGCGCCCCCGCGTCAGGCGAGGGACATGTGGCGGCCCGGAGCTCACCGTAGCGCCCGCTAACCGAGGCCAGACCCATTGATACACCTTAGCCATTCTATTTTGGCGCCAACCTTGTGTTATTTCCGCTTCCGGTAGTAACACCAATCATAGGGTCGATGCCCCGCCCCACCGCGTTGCCATGGTTACAGTCAGGGACTCCCCGCCCTCTTTCACTGGTCAAAGGTGGTCTCATCTGCCAAGGCCTGGTGCGCTGCCTGTCACGTGATGTTCCCTCCCCCCCCCCCCGCTGAGAGTAACAACTCTGCGCCTGCGCATCCGGCTGCCACCAATGAGATCTTAGGTCCGAGTTCGCAGCGCGTGCGCAGTGCGGGTCCCTACCGGAAGTGGCGTGAGGGCCCCTCAGGCAGACGGCAAACGGAACCGGCAACGGCTGAGGGGGGTGCGCGCGCGCGCGGGGCCATGGAAGAGAGCGCGAAGCCAGGGCTGCGCATCCGCGAGGGGGACTGCGCCGTGCTCAAGCGGGACGAGGTCTTCAAGGCGGTGCTCGTGCTGAGGCGGAGGTGGGTCCGGGTCCCGCTCCCGCACCCCGGCCGCCCTGTTCCCTGCCGTCGCTGTCCCGGGACTGCGCCCCCACCCCACCCCGATAGCGCCGTCGCCTGGGCGAGGCGCTCCGCGGAGCGCGGCTCTGTGTCCGGCGGTCCCGGTGACACCTTGGTGGGGCCGCGGCCGGGCACAGCCCGCCCTGCGGCCCATTGCGGTGACCCCAGAGCTGCGGGCCCTCGGGCTGCTCCTTGACCCTGGCGCGGTCCGGGCTCGGACCTGGCTGCCGCTGGGCACAGCTCCCGGGCGTGACACTTCCTTCTGCTGGCACCAGGGAGGAAGAGAAGCCGCCAGCAGAAGCACGCGTTACTTTCTGTTTAAAAATGCCCTTGATAACATGCACCTTTTCCCCTTGCCCTGTGTCCGTTTCCTCTCTCCCATCTCTCGTCCTCCACACCCTGTGTCTCTTTCTCAACATTGCTCTCCTCCTCCTCCCTGTATCTTGTTCTGCCCTTCCCTCAAAACTTTGCTCGATCAGTAGTACTTTTCTAAGTCCTCCTCTCAGTCCTGCCCAGTCTCTCTTCCTTGCCCCCCCCCCCTCCGAGACATTTAATAGCCAGAGAGAGAGAGATCAGAAGGTGGTGGCGGGGAGGTAGCCATTGTTCAATGGCAGTGCACAGATGAGAAATCAACCTCTCTCCCTGTAGCTGCTGGGAAATAGTTGCACCTCCTTTTACGGTCTGCATCCTCTATTAATGTCCAATTGTCTATCTGATAACTTTGAAATACTTTGCATGCTCATATTTGTTCATAGTGTTGCAAAGTAGAGAAGAAGCCCTCTCTCTGTCCCCTATCCTGCCATAGACGCTCCTGGCTGCAGCAAAGGTGTGTGTCTGGGGAGTTATGTGGGGTGGCGGGGGTCTGCTACTCAGCCTTTCTCTGCCCTAGCATCTTGGCTTTGGTGACAGGATACCAGTAGTGGGGGGAAAAAACTGGCAATACTTTGTGTTTGCTCTGCAGCTATGAATAGTTACAGAGCCTCTGGAGCAGATTGCAGATTTAGGAATACATCACTGCATGTATGTAGAAGGTTTTGTTGCTCGCTATGGGAAAGTCAGTTTCTCAAGCTCTGGTCACTTTTCAAGTTAGGCTTGCTCTTTCAGAATTGGTCCTGAAAACCATTGTTGTGCACAGAATATGACTTTGACAGGAAAGAGAAAAAACACATCCAGGAGGCAGATTTTATGTGTAATACCATTTGCCTTCTCTGTTAATGTGGATAACTGGTTAAAAGAGAAGACTGATAGGCGGGACTCCTGAAGTTTGTTTCCCCTCTCTGTCACGTCTGCAGATGTGCTACTTACCTTCTTCCCTGTATTGCTGTCTTGCTAAGAGAGTCTACATATCGCTCTTGAATTCTTAGACAAATTGTTGGAATAAGTTAGTATTGAATTTTAAAAAATAATTACTAAAAACATCATACTTAGGTAGAGTGTTATTTCATTAAGAGCAAAATCTTCATATCAAGAAGCAGGGCTGGAAAAATCCACTTGCCAAGATTGAGTAGCAATCTTTTCTGGGCAAGTGCCATGATTTTTGTAAGTTTCTAGTTACTCTGGTTGTAAACTAGCTTTCCTAGTATGAACTGACTGCAAACCAATGTTGTGTTGAATCTGTTGAGACAGAAGTACCAGTTCATCCCTACTCTGATGCTGAGCCCAGTGCAGGGACCAAGAAAAAGGAGGCAGTGCACTGTCACAAATCTGGGGCTGTCAGAGTCTGCTTTGGCTCCTGGTACAGTAGAGTAGCCTCAGGGACAGCTCTAACTAATTTGCAAGTTAGCTGCAACTCTGGACTGTTGTGGTGACCAGGATGTAGGACTGCGCCCTATCCCAGGCTTGCCTTCTGTGCCAGAGAATCCTATCGGGGCAAGGAGGCTTCTGGTTATGTTGTTATAGGAAAAACGGCCAGGTATAAGGAGAACTTAATTACTTTGTGTTCACTGTATGCCTGGTACATCTGTGCAAAGTGGATGAAGATAGCACTTAATTGCTCACAGAGAATCTGAAATAATCGCAATGAAAGGGATAAATTTGTCTTGCATTGGAGAGTATTGCATTTGCACAGCAAAGGGATATCAGTTTTGATGGAGATACAGTGACATCTTCCTGATTGTGCAGAGAGACTGCTTCAGTGCTCTCACTGCTTTTCAGGTAGTGGGAGAAAGCCAGCTATTTCTGCTGTGGTGTACAGATGCCACTGTTTTGGTGAAGATGCCTAGGAAGAGGGGCCTCCCACCTGTTCCTTGTGGAGGAAGGGTGGTACAGTGGAGAATGCCACCACCAAAAACAGGGGTTCTTAACCTTTTTCTGAGGCCCCCCCAGCATGGCCCACCTGTGCCCCAACAACTCTTTCTGCATATCCAGTAGATTAAAAGCCAGGGCTGGCATTAGAGAGTAGCAAGCAGGGCAATTGCCTGGGGCGCGCAAAGCTAAGTTGTTCAAGCTTCGGCTTCAGCTCTGGGCATTGGAGCTCGGGCTTCGGCCCCAGTGAGTCTAACACTGGCCCTGCTCTCTGGTTTATTTTGGCAGACCTGAAACCTGCTTGCAGCCCCCACAGTGGGCCCCAGACCCCTGGTTGAAAACCACTGCCTGGAGTAGTGTCCAAATTACTTCCATATGTGTCTTCAGCTCTTGCCACTCCAGCAGATGACTGTGGACTTGTGTGTTTTTCAAAAGCTGCCAAGTAGCATTAACTCTAAAATAATAAATCTTTGTTACTATTACACAGCACTGTTATTAAAATCTTTTATTAAATCCCAAAAGTCATAGACATTTTTTACATTCAATTTCCAGCAGTCTCTTCCCCATTCCCAACCCAAATTTATAAATGAAAACACAAGATATCAGTAAGAATTAATATTGCTACAGGAAATTAAATAACTTCAGCATTAAGCAGGTTATTTTATTTCACAAACTGATGAGTCAGCAAATTCAAAGTCTGACTTCAGGCTTATGAATTCTGTGTAGGTATTCTGTCTACGAATGCGTTACCATGAAGTACGAGGACACATTTATATACATTTGCTTGGCTTTTATTAAATCATAGCCTTTCTAGTATTTAACCTTGCAAAATTCTATTTACCTGTTGCCCAGGGGCAAGCGAATAATTTAGATAAGCAACTAAAATACCATTAGTTTTTTCCTTGCCATTATTAAGATGAAAACACAAGTAAATTTTGTATTTGGACCATTATAGTTTTTATTATGTTTGCATGGTTGATTTAAATATTTGATTGCATTTGGAAGTACAGTAATCATTGCACACTTAAAAATGTATATGAATTATGAATTCCAAGCAAAGGAGTGTTAGAATGTCAAATAATTTAATGGCAGAGTCCTGTGGCACCTTATAAACTAACAGACTTATTGGAGCATAAGCTTTTGTGGGTGAATACCCACTTCGTCGGATGCATGCCACTTTTACAGATCCAGACCAACACGGCTACCCCTCTGGTACTTGAAAGAATTTAATGTTTCTTTGCTTTGTTTTTTCTATCTGAAAACTTGGTCCTATTTGTGTTTCATTGACATGGTAAGAGACAGTCTGGATACCAACCTATGTATGGCACAGAAACTGATAGGTATATTGCTAAATGAGCGAGGCTCTGTTCAGCATAGAGGTCCATTTACACAGATCAGCTTGCAGGATTAGGGCCTCAAGGAGTAATTTTGTTGTTTGATTTTTTTTTTTTAATCTCCGAGGCTAAACCAAAATGCAAGTTTCCCTTAATACTATCCTATCTGTAGGGAGATGATAATTTGCACTTATTTGAGTGTGTGTTGGGAAAACTAGTCTTTCCACCTGTTTCTTAGACCTTCTCTCCAAGTCTTTGCTAAAGTCCTTTCAAAGGGACACTGCAGGATTTATGGATTTCTAAGTGTCCACTCAGCTTTCCTTTCTGAGTGACAGGCCCCAAATTTACCCTATTTTTGCTGTATTCCTCCATTTTCATGCTGACATTTTTGACCCAATTCTTATTCGAAAACCTAATTCATGACATACCATTACTACATCCTGCTATGTTACCTTGGCAATCAGCATGTTAATAATACTTCTGTGAACTGAATTTTTTTTCTTTTTATCTCAATTTCTTTGGTCCTTTAAGTTTGCTGCACTCCTGGTCAGTTTCATGCTAGCATGGATGTATAGCTAGTAATAATAAACACTTATTTACTACACTTATAGGACATTATATTTGAACTTGAATTTTATAGTACTATGTTTAATTGTAAATAGGTTTTAACACTGTATCTCAGTCTCTTGGGCAAATTGATACTGAAATGAATGATTATTTTTTATTAATTTAGTTTTAAAAATTATTTCAGAAAAGTTATTTTCGAAAAGCAGTGGTTCTATCTGGATAATGCCATTGGACATATTTATGGAACGACATTTGAGGTATCTAGTGGTGGGAGCCTTCAGCCAAAGAAAAAGATGGAAGAGACTACCACAGGTATTTGATGGGATTGACTTGTGATTGGAAAAAACTGTTGGCAAGTAAATGGCTTCCTTACTGAGAACAAAGAGAGAGATTATTTTTCCATTAAGAATTTTATGAACTTTCAGTAGACATTTTTTTCTGTCACAAGGTGCACTTTTTTGTCCTGCTGTGCTAATATTTCAATAATACTATGAAAAGTAAAGAAAGGTTTTTAATATTGGTGTAAGAGTACTTGATCTTTAACATTGGTAAAGACATACTTTCTTTATTTTATGTATTATGGTTAGCTGATTGCTTAGGAAACTTAATGTAAAGCCACTAAGCATGTGGGTTGAATCCTTGGAGGTCTGCTTTCTGTGAAATTAAAATCATACATGTCTCCAGTAAAAAATATTTAAAGCTAGAGTATTTTACAAATTTATATCCTTTTTCTTTAGAAACAAAAGAAGCAGGTACAGATAATCGTAACATAGTTGATGATGGAAAGTCTCAAAAACTGACTCATGATGACATAAAGGCTTTGAAGGACAAGGGTATTAAAGGACAGGTAACATTAAGGTTTTGATGTCATTTCTGTGCTACCCTCATGGTTGTATTTGAGTTTATGAATTAGGGCCATTTTTTTAATTTTAGTAGAAAGTCAAACTTCAGTACTTTTTCTTTATGGCATTCTGTTTTACTTTCCCTTTCTACATAGCTTCTTAAAATGTATTTTTACAAAGACCGTATTTTCTGGAAAGTCTTTCATTTAAGTTGACAATTGTACAGTTAAAAAGGAACATGATTTGTGAACTTTTATCACATTAAGAATTGTCATGACATCAAAAGAAACGGGGGGGGGGACACCCAGAACATCAGAGAGAATGTACATAATGTGCACGGTATTTTCATTCAGTTTTGAACTTCACTTCAATAGGGTCACATACATATTGCAATATTTTCATAGTACAGATGTGTATTAAATGTCATACAATGATATATAACTATCGGAGGTCCAAGAAAGAGTTAGGGATGTGAAAGTATGCAGATGTTAATGTGAATATAGTACCACATACTTTTAGGTCAATGTTTGGCATGCGGTCCGCCAGGGTAAGCCCCCTGGCAGGCCGGGCCAGTTTGTTTACCTGCCACGTCTGCAGGTTCGGCCGATCGCGGCTCCCACTGGCCACGGTTCGCCGCTCCAGGCCAACGGGGGCTGCGGGAAGTGGAAGGGGTAAGGGATGTGCTGGTCGCCGCTTCCCGCAGCCCCCATTGGCCTGGAGCAGCGAACTGCGGCCAGTGGAAGCTGCGATCGGCCAAACCTGCGGATGCGGCAGGTAAACAAACCAGGGCTTACCCTGGCAGGCTGCATGCCAAATATTGCTGATCCCTGTTTTAGGTCGTACCTAGAAAGCAGACTTCATTGATAAATTTATTTCTATATGCATCTGCATAGCTAAGTGTTAAAATTAAATATTCTCAAGATGTTAATTTTGCTTTCTTGAACAAGGAATTACACAATTTCATACTATGGTAGCAACTGATAAAGGGGTTTTAAAGTGTTTGTTTAATGATCTCTCCTATGTTTTGGGTATGTCTACACTGCAATTAAATACCCATGGCTGGCCCATGTCAGCTGACTTGGAATTGTGGACCTGTTTAATTGCGGTGTAGACATTCGGGCTGAAACCTGGGGTCTGGGACCCTCCTCGGGGCTCCAGCCCAAACCCGAACATCTAATCTGCAATTAAACAGCCCTGCAAGCCTGAGTCAGCTGAAAAGGCCCAGTCATGGGTGTTTAATTGCAGTGTAGACATACCCTTCGTTATATAAAACTTTCAGATTTCCATTGTTTCCTTTCTAGTAGAGTTTGGGGGATCTCTTATGTTTATATTGATTAAACTCGCTATATTCTCCTTGCAAGGTCCAGTTTTATCTTCCTGTTTGCGACTGTTCAAAGCAGCTCTCATGTTGCTTGTGTGCATGGGTCGCGTGCACGCTCCGGGGAAGGGCCTGTCCCAGTCAGCCTTGCCCTCTAGACGCAGTGTGCCCACATAGTTAAAACTTACTTCTGATGATGTAAAGGAACAGATCTACAAACTGGCTAAGAAAGGTCTGACTCCCTCACAGATGGGTGTAATCCTAAGGGACTCTCATGGTGTTACCCAAGTTTGTTTTGTCAATGGCAACAAAATTTTAAGGATCCTTAAGTCCAAGGGACTTGTCCCAGACCTTCCAGAGGATCTGTACCACTTGATCAAGAAAGCTGTTGCTGTTCGTAAACATCTTGAGAGAAACAGAAGGGAAAAAGATGCCAAATTTCGTCTGATTCTGATTGAGAGCAGAATTCACAGGCTGGCTCGTTACTACAAGACCAAGGGTATGTCTACACTACGGAATAAGGTCGAATTTATAGAAGTCGGTTTTTTAGAAATCGGTTTTATATATTCGAGTGTGTGTGTCCCCACAGAAGTGCATTAAGTGCATTAACTCGGCGGAGTGCTTCCACAGTACCGAGGCTAGAGTCGACTTCCGGAGCGTTGCACTGTGGGTAGCTATCCCACAGTTCCCGCAGTCTCCGCTGCCCATTGGAATTCTGGGTTGAGATCCCAATGCCTGATGGGGCTGAAACGTTGTCGCGGGTGGTTCTGGGTACATATCGTCAGTCCCCCCCTTCCCTCCCTCCCTCCGTGAAAGCAAGGGCAGACAATCGTTTCGCGCCTTTTTTCCTGAGTTACCTGTGCGGACGCCATACCACCGCAGGCGTGGAGCCCGCTCAGGTAACGGTCACCGTATGTCTCCTGGGTGCTGGCAGACGCGGTACGGCGTTGCTACACAGTAGCAGCAACCCATTGCCTTCTGGCAGCAGACGGTGCAGTATGACTGATAGCTGTCCTCGTCATGTCCGAGGTGCTCCTGGCCACGTCGGCTGGGAGCGCCTGGCCAGACATGGGCGCAGGGACTAAATTTTTGGTGACTTGACCAGGTCATTCTCTTTAGTCCTGCAGTCAGTCGTATTGAACCGTCTAATGGTGAGCAGGCAGGCAATACGGATTGCTAGCAGTCGTATTGTACCATCTTCTGCCGAGCAGGCAAGAGATGACGATGGCTAGCAATCGTACTGTACCATCTTCTGCCGAGCAGGCAAGAGATGACGATGGCTAGCAGTCGTACTGTACCATCTTCTGCCGAGCAGCCATGAGATGTGGATGGCTTGCAGTCCTTCTGCACCGTCTGCTGCCAGCCAAAGATGTAAAAGATAGATGGAGTGGATCAAAACAAAAAATAGACCAGATTTGTTTTGTACTCATTTGCCTTCTCCCCTGTCTAGGGGACTCATTCCTCTAGGTCACACTGCAGTCACTCACAGAGAAGGTGCAGCGAGGTAAATCTAGCCATGTATCAATCAGAGGCCAGGCTAACCTCCTTGTTCCAATAAGAACAATAACTTAGGTGCACCATTTCTTATTGGAACCCTCCGTGAAGTCCTGCCTGAACTACTCCTTGATGTAAAGCCACCCCCTTTGTGGATTTTAGCCCCCTGAAGCCAACCCTGTAAGCCGTGTCGTCAGTCGCCCCTCCCTCCGTCAGAGCAACAGCAGACAATCATTCCGCGCCTTTTTTCTGTGCGGACGCCATACCAAGGCAAGCATGGAGTCCGCTCAGCTCAATTTGGCAATTAGGAGCACATTAAACACCACACGCATTATCCAGCAGTATATGCAGCACCAGAACCTGGCAAAGCGCTACCGGGCGAGGAGGCGACGTCAGCGCGGTCACGTGAGTGATCAGGACATGGACACAGATTTCTCTGAAAGCATGGGCCCTGCCAATGCATGCATCATGGTGCTAATGGGGCAGGTTCATGCTGTGGAACGCCGATTCTGGGCTCGGGAAACAAGTACAGACTGGTGGGACCGCATAGTGTTGCAGGTCTGGGACGATTCCCAGTGGCAGCGAAACTTTCGCATGCGTAAGGGCACTTTCATGGAACTTTGACTTGCTTTCCCTGGCCCTGAAGCGCATGAATACCAAGATGAGAGCAGCCCTCACAGTTGAGAAGCGAGTGGCGATAGCCCTGTGGAAGCTTGCAACGCCAGACAGCTACCGGTCAGTTGGGAATCAATTTGGAGTGGGCAAATCTACTGTGGGGGCTGCTGTGATGCAAGTAGCCCACGCAATCAAAGATCTGCTGATATCAAGGGTAGTGACCCTGGGAAATGTGCAGGTCATAGTGGATGGCTTTGCTGCAATGGGATTCCCTAACTGCGGTGGGGCCATAGACGGAACCCATATCCCTATCTTGGCACCGGAGCACCAAGCCGGCGAGTACATAAACCGCAAGGGGTACTTTTCAATAGTGCTGCAAACTCTGGTGGATCACAAGGGACGTTTCACCAACATCAACGTGGGATGGCCGGGAAAGGTACATGACGCTCGCATCTTCAGGAACTCTGGTCTGTTTCAAAAGCTTCAAGAAGGGACTTTATTCCCAGACCAGAAAATAACTGTTGGTGATGTTGAAATGCCTATATGTATCCTTGGGGACCCAGCCTACCCCTTAATGCCATGGCTCATGAAGCCGTACACAGGCAGCCTGGACAGTAGTCAGGAGCTGTTCAACTACAGGCTGAGCAAGTGCAGAATGGTGGTAGAATGTGCATTTGAACGTTTAAAGGCGCGCTGGCGCAGTTTACTGACTCGCTTAGACCTCAGCGAAACCAATATTCCCACTGTTATTACTGCTTGCTGTGTGCTCCACAATATCTGTGAGAGTAAGGGGGAGACGTTTATGGCGGGGTGGGAGGTTGAGGCAAATCGCCTGGCTGCTGGTTATGCGCAGCCAGACACCAGGGCGGTTAGAAGAGCACAGGAGGGTGCGGTACGCATCAGAGAGGCTTTGAAAACCAGTTTCATGACTGGCCAGGCTACGGTGTGAAAGTTCTGTTTGTTTCTCCTTGATGAAACCCCCCGCCCCTTGGTTCACTCTACTTCCCTGTAAGCTAACCACCCTCCCCTCCTCCCTTTGATCACCGCTTGCAGAGGCAATAAAGTCATTGTTGCTTCACATTCATGCATTCTTTATTCATTCATCACACAAATAGGGGGATGACTACCAAGGTAGCCCAGGAGGGGTGGTGGAGGAGGGAAGGAAAATGCCACACAGCACTTTAAAAGTTTACAACTTTAAAATTTATTGAATGACAGCCTTCTTTTTTTTGGGCAATCCTCTGTGGTGGAGGGGCTGGTTGGCCGGTGGCCCCCCCACCGCGTTCTTGGGCGTCTGGGTGTGGAGGCTATGGAACTTGGGGAAGAGGGCGGTTGGTTACACAGGGGCTGTAGTGGCAGTCTGTGCTCCAGCTGCCTTTGCTGCAGCTCAACCATACACTGGAGCATACTGGTTTGGTCCTCCAGCAGCCTCAGCATTGAATCCTGCCTCCTCTCATCACGCTGCCGCCACATTCGAGCTTCAGCCCTCTCGTCAGCCCGCCACTTACTCTCTTCAGCCCACCACCTCTCCTCCTGGTCATTTTGTGCTTTCCTGCAGTCTGACATTATTTGCCTCCACGCATTCGTCTGTGCTCTGTCAGTGTGGGAGGACAGCATGAGCTCGGAGAACATTTCATCTCGAGTGCGTTTTTTTTTCTTTCTAATCTTCACTAGCCTCTGGGAAGGAGAAGATCCTGTGATCATTGAAACACATGCAGCTGGTGGAGAAAAGAAAAGGGACAGCGGTATTTAAAAAGACACATTTTATAAAACACTGGCTACACTCTCTTTCAGGGTAAACCTTGCTGTTAACATTACATACATAGCACATGTGCTTTCGTTACAAGGTTGCATTTTGCCTCCCCCCACCGCGTGGCTACCCCCTCAACCCTTCCCCCTCCCTGTGGCTAACAGCGGGGAACATTTCTGTTCAGCCGCAGGCAAACAGCCCAGCAGGAATGGGCTCCTCTGAGTGTCCCCTGAAGAAAAGCACCCTATTTCAACCAGGTGACCATGGATTATATCTCACTCTCCTGAGGATAACACACGAACGGATGTTGCTTGAACGCCAGCAAACATACACTGCAATGCTTTGTTGTACAATGATTCCCGAGTACGTGTTACTGGCCTGGAGTGGTAAAGTGTCCTACCATGAAGGACGCAATAAGTCTGCCCTCCCCAGAAACCTTTTGCAAAGGCTTTGGGAGTATATCCAGGAGAGCCGCGAATGCCAGGGCAAAGTAATCCTTTCACATGCTTGCTTTTAAACCATGTATAGTATTTTAAAAGGTACACTCACCGGAGGTCCCTTCTCCGCCTGCTGGGTCCAGGAGGCAGCCTTGGGTGGGTTCAGGGGGTACTGGCTCCAGGTCCAGGGTGAGAAACAGTTCCTGGCTGTCGGGAAAACCGGTTTCTCCGCTTGCTTGCTGTGAGCTATCTACAACCTCCATCATCATCATCATCTTCTTCGTCCCCAAAACCTGCTTCTGTATTGCCTCCATCTCCATTGAAGGAGTCAAACAACACGGCTGGGGTAGTGGTGGCTGAACCCCCTAAAATGGCATGCAGCTCATCATAGAAGCGGCATGTTTGGGGCTCTGACCCGGAGCGGCCGTTCGCCTCTCTGGTTTTCTGGTAGGCTTGCCTCAGCTCCTTCAGTTTCACGCGGCACTGCTTCGGGTCCCTGTTATGGCCTCTGTCCTTCATGCCCTGGGAGATTTTGACAAAGGTTTTGGCATTTCGAAAACTGGAACGGAGTTCTGATAGCACGGATTCCTCTCCCCATACAGCGATCAGATCCCGTACCTCCCGTTCGGTCCATGCTGGAGCTCTTTTGCGATTCTGAGACTCCATCATGGTCACCTCTGCTGATGAGCTCTGCATGGTCACCTGCAGCTTGCCACGCTGGCCAAACAGGAAATGAGATTCAAAAGTTCGCGGTTCTTTTCCTGCCTACCTGGCCAGTGCATCTGAGTTGAGAGTGCTGTCCAGAGCGGTCAAAATGGAGCACTCTGGGATAGCTCCCGGAGGCCAATACCGTCGAATTGTGTCCACAGTACCCCAAATTCGACCCGGCAAGGCCGATTTAAGCGCTAATCCACTTGTCAGGGGTGGAGTAAGGAAATCGATTTTAAGAGCCCTTTAAGTCGAAATAAAGGGCTTCATCGTGTGGACGGGTGCAGGTTTACATCGATTTAATGCTGCTAAATTCGACCTAAAGTCCTAGTGTAGACCAGGGCCAAGAGAGTACTCCCACCCAACTGGAAGTACGAGTCATCCACTGCCTCTGCTCTGGTCGCATAAGAGTTCACTCTTCTTTTTACTGAAAGAATAAAGTCACATTAAAGACCTGTGTTGTCGTCTTTAAATAAAAAAAAAAAAAAAAAAAAAGACTGAAGACTTGTTTGTTCTGTTGTTGTGCAACTGTTGATATCCATCAGTTCCAAAGGAATGGACTAGTCAGTTTCAGAGCTTTGATAACTTCTGTTAGTTCTTATCTGTGATAGAAGACATCTCATGTGGATAATTGCTTTCCTGTGTATCATCAGCATCTCTGCCATATCTCTGCTATATTATTAATACAGTTTATTAAAATATTCTTTTTGGGGGTAACTGATTTCTGAAGTATAGCTATAGACTTCACTTCGGTTATGATGTTAGCTTCCATAGATAGTGTTCCTTCATGAAACTGCAGTTGAAGTGGTAGAAAGTACATTGATATTTGTTAGTTGCATTTTCTTGTGTCAAAGTTTTCATAGACTCTCCTAAATTAAAGATGGAAAAGGCTTGTTTCTTGAGGGGACTAGATTTTTGAACAGTGATCATCACCTTCAGTTGGGACCAGATTTTTCAGAAGAACTCAGCTCCCTGTTAATTGATGTCTCATTTTGCTGTCTGTTTTGCATTGTTCTCAATGGAAGCTCTTGAGTACTTCTGGAAAAACTGGCCACTTAATTTAGATGCCCAGTACAGAGCAGAGATCTTCTGAAAGTGCAACCGCTTTATTATAGGTGGGGCTGGTGGTAGAGTGGCACAGATTGTCATGTACACTGGAAGAAGAAAACTGCTTCATGTTTCACAGAATTATAGAGTTAGTGATTGGAAAAATCCATCTAGCCCAATTTCTTTGTCAGAACAGGCTTGTTCCTGGCAGTTTTAATTTTCTTCCTTAGTGTTATGTCTAGATGTTTAAATGTCTATCGATAGCAGGCTTCCACCATTTCCTTTGGTAGACTTCCTTTAATATAGATTTGAACGGCATGTGTATGTGTTATTTGAAATTAGAACACGGTTCTGTTGTCACTTTAGAAAATGTTTAAAAACAAATTGCCCAAACTCCCTAAATTAATCCTTTTCCTGCCACCTCCATCATCCAAAATACATTAAAGGGACACTATTAATTAGAAATCTAGTTAATTTTTTAAAAATGAGTTAAAAGTAATTTCAAATACTATGCATGTCCATGAGATTCCCTGCCAATTGTAGTGATTTTTTTGTTACATTTTCCTATTTTTAAAATATTTTTCTCTCTTCTGTAACTTTGCATGAGACTCATACAGAGGAAACTGACTCTATAGGGAAAACTATGAAATTGACTATATACAAAGTGTTATCAATTGCCTAAAGTAAACAAACTGAAAATATGGTGTCTCTTTTCTATTTCAATTACTGTGATCTTAGGTGGTGGTGTTAACAATAGTAGATTGCCATATATTTACATTGTGGTAGCACCAGTCAGGATCAGTGCTTCATTTTGCTAGGCATTAAACACACACCCTGAAAAGACAGTGCCTGCCTGAAAGAACAACATTCTCTCTATAATTTTTAAGCTGGCATTATTTCTTGAAAGAATGTCTCTCCATTTGTGCTGTTTTTTGGTTTTTTGTTTTTTGTTTTTAATTCCCATTTGCAATTACATGGCACTGTTGAAAGAGACAGATGTCTTATTTGCCCCAATAATGAGCAGGAATTTACCGTGCAAACTTTTGTTGATGTTAGTGGCAACTGCATGCATAAATCTGTAGTGAGTGAGAAATGTTTCTTATGTTAACGCCTCCCTTAAAATATTGTGTGTTAAAATATTAAATATATTGTGTGTGAAATAAGTGGGAAATAACCGGATACAATAAAAATAATCTTTAATCTCTCTTTTTCAAGGAAATAGTTCAACAATTAATAGAGAACAGTACAACGTTTCGAGGCAAAACAGAATTTGCCCAAGATAAGTACATAAAGAAGAAGAAGAAAAAGTAAGTTAAGTTCACAAGACAGGGAAGTTTAGTAGTTCTTTAATTTGTTGAGCTTTAAGAATATTACTGTGCTTTTACTTACAGATATGAGGCAGTTATTACAATTGTAAAGCCATCTACCCGCATTCTTTCAACAATGTACTATGCAAGGGAACCTGGGAAAATCAAGTAAGTATATTTTAAAAGAAGTAAATATGAAGATGCATTTTTAAAGTATGATTGGAAACATGATTTTTTAAAGTTACGAATTAAAAATGATTTATACATTTAGTTTTTTCCTGTCAATACAAAATTTCTAAATAATGAAAAATAATTGAGGAACTAATATCCCCTTGGACTGGGTAAGAAAAGTAAAACATCTATATGAGACCAATTGTACCTCTTTACCTCATCACATAAATCCCCCTTCAGCTGCTGCTGAACACAATTTGGTGAGGTGCCGGTTCCCACTTTCTGGTCAGACAGGATCCTGCCTCTGTATTATGGGTCAGCAGCCAAGAAATGGGGCCACCTAGCAGAAATAAAGAAGGAAAAAGTGAAGAAAAAAAAAATCAGAGTTTAAAAAACATAATTATTACTTTCTAGAACCCTCCGAAATTTTAAAAATGCAGTTGGGGTTGAAAACAAACCAAGCCACATTTGACTTAATTTAAATATATAATGGAATAATTACCTACTGGTATTCAGTATAGGGTTTTTTTCCTCCCAACCTGGACTTATTCATTGTTTTTTAATCATATAAAGTAACCATAAGATATTGAGACTATTGATTAGACTGCTGCTTACTATGTTAGTCATGATTGTTTAACTTTTATCTTTTCTTTTTTTAATCTTATCCATTCTCTTCTTCATTTATTTTATTCATCTGTTAACTCTTGTCATGTTGTAAGCTCTTTCGGGCTCCAACTAACTTTCTTATTACATGTATACAGCACTTAGCACAATGGGGCCTTGATTAATGATTGGGGCCTGTAGGTGCTACTGCTCCAGAGGGGGAGAGAGAGGGGGAATTGAAAATATTATAAAAATAATTACAAAGTATGCATTATTGGGAATAAAATTGCTTTTAAAGACACTTCATGTCCTTACAAAACTGACTCTACGATAATTCAGAGAATTATACAGTAATTTGAAAGAACTTGCACTCTGGCTGGTGCACATTTAGATCAGTGCGTCAGTATATTCACCGTTTCATCTCCTACCCTTTAATACTTCCACTGAACACTTTTGTATACTAAACGCCTCACTGCTTCTAATTGCATGTTCGCTTTGTTCTCAGTGTATCTTGATTAACAGACTTAGTTGTATTCTTCTGCACTCTGACCCTCACTGTCATTGATATAATTCCTGAACAATTCCTTTTTAACATGCCTCTTGCTGGTGACAGCTTTATGGGCTGATGCACAATGCTTTTAAGTCTAGACAAAGCTGTTTGGCACTGAAAGTAAAAGAACAATTTATTTTCTAGCCATTTACGATATGATACTCTAGCTCAAATGTTGACTTTGGGAAATATCCGAGCTGGCAACAAAATGATTGTGATGGAAACTTGTGCGGGCTTGGTTCTGGGTGCCATAATGGAGCGAATGGGAGGTAAGTAGTACAGCAGCTCTAGCGAAGAACAAAACTGATGCTTGTTTGAAACTGAGGCAATAAGTATTTACTTTACTTTACTTTAAAACACTTTATCTTAGTTTAAAACAACACTTAATGTTTTGCTTGTACTTTCTGTGGTATTTAAAGGGACACAGTCTAATTGAAAATCACATTTCAATTTGAAAAGTTTGTACTTAAGGTTACTGCAACTGAAGGAACATAGAAAAATATGTTCTCTTTTCATGTTGTTTGCTTTGTACAGCACTTTGTGTATAGTCCGTCTCAGTGTTGTGTTGATGATCCATTTCAGTTCCTGTCTCATACATCACTCTCAAAGATGGTTTTGGGAGCCCATGTGCAAACTCTCCCTCTTGCAGGACCTGGGGAAAGTTACCAATAACAGCAGCAGTAAAACTGCAATTTGAGAGACAGCAATGGGCTCCCAAGTGTGTGGGAGATGTTCTTGGGCTTGCCCACCCTGCCAGATTGAAAAAGACCTTTTATAAATATCAGCAGGGAAGCAAAGGGGGGAAAACCTCATATATTTTACACAATACCTAAATAGCATGTGCAGAATTTATTTTCTAAGGGAGTGCTATCAAACTGGATTTTTATTTAAAAAATTCAACTTGACACTTTATTAATAAAGTGAAGTGTTAGTAAATGGGACATGTAAGTAAACAATATGTAATGGGCTGGGTGTTTATCAACTGATATGCCCACACCTGGTGTGTGTTGAGGCACAAGGTGCAGCATCATGGCTAAGCACTCAGGGTTCCTGTATATTAGCTGACAGACACACACCACGTTATGTTAGGTTTATTTTAACGTTTTGACAGCCCGCTTTTCAATTCCCATAGGGCTGCAAATTTGTCATGGCATTTTTTAAATCAAAAATCACAGAGCAGTCCCAGTAAATGTAGTAGAAGTCATGGTTTGCTAAATTTACTGTGACTGCTCCCTGATTTTTGGTTTAAAAAGTTCTCTTCGTGCTTCGGCGCGGGCACCGACCACATGCAGCAGCACCATCCTCTGCCCCCAGCTCACCAACCCTGATCCCAGCCAGGTGGGGCGGGAGGCCTGGAGAGAGAGCCTGCCCCATGCTTACCTCGCAGTGGCAGCTCCTGTGGCTCATGTCCCTCGGGGCTAGGCCCAGTGCCCTGCTCTGGGCGTTGAGACCTGGTGCTCAGGGTTGCAGTGCAGCTCAGCTTTAGTCCCCCTCATCATGACAGAGGGTCCAGCATGCCAAATCGCCACAGTGCTGCAACCCCACATGCCAAGTTGCAATATCTGAAGCAGGGAGGTGGGCCCAGCCACACTGGACAGGCACCGCTACTGCCAGGTGAGTCATGGCCACAGAAAAAGGCCACAGACAAATGGAAATCATGCTATACATGACTTTTCTCCCACCATGACAAACCTGCAGCCTTAGCCAGTGACTTTGGGGCAGTAGAGTTACTCTCTGAAGCAGAAGGAATGAGGTGGTAATTCCAAATTAATTATAAACATTTGATAAATGTTTGTCTGTGGTGGAGTAACCTTGATGTTGAAGAGGCTATATATCTCACTGCATTTTTGAATATCCTTTAAACTAGTCGGGTTACATCTTTCAGCCAAACCATTTGATAGATATAAACAAACAAACAAACAAAAAAAAGGAGCCAAAGGAAATTTTCAGGCTTCTTTTAATAGTTTCACATTTTTTATAATGCCTGTGTTGTTAAAGTGAGTTACTGCTGCTCACTGATCACATACCATGGGGGAATACAGCTAACCTTAAACTACTCCCGAGGCCATTCTGCGCCAAAAAGTAAAAAATTCTGTGCACAATATTTTAAAATTCTGCAAATTTTCTCAAATAAAATGTGGAGGTGAGGCTCAGTGGGAGGTGAGGTCTAGGTATAAGGGGGTCTGGATGCGCAGGGGTTGGGTGGATGGGGGAGCAGCTCTCTGTATAGGGATCCCTCCCGGTGCAGCTGAGGAGCAATGGGTGCAGGAAGCGGGAGGAGGGAGGAGTTTGCAGAGCTTCCTGCAGCTGGGGGAGAAATCTGGGATGGGTCTGACCTGGCCCCAGATGCCATGCAGAGGAAGAGGGAATCCCATCCTCCCCAGTCCAGCTGGGACTAGCAGCTGGGCCCAGCGCAAGGGTAGGAGCCACCAACTAGGTCTTCCCCAGTTCTGCCTCCTGCCCAACAGTGATTTACCTCTCTGCCAGCTGCCCTGGACACCTGAAACATACAGCTGGGGAGGGTCACATGACCGCTCTTGTGGCATCATTTTTCTTCCCCATCAAAGTCATTTTTCTGTGGGAAGTAAAGAATTCTGCAGAGGACATAAATTCTGCACGTGCAGTGGCTCAGAATTCCCCCAGGAGTATTAAATGCTTGCTTAACAAGTATATATGGTCTTAAGAGGTACATTGTGCCTTCTGAATTGTAACCTATTATCCATTCAGCAGGGCACTCCCCATCTTTCCTGGCAGTCAAAAACTGCTTACACATTAAATTTTGCAAAGGTTACATTAATATTAGACAGCTTATTTCTCTATTTCTAAATTGATATTTGAACCCAGACCTGCAGTGATGATACAGTCAATAGCATTATGATAGACCTGTTTAGACGGTGAGCTCCTTGAGGGCACTAGATTCTGTCACTGATTACTTATAAATTTGCTTTTATTTATTTTGTATTTAAAGGTTATGGATCCGTTATTCAAATGTATCCAGGAGGGGGACCTGTTAGAGCAGCCACAAGTTGTTTTGGATTTCCAGAATCTTTTTTCAACACTCTTTATGAATTCCCTCTCAGCAAAGTGGACAGTCTTGTCTCTGGAACATTTTCTTCTGAGACTTTGCCTTCAGAACCTGAATATAATGTTCCAGTAGAAGAAGAAAGCAATGGGTCGCTCGATGAGAAGCAGACTTTGATACAGGAAACAGAAGAGGAATCCAGTACTGAAGCAGTTATGGAGAGCAATGAAACAGAAGAGCAAGAAACAATGGACCTTGCTGCTGAAGATACAGAATATAAAGAGAGCAAAGAAAAAGGAAATAAAGAAAATGTAAGTGTGTGTCTCTTACTAGCTTTCCGTGGAGTCATTGTGACTATAGACAAGCAAACTGTATTGTAACTTGGAAAAGATTAATGAAAATGTTAGTGAAACTTTTAATAGTCCTCAAAGTGCAGTTTTAAACTATACAGTAACTGGGAGGAGGAAAAAGCAGGAGAAAAGTATTTTACAATAATATATCTTGGTTTAAAACCTGCTGTCCCCTGAATCAGGAATCAGGACCACCAAAATAGACTCAACTTGTATCCATCAAAATGGAGCTTCGGCGTGTTGTATTATTTTGTAAATACAAGACCACAGAGCTGCATAAAGTAAAACAGTTCATACAAACATAAAAGCTATCTGATGTATCCTTGCAATTTAGTGTTTATTTCTGTTCTTATATGCAAAGATTCGGGAAAAACAAAGAAAACAACAAGAAAGGAGGAGAAAACTAGTGGAAACTGCTGCTTTGTTGGAAGAGAAAAATGCTGATGGGTGAGTTTGTTGCAGACCATACTTTTATTCTTAATATAAATATTTTGAAGGACATAGCTTTTTGCTCTGGAATAAAAGTGAAAACTATGCTCCTTGAAAACACGCATCAGTTTATATGGAATAGCACAATTACTCAGTGTGTGGTGTCTTATTCATCTTATCCCTCTGCCTTCACTTTCTTCAAAAAGGACAACTGCGTCTTAATACTGAAGTATTTGCTAGGAAAAATAGTTTCCCAGGACTGTGTTATGATTATAGGTGGGGAAGATAATGGGCCACAAGCAGTGTATTAAGATGGGGTCTACACTATAAAAAAGTGTCAGATTCTCGATTCTAGAGGTAATAATTCTCACTAAATATAAGTATCCTTTCCAGGAAGGGATCAGATATATTTCAGATTTGAAGTTGGTGATTTCAGTTAAAATCGTGGGTTTCAATTGGATAAATAAAACCCTAGATCATCAGTTTGCTAAACTGTAGCCACACCATTTAGACAACATCATTTCTCTTCTACATGCGAAACACTTTTTTTTTCTTTTCATTTAATACGCATTTGTCAGAATTGGTTGCACCAAACTGGTAATTATATAAAGACTTAATATAAAAAGATGATAGCAAATGTGATTTTAGAAACCCAAAGCCAGTACAGTATACATGCTTCCTACAAAGGGCCATTTTTTCATGCTAACCTTTACAAGTGTGAATCTTTAAGTGACTCAGGTTGGCTTAGTTTAATTGTAACTTCACAACACTGATATTCAGTTTTTTCATGCTAAAAGTGCTTGAAGATTGAAAAGTAAGACCTAATTCCAAAAATTATTTATTCTGGAGCTTATTTGGTTTCTTTATGCTACTTATACTTACAGAGATCATACTGAGGATATCTGTCTGAAATATTTGCAGGTATTTAAAATATGATGGAGTAGAAGAGAGATTTAGACAAAAAGGGAATTTAGTATGTTGCTCTCATTTTTTAAATTTGTGGAGGGTTATTTTTGGTTTTGGGGGGTTTTTTTGGTATTTTTTTTAGGAGGAGGGCTATTTTGCCTAGTATAGATGTTAGTAGAAATAATAGTTTTTCAAAGTTGGTTTGTGTGGTGCATAGTGACTGGTTTGGTTTTATAAAGAAACACTTTTTCACGTTTTGCTGTATAATAAATATTCTAATGTGTTTTTCACTAGGTGCAATGAGTTGGCTGCCATTACAAAGCACTTGATATTTATTATGAAGAATCAGATATAGATAGTAATATGTTTCCACTTTTGTTTCTATTCTAAAACAATCACAATGACAGAAGGGCAGTAAAAAGAATTTCTTACATATTTGCCGACAGTGTGATCTACAGTGTCTGCATATGGTGCTTTATTAAACAGGCTGAATAGGGTTTTTTTTTACTACTGTCAACCTTGTGCACTTATGAATAAATGTATTTGACTATATATGAGGGTCTGGGGAGGATTAGAATACCAATTTTTGCTATTGAATTTTTTCTGCAGTGAAGTGTACTTATTGTAAACCCTCTTCCATTGCTTAGCATCTTCAGGTATAATGAGTCACATTTATGGTTATCATCTCTTGTTTCCTTTTGTACTCTTTCCAGACCATATTGGGTTTTTTTAGGATTTTTACTTAAAAGGTCATTCAAAATCGTCAATGAAATACAGCTAACATTTCAATCATTTGGGTATTTTTTTTCTTCCTCCTCTGACACTTATGACAATGGCTGGTAATAAGGTGTTATAATTTAGGGACCAGCTTCTTAAGGACTGTCTGGGGGTCACTAGGGAGTGTTTTGGTGGGAGGAGTCTCAACATTTCCATCTGCTGAGAGGCAAACCTATTCCTGGAATCTTGCATAGAGAGAATTCCAAATGTCATTCTTCCTTTAGCCTGCCCTGCCTCCACATCCCTCTTCTTTCCCTCAGGCTGAGAACAGTGAAGTGGATGATGGCATGCCTTGGGGAAGTAGGTGGGCCATTTCCAGCACATTTCCAGGAGTTAACAAGAAAGAAATGTGCTGGAAATGGCCCACCTTGATTATCAACGTTCATTTCCAGCACATTTCTTTCTTGTTAACTCCTGGAAATGTGCTGGAAATGGCCCACCTTGATTATCACTTCAAAAGGTTTTCTCTCCCCCAACCCCGCTCTCCTGCTGGTAATAGCTCATCTTAAGTGATCACTCTCATTACAATGTGTATGATAAACACCCATTTTTTCATGGTCTGTGTGTGTATAAATCTCCTCGCTGTATTTTCCACTTTATGCATCCGATGAAGTGAGCTGTAGCTCATGAAAGGTTATGCTCAAATAAATTGGTTAGTCTCTAAGGTGCCACAAGTACTCCTTTTCTTTTTGCAGATTTATTCAGATTCTTAATTTTCCTAAGAAAATGCATGTTAGAAAATGGTGAAAAGAAAAGGAGTACTTGTGGCACCTTAGAGACTAACCAATTTATTTGAGCATGAGCTTTCGTGAGCTACAGCTCATGCTCAAATAAATTAGTTAGTCTCTAAGGTGCCACAAGTACTCCTTTTCTTTTTGCGAATACAGACTAACACGGCTGCTACTCTGAAACCTGAGAAAATGGTGAATGACCTTCCTTATTTACTTGAGGATGATTTTGTATATGGATTTATGTCAGATTACATTTGGATCAAAAATTGAATAAAAAAATGTACAAAAACCTAGCATTTTAAAATTATTAGCTAAATGAAACTAACCAGCTGGTCAACAAAGAAGATATTAAAACCAATGCCCTTAATGTCTATAAAATATTAATAAACTGGAAATATACTTTTGATTCTTTGTTTCTAGAGAACTGCATTATAGTAATTAAAAGTGTATTTTATGTGGTTAATGCACTCAGATGACTGATGGTTTTTAACAAGTCTCTTGCCCCTTTGGAAGCAGAAAACTAACCTGTACAATTTCTGTTACAGCTTAATTGTAGCCAGCAGATTCCATCCAACTCCTTTGTTACTTTCTTTACTGGAATTTGTTGCTCCATCCAGACCTTTTGTTGTCTATTGCCAGTATAAAGAGGTAAATCAAAAAAATATAGATATATTATAGTTATTGTTGTGTTTTAAGTTTGAGACAAATTTAGTTAACTCATTTTTTTTCTTCCAGCCATTATTAGAATGTTACACAAAGCTGAGAGAAAAAGGTGGTGTTATTAACCTCAAGCTCTCTGAAACCTGGCTACGAAATTATCAGGTAAGAGCTGCAGGGAGTGCCTATATGTCAGGGAAATGCAATCTTGTAGAAAATACTGTCAAATACTCAACTTCTCATGAATTAGTAGTTTTAATTCAAACTTATCTCCTTGTGCCTAATTCCTGCAGTGTTCGGAGGATAACATAAATAGCAAGGGACATGAAGGGCAATAAGAAGAGGTTCTCCAAGTACATTAGGAGTAAGAGAAGGACAAAGGAAAATGTAGGTCCACTACATAGTAGAGAAGGAGAGCTAAAAACAGATGACCAAAAGAAGGATGATGTGTTTAATCCCTGTTTTGCTTCCGCCTTCACACTAAAAAGGTTATTTGTGACCACAGGCTTAACACGATTAATATTAACAACAAGAGGAAAGGAATGTGAGCCAGAATAGGATAAACCAGCATAAAGAATATTTAGGTATGTTAGATATACTCAAGTTTGGCAGGACCTGATGAAATTCACCTTAGGATGCTTAACGAGCTAGCTGAAGCAGTCTCAGAACCATTAGTGATTGCTTTAAGAACTCATGAAGGACAGGTGAGATCCCAGAGGACTGGAGAAGGGCAAACATAGTGTATCTTTAAAAAGGAGAACAAAAAGGACCTGGGGAATTATAGACCAGTTTGCCTAACTTCGATAACTGAAAAGCTAGTAGAACAAATTATTGCACAATCAGTTTGTGAGCACCTACAGGATAATAAGAAATAGCCAGCATGGATTTGTCAAGAACAAATCATGGCTAACTAACCTAATTTCCTTCTTCGACAGGGTTACTAACTTAGTGCCTGAGGGGAAAGCTGTAGATTTTAGTAGGCTTTTGACACAGTCATACACGACATTCCCATAAGCCAACTAGGGAAATGTGGTCTAGATGAAATTACTATAATGTGGGTACACAGCTGGTTTCAAAACTGTACTCAAGGAGTTATCAATGGGGTTCACTGTCAAACTGGGAAGACCTGTCTAGTTGGGGCCCCACAGGGATCTGTCCTGGATTCTGTACTATCAATATTTGCATTAATGACTTGGATAAAGAAGTGGAGAGGATGGTTATAAAATTTCTGGATGACACCAAGCGAGGAGGGGTTGCAATCAATTTGAGGGATAGGATTAGAATTCAAAGCAATCTTGATAAATTGGAGAATTGGTCTGAAATCAACAAGATGAAATTTAGTAACAACAAATGCAAAGTACTACATTTAGGAAGGGAAAAATCAAGCGCACAACTAAAAAGTGGGGAATAACTGGCTAGGCAGTAGTACTGCAGCAAAGAATCTCTGGATTAAAGTGGGTCACACACTGAATAGCAGCCAACAGTGTGATGCACTTGCAAAAAAGGCAAATGTCTTTCTGATATATTAACAGGAGTGTTGTATTTAAGACACAGGAAGTAATTGTCCCAATTTATTCAGCACTGGTGAGGCCTCATCTGGATATTGTGCCAATTCTGGACACCACATTTTAAGAAAGATATGGACAAATTAGAGAGTCCAGAGAAGAGCAATAAAATAATAAAAAGTTTAGAAACCTGATCTATGAGGAAAGGTTGTTTTTAGAAAAAAAAAAAAAAAATCTGTTTAGTCTTAAGAAAAGAAGACTGAGGGGGGACCTTATAAATCTTCAAATATGTTAAGGGCTATTGTAAAGAGGACAGTGATAAATTGTCCTACCATCAGTGGCGATGGGGAACAAGAAATAATTGGCTTAATCTTCACGAAGGAAGATTTAGGTTAGATATTAGGAAAAATGTTGTAACTAGAAGGATATTTAAATACGAGAATAGGTTACCAAAGAGGTTGTGGAATCCAGGTCACTGGAGGTTTTTAAGAACAAGTTAGACAAATACCTGTCAGGGATGACCTAGGTATGCTTGGTCCTGCCTCAGCATGGAGGAATGGACTAGAATACCTCTTGAAATCCCTTTCAGCCCTATATATCTGTGATAACATCTAAAGTCAGCATTTTGGGTACTGTCATATATGGCACATCTCCCAAAATAAAAGTAGCAACAAGTCTCATGTCTGTACCTGAACGGTGAAAACTGGTGCTAAGCAAGAAAAACATCCATCTGGCTTCTTTTATTTTCCTTTTTTCCTCTTGAGAAAAAGGGGGATGAGTACAAATCTGAGGTTCCTCTTGGTCTTAAATCAGCAGACACATCTTTTTGATTTATAAGCAGATTGTCCATATGTTAGGAGAATCCTGCATTTTACTGTCTCTCCATCTGTAGGTTAGCTGCAGTCAATGAGGAATTTCTGTATGTTGGTTTGGGGAAATCTAGGGATGATTTTAAATGATCAAAGTAGAAATATGATAAATATCTGATAATGGGGATTTTTTTCATACTGAAATTTTTTTATTTGGTGAAGGTAGCATCTCTGTTAAAGCTTCATACCACTCCGGTAATTCACTGATGATGGAGATGATAGAATTTGAAACTAGCAATAGACAGGCACTGTTGTTTACTATTTAAGTAATATGGAGTGTTTGACCAATGGGGCTTTTGGACTTTTTTTGGAAAGGTCCAGTGATTGGGAACACAAAGGAACCTGTGATACTTTCGATAATTTTTTTGCTTCACATACCTAGGTGTATGAATTTATAACTTCTATGGTAATTTCATGACAGAACTGTGTTTTCCCCATTGGTCACCATGGCAAATGTACAGCTCTATGTATTTCTATTGCCAGAGTCTGGAAAAAGGAGTTTCAGTCCTCCAAAGGATTAAATATCCTTGTATAATAGAAATGCACTTCTCAGACCTCCTTTGGGTTTATGGCTAAACGATTCTAGTCTCTCAAAGTTTTGTCTAAATTCTCTTTATTTTTTAATTTTTTTAAAAACATGCTCACACAGAAAATGACTCCTCACAGCAAATGTTTTTCTTCTTTGTGAAGGTCTTGCCAGATCGCAGCCATCCAAAACTGATGATGAGTGGAGGTGGGGGATACATTCTGTCAGGTATCACTGTCACTGTGGAGAAGGTCCAATCCGATGCCAGCAGTTTAGAAGCACAGAAAAATGAAGAGCCAGCATCTAAAAAGCGCAAACTTCAAGAGCTTAATTGTTAACATCTGAAGAATTGATGTACTTTTAGTTCTCAGGAGTCTTACAGTTAGTAATGTAACTAATGTCCTTTCCGTGCTCTTGACAGCAAAGCGAAATATACCTGTTGCACACCTACCAACAAAAGCAGAGTTGTACTGTAGAGAAGATTTTATCCATTTCCTCTGGTAACAACATGACAGGAAGGAGGAGAGTAATTTTAGGGGCAACATTGTGTCAGAGCATCTTTGTTGACATAATGAAGCAACAGACACGTTAACAATTCAGTAACTTCAGAAACATTTTCTGATGATCACATTGAGAGAAACTACTGGGTGATATTCATGGATTAATCAAACCATCTTATTTGGTTGTTGCAGAAATGAATGAGACTCTGAAGTCCTTTACAGAGGTACGGTTTGAATTAACATACCTAATTTAGCTTCTTGTTTTACAGCCACAGCAGATTAAAATATTTTGTACAGTAATCTGCTTCCTTTCTCAAATGCAGAACCCTGCCATTTTAAGTGATTCTTTTTTAACCAAGCAGAAAGAATGCAGCAAAATCATGCACTTTTATTTGTAACGGGAAAATTAAAAGAAAGAGAAGGATATTGAAACCAAATCGTCACATCTAGGCCTCTTGTTCCTGAAAGGAAGAAATGCAGAACATCAGGTGTATGTTTGTAAATTAAAATACCAAATGTTTCTATTAGTATTGCATATTTTCTTTTTTTGAAAGCTGGATTTGTATTGTTTTTTTATTTTTTTTTTAATGTGACAAATTTGAAAATTTCCATATTTATTTTACTCTTTTGTCTGTTTTGTATTGTGTCTAGAATTTTTGTTAATTTGCAAAACACTTCACATTTGCCATTTCAATTAAACTCTCAAGAATTTTCTTCTAAAAAGAAACACATTTTGTTTTGTTTTCTTCTTTTTGGGGGGAAAAAGCTTTTGGGTGGGGGCAAGGGAGGTTATGATACAAAAACCACCCAAATCCTGTATCAGGAACCAGTAGCATGGACCACTAGACCCATGTGTCTCCAAGCAGGCTTCTCCTTGATTCCAAGGCTCCAGATCCTAATGGAGAATCAGAGCTCAGGGATGGAAGCTATATTTCAGGTATTTTAAAAAAATATTTAGATTACATTAAAATGTAAAGTGTTGCACACGGTTTGACAAGGTAAACACTTTATGGCATACTACTAGCTAATAATCTAATCAAAATATAAATGTATGCATTTTAAAGAAGTTTTACATATATATTTATTAATCATAAGTAAAATGACTACAATAGATTGAGCTTTTTTTGCCTCCAGGTCCCTTTGCTAATTTGTGCCTTTACAATCCTATTCTCTCTTGTTACTGAGTGAAAGACCCATACAAACTGGAAGAAACTGACTATATTGGGGAAATGGCAAAATTGACTGCAGAAAGTGCTGGCATATGCACAAAGTGAACTGAAAAAGAGAATGGTTCCCTCTAATCTTTCAGTAATTTTAAGTGTTACAAATAGAAAATCAGCAGTAAAAAAAATTTTCCAATATGTGACTTAATGTCCTTTTAATTAGTTATCTGGAAAAGAGTCTTGCTGAATTTAATCTAATCTGATTTTTCTAGGACTTTTTTTGGGGCAGAGAGTGGGGTGAATTCCTTATCTCACACATGCACTTGAATTCAGTGAAGACAGAGGTTGGGATTTTCAAAGATGCTTAAAATTATTGCATATATATATTACTGCTAAGTGAGGCAGGCTGGCCCAGAGTGATGGATATGGGGATGGAAGTTAAGGGCTCATTAGTTATCCTGACTCCACTTACTTCCTGCATTGTGATGTTGGTTTAAATTGCCATTGCTGTATGCCTCAATTTCCCCACCTGTAAGACATAACTGGTACCTACCTGCCACATTCATTGAGTTCTTGAGATGCTTAATTAGTTGTTTTTCCAGTACTGTGAAGGTGTAAATATCTGTATAAGTGATCAGTATTAAGGTACTGTTGATTGCCTAACCTAATCTTTGAAACTGGATTACCCCATTTGAAACATGAGAAACAGGATGTAATGCTGATTGTCATGCAGACGTCCTAATTCAAGAAAAAATGCTGTCTGATACTTTGTATAGTTCAGTGACAAAATAAATTGGCTGTAGAAGAGACTGAAACATGAACACAGAGAGAAATTACTTATTTAAAACCAGATTCCTTAGATTAGCTTGATTTCATTTGCATTGACACACTCTGACAATCTGTTTCAGTATTAATTCCTGTCACTGAACCACATTACCTAATTTTAAAATTCACCATAATCCTTTTTTCCCCGAGTGTTAATGCTGCTTGTAAGAAGAATGAGTATTCATTTAATATAAGACATATATTAGCAGTCAAGTGGAATGTTGCATTTCAGACCAACAATTTTATGCATAATGTAATACGTGAAACACAGTGCATATCAAATTAGACAACTGAAGTGCATCTGTGCATATTATGTAGCTGATAAATGTCCACGCATGTTGATTATAATATAAACCTATAACAAAGTCTTAAAAGCTGTCTTGGAGCGTAAAGCACTAAGACATAAATTATAGTTGCTATAATTTGCATAAGCTTCCTGCTAGTGTATTTTGGGCTTCACAATTTTACAAATTACTGTGTAATTTTAAGGGAATTTTAGAGCAAATGTGAAGAATTAGATTACAGCACATAAGGTTTGTGTGGGTCTGATACGTATTGAAAATCAAGTTGATGACATGAAAAGAACTCCGTTTCCACGCTTTTAAAAAAAAATAGAGGGTAGGATACCTAGGTGTAGTACTGGTCACGTAGACAATAAACCTAAAGTCCACAGCACACAGTAAATTGATATGGTTAGATTGTGACCAAGTGGTCAGTAGACAGTAAAGGAAGTGAAGAAGGGGAGATAAAAGTGAGAGATGTTATGAAAAACAGAACTGTCCATGTTATAAGAGGAGTGTGGGCTACAGGACCAACAAGTACTGCAAAGGCTGCTGCAATGAGAAACCCTGGTTCAGGTGGTGCTAGTCATATGGGTCTAGTAATTTCATGTTTGTCAAGATAAGCCTGAATGCCTTGCTGAAATCTTTACTGGTGATCAGTTGTTGAGCTGCGAGAGCTGGTGTGCTGCTTTAGAGTTTCAGTGCTAATAGATCTATAGTTCAAGTTGCTAAAGAACTTGCATTCAGGTGTGCATAACTAAATGAAATAGTCCAGGCCTATTCCCTGTCAGAGGGTGACTTTTTTAAAAAAGTTTGTGTAAAAATAGTTGTCCTGGTTTTTTTAACAAGAGCGAAAAAATACTTTTTTTTTTAAGTGTAATATTTTTTAAACAGCTCTGCTGCTGAAACACCTGTGGCTAGAACGTTGAATTTTGGCAGGGAAAAAACTGTCACAGAGCAGAACTGGCTTTGTGAAAATCGATTTTTTTTTTGGATTGGCAGAGTTTAGCTGGCTGCCAGTTGCAGTTGGCACATTCCAGATAGTAGTAGAAGTGGGCTTTGTATTTCAGTTCGAAGGCACTGAAGATGGTGGCCTGATCTCTCTTGAAAGTGCACTGATGGCATGTGATTTTCCTGTCAGCCTTAGCCAGGATGAATCTCAACCAGCTCTCTCTCATTCGAGCTTCAGGTTTGTCTGGACACTGAAGTAAGTCAGCTGTTTTCCCTGGGTCTGATGAAATGGTGGCACAGACCTGGGTGTTGAGGAATTATATATGGTGACCAGGAGGTTGGCAGAATGGAGCTGGATAGAACCTTGTGTGAGAGGAGGAGGCAAGCAACTTCTGAGTCCTATCCCGTGCTACGTCTTGAGGAGACAAATGGAGCCACTTGAGCAATTCCGTTTTTGCTGGCTAGCATCCTCAGGCTTGTCAAAGAAAACTCCAGGTCAGTAATACCAGAGGCCATAGCTGCTAGAGCTGAAAGAGTAAGCATGGACTGCGTTTGAGTATGGGAGTTCTTTACTAAATGCGGCATAGCAACATCAAGTGGAAGCATCCTTATTTTCCACAGCTAGGGTTTCAGTGGCAAACTACATTTCTTTGACAAACATTTCTTAAATGGCCAAGAAATGGCAGGTTGCAAAAGATAAGTGGCTACTCTCTGGTGTTGAGATGACAGCAAACCTCTTAAAAGCTTTCAGGAACTGAAAAGTTTGTAGTTGGAGCTGTTCTAAGTGTGTTTAGCAAAATTGAAACCATCAATGCACAATTGCAAATGTGTGATTTTTAGAGTTGGAGGGGAGTTCTTAATGCCTGATCATCTCAACTTTCATTTTGAAAAGTAAGCTATCTAGCCCTCAGGGTTGTAGAATAAACTTGAAAATGTGAACCCTAAGTGCACGTGCACTACAAGGCAAATAAGAGAGAACCAGAAACTTACTTTAAAAGTATCAATTTTTAAGTCAACCATGACTTTTGGGGCCTGACGCTTTATTTTTGAATACTTGGGGTTGATAATATCAGTTTATTTAGCATCAATCCACCAGAAAATAATTGTGTCTGGCGCCTTATCAGCTTTTTAAAGGTCTGAAAGAAGTATGCAGACCACTCATTTCTTCCTGCAATATTTACGCATTTAGGGCCTGCTCCTGCTCCGATTGAAGTCAATGACACATCTTTCAGTGAAATCCTGGTTCTCATCCAAGTCGATGGCAAAACTGCCCTTGCCTTCAATGGGGCCAGGGTTTCACCCTCAGTGACTTAAATGGGACAGACTCAAGCCCTTGAGTAGTCCTATTAAACTCAGTGCGAGTAGCATGTGCCTAAGTGTTCGCAGGAGTACCTTCAAATGTAGTTTTGCTTTGAGCTGCTTTGCAGTGTTAGATTTAGGCTGAAATATTTTAATAAGCAGATGGCTAGTTGGATTAAAATAGTCCAGGGCAGAACATATGCTGTGATACAGAGAGGCAGCATGTCACACTTTAAATAAGTGTATCCCTCCCCCATGTTACACAGTGAAGAGACATTGTCATGACAACTTTTTTTTTTTAAATTTAGATAAACTGCTTAAACTTGAGCTCGAGACATACAAATTGTCTTGAAGCTATTTAAGGGGAAGTTCCTTGTGCTGTTGTGTGGTGCCATATGATTCATGAGTAGCTGTTTCTACAGCCCTGCTACTCGTTGTTCTTAGGAAGAAATCAGACTGTATTATGGAGATCCAAGCCCTGTACCCGTTGCTCATTCACTGAGGAACTTGGCCCATCTAAAACTCTCCTAATCCACACGCTTTATCATTTGGCACTTGTGTGCAAAGGATGACTAGTGTGGTGTGATGTGCAGCCTCTATTACTGAGAAATTATGGATGAGATGATGTAACCCTTACAATGGGGAGCACCTACTCACACAAATTAAGTTAATGAGAGTACTCCCAGAGTAAGGAACTACTCAATTTGAACAAGTGTGGTATAATCTGGTCCTACTTTTACAGTCTACAGCAGTGCATGTGTTAACACAATTAAACATTATAAAGTACAAAAATAAACAACCACATGTTTGATACAATAATGTTGCAAAACTTATTTACTGAAACTAATTTAATTTACTGACTGTAGCGGGCTGGTTACCTGTTCCTGCCCTGTGGGACTTAAAAGCCAGCCCTGGGAGAGAGCCAGGGTTGAGGGCAAGAGAAGCTAGGCTAGTAGTATAAGGGCCCTACCATCAATCAAACCCTGACCCCGCCCCCTTGACCCCTCAGCCCCGCCCCTTGACCCCCTCAGCCCCGCCCATTGACCTATTAGCCCCACCCACCGGAAGTCCCGCCCATGGGTTATTACTTCCGGGGTCAAGGCTGCCACATGACCGGAAGCAAGGTGTGTCATGTGACACCCTCCCCGCCCCTTGACCCCTTTAACCCCACCCCTTGACCTCTGCCCCCCCCCACCGGAAGTCCTGCCCCATGGGGTATTACTTCCAGGGTCAAGGCTGCCACGTGACCGGAAGCAAGGTATGTCATGTGAACCCTCTAACAACTCCTCCCACTGCCCTCTACCAATCAGGATGGGTTTCGCCCCGTAGGACTTCCCCCCCAAGAGGAGCTTTGACCAATCAGGGCGAGTTCCGGAGCGGGGTGTCCTCTCCGGAAGTGGGTCTTGTGACCCCTCTAACAACTCCTCCCCCCCCCCACCAATCAGGATGGGTTTTGCCCTGTAGGACCTCCCAGAGAGGAGCTTTGACCAATCAGGGTGAGTTCCGGGGTGGGGGTGTCCTCTCTGGAAGTGGGTCTTGTGACCCCTCTAACAACTCCTCCCCCCACCCCGCTACCAATCAGGAGGGGTTTTGTTCCGATAGGACCAAGAGGAGATTTGACCAATTAGGATGAGTTCCGGGGGCGGGGTGACCCGTCCGGAAATTATTCGTGTGACCCCTCTAACAACTCCTCCCACCAACCTCTACCAATCAGGCCGGCCCGAGAGCAGATTTGACCAAAATAGGGCAGGTTCTGGGATGGGGTGAACCACCCAGAAGAGGGGCGTATGACCCCTCTGCCAATCAGAGCGCAGCACCATCACCCCATAAGGCCCAGCGTCGGGCAGAAGAGGCTGTCTTTTACCAAGAGCGCGTGTTTTAGAAATCGTGGAAACATGGACTCCTTCACCACCCCCGTGAGAACTTCGGACTTTGTTTTAGCCCCGAAGGCCTTTGGACTTGTATGGAGAAAGCGCTACATCAGCGAGAGTTCCGAGGAGGGCCCTTTGGCCCAGCCGTTGATGGACACACCGGAAACCGACCCCGAAACCCGGCTGCTTGTGAGGCCCCACGATGAGCGTGATGGCCTCTTGTTGTCCACCCCCCGAGAGGTGGAAGGTGATCACGGCTTGGGGGAGTTATGGGCGGACAAGGTGAATGAAAAAGATGTGGCTCAGGTAAATGAATGTTTAAGAAGTGACGGTCGGGGTGGGGGTGTGTAATGGGGGGGGGGGGAGGGCTAGGAACCAGGGATTGTGTAAATCAAAAACCAAGCAGTGGTGTGCTTACGCTGTTTCTTTTTTGAAAAAAAAAAATCTCTCAACAGCTCGATGATGCCTTTCTGGAGGCCTTTGAGAACTTACACATCGGTAGCCCTGTGGGAGTAAATGTATCATGCGTCAGCTGTTTTTGCTCATGTCTGAGACACAGATCTCAAGAGGAAAAGGACAAAATGGAAGAATGAACCAGCACAGACACCCTCATGTTAGGAGTCATGGCGTCCATTTTTACAGGCGGTTGTAAAAGGTTGTGTTAAACCAGGCGATTAATAAAACTTATTTAAACGTGTTAATATGAATGTTGTCCCCCACCCACACTTGTGTTAGTAAAAGATGGTACCAGTAACAGTCATGTCTCCACAGGCGGCTCTTTTAAAGAAAATATATTACACCCCCGGGGAAGTTGGGAGCTTTGGCGGGGTGAACCCTCTTTTTCAAGTGGCCAAAAAGCATAGTAAAACTTTAAATAGAAGACAAGTAACAGCTTGGCTTTCAGACCAGGATGCTTATACTTTACACAAACCGGCTCGAATACGTTTTAAAAGAAACAAGACCATTGTTTCAGATGTGGATGCGCAATGGCAGGCAGATTTGGTGGATATGCACCAGTTCTCCAAACAGAACAGCAATTTTAAGTACATCTTAACAGTGGTAGACATTCTATCCAAATATGCCTGGGCCTTAGGCCTAAGGGACAAGACGAGTGGTGAGGTATGCAAGGCCTTTAAAGCTATTTTTAGCGAAGGGCGTGTGCCTCAAAAATTACAAACCGATCGGGGGAAAGAATTTTTAAACAAACCCTTAAGCAGATTGTTAAAACGGCATGGCATTCACCATTTTGTTACTAATAATGAAGTCAAAGCAGGGGTTGTGGAGCGGTTTAACAGAACTTTAAAAACTAGGATGTGGAGATATTTTACAGCCCATAACACCTTTCGCTACATCGATGTGTTACCTGACTTTATAAAGAGTTACAACCAGAGCTTTCACAGAACTATACATACCAGACCCGCTGATGTTAACCCTTCAAATTCTCTGAAGGTATGGAAAATGGTTTATGGAGATGATTTTAAAATAAAACCGGTTGTTGCCCCTTTTCGAAAAGGCGACCACGTGAGACTATCTAAAACCAAAGGAGCTTTTGAAAAAGGTTATGAACAGACATTTACCGATGAGATATTCATAGTGGATGAAGCCTTAACCAGGGGTCAGAGACCTGTATACCGATTAAAAGACTACGAGGGTGAGACAGTTACTGGATCTTTTTACCCTGAAGAATTACAAAAAGTAAACCCCAAACGAGACAGGATTTACAGGGTTGAAAAAGTTCTAGCGGAGAAAGGAAAAGGGAGAAAAAAGCAACTACTGGTAAAATGGTTGGGGTGGCCTGATAAGTTTAACAGCTGGGTGAAAGCTTCTCAACTCTGTGACATTTAGACGCAAACAACAAACAAACAAAAGTTATTCCTCCCCGCAAAGTCAGAGAAGATGAGCGACGGCGGGTTTTACATTACTTTGCCCAGCAACGCCAGCGCTGCAGTTTTTCCCCAAAACACCAGCTCGAACTTTACAATACGGCTAATTAAGCCCTTGGATCTCCGGGGTGCCTGGGAGGTGGGGTTAGTGGAAATACAATACCCGCACAGCTGGAACACTATCAACGAAGACACCCCTTTTGAAGTCACCTTTGGAGATATGGCATGGAGTTTCATCCTACGACGAGGTTATTACGCGTCCATACCCGAATTACTGGATCATATGAACAGTATCATAGCTCGTCACCCCGGACCGCCTGAGATGGTCATGAACTATGACCCTGTGGGTAGAAAAATTAGACTTAAATCCGCCGCTTTTACTTATATGTTTTCTACCAGCGGGGAGCTAGCTAACATTCTGGGCTTGGGCCCCAAACACAGCGTCCAAAAATTCCCTTTCTCGGCAGACATTACAGGGGGTTTTAATTCCTTGTATCTGTACACGGATATCGTAGAACATCAGTTTGTGGGGGATTTTTCTGTTCCCCTGTTACGTTGTGTCCCCGTCCAAGGAAGGAACAACGAGTTTGTCACCATCACCTACGATAAACCTCATTACGTCCCTATCAGTAAACACCACATCGACACAATTACCATTGAAATAAAGACAGATCAGAACAAAAGCGTCTCATTTCGCTTTGGCAAGGTGATCATCAAGCTACACCTGCGCCCCCGGAGAGAGCGAGTTTTCTAAAAAAGCAAAACAGTATTATGGCGATCCTAAAAAATTACGGCGACCCCAACGTCTACAGAAACTATTACAAAGCCCAGGCGGGATACGCCCTTCCCGGATATCATGGGGCCCCCGTGATGTATGGGGCAGGCGTGGGTGGAATATTCCGTAGCCTCTTTCGAAAAGCCGTACCGCTTTTGAAGAGGGGGCTAGAGATTATTAAACCCCACGTAAAAACCGCTGCTCAAAACATAGCTAAAGACGTGGTAGGTCACGTCTCCCGCGCTGTTCTGGAGAAGGTGGGGAACACAGCTTCACAGGAAGGATCGGGGCTGATGTACATTAAAAGGAGGAAGAAGAGAAAGAGAAATGCGTCATACCCGCGACGCGCAGGTCCCCCGAAACCCTTTAAAAGAAGGGCTTTGACCCGCAGGGTCGGCCATAAGCGAAAGTCCAAGAGGAAGCCTGGGCGAAAGAGGAAACACTCGCCGGCTGATACGAGAGATATATTTTAATCAACATGGCTTTCGTTCACTGCGGGTCTGAAGAATGCACCAAATCCGAACTAGACTTGTTCCAAATAGCCCCTACGCAGACCAGCATTGAGAAAAGCATCTACATCGAGGTGCCACCTCTGTCGGCCGTTACGGAGTCTGCCCCCATTGACTTCTTTATAGCAGGGAATGGCGTAGATTATATGGATTTAAACAACACACTGCTGTACCTGTGTTGCAAGATTGTAAAAGGAGACGGAACTGAACTCAACGCGGGTGCCGAGGTGGGCCTGGTGAATTACCCAGTGGCCTCTATTTTTAGTCAGCTGGATGTCACGCTCGGAGACCGTCTTGTAAGCCAAAGCAACAACTGTTACCCTTACAGGGCCTTTATAGAATCGGTGCTCAATTACAGCAACGACACCCTCGCCACGCAATTTTCCGCTGGCCTCTTTTACAAAGACACTGCCGGACAACAGGAAGACACAGACTTGGATGGCGAGAATCTAGGGTTTGTGAGGCGTGCAAAGCTGACCGCTCAAAGCAGAACAGTAGAGCTTCTGGGTCATCTACACAGCGACCTGTTTTTTCAAGAAAAACTATTGTTGAACGGAGTGGATGTGAAAATTAAACTGACGCGCAGTAAAGATCCTTTCTGTTTAATGGGCAGCGGAACCGAAGGCTTTAAACTGCGCATTCTATCAGCATCCCTTTTTGTGAAGAAAGTACGTGTGGCCCCGAGCGTTCGTCTGGGGCATGCCGAGGCCCTGCTTACCGCTAATGCCAAATACCCCGTGGACCGTGTGGGAATGAAAGTGTTTAGCATCCCTGCGGGCAGCAGGGTCAGTAACCAGGAGAACCTGTTCTTGGGACAGTTGCCCAAAATGCTTGTCCTGGGGTTCGTGGATAACGATGCCTTTAGCGGAAGTTACGCTAAAAATCCCTTTCATTTTAAGCATTACGATATTAATTTTGTGGCCTTGTATGTGGATGGTGAGCAGATACCGACCAAGCCTCTGCAACCAGACTTCGAGGCAGGACGCTGCGTGAGAGAATACATGAATCTGGTACAGACGGCCGGTAAACACATGAAAGATCGTTCTCTGTTAATCGACCGTGAGGAGTTTGCACAGGGTTACACCATGTTTGCCTTTGACCTGTCCCCCGACCAGGAATGCGCCGATCACTATTCCCTGATTAAAACCGGGAACCTGAGAGCAGAAATTCGTTTTGGGAAGGCTTTAACCATTACCGTCAATATGATCGTGTATGGGGTTTTTGACAACGTCATAGAGATAAATCAGAGGAGAAATGTTCTGTTTGACTACATGTGAACATGGACACCGTGCAGCTCTCACGTGTCTTATCAACAGACCCTTACACGAAAAAGAATTTCTTAGACGTGTTTCCCTGCGATTGGCTCCCTGGCGGCAAGCTGTCTCAGAGACCTCTAGGTTTGGTGGTCAACACACATCCACACAGCCGACCGGGTGAACACTGGCTTGCCGTGTATCTGGTGGAGCGTAACCTTGGAGAGTTTTTTGACTCATACGGGCATCCCCCGAACAGTGTGTTCTTTCCTAAAAGCATTATGAAATTTTTAAACAAAAATGCCACAGACATTGTGTTTCACAACAGACAATTACAAGACCCCAGCTCCATTGCCTGCGGCTATCACTGCGTGTTTTTCTTACACCATCGTAGCAAGGGTTTATCTTTTGACCGGATTTTAAAATTGTATTCTAATGACTTAGTGCAAAACGACCGGATGGTGATGAATTTTGTAAAAAATAAATTTAAATACTTGGCCATGCCTAGCCTTGCTCAAAGCATGTTTCAACAAGCCCAGACATGCGTATCTTGCAACGATTTTCATAGTCATGTTACCCAATAAAGCACCCCAGGTGGGGAGTTTAAAGACAATCGATGTTTGGCGTGGTTTTTTTTAAAAAAAAACAAAACACAATGACCCAATTCAGAAATGTTTTATTTAAAGCAAAACATTACCAGTTTAAAAAAAAAATAGAATGTGAAAAAGATCACAAACTGAGCCATTCGGCTCTTTTAGCCAATTTTCTTTTTTTAGATGGCAAAAAAGGGGTCACTGTTTCTTGGTCCACACCGGTGTCGGCGATTGAGGCCTTGAGGCGTTCCAAAAGATCTCTGTTGGTCGCGTTGCCCATGATGGAAGATGGCATGTTCAGTTCCGCCATGGCATTCATAAACACATCCCATCCTTTAGGTACATGTCTGCTAGGAACAGAGCGCGTCTGGGTGACGGCCCTGACTAAGTCGAGCATGTTAGAACCATTAACCACAGAGCCTTTGTACACAAAAGACCCTTTATCGGTCCATGAAGAAATGTTTTTATCTTGGCCCAGCTTATTTAGCAATACTGATGCATTTTTCTTATAACGCTTATTCACGTTATCCAACACCTCCTGAGCAACAGAGTCTGAGGTCTTTGGTGTTTCGGAGGGTTTGGCAGTCACACTCTGTTCCTGTTCTGGTAGAAACAGACTTAATTTTCCTTTGTCCACATCGCTCTGCTTCAGATACGTTAGGTACCTTTGAAGCACGGTGCTGTAAAGTTTAGCCTTTTCATATTCACCTAAGTCAGTTCTTTGAAGAACAGATTTCATTTCAGCATCCAGTAAGCGAGTTGCAGTCGTTCTGATATTTTCCTCTGCCGGAGGGGGAGCACTTAATTGCTCCAACTGCCGGCTGGGCACCAGGTACATTTTTTCTGCATACTCCATTATCGATTAGTTAAAAGCCCCGTTATCAGAGGGATAGCAAAACTTAACAGGGGTCCTATAAACCCCCCAGACTGCTTCACCAGACGCTTCTTTCTTTTAAGTGAAACCCTTTTATTACACAAAGTTTTTATAAGCGTGTGTTTCTTTTTCAGCACACGCACTTGCTTCGGTGTTAAAGGTACGTTTCCTTTTAAGGTGTTGAGCGCTATTTCTGAGATGGCTGCTACTAGATCGTCAGAGGCCGAGCACAGTATAGCCCTCCTTTGCTGTGGGGACGATTTGCTAAGTAATTTTAAAAGGCCCAGGTTTCTTTTCACGCAGCTAGACATGTTTTCAGTCAGCAACCCCGGCTGCTAAAAAGGGACCTGCCAATAATTCATCTCTTTTTATACCGGGCTGTTGTTCTTTTTAAAGTATAAACTGCCGGCCAGTCTGGAGGGAAAAGACCAGTTCTTAGCCTATAAGCTTCTGGTGTGGAAGCATTTAAATCCACCACCAGGTAGCCATAAGGCCTTTTGGTAGCATCCTCAAAAGCTTCAAGAAAGAACTGAGCTTTGCCGGGGTACATTTGCCGAGCGAGTGTAGCAATTTGTAATCTGTCCCTGGGGTTTTTGAACAGAACCATGTATTTTGTGTTTAGGTTAATAGTGCGACTCTTTTTTCCCTGGCAAAATACGTTCTGAACTATATACATAATGCTCAGGTTCCTGTGATGCACGTACTTGGTAAAGGCTTTCTCGATTTCATCGCTTTCACAAGCGGAGTTCATCAGATCGTCTATGATAATCATGTTCACTTTATTGGTAGGAAACAAACGGTCATCGTCAAAAGCATCAGGCAGACCCTCCACGAAATTGATAAAGGGGTATTTACAGAGCAGTTCTTTATACAAGGGTTGCCAACAACTGTAACACCACACAATATTCTCAGGCGTAACAGACAATGTTTGTTTGGCATTATCCAATACATTTTTTATAAAGTAACTTTTCCCACAGTTGCTAGGCCCCGCGAGAATTGCAGAAAAGGGGTGTCTTCACCTCGTATCCATTTTTCAAAAACCGTAGGGCAGGGTTTTAAACCCTTCTCCTAGGACCCTCTTGTTGTAAACGACTTTCTGTGTTTTTTTAAGGGTTTTTGTCTCTATTTGCCACTGATTTTTGTTTCTTACAATAGAGGGTTGCTGCACCTCTATCTTTTTTGAGGGGTTCTCTCGCAGACCCGTGCAATAGTCCAGGACTAGATCTTTCAAACTGTCAAAGTTGATCTTTTCACAGTTTGCTACGTTCAGGGTAATACCTTTGACCTTCATACAAGCCTTTCCTCCCGACAGTTTGTACCCGTATGTTTTTGGGCCTGCCGACACAAACTCGGTGATGTGTTGATCTGGTGGGATCTCGCTCGTGAGGTCCCCTAAATAATCCCCCAGAGGGGGATTCCAGGCCCCCTCCCTTTTCACAAATATCACAGAGTCAGTGTCGTGGTACAGGCACCGCTCTTGCAATCTGTCTAGGAGGTTGTATAGTTCTAAGCGGGCATAAGCGGTGGTGAAACAGGCTATGAAAACATTGGTATTGCCAGAGACAGAATAACGGTCTTTTGCGTGCTTCCAAGATACGCACGCTGTTTCATCGTCGATAAACTCACAGGATGAAACCTCGTAGTTGGGGGAAAATAGGTACTGAAAGAGTTCGTCGGGGTCTCTCACGATGCTGGTATTGGGTAGGTTGGTTCTTTGGCCAAATTTACCCCACAGAGAATTTAAAAACAGTTTAGCAATTTGGCGTTTAGCGGGGTTTAGCCTGATCTCGTGTCGGCGTAAAAGCACGCCTTCTTTCTGGTAGAAATCGTTAACGTACTTATTTTGTTTGTCTTCGTCTGTGCACCAGCTGGGATACCCTGAAGCCTCTTGTTTCTGGCGGAGGTGTAATTTTATGTACTCCGAAAAGAGTTTATCAGATTTTTCATTAAAATGCCAGATTTCATAGATTTTAGCCACCACGTACCCCTTCGCTATGGCTGCGTTCAATTCCACAGTGCACCAAGTCCCCAGGATGGCCCTCTCCTTGTCAGTGTGGGTGCACGTCTCCCGCTGCACGGTTTCCGCGCAGGTTCGGCATAGCGGGAACATAAGCTTGCCACCCACTCTCACAGGTAACAATGGGAAAAAGAGGCCTCGTGGGGGGTACACTTTAACTTTTGCAATTCCAAAATAATTTGCAAGGGGTCCAAATTTGTCATAAACTATATCGGGGTGCCCGATAGGGTAGTCTTTCGTTTTGTTTACAAAAGGGTACAAGCTGGTAAAATCATAATAGTGGATTTCTTCCCCGGGCTTAGGTTTATAATATAGACGGATGGCGTTCGTCCTCCCCCCAAAAAGAGCATCCCTAGGCATGAGAGGCTGGGGTAACTGGGCTCGGTTTAAAAAGCTCGCAAGCTCCCTGTCTGTTTCTTTCATCACCACCCACTCGTGCTCCCAAAGAGTCCTCACTACAAAACCAAGCTGTTTTAGATAGTCGGTCTTGAGCTGCGTCTTGTAATAAAGAAACCCAAAAGTTGTACCCATCATAGGGTTTTGTGCTTTTTCACAATGACAGGCGACACAGCCGTGAAAAAAACACCCATTAAACTCAAAGGCTGTGTGTACCCCGTCAATATTGGCATAACCGTCTAAAAAGTAGGGGCCTACCTGTAGTTCCCCACCCTGTAAAGCGTGCCGTATTTGTATATGTTCTTTTTGAGAGATATACAACAGCCACTGGATAGATGGGGTCGAATATCTCTTTTTCTGTCTGTGATAGTTGTCTGGAGGGAGAAGAGCTACCGTGTTAGGCTCCAAAAACATAAACCTGTACATAGCCATGCAGACGGATGCCAGCGTTATGTACCGGAACGGATCTATACACAGTTTTATCTCAGTGAATTTACCGGGTTCTCTCTCTACTAGATCGACCTTCTCCGTCATATTCATAATTTCTTTTCTGTATAGGATACAAGCCTGTCTCAAAATTTTTACATCCTGCTGGCAGTAATACGCAAGCTCTTTCTGCAGGTCAAAAGTCTCAGAGCTGTGGTCTTGATACCAGTCGAGAAACTCTGCTTTTTCCCTGGGCATCATGCTTTCTACACCGTAGTGCTCCACACCGGGCATAGGCCCCACATAATTTTGATTTTCTAAAGTGTTAAAAAAATGTGGAAAATACCCTTTGCAACCTTCAAACCCCATCGCCTGTGGGAGCTTGCTAAGCTTCATGGGCAAGAAGTTTAAAGAGTCTATAAAACGAATGCCAAGGGCCTTAACTTCCACACACATTAGTTTACTGCCCTGAGTGATCAGTTCTATGCACATCTTTTCCTTCAGTAACTGTCTAACGCAGAAATACGCATCATAACCTTTGGAATTGTGTGCTAGGAACGTGTAGTCCCGGAACTCTTTGCCAATAAAGGTCTTAACAAACATAGAAAGACATTCGTCACCCTTAAATTCCCAGGATTTTTCCGGCTTTAGGGACATTGCAAAAATATAATTGGGAGTGTGCAACCCAGTCTCCTGCATGCATTCAAAATCATAAAAAATATACTTTTCTGATGATTCGGGCTTTCTAAGGCTGTCCATAAAACAGAGGTGAATGTCTACATCTCCAACGATCAAACCCTGACACTGCTTACAGCGCCTCCCTTTACACCTGTGCTGCTTGTCCACGTACGCCTGACACTTACCGCACAAAGTTTTAGACAGGCATTCAACTTGGTTTTTTGACGCACAGTTGACATGTCTGTCTAAACACTCTTTGGACCGACAATACAGTTTACAGCTAGGACACCTCAGCTGCACACCCATGTTGTCAGAGCATGTTGCGCTCAAGCAGAGACGGCAACGATACCTGCAAGAATGGTCGTGACTGTACACCATGTGGCAAAACTCACAGTAATTTTTTGCTCCGAACAACTTTTTCACATCCAGAACCCCATAGTAATGTTCATTGTGCAACAGGATGAAATAAGTCTTAGGGTACACGGGGCCCCCCGTTTTAAAAAAACCCCAGCCACCTTTCACCGCATACAGCACCACCTGTATGTTAACTCCTAAATGCTGTTCAAACTTTGCTACATCAGTGAGCATAACCTTTTTTTGATCTGACCACCCCAGTTTCTCGTGCAACTTTCTCGCCTCTGCTAACAATTCTGCATCTGTAGGTTTATGACCGGCCATGACAGCCAAGAGCCCTCCCGCAAAACATAGATTGGTACCGGTGTAAGTCAGGTCTACTAAACATTGTCTCTTTTTATGAATAATCTGACTACTAAGGATAGAATTTAAAACTCTTCGAGCGCCCCCACCCCTATTTTTTACAACTGTCACAACAAGGCGCAACGTCCCATCGAAATGCAATTCTCTATTGCTCTGAAGCAGCTTTGAGGTCTGGTTCAAGAAATCCTCAGCGGACAGCTCATCCCTAGTTCTTCTGACTGAAAACAAAGGGTTAGTTAAACGACGGCTCTCTAAACGTGACTGTACGTAATCATCAGGGCCTACCCTACCATTAACATCATCAAGAACTAGCTGTATCCCTCTGTGTATGGCTTCAACAGCCTGTTGAGCTGAATTTATTTGCTCAAGATGGACAAAACGAAACTCCTCACAATACACCGACCCCCCAAATCTAGGTAATTCACGTTGCCAACTTCTCACTCTCTCCATATACACCTCTGCATTTTCAGGGTTACTTGGGGGTTCCTCTACGGAACCATCAGTGGCATCTTCTACATCCGATACTAATTGAGAGTCAGACTCTGAGACGCCTCCGTGAGGGGCATTGGGAGTCGATGGGACTCCGTCTAGAGAGCACTCTGGGGAATTTTCTAAACCAGAGTCTGATTTCGCCTCCCCATTTTCAGACATGCCAGTTTGAGAGCCTCTGGTAGGGGGCATCTCTTTTTGTTTTTTTCCCCTCATTACCTCTTTAGCCCTTTTTAAAATTTTTACAGCGACCCTGGCCTGGAATTTTTTGGCAGCCATCTGTTTATCCCCCAAGCGCCGTCCGCCCTTTTGTTTACACACGAGCTGATGTGCACCCTTGAGGGTACCCCTTTCCACACCTAGTCATGCCTGATCAGAGCCACCCTTTCCAGCCCCCCTTTCTTTTAGGCCCCCTGAGGATTCAGCGTCCATCAGTTTTCTGAACAAAGCGTCGTATTTTTTCCAAATCTTTTTAGAATGCCGTAGTTTTAGACTCCCCGAAGATACAGCGTCCATCAGTTTTCTGAATGAAGCATCAAACTCTTCCCAAATACTAGAATATGGGGGATCTTTGTCAGTCCTTAGTTTTTTATTCACAACCCCTAGAGTGCCTGCTCTGGGTTTGTGAATGTGTGTGTTTCTGCACACATTCAGAGCCCCTAGAGTGCCTACTCCGGGTTTGTGAGTGTGGACGTTTTCGCTCACAGTTTTCTCAGGGCTTGGTGCGGCGGTGGCCACTGAGGAACTGGAGTTGTGTTTGCATGGTTGCAATACCTTGGCATCGCAGGTGTTTTCAATCCTTGTTTTTTTATTCACAATCCCTAGAGCGCCTGTTCCGGGTTTGTGAATGTGGGCGTTTTCGCTCACAGTTTTCTCAGGGCTTGGCATGGCGGTGGCCGCTGAGGAACTGGAGTTGTCTTTGCATGGATGTTTTTTACCAGAGTGTTTTGTTTTGTCCTTGGGTTTGACGTAAATGAGGATTGGACTGGGCTGATGCTTCATCTGCACTCTTGTGCTGTTTTGCGTTGTTAAAGGTCTCAAAGCAGATTCCTGGTTCTTTGGTGGTTCTCGGGGCGGGGTCCTTGTAGCTCCCACTACAGCCTTGTCAGAAGGGCTGCATATGCCTGCTTGGGGCAGGAGGGGGGAAAAAAAGCATTTTACAAAAATGTAACTTTGCCAGCTTTCTCACCCACACCTATGTATGTACTTAAAATACAAAACCTCATAAATTAACCAGACTAATAAGCAAAATATATTTACCCGGCTTCATCCATCCATCTGTCACTGATACTTGTGAATTTTTCTTTTCAATTGTCTCTTTCCTTTTTCTTTTGAGCATTTTTACCCGCTCAAGTTTTGACCGTGCTGTAAAGCAAACAACATTCTAATAAAACACATGAAACTGTCTAGTAAACTTTAAAATAAAATAAAATAATATCCATTAGAGTGTTTTTTCTATTTAAAAAAGTCATAGCTTTAAAACAAAATAATCCATTTCAGGCTGTACAACAATCACAGGTTTTGAGTTTATTTCTACCACTTTGAAAACAACCCCCCCATATATTTTTTTTTTTTTAAAATACATCTCATTTTGCAAAGTAAAAACCCTGTTAATTGGAAACACACCATCACCATCAGTTTGTAGACATATACTTTTTAAAAACCGCCTATGTTTTACACACACACACACACACACACACACAGAGTTTAAAACACTGTTTGCAACAAAATACTTTTCAATAAACCCACATGCTTTTAAAAAGATCCCTGGTTGTTCTGGCCCCCGCCCTGCCCCAGCCATGTGTGCTTGGGGTCTTTGGGGTAAGAAAAACAAGCCAAAATGTTAGTTAGTATTAGCTCCCAAATCCCTATTCAACCTATGTAATACCTGAAGTTATTAAGCACAACTACAGTTAAAAATGGTTTTTACCTTGGCCTGGTGATGAACTGCAACTTAAAGTTACTGGCTCCATGCTAAACAGATCACACTGCAATACAGATATGCACCATTATTTACTAAGATAGCATGGCCAAAAAATGGCATTATATAATATATATATATTTTCAGAGTTAAAAAAAAAACCCAGGGAACATACCTCCACTTGCAGCCCAGCAGCAATTCAAGAGAGTTTCTGTTGAAAGAGACAGTCTCCAAGCTACCTGAGGTTTTGTTGTTTTTTTTTTTACACCATCCTAACTCTTTTGTTTCAAAATAGTTAGCAGGTTGATTGGATCACCCCTCCCTAGCATTCCCTTTTGTGATCGGGGGTGGGGAATAAGTTTTTCTGCACAATTGGGCTGCTTTTCTTTTTTTTTCTTTTTTAAGTTCAAATACTTTTTGTTCCCCCCACCCTGTAGGGCCTTCTTACAGTAACCATTTCAAGTGAGGGGCCCTTTGCAGATATCAATGAATGTCTTGGGGCTTGTTTTTGTTTTTAAAAACATGTTCTTTCATGCTTAAAGTTTGGTGGGACGGGGGGTGATTTCTAGAAAAAGTGCCCCGTGGCCTTCAACCAACTCCTGGGCCATATTTAAACTGGCCTATAGCGTTCCACCAACTCCAGGGGTTATATTTAAACTGCCCAATAGCATCTGCAAACTCCTGAGGTTTTATTTCATTTCATATTAATCAGAACTCACCATCCTCACCCACCCACCTCCCTTACTATGGGTGCACCCCCATCAAAATTAACCCTATGGCAACAAGGGTGAGTAATCACAGTCACCCTGGCTATTCAGTGAGGGGGGGGAGTGGTGGTTAAACCCGTTCAGTTCAACAGAATAAGTCAACTCTATTGTACTCAACCACATGTCTGAACCATCCCCGTTTGTTTTATTGTAAACACATTTTTAGGGTATTTTTCCCCCTCCCACAACATACATTTCAGCTTTTTTTTTTTTTTTTTTTTTTGCTGTAAATGGGTCTCTCTTACACAAAAGACACAAGAGCTAGGTTCTCACAAACAATTTTTTTTTTATTTAAAAGACATACAGCTCCTTCAAAACAAACCAAGATGCTCCATTAAAAAAAGAAAGAAAGAAAAAAAGACTTTAAGCTCCCTTAAGGGCCAGAGACCTTTTAACAGAAATACAAATAGTCACAAAGCCCTTTTCAATAGATGTTTTTTTTAAATTTACAGCTACCAAGTTTTATATCGCATGTTTGGCACCTCACCATTTTCTAACTTAATCCTTTTAGATTTCTTACAAATAGCCTTTTTCTTAAGCAGGGTTCTGTAACTTTTTGTGCGGACCAGACGGTCAATATAACGCTCTAAGCAGGCATCTTCCGGTTTGGTCATTTTCTTTAAAACATGGTCAGGGTCTCCACTGAATTGCACAGCATTTATCAAGGTCACCCCTTGTGCTAAATGTTCTTGGGTTAGGCATAGACATTGCATAGCATAACCTATGGCAATCACAGTGTTTAATAAGCTTTCCAAACACAGCTCAGCACACAGGCCCCGGAGCTTGCAGTTTATATCCACTGAAGTCCAAGTCACACAGTCATGGTGCCGCTGGCCTGGTGCATCTATGACACAGCCCTCACAATCTTCAAAAAGCTTTTCCCTAAGACAGTGATTAAGAACAGAATAAACAGCAACGCGTACAATAGTCCGCATGACTTTGTTACGCTCACGACGTGGCACTGGCTCAGTCAGTTCCATGCCAAGCCTCCTCCTAAACTCCTCATAGCCGTCATCCTCGGAGTCCTCTTCAACATTTTGTATTGGCGTTGAGCAAAAACAAGGTGGGCCCGGTTCATCTTCGCTGCTTGGTGCAACGCTGTCCAGAGTCTCCGGGTCCTCTAGAAAGGCATCATTGAGCTGTTGAGAGATTTTTGTCAAAAAAGAAACAGCATAAGCACCCCACTGCTCGGTTTTTGATTTACACAATCCCTGGTTCCTAGCCCCGTTACAACCCCATCCCGACCGTCACTTCTTAAGCATTCATTTACCTGAGCGTTCATCTTGTCCACTAGTGACTTCCCCGAGCTGCGATCACCTTCCTCCTCCTGGGGGGTGGACAACAAGAGGCCATCACGCTCATCGTGGGACCCCACAAGCGGCTGGGTTTCAGGGTCCGGGGTATCCATCAATGGCTGGGCCAAAGGGTCCTCCTCGGAACTGTCGCTGATGTAGCGCTTTCTCCGCGGTTTGTTGAAGGCCTTCGGGGCTAAAACAAAGTCCGAAGTTCTCATGGGGGTGGTGAAGGAGTCCGTGTTTCCACGATTTCTAAAACACGTGCTCTTGGTAAAAGACAGCCTCTTCTACCCAACGCTGGGCCTTATGGGGTGATGGTGCTGCGCTCTGATTGGCAGAGGGGTCATACGCCCCTCTTCTGGGTGGTTCACCCCATCCCAGAACCTGCCCTATTTTGGTCAAATCTGCTCTCGGGCCGGCCTGATTGGTAGAGGTTGGTGGGAGGAGTTGTTAGAGGGGTCACACGAATAATTTCCGGACGGGTCACCCCGCCCCCGGAACTCATCCTAATTGGTCAAATCTCCTCTTGGTCCTATCGGAACAAAACCCCTCCTGATTGGTAGCGGGGTGGGGGGAGGAGTTGTTAGAGGGGTCACAAGACCCACTTCCAGAGAGGACACCCCCACCCCGGAACTCACCCTGATTGGTCAAAGCTCCTCTCTGGGAGGTCCTACAGGGCAAAACCCATCCTGATTGGTGGGGGGGGGGGGAGGAGTTGTTAGAGGGGTCACAAGACCCACTTCCGGAGAGGACACCCCGCTCCGGAACTCGCCCTGATTGGTCAAAGCTCCTCTTGGGGGGGAAGTCCTATGGGGCGAAACCCATCCTGATTGGTAGAGGGCAGTGGGAGGAGTTGTTAGAGGGTTCACATGACATACCTTGCTTCCGGTCACGTGGCAGCCTTGACCCTGGAAGTAATACCCCATGGGGCAGGAATTCCGGTGGGGGGGGGCAGAGGTCAAGGGGTGGGGTTAAAGGGGTCAAGGGGTGGGGAGGGTGTCACATGACACACCTTGCTTCCGGTCATGTGGCAGCCTTGACCCCGGAAGTAATAACCCATGGGCGGGACTTCCGGTGGGTGGGGCTAATAGGTCAAGGGGCGGGCTGAGGGGGTCAAGGGGCGGGGCTAAGGGGTCAAGGGGGCGGGGGTCAGGGTTTGATTGATGGTAGGGCCCTTATACTACTTAGGCTGATTGGGGAAATGGCTGCAGCTGGGCCATGTCCCAATCAGGCCACAGCTGGGCCTATAAAGGGGCTGCTAGGCTGAAGCCTTAGCCAGAGTGTCTCTCTGCGTTCAGAGGGGGGAAGGCCCTGGCTGCAGGGACCTGAGGGAGTACCAAGATTGGAACAGGGCTGAGGGGGAAAGGCCTTGGGAGCAGGGGAGCTCTGGCCTGGAAACCCCCAGGCTGCCAGGCCTAGATTAGGGCCTATTAGGTACTGGGGTTGCAAGGAGGCAGCAGGTCCAAACCCCCCTCACCTGTGATGAGTGGCTGATACACTGCAGTCTCCCCGGGGAGTGAGGCTAAGCGATGACTGGCAGCAGCCTAGACTGAGGTGAGGTGGGGATAGTGGGCGGGGAGGGGAGACCCATAGGGATTGTTGGGGTTTACTGCCAGGGGGCAGCACCCCAGTGGGAGGAGGCACCGGGTCCTGGGAGGGACTGGGGCTGGCGCTAAGGCGGATCACCAGACGGCAGAGGGTGCCCCAGAGGCTGATGAGCTAATTCCCAAGGACAACCAGCAGGAGGCGCTGCCGGGTGAGTCTGGCTCTATTATACTGACAATGAATTTGAGTCATTGGTGCAAACCATCAAGGTTCTGGCATGTTTTGCATGCTCTTGCTATCTAGAAGATAAAGAAAATGTGCACGTGGTTCTATTTCAACCTTCAGAAATAACATCCAGAAACTACATTTCAGTGTTTTATTTAATCTGTTTGTCTGATCTGGGTTACTTGAAAATAATCCACAAAATTTAGACCAAAACAAGTCAAGCCAGGAGGAGGATTCTGGTCCAAGATCAATGTTTTTATTATTTCAAACTCAGACAAATATATTTCTGAAGAACACAAATACAATTATTTCCACAAGCATATTAAAATATCTGCCGTACATGTAAGTTTATGTCCTAGAATTCATGCTAGTTGGATCTCAATAGCATAACTGCAAATTAAAGACATTTCCAGCTGTGTAAATCACTACACTTCAGTGGACAGTAAACTGCATTTCCTGTCTTAGGGTAAATAACACTTCAGTGGCAGTGAATTACCAAGAGATATAGGTATTTTAAGTAAATAAAGCTACACCTAGCTTTGAAATATACCCACTCTACACAGTCTTCATCCCCTCCTGTTATCGTTGAACTTCTCAGCTATTTTCTGCAGTTCCAAATCCATAGCAGCCAGATTTTCCAGCTCTTTTTCCTATGAAGCATTGAAACCAAGATCATTTTAGGGTATGGCACAGGTAGGCAAATGTTCTTTTGTATTACAAAAAATAGAGACTACATGTTTACTGAAAAACACCTCCATTCAATTATATATCGATTCAGAGCTGATAAAGCCAGAAGGGACCACTGTGAATCATCTAGTCTGACCACCTATATAACATGAACCATAGAACTCCCCTGAATTAATTCCTATCTGAACTAAATAGAGCCCAAGTCAGCACTGTTTACTCAGGCAAAACTCTCATTAACCTGAATGGTATTTTTGCCTGGGCAAGCAGTAGTGGTGAGCGAAATTTTTTTCAACCAACTTTTTTAGTGGGAAAAATGCAGAGTTGGCAACCCAAAATGTTTTTCAAATTTGTGTTTTCACCAAACAATTTCAAAAACATTTCTGACACTCCCTCCCCCCCGCAAAAAATTTTTTTTAAAGAAAATCTGATTTATTCTATCATTTTCAAAATTAAATGGGTTGATTTTTTCCAGTTTGAAATGACTTTGCTTCAAAGCTAACATGAATCTAATTTTTTTAAATGTAAAAATTATCAAAGTGAAACAGTTGATTTTTGTCAAAACAGAGAACATTTTGTTCAACCCAAAATGACATTTTCTGTCTCTTTGCTTTGCTGAAAATTTAAAAAAAAAAAATTGTTTTGACCAACTTTATTTTTCACTTTTCAAAATTGTCAATGAACAAAAAAAAGGGGGTTTGCCCAAGTCTAGTAAGGAGCCCTGAATAGAGTCAGACACTGGAGTTAGGGTGCACTCGATGACCTAATGATGACTGTACATTTCTGATTATTATGTAGCTGATGTTTCTTCTTCCTTTTTAAAATGCTGTGAGGCACTCAAATTCTGTGGTGGAAGATCGTATTTGTACCAAGGTAAAGAAATAGATTAGGTAGATGGATAAACAGTTAATGTACAGTAGTCTCATAACTTGCCAGTTTTCCCTTCCATACAGAAAGGTACCTCAATAGCTGCAGGATTCCCTTGTAGTTCCCTCTATTTACTGTCAGAAATTCCTTTTATACTATAAATATTGATGTAAAGTTATTTAGTTGTCTAGAGTGAGTGGTTAGTTTGAGTGATCACTGCACATTTATAGGATAATGGAAATCACTCTACCTCTGGCTTCACAGCACTGTTTTCCGTTCAGTAATTGCCCGAACAAACAGTGTATGTCGTGTCCTAATACAGAAGGGGTATATTCTGCAAAAATATGGCTGTACAGCAGATCAGACTATTACCATAATTTAAAAACAGGATTTACTCTATGCCAACTGCCTCTCTATCATACAGCACCTTCCCCAATTAATGTGCAATCTCCTGTTGCTACTACTATCCAGAGTACTTCACTAACCACACTAAGGGAATGTCCCCAATATCCTTGTTCTGTGCTCTGAGGCCAAACCATAAGTCCATCAGCTTTTAAGTCTTATGCTAGCTACTTTCTTTATGAACTTCTGTGCTAGTATTCCACATGTTGCTAATCCTAACCGCTTGAGATCACACATATTTAGGTTAAGATCCAGGCAAGCTCGTTGGAAGTTAGTGTAATCTTTGTTGTGATCACAGTGGTTCTATTTTATGAAACACATAAATGGCACAATATGGAAATTCACATACAAAATCAAATTCCTCCCAGGGAAACTCTTACGCATCTACTGCCGTATATTAAGAGGATTGTTCTCTATTCCAAGTGCACACAACTCCTATTACCTCCTTCCCTCTTGCCAAAGATATCAGGTAGATGCAACACATCACCAATTCAGCTGCATACATCTGTGTGCTGACATTCTGCTCTTACCTGCAGAACATTAATTGAAATGGCTGTACTGGAGCATATTGTGAGATCTAGCAATCTGTGTGTGTCCTGATGTGGGGAATTAGACTATTTGGAGACTGTGAGGATGTGTGTAATGTGCCTTTAAAATTAGTTCTGGAAGTGCACATCAGCACAGCTCCATTGAATTCAGTCAAGCCACTCTGATTTATATCAGGACCTGGCCCTTAATGAAATTTCCGTACATTTCTTGTGATGTTTCGCTCTGAGATTCTACTGATATCATTTTTGTAGGTGGAGCTAAAGTCTGAGCTTGTTAAGTAATATCAGTGTCACTTTTCTTTTCATAGAAACTCATAAACACGTACCTCCTCTTCCGTCAGAGGCCTCTGGCTGAGATTTCCCTTGTCGCTCCTGATCATGTGACGCTTTTTCAGGTCTTCCCCAGAATTGTACAGTTCTGGAAATTCAGCTGATTTCTTCCTGTAATTCAGAAGCTGGGCGAGTTGATCCATCCTGTCATACTGTCTTTTTATATCAGGTTTGCGGAGCCTTCCGAGATTTCTCTTCTCGCCATGCCCGTGATTCAGACCATCCAGAAGTTGCTTTTTCTCCCACCAGTCATAGTCATATTCAGGGAAGAAATTCTTCTCATTCAGGCTGGGGCTACTTTCCTGTTCACTCCCCAGAATCTGGTCCCCCATATTGTCCTTTTTGTCCAAGTGCCTGTTTTTCCACTGTAGGCGGCCGTAGAAGGGACTGTACCGAATTGCAGCTCTTTTCTCATTCTCTGCAGGGAAGTGACTCTTATACTCCTTCTCCCCATACCTCACTTTCTCCGCACTATCCTCATTGTCTTGTTTCTGATCCTCACTGTCATGTCTCTTTTCTATTTCAGCATCCACCTCGTCATAGCCAGGATAGTGCCTTTTCTCCTTGCTGTCCCTCTCCTCAGTGCTGTAGTGCCCTGTCGATTGTCCTTTGCTCTCTCCGCTGTGCAGCTTGTGTCTCTCCTCATCTTCCCCGTCGTGGAGGTGGTGTCTGCCCTCACCATGATGTCTCTTCTCATCCCTGCTGCTGTGACCATGGTACTTATCCAGCTCTTCCTCACTCTCTTCACTGTGGTGTTTCCTCCCCTCATAGTGATGTCTCACTGCCTCATGTGGTTCATCGTGGTGTCTCTTTTTCTCATGTCGTTCTTCCTCGGTTTCCCAACTAAGGTGGTGCCTCTTGTCTTCCTCTTCACTATTCTCCTTGTTCTGTACTCTCTGCTCTCTGTACTCCTCGCTCTCGCGGCCGGCGTGCCTCTTCTCCTCCACATCTTCAGAGCTGCGTTTCCCATAATAATTCCTATTCTCCTCACGATGATGTTCTGGCTCTTCATAATGGTGTTTCTGGTAGTGGCTCTTTTTATCCCAGAATCTGTTCTCTTCCTCATTCGATTCCTCAAGCGGGTTCCTTTTCTCACCCTCGTGATCTCGCCTCTCTTTGGAGGAGTCGCCCGCTCTGTGCTTTCTGTGGTTATGTCTTGCTTGGTAGTGTCGTTTTTCTTCCTCAGCTTCTTCACTCTCCTCAGATTCTTCACGCCCTCTGTACTGGTAGGAACCGTGTTCCTTAGACTCATGCTGATCCCTTTTGCTGCTTTCCTCCTCCTCCTCTTCCTCCTCCTCCTCCCCCCTTTCATGGCTTCTCTTTTCATTGCTGTGCATCTTTTCCTCAGAGTGCCTGTGACTCACAGAGTGTCTATCATCCCCAGGAGAGAACTCCTCCATGCTTTTAGCTACAGAGTGAAACCTTTTGTCTGGAAGCTCTCCTGACTCTTCAGCATGATGCTTCTTTTCTTTGCTTCCTTCTTCACTGTGGTTATTTCTCTTATAGCTATTCTCATCATCCTCTTCTTCCTCACCTCTTATGTCCAGATGGTGCTTTTTTTCTCCATTATGGATTCTATTCTCATGAGAATGACTATCCCCATTGTGTTTTTCCTCCTCTCCCCTGCTTTCATCTTCCTCATGATGGTGTTTCTCTTCATTTGCTTCCTTCTGACCTCTCTCTTCCTCTACACTTGCATGCTGATGCTTTTCATCCTCTGACCATTCTTTCAAATGCCTCACTTCAAGCTGCTCCTCCTCGTTTTCATTTTTCTTCTCTGCTTTATGCCTGCCGCCTACAAAAACAAAAATTATGTTCAAATATGTTAACCCAACTCTTCATTAACACTCTTCAGTCAGAATAAGAGGACTAGTTTTTGATGCTGCTAAATTGGTCGGATTGAATTTTTTATGCAAAAAAAAAAAAAAATAAAATGTATTTTTAAAGCTGGTCAAACCTTTCTAAAAACTATTAAAAATTGCCATTCATTTTTCTTTTAATTTGCTGGTGTTTTTCAACCAGCTCTAATACTAAGCACTTTTAGCTCACGTTACAGTCAATGGGAGATGTAGACCATCTTTCAAAGTCAGTCCTTAATTGTTCCGATTCATGCACCCTAAGACCATTCCAAATTGCCCAAATAAAGTGACTGGTATATAGAATGATCATCATACTCAAAGCAAATAGAAAAATCTTTCAAGGTTTTTGAATGCATAGTACCAAAGTGATACCAAGTTATGATACTGTAGTTATTAGACTTAAATCTCACACTCTGTGGTGTTTCCAAAATATTAAATAAGAGCCTGATTCTGATATCAGTTGTAATAGTATTATATGTACACATGGTATGGTGTAACTCCATTGAATTCAGTGGAGATATTCCCGATTTACACCTGTGTGAGTGAGATCAGAATCAAAAACTTGAAGATATGCAGATTGTAACATCACAGTTTCATATGTCTTACTTTGTATAGACCGCATCTGTGTTTCTTGGTGCTCTAGAAAGAGGTCTGTCTACATTTATAGCATCCTCTAACATCACAAAAATTGTTCTTCTTTAGCGGAAGACAGCTAATACATATGCCAGCAAGAAATTATATAACAGGATGTCAAGAATGGAATGCAAGGTGTCCAAGCTGCTATCAGTTTGGGTCTTAGATACAGTAGTAAGGATAAGCACATTCAGCTTAAAGAGCTATAATCAAGGCCAAGATTTTCAAAAAGGACTAATGATTTTGAATGCCTCAATTTTTGGATTTCCAACTTGAGACCCCTTAAACGGGCTTGAAATTCAGCCCTTTATGAAGATCAGGCAGCGTTAGGGGGCTTCAAATTGGCCACCCAAAAATTGAGACATTCAAAATCACTCCTGATTTTTGAAAATCTCAGCCAAATTTGTGCCAGCTGTGTTTGAAAAGCAATGAAAATCACCATGTTCTAATCATTGTGCTAGGCTGCGGATTATCATTCTACTGAGAGAAGTATCAAATGTGGTCTTTTATTGCTTTTCTTGATAGGTAAGCTCCAGTCTTTTTATTTTTCTGTAAATTAAACATCAGTTGGAAAGACGAAAAAAGCAAGTCCTGTAGTTTGCCACACTGTTAAGTTTAGCCACCGTTCGCTATAGCTATTAATAAACTATGCAAGCAGGTTTATGCCTGTCTCTTTGTGCTAAATTCCATTACCCTGAGGAGATTTGCTACTAGCACGAGACCTCAGAGGATAATTTTCAGTTCCTTGGAGCATTCGTCCAGGGCTCTGAATTCTGGACACAGCATTGGCTGCCTAGTAGTTTCGGGATGGATATGAACCCCTGAATAGGCTGGTACCTGCGTACTTGAAACACTGCTTCTTTCCAATGTAACACTGACACAGTTGTCATCAGCAAAAGCACTCAAGCTGGAGCCTTGTTGGTTTAAAGAGCAGCTGCTGGCAAACTACTTCCATTTTGCAATGCATTCTCTGTTTTGTCAGAAATAGCCCAAATTTGTTCCTCTTCAGGGCTTGCTGAAAAACTCGTCTATTTTCTCATGCTTCACAAGAGATGTTAAGCATAGGAAATCGGTTATTTGTTTCATTGTCTTTTGTCTGGCCAGATGATTGGTTTAGCCTGGGATTCTTAATCCATTGTTAGCCACCAGCTCAAGGCCAGCCTAAATTAACCCAGTCCTCTATCTATTGAAGGCAATGGTAGTTTTGACATTGAAATCAATAGGAAGAGGAGCGTGCCCTATAATATTCAGGTGTTTGTAATGCTGGGTAGAATGCACTCTGAACATTATTTTGCTAGAGTTATCAACAACAGACTTAATCCTCCACCCTTTACTCTTCTGAGTATTCCTTACTTGCATGTGTAGTCCCACTTCAACAGGATTACTCACACAAAAAAAGATTACTCAACTTTAAGGATGACTTATCAGTAAGAACAGGGTCTTAACTTATTTTTTCATGGTCAGTAATTCTACTGTTCATCCTTTCATATTTGCATTTTGGAAAAACAAACTATGGCTTTTCATAACACTTGAAAAATATGGTTTGGATTCAGAGCTCAGAAAAAACAAAAATGATGATATTTTAAGAAGTACTATTAACCTTGAAGACATTTTTCTTAGACATGAAATTAAAATGGCAAATGCATCTGCCCTATAAAATGAGAACACATCGTAAAGTCATTGTGTTTATAAAATTGTCACATCTACCAAATTCTCTTCCTCAGCAACGACACTGATTCAATGAGCATCTCAAATTCATTTAGTATTGCACTTACTCTTCTTAAGGATATCTTTGCACAGAGGATTTATTGGTGGAGCGTTTGGTTTAGACAGAGCAGTAGAGAGAATTTCCACTATACATCGTGTTACCTAGAAGAAGCAGTAGTTGGAGAAAAGCACAGTTCAAGTGTAAAACTTTTTAAAATTCTGCATATGTCCAATCATGCATTATCAGAGAGATGTTTAGCTGTGACTCAAGAAGATCTGGGTTCCCATCTCTACCAGAGACTTCCTGTGTAACCTTGTGCAGGTCACTTCATCTCTCTGCACCTCAGTTCCATGTCGATAAAATGGGGATGATAATGGTTCATTTCTCCCACCTTTTGTCTACTTAGATAACAGACTCTTCAGGGGTGGGCCTTTTGTTATGGATCTGTGCAGTGCCTAGCAAAATGGGGCTCTGATCTCCTCTTCTATGTACTATTAGCATACAAATAATAAGTAATATCTGCAACGTTTAGGATTTGTACTGGTAAAATGATTTTAAAAAGAGAAGGAATGTGTCCAGTGGCTTGAACAGAGGGCTGGTTTTAATACTTGGCTCTACTTCACAAATCACCTGTGCCTCAGGTGACTCATAATTAATTAATTTGTAAATCACATTGAGGTCATAACAGGGTAGCTGGCTCATTCAATGAAACTGAGCTCAGCTCTCCTATTCTGGTCCACAGGCTTCCAGCTGGACCAATTAAGACGGCAAGGCAGCAAGTGGAGGCTATGAAAGGTGAGTCAGGAAGGGCAGGAGAGGAGTGCTGCCAGAGAGAGAAGGTGGTTCCTGGGATAAGGCTGAAGAGTAGCAAGAGGGGTTTGCTGCCTGGCATCGCCCAGCCACAGAGTCGCAGCCGGAGAGCTGAAGGCAGGAGGATTAGCAGAGGGAGATGCCTGCTGGCTCTGAGATGGAGTTAAAGGCCAGAGAAGGCAGAAGGAAGGGGAAGCAGCTTCCTTGCTGATGTCTACTTGCTGGAGATCTGGATCCTGAGGAACAATGAGAGGGCTGAGGGGAGTGCAGAATGCTTCCCTGCCAACGATACTCCCAGCAGAGAGTCTGGGGGTTCCCCTTAGAAAGAGTGGGGTTGCACCCCAGCGGGAAGAGTTGGGGCCGCTGTCCTGGCAGAGGGACAAAGGAGGACTGACAGAGTCCAGGTGTGACGGAAGGTGCCAGAATGTGGTATGTGTTATGTCAATGATGCAGAGGACATGTGAGTTTGAGAGACTACTTGCACTGATTTCAGAGTAGCAGCCGTGTTAATCTGTATCCGCAAAAAGAAAAGGAGGACTTGTGGCACCTTAGAGACTAACCAATTTATCTGAGCATAAGCTTTTGTGAGCTGCAGCTCACTTCATCGGATGCATTCAGTGGAAAATACAGTGGGGAGATTTATATACACAGAGAACATGAAATAATGAGTGTTATCATACACACTGTAATGAGAGTGATCAGGTAAGGTGAGCTATTACCAGCAGGAGAGTGGAGGGGGTGGGGTGGGGGGGACCTTTTGTAGTGATGATCAAGGTTGGCCATTTCCAGCAGTTGACAAGAACGTCTGAGGAACAATGGGGGGGGGGATAAACATGGGGAAATAGTTTTACTTTGTGTAATGACCCATCCACTCCCAGTCTTTATTCAAGCCTAAGTTAATTGTATCCAGTTTGCAAATTAATTCCAATTCAGCAGTCTCTCGGTGGAGTCTGTTTTTGAAGTTTTTTTGTTGAAGAATTGCCACTTTTAGGTCTGTAATAGAGTAACCAAAGAGATTGAAGTGTTCTCCGACTGGTTTTTGAATGTTATAATTCTTGACGTCTGATTTGCGTCCATTTATTCTTTTACGTAGAGACTGTCCAGTTTGACCAATGTACATGGCAGAGGGGCATTGCTGGCACATGATGGCATATATCACATTGGTAGATGTGCAGGTGAACGAGCCTCTGATAGTGTGACTGATGTGATTAGGCTCTATGATGGTGTCCCCTGAATAGATATGTGGACACAGATAGCAACGGGCTTTGTTGCAAGGATAGGTTCCTGGGTTATTGGTTCTGTTGTGTGGTGTGTGGTTGCTGGTGAGTATTTGCTTCAGGTTGCGGGGCTGTCGCTACAAAAGGTGTCGTTCCCCCCCTCCCCCCTGGTCTCCTGCTGGTAATAGCTCACCTTACCTGATCACTCTCATTACAGTGTGTATGGTAACACCCATTGGTTCATGTTCTCTGTGTATATAAAGCTCCCCACTGTATTTTCCACTGAATGCATCTGACAAAGTGAGCTGTAGCTCACGAAAGCTTATGCTCAAATAAATTTGTTAGTCCCTACAGTGCCACAAGTCCTCCTTTTCTTTTTACTTGCACTGACGTGATCTGAATTATGCTTTGGGGGGGTTTCAACTGTTTTATTAATAAACTCTGTATGGACTGGAAGTTAAGCGTCCATAGAGTAACTGGGGACTTAAAAGGGAAACTGAGATGAGGGGCCACTTGCAGGGCTGCACTGGGGCCACGAGGGAATGCCTGGGAGGCGTCCACTAATTTATAGAGTTCCTTACAGTAAATATTCCATAGAAGTGCAAAGTACTGTCATAAAAAACACATGGTGTTAAACAGGAGCCTTTAGAAAAATAACTTTAAAAAACCAGAACATAGAAACATCTTTTTCCTGGCTATCACGTTGTAGAGTATGTACAAGGATGTGGTGTGGTATAAAGGGTTTATTGGCTGAGTTTGGGGTGACCACATGGCTCGGGAGTGCCAGTCAAACCAGATCACACCATTATATATTCTGTATATGCCACATGTTTTATGGCCAGCTATTTCAGAAATGCGATATTGAGTCTCAATAAGTACTTTTTTTTCCCAAGTCTGTGCTATATAATGCCTGATTCTTAGTAGCAAGAGTTCAACTGTATAGTCCTCTGAAGGAAAGGAAAATTAACTAATAAAATGTAAAAATAAAAAAAATCTAAATGATCTAAAAGAGCTTTTTCCCTACATAACAATGTAATGTAATTTTAAGGGCTTTCTGAAGCTAATAACAAAACACACAGGGCTTCTGTTTTTTTAATAGTTAAAGCTTCTAATTATCTGAAGGGATTTCAACACTTTTGTAGGATCCTCAGTCAGTTAGGCATTGAAAACAAAATTTTCTGAAGGGATTTCAGCACTTAGGAGCCAAAATCCTATTGACAATGGGATTTAGGCTTCTAAGCACCTAAATCCATTTTGCAAAGGCGATTTAGGCTCCTCAGTCAGTTAGGCATTGCAACACTGAGTGCAGCAGTGCCTAAATATCTTTTAACACTCTGGGTTTAAGGAGCCTGTTGAAAGCTGATGGGATTTAGGTGCCTATGTAACTTAAGTGCTTTTGAAAATGTTACCCCAAGTGTTAAAAATTGGTGGAGAGTATTTTTGATTGAAACTTTCTACATACAACACTTTATGGGATATGGCTACTCACCATTTCTTCAACATGGTCTTTTTCCATTGACATGGAACTGACACCTGGAAGGGGGAAAATTTACAATATCATGGATTCATACAACACAAAAGCCAACGTTAATCTTACTGACCAGAGTCATTGGGTAAATTGACCTCGAATCGGCTGTTTGCAGGTGCAGCCAAGAGTTATTTTATATTATACCTATCTAAAGTACCTGCCGGCCTGGGTTGTGGGCTGGCATTAGAGAACAGGAAACTGGAATCTAAACTCTTGGGTTCTATTCCCTTGTCTGTTCCTGAGTGATTATGTGACTCTGAATAAGTGATTTAGTTTCTGAGAGATGCCCATTTGTAACAGCATAGAATAGCTTTCTCCCCGGGGCATTGTGTGGCTTTAATTAATGTTTGAAGCTCAGATCTATATTCTCGTAGTTCGGCAACACATTTCAACCCACATGTTATTTCTGTGGCTGCTGTTGACATTTCTAGCATAAGAAGGAAACACAGAAAAGCCATTGCCCTTCTGATCATGAGAGGGCCAATTAAAGAGCTGTATAGTGAGTTATCTCATGTAGATGTGACCACTTTAAGGGCCCATATTCATTCTCAGCTTCTACTCCAACTTCTCGGTAGGGTGCAGAAGGTCTGCTGTGGAGACACTCAGAGCTCTGAGTAGGATTGGAAGCCCAAACTTGAGAATGGAAAGCAGCTATCATGCCACCTCCAACTGGGACCTCCAGAGGTTGAGTGAAGCTTGAACACTGAGGCATTTGTTGAGGAAAAAGTATAGCCAAGATGGCGTGGAGATGGGTTGATCCAGCAAAGTTTCCTCTTTGCTCCCCTCCAGGCCATTGCATAGGAGGCTGCTAACTCCCAAGGAAGGGAAGTTGCAGAATTCCCTCACCTCTCCCCCCAAGGGTATCAAGACTAGGCTAGCACCAGGAAGATATAATTAACACCACCATGCACAAGCGTTAGTGACTCTGTCCTAAGCTGTTGACATTTGTGAAGGAGCTGCTGAGTGTGAATCGATCATTTTTACTCTGTTTATTTCATTCATTAGTGCTACAATAGGCTCTTTTACTGCTTAACAAGCATTGTTACTGTCCAATAATAAACCTTGTAGAATCACATGAATGGGACTCTCTATGGGTTTTTTCAGAGATGGAATTAGATAAGGTGGCCAGCCAGACATAACTATGCAGAAGCAAGGGGCTTTGGAGTGAAGCCTGTCTCTGTGCCTTTGCCTCACCATATTGTGTATAGTAATGCAAATAAAGATCACATTCAACTCAACTGTTGCCTTCTTTATGACCCTATGACTGGTGGGATTTAGAAGATGGGCACAATAAAGCAGCCTAAGAGAAAATTGAGCCAGTCTGCCCCCTCTCACAAAGAACCAGCAAAATTCTGTGAGGCTGACCTCATCCACTCAACAGAGAGGAGTCTGTGGTTTTGCATTGTCAGTTGGGAGCAAGACCTTCCAACCCCGTGGTATATGGGTTTGTAGAGTCAGGAGTCTGTTTCACGCATGACTGAATCTCTGTAGCTCCAATGGCCTACCTTCTACATCCAGCAGTATGGATATAGCAGATGTGCTACCATTGGCTGGTTTTCCCCTATGACTGCAGAGTTGAAGTCCTAGAGGGGACCCAGAGGTAGTTAATGCAGCTCCAAACTGTAATAAGTCCCTACCCAATCATTTCTAACAGAACTCCAGTTGGTGTGCAGGCGAGGGTGCTGTTTAAAGCTAATCACACTCCTCCACCATTAGTATTTGGGGCTGACTGAAGCAGGTTATTTATTTAAGTAACAGGAAGAAACAACATACCAAGTAACCACAGTACTGATGGTGCTGGAATCTAACCTACCTTCATCCTCAGGCATACACTCAGTTTCTGCAACAGGTCACTATCTCTGAGAGAGAGAACAGGAAATATGGCACCATACAATGTCCTGCAGGGTATGTGGCAGCTTTCCAGTTCCTATTAAAACTTATCCCTGGAGAGCACATCACTTGCCCCCTTCCACACACACTAAGTACAGTAGAGGCTCCTGTGCTTGGGGTCCCCCTGTAGGGTCACCCCCTGGATCCCAGTGTGGGGAGAACAGCGTAATGGAGGTGGCGCTTCCACTCTCATCATGTGTAAGCTGAGGGGATGATCCAGCTCATAGCCTCTTCTCACCTTTGTGAGTTGGTGTGACTCATTCCATCAGAAAACATAGGAGCACTTGCAAAGTCTGCTGCACAAATGTGAATAAACGGTTGCCTGCGGCTGTTTTGTGTCCTTTCTAATGATCCAGCCACAGAGCACCCCATCTGATTGACACTTGTTTAATTTGGTAAGACACAGAATATAAAATGTCTTCATCCCTTGATCACTTTAAAATATTAACAATCCTAACTCTGTGCAGTCTCTTGAGTAGCAAGTGCATGTTAATATAGAAATCAAGACAGCGCTGTGCCATTCTGTCATTCCAAAACTCCAGTTTCTCCAAGACTCACGGGCAGATAAATGTTCTGCAAGCAGCATTTGTCTGATGATGAAAGATGACATTGTGAGGCCATCGTAACAATGTCAGGAGAAATAGAGAATATTGGACAAATGTCATATTAGCCCTCCATGGGGGAATAAAATGAATATCAAATTCACATAAGAGCTGAAAAAAAAAATATACGAGGCAGATTCTCTGCTGTGGCAAAGATCCACTCAAAGCAGCAGAAGGGAAGCCATCAGGTAGCCAATCTGCTCTGTTCTTCCCTGCTGTAGGTTGCTCTAACCTGTGCCAGCTGGCAAGAGTCCCAATGGACTGGCTGCCAGCTGGGGACAGCTGGAGTACAGCACTCTCTGGCTATATAATCATCCTGCACTGGGTTGCAGTGGGTGCATGTAGGAGCTTTCTACACAGGTTCTGTAGCTGTTTGGGAGATGGAGATGTTTTCACTGCCTCAGCAGCACAAAGGATTGGAGCAGGGCAGTGAATCTGCCCTATATGTCTTTTCTCTCATATATACAGCTCTAGCTTGATAAAGTAGGAACAAAATCAGGAAGAGTACAGAAAAGCAAACCCTATATTTTAAACACTTTATTTTTAATACCTACCTGGTAGACATCATATGCACATTTCCCCCTCCTGTATCAAATATGTTTAGGCCACGAAAACCAGATGGCCTGATTTTCAAAGGTGTTGAGTGATCACAAATACCACTAAAAGCATGAGAACTGCAGGTGCTCACCACTTTCAAAAAAGTAAGCCATAAATCAGCATTAGTTTTACTCGCATCAATTTATGATTGTTTTGGTGTAGCCATGTAGATTCTCCGATAGGTCACTGTTTCAAATTTTCATCAGTGCTGATGACTAACGACAGCACAATCCCTGACTGAAATGGAAATTTCAAGCAAAAATTCTTTTTTTAACAAAGATCATATAAGTCCAAGTTTGGTAGGAATGAAAATAAAATTCAGGAGGCTGCAGGAATTGGTGAGTTTAAAAAAAAAACACTTGCCAATCCTATAGTTTACTTACCCCTGTGACTTTTGAAAGCTATACAGTCAAAATAAGAAATTGCATTTACATAGTGTTGGCTGTGATGTCACATCCAAATAAAAATATACAAGAAAGGCCTGAGCCAAAGCCCAGTGAAGCAATGGACCAACTCTGATGGTCTTCAGTGAGCTTTTTGGATTAGGCCCTATATGTAAGCACTTATCTCTTCCTTTTTCATTTCTGCTTTATTATAGCAACAAGACACTTGAGATAGTTCATTTTGTGAAAGTATTGCACTTCTATAGCTGGGTTTACTCTGCTTTCCATTTGATGCCTCTTCGTGTATCTAAACCTGAAATAATAATATCCCAGAAATGCACTGTTAGCCTTTAAATTTCCCTAATGAAATTAGGTAGTATGTATAAGAAAATATTCATTTTGGTTTTAGTTATAGAGCTCATGTAAATTGCTTGAGTTAAGTTTAATATAAAAACCTGTGAAATCAAAACAACATGAACAAAAATCTCTATTCCCTAAAAATACTAGCTTTGCTACTTTAAAATCAGCTCCCTATTATATTTTGCCAGTTGCTTCTAATTAACTTATTTTGCATAAAATTAGACTAAAAACCTTCAGACGTCAATGTAATTGTCATACTGGAGATAAAGTAAACAGATGGTTGATTAGCTTTTGAGTAGTGTAAGGAAAAGGTGTATTAAAAAAATTGATCCTTAGCACTAATTATACAGTTAACAGGGTAGGAAGATTACCAAGCACTACAGTGAACAGGTGCTTACTCTGAATAATACCTTACTCTGTGATGAGTCCACTGAAATCAATGGGAATAGTGGAGGAATTGGGTACTACACAATGAGAGTAAGGGTAGCAGAATCAGATCCCAAATGAATAGAAGCAGAATACAGAATAAGAATATGGTTTATGAAAGACTAAATTGGCAAAGCCATTCAAGAAGACACTATGTTTCTGCATCCTTACTTTTAACATATTAAAGATTTCTAAAATCGGGCATATGAATACAATTAATTGGTAAATTTAACAAGAATTCCATGTATGTAATATTACTGCTTAACCATCCATGAAGAGTATATTGATTTTTGTTAATGCTTTCCCTTTAAATTTCTAGAAACACCTTGTATTTAGCCAATACCCATTACATAGAAACCGTTGCCTGCCGAAGCACCTCTCCATAGTCATACTGTTCACTCTGAGCATCTTGTTAAATCTCCAGGGGTCTTCATGTCCAGCTTTTGCAGAGGACTATGCAAACTCGCAGACCATTTGACAGAAATAAACCACTCAATTAGCGGGTTTTCTCCTCTTCCAGAATTCAGGTCTGTTTGACAGTTGCAGCAAATAAATCTATCCTTTGATTTCAAGTGATCCATTAGTTTCAGTAAGGAGGCAACGTGCCGCCATCCATGCTCAATCTAAATAATTAAAGTGGGGTGGATAGAAATGATGACAAAATCTCAACAGATGGCGTAATCCTCCAGGACAAAACATTTCCCTTCTCAATGTAGGTAAAATTTCCCTCCAACAGCAAGAGGTTTTTTTGGTCAGTTGGTTGGACATTTTTTTGTTCTTTTTTTATTTTTTAAGAGTACGCTGACTAACATCAACTAAAAACCAAACACCACTTTGTCAAAAAATCTACCCGGAGTTTTAGTTCACTTACCGTGTTAAACGGAATCCGCATAGCAGATTTTTTCCCAGACAATGACATTTTTTTTAACATCTCAACCAGTTAATAGGATGGGAGTTGGAGAAGAGACAAAGACACTTATTACCTGTTTGTATTCTCCTAAATCCAATATGGGGACTATTTCCTCTCTTTATTTTTGATTACTTTCAACTGTCCTAATTTCTGTCCAGTCTGTCTAGTAAAGTTAAAGCAGTCAGGGTTGTTTCTACTCTGAGCCACAAATGACCAAATTTGGGTGTTTGTATTTGCAAGTGCTCGCACTATCTATCGCACACACACACAGACACTGATATATGTATGATATCAGTGTCTGTGTAGATATAAAAGAGGCATGCAGTCTATAGTCTCCATATAGGTACACACAATATACTCTCCCGCCTCAGAGGGGTAGCCGTGTTAGTCTGGATCTGTAAAAGCGGCAAAGAGTCCCGTGGCACGCTGTCGGCTGACAGACCTAGCGGAGCATGAGCTTTCCTGGGTGAGTGCCCACCCCGTGGGATATATACTCTGTGTACACAGGAGATGTAGCTCCAGCCACTGACGGTGGGCACAATTCGTGGGTGGCTACATGACTAATACCCGCACAACAGAGGGGCGAGTGGGTGACATTCTCTGTCCAGCTATCGCCCAGACAGACCGGCCGACCCGAGGGGCCGGGTCTGTAGCTGCGGGAGCGGGGGTCCCTGCGCGGCGGAGCTGTCCGGTGCCCGGTGCTGCAGGCTGCGGGCCGGGGCAGCCCGCTCTCCAGGGTGCTGAAGCACTCACCTGCCAGCGCGGCGGCTCCCAGCAGGCTGAGCAGCGCCAAGGGCGGCATGGCGCGGGGCGAGGAGTGCGGGGCGCGGGGCGCTGCACGGGCTGCTCTGGCCGCGCCGCGGCCCTGCCGCGCTATTTAAAGGGGGAGCGGGGGCGGTGCGACTAGGCTGGCGGCTGGGGGGGGGGGCGGGGCGAGATCCGGCGCGATCCCGCCAGCGGCCTGCGTCACGGAGCCCCCGGCGGGAGGGCGGGGCCCGGGCCTCCTCCCCCCACCCCGCCACACACAGACCCGCTTCCCCGCCTCCACCCCCCGCCACACACAGACCCCCCCTTCACCCCCCCCCGCCACATACAGACCCGCTTCCCCACCTCCACCCCCCCACCACACACAGACCCCCCCTTCACTCCCCCACCACACAGACCCGCTTCCCCACCACCACCCCGCCACACACAGACCCCCCCATTCATCCCCCCGCCACACACACAGACCCCCCTTCACTCCCCCACCACACACAGACCCGCTTCCCCGCCTCCACCCCCCCGCCACACACAGACCGCCCCTTCACCCCCTCACCACACACAGACCCGCTTCCCACCATCCACCCCCCCACCACACACAGACCCCCCTTCACTCCCCCACCACACACAGACCCGCTTCCCCGCCTCCACCCCCCGCCACACACAGACCCCCCCTTCACTCCCCCACCACACACAGACCCGCTTCCCCACCTCCACCCCCCCGCCACACACAGACCCCCCCTTCACTCCCCCACCACACACAGACCCGCTTCCCTGCCTCCACCCCCCCACCACACAGAGACCCCCCCTTCACTCCCCCACCACACAGACCCGCTTCCCCACCACCACCCCCCCGCCACACACAGACCCCCCCATTCATCCCCCTGCCACACACACAGACCCCCCTTCACTCCCCCACCACACACAGACCCGCTTCCCCACCTCCACCCCTGCGCCACACACAGACCCCCCCATTCACTCCCCCGCCACACACAGACCCCCCCATTCACCCCCCGCCACACACACAGCCGCTTCCCCACCTCCACCCCCCCACCACACACAGACCCCCCCATTCATCCCCCCGCCCCACACACAGACCCGCTTCCCCACCTCCACCCCCCCGCCACACACAGAGCCCCCCATTCACTCCCCCTCACACACAGACCCGCTTCCCCACCTCCACTCCCCCGCCACACACAGACCCCCCCATTCACCCCCCCGCCACACACACAGCCGCTTCCCCACCTCCACCCCCCCGCCACACACAGACCCCCCTTCACCCCCCCACCACACACACAGACCCGCTTCCCCACCTCCACCCCCCCACCACACACAGACCCCCCCATTCATCCCCCGCCACACACACAGACCCCCCTTCACTCCCCCACCACACACAGACCCGCTTCCCCACCTCCACCCCCCCGCCACACACAGACCCCCCCCCCATTCACTCCCCTGCCACACACAGACCCCTCCATTCACCCCCCCACCACACACAGAGCCGCTTCCCCACCTCCACCCCCGCGCCACACACAGACCCCCCCATTCATCCCCCCGCCACACACACAGACCCCCCTTCACTCCCCCACCACACACAGACCCGCTTCCCCCCCTTCACCCCCCCGCCACACACAGAACCCCCCTTCACCCCCTCACCACACACAGACCCGCTTCCCCCCTCCACCCCCCCACCACACACAGACCCCCCTTCACTCCCCCACCACACACAGACCCGCTTCCCCGCCTCCACCCCCCGCCACACACAGACCCCCCCTTCACCCCCCCGCCACATACAGACCCGCTTCCCCACCTCCACCCCCCCACCACACACAGACCCCCCCTTCACTCCCCCACCACACACAGACCCGCTTCCCCACCTCCACCCCCCCGCCACACACAGACCCCCCCTTCACTCCCCCACCACACACAGACCCGCTTCCCCCCCTCCACCCCCCCACCACACACAGACCCCCCCTTCACTCCCCCACCACACACAGACCCGCTTCCCCGCCTCCACCCCCCCACCACACAGAGACCCCCCCTTCACTCCCCCACCACACAGACCCGCTTCCCCACCACCACCCCGCCACACACAGACCCCCCCATTCATCCCCCCGCCACACACACAGACCCCCCTTCACTCCCCCACCACACACAGACCCGCTTCCCCCCCTTTACCCCCCCGCCACACACAGACCCCCCCTTCACCCCCTCACCACACAAAGACCCGCTTCCCCACCTCCACCCCCCCGCCACACACAGACCCCCCCATTCATCCCCCTGCCACACACACAGACCCCCCTTCACTCCCCCACCACACACAGACCCGCTTCCCCACCTCCACCCCTGCGCCACACACAGACCCCCCCATTCACTCCCCCGCCACACACAGACCCCCCCATTCACCCCCCGCCACACACACAGCCGCTTCCCCACCTCCACCCCCCCACCACACACAGACCCCCCCATTCATCCCCCCGCCCCACACACAGACCCGCTTCCCCACCTCCACCCCCCCGCCACACACAGAGCCCCCCATTCACTCCCCCTCACACACAGACCCGCTTCCCCACCTCCACTCCCCCGCCACACACAGACCCCCCCATTCACCCCCCCGCCACACACACAGCCGCTTCCCCACCTCCACCCCCCCGCCACACACAGACCCCCCTTCACCCCCCCACCACACACACAGACCCGCTTCCCCACCTCCACCCCCCCACCACACACAGACCCCCCCATTCATCCCCCGCCACACACACAGACCCCCCTTCACTCCCCCACCACACACAGACCCGCTTCCCCACCTCCACCCCCCGGCCACACACAGACCCCCCCCCCCATTCACTCCCCTGCCACACACAGACCCCTCCATTCACCCCCCCGCCACACACAGAGCCGCTTCCCCACCTCCACCCCCGCGCCACACACAGACCCCCCCATTCACTCCCCTGCCACACACAGACCCCCCCTTCACTCCCCCGCCACACACAGACCCGCTTCCCCCCTTCACTCCCCCGCCACACACAGACCCTCCCTTCACTCCCCTCCTCCACCGCCCACCACACACAGACCCCCCCTTTTACTCCCCTGCTCCACCACACACAGACCCCCCCTTCACTCCCCTGCCACACACAGACCCACTTCCCCACCTCTAACCCCCTGCCACACACAGACCCCCCCTTCACTCCCGTCCTCCACCGCCCACCACACACAGACCCCCCCTTCACTCACCCACCACACACAGACCCCAGTTCCCCACCCCACCCCCCGTGACTCACAGACCCCCCCTTCACTCCCCCGCCACACACACACCCCGCCATTCGCTCCCCCACCACACACAGACCCGCTTTCCCACCTCTAACCCCCCGCCACACACAGACCCCCCCTTCAGTCCCCTCCTCCACCACACACAGACCCCCCCCCTTCACTCACCCACCACACACAGACCCCGGTTCCCCACCCCACCCCCCGCCACTCACAGACCCCACCCCTTCACTCCCCCACCACACACAGACCCCGGTTCCCCACCCTACGCCCCACCACACACAGATCCCCTCCCCTCCTCCACTGCCCACCACACACAGACCCCCCCCTCCCCTCGTCCACCCCCCTGCCACACACAGACCGGCTTCCCCATCCCCCGCCACACACAGACCCCCCCCTTCCTTCCCCTCCCCTCCTTCACCGCCCACCACACACAGACCCCCCCTCCCCTTGTCCACCCCCTGCCACACACAGACCCCCTCCCCTCCCTTCCTCCACCCCCCCTCCAACACAGACCCCATCCCCCTGCCACACACATACCCCGCTGCCGAACCCCTCCCCTCACTACCCACCCCCACTCCAACACAGATCCCATCCCCCTGCCACACACAGATGCCGCCTTCCCTCCCTACCTCCTACTCCAACACACAGGGAGACTTTTTACCCTTCACTTCTCTGCCCTCCCCACAGCCTCTTTCTCTGTCCCCCATTCCCTCCCTATTACTCACCCCACTCCATGGCTCCAGAAGAAAGAACCCCTTACCTAGCTCATCCCACTTACCCCCTTCCCAGAACTGGGAAGCCAGAGCTCTCTCCCCTTCTCCCTCCTCCCCGCAGGCCTACCTCTCCCCTGCCTCCTAGCCCCCTCTCAAGGTAGGAAGAGGTAGAATCTCCTTCCCTTCACTAATCTCCCCCAGGCTGGAAATAGAGCTCCCCTTCCCTTTTCTCCAGGCTAAAGGATGTGGAATCTTCTTCTTGACTCCCAGGTTCCCATTATCAGGGTAGGTTGTATATTTACTTCCATGCATACGTGTGGGGAGGGGTGGGTGAAATAGTTTTCAAAGGAACCCCCCCACCCCCCTCACGCACACACACATTTCTACTTCAGTTCTGATCAAAGGTTTCTGGGATCCTGGCAACAGCACAGCTATTACTGCAACTTCTTAGCCTTTGGAAAAGAACATGCCTTTGGCACAGATCATGCTCCCCTTTTGCAGTGCAGAATGAACTGCTAGTAAACGAGCCCTTTTTGCAAAAATCAGGTTTTGACATCTTTCCACATCATGCTACTTATTTCATCTGGTGAGTGAACGGCACAAATGGTTCCTCAAGAAGTGATACTAAACAAATCTTTTATGATCTATCTCCACACCAGCCTCTTATTTACTCTTTTGTTGTTATGATCTAGGGAGACAAAACAAACCCACCGAGAAGAGATTTTAAATAATTTCTTAAACAGACCCACCTTGTCTGATTATTCCTCCATGAAATGTAAAGTATAAAATCTCGTAACAAACTCTCTGCAGAGAGAAATTTGGAATACAGCTAGAAACAGCTGAGCAGAAATATTGCTGACCCAGGTTTGGGGTTTGGTTTTTGTTGTTTGTTTTTTGTTCCCCCCTCCATTATATCTCATAGGGATGGCTCCCATTTCTTTGTATTAGGCATTTATTCTTTTCAAATCATGTTTGCAGGAGCCTATGTTTGAGTGCCAATATTCCTGAAGATGAGTCAATTTATTGTCCCCAAACACCAGCTACTCTATACTATCTTATTTATTATTTCTACTACAGTAGTGCTTAGATTGAGAATGAGGTCCCATTGTGCTAGGCACTGTAGAGACCTAGAACAATAGACAGTCCCCTCTTCAAATTGTTACTGATGATGCTAGATTTATATATAAATAGATTTATATATATATATATATATATATATATATATATATATATATATATATATATATATATTGAGATAGATAGATATTGAGATATATATTGAGATATATTGAATATATATATTCAAAGGGTATAAAGCAGGATATAGGGACACATAACACTGTATGAAATTTCACAGTGAATAGCCATAAAGAAAACCAGGAATTTATGCCCTATTTTAATCCTATGTTAGAAGGTAGCCCTAACTATAGAGTCAAGGTGGAGGGCCTCCATAATGCCTTTTGCAATTTGTGCGAAGTGGCTTCCTTTGGAATCTGAATCTAACCTAATGCAGTTACTTAGCTGTTATTTAGAAGCAAATCTATGGTCATTTTAACACTGCAATCCAGTCTGAGCTTTGGGCAGCATTCTCTCTGTCTTGCAGTTCCTGTATCAGTTAAGCAACAATGCTCCCCTCAGGCAATCCCAATGTCCCTGTTCCCTAATATCGCTCATTGACTGTGGGAAATCTAGGGAAAGAATCTCATTGACTCCAGTGGCCTTTGGCTCAGGCCCTGGCAATGCTGTGAGATGAAAACTTGTGAATTACCATTTTCAACAGTTAATTAGAAAAGGATTTAAATACAATATTTGCTATTGCCATTTGAAAGTGCTCTTTGACCTCTACGTTTATTTAGATGGCACTTCTTGGTTGTCCCTGTGTAGTTACTAAATCAATGTGTTTGCACTGCACTATCGAGGGGCATGTCACTTGCCAGTACAAGATATTTTTTTTAAACTGTTGGGCCACTTTAATATGTGTTTGATATTCATACTGGATGAAATTCACACCAGAGCACAAGACCCACACAAGGCACCTGCACCACTTTTGACCCATTGATGGGGGATTGCTGGTGGAACAGCCACAGAGGTGGCTTCATGCTGCAGAAGGTGGCACTGAGGTTAGGACAGGCTCACAATATCTAGGTTTATGTAGATCCAGTGAGCTAATCCCTCTGTTTTAGTGGCTGCTATTCCAGTCCATACGCTGCAGTAGCAGTCAGAGGAAGCAGTGCTGCAGCCTGTATTCAGCCTTAGCAGTGGATTTATTTATATTTTATTTCTACTTACAGGATTTTGTAACACGCTCCTCCCCGCAGAATCTGAGCACCCCACAGACATTAAAGGATCCATCTTCACAGCACCCCTAGGAGGTAAGGAAGTTTTGTATCTTAAGTTTACAGATGGGGAACTGGAGCCCAAGAAGGATAAATGTTCTCAGTTACATCAATACATGTCGAGAGTAACTCTGAGTTGCTACGGAGATGAGAATCTGGTCCGATGAAATTCACATAGCTTTCCAAAGGACACACAAGAACTAGGAACAGAGTCAAATGGGGTGTATTTCACCCCAGCTTGAATGAACACAGAATATCATCCTGTCTTGGACAAACATGATGTGAAGTACATTTAGGTTAGTGCTGGAAAACCCGGGCAACAACATAGAATCCAAATATTTCTCCATGATGGATTATTCAAGATCATATGTTCCAAAAAATGTCATGTCACCAAAACCTTCACAGGCATGTGTCTGTTGGGTGGCTTTCCATTGAGTTGAGGTTACTATTCCCAAGAGGTTTGATTGCATTAAAGAGTAAGGGTTACAGCAGGCTGTGGTAATTTTTCACACTGCCAGTGAAATGAATGGTGCATCCTACCCATGCTTTCCAGATGCGTCAGAATTTTCATTTCGCTGTGATGCACACCACATAATGCTGTGACAATCTGTCACTTTATGGATAAACAATATTCATTCTATTGGATTATCTCAAATATAAAAGCGTTTTTTAAATAACCGTTTGGCTCATCCTAAAAAGCTGACATTTCAGAAGATGCTAAATGAAGTTTCATGTCTGCTTCTGAGTTGATCTTGCACTGAGAGATTTCAGCAGGCTGCTCTGTGGCCCATGGGCATTGTTTTCCTTCAATTAGATGTGGAGGCAGGATTATATCTATGCCAGGCTGTCAGTTATTTTTATGGGATGAAAATCCTGAGCCCAATTCATGAATAAAATAATCCCTTGCATTATGGAGGTGCTAAGGAGATGAACCGAAGGTATACCCGTGTTATCTTTAATCTCACAGGTAACCACAGTAGTGTAGACATGGTGGCACAGGCTTCAGCATGGGTTAGCAACTCAAGTATAAGGCTTCCAGGGACCCTGGGTACATACTCTGGTTGTTAGCCTGTGCCACCCCAGCTACCCTGCTATTGTTACTTGTGCTAGCATGATTAAAACTAACATCGGTACATCGGCCCATGTTACAATCACACGTTACTGTGCCCTGTCCTGAGCAGGTATACAATGGGGAAGAAGGCTCTACTGCACACACAGTCACACTCATGCACTATAGATCCTTGAACTTTTCTGAATTTAGATACTGCAGGTCAAGGTTTCCGTTGCCAGCGGTACACCCTTAGAGGGCATGGGGAAGCATGAGAAGTAGGAAGGACCATGATTAGGGCCCTTCCCCTGCACTGACCAACAGGGTCGACCAAATGCTATACAGCACATACACTGCACCCTCTCAGAGGGTGATACAGTGGCCATGCTTGCCTGGTTATTATTATTACTTATTATTTGTATTACCATGGTACCTGGGGCACCATTTGGGCTAGGGCTGGCCCTGTGCTATGGGAATACAAATATTGTAGTAAATGAAGAAGAAGCAGGTAAACAAAGAAGGAGGGGATACAGCCCCAAACTCAGCTGATTCCCTGAGGTCAGCGTGGATCCCAGTGGATCCACTAGATTGTGCTAATGTCCCACCTCCTGCAGCCTCGATTCCCTATCAGCTCAATGCCAATGGGTCTCATTTTCAGACCATCCGGTGACACAGGAAGCCTTAACCACATTGCAGTACTTTAAAAAAAGAAATCCCTTTGGGGCCTACTGAAGTGAGAATAATTTTTTTCCATTTTGTAGTCTCAGCATGTTTGATACTAAAAAATGCTACCTCCCTGACAGCAACGCAGCAGGGTTTGTTTGCTTCAGGCACTAAATGTAACTTATCTCTTGTAATTATACCCGTGCGTTATTCATGGAAAAGAGGACTTGGGCCTGAAACAAAATATAGATTCTCCGTGCCCCTTTCTCCCACACACACATAAGTAAAATTTAATTTGCCTAATAAGGTTATCACACAATTTATTATTTTTAGCATACTACAATGGTGAATTAGATGAGCTGGTTTTTGAAGTCTCTTCCTTGCACCTGGACTGTCACTTCTTGCATCTGTGTAGATTTTCCTTTCCCAGATGCAGTCTGAAAGTGGTGTATTGGATTTTCAATTTAGAAAGATGATGAAAAGTGGTCAGACTCTGCCATGTCGATTTAATAGATCATTAAGCTAAACAGCTGTAAATATCCCTTTAATAGGTGGAATCACGTGTAAAGCCATAAGCCTCTTCCCAAGTGCCAAGCTGGAATAACTTGCTGGGGAATTCTGTATGGGGGAAGAGTGAGAAATCCCATCAGATCACAGCTCCTGGAATGGGGGTGGAATTCTCTGGCTAATGGCTGGAACCTCTCCTCCAAGGGATAAGGACAGCAGGTCTGCCTTGCCCACTCCCCAGCACAAATTTTCCCCATGGAGCCTGGAATTGCCCAACACTGAGAAAGTGTGTGCATAGTGCCCCAGGGAGACACAATGGCTTCCAGCATTCTCAGAGAGTGAGAGGGGAGTGAGCGTTAAAGGGGTGAAGTAACTTACACATTTCATTCACCTGTGTATAGTGAGTGTAGAATACTAGTGGTTTGCACTCCCTTTGCACTAATGATTGCACAAGGGACAGGGCAATGGAGAATCAGGCCCAACTATTTCAGGAGCTTCCACTGGAGCAGTGTGTCTCCTATAGCGGGTTGTGCCTTAAGGGCCAGAATTTCAGGTGTTCACCACCACAATCAGGGCTACATTTTGAAAAGAGCTCAGTTCGCAGAAGCACTGATTATAAAACTCATGGCCAGATTTTCAAAAGAGACAGGTTGAGCACTTGTGAAACTCTGGCCCCATGGGGCCATTTTAGTCATATACCCAGAAAACTAAGGCCCAGATATGCCTCAAAGGTATTTAAGCTCCTGAGTTCCATTGCTTTCACACACACACACACTTTAGTGGAAGTTAGGAGTAGAGTTGCCAACCCTCCAGGATTGTCCAGGAACCTCCAGGAATGAAAGATTAATCTTTAATGAAAGATTATGTCATGTGATAAAACCTCTAGGAATTCATCCATCCAAAATTGGCAATGCTGGTTAGGAGCCTAAATACTTTGAGGAATATCTGGGCCTAAATGTGCAGGGTCACAATCCCACTCGTATGATAATTGGTGGAGAAAACTGATTTTTATATAGAGAAGTCTGTACGAACAAAGGAAATTCCTTCTGAAAAACAACCTAAGTGCTATTTACCATTAAACAGAACAACTTTACCAACTACATTTATCCTGCTAACCAATCCTCCTTTAGACAATAAAACAGCTCATTTACTGCATCTCACTGTGAACTCAAAGCCTTTTACCCGCTAATGTAGATTCTGCTTAATGTTTACAATGACTGGGGCTAGCCTGGCTTACCTAAAAATTGTTTATTTAAATATTTATAGAGTTTCAACTTTCAACAAGGCTTCATTCAATAAGAATAATATTGCTCTGTGGTTGCTAGTGTCCTGGAAGCTTCACAGAGGCTAATTCCAATTCCCTAGGCTAAATATATATATATATTTATGCAACAGACTATAATGATTGGAATTATATATATATATATGCAACAGACTATAATGATTCCATTTAGCACCATTTTATTGGGTAAATAATAAAAATGAGATGAATATGTAGTCACATATAATTCTACACTTTAAGCACAGCTCTGAAAGATTTGTTGCCTTATGTCAGTGCTCACACACTTCAGTGGAACGAATGATTTTCTTCCTATTGCTTTTTTACTGCCATAAAAGTAATGGAGACTCAGCTACAAAAACACTCTGTGAAGGGTCTGGGCTACACCCACAAATTCAAGGAAAGTCTTTGGGGTGCCCTATTTGTGCTAGAAAATCCCCTATGCACATCATGCTTTTTGAGTCTTTGAGGCTTTCTGCGATGGAATGAAGAAATATAAGAGGGGTAGGTTTAAAAGTAGACTTGGGGACTGGAAATACCCAGCCAGATCCACAACTGGTGTCTATTGGCCTATCTCCATTGACTTCAATGTTACTACCTTGGTTTATACCAGCTGAGGATTCGGCCCACAATATTTATTCAGGCCCTGTGATAGTTTCTATCTGGCATTACCAACAATGTCTGAGTCCTCAGGCCTTTCCTCCTCTACGGCTAGGAAGATAACTTTCTCTAGACTTATTTGTGATGTAAGGACTCCTTGCTCTGGACTAAAGTGAATTACACCTATAATCACCCTGGAAAATATCACACTGACACCCACTCCAGGTCTGAAAGGGGAATTCACCTTTCCCAGCTTTGTGCACAGGATTCCCGATGCTCAGTCCTATGTTGAATTCACTAGACAACAGGCCTCTCCCATTACAGTAATCCTCTCTCAGCCAGCATTGTAGGTCAAATTCATCCCTGCGGTACCTCCAGCGGCTTCAGTGGGCTTACTCTGTGTGAGAGTAGCTGGCTCTGACAACGTTGTCTGCAGAATGAAAGCATTTGAGATGAGAGCCACATTTCCACCACAGACCTAGGTAACAGCATGGAGTGTGAGATTTCAGCTGTTGTGTGAAAATATACCCGCAGGCATTCTAGGTAGGAGAGCGACTCAGAAACTCACCCAGAAAAACAGTCGTTGCTGTACACATGGCCCCTAAGGAAAGACAGCTGGAAGTGAGAGTCTGATTGAAAAGAGCCCACTCAGTTCACCAGGCCAAACCAGCTAGGGCTCTGGAAGCTAAGCAGTTTTAATGATCTCCCCTTGTAAAAGGTCAGCTCCAAGTTAGTTGTGTGTCTCCTGCTCCTGAAAGGCTAAAGTTTTCAAATCCAAACTATCTCAGCCAAAGGAGAGATAATGATTTCCAGCCAGACTAATCAGAAGCTATGCAGGGGAGAAAAAATAAAAGCAAAACCAAAAACAACTGCAGCTGGAGCTTCAGTGCTGCCAATCTCTGGACTGAATAGAGCTTGCTTCAATTGTCAGCAATGGAGAAGAAAGATGATAGCTAGGGTGACCAGGCAGCAAATGTGAAAAATCGGGACAGGGAGTGGGGGGTAATAGGAGCCTATATAAGAAAAAGACCCAAAAATTGGGACTGTCCCTATAAAATGGGGACATCTGATCACCCTAATGATAGCACCAGGAAACACTGCAATGTGCTGAGCTGGGGATAAAATGTCTCCTCATGTGGGTGTTTGGCATGTCCTAAAAACTAAAGCCCCTGATCCTGCAGTGAGCTCCAGCCCACATGGAGGAGAGCTCAATTTTCCCTTTAAAGCCCTGGGCCTATGCTGGGATAGAGGGGCATCGTGCTTCTGGAGTCCCTGCTTAAGGGAAGCAGGAGGGACACGACCACTGCTACAGAGGTGCAGCATGTGCTCCTCTGCAGCTCGCCATCCCCATTGGCTGGTGTGGAAAGGGGGCAGAGGCACCAGGCACCTTTGTGGGTTATGAGCTACCCTCGCTTGAATCAGCCTTTGTGCTCAGGAGGGAGCAGGAACTGAAACTGTGGCAGAGGAGGAATCCTTGTACCATCCCCAGACTTACACATCCGCACTAGCCCCGAGCCAGCATCACCCATGCTAGAAGAGTGTGGCTCTTTGTCTCCCACTAGTGGCGAGTCCACACAAGAGGTTTATGAGATGGCTACAACTTCAGGCCTGATCAAAGACTGCTGAAGTCAGCAGAACGTCTCATTGATTTGAATGGACTTTAGTTCAGGAGCGTGGCCTTTTAGCTCCAGCAGTAAAGGCTCAGGCTGCTAACTCTCTAGGCCCCAGGCTTTCTTTGGACAACTAACAGATGTTTCCAGATCACAGGCCCTGGTTCTCATGGGGGACTTCAATCCCCCTGACATCTGCTGGGAGAGCAATACAGCAGTGCACAGACAATCCAGGAAGTTTTTGGAGAGTGTTGGGGACAACTTCCTGGTGCAAGTGCTGGAGGAACCAACTAGGGGCCGTGCTCCTCTTGACCTGCTGCTCACGAACAGGGAGGAATTGGTAGGGGAAGTAGAAGTGGGTGGCAACCTGGGCAGCAGTGACCATGAGATGGCTGAGTTCAGGATCCTGACAAAAGGAAGAAAGGAAAGCAGCAGAATATGGACCCTGGACTTCAGAAAAGCAGACTTTGACACCCTCAGGAACTGATGGGCAGGATCTCATGGGAGGCTAATATGAGGGGGAAAGGAGTCTAGGAGAGCTGACTGTATTTTCAAGAAGCCTTATTGAGGGTGCAGGAACAAACCATCACGATGTGCAGAAAGAATAGAAAATATGGCAGGCAACCAGGTTGGCTTACCAGAGAAATCTTCAGTGAGCTTAAACACAAAAAGGAGCTTACAAGAAGTGGAAACTTGGACAGATGACTAGGGAGGAGTATAAAAATATTGCTCAAGCATGCAGGGGTGTAATCAGGAAGGCAATTAGAGTTGCAGCTAGCAAGGGATGTGAAGGGTGAAGGGTAACAAGAAAGGTTTCTACAGGTATGTTAGCAACAAGAAGGAGGTTAGGGAAAGTGTGGGACCCTTACTGAATGGGGGAGACAACCTAGTGATAGATGGTATGGAAAAAGCTGAAGTACTCAATGCTTTTTTTGCCTCAGTCTTCACAGACGAGGTCAACTCCCAGACTGCTGCACTGGGCAGCACAGTATGGGGAGGAGGTGAGCAGCCCTCAGTGGTAAAAGAACAGGTTAAGGACTATTTAGAAAAGCTGGACGAGCACAAGTCCATGGGGCTGGATGTGCTGCGTCCGAGGGTGCTGAGGGAGCTAGCTGATGTGATTGCACAGCCATTGGCCATTATCTTTGAAAACTCGTGGTGACCGGGGGAGGTCCCGGACTATTGGAAAAAGGCAAATATAGTGCCCATCTTTAAAAAAGGGAAGAAGGAGAATCCGGGGAACTACAGACTGGTCAGCCTCACCCCTGGAAAAATCATGGAGCAGGTCCTCAAGGAATCCATTTTGAAGCACTTGGAGAAGAGGAAGGTGATCAGGAATAGTCAACATGGATTCACAAAGGGCAAGTCATGCCTGACCAATCTGATTGCCTTCTATGATGTGATAACTGACTCTGTGGATACGGGGAAAGCGGTGGATGTGATATATCTTGATGTTAGCAAAACTTTTGATACAGTCTCCAACAGTATTCTTGCCAGCAATTTAAAGAAGTATGGATTGGATGAATGGACTATAAGGTGGATAGAAAGCTGGCTAGATGGTTGGGCTCAACAGGTAGTGATCAACAGCTTAATGTCTCGTTGGCAGCTGGTATCAAGCGGAGTGCTCCAGAGGTCAGTCCTGGGGCCGGTTTTGTTCAACATCTTCATTAATAATCTGGATGATGGGATGGATTGAATCCTCAGCTCGTTCGCAGATGACACTAAATTGCGGGGAGAGGTAGATATGCTGGAGGGAAGGGATATGGTCCAGAATGACCGAGACAAATTGGAGGATTGGGCCAAAAGAAATCTGATGAGGTTCAATAAGGACAAGTGCAGAGTCCTGCACTTAGGATGGAAGAATCCCATGCACTGCAAAAGGCTGGGGACCGGCTGGCTAAGCAGCAGTTCTGCAGAAAAGGACCTGGGGATTACAGTGGACAAGAAGCTGGATATGAGTCAACAGTGTGCCTTTGTTGCCAAGAAGGATAACAGCATATTGGGCTGCATTAGTAGGAGCATTGCCAGGAGATTGAGGGAAGTGATTATTCCCCTCTATTTGGCCCTGGTGAGGCCATATCTGGAGTACTGCGTTCCATTTTGGGCCCCCCACTACAGAAGGGATGTGGACAAATTGGAGAGAGTCCAGCAGAGGGCAACGAAAATGATTAGGGGGCTGGGGCACATGACTTATGAAAAGAGGCTGAGGGACTGTGCTTATTTAGTCTGCAGAAGAGAAGAGTGAGGGGGGATTTGATAGCAGCCTTCAACTGCCTGAGGGGGGTTCCAAGGAGGGCCCAGCTTGACAAAGCCTTGGCTGGGATGATTTAGTTGGGGTTGGCCCTGCTTTGAGCAGGGGGTTGGACTAGATGACCTCCTGAGGTCCCTTCCAACCCTGATAGTCTATGATTCTATGAAATGCTGCTACCAGCCCAAGGACGATGCTTGGAGAGTACAGGTTAGTTAGCACATGGCACAAATGCTGATGCTCAGTGTCAGCGTTCCTTCCTCACTCTGAACTCTAGGGTACAGATGTGGGAACCCGCATGAAAGACCCCCTAAGCTTATTCTTACCAGCTTAGGTTAAAAACTTCCCCAAGGTACAAACTTTGCCTTGTCCTTGAACCGTATGCTGCCACCACCAAGCGTTTTAACCAAAGAACAGGGAAAGAGACCACTTGGAGACATCTTTCCACAAAATATCCCCCCAAGTCCTGCACCCCCTTTCCTGGGGAAGGCTTGATAATAATCCTCACCAATTTGTACAGGTGAACACAGACCCAAACCCTTGGATCTTAAGAACAATGAAAAATCAATCAGGTTCTTAAAAGAAGAATTTTAATTAAAGGAAAGGTAAAAGAATCACCTCTGTAAAATCAGGATGGAAAATACTTTACAGGGTATTCAGATTCAAAACACAGAGGATCCCCCTCTGGGCAAAACCTTAAAGTTACAGAAAACAGGAATAAACCTCCCTCTTAACACAGGGAAAATTCACATAAAACAAAAGATAAACTAATCCGCCACGCCTGGCTTACCTATACTGGTTGCAATATTGGAGACTTGGATTAGGATGGGTTGGAGAAGATGGATTTCTGTCTGGCCTCTCTCAGTCCCAAGAGAGAACAAACACGTAAACAAAGAGCACAAACAAAAGCCTTTCCCCCGCCCCAAGATTTGAAAGTATCTTGTTCCCTTATTGGTCCTTTGGGTCAGGTGCCAGCCAGGTTAGCTGAGCTTCTTAACCCCTTACAGGTAACAGGATGTTTTATAGCACTGTACACAGAAAGGTGGTTACCCTTCCCTTTATATTTATGAGACTCAGTATGGCTAGTTAAGGCTGCAAAAAATCTGTGGGAAATTCACTCCACTCCTCTACTTTCTGCCATGTGTTTTAACTGCAGTTTTAATTTTTCCTTTTGCCCTTTTCCTTTCTTCCTTTGGCTCTTTGCTTAAGTCTCTCCTGAGGACCAGGATGCTGATTTGTATTCTGGGTCAGCCTGTGCTGCTAGAGAGCCTGCTATGCTTTTCTCCTGGTACACTAGGAAGTGCACATCATTGTGTATGTTTGCTTGTCAAAAAAAAAAAAAATACGGGTGGCCCTGGAATGCATTTGTGCGGGGCAAAGAGTGGGAGGAGAGGGACAACAGGACAAAGGTTTTTTAATGCAGAATAGTCCCACAAGATGCTAAGTGGCTATGTCCTGCTCTCTGCTGTGCTGCAGCAGCCAAGGGGGAGGAGGATGTAGAGCTGCAGACAGGAGTACTCAGGGGACCGAATCCGACCCTGGCCCATGCACCACAGCCCTGATGGAAAGGCAACAATGTCAGCCTGTCCCCAAGCTGCCGAGTGCATACCCCACCATCTGCCTCATGCCCTAGCTGGGGGCACTTGCTTCTTTTTTCAAAACAACATAACATATGCTCCACTGCACATTCCCGCGGGGGCCCTGCCCTGAACAGCCTTGTTTGGGGAGCAGATCATATGATAACAAGCATCCCTGCTCCCCCACTGACTGCTGTATATACTTTGACTGTATATTTTTTTACTGATGTTTTGGTGTTTGTTTGGCCCTTCTGCAAATGCCCGCACTACTTCTGGGCTGTGAAACAGCCACATGAGCTCTTGGTGCTTGGTTTAGCCCACATCTGCCTAAATGCAGTTTCTTGCACCTTCCTCTGAAGCACCTGATGATGGTCGCTATCAGAGACTGGGTACTGGACTAGACAGACCTCGGCTCTGATCCAGTCTGGCAATCCCTACGAGATGTTTTAAAGACATTGTCAGAAATGTTTTGGGTATTTGGGTAAATATTCATCCCAGAGAGGAGGGCCTATGGGAGGACCTCCAACCAGTTCAAGCCCTGTGGAGGTACTGTGCAAGGGGGATACATGGAGACTTTGGCAACCCAGCACACCACGTTGGGTTTTTCAGGCAATGCCCATGCCATCTTCAGCTTGGGCACGTTGCTTGTGTGTTGTACCCCTTTCTGGGTCTGTCTTTCTAGAATGTAAGTGGTTCAGGGCAGGGCCAGCTGTCCCACACTAAAAAAATACAATAAAAGAACATTACTGAGGTTGCAAAGTCAAGCACTCGGAAGTTCGGAAATGCCATGTCTCAGGCTGGCTGGCCCTGTCAAGGGAGATGGGTCTCAGCCCACCTATGACACAAACAACTCTCATCCCAGGGCGCGGAAATGAAGAAGATCATGTGACTCAGTCAGGCCCCTGAGTTAGAGAAGGAGAAGGCCTCACGTGATAGCTGCCTGGAGAGAAAAGGGGAGGAGGTTCTGAGAAGAGCACTATGCAGATAAGAGGCCTGTGGAAGACTCCAGGTAGGCAAGCTGGGGCATGGCTGCTCAGGGAAGATCAGGGACTAACCCAGAGGATCCAAGAAGAGGCTGAGAGGAGAGATGTAAATACCCTGGGCAGGGTGAAAGCTGAGCCTAGAGGGTGGGCAGAAGAATTAGAGAAGACAGACTCCTTAGGAAGGAGGTGCTGGGCCCAGCTTGAGACAGGAACAAAGACACTGTGTGTTTTGTGTTTGGTTTTTGTGCTAAGGAACCCTGCTACCTTGCAAGGGGTGAACTTTTGTTTTTTACAACTGATTTAGCTAGAGGGCCAAGTGGCTGCAGCAGCTATATGAGGTGGTGGAGTTTTTGAGGACCTATGAGAAGGGGGAAACTGCAGCAGGGCTGCTGCAGAGCCAGCCCTGCCTGTGAGAAGGTGCTCTGGAAGTGTTGTACCCCCAATGTGTGCCAAGATGAAGATTGCTAGTCCCCCCTGCAAAAAATCCCTTTCACGTGTTTCAAAAATATTTTGCTTGAGGCAAACTCCGGGTATGGAAAACTTCAGCTCAAATAGGTAATGTTTGGCACAGTTATAAGCAACTGACAACACAGTCTTATAATAGGAAATGTTGGGCAGGGTTAATAATAGGAGTGCTACAGCCATGCCTGTAATAATGGCCATCCCAAACCAGCCTCCAGGCTTGGTCTACATTAGGAAATTAGGTCAGTATAAGTTAGGTCACTCAAGGCTGTGAAAAATCCCCTCCCCCAGCAATGCAATTAAACCGACCTAACCCCTGGTGTAGACAGTGTTACGCTGATGTGAGAATTCTCCCATTGACCTAGCTACCACCTGTCCGGGAGGCGGATTGTCTACGCTGACAGGAGAATCCCTCCCACTGGTGTAGCTAGTGTCTTCACTGAAGTGCTACAGTGATGCAGCTGTGCCACTGCAGCATTTTCAGTGTAGATAAACCCCCGATAGATAGTCTAGAGCAGCTGTTCTCAAACTGTGGGTCGGGACCCCAAAGTGGGTTGCGAACCTGTTTTAATGGGGTCACCAGAGCTGATGTTAGACTGGCTGGGGCCCGGGACCAAAGCCCGAGCCCCACTGGCCGGGGCCACAAAGCCTGAGGGTGTCAGCTCTGGGTGGTGAGGCTCGGGATACAGGCCCCTGCCTGTGGCTGAAGCCCTTGGACTTTGGCCCCCCATCCAAAGGGGGCTCAGGCTGCATTTCTCCCCCCATCCCCTCCGGAGTCATGTAATTACTTTTGTTGTCAGAAGGGGGTCACGGTGCAATGAAGTTTGAGAACCCCTGGACTAGAGAATCTGCTAGCTGTAGCTGCTCCCAGGAGCCTCCTAAAAAGAAGGTGACCATAGTTTTATAATTAAGATCTGGGTCACTTCTGTGGTGCCACTTTTAGGGTCATGAATACCCAGACAAGAGACGCAGGTACACATTTATATTTTTAAATGAGTGTGGGTGTTGCTGCTGCTGTCTTCTGACTCAGTAGTTACATGGGCATATTCCTCAGCCTGGAGGATTTCCCGTAGTAACTCACTCTCTCAACGAGGTTGTTCTGGAGCACTGAGTGAGGCCCATTAACGCTGGCTCGGGTCAAAATTACAGCTGGAGGAGTGTCCACCCTCCTTTGACTTTTCTCTTCACCCCCAAACACCGTTGCTAGCAGTGACTGCTTGTTCCACTTTGTTCTGTTCACTGTAGTAGCACTTCTTGGACAAATCTAAAGAAATCAAATGCTTTGACTGATGAAATGGAAAAGCTGGGACCTTTTGGGTGTCCCGAAAAGTTCTTGGGACATCGAGGCATCGCATGAAAACACTGGACTGTCTCTGTAACACTAGGATATATGACACCTCCTCTTTGGAGGACAGGGAAATGTACTGTAGCCTCTAGCTGAATCCTCTTCTACGGAAATATGCAAATCCTCCATCAATCTGTTGCTCTCCTAGCACCCTTAACTACCCAGAACCATGGAGAGTCCTCACTGGCATCAGCGAAACCTGCCTCTAGTGCAAAGAGAGACTCCGTGACTTGCCCAGGGTCACATAGGAAATCTGTGGCATAGCTGTAGGAAGTGTTGCCTAGTGGTCAGAACACTGGACTCGGCCCCTGGAGACCTGAGTTCTATTCCTGGCTGGGAGACCTTGGGCAGTTGCCTTCCTGTGCTGCAGTTTCCCCATTTGTAAAATGGGGATAATGATACTGATGTCCTTTGAGACCCACTGATGAAAAGAGCTAGGTTTGTTTATTTTATTAATCCAGTGCTCTAGTCTCAAGGCCGTCCTCCTTCTCTTCTTCCTTCACAGACCCTGGTAAATAAGCAGCCCATGACAAAGTCAATTGTAACATGATTTAACATTTCAGCCATGAGTTTTCTGGCTTTAGTCAGCCCCAGTTACTGTCTTAATCACATTTTGTCCTCTAATCTTCTCCTAATATTGTCTGTTAACTGATCTGGTTCTTGCTTTTAAGGAAAAATGCTGGCATCTGTTGTTAGTTAATAAAAACGTATGGGGGACCAAGTGGGGTGGGAGGAAGCAGTTAGCGAATAGGTACGCAAGGTGGTATTTTTAAAATGAACTTCTGTTGTTGGGAAAACATGTGCCCCTCCCAAAATTGCCTACACTCCATAATGAAATGGAATCATTTACATATGTCATATATTGCGTGTTGTACACTGATTTTAGAAACCATATGTCATGATGTACCCACGCACAACAAAACACTAAAATATATGGGGGTAGATCCTTGCTGGCAGAAACCCACCTGGCCCCTTTCAAGGGAATGGAGCTACATCATTTATGCCAGTGGAGGGTCTGGCCCAGAGACAGTACATTGAAATGTTTCAGCTCTCTCTTGGCAGAGTGCTTCTTTACTGATCAGTGGCAGGCAGGTCTTTGGCATGAATCAGTTCGTCCCACTAGAGAAGGTGTGGGAGAGATAAGTTCTGTCAACCAGAATTTATCTGCCAGCTCGGCCATCGTGACAATATTGAGCTAATCGTCTGAAAGTAGCTTAGGAGGAGGAAAGTGGGAATGGCAGGCAAGGAGATGGTGTGATGGGGTATATGAACCCCACCTTGGTCAAGAAAGGGATAACAGGCTGTTATAGGCTGAGTCAGCCCCTGCTTGCTACACCAACAATAGGTGTCAGGCTTAGAGGGAGGGGTTAAAAGAGGATGTGTAATTTATACCTCTTGCTGAGGACTGTGCTTAAGGGAACACATGGTGACTGTAGCCCATCATTTCTCAGTGATCTCATTTCCAAGACCATTTATTTGGGGTTCAGGTAAAACGTTGGTGTTTACAACTAAGGCCTCCTAAAAAAAACTCCAAAACTCCGCTTTCACTAGCTAAAACTGATGAAGCAGGTTGAAGTTTTCAAGCACTACATAAGGGCTTGGTGTTATTAACTGTCTTCTCCTTGAGGTGAATTGGTATTTCCTGCCCAGATGTGGCAGTGGACAAAAATATGGAATCAGCTGTGGCAACAAAGGTCTTGCCACAGAAGAGGAGAGATGGGCTGGCTGATATGAAGGCCTCAGCCATCCTTAGAGTCCTAATGCAGAGACTGAGAGGAGTCAAAGTTCAGTGAATTCCAAAAAGTGAGGCTACAAATCTGAAAAGGTAGGGGAGAGTACAAAATATCCTTCTAGCCAAGTGATGCTCATAAATAGCTCAGGACAACAAGGAGGCCCCAATGCAAAAAATCTACCATAGAGATCGAGGACCTGATTCAAAGGCCACTGAAGTCCATGGAAAAACTCCTATTGATTTCAGTGGGCTTTGTGTCAGGCTTTGAAAGATGATGAGCTATGAACGCTTGGGACATCTAGTAAAACTGTTCCATGTGTGTCAGAGAGAGGAGCAGATCCCCGTCTCTGGCTCACCACCCTTTTAGTCCATTATTTCAATCTTAACAATGGCCACTAGACAGAATGAAATGAGCTTGTGATTGGATGTCTGTTGTTCAAAATGAAATAGGCTTGTGATTGGATGTCTATGGCCTCGAGCAATTGGGGTGGGGGGTGGGGGGGAGAATGGGGACAGCCGGGCACTGGGCCTAATTGAAATTTATGAACTAGTTGAATAATAGGAGAAATCAGTCTGTGTAAGTAACAGACGCAAGTAACACAGAAAACTCGGTAGTGCATCAGGGATATGTCAGGAGCTTCACTGTCTGGATCCAGATTTCAAGCATGGAATAGGTCTGGAATGTTTGGGAGCTGTAGTCTTGTTTTGGCCAATAAGAGGTAGGGATCAAGCAAAATTCAGATCTGGATTCTGAATTCTCCACCACACCAAAACTTAGGGGTGTTTGGCACTGGGGTTTTGGTTTGTTCATGTCTTTAAATTGCAGTGGAGGGCAATAGACTGTGTAAGGCCTTTTTCTCCAATTGCTATACTACATTAACTAACCTGAACCCATTCATACAACACATGTAACAGATGGAAACATTCAGGCCTCCTAAATTTTCCCTGCAGTTTGAGTCCTTTCCTAGCAAAGCACAGCACAGCATCTTTTGATTTTACTTGTGAAGGCTGCATTTTTTTCCCTCTCATCCATTTTGATTTGAAAGTGGTGGCTCTATTTTTTGAGGGGGAGTTGGGGACAGAAAGGCTCAGAATACTTTTAGCATTTCATATGAACCATGCAACTGTCTCCTATCACATAGACAGCCCAGCTATGGAAGCTATTACGAGTAACCTGGCAGATGCTGCATTATCATCCAGCTAAACAAATGCTGTGCTGTCTGTTGGTTTCCCCTAGGAATCCAAGAACTGTTTATTTCCACTGTAGATAATTTACTCTTCCACAAAACTTCTCTTCTTAATTACTCTCCATGCAAATCAGTATTTTCTTAAATGTCAGTGCCAGAGCCAATGAGAACACAGCTGACCGGGATTATGACACTTCTGAGCCTGCTAGGTCTTTCAATAGGGGTGGGATCCAGTTTGGGTGTGTTTTTTGATAACACCTCTGAACCCCAATGCCTAGTACACAACTTGGGAGAAAGGATGCCCTTGTTGAAGAGTCAAACAGTCCTCCCTCCATTCAGTTATAGTCAGAGAGTCCAAAATACACACCAGTGTACTTCAGAAGGTCTTCCTGCAAAACCACACTTGGCATTAAGCGAAAGAAACAAGCAACGCCTACTCACCCTCCCTCTCCCTCATGCTTTGAAAAAAGCTTGGTGGGTTTTCCTTATACTTCGTTAAACCTGATAACCAGGTCTGCCCCCAATTGAAGAGAGACTCTGAGGGTATCATCAGACCTTCCCTTTCTATGTCTGGATGCAGGGTTGCAAATGACCATTATCCAAGTCATTGACAAAAGTATTGAATAGTACTGGGCCCAGGTCAGAACCCTGTGGGACCCCACTTAATATGTCCTTTCCAGTTTGACAGTGAACCATTGATATCTTCTCCCTGAATACAGTTTTGCAACCAGTTGGGCATGCGCCTTGTAGTAATTTCATCTAGGCCACATTTCCCCAGTTTGCTTATGAGCATGTCATGTTGGGCAGCGCTTCAGGGCATAAGCAAAATGGGTTAGTTTTGCTCAGAGGGCAGGTTATCCCAGTATGGATCAGACATATGTCCGATATCTTTCTCCTGCAGGATATAGCTAGATCTATTCCAGGAGGCAATGCTGGCCACCTGTTACAATGGTTCAGTACCTAAGGATAAGATGAATGTGTGTGCGTGTGTGGGTCCTCCCTAGAAGATGGCATGATACATTTACCCACTATTGTTGCTAATGTCACCTGCTGTTTACTTGTGTGGACTGCTATGGATTGGGAAGCAAACGCTGCTCAGACAGAATGTGAATCCTGGTGGCATATTTGACTATTGTGCTGACAAACCTTTTTGCAACAGACTGCGATAGCTGCACTTCCCCAAAGGACACGCGTATATATTCCTTTGTGCAGCTCCAGCCAAGATGGCAGATCTGAGTCATGTGCTTGGTATCTCAGCTGTCCCCAGTGTGTTTTGGTTAGATGTAAAGTTTAATAACTTCAGACTATCATCTTCTGAGGCTCTACGTGCATGCTCTTTTGGTTCTGCCCTGTCTCTGTTTCCTTGTTCTTAGTTGCGTCTCATTCCCAAAAGGCTTGAATGCAGATGGAATCTCTTTACTCTTTCATCCGTTTAGAAATTTGCAGATCAGTGATAGCTGGGTATGTTTAAGAGCACCTGAGATGTATATAGGCTGGGAAGGCCAGCCTCTGTCTGCTAAGGTCTCATCTGACAGAGGCAGAGCTAAACATATTTCCAGACATCAGTTTTCAAGTGGAATTAATGTATGTGCTTTGTGGGGGTAGTTGTCTGTAAAGGTACAAGTATTAGAAATACTGAGCATTCCATGCAGACAGCTTCTACCAGGAAACATCACAAAGGAAGGTGAATCAAGTCATCTACAAGATTCTCATGGACACTGGAACTTCTTCAGCTTTAAGGTGGGGCACACTCTACTGCAGGGGGTGATAATCCTCGTTCACCTTTGGAAGACATTAGCGGGATTCAGAAAGGGATCAAACAGCTCAGTGGATAACGAGAACATCCTGAGTTGTAACAGCAAGGGTTAAAAATAACCTAGGGTTTGGATGGTATGTAAATCCTCATGCTTCAGCGCGTATGCTAACCTCAAACTGTCCAATTGGGGGGGCAACTTTTCCAGCGGATTACAGTTATTGCACAACGGCCTATTGCACGATATCTTGCACCTTCCTCTGAAGCAGCTGGTACTGGTCACTGCCAGAGACGGGATACTGGAGTAGGGGGACCACGGTTCTAAGCCTGTGTGGGAATTCCTTTGTCACTAATATAATCGTGTGTGGGCAGTAAGATCTAATGGTTTGTACGTATGGCTGGAGCTGAAGAACTTCTCAGTTCCAGTTGTGCCTCTGCCAGTCGTTCTCTACCTCAGTTTCCACTATCCACATACTGGGGTAATAATTCTTACCTACCATGTGGAGGAGTGGGGTGATATAAGCTTGATTATGTTAATGTTTTTAAAGTGATAAGTACTATGTCACAAAATATAATCTTTTATTATCTCTCTGTCATTTTATGAACTGTGCATGTGTGGAAATTGGCTTATAGTATTTACCAGCAATTTCCTGTACAGGGCACAAAATTTACTGAGTTAAATGGCTGTACAAGAGTTATGGCAAGCTAGCGCAATGCAACTTTAACCTTAAAGGAGCACATTCAACGGCAGAAGTAAGTTATACGCTCGGCCCCTTGAATAACTTATGGATAATATGCAAGAAATGAGAAAACAGAACATCAGTGTCTGTCAGGATTCAGGTGATAATTCTGTGTTACCAAACAGTGACGTTGAATAGATGTGGCCAGTGAATTCTGGGCAGAGGAGGTGGTGGTGGGGTCTGGGTCTGGATTACAGTTAATCTATGGTTTGGATTGGCAGTCAGTTAGGGCTTGGCTTCCATGTTGTGGAAATCTTGTAGACTTGTCTCAGAAGTTGTAGGCCAATAATGACAGAACTTTCCCAAGAGTGACTGATCTTGACTGATTCCTGCCATTTTTGGACTGCGACTTCACAGCTGTTCTTGGAAGAGTTGGCCATGTATAAATCAGAATGGGGAAACAAGTTCTTGGGCCTTTTGGTTCTAGGACCAATCTGAACCCAGGGCCATATTTGAAAAGATTCAGACCCAAGGTCCTGGTTTTCTCTGATTCTCCTAGATGGGACTTTATTTCTTTCAAAATGAAAATTAAATGGTTTGTTGGGCAACTAACATTTAACTGCCTGAATCAGAGCAAGTGCCAGAGGAAAGCCTTTGTATCGGATTCTTGCTACGTACTGAATGCCCTGTTGACACAACTGCATCAACACTAGCATTAGTATATCTATCTGTGTGCGGAGAGAGACTACCATTGTGTCATAAGGGATTGAAAGCTATTTAGTCTCATAGAAGTGCTCCTGGATCACATTACCCTGAGGCAAGGTTGTGCACAATGGGGGGGCAAGCAGGGGCACGGCTTCCCCAATAATCAGCAAGGGCACAGAACGCCTCCGGCTCTGGGGCCATAGCAGGGAGAGCGAGCTCCTGTGGTCACGGGGCGGTAGGGGCACATAACGTGCCCCTTCAGAAGCAGTGAAATGTTTATTCTTGTGATGCCCCTGCCCTGAGGTTAATAACCTTAAGCAAGATTCTTAGCTGATGTAAATCGGCATAGCCCAAATGACTTCCGTAGAGCTATGCCAACTTACACCAGCTGAGAATCTGGCCCATTATCCTGACTCATGTTTTAGTAACTCCTCGGTTAGATTATGACAGGCAACAGTGATACACTGTGACTAGAACAGATAAGCAGCCATGCGATGATGGTAGCGATCTGCATGAAGATGGCAACTTTCCTCCTGAAGGATCTCCAGTGTACTTTACAAACCTATTTGCCAACTAGAGAACCACTGCACCTGCCATGGAAACCAGGCATCTCTGGGGTGACAGGTAGCAGCAGCTGCTACCATTGAAGTCAATAGCACAACTCCTACTGACTTCCCCGGGGGCTGCTGCAGAGCAGAGCAATGCCACTGATTAGTTTAATGTAGGAAGGGAGGAATACTGTACCCATGTGAAACTGCAGAGGCCATTTAAAGTGGGCAGAAAGCAATTACCTAGCCTGGAGTCTGCCACGCATAGATCTGTAATAGAGACCAGATCATTCCAGCAAGGCAGCAGCAGGGCACTGACAATTTCAGAAATGGGTTTATACAAAGTGCACCAAAGACCAGATGCTCAGTCGGTGTAGGCAGGGAGCTATGCCCATTTACACCAGCTGGGAATCTGGCCCTACAGCTTTATGGGACTTTGGCCCCCTGAATCATTTTTCTTTTATTAGTGGACTGTGCCCCATCTCTTGCTGCCCACGGTTAGTCAAGGAACAGTAGTGAGGCACTCACAGCCCCAAACTGATTCTCCCAATTTGACTAGAGTCACTGGAGAAATCCACATTTAAGGGATAGCAAACCAGTGGGCAATAATGTGGGCCTGTGTGAAGGGTGCTAAGCCATGCCTTCTGGGCAAGGGGAGCAGAGCACAGCACAGGAACCATTCCACCTACACTATGGGGAGAGAGGTGGTCTGGGAAGGGAAGATCTTACGTGGTGGTGTTTGGGTTTACAGACTGACATGCACCTCCAAGGGCTGCAGCAGAAGATCTGATGCATTTTTCAAGAGCAGGCTTCCCTAGGGATCCAGTTGGCACTGTCACAAAAGCAGTTGCTTGAGAGCCATTTGCAATAAACTGGGGAGGGGGATAAGAAGCTGTTTCCTTTGCATTCTTTAGCCCCATCACAAGCCAGTGTTAGAGACTGACAAAAAGAAGCCTCTGAACCATCCGAATGGGCATGCTTTGTGTCCCTGGCCCAGCACAGCTGTAGGGCTGAGGGAACATTGACTATGAGAGCCAGTGAGCTAGTGAGCTAAGCATAGGGCTCGAAGCCATGAAACCTGGGTGGCCAAATTGGGACTGATGTGTAGTGTGAGCTGCGGCAAGTGGGATGAAGGCCAGATTCAGCACACTGATGCTCAACTCCGAGGGGGCAAGCAAGAGCAGGGCAGGATGATCTGCTGTTGCTCAAAGCTTCCTATGACGCACAGGCTCCTTAGAAAGGGTCCCCTGTTCTTTGCAAACAACTCTTGGCTCAGATCTAACAAACTCACCACACCACACACGTCTTGCAGGATATATATCCATAAAGAGTAGCACATGAAGTATATATAGAAAGCTCATAACTTGTCAAAATTCATAATCCATTCAAGATGTATGCATGGGTAATAGTTAAGGAATAATGGAAGTATATTGAAAATATGCATTATGGTCCTGGAGCAAATCTATTCAGGGAGTTCTAGGATCCAGATAGGCCAGCAGAGACCGTGGCTGAGCCAGCTCCTCAAGAGGAGGGATGTGGTCTGCTCTATGCCAGGGGTGCAGGTCTCTAGGATGACGTATCCCAGTGTGGGCTGAGTTTGCGGGGAAGAGCCTGCACCTTTGCAGAGCCTAACCAACATAGCCATTGATTCTGGTAAAAGGGCAGAAGTCTTCTTCCAGGCTCAACCATGCCCCTCTCCTACTCACCACCTCTCCACAAGGGTGGCTTTGCAGTTGAGCTCCCCAAACTCCCCCAGAGGCTGCATTCCCCTCAGTATCTTCCTGCCTCCCCAGCTCCTCCCCACACACTTCTGGCACCACAGGCTGCTTGTTCTGGGGAAGGGGAAAGGTTGGTGTGTGCACCCGACGACTGGCTGAGCTGGGTCATGGGGCCAGACTCAGGCAGACATGCCAGGAATTGGTGCTGCCGGAGGGGCCATTCCACTGAGGCTACTTCTGCCCAGTGGCCTTTCTGCAGCTCTGCTGAGGAGTAGGAGGTGACACAATTCTCAGGGTACCCAGGACTATGTCACCTTATTACTTCTACCTCTAGCATGAGAGAGCTTTGCCCATGCCTCACTGGGTGTCAGCTGCCTAACACCACCAGCCTTTTAACCACCCACACACTCTCTCCTCTGGGCTATGCCAGCCCTGTCTTTGCCTTGCAGTTAAGAACAGGTGCACCCAAGTTCCTGGGTCCCTTTGAAGCTGTTCCCTGTGATATCCAGCCCTGACACGGGCTAATCAGGGAAATCCCAGATCCTCTGCCCTCAAAGGTGTAGTGTACTCCAGTAAACCACCTTCTCCTGTATACCACAGCACTTGTAATAAAACAAAAGAAAGTTTAGGAAAGGATAAAAGATACTGCTAGAAAAAAGAGAGTGATGGAAACAAATGGTTACAATACAAAACAAACTGATAAAATGTGAACCTGGATCTCCACTGTATGAATAGTTACCTTTCCTAGCTAATAAAGTTGGTTCTCTTGCCCCAAAGTCCAGTCTGTTGCAGAGCTAGCTGGTTTCACAGGAACCAGGATCAATTTTTCATTAGAAGACGCCCACTCCTCAAGATTCAGAGTGGTAGCCATGTTAGTCTGTATCAGGAAAAACAATGAGGAGCCCTGGTGGCACCTTAGAGACTAACAAATTTATTTGGGCATAAGCTTTCGTGGGCTAGAACCCACTTCATCAGATGCATGGAGTGGAAAATACGGTAGCAGGTATAAATACACAGCACATGAAAAGATGGGAGTTGCCTTACCAAGTGGGACTGACCTCCCACTTGGTAAGGCAACTCCCATTTTTTCGTGTGCTGGAGCGGCATAAAGGGGCCTTAACACTAAAGAACTAGCCCTGTTGAGTAGTTACTTTACTGAGTCCCATATCAATGGGACTATTGGAGTCAAGGTGTCAGAATTCAGCCCTACGTAAAACTCCCCACTATTTTTTTTCATCAAGTGTTTTTATTTCAAAAACAACAACAAACCCAGAACATTTTAATTTGGTAAATATGAAAACTGCTTAGTTCATTCCATGTAACTCATCCTATATTTGCAAATTAGTTTGTAAAAATTCAGATGCTGACCTCAATTAGACCAGATGTGCTGTTGCTTGCAAGTGATATTTATTATTGCAGTATCTCTCTAGCACCATAAAATGCCAGATAGTGCTTAATTTGTAATTAAAGAGGTTCTGGGGGTCAAGCAATTTTTTACATTCATAACTGATGCAGCAAGCCCAGAGATGCCGGGGCTATGAACTGCTTAGCCTAGAGGTGCCGGGGCTCAGCCCTGGCATAAATTAAGCACTGATTCCATTTCCTTAAAGTGTTGAAAGCAGTCAGTTTTTTGCTTAAACCCCTTGACAAAGGGGAGGGATATACTTGTTTCCCAATTTCTTGAATAAGAAACAGCAGATAGATGTTTATCAGGAAATGAGTAATGCAAACGATCTGGCTTTTTAGCAGAGGTGGAAGCATATACAGTAGGTTCCAGAATAGGTTTGTAAAAAATTAATTAGCAGTGAGTGGAGAAAGAATGATGTAGTGTTTGTTCACTGTGGAGATCTTTTTTCATTTAATAAAAATGACTGAACTAGAGAGAACTGATGTAAACACCTCTTAACAGCAAGTGTCTCTGCAGATACTGAACACTGCACCTTAAACTGGGGACAGGCCGATATTTAAGGCTGAAAGGGCCAGATTTTCAACAGTGGAATTTTCAAAAGCACCTAAACAACTGAGGCGTCTACTTCCCATTGATTTCAACGGGACCTAAGTGCCTAACCTGCTTCAGCACCTTTGAACATCCCAGTAGGTGTCTAAAGACTTCTGAAAATCTGATCCAAAGTTGTTAGGGGGCGTGTGTGTGGTTGTGCACTTTTTAGAATTTACAAATGCTAACACTAGAGATCTTTTCATGAAGTAAAGAGAGAAGAAAAAACAGCAAAAACTGTTTTCACCCCACTTCCCCAAAAATTTCTCCTGCCGGCTTTGCAATCCAAATATTCCAGCAGTTTGCCAGAGCTTCAGAACCAGACATTGAAAACTGCTGAGAAACAGAAGTGAAACGGATTCGTTGAATTGCTGAATGAATGTGTATAGATCAAGCAAACAGCATAAATAGTGAAAACCGAGGCCTTTTCTACACTTAAAACACTGCAGCGGCGCAGCTATGCCACCGTAGCACTTCCGTGAAGATGCTACCTACGCTGACAGGAGGCAGGTTTCAGAGTGGTAGCCATGTTAGTCTGTCTGATGAAGTGGGTTCTAGCCCACGAAAGCTTATGTCCAAATTTGTTAGTCTCTAAGGTGCCACATGGACTCCTTGTTGTTTTTACTGATAGGAGGGGTTCTCCCATGGGCATAGGTACTTAACCTTCCGGAGATGCAGTAGCTAGGTCGACAGGAGAATTCTCCCATCAACTAGCGCTGTCTACAAGTGGGGTTAGGTTGGTTTAACTGTATTGCTCAGGGGTGTAGATTTTTCACACTCCTCAGAAACATGGTTACACTGACCTAATTTCCTGGCGTAGACGAGGCCTAAGGCTATATCTACCCTGCATCGGGGTGTGACTGCAGCATGTGTAGACATACCGGAGCTAGCTTTGATCTCTGTATCTCAAGTATCAATAGCAGCGAAGCTCAGGCTAGTTGATCCTGGGTGGGCGTGTACCGTCTGTGCTGTGTTGCTGTGGTTTCACTGCTTTTGTTAGTCAAGATACTTAAGCGAGCTTTGATCTAGCTATGTCTACACATGCTGCAGTCTCACCTCTGATTGCAGTGCAGACCTACCCTAGGTCAAACCTGTGGTGTTAATGAGCTAGGTAAGGAGATATTTAAAGGGGACACTCCGGTGAAAAACTAATTAAAAACATAATGTTTGAAAAATTAAGACTACAGTGACTGAATAAAAGAAACCTAAATGACTGAGCTAGGGAAGGAAGCACTGTTTGATCCTGGCTAAACATCACTTCACAGGGCACAGCTAGTAACCAGAGGTGCTTCAGCCTGACTGACAGCTACATCAGAGTCAGAGATCAAACTAAAGCTATTTGCTATCTCAGCATGTTTCCAACAAAGGTTTAGATGGAGGGCCTGACCGTGCATTCCTTGTGCACCTTGGGCCTTATTCTTCTCAATCACTTCAATGTAACTGCATAGATTGCTTATGGAGTTACTCCTGGTTTTCACCAGTGCCAGGGAGAAGACAGCTGGTCTCTTAGAACTCCCATTGACATCAGGATCAGGCCCAGTGTGTTATAAAAACTGCATGTGGAACCAGCGATATGAAATAGGGTCGTCCGTCCCCCCCGTGATTGCTTTCAATCAGCTTCCAGTGTAACTAGACAAACAATCAACAATGAAAAAGTAATAATGGGCCAAATCCTGAAGTCCGTAACTTAGTCACAGCTCTCAGTGAAGCCAACAGGCATTTTGCCTGCGTAAAACCGTAGTAGTAAATGGATCAGGACAGACAGAATAACAGCCCACAGAGAAATAGATGAACTGCTGTAACCAGCTGTCAGCTGCTTATCAGCTGTTAATACAGGAACAAAAACCACACCGAAACAGAAGTATATAGAAAAAATATTCTAAAGTACGATTCCCTCCTATCGGTCAACATACCAGGAAAGTAATCTCTAGGCATTCTTTATAGGAGTGACAAAGAATAACATCAACGAATGGGCTGTATGTGAGATATAAATATTAACTCACTCAAATCCTAAGATGGCGTAAAGGGACACAGCCTCTTTGATGTTAATGGACAGATCAAGCTGTGGAGAAATCAGTGCAGGTCCGATGGAGCTATGGTGAATTGTACCAGCTCTTTTGTTTAAAATGGCTGAAATCCTTGAGCTTGGCCATCTGCTTCCCACAGCAGTTTAACAGCAAAGCAGCAGACATATGCTTTGCACAGGAGCCTTCACTATGAAGAACACATCCCTGGAGTCCCATTTCCTGAGTATCTCAGACATACTAATACCTCTCATCCCTTAAATATTTTTCAGGTTGTCTCTCTACAGTCCATACAGAGGGCGGGGTGGGAGGTTGGGGATTTCCTGTCTGGTGATAGCTCCCTTGAGCTATAAGCATCAGCATGAGGTTGCTAATGCTACAAGCCATCCAGAGGTAGCATTTCTAGCTCTCACTTTTTCCAAGTGGTGTATCCAGGTCTCCATCACATTTTTAACACATAGTTTAAGCCGGTGCATTTACAGACACCTTCTTGAAATGCTCTTGGGGAAATAACTGGTATGAAGCCAATTAATTTTCAATTAGCATCTCTAAGACACAGAGAGATTCTCAAGAGTAAATCCATACTCTCAGGAGTAAATCCATCTATGCCAATGGCGTTAAACTGGTGTGAGATCACAACCAGGTTTTTTCTCTCGTGGACACACAGTGGACACAGTTGTCAGTCTGTTCAGGGAAGGAGGTTGCATAATGGTTTTATATAAATATTCTTTTGTTTCTGCAGAATATCAGACTAGGTACAGTATGATATTTCTATGACAGGCTTGGTAGAACTCTTATTTTTAATGACTTTGATGGACAATATCTGTCTTTAAGAATTTTTTCAATGTTTATCCATTTAAATTTGTACTGAATGCATCCAATGAAGTGAGCTGTAGCTCACGAAAGCTTATGCTCAAATAAATTTGTTCGTCTCTAAGGTGCCACAAGTCCTCCTTTTCTTTTTGTTAAATTTGTACAGTTGCAGGAAATTATGGTCTGGGGATCAGACAATAATTGACAGACATTGAGATTAAAAAAAAGTAAAAATGTAAAAAACGTAACCTTTATAATCATCAAAACTCAAATGGTCAACATCACATGTCAAAATATACACAGTAAATATCCTCAGAGCAAACTAAGTTCTCAGGCAAAGAAAAATGCTGCTTATTTGTAAATGTCAATGATTGATGAAAATATTTTTTGCATGGTGAAACTGACATCTGCCAATACAAATCTAATCATTCCAAGCCTACACACCCTGTAAAGATATCTGCCTAGGCTTGTGCACTCCATATCCTGTTTGTTGCAGTAAATGGGACTTACAGGCATTGGAACAAGTATAAAAGGGATAGGTCTCAGTGCGGGGGGTTCAGGCAGGTTAAGCAGCCCTGGTTGCTGGAAATCTTAGATGATACAGAGATAAGGGCTTGATATCCAAATGGTGGTGGTAGAGAACCTTGTCATTATGGGCCACACTGACACACTAACTCTCACTGAATAGCATCACATTCCGTGAATAGCCCTATGGAAATAAATGGGAGCTACTTGAGGAGTAAGATTCACTGAGTATGAAGGTAGCAGGATCTAGCTCTGTATAAGCACCCCCGAGCATCAGAGTATGGAGAGACCTTAGGGCAGGTTCAGAGAAGGGCATGTCTTCTAGCCCATGATCACAGGGTGAGCTTTAGGATAATCACAACAGTTGGAACTGGAGAACAAGTCCACTAAGCACCAGAGTCACCGCTCAGATGCTGGGAAACAAGTTCAATACATATGTGAAATTCACGCTGGAGTCTGGGGGCAGGAGAGAAGATGTAACGGGTGGTTTTGCAGTTTAAGTGGCATGTTCCTCCAGCTCTGACTGACTGACTGACCTTTCCTGAGGCAGAGCCGTCCCTATTTAGAGCAGGAGCTAAATACCACAAGGTGCCATCTCCTAACCAAATAAACAGCTTGCTCACCCATCCCTGAGCCCCATACATCAGGCCCTATGATTTCATCACATTCTGTTTTAAGAGAAATTGGAGGACATCATCTGACAGTCCCGGTGTTCGCTGTCCTCCTTCCAGTGCAACTTCTCCATTAGCTGGTGCTGAGAAACAAGCATTGCTGGCATGGTTTGGAAAGACCTTACACCCATCTCTGTTCAAGACCATCTGGGCCATGTGGAGACTGCACAAGGAATATTTTCTTCCTTCCTTGTTTGCCAGGTCCTGAATTTTGAGAGAGAGCCATTCTGAAGCTGAGTTGTATGTGGGATCCCCTCTGCCGGGCTGCAGCTGACAATATGTTTCATAGAAGCTATCTAGAGACTTTCTAATGCTGATGTCTTCTGTGCCCTCTTGCTCATATGTCCAAGAGGATGGAATCCCACTAGGTTCAGCAGGTTGAAACGGCTCTGCAGGCAGGCGATGTCTAGGATTTGCTTCCTCACCGTGTCTATGCCAAATGCTCATGCTAGCTGCCTGCTGAGCTTCTTCAGGATCTGGGCGACTAGCACCTGCAAGCAGAGAAACATTGAAATACGTTAGATGTTCAGGAAACAGAGAAACTAGCCACAGGTTGCAACTGATTAATAGAATTGTCCTTGTGGCCTCAGGGTTCACAGCCTCTCTGATTCACTGCTGTCAAGCTAGCGATCTCAGAGCAAGGGCTCCCTGAGGCATGGCCTTACAGATCCTAAAATGGAATAGGTGCATTCATCCCTGGGGGGAGGAAAGCTTTAAACACAGGCCAGGCCTCCACAACAGGCTGACTGAACAGGTTCCTCAGGAGAGGTCCTGGCCTCACCCCCTCTCCAGCTGGCCCAGTCCACTTTATGGTCTTCCCCGGCTGGATCTTGTCCCCTAATGCTCCTAGAAAGGTGAGGGGGTGGTAGGTAACTTGTGGACTTTCTGCTGCCAATGGCCATAGCCAGGACTGCCTCACTGGAAAGTGAGGGGATCTCAGGATTGCTGCCCTAGGCACAGAGGTGCCGACTTTCTGATTTCCCAGAGAGTGCTCGACCCCCACTCCACCTCTTCCCCCAAGTCCCCGCCCTGCCTCTTCCCGCCCCCAGTCTACCCCCTCCCCCAAGTGTCCTGCCCTTGCTCTGCCTCTTCCTGCCCTATTCTACCCCCTCCTCCAAGTGCCCTCCCCCGCAGTGCCTCCTGCCTGCCGCTGAATAGCTGATCCTCGGCGGGTAGCCAGCACTGGTGGGGGGAGAGGGAGGAGCTCATCGGCGGAGCCCACCATTTTATTCCCCATGGTTGCTCCAGCCCCAGAGCGCCCACTGAGTCGGCGCCTATGCCTAGGCATCTTCATGGCCTAATCTTCTCCACAGCTCATTTTGTTTTTACTTTCTGTTGTTAGCTTTAGAACCGTGTTCCTCATCTTACCATTCCTGCTTCGTGTCAAGAGTCTGCTTCCCCTGCCTTATACCAGCACCTTAGCAGAGTGTCTTACCATGGGATTAGGCTTTGTATAGGATTACCAAACTCCTCCATCCCAAGCTCCATTCTTCCTGCTCACTCAAACTAAATTCTCCCAGCCTGTCTTCATGTGGGACTTTTAATTTGCTTAAGCTCTTGGTTCAGTCTAGTCTAGCTCTTGTCCCACTTCCTTACTGATCAACATTCCTGATGTCACTCAGTTACACGGATCCACTCCTCCTCCCACTGAAATCAATAGGAGTGATCTGCAACCAGGCACCTATTATTAATACAGTGTTGACAGCGTTACAGGCACTCTGCAGTTTGTGTGTGAAAACAGGAGAGTTTACAACTGGGCAAATACATCTCACAACCTGAAGAGCCTTCACAGATAGATGGAGACAAAAGGCTCCTCTACTGACACCTCTAACTGCATTCTCCCCTCCATCCCTCCCTTTAAGCTAACTGGCAGAACACCTAAGGCACTGAAAGGAATGAATTTCTAAGGGCTGGCCCAGCTCAGCTGACTTGGGCTCACAGGGCTTGGCCACGGGGGCTGAAGAATTGCTGTGTCAATGTTTCGGCTGAGGCTGGAGCTTGAGCTCTAGGAACCTGCGAGCCTGAATGTCTACACAGCAATTTTTCATCCCTGCGAGCCCAAGCCCCACTATTGCGGGCCGGTCGCGGGTCTTTTATCCCTGTGTAGACATTAGCCTAAGGGCTCCTTTCTGTTCTTCACTCAGAGGTGGTGCCAGTGGCTTCAGATCACGTGGGCAGTGTGCAAAAAGTCAGCAAATAGCTGGGTCTTTTATAACTCATTGGCATGTGAAGCGGTGCACAACCCTTCATTTAAATTAGCAAGCTTGTTCAAAGGGAACCTCAGCTCTAACCATAAAGGGCTTTCTTAATATGGGGACACAAAGCGTTGTATCCCCAGTCTGTGCTCAGAGAGGCATTAAAATTAAGGTGGCAGAGTAGCTATACTGTATATTGCTTCAAGAGCGCTTCCTCCCCTTACTTTCCATCTTTTGATCTTTCCTTTCAAATTGACTTCACCCTCAATTCTGAGATGAAATAACTTAGCCTTGTCCTGCACAAAGGCATTTCTAATACAGTACAAAGAGAAGCTTATGTGGTTTCCTTTTTACATCAATATATGCCATCACGATAGCAAATCAAAGCTAATCAAAGACAGCAGGTCCATTTTCCCCTAATAATCCATCAGCCCCGGTGTGTGGGTTAGGTCTGCATTGAAGAATCCGGCATCTCCAGTAACTCAGTCAGATGTCACTTGAACTCAGACTCCTGTGGCCGCCTGCAACTCCCCATGCTGCCATCCCCTGGCTACCTATGACCTGTAGCTTGCCGTTAAACTTTGTGAAAAAGCAGCAGTTGCCACTACCTGCAAATACAGAAACCCTGCGTGATCCTGTCGGTAAGAGCAAAGCCCCCTTAGCTTTGCGTGAGCAGAAAGACTTCTGCTGTTATTCCTTTCTCCTGTTTCTAAACAAGCATGATCATATTTGCTGCCTCCTCTTCTTACTTACAACCCAGCGGAGAGGTGACCAGCAAATATTTAAGAGATTTTGTTGTTGTTGTTCTTGACTGAGACAGAAAATACTCATGTAGAGTTACAGGGAGTAACTATACTCTCAGTAGGAGGCCTCTGTCCTCACAATAGTAGTCACAGTTGGCCTGATCCAAAGCTCCCTACAGTCAGTGGGAATCACTTAATTGGCTTAAGTGGGAATCTTTCCATTGATTTCAATAGGCTTTGGATCTGACCTTATGAGACCCCAGCTCAGCACTGGAGTTGCTGCTGACCATGAATGTACAGAATTTCCAACCATGATGCTAGCACAGAGCTGATGGTCACTAGCATGACTGTACCTACCATGCATATGTGACATTACCAATTAAGTATGGAAGTGACCTCTAAATAATTGTGATGACCTCATTCAAGTCTCTGCTCTAGCCTTTAGCTTCTTTTTGCACAAACAACTGAAACCTCTACTCATACATAAGTCCCATCAAAATAGCCCAGAGAAGGGGGAAGATGCTAAAGGTTGTTTCACTGCAGGGAGGTGATCACGCTTGGAGACAGAACTCCAAGGGCCAGACCCAAACCTCAATGAAGCTAACAAGAGATTTTTCCAAATGAAGAGGCATCGTTGCTCACTGTATCAGTACCTTCCACATTATCCTCTTAACTCTCTCTAGCAAGTCCCACCTCAAATTACAGCACAAATAATTCCCATCCCTTAATGCACCAAACCATCCTGAGTGCTATTACTTTTTAGAATTCACACTGGGCAAGCATCTGTCTGAGCTCCTGCGATGACTCCCAAATACTCTCCCCGCAGAGCCACAGCTTAGGTGGTCTTTAACAATATGCCTGGGCCTCGCACATCTCCAAAACTAAATTCAATCTGCCATAATGCCACACAACCCCCTCTGTGGGTTTAAATCCAGCTGGGCAAATGTTGCCCCCTTCCCTCCTGGAAAGCTCTAGTAAACTGGCTTCCTACAGGTGACTTGCTTAGGAGGTGAGGGAAGGAGCCTCTCGGGTGAAAGGCACATGTGGTCATTCTGCAATGGCTCATGAGCTGTACCAATGGCTGGGGCTCCTGTGCCACCTCCCTCCTGGGGGGAGGGAGGGTATGAGGCCAGTGGAACTGAGCCAGCATAAATCCACCCTCTACCTGCCCCAATAAATCACCCTCTCAGTGAGGCTCCAGAGAGAAGAGAGTGCAGGGGTACCGAGTTCCTGACAGCACAGCTGTATCACAGTGGCTCTATGGTGCCTAGGCCTCCCGGGGCTGCTCTTGCGGGCAGGGTTTCAACGATCTGGAATTTCTCAGGTCTTCCACGGAGAGGGTCAATGACCATATGGATGTTACAAGGCTTCAAGGCAGTGGTGGGCAACTGCGGCCTGTCAGGGTAATCCGCTGGCAGGCTGCCAGACAGTTTGTTTACATCTGGATGGCCACCCGCAGCTGCCAGTGGCTGCGGTTCATGGGAAGCGGCGCAGGGACGTGCTGGCCACCACTTCCCGCAGCTCCCATTGGCCGGGAATGGTGAACCGTGGCCACTGGGAGCTGCGGGCAACCATGCAGATGTAAACAAACTGTCTGGCGGCCCGCCAGCGGATTACTCTGACGGGCCGCAGGTTGCCCACCATTGCTTCATGGGGTCTGACCCAAAGCCCACCGAAACCAATGGACAGGTCAGTTAGGTTTCAGCAGATATAGGAGGCTTGGTTCTCAGATGGTGTAAATCCCTGTGCCTCCATTTGTCTTCAGCTGAGCTGCACAGACTTGCACTGCCTGAGGATCTTGCCCAAATTGTCTTTAAATATCTTCACACGTCTATTTATAACGCAGACTGCATGTGAAAACCCATTGCATGACTCATTGTGCTTTCACCTTCATGACAGATAATCATCAGTAAGAAAGTATATTACTTGATCCGCCTCCACAGTAACTGGAGATGAGCCTTTGTAACTTATTTGCGCAAGATGTGGGGGCTGACAACAGGATATTCTGTAAGTTTATAAATCCTACGCATAATTTTAAGCCTCCATATCTTACAACTGAGTGTCTGCATGTGAAAAACTGCTTTGGACTTGCGACTCCTTTCAGTGATACAGCAGTGCTGCAGCTTTATTATTTTCACCTCCCCAAATCAGCTTGTGCCACCGTTTGCGAGTTTATAGCAGGCTAATGGCTCTGCTGAGTAAATACAGTTGGGGCGTAAAATTAGATATTCATCACCAGGGAACAGCAGAGGGAGAGAGCTTGCTGCTCTGCTGACTTGCTGGAGAGAGAGCCTTCTCTGTTCGGGTTGCCTGTGCCTCTCGCAGTTGCTGCTAAAATATCAGGGACGCTGGGGAGTCCATTGCTGTGTGTCAACGTCCTGTCGGTGCAGGGGTTTGGCTGGTGGATCTGTGTAGCTGCTGATGCGACCATGCCTCTTCTGCAGCTGAACCGCTCCCATTACTCTCCTTAATGCTAGTGCTGGTGGAACCCCAGAGAACGCAGCATGGTGTATAGTTCCCCTGCAAGGGTCTTCCATGTTCTGTCGCCTTCCCTGTGCGACAGAAACGTGCCAGTCCTACTGATGCAGGGCTTTCCATAGCCTGGAAGATGTGTCCCTTTTGTATCCAAAGTTAAATACTATACTCAGTTCTTTACAAAAACCTTGCTAATATTGTTACGCATTCTGTGATAAGAATAACTAAATCTCATGCTTCAGAATATAAACTCTGAGCCCAGTGGCAATTAGAGAAATCTGCCTAGGAACAGCAGTGCAAAAATGGCCAGGTGCATTATGGGCCTGTTCCAAAGTCCTTTGAAGTCAGTGGGGATCTTTTCACCGACATCTATGATTGAGCCCAACTGGAGGTTTTAGAGGCTTGTGTAGTGTCAGCTATTAGCGACGAGTGGAGGAAGGATTCAGGACGTGATGGAGCAGTGGTCCTGGAAAATAGAGCAAATCTTGTGTTTCCAAACTAGATAACCCAGGGAACTGCAACACTACATGTGAATTCCAGGGCTAAATTTGGGTATAGCACCACTCAGCTCCATCTATGTATGTTCCCTTTTTGAGGGAAAGGGAGAAAGGGGCAGGCTAGATCCATCAGCACAAGCTCAGGGCTAGCAAAGTGAACCCCCATTACACATGCTATGGCAGGACTGCCCAGGAGGGATAGCTTTAAAATCCAGCTCGGAACTCCACTGGCTGAATCAAGGTGCTGAATCAAGGTGGCCTCATCCCCACCTCTGTTTGGGGTAGGATTGACTGGATCCAAGTGCCCTGACTCTGGGTTGAAGTGGGACTGTGGGCAGCTCGGTGACTTTTCCCCTAGGACTCCTGGTAGATATTACTATTGCCAAGTGCCACCTATAGTTAAAACCTGGTGCAGAGGTCGTCATTTGCAGTGCACAACTAGTTTTATTGGTCCTGCAAAACCCAGGAATTACGCTATAGATTCTTAAGTGCCATCTACCAGCACTTTGTCTATGAACTGTTTACATTATCTATATATAGAGAGAGACAGACAAACAGGAATACTTTGGTCCTGTTTCTTCGTAAATGTGTAAAAGCAGAGTGGAATGTACCCACAGAGGATGATTTTCAAAGGCAGTGGGAGTTAGGTGCCCATGAAAATCTCCTCCTTGGTTATTGCCCTTACCCCAGCCTCTGTCTAACTGTCTGCCTGCCCTTCAGTAGTCGGCTCTTCAGAGCAGGGACTGTCGCTGATGGAGTGTTTGCAAAATGCACTGTGCATAATGTGTAAATAAACATTATGGGATTAAGATGCGCTCAGAAAGACTGAAGTGCAAGACTATTGAGGCTAGGCCATCCACTGAGGCAAGGTTTAACAGAAGGACTATGCTCAGTAATGCACATGGTTGTATTTCACAAGCGATCCTTGCACTTTTCTCAGTATAAACAGAGGACTGCGACGGTCACGGTAGGCTCTTTTTCTGACCATCTTCCAGCAATTTTCCAAATAATTAGCCCTCCGCCCAGTAAGTCTAGTCAAAACATTTTCAAAAAAGACTCTGCACTTCTGCATCAAAGGGGAAATGGAAATTTATCTCTGAATGCAGCAAATCTTTCTTCTTGTTATCCGCCCTTGGTGTTTTGCTGCATTCCATTAGCCGTTAATTTCAAAGCTGGAACTACAGAAAACTGCAAATAGTCAATCTTTAGCACAGGGAGAAGTAAAGTCTTCCTGCTGCTGACCAATTGTCCACGAGTGTTGATCAGCATGGCAGGCGAGTGCAACAATGTTCCAGCTGTCAGAGCATCTGAATCGGGAAGGTGTGCTGAAGATGTTCTCCAGACTTATAGTTAAGATAGGGGCTAGGCTAGTTTCTTTGTACCACTCTAGAGGTCGCTGCCCCATTGTTCCTATACAGCATATAGAAAATGGTATCTGCTATCTCTGGTTAGTGTCTTTAACTATACTGGAGACAGATCCAGCATCCAAAGCACAGGTATGAATTTTGGAGGCTTTAAGGCACTTATTTGCAAACCTTGTGCCCCCAAAACCCTATTGTTTTAAAAGGGGGGCCTTAAATTAAAAACAAGGAAAGAAAACTGCTGGAGAAACTGAGTCCTCTAGTTTAGAGATTTTTTTTAATGTAATGAATCTGGAACCACAAAAGCTGCCTCACCTTCAGTACGGTGATGCAAGGTAACTAGATGGCACAAGGGCACACTCGTATGTTGCTCTGCTGATTGTGGCTTTTGGATCATAAACTTCTTGATAGTTACTGTGCTGGAGTAAAAGACCATTTAGCCATACAGCGAAGCTGACGGTACTTAACATGGGGCTGTTTCAGTTAGAAGCCTGCCTGTTTCACACTACAAGCAGCTTGCCTAGTCTTCAGAGAGATTTAGACCAGAACAGACCATTACGACCATCTAGTCTGACCGCTGGCCTAACACAGGACATAGCGACTCAACTATTAAGTCAGGTTCTATGTAACCATACGCTCCCCACCTGAAGTGAATGCTTACACTGATGGATGAGGCTGCCAAGACTTTATTGCCCTTTAACCCTTACGGCCTGCTCAGCTGTTTCATGGCATTGGGGCGCGGGCACTGCTCTGCCTTTTGTCAAGGGTGAGAGGAGTAACGAAGACATGCAATATGGTGGAATGAGGAAGCACAGGGAAAGGAAGGGAAGCTACTGCTGGAGAATAGTGATGCTAGGAGGTGGGAATTTAGATGGGGGAGAGGGCGGGCCCTAGCTGGCCACTGTTGCCTTCTGGGTCTGAGTTCAGTATGCGGCTATATTCCCTATGATCTGAGACGCTGCCATGATGCTACGCTAAATTCAAAAGCCCAAGGGACAGCAAACAGCGGGAGGGCGACGGATGTATAGGGGCCATCAGAACACTGCAGTACACTGCAGCAGCCCTTCCAAACTCCATCTGAGGAGAAAAAAGACTATCTATCGCTGCCCAGCTCCTAACAGTTGTGGTGGTGGACAGTGACAGCAGGAGCCCCAAGGCACTCTGGAAGGTGGTTCTCTCTGGTTCTTGCCTCCCCAGTCTTAAACTGCTCCCCCTTTCCAGGCCTCCCTCTCCCCACTGAGCCCCCCTCAAACTGTGGGTATTTTTGTTAGTCATAGCTTCACTAAACTAAAAATCCTGCCTACACGAATTTCTGAGAACCCGTTCGCCACTAGTGATCAAAAGGAACAAACAGGGTAGAAGTTACTGGTCCCGAATAGGATTCTTGGTTTCCCCATAAAAAATGATAAGACCTCCATTAGCTTGTCTGCCCACATACAGAAATATATATCTCCCCCTCCCATCTCACTTTCACACACACACAAACCCACCCCAGGGCCAGGCAATCTGGCATAGCTTCAAATTGACAATGGAGTTGTGCCAAATTTCAGCAGCCGAGGATCTTGCTCTACTTCCACTAACACAAGAGGTAATAACCTACTGCAATTCCCAAGACAACTGCACAATTTAGTGTTACACATGTCAAATGCTTAAGACAAAGCTGCTTTTAATTCAGTTCAGTAAGTTGTTTTGACTTGCAGATTTCCAGTGGGAAAAAATGTGGCAATGTGGTGGGGTGGTTGTTGATATTATTATGTTATTAGTTTGGCACTGCTTTGAGAAAATACAGCAAACTCAGTGCCAGAATTTAGCACGACAGGGCTAGAGGAAGATACCCCTACTTATATTAAGCAGCACCTTGCTGTGCGAGTTGTCTCACGGGCGAAGTGCTCATCAACGTGTGTAAGGGCTGCACAACTGGGCTCTTAGGGCCAGATTTTTACTCACTGTGGCTGATACTTTACTCCAAAGGGACCTCTATTGATTTTTAAACAGCTGAAAGTGTGTGTGATGTGAGTGTCCCTTTAAATAAAGCAAAGGCAGTGGTTCTAAACTTTTTTTTGGGGGGGGGGGGCAACCCATTTTACACAGTAAGCCTCTGAGTGTGACCCCCCCTTAATAAATTAAAAATGGTTTTTAATGTGATTTTAATTAAATTTAACGAGTGGTCAGGCCTGTCAACTAAAAAGGAATGGTAGCTTAGGTACAAGTAATTATGACTTGATTACATTTGGTATGTGCAAAATAATAGAGCCTAGACCAGTAATGTATATTCTTGGGGTGGGATCCACAAAGAGACGTAGGTGTTGCAATGCTGTGTGTCACAATACCTAACTCTTAGGTATTTAGAAAATAATGGGAACAACACTACAATCCACAAAGCCTGAGTTAGGTGCCTAGGCTCCCTGTACAATGAATGGGGAGAGAGAGGAACCTGAGACTCTGATACACACAGTCAGCACGCTAGCCCCTGGGAGATGCCAACCAGAGCCGTGTGTGCTAACCCTCGCCCCCTCTCAGAGTTAGGCACTGAAATCTGGGATGACTGGGGAAACACATCTCTGCGATCCATGAACCAGGGGAAGATAGGAACTCAACCACCTAATTCATATGTGGGGTCAAAATAAAACACCTTGGAGGCCAGAAGGAGTGGGGAGGACCTTTATAAACCTTTAGCCTAGTGGTTAGGGTTCTTACCCAGTATGCAGGAGACCTTTGGTTTAAGTTCCTCCTCTGCTTGACCTAGGCACAGGGCACCTTGACTGAGGCAGCAGCGTGCATGCCTCGAGGCAAAAACTTAAGCACCAAGTGATTTTAGGCTCCCATAGAGTTAGGCAGCAGTTGAGTGGCAGCTTTACGGATCACGAGGATGCACCATGGATCGCACCCTTAGTGCTTTTAAAGGGCCAGTTTCACAAGGCTGAAAACAATGATGAGCCCATTCAGTTGGGAGACAAAAGTGGGACCCGCCTAAGAACATTTTACTAGATGTCCAAAAAGCCATAATTGAGAGAAGGCCACGCTGGCCAAAAACCGAACCTAGCTTACAGGGGAAGTGAAAAGAGCTATTTTTAAAAAATCATATCGAACAGATGGAAGGAAGGGGCAGCTGATAGCAAGGAATACAAATCAGAAGTTAGATGTTGCAGAAAAATGATAATCATAGAACTGGAAGGGACCTCGAGAGGTCATCTAGTCCAGTCTCCTACACTCGTGGCAGGACTAATTATCTAGACCATTCCTGACAGGTGTTTGTCTAACCTGCTCTTAAAAATCCCCAATGATGGAGATTCCACAACCTCTCTAGGCAATTTATTCCAGTGCTTAACCACCCTGACAGTTACAAAGTTTTTCCTAATGTCCAACCTAAACCTTCCTTGCTGCAATTTAAGCCCATTGCTTCTTGTCCTATCCTCAGAGGTTAAGAAAAACATTTTTTCCTCCTCCTCCTCCTTGTAACAACTTTTACATACTTGAAAACTGTTATGTCTCCTCTCTCTTCTCTTTTCCAGACTAAACAAACCCTATTTTTTTCAAACTTCTCTCATAGGTCATGTTTTCTAGACCTGTAATGATTTTTGTTGCTCTTCTCTGGACTCTCTCCAGTTTGTCCACATCCTTCCTGAAATGTAGCGCCCAGAACTGGACACAATACTCCAGCTGAGGCCTAATCAGAGTGGAGAAGAGCAGAAGAATTACTTCTCGTGTCTTGCTTACAACACTCTGGCTAATACATCCCAGAATGATGTTTGCTTTTTTTGCAACAGCGTTACGCTGTTCACTCATATTTAGCTTGTGGTCCACTATGACCCCCAGATCCCTTTCCGCAATACTTCTTCCTGGGCAGTCATTTCCCATTTTGTATGTGTGCAACTGATTGTTCCTTCCTAAAGGGAGTACTTTGCATTTGTCCTTATTGAATGTCATCATTTCTCCAGTTTGTCAGATCGTTCTGAATTTTAATTCTATCCTCCAAAGCACTTGCAACCCCTCCCAGCTTGGTATCATCCGCAAACTTTATAAGTGTACTCTCTATGCCATTACCTAAATCATTGATGAAGATATTGAATAGAACCGGGCCCAGAACTGATCCCTGTGGGACCCAACTCATTATACCCTTCCAGCATGCCTCTGAACCTCTGATAACTACTCTCTAGGAATGGTTTTCCAACCAGTTTTGCACCCACCTTATAGTAGCTCCATCTAGGTTGCATTTCCCTAGTTTATTTATGAGAAGGTCATGCGGGACAGTATGAAAATGGAAACAAAGTGACACAAGGAGAAATCTGTGGCCAGCAGAGTTAGAGAATAAGAAGTTTTTTAAGTAGAAAAGGAACAGAAAGAAGGATTGCTCCATTACTAGATGCAAATGGTAGAATTGTCAGTGCAGAAGTGTTCAGTAAATATTTCTGTTGTGCATTTTGGGAAAAAGTCAGATGAGCTAGTCATAGGATGTGGCGGATAGACTCTCTCTTCAAATGGTAACTGAGGATGTTACATATCAGCTAACAAAGCTTCAAAATCAGCAGGCCCGGATAACTTGAATTCACAAGTTTAAAAAAGCTGCCGAAGAGCTCTCTGGACCATTAAAGCTGCTTTTCAGAAATTCCTGAAGAGTGAAAGAAAGCTTATTTTGGGCCAATATTTAAAAAAGGGAAGCAGGATGACCTGGGTAATTATAAGCCTGTTAGCTTGACCCTGATGCTGGGCAAAATGGAATGGCTGACACAGGACTCTATTAATAAAGAATTAAAGGAGGATAATATAACTTAATGCCAGTCAGCACGGGTTTATGGAAAACTGATCTTGCCAAACTATCTTTTTTTAATGATATTGCAAGCTTGAGAAAGGTAACTACATATATGTAATATACTAGGACTTCTAGAAGGCAATTAACTTGGTAACCCGAATATGACATTTTGATTGAGAAACTAGAAAGATACAAAATCAGCATGGTACCCATTAAATTGACTAAGATGGGCCAGCTGATCTCCAAATGTAATTGCAAAGGGGGAATTACCAAGTGGTTGTGTTTCTAGTGGGGTCCCAGAGGGACTGATTCTTGGCCCTATGCTATTTAACACTTATCAAAAACCAGGAAGAAAACGCGATCATTACTTAAAATTTACCAAGGACATGCAGATTGGGGGAGTGGTAAATAATTAAGAGGACAGGTCACTGATAGAGTGATCAGGATCATACGATAAGCTGGGCACAAGCAAACATTAATGAATTTTAATATGGCCAAATGTAAAGTCCTATATTTAGGAACAGAGAATGTAGGGGAGCTGTATCCTGGGAAGTAGTGACTCTGAAAAAGACCTTGGGGATGGAGGAGGTCATAGTAGATAATCAATTGAACATGATAGATAGATGAACAGGTTGGATATTAGGAAACACTATTTCACTAGGACGGTGGTGAAGCACTGGGATGGGTTACCTAGGGAGGTGGTGGAATCTCCATCCTTAGAGGTTTTTAAGGTCTGGCTTGACAAAGCCATGGCTGGGATGATTTAGTAGGTGTTGGTCCTGCTTTGAGCAGGGGGTTGGACTAGATGACCTCCTGAGGTCTCTTCTAACCCTAATCTTCTATGATTCTATGAGCTCCCAGTGAGATGCTGTGGGCAAGAGGGCTAATACAATCCTTGGATGTATAAATGGGAAGATATTGAGTAGAAAGATTAGTACCTCTATATTTGGCACTGGTGTGACCACCTCTGGAATATTTCAAGAAGGATGTTGCTAAATTGGAGAGGGTTCAGAGGAGAGCCACAAGAATGATTAAAGGATTAGACAACCTGCCTTACAGTGATAAGCAGATTGGCTGGAAGTTAACAATGGCAAAGGAAGTTAAAGCTAGACAAATTTAGCCTACCAATAAGACACACATTTTTAACTTGGGAATTAACATTTGGGAAGGTCTTCTCATAAATCAGGAACTGGTTAAAATTTAGGAAACAAAGAATAGGGGGGAAAATGGGCAGTGCCCATAGTAGAGACAGGCAAATAGCAGGGTCTCCCAAAGGATCTGTACTGGGATCTGTGCAGTTCAAAGTATTCATAAATGATCTGGAAAAGGGGGTAAACAGTGAGGTGGCAAAATTGGCAGACGATACAAAATTACTCAAGATAGCTAAGTTCAAAGCTGACTATGAAGAGTTACAAAAGGATCTCTCAAAAGTGGGTGACTGGGCAACAGAATGGCAGATGAAATTCAATGTTGCTAAATGTGAAGTAGCGCCCATGGGGTCTAAATTAGCTGTTTTCACTCAGGAAAGATCTTGGAGTCATGGCGGATACTTCTTTGAAACATCTGCTGGAATGTTTAGTGGCAGTCAAAAAAGCTAACAGAATGTTAGGAACCATTAGGAAAGGGATAGATACGACAGAAAATATCATAATGGCATTATGTCAGTGGTGGGCAACCTGCAGGCCGCACGCGGCCCATCAGGGTAGTCTGCCAGCGGGCCACCAGACAGTTTGTTTACATTTGCACGGCTGCCCACAGATTCCAGTGGCCACGGTTCGCCGTTCCCAGCCAATGGGAACTGTGGGAAGCGGTGCAGGCCGCAGGGACGTGCTGGCCGCCGCTTCCCGCTGCTCCCATTGGCTGGGAATGGTGAACCATGGCCACTGGGAGCTGCAGGAGGCCATACAAATGTAAACAAACTGTCTGGTGGTCTGCCAGCAGATTACCCTGATGGGCTGCAGGTTGCCCACCACTGCACTGTGTAAATCTGTGGCACATCCACATCTTGAATACATGTGCAGTTCTGATCACCCCCATCTCATCAAAGATGCATCAGAATTGGAAAAAGAGAAGGGCAATGAAAATTAATAGGGGTATGGAACAGCTTCCATAGGAGGAAAAATTACAAAGACTGGGACTGTTCAGGTTAAAAAAGAGACGACTAAGGGAGGATATGATAGAGGTCTATAAAATCATGAATGGTGTGGGGAAAGTGTTATTTACCCCATTAACATAACACAAGAACAAGGAGTCACCCACTGAAATTAATACACAGCAGGTTTAAAACAAACAGAAAGAAGTACTTCTTCATACAGTCAACTTGTGGAACCCAGTGCCAGGGGATGTTGTGAAGGCCAAAAGTATTACTGGGTTCAAAAAAGAATTAGATAAATTGATAGAGGATAGGTCCACCAATGGCTATTGACCAAGATGGTCTGGGATGCAATCCAACCCTCCGGGTGTCCCTAAAACTCCAACTGTCAGAAGCTAGGACTGGTTGACAGAGATAGATCACTCAAAATTGGCACGTTCTGTTAATTCCCTCTGAAGCATCTGTCACTGGCCAGTGTCAGAAAGGATAGTAGGCTAGAGGAACCGTTGGTCTGACCCACTATGGCCATTCTTATGTGTTAGATGTTATTGACAGCAAAAGAAGGCAGCTAGAATGCAAACTGTTGCAAATTAAGATCCCTCATGGTTTTCTGAACTCCAGCACATTTATACCCATTTGGTCTCAAGAATCTGTCTCTAAAGCATGTAACCATCATGGTATGTGATGATGGAGACACGTTGGAGTGGTAGCAATTAAGGTTTAAATGACAGTCTTTTTCCAATTATTTCCAAAATTAAAAACCTGGAATTGGCATGTACCCAACCACATACTACAGTGACAGGCATGGTATAAGAACTAATTAAAATAGCTGCTTTAAATACAGAGGAAACTTAAAAGTGAGTTTTCCCAGTGATATTTCAAGAGATATGGAGTAATTTCCTGGTTTATTTTTAGTTGTATTGATCCTGTACATTATAGTCACAGCTTGAAGGCAGTTGTTTGTATTTTAATTTTGATATTTTAAAACATTTTAAAAGATTCAAAATGGTGCACTATACAGTATTTTTATTGGCGTCAATGCATAAAAAATTATGAAAGCTTCTTTTAATCACATTCTTAAACCAGTAATTATTAAAAGCTACCATGTATCAGACAGGGATTCTATTATCAAACATAGGCTTTGTCTGAAACAAAAATAATAAAATGCAAATTGCCTGCTTCAAGCAGTCACTGTAGATTAAAGTTATTGTGGCCTGGTATCTTATTAGCCAGCAGATGAGGTAATTTAAAAAGCTCCTATTAAAACTGTCTATATCTGTTTCTTTCATATTTAGATATATAGTATCAATAACTGTGAGCTCCAATCACTTCCATCTACAAAATGCTGATGAAAGTAATAACTGTCCCAATAATTTAATCCTGATAAGACTGCTTCAGCTAATTATCTGGAGTTTGAGTGAAAACTGATGCTGTTATTAAGAGGTCAGAGAAATGTTCTCAGTGACAACCAGGGGTAGTGTCACAAAAAGTGTGTGCTCGGCAAAGTTTTCTATAAGACCAAACTCTTATTAGCCACAACTATATATCCTGATGCACTTTCATTCATGAACAGCCATAATCCAGGAAGAATTTCACAACACTAACCTTACATTTACTATTAGATCATTTTATTGATTTAGGTGACAGTTTATTCAATTTTTTTTAAATTGCCATTTACTAAAATTCCATTTAATACACCCATCCCATACAGATGGAAACACTCACGCTTACGTTTATGAAGGGCCTTTCATCCGCAAGGATTACAGAGCACTTCACGAACTATTGGCTGAATCTTATTTTGCATCGAAGTCGATGGCAAAACTCCCACTAACTTCCATGGGACCAGAATTTGCCCAGATATATGCAGGAATAATTTCAAACACTGAAGAACCACCATCAAAACCAATTGAAATTGCAGGTGGGAATGTAGCTAGAAAGGTAAGCTGCCAACCCTGGAAACCAGGGACCAAATTCCATCAGGTCTTAGAGCCAGTGGGATTGCCTGGGGTGTACAAGAAGGCAGAATCTTACCCCAGAACTAACCCCTGTTACAAAAAGTTCCATGGCTCTTTAATGAACAGAACTGGACAATATATCAGTTTTACATCTCATTTGAAAATACACTTCCACCTCAACAGTAACACAGAGTCCCTTAGCATCATGCTATGTCACTGATTCAGAGGGAAGACTACCTGTGAATCACCAACAATATTCTCGCTGTCACCAGCATGATTCAATGGCTAGACAGGGATTTAGGAGAACTGGATTCTATTCTCAGCTCTGCCACTGATTTGGTGTGAGACACTGGACCAGTCATTTACCTCTGAGTCTCTCCTTCTCCTCCCACCCATTGCCTGTCTTGTCTACTTAGACTGCAAGCTCTTCAGGGTAGCTGTCTTTCACAGTGCCTGGCACAATGCCCTCTGTTCCATTTAGGTCTTTATCTGACCCTTGTCACCGTAATATGAATGCCTTCTAGTAGTGCATTAAGCAATGCAGTAACACCTGTCACATGTGGTTCATTCGCTTATATCCTCTCCTTAGGCAGAAAATTGTGTGGAATTGTGGGCATTTTGTTTTTGTTTTAAAATGTATGTGGTGTACTATGTCTATATTGGAGAAGGCAGGTTGAAGAAGTGCACCTGGTATTTGGAGCAGAAGGTGCTGAGGTTTGTGATTGGCCACAGCCTAGGATCAGCCCCAAAGAAAGCTGTGTTTCCTGAACAGATGAGTTTTAGACTTATGTTCTGAGGAGCAGAGTTGCCGACCATGGTTTTCATCCTAGAGATTTAAAATGCTCTCCTCTGCCAACTAACATATCCCCTGTCTTGCTCTGGTTCTCATCCACCCAGCTGATCTCATCCAAGCACTGGGTCATATTGGTGGTGATGGTGGTATGTGGTGAAGGACCGATAGAGTTCTGTGTCATCTGCATATTGCTGGCAGTTGAGTCCATATTGTCTGACCCGTTCACCTACTGGGCTGTGTGTAGATATTGAATAGGGCCAGAGAGATAATTGACCCTGGTGGGACTTCACAAGTGAGGGGCCTAGTGGCGGAGGTGCACTGATTCCTTCCTGGGAGGATGCACCCAAACCATGTTAGTGCATTACCCTTAATCCCAGCCACTTCTCTCTGGTGAGAGAGCAGTATCCCATCGTCAATAGCGTCAAATGCTGAGGAAAGGTCCAACAGGGTGAGAATGGATGTCTGTCCTCTATTGCGTTGAGAGGAAGAGATCATCCATCAGTACCACTAAGGCAGTTTCAGTTCTGTGGCTTGGTGTGAGTTCAGACTGCGCCAAGTCTAGGATATTGGCTTCAATTAGCTGGGCTTGTAGCTGGCTTCACTCAGAGCTTGCTCTGGAATAGGAGGTTTGACACGGGCAGTAATTGGCTAAAACCAGCATAATCAGGCTGGAACCAATGTATCCAAGGTGTGTTCCTTCACTGTCAGTCACACTGCTTGAAGGAGAAAGTGAAGATTCCTTCCCTAATAAGTCATTAGTTATCTTGATCATGAGTGGCAACAATTACTCGCGACTGTCTTTCACCATCCAGGAAAGCCATGGGGTGGAGTCGGAGGTTGTTGGACAGTGTCTACTAAGGAATGTGCGGAATTCTGGGAACGCAGGTGGGCTGTTTTTTGGATGCCATGGGGGAGTGGACTGATGCAGTTTGGGATGCCTTCCCAAATGTGCATGAACTTTTCAGCAAAGTAGGATGTAGCTCTTCACAAACCTTCAGTCTAGGTTGAGGCATTTTGCTGCTACTGTGATACAAACAACAAGAACCTCTGGATATTTCACTGAGGAACACACACATCTCAGTACTGACCAAGTTTGATCCTTTTCCTCTTGTACACTTTCTTTTAAAAAAATTTTAAGTTTTAACCTTTGGAATTTTTTTAATCATTTTTGGTAAATAGCTTAATCTCATTTTCCCAGCAGTCTCTACAGGCAGTTGGTGAACTAGCAGGGTTTTGACATAAAAGAAACCTTGCCCATGAACCCCAATTAATTGAAAGGAAAAGGAATTTTTATTCTGATTCTTTAAAAACTCTGAATTTGGTTAATACCTATTTAACTTAAGCAGTTGGGATAAAAAATAAAGATTCCGCCTGCCCACCCCTTCAGCTAAGAGGTGAGACAGTTCGCAGGGACATCTCCAAGTCATCTATGGTGTCCTCTGGCCTATGGACAGCAAGAATATCCAGTGTGATAGTAGTTAATAACAGTTGTGAAAGGGATATGAAACCTCACTCTTCAGGGTTTAAGCCAATCTCTAACTAATAGATCAGGATGAATCCCAACGTGGGGGTCAGATTATCCCACATCTACCTGATGAGAGTTCTTGCACCTTCCTCGGCAGCATCTGAGGCTGGCCACTCTCAGAGAGAGAACACTGGACGAGATGGTCCTTGCATCTGATCCTATCTGGTACTTCCTCTGTACTCAAAGATACTGAAAAAATAAAGCAGCCACCAATACACTTTACTAGGCATCTCAGATTCCCAGACATGCACCAAAATTTTCCCACTTTCCAATATTCCAATAGAAGCTGACAGTTCTTCCTGGAGGCATCTACTGAATGTGATAAGCAGCCACACCACATGCCAGCGATCAGTTACTCAGGTTTGTATTCTTGTTCCGTGTACTTCCGTATCACTCTCAGACTACAAAAGCTGCAGACTGCTGCACAAATGAGATTTCTGTGACATTTGGTCCAGAAGAACGAGGCGTGTCCTGTTGTTCAGAATTCAGAATTGTCACAAGACAAGAACCGAGTGCCTAGAGATTTTTTCCAATGAAACATGAGAAGTCAAAGAGGGAAAAATTCACACTGAAGTACCAAAATAATGCATAAAATTCAGTAAGGGATTCTTAATACCAGCCAGCTGTGTGACCTTGGGGAGGTCGCTCAGCCATGACCTGTAAAGGAGACACATGGATTTGTGACCTCTTTTGCTTGCTTGATGATGTGTGAAGAGCTCATTCATCTCAATGCTGACCCCCACATTTCTGTGCCAGTGAGCGATGAGGTGCGTACCCCACACAGGCAACGAAAGGAGCTAATTATGCACCTGGCTGTACCTGGAGGGCACATCAGGCTTAATTAAAGGTGAAGCCCAGCTGGGGAAGGAACTGGGTAATGACTACAAGGAAAGGAAGCCCAGATTAGAAGGAGGCCGCAGTAGAGGAACACTGCAGTGCCTCTCCTCAGTAAAGAGCAGGGGAGCTTCATCAGGAAGATTATGATTTGGGACTGGCCTCGATGGGAGAGAGCAGCAGGGATGAAGGAATGGGCCTGAGAAGACCAACCCACAGACAGATACCTTTGGGGGTAGATCAAAGCTGAGGATCTAGTCTCTCTCCAGAAGGGGGGAGACTTCAAAGTGAGCTGGCCGGAGGGCTGAGTAACGAGAAGAGGAAGCTACTGGTAGGCTATTGGCAGGGGACACTAGAGAAGGAGAGCTTGCTACACCATTACCAGCCCCAAGGGGGTGTGCCAGAGGTGAATCTACCCTTCCAAACTGTAGATGCATAGAAGTTACATGTCTAATGCTGCCCAATTGAGCGTCCACGTCTGCATGCACATCAGTCAGTGGCCACAAATTGCACCTGCAGGCAGAGAAGCCTGAAAACACTTCCCTAAGAATGTAGGCTGATCGAGAGGGGGACATCCGGACAGTTTTTTGGGTTGCCGCTACAGTTTAGGGTTCCCTAGCATAGGACATCTCAACTTCAACCAGACTGGTATAAAACATTTTCCCTGCTCTTAATAACTGGCTAGTGCACTCGGGATGGACATATGGATCTGCTCCCTTCCTACCCCCCCTTGTTTTGGAGACAGGACACAGAAGTAGGCACACAGTGTCTGCTTATTCTTTTGTGCTCAGACCCAAGGTTCAGTAAGGCCCTACTGGGATGCGCGTGAGAGTCTGGGGATTCCCTCTCCCTTATAGACCTGTGTGGGCATGTAGGCAAGTTGGTGATCCAGCTTTATATCATCTTTAAAATCTGCACACAGTGGTGCTAGATGATGTCCCAGGAGCAGAACAAAATCAGCAAGAGGCACTCTCTTGTGTGCAAACAAAACTCTACCGGCTATTAAGAAGAGGAAGGATGGCCCAGTGGTTGGGGCTGAGACTCAGGATTCCTAGATTAAATTCCCTGTTCCACCACAGACTTCCTGCATGATCTTGAGCAAGTCACTTAGTCTGTGTGCCTGCCTCAGTTCCCTACCTGTAAAATGGGGATAGCTGCACGTCAGTGCCTTACAGGAGTGTTGAGAGGATAAAAACATGAGATTATGAGGGATTCAGACACAGTGATAACAGGGGCCTTAGAAAGATTAAACTTTCAAATGCTTTAAACATTTAATGGGCAACTTGTCATCTTTTAATCTTTTTTAAACTCTCCAAAGTCATTGGAGGGTAGGAATCACTTTTTTGGCTTACTTTTTTAATCTGTGTGCCAAGAAAAAAATTGTGTCCTTCTTTCCTCTCACATCACAGCGGTTGATCAAGGATGAGATACCAACCATACACAAGAACTGGAGGCCTTCTGTATATAACGGAGATCGCTATCTGCCTTTGTTCCAGCCAATGAAGGGAACACCTTGTTACTGATGAAAGTGAAGGCTCAAATATTATTAAACAGTTGTCAAGGAAACTTCAGAAAAACCGAGAGAGAAAATGCATCTTCCATATAGGACAATGAAAAGCCAGCTAGATATAAAAGTTTACTATCTTGGGGATGTTTGTCATTTTGTAAACTCCTTGTCATTTTTGGTTGGCTTACTTCAATGCATTTTTAACAAGCATTTGGTTCCCATAAGCTCTGATGCAGTATTACATTAAGGTAATTAATGAGTAGAAAAATTATTGGAGCAGAGTGATGGACAAATTTACAGATCACGCTCAGACCCTGGAGGCTACAATTTGTTTTTCTTATTTTTACTCGCATTTAGGACTGACTGAACATTTTCCACAGATACTTTTTAAATGTAAAATTGGATGTCCACTTAAATGAAATGAAATATTTCATGAAAACTGTCTGCTTTCTGCAGAAAATTCTGACTTTTCATTGAAAAAACAAATACCCCCAAACCAACTATGTTTTACTTGGAAATACAGCCACAGTGCCTCACGGGAGTTGTAGTTTGGGGTCTTCATCCCCCTGTTCTCCTATATGGGCCCATTTCCTGAGCTACACTACATCTCCCATGGTGCACTTTGGCCATGGGACTCCATGATACACTACGGTGTCTCAGCAAGAGGGGAAAACATGGGGCATCCTAAAAGTGGTTCTGACATGGGCAGCAGCAATGCCTCACCCTTGACCTGAAGGGACCACTTCTTGTGTAAGAGATGAGTTTAGTCTCCTTGCCCATTCAGTCCTTGATCTTTCAGCTAGGTGCCAATACATGACAGCTGTCGGCGTGGTTTGTCTGATGTAGACACTTGTGCAGTATGAATTGAACGGAGATCCAACTTATTTCACCAAGCGCAAACAGTAACAGCTTCTGGTCCCTACCAATCTGGCATGCTAGGTGTTACAGATTGCATCTTGTTACTGATGTCCTTAGCCCTTCATTTTTAAACAGAATCAGCGATGAGGAGAGTCAGATGCACTAATCATAGCAAACAACTTACAGGAAGAATTCTCTGTTTGACTATCCACAATGACGACTTTGGGTGAAATTCTGATCCCACTGAAGTAAACGGGACTTTTGTCAGTGACTTCAGTGGAGCCAGGATTTCACCTTTTGAATTAATATTTTTTTAACAAATCTGATTTATTCAGAAATTGTTTAGTGAACATTTTGGACCAGAGCTGTTACAGCAGTGGTTTTAAGCTTTTTTTCATTTGCAGACCCCTAAAAAATTTCGTATGCAAGTGTGGACCCCTTTGGAAATTCAATTGGTGGTCCGTGGAAGTCTTAGACTGAAAATTGACTGAACAGAATTCAAATATAAATGTTACACGTGTTCAGCATGCTTTTGACGCACCGTGAGAGAGCGCTAAACTGTGGGCTTCTATGGTAACGACAACACTTCCCCATTTTGAGCAGTAGATGGGGGTAATTCACATACTTTTGATTGATCAGAAAAACAGAATGCCTTTTCTGGGATCTGAAACTTTATTTTCATAGTTACCTTTTGTGGACCCCTTAGACATGGTCTGTGGACCCTCAGGGGTCCATGGACCTCAGGTTGAAAACCACTGTGCTATGCCAACTTACTCCAGCTGAGGATTTGATCCTTTATATGACTCTATTAACCTATGAGTTAATTGGACAATTCAATTCAATTACCTCTGACATTCACTATTTGAGGTTTGTTTGATTGGTTACCCCAGCCATATGGTAGTATATCTACTTCCTGATTGGATGACTTAAACTTTCGTAATCATGAAAAAGGAAATTGGACATTTCAAGATGGTTGCATTAACACACTTGGTATGTACACACAAGTATTCTTAAGACTTCTCTAAATATTCTTGTGAACAAAAACTTATTCATACAAGAGTTCACAAAAAGCAACTGAGGGTTGCAAATAATATCTGGGCAAATATGTGGTTTTTATGTTCATGTAAGAATTTATTACATCATTCAACCAGCTCTGGCGATGAGAATTTGGACTTGCATCATTGAAAATAGCAACTGTAATTCTAAAATATCACATCTGTAATAATAAGAGGGGAAAATAAATTGTGTTTTCAATGTCCATGAGACAGTTAATTTGATAATTTACCAAGTGCCCTGAAGACTTCAGTGTATGGATTCAGGGATACAAATACAGTATCTGATATTATTCCCAACATCTATTTGATATTTGCAGGACAGCTAAGCACTGGCAGCATTTATGAATAGTAAACACTAAGGCCTAATCATTTTTCAAGTGGATGTAGGGGTATTTGCAGGAATTAACACAGCAGTGAGATGAATTATAATTTGTTTAGGACTGCTTGCTGATTAAGGACTATTGGGGACTCTAATCAGTAGATAGCCATAGAGTAAAGTGTGAGGAAAGCCTATAAGTTTGTCTATCACAGGTCAGATTTTCAGAAGTGTGCTCAGCTCTTATTTAAGCATCTAAATAAAAGGGGTAGCTCTTGCTCAGCATCCAGCAACTCCCATTGTTCTCACTTGGTAACTAAATGGGAACGTGGCTCTTCTGAAATTTTGGCCCCCCCTTACCCGAGAAATATAAGAAGAGAACTAAGGCTTTGTCTACACTACCACTTTTGTCGGTAAAACTTTTTTCACGCCACTGACCAACAAAATACCCCTTTCCCGACTGACATAAGTTTCACTGGCAAAAGCGCTGGCGTGGACAACGTTATGTCAGCTGGAGAGTCTCTCCTGCTGACGTAGTTAACACTACTTGTTGGGGGTGGTTTAATTATGCTGGCAGGAGAGCGCTCTCCTGCCAGCAAAGAGTGGCTACATGGGAGACCTTACAATGGCACAGTTGTAGTGGTACAGCTGTGCTGCTGTAAGGTCCATAGTGTAGACATACCTTAAGGAATGAAAGTCACAGTACAGACAAAAAACAGAGAAAATATAACAAAGCTAAATAAACATCTAGCACCCATTTACAGAGGGAAACTTCTAGTCAAATAGGTGCTGTGCCTAGGAGAGTAGCCCCCTATTTAGGACAGATTAGTGGCCACAACATAAATCCAAATGCATCAAAAAGAAGTTTCTACAATCTTGCATTGAGTTGGAGGAATTCTGTTCTCTGCCAGCAACAGGCTGAGCTGATGTCTCTGGCCTGGCCAACCAAAGAACCGAGCCTTTCTGCAGGAGGCATCCTGGATTGGCTGGGCCAGTTAAAGAGCCTTTGAAAAGCTGAAGGAAGCTGCCACTAGGTTTTTTTAAGGGGCAGCAAGTTCATTTTAATAGAGTGGTACAGCTTACAGTTCCTTTCCTCTGCACTTGCAACCCATCAGATCAACTCCAGTATCTTGCTACTTGAATGCATTCTTTTATGGACTAATTTGTTGAAGGGGAAGATGGGGAAGTATGTGTGGATATTGCTCTGCTTACTTCAGATGATGTGCTGGTGGAAGTAATTAATGACCTGTGAAGAGAGTTTTTTTCAGAATTGCTGTAAAACTGAAATGGGAATGAAAAGCTCATTTAAATTAAACTATCAAGATGAAATTCGGTTACTTTTAGCACTCTGGGAGCCAATTAAGTAGACAAGACGAAAGGCAAAAGCTATTATAATGTGGAATGTCTGTCTCCCAGATATGGAGCTTCTGAACACTGCTTCATTATTCACTGAAACATGGGGCCTTATGGTTACATAAGACTAGGAACTTGATTTAATTAACAAAATCGCTTCAAAACATGACACTCACCATTCCTAGGTAAGCAAAGCCAAGGCTGGTCTTAAGATGGGTGCACATGACTTTGAGTGCGGGGTGGATGGTGCCTGCATAGCCAACTGCCCAGCTTCACCATGTGTATTTATAGGCAGAGGTGATGGGCCAGATCGTCAGCAGGTCTAAATCTAGAGAGCTAGCAGGGTTTTCACCAGTTCAGGATCTGGCCTGATATGTTTGTGGTTTTCTATGGTGATTGCTACCTGCAGTACACAGGAAATTATGTGTGGCTGTAACTAGTGGGCCTGTGCACTGTGCAGAATGCTGGTCCTGGTCCTGCTCCAATATAAATGGCAGAAAGGCTTGTTAAACTGCGGGTTGGGTGGCGGCTGCCGCTGTTTCCTGCTGCTCCAGATCCCATTTCACGCCCTCCCCGGCTTTGTGAAAAGGGTTGTCGATCCTATTGGGACACCATGTTAGCAGGCGGTGCACTGACCCGATCCTGACACAGCGTGCACACATGGGTTTTCCCATTCCTGGTGTTTCCTTCACTGTGGCTCCATGGGAGACTTCTCTGCAGAGGCTGCACGAACATCAATGCAACCCCCCGTCCTGTTCCAGGCCAGCACCACTCACTCACTCGGCCCACAACCTCTCCTCGCCGCCAGCGGCCTGCGCCTGGGTTTCCAATGGCTGACTCTCAGGCTGAGTCTGGTCCTCTGACTGAACTGCCCAGCTTCTGTATATTAGGCTCATATTTTCAAAGGGGCCTCAGGGAGTTAGGTACCCTGACCACACTGGGAGCAGCCTAGCCAGTCTGTAACGTCAGATGTTAGTGTGTGTGAGATATAATTACATACATCTATGTGACACACTGAAGGAAACCCACAATAGGATTTTCAAAAGTGCCCAGGTGATTTAGGAGCACAGACCAGGATTTTCAAAGGGGCTACTGGGAGATAGGTGTTTACTTCTCCATGCATTTCACTGATATTTGGATACCTAGCTCCCTTAGGCGCCTTTGAAAATCCCACCTCTACCTTGTCGGTCACTATAAAGTGCCCAATCCCTGCGTGCACGAAGATGCTTGTCTTTTACCCTATTCGACACAGAAAAATCCCAATTTACATCTGCCCCAGTTGACCACAACATATACATGTGGACATATTTCATACCCGTTTTGAAGCTTCATGACCGAATTTGCTCCAATCTATTGCATTTACTTCCCCAATTATTTTTATAATAGACAGCAAAGCACTCGAGAATGTGTTTAAGTCCTTCTCTATTCAACAAAACACTGAAGTCGACAGGATTTGAACCCATGCTTAGTTTTCAGCATGTGTTTTAGTGGATTGCTGAATCAGGGCCAATAGCAATTCGTTTGTTTGTTTTAAAATCACTTACCCAAAGTTGTTTGTTTTTTAAAAAGAGAGGAAAAAGCTATTGTACTCTTCAACAAAAACAGCCCAAGGAACTGAAAGAAGGTGATTGAAAAGAAAATTACATTCTAGATACAGATAAATTATATTAGAGAGAGCATGTTGTCTAACAAGAACACTTTGGACTATGATACACATCAAACTAAATTAAATTACCCTCAAAAGCAGAACACCTGTAAATTTATCAAAAAAATAAAAACAGGAGTGTTGAGCTTTTAATTGTTTTTACTGCAGACACAAACCAAAAACACTGATTAACTTAATGGGCAGAAGAGAGGTAATTAGTCTGCAGCAGATGTACCCGTAAAAGCAATGCTGTGACAGTGCTCCAGATTTAATCTGTCTTCGTTTTATGAAGACCACTGGTGCATTAATTTTTTTCCCCTCTAGGGTTTAGGACTTGAGAACTGCTCAGGACGCTCAACCTAATTACCCCTTGATATCAGTATTGTTTGCTGCCTGCTGTATAGCATATGCCACTAAGCCTAATCAAAGCTCCCTATCTGAAAACAGAGTTTAATTTCCTTTTTAAAAAGTTTTGTGAAAATATTAAAGATCAGGAAAATTGAGATGAACAGATTACTGAGCAATATGAAGGGAATCATACCAAAGAGGAGTTTACATGGAGGGGAGCTAGCATGTATTTGCATAAAATAATCTTTCACAGTTTTTGTGGTGTTTCAGTCATTTTCTCTAGGAAATTACCTACTGAGTTTCAGATATGGGTAGAATATTGCTAGAAGATTGTGACTCCACAGGCTTTATAAAATGCTTAACAGGATAAAGCAACAGCCACACACTAACTTTCCAAAGATAAGAGAGAGACAGCGGTTTCTTATTGTCATTTACCGTGGTGCCTAGATGTCCCCACTGAGACTGGGGCCCCATTATGCTAGGGTGGGGCACACATAGTCAGAGACAGTTCCAGCTCCAAAGAGCTCACAGTCTAAATCATGGGTGGGCAAACCATGGCTTGCGAACTGCATGCAGCTCTTTTATGCTTGCTGAGCCTCCCATGACCCCACCCCCACATTCTCTACTTACCAGATGGTGGTGGAGGGGAAGCTCAGGACCTCTGCCTTGGAGCAGGGTTGTGGGGTAGGGGCTTCTGCCTAGCGGGGAGAGGGGTCTTGGGCTTCAGCCCCACAGGGTGCACCTGCTGGGGCTTGGACTTCAGCAGGAGTGGGGCTGAAGCCCTGAGCCCTGGCAGGTGCCTCCCGCACGGCAGAAGCTCTGAGCCCTGGCAGGCACGCCCCAGCTCTCAAACTTCCGAATATTGTCGTATGCAGCTCGGCGAGTCAGTAAGTTTGGCCACCCTGATCTAAATGGAAGAGGAAGAAGGGTAATAGAGAGGAAGTGAGTTGTCAAAGATCACCCAGCAGGTCGGTGTCAGAACAGGAGCTGAACCCAGCTCTCCTGAGCCCCAGTCCACGTCCTTGCCTCTGCGCCATGCTTAAAATGAGCTTTATTTTTTTTAAATATTTATTTTGTTCTGATGCACACTGCTGCACCTCTGCTGGCAGTCGCGACGACGGCTCGGACAGCGTCGACTGCCCACATGAGTCTGTATTGCAACCACTGCGCTGGCTAGAGCGGCTTGGGTGCTGGTCAGACGAGAGTGGCTAAAACAGCTGAGTCGCCAGTGGCACTCCTGTACAAAGAGGGGCTGGGCTGGTATCAGTGCAACACAGGACATTTGAAGAAAACCACCAGGCTTACTTGGGAGACTAGCAGCAACCTCAAAAGGAAGTGGGAGAACTCATTATTGGGGTAGTGATTTGAAAAAGTAAAGCACAGAACGATTTCTGCCCCCATCTGAACATGCTGATGTTCATTCTCAACCCAACGGTGAATGATACAGTAACAGTTATTCATAGAATCACAGCCTTAAAGCCACAAGGGACCATTAGATCATCTAGTCTGAACTCCTCTTGATCACAAGCCACAGAGTTCCATCTGCTTACTCCTGTATTGAACCCGATAACCCATTGATACGGTCAATATAGCTGCCATCCAGCCATTAGTATAAAACTCTCTGAATATGACGTGCATTAATCCCCGGAGATGTTCTAAGGGCCAGATAGCTGCAGATCATGTGCTGAGAGTTGGGCCTGCAAGATCTACATTATGTCCAAAGTAGAGGTCGGAAAAGGATTAATTACCTTCCAACAACACTACATAAAATATGGAGTCCAAGCCAAACCTTTTTGCAGCAACACTCTGAGTAATACCTTACATTGTGAATAAATCCACTGATTTTAATGGGACTATTCACAACCAAGGCACTGCTTACCCTGAGTAAGGATGGCAAAATCTGACCCTAAGTGATCAAAGGTTGCTTCCACCCTCTACTTTGACTGCACGTGCTCTGCAGATTAAAAGCCACCTACTGTATTTCTTATATTTCCCCAAAATGCTTTTGTTACAAGGATAATGCCATTGTACTAAGGATGGTTTATTGTACTGCTCGCTTCTCGTTTAATTTTTTGCCTGTAACCAAGAGTGCTGAGGCACATTTGTGTCACTGACATTTTTCAAAGGCTGCATTGAGCTTTTGGGAATATTCACACTGAACATTAAACAGAGCACTGATGTTCCTGCAGCCACTGCCCAAAGCCAGCAAAGCCCTTCTACAGAAAAGTCCCATGGGACTCATCTACAAACAACTGCATTGCCAGGTTCTGTTTACAGGAACAAAAAGGAGAGGAGAACACCATTACTAATATACATTTCTGAAGGAATATTTGTTTGTTGCTCAGGGGAAAAGTATGTAGCTTTCCCTGTGTAGGACCAAATCTTTTACTGAGAACTCAGGGCCAGATCCTTAGCTGGTATCTCTCCATCGACAGCAATGGAGTGATGCAGTTTGACACCAGCCCGTGATCTTCCCTGTGCTCAAATATCCCAGCTTTATAGTTGAAACTGCTGGAGTTGAAGAGCAGATTGTGGCCAATTTAAATTTTCCCTGATATTCCCTTCCACTCTGTTGTAACATAGGAATGAAATACATTAGCACAAGCTCACAGGCAGCAAAGTTCCCCCATTGAATTGAACTTTGTTTCTGGAATGCTGTCACTGATTCTATGCATGACTCACACACATTATTAAACAAGCAGCAATACCAAATATTCTCCGACAAAGCACTAGTGCAGTACGAAATGGATTCACTTGCACTGTTTATGCTTCACGTCTCAAGCTATCTTTATTATCTTTAATTAACACTGCATCAGGAGAAAAATTTAACTACAGATAACTCCAATTGGCAGGCCACAGAGGAAGCAAAGCAGTCATTTATTTTTGTGGGTTTAGTTTTGTATTAATATTCATAGAGAGAAAACCTACAAAAAGGTAAACAACATAGAGTTTGTATATGTCACCAAATACTTCACATTTCACATGATAGCCAATGCAATTATGCACCATATTTTTATATATATATATATATATAATCGGAACATTACACAGACATCACATGTTAGGGTGAGGGTAACAACAAAAAAAGGGGGTGGAGAGAGACAGAGGATGACATTAGGCAAAAAAGGGAAGGAAAGGACTGGAAAGGTGGAGAGTTCGGGTTAATGGAAGACGAGCGTTATTTGAGCTATCTCAGGCCAGGGCTACACTAAAAAGTTAGGTTAACCCAGCTATGTCACACAAAGGTGTCAAAAATCCACCTGACGTTAAGCCAGCATAGCCCCCAGCGTAGACAGAGTTATGTCGACGGAAGAATTCTTCCGCCTCTCAGGGAGGTGGTAATGCATACATAGCTGAAGGGGGTCTGGGGAGTTTATGAAGCATTTTCAAGGTTTCCAGTAGCTCTCGGGCCTCTGGCAGTCCTATGGCATCTGCACCAAATGGATAGATTGTTTTAGTTGTAAGTATTGTCACTCCGCTGAGGGAGGCAAGTCACAGCACTACTTTAGTATTAGAAAAAGACAAAACTCTCATCCTTGACTAATTGGAAAATCCATATGATGCCCTTATTCAGCTAGTTCTTTCAAATTATAGTTCCCCCCACCCCCAGATAGGAACTTTTTCCATGACAGCAAGGATGAAATTGGTATCTCTTTGCTAGGCTACCCCAAACCCTTTGCAGAGAAGCATTGTAATATTGATTTCAACAAGGATTGCAGATTTGATAATCGGGTTTTGTTCCAATTTAGCACTTTAAAAGAAGGGAGTTTGAGGCTTCAAGAAATTACTGCTAAATTGCAAGGTAGCAGTGAACAAATCCCATTTGTTTCAAACCTTAAAAAACTAGAAAAAATATTTTAAATAAACCAGTGATATGCTCTAAAGGCTAAATGAAAAATTTCATCAGCAGTTTTCTAGAAATTGCTATAAAATTGTTTCAAATACAGGTAGGTCTTGTGGTTAAGCACTGGATTAGGACTCAGAAGATCTGGGTTCAATGCTTAGGTCTGTCACAAGTCACATAATTTCTCTGTTCCTTAGTTTCTCATCTGTAAAATGGGAATAATACTGCTTCCTTTTGGCACAGAAAACATAGGAATTGTTAGACTTCATCAGATCTGAGGTCCATGATCTAGTCCAGTGTTTTTTCTCTGACAGTGGCCAGAACCAGATACTTCAGAGAAAGCATAAGAATCCCACAGTAGGTGGATGTCATAATACATCTTGATCTCTAATAGTCAGAGACTGGCTTAAACCATGAAGCTTAATATTCCTTCCAAACTTTTTGTTACTGTTAGCACTCTGGATATTTTTAGCCATTTGTCCAAGCCTTTTTTAAATTTTGCTAAATTGTAAGCCTCAATGACTTCTCGTGGCATGGAGTTCCACAGTCTAATGATATATTCTTTGAAAAAGTATTTCCCATTATTAGTTTTCAATTTGCCACCTTTTAATTTGGATTGTTGTCCCCATGTTCTTATGTTATAAGACAGGAAGAACAGAAGCTCCTGATATACCTTCTTTAGGCCATTCACCATTTTTTACACTTTTATCATGGCCCTTTTTCTTGATCTCCTTTCTAAAGGTAAACAATCCCACCCATTTCAACCTCTTTTTATATGAGAGTATTTCCCGGCCCCCAATCATGTTTATGCCCCTTCTTGGGCCCCCCTCTAGTTCTGCAATAGTCTTTTTGAGATCGGGCACTAGTACTGCACAGATTATTTCAAACGAAGCCAATGATTTATAGAAAGTTTATAATATTTTCTGCCTTATTCTCCATCCCACACTTCCACCCTTTGCCTGTCTTGTCTATTTAGACTGTAAGCTCTTCTGGACAGGGACAACATGTATGGACAGTGTAGCCCACTGGGGCCCTGATTTCAGCTGGGGTCTCTACGTGGTAAAATAATACATAAAATAATAGCACTGAACCTCCTCCCGCACCGAGATTTCTGGGAGTGAAACTGTCAGGGGTTTGTCTTCAGGTGTACCCCAGAGGTTATCGGCACAGTAAGAAGCACTGTCTCATGGATGACAGGTTTCAGTGGTAGCCGTGTTAGTCTGTATCAGTAAAAAAAATGAGGAGACCTGTGGCACCTTAAAGACTAACAGATTTATTAGGGCATAAGCTTTCGTGGGCTAGAACCCACTTCATCAGATGTGTGAAGTAAAAGATACAGGAGCAGGTATATAAACATGAAAGGATGTGGGTTGTTTTTCCAAGTGTTAGGTCAGTCTAACGAGATAAATCAATTAACAGCAGGATACCAAGGGAGGAGAAATAACTTTTGAAGTGGTAAGAGAGTGGCCCATTACAGAACGCAACACACATCCTTTCATGTATTTATACCTGCTCCTGTATCTTTTACTTCACACATCTGATGAAGTGGGTTCTAGCCCACGAAAGCTTATGCCCAGATAAATTTGTTTGTCTCATGGATGTTATTTTTAAAAGAGACAATTGGTTCATGTATTGCCCGCAGGGGTACAAAAAGTCAAAGTCCACTGTGCAAAACCAAAATGACCAACCCCACTGAGCGAACATAAATAACGAAACCCAGCGAGAAATCCCTCAACGTGCTGAAAAGAACAGCGCAGAGCAGAAAACAGTCATTTGCTTGGCAGTGCTTATTACAGCAATAAATAACCAGCTGCCAGCTATCGTTAGTGGGTTACCGTAGAGCGAAGGCTCAGTGTCAACACAGAAGCACTGCTCAGCCTGGCAGCATTCCATCCATCTCCAGATATTTTTTTTTTTTTTTTTTTTTTAGGTAACCAAGGGGCTCAGCTAGCACAAAATCTAGAACCCGGGTTACAAAGAAAAAAGGTATTAACCCTTTCTGACCTGTGCGCCCAATGCCACATCCGCAGCCCTCAGACCTAGCCCAAGAACTTGGCTTCCGCCTGTGAGCAGCTTCCCCACTCAGCCTGGCAAGCACATGGACTGGCTATGTAACTGCGCCACAGAAGCTACTTTAAGCATTAAAGAGAAGCATCCGTGCAGTGGCAGATTCCATGGCGCTAATGCCCTGTCATGCTAAGAGCCCCATGGAATTCTTTCCTTAATGGATAATTTGGGGCTCAACTGTAACTGTGCTGTTACTCGTGTTATGGTTCCATCTAGAGGCTGCTACTGAGATTGGGGCAAACAAAGGAAGTGTTACCCATTTCCATGGGGAGAATGGAGGCACAGAGAGATTAAGCGATTTGCACATAGGAAGTCTGTAGCAGAGCCAAGCATTGAGCCCAAATTTTCCACAGCCCATTCTACTGTTTTAACCACAAGGCCACCCTTCCTTTCAAATGAGACTAGTTCTGCAATGATTACCAACACAAGTAAGGCTTTCACAACTGGGCTACTGAGATATATGATCAAGACACTCCTCATGAGAGGACCTCTCCATCATAAAAAAAAAGCTTTTCTTGCTTGCTGTTTTATGTTTCACGAAAATACCAGACATCTCAAGTGCTTCTGAAGTTCCCATCTAGCCAAGATGCAGTTAGAACGTTCGCACTTCGCGTGAACCAAGCCAGATTTAAGTGGCAAGTGTGAAAGAAACTGGATCAATTGTACCAAACAGAGTGACGATCTAACAAAAGTATTGACAGACGGACATGACTAATACCACAGTTGCTTTAGGACTTATGTGCAAGTGCATATTTTTTACTCTGATTTTTCAGGGGTGTGTGTATGAAATACCTCAATCTTTGAGGACCAGATATTTTATTTATTGTAATATTTACACACACATTTTCTGCGACTCATGATCTTTTAGGACCAGATTATTTTTATATATACACACTACACAAAATCTGGTCCTAATAGATTGTTAGCTGCTGAAAATGTCTATTTGTCTCTTCACTTCCCCATCTTAATAAACTGTCTGTCTGCGTTCACACATCACTAAACTCTACTAAAATAAAGAGAGGGAGGCTGGAACCTACGCCCTGGATCAAAGCATCCCCTGAAATTTTGGTGGAATTAAATGCAGCTCCAGATCCCAATTCATGCCTGGCTTTTACCTTTAAAAATTGGATATTTATTTCAGCCTAACTCCCAATCTTTGGGAATGTTCAATCTGGCCTGAACTTTGTGGTTCTGGCCAATCTCAAAAGTAAAATGAAGAGACATTTAGACCTATATTCAAACACAAAACATTATGTGGTTGAGACTGATCAAGGCTCTTCTATACAGAGGAAGCAGGCAGTATCGTCAGCTGTCTCAGAATGCAGTCCAGTTGCAGTGTTCCCTTAGTAGCGACAGTATTTGCACCACAGACTAAGAAGGAAGATTATCCTGTTGAGAAAAGTCCTAAACCTATTTAACAGGGGCCCATACTTTGGGGATTTTGTAATTCAATTGACTCAAAGGGCAAAGAACTCTCAAGCGAGGTCTGGCTGAGCAGTGAAGCCGATCGCCCATCTGCAGCTACAATTTCTTGTTAAGAATTGTTCATGCAGGGAAAGAGGGGAGTGCAGACTTGAGGATATGAGTAGTATCTTTAAATTGATAGCAGGAAGTCAGCAAAAGGGGCTGGGAAGGTTCAAGGCAGTGGCTCTAGAGAGAGAGAATAATATTGCTTTCCTTATTCTTACAGTTCTTTGTTCAATGTTAGGAGAAAGCAACCCTTTCTGTGATTTTTTCCCCCAGCCTGACACAGGGCCCATATGGCTACATGCTGTGTCACTTACCAGACTTTTTCACCACCACACACCTTCCCTGCAGCTGTAGGTTTATGATTTGTATTTCATTTGTTTCTCTGCTGACCCCTTTGAATTCCTTTTCACTTCTCTGTGATTTTAATGCTACTTGTGGGGTTGGAGAGAGGAAGGGGTTGGCCACAGAGACCAGTCGTTAGAGACCAAATACAGTTCAAAGGGGGGGGGGAATGGTAAGGGGAGAAGATTTGTGCAAGTCTGAGGCATTGCAGAAGCTATGATCTCCATTGCCAAACAATGGTGCAATAAAGCAGGACTGGCCAGGGTTCACTCACACCAGGACTCACTGCCCTTGTCAGAGTAGAGGACAATCAAAGGGAGTGAGAAAAGATGGTGCCCAGGTAAATGTAGCATCTAGTGGACATGTTTAAGTAACAGAGACTGCCAGTCGAGCAACTAACCGAGGGAGAAAAGGCATGAAATAATTGCAGTGGCTCTTGTGGACAATACAACAAAATTCGATACCATTCCAGCCCAGAGAGAGCTCCCCGAGAAAGAACATTTTAGCAACTTTAACAACAAAATGAACCAAAAGTGAAAGTTGCTAGAGCACTAGTCTTATGCTTGGAATGCAAGAACTACAGGCCGGACTTCCCTCACGGCATGCTGGCAGGTCGGACAGATGTCCCAGGCAAAGTCTTGTTTGGGACAGTTACAAGAATTAAGAGAAAAGCTCTAGCTGAAAACTTTGAATCCAGAGTCACCCTCAACATCAGAGCTTTTGGTTTGAGTCAGTTCCCCTCTGTGCTGCTGGATAGTCCCCACATCTACCTGAAGCCACACAGAAAACGTACAATGGCCTGCAAGTACAGGGAGGCAGTATGGTCTAGGGGGTAGGACACTATACTGGGACTTAGGAGACGTGGGTTCTAGTCCCTGCCTGCCAGGTGACTGCTCTGTGACTCAGTTTTCTCATCTGTAAAATGGGAATAACAATGCTGACCTCTTTGTAAAGCACACTGAGATCTACTAATGAAAAGTGCTATGTAAAAGCTAGGTATTATTAATATCCATTAACTCAGTGAGAGGTATTCTGATTCCACATGCACTCAGGACTGCAGAGGCCTCCTGGGAGCTGGCCACAGCTACCCCTATTACCTTCCCACTCAAATTACATACACACACCCATACAATGTCTGATCAGGCATAAGCTTTTCTCCTGTACAGGAATGAGTGGCTTCCCCCTACAACCTCATTTCCACCACTGACGTAACAGAGTGCAACTTGGCTGCAGCTAACGAGTTACTCTTGCAGTGGTGTCGGACCCAGTGCTGTTACTCAGTTGGGCCTGAAGGAGTCCTCCCCATCCATTAAACGGAATCTAAGAAGATCTGCCTATTAGAAGTTAGCTCGGAGGAGCTCTGTAAAGAAGCTTAATGAGAATCACTGCTTCTCACTCCACCAGCGTCAGGTTCCCTCTACCAGCGTCAGGTTCACCCCACCCCCAATGGCAGATTCATTTTCCAGTGCCACCACGAAGCAACTCCAAGGAAACCCTGCAGTCAAGCAATGTGTCAGAAGAAGACCTGAGGCCAGGGGAGGATCTGAACAGAGGCTTCTCCTTTCTCTTGCTACTTTCCCCTTCGCTGAAAATATGTAATATGATGGCTGCTTCCTAATGCATTCCTTCTGCTGCAATATGTTACAGCTTTGTCTCATAGCACACAGACACCTTACCTGAAGTAACTCACAGAGAAAGGGCTGGAATTATAGAATGGTCTGGGCTGCAGTGAAACACTTCCTTTAAGGAGGCTAAATGGCATGTTTCAGCACCCGAGACCCAGAACGGAGTGAACCTTACACAGAGTTGTGCCTTTGAAAATCAACCTCTAAGTGACTTGGGTAAGAGCCAAGAATAGAACACACAAGACCCATCTCCCAGTCCATTGCCATAATTAGTAAGCAACATTCCCTGGCTCTTAAACAGCAGACTTCTACCAAGCACCATATGCACATACTCAGAAAACGAATGCAATATTTAAAAGACATCACAAACTGAACCTCATAGCTTAGGATATGAGGTTATTTTGAAATACCAGGTTTATGCAGTTCTTGGTCCTAACAACACTCAGATATACACAAGACATCTCAGGACTGTATGCCCCGACATATGCTAGTTACATAAGACATGCCCATAAATCTGTAATACAGAACGTCTGAGTTACATGAATAAGTAATCAGAATGACACTATCTGCCACGTCAGCAGTAACTATACAGAATTACATAAGAGAACACGAAATAGAGTAGGAGGGAGAGACATGTATATACACACGCTCTAATGGGATGGTGTTGATCAACATAAAATAATCTGTTCCTTGGATTACTCTAGAGGACAAAACTCTTTGGTGTGGGTCTGCTGGTTAGATTTCACACAGCACATGATGCAGGATGGAGGATAAGAGATGGGCACGTAGCAGTGATGGGAAGAATAACTCTGAGACAATCAGAGAGGAAAGCTATTTATGTGTGAGGCAAATATGCACAGAAGGTAGATTGTGGAAACAACAGCAGAGCCATATTTGCAGTTTTTAAAAGATTCAAGGACCCAAGTTTTCAATCTAGGCATTTATGCTGTGCTCATCACTAGAGTATCAGATCCCTGCAGATGGAGGTCCATGTGTACATTTCTTCCTAAACTGCAAGCATATTTGCCATGACTGTATTTGCATCTAGGTGGTAAATCCATGTACATCTGTTTATTTGCATGGGCAGGTACTTCAATTGCATACACAATTACAGTAAAAGCATGCTTTACAAAATAAAATATGCTCATAGACTTTAAGGCCAGAAGGGACTATCATAATCATCTAGTCTGATCTCCTGCACATCACAGGCCACAGAACCTTATCCACTCACTCCTGTAATAGACCCCTAACCTCTGGCTGAGTTACTAAGTTGCAAAGAGAAAAGGAGTACTTGTGGCACCTTAGAGACTAACCAATTTATTTGAGCATAAGCTTTCGTGAGCTACAGCTCACTTCATCGGATGCAAGGTTCCTTCCCCACTCTGAACTCTAGGGTACAGATGTGGGGACCTGCATGAAAACCTCCTAAGCTTACTTTCACCAGCTTAGGTTAAAACTTCCCCAAGGTACAAATTAACTTTATCCTTTGCCCCTGGATCCACTGCCACCACCAAACTTTAACTGGGTTTACTGGGAAACGTAGTTTGGACATGTCTTTCCCCCCAAAATCCTCCCAACCCTTGCACCCCACTTCCTGGGGAAGGTTTGGTAAAAATCCTCACCAATTTGCATAGGTGCATCCGATGAAGTGAGCTGTAGCTCACGAAAGCTTATGCTCAAATAAATTGGTTAGTCTCTAAGGTGCCACAAGTACTCCTTTTCTTTTTGCGAATACAGACTAACACGGCTGTTACTCTGAAATCTGTTAAGTTGCAAAGAATACGCCAGTGGCCTGTGCCCCACTGCAAAGGAAGGTGAAAACCCCCCAGGGTCTCTACCAATCTGACGTGCTGGAAATTCCTTTCCAACCCCAAATATGGCAATCAGTTAGACCCTGAGCACGTGGGTGAGGCCTACCAGGCAGACACTTGGGAAAGAATTCTCTGTAGCAACTCAGAGCCCTCCCCGTGTAGTGTCTCATCCCTGGCCATTGGAGATTTTTGCTAATAGCCATATGCCACTGTAAGCAATCGCATCAACCTCATCATACTTATCCCCACTGTAAACTTATCTAGCTCAGTCTTGAAACAAGGGAGGTTTTTTTTTTTTACCCTCTTCCCCCATTACTCCCCTTGGAAGGCTGTTCCAGAACTTCACTCTTCTGATGGTTAGAAATCTTTATCTAATTTCAAACCTAAATTTACTGATAACCAGTTTATATCCATTTGTTCTTTTGTCCCCATTAGCCCTTAACTTACATAACTTCTCTCCCTTCCTGGAGTTTTCCCCTCTGATGCATTTGTAGAAAGCATTCATATCTCCCCTCAGTCTTCATTCTGTTAGGCTAAACAAGCCTTAAGTCTCCTCTTGTAAAATAGGTTTTCCATTCCTCTGATCAGCCTGGTAGCCCTTCTCTGCATCTGTTCCAGTTTGCATTCATCTTTCTTAAACATGGGAGACCAGAATTGCACACAGCATTCCAGATAAAGTCTCACCAGTGCCTTGTATAATGGTACTAACACTTCTATTTCTCTATTGGAAATATTTCAGCAGATCATAGAAGATTAGAGTTGGAAGAGACCTCAGGAGGTCATCTAGTCCAACCCCCTGCTCAAAGCAGGACCAACCCCAACATTCTAGGATTGCATTAGCCCTTTTCATGGCCGCATCACAATGGAGGCTCAAAGTCGTCTGTGATCGACTCGTAAATCCAGGTCTTTCTCCTCGAGTCAGTTCCAACTGATACATCCACAGTTTACAGCAAGTCTACTTCTTGTTAATTCCTAAATGCATGACCTTGCACTATTAATTTCAGGGTCATCCAAATCTTCTTGTGTGATATTCTGGGCCTCCTACATATGCGCAATACCTCCCCAACTTGGTATCATCCGCAAATTTTATTAGCACATTCCCATTTTTTGTGCCACAGTTGTTAATGAAAAAGTTAAATAAAAGTGGTCCCAAGATTGATCCTTGAGAAACTTCACTAGCAACATCCCTCTAGCCGGCCAGCTCACTTTTCAGCATGTAGCTTCCCCTTTAACCACTTCTTTACTGCTCTTTCAATTCTCATATTAATACCCATCTTCTCCAATGCAACTAATAATTTCCCATGTGAACTGAAATCCAGGTAGGTTAGATCTACTGCCTTTGCCTTGTGTAGGAAATCTGTTTTCTTCTCAAAGAAAGAGACCAGGTTGGGCTGGCATACTCTACCTTTTGTAAAACCATGTTGTATTTTATCCCAGTTAATTACCATTTACCTCTATGTCCTTAACTACGCTCTCTTGCACAGTCTGTTCTAAGACTTTGCATACAATTGAGATTAAGCTAATGGGCCTATAGTCCTCGGGTCCCTTCCCCGCCCCCCTTTCTTAAGTATCAGTACTATATTTGCAATTCCCCAGTCATAGGGTGTGAACCCCGAGTTTACGGATTCATTAAAAATCCTTCCTATTGGAGTTGAAATTTCATGTGCCAGTTCCTTTAATATTCTTGGATGATGATTAGCCAGGCCCCACAATTTAGTCCCATTAAACTGTTTGACTACTCAATGTAACCACCTGTGTACTGTAATATTCTGCAACTAATCTTGCACTTACGCACTTTTTCCATGGGGGAAAACCAATTAAATACACACAAACAGCACTTAGGTTCAGATTAAAAAGGTCCTTCCATTTGACAACTCCCCATAGCGGAGTTGTACAGCACAGTTCAAATTCCCTTGAGATGTCTGGTTGCAGTTACATATTTGGGACCAGGAATTTGATAGAGATCTGATCCGGTACCCCTTGCTATGTGAGTAGTCTTGCTGAATTCAATAGCATTCTTTGTGCAAGTAAGAACTATTAGGAATAGTAATCACTACAGGATGGGACCCAAAACATGCAAACAGCGCTTCATGGGTCTGAGCCAATCCCCATTGACTCCAATTGGCACTGAATATCACCCTATGTCAGGTTACATCATATGCCCTTATTCAGGAGTTCTCCACCTGGAAGGGTCACAAACAGGTGTCAGGGCTTCCCCCTCCCATGCCAGTAAATGGGAGTGGGGTCCTGGCCGGCAGGAACAGTGGGGGTCCCGGTATGGAAAGGAAGGGTCTTCAAACATGGACATGGTTGAGACCCACTACCCTTTTTCACTGAGCCCCCACTGCAGCCATTCCTCACCTTCACAATATTGCGGCTTAAAAATTAGTTCTATTTCTAATAGGACTTTACAAGCCACTTTTCAATGACCCAGCCGACACACTGAAATATTAATGCTGGTTTAAAAGCTGCAGGAAAAGGTAGCATTCATTTTATCCAGCAAGGTTATCTTGGCAATTTTATGTTTTATAACTTGCTGGCTGCTCAGCATGGATAACACCCAGTTTGGGTCATTTCTATAGAATCTGCACTGTCACAAGGCCGAGAGAAAAAACATAATGCAACGCTACAGAGAGCAGCTTTATTGTACAAAAAGACACCTTGGCAGACAATGCCATCTAACACACTAATGAGAGAATCCACCAACACCATGCCAGGAATGAATGTCAATGTAATGTGAACATACACACTCCGACGATGTTTCCTTTCGGTTACTTGAATAACTCAGGGATTCAGGGCATGCATTTATTTTTTTCTTTTTAGAACAAAAAAAGCAAAAGAAAACTAGGATACTGGACTAGATGGGCCTTGGGTCTGATCTGGCAATTCCTGCAATTATGGTCTAGGGCCATAAAATCCCTGTGGTCTACCAGGAAAAAGAAAATACAAGGGGATAGAGCAGAGTGTAGTTCATCTGACAGCCTAAATTGCCCCATTTGTAAAGTGGGGATTATATTTACCTGCCTCACCAGAGTGATTTGAGGGTATGGTCAGATTTGTGGAACATGCTGAAGAAGTGGTTCATTTAACGAAGCATTCTGTAACTAGCACAAAAGTCTAGCTTACACCAACCCGAGCGAGTGGTCAAAAATTTCCCATCAAAACTGTTTTTCAATGGAAAATGGGGTTCTGAGGAAACTTGTTCTGTGGAGAGTTGATTTTTTTTGGCAGGGGGCTCAAAAACCCAAATGGCTAAACACACACAGCTATTCCAGTTTGGATATATGCTCCTGCAGCACCACTGGAGAGGTCTAGTTTAGCTGCCTCATGTCCCCATTCTCCTTTATTGCCAGGTTCCCCAGCCAGCCTACATCTCCCATGATACACCAAGGCCAGGGAGTCCTAGGATACGTTGACTCTGTGATGGGCTGTAAACCCCACACTGGCACTGAAAGGGGAGCTGGAGAGTTCAATTAGGGGACCTGGTTGGGGTGGGCCAGGTCCAAGTGAAGAGGAGTCCCAGCTGGGGGAGGAGCTGAGGGGTTAGCATAAAGGGAGGAAGCCCAGATAAGAAGGAGGCTGCAGGAAGAGAGGGGAAGAACTCTGCAGGTGTAACCCACACATCTCCTAGGTGTGGTGTTCTGTCCCATCTGGTGGCACTGAGACCACTTAGAGAGAGAGATAAAATGAGTCTTCTCTACAGCCTTAGCTAAGAGCCAGCAGGCTTTTAGCTCATGCGGTAGAGGCTCATGTACTAAGCTCTAGAGGTCGGAGGTTTGATCCCACCCGCTGATGACCGGGGTCTGTTGGCGTTACACAGGCACTGTCTGGTGTGAGAGAGTGGAGGAAAAGCCTAGAGGGATGCAGATGCACAGTAAGCCCAGGACAGGGCTGTGGGAGAGGCCTGCGGACAGGCTGAGGAAGGAAAAAGCCCAGGGAGGTAGCAGTGGGGTGGGAGACTGGACAAACAGACCTTATATGCTCACCACAGGTTCCCTCTGCTAGAACCCACAGGAGCGGGAGGGCCTGTGTTCCCCTATCTGTTCCACTGGAAGAGGTGGTGAGGAAACACCCTGATGGGGAGAAGGACTATTGACTTTGGAGCTAGGCCTCCAGGGAGGCGTTGCTCTGCATCAGACTGGGAAGACAACTCTGCGGAGCCTGGGAAGGAGCCGGGGGAAGAGTCTGGAGAAGAGTAAACCAGGGTGAGGAGTTACATTGATGTGACTTTATTTTATTAGATCCTTTGTCTCCCCCAGGCAGGATGAGACTAAATATGACCTGGCTGGAGGGAGGAGTCATGAGAAGAAGCAGACCACAGCAGGGATGGAGCAGCTGTCAGCAGGGGGTGCTGAAGAAGGAGAGCCTGCTACACTATACCAGCCAGAAAGGGTGCACCAGTGGTGAGTCCATTCTGACAGCCTCCCTCCATCAGTTTTTAGCAGAAGTCTTTCTGGTTTTAAATTTTTGCACAAAAATCATTAATGAAAAATTTAGACACAAATTTTCAATGTGGGGAGGGGAAGCGTAGGGGACATTTTCTGGCTCGCTGTACCTCCAATGGTCATACACATGTGTCTAAAGCAAGTTCTTAAGCATCTGAATCACTTAATGGGTCAAATGCTGCTCTCATTTCCACTAGTGTAAATCCAGAGTAACTCCACTGATTGGCATGGCTGAGAGCAGAATTTGGTCCATCGTATTTTCTTTAGAACAGTTATCTTCTTCCATGGCCCCTGTTGATATAGAATTTACTGTAATGTGTACTGAGTGAGGTCACTTGTGCAAAGAAGAATTTGGCAGCTTTGGAGGGCTGACATTTTAAAGCGATCGAGGGATTTAGACACATCTGCCATTGGAATTAATGGAAAATGCTTCTAAATCCCCTACATGGCTTCGAAAATCTCAGAGAACTTTTAGGGTAAGAGAAAAGTTCCTGAAGGCTCTTTGAACAAAGAGCTACAAAGACAGAGCATAGACGAGAACAGGAGGAAATAAGCCAGGCTCCCTTAGAACGAGAGCTAAAACTATCTGCTTTGACTACATTTTCCAAAGGGCCTTCTTCATTGGGTGAGAATACTTGAGATGCAAGATCAAAGCAGGCTCCTCTGTGTCAGCTGAACTTAACGAAGGACTGTCCCTTCCAAACTGCCAAAGGCAGCAGTCAGCCTTGGATCTGCCTGAGATGGAAATGCTGCAGTTCCAAGGGAAAAAAACCCTTGCCATCTTAGCTGTAACTCGTATGCTCACTCAGCCTTATTTCCTTCCTGGGTCTTATTAAATCTTCAGGCATTCATTCAAAAGCTCCTTGTAATGAAGTGTTTTTAGTTTCAATCAGTGCTGTTACTAACATATGCATTTAAACCGTCTGGGCTGTAGCCGCGTAACATGAAAATCCAGCCCAGTTTATACTGGGACATCAGAAGGGGCTGGTATGGCAAGAATGTAGGGAGGTGGCTCTTGCTGACTTTCCTGCCAGATCTCTGCTTAGTAGGAAAGGGAAATGGATGAGGGGGAAAGCCACTTCTGTGGCATTATTTACCCCCCGTTTTTCTAATCTCATGGGCTTGGTGGGATGCTCCTTACAGCATCATCCCCCTTCTGGTCCCACAGGAAATCTGGGGGGGGTGGGGACCACAATGCTGACCCCATCAGCGTGAACTTACTCTGGTTCCCTTCTGCATTGCAGAATGCCCCCAGCCCCTTGAAGTAGACTTCTAGCTCCAGCAGCCAGAACTGTAGCTCCAAGCAGCACAGAACAGAAGCTCTGTCCATCCCTGTACCTCTGCAAGCCTTGGGGATCCCCAAACACCACAATACCCTTGGGAGGGTCATCAGCCACAGGGATTGAATCCTGGACTCTCTGGACCTAAAACCAGGAGCCTGTACAGCCTGAGCTAAAAGACCCAGATCTATGAGCTCAAAGGCTATAGTAGAATCATAAACCTCCTTGTGGTCCTGCCATGAGAGGGGGACAGGGCAAACCTGCACTACACCTGGGTGTCGGGACCAAATTTTCTGATACCTCTGAACACCTTGCTGGCAGAAGGGTACAATGGAAATTCCACAGGCCCTGTCCCCTAGCTGGGAGTTGTGTGCACAGAGGACACTATGGCCTTATGTTTGTAAAGAATGTTTTAGATGCCTGGATGGAAGATGCATGAAATATATTTACTAACAGTCAGACATCAGTGTTGGAAAGCAATTATGTACAAAGTTACATAGGAAATCAGCACCTAAAATGTAACGTAGCTGTAGAGGAGAGGATATATTTCAGCTAAAGCAACCTATATCCTGCCTAAGGTGCTTGATCGAGATGGAACTTCTATCCATGTTCAGTGTACATGGAAAATATTTCCTATATCATTGTCTTTACTAATAACCAGAAAAAAAAATCCTGAAATCCTGAAAGGAAGTAGACAGCACCTAAATAACATTGGCAATTGTTCCTTAAGTTACTTGGTTTTGTAAATAATATCTAATTAGTTTTGATTCATTTTATTATTGAGGTTTTTTAGCTGCTACAGTAGGACATTGTACTAGAGATTTTAATTTCCTGTTTCCCTTCCCCGAATTTTATGTTTCCATCCCATCTAGCTCCTTTTTATTCATGCTTGAACTCCTTACCTCAAGCGACAATATTGCTGAAGGATAAGGAGCCATGTTACCAATCGGATTTTTTAGTGAAATCTCCCTGCAGGAACATCCTGTTCTTTAGATTATAATCACATGAAGTAAATGGCTTTCTTGGTTTCCACTCATCAGTACTTGGATGAGGAGCTACTGGCTAAAGCTGTATCCAGGCGAGATTCAGGTGACGTTGCTAGGGAGGACAAAACACTTGAAAGGATTTGCCTCTTTTATAAAATCCACCACAATTTGGGAGCATCTGCCCCAGGATTGTTCACTTGGTCCGCAGCCTCAGGGTCCTTTAGGCCTCCTCGTTGTTATCAGGTGCCAAATTAGTTCTGGCAGCAAAAAATACACTTGTTTCCACCTGCGACCAGCCACAATATGGCCCCTTATCTTACCAGATACACCAGGCTATGGGGATCCACGCACTCAGGGCTTCCAGGCCTGGTTGATTGTGACTCATATCTAGGAAGAAAGCCACACATCCTGAAAGTGTCTCCAAATGGTTCAAAACACCAGTACCAATCTGGACTGCCTTTGGATAAAACTTATTAGGGTGACGCTCTAGAAGAAACATATAATCAACTACATTTACTAATCCAAATCATTGCCTTAAGTTATTATTTATTCACGTATCAACCAACTAGGGACATAGGCCTTGCCCTGAGGAGTTTATAATCCAATTAAAATGATTTAAAAACAAAAACAACTTGCAGAGAAGGGTCCTGATGCTGCAAAGGGGATCAGTGTGGGTGGGCCCTTCCATGTGTAGAGAGTCCCATGGAGTTCAGTTGATTCTCTGCTCCTTTTGTCAGAGGAAAGTTCCCTTCTGGGATCTACCATACTCCAAAGGCCAGCCAGGCCCAATCAGAAGAGGAAATTTGGAACCCTTTACTTCAGATTATTAGAATCACAGGGTGTTCAGCATAGACAAAAAAGGACATGCGCAGCACAGAAATGCAGTGCAAAGGGAAAAGGAACAAAACATTTAAAATAGAGCCTAAAAAGCAGAACTACAGTAGAAACTTCCTACTCTAAACATGAAATAAGAATTCTATTTACAAAATGGTGTAACCCAGGAAACAGTTTCTAATGCTGATCCAGGGCAGGGACTGCCTCTTTGGCCATTTCTGGACTGAGTTTGGGGAGGAGGTGTTGCACCAGAAGAGCTACAGCGATGCAGTCCCCCCACATTTTACGGTCATTAATTATTTGTGTTGCAAAAGCATCTAGTAGTCCTTGTCATGGACCAGTACTCTGTTGTGCGAGGGACTGAAAAAACACAGAACAAAAGGATGTTCATACATGCACTGCACTGGTATAAGACCAAACTCTTGGGAGACGCATACTAAATTCTTGAGGCCTTCTTATGTTCTCCTTTGCTTTCTGTAATATCTAACAACAGTGGGCCAAGGAGACATGACCGAACTGATCTGAGGACTTTAGGTACGTATACTGCAAACTCACACATCACTCTTCTGTAAACAAACATCTTTAACTGCTTTAATGTTCCTGCCCTATTATTTTTCATCTCCAAGCCATCTGCACTAGTGCTCTGGAGGTGGGAGAGCAGCCCATAAAGAACTGAACAAAGTCATGTTCTCCATCATTTATTTACAGTATTGTGACAGGGTCAGGCCAGATGGCTATAGGAGAGTAATAGAAGGCAGATATATTAGCCCCAGGCTAAGTAGGTCCCTTTTCCCTGGGTAAGGTTATAGGGAAGGTTCCAGAACAATCAGGAACCTTCTGGAGATAATTAAGACAGACAGGCTGATTGGCTGCAGGTGTTCTAATCAAGAAGCTGCTAGAATCAATTAAGGCAGGCTAATCAGGGCACCTGGGTTTTAAAAAGGAGCTCACTTCAGTTTGTGGTGTGCGTGTGAGGAGCTGGGAGCAAGAGGCGCTATGAGTTGAGAGTGAGAACGTGGACTGTTGGAGGACTGAGGTGTACAAGCATTATCAGACACCAAGAGGAAGGTCCTATGGTGAGGATAAAGAAGGTGTTGGGAGGAGGCCATGGGGAAGTAGCCCAGGGAGTTGTAGCTGTCGCACAGCTGTTCCAGGAAGCACTCTAGACAGCTGCATTCCACAGGGCCCTGGGCTGGAACCCGGAGTAAAGGGCGGTCCTCGGTTCCCCCCAAATCCTCCCAACTCCTGGTCAGACACAGGAGGAGTCGACCTGGACTGTGGGTTCAGAAAAACGGCCAAGCTGAGGGCTGCCGTGAAGGTCCAAGGCGAGCAAATCCGCCAATAAGCGCAAGACCCACCAAGGTAGAGCAGGAACTTTGTCACAGTATTTATTCTTCCTTACACAGACAGCCAGTGCTCACTCACCGGTCTGGAGAGAGAAACTAATGTTGGCTGGCATATACTTGTACAAAATTGCCTCACAGCCACATTAAAAGCCATCACCATAATAGCATCATGGCAGTCTAAATTACATTAGGGTGCTGCAATTGTACAATGTGGGACAAACACAGATAGGTTATAATGGGAGGTGCTGAAGTGACAGGTCAAATAAATATAAAGAAGAAATGGCCTGAAGGGTCTGTTGCACCCGTACCATGATGCAAAATAAGATTAAATGATCCAAAATATGCCCAATGGCAGACACAGTGTTGTATACCTATTACAGGGTAGAAAAAATGGCAGTATATATACACACATATCTACTGTACCGCAGCTCCTGGCATTACGTGCAGGTGTCCTCTGTGTTGTTAACCTCAAGCATTCAAAGAAATCATGAGTCAGATCCACTTAAAAAAAAAACAAAAAACAGGAGATTTGGGTTTTTTAAATATAATAATTTGGAGGTCTTTGTATTTGCCTTCTGTTTTTTGAGCCTTTAAGGGTCACATTTTTCAGCTTTTCTTTGCAACCCTGAGGGCTAGAAGTATATATAAAATAAATTAAAGCTAAAATTCTCACAATCACATAACTCCTGGAGCTGGGCTTTAAGAAAAAAAAAACCCACAAACATTGTGCGTCTCACAACAAAATCACGAGATTTGGCCACACCGCATCCTAAAAGCTTCTTAGGAGCATTTGCACAGGGTTTACTTTCTTTTACAATGAACTCTAACTGCAGTTTTACATCTTGACACTTTATGGAGACAATTAATTCCCACTATGGGACATTTACTAATCCTTTTGCTCCCCACTAATCACGATCTCATAGATTTTCTTCTTTTTCCGCCTTGCTTTTATGGTCTTTTGATCTTTTTCCCCAGCATCAAAGGATTTTCTTCACATAATTCTACCATTTCAGAATTCATAGCCTCTAGCTAAATAGTCATGACCCAGAGCTACCTACAATAGATCCACTTTTGAAAAATGTGACAAACAGCATATACCAAAGGCTAGAATTTAACTGAATACCAGTCGCAAACTCAGATAAGACACAACCCATGTTTTATTGAAAATGCCTTATTCAGTGCAGCAGGTCTTTAAAAGCAAAGACAAATGCATCCGATGAAGTGAGCTGTAGCTCACGAAAGCTTATGTTCAAATAAATTGGTTAGTCTCTAAGGTGCCACAAGTCCTCCTTTTCTTTTTGCAGATACAGACTAACACGGCTGCTACTCTGAAACTGTGGTGTTTCCTTGAACAAAAAATTAATAGTAGTTGATAACTTAGGAATCAGCTCATAGATGCAGCACAAATACAAAATAGTACAGTGCCAGAGACAAATTACATCTAGGATTTCCAGTGTATATTTTTTGGCAAACTATGTAAATAGATACATGCTGTTTTGATAGCCCTCTAGTGGAAGTTCCCACATTACCCAGAAGCCATAACAGGAAGGTTGATGTGTTTGGAAAATCGATGAAGTGTGAACAAAAGGATAGAGCTGGAGACAAGACAGTGAAAACTGTAAGGAAAGGAAAGGGATAGCAGCAAAAATGACCCCCACAGGCAGAGTTATAGAACAGGAAAATGGCAAAGACTTGGAATCCTATCTGCAGTGGTTGGCATACTAAAGGACTGTTCCCCCAGTCAGCTACATCACTAGAAACCAACAGTGTTCCTATTAGTAAGAGATCTCCAAGCGTATGCGTTTCTAAAGACCTTAGAAATGCCTAATCCAAAGCCCAGCAAAGTCAATGGAAGCACTTCCTCTGTCTTCCATCATGGACCAAAAGAGAAAATCAAATGTTGAGCTCATTGGGATGTCCACGAGCTACTTTGACCCAAATCATAGATTCTGCTCAGTGTTTCCAATTTTGGCATCGAAATCAGAAAGAAGATCAAGCTCCTTCATAGTCCATGGTGTATGAATTACAACTGGTGTAAACCTGCATTGCTCCATTGAAATCAATTAAGTGTACAAGAACCTATTAATCAATGGAGCTATGCTGACTCACGCTAACTGAGGATTTGGCTCACTAGTTGCAAATTACGAGTGTGGAATGTTTATCAGTGAAGCTCCCAGAAACAGAAGCGTGTGTGGATTGATAAGCAAAATTAGTCCAAAAACCGTTATCTAGAATAAAAGACTAGACTTACCAGTCTACCCAATGAAAATTCTTTGGAGCCAGTAGAGAAAAGTCACCATGCAACCTGGTGAGGATATGATACAGTGAAACCAAAAACTTTTGCTAAAAATCCCTTAGCAATGGAGGCCCAAAATATGCTCTTATGATAAGTGAGACCTAAATGATGCAATAAGGCCCCTGGTTTCTAGGACATATTGGAAATTGTGTCACCTTCATTTAAATTTTAAAGTCCTGTTTTACTGAATTCATTTTTGAAATGAATATTACATCCAATACAGAACCTTTGCCTCGTGTTATTTATTCTGGTGATAAATTCCATTTATTTCATGCTGTCCCCACCTTTTCAGCTGCCCATGTGTTGCAGAGTTTTGAATTGACAGTGCATGACCCGCTATTCATTGATTCTAGATACAACCAGAATCTGAACCAGGGCCTTGTCACGTCCTTAATAACTAGTGTGAACATTACATTGTACTAGCCTAGACCATGAGAGTTATGTTAGAGTATTTACTACTCCTGTTCCCAACCCCACATCCCAGCAGCTTTCCCCTGGCCACGGAGGGCTTGATAAAGAGCCAACAAAGTGCTTTAAGAAGTTGGCCAAAGAGTTCATCAGAGAGAAGTGCAAGGTGCTGATATTTGTATTACAGTAGCACTCAGAGATCCCATTCTGCTTGATGCTGTTCAGCCAAACAGAGACTGTAAGCTCTCTGTGGCAGGGACTAACTGCACAAAGCATGGGGAGGGAAAGAGACACTCTACTAGCTAGCCAATGGCCCACGCTCCACCTCAAGAGTCTCCTTTCTATTGGGCTCTCCTCACCCAGCCCCCTTTCACTTTAGGAGAAGGGAAATCAAGCTAGTGGCCCACACAGGGAGATCAATCTACATTAGCATGATGTGCTGCTAGGGGTCAGTCAACCTTCTTTTAAATCACCGACCATCCGTTTAGCAGCCCCCAAAAAGTATCCTCAGGAAGGGGATGCTTGTGACAGACACACCATCAAAGACGTACGTGGCCCAATTCTCCATTCTGGGTCACCCATTCTGTCGTAGCACAATTGAAATCAGTGGAGCAGCACCAGCATAACATCAGTGTCACTGAGTGAAGAATCAGGCCCAGGAAACCACTGAAGCATCTGTCCCCACTGGGACACCATCTTTCTGAACCCGACCATCCCGTAATGCTTTTTTGTAGGGCAGAGAAACAGGAGGAAGAGACAGAAGGTCTCTCTGTGAAAACGGCCGGCAGACATCTTCCTCCTGTTGGAGGTTCAGCACAATTCCTGTAGCACAGCACAACTGCAGGTCCATAAACGTCATTAGTCCCTGCTGTAGCTCAGTGAAAAACATGGCACCTTCCAAAACCATTGCCAGGGGCATGCACAGAGGATGGAAAGATACAAAGCTAAGTTACAGGGGTGGAAGGTTACTGCAAGTTCATCTTCACACCAGGCTGTGAGCCTTGCCCTTGGGCTCTGAGGCAGAGCACAGGAAGATTTCACCTTTCGATTGTTCAGCAGCTGGGCTAAGGTTGGAGCTGGTCAGGAGCCACAATTTCTGTTCCATGGAAATTCCAACATTGCACAGTTTGCACCGGGAACTGCAATGACTCGGTTTTTATATCCTCAGTGCTACAATCTAACTATAAACACACACAAAACATGTTCTTCTAGAGTACGAATTCTCTGCCACACCTCTTTTCACAGCCAAAGGAAACGATGAATGCAAAATCAAGAGCTTTCGGTGTATTGGCTACGATATCATCATTGGGAATAACATGACTATTGTGACTCAGAGTAACAGTCTGGTTCCTGGCTCCCCCTTACTCCGGGATGGGAGGGGAATAGTCTGAGCCAGCTATGCGGCTGGCATGGATTACCTCCCTTAGCACAGCAGCACAACTGCACTGGCTGCTGCGACAGGATGGCAGAGCAAAGGCTCCCCCCACTTCTCACCCGTGTGTGGAAAGAAGAGTTGATGCCCTGTGGAGGCTGCTCTACTTTCCCTTCCCTCATTGCTACCCACAATGCAGGCAATCCGTGCCAAGGAACAAAGGGGATTCTTATACCCATTTACTCCCATGCGCGGGAGCAGAATGCAGGTGACAGTCTGGCCTGACTGGAGCAGACCATTGGGCCGAAAAATATGCATTTGAAAATCAGAGCCATGAAAGGCCAAATGACGCATTCTGCAGGAGGCCAAGGTGCTGATCCCAGTCCTGTTGTATCCAAAACTCTTCCTGTCTTCAGTGGGAGTTCGGAGTGTGCAAGGAATTAATTATGCAGATATATCTAGCCACAGTCTTCTTGTGCCATTAGAATACAAAGTCTGTGTTTAGTACTTGGAAACAGATTCATTTTCCTGGAGTGGGAACACAGGTGGTTTGAATGCAGTGTGTAGTAAGAGCCCAGTCCTGGGAGGAGCTGAGCACCCACAACCTCCAGTGAAATTAAATGGGAACGGTGGGTGTTCAGCAGCCTTACTGGATTGGGCTCCATGGACCTGATCCAATGTCAAGAGTAAGTATAGTCAAGGAAAAATCTTTGGAACATGCTCTTTCTAAATCTCGTTCTCATTTTTAAAAACAATCCATGGTTACTTTTCTTCCTTAGAATGCATACAGAATAAGATATCTGCTTCTCTTTCTCTGGGTTTATTTTTAGTTGAATGTTCTGTAGAACACATTCTTGAAAAATTAATTACAGACGGCTACAGGGACCCGCAGCCGCTCATCTAGCGATCTCAGGTTTTCTACGTCACATGGCTTAATCTACTTGTATTAATTTTCTATAAGCCATAATTTAGCTTTGCTACTTCATTTAATATTTCATGCAATTTCACCACTTTGTTAACAGACACTACAAAACACAACTGGCCAGAGCTTCCACTGCTGTGAACCCATGTGGCCTCATTAATCTCATAGCAATGCTAATTTACTCCATCTGAGGATCTGGCCCATTGTACCAAGGTGTATATGTGCAGCATTAAAATTTGAAATATTTCAGAACCACGCCAACTAGCTTTGAAGAGGGAGATTTTTTTTTTTTAATTGTACTTGAGGGGTGTTTTGGTCGAGGATCAAGTGAGTGCACTGGGAATAAAAATAATAATGATTAATTGGAAGCACAATTTCACATCAAGCCTGCAACCTGAAAAATCAACCCTCTCATCTTAAAAACAAAAAAAAACCAAACCCCAGCTGTGTGAATATTTTCTTTTTCCTAGAAAACGACTAAAACCACCACCTCAGCAAGGGATCAAACGAACACCGATGTAAGGAATAGCCAGAGATCTAATTAATTCTAAAAATTCTGGAAGGAATTTTGACTCTCATGCTACCAGAGATCAGGCTGAGACCTAATGTGGGCGGCAGATTATCCCACATCTGCCTACTGGAGAGGGAGAACAAAAACAAAAAACAGTGACACCCAAAATCATGGCTTTTTCAAAACCCAGAATTTTTCAGACAGGGGAAAAGAAAAAAAAACAACCCAGCAAATCCCAGTCATGAAGGACCTTACAACAGCGCTAATCACCAGACATTCTTCGTATTAAAAGTCTTGGCCCAGTTCAGGCGTAGGTACACTCATGTCTATGCTCAAACAACATAACCCAGCTCTACAGCAGTGGTTTTCAACCTTTTTTCATTTGGGGACCCCTACGAATTTTTGAATGAAGGTGGGGACTCCTTTGGAAATCTTAGGGATAGTCTGCAGAACCCCAGGGGTCCACGGGCCACAGGTTGAACCCACGGTTCTAAAGCATTGTCGTTCTCACTGGATCCCCTGACACAGCTGTAATGTAAACACAGGCTAAGAAACTCTATTCCAAAAACCACAAAAATACTTCACCAGCATTTGACAGGAACAACAGTACGTAAAAAACTACACACTATAAGCTAAGCAGTGAACAATCAAGTCTCCTTTGACAACATTTCCAGATCAGGATCTTCATCTGGAGTAAACTGATGTAGCTCCACTGAAATCAGTTGAGCTCTACTGATTTGCAACAGCTTAGGATCTAGGCCTTCTGGCAGAAATGTATAGATGCTAATTTTCCTCCACTACCTGAAGTTTAATTGTACCTCCATTTGATACATTTCTAATGTATCAGAAGTCAGTAATATTGATCACTAGAGGGCAGCAGAAATCAAACTACCATTCCTTAACCTAGTATTCTAAACGCGAACATCCGATACTGGGTTATTTCAGTGGCACTCTTAGGGGTTCTCTTATGAAAATAAAGAATACAAAGCGTACGTATATAAATCCCTCCCAATCAAGCCAAATATCAGAACGTATGTGGCAGGCAGATATTCTGATTATTATTATTTTTTGTTTATTAATTTTTGCATGCACAAGTGCGCATCTACCTTTGCACACAGTAACAATGATTGTACATATGCATGGGCATTTGGGCATCTAAGTTCCCATTTGCACATCCAAGCTCTGCATGGAACTGTGGTAATCATGCGTGCAAGTGGGCCTCCTATTTTAGCTAAAATTTGGCTCTGCGTGGATAACATGACTGGAGAAAACCTGTTTTGGACCTACAGGGTATGTACAGATGCTTCTAAGGAGCTTTTCTATAAAGCCTGTGGTCTTTGGCATTACACTTCCTCCTCAATGAATGCAGCGAGTTAAAATATGTCCTAGAAGTTCATTTCTCCTGGTCGTTAGGTAACCAAGCTGGGTTTTTCTTTAATGAACAGGATAAAGAATGAATACATTGAATTTTATACTGCCATGAACTTCTGAGTGGCCTCTCAAGTGCTAGCGCTAACCCAAATGGCTTGACAATATTAAAAGTTCGCCCTGTTCCTTTAATTTTCAACATTCCACAACAGCACGCGTGCATAACCCAAGTACAGGGAAAAACTACAGCATGTAAAACCATTTCTTCTCGTCCCATACATGACGTAGCTCTACCGGAAAAGATGGAAGAGGCTCTTAAAAGGCAAAGAGAGCAGTAAACATAGAACAGTTAAGGACTAGTCAGAATAAATATGCATTGATACAGACATGTCTCATTTCAGATACTAATTAAAAAAAAATCATAACCAGTGCATAAGAGAGTGGGGAGAGGCAGGTAACTGAAGAGTGCTGTCTACACAGCTATTTTTAGCGTGGTAGCCGAGTCCCATGAACCCGAGTCTGTGGACCTGGTCTTGGAGACTCACCGCTGCAGGCTGTGTAGACATACCCTGGGTGGGCAGGGAGGGAAGCTTCTGGGGTAGCCTGTGAAGGGTCCTGTTCCCAGGAACAGCTTTCAGATTCTCAGCTTCCTTACATCACAGGGTGCATCTGTGCATGGGGCCAGAGCCTCAGCAGGTTTCCAACTACACTGCTCCTTTGAAGCCAAACGTAAACCAGATGATGATCCAGCCCTTAGACTCTTTTGGACTCTGACCTCTGCTCCGGTCGCATCACCAACATCCCCCTTCTTCCTCACCTTCCTAATTCCCTCCTCTGTCCTCTCCTACTCCTTTGTTCCTCTCACATCATCTCTTCCCTACAAGATCTCCTTTCCTTTCCACCTTTTTCCCACCTACCCACCCCACCCCAGTCATCACTTTTAACAATTTTCATAACCCCTCCACAGAATGAATTAGAGATGAGTAAGGCTACAGTTTTGTCACCGAGGTCATGGAAGTCACGGAATCCGTGACTTCCAGAGACCTCCGTGACTTCAGCCCTGGTGGCTGGGAGTAGCAGGGTCCTGCCGCCTTCCGCAGCAGGGAACTGCAAGGTACCCCTGTCGCCTGAGACAGCGGGCCCCCAAGCTCTCGGCCGCCATGGGTAGCAGGGTACCCAGCAGCTCCCAGCCACTGCAGGCAGGAGGGGTACCCCGCAGCGCCTCAGCTGCCACTGTGGGATAGGGGGACACTGGCAGCTCCCGCCACCACCACGGGGCTGGTTGACCCCGGCAGCTTCCTGCCGCTGCTGCGGGGCTGGTTGACCCCTGCCACTCCCCACTGCAGCAGGGGGACCCCTGCTGCTGCTCCCCACTGTCGCGGGGGAGCAGGGGAACCCCTGCAGTTGCTGGCCACTGCAGGGAGCGGAGGGAGCCCTGCAGCTCCCCACTGTGGTGGTGGCAGGGAGATTCACACATCTCCCTGCCGCTAAGAAGGGGGCAGAGGGACCCTGCAGCTCCTCTCTGCCGCTGGGGGCAGGGGGACTCTGGAGCTCTGAGCCCCCAAGGAGGGTAGTGGGGGCCCCAGAGCTCCCAGCCACCCTGCGGCTGCCTGGTCCCTTCCCATTTTATCATAGATATTTTTAGTAGAAGTTAGGGACAGGTCACGGGCTTCCGTGAATTTTTCTTTACTGCCCGTGACCTATCCCTGACTTTTACTAAAAATAGCCATGACAAAATCTTAGCCTTAGAGATGAGCCAACTTTCCCCATGATCCTTGGCTTGGATGCTGTATCCCCTTCCTCACACTCTTTATTTAAGACTGCTCGGCTCTTAAGGGCAAGATCCATGTCTTCCTCTGTGTCTGGACAGCACCTAACACACGTTGGATGCTACCATAATGCAGACAACAGCAGCAAATAAAGGAAGAGAATATAGGTTTCGCTGAAAAAAACCTCAGCAAAATCAAAATACGAATTTAAATATTTTAAGACCTTTTTGAAAACTTGAAATAATAAAACAATTTGCCTGGATTTAAAACAGTCCCCAACAGAGCCAGTATCCTAAACCCTGCAGTGTTGTGCTAGGATGTGAGTAATGCAGATTAGAAATGTTATAAACACAGTCATTTAGTTTTATTTTCTGAGCCGAGTAGAAACATTAAAAAAAAAAGCAAAAAAGATGCAAAGTACAATCTTCATCAGCTTTAATATTCTAAGGTTCATTGCTGTATAAACAAGGAAATTTTGACTCTGTGCATGTGTGTGTTTTTAAATATGTTCTTTTTGACCTACCAATGTCCCTTTAACTTCATTACAAAATTCAGTTTACTGCTGGTTATGCTGTATCTTTGTTACAGCAGGAGAGTGCTCACTCACTAATGAATCATAAATCACTCATTCGTGCGTACATTTGGTCTTTATCAGCATTTCCATGTGACTGCAAGCACGGTTTTGCTGATTCAACGGTCTAACGGAGTTACCCAACTACTATGATGCAACATTTCCCTTCCAACAAAATGATATATCCTTCCTGTTATCCACACTTTTAATTGTTCCTAAGTTACACTAAGGACACATAAATATTTATGTGGGATGCCTGAAGGCTGAATGACATGCCTTCTGGTCAATATCAATCCAGTACAGGAGGAATGCCAGAAAAATATTACTTTGCCTCCATCTACATCTCCACTAAGAAGGTTGCTATGTTCTGAGAGACAGTGACAGTGACTCCTGCTGGCTGTACTTTTGTGTGCTGAAAAATTAACATTGGAGCAAGCGAGACCACTGTCTTTGTCAAACTACAAATGGCATTTAAAACAGAGTTCGAAGAATTACCTATCATTCCCACGCCTAAACCATAGGAGCCGGTCCCCAAGTCAAAATGCTTTATAGTACAGGTTAGAGCAAATCACTGCTCATAACTTAAATTTTACAAGCTGCATGCTGCCACCACTGATCATGCTAACCCATATGCTCTCACTGTTTCCTTCTGCTCCCCCATTTCTCTGTCTGTGTCCATCTGTTGTCTCGTCTCAGACTTAGACTGTAAGATCACTGGGGCAGGGACCATCCTTTTGTTCTGTGTTTGTACAGCACCTAACACACTGGGGTCATGGTCCATGACTGGAGCCCCTAGATGCCTTTGCAATACAAATGAATAATAATAAGAGACATGGAACACTTTTCACTATTTCATGAGAGGAGGAAACAAGAGCTAGGACTGTAACTCCAAGATGCATTGGTATGATTTAATTCTCTAACAAAGTTCCCCTGTGATGTAGGGTTTGGTTTTCACTGCAGTTATGTTTTCTGCAGCCAAGATGATTGATGGTATGACTACATTGCAAAAAAAACAAAACACAAACCCCAATTCAGGGCTGAAAACAGCAGTTTAGACATTCCTGCTTGGACTGGACCCCAGACTATGAAACCCAGCGAGGGGGGTTGGTCTCAGAGCCTGGGCTCCAGGCTGAGTGGGAACAGCTATACTGCTATGTTTAGCCCTGTTGTAGTGCAAACCTATAGAGCCCAAGTCAGTTGACTTGCTGCTGTGGGTTGGTTTTTTTTGCTGACTTATAAAGGACTTATGTAAGCTTAAACAACCTAGATTAGAAAGCAGACGTCTCCGTTTAAAATAAAAGACGCTCATGATTTTATACATGTACTTAGGCGAACGTGCATGTAAAACGATGTTGTTCCATACAAGCAGGCACTCAGATATTTGGAGCAGCATTGTTTTATATAGACACAGTTGTATAGAAAACTACACTCAAATAAGTATTTGTTTAGACTGCAAGTTCTTTGGGCCAGGGCTGTCTTATTATGTGTAGTCAGCGTCCATCACAGTTTGGCTCTAGTCAGGGCTTCTAGGTGCAATTGTAATGTGAATAAAAGAAGAAGAAGAATTTGGGGCCTGATCTTTCATTCTCTGCGAAACCCAAAGTGCCCACTGAAGTCAGTGGGTGTTGTACATGAACAAAAATGCAGGATCTGACCTCTACTGGTGTAAAACACAATATGAAGTTTCATGTTTGAGCAGTTTGTCTTTGTTTTTCACGTGTCATGGCTGGCTGATTAGCTATAAACTCCATGCGCCGCAAACCAGTCTCGGGACTGCAGAGTAATCACACGTTCCTCCTACACCCCAACATTAATCACCAACACAATTAACTCAAATAGCACCAACCCTTGCTGGAGAAGAACAGGATCTGAGCAAACAGCTCACAATAAACACACCCATCACAGGGATTGCCTACAAATCCCTGCACTTGTGGATACACCTTTACAGAAAACCTGTGACACACAGTCTAAAACAAACAAACCCCAGCCTATCACACTGTCAGACGAATTTCTCTACCAAAGCAGAGAGAAACATTCATTTGGCATATTTTCACTAGCAACAAGGAACTACATCCTGACACTATGACTCACAAGCGGACACTTTACCATTACCAAGATCTGAAATTAATCAAGGCTCAAATTAGAACAGGAATATCGATTGGCCAAATCTACTATAATGACTAGGTCACGTAGCCTCCTCCAGTGCTCCTACTCTTGACAGACAAAACACAGCAATGGCTGGAATCCCTATCACAGATGAATGCTATTTTACTTGAGACACAATCCTGGAACTGTCATACGAGAAACTGAAAGAAACTGCCCAGGCCTCATAAGCTAGTAACCACCACAGCTAAGCTAGGCTCATTGGGTGCTTAGCCTCTGTACGTGCAATATAGTGAGTGACCAGTAGGGGTACTGATGTTACCATCCCTGATGGTTTGCTCAGCCCTTAAGCAAATAAGTATCTTGTGTCAGCGGACACGAGGAAGAGGAGTTAAACCCTTCCTTTTAACTATTTAAATCTCCAAAGTGAACAGAAATTTTGCTAGCTTTGCCTACAAACAGAAGAAATAATTTTTTTCTTTTTAAAAAATATTTGCAAACCCCTTTGCAAATGACTTCCCAACCTCACCTCGTTTTATTTTAATCCAGACTATTTAATGTAACTGACACAAACCTTCTTAACCCTCGGTGTATCAGGACTGAATAGGTGATGAAAGTGGTGGGTTCAATGCAGTTTGGATTTAACATTCCAGAAAGGAGCGAAGGCTAAATACAACCATTTCCAGCTTTGCCCCACGTCCAATGCACTGTCTATGCAGTCACTCCTGCTGATGATGACAGCAGCAGCAAAAGCCACGCACAAAGGAATACTATGCTAGTGGGTCTTAGATCAAAAGCAGGACACAACAGAATTATTTTACCTGGAAATATTTAAAAGTAGCAAACAACATAGTAGCCCCACTTAGTTCACATGTAAAGTGATTCCCCCATCACAAACTTCCCCTCACAAACTTTTAAGTTGGGGGGGGGGAAGGGAAGGGGAGAGGGGAGAACCTGGATCACATGAATCAATAACGTCATGCTGGATCACATGATGTAACCTATTACTGCCCATTCTTCTGACACCAGCATCCTGTTCTAACATCAGTGCTCCCCCTCCGCCGCACCATGGCAACTGACAGGGGCTGGCAATTGACTTCATAGTGGTGGAGAAATCAGTGAGGCAAATCTGGGGATATTCTGTGCTGGTCAAAAATGGGTTTGTTGGGTTTTTTCCCCTGTGGAAAATTCCAACTTTTCAGCTAGAGAACTGACAACCAAAAATTCTCAGCCAAATAATAAAGAGAAAACCAAAAATTTTGATTTAGAAATGCTGCCACGGTGCCTCAGGGGAGTTGTAATTCAGGTACCTCATAACACCATTTTTCTCTATGGGCTGGGCTCCCTAGCTGGACTACACCTCCCATGATGCACCACATTCTCCCTTCTTGTTGATATTCCACAGTGCATCATGAGACATTAGTCCCCTGGGGAGCCTGGCACATAGAGGGGAATGGGACATTACACACCCAAAAAGTACAACCAACTCCCATTAAGGCACAGCGGCTATATTTCAAAATAAAAATTTTCAGCCAAAAATCAAAACTTTTTGGATATTTGGGGTTTTTTATGAAAAAGTCTAAATTTTCTGTGGAAAGCAAACACTTTTTGTAGAAAATTTAATTTAGGCCAAAACCCAATTTCCCACTGAAAAACAGCTTTGACAGAAAATTTTCCAACCAGGCCTAATTCTAAATGTAACTTATTTTGTTCACACATATGCCCCAGACCTGTAATAGAGACAGTCACACAACACGCAGGACAATCCCTCTTTCCAAGAATCTCAGGCCAGCACCAATAGCTGATTTTCAAGGAGCAACTCTGCTTCAAGAGCTGAAGGTAATCAGAGCCCCAGGCAGAGAGCAAATTCTCCTGCTGCTCACATAGCTCCAATCCCATGATCTTGTATAACCAAAACCAACACCACCACATAGCCTGTCTTCTCATGACTGACATTTCTTCTCCCATGTTAAGAAAAAGAACTTGGAAGACTGTGTAACAGGGCCACCTAGTGACACCTACGATAAACTATATTAATATTGTATTTTAATGCACCCTCTCAAAAGGCACTCTGACCACGGTAGAATAATTCATCCGTAAAAACACACGAAGGTAGTGGAAACTGGCCAGAGTCGCTCTCAGAAAGTACAAGCAGAACAACACCTGTATACATATCACATCCATAATAGCTACATTAAATAAACTCTCAGATTGTAAAGTCACATGCTGAAAAATTAGAAAATACCAGAATTAAAGTTGTTCATGCAACCTCAGTTCAGCTCCCTTGTGGATAAATACAACAGTGCAGCTCAGAAAGTGGGAACTGGCCCAAAGCTTAGTTTCTTGACCATTTCTGCAGAAATCCCCCCCTCTAAGAAACAAAACAAGGCAAGAAAGTTAACCATTGTCTCCCAGTTGCGGACCATAATCTGATCCTATAGCAAGCTTATTACTAATCCACAAGGAATGCAGCACAACCAGCCATTCAGTTGCCTGTTTCTATAACCTTTTATAAACAGAACACTTGTCCTGCACTGGTTTAATGAGGACACAGACTGTAGATGGGAGAAAGGTAGGTAGAAGGATTTGCAGAGCAGATGTTTCCTTACTGGTTGTAATTGTACAAAGCAATGTTTTCCCTGATGCCTAGGAGAACGTTAGGATTGTTTCTGTCAGTTGGCCTCAGGCAACTCCCTCCTCGATGAGCACAGTGACACCAAAAAGCAGCAACCCTCTTGACGGCTCTCACAGGTATCAGCAATCCACAGCACACTTTGTATTTACTTGGAAGCACAGAACCAGATTGCAGTTCCAATAAGCCACACTTTGCATGAAGGCAGATGAACATGCATCGAACTTCAGCACGCTGTTTGCTGTTCATTCAAACAACACTCTGCCTGAAGCAATAAATATTGACCTGACATGTCTCTATGTCCAAAGGGAGGGAGTGAGGGAGTGTGAGAGAGAGAACAGGAATATTTACATTCATTGTTAGTTTAGTCTTTACCTAAGCATGCTGATGAGGCAAAAGTATCCACAGAACTACAAGGCTCCTCACTGGTCCCAGTGCCGTGCTCTGGCAGGAAGCTGTCTGTTATGTCATATGCAGACGGAAGGTCCAGTATGCTGCTGTCCTCTGAGGGGTGGCTCGATGCTGTTTCATCTCCCTCCATGGCCCCACTGCAGTGGAGACACAACTGTTACTGAGATCCAAATGCTGTTTTGTAGCATGAAAACCCAAAGGAAAGCAAACTCTGAAGAGCTCATCTGGTCATGCTCTTTATCATCACACAACAGAATTTTGGTTTCAGCATTTAGTCATTGATTAAACTAAGGGAGAGTGGGTCTAAGAAGAGGAAGGCGGCATGAAAGAAATAGATTTTGCTGTTCTTGGGCAGAGGGGATAACTTGGAAGTCTAAGCATCAAGTCTGACAAACCTGGACTCCCTGGAAACACATGGAGTCCAGGAAAATACTGAGGCATGTGCTAAACACTGAGCATATGACCCAAGTTAGACTGCTCATGTAGTTAAAAGTAAGGACATCCTTGGAGTCCTTTTTCCGATTGAGGCCTCTAGCAGCAGCTGGGTCAGCTCATCCCTTCATTCTCCTTATGTAGATAAACTGAAGACATTCCAGCTCACCAGGAGGGTAGACATGAGGGCGTCTGAAAAAAAACTAACATCCTCTCTGCTCGGCATGGACATTAATACTCCAACACTACATGTCAAAACATTGGAACTATGCCGAGGAATCCCTGGCCAAAATTCCATTTCTGCACCATGTGCCGTACACCACACTTCAGCTATCCTCCACCCTAGTCATATTAGTTACAAGTAGAGCTTCCAACAGTCAAGTTGCTGTACATAAAAGAATGCAGGCGCTTATGCTCTTCAAAACATAGCAAAAAGAGGGGGAGGAGGGGATGGTAAAGGGGAAAAACACACAAGCTAGGTGGCGATTGGCCACATACTTATAATGCCATAATGGATTTCTAGAAGCCATACAGCCAGTCTCCGGTTAACTTACTCCAAGGCCTTTAGTGGAGAGGCTGATGTCAGAGGAAAAGTGATGGTGTGACTGAACCTGTGAGTTCTCAGATGCGCAAGAGGGGGACACATCATTTCATATGCACTGTACCTATGAATGGATCACTGACGATTGAGCAATCCTTTGGGCAGTGTCCAGAAGTAAATAGGTTGCCAGTGTTTGTGATCAGCTGTCACGCAGCTTTCCCTTCTAGGAAGTCTGTCAGCTGCAACCTTCTGGAATGAAAAACAGGTCAATTAGATTCCTTACATCAGCTGATCATACTGCCAAAATGGTATGACCTTCAAAAAGTGTGTGTCACTTGGAAGTCAACACATTCCCCACTGTTTGTCAAGACTGACACAGGAGTGGATCTTCCTTGGGAAATAAACATAGCATAGTTATGAAATAATTTCCTTCAATCTTTTTACAGTGATGCTGGCCTCACTGAGAAGTTAACACCCTCCATACTTGAAGTATTGGTAGGTCAATGCCACGTGAGCTCTCATTTATTCAAAAACTTTGAAGCAGGGAACTAAAATTCAAACAGACTCCTTGCTTAGCCTATGCCCACATATGAATGAATGGCTGTTTCCCTGGCACAGCTACCCACTATGCTCTGTGGCTGGCATTCTGAAACCAGCAGAGTATTATAGCACCTATCCGTGCAGTACCAAGGCTTTCCAGGAAGTATATTCTAGGAAGAGGATATGATCTAGCGTTCGGAGCTGGCACCAGGCTCAGGAGACCTGGGTTCTATTTTTCACTCAGCCAATAAACTCACTGTGTGATTTTAGGCAAGTCACTGACAACCATATTTTCAAGGATTGGCCACTTCCTGGCAGCTTCTCAATTTGAGACAACTTAGTCCTGAGCCTCTGCAGCTCCCATGGACTTCAGTTGGAGATCTGGGTGCTCAGAACTTCTGAAAAATCAAGGCCAAGATGTTTCGAGTCAGGACAAAGACTGAAACATGCGAACACAGTACTGAAAAGTGCGACCTTCGTGCCGCTGAAGCTCGTTTTCCCCATCTGTAAAAAGATGATGATAATGCACGCCCGCCTTAGTAACACACTCCAGGTCCTATGAACCAAGGTGCTATATTAACCCCAAATATCATTATTCCTATTTTTACCTGGAAGACAGACCAAGTTGGAGATCAGACTTTTTGAACCCAAGCACAACCTGGCAATGATGGACTGGTTAGAACAAGTTCTCAGTGTATGATAGAAAAATAATGATTAGTAAACAAACCAAAAACTGGACTAGCCACCTCACAAAACATAGGCCAAGATTTTCAAAGGGAGCTGATGGTTTTAGGTGTCCAACTGGAGACCCCTTAAAGGAACCTGTTTGCTGAGGATCTCTTCTCTCACAATCAAGCTCCTTTAAGGTATCTCAGGTTGGACACCTAAAATAACAAGTCACTATGAAAATGTAGGCCATCACACCAGCCCCAATGACTGTATAAATCTAAAGCCAACGTATCACAAACAAGAGGAGAGGAAAGGAAAGACAAGGGCGACAATAATAAGATGAGTCAGTATGTCATGGACCCGTCTGGACTTTGAGGAGGGATCTGAATGAGAGGGAGGTGACTTGGGAAGGGCAATCCAGACATAAAGGGCACCATGGCAGAAGGCACAGATATGTTTGTGTTAGGCGATAAAGCAGGTATAGACAGGGGGAAATGCTAAAATAAACTGAGTGAAAGGAGCATGCAGGGGCTGTGTGATGCAGAACCAGGGCTGAGGCGTTCAAGTTGGACTGGAGGGGGTTGAAGTTGATATCAAAAAGATCTGATGAGTGGGAGAGTGGAGCAGTGAAGTAGGATGATTAGAGATGAGTGATTTCACCCCGGTGAAGAGGTGTTTGAAATGTTATGGAGGGAAAAGCTCCAGGATTTGGAGACAACCTGGGTGGGAGAGGAGGAGGAGGAGTGGAAGATGGCCCCCAGGTTATAGGTCTGGTGGAGTTAGAAGCCATGATAGAGGATAGTTAGAAGCAGAACAGAGATAGAGGAGAGAGTTAGGAAGAGATTAGGAGCTTGGTGATGAGGGTGAGCCATCCAAAATGAAACCATGAGAGACACAAGGTGAACTACTCTCAGCTGATTTTAAAAAACTGTATTGTGTGGGATATTAAGATAAGTATGCCAATAATGACAAGAGTTAAAAATCTGTATTCCTATCTTTTAAGTGTGGATTATCATATATGTGTAGGAACAGGGATATGAGATGCGGTGTTGTTATATCTCAGTATATTATTATTTATATTATTGCAGGGCCTATGAGTCTTAGCCGGGGACCAGGACCCTGCTACACAAGGCAATGTAAATACAGAACAAAAAGGCAGTCCCTGCCCTAAAAAGCAATATTCACAGGCATGTGGTACAGCATTGTAACATACACTTCTATTCAAATGTATTTGGTGCAATGTTTTTACACAGTGCAAAGTCCACAAGCAGCTGGTATAGATTGATTTAAAACTCATTGGCCTTCCAGAGTCTGTTTCCCCATTTAGTCATTCTACTTTACCTTGTATAATTCCCCTGATCCCAATGGAGATGCACTGCTGTTATCAGAACAGAGAATCTGTTCTCAACCTCTAATCAGGGGGGTCAAATGTAACACCCCTGGGCTGGATCTAGCCTGCTGAACAGTTTGATCCAGACTGTGGACTTCCCAAGAATATTCAGGTTTGTCTTCACAACCCCTGAGTCCACACTACCAGGGTGTGATTTGTAGAGCACACCAGTGTGTTGTTCTCTAACACCCCTGCGTAGACCCTGCTAGCGTACACTGATGAAGTCCTGCTAAAAGCAGGATGACATCAACACACACTAAGGAACATTTAGCATGCGCCAGCAGGGTCCACATGGGGGAGTTAGTCCACAATCCAGACTCTGGTGCAGCAATCCAGCAAAACCTTGTGTACAGGTGCTGAACCACTTGGAAGCGTTTAAGAGGCTCTGGAGAAGCGTAAAATAAATGTAGGTCATTACCAACATGGTTTATCTTTGGCTATTTCTATTTTAATAACTTTTGCTGAGTGTGGTCTGCACAAGCAGCAGATCAGGCCCGCTATCTCAGGTGAGTTTGACACTCCCATCCTCAGAGGTCTGACTGTCCCTGAAGTGCTTACATTCCCCTCCACTACCCCAGCCCTTCCTACACTCACGCACACTCTGATTCAGAGTGTCTCCCTGCTCCCCACGAGGGCTGTCTTCTTGTAACACTGAAACAATCAAGCCAAATTAAAGACCATTCACCCCTTTAAGCATTAACATAATTTACGGCTAGTCCAGTGGTAGGTGAGCTGGAAGGGAACCCCTTGTGAATATTGTGATGGGATCAGTCTCTGTGCTTAGTATTTATTAGAGCCAGTAAAACAAAAACATTTTTCACTAAAATTTATGGGTCTGTTTTTTGGTGGGGGAAAAAAAAGGTTGAAATGTTTGGCCCAGCTCCGTTATTTATCAGTCCTCCAGCGCTGCGTGTGAAAGCAGCGGCCGTATTTTAACAGATGGTTTCCCCAGCTTTGTTTTTTAATGTAAATTTTCAGTTTAAGGGCTCGTCTGCTTTCAATAAAAGCAAACCAGAGAAGAGCTCCTGGGGAAAGGCAACAAGGGACACCAAAAGTGAGCAAAAAGGCCTTCAGATCAAACCGTTGGTTCTGAGCAGGGATGCGCCGCACCCACTGATGGTACAAAGCCCTGTAGTGCTCCACTGTGGGGCCAGCCCCACACGGTTATTTACAAAGCCTGGCTGCCCAGCACAGCCAGGGTAGAAGAGGGATAAGAACGGCCTTACTGGGTCAGACCAAAGGTTCATCTAGCCCAGTATCCTGTCTTCCGACAGTGGCCAATGCCAGGTGCCCCAGAGGGAATGAACAGAACAGGTAATCATCAAATGATCCATCCTGTGGCCCCCTTCCCAGCTTCTGGCAAACAGAGGCTCTAGGGACACTTGAGAGCATGGTTATGCCTGGGATAAGTTGCCACGGCCCCAATCCTGAAAGCGGGTAGCAGGGACCCTGCGCTCGCACTGGTCTATGCATGCAGACAGGCTCGCAGGATCGGGGCCCCTGGCACTACTTGGAGACGTCTGTCCGCCTCCCAGCCGCAGTAAGAAGACAGTCTGGGGGCAGCAGGGCTGATGGGTTGTCAGAGAGCAGGTGAACAGCAGCCAGACCCCACGAACTGCCAGTCGCTCCCACATGCTCCCCAAGGGCAGGGGAAACCCTCCCCCTTTAGCCACCCGTTCCTTCTGCGTGCCCCAGTGCCGCTCTGCCAGCCCCCTCCCCAACCATACACGGACGTCCCCCAGCCTCCAGCTAACACCGTGCTGCAGCCGCTGATCACTCACTCACACCCTCAGATACCCCAACTCCTTGCCCCCCCAGACAGGGCAAAGCCGAGCGGGGAGGTGTTCAGGGGCCACTCTCCTTTGCATGGCCCCTTACAATACCGACCTGCTCCACCTTGCATCGAGCTGGGAGGCCAGGATGGAGTCCCTTTCCCAGGCCTGAAAAGAGCTCCGTCTTTGTAAGCTCACAAGCTTGTCTCTCTCACCAACAGAAGTCGGTCCAATAAAATATATTACCTCCCCCACCTTGCTTCCCAAACCTTCACACAAGCCCCGCACCCCAAATCCACTGGCACTCCTGTGCAGCACCCCCCTACGACCCCCCCACCCCAGCTGACACGGTTCAAGCAGGCGGTCATCCTCAGACACCATCCCATGGAGACAGCCTGCAAGGGGACAGGGAGCAGACCCTCATTCGCTCGCCCTTGCGATACTCACACAGCTGAAGCAGGAAACACTTGGGACCTGCAGCTCCCGAACTGGAAGTGCATGAGCCACCTTCCTGGAGGGCATGACAGCCAAACAGGAAGTAGTTGGGGCGGCGGCGGGGGGGCTCCTGCTGGCTACTGATAAATGTGTCCCCAGCCGATGGCTGGAAACCATTTTTGTTGTGGGTAAAAGGAAACGGTTCTGAGAGTTTCAGAGTAACAGCCGTGTTAGTCTGTACTCGCAAAAAGAAAAGAAGTGAGCTGTAGCTCACGAAAAGCTTATGCTCAAATAAATTGGTTAGTCTCTAAGGTGCCACAAGTACTCCTTTTCTTTTTGGTTCTGAGAGTGCAGAACCCGGAGAAACCGATCAAAAGAGGCAGAGTTAAACAACACCTGTCCCTCAATGAGAACAGGAAGGGGGGAGTTAAACGAAAAGAAACTTTTTAAAAAAATCCCGGTCTACAGAAAATACAAATCCTAAAATCAAAAGCATGGGACCTGCAAATGCTGTCCTTGCCAGCATCTTACATCCAGGAGACTGACGCACACAAACCTTGTGTGAACATTTAGTTCCGACTAGCAGGGAGACATCGTTTATAAGTAAAGCACTGACTGCACGGATCCTGTTCGCTCCCAGAATATTTTGGAAAACCTGGAGCAGTGTCCTGCATGTAGAAGATTAGTGCATTTCAAAACAAAATCTTCAGACATAAAGACAAAAAAAAATTATTTCACGGGCATGCTGGAAGTCTAATTCTCTAGCATCATGTAAAGTTTCTAGAAAACACATTTTTAACTCACTATGATGCTTGCTGAACTCTTCCTTCTCATGGCTCTTTCTTCCTCCCCATCTTTACTCCATTTATTTTCCTTGCATTTCTTTGTTTTCTAAGACCCCAAACCCGCATGGACAACTGCATAGGGGGAACTCTGTGCCTTCATAGACCCTGCTATTGCTCCAGAAATAAATCCCCAGCCTTCCAGGGAAATGTATTTATGTTTTGTGTGTCTAAAACATGTCTGCAGGGGATGCAGGCACCGACTGTTTCAATTATTTTCTGATGTCAGTGAGGCTGAAAGTGGGCAAAGGGGCACACCTGTGCAGGTCAATAGGCAGGATTAGGCCCTATTCCCTCTCCCCCCAATTTCTTGCACCATATACTTCTTCCTAACCCCATATTTCTTATATCTCTCCTTTCTCTTCAAAAACACCCTTCTTTTCTGTCTCTGCCTCTTTACTCTCAGCTGATGTTTTTAAAAAGCGAGTATAGTTTTCCCCTGTGGATATTTACAGTTAAGTTCACAGATGATGACACATGTTAAATACAAAGACAGGTATGCAGTTTTGAAGTGTGGATTATTATATATGTGTGGGAACACTGATATTTAGTGCAGTGTTGCTATACTCAAGAAAATTCACAGGTACTTGGTGCAGCATTGTGATACGCATGTATATACAAAGGTATTTGGTGCAATGTTTTCATTCAGGTAGGTCTGCTAGCAGTTGGTGTAGACTTTTTATGCATGAGTAGGTACACGGGTGCTTTGTGCAGAATTGATGTAGGCAGGTGTTATATATTTAGAGTGAAATTCCCTCCTACCTTAGCCAGGCACAAAGCTAAAATGATTGAGCTTTGCGTGGATATCTTCATGGGCTCAGAGGGTTGGAATTCAGTCCTACAGCCCATGGGTATGCCCCAGGACTGTAATGTAACCTCTCCGTGGACTGGCTACTACCTCTCCACAGAAATTCTTGGCCACAGGATTCATGTTAATTAAGGATTCTATTACCCAGTCTTCAGGTCCCCATTATTCAGGGCTGGCAAGAGACCATGCCACACCCCTTAGCAACACACAGGTGGAGAGAGCCCCCTTTGCTACACAAATGCTCCATTTGCTGCCCCTGTGCACATCCACACACTTAAACAATGAATAGAACCTACCTCAGGTGAATATATACATTATTTCATTGATAAACTACACCCCATGTGCAATATGAACACACAAACAAAACTTAGAGGCCAGATACTACAGTGGTGATGGCATTATAAGAATATAGATAGGATCAGATAGTACATAGAATTTACAGCATAATCCAATGTCAATATCAATTTTAAAAATCTCTTGCACACCCATCCAACCCCCTAGAACTAATCACTTCCACCTCCTGAGTTGCCTCTGCCCACCTTGATCCATTCCCACGTCAAAACCCTAGGAGCACAAACACCCAGCATTGTGTAATACCAAGAGGGCACATGAACTCCACAGTCATGGGATCCCTCACTGAAATTGCCTAACCAGCCTCCCTCACCCACTTACACTGGATAGGAGGCAACTCAGAGACTACCTCCCTCCTCATGGGACTCTGCTAAGGGAGACCAGATGATCTACACCATTTAAGGCATTATAAGTCTAATGCAAGCCTTGAGTTGCACCGGGAGACAAAAATGGAAGCCAGAGCAGATCATAGCGCAGGCACATAATGTGTTACACGAGAGAAGCTTCACAAGACAAGTAGAGAGCTGCATTCTGCAGTAGCTGAAGTACTCTGAAATGGCAGCCCCACACAGGAGTATTCACCCTAATGCACAAGTGCTCACATACATAAAGCTGCTCACGTGCATAAGTGTTTGCAGGATCAGGCCCACATTGTGCACCAATCCACTCCTGTGGTGACAATCAGAGAAAAAAGTTTGCTACTTTCTCTCCAGTCACAAGTGCAGGGGAAAAAAACCCACTCTACACTACTCTGTTACCTTAATATCCAGAAGCAGCAGGGCTCTGACTAACACCCCAAACTGTGAAAGGAAAGAAGATAGGAAGGTGGCCTTAAAGCACATTATCAAATATCAAACTAATTTCTGTTTTATTTTATTGTCAGATTGAAAGTACTGTTATCAATTATGCTAATTAAAAAGACATTCAGAGCAAGGCATGACATGGAAATACAAAGATCCTCTTTATATTTGCTTAGGGGTTTTCCCTTGTGCACATTAATATAAAAACTCTGCTTGCTCAGAAGTTAGAACTCAGCCCACAGCTACTCCTGGAACAGGAGGTAAAGCCAGATCCCTGACTTCCTTATGAGAAGTGGATTTGGGGCTTAGTTAGGGAATCAGGACTAGATCCTCAGCTAGTATAAATCAGGAGCAGTGGTAACTTGCACCAGCTGTGGATTATTATTAACCATTATTTAACACTTACATTGTAGTAGCACTTAGAAACCAACAAGGTCCAGGCTCCATTTGTGCTAAGTGCTATACAAATATAAAAAGCCATAGTCCTTGCCCCAAAGACTGTAAAAGCTCAAAGACATGTGGATAGGACTCATGTATGGAGGGTGGGCTGTAACAGGCTGTATGCAATTCTTAGCCAATTGATTGTTGTGATTACAACTGGATCTGCCCCTGAATCTGCCACAAGCCTCTTAGCACAGAAATCAGAGGGAATGGTAAATAGGGAATTGGGTTCACTGAGAAACATGGGGAGGAATGTCCCTGGAAGTGTAAGGAGTCTGTGCAATCATACAGGTCACACGGGCTTAAGGGTGGTATTGCTTGTTAAACAAGGTCTTCTCAGGCCCCAGTTACTACCAGTCATTGTAGCCACATGAGGTGAAAGACCTAATGAGGTTCTCATATTTCTCTTCATTTTCTGCTGAAAGTGAAACACACTCCTCTTGCGGTCTCAGTTAAGTAGCACTTTTCTTATACCCTGCCTTGTCAGCGTGAACTATGATCCTGTTACCTTTGCTTGTTGACAACTGCACTGAAAATTATCAGCACAAGAGGAAAAAAGTTACATAGGACAATTAGGTCAAGTGCTGCAATCTGTATGTTCTTATTGTGCCTCTTTGTCTTAATTATGTGCTAAAAATAACACACTGTTAAAATGGCCCCACAAGTTATATTCAAACTGGGCTAGAGGGTGATACATACTTAAGACAGGAAATGCAAAATTCAGACACATTTAATAAAGGCCATTATGGAGAAAGCATGATACTGTGAATCAAGTGTGGGGATTATGAAATAACTTTGTTTTTTGGTTATTGCTGGATTGTGTCATACTGTTCTTCAGAATGTTGAAATTATGGAGCCAGAACCTCTGCTAATGTAAATCAGTTTAGCTTCACTGAGTTCAAGTAGAGGAGCAACAACCTTAAACTAGAAAAGGAGTACTTGTGGCACCTTAGAGACTAACAAATTTATTTGAGCATAAGCTTTCGTGAGCTACAGCTCACTTCATCGGATGAATTCTAAACTAGTAATCCAATAGGGCTGGTAAACTTCTATTCAAGGATCCTCTAAGACACACTTGCAATTGTAAAAATCAGCACAGGAATGGCAGATATCATGATCAGCAATTGCCTTCTCTCATCATGATTTCCTTACGATGACATAGTATCAAGGAAAAACAAACAGTTGTTTCAAACAGGCCCACTTCCAGTTTTGAAAACCTGAGCACGTCCTTTGTCCAAACCACTGGCGCTCAGAAAATGTGCTATGTTAGAGCTGGAGATTTCTTTTTGATTGCCTGGTAACTTCCGCTTCTTCATAAAAGAACTAGGTAAGTTCATGGAGGATAGGTCCATCAACGGCTATTAGCCAGGATAGGCAGGGATGGTGTCCCTAGCCTCTGTTTGCCAGAAGCTGGGAATGGGCGACAGGGGATGGATCACTTGGTGATTACCTGTTCTGTTCATTCCCTCTGGGGCACCTGGCATTGGCCACTGTTGGAAGACAGGATACTGGGCTAGATGGACCTTTGGTCTGCCCCAGTGTGACCGTTCTTATGTAACTTCTGAATCTCTGCCCTGTAAGTTCACCCTCTTCTTGGAACCTTTCCCATCATGGTAGCTCTATTTAGCTCCTTTAAATTTTGGAGACAAGCAGCTGTTACTATTCTGCATCTGGCTACCCTTTCCTAGTTCAAAGGGAAGGAGAATAACATTAGTTACTAGAATCCCAAGCAGCACTAAGGGTTGGAGAGAGCTGACTGGAAAACTGATATGGGCACTGCAGTTTCAGTGCTTCATGTTCCCCTTCTCTTGTATGAACTAGGCTCCCCAGTTGGACTACGTCTTCCATGATGCACCATGGTCTGCCCTCCCGGTGAGGGGAGGTGGTTGCACCATTTCAGCCCCTGGCCATGTTCATAGGCAATGTAGTCCAGCTAGAGCAGTGGTTCTCAAACTTTTGTACTGGTGACCCCTTTCACATAGCAAGCCTCTGGGTGCAACCCCTCCTTATAAATTAAAAACACATTTTTATATATTTAACACCATTATAAATGCTGGAGGCAAAGCAGGGTTTGGGGTGGAGGCTGACAGCTCACGATCCCCCCCCCCCCATGTAATAACCTTGCAACCCCCTGAGGGGTCCTGACGTCCAATGTGAGAACCCCTGAGCTAGGGATTACCTTCCCATAGAGGAGAATGGGTATATGAGGATATGGAACTACAACTCCCATGAGGCACCATGGTAGGCTATTCAAATAAAAAATTTTCAGTTCTTGGGCATTTGGGTTTTGGATTGAAAAATCAAAAATTTTGGCTATAAACTGACCCTTTTTGAGACATTTTGTTTTGCTGAAAACCCACTTCTCTGGATCATGTATAAAAATGTGATCATTTTACAAAGCATCTACCAAGTGTAAATATTTGAAACAGTTTTCTTTCTAAAGCGCTTATTCTCTTTGTAGAACTAAAATATTCCTGGTTGTCATACTCTCTGTTTTCCACCAGAGCATTAAATAGGTGGCTAGTGCAGTTCAGTCTGGTTCTCTTTGAAATAAAACCTGACTGGAGTTTGCTTGGTGTGATTACTGATGACTCAGACTCTTGGCTAATATTCTGAGGTCAATGTTTAATAATACTCAGCTCTATTTGAGGAGGTCTTTATTAGGTTAGCTAACACTTCAGATGCTGCCACTAATTGTACCTTTGTTCAGTGTATAAGAGAGTACTTCCTGTTAGTAAGCATAATTATACATTGCAAAAAGTGGGACAGCCAGCTGCTGGGAAAACTCATAGCCACTGAAAGACCCGCTGAGCTGGATTTATTTTCCCCAGCTGTAAAATACTTCTGTTCTTTCTGCTTTAAATGACTAGATGTTTAAGCTTGGCGGGTATTTTCATATGAAAGTGTCTTTTTTCATTTGAACAAACCAAAACATTATTTAATTTCCATTGGGTCTTTTGGTGATGCTAGTTTATTAAAGGCTGGATTTTATTTCTGCAGTATCAGGTGTCACAGAGACATCAGGGTACCAGTAGCAGGAATGAAGGGGAGATCCAGTATGTTTATATTGCCATAGTGGCTAGAGACCATAGCTGAGATCAGGATCCCCTTGTGGGAGGTGCTGTATGTACACCTAGTGTGAGACAGTGTTGCCAGGTCTCATGATTTTATCGGAAGGCTTTTGATAACTGGTGTGTTTTCTCAATGCCCCCCCAGTTCTGGAATTGTGTTTCAGGTCCTCGTGGTTGTGAGGAAAAGCTTGAGAATGTGAGCACTAAAGGTTCTGGCACTAGAAGGCAAATAAAAATAACCCCGCACCTGTTTTTTAAATCTCATGACTTTGAGGGGCCTGACTTACGTTTTTTGAACACTTAGGAGCAATATTAGAGAGTCCCTGCCCTGGAGAGCTCACTATCTAAATAGGAAAGACAGATAACTCTGCTTCTCCCACTTAACTGAATTCCATGTCCTCTAACCCAGCCACCTTTGATTCACTCCTCCAGCTATTGCCCCGTCTCCCTTTTGTGGGACATGCTATTTACAATCATTGGAGTTCCTCTGCTCCAATTTCATCCTAGAGCCTCTCCAGTCTGGCTTGCACTTCACTGATACAGCTCTCAACAAAGTCTCTAAAGATTTCTTCCTAAACAAAGCTCAGATGCAGTACTCCACTCTCCTCCTCCTCCTTGACCTGTCAGCAGTCTTTGACACAGTCAGCTACGTTCTTCTTGTCCTCCCTTGGCTTCCATGACTCTGTCCTCTCCTAGTTCTCGCCCTATCTCTCTCATGGCTCCTTCAGCTTGCTCGTCAGAGGATCCTCCTCATCCCACTCCCCTCCAGCTTTCTGTGCGGGTTCCACCGGGCTCTGTCTTTGGGCCCCTTCTCTTCTCCCTCTACACCTTATCTCTGGGTAACCTCATCTGCAAACAAAAATTCAACAACCATCTCTATGCTGACTCACAGTTCTACCTCGCTACTACAGACCTGCCTCCCTCTGTCCATACTAAAATCTCTGCCTGTCTCTGACATCTTCTTGTCTATGTCTAGCCATCCTATCAAGCTCAACGTGACTAAAACATAGTTCTTAATCTTCCTCCCCCACAACCCAACCCAAGCCTTCCCCCGACCTCCTTTCTCCATCACTGGAGACAACACCGCCATCTTGCCTGTCATCTGTGCCCAGGTTACACGACTCACCTTTGACTCAGACCTCAGCCTGGATGTGAAGACCTAGCCAACGTCTAAGCCTTGAGGATTCTTTCTGCATAACATCTGTACGATACTGCCTTTCCTGTCCATCCACTCAGCTAAAACTCTCGTCCAGACTCTCATGTTCTTGCATGTCAGTTACCGCAACATCCTTTTCTCTGGCCTTGACAAATGCACTCTTGCCCTACTCCCATCCATTGATCATTTTCCTAGCCTGTTGCTTTGACCATATCACCCCTCTCTGTGCATCTCCCCCTTCTCTGTCACATCAACCATAAGCTGCTTGTCTTCACTTTCAAGGCCCTTCATCGCCCATCCCCACCCAACCTTTCATCTCTCCTTCGCTAGTGATGTCGACTCCTACCTCCAGTGGGCCCATGGTGCCAACCCTCATTGCCACTCATGAAAATTTCAAAAACGCACCTTTCATGCTTTCCCCCCGGCTGCCCCTCCTTCTTGGCAGGTGCTCTCCATAAACATCTACAGAAGGTACCTCCATCACCTCAAAATTCTCCTTTGATGTGTTGCCTATACAATCTGACAATGAATTAGGCCGCTGGTGTGCCGAAGCCACTGCCTGTCATATGGACTGGGGTTGTTTCCTTGTGTTCCCCATTTGCTCAGTCTGTATCCATCTGTCTCTTGTCTTTGGATCAGGGACTGTCTTTGTTCTGTGTTTGTACAGCACCTACCACAACGGGGTCCAGGCCCATGACTGGGGCCCCTTGGCCAGGAAGTCAGTGGCAGGGTTAGGAGTTCAGTACCTCATCTTTTTTTAGTATCCAGGATATTTTCATCTGATGGCTCAAAAGCTCTTTGCTTAGCTTTGAGAAACATCTGTTTCTTATCTCATTTGGCATTTCTAATGATCTTATCTCACCAAATAATAAAAGGCAAGGTTCACAAGTGGTCACATCCTCACCCCGTGAGGACAAACAGAAGATTGCCCATAGAGGTTCAGCTGACATCATCATCAGGCTGAGATATGAGCTTTGGTAAGATGCAGTCCTGTTGCTATGTGTGGGTGTGAAGGAGGAAGCAGATGGGAAAAGAGCAGTGGCATTTGAAAGGTGGCATTGCTGCCAGATATTGGCTGTGTCAAGAACACCCAAAGACCAATTAGCAGGGACAAAATCATCAGGCTGGTGGGAGTGTGGGGGAGAAGGGTTGGTGTTGAAATAAAAAAATTAAGTTCTGCCACTGGATATACACAACAATAATTAAAGCTGAGGGGAGCCATGTGTGTAGCAGATGGCAGGATTCAGCCTAGAATACACGGACCATGTACTGTATCAACAAATCCAGCTTGTCTGCATGCTGGATTGTGTAAGGGTCCAGTACTGAGCCCCATCCTAGTACTTTTGTTTCCTATCCCCATATACTTCCCACTTCCGTCCTTCTGAGTCAGAGGTCAGGATGCCTATTCTTCTCTTTGGCCATTGTCATTCTGTCAACCAGTTGGCAGGGGGTGCTGTCGTAACTTATTCTTATTTTCCCTTTGCGGGGGGTGCGCGCCACAACTTGCAAGTTCTGCACCTCTCTGGGAGTTAGACAGACCACTCTGGACGTGGATATCTTCTGATGTCTTCCCCCAGCCTCTTTAGGAAATTTTTCATGAATGCTTCTGGTCTCTACTTCAACACAAGCTGTTAGTAACCTTAGCTTTGCCTTTCATTTTAAAGACTGATCTGCAATCTGTGGAGTTAAGAGGTCTTGGTCCTCCAGCTCCTAGAAAAACTGAGGAAGAGTTGTACGTGAGGCTTAATAAAATGAGGGACTTCTGGGTAGTAGGTCATTCCCACTCTGCTCCCACAGTATGATGTCTGTGCCTCCTTTTCCTCTGCTCCCATGACTAGACTCTGCAATGGCCAGTCTTGAGGTCTTGGCATATTTCTTTGAATGAAACTAATAGTTTTAAAAAAACAATTCTCACGTCTGAGGCCTTGAAGGTCTCTTGCCCAAGTAACAGTGCAGTGGTCCCTGCAGGGACCTTTCTTTGTACTCTGGGATATAGATTACGATCAGAACATTGTTCAGTGCTCCCTGTCATGAGCAGAAAGGGCTCCTAGCTGCCAAGCTTCCAAGCTGTAGCACACCTGGCCGAATCCTGGTCCCTCTATTCTGGCTGTCTTGCAGCTCCAGAGCTAAACCTCCTCAAACCTTTATGTAAGGGGAATCCCTGGATACCAAACACTGGCACAGTGGTTCTGATCCAGTCTCCCTCGTCACCAGCACAGGATGTCTTGCCAGTGGAGAGGCGGTGTGGCCAGAGTGCCTTTCCACTCTCGCACTTCTCAGCTGCCTCTGGGCTGCTCTGATTTGCCAGGGAGGACACCAGTTCCCAGCCAGTCCCAGCATCTGGTGTTGCAAAGATGACATGTAGTCTCTTTTGTCTCCCCACTTGCCAGAGCTGTGCCAAGCACAGCTCAGAACTGGGGCCAGAGTCTCACTTACCTATTGAAGACACAGTACAGCTCGATTAGAAGGATGTGCAACAGATCTGCTTCAGTCTAGTCTTCTATTCAATAAGATCTTGTCCCTTTCCCTCTTTGATTGTATCCTGGTTCTCTTACTCAGGCCAGTGGCAGCTATACAACAGACAGCCATCCTTCACCCTGGAGCCACCAGAAGAAGTGAAACTGAATGTGCCAGCACTGAGACACAAATGGCCATCCTTTCAGGGCTTGTCTACACTTACAGGTATGCTTACTGTAGCATCTAGTGGATTTTTCACACCCCTGAGTGGTGTAGTTATACCAATATAGGTCTGTAGCGTAGACCAGCCCTGAGAGGAAGCAGGGAGACAAATCTTCTTGGGCACAGAACTTGTTGGAGCAGCAGATTTGGGGATTTCTGAGCAAGGAAACTGCCTTCTGTTTCTTCTGTGTTCAGGGAAGCAGGACTTTGTGTCCATATTTTTGTAAGATCACCCCAAGAATATCGTTGACTCATATCATTGTTTTCTGCTCCTAAGGGAAACATGCCTGCAAGGCCCCAATTATTGGCTAACAGTTCAGGCCAAAGGAACGGTTCTGTACATTACTGACTACCATACAGCTCATTTCTTCACTCATTTGTTTGCTGCTTTCAACACAGAAATTTGGAAAGATTTTGCTGGTTTTTTTGTTTTTTTTTTACCAATTTAGAGTGTAGTTGGAATTAAAACAAAACATGAAATTTCAGTGAAAATTGTAGTGAAAAACTCACTACTCCTTTCCAACCAGCTCTCAAAGAATGACTTGAATGTTGAGTGGGCAAAATTACTTTTGAAACATCCCCTAAGCATCAGAAATTACAAGATCCAAATCAGCTTCTGAAACAGGAGCTTTGCCACTGAAATTACAGGATTACCCAACTGAAACAGAGTACAATAGTGAGAAACAGAAAAGGACTGTTTATAACCCAAGTAAATAATATTTCTTAGAATTAGCATAAGCAGTGCATGCTGTCACAGGACAGTAACTGACCACAATTGATCATCCTGGTGTTACATCATGTCTGGAAAAATTCCAAACCAAAATTTGTCTTCCACTGCTAACCTCATCGTAATGTTGGGAATCAGAATTTCTCTGATGCTGAGGCACTTTCAAAATGCTTTAAAGAAGAAAGGCCGAAGCAAAGGACCAACCAGTATTCTATGAATTCAAATACATGTATTTCAGACGGCTACTAAGGCTGAAGCTTATTCATTCATGCTTTAGTCCTCATGCTTCTAGGGGAAAGGGCTGGGGAGGATTTCCAAATGAGTGTTTTTTGGTTCATACTTTCAAAATCTTTTCGTTCTGTGTTTGTGCTGCATGTGATCGCAATGGGATCCTGGTCCACCACAAGAGCTCCTAGGCTTGATGGTAATATAAATAAGTGGGGTTTCTTTTTACATTGGCTGGTTCACTCTCCTTTCTCTGATAGTCTTAAAGTCTGGACACTTTCTTCAGATAAACTACTTGTGTAGCTACAAAGCAGATCCTCAACGAGTATAGATCAGCATAGCTCAGCTGAGGCAAATGGAGATGTGCCAGTTTACACCGAGTGACGATCTGGCCTTTGTTCCTAACTTGAGTGTGCCACAGATTAAACTATAGTCTCTTTCAGTGCCACAGGTTGTGCCCCATACAATGTAAGCTGGCATGTTGGCATACTAGTTTAACATGCTTCCAATGACTATCCGTGCTTGTCATGATATGAATGTCATGTCCTAAGCCTCATATTTGTCTGTAGCTCCAGCCTGGTCTACACTTAAAACTTTGTCAACCTAGCTGCATCGCTCAGAACTGTGAAAAACTGTGCACCTGTGCAACATAGTTAGGTCAACTTAACTCCCGCTGTAGATTGACCGAAGAATTTTTCTGTCAACCTAGCTATCACCTGTTGGAGAGGTGGATTAACTTCATGATGGAGAAAAAAAACCTTCTGTCATATATTCATAGATACTAAGGTCAGAAGGGACCATTATGATCATCTAGTCCGACCTCCTGCACAACGCAGGCCACAGAATCTCACCCACCCACTCCTGCAAAAAACCTCACCTATGTCTGAGCTATTGAAGTCCTCAAATCGTGGTTTAAAGACTAAAGAGAATCCTCCAGCAAGTGACCCCTGCCCCATGCTACAGAGGAAGGCGAAAAACCTCCAGGGCCTCTTCCAATCTGCCCTCTAGGAAAATTCCTTCCGGACCCCAAATATGGCGATCAGCTAAACCCTAAGCATATGGGCAAGATTCACCAGCCAGATACCCAGGAAAGAATTTTCTGTAGTAACTCAGATCCCACCCCATCTAACATCCCATCACAGGCCATTGGGCCTATTTACCATGAATAGTTAAAGATCGATTAATTACCAAAATTATGTTATCCCATCATACCATCTCCTCCATAAACTTATTGAGTTTAATCTTAAAGCCAGATAGGTCTTTTGCCCCCACTGCTTCCCTTGGAAGGCTATTCCAAAATTTCACTCCTCTGATGGTTAGAAACCTTCGTCTAATTTCAAGTCTAAACTTCCCAATGACCAGTTTATATCCATTTGTTCTTGTGTCCACATTGGTACTGAGCTTAAATAATTCCTCTCCCTCTCCGGTATTTATCCCTCTGATATATTTATAGAGAGCAATCATATCTCCCTTCAACCTTCTTTTAGTTAGGCTAAACAAGCCAAGCTCCTTGAGTCTCCTTTCATAAGACAGGTTTTCCATTCCTCGGATCATCCTAGTAGCCCTTCTCTGTACCTGTTCCAGTTTGAATTCATCCTTCTTAAACATGGGAGACCAGAACTGCACACAGTACTCCAGGTGAGGTCTCACCAATGCCTTGTATAACGGTACTAACACCTCCTTATCTCTACTGGAAATACCTCACCTGATGCATCCCAAGACCGCATTAGCTTTTTTCACAGCCATATCACATTGGCAGCTCATAGTCATCCTGTGATTAACCAATACACCGAGGAGGTCCTTCTCCTCCTCTGTTTCTTCCAAGTGATGCGTCCCCAGCTTATAACTAAAATTCTTGTTATTAATCCCTAAATGCATAACCTTACACTTCTCACTATTAAATTTCATCCTATTATTATTACTCCAGTTTACAAGGTCATCCAAATCTTCCTGTATGATTTCCCAGTCCTTCTCTAAATTGGCAATACCTCCCAGCTTTGTGTCATCCGCAAACTTTATTAGCACACTCCCACTTTTTGTGCCGAGGTCAGTAATAAAAAGATTAAATAAGATTGGTCCCAAAACTGATCCCTGAGGAACTCCACTGGTAACCTCCCTCCAGCCTGACAATTCACCTTTCAGTAGGACCTGCTGTAGTCTCCCTGTTAACCAATTCCTTATCCACCTTTCAATTTTCATATTGATCCCCATCTTTTCCAATTTATCTAATAATTCCCTATGTGGAACAGTATCAAACACCTTACTAAAATCTAGGTAAATTAGATCCACTGTGTTTCCTTTGTCTAAAAAATCTGTTACTTTCTCAAAGAAGGAGATCAGGTTGGTTTGGCACGGTCTACCTTGTGTAAAACCATGTTGTATTTTGTCCCATTTACCATTGACCTCAATGTCCTTAACTACTTTCTCCTTCAAAATTTTTTCCAAGACCTTGCATACTACAGATGTCAAACTAACAGGCCTGTAGTTACCTGGGTCACTTTTTTTCCCTTTCTTAAAAATAGGAACTATGTTAGCAATTCTCCAATCATACGGTACAACCCCTGAGTTTACAGATTCATTAAAAATTCTTGCTAATGGGCTTGCAATTTCATGTGCCAATTCCTTTAATATTCTTGGATGAAGATTATCTGGGCCCCCCAATTTAGTCCCATTAAGCTGTTTGAGTTTCGCTTCTACCTCAGATATGGTAATATCTACTTCCATATCCTCATTCTCATTTGTCATGCTACCATTATCCCTAAGATCCTCTTTAGCCTTATTAAAGACTGAGGCACAGTATTTGTTTAGATATTGGGTCATGCCTAGATTATCCTTGACCTCCACTCCATCCTCAATGTTTAGCAGTCCCACTTCTTCTTTCTTTGTTTTCTTCTTATTTATATGGCTATAGAACCTTTTACTATTGGTTTAATTCCCTTTGCAAGATCCAACTCTACTTGAATTTTAGCCTGTCTCACTTTATCCCTACATGTTCTGACCTCAATAAGGTAGCTTTCCTTGCTGATCCCTCCCATCTTCCACTCCCTGTATGCTTTCTGCTTTTTCTTAATCACCTCTCTGAGATGCTTGCTTATCCAGCTTGGTCTATAACTCCTGCCTATGAATTTTTTCCCCTTTCTTGGGATGCAGGCTTCCGATAGCTTCTGCAGCTTTGATTTAAAGTAATCCCAGGCCTCCTCTGCCTTTAGATCCATAAGTTCTTCAGTCCAATCCACTTCCCTAACTAATTTCCTTAATTTTTGAAAGTCAGCCCTTTTGAAATCAAAAACCCTAGTTGCAGGTTTATTTTTGTTAATCCTTCCGTTCAGTTTGAACTGAATTAGCTCATGATCGCTCGAACCAAGACTGTCCCCTACAACCATTTCTTCTATGAGGTCCTCACTACTCACCAAAACCAAATCTAAAATGGCATTCCCTCTAGTCGGTTCAGCAACTACTTGATGAAGGAATCCATCAGCTATGGCATCTAGGAAAATCTGAGCCCTATTGTTCTTACTAGCACTCGTCCTCCAGTCTATATCTGGGAAGTTAAAGTCTCCCATGATCACGCAGTTTCCATTAGTATTTACTTCATTAAAAACATTAACGAGGCTCTGTCCATATCTAAATTAGATCCCGGCGGTCTATAGCACGCCCCAAGCACTATCCCAGGGGAGGCTCTAATAGTTTTCTTCTCCAGTGTAATTTTTACCCAGACAGACTCTGTCTTATCCATTCCATCGCTTCTTATTTCTTTACATTCTACCTCATCATTGATATACAATGTTACTCCACCACCTTTACCTTATTTCTGTCTTTCCTAAACAGCACATACCCTTCAATACCTGTACTCCAGTCATGACTGCTATTCCACCATGTTTCTGATATCCCTATAATATCTGGTTTCACTTCCTGCACCAGTAGCTCTAGTTCCTCCATTTTGTTACCTAGGCTCCTCGCATTGGTGTACAAACATCTTAATTTTTGCTGTTTGGCCTCGCTTACATTCTGTACCCTATTAGGCATGGTCATTCTACAGCCAGTATAACCTATTAGACTGGAATCCACACTGCCCTTCCTCCTTATATACATTCTCCTAGGAAGCATCTACGCTACAGTGGCACTTCTATGATGCTGCTGCTGTAGCCACAGAAACTACAGCAGATGTTTCCTCATTTATCTCTCACATAAGAAATTAGAACATAGTGATACAATTAACATTTTGGCAGAATCTGTCATTGGATCTAGAAGATGTATAAAACAGTTGTGCCCACGGCCACATTCTACTGCCCCTTCTCACACTAGTAGAACCTTATTATTGAAGTAATTGTAATTAATGGGACTATTCCAGGAGTAAAACGTGACTAAAGTGGTTTTTGGGTAGTGTAATCTGACCTTTACGGAGCTAGAATCTGCATGACTCCTGTAGTTTACTAAGATCTAACCAAGAGTTAACTGAGCAGCAGCACGAACTTTCCCTATGAAAACTCTAGAATTTTAAGGGCACTGAAAATAAAACCTAGGATGCATTGTACAGCAGTGTTTTACAGTAGATTAAATCTGTTATAGAGTTATTTCGAAGCAGCCACCACCCACCACAACAAATTCTTAAACAAACAAGCCAGAGTTTGCAAACCACATTTTGATTCCTTTACCAGATATTCATGATTACTTTAGAAAGTTGCCTTGGTTCTTATACATGTTGCCCACTGTGGCACATGATAGCAAATGTCATTCAACAATTTGGGAAGTAAAAATGCGAAATGAGTGGAAGTACAAATAAAATGTATTTGAAGAATATTTGTGACCATGAAAATACTGTATGTTCAGTTTCAAAACTGTTTTACTATCATTTACCAGTAAAGAAATTCAATCTTTTTGTTTATAAATACGAAGCCTCATGCTCCTATTGCACCAATACAAGGTTTCCATAGCAAAAGAGTGTCAAATGAGATTCAGACACTAAATTGGGTAACTGCTAAGCACTGAAATACCAGCAAAATTGACATGAAATTTTTTAAAAAATGAGTAGTTCTATATGTAACATCTTTGATAGATCTGTTTAATATTCAGAATTGTCTACCCAGAGACTTAGGGTATGTCTACCCTGCAATAAAAGACCTTTGGCTGGCCCAAGTCAGCTGATTGAGGCTCTTGGGGCTCATGCTACAGAGCTATAAAATTGCAGAGTAGACTTTGGGTTCAGGCTGGAGTCTGGGCTCTGAGACCCTGTGAGGTGGGAGGGTCTCAGAGCCCAGGCTCTAGCCCAAATGTCTCCACTGCAATTGTTAGCCCTGCAGTCTAAACCCCACAAGCCTGAGTCAATTGACCCGGGCTCTGAGACTCAGTGTCGTGGGGTTTTGTATTGCCGTCTAAATGTACCCTTGGCCTTAGCGGCCTTCAATCTATAGCATGTGCGCCTGCCAAACACTAACTGTCCAACAGCAGTGTGTCAAAGCACGCTACAGAACTTCTAGTGCAGAGCGAGTTAGTACATGGCAGACTTTCCCCCGGCTCACCATGCATCACGTCTCCATGGGGACCCTTGCACTCTCTTGGGACCTATACATACAGTAAGATTGTACGGTGGTAATGGGGAATAGTGGAAGAATAGATCCTTAAATTTTTAGTGATTATTTTTTAAATAAAAGGCATCGAGAAAATCTGTGGGTCAGAATCTCAGCTAGGAACATAAGAATTGCCAAACTGGATCAGACCCAAGGTTCATCTAGCCCAGTACCGGGTCTCTGACAGTGGCCAGCACCAGATGCCTCAGAGGACAGTGTAAGAACCCTGCTATACCAGACGTGTAATAGTCTGTCCCTGACATTAGGTTTCATTCTGATTTCTAATGGAGATTAGTGTAAACTCTGAAGCATAAAATTTGTGTTGTCATCAAGCATATCAAGAGTTATAATTAATCTATATATAGATCGAATTCCTGTTTGACTCTTATGAAAGCCATAGCTGCTGTGAGCAGGATTTAAAGCTGCGTGGGGAAACCCCATTGGATTTCAAGTCCAGTGCCTTAATCACTTAGCATCAGAGGCCCTGACAAGCTATGTGTTGTAGACACACACGTAGTAAGAGACAGACCATGCCCCAAGAAATTAGTTTCAGTAGACTAGAGTTGTATTATCCCCATTTTACAGCTGGGGAGCTGAGGCACAGAGAGATTAAGTAATTTGCCCATGGTCACACATGAAATCTGTTGCAAGGGTGGAAATTGAAACCTGGTCTCCTGAGCCCTAGTGCAGTGCCGTAACCCCAAGCATTCTTTTTCTCCAACACCCACTACCATCAATAAGTCTTTCCATTAAGTTAAATGGGCCTTAGCTTAGGTTCTGAATGAATTCAGATGAATGCCTGATTTTCCCCCTTTCCCCCCCCAAAATTAAATTATCTGGAATAAGAATTTTCTCAGATCAATCAGCTAAGCAAAGACTGCTCCCTGTCCCTGCATTCGAATAGCTCTTCCTGCCAAAAGATACAAGTACCTCATTCAGGACAACTGTGAATACTAACATCTAGCATTCATGACTTTTTAACGCTAATTGTACCAATTGAAGTGCAGTGGATTTCTACATCAGCGCTACGAGCAGCTAGCTATACCAATCCATTGTGTGGCTATATGATTCTAGAACTATCTGATTCTTTTTTATTTTCTTGAAAACAATTTTTTGTGCTGTAGCATCTTTTAAAATCACTAATGTGCTTCATTTCATCTTCACAGAATCAAGGGCTAGCAACCAATTGCCTCCCCATAACTTATGCCTGTTTTATTAAGATCTCCAGTTCCTTAATCAGATAGTTTCTAATGCCTAACACACTTCTAAGCAAACGGGCTAAAACAAGCTAATATAATAAATTGCTTACATACATGTACTCCTATGTCTGAGTTGAATTTAAGCCTTTCAAGTTGAAGATGCTCTCTCTCACTTCACAGAAGTTTCCTGCTGATCCATTGTATAACACTTTACATTAAGGGATCATTCACTGTAGCTGGGATTCAGTATAAGGGGATCATCTGTGTTTGGTGTACTTTATTGTGTTGTGGCTATCATTTTCAAAAATATTTAATTACATGTTTAGTAAAAATAAATACACGATAACAGGCCAGAGTACATAGCAGATAATGCAACCTGTCTATGCCCAAATTTAGTATCATTCCCAATATTGCTTCACCTTCTTCCAGTTACTCCAGGCATCACAGAAGAAATGAAGACATTAACAGACAGCCATAATTTGGCTTAACCAGACACAAATGCACAGATCCAAGACAGCATACAAGACAGTGGGATAAAGGCAGGGGCAGATTTATATAAGATTCAGACAGGGGTACGCAATAAAGAGAGGCTGATTTCCTTTAATAGGCAATCAGACTTCAGGCTTTGGCATTCCTCCCTTTCTCCAGCAAGTGGAAAATTCTTTAGCCATTCTGGCAACAGGCATCTTTAAGTTTGGTTATGTTAGCCACATCAGCAAGTAGAGAAATGAGCCATTTTTTTCTCTACCTTTTCCCCTACAGTGCCCCATACTACCCGGGAATACTCCAGAGGCAAAAATATCATGACAAGTTCTTTTGCCTTTTTCCTGTCTACATTAGAGAGTAGTCATGAATCAGAACTGTTGCCCCTTCAACAAATTGTCTAATTCTTGGGACATGCCTGTACATCTCAGCCTTTGCTGGAGTTGCTCTTTTGTGGATCTGTGGCCTCGTCTAAACATTTTTGGGAAATCCTCCACCATTTCACCGCCAGCCTCAAGACAGATCGATGGTGGGAGCAGTGGCAGCTAGTGCAAATAGGGTCTTGGCATTAGCTGGAGATTTTACCACGTTGTCATCTCGATGTGTGCTGAGTAGGTTAAGGAGACACAAGTTCTTCTGCTGGTGGAGCTGCACCGGTGATGGTGAATGGTGGGGGTTTCCTAGATACAGAAACATTGCAGGGGACAAACAGGTAGTATCTACAGTCATTATGGGCCATGGACCTGCTGTCACACATGATTCCAGCTGGCAAAAGTTTCTGAGTTTCTATGGAGTCCACAACAATTCCACCTGTCAAAGTCCACCAGCACGTGTACTCTCCAAGCACCTTCTCTTGGCACGTGTCAACAATGGGATCACATTTAAAAAAACAATTGGTGCCAGAGCTTCAGTGCTGGCACAGAGGATGGAGCATTCTGCAAGAGAGAGGCCACTTGGGGTAGTGTCCTGGCTGCCTATCTGAATGCAGGGTCACTTGGCACCTTTGAACCACAGTAGATTGTAACTAATATTTAAACAGTCAGAATGCCAGCATAACAGATGGACATATGTGGATGAAGCCAAGAGATCATCTGCATTGGGTCAGATGGCTAAGGGCCTGATTCCCTGCCAACACTGTTTCAACAGCTGTCCAATCAATTCCTCTCCCTCTCTGATGGAGCAGAGGTGTCATTGCTAATTCTACTCTGACAATATTAACTTTCTAAAAAAAAATTTAAAAAATCCTATTTCTTTGATGGAGCCAAGAGGGAGCCCAGTCAGTTTGAATCAGAGAGACAGAATATTAAAGAGTGGAGAGAAGCAATGTAATGTTCATCTCTTTGTCTCCAGCCACACTGACTCTCTCTAAATAGGTCAGCAATATTCATAGATTTGTTCCACAGCGTTCTGGGCATGCCAGGAGTGTATAATATTGAGTGTTTCTATCTCCTAGAGTAGCCGGAGGCTAGCTGATCTCCCCAGCCAGCTGTGAGCTCTCAGGGCTGAGTGCTTCAGGAGCATTCCAGCTCTGTGCTTGCAGGAGGGGAACACTTTTTGTCCCGCCGATGCGGAGACCAGGCTGTTCCTCCTTATTTGTGGTGCTCCTGATTAATTTCCCAGGAGACGGGGGAATAGGGAAGGTTGTTTTTCAGACAGGGATTTTTTCGTAAGTACAACCTGAAAACCCATAGTCTCTGGGGCAAAATCATAGCATTGGCAGGTCTGCCGTGAGAGGAGGGGTAAGGCCTCTTTAAGGGCCTGTCTAGTAAGTGATAATTGTTACAGCCCAAGGGGTTTAGCACTACAAGGTTTTGTCCGGGAAGTAAAGACACATCATTTGCCAGCAGTACAGTTCTGCTGGTGGCTGCAGTGGGCAAAGTTGCCATGCAGACTGGGCTCAGTCATCTTTACCCCCATGTCATCTAATCCTGCTCATTATTAATGTCTAAAAACAAGACCACCCAGAGGTTAATGGATCTGCCTGGATGCCAGGGGATCTGCCAGAGGCCAGGGCCAACTATGTCAAGGTTCTTTGCCACTACTCTGCCTCTGGCCCCCCCCTAATCCCGACAGCACTGTCAAGGGATCCCTCTAGCTGGAGTGCGCTCTGTGGAAAAGATGTTTCAGCCCCAGGCTATATTATCTTTCTTGGGGATTCTCCTGGTGGAAGATGGGCTGGATTGCATAATTCTGGGGCTTGACTCCTCTTGAAAAGACAGTCTGCTACTTGGATGCAAAATCCCAGTGCTTTCACTTCATTTGGCAGCTTTTTCTAGACCACTGTAGAAGCAAAAACTATACTAGGAGCATTCTGATTTCAGCCCTTGCCACAAGATCATCAATATTTTGGGTTTGTTGTCGCTAACATACCCACCCATCTTTAAAACTTATAAAAGAAAGTGACCTGAATCATGCCCTCTATCTTATGTTTATTACTATCAATTTTATATTTGCAGCAGAATCACTTTCATAGGTTCTCCCTGGAGGGTGTATCTGCATGGTCTGTATTATTAATATTTATATTCCAGTATCACTTAGAAACTATAATCAGGGGTCAAGATTACAGCTGGCGGGGAATTTCTTACTGAACCATTTTTTCATGGAAAAAATGTCAGTTCCTCAACAACAAAACTGTTCACAAAACTGGATAGATTTCAGCGAATCTCCCAATTCAAAACTGTTGTGGGGAGGGGAAGGGGGGGCGGTTTCAAATCTGATTAAACATCCCATTTTGACATTTTCAAACTGGAAAGTTCCTGTGTTTTGCGTTAAAATTACTTTTTTTTTAATTTTAGTAAATTTAGAGTAAATTTTTGTTTTTAAAAAAGATCAAAATCTAGACAAAACATTTAGAAATTACTGAAATAAGACATTTCAATTTACCTGAACTAATTTTGGGGGGGAAAGCAGGGGGTAGGGGAACACAAAAATATTCAAGATTGACTTTTTGGCCTAATTTGGAATGGGAAAATTTCACCAAATTTCACGAGATGAGAGAACCATTTCCCATCTAGCCCACCAAATAGAGATCTCATTGTGCTAGGCACTGTACAGATAAATAACAATGATAACTATCTGGACAAATCCAAGATAACTTTCAGTGTAAGCTGCTAATTGATCGTGTGACTGTGCATTTTATTAATTCAATCTGTTCCTGACTATTCCAACTCGTTGGGAGTGTAGGTTATTGGAAAAAATGACGTTTGGTTTTCACCTAAAAATGCAGATAAGTGGTTTTGTAAATCCCCACTTGATGCCTAAATGTTAGGTGCCTAACTCCCATGGAGTTTCAGTGAGGCTTAGGGTCCTAAGTCACTTTTGAAAGGCTCCTAAATCATATGGGTGCTTTTCAAAATTTCATCCCAGCTCTTTTACTAGAGTGACTAAAACCCAGCAATATGTATGAACAGTTCAAATTATTCCTTCCAATGTCACTTTGCATTTGCCAACAGTAAATTGAATCTGGCATTGTACTGCCTATTTACCTAGTCTTGTTATGTCCCTCTGAAGTGCCTCGCTGTCTTTCCTTGTCTCTAATACAATCACAATGGTAACAAACACCTTGTATAATAAGATATAAATTCTAAGGCCAGAAGGGACCAGTGTGATCATCTAGTCTGACCTCCTGTATAACACGGGCCATAGAACTTCCTCATAATAATTCCTAGAGCAGAGCTTTTAGAAAAAACATCCAATCTTGATTTAAAACCTGTCAGTGATGGAGAATCCACCATGACCTTAGTAAATTGTTCCAATGATTAACAACCGTCACCATTAAAAATGCATGTCTTATTTCCAGTCTGAATTCGTCCCATTGGATCGTGTTAGACCTTTCTCTGCTAGATTGAGCCCATTATTAAATAGTTAATCCCCAAGTAGATATTTATAGACTAATCAAATCACCCCAACCTTCTCTTTGTTAAGATAGATTGAGCTCCTTGAGTCTCTTGCTATAAGGCATGTTTGCTAATCCTTTAATCATACTCGTGGCTCTTCTCTGAACCCTCTCCAAGTTATCAACACCTTTCTTGAATTGCAGGCACCAGAACTGGACACAGAATTCCAGCAGCAGTCGCATCAGTGCCAAATACAGAAGTTAAATAACCTCTCTACTCTGCCTTGTTTATGCATCCCAGCCATGCAGCTTTCACCGGGGACTGCAGCTGGGACTGTGGGCCCCTCCCCTGTGGCATCCTTGACTGCAGCCAGGGCCATGCGCCTCAGCCCCGTGGTTTTTGCCAGGGGCTGCTGTTGGGGCCGAGCACCCCTGCCTGGTGGCTGTGCGCCCCCTTTTGGCTTCCCAGGGCCGTTTGCCCCCGACCTCCTCCCCCGCTGCGGCCAGGGTTTGGCAAGGCTGCAGTCAGAGCCGAGCACTCCTGTCCCACAGCTGCGGTGAGCTCTGGAGCGGGGGCTGTGTGCCCTCTGTGGCTGCGCCCCCTGCTGCAGCTGCTGGAGCCGAGGCTGTGCCCCCCACCATCAGTCCCCCCCATGGGACTTCATTCTTCCCCTCTACCTAGCCCTGCCCCCCACTTATTTTTAGTAAAGTCAGGGACAGGTCACGGGCTCTGTGAATTTTTGTTTATTGCCCATGACCTGTTTTGACTTTTACTAAGAATAACAGTGATAAAATGTTTGCCTTAGTCATGGCAAGTTATTTTATGTCACTTCTGGAGGTTTATAGAGCTCCCTCCAAGTTCTGCACATTTAGACTGAGGGTAATGAAGGCATCTGGCTGCATAGGCAAAAGGATGTGAAAATTAATCCCTGTACATATTTAAAACACTATATAGAACATTCCTGAAATAGATTTTCTACAACACATGTGGTACGTACAAAATATACATTGGGGTGGCGCCGTGATCTTACTGACACCTCTTTGGGATTTCCTGCACAATCAGCCCTGGCTTTGCCACTTGTGACTAAGCAGCCAATCAAACTCATGCTCACGCCATGCACGTAGCGATGGCACATGTAATAAATTTCAGAGATGTCTGAGAAATTGCCTTTACCTTGCATCTTTGATCTGCCCACTAATCTGTATTCCCCAGGACTCCTTCAAGCATTCCAAACATCTGAGCAACCCCCAACAGAGCGGACAGGCCAGTGGGTTGAGGTATTATTATTTTTCTCTGACACTTCATTCATCTACAGTACATGTCACAGCTACTGAGATTCTAATGGCTTTTAGATTTCTAGACTGTCCAGATCATCACAGGCTGCTTCAGTTTGCAGGACATAAACTATTAGAAATGAACAGGTAATTTGACAGTTAAATTACAATCCTCTCTTTCTAATCAGGGATTTGCTGCTTTTCTCTTCTTTTCTCTTTTCCCTTTTTCTTTTCCGAATAGCAGACACAGTATCCTTAAATTCCAACATACAAACCAATAGTCAGGACTGTAAAAAATACTGTATTTTCAATCTGTAGAGAGGAAGGTTGGTTCAGTGCCTAGCAGAGATGACCCGTGCCTGCCTATAGTGGGGAGGGGGGGCAGTGTAAGGGTAGCCGGCTTCAGCAGTGTTACTGAGCATGCACAGTACAAACCAAGCAGCAAATCGTGGGAGGGTGGGGGAGTTACACTGCATCCCCCTCCACCCCTCCCTCCACATTGCCTCTGGTGGCTAGGGCTCTAGCCTGAGACACAGGAGACTTAAATCTCTGCTCTGCCATAGACCTACTGTGTGACTTTGGGCAAGTCACTTAGGCCCAGCTCCTCAAACATATTTAAGCTCCTAACCGCCAGTGATTTCAATGGAAGGTTAGAAGCCTGAGTACCTTTGGGGATCTGGGCCTTAGTCTCTTTGTTTCTCAGTTCTCTCACTCTCTGTATGGAAAACAGGGATAATAGCACTGCCTTGCCTCATAGGAGTGTTGTCAGGATAAGTTCATCACAAGATTGAAGGGCTCAGATTCTCCGGTGATGCGGGCCCTATCAGTACCTTAGATGGATGACATGCAATAGTGCATGTAAAATCACAGGCTGTGTTTTCACTGGTAAATGCAAGACCTATCTTTTAAATATATAGCTTTTTTCCACTCTAAAGGAAAAGTAATAACTCTGATTTCATAGCTGGGCTGATTTTACAAGGAGAACCAGAGATACTGGCAACAGTCTGCAAAAGTGACTGGAGATTTGAAGTGTTTCAATTTTGGGATGACTCAGGATGGGCACCTAAAAGGCCTGTAACTTTTAGAGAAGTGGGCAGGATGCTCAGCACTTTACACAATTGAAAGTTAGATGCCACAATGTTTGGTGCATTAAATTACATTAAATAGATCTACAATAACAATAAAATTGTTTATCCATTGTCAACGAAGTGACTGACCCAAAACCGTTTGAAGTCAGTGAGAGACTCTCCATTGACTTCAATGAGCTTTGGTTTCCTAACTTTGGTTTTCGGGTTCTTAGCTTGAGCTCTTAAGGCTGATTTTCAGAAGTACCCACAACTCCCATTGACTTCATTTGGAACTCTGGGTGCTCAGTAACTCTGAAAATCAAGGTTTAGGCCTCAGGATGGTCACCCAAAAGCTGAAAATTTAGGCATAAATCATTGAGGGCCCAATTCTGCTCCCCTTACTCCTGCTTAGTAGCACTTACTGACATCGTCCCATTGACCTTAATGAGGGCTTCTCACATGAGTACAAGTTGGTTTGAACAAGGAGTCCAGAATCAGGTTCTACAAAATTGGCAAGGTCATATTTAAATGTAAAGGATTTCACTGATTCCTCAGCAATATTGTGACTCAGATTTACAGCCAGTCCATGACAGAAAATTGCAAACATTTGTCACCTGATCATAAAGATATAGTGGCCCAAATCCTGATGTACCTGGTCATATTTAGAAACAATAAAGTTTGAATAAAACCAGAACAAAGGACTCATGACCTGAACCATGTATAATTAAAATAAATCTGAAAAAATAAAGCAAAGAGCATATAGCAGTGGTCTCACTAGTGCAAATGGGCAATTCAGTATTTTCAGACTGGTTCTGTAACACCTGCGTGCTTCCCATAGAGCACAAAACATTGTGAGCCCACAGCACTAAATAGATGAACAATAGGTTAGATTTCAAGTACTGATTCCATAAAGGTTCGTGCATGTGCTTGATTTAAGCTCCCGAATAGGCCCGCTGAACACTGAGGCCTACCCATACCACTCTCACAGTGTATTGCAGCTGTAAAGAGGGTGTACGTACGATTTGTGCCCACGTGAGGGGCCTTTTACATTGCCTAAGCACTCAGAATGAGAAGTAGGCCCAATGTGATTCACTGTAAAGTTAAGGTTCAGCCCATACATAAATGTTTGCAGGATTTGAGTCTGAATTCAACTGGGACGGTCTTTTGCCTCAAATTTAACTCTAATCTACTATTCCTGTTGTGCTTGAGGGAAGTCTTTCATTCACCTTTGAAATTGCTTCAACCTCCTTTCTTATTTTGAGTGTTTATTTGTTTCAGCTGGGCAGCTAATTTAAGTACAGCAGGTCACATGGGAGGTCTTTGCGCTCAGGGCTATCCTCATTATATTACAGATGATACTTGGTACTGATGGATCTATGATTGGCTGATGTTAGCATTCCCCGTCTCAGCTTCAACAGCACTTTTAAGGTAGGACAGAGCTTTAATTATTTTTTTCGTATGAATTTTTCTCGTTACCTCCTGTGTCCTGTTGGTTATTTAATTGAAATAGCTGCTAAGACAGCTGGTGAACACTGTGGCAATATTAGACTGCTTCCTCACAGTGAAAAACTGCTAGCAATTATCCGGGTTAGTGTGAATCAGCCATGCAGGTTGCTGCTTCTCAATTTTCAGCTGAGCTTTGGGCCTTGCTAAATTTGATTTGCCTTCAAGGAGACATGCTGGAAGCCAGAAGCTTACTAACCATCATCCTTGAGGTTCCTCCTGGGAAACAGGTTGCCTAAACAGGGGGGGGGAAAAATCCCAAGTGTGTAAACTGATCACTCCAATTCTCCACTGCATATTCTCTTTTGCTGGCCCCTTTAAAAATCACCCTGCAGTTCTCCCCATCTGGCTTCCAGTCAAGTTGACGGATTTTGCCAGCTGAGTTCTTCCAACACATCTCAGTGAAGGCACCTTGTGGACTGGTCCAGTCTCACAAGGTTCAGGATGTGAGTTTAGCTCAAAAGTTTAGACTGTAGTAGGGCTCCTACTCAATCTGAGATTGCTGAAAATGACATCTACTCTCTGATACAACATACATCACACCGTCTGTGGAAATGATCATCTACTGCCTTTCCCCTTGTGTAGTCACTTACACCTGTGTAAAGTGTGAGTAAAATACTACCCTTCCGAGTTGGTAGTGTCAGTGGCTCAGCATTATTCTTCTTTGTTTTTCTAAAGTGAGTGTCTCTTGCACACGATATGGCCCTAGGAGACTGTGACTGATGTTCTTGGCCAGAGGAATAAAGTTTTGATCTTCCCTGGTAAATACAAGGCAAAAAATAACAACAGTGCTCAGACAGAACCTTTTCCCATCATCACAGTGCCCTGTCCATCTTGATAAATCCCAGCTTGAACTCCGTTGAAGTGGGACTGACAGTCCCCATTCCTTTCTTAAGGTCAGCAAAGAGGGCTGTCATGCACTCTTCACTTTGACAGGCTACCATGTGATCTCTTCTGAGACTTTCTAGGAGACAGACAGTCAGGACAGTCAAGTCAGTGTATAAAAATAGCTTTTTATTACAACAAATTATGTAATGGGATAACAGGGACAATCCAGCATAATGAGTAGCTGTGTCACCCCTACCCTCTGACTTGGGGTGCCCATTACACTACTTTGCTGCTGTAGCTTCCAGCCCGGACTGTTCACAAACAGCCTCCAGCGTGCAAGTCTCTCCCAGCTGTGTCTGTGTGTGCACTGCAACCAGCCAGTCACACCTAGGCTTTTACCAGCCTTGGTTATACGTTAGGGTGAACCAACACATTCCCAGTCTTAGAAGCGTATGTCCTGTACTGCCCAGCCCTCTCCTGCACAGTACAAGTTTACATAAAGTCTGTTATTTCTTTAATAGAAATAATAGGCATACAACTTGCCACCCTAGTGGAGTTTCCCAGACACTCCAATTTAAACACACGGGATTAGATAAAACAATAAAACAAGTGCATTAACTACAAAGAGAGAGATTTTAAGTGAGTACAAGTAATGAGGCATAAAAGTCAGAAATGGTTATAAGAAAATAAAGGTAAAGCACTTCTGGCGCCTAACTTAACACACTATATCAGATTCAAGCCAAGTTTCTCAGCACATGCTTTCAGCAGTTTTACTGACCAAACCCTCTAGGTCAGGACTCCTTCTCCCAGAATCCAACTAATGCTTCCTTTGTCGCTTCATGTGCCATGAATGCAATGAGCAGGGAGAAGGGGGGGTGCCTTGGGGGTGTCTGTCCCTCTTTTTATAGTTTCAGGCCCCCTCTTGAAAAAGATTTCCAGCTGGGTACCAGGAGACAAAAAGTCGATGGGGAAGGATGTTCCCTGCTGCTTTTTCCCTCACCTGTTTGAGCCTCCTTTGTTTCCCTTCCTGCTTGATGACTCTTTACTGCTTATATGCAAATCAATCAGAGCACATATTCCTTTGTCTGAGACAGACCTGTCTGCCAACCTCTATTTGAAACATGTGTTAATAACACCATACAGTGGACTCATAACTTCACATACAAGGTTGCCACACATATTTTACCAGCACAATAATGACTAGCAAATTATGAGTTTTCAAATGATAGCTCACAAGGCCTACTGTGTGCAAAGATCATTACAATAGCATGTACGGTGTGGGCACGGGTACATTTTGTCACAATGGGAAAATGTAGAAACCAAGACTGAGCTTTTCAGTGCTGCTTCTAGGGTTTTAGACTGGGCATCCAAATCTCCAAGGCAGCATTGAAACTCTGAGCCCAAAGGTTTCAAAAAAATAAAAATGACATTTTAGATCTTAACAACACCATAGTAGAAACCTTAAAATATACACACACACAGGCAACAAAGCTACCAAGTATTCTTGTTGGGTAACCGTCACCCTTTCTTTTCATTCCCCTCTCTTCTTACTTGAACCCTCCCTTACAGCAGATGTCTGATTTTTTTAGGCACTGATCCTGTAAACACCTAAACAGTCAATGAGACTACTCATGTGAGTAAAGTAACACATGCTTATTGTTTGAAATTGTTTTTGTTTCTGTAAAGTGGCCAGCACACTTTGGGCACTTATCAATAATTAAAAAGAACGAGGAGTACTTGTGGCACCTTAGAGACTAAGGTGCCACAAGTACTCCTCGTTCTTTTTGATGATACAGACTAACACGGCTACCACTCTGAAACCTATCAATAATTAGTAATCAAAGCAATGTAAATATGCGGAAAGTTAGGCAACATATTTAGAGGATGATTCTTGTTCCTACTGGAGTCAATGGGAGACAGAATCCTTTAATTCATGGTCCTGTTCACCCCAGACAACCTGATACTGTCTTCCCAAAATAGGGTCTCTTTTTTGAGCTCAGGATTTTTACCTGCTATCTGTAGATGAGCAATGAGGTGATATGTTAAGTTGACAAAATCTTGTGTGTTGGGGTTTGGTTTTCCAAAACCCGAGAAGGGTTAGGATCTGGATTTGGATGAAGTTTCTTAGTTTAAGCCCATCTCTACTACTAACCAACTCTTACTGGCCATCTAGAAAAGTCTCTGATTTCCTGTGCGAGAGAGTTTCAACACCTTGGTTAGTTTCAGGAAATCCATGAAGGAGTGGTTCATCCTGACAATGTCTGGCTAACTACTTCCTACCCAACCTGCTTTGTTAATAGCTGCTACCCACAACGCAAGCTTGTAAAGTTCTAGTGAACACTCACAGAATTACCAGATCCTCTGCTCCCAAAAGAACAGTACACCCCAGCTAGCCAATTACACCCTGAATGACAGCTCTGCTCATCTCCACAGCATTTAAAAAGTAAGTATAAATTTACTTAACAAAGAGCGGAGATTCAAACAATAGCAAGCAGGAAGTTGGAAATAAAGGATTACATATAAAACAAAATCATAACATAGTCTAGAGCCAAACTTAACTAACAAGATGGCCACTTGTCTAATAAGGTACTGCTTACCCAGAATCTTCCTCACAGCATTTTTCAACCTAGATGGCTGAGACCATCCTTTCATGAGACTAAGCCAGCTTATCTCCCTAGATGAAGGATGCCAGGATATTTCTCTGCAACCCTAGATCTATTGGACCAGTTCTCTGTTCTTCACCTGTAAACAGGTTTCCCCCCCTACACACTATTCACCTCTTCCTGCTAATTTCTTCTCCTGATGTCCCCACAATCCCTTCATTAGCATTTGATTCAGTAATACAAACAGACTTCCATTTTAAGACATACAAGACACTATGGTCAACCAGGGAGATAAGTGTCTCCTACCTCTGAGTGACCTGCCTTTAACTCCAAGGCTTTAGGAACATAATTTCCATTATACACATATCTCCTTACATATTATCCACACATACATTTCACAAAGATTATGACGACCAGTGTGACACAGACTTTCAGTAGAGCCCTTCCATGACACTCTTTGGTGAACTAGTATGTAAATACCGGAGCCCAGGGATTCCTGCAACACTTATGCATCCCTATGCTCTCCACCAGTTGGCATGAAGAGATCCTTGGATCACAGGGAATGACAAGGGAGAGAGACCCAGCAGGCACAATGAAAGAATGGGATCCAGGTGGTGGAGGTATAGAGGACACCAAGAAGGAGGGAAATTCAGGAGACAGAATAAGATGGGACAACTGGGAGCGAGAGGGATCAGGAGGCTGAATGAGAGCAGGGAACAGCAGAGAGATTAATAGGGTATATGGAGTTACTTAAGACACTACAGACAGAGCAAAGACCTATGGGCCCAATCCTGCAGTACTTATTCAACATCAGTGGGAGTTTAAAGACTGCAGGATCAAGCCCTACCAAGCTATATTTTACCAAATTGCAACACTATTATAAAATGAATTAAATATCCCTAATGCCCTGGCTCAGTTCAGAACTAACCCCTTTAAGCACCTTCAAGGGCAGGTTAGAATAACTCTTCAAACTCCGCAAGCCTGAGTTATTGGCTGATGTTCTTTTGCAATTCAGTGAGCATAAACAATGCAACATTAATGCTATAATGCACCAGGCAGAAGGGAGCTAATTTATTTTTGTTTAACAGATGAGCAGGATATAGTGTGTGCTCTTTAGAGGTTTGGAATTTAAACTGATCTGTTTTGAACCTGAATAAAAAATGGAGCATATTTCCCCCATCTCCCATATATTAGATTATTTACATTTGATTGCCATCATCCAAAATAACTGTAGCTGTTTTTTAATCTAAGGCAACTGATCTCATTTTTTTCCCAAATCTTTTTTACTGCATTTTCTTTTTACAGTACAAAGCCAAAACAAACCATTGCTCAAAGGCTAATTTGGACCAATGAGAGAAACTTACTTGTCATTCATGGAGTAGTATCACAGAGTCAGCCTAATACACCCGCGAGAAAATGTGTCTGACAGAGATGAGAGGCCTTTGTTGCCTATGGAGATTGCTTCCTGATTTTTCTCATGCATTGGTGCTTTTGTCATGCTTTTTTAAACACCTGAGCTGCTCAATTTATGATGATTGAAATTTTGTTGTTGCTGTTGCTGTAGATGTTCTGGGGGTATTTTGAGTGCAAAACGTTTCCAGAGATTTTTAGGATCTGGAGGGAAAAAGTGTCCATTATAATTGCCGAAAATGAACACGAATTTGATTAAAGGCAAGTAGAACCTTGCCCAGCTGCCCCTCTCTCCCATTTCTTCCTGTGTGATTCCCAACCCTCTAAGATTTCATTATCTATCTTTGTGAGAGATTTTGCAACACTGCTAGAGACATTAGACACAGAGATTAGATACTTTAGTGAGAAAAAACAGAAGGTTGTTTTTCTTTTTTGGTGGTTTGGGTTCTGTAGTTTCCGCATCTGACTGTTCCTCTTTTAAGACTTCTGAAAGCATGCTCAACGCCTCGTCCCCCTCAGATTTTGGGTGGCACTTCAGATTTGTAAACCTTGGGTGGATCAAGTGCTCTAGCTGTTTTTAGAAATCTCACATTGGTACTTCCTTTGCATTTTGCCAGATCTGCAGTGAAAGTGTTCATAAATCAAACAACATGTGCTGAGTCACCATCTGAGACTGCTATAACATGAAATATATGGCAAAATGTGAGTAAAACAGAGCAGGGGACATATAATTCTCCCCCAAGGAGTTCAGTCACAAATTTAATTAATGACTATTTTTTTAAAGAACATCATCAGCATGGAAGCATGTCCTCCGGAATGGTGGCTGAAGCATGAAGGGGCATACGAATGTTTAGCATATCTGGCACGTAAATACCTTGCAATGCCGGCTACAAAAGTGCCATGCAAACGCCTGTTCTCACTTTCACTTGACATTGTAAAAAAGAAGCAGGCAGCAGTGTCTCCCGTAAATGTAAACGAACTTGTTTGTCTTAGCGATTGGCTGAATAAGAAGTAGGACTGAGTGGACTTGTAGACTCTAAAGTTTTAAATTGTTTTGTTTTTGAGTGTAGTTATGTAACAAAAAAAATCTACATTTGTAAGTTACACTTTCATGATAGAGATTGCACTACAATACTTGTATGAGGTGAATTGAAAAATACTATTTCTTTTGTTTATCATTTTTACAGTGCAAATATTTGTAATCAAAAATAATATAAAGTGAGCAGTGTACACTTTGCATTCTGTTTGTAATTGAAATCAATATATCTGAAAACGTAGAAAAGCATCCAAAAATATATAATAAATTTCAATTGGTATTCTATTGTTTAACAGTGCGATTAATCACGATTACTTTTTTTAATCACAGTTAATTTTTTTTAGTTAATCGCGTGAGTTAACTGTGATTAATCGACAGCCCTAGTATGTGCCACTTAGTAATACAATGCAGGTAGGACTCTGCAGTACTGATCTCCATTAAAAAAAGGAAAGGATCTCTATTTTATAGCTTTGGAGTTACAGCTGATCATTCAACTCCTCGTTGATCAAGCTGGTGTTGCCATGGTATCTTGCTGTGATTAAGCAGTTTACTGGATACTGTTGCTTTGGTTGAAATTAATGAAGTGAAGCGATTTTAATCCCTGGCATTCGACAATTTTACAAAAATAAGTATCAAAGGAATAGAAATGATCTTGACGTTTACATGCCTTGTCTTTACACATGTGACTAGTGAACGCTCAAATCACAAGTCACCATCAGTGTGTGACAATCAATCCATAGGCTGAAATTGTCCAGCTAGTTGTCCAAGACTTTTGCATAACAAATAAATGATTCGAAATTGCAGATGGTTTGCTGACAGAAAAGAGGGATGAATTCATCCCATTAATCATGTGCTGTGAATACTTTGCCCAGCTCTAATTACAAGGTGTTATACTGCCTGTGTGTCTTGGTTATTAACAATGGTCTGTAACAGGATGGCCTATCTCTCCAGGAGCCAGAGGCCTGGGGCCAGCCAGCCCTGTTCACTAATCAGATGCAGTTGAGAGGGGAACAGGTGTTCCCTATAAAGAGCTGAGGAAAGGGACAGGCTGCTCCTGCAGTAGTTCCTGGAGAAGGAAGTCTCCAGGTGGGAAACCCTGAGTGTCCTGGCTGGCTAGAGAGCCTCAGATGGAAGTTTGTTTCCTTTTGCAAGTTTGCTGGTTGTTTGAACAATAAATGGAGCCCAGAGGCAAAGGCTGTTGATAATTCCCCGAGTAGTCAGGAAGGTTGCCCGTTTACAGCAGTGCCACCCAAAGGATTCAGGGGGCCTGGGGAAAAGCAATTTCAGGGGTCCCTTCCATAAAAAAAAGTTGCAATAATATAGTATAGTATATTGCCCCAGGGCCTGGGGCAAATTGCCCTACTTGCCCCCGCCTCTGGGTGGCTCTGGTTTACAGTGCCCAATCCCTTGGCAGGTAGATGTCAACGTCCCTTTAGAAGAAGAAGAAAGCCTGCTGGACTGACTTTGGATAAGAACACAAGACAGAGTAGATAAAGAGCAGATAAAACATTGATGCTCCATTTGTCATTTCTGTTCCCCTCTCAAATACCTTGTGTCCATCCAGCCTGAGATATTATGAAGAGCGGATGGTCATAAATAAAAAAAATGCATGTACATAAACAAATAAAGCCCATTGGGTGGGTGAGTGTGACTCCCTCTGGGATTTATCAACACTGCTCCTGGCAAAGCTGAGAGGAGTTGCTCAAGAATAAGGGCCCTGATCCAGGAAAGCACTTAAGCATGTACTTTAAGTACACAAGTAGTCTCACTGGCTTCAGTGGGGCTACTTGTGCTTTGCTGGATTGAGGTTCTGACTCCTGCCCAGTAGTAGACTGCGCTGCCTCCACGACATTCCCAGCCTTTGCCATCCCAGGAGTTGGAGGTACTCTGCTTAGGAGTCATCCCCAGATCTGACATGCAGCACTGTATAGCTTGCAAGGACACACCTCGCACTTGTCTTGGGAAAATTGGGGAATCCAACAGGATAGAGTTAAAGAAAAATGTTATTGCATAAGAGGGAAGAAATTCAGTCAAAGGAAATGTTCAAATTAAATATTGTTCCTCCAAACAAAAGAATGACTGTGGAGCACGTGTAAACCAGAGAGACTTATCTGAGCCCTGCTTTCAACAGCTCCAAATACAGACACTGCTGGCATGTGGAGTGTACGTCCCAAATGTTTCCAAAAACCTCCACACACAGCAGGTTTGTGATGCATTATTGCGTAACAAAAGGATAAGGTCAGCCCCTGCCTCCCTGGGACAGTTGTTCTTCACAAAACTATCTCCTCAGTGTGGAGCCTAGGTGATATCACTGGGTTGCTGCGATCCCCGGCTGTGGTAATCAAATGCAGAAGGCCAGAATGGAGAGCAAACGCTTCATATTATCCACTCATGTCCAGAAAATTCATCATTTATCCAAAACCATGGCCCCATTGATGTGTAACCCATGTGCGTGTACTGCAACATTTACTGGTATAAATAAGGGAAGACACAGCAGGGAGGATCCATGGTTCATTCCAGGGCGTGGGGGAGGAACTGCGCCAGAGCTGAGCAGGGTGACTCCATTAGAAGAGTGAGAAACATTCAGTTTGGGGTGTGGCAGTCACTACACGTGCTCAGTAGCTGATTTGAAGCTAAACAGGCAGCTTTTCATTGTGGGCAAACTGCCTGGCAGAACTTACCCACAGTCCCCATCTAAAGGCTGAGCCACCTGGAGCTCAGTGAGGCTATAAATAGCAGAAGTCAGAGACTACCTGTGGGAACTCAGCAGCTGAATCTTACAGGATTAAGAGGTGTTTTGATGGCAAGGTAGGGTAACTGGATGTTCTGATTTTTGAGTCTTTTTCTTATATAGGCTCCTATTACCCCCCACCTTCTGTCCTGATTTTTCACACTTGCTGTCTGGTCACCCTGTGGGAAGGTCTGTGTCTCAGAGATTGTGCCAATCCATTGGGATCCAGATAGCCTGCTCCCTATCTCACTGAGAGCTAAAAGAAAGTGTAAGTTACTGCTGGTTATAAGAGTTAAGACTGCTGTTGGTGAAGAGGTGCAGGGGAGTTGGAAGGAGACTGTGGAATTGCTCCAGCTGTAAGAGGCTCAAGGGGCATATATACTTTGAATTGCACACATTGCAAGCAGGGTTCACCTCATGAGAAAGTTGGAGGGACATGAAGCTACATGTATGGGTCAAGGTAGACATTTCCTCAATATCTTGTAATAGCAGCAAGTATGGAAATTTGTGAGCAAAACATCAAAGAGGTTATCACGTAATAGTTGTTTATAGGAAATATTGACACTCAAGTCAGATATTGCATATAGATTATTTGTACTTATTAAATGTTGGTTTGTTTTTTTTTATAAAGAAATTGTCAGTCTCTTTCTCTTAAAAGTGTAATTGTATAATGGTAAATCTTGGTCCTGAAAGGACTGATCTCTGACTTGTGCTTCAGCAGAAGAGTAGGTTGAAATGCAGGAAAGGGAAAGTAATCCTAGATAATATTATCTGTGTCCCCTTACCTGTTACATATGCACATGTACCAGTGCCTCATCTAGTGCCTGTTGAACACAGTAAGTCTTTCCACTGACTTAAACAAATGCTGAATCAAGCCCTTAATGAGTAACTTATTACAAGGAGAGGAGTGGAGCCTGCAGCGGGCCTGGGATCCCGTGGGTCCCAGAGGACCCACTGCCATAATAGCGGGTGCACGTAAAATATACTTTATTGCAGGTGGGATTGGGTGAGCAAAAAAACTCCAACCCAACAGACTGCAGGAATTTACAGGAAAACACTAAATCTCGTCAGTGTGTCATAGACAGAAGTTCAGCAGTGTCAAAGTTTTTCTTTCTTTTTTTTTTAAATAAAGGTTTTAATACTTAAATTTAAGTGAGGGATAGAAAGAGATTTTATATCTATTATAACAGGAGTTAAAGTATTTTTACATGGTTTAAGGTTTATTTTATTCTTTAATGGTAAATATTGTGTCTGAATTCTGTTTATATAATATATTAACCAACCGTGGTGTTGTGGTGTTTTGTTCTGTTTTTTACTGGCATGAGGAATCTGTCTCTTGTGGAATTTGAAGGATCTAAGGTTTTTGCAGGTGGGAGCAGGACAAAAGTGCAAGAAATAGTGAGGGAGCAAGTGGGAATGGAAATTGTAGGATTAAATAAAAAGCCCTGCATAGGGCTCTAGATTGGAGCTCTTCTGTACTCATACAAATAGCCTTATTCATGTGAGTAAGCCTTAGTCATGCACACAGTCCTATTCAAATCAATGTGGTTAAAGGTGAAGGATGAGACCCTGAGATGAGATATGGGGTAGTTGGGGTGTAAAACTATATTCATTACTGTTTAAAAACAGCTGGATAATGAACTTTGAATTACCATGATTCAGGTGAGCGTATAAGAAAAATGGTTTTAATGCAAAGTTATGGTTATGAATTTAAATATAGCTAATGTTGGGAAAGTCTCAGTTAAGGTTCTAATATGCACGTTATGTATATTTGCTATGGTCAGAGATGACAATAGAGTATTAAAAGCCCACCTGCCCTGCAGGAAGAGAGTGAGGCAGCAGAGCTGTACAACATGAACATCACCCCTCTTCCCAGCCTATGAGAGGAGGCTATTCAAGGACAGGAGCCTCCAGCCCATATCAGCAGGGTGGGTGGGTGGGGATAGGTAAGGACATTTGCAGTCCCTGGCCCACATGTTGATGGGGATGGTACATGGGAGTTTCCATCCCATATATGGAGGGCTGGTGTACATTGGGGTCTCTTGCCTCTACATGAGTGGGTCTCCAGCCAGTGGAGTTCAATTAAATACAGAGTTCTAGGCTCTCCAGTTCCTAGAGAGGAATGAGATATTGTATGAAGTAATTTAATAAATTGCTGGATTGCCTGGGGGGGGGAATCATTCTTTACTTTACTGTTCTCTCTACTCCCACAATCCATCCAGAGGGTGGAGGAGGTGGAACAGGAGAATATTTTCTGTCCATATATGGACAGAAAATCCAAATTTAACCCTGACTTCAAACCTAATTCCAGTTTGGGGAGTGGAGGCAGAGTTAAAATTGGTATTGATTTTCCTGCCTTCTTTGCATTTAATTTCTCAATATAGCCTTAGCCTTAATGGAATTTTTTGCTGTTGAGATTTCCTAGGGCCAAATTCTCTGCTGATGTAAACTGGTTCAGCATCAGTGAAGTAACAGAATTGCACCAGCATACAACAGCAGAGCATCTTGCCCCTTGTTTCAGTTGCATGCTTTATTTAGAGTTTTGTTTCAACACTGCGGATAAATATAAAAAAGGAATAACAAAACAGTGCAATTACTTTGTCTAGCAGTTAGGACTGCAGTGAGGGTATGAGTTTGCTCATTTCAAGACCTGGAGAAAATTTTATAAAACAGTTCCTTTAATTATAAAGAGAGCACAATTTTTTGTAAATGTCTGTCAAAAGGTGTAAGAATAATCTGCTTTGTGCAAGGTTTACAAAAAAATCTTAATGACACTTTATGTATTTATCAATTGATGTCTCAGTTTGGAGTACGGTATGCTACAAACCACACTGGAGTAAACTTTGACAAACAGGAAATAGTTGGAAGGTTAGTAATACCAATGGGATGTCGCCAGAAGTCTCCCAGTCTTGTCTTGCAATTGTAATCTTTTCCATTTTTTATTTTTGATGGAGGTTTTGGCAGTCTAGTTTCATACTTTCTCAGCTTTTCCATGTGTGTTCTAATTGGAACACTCCCCTCTATTATGAAGATTTTAAAAAACAGGAAACAACATACTTTTATTTCAGTGCCACAGTAGGAAAGGTCACATCAAGAGACAGGATGCTTATAATGCATATATCAGGACCTGTGTTTGAAAATTAAGTGCCTTGCTCTGATTCACTTGAACTTTTGTTACACTGTTGATTTCATTGGGCCAGATCCTTGGCCCTGTTCAAAACCTTGTGCACTGACTGCTCTGTGGCACACAAGGGCTAGACACCCAACATATCCAATAATCCAATCCTGGTGGCAGAGGGCCAGCATAGCCTGCTTCCCCCCTCTTCCATTCACACTTTCCTGCACAGGCAGCATGTTGGGGGCACAGCCGAGAATGGACATATGAGTAATGTGCTGTGCTGCGCCCTGGTTATCCTCAGCTAGTGTTTACTAGCTGGCACAAGCTAGAATAGCCAAACTCCTCTAAATTATGTCAGGGGCTGAACGATGCACAAAATTAGCCACTCATGCTGCATTCCTATATTCTATCTCTCAGATCACTTGCTCTGTCAATTCAAGCCAGTGGCGTAGCCAGCATGGAACATTTGGGTAGGCCCCGACTTCGGGTGGGCAGGCAATGAGAGGGGGGGCAGGTGGCAGGAAGAACCAGGGGGGTGATGGACAATCTGACCTGGGGCCCCATGTGCGCACCCAGCTCTGGAAGGAGACCCCGCTCTCCAGTGCGCACAGCTCCCGGCACCTGTCCCCATCCCACACCGGGCCCAGCTCCTTGAGGTGGCAGGCTTATCTTTTTTTGAGGATCTCCTCTTCCACGCTGCTTGCCTGCCCTCCACCTGCTGTGGCGTGCTTCCCCAGCACTCTGCTGCTGTCCCTCCCGCTCCGGTTGGGCCGGGGTGTGTGTGCGCACCTGGCATGCGGTGTTCTCCATGTCTGGGTGAGGCTAGCTCTGGGGCCGGAGCAGAGCCAGGGAGGTGGGGTGGGCCTGGATTCTAAGTGGGTGGGCCGCAGCCCACCCAGGCAGATATGCCTAACCTGCAAAAAAAATGCAGAAATTGGGCTTGTTTTTGGCTTAATTGGCTTGTGAGTTGCTTGTTGGATAGTTTTTGGCTTGTAGCTTTTTTTTTTTTTTTTTTGACCGGCTTCTGGCAAGCAGGGTCAACGGGGAGAGAGAGTCAGAGGTGCACAGCGGGCCCACCACATTCCCAGACTGAATGCTGATTATCATACACATTGTAAGGAGAGTGATCACTTTAGATAAGCTATTACCAGCAGGAGAGTGGGGTGGGAGGAGGTATTTTTTTCATGCTTTGTGTGTATATAATATCTTCTGCACTTTCCACAGTATGCATCCGATGAAGTGAGCTGTAGCTCACGAAAGCTTATGCTCAAATAAATTGGTTAGTCTCTAAGGTGCCACAAGCTCTCCTTTTCTTTTCACATAAGAGTGTTGGGGTTCTTGGGGATTTTCTTGTTTTGGCCTTGTTTTGAAATGGGATTAGCTTGATTTTTGGCTTATTGTGAAAGTCGGGGTGCTCATTTACCCCGTGAAAGTTGGCATCTGTGCACCCAGGCCCACCTGTGGCTAGGCCCTATTCAAGCACTGAATTTTTACTCCAAAGGCCAGATTTTTAAAGGTAGTTAGGTGCCTAACAATCTGGCCCTAAGAATAGAAGTGGGTTGTGTTCCTATGCAAACAAAAGCAGGCTGATCCAAAACCCACTGAATCTAATGGGAGTCTTTCTACTTCATCAGTGATCTTTAGATCAGTCCTTATATCCCTTTGTTTAGTTATGGGATCTTGGCTTTTCAGCAAGCAATTTTAGGAGTGTTTAGTTGCAAGGAAGTCTTTTTACTTAGCTATAATCCCATTAATATCACTTACCTTAACATTATCAAATGTCCTCCAAGATGGACTATTGTCAAAGCTGCAGTCTGATTTCAACAAAATTAAAAACTAGTTCGTTTTAAGGAGACAAGCATTCTAATTATTGAGTGTCTGTGTGTGTGGGAGGATCAATAATAATGGTTACTACAGCTCGCTCTGAAATAAAACTGTTACTATACCATGGAGATAGATACTTTACTGAAAGCTAGAACAGATAATGAGTGAATAAGAATTCACTTTACTTATGTAAATACACTTATTTTATAAAGGTACTTTAAAAGCATAGGGCTTTGTAACGCAGCACATAATTGTCCAAAATTTGACATCTGAAAGGTTTTTAAAGCAAATGGTTTTCCACTCCTAGACTATGTAGGTGTTTACAAAACAGTAGGCCCCACTACAGCATGCCATCTAAACTCAAGGTGCCTTGTAACAAAATCTGTAAGTGCGTGGTCCTCTATCCTCCTGGAAATCTGTAGAATTTTTACAATCCGGAGGATCAGAATGAGCAAAACTGGCTTTTAATAACAGGTAAAGAGGTATGAAAAGTCACCTTCCATCTGAACAATCCTTTAGCGGATAACTCATGTGGGTATTTATGTAGTCAAATCAAACAACAGTAATACTGTATCAGGGGGTAACCGTGTTAGTCTGGATCTGTAAAAGCGGCGAAGAGTCCTGTGGCACCTTGTAGACTAACAGACGTATTGGAGCATGAGCTTTCGCGGGTGTATACCCACTTCGTGGGACGCATGGCCATCCTGTAGCGGCGACACCTCCCTGTCCTGTACAAAGGAGGCTCAAAGACACATTTCCCTTGGCCTCAGCCCATTCCCACACCCAGCACCGGAACAGAAGTTCAAAACAGCCCCACCAAGAGACAATTTTTCCAGAACACGAGTGCTTTTAGGCCCTTTTTACAGGAAAACCGCCTGACTGGCCCCCCTAAAGGGCTCAGCTCCTTCCGGGCCATGACCTCCCCCTTTCCAGGCCCTCCCCGCTCAGCTCCCTCCTGGCCCTGGCTGCAGCCGCAGCTGCCTCCTGCCCCGCTCCCAGCCCTGCACGCCCCCCCCACTCAACTCCCTCCTAGCCGTACCCTCCCCCCGGCCTGGCTGCGTCCCTGCTCGGGTCCCTGCTGGCCCTAGCCGCGGCCCGGCCCTGTCCCCCCCGGTTCCCTCCAAGCCCTGGCCGCACCCCCCGCCCGGCTGCTCCCGCCAAGCCCTGGCCCTCCGGGCCGGCTCATCACATCACTCCCCCCGCCCCGGGCCGGGTGGGCACTCTCCGCTCTCATTGGCTGGCCGTTGCTGCTCTACTGATTGGCTGGCTTTCTGAGCGCAGTCCCGCCCCCCGGCGCTTCCTGCTTCGGCTCCCCTCAAACGCTCCGCCCCGCCGCGCTTTCTAGGAATCTTCTCCGCGCCCATTGGCCGTGCCTGTCACGTGGCCGTTGCCCGGTGCCGCCTCGCGCCCGGTTCGGTCGGGCGGTTGGAACCGGTTTGGCCGGGCGGTTGGGGACGGCCGAGCTCGGCAGGGAGCTCGGGCGGCGCGCCCTGGAGCCGGGGCAGTCGCTTCCGCAGACAAAGGCAGCCGGAGCAGCCCGTCGCGCTCAGCGTCCAGGTCAGAGCCGGCGGCTGTCGGGATGGAGGGGAGGCGCCTGGGAGAGAGGGGGAAGGTCTCTGACAGGTGGGAGCCGGGGTAGTGAGGGAGGGGGGCCAGAAGGGGAGCGCAGGGCAGGCGGGGGGGGTAGACGGGGTCGGGGGAGGCTGGAGGCGAGTGCAGGCTCCCCGGCGGGGGGGGGGGAGGCTGGAGGCGAGTGCAGGCTCCCCGGCGGGGGGGGGGGGGGCTGGAGGCGAGTGCAGGGCTCCCGAACGGGGGGGGGTGGATGGGGTCGGGGGGGGGGGCTGGAGGCGAGTGCAGGGCTTCCGCGGGGGGGAGGGGGAGATATAACTGAGATTGAGAATGTCAAAGTGGGCTATTGTTGTAAGTAATCACTTTCAGGGACATACTTAGTTTTCCAGATATTTTCAAGATAAACAATCTCCTTAAAATGTTAGTGTTGCTATTTTAAACCCCAGGCATATTCTGATATAATTTCTTGAAATAGTATTTCTGTTTCGCTACTTTCTAAATGATGGATTAAAATGTACAACAGGATTTTACTTCATCAGTAGACTTTCTGCTTTTGGATCAGAAGTTGTGTGTTCAAACCTTGCCCCTAGCTTAGCTCATATATCTAAATGTTAATGCTGCAATGCAGTCTTAAGGAGAGCTGCAGAACTTGTAGAGGTGCTTACCTATGTAGGAAAGATGGCAAAGTAAGGTCCTTTTTGTCAGTCTGTGACTGTTCAGATGGAAACAAAAGGTTTCAGAACTTTCTTTGTAAAGAATGATAGCTGTTATGATTTGATATACTGTCCAACCTTGGCACTGGTTCTGATATCGAACACTGTATGATTATTGCAGATTTATTTGCCTGTAGTCACTGTACTGCATGTATCTAATTTGTTAGTTTGTGATATCTTGTGTATGAGCAGAAGAGAATTCTGTTCTTTGTACAATTAGCCTAATGAGTTTTTGCTGGAAATCATTTAAACACCATGTGTGATGCTGGAAGCAACTTATGTTGATATTTGGTATCTGAGGGCTTACTTCTGTAAGGCGGGTAAAAATTACCTCTTAGAATGTTAGTTAGTGCTTGTCTCCTTTTTGTTCCCTACAGTACTGAATGTATACTAATTATATGTAAGACAGTAAATATGATTTTTAGGGTAGGGCAAGCAGGGGGGCCAGCAAATGCCTTGTGTAGACTTTCCAGTCAGTAGGGGCAGGGAGGTGTTGATAGCATCCATATATCCTATGGGTATTATAATATGGAGAAGGACTGCTTAAGACGGAAACATGCAGTTTTAAAAATAATATAATGTAACCCTCATGTATATGCCTATGAATTTTAGATTTGGAAACTGTAGCCACATTTTAATGTGATTAAGCAAAATACTTATTTTCTGCGGTACCAGTATTGTACACTTGATCTGTTTGGAGATTAGTGTGAAGTTCATGCAAATGTGCTATGTGTTTACCATTATTTTCATATGGCTAATTAAGCAAACTTTCTAGTGCTGTGACTTTAAAATTAATGAGTTTAAGGGGCAGATATTTAAAGGTATTTAGGTGCCTAAAGGTGTAGATAGGTGTCTCAAAATCACACTTGATCCCTTTTTTCATCTTTAGGCAGCTAAATACCTTTACAAATCTGACCCTCCATAAATAGCGATTAAGAGATTTTTTTTTTCCCATTGAAAGATCCGAATCCTATATTGTAGTTTCTTCCTTCAACATAATGTTATGTAGGTGAGTTTCAGGTTGGTGGAGTATGTGCCAATCAGAAGTTTCTGATGGTCTTTTGTCAGGTGGAAAATGTTCTCAGTTTTTAAGATAGGGAAAATGATATAACATAAGCAAAGCTTAGTTACAGGTAAATCCTGCTCCTTTTGGCTTTCTCATAAAAACGTAGCATAAGAATGGCCATACTGAGTCAGACCAATGGTTCATCTAGCCCAGTATCCTGTCTTATGACAGTGGCCAATGCCATATGCTTCAGAGAGAATAAGGAGGACAGGGCAGTTATAAAGTGATCCATCCTCTTTTGTCCAGTCCCAGCATCTGTCTGTCAGAGTCTTAGGGACACCTGGAGCATGGGATTGTATTCCTTACCATCTTGGCTAATACCCACTGATGGACCTATCGTCCATTAACTTATCTAACTCTTTTTGGAACCCAGTTATGTTTTGGTCTTCACAACGTTGCCTAGCAACGAGTTCCACAGGTTGACTCTGTGTTGTGTAAAGAAGTACTTTCTTTATTTCTTCAGGTGACCCCGGTCCTTGTGTTATGTTAAACAGTAAATAATGCTTTTTCTTGACAACATTCATGATTTTGTAGATCTGTCATATCCCCTTTAGTTGTCTCTTTTCCGCGCTGAACAGTCTTAATCTTTTTAAATCCTCGTCATAAAACACAGCTTACCAGATATTGATTAACCGCAGTGGGTAAGGTTCACCTAGAGGACCAAATCCTCATATGGTATAAATAGCCATATTTCCAATAAGATCATTGGAGCTACTGCAACTTAATGCTATCTGAGGATCTGACCCAGAGACTTTAGTGTGTCAAAATCTTTGGGTTTTGCCCGATGTACAGCTAGATAAGTAAATTGTCTAATCTTGTAGTTCTACCTTTTAGTTCTATTCTGCCACCAGCTGGAATTTTGCCTCCTTTCTTTACTTTCCAAATTACAAAAGGTTCGTACTGGATCCTTTTCATTAAGATGTAAAAATGTTAGTTTTCTTTATGCAGGTGATGCAATACTCAATTACTCTGCTCCCCTTCCAGATACTCTGTAGTTTACAAAATCAACACTTCTTTCGGGTTCTAACAGTTCATCCATTTTGGATAGTGAATGGAAAGTAGCTCAGTCAATCTCCATTCTCAAAATTGTCTCCTTTCAGAATCAGAAAGGAATCAGTCTAAGTAAGACTCTTCAAGATTTGTAGTACTTGAGGTTTTTAAGCCTCAGCAATAAGAGAAACTGTTGTGACAGGTATGGCAATGTCTAGCCACATCCTTGGGAGATCTTACTGAATTAAGTTTGTCTTTGGGCTCCATTATATTAAATGCATGGCTTATATATTATTTTGGGCCGAAATTGCGTGTAACCTCTCTAGGTGACATTTGTGAGACCTGGATGTTCAAAGGACTGTATTGAAAATGTGCCAGACAAGAATGGACTTCTGGGTCTGTAAATGTTAAATGGATTTCCAAGGGGAATACCTAGGGAGAGGTTAATGCAAATTCCCCACCTTCAATTACACAAAAACCCAGCCTTTTGAAGCTACATTCACCCTCTCAGGATATCTGCTGAAGATTACCTGTTCCTGGAGACTGGTGATCAAAGTCCTGACCTGTATAAAGAAACAGGCTTTTCTGCTCAGTCTCAGTTCTGAATCTGAGATAGTTATGAATTTGTAACTATGGTAAAGCCACAGTTGTGGGCTTTGCAGGACTAATGCCTACCAAACGCCAAGATTGGTGTTAAGGATTGCCTCTGGTAAGCTTTTTAGCATGTGTGCAGATTTTTGTTTTTAATGTTTTCTTTGTAATACTTTCACCTTAATAATAAACGTGCTTGCTTAGAAAGAGCTATGGGGTAACTTATAACTGTGGGGCGATTATATGGGTCATAGCTTCTGGAGATACAGCAAAATGCAGATTCTAGTCTTTTAGGGAGTCTGGCTTGCTGGGGATATCCGAGTGTTAATCAGGTAGCTGTACAGCCTTTAACACCCTGGTCAGGAAGGAGACAGACACAGGTTTCTGCCCAAGAGAGATGGTGGCTGAACAGTTGGGAGCCTACAGTGGGTCCCCTTGGTGGACAACTGAGGGGAAATAAAGGTGCACTTACCCTGAAACTATGACAGCTGTCACAGATCATACGGGGAGCATATCCCATGCATCATACTTGGAGCTCAAAAATCTGTCCTTGTACACAGACTTAAATGCTGGCTCAGTGACAGCCAGTAGGCAAGCTGGAGCTGTCATATGTTAGCTTCAAGAAACTCCTGAAAGCAGGTATATGATATTGTAATGTAAATTAGAATTCATGTCCAGTCTGATGTTTGGTATGGAAAAAACAGTTTGGAGGTCTTTGTATATACATCTCAGAGATCACTGCAGAGTTTAGCATGATTGGCAGCCCTTGCTCAAAGACTGACGGACGGATGGTTGTTTTAGGTCACTAGTGGAGTAAGGTTTGCCAATGCACTATCTGAGAAGCTTAAATAAATCTTGCCCTCAGTGACTACTGGTTTGGTGAGCATGGTTTGGCCTTCATTTTTGAGTGCTAATGTTCTGTCAACTTTTTTGAAAGGTAAGATTTTTATATATTCCAGATTCCTGTTTAAATATTTTGTAAACTTTAGATATTTCGTATAGACTATAGGCTTGCAAAGAACTGAGGTTACTTGACTGCACTAGGAGATGCAGTTGCACTTCTTGTCTAAGTGGGAAAACTTAAGTCTTCTAGCTAATGTTGGGTTTAACCAGAGTTTTATAGCAGCTATGCTTGTTTTTTCCCCTAAAGGATGGCTGTACTAATGGAAAAACAAAGTGTTCTTATCTTAACAGTTTTGCCATGTATATCAGGCATAACATTTCAGTGGTACTCAATATACCAACTGTTATTGTTTCATTGTAGTTCCTGTGAAAGTTGGAAAATTCAAAAGAGCACTATAGCAGCAGAGAGCTGTACTGGAGGTCTAGTCATGAAGTGATTAATACCACCTAAGCTTGGAATTAACAAAATGTTGACTTGTTTTGGTACATCCTGCCTGTAGCCAAAAATTAGACCAATACCTCGTTTATGCTAACAGCTCTAAACTATGCTACATACAGTCTTTATGGGAAACAGTTGTTATACTTAATTGTGGTACGTCCACACTTGATCACATCTCCTCAGGGAGAAGCTCCTTTCTCTCTTCAGATCTGGAGATTCAATAGGCTCTCCAGAACTCTGAGGATTATTGCAAGTATGGGGAAATAGGGAATTTTCCTTGACCGCTCTTAATTGGCTAGGGAGTCTTGCATACCGATAGGGTCTAGGGCTTATAAAATTTGCATGGCACCGACTAGCCAGAGAGTTAGTTCTTAGCCAGGAAACTCTTCCCCTTGCCTTGCAAGAGTTTAAAGGAATAAAATTAAAGCCTTCTGGACAGTTTAATTGTGTATTCTTTTCAAGATATATCATGTTGTTCATCTAGTATCCCAAATATACACAGTGCTTTACAAATGCAGAGTAACGTACAGCATGGATAAGGATTTTGATGCATTAACGTAAAGTTAGAGGGGAATATAAACTGAAATATATTAACTGGATGCCACAGAGAGGTGTGTGCTAATTTGTATTGTATTCCATACTTGCAGGCATAGCTTCCCTTCAGGAACTTTCTTGAAAATTGTTTGGTTTTTTTATACTTAAACACGGTAAGACTAATCATAAGCCTGATATCATTGGCAAGAAATTCTACAGCTGCAGTACTGTCCCTGAAAATGTTCTGTTTCCTGTCTGTGAGTGTAAACTAGGGTTATTTTCAGGTGTGTTATCCCTGTGGAAGTTGAGGTAGTCTCTGAGGTAGATAGTTTCCATTCCGTTGAAGGAAGCTTTGCAAAACTGCAAATGCAAGTTCTTCCAGCCCAGGCTCAAAATCCACTCATCCACCCTTGAACATTATAATGAAAAACTAATATTCTTTTTGCCTGTCAACTAAAAAGCCCTAACCCAATATTACCTGTTGGTAAATGAATGAATAGAACTTTATAAAGCACTTAAATCTGTAAGGCTGCTTTAAGATCAGGACTTTGAATTCAGTTTTGAAACTAATTGGGAGTCAGTTAGTATAGCATAGGCATGGTCTCTTTTATATCAGCCGTAGCTTTGTGAGACATGCTGCGTCATCGTTGGAGGCAGTGTTATCCAGTGATAAGACATTGGTCTGGGACACCAGAAGTTCTGGGTTCAGTTTTCAGCTCTGCAGATACCTGCATGATAGCCTTGGACAACTCACTTCCCCTCTCTGCCTCAGCTTCTCTTTGTGGGGGTTGGGGGGTGGGAAAGCTCTTTCCTGTTTCCACTTCAGTGAAATCTCCTCCCTCCCATATTCTCAGGCACAGAGGGAAGAGAAAGGGGTTGGGGAGAATAAGAAAAGAACAGGAGTGAAAGAGGTAAAATAATGTGTGGGGCAGAAGAGGGACAGACATGAGTGAGGAAGGGACACAGACCCAAAGGGAAGAAATGTGGAGGACACAGAAGGAAGAAACTCAAACATTAGAACTTGTTTTCTGCAGCTCTCGGACTTTCTGCTCTTGGCTCTGAAGAGCTACCTTTCTGCATTCTCCCCTATTCCGTCTCTAGATCTTCTTTCACTCTGCCTTCTGGGCTCCTACTCAGCTCTGTATACGTGTGCAATCACTGGAGGACCGGGGCTTGCCCTCTAGTGTTGTAACTTGAACATTTTTTGTTCAGTAACACTAAAGCTCTCAACTCAGGCATGCTGCTGTCATCATTGTATTACATAAACAGTACTTCTGTTCATGCAATTCTGAGTAAATGTGATTTTGTTTTTTTTCCTGGTTATTAAAATAGGACTGCTATAGTTATGTAAACTATCATCATGTTTTCATTGCTGCCATGTTATTTTGAGGTAAATGCTCTTTCCAAGGAAGCTTAATGTTGTGTTTTTGTAAATATTTGCTTTAGAGTTATGTGTATTCATAATTGGTTTTCTGCTTGTCTGCATTATTTTTCATGAGTAGCTTTGAAAGTAAGAGTAGGGTTGTCAACCTTCCAGGATTGGCCTGGGGTCTCCAGGAATTAAAGATTAATCTTTAAATAAAGATTATGTTGTGTGATGAAATCTCCAGGAATACATCCAACCAAAATTGGCAACCCTAAGTAAGAGTAAAGAATAGCTTAAAGAGGCAGCTGCTTACCTGTAGAAAAGCTATTGGCCATTGAAGGTTATAATTTCACTGTCTCTAATGATAAAGTTCCCATTGACTTCACTGAGAGCAGAGTTAGGAAAATGCTGAGTGCTTTAGAGAAATCCTCCCCTAAAAATATTGAATGAATGCTATTTCTAGTTGCACATATCAATCTCACTACTTTTGTTTAACACTTGTTAATCTTGTAGATAGGCCCTGTGTCACACTGACTTCCTCGCTGGCTGGACAATGGTTTCTTGATCTGTTCAGTCCTTTGCTTTGGTTTGCTGTGGAGTGGTCCAGAGCTCACAAGTACTGCCATTTGTTCAGAACATTAAGACCAATACTTGGTCACCCCACTGTAGATGACTGAGGTTCATACCCTAGCTTTTAGTGAGACAGCTACAGATGCAGTATATTGTTACTGAAATACTTTTTTATACCCTCTAATAGGAGACATCAGACTTCCTTAGTCATTATCTGCAAGTATGACCCCATCTCAAGTTACCTTTGAAGTAAGAGGAACAGCAGAACCAGGTACAGAAATCACACTTGTCGTCATATACGTGTGTGTGTGTGTTGTAAAACTAGAAGAAAATCTTCAAGCCATACAGTTAAAAATATTTTTTTATTTTAGTTAGAGGGCAAAGAATCATATAATTTTGATACCTAGGATGACAAGGTTCAGGAGGGTGGATTGGTAAAGAGGAGCTTTACAAAATAATTGTTCTTTAGCGGAGAGTTGGGGAATGAATTTTATCTCCTTTATTAATAACTTTTGTTTGAAAAATGTTAGCATACCAGAGATTTTGATATACTCCCTGAAATAGTCTAAATACTTTTTAAAATTAGAATTGTATTTGTGATAACCTTACTTTATCAAGTGGAAATATTTAGCATTAATCCTGACCTCAGATACGCAGGCATACATTTCTGTGTTTCTTGGAAAATCCTCAGTTAGTGCATAGGTATGCAGAGGGTTCCTGTTGAACCAAATATAACAAGAGAATATGTTTTGAATGAGTTTGGAACACAGGTTAACAAATTGGATAAGATGGCATGCTGTTCTGATCAAGTATCCTGAAACCTCAGATGTCAGTTACATTTCTGTTCTATCTCTAGCTGGTTTTGGGATGTTCACTATGTCTGTGTCTAACCAGTAGGATGTTATCCAATCTTTGTCTTCAACTTTTTTCCAAAATTGTTACAAGCCAAAAGCAGACACAAAGTAGCTATTCCATTGAGTTTCCTCTTTCACTTCCTTCTCTGTTTCACAGACAAACACCCCCCCCCCCCAGCCTCCCCACCCCCTCCCAATCAGTGGCTGATTGCATCTAAAAAACCAGAGTGCTTCCTCTGTGAGTCATTATGTGATTTGCCACAAGCCTATCTAAGGTATTCATCTTCTCGCCCATCCTGGCCAGCCTAACCATACACACTCCCCTGTTATTTATACAGTGCTAGAACACTTAAATTCACAGTGAACCACTCTAATAAATCCTAGAAGGCATCAGCAGCCATTCAATAATAAATCACCAGAAGCCCCTCCCCCCTCCCCTTCTTATTGAGCATACTCTGCTATGCCAAACTCAGTGGAGTTCCCTCCCCTCTGCTAAAATCAGAGGTAAAATTCCCTTTCTTGGACTTGTGGGAGCTTAGCTCTCTCCCCCTCCTCTGCTGGTGAAGTTGAGGACTCAGTAGGTGTTCAGGATGTTCCACTTGTTCCCTTTACATTCCTTTCATGCTGCAAATCAGAGGCCTTGTCTACACTACAGCGGAAAATCGATCTAAGCTACGCAATTTGAGTTACATGAATAGTGTAACTCAAATCGACGTAGCTTAGACCTACTTACCGTGGGTTCCACACTATGTGATGTTGACGGGAGACGCTCTCCTGTCGACTCCCCCTATTCTTCTCTATCCACTGGAGTACAGGAGTCAATGGGAGAGCGATTTGTGGTCAACTTAGCAGGTCTTCACTAGACCCGCTAAAATGACCGCCGATGCATCGATCACTGCTCGTGGATTAAGTGTAGGCAAGCCCAGAGTAGTCCAACACTTTCTTGTGACTTCTTACTCTAAATTGAATATGGAAGCAGTTAATCATTAGGTAGAAGATGCATGGAATCTGCATTTCTGTCTTACTACAAAGATGCCACTTAGGTTCTAAGGTGCCACAAAGTACTCCTTTTCTTTTTGCGAATACAGACTAACACGTCTGCTACTCTGAAACCTTGTTTTATGATACTTTTTGCTGTACCTGATGATAATGCAATTCTTGCTTATTATGGGGTATCATAGGGTTTCCAGTTTCAACTTAAAGTGATGAATCTAGACTCCATTGCCAAAAATCTGAAAATATAAATATATAAGTACCTTGGAAAAGTGCTTGTAAAAGAGGCAGGTAGGAGCCTGGGAGATGGTGTTCTCTGTAGCATGTGATTTCAAAGGGGACATTTTGAACATAATTGCGTAGTAGGAGGAGGCGAGAAATGTAGCAGGCCAATATTACTGCCGTTTTTGGGGCAACTGAATAAATGTTCGATATATCATTCTGCTCTTTGATTAAAAAAAAGTTATGTTCTTTGGCGGTAATTAGTACAACAAGAAATACAAACTGGAAGTAAACAGGGAAACAGTCTACCATATGTGGTTTATTATTACAATGATATTGGCAAAATAATGAATATATAATAATGCCTTGTCACTAGTCATCTGTTAAAACTCCTTAGGACACAAACTTTCTGTCACATTTTAGTTAAAAATTAAAAGCACTAATTATCTTTTTTTTGTTTGTTTGTTTAAAATGATGATGTGTAATAAGAGAAGTAACAGGCTATTAAAACAGAAATATGCGTTGAGACAGAAACCAATGCCAACATCTTGATTGCTAAGGTAAAATTTATCTAAGGTCGCTAACATTTGTTGACGGTTCAAGTGCAAATGTTTATCAATAACCAATTGCGGTTTATTACAAAAACTTCAATATGCAATAAGATTGAAGTGAGTATTCATTTATTTCACATAAAATAAATCGGTAGCTGTTGCTCAACAGAAGCAGCTGAACATGTAATTATGAATGTTGGCAAAGGTTCTGTTAAGAGGCAAATGTTTGGTTGCATAAGTTTCCATTGCATTTGAGCAAAAATTTTCAGCCATATTTGAGTATGAGGACACAAGGGCAAAAATATACTTTTACCAGTTAAAAAAAAAAAAACTTGCAATTTTTTAAACAGCTGTACAGGCAAAATGTCCAGGGCTTGGAACCTGAAACTCTGTATGAAGATATAAACCTTGCTAAGGAGCAGTGTCTTTGATTTTTGTATTTTTTAAAAATGACTCTCCATGCTTCCAGCTTTCACAATCTGTAAGAACTGTTTGATGCCTCACAGAAAGTATTTTGTTTAAAAATGATTTCTACTTGTATGTCATAGTTTTTGTAGAATTCTGAAAACTTTCAAAAATTAAAAATAATAAACGAAAAGGTAGAACTCCAAAAAAGCTTCTGCTTATTTCCTTCTTGTATTTGCAAGTTTATTTCTAAAGCAACTAGTTGTGACATTGCTGTCCCCAGCAGAACAGACTTGAAGGTTTTTGTTTTTTTTCTAATCGTAATAGAAGTAGTAAACAACAAGGCTAGAGAAAATTAATTCCTTTTCTGTCAGTGGTTTTGCAGGGAGCTTTTCTGTGGGAAATACCTACAGAATGTGGATGGCATAAGAGGATGATTGTACTGTTTCTGTTGCCCCACAATACTGACATGACATGAGGGCTTGTCTTCATTACGGGGGTAAGTCAACCTAAATTACACTACTCCAGCTACGTGAATAATGATGTAGCTTAGGTTGACTTACTGTGATGTCTTCACTGCACTGTGTTGAGGGGAGACGCTCTCCAGTTGACTTCCCTTACTCTTCTTGGATAGCTGGAGTACCTGGGTCGACCGGAGAGCGCTCTGCTGTCAGTTTAGTAGGTCTTCACTAGACCCACTAAAGCAGCAGCTGGATCTCCCCCTAGTGAAGATCAGCCCTGAGTTCAGGGGTGGGCAAACTTTTTGGCCTGAGGGCCACATCGGGTTTCCAAAATTGTATGGAGGGCCGGTTAGGGGAGGCTGTGTCTCCCCAAACAGCCAGGCGTGGCCCGGCCCCTGCCTCCTATCTGACCCCCCCCCCCCTTCTTGCACCCTGACCCCCCTTCCCTCCCCGGGACTCCTACCCCATCCACCACTCCTTGTCCCCTGACCACCCCCAGACCCGCCCCCACCCCGTCTGCCCCCTGTCGCCCCATCCAACCCACTCTCTCTCATTCCTGACTTGCCTCCTGGGACCCCTGCCCCATCCAACCACCCCTTCTCCCTGTCCCCTGACTGCCCTCTGCCATCCCATTCAGCCCTCCATCTCCTTCCTGACTGCCCCCCTGGGACCCGTGCTCCATCCAACCCCCCTGTTCCCCACCCTCTGACCCCCCGACCCCTATCCACACCCCTGCCCCCTTACCGCACTGTCTGGAGCGCTGGTGGCACTACAGCTGCGCTGCCCAGAGCACTGGGTCAGGCCGCTGCTCTGCAACTGCAATGCCCAGCTGCCCAGAGCGTGGCGTGGTGTGCTGAGTCTGTGGGGGAGGGGAAACAACAGGGGAGGGGCCGGGGACAAGCCTCCCTGGCCAGGAGCTCAGGGGCCAGGCAAGAGGGTACTGCAGGCCAGATGTGGCCGTGGGCCATAGTTTGCCCACCTCTACCTTAGTTTCTTTCTGCTGCTACTAGTGGAGAAGGGGCTTTTGGTATTAGCAGAGGGAGGAAGCAGGCCTGAGGACATGTAAACAAACTTTCCAAGAGGCTTCAGCAGTTCTTTATGCCATTAAATTTTTTTTCCTCCTTATCTAGCCATTGTGTGTGTTAATTATGTCAAGTCACAGCTATAAATAGTGATATATGAAATGAGAATCCTTGCATAGAGCATTGAGAGAATATGTATTTTAGTCCCACGTTAATACTTTTTTCTGCAGTATTCAGCTAAGGAGTGTTGAAGTGATCTTGAAAATGCTCTTAACATTAAGCAATTCAAGTTTATAATATACTTCCGTTTCTCTAGTGCCTTTCATCTAGGGACTTTACAGCATTTTATAAACACTAATTAAGCCTCACAACACCTTTCTGAAGGTACATGAGGGATCACTACCTCTCTCATTTAAATATAGCCACCTGTGTGTTGCAACTTGCTGTGTGGTAAGCAATAGCCAGACCTTCACATGTTTAGGACAAGAAATGAAGAATATTGCTAAATAAAACTGCAGGGGAATTTAGAGAGGCAGAATATAATTATCCAATCTAGAGATTGGCCAGTATACAGACTTTAACTTGTCTCTTAAGACAAGACATAGGATCTTTAATGAGCATGTTGGACAGATCTGTGTGTGGTTTTTTTCCACTTTTTTTTCCCCCCAGAATAAGCCAGGCCTTGAGCTTCTTAAATGCTTCAAAAACTTATTAAAAGCTGCTAGGTAGATTCGACTTGCTAGCAACCACTCAGTTGCCAGCAAAAAGTTGCTGTTATCCAGAAGTTGCTGAAAAGTGGAAGGCAGGTTTGCAAGGCAGTAGCCAGGGAAGAAGCTCTGGGACATGCTATCCCTGGCTGCAGCACTACTAGCCTGCCTGAGTAGAGGACAGACGTGGGGAGGGATGCTGCAACCCTGCTTCCAAGGGCAGCAGGAGCACAGGAGACCAATGGAGCTGCACTGTACATCAACTTGTGCTCTCCGGTGATCGGAGTTCAACACTTCCCAGCACTTCCTTCCCTTAGGGAGAGGTGCCATGCTGCAATGGCTCTTCCCACAGCCTGCCTTCCCAGCCCACAGCCCCTTACTGCTTATGCAGGGCCTAGGTGTAGGCAGGTTTGCAGTCACAGAAAGAAAGGAAGAAGAGAGAGAGAACCTTTAGGATGGACTGAGCACTGGCCACAGGCAAGCTTGTGGGATTACAGCCAGAGAAAGGCGTATCCCAGCACTTCAGTACTTAATTTGTAATGCTGGAGCTCAAGCAATTTTTTTACTTTCATAACTGATGTGGCAAGCCCAGAGGTGCCAGGGCTCAGCACTGGTAAGCCCAGGCACAAATTAAGCACTACAGCACTTCCTTCCCTGGCTGCAGCCTTGCAAACCTGCCTGCAGAGGGTGCTTGGCACATCCCAGTGTTCCTTGTGGGGCTGCAGCCTTGCAAACCTGCTTTCAGATGGTGCATTTCTTCCCCACCAAAATGTTGCTAATAAGCAGCATGCGGTTGCTGATACCCAAATCCCATTAACATTGATGTTAATGAGGTGGGATTGGTTTTCAGCAATATGTTGCTATTAACTGGAAGTTACTAATATCATTGCTATTAAATGGAATCTGCTGTATTTTAAGAGTGTTCCAAATGTTTTTACCTTAATATTAATCTACTATAACAGTTTCTAGTTTGGAATCTCTTGCCTTTGATTGTAGTTGTTGGTGCTAAACAAATCTTTGCTGTAGCACATGTTTTTTAAAGAATAGCACCTGACTTGCATTGATTGTGTGCATCAGTTACACAGTAAGTTCATTGTCATATTACCCATCTGCCATTGTAGGTTTACAATGGAGAATATAAAGTAGGTCTGCGTTCTGTTTTTTCTTTTTAATATTTTAAAGAAAATATTGATGCAAAATTTGATAGGCAAATACTAAATGGGTCAAATTACTATTATTGGGACTGAATGACCTTGGTAACATCCTTTTTAAAGTTGTAAGTTTTTTGCATCTACCTCCAAGCGGCAATGTATTCTTTCCCAGTATGAGAATTTGAAATCGCTGCTAGAGATAGTGACTTGTGGCACAGGTTCACAGCTTCTGTTAAGGCTTCCTGTGTCTCTGTAGGATTGGTTCAAGTTTAATAGTTGAAAATACCTAGCCCATTGTCATAACAGGTAGGTTAGTTTTCATTAATCCCATTTTTCTGATGCTCTGAAATTAAAGAACTATTTTCCTTTTGGGCTAAAAATGCTGCATGTTTGGTCTCAGCCCAAAGGTGAAATTAAGACAATTCAGTTTTTAGTGAGGGTGAAACACATTCTAATCCTGTTTTTACTTTTTAGGAACAGTTCCAGTAGAAATGACTGACATTTGGAAATGTCTGCATGCAAATTGTTCTTAATGAAGGGGTAGTACTTTTTCTAGGAGTTTTGGGGAGGGAGGTGGTGAGTAGAGGAAATGCTCAGTGAGGTTCTGCTAAAATTTGCAGCAGAGCCAAATGAAATCCCATCACTGTGTTAAAATTTCTGTGTTCTTGCATGTGTAGACTACTGCTCTGAAGTGGAACACTTTGCATGAGGGGCAGGAGGCAGTGCTCACTGTGTAAACTACAAAAAACCCCAAACCTCCAAAAGTACTCTTTTAACATCAAGAAAAGGAAGAACGTTAAAGTTGTGTGGTTCAAGGATTCCAGGGGAAAATTCTTGAGATTCAGAATGTTAAGGTCCCAACAGAAGCATTAACCTCTCAACTTGCCCCTGTTGCATATCCATTTAATGCATGTATAATGTTGTACATATGCGCCACCATTAATTTTGTGTGTTGCTTTTATATTCATATAGACATAAAAAGAACTAAATTTAAAAAAAAAAAGATTAAGGTTGAAAAGTCAAGTATTCAAGTTTGAAAATGCCAAAATAAATTAGCAGCCTGGTCTCTATCAGTGCTTTCCTGTTCATTGACACCAGTTAAGGGAGACTTAAATAAGCAACAAATCAGTTGCTAACTATTGAGTGTAAAATTCTGCTTGAGCTGTCATTACGTATTTGAAAGGAATTTCAAGGAAACTGACTTGGCATTAAGCATCTATGCTTTGGAATCTGCCTGTACCATTGTCTGCAGAAGCATTTGTGTGGTGGTTCCTATTATTAAGCAGTTACTGTCAGTAGACCCGCCCGTCTGTAAACTGGAGGTGAAGCCTTCAAGATGGAGATGAAATTTGAAGCACAGTCACAGTCCTGTAGTAAAATATCCTTTGTGAAACAGAAACTTGAAGAGGGCTGGATTGGTGTCTGTCTTATATCACACGTTTTAAAATCCCTTCAACCACTGTGTAGAATGCCATTTCTAATTGAAGACAAGTCCAAGTAATTATGATGATTATCTTCCTAGGAGAGGTTTTTGCAATATGTGGGAGTTGCAGCGCTTTGGGAAACTGGAATCCTAAAACTGCAGTGGTTCTTCAGGCTGATGATGCTGATGGGTAAGCTTTTAGTAATAAAAATACTGATCTAATACTTGCATTTTGATACTGAATTCAAAATTCTAAAAACTATACACACTTCATAAAACGTTTTATCTAATCAGGTCTTTCCATTGTTTGATCATTTTGGAAAGCATTTTTAGAAAAAAGATGTTTACTAATGTAATAGAATTTGTAATTTACACACCTGCTATTCCAATTATGAGTGATATCACATACTGGAGTGGTGTGGTAGCACTGCTCAGCAGTACACTTGCAAAAACTTCTTTAAAGTGTTGTTAAAGAGGATCTGTAATAAAAACTTCTGTTTCTGTGACTGTAAACCTATAAGAGAAGTTTTTTGTGTACTTATGAAATGGGGGAATATCAAACACTAACACTTGTGTTGCATAAATTTTTAAGTGGTTTAGTATGGGAATAAATACTGCAGTTTCTTAAAATTACACTATGTTGGTTATTTTTCTCTGATTTGGGGAATAGCATGCCCAGAATCTGTTCCTAACTCCGCAAGTGACTCTGTGTGACCTTATTCATTTAACTGTTTCTCATTTTCACCCGTCTGTAAAATGAAGATAAAATGTTTTTCCTTACTTTGTAAAGCAGCTCAGATCTACTGATGAAAGGCACAATAGAAGTGCTATGTATTTTATTATTGATGCATGCTTAACTAAGTCAACTAGAAGAGAACTTTTTGTGATTTTACACAGTTTATTTTACAAGATCTGTAAGAACATGCACTTATGTCTGAGATCACAATCAAGTTTCAAAGCTTCTTATATTTAATGGAATAGCTGACAGTGCTGCATATTTGTATTACCACAACATTCTAGATGTGGCCTTTTTCTAAAAGGCTGGCTGACTCTCACTACTGCAGCATTGATAATAGATGGTTGTAGCAATAAAATCATACTGCAACTTCATTATAAATTTTGTAAAATGCTTTCAGCCTCTCAAACCATTTTAGAGGGCTGTTACATAAGTTCAGAACTGCTATTCAAGTTTCAAGAATGCTAGCCTAGTGTATTTGTGAATGTTTCTTTTCCTAACTTATTTTAAAGAAAGAAAACAAACAGCCCTGGTGCTTTTTTTAAGAGGTAGCAAGAAATGTACTTAAATCATATTTTTCCAAAACCATATTTGTATACTTACCTGTTTCTATACAACTTTTAGTTTTGGGCTAATGGAAAAATTTTTTGAAAACCTTCATGTAACCAAATACTTTTAAAAAAACTATTTTTCCGCAGCATGTTATGGAAAACTACTGTTGAACTTACTAGAGGAGTTGCTGTTCAGTATCGATATTTTAAAGGGTGCTTCTTAGGACCCAAGGTATGTATAACTTTTTAAGCTGGTGTTTTTGTTTTTTTTAACTGTAATACTTTAACTCATAAGGAGTATGTCTTATGACTCCTGCAAAATAATATAATGGACACAAACTTAGTCTGCGACAACTTACTGTTACTAAATGGAGTTTGTTACTTTAATCATTCCTACCACCCTGTCCCACAACTGCTGGTTTTTGTTCCTCCAATAAAAGTGCGTGAGGATCATGCAGAGCTTAAATACATACAAAATCCATCATAAGTTCAGGTCATCTTATCTGTTGTCACTAGAAGTAATCATTAAAAGCCAGCAACTTTATTACAAAGGGTAAGAGTATTGCATCATCATAATGTAAATGTGTAATAGCAGAAGAAAATTATTGGTAATTTAAGTAAACATGCTAAAATTCTGCTTTACTGGGCTGTCTTTAATATTTACATTTTTTATAAAACATTAAATTTTAACTGCCTCTTAACTGCTTTCATTTAAAAAAGCCAAAAGAGAGCATTCCAATATTTTCTACATTTCCTAAGTTCGCATTTGCATGAGTTATACACCTGCAGTTTTTATGTGGATTCGTACTGAAGATACATGTGAGTAGGAGTTAGAAGGCAGCATACTCATCTGTGGATACCAAGCTCTTCTTGGGATTAAGGATAGGAGAGCTCCAAGGAGATGATCTGATCATATAGTCATGTAGGGGAAAATGAACAGCTACTGTTTAGCTGCATTTTCCTAGAAGCCACCATACTGAAGAAGAGTGGTCCAGTAAACCCACCCAACTGTCTTTTGCACCTATTACGTCTACAAATATATTGTAGTTCTTCACTAGGGCCCAATTCATTATCAATTATATGTGACTTCATTAGTAAGTAAATACGTGGAAGGGCTGCAGAATCGTGCATCCTCTTTGTATAGCTCAAATATTTTAAATTATTTCATGGCTAATAAGTCTAAAAATTGACTGGTCTTGGTTTTCATTTTTTTGGAGATGGGGAAAAATTCTTCCTTGAGTTGAAAATATATTTGAAAAATACATTTATTAAAATTCTCAGTAACATTACTTATTTGACACATGCTCTAAAAGATGGTGTTACTTTATCAGTTCCAGCATGTGAAATCAGCTAATCTTAAACTGAGACTTAAAACAGATATTTGTGAAATATTCTGGGGGCATAAGAGGAGGGTACAATGATGGTTTTTTTCAAGGTGAGAAACTTATAAACGGTGACTCCTGTCAAGGTAGGTCAGTTTTAAGGCCTAACAAGTCGGATAGTTGTTCAGATACCCCAATATTTAAAATGTAAGCAGTAACAAACTGGGGGAAAAAGCATACTTAGCTTAAAAGAAAATTGGCAAGAAATTCTTTGCTAGTAAAACACATTTTTCCCTTGTAATATTTGCAAAAGTTCACAGTATATATTGGTGAGTGTGTTTCTTTAAGTAGGTGCTCTGTATCGTGCACGCTCTATGTACCGTGTGATGCAGAGGCTGCCAAGGTAAGTATGAATTTTATGGAATAGCAGAGTAAATAGCTACTGTATATAAAAACCCATATAAATAGCCATAGTGAGATAACTATCCACCTACAAAGTTTAAATTGCACCTTGTTATAAACACCTGACTTAATTTTTTAATAAAATAAATTTGGTTTCTGTGTCTAGAAGTGCTTTTCTAGTGGCTTGGCCCTTTTTTAGTTCTTAAGTTGTTTATGGGTATAGGAAAGATCAGTTGCATGGGTGGAGTGGACAAGTTTAAGAACAAAATAAAAAATACAACACAAATGAACCAAGTATACAGAAAACCTAGGGAGATGAAATGTTAATTATCTAATAACTAAGAACTATGTTTTTAATATAATTTTGAGATTCAAAACACTTTTCAATCACTGGACTGTATTATATATTTTCTGCTGTTTTATTTAGTACTCTTGGTTAACTTCTAAATTTGAAACTTATTATCTGTACAGTTGCACTAACACAAAATTTAGTAAGGGTCTGAAAGGTACTTCATATATCTTGAACTTTTAATCTATCTGAATAATCACTGAAATATCTGTATGCTAATCCTTCATCTAATAAACAAATTAGGGGGTTAACTATCTCAAAATATGTTTTGGAAAGTCGTTTTGTAGTCCCATAATAAAGTTTCAGTTTGTAAATTTATAAACATGCATTAGAATAAAAAATGCTAAAGTGGTTAGTAGTTCTGTTTCACATTTCTTCATGAACTGAGGGTGCCGCATATGCTTGAAACAGAACATCATATTGATATATATGTGAATATTGGCTAAACTAGAGGCCACAGACATAAGGGCTAATAGAGGAAACTGACCACTTCCACCTATCTGGAAACAAAATACTAATACAAATGAGAAGCTGAAAATTTTAGCACAGCAAAATATGCTTTATAATCGGAACATAAGAATGGCCATACTGGGTCAGACCAAAGGTCAGTCCAGCCCAGTATCCTGTGTGCCGACACCGGCCAATGCCAGGTGTCCAAGAGAGAGTGAACCGAACAGGTAATGATCAAATGATCTCTCTCTCCTGCCGTCCATCTCCACCCTCTGACAAACAGAGGTTAGGGACACCATTCCTTACCCATCCTGGCTAATAGCCATTAATGGACTCGACCTCCATGAATTTATCTCGTTCTCTTTTAAACCCTGTTATAGTCCTAGCTTTCACAGCCTCCTCAGGCAAGGAGTTCCACAGATTGACTGTTTGCTGTGTGAAGAAGAACTTCCTTTTATTTGTTTTAAACCTGCTGCCCATTAACTTCATTTGGTGGCCCTTAGTTCTTATATTATGGGAACAAGTAAATAACTTTTCCTTATTCACTTTCTCCATACCACTCATGATTTTATATATTCAATCACATCCCCCTTTAGTCTCCTCTTTTCCAAGATAAGTCCTAGCCTCTAATCTCCCCTCATAATAATCTCAGTATTCAAATTCAAGAAGAAATAAGTTGAAAAATCCTTTCCCTCAATCTTGTAAATTGTCATTTTGGGTAGTGTCTCTGACTGGTTTTATTTCACTTGAAAATGTGGTGTCAAATTAAAAGGAGTTTATATTTACGTATTTATGTGTACAACCAATATGAATATTTAATACTAAATAGTAACTGTCTTGGGTTGTTTTAAAATTTACTACCATCTTCCCCCCCCCCCCTTATTTATAAATATAAATGAAAATTCATGAATATGAATTATTTGTGTACAGTTAAGGCATGTCTTGGCTGCATTAATGAAAGGCAGCACATCCATGCAGAAGGAAAAAAGCTTTTAATGAATTCTAGATACCTTTTGCAATAGCTTTTATGTATCTTGTGCATTTTTGTGAACAAGTGGTTACATACAGTTATAGAAGCAAAGTATTACTAGATATTTCTGCTATTTTGTACAAGCTGAGCTTTTGTTTCAAACATATATATGTCTTTTAAAGATATACTCACTTATTGCAATTACTTTGCTTCAAAGTTCTATTTTTATGAAGTTCCTTATTTGGGCAGGTTGCTTCTGGGGGGAAAAAAAAGCTGTTGGAAAAAAAAATAACAATCCTGTTTGGAACATGTCATGCATGTATATTATACATAAATTAAATATACTATACTATTAAGTATGGTTTTTAAAAGCTCATTGTGGTGAATACAGAATAAATAAAATACAAACTCTTGGCCCTTATTTAATATTTTCCTTCCAGTAAATAAGCTTGCACATTTTAGGGAATTTCCTTCAAGGAAATATACAGAGACTAAGCCACCAGTGGGTGTAGCAAAGCTTTGAAAACTTGGCATCACTCTTCATTCACTTTTTTAAATATTGGCAGAATACCATTTGATATATTCATGGGGATTTTAACAGAGCTTTGTATTTTCTTAAAATTTTCTAGTAATAAAAACACTCCAAAGATGAATCTTGGGTTCACGCTCTGCGTTTACTAGCAGAGTACCCTAGCAAAATCCTTTGGCTGTCAGTCAGTAGCAGGCTAGCAACTTCTAGTTTCTGCCTAACTGCTAGCAATGAGGGGGTTCTCCACTTTACTGTGGTACAGCAGTAAGTTGTGTGTTAAATCGTTACTACTTGAAAATGTTTCAGGCAACAGAAAATACTAGGCTAACTAGCTTTCGATGTTAGGTAACTTAAATGTGTGTTTATAGTCTTTGTGCCTTGTGAAGTCAGCTACCCTTTGAGCTTTCAGATTTTGTGCCAGTGCTGGTTGATGTGCTCAAATATGGTCTATCAGAGTGGTATAAAAACCTAGGTAGATGGACCTCGTTGTCAAAAGTGCAACGTTAAGTCATGCTTTAGTCTTCTAAGGCATTCAGCTGCCTTGTGCTCTTACCCAGCTTTTATGTGGCACATAGGTTCCATTTTGAGAATCTTGGACTTATGGTGTGCATGTGAAATGCCCATTTAGGCACCTGGCATTACACTTGCACAGTTTCCATTGGTGAGTTCTTCAGGGCAGAGACTGACTTCCTTTGTTCATACCCTGCTATCATTGTTTGTTTTTTAGCTTTTGGAGAGGTCACTGGGCTACTTGATGGGAGCAGCTGTGGGCACCTGCCTCCCTGCTGGCAGACATAGTTTTCACTGTGGGAATCCAGAGTGTGTGTGTCAGCCAAAAGCGTGTGGGTCTGTTATAAGAAAACAGGGAAGAAACTTGACTTCACATTCTTTTCAACTTACTCATATTTTAGACAATTCTGTTTTCCCTTTCCCTCTATTATCCTTGCAATTGTGATCTCTCTCTCTCTGTGTACTGTTAATTAGCATAACGTTACCGAAAGAGAGATTAATAATGTAATATTGTGTTATAACTAGATGTATTCTACCTTTTTAAAGCATCAAGTGCTAAATAACTTTGGGTATGTATTTTGCATGAAGTGGCTTTGGGTGGGGTATATGCAGCTTTGAGCTAAATGGGACCTTGGCATTTCTTTTTAGCAGTGATACAGAGATCAAGCCTAAATTTACTGAATACTTTTAAATCTTTGGCTTTTGGGGTCACCTAATGCAAAAACCTTAATAGATTGCATATCCTTTACATAATATCAGGAAGTCCCAGCTGGTGCTAAAAAATTGATACTGAGCCATAAACATTCACAATGTTCAGATATTTTGATTATTACTGTTTGGATTTTAAGTTTGTCTGAATTTTCCATTTTTTTTTATCAGCAAATTAAGTTGTTTCTGTTAATCCGAAGCAAAATTAATGTTTTCGTCTTTTTTTAACTCTGCTGAGACGAAACTGGTGTTGGAGCTTATGATGCTTTGTAAGAGAAGGGACAATGTAGGCTTGATGAAATCTAGAGTGGCTTCTTAGCCAAAAATACCAGGATGGTGAACCCCGGAGATAGCTAACAGCACTTCCTGTAGAAAATGGTAACCATGTATTGATAGGGGAAGTAGATAATTTAAGGGGAAAAAAAGGGCAGGAAAATAACTTTAGTCATTAAGACCCATTCAGTACAGATTATCCAGAGATTTGGGCCCAACAAAGTCTCAGTTCCTGCTTCTGCAGCCAGCCAAATGATTCACTATAAGCTCTAACTTAGAAAGCATTTTTAAAGTTCTGTTGATCCTCGCAACAGAGAAACTATCATTGTTCTCAATATCTAACTGGCTTTCTACCAGATTCACTAAAACCAAATATTGCCCCCTACAATTGCCAAAGTTTGGGGGGGACCCACAAATTTAATCTTGGTCCAACCAAAACTAACCACAAAGGACTTCACTGATAGCTTGTTGTGTATAAAGTTAGAAGCATATTTTTGTAGTGGGATTTCTTAATCTTCTGCCCTGGCATCTTCATCCCTCTTCTGTGGATTCTTCTATGAATACATTCTCCTTTGCCCAGGAATAGTCTATATATGTAAAATATTTAACATGGATATATGGTTCACCTAAAATGATGTGCCTCCCTTTGAGCATTGTGAACGCTTTCTTTATGCTTTTGCTATGCCTTTTAAGCCGTGTAAATTTTTTATATTCCTTTTGTGGTAGTGAACCAAACTCAGATGTTCTATTTGAGGTAATGCAGAAGAGCAGGACCTCTGCCACAGCCAAAACACTTTTGTGTCAGTCTGAGTTCCTCACCAAATAAAATAGATATTTTTAAAAAACTTGTGTTGGATGGGTTAGAAGCCTACCTGAAGGAATAAATTTAAGTAGTAATATTAGCATTAATTATCTGAATAACTATTGAAGTACCACAAATTAAAACAAAAACCTGAGTTCAGTGAGAATTGTTTTCTTGTTGGAAAGCGTAACTTTCCAATAAAGTACAGTAGCTATAAATTCTGAGGATTTAATAATTCCATCCAACTTCTCTGCTCCCAGTCTGAATTTGTCAGTTTGTCATAGTGTGACCTGACTCATCAAATCGCATCATCAGCAGTCTCAGTAGTAAGAAGCAAGCCTTTTCTTTTCTAAGGGTATGTCTACACTACCCACCGGATTGGCGGGCAGCGATTGATCCGCCAGGGATTGATTGATCACGTCTAGTCTAGACGCAATAAATCGACCCCCGAGCGCTCTCCCGTCGACTCCTGTACTCCAGCTCCGCGAGAGGCGCCGGCGGAGTTGAAGGGGGAGCGGCAGCAGTCGACTCACCACGGTGAAGACACCATGGTAAATTGATCTAAGTACATCTACTTCAGCTACATTATTCACGTAGCTGAAGTTGTGTAACTTAGATCGATCCCCCCACAGTGTAGACCAGGGCTTATTCTTTAGCATCTTTTCTTATTCTTTAGCATATAAATTAAGATCACAAGCACCCAAAGTGGCATTGTGGGTAGAATATCAGATATGACATAAGAGATTATTGCAGACATTTAACTTTTAAATTACAGACTATCGATGGTCCCTGCCAAGTCATAGTTCACAAGTGGGAGACTCATCTACAACCACGATCAATAACCCCTTTAGGTATGGGCATCAATTGCATCTGTTTGAGGCATATGCATAAGATTACTAATATGCTGCACATTGGTTTAGTGGGATTGACAACAATTTATAGCTTTCAAATATTTAAATTTAGTAATGTGTTGCAGGTAAATAAAATTTCTTTATACGTCATGGACCTCATTCTCAAAATCCTAAAATTATCAAATCTTAAACTCCCGTGAGCAACTGCTTTAAAAAGCAATAGATTTGAAGTTGTTTCCTAAATATTGTCTTTTGCCTATTTCTATTTAAATTGGAGTTAGCATAACTTTTTGATGTTTGTCACTCTTTGAGACTGAGGATCCATAGTTACATTTTTAAAAGAAGTGTGAAGAAGGGGAAGATATGAATTTACCCTTGTCCTTGTTCATATGAAGTTCCAGTAGTAAATTTAAAGAGGACTTTAATCCCAGTGAGTGGGCATCTTAAATAGATATTACTAACAACAATAGCAACATAATTCAAGGTGATGGAGTTTTTTCTAACTGGTAAATACCAGAAATCCCCCTTTTGTTGTAGGGACATATGATACGAACTTGATTAAGTTCCTTAGTTTTCTGAAATCCAAACTTTCTTTTTAAAAAGTGATTGAAGTCATCCATTGAGTGTAGTTCAGATCACAGGATGGCACTCTTCTACATATATTTTTTTGTCTAGTATATCAGAAGGCCAGTGTTTTCTAAACCTGAATTAGTTCATTCTACATATATTAAATACCTTCTGGTTCCTGGAGAGAGTGTACCCTTTAGTTAGAATCTTCTGTTTAAATATCTGTTAGGATTAATCATGTGTATCAGAAGGGATTACTGTTGCTTACTAGTTAGTTTTTTTTTTTTTTGTGAATTAGAGCAGTTAAGGATTTCTGTTCCTGCAGAAAATTGTTTTTTCTGTATATTGGTCAGCAATTAATATTCTGGTCTATATTCCACCCTCTGTTGAACTTTTTTTCTAATACATTTGTTTACCTTACTCTGAACAGTTTTGAATTTTTAAGTAATATTCAACTTTATTCTTTTTCACCCAGTAGTCATTGGAAAAAAATACACTGGTCCTGTGAATTCTGGGGTGATTATTTAAAATGTATAATGTATTTCCTAGGAAAGCTAAAGTACTAATAAATGTAATGAGATAAGAACTTACTTATTTTTAATACGTTAAATGAACTTCCCAGGGATCTATCTATTTAATATAGCAGCTCTGTTTGTTTATAAACAGTCTTTTTTTAAAAGAAAAAGTACTTTCTTGATCTAGTAAAACCTGGATATTGGAGATCTAGAGCTGTGTGAAAACTTTTGCTGTCAGAAATCACTCTTCGCAAGTTCATTGAAAAAATAAAACATCTCTTTTGTCACAAAGTCAGTCTATTAATGCAAATAGAAAACTTGTCATTACACCACAAAACGTTCTTTAATTACTATTAAAGATTGAGGGCAGAATTGTGGTGTTTTTTACAAAAGGCTAATGACATTATTGGCAAAATATTACTAAGTCAAATTTGGTTCTCAAATTTTGAGAAACAAATTGATTATTTCTTTAGTGTTTTTTTAATAGCTCTGAATGGTTATGGTTATGCTGGTGAGTTTGCATACTTCCTGAGCTTCCTGTTTTATAACCTTTCTGAGTAGGGTAAAAGTGAAGAAACACTTTGAATATCTTGTTCCAGGGAAACGGGTCTGTCATATGCACAGAATAAGCATTTTAATTGTGACTAACTTGATTTAGAAGCTTTTCGTAGCAAAAAGCTTGTATGCCTTCAAGAAACATTTCTTAAACACTGTCAACATATATAATACTAAACGGATCTTGAACGCTAGCGAAACAGAATACTAGCAATATAGTGTAATCTGCAAGAGAACCAAACTTTTAGAATGCATTTAATAGAATTTTGCAATAAATATGCTTATTCTTTGTCTACTTTTTTCCTTCTAAATTTTAAATACAGTAGTTTAATTTTGACATTTGACTCTGTAAGGTAAGAGTGCTAACTAGTTTCCTTCCGTTTCCCCTCCCTTCAATTACAGAAAATGACATCTCTGTTGATGATGGACAGTTTGGAATCCATAGTAAGTAAGATGTATTAATTACTTTAAAATCCTTGCCAGCATGTATGAATTTTAAGAAGTCAGGTGTTAGCGATTAAAAATATTTTGAAATTCTAGGTGTTGGCTTAAACAAAACATTTGCCAATGTCTGAGGGCCTGCTTCCGACTGGTGATGCCCTTTTCAGGGGGAAGAGCACCAGCCATGTGCCAGGGAGATATTCTACTGACTGCAGGATGCTGTGGCATTATGTTTTGGCCATGATCTTCATCCTCCCCAGATTCTTGCTGCTGTGTGTCAGCTGTTAGGTTTGGTAATATCTTTTAGGTGTTGTCTACACTACAGAGTTATGTTGACAAAAGTTATGTTGACTATCAAAAAGCACTATAATACACTCTCTCTGTCACCAGTGTGTGCCCACAGTTGGGGCTCTAGCATAGACCGTGAGAGTAGTGTACTGTGGGTAGCTGTCCCACAGTCCTACTCACCACCTTTTGCCGCTAGCATTTGTAGGTTGGCAGAGTGGCTCACAGTGCATCGTGGGTTCGTGGCATTGTTCAGTGGCACATGTTTACTGTATGCTCACCATCTCTATGTTAAAGGATGGATCCTGCACTGCTCTCTACTGCTCTGTTAACTGTCAAAATTTGTAATGTTAAATTGAACATACCTGTTAAGCCCATTTTGGTAAAATTTCAAAACTTTCCAGTCTAGGCAAAATTCTTAGTTCAGCCTTAGAATAAACATGGAGAGTCTGCCTAAATAAATCAGGCCAAGAGCCATCAATACACTACCTCCCCAATTGCTCTCATATGTATGTGCCCACACTTGCATGCTTCATACCAAGTTCTCCCTCACTTTACAACTGTTTTTTCACACACCTCACAGCCACACCACCATTCACTCATTGCTCAGCCCTCTAACACCTACAAAATTATCCAAGTTTGATACTACTGTCACACATTACACATCAATTCTGTCCCTTCCACTAAATTCTTAACTTCTGTTTTCTCCGGTCTTTGCTTTATGCTTCCCCCCCCCCCCCCCCAAACTACCTCTCTTACTCCTGTCTTCAGAGTTGTCACTTCTTTTCACAGCCACACTAATCTATTGCTTCTCAGCAGCTTCAAAGCTGCAGAAGCAATTTCTGATCATCTGGTAGCTGGTACCTTGTGCCCCCTCCTGGCAGCCCCACTTGTAGCACTACTTTCCGCATTCTGAGAAGCTGAGGATTCTTCTCTACCTCTTGCCAGCACACACTCTCTTTCACGTGTTGTTGTTATTGTTACGTCTTGGTACTTCCTGCAATGCACATATTCTCAGTAATTTTATTTTTTCAAAGTGTGTTTTTAGTTTTTTGACTGGTCTATGCATTTTATAACTTTTTTCTCTCTTACACTTAAATTTAATTAATTGAGTAGTGAGTTCTAAAATGCCTAACCAGTCCTGGCTGGAGTAATTATCCCTATTGGTAACTTTTTAAAAATATAATATCTAGTTTTTCTGTTTCTACTGCTGGCACACATCCACACATTACTGCGGTGCACATAACAAAATTTATTCTGCACATGGGTGGAAAAAATTGGAGGGAACATTGGTTACAGGTATGGTAGACTGTGCCAAAGAAACTAGTTATGTGAAATCACATTATTTCAAAGTTATACCAATATTCTATTTTTAATTTATATTGATGTCTGTTTCTTTTTTGAAAATCTCTTGGGCTGTATATAACTGTTACTACTTTTCATCATGTTTACTTTGCCAGACGGTGTTCAAACTCTGGATTCTGGGTGGCTGTCCTGTCAGACTGAAATAAGATTACGTCTACATTATTCTGAAAAACCACCTGTCTCAATATCCAAGAAGAAATTTAAAAAATCTAGGTTTAGGTAAGATCATCATAAGTTAAGTTCCATCACAAGTTAAATACTGTAGTATACTGGCATGCCTTGCATACTTCAGTTAACATAGTTTTACAACTAAAGCTATAAATAATACTTACAAATATGTATTACTGTGCCCTTCCCAGATATTCACAAGCTTTGCCGAACATCTGCTGATAACATGAAATCAGTGGTGCTTCTTTCCTCAGGCTTCTCCCATTGCTAACTTTTTTTTTCTTCTTTGAACAATTATGTTAAGAGGCCACAATGTACGTTAGCATCCCATTTCTATAATGATCCTAAGTCTATTTTACAGCTACTTGTGGGGGTGGGGATACTGTCATACATGAGATATTTATATATCCTTACATGTGCTGTCCAATGAAACAAATAATTTGGTATTTTTTAATGTTCCATTATGATGTTTTAGATGAATGTGAAAAAATTAATAGCTGTTACAATCTTTACTTCAGTTAATTTTACTGTAGTCCTGATTTTGTTCAGAGCTATATTTCTTGAGATTCTTCATTAAATATTTAATATTGAGTTCTCTTTATGAAAAAATGAAGCAGTACATTTAGACGAAAACTACTTCAATTTAGCCCATTTTCAGTCTTTATATTTTTATGATAAGTTATTTTAATAGGGCCCTTTTCTCAAACTACAAAAAATATCCATATACAGTAAAAGCTGTTTTATGCAGCACTTCACCAGCTGGAAAGCTCTATAAACCAGCATTTCTGATCTTCAATGAAATTCCAGTTTATAATCTGGTTGGCGTGGGAGTGGGTGCAGCGTGCTGGATCCGGGGCGGGCGGGCGGCACTCACCACAGGTGGCTCCCCACAAGCAGTGACATGTCCTGGCGACTCCTAGGTGGAGGTGCCCCAAGCCCCCGCCTGCACCCACTCCTGCACCCAAACTCCTTCCCTCTTAGTTAACTGGCATTTTTCACTTACCAGCACTCCCCATTCCCCCAAAATGCTGGATAAAACAGCTTTTACTGTAGCAGGTATTATAGCATCATATACCAGGAAGTAAACAGACTGCTTTTCCCAGTAGGTACACACACATCCCTTTGTCTTAATTTTCCTTAGTTTATACTTTTTTTCTAGGGCTATGTGGTTAGATGTGACTTATCTCTTCAGTTATATACATGCAGTGCTCAAGTCTGATCATGTTAAGTGCAGTTAGCTGTCAAATATTTTATACAGCTTTTGATAGTGCAGAGATTCTCCAGCTCTTAAAATAGCATATCTGCTGTGATTTTTTTTTTCCTCCCAGTCTCAATCATGCTGACTACCTGCCTTCCAATTTGCAGTTGGTTAGAGGATTGGGTTATACTTGTTGGAAAATATTAAAATGTGTATATTTTTAATCAGTGTGATTTAGCTGCTGTAAGTTAGATACTGAGCCGACACCATGTGACCAGCTAGCTTTTCACATACCACCAGCAAGTGCTCTGCAGTTCATGGGCCATAATTTGAGAGCCCTGTCATAATGAACGCCTGGCTAAGATGGTAGCTCTCCCCCCCCTCCCCTCCCCCCTTCCGGTGCTCAACCTTGTCTTGAGGCTGGAGAGGTAATTGCGTTACTGAGAACAATTGCACCTAATATGCCCTTGCTCTGTCCCAATACTGTAACACCTGACAGTGTTTCCTGGGGCACACCATTGGCAGGGCGTGCAAGAGAGATAAGCTAATTCTTGAAACCTGGTCCTAGTCTTCCTGAGAATCAGTGCACTGCCCTTTTGCTGGTTACTTCAAGGACCTCCTTGCTGGCTTGTTACTAGCAATTCAGGAGGGCAGTGAGAGGCTTTGAACCTCTTTCCCTGTAGTACATTGGCTCTTCTGCTGCCTTGGACCATTCATATCACCAAAGTCCTGATGTGCATGGCAGATTGAACAGACATGACAACCCCCCCCCCCCCCCCCGAAGATTGGGATTCATTAGAACTCTAATAAACACGTCTCAGCTTGATATCCCTACCAAAACTGGGAATCCTGGGCAGTGCCAGGTCAGACAAAGGAGGTAAGTCTGCAGGTAACAGTTCAATCATTTAGCAAAAGCTTGGTCTCATGACTCATACCTAGACTATTTTCTCAGGAAGCATCCTCACTGGACAGTAAGGTGCCAGGGAAAGTCGAACTTCACAGGATTTTTGCATACAGCCATAGTAGATGTTCTCAGGGTTTTCTGGGCCTGATAAGTCTGGTGGTAATCTTCAGTTAGATCTGGATGGCTAAATTCTGTGTTTATTGACATGGGTGCATTGAGACACCTTTCACAGAAGGGTTCCACACACACACACTTTTTTTAGAACCAGAAATTGCATATGTTAAGTGATCTAAATATCAGAAGAGGTGTATAATGCACAGAGGACCTGAAGAGTTCTGGTATATGAAAGGATGGATGGTCTGAAGTCCGTTGGATAGTCAGAACAGCACAATTAAGGTGCTTGTGGCTGTTCTTTCCACTGTCTAGGGTCCTGTAGTGGAGAGTCAGTTTTAGTCTCTGGACTGTTTCAGATTTTTCGTTCTGTGGTATTGAGGATACAGATTTGATGTAGAGGCTCTATACTGGCAGCATTCTCTCAGTGGGATTTGTTTGCTGCTTTTAGTGTTATGTGGACCTCTTTTTGTAACTGAGAAAAATATCTCCATTTACTTTGCTTTCTTTGTAATTGACTGAGAAAGGGATTGGAACCTGGTTATATATACTTCCTTTGATAGGAAACAAAGAGGCAGAAAACCTGTTTCATGGAATGATGATGTTTGCTGGATGCAATTTTGTTTGCTAGGATAGGGCACATTGGAAGCCAGGGAGAATTCTCCACATTCCATGTACGACCACTTATTGTTTTCAGTCTGGGAACCTTCATAAGCACTACATTCAATTTAATTTTGTTTGTTTAAAAATAATCTGAGGTTTACTCTTTCTTTGCATTTATCTTTGTGGCTTATCAATAACACAGGATATCTACTTGACTTTAGGAATATTAAGGGACTTGTGTGTTTTGTGTGTGCATATTCATACATCAGTTGTCATATGCTCAAGGCTGAGGGGCTGATGGTGGCAATTACCCTAGTCTTCAGTTGCCTTCAGGTGACCCTTTAGGTTGTTGGTAATGATCTCCTAAAGGAGGCCATCTGTTCACTCTGGCACCCATATAATTAGTCAGTAATGATTACTGTCTTTTTACACAGTGGGAAAACTTTTCAGAGCATCCAGTAACTATTTTTCAAAAGTAACTTGTGCACTTATAAGCCAAAATTAATCATTTTTGAAAATGGAATGTAGTTACTAGAGCCTAAGTTTCTCTGAAAGTCTGTGCAACTCAGGCTGCATGTACTCTACAAGTGAGGGGTGTGATTCCAAGATTGCGTACATGTACTCGCACTAGCTCTCATCTGAACTAGCATGCTAAAAATAGTAGCATAGTTGCAGTAGGTTGGGCAGTGGTGGGTACAGTCTAGCCATCCCAAATACAAACCTGCCTGAACCCCATGGTTCTGTGTGATGGGATCCCCAGGGTACAACCTGAAACTGTGGGACTGTTGTGCCCCCTTAAGTCTCCAGCCTGGGTTGTCTCTCATGATGCAATGCCAGCCAGTGACAGGCAGTGAACTCTTCCGGGTGCTGTGATCGCTCAGCCATCCGCATGTGGAGACCCACACACAGCTAAATTGTATGAAGGCTTTCCCAGTCATTCATGAATTATAGAGAGTGAGGCACCAGCAAATCACCCTAGTCCTCAGCCTTGCAACGCTGAAATATACCATCTTACACTGCTCAAGACTCTCTTGGACAGTGCAAGCTCATTAATTAGTTCTCCATTCCAACAAGGGTAGTAGACATGCAACAGTCCTTGTTAGCCTGAGCTGAGATTCTCTAAGCATTTCAACCTACAGAAAGATAGATTAAATGATTATAAGTAGCAGGCATAGAGCTCAAAGTTGGCTTCATAAGAAATAAAAATAAACTCGCAATCTAAATTCTACAGACTAAGTAAGGTTTGATTCAAACAGCTTTTCTCACCCTAATAAGTGTTACAGGCCTCTTACAGTTCCATTACATAGGGTGGATTTCCTTCCTAGCCTGGGACTTATCTCCCCAATTCAAAGTCTTTTGTCTTCCAGACAGTCTTCGAGGTGTTGAGATGGAGAGGAGAGGCCAAGTGATGTCACTGTCCCTCTTCTATACTTTCTTCCAGTTGCTAGAAAGATCCTTGCTGTGATGGGGGTTAGGCAGCCCCAGTTGTGTATGTGTCCTCTCTGGGAGAGGTGGATTCTTCTCAGTGGGTCATCAACAAATGTCTGGCTGGTCCTGATGTAAATCCGTTTTACTAGGTTGCCACTGAAAGGCTGGCTGTGGGCGTCTCCCAACTTCACAGCATATTTCAGTAACACACACATAACAATACTTCAGATTCACACAATCCAGTAGGGTAGTAGTAATCAGCAGATCATGACTTCTCAAATGATACTGCACAAGGCATACTTTGTGACATGATTATATGTTTTGTACAGTGGTGATTATGGGGGTTCCAGGGTGTTATTTTGAGGTACAGAATGTTACAATATGTACTCAGCAGCTAGCCTGTGCTGCCAGTGCCTAGGCTGCTGTGGCTATGCTGTTTTTAGCATGCTAGCCCAGATGAAAGAGGGCATGGGTAGGTGTACATGAGCTGCAGACCACACCCCTTGTTTGTAGCATAGACATATCCTTAGGGATTGTCTACATGGTGAATTAGCATGCAGCAAGCCTGGGTGAGTCTACAGCCTGCTATTTGCTGTGTGCTAGCTCGCCATGTGGACCCTGCTACACTAAAAGTTCTGTTGTGCGCTTTGACATCCTCCTCTTTGGGACTGCAAAACTTTTAGTGCACGGTAGCAGGTCCACTTGGTGTGTTAGTGCGGCAAACTAGCACACTATAGAGTCACACTGTGGCTTGCTGCACACTAACTCATGTAGACAACTCCAATTCTCCTAAGTCACGTAGGCATTTTTGAAAATCTTACGCAGTGTCTTGAGCTTTTGTGATGTACAAGAGCATAAACTATGAGGTTAAAATCTAAATCTGTAGAGGTGGTTTGGAAAGTATAACTAGAGAGTAATGGCTCCAGGATGGGAGGAGTAAGGAAGTATTATCCCACTAATGTTGCCTTGAGATCTTGGTCATCATGATGTTTAGGGAAATATAGGTAGTACAATGGCATATAAAGTTTTTGTGGGGCAGAATCCTACTGGATCTACTAATCTAGTATTTTGTAGGCTTTTGAGTTGTTGCTGTCACTGAAGATGCTTCGCTAATTTTCTAGCATCTGATTTGTTTTTCTTTTTGGTGCATAGGGTGAAGCTGACTCTGGAAGGCTTGGAGGAAGATGATGATGATGACAACCAAGATAAAACTGTTACTCAGAAAATGTCAAACACTCTGGAGATCTCCTTAGTAAGCGATACTGAATACAAATCTCGGCACTCTCAGCCAGAATGTGGTTATGGTTTGCAGCCTGATCGATGGACAGAATACAGTATACAGACAATGGAACCAGATAACTTGGAATTAATCTTCGACTTTTTTGAAGTGAGTACTTGTCTGGCATGTGTGTTAGGAAGTGATGAGTCTTTGGTGCAGGAAGAGGTAATTTTAAATAGCTGAACAGCTAGCAATTTTATTTTAAAAATTACTAAAAATATTTAGTCCAGAGAAGTGGTTCTCAACCAGGCATATTTGTACCCCTGGGAGTACACAAGGTGTTCCAGGGGGTACATCAACTCATCTATATATTTCCTAGTTTTACAACGGGCTACAGAAGAAGTCAGTACAAACTAAACTTTCATATAGACAATTACTTGTTTATACTGCTCTATATATTATACACTGAAATGCAAGTACAATATTTATAGTCCAATTGATTGATTTTATAATTATATGGTAAAAATAAAAGCAATTTTTCAGTAAGTCTGCTGTGACACTTCTTTGTATTTTTGTCTGATAGTGTAAGCAAATAGTTTTAAAGTGAGTTGAAACTTGGGGGGTACTCAAGACAACTCAGACTCCTGAAAGGGGTACAGTAGTTTGAAAAGGTTGCGAGCCGCTCGTCCAGAAGAGAGTGTAGACCAGTTCTTCCTAATTGTTTCACTTACTGCCAACTCAGGGGTATGGGTCCCACTGTTTAGTCAAGGAGCTCTTTACATACCTTAAGAGTCCCTGTGATTAAGACCGAGCAAAATAATCACTGTTGTTAACTAGAGCTATTTTATTACCAAAAAGGAAAACATTAAACAAAATGCAAGTGACGGAGAGCAAGTGATACACTGGTTACTTCCATTACAATCTCTTCCATATCATCAATATATTGTGACTTCAGTATATTTGTAGTTAACTAAGAATGTTTATAGGTGGTCAAAATAATTTGTGTCAGGGCAGGTGTACCTGTTGGTTATTAATAAATAGCCAGTCAGTTGGTAAAGAAGCAACTGTAACTACATCTATGAAATCAAAGAAGATATTTAAATCAGTTACTTAGAAGAAGCCATTTAAGGAGCTGTCTTGAGACAAGCCAGTTAACCATTATTAAGAACCTTAAATCCACGTAACTCCCACTATTTCTGTTTACCAATATTTATCATCTGTCTTCTGTGCAGGAATACATGGACTAACCACTTGGTGATTAGCAGGAGAAAAACTGCTAGTATTTTAAGTTACAACAACATTTCACTATTCCAACAATCATTACAAGGGTTTTTTTTTTTTTTTTTTTTTTTTTTAACTCTAATAGTTTGGCAATGTCTTAGTTAACTTTCTCTCACCAATCCCTGTTGAAGTTTTTGGGAAGATTTTCCTTGGGTTGGTTTCTTTTTGAGTCTGCTCTGTTTCTTATGTGTCTGTGGCAGCTTGTTTGTAGAGATGGACAGGATGAGTTGCAAAGTGCTTGCTGTCTAAGCAGAGTAATAGGGTGTGTGTAAGGGGTACTCACTCCAGAGTTTTATACTCTTCTCCTTCCTAGTTCTGTAAAATTATAAGAGAAAACACCTCTGTAAGCTTGTTTAGATTCCAGGTTGATTGCTGTCACCCTTTAATTGGTTTTGTGTCTTCATGGTAGTTCTAGGAGCCCCTTCATCTTTAAGAATATATAGTTTAATACATATGCAATTTTCTGTATTTTTGTGGCAGGAAATATTCAGATAGTTTTTAACCAATCAAAAGCTTCTTTTTATTTAGTCCACTTTCTGACAGTCTTTCAGTTTTATTAGATTTTGACCATTAATATATAATTTTATTTTCAAAAAGTCCAAACACTCCTGTTTCTTATGTTTTAGTCCTCAAACAGGTTTTTCAAATTAAATAGCTCTTATAAAGGCTTCAGTGTTAATAATTAAAGTCATTGACTCTTAACAGAGTTTGGAGAAAGAATTCTTGTCTTCCAAAAGTGGATGAGTGTTTGCTTGGGCACTGTCCGTAATTAATTTCACACGAATATAAATAGTCTGTATTTAAATGGCTTCCTGAATTAGTAATTAGTTTAGCATCAAGTGACTGTGCTATACTTGTACATACTATTCATATAACAATATCAAGCAGTTATTATATGAAGGTTTGCAATTAGATACAAAATATTTGCAAATATACATTTTAAAAGAAACTTATGCCATCTTAATCACTTGAGAAACAGCAAAGGTTTTTACCTTTAAGTGGAAACGTGAGTTTGAAGTAACCAATATCTTCTGTAAAACATCTGACCATAAATGTTCTCAAAGACTAAAGAATGATGACTTCAGTTGATGTTCAAAATGAAATATTCATATTGAAATTGATTTTAGAATTCTTTGAGTTTAAACTAAGGTTTTTCTTTGTGAAGATGAGGGCTAAATGATTCATTTTTATGATTTTGGTTTATATCTCGGATAGCACATCCTGAGCATTACTTCTTTTTGCGGTGTTCTACATGAAACATCCTCACATTCTTTTATTCAACGAGGTCTCTTTCCAGACATAAATATCTTACTAAGTCTCTTTTCTTGAGATAAAGATCGTATCTGGACTAACTCACATTGGGTACATAGGGGGTGTGTCCTTGTCTGTGATAAGATACACTAATGATTTGCAAAAAGAAAAGTAGGGCTTGTGGCACCTCAGAGACTAACCAATTTATTTGAGCATAAGCTTTTGTGAGCTACAGCTCACTTCATTGGATGCATTCAGTGGAAAATACAGTGGGGAGATTTATATACACAGAGAACATGAAACAATGGGTGTTACCATACACGCTGTAAGGAGAGTGATCAGGTAAGGTGAGTTATTAGGCTTGAATAAAGACTGGGAGTGGATGGGTCATTACACAAAGTAAAACTATTTTCCCCATGTTTATTCCCCCCCCCCCCCCCCCCGTTCCTCAGATGTTCTTGTCAATTGCTGGAAATGGCCCACCTTGATTATCACTACAAAAAGTCGTGGTGTCCCTGTCCATCCTCATTCCTCCCCCCCCCCCCCCCTGTAATAGCTCACCTTACCTGATCAGCAGACTGAGGCAGGCTCCTGGTCTGGAACAGCTTGGCCAGGGCAACTCCATGGGTGCGGGAAAAGGCAGGAGCAGCAGTGGATCAGGGTAGCAACAGGAGGGGCATTCCTGTCCCAGGGGCATGCAGCAGCATCCCCCTGAACACAGTGCCCTGGTGTGCGATTAACGCTCGTTTAAAAAAAAAAACCCACAAAAACTCATTAATTTGTGTTAATTGTATGCATTAACTCTGATTAATTGACAGCCTTATTTACAACCTACTGCTTTACAACTTGTAGTTACTCTCATCAAATATTCTATACAAAGCATGAACCACAATAACACTTTTATACACTTTTCAAATATAGCACAAAAGAAAACAGCATAGAATATTAAAGTGAAATAGAAGTTATAAAGCTGTATTCCAGAGTCTCTGTAAATGCTCTTAGCGATAAAGTCATGTTTATCTTTTCTAACACTTGCTTGTCCTTGGGAAATAAAGTAGAAGTTTCCTGGAATTCCTTTGGTTCGCTTGAATATTTCACATAACGAAATAAAAATGTAGGCATATTGAGGTACCTTTTTTCTATAAGCATTATCTGTATGAAAGTAATGATAAATATATTGTAAGTTTTTCAGTAAAGGCACAGGCAAATTTCATGACCTAATATTAAAATTACAATTTTTTAAAATTTTCACATCAATATTCAAATCTCTCCCCCACAGTCTGCTTCAGTAACAAAAGGATTCAGTGTCAGTGAAGGTTTTATTACAGGCATGTAGCACAATACTGTTAATTGATGTGTTTGACCCTGTAGGCTTTCTCAGGCAGTCTTCATGGAAATTGGTCTTCTGTGAATGGAAGTGAACTTCATAGGTAGAGTAGCTCCCCAAAGTAAACATTTTTAAAATGTATTAAAATACCTGTTTTATATTAGTTTTCCATGGTCCCTGTAGGCTGCTCTTGATGTGTTTTTGTGTTCCAGCTTACTGTATATTCAGTTTATGCAGGTCAACTGTATTCAAGGAGCTGCCCTGTGCCAATTGTTGGCCAAGGCAACTTGTGGGACTGATGAGGATTTGGGTAGTTCATTCATCCTCTCATTTCTTTCTGCATAATGGCCTGGACATGAAGTACTTGATCTAGAACACATGTAATGGAGCAATAGTGTTCAGTGACATTCAGGCCACCTTCCAGATAATCTGTTAAAGACTGGATTTAAATCCAGAATTCTCTCAATGTAGTTAATATCAGAAGTATTTTCCTCTTTTGGAGAGTGAATATGTGGACCCTGCCTCCCCTTTCCTCCAACAGTTTTATCTGAATTTGATTATATTTTGCAAATGGAACCACCTGAGTCCAGAAAATGCTGGCTGTGTAGCTGGTAATTCCAGAGTTGATTCTGTGCATCCACTAATGACTTCAAAGTGCTTCATTCCCTGGAACTGAGTGTGCTGATTCCATAACACTTTTTTTCAATTCCTGCTTGCTCGGAAGCAGTGCGCAGACTAAGATCTTAGTGTGACATCATGCTGCCCTGCAGTTAGGTAGGCTGATTGGTTCTTCTAATTCTAACTTGCATCAGTTGCATCTTAAAAAAAAAAAAAAAAAAAAAAAAGGTATCCATAGTTTGACTTGCATTTGTTTTTCAGTAAGATTACAGAAGACCTAAGGAGGTTGTATCATAAAATTATGAGATAACGATTACAATTATCAAAGTCTTTAACTTACTTACTAGAGAGGTAGTAAAGTAACCACTTATTTTCATCTGCAGTTGTTCTCTTCGCCTGTTTGTTGTGTTGGGCTCTCATATGATTTTCTGCAAGATTTAATAATCTTTAAATCCTTAAAGTTTTGGCTGTAGCAAGCCATTTGTAGACAAAGCAAATATTTCATTACTTATAATTCAGTATCTTCGTTATGCATATACTTATCTATATATACACCATTAGAGCTTATACTAAATTTGAAAATTGATTAAACAATTACTGACTTTGGCAACAGTCAAATGCATAATTCTGCCTGCATAGCCTTTGACCTTTTCCTTCCCCCAGAAAAATACTGTATATAGCGTAATCATATATTTAATAACCTAGTTTAACTATAAGTCCTGAATAAAATACTGGGCTTTGTCATAAAGCCAAAATAAACTCTGCAAACCAAAAGAGAGTGGCTGAAATTCTGTAAGGGTCTCTTAAATCATTTTTTTCCCTGTAATTCTATCAAATTCGGATTTCATATTTCTGATAATTTACAGTAACAATGAGATCAGGTTTGTGTGTAACACAGGTACATTTGAGTTTAAAAGGAGGGATCTAATAACGAAGCACACTAGATGGGTATGTTTCATATTATATCAGTGTTTGTCTACATCTGCCCGACGAGCAAAGTTTCCATGACTATGGAGAGTTTATATTGTCATTCATATAGCTGTAATTTTAATGTTTTGTTCTCTCTTTTTTTTTTTTTTTTTTAAAAAAGAAAACTTAATACTCTTCATTTTTAGGAAGATCTAAGCGAAAGAGTATTACAAGGAGATGAACTTCCAGGCCATGTGGGTTCTGCATGCCTCTTATCCTCCACGATTGCAGAACTGGGAAAGAGTGCTGGAATTCTCACACTTCCTATTATGAGTAGGATTTCAAGAAAAACCATTGGAAAAGTAAGAGGTATGATTGATACAAAACAAGAACTTCAACATAAGCTACCTTAAAATTAGACTAACAGTTTTGTTTAAAGTGCTGTGTTTGGCCATTTAATCCAATGATTTCAGAATGCATAGCTTAATGTGTTAGAAATTACCTCCATTTAATTTCTGTTTTTTCACTCTAAGATGGCTGTGGTGCTATTGAAAGATAATTTCCTAGCATGAGTGCATAGTTACTGTACATCAGGGAATTCTGTAGACTTGCAGTAAATTCTCAAGTGCAGTGGCTCTGAATCAGCTCCGGAGATATAGCCGGACTGCTTTACTTAAAACCATCACCTTTTTATGACATTCAAAACAATGTTTGTTTTCTTTATAGTGGACTACATAATTATAAAGCCGATCTCAGGATACAGTTGTGATATGATAGCTTCATATGCTAAATACTGGAAACCAAGAACAACACTAGATGTTGGACATAGGGGCGCAGGAAACTCTACAACAACTACCAAGTAAGTTCACGTGTCCTGAATTGTGATATTTTGTCGAGTCCCACCTTCATTTTTGTAGGCATCCAATTGTGTAAATAGGTTTGCCAGGTCAATTTTTATGAAAAACTCAGTTGATTTTAAGTGATTTTATTCTAAATTTGAGTGTTCCTTTAAAACTCAAATTGCATGTGTGTGTGCACAGTCTTACTCTTAACAATTTTTTCCTCTGTTTCTATTTCAGACTCGCTAAAGTGCAGGAGAACACTGTTGCTTCTCTGCGGAATGCTGCTAGCCACGTACGTGTGGGTGTATATGAAAACAAGCTATTTGTTGTGATATGTTGTTGCTGTTCTGATATGTTGTGTTGAGGATCTAGTGATTCAGCAGTTCAGTCAGGAAAATGTTAAGTGAAAAGAATAGTCAAATACACAAAATATGGAGCTTTGATAGCAACTCCGTAGGCATGGTTGTTACTTTCTTTTATAAGCTCACTTTTTAGACTTTCATCATCAAACTCACCTTTCCACCTTAAAATTTTCAGATGTTGCTTTTAACACATGGAGAACTTTAGAGAGCTAACCCCAAATCCTACAAAGACTCACATGTAGTGAGTAACTTTAAGCATGTGAGTAGCCTATTGAAGGCAATAGGCAATACTCTGACTCTGAAATCCATGGATAAACTTGCACTGACTTCAGTAGGGCCAGGATTTCATCTGGTGGGGACTGGTCAGGTATATAAAGTTGATTTGCATAAGTCTTTGCAGGTTTGTGGCCTCGGAGGTTAATTGGAAAAGACATTTTGGAGATGAGTTTGAAAAATTAAATCTTTCATTTTTTCAAAATGTGTATGATATTGAAATCTAATTTTTACTTGTTTTCAATGAGAACTAGTACCTCTGACATTTTAAAGATTGGATGGTTAATTTGGGGGATACTCATTTAGAATTCACAGTGAGGATATTCTGTCATTTAGTCTGAGGTTGCATTCAGACTTCTTTCCTGTCCAAAGCTCCTGATCTGAGGACAGGTATGTCTACACTGCCCACATTACAGCGCGGCCGCAGCAGCTGTGACATGGGCAGTGTAGACACGCTTTATTGCTGGGGGAGAGCGCTCCTGGTGACTTTTAAAAACAAAGCAAAAAAACCGCCCCGAACGACTAAAGTTCTAGCGCTGGAAGTGGCAGTGTAGACACAGCCTAAGATGAAGGAAGTGTTAATGGACTCAAGGACTGAAAGGAAGGTGGTAAGCAGGTTGAGATGTCTTGTCCCACTCCCTTTTTCACACTGAGAATGGGGTGAGGCTCTTCAGGAGATGCTGCTGTGAGATTACGCATCCTTGAAAATCTGCTAGAAACAGACCTTTCTGGTCGTTTCACTTCCTTGTCACTGTGCTCTCTCAGAGGTCTGTAGCTGAAAGGTGATTTCTGGGTGTTACTTTCTGCTGTGGCATAGTTAACTTGCTGTCTGAATGCCATGGCAATAATTGTAGTATGCAGCAGAGCAGGTTTCATTGCCTTCAGGTTATTGCAGTCCAGATGTACTACAGATTCATGTTAAGGACTTTTAAGGAAAGTCAGATTTATTATTTCTTCTTTGAGTAGTGTCCCTGTGGGTGCTCCGCTGTAGGTTTGTGTCCCTGCACTGCTGATTGGAGAACTTTGATAGCCGTGTCTGTTTGGCCTCTGTGTGCCCTGCCTCCGCCACGCCATCCCCTCTTTCCCCGCACTCTGCTATGAGGCTAACCAGAGTTGCGTGGGCAAACTCTCCTCAGTTCCTTCTCAACCATCCGGGCTACCAAGGGAGCTTTCGCTGTCCATTAGCGGATCTTAACTTCTTTAGAATTGTTAATTTTTAGCTACCTTTTTGGAGTTTTCCTTTCTTTTCTCCTTTATCTTTTATTCCCCCCAAAAAAGCTTTCCTTTCTTTTCTCCTTTCTCTTTTATTTACCAATCCCTCCCTTTATTTAGACTTAGTCTTTCTTCAACCCCCTGTCTAGGGAACCCCCCTGGACAAGGTATGCCCAGTTCAGCAGGCTTCAAGAAGTGTCTCAGTTGCAAGGAATCTATCCCAATGACTGACAGACACTCTCAGTGCATCTGCTGTCTGGTAGAGGACCACATTCCCCAGAAGTGTGGTTTATGCCAACAACTGAAGCCCAGATTCAGAAAGCATAGAGAACTGAGACTCAAGCTTCTCCTAATGGAGGTGTCCCTTCAACTGCCCTCGGAGCCGTGCCAAGACCACAAAGGGTGGGAAGCCTCACCACAGCCCTCTACATCTAAGGGTAGTGAGCCCAAGAAGGCAACCCTGAGTCACTCACACAAAGCCTTTTACAAAAGGGCAGTGAGTTCCCACAGTGAGCCCCAACCAAGTTGAAAACAATCTCTGACTCACTCAGTATTATCCGTACTGACAGTACCAAAGCCAAGTCTGGTACCCAAAGCTCGCACAGTACTAACTCGACGGAGCATGTTGGGCTGCATAAGGACCATATGGGCACAGGCAAGGAATCATTGGTATGAACAGCACGCAAGAAATCCAGAGAATCTGCCATGGGAAAGGCTTCTTCAGCCTACATCAGTATGGTCTTTGGCACACTAGATACCGATGGACTACGCTATCAGGTCCACATCACGGACTCCGTCGGTGCAGATATCTTGGCACCGTCAACCGCCACCAGTAATGACATCTTTGGCACCATGGGACTTCTGGTATGTGTCAGACACTGAAAGGTCTGGACAAACATAAGGCATCTCATAACCTGCTCTACTGGATTCACCTCTATTTGGTACTGGGGCCCCAGTACCAAGTTCACCCAGAGCTCCAGACCTGGGGGCAACATCATGCCATGCACCCCCATTTTGAAGCACTGAGTTGGATAGAATCATAGAATATGAGGGTTGGAAGGGACCTCAGGAGGTCATCTAGTCCAACCCCCTGCCCAAAGCAGGACCAATCCCCAACTAAATCATCCCAGCCAGGGCTTTGTCAAGCCTGACCTTAAAAATATCTAAGGAAGGAGATTCCACCACCTCCCTAGGTAACCCAGGGCTTCACCACCCTCCTTGTGAAAGTGTTTTTCCTAATATCCAACCTAAACCTCCCACACTGCAACTTGAGACCATTACTCCTTGTTCTGTCATCAGCTACCACTGAGAACAGTCTAGATCCATCCTCTATGGAACCCCCTTTCCGGTAGTTGAAAGCAGCTATCAAATCCCCCCTCATTCTTCTCTTCCGCAGACTAAACAATCCCGCTTCCCTCAGCCTCTCCTCATAAGTCATGTGTTCCAGCCCCCTAATCATTTTTGTTGCCCTCCACTGGACTCTTTCCAATTTTTCCACATCCTTCTTGTAGTGTGGGGCCCAAAACTGGACACACTACTCCAGATGAGGCCTCACCAATGTCAAATAGAGGGGAACAGTCACGTCCCTCGATCTGCTGGCAATGCCCCACATATACATCCCAAAATGCCATTGGCCTTCTTGGCAACAAGGGCACACTGTTGACTCATATCCAGCTTCTCGTCCACTGTAACCCCTAGGTCCTTTTCTGCAGAACTGCTGCCGAGCCATTCGGTCCCTAGCCTGTAGCGGTGCATGGGATTCTTCCGTCCTAAGTGTGGGACTCTGCACTTATCCTTGTTGAACGTCATCAGATTTCTTTTGGCCCAATCCTCTAATTTGTCTAGGTCCCTCTGTATCCTATCCCTACCCTCCAGCGTATCTACCTCTCCTCCCAGTTTAGTGTCATCTGCAAACTTGCTGACGGTGCAGTCCACACCATCCTCCAGATCATTTATGAAGATATTGAACAAAACCGGCCCGAGGACCGACCCTTGGAGCGCTCCACTTGATACCGGCTGCCAACTAGACATGGAGCCATTGATCGCTACCTGTTGAGCCTGACAATCTAGCCAACTTTCTATCCACCTTATGGTCCATTCATCCAGCCCATACTTCTTTAACTTGCTTGCAAGAATACTGTGGGAGACCGTGTCAAAAGCTTTGCTAAAGTCAAGGAACAACACGTCCATTGCTTTCCCCTCATCCACAGAGCCAGTTATCTCGTCACAGAAGGCAATTAGATTAGTCAGGCATGACTTGCCCTTGGTGAATCCATGCTGACTGTTCCTGATCACTTTCCTCTCCTCTAAGTGCTTCAGACTTAGTGAGCAGATACTGAGCAAGAGGACATGGTTTCATGCCACTCTTCTCACTCACCCTACAGTACCCATTTCCAGTATGGACCTCCAACTGTACTGCCCCTCTGATCCCCAGCCTCCTTGATATGGGCAGCCATGGTACCTACCATCGGGCCCCTTCCCACCTTCTCAGTGGCCCTACTGGGACCATTGACAGGCACACAGACATTGTGCCTCCCATAGCTCTAGCATGGCCTATCAAGAGCCACGGAGACACCCTCCTTCGGCAGCCACATCAAGGGCATCCAAGTCCCCTGAACCATTAAGAGAGGAACAAGAGGCTGAAGTAGAGGAGATAGCTACCCCCCAGACTAATTTCTCATCATCATCACCAGACGCGTTGGCAGATGACTTTAAGCTTTTTCAGGAGCTAGCCCAGCAGGTGGCAGAGGCACTACAGATACCACTACAAGAGGTGACTGAGTCACACCATAAACAGTGGACATTTTACATTCTTCTGCCTTGTCCAGAGTAACCCTCCCGATTTAACGAGGCTGTCTTGGACCCTGCCAATCTCATATGTCAGACCCCTGTGTCAGTCCCACCAATGTGCAAGTGGGCCAACAAAAAGCACTATGTGCCAGCAAAAGACAAGCAGTTTATTTTCTCCTACCTACCTTTTAATTAGTGGACATGATGAACTCAAGAGCCCGCCAGCACCGTCTCAAATCTACCCTCTGCAACTGGGACTGGAAACGTCTAGATCTTTTTGGGAGAAAAACATATTAATCAGCCATCCTACAATTCTATATTCAGACTATCAACCTTAATGGCAAAATATGGTTACTTAAACTATTCAAAACTCAATTCCCTTATTAAGCAGCTCCCAAACTCTCAAAGAACAATTTAAAGCCATCGTTAATGAAGACCAATTGAAGGCAAAGACATCACTCCAGTCTGCACTTGAAGCAGCTGACATGGCAGCACACGCCATCTCTAGTGCTGTTGTGATGAAACGAGCCTCTTGGCTGCACTTATCCGGTTTCTGCAAGGAGGTACAAACAACTATGGAGGACCTTCCTTCTGAAGTTTCAAAAGTGTTCGCTGAGAAGATAGATGTTTCCATCCACATTTTAAGACTGCAGAGTTACTCTCAAATGCTCAGAATCTACATGTCTGGGCAGAAGAGAAAATATACTCAACCTTCATTCAGACTCCATTCATCACAATACTCATCTCAACAATCATATGAACCCCAAAGAAAGAAGCCCAGGTTCCCCGTACGGAAACCTTTAGGATCTCAACTTGCTTCTTCACAGCCATCTACCTCAAAATGACAGTTTTGACAGATTGGTTGAGGTGCCATCAGGCCACTCTCTCCTCAATACCATCTGCCGCTGGAAAACCTCGCTCATCCCTAGGGATAACTCACCCCATTCCACAGCACCTGGGAACAGAGCCTCCAACAAATGAGTGCTGAGGATTATTTGAAATGGGTACTCCGTCCATTTCACCTCCCTCCCAGCCCCTAACACCCTTCTCCGTCCGTTTTCAGGGACCCTTCTCATGAGAGCCTGCTATGACAAGAGAGAGGCCATCTCCTCAGTGTAAGAGTCCTAGAGCAAGTGCCCATACATCTGTGAGGCAAAGGTTTTTTACTCTTGCTCCTTCCTGATACCCAATAAAAAGGGAGATTGGAGAGCCATACTACACCTCAAAGGCTGAACAAATTTGTCAAGGCTCTGAAGTTCAATATGGTCACCTTGGTGACAATTATTCCAGCGTTAGAAAAGGGAGACTGGTTCTTGTCTCTCAACCTTCAAGATGTTTACTTCCACATTTTGATCATACAGAGTCAGATGATACCTCAGATTCACACTAGGCCAAGACCATTATCAGTACAGAGTACTCAGTTTGGCCTCTCATCGGTCCCCAGAGTATTCTCCAAGTTTCTCTCAGTAATGGCAACGCACCTACGCTCCTAGGGTAATTATGATTACCCTTACTTGGACAATTGTCTCCTCAGGGTGTGTTCTGTCACTGAAGCCCAGCTAGTCACCACCTGCAGAGCAGCTACCTGGACATCTGCTTATACCTCTGCAGAACACTATCCCATCCTGGGGGACTTTGCTGCAGATGCCAGATTTGGCGCCAGGGTACTATCATCCATCGACTCTGAAGTCCCAGCCTCCAGTGGGGGATACTGCTGAGGAGTCACTTACAGTGGAGCGTCTAGAGGGACATTGCTAGAAGAAGGTACTTCCCTTGTGCAGTAATGATCATTATTTGAGATGTCTCCCTGTGGGTACTCAATGACCCACCCTCCCACCCTCTACTTCAGAGTTCTCATAAATTTCAGTAGAGAAGGAACTGAGGAGGGTCGCCCACATGCTGCTGGTTAGCCTAGTGGCTGAGCACGCAGGGAGGGAGCGGGGGAGGGGGGGCTGCGCATGCACTAGCTGAACGGACACTGCTACCAAACTTCTCCGATCAGCAGCGCAGGGTTGCAGACATGTCTACAGGGACATGCATCTCGAAGAATGATTGTTACTGCACAAGGTGAGTAACTTCTTCCCTCAGTTAGGGATTTTTGTTAGCCAATGCTAATACTAGTCATTCACTTAAAACAAAGTTACTGTTTAGTCCAGTGGAGATGTGGTCTTTCTATGAAACTAAGCCTTTCAAGGAATGGAAATGGGCTCTAATTCTATTTTATTCTCCACTGATCCACCTGTACCAATGTTCTTTTTGGTGGCTAGAGTAAGAAACAGTTAGGCGACCATGATGGGAACACAGGAATTATCAATGGAGAGAAAACCAGCAGTGCTCTGTAGTTGAGCATCCTGTCTTTCAGTCCTCTGAAGCATTGGATGTAAGGAAAATTTAATTCCGTGAAGGTATTGTATAAATAAGCCTTTTGAGAGAAGGAGTGGAAATATCCTGGACTTTCTATTTAGCTTCTAAAGCTAATGGAGAGAGAACATATGATCCAGGTGTGGGAATCTGATGAGTGCTGCCTTCAGAGGACTTGATTTACTTCTGAATAATTCCTCTTCAATAAACCAAAAATAAAATTGCTCTTCAATTGACTTTTTTAATAAAAGCAGCACATGTAGTTCTTCAGCTTTCTTCTTTAAAAGAACAAACTTTCTAAATGCTTTTACATAATTATAACATAAAAATATAACAAATTAGCTCAATCCAAATAGATTACATTTATTTATTTGATGCTGTTGCATATGTTCTTAACTGATACTTGAATGGCTCATCAACAATTTCAGTATCTCGAATCACACCTTCAGGCGGACCTTAGCTTATATGTAAGAGGGGAAAGGCATGTAAATTTCAGTATATGAAGTGTATCTCCTCTCATGGCTTTTCTTCAATGAAGAGTGCATAATACTCTGACATACACTTGAACCCTTAAGAGATTGAGTATATAATAGTTATCAGACTTGCATACTGGTTATTTTTTCCTGTACATTGTCTATCAGTTCTTGAACTGAAGAATTTTGGTCAACATATAACCAATAGTTCTCTACAATGCTATATTGAACTCTAACTTTTATCAGCTACTGTAGTTATTGTATTTCAGTTGACCTGCTATATATAATTTATAAATTTGAAAACTTTCTTTTGAGCTCTTGCTAGTTCTTATATATATGCAGTTCTTACTTTCTTCTCTGCAGGGAGCAGCATTTGTGGAATTTGATGTACATCTTTCTAAGGATCATGTGCCTGTTGTGTATCACGATCTCACTTGTTGTATGGCTATGAAAAAGGTAATCTATGAATGTGTTGGCCATATTTCTGTTAGTGTGACAGTTACTGGAACTCAAATTATTTGACTGAAATTCCAAGGTGTCTTGTAAAAATAATTCAGTAACTCAGAAAAAGTATGGAATGGAAACAAACAATACAATCTTAATATATTGGAAACGATTGTTTTGCATAAAATATACCACAAAAGATGAGCTAATTTAATAGTAATTCTTTATCTTGACATTAGGGGCACTTCACATATGTGATCTGAAATACTTCCTTCCATGCTGTAGTGCAGAGGTTCTCAACCTCTTAGTCCATGACCCACAAAATAGCAGAAAATTCCTGCAATCCACCATATCTTGCAAGCCTTTGTGGCCATAATGGAGTGTCACAAGTTGCATTTTTTTTTTTTTTGGCCTTTTTTGTCTTCTCAGCCCCTTGAAGCACTACTTACCCTATCTTAGTACTTAACATATTGTGGGGAGGGAAATTGGGGCTGAAGAACTGCTCTGGGGTTGAGTGGTAGGTCAGAAAGGATGGAGCTAGGGCAGAAGTGATAGTAGCAGGAAGGAGGGTCCTGGAAGCAAGCTGCTTCTGTGACCTGCCAAAACAACTTTCTGCTGCTTTTTCACAGTGAGGAGTCTGGAGGCCCCTGTATGCGATTCACTGGATGAGCAACACTGTTGTAGTGCATACTGATTATGATAGAAATTCTCTAAGGCGAGCACAATCTTACAGCAGGCTTGTAGAATTTCGCTTAAACCTCCCAAGTTTCATAGCATACAGCCCATTAAATATTGTTTCTGAAAAAAGTGACTATAGATTTCTACGTCTTCCCCTTGCTTTCCTCTTCTGTACAGTTTGACAGCCATAGAGAAGGAGGAAGTGAAGGTGGAGAACTTGCCAGATCTGCACCCCCTTTCCACTGAAAAGCTTGAGCAAGTGTTTTGCACTGAGTAGACTGGGTTATCAACTCATCATACTCTGCTTGTAATATTGTCACCTGACAGATGACGAGCTTTGGCCTTGAACTGTGGTTGGCATGAAACGTGCACTCAGTATGGGATTAATGAAACGGGTGTACAAAACATCTTAAATCAGTTTAGCAATGCTTGAACTAAAACTTTGTAGTTGGGATGGGGGAACATTTGAAATGAAAAACGGGGACAGATGTCTTGAAAGAAGTTCTTGGGACACGAGGACATCATGTGAAAGCCAGGACGTGTTCTCTTTATCAATGTTTTTGAGAAGTTCAAAACGAAAATTTGGAAGGGTTGTCAAATGAGGTGTTTGGGTTTTTAGAATTTTTATTGTACACTTTCCAGCTTGTGAACTTCAGGTTGAATGCAGAGTAACATCAATAAATTAATCTGTTATTTTTAAATGAACAAATATAGGCAGTTACAAGAATTTTTAATAATGTACAGCACAGCCTAGTGCATAGATGACCACTTGAAAATTAAGTCCTAAATTGTGCTTGCAAATCTTACTTTTGCCTTAACTAAGTGCACTAAGACAGTTACTATTTTGCACATCCAAGTGCCCATGCTGCCGCTTTTGAAAACTGGTGGTCTCATCCACAAACTGATAAAGTGCCATTTTAACAGTGTCAGTGGTAAACAAAATATTTGTCAGTGTGCTTGGCTAAATGCTTTAATGATGTCTGTCTTGAAACAAAAGTTGCTTTTCATACTTTCTAGTGAATTTTCAACATTTAATGTCAAATATATATTTTTTTCCCCAAGAAATTCGATGCTGAGCCATTGGAATTGTTTGAGATCCCAGTAAAAGAACTTTCATATGACCAACTGCAATTATTAAAGGTAATGTCATGGTAGGCTAGTTTGGTACATTGCTGCACAGTAGATGTTTGTATTAAAACTGGATACCAGACCTTCGTTTTGAAATAGTTAGTCTGAGAGAGCTCTTGCTGCTGCTCTGAATGTACTACACGAACACAATAATTTAAAAGCATTTGACTGGTGTCGTCCGTCTTCCCCTTCTCCCCCCTCCCCCAGTTTAGCAGAGAGCATTCCTTATGGAAGACTAGCTATATGTCCAGATAGGAGTTTAAATATTAAGCCATATGAATAACTGAGCACAAAAAATTACCTTAGTTGTAGATGACTAAGTGGATCTCCTTTACTTCCCCAAAAACTTAATGGAAAGGTATATTCTTGGAGAAAGATATAAGGGATTGGGAGTAGGTAGTTTAAAAAGCAATGGCCATATCTGTAGTATCACTACTATGATACTCCGAATAAACTGAAGATGAGGTTAAGGACCTAATTTTCAGAAGTGCTAAGTATTCGCATCTTGCATAGAAGTTAATGGAAGCTGAGGGTACTCAGTAACTCTCAAAATCTGGCACTAGGGTGGTTTTTTGTTTTTGTTTTTGTTTTTTTTTTTTTTTACGTTAACAGGATTTTAAGGTATTTTTTACTGTCGTGATTAGTCAAATAGCTTATTTTCTGATCGAATGCTACTTTGTTTTCAACTTGTTCTGTCCTTATAACTCTCGCATACTGGGTGGAAAGGTGGAACAGCATGCTGAACAGACCCAGATGATGACCAATTAATGTTGAGTATTACAACAATATGAGTTTTTAAAAAAAATAGAATAGCCTGACGATGGAGTTAAGTCATTTAAAGCTGATAGTTCAGAATCTTTGCCAAAGAAGGGTTATAAAATCTATATTTGATATTTTGGGGGTTTGCCTGCATTAGGAGAAGACATTGAGGGTAGATCAGATAATCCTGGCTTAATCTAGACAGACCTTGCAATTGAGGGCAAAGGTTAGGAATGATACATAATCCAATCTAACCTGGTCAGGCAGAATTGGAGAATAGGATATTGGCCTGTCACTATGGATACCATGGGGGCATTGATTCTCTGGAAAAAATAGAGACCAGGAGATAAGTTTGGGAAGCATGAGAGTTGAAAATGAGGGTGAAACTTCTTCTTTCAGAGTCAAGGAAAGATGTGGCTGAAACAAGAATTTTAGGTACTCTTATTTTCTTAAATTACCTAATTTTCTCCTTCAGCCTCAAAGAGAAAATTGAATGGATGCAGGGTCTCAGCCTAAGCCCCACCATATTTTAAGTCAGATACACGGCCCCTTTGCATAAACTGTGGTCAGCCATCTGCTTGTAGTGGGGCCCAGAGTACAGAAAGTATAAAGACAGATCAGATGAGTTTTCATGGGTGCACGTTATGACCATTTGCAAACTGAGTACATAAGGTTTGTAAGGCTCATTATGAAAATTGTATCTTCTCAACTTTAAATTACATCCTTATCTCCCTGTCCACTTGTAAGTTTTTTGGTTCGATGATTAAATAATATAAAAACTTTTTTTACTTTCTCCCTAAAATCTTAAAATAGGCAAGTTGGAAAGAAAATAGATGTGTATTAGAATCGTTTGTCTTCCTACCAGAACTGCATATTTCGTAGACTTTTTTAAACTTTTAAAAACAAATGTAAGGGAATTCAGAAGGAAAAATCTAATTGTTCTTTACCAAAATAGTACGGTCGCTACAGATAAAAGTATACTTGTTAGTTTAATATATTCTTTTTGTGATCTTTAGCTGGCTCATGTGACTGCATTGAAATTAAAAGATCACAATGGTATGTACTAATACAAATGTCTTTATCTGCTGCCTTATAAGAATTTATATTGTCATTGAAATGTTTATTTTTCAATCAATTTTGTTTATTCTTGGAAACTGGAAGTTGAGATTTTAAAATACTTGAGTGCTATTCATCACATACAATTTTCACAGGGAAGTTTATGTATAAAGGCATCACTGATAGCATGTAATACGATCCTCCAACATATTTAAGAAAAATTGTAATTACTCCACTAACAAAATCACCACAAGTGTCTTCCCTCCAGCAACTTCTTGACCGTACCAGTTTCTCAGCTCCCAATATTCCAGGGACAAAAGATGGACCTTGCAGTGTGCCCTAAATGCTAGTAAACTTGGGCTGTTACAAAATACGTGACACTGTCTCTCTTGCTGCAGAATTTTATAGTACTATTCACTACAGAATTAAATATCACCAGGATTTAGTTAGCTCTGATAACAGTGAAATATGTAATTTTGCTGCATTACAAAAACTTTTAGTGCACAATAATTTAAATTTGTAAACTGAGCTGAATTGGTTTGCCACTTGTGTTGCCATTGCACAGTTGATGTAATGAAGTGGACACTGTCATCAATTTACTGGGCTTGCTCAAAGCATGAGTACATTGTTGAAACAAGGCCCTGGGGGAATAGGAATAACTAGTGGAGTCTCTAAAGCAGGAGTTTCTTATCAGATGTCAAAATTCTGTGTTCTCAGCCATTTTTCCTGGTGCATTTCATAATAAGCTTCAGGAAAAATGAGATTATTTTTTTTAATTTGATTTATGGTCTTTTAAACCTTCCTTAAGATCACTCATTGAACCTGTAGCTTGTGTATGTATTCCATGTGTTAGACCGTTATCCTGCTCATACTTGGTAATATACTTTTTTAATATTTCCATAAAAAAGACGTACCTTTTCAGAATCCATTATGCAAACTGTAGTTGAACCTTAACTTCTTTACTAATTAGCATATCCCAGGAGATACATTGCAAATTACTGAATTTTGAGGACTGGCATACAAATACAGAAGCAAATTGTCCCAAGTTCTGTGCATCACAGACTGTACTATATTAAATAAGTACAAGTGGCAAAATATATTGAGTTCATCATGAACTAATAAATGTACTGTAATTTGTTTTTAAAAGTTTTAGTAATACCACTTAGCTGGAGATGCCAATTAAAGTATTGTGCAACTGAACTGTTGTCTACCACTTTCATGTATAGAATGCATTGACTAGCTTAATTTTTATATAGTATTCTTTTGTATCTAGTTCTTATTGGATACATGTCTTCCAGCAGAAGGTGTCGGCAATTCGCAGTGTTGCCAACTGGAATTTATTGGAAATAACATGATTTTGGCCACCTCTGTAGTCAGTCTTGCGATTGATTGTGAATATCTCCCTCCATTATATAATTTGAGGAAAGCAAAATCAGCGTGAGCTCCCCACATACTACACTGTAGTCTTGAAGAAGGTGCACTGAACTGCAAGCCCAAGAGACCATGAGTTTTAGTTTCAGCTCTTTTGTATTTCTGTGCCCTTCACAATTATGAGCCAAGGTCTCATACTGTTGCCTTGGCGAAGGGGTTCAGTATCATTCATCCATTTCACAGGATAATGGAGAACGTGTATAAGGTCATTTTAGGCAGAGCTGGGAATTGAATCTAGGTGTCTAATATAACAGCCAAATCTTACCAACTTTGACACAGTTTGCCAGAAGGAACGTGGAAAACTAGGTGCTTCTATAACCCATGCTAACACAGTGTCGCTCTGTCACCCTTTAGCAACCAGACCACACACAGCAGCTTACGACTCTTGTTATGATTTCCATGTTAAATCTGGTGAAGGCTTGTGCTTTTACATCCAGAGGTCTCTGGCTCATTCCCCAAAGGCAACATACAGGGGTATTGTTATATTTAGCTATACTGCCTGTAACCAGAGGAAGAAACCAAGAACCCTGATGCCCAGTGTTAGGCGGTTTCTCAAATGCTAGTGTAATCCACTGGCATTGTATGTATGTCGTCTCCCTGTATGGACAGGCTCCTACTGAGGATAACAGCATGGTTTTTCTTTTACCAATTACCCTAGCAGAAGTGGACGAGATCTGTGCTGTGGAACAGAAGGTTTAAACTCTGCTGACAATGTCCCATGTGGGAGTGAAAATAAATAAAATATAAATATAAATTATATCTATGAATAAAAGTTAGTGTAGGCCCCTCAAGTAAGAGTTGGAATGGTTTTTTATTGCAAAACGTTGCATTTAGAAGTGACTTTACATGTGGTATTAATACTTATTGTTGCGTTATTTTTTTTTTTTTGTGCTTGTACTTGTCCCTTTAAGAACAGCATGTGAGATTAAGACTGCCTATAGAGGTATTTGAATCTGAGAGTAATGTGTGGGAGACTGTGTCTGTTTCCTGAATGGAAGATAATGTCTGTGTAATTTCCAAAAAGGTCAGAACTTCTAGAAAACAAGCTTAATTCTCAAAGTATAATATTAGCACTTATAGGGAACTATGGGTATGTCTACACTGCAGTAAAACACCCGTGGCTGGCCTATGTCAGCTGACTCGGGCTTGTGGGGCAAGGGGTGCAGGGCTACAAAATTGCAGTGTAGACATCCAGGCTTGGATTGGAGCCTGGGGTCTGTGAACCTTTTCCCCCTCATGGAGTCCCAGAGCCTGGGCTCCAGCCTGAGCCTGGATGTCCACATGGCAATTTTATAGCCCTGCAGCCTGAGTCAGCTGACACAGGTCACCTGTGGATGTTTTTATTGCAGTGTAGATGTGCTCTGTATGTCTCAAGGCATTGCTAATGAGCTGTAGAGCCTTTCAACCGTAGGTCACCAGTATGAAATCCAGCTCAGCAGGAATTAAAAGGCGTTCCCATTTAAAGGAAGTCTGGTAGCCTCGGAGTTCAACTTGCAGCTCCCCTGTCACAATCTTTGCACTAAATTGTAAGCTCTTCAGGGAATGACTTTCTTACTATGTTTGTACAGACCATAGCGCAATGGGGGACCCATCTCAGTTGAGTACTCAAGGAAGAGCTCATGCAACATGGGCCAAAATCACCTTACTCACTGTATGTTTGAGTTGGCAACACTAAGTCACACACACATTGGAGGTGGGGTGGGAGGAGTTAAATAAACAGACAAACTTCAAAAAAAGTGAATCTTTTAAAATCTTATGATTTTGAAGACAGTCTCCTAATTTGGGGGTTGGCAATACTGCTGTTCTCCTTTTTTAAATATTTTTTTATTTAATTTCAGCATCTCTTAAAGGGGAGGAAAGCCCTGTTTCTGAGAACCAGCCATTTCCATCTCTCCAGACGGTAAGCAGCAGTCAGTATAGAACTAGACAATGTAGAGCAATGTAATGCTAGGCAAATGGAAATTTCAAAATATTTATAAATAAGTTTGGGTTCTTGCATGCTTAACGGAGAAGTGGAGTCTAGAAAGAACTTTCAAAGGTTTTTATCACAGGACGAGGAAAGGGTTCAAAATGGAGCTTATTTTTGACTGTCTATGTGCACAAGAGTTCGGGGCACTGAAATGCTATAACTGTATTTAGTAAGGTTTCAGAGTAGCAGCCGTGTTAGTCTGTATCCGCAAAAAGAAAAAAGAGTACTTGTGGCACCTTAGACTAACCAATTTTTTTGAGCATAAGCTTTCGTGAGCTACAGCTCACTTCACTTCATCAGATGCATCTGATGAGCTGTAGCTCACGAAAACTTACACTCAAAAAAATTTTAGTCTCTAAGATGCCACAAGTACTCCTTTTTCTTTTTGTCTTTAGTAAGTAATCAATGTAGGTGTTATAGGCATTGTAAATGTATCAGCTACATTCAAAACCCCTTCAGTTTCCAACATGAATTCTAAATGGGACCTCTTTTTTGATCTGCTTCAATTTTGAGGAAAAGCCAAAAAAGATGATCTGGAAGAATTTTTTCCATTTCTTTCCCGTTCCTGAATCATCCTGATTTTTCTGCAGTAGGATCTCACTGGTGGCTAATGAAATACTTCTTCTCAGCACTTGACAAGAAGCTTTTTACCGGCAGCAGTGCATTAAAGCCAAAGAAAATGGGTGTAGTGGCAGTAAAAGGAGGCTATGGGCCAGAACTGTCAAAAGTGGCCACTAATTATGAATGGCTCAGTTTTTAGGTGCCCAGCTTCGTACCTAGGGCCTGCTTTTCCGAAATCCTGTTCATCCACAACTCTAAAAGTTTTTGGGACCTGCAGGTGCTTAACATCTCTGAAAATCCTACCTCGGGGGGCGGGGCGGGGGGAGGAGTGAAATTGGGCACCAAATTTGGGGCATCCACAATTGGTGGCCACTTTTCAAAACTTTAGCTTTAGAATTACATTCCTTCACCACTTAGCTTCTGCTACTTAGCTCAGTTGCAGTATATTCCATTAATAACTAATCTTTGCCAAAGTTTGTATTTTTGAGTTGGCTTTTTCTTCAGAAACTGTTTACCAGACTTAGTCTGTGATAATGCTTGAAATTCTTTTTTCTTGAACTGTGCTTCTGTTTGCCCCTTACAGCAATTGCTGGGTACTATTCTCCCAAATCCAAATGAAAGTAGTTAAATCTTTCTTTTGTCTGAGAGGTAAATATGAACAAAATGGATAACAAACTGGCCTAGACAAGGGAATCTTGTCTGCTGTGCCAGATAGTTTTTGGTTGTTAACCAGGGAAATTGTGACTTTTTTTTCATGTATCAGAGCAATTGTTTTTTATATAAAACAAAAACATATGTAATAAGTAGCCAGACAGAAAAGTATGCACGAAGTATTTGTAAATTGTAAAGAACTGTACATCTCAAAGTGTTAGTACATAAGAAATTAGTTGCAGATAATGGTGTAACTAATTCCTGAAGGCTGTTCTCATTATTCCATTGACCCACTTTGGACCAGAGTAGAAAAGGGATAATGTGCCTTTAAGTGTTAAAGAATCATATATGTATATGCTATACTTTTGGCCTTTGCTGGGTGGTGATTCAGCATTTTTTGTCCTGTATTTATCCTTACCAATAGTACTTAATGAGCATCATGTGATTTGGTACCTTTTTTATAAAACTATTGTATCAAGGTTCTGGAATCCCTTCCTGAAGATGTCGGGTTTAACATAGAAATAAAATGGATCTGCCAACAAAGAGTAAGAAATTTATAATGTTCCTTGTTTTTGATGCCTTGTGTTACTTTGTAGACTACTATGCATATCTTGATAGGTCAGTTTGCATGTGACCCAGACCTAAACTACTATTTTACTGTTGTTTTTATTTAATCAAAGTTATTAGCCTTTTTTTTCTTTTGAACAGTAAAAGGCAGTTTTGTTTCACTGACAGTGTATCCTGCTAGCTTTAGAACTAGAAAATCAAAGGCACTGAACCTGCAAATAAACAGACACGTACTTCTCTTTAGGCACATGCATAAGTGTTTGTATTGGGATCATAATGCAGAATTGACAGTTTCTTGTAGGCAATCATCTTCTAAAGATGAAAATATTCCTGAGTTATTTATATAATTAAATATTGCTACAACATTTATATCCTTACAGATGGTTGTACAAAACATCTGTTTAGTTGCCCTTTATTCATTTATACTACATTAGGCTTCTTAATATATTTTTGTTTTTAATATAACCCATATTTAAATGATTTTGTTATGCAAATGATCTTTTAATTTTAATAGACTTCATGAATAGTTGATGTCTCTAGGAATAAAGTGAGTTGTTTTAATGAATCTTGAAAAGACCATTTAAAGTTATAAAACTTATAACACTGATTTAAAAGCTGCATATTTCTGAACAATTTTGTTGAAAGCCAGCTGTATAGTGTTGCAAACAGCGCTTGGTAGACTGGAGAAGAGTGCTATTTTTTATTCATATTGACGAGCTGGATTCTTTTTTCGCTCAATTTAATAATAGACTCCTGTCATTTGAAATAATTAGTGTAGTCATTGATTTAGTTCAACTACTTGTTTTTTTTTATAGGATGGGAAATGGGATGGCAACTTGTCAACCTATTTTGATATGAACCTCTTCTTAGATATCATTCTAAAAACTACTCTAGAAAATGCTGGAAGAAGGAGAATTGTATTTTCTTCATTTGATGCGGACATTTGTACAATGTAAGTTACAACTCAACTTTAAACCATTTTTGACTCAATAGATTTCACTTTAGGTGTTAGTGCTCAATGGAAAACTCATTAAGTTATTTTTGTGACTTGAGTTTGAATGCCAACACGCTTCAGTTTAGTTCCTGGACTTAGACCTTTCATCCATCTGACCCATGCCCAAAAATACAATCGGAAAACAAAGCCAGCAACATATTAAGAGAAAAGGCATTGGAAAAAATAGTGAATACCAAATTGTCTAAGTAAACATTTATTTTCTTAAAACAGTAGGGAAAAGAGCAGACTTGATCCTGGGGTTTCACTTTCCCTCTGGCTTCAGTTTCCTGGCCATTCCAGCATGTGTCGAACTGTTCCTCCTTCCTTTTGGCTGGAGGATAAAATATTTAGTGTTTCAGAACAAGAAAATACCTGTTTGAAATGCTCTTCTTCACACTACTGCAAAAGGAAAGTCAGGGCCAGATAACAGCTCTAATGTCTCTTCAGTTACAGGACAGTTTTGGGTAATGTCAGTGTCCATATGCTGCTGTTCAAACAAATGCCAAGACAGTACACTTACTTGGTAACAGCCAATTCTTGTCACAATAGGTGACCATCTTAGAACAGGGCATACTGTTTTTATTTGACAGTTTAGTGTATGCAAATTAAATATACATATATAATCATAGAATTCTCTATTGACAATTTTCAACAAATCTCTGATTTAAAAAAACAAACATGAAAGTTCTTAAACTACATAAATAGTTATTGGATATTGGCTTTCTAGAAAAACTAATTTGCTTTCTGTTGTGGCACATCTTATGTTGGTTTTCTGGGTGCTGAACAAAAGACAGACCCTGAATCAGGGAACTTATTGACACACTACACCAGTCTTTGTATGGAAATATTGCAAAATTCCTTATTGAAAGACTGTGTAGAAGAAATCCTTTAAAGCAGAGATTTGAAAGAAGACAGGTACTTGACAATAAGAGGACTTCCAAACATAAGGGACAGCCTGGGAAAAAGAGTGGAAGAAGGGTTTAAAGGGGCTGGTTAGGAGGGGGCAATGAAAGGTGAAGAGTAAGTGAAGGTGGAGTCAAAGTTGATGAATCACCATACTCGGAATATTACTTTCGCCTATTGCTATTTCATAGCTATGCTGGTGAACCAACTCTAAAGTGGTCAAGGTGGCTTGAGAAGGTTTTAAGTTTGCTATTGTGTGTTTTGTAAAGGGGAAAAAATGATAGAAGGCTACCCACTTCTAAAATTTTATATATGGAAAACTTTGGGGAAGGGGGAACATACTCTAGACTTTAGATAGTTGAAATATGTGTGAAATATGTAAATCTCTAAAGTGGTGAAAGGGACAATGGTATGTTGTACACATTGAGGCAAAACTGCAGTGTTTACCAGTTGCATCTGCAAAGGATTAAATGAATATCCAGTAAGTAAAAGTATTCTCTTCTAACCATGAGACTGAACTTGTCATTTGTAGTGAATGTGTTCAAACATGAAAATGTGCATGTTACTATGCAGGAAAGGGAGACATCACTATGCTAAACTATCTTTCTGGAATTAAAATCCAGGGCAGTCATGTCCCTTTTGCTTAGGAAGAAAGGGGACAAAAAAAATCAGTCTTGTTATGAGAAAATGGAGAAATTCTTTTTCACATGTGCCTTGTCTTTCTCTGGAATATAGTAAAGATTACTGCATTATGTTAACTTTTTAGTCATATCCAACTGACTAGACAGACTGGTGTGTGTCCACAAAACTGCTTAATCCTTGATTAATACTTTGCATATTACATGTCAATACAGTTTGGGAATGGTGACTGTGCTTTTATGTTCTCATCCGTGTGAGAGAAACACTACTGAAAAGTTTCCCTTTGCAGTTGTATTTTTATACTCTTTTACAGGGTTCGGCAAAAGCAAAATAAGTATCCTGTGTTGTTTCTCACACAAGGAAAATCTGATATTTATCCAGAACTTATGGATCTCAGGTCTCGTACAACTCCTATTGCCATGAGCTTTGCCCAGTTTGAAAACTTGCTGGTAAGTTGTCATGCTGTTGTTACTCTGTGAAATGAAACTAACTTATTGCTACATTCCATAATTTTGCTGATAAACTGACTTTTTTTTAAAATACAGAAGCTGGTTAAGGTGACAAGCAAACTATTAAATGTTTATGTATTCTTTTAAAACATGTTAAAGTAATGTATTTTCATTGCTTCAAAGTACTAAGAATGCACTTCAGTCCTCTTGAATATTGAACTGTTGTTAAAGAAGCAAGTCTTTAAAAATGCATTTAATTCCTGGAGTTCATAAGATTTTTTTTCTTTTAGTTGACTAAAAATTGTGAAACACTTCAGTGATCAAAAGCTAGAAAAGTTGACTTTTAATAGTATTTAGTCTAGATTATATCTGCATTTTCTTAAGTGTTTTTTATAACTTTACAGGGAATTAATGTGCACACTGAAGACCTGCTTAGGAACCCATCATATATTCAGGAGGCCAAATCTAAAGGTTTAGTTATTTTCTGCTGGGGTGATGATACAAATGACCCAGATAACAGGAAGAAGTTGAGAGAATATGGCATTAATGGGCTAATATATGACAGGTATTTATTTCTTCAAATATTCCTTTAGAATTACAATACCTAAAGTGAGCATATGAAATGTTCTGTTCTGATCCTGCTTTGATTTCACTTTGATTTTGGCCTGATTTGAGTGGGTGTTAGAATATCCTGCTCTGCACATGTCTGTAAACCTGAGTTCAAGAGACAGTCGTCCTAAAACTCACATATACTGTCTCAGTTGCATATGTGAAACATAGGTGTGACTTCCTTCTGTCGGAGGATGCTGCGAGTACATGGATGGCTAGTTTATTGAGTGGCCTTGCATTTGATTCCTAAAAGAGAGAACTAGTTTACAAATCTAAGGCTGCATCTGCACAGCCACTTTCAGTGCTAAAACTTTTGTCGCTCAGGGGAGTGTTTTTTCACACCCCTGAACGACTACAGTTTTAGCACTTGAAAAGCTCCAGTATAGACAGTGCTTTGTTGCCAGGAGCTGTGCTCCTGGTGATAAAGCTACCACCTCTCGTTCGGGGCGGTTATTTTTATTACCAGGAGAGCTCTCCCCCGGTGACTACACTGCCCACGTCACAGGGCTGCTGCGGCCGCGCTGTAATGTGGGCAGTGTAGACATACCCTAACATGTAACTGGCATTTTTGTTGATTGTTTTTTAAACTTTGTATACAAGATGTGGGAAAGTTTGCTTAACTGAAAACTTCGTTTTCTATATTTGTTGAAGACACTAAGTGTAATAGGTATCTTTTTAATATTTTCAGACATTGTTCTGTTTAGCAAAATTGACTTTCAAAACTGTACATTCGTGTGTAATCAGTACTGCTCTTGTCATCAAGAGGAGCTAGACATAGCCAGTAACCTCTAGGTCAGGGGTGGGCACATCCGGCCCTCCCGATGTTGTACTCAGGCCCTCGAGCTCCTGCCGGGGAGTGGGGTCTGGGGCTTGTCCCGCTCTGCACAGCTCCCAGAAGCAGTGGCATATCCCCCCTCTAGCTCCTACGTATAGGGGCAGCCAAGGGGCGCCACGCTGTCCTCGCCCCAAATGCCACTCCCGCAACTCCCATTGGCCAGGAACCACAGCCAGTGGGAGCTGCACGGGTGGCACCTGCGGACAGGACAGCATGCAGAGCCACCTAGCCGTTCTTCCACATAGGAGTCAGAGGGGGGACATGCCACAGCTCCTGGGAGCTGGTTGAGGTAAGCGCCACCCGGAGCCTGCACCCCAACCCCCGGCCCTGATCCCCCAACCCTCATCCCCAGGCCTCCCCAGAGCCCACACCCCCAGCCCGGAGCCGCCTCCTACACCCTGAACTCCTTATTTCTGGTCCCACCCCAGAGCCTGCACCCCAACCCCCAATTTTGTGAGCATTCATGGCTCACCATACAAGCTCCATACCTAGATGTGGCCCTCGGGCCAAAAAGTTTGCCCACCTCTGTTCTAGGTAGAGTGATAAAAGGCACTCTTTCTATTCTTTAGAGACTGATAGATTACATTACCTTTGCAGTGCACCCAGCCTGACAGTGAATGACTAAGCTAGATCCTAGAACAACATGCATATTGTGACCCGTGGTTCCTAGGGTAGTCCACCCTGAAAATGCCCAGGGCAGGGCAGTCTGCAAAAAGGAGAACAGATTCTCCCAAAACTGGTGAATCTAACTACACAGTGTTAACCATCAACCAGTCACAAACTGTACAGCTTATCCCCCACACTGGTTATTAAGAAGCTGGGGTGGGGAAAGAAATCATAGACCCCTTATTGCATTCCAGTCTCTGGCTCCCAATCAGCAGATAGTTCCAGTAAAGTGAGATGTTACTTAAAACACTATTCACTATAAAAAATTTTCTTCTGATCCCCAAAGGGCCAGCCACATTACCAGGTCAATTCTAGTTTGGATCTTACCCAAAATACCACTCTGCCAGCCAATCCTTTAGTATCTAAAACCCAAAGATTTAAAAGAAAAGAATAAGAAGAGTTGTTAAATGGTCAAAGCAATCAGATACATACATATGACTTCAGAGTCCATATCTCAGGTTCTTAGCAGCATTGGTGAGTTTGCTGGCTTGTAAAGTCCCTCTGGAATGCATCCAAAGCTTGAATGGGTCTATCAGTCTTGCGTTCAAATCTTCATTTTGTAGAGCAGTTACTCCAGAGGTGAGAAGCAGGATTCAAGACAAAATGGGGGTGATGCAGCTGCCTTTTTATATTCTCTGCCATGTGACTTGCATATCCTTTGTCCCAAACACAAGCTCACAGCACTTGGGCATGGAAAAGTATTTGGAGTCCTCTGTCCATAGGTATGTCCCTGTACATGTCGTGTTGACTCAGGCATAGCTCTGGCTTGTTTTAATGGCTTCATTGTACAGCTGATTGCCTTTGATGGGCCATCAAGCAGGCTGGGTAGTGCTGATGCCAGTCTGTCTTGGGGTGTCACCCAGATACACAGCACAAGAGATGAATATACCACACACTTATAACATATGATATAAAGATGATACATATGTATAAACAAGCTTATCATATTTAGCAAATCATACCTTTTCCATTGATACCTTACATGGCATATCTGGTATAAGACTCATTTCAATTTTGTAATATTGGTATCGATAATATTATAAATGGTCACCCATATACCATACAGCGTCACACATCGTCTGTATATTCCAAGTATAATTTTGAAGTTCTTTGTAATAGTTAAACTTGCAGGTCAGTGGTCTGGAAAAGGATCTGCAGTTCGTAATGGTCAAGATTTAAAACAATTTGTTCAGGGTCCCTCTGCAGTTGAAAAAGCCAACTTTGTGCACATTGATGGACCAATGAAACAAATCAGAAGAGATGTTTATGGTACCCTGCAAATGGCTAACAATAGGACATGCAAAGTTGTGCATAATTTGGGCACTTAATTCATTATTGTAGGAAAGACATTGAAGAATTGGAAAACGTTCAGAAGAGAGTACAGAAAAGGCGGCATTGTAATAGAGTAGAAAAGAAATTAAGGGACACAATTGAGGTGTGTAAAATTATAGGAGAGACAGATTCTGAAAAACTTGAGCTAGTAGCCTTTGAGGGGGGAAATAATATATAGTAAATCAGGCATTTAGAACTTTGGTACCTATTCTTCTTGAGGTAATAAAATGAAGGACAGAGAGCCAAGTAAACTTATTTCCTGTTTCTCTTCTCTAAATATATTCTTCCTATCCTATACATATACATGCTCTTAGAGTTCTTACGTTAGTGACATGAGTTAAGTTGGCTCTGATTACATCTCCCTGCCATTCTCTCAAGTACAGAAGATCCTTCCTGAAAAGTTGGCACAGAACCTCCTGTTTACTACCAGCCTTCTCATATGCAGGTTGCCTGCTTCTATTGCTTCTAGGTACAGGTGGTACCTGGCAGCAACAGGAGGTGAGACAGACCACTGAAGTAACTTTCTAGTTAAAGGAGAGGGGTTGGAGACCACCTTTCCCCTAAAATAGCAGAGTTGCAGCTCTTCCTCCCTGCCACAGCATCACATATGGATCTCTCCCATAGATCAGGAATTAAGGTGACACTTGTAATGGACTTCCAGATGGGGACACAGATGACTTTCTTCTTTACCAAATATTATTTTAAGTCTTATTGTGAAATGTCTATATTTGAAATTTAAACCTATTGGGTTTTCTAAATTGCCTGTTTAAGATCGGCAGGTGACTGCAGTCTCCTGGCCCAAAAGTAGTTGTACAAGCCACAATCTCAAAAATACATAATTTTTAGTCTAGATTGAGTTTTGAGTTTTAGTCTAGATTTGAGTTTTGTAGCTAGTTCTTTATCTAGATACTTTTCTCTGCTAGACAGTAATGAAAAAGGAAAAGGTAGAATTCCTTTGTAGAGGAATCTGAGTGTCTCAAAGGTGAATGTTACTGAACTACTGGTGGCAATGCAGTTCAAAAATCTGTGCTGTGAGCGTGTTGCTGGTGTCAAGGCTCTGAACCACGGCTGCACAACCCAGACACCCAGGGATATAGGGCACACAGTGACACAACCTCTTTACTGGTCTGGGTTGAACCCCAAAGTGTCATAACATCTCTTCTCCCAACTCTGCAGTAGAATGCTACATCTCCTTTAAAGTAAGGAAATAAGAAGATGTAAGAGGAGAGGCTTGCATATAGCCTCCTGGAGCGCACACACCACCGCGCACACCTATAATATGGTTTGGTGGACCAGTTAGTAAGGAAGAGCTCTGGGTAAGCTCAAAAACTTCTCTCTCACCAATAGAAGTTGGTCCCGTGAAAGATATTACCTCACCCACCTTGTGTCTCTAATATTGACTGACCATTTTGATTCTACAAAAAGAAAAAGAGGACTTGTGGCACCTTAGAGACTAACCAATTTATTTGAGCATAAGCTTTTGTGAGCTACAGCTCACTTCATCGGATGCATTCAGTGGAAAATACAGTGGGGAGATTTATATACACAGGGAACATGAAACAATGCGTGTTACCATACACACTGTAAGGAGAGTGATCAGGTAAGGTGAGTTATTACCAGCAGGAGAGCGGGGGGGTGGGACCTTTTGTAGTGATAATCAAGGTGGTCCATTTCTAGCAGTTGACAAGAACCTCTGAGAAGCAGCATGGGGGAGGGTGGGGGGGGAATAAACATGGGGAAGTAGTTTTACTTTGTGTAATGACCCATCCACTCCCAGTCTTTATTCAAGCCTAAGTTAATTGTATCCAGTTTGCAAATTAATTCCAATTCAGCAGTCTCTCGGTGGAGTCTGTTTTTGACGTTTTTTTGTTGAATTGCCACTTTTCGGTCTGTAATCGAGTGACCAAAGAGATTGAAGTGTTCTCTGACTGGTTTTTGAATGTGTTAATTCTTGACATCTGATTTGTGTCCATTTAGTCTTCTACATAGAGATTGTCCAGTTTGGCCAATGTACATGGCAGAGGGGCATTGCTGGCACATGGCATATATCACATTGGTAGATGTGCAGGTGCTTATGCTCAAATAAATTTGTTAGTCGCTAAGGTGCCACAAGTACTCCTTTTCTTTTTGCGAATACAGACTAACGCGGCTGCTACTCTGAAAAATGCTATATAGTAATTCTTTCTTGAACATGCTAAAAGGTAGTTACAGAACATGGAGGAACAACTGTTGTTATAGCTGGTGGCGTAAGAGAGTATTCCCTTAGGAATGGATCCGCTGACTGAGGGAGGGCCAGAAAGTGAATCCAGAGTTCTTGAGTCCCAGTCTAGTGCACAACCGCAAAACCATCCTTCTTTCCTTTCAAACTTGTGACATTGGGCAACTTGCTTAACTTTCTGTGCCTCTTGTTTCCCAGCTGTGAAAAGAGGATAGCACTTGCCTATTATACAAGGATGTTGAAGATTCATTAATGTTTTCAAGGTGCTGAGATACTACAGTAAAGAGGGGTGCTGAGGACAGAAGTACTTATGTACTCCAGAAAGAACTGGGGTCTAGCTGGGAAACCAGAGGCACAGAAAATTAAGTGACTAATAGCTAAAAAGTGAGTTTGCTAATGATTAAAATTTAACAAATTTCTGTATGAAAGTATATATTAAACCTAAATTTAAAAAAAAAATACTTTTCACCATTTATTTATTTTTTCACTTTAGTAAAGCTGTCGAAACTGAAGTTTCATTTTCTGGCTCTCACATTCTAGCACAAAACTGCAATGTTGAGGTTACAACCAACACAGTGGAATAGTTACATCCAATCTAACAAACTTTAATTGCAATTAAAACCATTAAGGAAAAACATTTCCAGTATTAGTTTTGGTACATAATTGTTTTACATAACTGACAGCTTGGGCCTCATCCACCTAACCGTATTTTCTTAATTTCTCACTATTGTCATGTGTACTCACAAAAATGGAAGCTTTAGCATAGATGAGGCACTACTGGCAGCCCAGTGTAGTTAATTCTCATGCACTGATGCAAAGCTGTAGAATTTGCGTTGCATAAACTACAGGGGAATGTTCAATCCAAACTCATTGGAATAACTTATTTTTAAAAAAGAACATATGTTCTGTAAAACTGTTATACAAATTCTAAACTTGGGGCCTTAATTGCCTAAGTGTTCATGTAAATTAGCAGCGCCTTCCTGTAAAATTAAAGTTAAATAGTGTTTTATTAGATGAACTGATGTTTAAATGTTAATGTTAACTAACTATGTTTAATAAGACAGATATTGTAAGTATACAGATATAGTATCTACATGTAGTAATTCTACTGACAAGATGTTTACTGTATAATTACTATTTGGCACCTAAATAGCATGATGACAGAAACATTGGATGTAGATATTCCCTAAAAAGACTTTCTGCCTGTCATACTGGCGTTTCTTCACTTTTAAGCCATTTAATAATACTATATTTAGTTTGTGTGTAAACTTACATATTTGAGATTTTCCCTTTCACACTGTCCTTTCATATGTTACTTGGACTGTAAGATTTTTGAGGACATGGACATAAATCCTGATTGGGGCCCCTGGATGCAACTGAAATATAAATATTAAAGAATCACTCTTTAAATGATTGTTGAGCTCTGAAATAAATTTACTTTACTGTGTTCCTACATGCTTCCTTGGTTACAAGCTTTCTCCTTTATTATGCATTATAAATGGTACTCATGAAAAGCCCAGTATGAAATGATTTGAGTATTTTGCACCTGAACGTTTATTTTAAAAGAAAAATATTCCAGTTGACAAAAATAGTGTAGATGAATTAATATTGTTTAGTAAAGCAGATGGAAATGTTTAATGGAATGAAAAGTCAAACTGTTACAGTCTTCTTCATTGGTACGAGGCTCTTGAAACACTGGGTACTTCACCCAGTATTTAAAACACACTTATATAAATACTCCTATAACTATATGAGAATCAAGGAAATTTCACCTTCTAAGGCTGATACTGGGCCCTTAAGTTAGATACTGCGTGAGCTTCAGTATCTAGTTACAACAGAACATCACGCTGGCCACAGAACCACTCTGATATGCCTTTGTGTTAGTTTGTGTTTGATATTGGTGGCACTTGAACCAGTTTTTTAATACAAAGCTTTAACTGAACTGTTACAGTACAACATTTTATACTTAACTAATGCCTAAATGAACTCTTAAAGATAATTATTGGGGGTTAAATAATAAGTGAGTTGAAAAGCAAAGATGAAAGTTGGGAGCTACTGAGCGAAGTATGGAATGAACTGCTGAGTTTTTGGGAGATAGGAAAGGATGCAAGTCCATTGAGGGCATGAGAGTTTCATCCTGTTAAGAGCCATTCAAGAGATAATGGAGAAGAACAGACACACCTCTCTTCTACCACACTGCTGCCAGTGAGTTGTCTTAAAAATTGGACCAATATAGAATGCAGTGGCAAATTTCTATGTGGATTATTTAAACATTAACAATGCTCCTTAAAAAAAACCTTTATAATTTGCAACAGCAAACTTGAATTTGGACTATTTGAATATATAATGTCAGCCCTTCAGGGCTCCAGCCAATTTAACGCTGACCCTGCTTCACGGACCCCCTGAAACTGGCCCAATGGGGCCGCAGACTCCAGGTTGAGAACTGCTGCTCAAAGGGATTGTCAAGCAAGGGGCAGGAAGTTCCTGCAAGAAAACTCTCCAGCTAAAGAGAAAAGAACAGGAAAATAGGTTTTCATTTTAACATTCTTACTACTTAACATTTGAAATGCTGTAACAGTGTTTTTCCTCTTCATCTTTAATAAAAGAAGGTTTAAAAGGATTTTCTGTGGTGTTTGCAATGGTACACAGCCAGCTGAAATCTCTGCATACCAAACTCTGGACCTTGTTTAACACTGTTTAATGTTGGATAGTGACTGGGTTATGTTAATATCTTTGGCTCATGTATTCCATCTAAATTAATACAACACCACCACCTGTAAAGTCATGTCTTCAGAAGAATAAGTGGATGTTAGTGGTCATAGTTTGCTCGCTTTTTAGCATATCTAGTCAAACCGCTAACCATGCTGATAAAGGACTACCACTTTATATTGCAGAATATGGTTTAGAGAGACAAGTTTCAAGTGTTAAGTACAGATCTACTAATTTATAGAGGTGTTGGCTACCTAATTTCACTCTAAGCAGAGAAAATGGAAATTTAACAATAGTTTTATGTAGCGTTATTTCTTACAGACTTTTTTTCTCATTTATTCAGGATATATGACTGGATGCCTGAACAACCAAATATATTCCAGGTAGAGCAGCTGGAACGTCTAAAGAGAGAATTACCAGAGCTGAAATTCTGTGCATGTCCCACTGTTAGCCACTTCAGTACCGTATCTCTGTGTAAATGTCATAATAGCCATATGGAAATGAATGGCATAGATAATTTACCAAATGCTTAAGTGTGCATAGGCTGACTCCAGGCAGGATTCTGCTTTCTGTATTTAATTTTCACCATTGGAGCAGTGCCATCTATGCCTTCATTTTTTTGAGCAATAACTATGTTCCTATTCCATGACAGTACTTGCTAGAATTTAAAATTCTGTTAAAATGTTAAGCCAGTTATAATTATTATTCCAGTTTTACATCTAGTTTTTAAATCCTCACAATTGACAAGTTCAGAATCTTAAAATAGAAATCAAGTACTGTAACAGTGTGCAAACATGTCTTATAAAATGAGCAATCTGAGGTGTGGTAGTTTCAAAGATGAAATTCTAGAGGTTACTGTGATATGATATTGAAACTGCTGATGTATCATTTTGTCATAAATTTGATTCCAGTACTAATCTGACATCAGATTAGGAGAGTGATTGTAATGTATACATAATTAGATCTGGCCTGAATAAATTAGTACCTCATATGCATGTATTTGCACTGATGCATCCAATTGTACAAAACCTTTGTGCCATCTTAAAGTGTGTGTGTATATATATATATTTTTAAGTAAACTGCAGTGCACATGAACTGATTTTTCTCGCTCTGTTAGAACCTTTAGGTTACTGCCATTTTTTGTTCTTTACCAGCCAAATGAATGGCATAAAGTTCGTATGTGGCAGTTAAGGGCGAACCACAAGTACAGCTTTTAATTAATCCCGCACAAACCTGCCAAACCTCAAAACGTTGCAGATAACTACAAAAATTTTTCATTGGTTAAGAACTTTATTATTGCACAATAATCTTAAAAGAGCAAATGTGTATAATGCACAAATTCTAGAAAATGCATGCTTCAGGTATTTTAAGCATGAAATTATAGGTGTTTGCAATGGTCCGTGCATCCTTGAGGTGCTAGTTGAGTGTGAGGGTATCAAGGATGAACTAAAACACTTAATATTTGTTGCCTAAAACCATGAGCCTATATATAGGTATATTCAAATAAGGTTTACACCATCTACAGTTCATCTTACTACATGTTACAGACCACTAACTCTTGTATTCTGCAACAATCGTGATTTTTTGCTTTCAAAATTGATTTCTCAGATAATCCTTATCCTCTATTGGCTGATGTCTGTCCTCTGTAATTTATTCCAAAGTTATAGTTTAGAAAATCCTGTTAGATATGTATGCATGTTCTTCAATTTGTACCTCTTAAGATACTGTCATGACAACACAACAGCTATAACTTTTTACTGAAGTGTTCATGTATAATAAAAAAACCCAAATATTTATTTTTCCCTTGTTGTAAATTGACAATGAAATTGATAGCTTGTATTATACTCTCTAAATGCTGTCATTGTTGCATAGAATTGATTACATGAGCAATTGCAAATGTGTTTGGGCCTGCACCACTGAATAGTTTGAGGCAAGGAGTTTCTTTCAGCTTGCCTTGCATATCTAGTTATTTAAATTTCTTTTGTCCTCCACAAACAGCACAGTACTTGGAAATTGTCTTTATTTAAAAAAATAAAATAAATCTGAATTTAAAAACAGATCGTTTTTTTTTCTTTTTCATGAGCTACTTAAACTGGTTTGAAGCCAACTGTTTAGTGGTAAATCATAGCGGTGTTACTCGGTACATCAGTTACACAGGTCCAGATTCATAAATCTGTCAGACTGCAGATTGTGATGAAATTTTAAAATGTTGTTCTTAATTTCAGTTTATCTTGAAAGATGCCCAAGTGCTTGTTAACCCACCAGACTTTCTTACAGTCTGACTGATGAAGACCCAGATTGCAGGATTCGAAGACCCAGAGAATTTAAAGTGATAGCTTGTAATGTTAACAGTTTTCAATACAACATAATTTACAGACTGATGTACTAAATACACTAGAGGGTTGCATGTTTCATAGCTTGTCTAGGCTGAGCTGTACACCCAATGAGAGAGCAGCATATCAAGCTGCTGCTGGTGATGTATAGGCAGCAGTGAGGGACACTAGAGGGTCACCTCTGCTTGCACGGTGCCGTACATTTGAATGTAGGGTCTTGCGTTGCTCTGCCAACTAAGATTGAAATGGCTTAATGATGAACAGCAAAACTTAGTTAGGACAGTGCGTAAATACTACCATGCTGCATCACCAATGTCAACACTGTTCTTGGCTCCTCCACCTGCACCTATGTCCAGACAAAAAACCTGACCATGGATGCCTCTATCCGGATCCTGGTGTGGATTTGCAACCTGTGGCCTGCTGGGGAGATCATCCACTGTGAGAAGTGCCTACTGATAGAATCTCTCAGGAAGCATGTGGGAGAGCTACAGGAGGAGGTGGCTGGGCTGAGGAGCAGCTGTGCACACAAGGAATTCACTGTGTAAAATGCATATAGAGACCTCCAAGGTTGAGGAAGCAATCCAGCTGGAGAGAAGGAAACAGTTCCTTCACAGAGAGGAAGCTGGCTGCTGGTTACATCTGGCATCAGGCAGTGCTCCACCCCTACTACCTACCATCCACAGAGATTATAAAAATGGTATGCAGCTCTGGTAATGAGGGATCTCCCCCCAAAGATGGAGGAGGAGAAGCCATGTACACCCGAGGCTGGGAAGATTGCAGCCATCACTCCCAAGAGGAAACGAATGGTGGTTGATGACTCCCTTCTAACTGGGATGGAGGCATCCCTCTGCTGGGCTGACCTGGCCCATATCTAAGACAAGAACATGGGCAATCAGCAGGCTTGGTGGGATAATTCACATGACTGGTGAAGAAGGGTACAGCTTGCTCAGGAAGGACAGGAGGAGATGTTGACTTTTGTATATCAAAGATGTATACACTTGCACTGAGGTCGAGAGAAGTGGGAGGCAGACCTGGGTAAAAAACAGTGGTAGCCTGGTAGGGGTCTACTACAGACCACCTCACCAGGAAGAAGAGGTGGAAGAGTCTTTTTTTTTTTTTTTTTTTTTTTCTTTTTTTTTTTTTAAACAGAATCCTCCAAAGCACAGGACTTCAACTACAGTCATCTGCTGGGGAAATAACACAGCAGGGCACAGATTATCCAAAAAGTTCTTGGATTGGAGACCACTTTGATTTACAGAACGTGGAGAAAGCAACTAGGGGAGAGAATGTCCTAGATTTGATTCTGAAAGATAGAGAGGAACTGGTTGAGAATTTGAAGGTGAAAGGCAGCTTGGATAAACGTGATCGTAAAATGATGAGTTCATGATCCTAAAGAATGGTAGGAGGGAAAACACCAGAATAGAGACAATGGGACTTTTTGTTGCCCTTCTATGTACTTCTTCCAATTCGAATATCTTTTTTGAGATGGGGTGACCAGAACTGCATGCAGTATTCAAGGTATGGGCATGCCATAGGTTTATATAGTGGTATTATGATATTTATGGTCTTATTTATCCCTCTCCTGATGGTTCCTAATGTTCTGTTTAACTTTTTGACTGATGCTGCACACTGAGCGGATGTTTTCAGAGAACTATCCATGACTCTTAAGATCTATCTTGAGCACTAACACCTGTTTTAGAGCCCATCATTTTGTATGGATAGTTGAGATTGTTTTCCAGTATGCATTGCTTTGCATTTATCAACGCTGAAGTTAATGTACTGTTTTGTTGCCCGTCACCCAGTTTTTGTGAGATCCTTTTGTAACTCTTCAGTCTGCTTTGGACATTGCTATCTTGAGTAATTTTGCATCATCTGCAAATTTTGCCATCTCCCTGTTTACTCTCTTGATCATTTATGAATATGTGGAACAGGACTGGTCCCAATTCAGATCTCTAGGGGACACTGCTATTTACCTGTCTCCATTCTGAAAACTGTTCATTTATTCATACCCTTTGTTTCCTGTCTTTTTAACCAGTTACTGAACCATGAGAGAACCTTTCCTCTTATTCCATAACTGATTACTTTGCTTAAGAACCTTTGGTGAGGGGTCTTGTACTTGGACTTTCAGAAAGCCTTTGACACTATATCAATTGGATCACCCTTGTCTGCATGTTTATTGACCCCCCCCCCTTAATGGGGGGGGGTTTGATTTCCCTTCACAAAAACCATGGTGACTCTTCCCCCAATAAATCATGCTCATCAGTGAGACTGATATTTTTGTTCTTTACTATAGTTTCAACTAATTAGCCTTATACTGAAGTTATGTTTACCAGCCTGTAATTACCAAGATCACTTCTGCAGCTGTTTTTAAAATTTGGCATCACATTAGCTATCCTCCAGTCATCTGGTACTGAAGCTGATTTAAATGATAGGTTACATACCACACTTAGTAGTTCTGAAGAAACTCAAATATGAAATTTGCAGAACTCTTGGGTGAATCCCATCTGGTCCTGGTGACTTATTACTGTTTATCAACTTGTTCCAAAATCTCTATTGACTCCTCTGTCTGGGGTAGTTCCTCAGATTTGTCACCTGCAAAGAACGGCTCAGGTGTGGGAATCTCCCTCACATCCTCTGCAGTGAAGACTGATGCAAAGAATTCATTAAGCTTCTCTGCAAAGGCCTGGTCTTCCTTGAGCTCTCCTTTAGTACCTCGATTGTCCAGTGGCCCCACTGATTGTTTGAAAGGCTTCCTGCTTCTGATGTACTTAAACATTTTTTTTGCTGTTTAGTTTTTGAATCTTTGGCTAGTTGCTCTTCAGATTCTGTTTTGGCCTGCCTAAGTACACTTGACTTGTCAGAGTTTATGCGCCTTTCTATTTTCCTCAGTAGGATTTAACTTCCAATTTTTAAAGACTACCTTTTTGCCTCTAATCACTTTTTACTTTGTTTAGCCAGGGTGGCACTTTTTTGGTTCTCTTACTATGCTTTTTAATTTGGGGTATACATTTAATATGAGCCTCTATTATGGTGTCTTTAAAAAGTTCCCATGAAGCTTCCAGGCATTTAACTTTTTTGTGACTGTACCTTTTTAATTTCCATTTCACTAGCTTCCTCATTTTTGTGTAGTTCCTCTTTCAGAAGCTAAATGCTACTGCGGTGGGCTTCTTTAGTGTCCTTTCTCCACCTCCCTCCCACCCCACCCCACCCCCAATGATATATTGAATTATATTATGGTCGCTATTAACAGGTGTTTCAGCTATATTCACCTCTTAGATCATTTCCAGTGCTCCACTTCTGGACCCACTGCTGGTCATCGCAGGTCTGCATGACTATATTATTCCATCAGTCTCTGCTTGCAGATCTGTGCCAGAAGCAGCAACCTCACAGGGGGCATCAGCGGCTGTGCCAGTGTACGATGCCGGGGTACTCCTCCTTTGCTGCCGCCTTCTCCTGTAGCTCCATTAGGAAATCCGTTAGGCACCTTTGGTGGGACAGAAAATGCCGCCAAAATGGCCACTGGCGCCTCACAGATGCTCTGCCCGTTTCTGACACTGGAGTGAAAGTGCAAGTAAGAGAAGTTCGTCAAAAGACACCTCCTCCGTGGTTCTGGTTCTGGGAGCTGTGGGGGGCGCTGCCCAAAATGACAGCTCAGCAGTCTCTGCTGACGGGCTATTCAAACGTCTGGTAATGTGCAGGGTGGGCAGTAAACTTTTTTTCCCCCAGTGCACCAGGGTCCTAGGGCTAGAGCGGCCACTTTTGGGGTAGGGGAACACGGGGATACAGTTACTTTGACTCAGGTCTGTGCACTGCAGTGTGGATGCAAGAGCCCTAGGTTCTGGCACAGGTTAGAAAAGTCTTAACGTAGGGTTAAGAAACCGTGTAGATGCTCAAGCCCAGGGTTCTCTAACATGGACCAGCTGACTTGAGTCCCACTAACCCTGGGTTTACATTGAAGTGTCGATGTACCCCAAGAGGCAGGAAGGCATGTGTGTGTTTCTTATAGAGTGTTATAACAAGAGCATACACGTTCCCCAGTGCAAGGCACTGGGGCATCTCTTTAACCCCTTCCTCTCTCTGTCCAGGGTGACCTCAAACATATGCTTCAGGACCATCTGGTGCTGACCCTGCTCTGGAACTCCAGCCTTCCAGGTAGCTACGATGGGGGAAACTATTATTTGTATGACTGTAGTCGTAAACCATTGTGCTAGGTGCTGTACAAACACAGGACAAAATGACCATCCCTGCCCCCAAAGAGTTTAAAATACAAGTTTAAAACAAGAGACAACAGCTGGACACAGACAGGGGAATCCAAGGGAACAATATTGTCTAGGTAGACCAGATGGACTATATGGGTGAGTGAAGGGGCAGAACACTAGCAGAGTGAACAGTGTGGCAAATGTCATACAAGTTCTATTATTTGGGCTGGGTTTTTTGTGGGATTTGGGTTTAGTTAGGAGGGGCTCAGCAAAATGGTAAGGGGCGGAAGGGGACACAGTGTGGGAGCAGAGGGGCAGGTGTGGAGGGAAGCTGAGGTAAAGAGACTGGGGCGGGGCAGAGGGACAGCGTAGCCGCAGTTTGGAGTGGACAGTCCAGAGCCTCCTGCCTGGGCAGCTCCTGTCCCTATGTGTAAGCAGGGAACAGTCCCGCTATTGTGGGGAACTTTCCTGGCTTCTGCACTACCCCAGTGAAGTGGGCTAGCAAAAGGATCCGAGTCCTCGCTCCCACTTCCTTTACCCAAAGACCTCCCTGCCCTTGAGGACCCCCCTTCCATTCTTCGGTCTGGCAGAGTCCCTGTAACCCCAACAAGGCCACATGCTCTCAGGCTGTAGGTGGCAGAGCCCTTCTTCCCAGTGTCGCCCCCGCCCTGTCAGGGTTATCAATCCCCCCCTGAGTCTGGCCTGCAGAGCCTCCTCGTGGAGGCGTCTCCCTGTGCTGGGCCCACTGCCCAGGGTCCCCCCTCGCTCTCCCCAGCTGCTCACGACACCCGGCTCCGGACTGCTCCAGCCCCAGCTCCAGCCCCACTCTGTCTTAGCTTCAGCCCCACTCTGCCTGCAGCTCCCTGGGCTGCTTCTTTGGCCCCTCTGTCTCTGGTTGCTGCAGCTCTGCTCCCAGGACAGGTCTGCTCTGCAGGCTGCTTCTGTAACTCTGCTCCCAGCACTGACCCGCTTCGTGGGCTGCTTTTCCGGCCCCTCTGGATCTGGCCCAGCTCTGCTCCCCAGCTCAGCTTGGGCCCCACTCTGTCTCACCCAGGTAGTCCCAGCTCTCATGGAGGATGGGACCTCCCTGGCCTCCTGACTCCCTGCTTAGCCTGCCCGCCCTGTCATTCAGGCTGACCTAGAGCATTGGCCTCTCCCCATTGTTCCTGGGGGCTGGGAGTCTCAGGGTCCTGATTCCCCATCGACCCCTCCCCTTTGAGTACTGGGAGCTAGCAACTGAAACACCCCCACTGGATGTTAGTAAGGGGGCAACAGTCCCCTTACATATGGTTGGAGTCTCTGCTGTTCTCCCTTAAGGCCACACAGAGTCGGGGAGGGGAGGCACCACCTGGGTACTAGCGCCCCTAAAGTGGTGAGGGGAGGAGTCCTCCCCTGCACAGTTTTGGATCTGCGGTTAATGGGGGAAGGGGTGGCTCCATTTAGGCCCCAATTTACCCTCTTTCCTCCCCACCCCCACCACCAGTGCATGTGGCTGCTCCTCCCAGCCGGAGTCTGGCTGGCTACTGCCTGTTTGCAAGAACTGACCGAGCCGCCGAAGCCCCTGGACCAAGGTGAGTCTCTTCAACCCTGGGTTTCCTTCAGCTCCTCGTAGAACTCGTGCCGGAGTATCTTTCGTGAGGGTGGGCTGCAATGAGTGTCCCTGGCGATGAGGCGGGGGCAGTTTCTCCACTTAAAGGGACGAGGGGGCCGCTAACTCCTGCTAACGAAGGGACAGTGTGGGTAGGGTCCCATGAATGCTCTGCAGTGTCCCTTGCTTTCTCCGCGGACATTAATTTACTGCCACGAATGCCCCTCGTGCCCATCCCGGGGCCGCCCCCTCACACAAACCCACAGAGCTAGGGCTCAGGCATCAGAAGGCTCCCTGGCATCCAAAGGGTCGGTGAGTAGTTGCAAGGAGGAGGTTACTTTCACAACACTCTCCAGGCAGCCTGACTCCTCTCCTTTGGCCTCGGCTGCTGGGATGTTGTGTAAGCCTCCCAGGTGAGAGCTCCCTTCTCCGCCTTGTGGGCCCAGGAGGGCTGATGAAGCAGTGCATCCCCTCAGGCCTCAGTAGCCGCTTTGTTCTCCAGGTGGCCCAGCCAGCTGTTGCGTAAATTAGCTAAGTACGGAGCTCGGTGGTGCCCAACCCTGGCTGCTGCCCTGGCTGACCGTTATGGCTTGGCTCAGGGCTGGTTTCTCACTGGTGTCAGTGGAGAAAGGAATCTGGAGGTGGGATTGGACGGAGGAGAGGGAGTGGCCTAAGATTACTTCCAGGAGGGCACTTAATGTAGGGGGCCCCTGGTTTTGGGTGCCGAACCTGAGACAACTAGGGCCTGCGTCTCAGAGGGGCTGAGACCCCACCTCTTCAATTGCCTTCCCCATCGGAGGCACCCCATAGTAGTGGAAGCTTCTAGAAAATGTGGCTCTTCAGCACCTTAGAGACATTGCTGCTCTTCCTCTTCAAAGCCAGCCTCATCAGCGCTCGGACCCTTTCAGCTCGGGTTGCCGGGTGTCCGGTTTTCGACCGGAATGCCCAGTTAAAAAGGGACCCTGGCAGCTCTGGTCAGCACCGCTGACTGGGCCATTAAAAGTCCAGTCGGTGGTGCTGCGGGGCTAAGGCAGGCTCCCTACCTGTCCTGGCACCACACTGTGCCCCAGAAATGGACAGGGGGCAGATCCAGCTCCTAGGTGGGAGCCAGGCGGTGGGGGGGCGCACAGGGCTCCAGGCGCTGTCCATCCCCTGCACCCCCCCCATGCACCAGCTCTGCACTCCCATTGGCCGGGAACCGCAGCCAATGGGAGCTGGGGGGGAGGGCAGTGCCTGTGGGTGAGAGCAGTGCACAGAGACCCCTGGTCCCCCTGCCAAGGAGCTGGACTAGCTGGCCGCTTCTGGGGTGCAGCACACTGCAAGGACAGGTAGGGAGCCTGCCTTAGCCCCGCTGCACTGCTGACCGGAGCCACCCGAGGTAAGCCTGTGCCCCAACCCTGAGTCCCAACTCGCTGGCCCAGCCTTAACTCCACCCCCTCCCCCAAACCCAGAGCCCCCTCCTGTATCCCAAACCCCTCATCCCCAGCCCCACCTCAGAGCCTGCACGCCCTAGCTGGAGCACTCACCCCCTCCAACACCTCTTCCCCAGCCCAGTGAAAATGAGTGAGGGTGGGGGGGAGCGAGTCACTGAGGGAGGGGGAATGGCAAAGGGGCGGGGCTAGGGTGTTTGATTTTGTACTTTTAGAAAGTTGGCAACCCTACTTTGAGTACTTGCATGCCACTGCAGCACTTCTGCCAGGCATTGCCTGTTCCTATGGGAACACAAGACAGGCAGCCCCCAGCATCACTGCAGAGATGAGCACTCTGCGGCATTTGGCAGGGGAGAACGAAAAGCAGGAAAGGCTGTTTTTAAGCCTGAATTATTCCTTTAATGTTCCTGTGGGTTCTGAGTCAGTATGGTCCTGCCACCTGCAGCTTTGTTTGTTTGCTTTAATCAAGCCTGGAGTTTCCTTTGCTAAAGCCAAGAGACCTCAAAGGAATTGATTTAGAAAGTCTCTGTGCTGTGGTGGCTAAGCCTGATGGAATTTCTCTCCTAGCTTCTGAGCATTTGCCAAGCACTGGCCTGGTTGAGACGGGCCCAGTCCTACTTATGTACAGCAGTGAGATTAATTAAACATTTTTCCAAAGCTCACTTTCATAACGTAAGAAGATTGTGCCATTTGTTCCATCACAGATGTCTGGCCAATATTCTATTGTTAGAATGATCACCTTTATACTGGCAACGGGCCCAAACCGAAACCTTAGAACTGTACTTTATATTTCTGTAATGGGCCAAATAACAAATCTGGATTGGAACATGTTCAGACTTGAGGGTTTCGCAATCCAGATCCAAATCTTCCAAAACTTCAGCATGTTTGGATTTGGCCTGGTATCCAAAGTACCATGTGTTCTCTGACAAACTTGACCTTTATTCTGGGCAAAACCCTTTAAATCTGCCCTACTACTGGAAATTGTGGCAGCTGCAGATAAAAACACTCCATTGAACATATGTATTAATTACATCTGAAAATGATTCATATAATTATTATGGTCTCCCTTCCATTAGTGAATTTGGTATTAAATTCCATTGATTTTACACAGGAGCCAAAATTGTTAATTGTGTTTTTTGGATTTTGCTGTGAATACACATAACTGAACAGTAGGAGTTGTCTGAGGGGAAGCTGGAGGCTCTCTTTCGAGTATGTGTCCATGTGGATCCCAGGGGTCAGTTTCTTGCTCTGCCACAGACTTCCTGTGTATCTTGGTCAAGTCACTTAGCCCTGAACCTCAATGGTATTTAGGCACCTTGTAGAATTTTCAGAAGCATGTACGTGATTTCAATAGGTGCTGGGTGTGTGAGTGCTTTTGAAAATCCTGCTAAGTGCCTAAATACCTTTAAAAATCTAGCCTTTAGTCACTCTGCGACTCAGTTCTCCATCTGCATCATGGGGATGATAGCACTTCGCTACCTCTCAGAGGTGTTGTGAGGATAAAGACATTAAAGGGTGTGAGTTGCTCAGATATTACAGTAATGGAGGTCCTGTAAGTACCTAAACTAGATTTCAGTCAGATACAAAGCGAAACCAGTGTGAGAACAAAGACGATGGAAGATTTAAATTGGTTTAGATGGATAACTGGGGGGGGGGGTGAGTGAGGCAGCTCCTGTAGATTCAGATCCAACCCTAACCTCAGGGACAGCATCTGTATCCACCCCAGCTATCACCTGTTTCCTTAGCTGTGCTAAAGTCCATCACTGTCTCAGCAACCTTTACTGGGCCAGCAACTCCCATGAGTTGGGGGTGGGTTGAAACATCTTTACGGTACACGCGTGTCCTCATTTCACCCAAAGGAAATACAGATACCCTGACCAATCAGCCTGGTTTTAATAAGGTGAACTCTTAGCTCATTCAAATTAACGCTCAAGAATGCTGAGCTGCCTGTGGAATCAAAGGCTGGCAATTCTATGGGGTCTTTGAATTCTATGGGGTCTCCATTCCCGAGGCTACACAGCCATGCTTTTGAGAACAATGTACACAGCTTTGCAGTTATATAATAGATGGTAATTGGTTTACTGGCATACGAACTAGAGATTCCTTAAAGGAGAAGACGTGAAATTCAGGACCAGCTCCTCACCTAGTACAAATCAACCTAGCTTCGTTGACAATGATGATGCTGTGCTGATTTCCACCAGCTGAGAATCAGCCCAGCGTATTCATAAGGACATGAAGCACCTAATGGCAAAGCAGTAAAGATGTTAGTTAACAATGATACATTTAAATGTTTCTTAACTAGAGACTTTTGGTCTAGCAGCTGTCTGGGAATTAATGCCCATGCAATGTGATTTATTTTCTCTGTTTCTCTCCACTCAGTCAATGAACCAGATCCTCAATTGGTGTAAATTATCACAAGCAATTTCAGTCACATTTCTTTCACCTGGCTTTCTGCCATTTCACTCCTATTCCTGTACTATCCACTCATCCTCTTTTGCTTTACCTTAGCTTCTACTTACAAACGATTAGAGTGTACATGATATAATTTGACTCGTTTTGTATTTTATCTGTCTATCTTAGGTATTTATATACTCCTATTACTATAACATCTCCTAATCTTTTATCCCTTTATTCTCACAACACCCCTGTGAGGCAGGGCTGTGCTATTATCCCCATTGTACAGATGGGGAACTGAGGCACAGCGAGACTAATGGCATGTCTACACTGCAATTAGATCCTCGCATCTGGCCTGTGCCAGCTGACTTGGGCTTGCAGGGCTCAGGCTAAGGGGTTAACTGCGGTGTAGGCATTCAGGCGCAGGCTGGAGCCCAGGCTCTAGGGAGCGTCCCAGAGCTGCAATATTAAACAATCCCTTAGCCTGAGCCAAGTCAGCTGTGGGTGCCTAACTGCAGTGTAGACACACCCTAAGTGGCTTGCCAAAGGTCACACAGGAAGTCTATGGTAAGACTGGGAGATGAACTCACATTTCCCAAGTCTGAGGCTAGTGCTTCAACCACTGGACTACCCTTCCTCTTTACCTCATGATTTTCGGGGGCCCGACTCTCCTATTTTAATGCTTGGGGTTGGCACTGCAGCAGTGTGTGCAGAGTAAAGGGCTATGCACAGACCATCATTCCCTGAGGACCGAATGGCTCCTGCTGGTCTGACAGGGCAGGGCAGGGGTATGTGTAATGGTATGTGTCAGGTGGGTGTGTGCCTCACAGCTCAGGAAGGCACAACCTAAGTCTGAGGCCTGGCAGCTGCCTTCTCAGGGGGCTTCTGTCCAAAGCAAACAATCCCTCATTCTGTTGCTCCAGAGAAGCATAAAAAGAAAACAAAGCCTCCCCTGGAGAGTGAGATGATCAGATTGTGGTGTTAGCCAGCTGACTCATGCTTTCCAGCAGGCATTAAAACACAGGCCCGAATTCATCCCTGGCACCACCCCTACTGAAATCAGTGGAGTTGCACAGGGATAGATTTGGCCCAGGGATAGAGCGATTATTTACCTGGTACCATATTGACATGTGGAAGCAGGGTCTGAATGAGCTGTCCCCTGACATCTAGTGATGAGTGGGGGCAAAAGACTTCAGGAACAAACCGTGTTTGCATAGAGACACCTCCTATGCCTGGGTGCGCACCATGATGGAACTGCTCTGTCGAAACGATCACTTTTGGCTGGTGTTGGGTTGCGAATCACTTTAGTGCAGGGGTGACAGAATGTTATCCTTATTGTGTGTGTAAAGGGCAGCTGAACTATACTTAGCCACCCTGATTGGGTGGGGGAGGGTCACCCTAAACATAACCTCGCTAAGCAGGGGGTAGGAATGCCAAAACCTAGTGGGGCGGGGGAAGAAAGGTGTTCTTTGTGATGTGGGCTTTGCCTAAGGAGTCCTAGATGTCATTTGACCACCTCCTCTCTAGTGACTGAAAACAGAGCTGATTAGTCAATCAAGAGTTAGTGATTCTATTTGGTGATTACCAGAGCTGAATGGCTGATAAGCAGGTGTAGGGGCTATGCTTTAGACCTGGTGCAGGGACAGCGGTGAAAGGAAAGACAATGCAGAGTTTGTACTGGCAGTGAGGTTCCCTGCCACCCAGTGAAAGCACCAAGAGCTGACATCACTAAAGAGCTGGGTTAAGTGGTGGAATCTCACACCGTGGGGTAGCAGAAATGGCAGTGAGCATCCGACAGCAGCAGCAGAGAAAAGCAGCAAACAGCGTTTTGCAGAGGCGTGCAGCGACCACAGAGACATTGCTCGACATTGCTCCCTTTTCTGGGGTGCAGCTGAACCCCATAGAACACACCTCTGAACTCTGCGTCATTGCTAACCAAGTACAGCCAACTGTGAGTGGGGAAGGCGCGGGAGTGATGTATTCAGGGGACATTCATTCACTGCACTTTCCCAGCACAAGGTTGGGAACTGAGGCAAAAGACACTGCCCAATGAACTGTGGAGTCAGGTTTGCTTATGGTTGGATGCTTTTGAATGTGGTTATGGTGTTTTCCCAAACTAATGCTTAGTTCCCTTTCCCTTTTAATATAAGTTCTCTTGTGTTATATACAGACTCAATGCTTGTGAGCCGGGAAATATTGCCTTTAGGAGGCGCCCAGGGGTAGTGTTCAGTTTTCCCAGATTACTGGGAGGGAGCTTGAGGTGGTTCTGTTTTGTATTGTTAAGAGGAATCTCTAGATATTGAACCCAGCCCTTGTTGCTGCTGACGGCACCTGGCAGAAGGGTTACACGTGTATTTGTGATAGGAGACTTGGAATGTCACCCAGAGCTTTGGGATAACAAACAGCACCCAGCTTGTACACAGACCTTGCGTATTCTCATTTCTCTCCGTTCTTTCTTTGCATTTAAACCCACTGCTTATCCTACTTGCTGTCATAGAATATCAGGGTTGGAAGGGACCTCAGGAGGTCATCTAGTCCAACCCCCTGCTCAAAGCAGGACCAATCCCCAACTAAATCAAACTACTCCAAGGATAGCCACTGTTCTTAAGCCTTGCACGTGGATGCAGTGTATTTGTCCTCATTGTTCATTGTACGCAGACAAAACACAGGGCATCTGTATGCACTTTCTGTTAATGTTTTGTGATTGGGTTACAAATGACATTTATTCTGAAGTAGCCTCAATATTTCAGCTGGTGACAACACAGCTGTCTGCTTCCTAGTACTACACATCCCCACTTGATATCAAAGTCCAACCAAGTGACATTCTTGAACCGGGAGGTTTGGTCTGGGGTGTATGTTGCAACAATTGAATAACAGTGGTCACTGCTATGACACAAATAATAAATAGCACTAACGACAGTGAAGTGTGGTTAAGACACTGACAGGGGACTATAGAGATCTGGGTTTTATTCCCATTCAGCAACAGATTCCCTGTGTGACCAAGTGCCAAGACTTTTTTTCAATAGGATCCTTCCAACTCTATATTTAAGCACCTAAATCAGTGGCTTGATTTTTCAAAACTGCTGAGCACCCTGCAGCTCCCTGTCGCTCCCATGGGGTTTTCAAAAGTACTGAGTGACTTACGAGCATAAGTCATTGAGAGTTGAAAATCAGTGGGTCTTGTGCTAAGTCTTTGAAATGAATGGGAGTTCGGCATCTAAGTACCTCTCTGGCCCATATCCTGAGGTACTTTGGGAAACCTTCATCCTAATTGCTCTGGGCCTCAGTTCATCTGTAAAATGGGGATAATAATACTCCTGTCTCCCACCGTTTCTGTCATGTCGATTTACACTGTAAACTCTCTGGGACAGGGACTTTTGTACAGCACCTAGCACAGTGGGACCCTCATTTTGGTTGAGGTAGTACGTGCTGCTGTAATATTAATAGCAATAGTTACAATGTAATAACGCATTTTGTCTTTATACTTCTTGAGCACAATAGCTCTGGCAGTAATAATTATCTATCTATCTCAAAGCCATTTATCCTGGCATTGCTCAATTCATTTTAATTACTATATTTTTTCCCCTCCACTGAGTTTTCATTAGAAGTCTTTAGCTAGTGGCATACAGTGATGAAGCCTGGCATAGTTATGACAAATTGAAGCACCTGCGGTAGATTTAGCTAAGATTAGCTCTGAGTATGCATATATATTTCCAACCAGGTATTATTATAGTGTTGCTTTGTTCTGGTATTCTTTGCGGGAGCCGGCTCAGATTTTATTTCTTGCTCTGTACAAAAGCATTGTATATTCTTTGCAATTCTAGCTAAAACAATTAACAGCCTGCTTATACAAATCATTGGTCCCCAAAAGTGCCTCTGGTCTTGAGCAAACCATAAATAGGAAAGGCTATCTGCTGTGAATTGTGTTGCAGGTTGTTAGCAATGCGGGTGTAGAGGAGAACCTGTGTTAGCAGCTCTGGGAGTTTCCGCCATCCTGTCTGCCTGTGTTTTTTAAACCAGCTCAGCTGCTGGGATGTGGCAATACCAACCCAAGGGAGGGAATAGGAGACTGCTTTGCATTCTTATCACTGCTCAGTGGATCACTTCCTTGCTGCATATTCTGCAATGTTTTGTTTTGTTTTTTTTCAGTGCATCCTCCGCAGGAGTAAATCAACATAGCGCCACTGAGTTCAATGGGGAATACATAAAAAGCTGTTAGCTGAGTTTTAAGTGGGATGATAAAAGATTGACCTGGTGGTCGACTGGGAGCCCATCTCTGGGCTCTGTGCCAACACTGCTACCAGAGGTGGTAATGCCACAGTGGCCTTGGGCCACATCCGGCCAGCTCCAGGGATGGCACTGATAATCTCTGGAGTGCTTTGTGCCTATGCCTCTTTGGTCAGCTGGAGGTTTGCTTATAACTCATAGAAGTCAGGGATGGAAGGGGCCCGCTAGATCATCAAATCCATCGCCATGCAAATGGAGCCTCTAGAGCCCCATGGAAGATGTATCAGATAATTAGAGCTGAGCCAATAATATGCAATGACTAAGTGATGTGAAAGAACCTAGCCTGTTTTCCTGCCTTTCCTCGAGTATGTTTGTTGTTCTGCTGGCACCCATTTAGCTGTTTAAATATTTTACTCTAAGGGCTAATTGCAAACAATTCATTGCGAGTATTTGATACTCAGAATTTGGATTTTGAGTTGCGTTGCTTAGTTGGGATTGGTTAGCCTAAGTCGCATGGTATTCCTTCTGGTCCTTGACTGGATGACTGCAGAAGTACCTCAGTCTTGGATACTTGAATATGTAACTTTGACAATTGCTGTCCATGAACGGTGCACTATTAAGCATGCTTGACTGGGCATTCACAGAAAGCAGCGACTCAAAGGGACCTGAGTGTGGTATGTTAGTGTGAGGTAGATTTGCACTCCTGCTTGCCATGTATTGACTGTTCGTCTAGACAAGCCCTGCGTCATGCTGGCTGGACTAGTCCCATAGAGGCAGTATTGCAACCAAGGACCACCCAGAGGGCTGTGTCCTCTGTCCCACATCATCTCCTTCCCCAGCATGCCCCCTCAGTCAGAGTGAGGCAGGTGTAGCATAATCCTGGCCAGCCCCAGGCTGGGCTAAGGTCCCCTTTCACCCTTCCAGCAGTGCAAAGAGACCTTAGGAGGTGCTGAAGATCTGGCTCCTTACATCTGTTCAAAGGTTAAAGTGAGCAGCCTCCCCTGGGAACACTGCTAGTAAATTCTGTGTCTTAGCCAGCACTGCGTTGTGTTAAAGACACTCCTCCTCTAGTGTAAATAACACTCCTTCCCCAAAGCCTATGGCCCTGATCCAACACATGTATGCACTTGTAACACCAAAGTTCCACCAGCGGGTGTAAGGATGTGGGGAATTAGGACCATACAGTAGACAGGGTCCTGTTTCCATTCTGAGCTGAAGTAGCCTGGAGTTGTGGGCTGAGGAGAACAGTAAGAGGATGTGAGGAAGCATAGTCCACGTGACATGAATTGCATGGAACACAGGGCTTCCCACCTGGGCAGAAGAGGGAAAGTACTGTTTCCTCCTTCGTTACAATGGGACAAACATGGTACTTCACAGCCATCGGCTTAAATAAACCTTCAGTGCTGAGGCGGCTCTGAGGAGATTACGAGTATTATCATAATAATCATTAATAAAAAATTTCCCCTTTTATACGGTCTTTTAGCATGGAGCTCAAATTACAAAGATTGGGTCACGCGTTGGGGTGGCATAAATCAATGGAGTTGTTCCAGTTTACACCAGCTGAGGATCTGATCCATTCATTCTAACTCAGCTGCAAGTGAACAAGTTCCTCTTTATCTGCAGGGAGTATTTCTGTTTCCTCACATGTGTTTCATGGGCACGTCAGAGAAGCTGTTTAGCATTTAAACACTTCCTTGGCAACCTAGTGTCTTGTTGTTGCACTGCACACTATATTTGGCTGAGTTATTTCAGTGCATTTAATAATGTGGGCTATATCCTCAGCTGGTATAAATTAGTGTAGCTCCAGTTGACTTCAATAGAGCTACCCCGGTTTACACTAGCTGAGGATCTGGGGTCTGATGAAAAACCCAGTGAACTCTCCCATTGACTTGAATCAGGCTTCTGGCTCTCTTGCTCTATAGCAATTCTCTTATGAGCTAGATCTCCAGCTGGCTTTAAGTTAGTGGGGCTATGCTGATTTACACCTACTGAAGATCTCTGGCCTATTACCCATATGGCCTTCTGTATGTTTTCCCTGGGAATCTGATATTTTTCCCTCTCTGTGTGTGTGTTTGTGTGTGTGTACACGCATACATATATATACTTTTGGTACAAATGTTATTTATTTCTCAAAGCAAATATCCCCACAGACTGTTCAGAGGGGAAACTATTGTGAATGCAAAGGAAAAGGGCTTGGAATAACTCAGTGAATAATAATAATATATTATTAGGGTCTGTTCTGCAGCCCATTGAGGTCAATGGAAAGACTCCCTTTAATTTCAATGGGAGCTGAAAAATCGTACCCTAAAAGACCAACCCCAAACAAGTCTCTAGTATAATACGAATGCATGCAGGAGAATGAAGCAATTAGGCAAAGAACATGGAAGGAGGCAGGATACATGTCTTAATTTCCCTGAGACTAGGCAGTGAAGCAGACAGATGGATTTTGGAGCACAGTATTTGCACACACTGCAGTGAATATATAGCTAAATTACCTGTCTATGTAGGTCAGTGGTTTTCAACCTCTGGGGGTCCAAAGACTATGTGTAAGATTTCCAAAGGTGTCTGCACTTCCAGTTGAATATTTTTAGGGGTCCACAAATGAAAAAAGTTTGAAAGGATCTGGGCCCAGGTGCTTTCATTAGTGAGGTGTCTGACTAGCCAGATATCAGAGATCAACTCAAAGCAGATTATCCAGAGAGCTGAAGAGGGAAAGTGGCAAAAAGTCTTCGCAACATGGGAGTGGAAACCTCATGATAACAAAGGATGTCGCAAAAAACCCAGGGAAGAAATTAGCATATAGGGCTCGATCCAACTTCCATTATAGTGACTTGGAAGAAGCTATTAGCCACTCTTCTGCTGTGGTCAATGTCTCACCTCCTGTTCTACACCAGCTGATCAAAGTAATCAGAAATCATGCCAGGCGAGCTTTGTCAGACTGTCAGCTCGCAATCCTTCACTGCTGCCTCAGGGCGCCCCCATCCACCTGTGTCTAGAACAATGGGTGGAGAGCTCTACGTCCCTGTTGGCTGAGCAGTTTCTTCCTGCTTGGTTTTTTGGGTGTGTTTTTTTTTTAAGACATTTAGAAACTCTTCTGTCTGGGTGGGGATGGGGGGGAAGTTGGTTCTTCATCACTGGGATGATTGTCGATTTGCAAGCCTGCCACAGCACTCAGACCCGGCAGGAGACACTTGCCGCATTTGCAGAGGCTGATGATGGCTTCGCGCCTCCCTGCAGCTGAAAACGGGGGGTGGGGGGGGGCACGGGCACGAGAAACGGCAACTTTTATTGAACACAAAAAAAACCCCCTAGATGGAATGAAAATAGGATTGTGACACTTGTGCCTCCTGGGAGTTGAGAAGCCCAGAGCCTGAAGAGAGTAGCACTGGCATCATCTTCTGTTGTTCACATTTACGATAGTGCCTAGAGGCCTCATCTGAGACCAGGGCTCCATTTTGTTAGGTGCTTGTGATGAGGTGTATAAGCCCAATCCTGCCACAGCCACTAAGGGGTTAAGAGACAGGGTCGGTAGCCCCTCAGCTGTGGCTGATTGGCAGACCATCAACAGCTGCCTGGGATAAGGGTTGCAGAGAGAAGGAGGCTGCTAGGGAGTGGAGGGGATGTAGCATCAGCTGCAAGCTGGCATGAAGCGGCTCAGGGAGCTGGACCCTGCAGGGAGGAAGCACATGGAAGGAACGGTCTGAGAAAGGGACCTGGAGGCACGTGAAGGTGGGAAGTGGCCCCGGGAAGCATCAGTGAGGCTGAGGGTGCAGCCCTGAGTTGCTTAGTACAGGGCGCCTGGGCTGAACCCAGAGGAGAGGGAGGCCCTGAGCTCCCCTGCTTGCCACCAGGACAAGGGATGTAAGAGCCCTCCTGGTGCCAGGGGGCAAGGACTACAGACCTGCCATATAAGGTGATGAGATGCTGTGTGTGCTAGACTCTCCACCAGGCGGGGAGGGGTGGGGACTCTGAGTGACCTGGCTGGAGTTGTGAGAAGGACCCGCCACGGCAGGCTCGGACCGTGCGAGAGTTGGAGAGGTTGCTGCAGCATGCCTGGCTGGGAGGGGGAGCAATGGGCCTGGCCAGGAGGAGGCACACTAGGCAAGGAGTGACTCCTCCAGAGGGCTGTGCAGACACATGGTAAGAGACAACCCCTGCTCCGAAGAGATTACAATCTAAACACTGCTTTGCCAGGGAATGCGGTTAAACCCCTGTGAGCTTCCCTTCCCATGTGTTCAAAACATCTACAGCATGGTGGCTGCCTTGAAAGTGACCAATATGATGCTGCCATCAAGTGGTGACAAAGGGTAATTAACAATGTACAGAGGTCTACCCACGATTCTGATCTGAATGTACCTGGGAAGCTAACTATTATGCCAGGGTTTTACTCTGGGAAGAGGCTCAAAAGGGCAGAAAAGCAACAAGCAACGCTCTGGGGATCTGAACTAGGAAGAGAAGGTCAGATAAGAGGAGAGAGAGAATGGATGAGAGTTGGTGGTACAAAATGCAAAGGAATTTAGATAGAAGGGAATAATCTGACCTGTTCAACCTTACCGGGCCCTAAATTAGCTCTGCCGACTCAGGGAAAGGTCTGGGTATCACTGTGCGCAGCTCAGTGAAGCAGCAGTCAAACAAAACATTAGGATGATGATTAGCTTCATCCAACCCATTCCTTACTGGAATTACAATGGGATGACCTAAACTACTTGTACCCATCACCTGGGATAGCATGTTCAGTATTCCTCACCCTATTTCAAGTATTAGGGGGTTCAGAGACGGCCAACAAGAATAACAAGTGATGCAGTTTTATAAAAGATCGGAAAGAGTGGGGCTGTTTACATTAGGGAGGGGCCACAACAGAGGTAGAGAGAATAATGGACGGCATAGAGAAGGTAGCTTGGGAATGTCTATTCACTCTGTCTCATAGTACGGAGGTCAGAGAGCATTCAATCCAATGGAAAGGTGGCACATTTGAAATGGATACAAGGTAATCTTTTTTCACTTGCTGCATGACTAGTCTCTGGAAATCATTGCTATAAGATGCCACTGAAGCCAAGAGCTTAGCAGCATTCATAAAAGGAATGGATATTTATATGGAAAACAAGAATAACCAGTTACAAAAGTAAGGATTAAATCCCAGAAGAGGTTAGAAGGGAGATAAACCCTCATACTTCAGGGCACAGTCGTACCTCTAACTCATGAGGAAACTTTCCTGGGGGGGAGTTTGTCCCATAATTGTGCACTGAAGAGTTTCTTGCACCTTCCATGGAAGCATCTGTTGACAGGATATTGCACATACAGGACTAGATGGACTTTGGCTCTAATCCAGTCTGGCAATTCCTAGAAAGTCTGTTTCTGCACAAGAAAAAGCTTTTATGTGCTTGGTTAATAGAGCAACCCCGAAAGAACCACACGGAAACCTTTATCTTTATTAGATCAGCCGGCTGGTTGTGTTCCCTATTAGCACAGTCACATAATATGCAACAACCTAATGAGCTACGCTCATGTCATGCACCAAACTATCATCCCACTTGCACTGGGAAGGCAACTCCTGCAGATACAATCTGTCAGCTGTTTAGCCTCTAGAGACACTCCCATCTTGGATGGAAAGCGGAACCCGCATTCCAGACCCATCCTATGTGAATCACAGTGGGAAACAGATGAAGGAGAGGGAGAACTAAGGGACTGGGAAGACAGAGAGAGAATGCTGGGGGAAGGAAATTCTGAGGCTGAGATTTTTCAAAGGGCTTATAGGAATACGTGCCCAAATCCCACTGGAAGTCAGTGTGAGGTGGGTGCCTTACTCCCTTAGGACCTGTGACAGAGTTGGAGTGACTCTGCACTCTAATCTTCCACACAGGGGCCGTATTTGGGAGATAACTAGTTAAGGATTAGGTGATTAACAAGTCAGTTGGGGACCTTTAAAAGGGAGACAGGCAGCAAGAGGGGAAGGCTGGAAGGAAAGGCAAAGAAGCCTAGGATCTCAGAGAGGTGAGATTTCTCCTGCCCCCACTTGCCCTGTGCCTAGGGAATAGCCAGGCGCTTGGGGAAAGACATCATAACTCTTGGGTAAGATGTCGTAAAGGAAGCATGCGGTGTTGAAGCTACAGGACGAGTGTGTGAGAGGAATCCAAGGCAAGGAAGCCCCTCCTGTGACAGGCCTGTTTGAAAATTTTCATGTTCAAAACAGGTGCAGAAGAGACCAACCAGAAAAGAGAACGATCTGGAAGAAAGGGAGGGGTGGGCGGGAGAGGGAGAATACTGTACTATACATGTGAAAAGAAGGGAAAGTAGAGAGAAGTTAGTCTAAGGGGAAACTTGGGAATGTCTCAAATATATGGAGGGTTTCTGCCTTCTAAGAAAAGTGAAGGATACAACGGGAAAGACGAGGGAGACATGGTATATTTTAAAATGTTATAGAAATTGACTTCCTATGATGTTTTGAATCTATGATTTACTGGTGGTTTGGCTCTTTTTGGTGGGGAGAAACCCCGTTCCTGGCTTTGGACAGGGAGTGGCTGCTGTCTTCCACTTCTCCCCTCCCTTTAGCGGCAAGAGTTCCTTGGAAAGGTCAGTGTGTGTATATTAGTTGTAATGCAGCAGCATCCAACAGAGGTCAGTGGGTCTGGGCAGTGTACAATCATAACGCAAGAGATGGTCTCTGCCCCAAAGAGCTTACAGCCTAAATAGAGGCAGCATGCAATGGGGAGGGGAAACTGAGGCACTGAGCAGTCACATGACTAGCCCAAGGACCCTCAGCAGGCTGTGGTGGAGCTGGGAATGGGATCCAAGGCTCTTACTCTGTTGTTGTTTAGAATTTTTCTCTCTGATCCCTTTTTCAGTCTCTCCTAAGCAGAACACAACCCTAATAATACTGCTGCTCCAGGCCAACTTCCCCACCCGTGCTGGTAGGGTGGATTTGAAATTAGATGGAGGTCTTTTATCCATCCCTCTTTAAACTGAACGCCACATGAGGGCCCTGCTCCAGCAAAGCCCTTAAGTGGGTGTTTAGTGTCAGGAATGTGAGTAGAAGCCAATGGGATTCCTCACATGCTCAGAGTTAGACATGAGCTTAAATATTTGGCTGGATCAGGGCCCAGGGGACGGCGACTGGGGTGGCTCTGTGACTGTGGAAGAGCATCCTACTGAGAGGAAGGCTACGCTCTGGCTCCCATTACACCAAGGTCAGGATGCCTAGATGGCCCTGCACAAAGCGTGGTCATTGGGTGGAAGATTGAACTTTGGACTTTGGGATTGAAAAGCATGATCCTCTACTGCTTGAGCTAAAAAATCCCCCTTCTGTCAGCCAAGCCTGGAGCAGGCTCATTAACCTCTCCGTGTGACCCAGCCACCCCTGGGTGGGGAGGGGGCAGAGTGCGGCACTGAACAGGTGTCAGTTACACATTGCATTGAAGCTGACAGTTACGGCCCCTCTTCCAAGCCTTGCAGACGCATAGCCAGAGAAAGAAGATTTAGGGGTCTAAGGAATCTGGCAGACAGAGCTTCTTACAGTCACTTCGGCTTGTTTCAATGTGCCTCAGCTTTGGAACTGTAGATCCACCCTCTTGTGCCATTGAGAGCATCTGCATTGAGGTCCAGCCAGCCAGTCTGGTGGCCCGAATGACTCCCACAAAGCTGCAGAGAGTCCGTGGTGCCCAGGACTCTGGTTTCTCTACAGGCCGTTTCCACTGATAAATGCACAACAATGGTGTTTCTGGGTGGATTGTAGCTCACATTTTAATACAGAACATGACTGCCATCTAGTGGCTGCTGCTGTCAGTAACTGCACTGGGGTTTCTCAAAAAAGGGGGAAATGCTCTACCGTCCTCCCTGGGAGTTCGGCTGGGGCTAGGGTGACCAGATGTCCCGATTGTATAGGGACAGTCCCAATTTTGGGGGCTTTTTCTTATAGGCTCCTATTACCCTCCCACCCCAGTCCCAATTTTTCACACTTGCTGTCTGGTCACCCTAGCTGGGGCACAGCCATGGGCCGTGGGTGAAACTTCCCCTGCGGGAGGCAAGCTCCTTGTCCTGCCTCTTCCACCCACAGCCCTGCCCACGCTCCGCCCACACCCACCGCAGACTTGCCATTCACCTCTTTAGCCCTCCCAACCCTCCCTCTGCTCACCTCCTCCCCCCCAGACCCTTTTCCCGCCTGCCATGAGACACCCCCCATCTGCTGCGCAGCTGGCTCCCCTCCCCATCCTGCTGCTTCCCCTCACCCCCATGACACCCTCTCCCCTTTTCATGTTCAAGCACTAATAACATTCCCCAAGGGGACTGAATAGGCAACAGGCATAGCTCAGTTACCAGACAGATTCTCCTCCACGTGGCAGGTTGTTCAGTGTACACTGTGTATAGAGAGAGATGAGAAGCCAGGCTACCTGCCACAACCTGGAGCCTCATCTCTCCTTTTGAAACCGTGCTTGTCGTTGACAGCCTACATTAGGGCAGGAGTTTAATCATCTTCCTTACACAGGATTCCCTGCCAGGCTCATTTACTTAAACTGGGTTTGAATAAAATGACTAGATCAAGACATAAACTCACTGGCTGTGTCAACTCCTCCTTGAGCCAGGTCCACAGTTACTTCTGCTGGGTACAGAGAATAACTGACAGGTCGTTTGGAAACTGGTTTTAACCCCAATAACACATTTCCCTACAATAGAAAAGCCAGCTGAATGTGGCCAAAGGCTTCCTGGGTGTTGGCAAACGCCTGTTAAATGGCTTCATTACCACTTCAACGGCCCATTAACAGTTTCAGTGATCTCTGCTACTACCTCTCTGGAAGGCTATTTCACTGTGTAAAGTTACTCAGGGACCCCTTCCGCTCGCCTCCTCACTCCCCCGCATCTGCCACTGCACTCCCCGCTCGCATTCTCTCTCTCACACACACCCCCATACCCACACGCTGTGCCCCGCGGGAAGTGGGTGTGAGGAGAGATGCCGCCAGCAGTTGCAGGGACCACCTAGCGGGGGAAGTGGATGGCGTGCAGGAGAGGAGAGGAGGAAGACTCCAGGCAGCAGCAGCAAGTACCGTGGGAGCCTTGGGGAAGAGAGAGCAGGGAGGGGAAGAGGCGCACTGGGGGGCACCATGGCCCAGGTGTCGGGTGGCAGGGACAGCTGTGCTGGGGAGGCAACGCCTCCCCTTGCCTATTATATCTGCTGCCCATGGGAACGGCAGCTTTTAACTTCACCCCACATTCAATGAGTCTGTCTGCTGTGTGTTCCCAGGATTCTGAACCCTTGCACCCCTTCCCTTTGGGACAGGGCAGTCTGGCTGTGGTTCTCCTCAAGAGCCCTGTGGCTTTACAACCATAGGTTCTCTTCTGGATGCCTGCAAGCCGGTGACGTTACCACCCTATCCTAGACAGTAAGGCCTGATTCTCATTTACGCTAAGGCCATTTTTCACTGCTCTCATAGCACCCAAGGGCCTTGAGGAGGGTGTATCTGTGCGACCACCCCTTATATGATCTCTCTTTCCTGTGATTTGGCTCAGTTGGTACCCATATAACGGCAAAACATCTTCAGTGTAAACTCATTCCCCATGTTTGGCTGTTCGCAGGAGCTTCCCTGCAGGACCTCTCCTTTCCCAGCCCCTCATTTCTCCCTGCCACTTCAACCCCCATTGTGGCCTGGCTGGTGTTAACAAGTGCACCAGCCATCATGAGGGAGCTGATCCAGAGTTCCAGGACTTGAGCTCTGATATAGGTAGTATGATGCCATCAACTGTGTCTAGAGAAACAGTCCTGAAATCCAGTCTTAGCAGGCATGTAAAAGAGAAGCTAACATTCAGAGGCCAGATCCTCAGCTGGTGTAAATTAACATAGCTCCATTGACTTCATTCACTATTATTTGCAGTTTCCTCCCAAAATATGCCACTTTTATGCAAGAAACTCTAGCTGTGATCACGGATTTGGAGCTCCTTTGAAAATCTGGCCCTGATGGATGCACATCTGTTCTGTTCATCTAAACCTCTCCATCCACCTTCTTCGGGCCTCCCCTGAATGCCTTCTCTGTCCATATCTATCCTTGTTCTAAGCACCTAATGGATCCTGACAGTGAAATGAAGCCTGATGAATTAGCCTGGCTACAGCAGGGCAAGTCCACCTTTGGGGAAGGTTCGATTTACCGACAGCTTCCTGAACCAAATGATACTTCATGAGTTTGTGACATTCCAGGCACCTTTAATAGGTCACTGGGTTATTGCAAGTCTCCAGGCTCCCAAGATGAACAATGCAAACTGCCTTCTTGTAATGCTAATAGGAAAATAAAGACACAAGAACGTCCCATTCCAGCAGCTGCTGTCTGCAGCTGAGGATATACACTCCCTCTGGATCTGAAAGAAATATGAGTGGCAAAATCCAGCTTGAGGCCTTGATTCTGCTCCCTGCAAGTAATGAATTAATTTCAATTAAGTCTATGTAATTCCTCCCCCCTTCAACAAAATGAAATGGGCCAAGTTAGGCCTGAGAACCCCGGCAAGAGGAACTGAGTACATTTGCCAGTGAAATTTTTATACTGCTTTAGTGTGGTGAACAATAAACACTTCTGCATCAAAGCTATAACCCAGGCTGGATGTTTTATAGGGGTTGTTGCCATGTGGAGGAAAATTTTATTTATATTGCTATAAAAACTCCCTTGCTGACCTGCTGCTAAATCTTTAGCTCTTCAGGTCATCCTTCTGAATTGCCATTTTTATTCCAAACTAGCGATGTGCAACAAATGCAACCGCTTGGCCTCATCCCAAGAGGTGCCAGAGCAAGGCACGTCTATCCAGTGCTGGGTTACACATTCCTTTATAAGATAAATTCTGTAGGTTGGTAGCCATGTTTGGTGCTTAGTACTACTGTGTGATGGACTTAGGTGTGATTCCTGGCTCTGGTCCTACGTCGGTATGAACAGGGAGCATTGCAGAGGCAGTGCACGCTCCCCAGCTTGGAAGGACCGTGTTACTTTGCAGTATCCAACCTGGGAGCTTTGTCTCATGGTCTCCCACCTAGTGGTAGAATGTCACAGAGCAAAGCTTCAGAGGAAGGTGGGCTTTTTTCTTTGGGAAACCCTACTCTCCTGGCAGAGAAAGGACAGTGCAGATCAGTGACATTAGCTTTTCTCCAAAATGGGGTTTGGTTTTGTTTGTTTGTTTTTCAAAAAAAGAGAGTCAACTTTTTCAAATGTTTACTGACTTTTTCAAATTCAAATTCATATAAAAACATTATCAGCATGACTATTGACATTTTTCATTGAATGAAAGCTAGGCTTTTGGTCAGCAGTTTCTATAGTTGTTTCAATAATGTCTTGGGTGACAATTTCATGAGACTCTTTGGAAAAAACCCAAAGTGGGTCCATCTTGAACTCTGTGAAATGACAATATTGGAGCTGTGGAACTGTTGTTCATTGTTTAACCAGTTTACAAAGCTGGTGGAAGCCAGAGTGAAGCTGGTGTTTGCTAACAGGCTGCTGGCATCAGGGTTGCTAGACCAGGACTGTGTCTATATGTGAGATTACCCAGCGTACAATCTGGACTGTTGATGAGCTGTGTCCCCTTAATTCTCTAACCTGTGGGTGTGTTTTACACTGCTTGGCTCTCAGAACATCCAGTCCTGGCCTGTTCACACAGCCTTCAGCATGCAAAATCACTCCCAACTATGTTACATGAATTCTCCGACCAGTCACTCATGAATGAAGGGCAACACCTGCAAATTCCTAGTCCCAGCTTTGTCCCCGAGAAATGTGCTTCTTCTATTATCCAACACCTTATTGAACAATACAAGTGCATGTAAAGTCTGTCATTTCATCAGTGGAAAATGATATGTGCCAGCTTTGTTATCCCAAATGGAGCTTCCCATACACTTTAATCCAAACACACTGGTTAAGATAAAACAATAAAATAAGTTTATTAACTACAGAGAGGTAGATTTTAAGTGATTATAAGTAATGATGCCTGAAAGTCAGGACTGGTTACAAAAGAAATCAAAGAGTAAAACACAAGCGAATACCTAACTTCGCAAGCTAAGTAAACTTAAAAGCAAAAAGGTTTTGTCTCACCGTATGTTTACAGCAGTCTGTACTGGCTGAAAAGCCTTCCAGCCAAGACCACCCAATTATGCTTTCTTTGTCTTTTGAGCATTATAGCTGCCATGAGTAGAGCTGGAGGGAGAGAGAAGTGATGGAGGCCACTGTCTCATTTTTATATCACTCTTCCCTCTTTAAGGTTACCCCCCAGCTGGGAGGTGACAAAGTAGTGTCTTGTGGATGTGAGGTCTGAGCCATCTCTGTGACGGAATGTACATTGAATAGTCTCACCTTCCCCCTGCTGGAGAATGGCCGCTTTTAACCCTGGGCCATGTGTCGGTGTGTCCTTTGTTTCTGAGAAACTGGTTTGAGCCTGCCTTTCTAACTGTGGAACATGTTACAGCAATGTTATACAATAGAAATTTATAACCTCACATTCAAGGTTGATACACACATTTTACCACTCATGTTCAGCAGATGATGATGTTTCAAATGAAACTCCACAAGGCATACTTTGTACAAAAATTATCATAGTTTTGTAAAAGTGGTGAACCTAACAGTACAGGCTGTGACACTATACACAAACACTCAGGGGTGAGCTGCCTGCTGTTTGAGCAGCCCCGGTTGGGAACTACAGCAGCAAAGCATTGTGAGACACGCCAGATTGCAGGGCAGAGGTGACACAGCCCCCCACTGGTCTGGATGGCACCCCAGAATGACATCTCCCATTATCAAAATCATATATCATGATCAGGAAACTCGTCTGCAATGCTATCCAACTGTTGATTAAAAACCCATCCTTCTCTTCCTCTTCTGCTGCTTCTGATGGTGTGTAACATCCGCTCACAGTCGTGCACTTTATTGTAGGCAGCAGCAAACCTTGCTATGACAGTCTGCTCAGGCACTGGTTTCCAGCTGTTCACTGAAGAACTGTTCTCTTATCCACTGCTATGGCAACCCCTCACCTGTACTTTTCTTGTCCACTTGAATGTCTGGAATAACAGAAAGTATAACTTCCAAAAGTGAACCCTCCTGCACCCAGCCAACATGTCTCCTGGATAGCAGCAAAGGGAACCTATACGTTCCTTATCTCGCTACTAGCTCAATCTGGCCTGGGACAAATAGAGTTTTAACATTCCAGCTCACAATACAGGGAATACGTTTAGCCCTTATCTGAAATCCACGTCCCTCTCTATCTGCTAGGTTTGGTAGGCCTGGGTCGAAATCCATATAAGTCAGTCTGTCTTGCCGTACTGTTTCTATACGAAGTAAGTTGCCAGTGTAATGGCTTGTTAGCCCAATTCACTTTCTCCAGCTTATGGGAATGCCATGACACAGCCTGCTGGCCTGCTAGGAACGGGTATCAGCGATTCCGCCCCTGTCCACTTCCCTTCCAAGTCTAATGAGCTTGGACTGCTCAGATTTGAAATCACAGTTGTCCTCCTACGCAGACTTGCCTAAAAGACGCTAAGGGAGCCCTGTCTGCCCTAGTCTGAAATTGGAGTTTTGTGCTATTAGCTATTCTGGCATAGATGAGTGTACTCTCACCAGGATTCCCTTCTGGGCCATAATGTCAGTTGCTTTGTAAAGAACTTTTCTCTGTTCCTTTAGAATTCTAATGAGTGCTACCTGCAAGTTCACTGAAAATGCTGATTTTTAAGGCTGTTTTTAAAAACAAGCAAACAAAAAATGATTCCAGCTTTGTCAATTTTACACTAAAAATAATCTCTCTCTCTCTCTCTCTCTCTCTCTTATTCTTCTGCTGCAGTATTTCTCCTAATCTTCCCTTATGCCCTATATTTAATCAAAGTGAAGGACACAAATCCCTTTGCATCCTGTAATGGTGTTTTTACAGATCTCTCTTATTTTTGGCTTTCAATAAATTTTAACTCTTACAGAATTTCCACACAGCAATTTTTTAAAAAAAAAGTTGTAAAACAAAAATTAGGAATCAATAAACACAGCACAAAGCATTCACTGGAGTAACAATGGGCTTGGATCTGTTCCCCTTGAAATCAATGGAACTTTGATATGACGTGACCAGGAGAGCAGATTACACGCATTAATCATTCTGAGAGTTTTCATCTTCAGAACACTTTATTAATATGAATCTTCAAATACTGTAAGGCTTGTGATAAAATTGTAAGACCTGGCAACACTGAATTGGGCCCTAAACGTCTCTGCCTTGCTACAGACGCAAAATGGGGTAAAGACTCTTACTTACCTTACAGGGGGTTGTGAGGAGTTATCCCCAACTATTTGAACACAATTATAACAACTTCCTAATGGGAATATATATTACAGTAATACCAGCATGTTTGATTATGCTTTTTAAACACTGATGATCAAAAATACAGATTAGGCCAAAACCAATATTGGTGTAAAATCGATTTAAGTCAATTCACTTACACAGAGACATTTGGTCCGATATGCATCATTCTTTTGTATTTAAATAGTGTGGTGTTTGAAATTTACATGATATGACGTTTTCAGCTTATGTGGTTTGAAGAATGGCAGTTTGGAAATGGGGTGTCGTTGTCTATTGGGGAACAAGTGGGCTGCTGAAGTACTTAGGTTTTATTAGTAAGCTGCAAATCTCCATCTCTAATATAGCACTTTGCATCAGCAGAGCTCAATGGGCTTCCCATTACTAATATATTTATTCTCACAACTCTGCGAGGCAGGGAAGGGCTTCTGTTCCTGTCCCACAGCTGGGGAGCTGAGGCATAGAGAGGCTAAGTGACTTGCCCAATGTCACACACAAAGTCTGTTGCAGAGCAGGGAATTGAATCTACATCTCTCAACGCTCAGCCAGAGGTTAGTGATCTATTACAGGAGTGGGTGAGTGAGGGTTTGTGGCCTGAAACATGCAGGAGGTCAGACTAGATGATCATGATGGTTCCTTTTGGCCTTAAAGTATATGAGTCTACCTGAGTTTAAATGAAAACAAAATAGAGGCAGGCTGTAGGAGATATATACCCCTAGGAATTTTAGTGCCATTTCTAAGTGATGGAGTGCATGGGCAGGGAGACTGGAAACAGTGGGGTCAGAGGCTTAAGAGTGGAGGCTCCTTACACTATTACACTGTGCGCCTCACAGTTTTAAAACCGTCACTTCCTGCCAGGAGCTGGTGGATCAGAAGCTGGTGGGAGCGGTCTGGCCTGCGTGAGCCCCTGGCTGCCTGCCCTATTTCCCGAGCCGGGCCGCCTCTGCATGGCCAGGCACTCCCCAGGCAGGGCGGGCTGCACAGCTCCAAGGTGCGCCCCGATGCGCTCTTGCCTCTCCCCCAAAGGAGGCAGGTGCTGGCCAGCACCGCCCCCTGGCCGCAGAGCCTGACTGCTCTGAGATGCTCCCCGAGGCGCTCGCTCGCCGCTGTCCTGGCACTTCTGACTCTGCTGCTGCTCCTCAGCCCAGAGGCAACGCGCAAGTCTTGATAGCAGGGAGGCACGTGATCGCCCCCACGTGTCATCTCTGGGCTGAGGCACTAAATTAGAGCCAGGACCAGGAGCTCACCCCAGGCACTAAAATATCTAGTTCTGGGCCTAGGCATCAGTCACAGGACGCTGTGCAATGGCTCAGGCCTGAGTGACAATTGCTTTGAACTTCGGTTCTCCCAGCCATTCCTGTGTGGAGTTGTTTCCATACTCATCGTTCCCACAATTCCAAGATGCAGTTTTCCCTGGAGTCGGCTTTGGTGCCAGGCAGGTACCGCCCCTTTGTCTCTTCTTCCTCCAGCTAGATGGCCCTGCCACACGTCCGATGGCCTTGGCCATATCTCTTCTTTTTCATCCTCCTGGGAGTGGCATCCATGTTATTCCTGCTCACATGGGCCCCTCCTGCACCTGCTGGGCTGGCCCAGCTGGTTGTTGTGGGTCCATGTGATCTCACTGAAAAAATATAACTCAAGAAAAAAGACACCTTTGCAAGGTGAATGTCATTCTGAACCCCCATGGCCTCCTACCCCACCCCACAGCCTTAGCATCTGATTCCCCTATTCTCCCTCACTTCCTGTCCCTGTCTTGACCCATCTCCCAAACCATACCAGACAGATTTCTGAGCTGTTCCCCTTATTCCCTGATGGGCACAAGGCCTCCCAGCATCTCCCTGCTAGAGCCTCTATCCCAGGGGTGGCCAATTTGAGCCTGAGAAGGAGCCAGAATTTACCAATGTACATTGCCGAAGAGCCACAGTAATACGTCAACAGCCCCCCATCAGCACCCCCACCCTGCTCCCAGTGCCTTCTGCTCACTGGCAGCCCTGCTGATCAGCACCTCCCCACACCTCCCGATCAGCTGTTTTGTGGCATGCAGGAGGCTCTGGAGGGGAGGGGGAAGAAGCGAGGGCAGGCTCCGGGGGGGGGGGGGGTAGAAAGGGGTGGAGTGGGGGCAGGGCCTGTGGCAGAGCCAGGGGTTGAGCAGTGAGCACCCCCCGGCATATTGGGAAGTTGGCGCCTGTAGCTCCAGCCCCGGAGTCGGTGCCTAGACAAGGAGCCGCATATTAACTTCTGAAGAGCCGCATTTGGCTCCGGAGCCCCAGGTTGGCTACCCCTGCTCTATCCCTTCTAAACTGCTCCCTGCCTCTTCCTTTCCCACTTGAACTATACCAGACAGACCCGCCATCCCTTGTGAATCACATCCCTGAAAGCCTTTGAAGCCAGGATTCTTGACTCCCAGCCCGCTGCTTTAATCACTCGATCACCCTATGTAAGGGATGAATTGATTTGAGGGGAGAGCAGTGCTAATTGATTGGGAGAAAGACGTGATTCTTACAGCAAAGGATTTATTTGCGTGGAGGAGGCTTAAACAATTTAGTGGGCTGAACCCATTCCTCTGCCTGTCATAGCCCTTTGCCTGTGGGAACAAGGCCAGCCAGCACCTCGCCCAGTGGAGTGTGTATTGAGGCTGTTGCCCTGGATTTGAGGGGTGTGTATACCCCAGAATGTCATCAAGCTGATTGCAACTATATTATGTGAATTCAGCCACCCTGAAGTACTGAAATAGAACACTGGATTAATCTGGAGACTGGCTTTCAGAAGCAAGGTCAAATCTAGCTGGCAGTTTCTGCTACTTAGAATGGGAGGAGGGGACAAACAAGTAAACAACAAACTGAAAAACCTTGGTGGATGGACAGCCTTGAGTCTGGGCTCCGCTGATATTAAAAGTTTATTGAAAGTTAGAAAAGTGATGACACAGTAGGGGTCATTATGACCTATGTGTTTTGTAGAAGTTCGTTATAGAAGGTTAGCTAATAGAGCAGGGGTGGGCAAACTACAGCCCGTGGGCCTGATCTGGCCTGTCAGGGCTTTGGATCCAGCCCACAGGATTGCCCCCCGTGGTGCCGCAGGCCCCGCTCCGCTCTCAGAAGCATCCAGCACCATGTTCCTGGGGTCCCGGGGGGAGGGGGCAGAGGGCTCCGTGATTGCCCTTGCCTCCAGGCTCCACCCCCCGCAGCTCCAGTTGGCTGGGAACAGGGAACCGTGACCACTGTGAGCTTCGGGGAAGGTACCTGGAGGCATGGCAAGGGCAGCATGCGGAGCCCTGTGCCCCACCCCCCACAGGGGCCGTGCAGGGACGTGGTGCCAGCCGCTTCCCGGAGCAGCACCGCGTGTGGCCAGGGCAGGCATGCAGGGAGCCTGCCCTGGCCCTGGTGCATGCTGCTGCCACCCCGGAGCCTGAACCCCTCCTGCACCCCGCCCCCCCAACTCCCTGCCCTAAGCCCCCTGCCTGCACCTCGCACCCCTCTTGCACCCCAACGTCCTGCCCTGATCCCCCTCCTGCAGTCCCAACCCCCTTCCCTGAGCCCCCTCATACACCCTGCACCCCTCCTCTGCCCCAATCCCTTGCCCTGAGCCCATTTCTGCACACTGCACCCCCTCCCACACTCCCTCCCGCATCCCAACCCCCTGCCCTGGCCCTGCATACCATTTCCCCACCCACATGTGGCCCTCGGCCCAAAAAGTTTTCCCACCCCTGTGATAGAGTGTACTTTGGAGCTGTCCTCTGAAGCCATCCTGAGAGACGTTTTTCCTGACACCGTTTCTTCCCGGTGGGTGAGCAAATGGCCACTGCAAACGTGCTGTTAATTACTCAATATCGTTCCAGATGTTAGGTAAATATCTGGGATGTTCTAAACCTATTGTTTATGTCTGTGTGTGCTTAAATCTAATAAACTGCAGTGTTAGACAAGAGCATGCTGACTTGCATTACTCCTCAAACAGACAGAAGTGCTGTGTTCCTGTTGATTTATTCCTAACACCGCCTAAAGTGAAATTGTTAAGTTGCCCGTGTTGGGGGTTCTGAAAACCCTGATAACAGAGGCCACCTGCCTGTCAGAACTGGGCTGATAGACTATGCCCCAGGGTGATTTCAATCATTGTCTCTTCATCTATGGGCAAGGGTAATATTGTCAGTAACATTTTAAGTCAACTTCCCTGTGATCTCTGAACTCACTGCCAGCCTGTCTATAAAGGTTAGAGTCATTGCCCACCTACTTATGGGAGCTGAGCTCATTAGCAGCCGGTCAGTATCAATGGGAGAAATTGACAATTTATCTGGGTGAGATGACAACTGGTTTTAGGGAGGGAGCAGCGTTAACTGATTTATGGGAGGAATTGATTTTTAGGGAAAAGATGCGATTGTTGGGATGGGGATTAAGCAATTTGTCAGGGCCCTTTGCCTGTTGGAACCGGGCAGCCCCCTGCCCAGTGGAGTGTGTATCAGGGGCTCCTGACTGTCACAGCTGGTCCAGATGGAACCTGCCCACCAGAGCAGTGCTTGACCGCTCTGCCGATCTGAGCTTGGAGCACAGTCCATCTCCGATTGTCCTGTGGCTCAAAGAGATAAAGGCAGGCTCCCTCCTGTGCTGACCAGGCTGACCCATCTCCTCTCAGGGGCACACAGCAGTATCTGAAGAGAAGTCTGGTTGGCAGAAACATCACTGGCTGCTGGCTCCAGGCAGGGGGCTCACCGTCAACCAGCCGGTTTTAGCCGGGTTCCTTGGCCGCTTGACCGTAAGAGCAGGGATCATCGTCCACTTGCCCGAGGGAGCTGAGCTCACGGGGCAGTGTGTCCATTAAAATGGGAGATCTGATATATGTGCCGTGGGAGCTGAGCTCCCTGGCAGCCTGTCTGTATGAGTGGGAGTTATTGTCCACTTACCTGTAAGAGCTGATTGCACTGTAACTATCTTGTCAATCGTGTATTTACTTGTGGGAGAGGATTATATTGTCAGTAACATTTCAGATCCACTTACCTGCAGGAGCTGAGCTCGCTGCCAGCCTGTCTGTAATTTCATTCTTTTACCTCCCTGGGCCTCAGACCAGGCCCCTACAGAAGAAATTAAAAAAAAGAAGCAAAAACTATGGGGAGTTTGTGAAGAAGCCCAGCACTGCCCTGCATGTGAGGAGAAGACCTCAGCAACAGCCCCGCGGGTGTGGGGAATTGTCCACATGAAGAGGTGGCTGCCCCATTGACTGAAACATTTGAATCTAAAGTAGAACAAAGTCTTGGCTAATACACTTTAGGGAAACATATTTTGCTGGTTTATTGTGGGGAGAGCAGCTTGTTAATGGGACCCAACAGGGCTTTCCCATCTCCAGTTTCCAAATGGAGATATAAACACTCTAAGGATTATAATGAGGAAATCTCAGCTAATCCCACCTTGAGCAGTCACTGCACATCCTGACTGGGGCTCTTCACCTTCTAGATCTTCTGTTTGAGACCCCAGGACATTTCCCCAGAAGATGGAACATCTCTATTGGAGCCCCCTTATTCCTTTCTGCTCGCGCCTTCACTCCCGGCAGCACAGTCACTGTCACCCTCCTACTCCTTCATAGTAACTGGCCGCAGGGGCAGGGAATGTTTTTGCCATTATGAGCTCAGCCCAATCAGCCACCTCTGTGATGTCATCAGCTCATCACAGCCACCTCTGTGGTCCAACCTACAACTTCAGTCTGATCTAGTAACCTTTGACTCCCCATAGCACATAGGGCACAGAGTACAAAAAAGGGTTTTCCCATGAAGAAAAGTGTGCTCTCAAAGAAATGCCTTTCCTCCATAACCCTCCTCTTCTCCTGTCAATAGGAACTTGCCAGGTCCCAGTTCCCAATGTTATGACCCAGTTCCTGTAGTCCTTTGCAGATAAAATGCCTGTTACATAGCTTTCTAGGCTAGAAGAGTCCATTCGATCACAACTTTTTGCTGTGGGCTTAGAATTTCATCCAGTTACTTCAGCATTGAGCCCAATAAAGTGTGTTTGAGTAAAGGAGATCTTCCAGAAAGTCATCTTGTCTTGATATGAGGACTTCAAGACATGGAGAGTCTACCCATTTCCTTGGTTGTTCTTTCCAATGGTTAATTGCCCTCCCTGTTGAAAATGTGTGCCTTATTTCTAATTTGATTTTGTTGGGCTTTAACTTCCAGCCACCGGTTGTTGCAAGGATGTAAGGCAATGTCTACTAAAATTAAACATTTTCAAATGAACAGGCCAGATAACTTATTCCCAGGGTTCTTAAAGGAACTAGCTAAGGAAATCTCTGACTCGCCAATGTTAATTTTTAACAAATGTTGGCAAACTGGGGATATTCGAAAGGATTGGAGGACTGCCAATCTAGTTCCAATATTTATAACAGGATGAGCCAAGGAACTACAGACTGATGTTGAGTGTATCAGCAAAGAATTGAAGGCTAAAAATATGATTAATGCCAGTCTGTGACAGACTGACCATATCCGGCAATATTCTGAATGAACTTCAGTGAATGAAGTTGAACTTTATTGTATTAAGTTTTACATCTTTAGAGTTCATTGTATTAAAAACATAATTGTCTATGTGTTGTTGTAGGATTGTATGAAACTTTTTTCTAAGGGCTTGACTAATGTACATGTTAGGAAGTAAAGAACTTTTGGGGACAATGCGTGTAAAGTGGATTTCCTAGGAAATACCTGGGGGTGAGGGGAATACAAATGACTCACTTTGAATCCACTCTTTTGAAGTTATCCCTTGGGGAGGAAAACCCATTGTCTGCTAATTACCTGCTCCTGGAAACTCTAGAACAAAGACCCCTGACCTGTCTACAAAGTGGACTAAACTTGATATGAATGTGCTTGTTCGGAGAGGAAGCTGTGATAAACTTGAAACCACAAGGGGATTTGAAGGATTTGTCCTGCTGGAATCCATGTTAGAATGGGAGGGGTGGGGGGACTGTGGTAAACGTCTTAGCATGCGTGTAGGATCTTTTATTGCTTTTCATATGTTTTTTCTGTAATGCTTTTTACCTCAAGAATAAAATAGGGTTGCTTACGAAATACTGTGGTGGGTATGGTTGGTTAAAGATTTGTTTCGTAATGGTCTAAGATGGGTGAAAAATGCTGTTTTGTAAGACTTTATTTGAAAATGATTGGTTAAGGTATAGTCAACTTTTAACTGTATAAACTGGGGTCCAAAAGGAAGTTCTTTGGAACCTAACTCCAGGACACAGCCCGAGATCAGAGCTGCCAGCCCTCAACACTCTGCCGACCATACTGTGCAGAAGCTGGAGCCCCGGGCGACCTGATCCTGACTGGCCTCCAGGAAAAGTTTGTCTGCCCTACTGGAAGGGATGAGTATTGTATGCTTAGTATATGTATTCTGTTTGGTAACTGTTAATAAATAGAGGTCAAGTATATTATCGTGTAAGGCTCTTTCACTGGTAAAAGGCCCCGCATACCCGTAGAGGCCTGAATCCACTGTGAATGAGTGTTGGTCCTGAGTTAACCAGGAATGGGTGTTAGTTTGGAGCCCATGGAGGGCTAAAGTTGGGTTCCTTACATCCTGATTACCCAAAAGAGAGGGTACAGGGGGGAGAGCTGAGCAGCGGGGACAGCAGAGCAGCTCACAGCAGGAGTTTGCCTGGGAGTTCGCCTGGAGTGAGCCCAGGAAGGCTTACATCTTGCAAACGTCTCTGAGGACGCTCATAGTAGGTAGGTGATATGGAAGGGGGGGGTTCAGCTGTTGTGACCTGCACTGGATGTGCCATGTTTGTCTTTCTTCCACAGGACAGAAGCGGCTTTGTCTGTACAAAGTGCAAGCTGGTCTCCATATTGGAAGAGAAGATTGAAGGTCTGGAACAACAGATAACGACCCTGCGTTGCATACGAGAAACTGAGGATTTTCTGGACAAAACAGAGGATAGGCTTCTAGGGGCACAAAGCTCTAAAGATATAGAGCAGGTGGCACAGAGGAGCCAAGAGGGCAGTGAGGAAGCTTGGCAACATGTGACCTCCAGAAGAGGTAAGCGGAATGTCCGGGTTCCAGTAACACAGACACAGGTAACCAACCGCTTTCATGTTCTCTCCACAGGTACCATTGCGGAGAGTGGACCAGATGATATGTCTGGGGGGAGAAAGCAGAAGGAGACTCCGCTGGTTGGAAGGCATGAGATGCGATGTCCTGAGGTTGGGGGTTCCACGACCACCACTCCCAAGAGGAGAAGGCGGGTGGTGGTGGTCGGGGAATCTCTCCTCCGGGGGACTGAGTCATCTATCTGCCGCCCTGACCGGGAAAACCGAGAAGTCTGCTGCTTGCCAGGGGCTAAGATTCGTGATGTGACGGAGAGACTGCCGAGACTCATCAAGCCCTCGGATCGCTACCCCTTCCTGCTTCTCCACGTGGGCACCAATGATACTGCCAAGAATGACCTTGAGCGGATCACTGCGGACTACGTGGTTCTGGGAAGAAGGATAAAGGAGTTGGAGGCGCAAGTGGTCTTCTCGTCCATCCTCCCCGTGGAAGGAAAAGGCCTGGGTAGGGACCGTCGAATCGTGGAAGTCAACGAATGGCTACGCAGGTGGTGTCGGAGAGAAGGCTTTGGATTCTTTGACCATGGGATGGTGTTCCATGAAGGAGGAGTGCTGGGCAGAGACGGGCTCCATCTTACGAAGAGAGGGAAGAGCATCTTTGCCAGCAGGCTGGCTAACCTAGTGAGGAGGGCTTTAAACTAGGTTCACCGGGGGAAGGAGACCAAAGCCCTGAGGTAAGTGGGAAAGCGGGATACCGGGAGGAAGCACAGGCAGGAATGTCTGTGAGGGGAGGGCTCCTGCCTCATACTGGGAATGAGGGGCGATCAACAGGTTATCTCAAGTGCTTATATACAAATGCACAAAGCCTTGGAAACAAGCAGGGAGAACTGGAGGTCCTGGTGATGTCAAGGAACTATGACGTGATTGGAATAACAGAGACTTGGTGGGATAACTCACATGACTGGAGTACAGTCATGGATGGTTATAAACTGTTCAGGAAGGACAGGCAGGGCAGAAAAGGTGGGGGAGTAGCACTGTATGTAAGGGAGCAGTATGACTGCTCAGAGCTCCGGTACGAAACTGTGGAAAAACCTGAGTGTCTCTGGATTAAGTTTAGAAGTGTGTGCAACAAGAGTGATGTAGTGGTGGGAGTCTGCTATAGACCACCGGACCAGGGGGATGAGGTGGATGAGGCTTTCTTCCGGCAACTCACGGAAGCTACTAGATCGCATGCCCTGATTCTCATGGGTGACTTTAATTTTCCTGATATCTGCTGGGAGAGCAATACAGCGGTGCATAGACAATCCAGGAAGTTTTTGGAAAGCGTAGGGGACAATTTTCTGGCGCAAGTGCTAGGGGAGCCAATTAGTGGGGGAAGCAAAAGTGGATGGGAATCTGGGAGGCAGTGACCATGAGTTGGTTGAGTTCAGGATCCTGACGCAGGGAAGAAAGGTAAGCAGCAGGATACGGACCCTGGACTTCAGGAAAGCAGACTTCGACTCCCTCAGGGAACGGATGGGTAGGATCCCCTGGGGGACTATCATGAAGGGGAAGGGAGTCCAGGAGAGCTGGCTGTATTTCAAGGAATCCCTGTTGAGGTTACAGGGACAAACCATCCCGATGAGTCGAAAGAATAGTAAACATGGCAAGCGACCAGCTTGGCTTAATGGTGAAATCCTAGCGGATCTTAAACATAAAAAAGAAGCTTACAAGAAGTGGAAGGTTGGACATATGACCAGGGAAGAGTATAAAAATATTGCTCGGGCATGTAGGAAAGATATAAGGAGGGCCAAATCGCACCTGGAGCTGCAGCTAGCAAGAGATGTCAAGAGTAACAAGAAGGGTTTCTTCAGGTATGTTGGCAACAAGAAGAAAGCCAAGGAAAGTGTGGGCCCCTTACTGAATGAGGGAGGCAACCTAGTGACAGAGGATGTGGAAAAAGCTAATGTACTCAATGCTTTTTTTGCCTCTGTTTTCACTAACAAGGTCAGCTCCCAGACTGCTGCGCTGGGCATCACAGAATGGGGAAGAGATGGCCAGCCCTCTGTGGAGATAGAGGTGGTTAGGGACTATTTAGAAAAGCTGGACGTGCACAAGTCCATGGGGCCGGACGAGTTACATCCGAGAGTGCTGAAGGAATTGGCGGCTGTGATTGCAGAGCCCTTGGCCATTATCTTTGAAAACTCGTGGCGAACGGGGGAAGTCCCGGATGACTGGAAAAAGGCTAATGTAGTGCCAATCTTTAAAAAAGGGAAGAAGGAGGATCCTGGGAACTACAGGCCGGTCAGCCTCACCTCAGTCCCTGGAAAAATCATGGAGCAGGTCCTCAAAGAATCAATCCTGAAGCACTTACATGAGAGGAAAGTGATCAGGAACAGTCAGCATGGATTCACCAAGGGAAGGTCATGCCTGACTAATCTAATCGCCTTTTATGATGAGATTACTGGTTCTGTGGATGAAGGGAAAGCAGTGGATGTATTGTTTCTTGACTTTAGCAAAGCTTTTGACACGGTCTCCCACAGTATTCTTGTCAGCAAGTTAAAGAAGTATGGGCTGGATGAATGCACTATAAGGTGGGTAGAAAGCTGGCTAGATTGTCGGGCTCAACAGGTAGTGATAAATGGCTCCATGTCTAGTTGGCAGCCGGTGTCAAGTGGAGTGCCCCAGGGGTCGGTCCTGGGGCCGGTTTTGTTCAATATCTTCATAAATGATCTGGAGGATGGTGTGGATTGCACTCTCAGCAAATTTGCAGATGATACTAAACTGGGAGGAGTGGTAGATACGCTGGAGGGGAGGGATAGGATACAGAAGGACCTAGACAAATTGGAGGATTGGGCCAAAAGAAATCTGATGAGGTTCAATAAGGATAAGTGCAGGGTCCTGCACTTAGGATGGAAGAATCCAATGCACCGCTACAGACTAGGGACCGAATGGCTAGGCAGCAGTTCTGCGGAAAAGGACCTAGGGGTGACAGTGGACGAGAAGCTGGATATGAGTCAACAGTGTGCCCTTGTTGCCAAGAAGGCCAATGGCATTTTGGGATGTATAAGTAGGGGCATAGCCAGCAGATCGAGGGATGTGATCGTTCCCCTCTATTCGACACTGGTGAGGCCTCATCTGGAGTACTGTGTCCAGTTTTGGGCCCCACACTACAAGAAGGATGTGGATAAATTGGAGAGAGTCCAGCGAAGGGCAACAAAAATGATTAGGGGTCTAGAGCACATGACTTATGAGGAGAGGCTGAGGGAGCTGGGATTGTTTAGTCTGCAGAAGAGAAGAATGAGGGGGGATTTGATAGCTGCTTTCAACTACCTGAAAGGGGGTTCCAAAGAGGATGGCTCTAGACTGTTCTCAATGGTAGCAGATGACAGAACGAGGAGTAATGGTCTCAAGTTGCAATGGGGGAGGTTTAGATTGGATATTAGGAAAAACTTTTTCACTAAGAGGGTGGTGAAACACTGGAATGCGTTACCTAGGGAGGTGGTAGAATCTCCTTCCTTAGAGGTTTTTAAGGTCAGGCTTGACAAAGCCCTGGCTGGGATGATTTAACTGGGAATTGGTCCTGCTTCGAGCAGGGGGTTGGACTAGATGACCTTCTGGGGTCCCTTCCAACCCTGATATTCTATGATTCTATGATTCTATGAAATTGTGTGGGTAACAGATGCCAATACCATATAGAGAGGTCAAATCACCTCTCTACTCCTACTCACTATTCCCCTGTTTATACATTCAAGGTTTCTGGAAAAAATATGGTAGCAGAAAGATACTGTCATGGAGTCCTGCAGCACATTCAACTACCCATGAGCTCAAATATGACGTAAAGGCATATGTGGGATGCTGTGGACACACACAGAATGTATCAGAAAAGAGACTACACCAGCTATAAAAATAGCTTCGACAGATACACAACTTCAAGAAGTTCTAAGCTACATTAGGGCTGCTGGCCCATGTATCTAAAGGACACTAAACAAGTGACAAGAGACTATTTTGTGGTATATGGACAATTAAATGAGTCAAATGACCTCATGATTAAAGTCAATTGTATCGTAATTCCAAATGAAATGAAAGGAGAAATACAAAACCTCATCCATGAAGGACATCAGGGAGTAACTAAATGCCATGAATTGGTCAACCAGGTAGTGTGGTAGCTGGGTATCAGCAAAGACATAAATAATAAAGTATCTGCATATGAACATTACAGAACTAACAGACCAACACAGGGAACCTTTAATAACAACACCTCTACCAGACACCTTGGAAGAGACTAGCTGCAGATATATGCGAGTTCAGAGGACATCATTACCTGGTTGTAGTGGATTATTTTCCCAGTTATATAGAAAAAATGTACTTGAAAGACATAACATGCTGCAGTGTTATTGAGAAACTGAAGTGCGCTTTTGCTCGTTTCAGTGTTCTAGAACAGCGGTTCTCAAACTGTGGGTCAAGACACCAAAGTGGGTCGCGACCCCATTTTAATGGGGTTGCCAGGGCTGGCTTAGACTTGCTGCGGCTCGCAGCTGAAGCCCAAGCCCCACCACCCAGGGAAGAAGCCGAAGCCTAAGGGATTCAGCCCTGGGCAGCGGGGCTTAGGTTACAGGTCCCCTGGCTGGGGCTGAAGCATTTGGACTTTGACTTTGACCCCTTCCCCGCCCAGGGCAGTGGGGCTTTGGCTTTGGCTCCCCCACCCCAAGGCAGTGGGAATCAGGTTGGCTCAGGCTTCGGTCCCCACTCCTGGGGTCATGCTGTAATTTTTGTTGTCAGAAGAGGGTCAGGATTCGATGAAGTTTGAGAACCCCTGTTCTAGCACAACTAGTGACAGACAACAGACCACAGTTTACTGCAGCAGAATTTAAGTAATTCTGAATGAACTATGAATTTGATCGCATTACTAGCAGCCCATATTACTCACAAGTGAATGGAGAAGCTGAGAGAGTTGTACAGATAGCCAAGAAAATCCTGTAGCAGGAAGATCCATTCCTTGCTCATCTGAGTTACAGATCAACACCAACAGCAGCTACTGGATATAGTCCAGCACAACTCCGCATGGGAAGACAACTCAGGACTGCTGTTCTGACTTTAGAAAAAAATCCAAAGTGGCCAGACATGAAGAGTGTAGCCATATCAAATCAAAAGGCAAAAAAGCTTACAAACACATTTACAACAGACAACACTCAGAGAACTGTCAAGTCTAGAACCTGATTACCTTGTTTGTGTCAAGTTGGATGGAGAAAAAGGATGAACAGGTCCAGCTGTCGTAAAGAAAAAAAGAATTCATTGCCCACATCACGTGTGATCGAGACAGACAGTGGAGAGTTCAACGGAAACCATCAACATCTACAGTTTGTTCCTCAAAAGAACAATTTACAGAGCAAACTCTACAGATGACAGATGCAGAACAAAAAGGAGACTCAAAGATTCCAAATCAGCCACAGCCGGTCATTGCAACTAATGGACAGCCAGATACCCAAGTTGTTATGCATTCAGGTCATGTAATTAGAAAGCCAGTATGATTCAGAGACACTTAACAGACTGATGCATGCTGAACTTCAAAGATATCATGGTAGTGTAAATTTTGCATACGGTAGGAATGTAGAACTTAAAAGGGGAGATGTAATGGAATGCTAAACTCTATTATACAGTTCCGCCATTAGGTGGCACTGTGTTTAACACACCTTATTTAAGCAAACCTTAACCACACCTGGCAGAACATTAAAGGATCTTATTTTGAACACATCTGGTGTGTATTTTTCTGAGAAGGAGGCTTTCTAGCCAGTTCATATCTATACAAAAGGCTGATCTGCTAGTAGGAGCCCTGCAACCTCCTGTGTACAAGAAATACATGAGAGGGAGCTCCTGTTTCATTGGTGGTCCACTCTGACTCCTAAATCCTTTTCAGAGTCACTTCTTTCCAGGATATAGGCCCTCATTCTGTTGGTATGACATCTATTCTCCTTACTTAAATGTCTGAACTTGTATGTGGCTGTATTAGAAAGCATTTTATTTTAACTAATTGTTCAGCTAGCTATAGGACATAGCCGAATGAGCCCAGTGGAGTTCAAATATTCCATCGATCACAAGTCTTCAGCTTTTCTTTAATTTAATTTACATGATTTTCAACTACTGTTGGCAAGGAGAATTGCTGTAAATGTCTCGAACTTGGTAAGATTCCAACATTTTTCAGGTCACATTCTAAATAATCCTTCAGGGTTACATTGTCAAGGGATTTTAGTGGAAGATTTGCTGCACAGAAAGCCTCAGTAAGCTTAAAAAGCTCCGTCCATCTCTGAAGTTGCTCATCTGTTGTCACTTCAAGCTTTTCCAACAGAGTTTTCTGCACTTTTTGTTCTCTTCCCTTTTCAGATTTCAAAACCTCTGCTTTTTGCTTGTGGGATGCTGCCTCCGTAAGCTTGCCTTTCGATTGTAATCTACCGGTACTGTACATTGCATGTTGAGCAAAATAAACCTCCAGTTTCATGGAAGTTTTGTGAATACTGCCCCCTTGTGCATGATATTTTACTCATCATCCTAGCTGTACACACAGGGTAGGTCTACACTGCAATTAAAAACCTGCAACTGGCCCATGCCAGGTGACTTGGTCTTGCAGGACTTGGGCTAAGGGGCTGTTTAACTGCGATGTGGATGTTTGAGCTCAGGCTGGACCCTTGGCTCTAGGACCCTGAGAGGTGGGTGAGTCCCAGAGCTAAGGCTGCAGTCAGGAACTTTACACTGCAATTAAACAGCCCCTGAGTCCCTTGAGCCCAAGTCAGCTGGAACGGGCCAAACACCGGTATCTAATTTCAGTTCAGATATACCCTTAATGCAACAATTAAGGGTTAGGTCCCATGCTATGTATTGCCATGAACTATGTCATTCAGAATGATTTCATTCATTAGAGATGTGTATTCAGTTGCATTTAGCATTATCATAAATTATAGAAAGTAGGCAAGTGAAAGTCCTCTTCCAAATGCAAAATTGCTTGTTTCACATGTGAAGACATTTGAAAATGGTTATGGAAAAATACAGTACATCCAGCTAATCCCAATTTATTTTTCTTGTAAAACCATGTTCTTTCATAGATATGTCTCTTAATACCTTCACTGTATAACTTTACTAAGTGTTGATTGCAGGTATTGCAGGACACTAGAACATTTTAGGGTGAAAGCCTAAAACTAGATCTGGTTGGAAAATGGAATTTCAGTTCTGTGGGAAATTCTGACATTTTGAAGTTGTTTTTGTTCAAAATGTCAACATTTTCCACAAAATGTAAATTCCAAAAAATGTCTATTCGAAAACACTGAAAAGCTTTGTTTCAGTACTGTCAAATTGTTTCACTTTGATAAGATAAAAACATTTCATTCTGATAGTGTCAAAACATTATATTAAATTATAATATTAAATATCACACACACAGTGACAGTGTCACACTAACAAAAATCACACACTGACACCATTGTGCATGCACACACACACTGACATCATACACATTGACTCTGACACCATCACATACAGACACAATTACACACACACACACACACACACACACTGACATCATACACATTGACTCTGACACCATCACATACAGACACAATTACACACACACACACACACGCACACACTGACAGTATCACACAGGGACATAATCAGACACATTGACACAATCACACACTGACACCATCACACACACACGTACACACTGACAGTATCACACAGGGACATAATCAGACACATTGACACAATCACAAACTGACACCATCACACACACACACGCACAAACTGACAGTATCACACAGGGATATAATCACACACACACACTGAGACAATCACACACACACACTGACAGTATCACACAGGGACATAATCAGACACATTGACACAATCACACGCTGACACCATCACACACACACGCACACACTGACAGTATCACACAGGGACATAATCAGACACATTGACACAATCACACGCTGACACCATCACACACACACGCACACACTGACAGTATCATACAGGAACATAATCAGACACATTGACACAATCACACTGAGACAATCACACACTGACACCATTATACACCCCTCCCCCTAACACCACCCCACATGGACCGTCACATATGCACGCAGTCATACACACACGCTGGTTGTTACACGTGCACGCACACTCACACTGTCATCACACACTCACACCGTCACACCCACAGTCACACGCTCAGTGACGGCATCTCTCTCTCTCACACACACGCAGCCCAGCCCCCGCCGCAGCCTCCACGCTCCCCCCGACTACATCTCCCGACACCGCTCGGCTCGGCTCGGCTCGGCTCTCCCCCGGCGTGAGGCTCGGGGCGGGGCGGCGCGGGCGAGCGGCGGCAGGGCCGGGCCGGGCCCGCGCATCCCCTCAGAGCCGGCGCCATGGACAGCAGCGGCAAGGAGCGCGAGGCCGTGCAGCTCATGGCCGAGGCCGAGAAGCGGGTCAAGTCCTCGCACTCCTTCCTCAGGGGGCTCTTCGGGTGAGCGGGGGCGGGGGTCTCTCTCTGTCTGTCTGTCTGTGTCTCTGGGGGGGGGGGCTTGGATGTGCGCTGACAGGTGTGAGCACTAGGCTCGTGCGCAGACATTAGCGAGGCATATGACTCGCGTGTGTGTGTGTGTGAGAGAGATGTACAATATTTACGTGCACGCCCACACGCCTCCTTCACAATCGGCTGCCTTGGTGCCCTCCTGGAGCTGCCTCTCCAGTAAGTGTGTACCCTGTGTCTCTGTGCACCCTGGTGATTCACACGCGGTGGTATTCGTGCCACCCTAGAGGTGCCTCTCTTAATTGTGCCCTGTTCCTGCGTGCACCCTGGGAATTCACAGGCGGCTTTATTCCTGCCACCCTACAGGTATTGATCAATAACATAAGGATGCCCATGGTATCCTTACACAGACGGTACGCAGGAAAATCCCTCTACTTCCCTCCCAGGCCTGCCATCGGGGAAAAAGCTTCCGTCTCTCTGCTGTGTTGCTACTAGGAGGGAAGGGGACGAGAACAAAACGTTGCCTTTAGCTCGTTGTTCCCTGGCTGTATCTGTATAATTTCCCCCCGTCGCCTGTATGTCGTCATGCCTTGTACGGATGCAAAAGTTCCAGTGCTTTGTACATGATGACGGTACGTGTCAAAGCCGGGTGTGGAGTGGGATCACTGAGCCCTCTGCAGTGATGAAAGCTTTTGATGGGTGAGATGGGGTTGTGGGGAAACATCCTGCATTTATCCCTCTTTCTCTTTCTTTCAAAGTTATTGCTTAACAGACATCATTTATGTTAAGAAACCACCATAGTGATTAGTTGCTTCGGAAGGAAGTAGCATTTTTAGCCCATAATCCAGGTTTCTGTACGGTGAGGAGACTTGCTTTTGATAATTCTCTAGTGGCAGTGGAGGTGGCTGCTCTGCGTTATTGGAGCTTTACAGTGGAGAATGATGATTTCTCCTCTTCTGCCCCTCTAATATCATCATCTGATATGCTACACAGCAGCTAATGCATCATTACAGTCATAATAATAACTCCTGACTTTTAACCAGTACTTTAAAGATATTTTATGTGTGTCTGTCAATTTTCAAATCTCTCTCCTTTCTGGAGAGGCATAATCTGATGCTGAAATTGTCATGTTTCTAGAATAAAGGTTGGTAAGGTTTGTAAACAGCATTGATCAGAAGATCAGTTAATTACCTAGCGTGTATCTAATCCCATTAGGCTGTTAGTTCAAATATGAATGATTCTGGTATCCTTCCTACAGAAGGCTAAGGGGATTGGAACCACATTGCTGCTACTGCTATGACGGAGGTTTCTTTAATGTTATGAAGTGAGTCTGTTATTTAGGAAACAAGGAATTGAAAGTTAATTTCCCTCTTTCACAGAGGAAAAATGTTCTCTGCTGTGAGCAGTGGGGAAGGCCTGCTAGTCGGTTGGAGCAAAAATAATGTTTCACTTGATTATATCCATACGAAAATGTTAATCCCCTAAATTAAATATAATTTCTTCTGCGCTGAGCAAGATTTAACTCTTAATGTGTTTACTCTGAGATCATGGTACAAGGCAAGGCCTTTAGTGAGTTTTTTGCCTGTTTGCTTTAATGAATTATTTTATGGGTTGCATTAGTCAAAGGCGGTAACCTACTTTTAAATTAACATGTACATTGATTCCAACAGCTTGAATCTTGCCTTTGTAAGGGCTAGTTTATATGCAGAGTTAAACTTAAGGTGTGATTTCTATACTGATTTTTATTAACCTGGTGCAAAAAGAGCTTATTTTGATTTAGCTTAATTCCGTTAGGAACAGGTTGAAGCTAAACTGAAATAAGTAGCTCTTAAACCAAAATAAGAATGTCCAAACAGGGGTTTGCACCATTTTTACTAAATCAGCTTAACTAAACTGCTGAAAGTTTGTATGTAGACAAGGCCTAAGTATTTATTCATTTGGCCTCCCAATAAAGCAAATTTCATGTGAGGAATTTTACTCAAGATTTGAAGTTTAAATATTGCGTATGTCTATTTTTCATCAGACTAACAGAGTAAAGTCCAGACCAGTAACCTATATACTTGGTGCTTTAAAAGGGCCAGTCTCACAAAGCTTACAATAGTTATGAGCCAAATCAGCTGGGAGGAAGAATTTAATCAGAAAAATGTGAATGATAATTGGGAATTGTTCAACTAGATGCCCCAAAAGCCACAATTGAGGAAGAAAGTTGCATTGGTTAAAAAACTGACCTGGTTTAGAGGGTAAGTGAATGCCACAGTATATAGCAAGTGGAAGGAAGGGGAAGTTTATAATAATGAATATAAATCTGAACCTAGGAATTGTAGAATATTGGTAAAGGAAGCAAAGGGTTTCAGGAAGAAATCTGTGGCATCAGAGTTAAGGACAATAAGGAGGAGGTTTTTCTAAGTCTGTTAGGAACAAAACGAATTCTAACAGTGGTATTGGACCATTGCTAGTTGGAAATGGTAGAAATATAAGTAATTAAAGCAGAAATGGTAGAAGTTTTCAATAAATATTTCTGTTCTGTATTTGGGGAGTAAAACAAATAATGAAGTCTTATTATATGATGTTGATAACACTTTTTCCATTCCTCTAGTATCTCAGGCGGGTGTTAAACAGCAACTTCTAAACTCTGACATTTTAAAATCAGCAGGACCAGATAACTTGCGTCCAAGAGTTTTAAAAGATCTTGCTGGACCATTAATGTTGATTTTTCAATATGTTTTGAAACACTAAGGAAGTTCTACAAGACCGAAAGAAAACTAATACTGCGCTGATATTTTAAAAGGGTGAGTGGGGTGACAGGTAATTATAGGCCTATTAGTCGGACACCGATGCTGGGGAAGATAATAGAGTGGCTGATATGGGATTCAACTAATAAAAAATTAAATGAAGTGATACAATTAATGCCAGTAGACACTGATGTATGGAAAATAGATCCTGTCATGCTAACTTGATATATTTTTTGATGAGATTAAAAATTTGGTTAATAAATGTAATAGCGTTGATGTAATGTACTTAGACTTCTGTAAGATGTTTGACTTGATACCAAATGACATTTTGATTAAAAAATAAACTAGAATGATATAAAATTAACATGACACACATTAAAGGGATTAAAAGCTGGCTAACTGATAAATCTCAAAATTTACTTATAAGTGGGGAATCATTGAGGGGGTCAGTTTCTAGGAGGGTCCTGCCGGGATCGGTACTTGGCCTTATGCTATTTAACTTTTTTATCAGTGACCTAGAAGAAAACATAAAATCATCACTGATAATGTTTGCAGATGATACACAAATTGGGGGAGTGGTAAATAGTGAAGGGGCCAGGTCACTGATACAGAGCAATCTGGGTTACTTGCTAAACTGGGTGCAAGCAAACAATATGCATTTTAATACAACTACATGTAAATGTATACATCTAGGAACAAAGACTATAGGCCATACATAGAGGATGGGGATTCTATCCTTTATTCCTGGGGGAATTCCGCACCACTGTGCGTGCATAATTAATGTGCCACGCATAATTATTTTCCCCGCAGAAAATAACTTCTGTGGGAAGGTTGCTACAATTATGCTTTTTGGCCACCAGGGGCTGCTGTGGCGCTAGAGCAGAGCGGTGGCTCCAGGGCGAGCCCCAGCTGTGGTTACCTTCTTCACAGTGCCGGTGGGGCCAGGTCAGGAGACAGAAGATATGGGGAGATGGACAGCGTGGAGCATATGGGGCTGCTAGGGGGTCACAGGCTGGGGTTCATAAGGGCTAGTGGGGAGGACAGATGGGCAGGGGGTGAATGGGAGTGGAGGCGCAGGGCCACATTGGGGTCGGAGAGGGGGTGCTGGGACATATGATGGAAGGGGGTTGCTGAGTCGGGGCACAGAGACATATTGGGGCAGGGGGAGGAGGTGCAGAGGTGGATGGGGGAGGGGGCTTCCTGAAAGGGTGCAGGGACTCATGGGGGACAGGAGGAGGGGGTGCAGGGCCACATGGGGGTGGCTGAGTGGGGGTGTAGGGCCACATGGGGATGAGGGGAGTGGTTGTATGAGTGGGGAAGGAGGGACACATGGGGTCAGGGGGTGCAAGGACACATGGGGGTACAGGGACACATGGGGACTAGATATGCCTGACTGAATGGGAGAGGCTAGGGGTCAGCCAGGGTCTGGATGGGGGAGGCTCCCTAACAATCCCTCCCCACCCACCCAAAAAACCTGTTCCATACTTTTCCCACCCACACCCAAAACCCTCCAAGTTCATACCCAGGCTCCTTCCTAGTAATTGCTTCCCTCTCCCTTAGCTCCTCCTTTACTCCTGACTCCCCCAAGCCTTTGTACTTCTTCTGAGGGGGTGCAGAAAGTACTTTTTCTGTATCATAGTTTAAATGAATTATTACTCAGAGTTCTATATTAATATGCCTAGTAAGGAATCTGTCAAAAAACATTTCCTGAATCTTTTTTGCTGTCTGTATTGTTACAGACATACTTGCTGACAGGTATTTTGAAATAAATTACCAGAATAATTGAAACTGGTGTGACTATATTGTGTTATTTTGAGAAATAAAATAGCCGATTTTTGCAGAATATTTTTAATTTTTTGGTGCAGAAATCGGCCCGGAGTAATCCGTGGAAGCAGTGATTCTGAAAAAGATTTTGGGGTCATGGTGGATAAACCGCTGACCATGAGCTCCCAGTGCAATGCTGTGGCCAAAAGGGCTAATGTGATTGTTTGGTGCACAAACAGCAAATCTTGAGTGTCGTAAAGAAGCTATTTTGCCTCTGCATTTGGCACTGATGTGACTGCTGCTGGAGTACTGTGTCCAGTTCTGGTGCCCACAATTCAAGTAGGAAGTTAATAAATTGGAGAGGATTCAGAGAAGAGCCACGAGAATGATTAAAAGGTTAGAAAACATGCCTTATAGTGATAGACTTAAGGAGCTCAATCTGTTTAGCTTAAGAAAGAGAAGGTTAAGGGATGACTTAATCACAGTCTATAAATACCTATATGGGGAACGGATATTTGACATTGGCTCTTCAGTCTAGCTGAGAAAGGTACAACATGATCCAATGGTGGGAAGTTGAAACTAGACAAATGCAGAATAGAAATAAGGCATACATTTTTAACAGTGAGAGGAATTAACCATTGGGACAACTGAGCAAGGGTCATGGTGGATTCTCTATCATGAACAATTTTTAAATCGAGACTGGATTTTTTTTTTCCTAAAAGATCTTCTCTAGGAATTATTCTGGGGAAGTTCTATGGTCTGTGTTATACAGGAGACCAGACTAGATGATCACATTGGTCCCTTCTGGCCTTGTTGAATCTGTGTTTGTTGATCTTACCAGATACTTTGGCTTAAAACTTCATCTATATTTTAATTTTTTTTAAATGACTCTGTATACTGTGTGCATCCGCAAGTAAGTTTTTTTTTTTTTTTTTTTTTTTAAACTTTTGGGCTCCTTGAGAAGAAAGCATTTTTACCTGTCCCTTATACTGTCTGCAGCAATATCCCTGTTTTTCTACCCTTTCTTCCTCCTTTCCTCTCACTCTTCTGCCTGCCTCCCCAATTGTTTTAATTACATTTCAGTTGTTTATAAACCGCAAGAAAGGGTTTCTAAAAAAATAAAAGTTATTTAAGGGATAGCCCGGAAAATTTAAAGGAAAATTGGAAGTCTTTGTGGAGCAGTATTCTTTCTCCAGTGCAATTGCCTTTTTAGGGCCTGATCCTGCCTTCCCTTACGCACACAAGTACGCCTGCGTAATGGGAACTACATGTATAAGTAAGGGAATCATGGAAATTTAGAGCTGGAAGGGACATTGAGAAGTCATCAAGTCCAGCCCTTTGTGCTGAGGTAGGATCAAGTAAACATAGTCCTGAACCATGCCTGACAGATGTCTGTTCAGCCCGATCTTAAAAATTTCCAATGATGGGAATTCCACAACCTGCCTTGGAAGCCTATTCCAAAATGTAACAGCCTGCATAGTTAGAAAGTTTTTGCTCATATCTGATCTAAATCTCCCTTGCTTTAGATTAAGCACATTACTTCTTGTCCTACCTTCAGTGGACTTGGAGAACAATTGATCACCATCCTCTTTATTACAGCCCTTAACATATTTGAAGATTTATCAGCTCCCCCTTCAGTTGTCTTTTCTCAAAACTAAACTGTAGGGCCTGATCCAAAGCCCACTGAAGTCGGTGGGGTGGGGTGTGGGGTTGAGTTCAGTAGGGTTTGGATCAGGCCCAGAGTCCAGAAAATATTTTAATGTACCAAGAACAGACTGTCAAAATAGCAACATTTTTGTATGAAGCCTTGTTCTGTGAAAGGATCAATTTTTTTCAGCAAGAGATAATATAAGAGGGTCTTATTTATTCAAGATACAAATTGTGCTGAAAAATCTTCTTTTCCAGTTGAGGGGCCCCAGTCCTGTAATTGGATCCTTGAGGAGTTAAAGGTCTCTCTGTGTGGATTCAGTTTCAGGGTCTGAACCCATTTCTTTGGCGGTATGTCACTGGTGACAGTTAAACAAAGGCCTTTCTGAAGAGCATTACTAGTCATAAGAAAAATCTGAATGACTGGATCTTGCTTCATTACGTGTCTCTAGTGAACCACAACCACTTTCCTTGTTGTTTAATTTTCACTCTTAATCCTTCTACAGTAAGTGTTTAAGAAGCAAAAGACTTGAAGGTGAAATCCTGGCCCCATTGAAGTCAATGACAGTTTTAAGCCAAGTGTGTTTAAGGTTTATAAAGAGGAAAATACTCCACAGTAGCTTATGGGGTCATAAAAGCACTAATTTATATTTGTATTATTCAAATCGAGAATCTAGCCAGAGTGAACAAAGAGTAGAAACAGGAATTAGTATTAACTAGTGGCATGACATTTTCATTCAAGATGGTTGCCTTTCATCAACTTTTTTCTTATCGAGCTAGCATACTAAAAACAACAGTGTAACTGTAACACGGGCAACGGCAAGTGGTGGCCTGGCCTAGCTGCCCCGATTAAAAGCCCATGGAGCCTGGGCGGGTTTGTAATCGCGTCAGCTAGTCTGGGCTACCGCTTGCAGCTACAATACTGTTTAGTGTGAGCTAGTGTGAGCATGTCTACTCGAGCTGGGAACCACACCTCCGGTTCCAACTGCAGATGTAGCCATAGTTACAGTCCTATACGAGTGAAGATGACACTGCTCGCTACACATACAGAGATGTTGACTCCACGGGGGCTCCGGGCCTGGAGCACCCATGGGGAAAAAAATAGTGGGTGCTCGGCACCCACTGGCAGCCCTGCGGGTCAGCATTGCCCCCCTCCCCCAGCGCCTCCTGCCCGCCGCGGCCCTGCTGATCGGCTCTTCCCCCCAGCCCAGAGTCTCCTGCCTGCCACAATCAGCTGTTCCGCAGCATGCAGGAGGCACTGGGAGGAGGGGCGGAGCAGGGGCAGGAAGAGGCAAGGGGAGGAGGTGGAAAGAGGTGGGGTGGGGCTGGAAAGAGGCAGGGTGGTGGCTTGGGGGAGGGGGATGGGAAAGTGGAAGGGGTGTGGGCAGGGCCTGGGGCAGAGTGGGGGCGGGGAGAGGCAGGGCGGGGGTGGGGATTGGGGGGGGGTGTGGGGGTGGAGTGGGGCGGGGCCTGGGGCAGAGCGGGGGTCGAGCACTCCCCGGGATCTGAGTAAATTGGTGCCTATGTACACATTTATACATAAAGTTAGCATAAATCAATATAAAACTCTTTTTCTATTAAACAGTTATTCTTTAAAAAGCGCAGTTATATGTATTTTACATGAAACTTGTACTGCCAATTAAAAACATGGATTTACTGATGATATCCCTGAAAGAAAATATCGAGATTCGGAAATTAAGATTAAAAAGTCCATGAGTCAGAGTGAATATTGTTGTGATGAAATATGCATTATTTATACTTGATGAGAATAATATGCCTGTGTGTATTATGTGGGCAGTGTAAGAATTATGATATCTTTATTCATTTCCTTGTTTTTAAGTGCTTAAGTTTCATAAATAATGTAGTAGGTAATTACAATGTTTTCACTTAGGAACTTAAATGGTGTTTAATTTTTTATTTATTTACGTTTTTGTAATTATTTTGCTGCATCATTTCTACCCCTTCTTGTCAACTGTTGAGAATAGCCCACTTCCACCTTAATTGAATTGGCTCATTAGCACAGACCCCCCACTTGGTAAGGCAGCTCCTATCTTTTCATGTGCTGTGTATTTATACCTGCCTACTGTATTTTCCACTCCGTGCATCTGGGTTTTAGCCCGTGAAAGCTCGTGCCCAAATAAATGTGTTAGTCTCCAAGGTGCCGCAAGGGCTCCTCGTTGTTTTTGCTGATACAGACTAATACAGCTACCACTCTGAAACCGTTCTGCTCGTGTTGCTCAATGCCTACAGGTATTTGTCCAAGCAAGGCTAATTTTTTTCCATCACTCTTCTCCTGCAACCCCATTTAGTTAAGGAAGAACTTGGCCCATATTAAATAGGAAAAGTTCTCCTGCAATAGATGTTTTGGTCCAAATTATTTTCTTTATTCCGGATTTACATGCTTTGTGTTCACACAATTGCCATTGACTTCACAGGACTTAGTATAGAGGGAATGGGTAGCCACCTCTATATTTAGGTTTTCAGGATTTGCACTGGTGCAGTTGAGAAAAGAATATGAGCCTTTGTGTTTCTTTCTGTTAAGCCTTTTCAACATATCAGTGTTGTCTACACAGAGATGACAGTTTATGTTTAGATGCTGCCATTGTAATAAAAATGCCGCAAACTAATCATGGAGTAGAAAAGAGAATGCCAAAGATATGGCTTATCAGAAATTGAGTGTTTGTTAACTAGTTGGACGTGTCTGTTTAATAATAGTATGCACTTACAAAGAGCTTTTATTCTTTGAGATAGTAAGGTTCATATATCGCTAATGAGGCTTCAGCCTTCCTGTAGCTTTGGGGGAAGAATTCAGACACAAATTTTTCCTTTTCTCCAGCATAGTAAAGTCCTGTAGATAGGTAGGGAGTGAAAACGATTTAGTTTAACATATAACTGAGACTGAAATGGTTATACATATAGACCACTTCCTGATTTACTAAGTCACTGTAGCTTGCAAAGTTATCCTCCTGAAACAGTGCCCAAAGAGGCTTGCACGTAATTTCAGAAGTATCCTGTGAGGGAATGCATGGAGAACCAGAGGGCCACCTTGAAGATATTTTTCTTAAGTGTATGGTTTAAGGGTAAGCATGTGTACGTTTTCCTCTACTTAAGTAACATACGCATTTTACAAATGGGTAAACTGAGACAAAGTCACTTGCGTGACTTCATCCAGGAGGTGACACTGGGTCAATGGCATAGCTGGGGATAGAGGTCACAATTCCACAAGGTACATAAGACCATACCTAACTTAAAGCATGTGAGTTGCCCTGTTGAAACTTAATTTGGGACCTGAAGTCTTGGCTCACAGTCCTCTAAACCAATGTCCCTTAAATTGTCCTTAGAGTTTAGAGAACCATAATCTACTTCCAGTCTTTACACAAAGCTCACATTGGTGTTTGACGGGTCTGGCCGTTAGTGTTAGCAAAGTAAAAGATAATATTGAAAACAATTGGTGTAATGATACTGGAAAAACTAACACTTTATTTAATTATAGCTTGTGCTACAATAGCTACACCAGTGAAGTGTACTTTAGACCTCTCTTTATTTTCTGTTTGCTTATTCATAATTTTTGAGTTCACAGGAGACCAGGTTAAAGGGGCATCTTAAGCATTCAGTGTCAGATAGCTGCATGTAGGTTTCAGAACCAGATCTACATTAATAATTAGCAAGCTTCACAGCATAAAACACTTACCGTGATAAACACAACTAGAACATTGATTCCACGGTTTGGAACGTCAATTTGTACTTTGGCTTGCTTGGATTCTTTCCTTGGGGAGTATCTTGTGTGTTTCACAGTTGCCAATTTGAGTGGGAGTTAGATTGAGTTTCACTTTTAGGGTCTATATTTCAGTGCTTGGTCTTCTGTGCGGGTGCAGAACTTCTTCTTCAGTTTGGGATTTTTTTCTTTCCCTCTTATTCCATACCTAAAGTTAGAACAGGCGAATGTGCTCAACACACTGAGAAAAAGACTAGAATTCTCCTCCATGCAATATGTCTGACAAGATTCTCTATAGAATGTAGTGCACCATGACCAGTCAGTTATAAAACATGATTCTAAATGAGATTGTAGCAGTTCTTGGATGCTTTGGGAAGCTCTTTGTAACTTTAGTGCTTATAAGTAATTACGGGCTCAGTCTTGTAGGGATATAGAAGAGGGTTGTGAGAGAGTGGTGCTGAGCTGTAGGTAGTGCTGCTGATCAGAGTGCTTTGTTAATCGCTCTCCAGTAAGAGAAAGTAGCTGAGGGGGATCTGCAGTCTGGTGAGCCTACAAGAACATTTGCAGTCACTGGATTGTGCTTTAAACACCGAATCCTGGCTTTACCTCTGACCTTTCTTCCCACTCTCCCAATCCCCATTCAATCATGCCTACTTCCTCTCTTCTCCTATTCAGCAGGGCTGTGTGCAGTGCAAGGCATACTGAAAGCAGCCTTTCTGCACAGGTGCTGTGCAGATGGTGAGTGCTGGGCATTAACACTTCTGGTTTTCTGCGCTTCCTGCAGTGCTCATCAGCCTGCAGGATCAACCTCGGAAAGGCCACTAAAGTTGTGTCTATCCAGCCCAGGTAGACAGACTTGCATTTGCAGGGCTCGAGTTAGAATGCTTAAAGTAGCAGTGTGGATGTTGTGGCACAGAGCTGGAGCTTGGGCTCTCAAGCTGACAGGGTTGGCTGGGCTTGAGACCCTGAGCTGCAACAGCCGTTCTGTGACTTTTAGTGTGCTAGCTTGAGCCCCACTCGTCCAAGTCTGTCTGCCTGGCCTGGGGAGCTCGCTCCTAGCTGCAGTGTAGCTATTCCCTAAATTACAGTCCTGCAGCTCCCCAGCCAGTCATTCACCTAGGATTTTACAGCAGGAGAGCAGATGAATTGGACTAGTATGCAGATAAGTAACTGTAGCTGTTTCTTTATGAAAGGGTGTGAATTTCCTAATATTAAATGCCTTAGGCATGCAATACTCTTTGAGATTCTGGCATCTTGCAAAGGTAGATTTCTATCCATTGTGTTGTGTTTTCTATTTATTAGTGTCTTAAGTTGATTCTCAATGAATGGACATCAAAATTACTCCATTTAAGTGGTCCTCTGGTCATTATAGCGCAGTCTATCTCTCTACTTAATTTTGTGGTCCCTATCATTATCATATCTGGATTTTATTCTCACAACTCCCCTGTGAGGTAGGACAGCATTATTCAGTTTTTACAGATGAGGGAATGGAGGGGCAGACTCGATTAAATGGCTTGCTCAAGGCTGCATGAATTTTTCAGGTAAGGGTGCAAGAACAACACATCTTGGCTTGCCTTTTCAGAAATGTGTTTTCATCTACTCTATAGCACCACAAAGCAGGACCAGATGCATTAGTGCTGGAACTAGAGGTGCGGGGGGTGCTGCAGCAGCCCCTGACTTAAAGTGGTTTCCATTATATACAGGGTTTATAGTTTGGTTCAATGGCTCTCAGCACCCCCACTATAAAAATTGTTCCAGCGCCCCTGACCAGATGAGATTTATTTCCCCTCTTCTAGGAAAACCCGGGTTAGTTTGCCTCATGCCAGTTTCAGCCTGTGAATCTACCTAACGGGCAAGGTTGGGAAGTCACTTTCATCTGTGCAAAGTAGGCATTAAATACTTTCATTTTGATCTGATGCCGTCCCTCCTCTCTCCCACACACGCCACGCCTCTTGCGCTGTCCCTGCTGTCCTGAATTACAGAGCATAGGCAAATCTTTATATTTTGGGGGTTCACTCCAAAATTCTTTTATCTTTTCCTTTCTCCCTTGTTTTAAGGCCTTTATCTTAGAAACATCAGGCCTTTCAAGGGTTCCTGGCTTCACCACGTGCAGCAGCTCCCTTCCTAGCCAAAGCCCCAAGATGGCAGAGAGCCCTAAAGGAAGGTTAAAACCAGAAGATGCTTCCTCTGTTCAATTTCTCCCCAGTCCTGCTTAGAGAGGAAATTTCGCAGCTTCTGTTCTAAGGATAGTCTCTCTCCCCCTGGACAAAGGCATCCACTTGGCTACCTCAACTCCTCTGGCAGTAGCATTCAGTACAGCTACAAACAGCACAGCTTCCCCTGTGTTCCTAACAGAGCAGCTCCAGAGGGGAGTAGGCAGAATTCAGTTCCAGTGTGAGACTCCAGTAGGGCCCAGAGGCTGGTTCCAGCCTCCAGCCAGGCCTTTACCACTGGTTCCAGCAATCCCTGCAGCCTTGGCCACACACTCTGGGCCCAGGGTCACCTCTTCAACCAGTCCCTGCGGCTTTTAATTGTTGTCCTTATTCCTTGTACAGTAGAACCTCAGAGTTACGAACTGATCCGCATTTGGAACCGGAAGTATGTAATCAGGCAGCAGCAGACACCTCAAAAGCAAATACAGTACAGTGTTAAATGTAAACTACTAAAAAAAAAAAAAAGCTAAAGCAGAATTTTTCTTCTGCATCGTAAAGATTCAAAGTTGTATTAAGTCAATGTTCAGGTGTAAACTTTTGAAAGAACCACCAGAACGTTTTGTTCCGAGTTACGAACATTTCAGAGTTACAACCAGCCTCCTTTCCTGAGGTGTTTGTGAGTCTGAGGTTCTACTGTATATTGTTGATAAACAAGATTGATAAACAGTAGTGACTTTGACCTCATGCTGTTTTCTCTTTGGAATGAAAACTTCCAGTATGTTGTTGTTGTTGATTACACTAGGCCAATGCTGGTGAGGAAAAAAATCTGCAAGCATTTGCTTGAATTTAAACAGACTAAGGCCCAGGAATGGGAGTTAGGTGCCTAAATACTTTCTGAGAACCTGGGCCTGTTTTGGACCTTTCTGGTACTTCTTCATGTTCCCTTGCCAGGAGCATCCTAGTAATCCAGATTTTATTCACACCAGTCCTTGAGGAAGGAAAATCGGAAGCTCTTACGCTTGAGTGTTTGTGTTGGAAATGGTACTTTTTATAGGGGTTGGAACTTTGCATGACACAACAGGGGAACAGGCTTCCCAAAACCGTAACACAGTGGCAATTAATTGAACAAAACAAGGATCTGACCAGACTGTGCGTATAACCAATGGGATGAGCTGCCCATCTGGGTAACAAAGTTTGGAAGGACCAGGTCATCGGAACAAATCAGAACACAAAATTCAAAACTCTGTTCTTGGGTTTTAGCGCACCCCCAAATGACTATATTTCATTGCAGTGCGAATAGTAATTGAGTGACTTGCACTTTTTTTTTCTCTAGAGGAAATTCAAAGGTAGAAGAAGCCTGTGAAATGTACACCAGGGCTGCAAACTTGTTCAAGATTGCCAAAAACTGGAATGGTAAGTAGTTTGTTTCATTTGTAAGGTTAATTGTAGGAAAGGCTTAAAGCTTGAGATTCGTCTTGGAGATAAAGACCATACACCAACTATACAGATACATTCCTAACTGTAAGAACAATAGGACAATGCAACAGACTGCCTTGGGAGGTTGTGAAAGCCCCTTCACTGAAGGTTTTCAAAAGGAGGCTGGATGGCCATCTGTCTTGGATGATTTAGATGCTACAAATCCTGCATCTTGACTGGGGGTTAGATTAGATAACCCTTGTGGTCCCTTTTAACCCAGTGGTTCTATGATTCTACATGCAAGCAAACAAATTAAAGCCTTGGTAGGGGGAAAAAAATCTGTGTATCACGGCAAGCGAGGGGCAACCTTTGTTTTTCACATCTCCACTTGTGCTTTTTATCTTGCATATTTTGGGTGGGGAGAGAGAAATGTCATAAGTTACCCAGAGCCAGAAAAATTTAAGAAAGGAAACCTTTATACCCAGCTGCATGCTTGCATAATTGGTTAAGAACATTTCCAACAGCTTAGTGACCTGTGAATGCCCAAGCGTCCTGTTGCAAATTATCAAAGTAGAGTTCCACTTGGTAGGGTGTTTCCATGGGAATAGTGACTATGGCAATATAATTTCTGTACACCATCATACCCCCATAGTTTTCTCTGGAATGAATTAAATGTTGGGAGTGGGGAAAGGGAGCTGACCGAAATACTTACAATGTTTTGTTAACTAGCCTGTGTCCAAGTTCACATTATGATTTTAAAATAATTAAAGCTAGTTGCCTACAAAGAAGTTGCTCAAGAGGTGCTTCCCTGGGCTATTTGATTTGCTTTTAAGGCTTGTAAAACACATTCTTCCTGAGGCCAGAAACTTGAAAGTTATCTAATATTCTGGATGAGCTATAAATCAGAGGTACACAAGGAGAATAGCTGTTCCCTGCTATGCTGTGGGGAAGTGGTAGCACTGTAAAAGTGGAATAGTTATTGCTAGCTCTGTGTTTGAAATGCTGTGCCATATTTGGTGGCTGTGGGAAACATTGATGCAAATATAAATTTCCCAAGAGAAACGTGAACATCCTATGCACGGAATAATCATGGGATTTGAGACACTGGTATCTCTTCAGCCTTTCACAAAAAAGGAATGAAAACTCTGTTCACAAGGGACAAAATATCACCAGTTTTTCTTTAACAAATGGGAGATGAGGAATTGAAAAAACTGTTTACTTCTTCCCGAACTTTTTATCTGCGTCTCTCTAAATCATGCTTGGATGTGCCATCAGCATACGGGTTAAGGGGGAGACTTTCAAAACAAAAATGAGGTGCCCAATTCCCAGTGAAAGTCAGTGGGAGTAGTGCGCCTAGCTGTCCCTTGTGTTTTTGTCAATCTCCTGCTAAATGCACGTACACTACTGAGTAGCACACTCTGAATGTGTGAATTGGTCAGTATTAGGATAGGGTAGAAATAGTAACAGAAACATAGTCCTGGGTGAATTTTGTGCCACTGTGCACGCGAAGAATTTATGTCCCCCACAGATTTCTTTGCTTCCCCACAGAAAAATGACTTTCTGATGGGGAGGCAAAGGGAAGCCACAAGAGCAGTCATGCGACCCTCCCCAGCTGCATGTTTCGGATGCCCAGGGCAGCTGGCAGAGAGGAAAATCACTGTGAGGCAGGAGGTGGGACTGGGGAAGACCCAGCTGGTGACTCCTACCCTGTGCTGGGCTCAGCTGCTAGTCCCGGCTGGGTTGGGAAGGACAGGACTTCCTCTTCCTTTGGATGGCATCCGGGGCCCAGTCAGACCCACCCCCAGATTTCTCCACCAGCTGCAGGAAGCTCTGCGAACTCCAACCCCACCCCCCAGCCCACTGCCGCTTCCTGCACCCATTGCTCCTCAGCTTCAGGGGGAGGGATCCCTGTACAGGGAGCTGCTCCCCCCATCTGCCCAACCCTCGTGCATCCAGAGCCCCACTCCAAGCCTCACCCCCTCACACTCAGAACCCCCCCAATGAGTCACACTCCCCCTGCACCTGGACCATCCTGACAAGCCACCCGCACCTGGATCCCCACCCCACTGAGCTGCACTCCCCCAGCATCTGGACCCCCCACTGAGCCCCCCACACCTAGACCCCCTGCCCAGCTTTATTCCCCCACCACACCCAGACCACCCTGCTAAGCTCCAACCACCTTCACCTGGACCCCCCTCTAGAGTCCCATTACCATTGCATCCAGAACCCCCCAACAAGCTCCTGGGCATCCAGATCCCCCCTGCACCCGGATCCCCCACTGAGCCACCCGCACCCAGATTGCCCCACACAGAACCCTCTCAAACCACACCTCGATCCCCCCACACTGAGCCCCTCCACACTTGGATCCTGCCTTGCTGAGCCTGCCTGCCCACACCTGGTGCACCTGGCATGGAGTGGCAGGGCCGTGGGGTGTTTCTGGGGCAGGCCCAGTCCTTGCATTATGTCAGCATTATTGGGTGCAGCCTCACCGCTGAGGCCGTGTCCTAAGGGAGGAGCTGCATAGTGATCTCCCACATCTGTGCAGCCAGTGGCCTGTGTTCCCCAATGCCATGCTGGAGCCTCCACATTTATTTGACAAAGAAAATTTGCAGAATTTTAAAATATTGTGTGCAGAATTTTTATATTTTTGGTGCAGAATTTTTAATTTTTTTGGCGCAGAATGCCTTCAGGCGTAAGAAAGTGATTTTATTGCTTCATTTGCCATCAAGTTGCAGGAACTAAAAATTTCAAAAAGAGAGAGGTCTCAGCCTCCCTTTTCTCAGGTGCAGTTTCCAGCTGCAGTTTGACACCCACAGAATTAATTGCATAACAAGTCAAAGTACATCTATATGATCCACCTCTGACTACCTGATTGCACCTACAAATCTGGTAGAGGTGCAGTATTCAGAGTTGAACCCACCATCCAATTTCAGACATAAAAGTGAGGGTGCAGATTTTGCATATGCAAATTGAACCTGCAAAAGGAAAGCTGTCTCTTTGAAAATGTGACCGTAAATTTTCAGTGGGCCTCCTATGCTGCATGTTCCTCTTTCTGTGCATGGAAGAAAACATTTGTTGAGCAAATGGGGTAGTTTTATGGATGATGACCTGATTTTTGCATACAAATACAGAGTTTTGTTTGTGCATCAGGGTGCACAGTCAAAAAATTATAATTTTGTAGGTCCATTGAAATTTGGCCATATGTGTTCTTAACACCATGATTTTGCACACTTAAGGATAGCAGTTCTCCACAAATCACAAGCACATGTATCTAAGAGCATGATTTGGTCACTGGAATTCATGTGCCTTTTCTTCCACTTGCATAGTTGCCATATCTATTAAAGTTCTTCAGGTAGTGGAAAGCAGTACGTGCTCATCTTTTTACTGGAGGCATGTCCATAAATTCATGCTTATTAAATGAGACTGGAAATATTAATCTTTTTTGTTGTATTTCTTTCCTAGCTGCAGGAAATGCATTTTGTCAGGCAGCCAAGCTCCATATGCAACTACAGAGTAAACATGATGCAGCCATCGGTTTTGTGGATGCTGGGAATGCTTACAAAAAGGCAGATCCACAAGGTAAGGCAAATGAAATACTGTACAAGAATATACAAATCCTGTTAGTTGTGCAGTAACTGGCAGACTGGCTTCCTTTTGTAAGCCAGGTATTTGATTTAAGATCCTCAGTTAGTGTTCTATAAAGCACTTTAAGTATGGTCTTGGAGTGTGAGCATTTCATAGAGAGGCAAGAAATAGTTTGCTTAAGGCCTGTTTCCACATTCATGTTCTGCAACTAATGCTAAATTTATCATGTCTGTTCTGGGTTGAAACAATCTGATTTTGAAATAAGATTGGTCATAATAGGTCTGGTTTTACCCATTTGTGTGTTTTGAGATTTACAGGTCTAAAGAAGTAGTTCTTTGTTTCTGTCGATGTCAGTTGTGAACCAGATTGTGTTCTGTTTGTACCTGTATACATCTGGAGTGAATCCAGTAGCTTCAACAGAATTACTCTGGATTTACCCTGTTGTAACTGAGAGCAGAATTTGGACCCTTGTCTGTTTCTCAGCCAGTAGGATTTAGAATTATGGTAGACAACATGAAGGATGCTTTATATTAAATAACAGTGACCCCTCTGACTTCCTATGGAAACATCATTGACAGATTCAAGTAAGGAGACTTGTTCAGCTTTCCCACTGAGATGTCTGGACTTTTCAGGGGAGGGAGGGTGAATGAAAGGGGAAAGATCGCAAAACTCTCTTAGGGATAGAAAAGACACCTGCTCATTGGCGAAGCTGTGTTCAGACAACCTGTATGGTGTGTCCTTTGTCTCTCACAGCCTTAAGAATATGGGGAAACCACATGGACACAATTGGATTCCAAATAACTGTATTTATTAACTATGTACAAATATATAAGACCTAGCTACCTACATACACTGCTGCTCTACTGAAATAGAAGACATGGAGCTCCCCTAAAGGGCTCCTGACTTCTTTTTAAAGGGATATTACTCAGGTACTACACACAACACTGGATGTTTTAAGAGCAACTACTGATATAAGGACATCTGTATATAAGGCTGAGTCCTGTAATTCGGTGAAACAGTGTCTTATCAATGATTTCTTTAGAATAAGGTAGGTCTCTGTAATGCCATAATATTGGAAATCAGCTTTAGTAGAGAGTTTCCTTGACTTTTATAAACTTCATGTGTAAGTTGAGTTATTCTGGCTAATGGGGGTGGGAAGGATTGTGAATTGGGATGTTTAAAGGAATAAACATACTGTAAAGTCCCCCACACATATTAGCAAATGTTGACTATTGGCATTAACATGACAAAAAATGTGGTATATACTATTTGTTTTTGGCTAGAGAGGAAGATGAGGGTTACTGGAAAGTTGACTTTCTCTTAATGGGGAATGCTGCATCTTTAAATCTGTTGATGAAAATCTGTTTCATGCCTCAGACCAGGAAGCATATATTTCCATTACTGTGTTTCTGATTTAAAATTATAGTGATCAAAGTGCATTTTCATAGCTCTTCTGAGCAGGTAGTGTCATTCATTATTGCCCCCTAGCAACCAGTACCATTTTAAAAGTCCAAAGAAGCGAAACCAGTGCTGATGCAAGCTACTGTTCTGTAACTTGCAAAATAGATGTCTGTGCCCCCAGTCTGACAGCTTCTATGCTGTTGAGGAGGAAGAAAGTCTTGGGGAAGGAGAACATGAAGCTGGAGCAGAGGGAAACTATCCCATAGTTGGAGCCTCCTTCCAGATGATGTTATGGTGTCCTCTTGCAGTGAGAATACCATTCTGGAGTATGAGATCCCTGTTATTAGGAAGAGACGGGTAATAGTAATGGTAGATTCAATTATTAGAAATATGAACAGTTGGGTTTGTGATGATTGGGAGAACCGCATGGTGAATTGCCTGCCAGGTGTGAAGGTTGCAGACCTCTGGAGACATACAGACAGACCTGTGTGCAGAGCTGAAGAGGAGTTCGTGGTTGTGGTACATGTAGGTACCAACGACATAAAGAAAGGTAGGCGAGAGTTCCTGGAGACCAAATTTAGGCTGCTAGGTAAGAAATTAAAGTCCTGGACCTCCATGGTGGCATTCTCTGAAATGCTTCCAGTTCTACACACAGGGCCAGTGAGACAGCCATCACATGAAGGCAGACAACTAAATATTGACAGATTCTGAAAGTGCTTGAGTACAAATGCTAGAAGTCTCAATACTAAGATGGATGAACTTGAGTGCTTGGTTGAGGCTATTAATGTAATAGGCATCACAGAAACATGGTGGAATGATGATAATCAGTGGGACATGGCAATACCAGGGCACAAAATATATAGGAATGACAAAGTAGTACATGCTGGTGGGGGAATGGGACTATATGTGTAAGAGAGCATAGAGTGAAATACAGTAAAAAAAAAAAAACTTAAATGAATCAAACAGTACCGTAGAATCTCTATGGATAGAAATTCCTTGCTTGAATAAGAGTATGGCAGAAAGAATATACTGCCAACCAGCTGACCAAGATGGTCACGTTGATTGTGAAATGCTCAAGGAGATCAGAAAGGCTACAAAAAAAGAAAACTGGGATTAATGTTGTTCAAAATATTCATAAATGATCTGGAAAAGAGGGCAAACAGTGAGGTGGCGAAGTTTGCAGACTATATAAAATTACTCAAGACAGTTAAATCCAAAGGAGACTGTGAAGAGTTACAAAGGGATCTTGCAAAACTGAATGTCTGAGCGACAAAATGGCAGATGAAATTCAATGTTGATAAATTCAAAGTAATATACATTGGAAAAAATAATCCCAACTATACATACAAAATGATGGGATCTAAAATAGGTGTTACCGCTCAAGAAAGATCTTGGAGCCATTGTGGATAGTTCTCTGAAAACATCCATTCAATGTGCAGCCGCAGTCAAAAAAGCAAACAGAATGTTGGGAACCATCAGGAGAGGGATAAATAATAAGACAATAAATGTCATAATGCCACTATATAAATCCATAGCACGCCCACACCTTGAATACTGCATGCAGTTCTGGTCACCCCATCTGTAAAAAGATATACTAGAATTGGAAAAAGTCCAGAAAAGGGCAACAAAAATGAATAGGGGGATGGAACAGCTTCCATCTGATAAGAGATTAACAAGACTGGGACTATTCATCTTAGAAAAAAAAAAAAAGAGTCAAGAAAGGGGGGATATGACAGAGGTCTATAAAATTATGAAGGGTGTGACGATCGTGAATATAAAACTGTTATTTACCCCCTCACATAACACAAGTACCAGGGTCCCCCAATATAATTAATGGGCAGCAGGTTTAAAACAAACATAAGGAAGAACTTCTTCACACAATGTGCAGTCAACCTGCGGAACTCATTGCTAGGGGATGTTGTGAAGGCCAAAACTATAATGGGTTCATAAAAGAATTAGAAAAATTCATGGAGGATAGGTCCATCAATGGCTCTGACTGCCAGAAGCTGGGAGTGGACAATGGGATGGATCACTTGCTAATTGCCCTGTTCTTTTCATTCCCTCAGAAGCATCTGGCCACTGTCGGAAGACTGGATACAGGTCTAGATTGACTGTTGGTCTGATCCAGTATGGCCATGCTTATGTTCTTATGAATATTGATAGGTTTCCTGTGTATTCACTAGGTATTTGAGTACACTAAAAGCTTGCTTCTTCTGGACAAAATTTTCAAAAGCAAACTAAGAGACTGGGGATACAGTTTTTTGCATATGCTACTGTTTGAATGTGTAACTTTTCAAAGCCAAAAATTTGGTCTGGGAAAAATCAGTTTGTTCATAGGATGTGCATGTCTCCATGGAATTCAGCATTATATGGTTACTAGATTTGCCAATACAAATGCACTTAAATGCACTTTTAGTTACACATCTCAGAGGTTTTTGTATGTGTTACATTTGGGGCATTAAAATGAACGTCTGCAGTTTCAGAGCCTGGGTAGCTGGTTGTTTGAGGAGCTGGCCATTTAGGTTTCTGGTCAGAACAGACACACAGCAGAAATACTGCCTTGCCTTGGTGAAAGCTGAACTGTTGAACAATGTCTGGATGTCTCAGCTGATTTTATTTTTAATTGTTTTTCCTGAATGCTTACGCTACAGAGGCTATGAACTGCTTAAATGCAGCCATCGATATTTACACAGACCTGGTAAGAAATTGCATTGCCTTAAGGAGTTGGGGTTGGTATCCCAATGTCTGGCAACTTAGATTGATGCCTCTTTATTTAAACTAGTTAGACTAAATCATTGTTCTATTAAAAGTAATAAATGCTGCATGTACTTGAAGGAGAGAGGGGGAAAAAAAACCCTGTTTTCCTTTTTTTTTTTTTTTTTTTTTTAAAAAAAATTGTCCATCCTAGGGCCGATTTACTATTGCTGCCAAGCATCACATCACCATTGCAGAGATTTATGAGACGGAGCTGGTAGATATTGAAAAGGTAAGCTGATTAAACTGTTAGAACGTTTCATTGAAACTACATTTGAATGTGCTATCAGAACTGCATATGATTATGAAACTTCACTCTGCTGGCCTAGGGAACTTCATGAATCAGGCTCTACCAGGAGCCTAAAGTCTCTAGGCTTGTTTCCGATATTGCTGTGTGGGTATATGTCAGGAGTAACTTGTGTGAAGTTAGTGTAGTTAAACTTGGTGTGAGTGATACCAGGATCAAGCCTCAGAGATGAGTTGTTTGGTCTTTGCCTTTTATGTGCCTCTTTTCCCGCTCTCTTCCATGTTTTTAAGTTACCTCTTCCTTTCCTTATGATCATCAGTGCAAGCTTGACTCTCATATGGAGGCCTGAAGCAGATGGACTGAGCAAGTCACTTTAGATTTATGCGAGTGCTCTTGAAATACCCCAGATCCCATTTCAGACCTGATGAGGATGATGCTCTGTTGGTCATTTTAAAAGTGTTTGTGAAAGACTGACAGGAAAGTGTGAATTGCACAGAAGTTGTTTATATGGCACAGCTCTTTGGGGGGCGGGGGAAGGAGACAATCAAGCTACACCTATTTAGTACGATTTGACAGATCATTGCAGAAGTGTGATGGGATGTCTGCAGTGCCTGCAGCCTTGGATGCTAAGCATGTCAGAGCTAACAGACTTGGATGAGACTCTTTCCCTTTACCCTACAAGGAAAGTCCGGTTTGCCATGGGAAGTGGTATTTTTAGTGAATCCAGTCGATATCTCTCTTTCCTCTAAGGCCATGTGTACACTTCAAACTTTGGTCGACCCAAGTTATGTTGGCATTAAGCTGCCATTGTTAGTATATTGTGCGTGCATACTTGGCTCCTTGTGTCTGCGGTGCATGTACTCACCAGGAGTGCTTTTGTCAATGCACAATGTTGTGCAACATGGGTAGGAGTCCCAGTGTGCAACCCGCCACTGTCAAACGCACTGTCTTTTGGGAAGTCTTTTGGCAATGCATGATGGGGCCTAAACGAGTCGCGCAGGGGTGACTGGGAGCAAGGGGTCAACATCCCAGCATGCAGCTGTCTCCATCCCGTAATGTCATTTATATCCCATAATTTTTACTCCTTTTATCAAAATCCCACAAACCTACATGGCTCTCCTCGCTATCCACCTTCTCTGACTGAAGCATGGACGCCTGCACAGCTCTGCACTTTGTTGTAAGCATTGCAAGCACAGGACACACAATCCAGAGCTGCAAGAATAACCAAATCAATGGGGAACATGACGATTCCTTGGAGGACAGACTGCTGTGGGACACAGTGAGCACCAATTCAAGGTTGTTGGCTTTCATGGAGCAGCTGGAGACGGTGGCGTGCTGCTTCTGGACATGAGTACTTACTGGTGGGATTGCATTGTAATGCAGGCATGGAATGACAAACAGGGGCTGGAGAACTTTTGAATGCGCAAGGCCACGTTCCCAGATCTGTGTGCTGAGCTCGCCCCAGACCTCGAGTGCAGGGAGACCAAAACGAGAGCTGCACTGACTGTGGGGAAGTGAGTGGAAACTTGCAATGCTGGATTGATACTGGTCAGTGGGAAATGAGTGTGGAGTGGGAAAATCCAATGCAGGGGCCATTGTCATGCAGGTGACTGTAATGCAAGCCTCAGTGCAGGTCCATTAATCTCCTCCTGCTGCGCAGGACTGTGACTCTTGGTAATGTGCAGGACACAGTGGATGGATTTGCAACAATGGGGTTCCTGAACTGTGGTGGAGCAATAAACAGCACTCATATCCCTATTTTGGCACCTTGCCATAGAGTGCATCAGCAGAAGGGCTACTTTTGTGTGGTTATGCAAACATTGGTGGATCAGTGGGAACACTTCACTGACATCAGTGTGAGCTGGTCAGGGAAGGTGCATGACACTCACATCTTTAAGAACACAGGACTTTTTAGAAAGCTATAAGGAGGGACTTTTTTTCATGACCGGCGGATAACCACTGGCGATGTTGAAATGCCAGTAGTGATCCTGGGGGACACTAGCCTACCCCTTGCTCATGAATAAGGCTACGATTATGTCACAGAGGTCATGGAAGTCACGGAATCCATGACTTCCAGAGACCTCTGTGACATTTTGTGCCCCAGGGCTGGAGCTGTCAGCAGGCAGCCCCGCAGCTCTCAGCCGCTGCTGGTGGCAGGCCCTCAGCAGCTCCTAGCACTGGGCATCAAGGGGACCCCTGAGCTCCCAGCCCCCATGGACTGTGGGGGTTCCCTGGAACTCCTGTAGGCTGCAGGAGCCCCCCTGCCTCTGCCCAGCCACGGCGGGCCGAGCAGGGACCCCATAGTTCCCAGCCATGGCTGAGGGCGAGGGGACCCCAGAGCCTCCAGCCGCTGGGGGTGCTGGACCCTCCTCTCTCCACATTTTGTCAGGGATATTTTTAGTAAAAATCATGGACAGGTCACGGGATTTATTGCCCATGACCCATCCGTGATTTTTACTAAAAATATCCCTGACAAAATCTGAGCCTTACTCATGAAGCCATACCGCAGCCAGCTCGAGAGCAGCAAGGAAAGATTCAGCTACCAGCTCAGCAGGTGCAAAATGAAGTTGAATGTGCATTTGGCAGATCTGACATTGTTTACTCACGAGACGGGAGCTCAGTAAGAAAAATATCTCAATGGTTATAGCTGCCTGCTGTGTCCTGTATAATATCTTTGAAGCAAAGGGGGGAAGCTTGCTGCTGGGATGGAGGGCAGAGGTGGAGAGGCTGTCTGCTGAGTTCAAACAGCCAGACACAAGGGCTATTAGAAGAGCTTATCGCAGCTGTATGACTCAGGGAGGCTTTGAAGAAGCACTTTTACAGTGTCAGTAACGCATTGTGGTGTACTGCACTCTATGTGGCCCTGCTGTTTTGTGGCCTGTCAGGAATTGTGTGGTGCTGGGGGTACATGTCTGACTATAACATTGTCAGTGCACCTATTAATTTCGCAGCGCTCGCTGTACATTTATCGTTATTAGACCCTGTAGGTCACTGATCCTGTGAGTTGTCATGCTGTGCAGTAACGGGTAAGTAGGTGATTTCAGAACTGCTGGGTGCACTGCAGCATATGCTGTGAACTAATAAAGATGGATTATTTTCCAAATAGAATTTTATTCAGTAACAAAATCAGTGAAAAGAAAGATCTGAGCAATTTAAAAGCAAAGACATTCAAAATTTCATGAATTAATAGAACGGAACTTTTCAAGAGGAAAGAACATTCATGTCCATTTTAGCTACACACACAGCTACTGTGGCTGTCCCAGGTCAGCGTATGTGAAGCTGTGGTTTTCCGTAATGTCTCCTGGGATGGAGCGGTAGAGGGGTAGGGCGGCGGCCCTTGATGCCATGTGGAATGTTGAGGGTGGATGCTGCAATGGAGTTCTGCATAGACTGCAAAGGGAGGTGAGCCCAGGATTGTTGAACATGTAGGTCCACAAGAGTCTGCAGCATCTGTGTTTACTGTTGGAGAAGCCTCATTATGTCCTGGGGCATCTCCCTATCTTTTTCCTGCTGGGACTCCTGGGTCTTTCTCCTCTCCGTTCTTTCCTTCTCCAAGCTGACTGCAAAGCTTGCCATTTGATTTCAGTGGGATTACATGCAGTTGTAAGAGTTATAGTCAGTAGTCCAGTTTTGCAGGATTGAGCTCTTTATCGGAGTTCATTCGGGATGGGTCGCAGTGTGTCAATATTGGTATAATCTTGTGGGACAATAACAGTGGGATGTCATGTTATCCCTCTAAAACCACCTGAGGAATTTTGAAAAATTCTAATCTTTGTAAATACAGTCTTCCCCCCAAAATCTCATCTCAAAAGTAACATGCTGAGAGAAAAAATGTTTTGTCTGTCTTTTAGGCAATTGCACATTATGAACAAGCTGCAGATTACTACAAAGGAGAAGAATCCAACAGGCAAGTCTTCTTCATAGAATAGTTATTTGAAACAATGAAGATTTACAGTCTGGATTTATCCTTCTTTTTTCTTTCCTATAATAAGATGTGCAAGTATTATATGCCTCTCCTAATTTGTGAATTCTTTAATAAGATGTCCAAATCCTGCATTAAGATGCTGAGATTGTCACTTAGGTACATGAAATTGGCATTCACTTACCTACCTGTCAGTCTGAGTATTCAAATGGAGATCTTTGGAGACCTATTAAGGTGCTTGCATGTGAAAACTGATTTCTGCCTTTGTTTAGATTTTAATATTTGACTTCCATCCACTGTGGGATGTTTAATGCACACACTTTCTAGTCTCTTTGGGGCTGAATATTATACCATAGGTCACTGGGAAGAGAATTTTCTGTAGATTTGTAGAAAGCTTTCAGATTCAACATATGACCTTAGTGGTTTAATAATTTTGGTATTTTTAATATAGTCGTTTTTCTAACAGGTAACTACTGGGCAATGTTTTCACATACATTAACTAGTGGATGTATCTATTAGAGAAGCAGGGAAATGGACATATTTACCACTAGGTACTGTACCATTACGTATTTTAACTGAAGTTCTTGATTCTAGTTCTGCTAACAGGTGTCTGCTGAAGGTGGCTGCATATGCTGCTCAATTAGAGCAGTACCAGAAGGCAATTGAAATCTACGAGCAGGTTAGTATATATACTCTTTTTTTTATAAAATGGACAGTATAGTTGAAGTCACATAACTGCATATTATATACTGCTCCTGATGTCTGGGTCAGGGCCTGTGGTCACTAAAACTGGAACTCTATGGGCTTGTCTACACTGCCCCGCAGTTTGGACTGTGGGGTTGTGAATAACAGTGAGCACTAAAATGCTGCACTGTAACTCTCCCTCATGGACACTGCAGGCATGAACTAAAGGGTTCCTAGTTCATGGTAACATAGTCCTCTTCAAACAGGACTGCATTAATGCATTAGTGCACTGTTATTGCCAATCCTGTCGTCCAAACTGCGGGACAACGTAGACAAGCCCTAAATCTTGCATTGGTCTTAGGAAGGTGGACTAAAGAGATCATTTCCTGCCCTAATTGTGGAAAGAATCAGCATTCTCTCGGTAGTCGAGGCTGCAACTAGCTTCCCGTTGTAAGATAGATTTTCCCATTCCGTACAACTGAACTGGATGTGAAATTTCATAGATTTTCCCATTCCGTACAACTGAACTGGATGTGAAATTTCACATGTGGACTTTGTCAAGAGTAGAATTCCTTTTGTCAAACTATGCCATGAATCAGATGAGCCATTACTGGGAGATATATGCAGTGGTGTTGTAGCTGTGTTGGTCCCAGGGTATTTGAGAGACAAGGTCAGGGAGGCAATAACTTTTATTGGACCAACTTCTGTAGGTGAGAGAGAGACAAGCTTTTGAGTTTACACAGAGCATTTCTTCCTGGTGATAGTTACTGCATCTGTTCTTCTTCCCTGAAGAAGAGCTCTGTGTTAGCTCGACAACTTGTCTCTCTCACCAACCAGAAGTTGGTCCAATAAAAGACATTACTTCACCCACCTTGTCTCTCAAATTTCTGAGATGTAATTTATCAAAAATATATTTTACTTTTTGAAAAAGTGAGTGATTTTTTTTTTTTTTTGGTCACAGTATCTAGAAATTGGCTTGGCCGATTTAGTCTGTTCCAGACTCTTTTGAGATCTAGTGCAGAGCTGTTTTTCTTAAAAAGGTAGATACTGCTTCTGTGAGTTGTTCCAGGGTTAAATTCTAACTTACTTTCTAAGCTTAGTTTTGAAGGCCTATAACTTGGGTTGGGGGTGGGGATTCCCTATCTGGTATAATTTTGGGGAAAACTTTGAGGGTGATTGGACATGTGATTGCAGAGTTAGAAAACTTTTCCAAAAGCTATTTGTGCCTTGTGTTTCCAAGTCTCTTCTTTCTTCCTCCCACCTCTCCCACCCGCAAAATAGTCTTATGGCTGGAATCTCAAATGTTGTTAATGCTTGAGTCTTAATTGAGATCTAGTGCATAGCACTAATAATCAAGAGAAACTGTGAAATAATTAGGAATCCATGGCTAGAGCTAATCCCTAGCAGACTGGCTGGCAGCTGATGCATTTAAGTGGATCATTTTAATAGAGATTCTGCTGCCACCATATTACCCTTTGTGCTCAGAATTTCCAGATATGAGGGTTGGTAGGTAACTAGAGGATGACCATTGGTGTGAGGTCAGCTAGGGTTGTTTGTGGAACCTAATCTGTGAACTTCCTGGCTTTCAAATTTTTATTTTTATATATTTTTTTACCTTTTGTAAGACTGTCCTGTTTTGTCTTCATTGACACCTACAGTGTTTGCAAACTTAGCTATTGTGTCATAATGAAGATTTTTTTTGGCTGGGAGTATTTTAAATCAGCTCTTTGCTTGTGAACCGTTTAGGGACCCAATCCTTGTACAGGATATTACAGAATCAAATCACTGTTCCCTAGTCTGCATCAAATGGCAAATAGAAGGCACTTCGAGAGAGGCTGTACTTGTGAAGCAGTGCACAATAAATAGAGCTCTGTGGGCATCTGATCTGGAATTACTGAGCATCCTCCCCTCCTGCTGACTTCCATAGGAGTTGAGGGCTCCCTGCACCTTGCCAAATCAGGCCTAAAACATTAAGATGTGGGGAAACAAACTATTGTAGTGTAGGGGTAGCTGGAGTCTTATGTTTGCACCATGGAGGAGTGGACATAATGCCTCCAGGGATGCTGACTGGTGACGGCTACTGCATCTGCTCTGAAGTTTTGCTCTCGCCAGTACTCAGCAGCCGAGAGCTAGTGCGCAGGGGACATGATGCCACAGCCATGCTCTTCCCATTCCATACATGGCCTTTTTGGGGTCTGGAATATTGCTGGCAGCACAGAACCTCCTGCATTCTAGGACGGCAGCCATCCAAATGGTGTCTGCCTCCTGTATGGGTGTGCAGTGCTGGGAAACCAATTCCTTTCACTCTCCTTCCTCTTCTACTGATCTTGTGCAGGGCAGCCATGACTTGGCCTCTATGTGTCTGTATAGTGCTATGTAACATGCTCCAGAACGTCAGTTTGTAATGCCAGACAAACCTGGTGGAGGTGCTAGAGTGGATTCCCTTTGCCTGCAACATTCTGCTTTATAAGAGGTGCTAGTTTCCGATTGCTTGCCAGAAAAGCTGAGACGGAGTGCATCCCTGATGACTGGAGTGTACAAAACAGAGTACAAAACACCACTTAGTTAGAGGGAGAGTGTGTGGTTTTCCCAGAATCAGTGCTCTTTTAAAATCCTACACATGCGCACACACGTGCAGTCTCACTCCTCTTCCGTGAGGGCTCAGTCCTGCAAGGTGCTGAGCACTTTGTCCCCAGTCCACCAGCTCCCTTCAGTACATGCGGAGTCCCATTGGCTTTAGGGGGACTGTTTGTGCTTACAGCTAAGCACGTGCTTAAGTGCTTCGCTGGATCAGGGAGAGAGCGCTCAGCAACATGCAGGAGTGATCTCTGGAGGAACAGAGAGAATCACCTTTCTGTTCTGGGTGGTGGTTCTCCTAAAAAATATTGTACAGCATTTAAGTGCTGCATTGACATGTGCTGTATAAACCCTTAAAGAGGGTAGATGGGTGTGTGCGCCCACATACATCTTTACAACCACAGTAGGTGGGAACTTTAATGCCTACGTCACTTTATTATTTTATATATAAGAATATTTGTGACTGATTTGTTTCACTTTGGAATTTTGTTGTACTAGATGAAACCTCTTGAGCTGTTGTTTTTTTCGTAGGCTCTGGTATTTGTTGCATGTTTTGAATCCAGTCTCTTAAACAAGTGTGAGCTCTTACATGTAATTTTGATCACCTTGGGGGTTTTTAGTTCTTGTCTTACTAAAAAAAGATACTATACAACCTGACTGTCACTATAACTTTTTATATCTAGGTTGGAACAAATACTATGGATAATCCGTTGCTCAAGTACAGTGCAAAAGAGTATTTCTTTAAAGCTGCTCTCTGCCACTTCATTGTGGATGAGTTGAATGCTAAGGTTAGTGACCTCTAGTGTGTTCTCCTAGGATGTACAGTATCACATAAATGAAATTTTGCAACATTAAGTAATGCAAATGTGACTGAACTATCTCGCATTTCCACAGTATGGGTGTGAAATATACATTCTCTCTTGATATGCGGTGATTACTATTAAACATTCACCGTAGGATCTGAGCTATGGCAGTGCATTTCTTTTCGAAAAGAACAATTGACTTTTATTTTTGCATGGGAATCATTGCTGAGGCAGGGCCTGTTTTTCAAAGCCAGATTTCCTTTTTATGCTTGCCAACAATAGGAGGCGCCCTTAGTTTTGGGTGCAGACAAAGGCACGTAGAGAGATAACTACCACGAGTCAAGCAGAGGCACAGATGACTACATTCATATCCACAAAATAGTGCCGGCAATTATTTGCAAAAGAAAGGGAAGCACTCTCTGTCTAGCGCCATATTGTTCAAAACAAAACAATCTTTATGTGGGCGCAGTCCCATAAAAAGGCCACGATTTAAGCGTCTCCAAAAGGAAACCTGTTTCTGTTACTCCTCTTGATCAGGATTTAGAATATATAGGAGTCCTTTCAGGGGCTGACTTTCATTCTGCCTGTAATCGAGTTGCTTTTTTTGTTTTGTAGGCATCTAAGTACTGCCCCTGACTTGCAGGCTCAGTCAGGTAATTAACGTTCTGGTGCAGCACCTGCTGAAGTCAGTCGGGATAGTTCTGTTGATTCCAGTGTGTGTTGGATCAGGCCAGGGATGTATGACCTGACTTGCACCTTCATGGCCTGATCCAACACACATTGAAATCAACAGGGCCCTTTAAAGTCACAGCTCAAGCTGAAAAAAATAACAGACCACAGCGTGACTGGCTTCTGCTTAAGAGGCAGCATGTACTTTCTCCTGTGGACTGCAGAAGTCATTCCCTTAGCTCTGCAGTCTCTGTTGTGTCTAATTTCTCCTAAAATCTGCAGGGAAGAAAGGGAAATGACCTCTTTTTTGGAGTTCTCTCAAGGTAGATCCAAACTCTCCTTTCCTGCATCCTCCTTCAAACAGCGGACAGTTTTTTTCCCCCAGTAGAAATGTATGTTAGTTTAGGTGGAAGGGGAACAGCCCATTTAGAGGCTGTGCGACTAGCTGGGGGCAGGAGCATCACCTGTCACAATGACAGGGATTGAAACTTAAATAAGCCTTCTAGCACATTATTTTCCCTCCACCCTTACAACACCTTAGACACATTCCCAGTTAGGCAAAGACCAAGTCTGGATCTTAAATCTGAATTTCCTTGTGTTCTTGGGATTTTATTGGAATCTGTTTTGTTACGCTGTTTGTTACAGTGTATTAGGGTTAGGTTACATAAAGACAATAACTATGAGAATAACTCTTGTATTTAGATGAAACCTAATGGTTGCTTTTTCTAGTAATTTCAACTGAAGGGCTCACTTCTCTGTTTCAGCTTGCTCTTGAGAAGTATGAAGAAATGTTCCCAGCATTCACAGATTCGAGAGAGTGTAAGCTAGTGAAAGTAAGTAGAACTGATGTTAAATACAGTTGCCCTGAAAGTTGTTGTTGGTCGGAAAGTAAAAAAATTGCACTTGTACTATCTTTCCCTTACCATATACTATGTTGAGCTGTTCATATGATTTGTACATATTAGAGGACACCCCATGACTTGTACAGAACTTGTGTAACTGGGGAGACAATTAAAATAGAGACAAATTATAATGAAATGAAAGTAGATATTTATGTGTAAGCAAATATTATAACAGTAGATCCAAAAGGCCTGTTGGAGAGTATCAGACACTGTCTGTATATTGTTGGGTTGAACAGGTTCAGGAGTTCATCGTTCTGAGCGATGCGCAAGCATTCGATATTTATCTCTTTTGGTTTCTTAATGGAGAAAAGCGTTAGATGTAATCTGTAGACCACAGGGTAACAGAATACCCAGGCAGTGTGTGCTCAGTCTGCTGTAAATTGAAGTGATAAATTTTCAATACTAATGTATTACCCTTGACTGTAATTCTGTTAGAAACTGCTGGAAGCTCATGAGGACCAAAACTGTGACGCGTACACTGAGGCAGTAAGTAGTCAAGCTGTACACGGATACATTTGCGGCAGACTATTCTGGGACCAAAGTTCAAAGGAGCCCCCCTCTAAGTCTTCATTTCTGCACGCTAATTTTGCATGCTAAATTACTTGCACAAGTGTTCCTGGGCACTGTTGTTCTTTGAGCACTGGCAGCATCCTCTGTGCTGTACAAAACACACAGGCAAAGGGGTCTGATTGCCATGTACACTGAAGCCGCTTCACACCGCTTTGGAAGGGTAAACAGAGCAGTGTAGAGGCCTTAGTGTAAATGAAAATTCAGTCTAAAGTCTCCGTCCTGAGGAACTGATGGAAAGAGTTTACAATCTAAGGGCCTGATTCACGACTGTGTAACTCCAGTTTTACAGTGTAATGTCGCTGAAATCAGTGCAGTAGCAGATCAGGTTCCAAAAGTTTTTAAACATCTCTAGGCCATATTCACCAGTGGGCATGGGGTGCCTCGGGCTGTTGCAGCAGTACTGAGCGGCTGAAAATGTCTAAAGGTCCCTATTCAGCAAACCATCCCTCCTCAGCAAAGCACTGAAGCATAGGCTTAAGTCCCCCTAAAGTATAATGTGTAAAAAAAAACCCAAAACTTGGGTGAGGTTCTTCTGAATTACCAGTGCTCACCTACTGGTCATCACTCCATTTCGAGGACTCTTTACTCTCCACTCTAGTTCCTTCCTCTTCCCTTCTTTTCCCAACAATCCTGGCCTCTTTGTGCTTGATCTTTGAAATTCCCACTGACTTTAATGAGCTTTGGATCAGCCCTTTACTACATGTATCGGTGGTTTAAGGAATATTTAACTAACAGAAATTTAAATAAATGACTAGCAAATGAAATGGAGCACACCATTTACTGCTAGGAGTAGTGACAGCAATATTCCCATTTGCCCTCTGTTAAACTGTTTTAAACTTCCTTCCAATTAGGTTAAGGAATTTGATTCCATATCTCGCTTGGATCAGTGGCTTACGACTATGTTGCTTCGCATCAAAAAGTCACTTCAAGGAGATGGTGATGGAGACCTAAAGTGAATTATTTGTGGTATATGTAGCATGTTGTCTAACTCCTAAATAATCTGTTTTTGTGTAATGGCCATGGACCATTATGGGATACTTGACACTACACCTAGCTTAATTTTGTTATTTATGAACCAAATTACCTGTATTGTTAGTATCCTGGTGTCTTTTTGATGACATGGATGGATAAGAAATGATACTCCTAGGTGTTGCTGACAGATCTTCCATATGTGAGAGCAATAGAGGGATTCACAAGACTTTTGAGATCAGTGAAAGAAATGCTTGTGGCAAAAATCTTTATTTTTGGTAGCTGATGAGCCAAAAGTCTTTCATTTTTAACTTATTTTTGCCGCCATTTCTCATCGTCTTCAACACTTTTGATCCATGCTTGTAAATATCCATGACATACAGTACGCACAATATTTTCTGATCTAATGCTAACATATTGCTAAAGTTCTGTGTTTTTAATGGACCTTAGTCAGACATTAGATTTTTGTTTTTAAAATGATAGAGCTATTTTAATGATGCTAGTGAAATGCTTGTGATTTTTATATACAGTATGCATGTGTGTATGTGTATATACTATACAGATACATGTGTGCATGAATAAATACATAATGACCTGGGTCTAAAAACATTCATCTTCAGAGGTGAGGGGTCTGCGTATAATATATTAAATCAATTACCTTCTCCCCAAAACATTCATTAAGTAAGACCTAGCTTATCATGTATTTTCTATTTAAGGACTATATATGAAATGTAAGTTTCTTCTATTTTTTTTGTTGGATATATTTTTCCACTTACGTTATTTTTTGGTGCATACCATCTCTCCTGCCCTAAGATGACTTTAACAGGTAATAATATATTTTTCTAACTTCTCATTTACCTAAGTTCCTGCTGTTGTCTTTGCTGCAGGTTTTTTGTATGTGCCAGAACGCTATTTCCTTCCCTTTGTGCTGTTGGCAAAGCTGTGTCAAAGGTATGCTGCCTAGTTATTGTATTAGGCTTGATCTTAGCTAAGATACCCTCCTTCAGCACTGTTGGACAACAGCTTGCCCAGGCTTGTTTTAAAACTGTGGAGAAATTGAAAATGATCTTGAAGAATCCCAGTTTGTGTTTGTGTGTGCAGATCCTAGTTTCAGTGGAGATAGTAGACAAGCTACCTATATTAAATATATGTATGACAGTGAGATAGACTCATGACCATATGCAGTTTCAGTGTTATGGCTTAATATTTCAATACAGTTCCAATAAGCTGTAGAAATTATTCCATTCTTAGATCACCAGTGCTGCTAACACAATGAAAGACTACTAGCTTTATTTTGCATAAATGCTGCTTGTCATTTGACCTTTTTAAATATTGGATACTGTAAAGTAGGAAAACACTAGTATTCCATGATTGGCCATCTCTTTTGGAGGAAAGACCTACCCACAAATATGCACGGACCTACCCACATTCCAGACAGGGTACTAGCTGGCTTTTGTTTGTGCTTCTAGCTTTCCTTAATAAAATGGGATTGCCGGGTGTATAGTAACCCTAGCAAGCCAGCACCCTTATGGCATTTGTTTACAGAAAATATCAGATAGGAGACCAAATGATATAAAAAATTCCAGGAGAGAAGATGGTTTTTATTGACTCCTATCAACAATCAATTTAAACTTACTTCTACTTGATTGTTTTCTAAACCAGGAAGGGCTTAGTGTTATGTAGTGAGTGTGGCTTTTCTTGTAACTGGAATGAACACTAGTGAGTTATCACTGAAATTGTACAAAATCGTTTTCTAGAATTTGAAAAGCTTCTTAGAGACGATGTGCTCGGTTTGTCCGATGGAGATGTGTGGCTGACGGGGCCACAGAGGAAATTTTTAAAAATGGGAGGAGCTGGTGCTGATGAGCAACAGACTCAGATATGCTGGGAAACATTAAAAAGTTGCAACTTGTGTGATTAACGCTTGCTTACAGGGGCTGGTCACATTAGAAATGGCTGACTTGGGTCTCCCTCCAGGGAACTATTCCTGAACAAGTCCAACTTTCCTTTAAACAGATATATGCCAACATAATCCTACAGTGTGGATGCAGCCTACAGCTATGGAAGGGGTTTTTCTGTGTCTGTAGGAAAAGCATGGCCCTGAGCACTAGCACCTAAGCTGGTAAAAGCATTCTCCTGTTGATCTAACTGCATCTACACTGGAGTTAGGTCAGCATAGCTGTTGCGCCGGGGGTGGACTTTTCACACCTGAGTGCTGTATCTGTGTTGACTCAGCTGTCTCTCTACACAGGCACCCCAGAGCGGAAAATACGTGCATGCTTATGTTTAGAAAAAGAAAAGAGATGTCAAGCTTTGTTTGTAGAAGGGCATTAGTGTTTTTCAGTTTCATAACTTTCCTGATTCAAAAAGGAATTTAGTCTTGCCATCGTACATATAATTGGAGATCAGATAAAACACACTTTAGTGAAAATCCTACACAGGCATGTTTTGTTAATACAGAAATTGTGGGAAAGCTTTTTTCTTTTTTTTTTTTTTTACAACTTGGCACTGGTTACACATTTATTTTTTCAGGACCTAAGCAGTATTTTTGCACAATTATGATAGTATACATAAATTGCTGCTGATGTACCAGTCTGTGATCTGTTATTAATGCACTCTATAACGTAGTAGTTTTGTCTAAATGCAAACCTTGGTGATTTTGTATAGCAGCATGTCATCTGTAATGTAATTATTTGTTGTACACCGTGATATACCACTTTTCAAATCATGTAAAACACAGAGCAAATCTGTCAGGGTGTTATTTTTCCTCCCCCCGGGTCAAGAATCTGTATTATGAAAACTAATAATGAAATGGCCTGAGCAGGAACAGATTGTTTTGTGTGAAGCGGTACAGTAATAAAATAAAAATTAAGTAATTGTGATGAGCATTCTTTTCTGGTGAATGGCTTGTGCTATGCACTTAAACTCCCTGGTTTGATCGGAGGTACTTTTTACAGCTTTGGGATAGCAGTGACCACTAGCTGTTTTAGCTGTATTTAACAGTAAAGCCCCTTTTCTTCAAAGAGTGCTCTGCAGCAAGTGGTTCCAGATTCTGCATATTTAGTGTGTAACTCTTTGGAATGCTGTGCATTGAATTTCACCTTGTGCATAACAAGTATACTAAATACAAATAATCTGTACAACTGAAGTTCTTGTAGGGCTTACTATATGACTTTGTTCACTTGTGAAAATAAGTGATATCTTGTAGAATTTTCTGATGCATGTTATAACATTAAAATTATTGCAGAAATAATCAGCACTATGGAAACAAAATGGAGTACTGAACAATTGGAATTATTAGGAATTATTGGGGCCTAAGTCACCAGGTGATCAGTAGCAACTTATGTAGAGTTACTGTAATTATCTAAAATCATAAGATCTCTGCAATATGCAATGCATTGTTCTCAGGGAAGAGGAATGTCTGGTACTCCAAGCAAGTCACTTACAAAAAGGGCAGTAACTAGTTCAATATTTTAATAGGATTTAATAGTTCGTACAGGTTACTCACTTCCATACATTCATGGAATACAAAATTTTCCCCTGTCTACAGGTACTAATACTCAGGATTTAAATATATCTACAAACACTGTACATTGGTCATTAGGAATCATTTGAACTTCAACACTCAAAAGGAACACAATGTTTGAATAAATATGTCAAATATAACCTTCTGGAAAGCTATTTTTTTAAACCCTTTTTCTGGATTAAGCTAGGGTTCAAAGGTAACATCAGAAGCTCCTTTAAGGTTCAAAAAAACCCCAAAACTCTGGTCCACAGTTTGGTTATTTTTATTGCTTTGCCTACCAGTAAGTCTTTCAGGAGTGGGCCATAATGATGGATTGTGCTTAACTTTCAGCAAGCTTTTCTCAAACTGGTTCTTAAAAAAAATATTCTACTTTAAGAAACCTTCACCAAAAAATTTAATATCTGCAAAAATCAGAAGGGCAGGTCCTCAGCTGCTATAAACTGACATAGCTGAAGATCTGGCCCGATTTGGAACAGTTAATTGCTCGGTCAAGTTGATTAAAAAGTATCTTGCTCCTAACAAATGCTCACAAAAGCACAAAATTGTACTGATCTAAAATGGTTTGTGCCTTTTCTAGCCCACTGGTTTGCCTCTTTGAGTTGTAAAAAAGGCAAGTGGGATTAAGATGTTTAATTGTTGAAAGCGTCATCTTAAAATGCTGTTAACCATAGGGCTAATTCTGCTCCACTTAAAATCCGTGGGAACAGGCTCAGGCCTTCTTCACAGACCTAATCAGCCTCTGCTCAGTTAAACACACCAAACACATGTCATTTCCTCACAAAATAAAGAAAAAACTGAACATTAACATATACATTTTCTCTCACTAAGAATAAACTAACTTGGAAAGTGAAACCCCTTGCAATGGAAAGAAACTGGTTGTACTGAGCCATCCCACTTGTGTTCCCTTTACTACCTGTAAGATAGTTTTCGTCCTAATCCTTTGTTTTACAATGAGACTAACACCCTGAATTTGACCAGATTTTTGTAGATGGTGGGTTCCACAGAAAGGTCTGATCCTGCAATCTCTTACCAGGTTAACACTCAACACCCTTGAGGAGTGCCACTGACAGTCAGATGATTGGGAGCATAGCTTGCAGAATTCAACCCATAAAGCCTGATTTCAGTGGGCTTTTGGAGCAAAGGGAAGACTCCTACTGCCTTAATGGATTTTGGAGCAAGCACTACCTTCCTTGACACTTAAAAAAGGCACATTGTCAATATCTTCCTGTTAAATTTCTCACCTCAGATACTAAATACCATTCTAACCAGGAAAACAAAAGCTTTAAAAATATAAGTGTCAGCACTGATGTCATTTATTTTTGGCATTTGCCTCAGCTTGAGCACTTCCAGGCACTAGCCCAAAGCTGCAGTGGTTGCATTTCCAACAATGACTCTTTGAAAAGTTTTTACAGAACTTGTAAAGAAAAACATCTATGTGGTTATTTCAATAAGCCTTTTCTAAAGTAAAATTTGGGGCCTGAAACTACTTGAATGGCCTTAATGTATCCCACTTATCACCTGTACCCCAAGGCCCCTAATTCCACAAATGAATCCATCAGGAGAGACCCCTGGGCTCACATGGAACCACATTAGTCAACAGGGATCTGCACCAGTAGAGCCAGTTGCAAGATCAGAGCTTAAGAGTGCAAATTTAGTGAGTTATTTTAATCACTAGATTAGTGATCCTGCTAATTCACAACTGACACTTCTTATTGGAGCGAGTTCCGTAACAGTGTATGAGCTATTTTAGAACAGCGCAATTTGCTTCCAACACCCAAACCCGCAGGCTACAAGTTCCATATTTTTGCTATGGAAAAACAGGAACTATTGGAATGTAACTCCATACATTTCCCAAGCTTGCTCCCATTAGTTTTTCCAAACACTAAAATGATTCTGCTTGAAGCTTTGGCAAAACCAAGATTAAAACACTTCCTGAAATGAAATTTAACAGAATTTTATTTTCTACATATGAACTTTTACTAGGAAAGTATATTTAATTCCATTGACTGTTAGGCCAGAAACACCACAGTATTTCTGTTTTGTTCACACATGTTGTGGAATCGAATTGGAAACAAAACAAAAAAACCCGCACCCTCCTTTCTAAGGGAGCTGCACTCAAGCCATCCAAACAAAAGGAAGAAGGGCTTACCACACCTTTGCAGGAAGGGTAGCGAAGAGAAGACTGCGTGGACCAATTTCCAGAGATTAAAACAATGGCAGGTCTTCATATGCTCTGCTTGAGGTTAACTGCTCTCTGAAGTGATTGTACTATTTCACACTTTCATAACAAAGGGTACAGAAAAATCAAGAAATGAATGAAGTAGAATAATAGCTATCAGCTGGGAAAAGGAGCTACAGCTAGACTATGCAAATTGAAGATTACTGATTGGTGTTCTAAGGGTGAGGAGGAGATAAATGCCGTGAACGTCATCCACGACTAGTCCCTCTTCCTTTTGGGTCTATGCTTTCTCCTAATTACATCACTAGGTTACTGGCAAAGTCAGAAGTTAGGCTGGGTTGGTGAACAATACCAAATTATTCCATATTCACCAGAGCATGGAGCTGCGGCTGAAGAGCATCTGTCTGTGTATGTAGTACTGTAAGCTCACTTAAGGTGGTAGCTATGAGGGCTTCTTGGGGTCCCACAGTCCCATCCGATTTGCAGTCTGTCACTATGGTAGAACTGTTGTCATGCAGTGCAGTCACACTCCCTGGGACAGCAGTCAAGTTTTGATAGTGGCCATTTTCAGAAAAAGACAGCAACTTCTCTGTTATTTTAGGTGACATGTGATACTCTTCATCAGGAAGCTCTGTCTTGTGACCTTCATCGTTCTTAGACACTCCTTCAACAATAACCAGGAAAGACTTCCAGGGTGTATTCTTATCATGTATCTAAAACCAAACACAACACCGTTTCAGCACTTGCTGTTTAGAGTGACAACACTTTGCCTTTCTACAGAATCTGCCAGCCAAGGATCTCAAAATCTGTTTACAAATAATGGGGCAGATTCTGTGCCCTGCTCCTCAGCTTTTATACTGCTCAGGCAGCGTCAAAAGGAGGGGGACTTGCTACATCTTCCTACATGGGGATTCTCAAGCAGGCACACAGTCACCAAAATGGACTCCTATGGCAGCCTTCTGGAGACAGGAAGAAGAGGCCTGAGCTATTATAAGTTGACGCAGAAAACAGCAGCCCCAGTGCTGCTCCAGTCAGGTCCCTGATGGGCCCCCTTGCTCCATTTCATCAAGTGTTAACTTGGCAAAGCAGTGTCTCTCTCCAAATAAGTGAAGTCTCACACAGCCCCCCTGTATTATCACTCCCATTTCGCAGGGAAATGGCAGACCCAAGGTCATATGCTGGGTCAGTGAAAGAGTGAGAAAAATAACTCTCCTTCCTGCTTTGTGTGTTTCCTATGCTGCCAGTAGTGAGATTAATTTGACTGTAACCCAGGAAAGCTGTCGGCCTCAATGGGACAATGCATTTACTCAGGTATTCTAAAGCCAACAGGCCCTTTTCTAGAATGGGCCCATTTTACACGGGCGTGTCTGAAATGCGAGATCAGGCCGACGGGAACTAGCAGTGGAGTCTGTAGCAAGACTCCGTCCTTACTGAAGTGTGCCGCCGCAAGGTCGATTTATCCGTGAACGTTCGCCCACACGCATTGCACATGAACGGTTTCTCCCCCGTGTGTATTCGATGATGGCGCTGCAATGCGTTGAGCTGTGTGAACTGCTTACCACACTGATCACAACAATAGGGCCGTTCACCTGAAATCAGAGCACAGGGTTAGACTGACCTCTTAGCCGTACCCAGAGTGCTGCTCCTTTGGTAATCTCATACGTGCCCTCATATCACATATATTTGACTAGGCACGTACAGGCATGTTCAGAAAGCCTGAAAATACATTTGCAGGAATTTCAGATTTGCAGAAAATTATACTGACACATCCAAGGTAAACAGACCATTGCTATAGTTTAAAGGCAGATCCTCTGCTAGTGTAAATCGGTTTAGCGCTATTGAAGCCAACAGAGCACTTACATCAACTGAGCTTCTGGCCTGAAATACATGAGTTTTCATATTTACCAATATCAGTATTTTACTAGGGCAGGAATTCTGGGGTTTATCACACCATCTACCAAAGCAGATCACAATACCATTCAGCAGGTAAAATGCACTTTAGTCTAAAGCATCTTTCACCCATGATTTATTATTTACCCCAGTAAAGCATTTTGTGATACAGCCACAGGGTTAAATAATAGCACAGGGAAAGAAAGTAGGGGTTTCAGATGATTTGAAAATAGATGCAAATGTAATGAGGCAGAGCGATACAAGGTTGGTATTGCAGATGGCAGGCAATATAGGGGAGAAGGCTTTAGCATCAGTGGCAGGATTGTGTGCAGGGACTGAGAAGAGACCAGTGCTAGACAAGCTGAGGGGAGGAGAGTAGAGAGAGTGTCTAGGGAGAATTTCATAACTGTGGACAATATTAAGCTGGCTCTTGCAGTGGAGAGCAACTAGATGGTTATAGTGCAGACTGCGCTTTGTACATGAGCAAAGCTAGACAGAAACATTCGCACCGTGCTGCAGGGCTGGAAACTAAGAAGCACTCCAACAGACAAAAGAGGAGATAAAGACATGGATGAAGATTTCAGCAGGGGTAGAACTGAGGCTGATAAGATACAGATGAAGTTATGGAGGAAGCCATATAGCTAGCTATAAAAGCTATGGGTGAAGGAGAGCGTAGAGTCAAAGACAATGTCAAGGACCCAATCAGCAAAGGCAGTAGGTAGTGTTTGCTCAGAGATGCTGGCAGCAGCAACCTGACAATGACTAGAGTTGCATGGTTCAGATGGAACCACTAGGGAAGCAAGGCTGCGTCTGAGCAGAGATGCAGTTGTGGCCATTTTGCTTCTCATGACAGAGAACGGGGTACAGGCAGAGACAAACACAAATTGGGAAGAGGAAGCAAGCAGGAAAGGTGTGTGGGAGGACAGGTCTGCAAAGACAAAACTGATCTTTGCAGTATTTTGAATGGAGCTAAAATGGATCATAGAATCATAGAATATCAGGGTTGGAAGGGACCTCAGGAGGTCATCTAGTCCAACCCCCTGCTCAAAGCAGGACCAGTCCCCAACTAAATCATCCCCGCCAGGGCTTTGTCAAGCCGGATACAGCTCTTTATTTACTAATAAACTTCTCTGCGTTTCTCATGGGGCATCAGCACAGCTCTGTGAAGTGCTTGATCGTTAATTGCTGTTATATAACCAGCAGGGAGAACACATTTTTGGAGGATGGGGTAAGAGGAAAGGAATGGAGGAAACACCACCATTGGTTGAAAATAGTTTTAAGAGTTCCACAAAGGATTAGTACGTTTAAAAGTAATAAAAGTTCTTGGTTAAAGGAGTCCCTCAACATTAAATAGTCCTAAGATTTAGACCTATAGATCTTGACACTTTACTTTCCAAACAAATGTTTCCTACCTGTGTGAACTTTAATATGCTGGTAAAGCGAATTCCTCTGTGCAAATGTTCTGAAGCAAACTTCACATTTAAACGGCTTGGATCCGGTATGTATTCTATTATGGTGTTTCAAGTACTCCTTCGAGGCAAAGCTCTTCCCACATGTTTCACACATAAAAGGCCTTTCCCCTACAGCCAGGGTGAATCAGAGAAGGAAAAAACAAAGGAGTGTTTTAGAATGTCATTAGGCATCCCATGCAAACACAGAGCTATTATGTACAAACTAAACACAGGTCAATGTCAAAAGGGATTTCAATGGGCCTAGCTCAGGGGAGTCAGAGCTGCGTTATCAGGTACGGAATATGCCTGTTTGAGAAGCTGTACAAGGCACCACTCTCAGAAGGCACCAAAATATCCCCAAATGTAGGACCTGAACAAAAGCGCACTGAAGTCGTCAGTTAGTTGGAGTCATTCCACTAACTTAGCAGCCTTTGGCTCAGGCCCATACTGAACACAGTCCTGCTCACCTTTATTAGAAGGCCACTCCATTAAGTAGCTGACGTTCGGTTGTTGCTTAAGGCAAATTTCCCTGTGTTAACATGTCACTGGTTTTACATTTTCTGCCAGCTCACATTTGTTCGAGGCAGAAGAGTCCACGAGCAGGGGGGATGGAGAGATTTCTGACACGTGTGGGTAAGAAATGCAAAAGGAAAAGAAGAAATTCCCCACACATGACTTAAGTCTGGTGGTACAATGTCAATCCAGCATATGAGATTTAAATCACGAGTGTATGAAGTAGGTAATTACAGGTTAAAATAAGCCACTTTTAAAATTATGTTTCTTAGGTTAATTGCTGCATGTTTGCCCAGGACATGAGTTCATAATTAGCTTTAATAATTAGGATAAAGCCTTACTAACAATGGAACTGAATTTCCAAAGCAGTCTCCAGCTACCCGTATTCCAAAGTCCAATGAAGCCAATGGGAAACTTCCATTCCCTTTAATAGGCTTCGCCCACTTCTACCCACTTCCCGCCCACAAGCAAAGACCACTGATGTGGGTAGCCCATGCAGGGAAGTAAGAGAGCAAAACGCAGACTGAGTAAAGGTGTCTCATGAATGAGCCCTTTATAAACAAAAACAAAAAAGACCTTTTTACTGACATTCACAGTCAAATAGCTGGGTTTATCAGAATTCCTTTTTAAACAATTTTGCAGACCAGTATTAGTTTATTAAACTAAATGACACTAAACCTGAATGAAGGAAAAGTGTGGGATGCCGCAATATTTTTGATAGGGCACATTTAAAAACTTGTTTTTACAGTAGTAAATTCCGAAAATGTTAAGGGTGAAGCTTTGAAGATCCCCCCCGTCTCTCTCAAAAATGCTCTAACTCCAATACAGAAAAGCAGAATATGCAACAAAAATTTACTTGTGCTTCATACTGGAGCTCCTGATCGACTCAGGATCCAGATGGCTGCAATTATTTATACAGCTGGTGTTTTACTGAAGTCTTGTGCTGTGTTTTTTTCTTTAGGAAATGCTAATTAAACTTAACCCTTTTTTGTACATTTCCTTAAACCTAGCAACCTGGGTAAAGACACCTATTCACAAAATCATGATCTCCCCCACCCACCCACACTATAAATGTCACAAACATATGTCACATAATGTCACAAACACAAGCTGCAACAGCAGTTAGGTTCTAAATAACATCATTTTGCACCTAACATCCCTTTACATGGGGAGGGTGACAAAAGAAGAAACTTGCCTGTGTGACACCTTTTATGATATATAAGCATGTGATTCTGTGTGAATCTTGCACCACATTCATCACAGACAAATGGTTTTTCACCAGTGTGGATTCTGAAATGAAAAAATAACATTAAGCTAAAAGGTTCTCTCTCCTCTACAGTACATTACTAGTCAATGTTACTGTATGGTTATCCTCTGAAATGTGACTAAAAAAATTTGGCATTGTGGAGTTCAGTGCTAATTGTCTTTCTAAGATTTCCTAATCAAGCCGAGATTCTGAGCTGTGATCCACGCAAGCAGAGTGCTGTGCCTGACTATCACATTCCACGATTTGGGATTAGGATCCAGAAATATTTGAGCCAAAGAAGTTTTTGGTAAGCTTAAAAATCTATACTGAATTTTTACACACTTCAAATACAAAAATGGAGAGGGAAAGATATAGAGGGTTAAATTATATTTAATTGTAATAAAAATATGAACTGTTCTTTTAAATTCCACCTGGAATCTGAAAGTCAAGCAATAATCTTTATGGCTCGGATATCATCAATAACATTTTCTGCAATCAGAATTTGGCTAACAATTCTTTTTAAATGATTACTAAGCCAGAACATAGTTTGGTTCGCTGTTCCCTAGCTGTGCTGGCTCTGCAGGGTTGTCAGGCCTACAAAGTAAAGTAAGTGGCTATGGCTCAGACTGAAGACACAGAGAGAGCAGAACAGGAAAATGCCATTTTTATATAAGCTTAACTCTCTCACCAACAGAAGTTGGTCCAATAAAGGATATTACCTCACCCACCTTGTCTCTCTATATCCTGGGACCAACACGGCTACAACTACACTGCATTTTTATACAGTCATTTTCCTTATTATAGCTTCAGTCCTGCAATGAGATCTGCATGGGTGAAGTCCAGGGTCCATGCAGAGCAGCTTGCAGGATCAGGGTCTATAACTGCACTTCAGTTGCATCTACCTTTAACTTCCTGCCTACACATGAACTTCACACTTGATTTACTTGACTCCTTTGAATAGTTCTGCAGGAACAAAAATACCAGATGATCAGTTCTCATAGTTAAATATTAGCAGGGGAGATTATATGTAAAAATTAAAATGAAAAAATTAGGTAATTATCTGAAGTGGGTCCTTCCTCTGGGTCTCCCAAGCATCTTGTCTTTCTACGTCTGTCTTCTAGAGTATAAGCTCTCGGGAGAGGGACTGTCTTAATATGCATGACACATACAATGCTGAGCACCTTCTCAATACTTAAACAATAAAATCATCATAGATAGCATTGTCCATTCATATTGGTACCAGTTAGAGGGGGAATCTCATTCATTTTCCTGACCAGTGAATGATTTTCAGTGTCAAATGGTCCCAACACTTTAGGACCTAATCCTGCAAATGCTTACTACGGGGCATAGTGTTTACTATCATGTGAAATCTCATTGAAATCAATGGAACTATAATGACAGAAAGCATCCTGTCTGTATGTAGTACATTTAGATTAAGAGACTAAAATCGAATGAACTTCATACCTCAGAGGAGAGAGTGGCCGAGTGATGTCAGAACATTCCAGAGTTCTAGTTCCAGCTCTGAAAGTGACATTTTGGGGAATGCACTATCTACCTCACTTTTCCCACACTTACCCTGTCTCAGAGTGTGCTCTGTGGGTTAGCGAGGGGTTGATTCTGCAAGGCATTGGCCCCAATCCTACAAAACACTTACGCATGTATTTAACTTTAAGAACAAGTAATTCCCTTTACTTTAAACAAATGCTTAAGTGCTTTTGCAGCGTCAGGGCCACTGTAGCTCATCACCTTGCAGTCTCAAGCCCCAGGTGAGCCAAATTTGCCCTCACAGACACGCAACTCACACGG